>NC_057850.1:53610654-56010654 GCF_015237465.2 Chelonia mydas | reverse complement strand
ACGCCTGCACCACCAGCAGGCACCTGGGATGGAGAATGGGCCTGGGGAGGGCCGGGGAGCAGGACGGAGCCTGAGGGGGCAGGAGGGGGCCAGACAGAGCCTGGAGGGATGGGGGGGCAGGACGGAGCCTGGGGGGCAGGATGGAGCCTGGGGGGGGGGGTGAAAGGGGGCCGGACAGAAGCACATCCCTTAAATCAGAACTTTTTATAGGGAACCGGTTGTTAAGATTTTGGCAGCTCACTACTGGATATATGCCATCATGTGCCAGCAATGCCCCTCTGCCATGTACTTTGGCCAAACCAAACAGTCTCTACTCAAAAGAATAAATGGACACAAATCTGACATCAGGAATCATAACATTCGAAAACCGGTAGGAGAACACTTCAACCTCTCTGGCCACTCAGTAAAAGATTTAAGGGTGACAATTTTGCAACAGAAAAGCTTCAAAAACAGACTCCAACGAGAAACTGCTGAGCTTGAATTAATACACAAACTAGATACCATTAACTTGGGTTTGAATAGAGACTGGGAGTGGCTGGGTCATTACACATATTGAATCTATTTCCCTATGTTAAGTATCCTCACACCTTCTTGTCAACTGTCTAAATGGGCCACCTTGATTATCACTACAAAAGTTTTTTTTCTCCTGCTGATAATAGCTCACCTTAATTAATTAGCCTCTTACAGTTTGTATGGCAACTTCCACCTTCTCTGTACGTATATATATATATATTCTTACTATATGTTCCATTCTATGCATCCGATGAAGCGGGCTGTAGCCCATGAAAGTTTATGCTCTAATAAATTTGTTAGTCTCTAAGGTACCACAAGTACTCCAGTTCTTTTTGCGGATACAGACTAACACGGCTGCTACTCTGAAACATAGCTCAGAATGTCATGTCCTGTGTAGTAGGTGTTTAACAGAATATTAATTGCTTTAATGTTAGGCATCAATCTTTTTCTTTTTCTAGGCAAATGAATGCAATACAAAAAGCCTATAAGGCATACATGACAAGCAGAGAGTTTGTCCATGGGGTCATGCACAGGCCACGGGGTAAGACTCTCTACACCTGTATATGAAAAGGGAATGGAATGTACTAAGTACAAAAGAATATCTGTCTGTTAGAATCATTATTGCCCTTACAATATTTTCTGTATTTAGGATACAGGATACTGTAATTTTTTCTCACACAGCCTGATCCAAAGCCCATGGAAGTCAATGGAAAGATTCCCATTGACTTCCCTGGGCTTAGGATCAGACCCATCTTCAGTATTAATTTTCTTTCTCTGGGATTTTTTTTAATGCAATTAGTATTCATTTCACATCTAAGCACCAAGTCCTATGGGAACTGCATGCATACATCCAAGGTTAGAATGTAGCCCTTTGATTAAAAATTGCAAAACTTATACTATGGTACCACATAGGAGCTATTTTTCCTTTTTTCTAATCATTCTGTAGTGACGGTTCCATAGTCATTAACATCTCAGTTTCCTTACAACCTACATCTAGACTTCACTCACAGCCAATTTTTTAAAATGTTCTTTTACATGTTGGTATTATGATAGCACCTGCTGGTCCCATCTGAGATCAGGGCCCTGTTGTGCTAAGTACAAACGCATAGTGAGAAACAGTCTCTGCCCCAATGATCTTACAGTCCAAATAAAAAGATGGACAAAAGGTAGGCAGGGAAACAGAGGCACAGAGAAGTGAAGTGCCTTGCCCAAGGTCACCTTGGGCCATTGGTGCAACTGGAATTAGAACCCAGGTCTTTTAACTCCACTGGGGTCTTGTGACCTATCCACTAGATCATGTTTCCTCCCAAAACATCATCAAATATCAATGTCAAGTTTTCTGGTGCTGTTATTTTCTCAATAAAATAGTATTCAGTGTTGTGTAACTGAAATTCCAGCTCAGTAACTATTATAAAACATAATGGTGAGCATATTATCATTATAGTTTATTATTGATTTGGAAATCTCTTAAGTTGTGTAAAGTTTTAATTTTGTCTGCATGTCATTTTCAGATATTAATCATATTTTGCTTTTCTTTTTCTAGTCCTTTAGAGATAGCTTTTCAATATGGTGTTTGAGGAACAAAATATAAATCATGTTACAGTTATTGGGCACTGTGCCTCTGATTCACTTTGAATTATTTTGAAATGTAGCCCTTATTCCAATAGTGGTTAAATTAATTTTCCCCCCATCCCATCTACATTTTCCCTTCAGTGTACACCACATGTACACAGTGTACACCACATGTTCTGGATCATTATTTTCCCCATATTTCCTAATTAAATGTTAAGACACGGGGAAGATTTACAGCTTAATTTATATTAATCTTGTCCAGCACCTCTTTTCATATAGCACTATATAGTCACAAGTGCAGACCTTACTCCCACTTTAGTCTCCATTGCTGTTCTATGTTGTCATCGTAAAAAGCTCATTAATAACATTTATGAGGTCATTAATGGCTATCAAAATCCCAGACAGTATTTACTCCCTTCTGTGCTCCTTTGCTGAAGAAAGTTATAAAGCTTATTTAGAAAACATCTTGCAACGCATGAGCTCTGAGCTAAATCTATTAGTTATGTTATCATTGCTAATGCAGACAGAGAATCAAGATGTTCATTCACAGAAGTATTTCAGGGTCTCAACGATTCTCTAAGTAACAGAAAATGGGGAGAACTGGGGGAGGTGGAGAGTGAAATGTATTAGTCTCTTCATTGTGTCCGTCTGTCTATCTGTCTTCCACAAGGCCCAGACGTTGCCTTTTGTGCTCTCCAGTAACCACCTGATTCTCCTGGGGTTCCATGGGCTGCCATCCACCAGACTAGGTAGTTTTAACTTGCTAGTGGAGGAGGCTACCCAGGAGATGAACTTTATGAGGGTGCTCTGGCCCCACCCCTCCCTCAACCAGCCTTGACTACTTTTGTGTGTCCCTGACAGGGGTCTGGTTGACACTGTGCCCAAATCCTGGTGAACACTCTGCTGCCCCAGTGCACAGCTCTGTGTAAAGTGCTGCTTCTCAACCAAACATCCTTTCAGCATTGTTAACACTGTAAGGAAATTAATTTAAAAATCCCTGTACATAGGTTTTGCAGCCCACACCATACCAGAGCAGCTCTTTATAGAGTACCAGGCGTGATACAATGTCTAGGTACAACAGACCTTAACACTTGACTTAGCAGCTTTAGAGTGGCCTTTCTTTCGCTGGTTTCTGGCTCACCTTTACTGTTATTTCAGGGCAGTGCTTTTGTACGTCTTAATTTATTTGTTAATTACGCAGATTCGAAGATGGTGGGCATTTTAACTATTTCTGTAATTCCCAAAGTACTTTGTCCAGTAGAATCAGAAATTTGCAGTGCTGACAGGAATGGAATGACAAAAATGCTATAGCTTAAAACGTAGATGTTGGGTGGGATGACAAAAGTGCTACACATGATAGGAATTCCCCCAAATTACCTCTACCCCATTCCTCTCCTGAAAGCATTCTAACTTCAGGTTCTTTGCTTTCAACCTTTGCGCATCCATACAAAGGGATGCTCGCGATATTTCAATCTATTTTCTTGATTTTCATGCCATTCTGGGTGGTTTCAAAACTTCTGAACTACTCAGAACCATCTTGCTGACGCTGTTTCTTGTGCATATATCTCAGTGTTTCTAAATGTGTGTGTGCACACGTGCATGCGTAACTAATCAAGTACAGATAAGTTTATTGATTTGCAAAATGTAATGTCTTCCTAGCCCTAGACTGTTGAGGATGATACAAACTTCCACTGAAATAATATTTGGATTTTTGAAAAGTAAAACACAGTACAGTGTTTGTCGGAGTTGTAGAGTATTTCTGAGCATTCACATTGAAAAGATGGGTTTCAGAGTAGCAGCCATGTTAGTCTGTATTCGCAAAAAGAAAAGGAGTACTTGTGGCACCGATGAAGTAAGCTGTAGCTCACGAAAGCTTATGCTCAAATAAATTGGTTAGTCTCTAAGGTGCCACAAGTACTCCTTTTCTTTTTATTGAAAAGATGAGCTCAATTAAATTTGTTTTATAGTTGCACTTTCTGGCCTGTGTTTGTAGTTATCTGCCCTCTTCAAATGAGACTTGTCGATGCTTCTGCATGCCTGGCTCCTGAGTTAACTGGGAGTTGCAGGCAAACAGCATCTCTCAAGATCAGGGCCTTTTGTTAGCTCACAGCCAATTTTAGTTAGCCATCTTCATCTTTCTTCTCTCTCCAGGACTTTACAGGCACTTGTACTCCAAGTATATTGTGTTCCTCTACTAGTTTCCAGGGATGCTTTCAGTAAGCAGGGTCATCCTATATTACATTCCTAGCAAGTCTCTCCCTCTGAAGCCCTCATACAGTAGCTCATAATGTCTTCAAACTATTTCCATGGAAGTTTTTCAGAGGTTCTCTTTAACTTTGTGAAGATTAAGCTACATTCTCCCATTTTGGTCTCTTCAGTTCCAGGTCTTTTAGCTTATGGCCAGACTGTGCCTACCTGTGGGAAATCCCTCATGTTAGGCATTCTAGAGGAGGGGATTCCTCCAACTCATTCCATCAAGGAGGTGGGGTCTGGCCCCTGTTCCTCTTCTTAAAATGAACAGGGGCTTCACCCCATAACTGCTGAATCCCCCAAGATCCCTGCCTGGCCTCCCTTTGTCCCAGTTTTCTGCTAGTATGACTCTACTGTTTCATTAAAAGAGAGGGTGCCGTTGCACAGAGGGACACCACAAAAAGTGAATGCATGCTTTTTGGTGAGTTTCCTTGTGATGGGGGAGAGGCAGGAGGAGATGGACAATGTGTATTTCCCCAATGCTTCATCTCTCATCGTGCTGCCCTGTGGGGTTTATGGAAGGGGAGGACATGGATGTGGCAGAACCTCCAACTTCACATCTATGGACACATCAATGTGAAAAGGGTTCCCTTCCTCATATAAAGCTAAGAGTTGTAATTGTCCTATAGATAGAAAGTAGCAGTTACTAGATCCTCTTGAGTAACAGCCACCTACAAGAGCAACAGAATTTGCAACCAAATTTCCAGTTCCTTTTTTTCATGTGATAGTTGCTTCTTTCCTCTCTGTATATGGTGTGTTACTGCTCTCCACCCATGTTCTCTCCATGAGCTTCAAATAATGCATCACTGCAGTGCAATCATAGTATGAAAAGTGACTTTACAAAAATGGCACATTCTTATCCAACAGATCTCTTCCTTGAGTCCCAGCAGTGTGAGGGACAAAAGTAGAAGTTTACTACTTTCTGTTTTTGCTAGCTCTGCAGAGCCTGTACAACTATGGTAGAGTGAGCTGGATTCCATTCTGATTCGTGCATCATCAACAGAACTATAAACTTAAGTTCCAAATGCAGACACTTTGTAACTGGTGATATGTGAGTTAAAAATACCAGCTTGATCCAAGACTAAATCTTAATGAGCACCTTAAACATGGAACCCCACAACGCTATTTTTACTGAGTCCCTTTTCAAAGTATACCTGAATTTTAAACATATATTGCCCAAGAGGTCATACATGGAGAAATCACATAGCTAGAAATCAGCTCATTTCTCTTTTTGGGCCTCATGGAAGTTTTTAACCGGATTTTAACTCTTCTAATGTTGATTCAGTGTCTTTACATGATTGCTCCTGTCGAAGTTGTGCATAAACAGCTCAGTTTGTTTTCTTGAGCAAGTGCAATGACCACAGATGTCGATTTGTTGATGTTCCACCCGCTGTTTTTCCAGCCTGACATTACATGTAATTACACCATCTTTTAAAACTGCAGTTGATGCATTCTGTGTTATATCTTCTTGCGACTGTTTCTTCTCCGGTAGGTTTCAGAGTAAAGAAAGGCTGGTTTGGTGATTAGGGCACAAGCCTAGGACTTAGGTGACCTGGGTTCAAGTTCCTGCTCTACCACAGACTTCCTGTAAGGCCTTAGGCAAATCACTTACTCTCTGTGCCTCAGTTTCCCAGCCATAAAATGGAGATAATAACACTGTCCTTCCTCACAATGGTGTTGGGAGGATAATTACATTAAACATTATTGTAAGGCACTCAGATACTAGGTGATGTGAGCTCTATAAGTAACTAAACTAGACAGCATCACCAGTCAGCCCAACAAAACATATTGGAACAAATTTATCTCTGGTGTGACTCCATTAGCTTTGTGGTCCTACATCCTCATTGTAACTCCTTTACAGCAGGAGAGAATTTAGACTATGGCTTAAAAATAAGATCCATAGCATTTTATGGGGTTCATAAAAGTGGGCAGGCAAATTCCAGGCACAGCAACTACTGTTGAACCAGAAACGGAATACACATCCAATGCTGTGTGGAGGGATAGGTGAAAAGATTCTTCAGTCTCACTTTTCTGCTTAATGCAACTCCTAGCTGCTATGTTCACACTGGGCCAAATCCATCCCTGTCACTTCACAGATTGAGGGTGAGTGACACCAATGATGAATTTGCCCCACTGTGTTTTGCATTCTAAGGAAAAGTCAGAGCCTCGTTCACATCATCTTACGCCCATTCCCTAATACAAACAAGCACCAAACAAACAAAAAATCAGGTGGAACATCAAGTGCGTAAGCCACCAAGATGCAACAAAAAATGTTCTTATTTTCCTTCCATCATTTTTGTACTATCTTTACATCATCATAAACAATAACGCCAATGCATTTAGTCTCCTGGACTAAACTTTGCAAAGGAATGGAAGTTTGCTTCTCTGAGCTGCACCCCTGCACTGTAAGAAATAACTGGTCACTTTGAGTTACTTCCTTGCATTCTTTATTCTGTTGTGACTCGCACCCTGTAAGAATGGGAAGAAAACGGGCTTACTCTACTGCTACTCACTAAAGCTTCAGGTGGAAGGAAATGCAGGTAGAAGGGGTGCAGTTATTGTACTGAGCAGCATTGGGAGCATGAATAGCTGATAGCTATCAAACCCCAGCTGCCTGCACTTGCCTGCCCTATGCCGGGGTTGGGTGCTGATTGACCTACCTGGGCATGCCTGCGAGTAATCGTAGCAGCAGTCCCCAGTGAGCCTGCAGGCTTCATCACAGAAACAGGTCCCATAGACTCTGTCCATCCTCCAGCCGGTGCTGGCACAGCTTGGGTCCCGGCCAGGGCAGCATCTTCTCTCTTCGGAGCAGCCCGCATCAGCCCGGTGCCAGAGTCTCCACGGCGCCAGCAGCACCATCCACAGGACACTCGCCAGGGCCCTCGCGCTCATTGCTTCGCCCTCAGCAGATTCAGACGCTCCAGCTGCTTCGCCCGGCTGAGCGGCGGGCCCCAGCGACCGCCTCCCGCACTAGGCCGCCGGCTGCAGCATCCCGGCGCGGCTCCCCCAGCCCGGCGGGCAGCACTGAGTCATCGCCAGGTCGCCGGGTGGCCCTAAAGGCGCCGCCGAGACAAGCCGCGGGGACGGGATCCGCCAAGCCCAGCGCGGGAGGGTCAGACGGCGGGCAGGGAGCGCGCGTGGGAGCAGGGCAGGGCCCGGGGCGCTGGGGACATGCCCGGGAGCTCGTCACTGACCCGCAGCTTCCCCACCACCGCCCCGGCGGGACCTGTGAGGCTCGCGCTGCGTCTCCGGGCAGCCCGCGCGGGCAGCACACCCTGGCCTGCCCTGAGGAATGCGGGGCGGGTGGGGGCTCGCGCTGTGATCCGGGGCTGGCTCCATGCTCCTAGGGCACAGCAAGGAATGTGACTGGCTGCCGGCCAGAGAGACAAGGCTGCTGGCACCGCGTCCCTGTTCCTTCTGTCAACCAGGCAGGAGCCATTGCAGCCCCCCAGGTCTGGCTGACCTGCTTTCCCCAGGGACCGCCCCAAATGCTCCTGAAGTGGCCCTGGCAGTGATTAATTCTTGCCAGGGCTGAGTCCCTAGACTTGGCAGTTCATAATCCCAGCACCGCGGGGTTTGCCAGACAGTTAGGAAAATAAAACAATTGCTTGAGGCCCAACACCGGATTCATTACAAAGTAAGCACTGGGCCCCAGCCTGGTTCAAGATTGCAAGCTAGAGAGTGAGTTACATTGGAGGACAGCTCCTGAAGTCCTTACAGGCAGAGCTCTCCGATTCATTAGAAGCCTGACTGAGTGGAGAATGAGAAACGCCCTCAGGATTTGGACCCAAACGGACAGAGGGCCTCACACTGCTCCCATAGCCACCACTGGCAAACTCTTCCTGCACTGGCATGGCAGCCCAGTAAAGTGTTAGTTGGAGCCCTTTGTACCACTTTGAGCTTGTGAGGCTTTCTGTTCATAAATGCCATACTTTCCGGAAGGTGTAACTCCGCTGTGAAAAGTTGCTCTTGTCTAAAACATTGTCTCCATGTAGTTTGTTTTTGTAGATCTGGCAAATGGAAATTGCCTGCGGAGGAGCCAATGGTTTGTTGTCTTAAGAATATTTCTGAGGACAGGGCACAATTAACAGGCTAAGGAGTATTTATTTATTAATAAATAAATTAAAGGAGGTTACTAGGGGGGAAAACAAAAGAAATTGTAATTGTTGACATTCTAAACAAGAAACGGGCAGCATTATCTCCTGAAAATGTAACCAAACTTCTTTGTCCAAGCAATTGGCTGAACAAGAAGTAGGACTGAGTGGACTTGCAGGCTCTAAAGTTTTACATTGTTTTATTTTTGAATGCAGTTTTTTTGGTACAAAATTCTACATTTGTAAGTTCAACTTTGATGATAAAGAGATTGCACTACAGTACTTGTATTAGGTGAATTAAAAACTATTTATTTTGGTTTTTTACAGTGCAAATACTTGTAATCAAAAATAAAGTGAGCACTGTACACTTTGTATTCTGTGTTGTAATTGAAATCCATATATTTGGCAATGAAGAAAACATCCAAAAACATTTAAATAAATTGTATTCTGTTATTGTTTAACAGTGTAATTAATCACACGATTAATCACGATTAATTTTTTTATTGCATGATTAATCGTGATTAATTTTTTTAATCACTTGAGAGCCCTATTATCTACCATATATGCTCCAATACTTAAGCGACTTGTACCAACTGAATGTTAGTCTGAACTTTAAATTTCTCCCAGTTGATTTTCATCACCACTTTTATGTTAAAATGTTACTTAAATTCAGGAGGCCTGATTCTGCTCAATTAAACCAGTCAAAATGAGAAGTAACTCCTATAAAGTCAAAAAAGCTTGACCAGTGTAAAAGTGGTGCAAGTCAATAGAGTGGTGTGAGTTAACAGAGTTTACTTCCAATGGAGATTGGGTAGGCAAGAGGAGAATGATGCCCAACCAGGGGCTGCATTTCCAAAATATCAGGGTGAGGTCAGGATTGCCCCCTTCCTTGGGTTTTTCCTTTAGTTTAATATTATTCCTATGATTTCACTTGAAAAGAAGAGCATCAGCAAAGCTTTTTATTCCAAGGTGGAATAACCTGTATAAATGGAACTTTAAAAGTTATCTGCATTAGTTACAGATTTCTGCCTAAGGTAGGGTTGAAATAAAATTAAAAAGGTATGATTAAAAGACAGATTAATCTCAATGGAAATTTTTAAGGCTAAATACAGAATTAGATCTATACCAGTCTGGGGAAAAACAAGAGAAGCCTGAAAAGCATATAGTTTTATTTTAAATCTTCTATTGGGAGAATTAAGGTACATCATTCTTCTAAGCAACCAGAAAAGAAAGTGATGATTAAAGGAATGAGAAGACTCATTCCAAACAGCAGTGGTATCTTAGTGGATAATGCATCCATCTGGTCACTGGAAATAGGAAGTACTGTAGTTAACTTTGAATGCTTCATTTTTTAAATACAAAAGTATTAATTATTGTCATTACATAAATAAGTGAATATTATGAGCCAAATTCAGTCCAAATTCCACCAGGGTAAGGGCTGGATTCCAATAAGTTTCTTTCCAACCCCAGGAGTAAGGGCGGAACCAAAGATCGTATTGTCACACTCACAAATAGGCACTGCCCCTCATTCAGGATTTTTGGCAAAGCCACAATCTATCCCTGAGTTAAGTTATTTTTACATTGATACATTTTTTTCATTTCTTTTACTGTGGTTTAGCCTTTGCTAATCAAAAATCAGTTTCCTGATAACTTACATGTCTGTTAACTAGGCTTAGACTTTTATTGAGAAATGGCAGTAAACATTAATGTCATCATGCAGACACAAATCAATGAAAAAATATCTCCATTGATAATAGTAGAAATGTACAGATTGGCAAAGTAAGAAAAATGCTGCTTCAGAACTTATTAGAATTTAATGTAAGGCTCTTTACTCTGTATATTTTGACATATGATGTTGACAATTTGTGTTCTAATTGTATAAAGCTTTAACTTTTTGAATCTCAACATCTACTATCATTAAATAATTATTGTCTGACCCCCCCCATAATTTCCTGCAACTGTGAACATTTAAATTGATAAAAAATTATTAAAAATAAACATCAATATTATCCATCAGAATTATATTAAAAAAATTGAATTCTGCCAAGCTTACTTTTAACCTAGAACATGTTTTAATTACTATGTTGCAGTAAGAAATAAAATAAAGTATGTTTTTCAATCAGTTTCTATAAAATGTGAATAGTGCATGTGAGTATCATTCTAATCTTTTGCCAGTTTCACACCAATATAATTCTATTGTCTTAAATTGAGGGTTTTTTTATTCTTACTGCTATGAAAGCAGAATAGATCCAACTTGTGTTTCAGTATTGGATATTTTAAAAAAAAACTAACCTAACCCCTCTTTGGGCAATAATTTACTGTGTCTTCTTCAAAATTCGCTGTAAGCCATATATTTCCCAAACTCAGTAACTATCTAGCACTACTATGCACCTCTGTCTCATAACACTTGGAAAAAGGAAATGTCAAGAAATTCAGAGGGCCATTTGCATTTGGGAGAAGTTCTTAATGTTAAGTCAATAACTTATATGATTCATTGTAAAATACCTTGCTCTTATTTTTCAAATTTAAATTATAGCCACAGCAATATTGAGGCTCAACCTAATGATAATTCAATTCAACTTAAAATTTTATTTTAGATATATTGTCTGTCAGTGTGGAGCATTCCACACACACACAAGTGAACTCCCTGGAACACCCTAACTTACACAAATAGAGGGAGCTCATTTTTGTTTCCTGTTAAAGGGGCTTAACTGATCAAGAAGAGAAGACTTCAAATAGTTTGTTTTGTTATTATTATTAAGACTTGTGTTTGTCCAAGTCTTATCTATTTAATTTTCAGAGATCGCATTCCACAAGAAGGAACATTCCGTTATGGCCGGGTCGTTGTCGGCCAGATCTAAGAGTCAGAGCCAGAGTCTGCAGTCAGGATACTGGGAGATCAGAAGCAGGAGACAAATTGGAGATCCGAACCATGAGCTGGGAACCAGAATCAGGTCAGATCATGATACCAGAAAGTCAGAGGTTGGACCCTAACTTGAGGTCAGGATCCACAAGTAAGATGCCAGGAGACAAGTAAAAGCACTACAGCCCAGTTGTTCAGACAGCTTCCTGTTCCTGCCGCTGGCTTAAGTAGGATCAGCAGGCCAACCAGCTGCTCTGGGATTCTGCCAATCAGACTTCAGGGGAAGAGCCTCACATTAGGGCTGGGCTTCAGGGCCCCAGGTAAGCAGTAGTCAGCAGGCTGCCAGGTGGAGGGTTGGAGAGTGGATGCTCCCATGGGTCTGGGCTCAAAAGCCATAGGTCATGACACGTTCTTAATTTTTTAAATAAAACAACACAGTAATTTATGGGTTTCAGAGTAGCAGCCATGTTAGTCTGTATTCACAAAAAGAAAAGGAGTACTTGTGGCACCTTAGAGACTAACAAATTTATTTGAGCATAAGCTTTTGTGAGCTACAGCTCACTTCATCGGATGCATTCAGTGGAAAAATTTATGTTGATACAAAGTCTACAGAATGTCCCCACTTCCATATGCAAGGGTGTGCTTCCCTTAAACACCATCACCATCAATGCACTAGTTTGTCTTGGAGGTGGTGGGGGATCTCGCTCCTGTTGTTCTGAAAAAGCAATTCTCTACCTGACAAGAGTTAATTTCCTGCTAAACTGAATACTCAAAGCACAGTGTTTGCTAGTATAATAGGCAACCTAAAGAAATAACAGCATTTTGTAGTTCTAAAAGAATACCATAAAGAGGTCATTTGTCTTTACTAATAATCACCCTATAACAATAACTACATATAAGAAGCCTTTCAATGGTTTCCTGGGCCTTGTTGATAAGAGGAGAGTACTGTGCTGCTCTGATCAATAGCTTAAACTATGTAGGTAAAATGAAGGCCAACCTTGGATTGTTCTTAAGAAAACATTATAAATAGCTTGTCATGTTTTACAAGGGCTACTGCTGCAAAATAGCCTTTAGCTTGCATCTATTTTAGCCAATAAGTTCTAGCCAGATTGAATTTCACCATGGAAGCAAAAGTTGCCAGCTACATCGTAATTCCAGTCACTGGTGTTGGTCATGGCAGGCAATGATTCATGAAATGGACAAAACTCCACTTGATTTTTAGATCTCAGGATGAGCTTGCATTGCTACCAACTAGCACATTTTTATTTTGGCTTATAAAAGGCTCAAGCCTCTGGCTGCTAAAGAAATGTGAAGAACCAAGACATTAGCATTAGCTGTTGCCACCTGTGCAAAGAAATCTGAGCAAACATTTATGCCTTCGGTGAACAGAGTAGTGGTGGGCACAGGAGAAGCGAGTGTGTCATGGCAGAGACAGGTGCTAAAATGCAGCCATTTTTAAGATTTCCAGTTACTTCTGTTGGCAACCAGGAGTACAGTGTGCTCCTGAGCTGCACTGAGAAGAAGCTGAGAGCAAAGGCTACCATAATGGCCAGTCATTGACAGAAACGTTTCAGAAGTTTCTAAGGATTCCTCATCCCTCCCATTCACAGCCAGCTGTTCAGTGACTCATGATGTGTCCTGAGCAAGTGGTCTCATATATCCATCTTTTCCTATTCACACTCAGTGTTAACCAGCATTAGCTTCTCTCTTAATATCAGATTGCAGG
This sequence comes from Chelonia mydas, assembly GCF_015237465.2. NCBI lineage: Eukaryota > Metazoa > Chordata > Testudines > Cheloniidae > Chelonia > Chelonia mydas. Next base: position 55,997,636 of record NC_057850.1, on the reverse strand, counting down.
GAGATTGAGACATGTTGCATTCTATGAGATGACTATTAGAATGTCACTATTCTAGTACGGGCCTGATTTACTGCATAAGCCATGATTAGGATGGAGGTAACTACTGGGAAAAGGACAGTATGCCAGAAGCCAAGAAACCACAAAATGGTTTTGATTGTGTTGAGAGAAGCATAGGGCTTCTCCTTGCTCTGTATTTTCTCCTTTCCACTCCTGCACATGAACCAGCATTTTATGGTAGGGGGGAAAAGGCAGAGAGACAGTAAACTCCTGACCAGCAAAACACTTAAGCTTGTGCAGAGCTTAAAGCACATGAATAGTCCCACTGACTAAACTGCAACTTCTCATTTGTTTAAAGTTATGCAGTGCTTAAGTGATTTGCTAACCTAGGGTCTTCATGTCTTGTCCAAGATCCCATTGCAAGCCTGTGAGAGGAGTGGGAATAGAGTCCAGCTTCTCCTGGTCTCCGTTGTCTGTCTTAGTCACACTATCATCCTTGCTCCCACAGATCTGTAGTGCGCACGTTGTTCTGTAGACTCTAGAGCAAATATTAGTCGAGGTAAGGGGCATTCAATCTCTCATTTTGTCAGAGTCTAGGTAATTAGATGAACTGAAGATAGGAGCAACCTATTATCAACTTTATTATTATTATTTAAAGTTCAGTTGTACTCAGAAAAGTGACTGTGAAATTGGTTTGTGGGATTGAATGTTTGTCTCTCATTAACTCCATATCAAATTGTGTGTGTGTGTGTGTATGTGTGCGTGTGTATACTTCCAGCACTATAGGCTCAACTAGAAATACAAGCTTGGTTCTTTCCTTCTCATGCATCATCCCTGGTAATAAAGATTCTGCAACCTGAACTTAATTAACTGTTCTGATGATTGTGCATTAATTAGCCAGAGAAGACTCCTGCTCACTCTCGCTCAGCTGTTGGCTGTGTAGTGCTAACAGGAATAAACACTTCTTTTTTTCAATAACATAAGCAGAAATGGCCATGATTTTATTTAATTTGGGAGCTGATCTGTTAAGAAAGAGAGTCACTTTTCTGAGCATAATCCTACTTTTAAAAAACCTCTGCCAGTCTTTCTACTGCTCCGTTGAAAAGGGGGATTTTGCTGACTTGAATTATTTTGAAAGTAAAAGATTATTGTGGTGTACACTGGCTGGCAGAGGAAACTGTTTATATAATTCTGGGTTTGCTAATCACAAGCTCTTTGTAGCTAGAAATGATGCCAGTGAAGCTGCTGGCTATGTAAAAAAATGCTTTTGCACTTCCTTGCTTTTTCTTGTTTTTTGTCATAGCCTGTTTTCTTTTAATTAGTATATAGACTGTGTTTAGTGTCCAGGGACAAAATGCATTGTGCAAACTAAAATGTGGCTAGGTAGCATGAAATGTTATTCAGGGACAAATATTCAGGTCCAGAATCTGTTTTTGGATATAAGAGTTTTGCATGCTTAACCCAATTAGTTACACCCATGCAGCGCTGGATCAACATAAAGGCTTTAGGGGTTGCAGCTGAGGGCTTTGGATTTTGAGGGACCCCCCAAAATATGTATCATTTGCTCTATGGATAAGAACAACACAGCTGTTTTATCAAGCCATATTCAGTTGGAGCAGCAAGTGCCTGATTATATGACCCCCCTTGACATGCCATCAAGTCACATGCCAGTTTTATCTGGCAGGGCCATGGCATGAATGTGACACAGTGTAGAAGAACCTGTAAAAATGTCTGACAGAGCATCCAGAAAGTATGAGAGTGGCACTAAAAGGCAGAACGTACAACAATCACAGTGTCTTAACAGGGAAGATACTAAAAAAAACCCCTCACAAACTTGTTAATAAAATATCTGCAAGTCTATGTGAATGCACCAGTTCTTCAGAAAATGCACTGGAGAAAAATCAAAAGAAGGAAGTAACCGGTGCTGATGTCTGGTGGAACATATCATAAGGCACATTATCTCTGGGTGATCTGCCTTTAACTTCAAAACTTTAAGAACATAATTTCAAATATACATACACATATCTCCTTGCATATTATCCACACATATATTTTGTAAAGATGATGATGACCAGAGTGACACAGGCTTTCAGTAGAGATCTTACATCACACTCTTTAGTGAACTAATATGTAAATATCAGACCCAGGAGATCCCTGTAACCTTTATGAAATCCTGTGCCCTCTGCCAGTTAATATCAAGAGGACCTTGGGACATGGGAGTTAGGCACCTAAATACTGGAGGCTGGTACTTTTAAAAAAGACTCATCTGCTCAACCCTCCAGAATTATTAAGGTCCATAACTTCTATTTAAATTTTAAAAAGCTATACAAAACCAAATTCTGCCCTGATTTAAACATGCACAGGTGTTCTTGAAGGCAGAGTAGGATATTGTGAGCCATGATTTAGCTTGCAGGGAAGGCAAAATACATTTCCATACATATACAGCCTCCACCGATGGGAGAGTAAACAGACATTCTCTATATTGGCTTCCTATCGAATTTCAAAACAAGTTCAAGGTCTCGATCGGTATCTTCCAAGCATTCTGTGGCTTAGTCCCCGGGTATCTAAAAGATCAACTAAAGCACCAGGCCAAAGACTGAGGTCAACAACTCCACTCGTCTGGCACAATGACACACTCTACAATAAGGATAAAGCTCGTTTGTGTGGGAGACAGCTTTCTCAGGAGCTGGTCCAACATTGTAGAATGAACTCCACCAGGAACTAAGGACTATCACAAACTTCATCACCTTGCCTTGCATTTAGTGCAGACATTTATTTGACCTTGCCTTCTTTAACATAGCAATATGTACATTGAAACAAAAAATCTACCATAACAAGACACTCCATAGCACATGTTTCTCATCCTAGGGGCGGGGGAGGGAGGAGAGAACAAACTACACATGACAGATGTTAATCATGTTGCTTAATGCACTATCCTCTGAGGACTCTCCTTTCCCAGATTGCCTCCTGAGTCCATCATTGTTGCTCCTCCCTGCTGGCCCCATCTCCACTTCGCTTTGTGTGCTCTTGGCATGGCTGTATACATCCCAGCAGCCTTTGAACTCACATGCGGTATGTGGGGCATAAAGGGTGTGAGGCATCTGAGTGGAGAAGGCCAGCTGAATGTGGGGAAGGTTTTGGATGAAACTCTCCATATCTTACTGCATGCAGGGCCAGCCCTGGTCTTCAACTTCAGCACTGTTGCTTATGGAGTTAATCGAAATGGTCTATTAAAGACTGGCAGAAGGGTACAGCTGAAGGACCTTGGAGAGAGTTTATGTTTTGTTAGTACTTGCTCCACTTACAGAACTATCCTATGCTTCCTTTTTTGGAATAGCAGTAACAGATACTTCCTTATTTGAAATACTAACCAAAAATACAAGCAGAGACCATGATCACAGGACAACACAGACTCAACGGCTCTGTCATGGCAATGTAAATATTACTGACTGCTTTGCAGTTTCACTTGCCAATCTGGATATTGTTTTAAAGACAAATAATGTGATCTTTAAAAGAGGGCCAGATCCTCAGCCTGTGTCAATTGACATAGCTCCACCGACTTCAGTGAAGCTATGCCAGCTGATACCAGCTCAGGATCTGGTTTAAAATGTTTTGACTTTTTTATACTCTATTATAATTTCTGCACTTTAAAGAGGCACTGAGCCCAAATGACTTTCCACTCAGTTTAAACTCCTTGTGGCAATAGTTATATTTCCTTCCCCATTTCAAAAGGAGTCTACATATGTTAATGAAGTGTATTTGAAGGAACATCTGCTCAGGTGCGAGCTGGGAGCATTGGATGTGTGAGAATCACAAGAAGAGATGAGGACTGACAGCTGCAACAGACAGTGAGAGGCTGTTCTCCTCAGATGAGATATACCAGTCTTCACCATTATAGTTAATAGTCTCAACTGCCATTCTTTTGCTCATGCCCTGCTCTATGTTGGCTCCACTACCCTTCATGTACTGTTATGTTCCCCTTCTGCAAATACCTTTGTGCTTTCTCCCATTCTGCCTCCTGTCTCTGCAGTGACGACTCTGATCTCATGCTCCATGCAACTTTTATCTCCTACATATCGTTCTTCAAAACCCTCTTCTGATTCCTTTTCCAATGCTGAAAATCCAGCACTAATTTATAAAAATAACTAAAATTTAAAAACTCAGTAACCATTTACAAATTGAACAATAAGTAATGGGATCCCCAGGAATGGAATCTTACACATATTGATAATATTAGGGTCATAACTGTGTCCATCTTAGTTTCCCCTCAACCCATTGATGTTTGATGTCATCTTTCCTCACCCATCTCTTACTTAGATTGTAAGCTCCTTGGAGCAGGGATGCTGTCTTCCATTTGTTTGTAAAGCACCTTGTACTCCCATGGCACTGTATAAATAACAAATTATACACCATCATATTGCTGTTAGAAAAGTCAGGGTGTAACAAAGACATTTAAATTTGCTTTTAAGTTAAGGAACATCCCAAAAGAATGGTGTAACTAGAACAGTCGATACAATATGAGACCTCACACAAACCTCATACAACCCCTTTTAAGTCAACTTTATTTTTGGTTCTCATACATCTATTGAGCACAACTTCTATCTGAGTAGATTATATCTCATCTCTGGACTTCAGTTGGGTTGTGTAAGGATGGTTAGGCCCTGAACTGGGATCCCAGTGACTTGGGTGTCAGATTTCCAGTGTGACTTTGGTTAGGTCACTTTATCTCGCACTGCCTCCATTTTTCATCTATAAAAAGAGGATTAATCACTCTTCTGTGCCCCACAGGAGTGCTGGAGGATAAATTCATCAATGCTTTTAGGCGCTCAGCTGTTACCATGAGGGAGGCCACAGAGATACTTAGAATTTGGCTCCAAGTGTGGCTATAGCCAATTCCCTTACTTTCTGTACTAAGGACCTGGTTCGGCAAAGTACTTAAGTATGTACTTAACTTTAAGCATGAGAAGTCTCATTGACTTCAGTGGAACTAACCATGTACTTAAAGTTCAGCATGTGCTTAAATCTTTCAGTGAATTTAGGCCGTTCTGCCCACTTTTCTGGGCGGTTCTGCCCACTTTTGAATATGAGCAGTGCTGACTGACTGGATTAACTGACTGAAGGTACTGTAAGGTGCTAAGGACATTCTGGAAGTGCTGAGCTCCTGCAGTTACTTTGGAATTTGGGCAAATTAAGAATCAGACCCTTCACCCCAAATATGAACTAAATTAATTAGAACCCATTCAGAGCTGTACTATTTTTCTAAATATAAAAAAAGTGAAAACAAGTTTTGAAAGAGTGATAATGGTGTGATGAAATATATCCAGATGTTAAAAAAACAACTCTCTTACCTTCCCTTTAAGAATGAATTTAGGATTTCCTGCCACCTCATGGTTAGAAATAGAAAGTGCACCTGTGTTTCTTCATATGGGAGCAAATTTGGCTGAAACCAACATGTTATTGAAGTTTGTGGGGCTAAATTTGTCCAATTAACTTTACAGATGATTAAGGATATTATTGATTTTAGGACGTTTTTCTTTGTAACTTGATTTATTTTGATATTTTTGTTAAATATAATTGGTTTTGGTTTTTTTTAATAAATTGAACTTTAAGGTCATTTAATTGTATTTATATCTATCTAGGTTCTTGTATCGGTGCCCATCACCATTGTAACTGAGTCTAGTTTTGTCAACAGCTACAACCATAAGAGTTCCATTTACAGCTAAGCCAGAACTATTGTGCTCAGGGAAGTACAGATTCATACTGAAATTTCAATAAGCAGAGGAATGCCTGGTAACACAGTGGGTCACATTGTGAGCTAATTCCCACCTGATGAATCTCCATTGACTTTGCAGGGATGGCACCAGACGTAAGTCGATGCAGAAAGGGTGAGCTAAGTAAAAACCTACAGCTCATCATAGGAACTGGCCCAATATGTCTTAGGCCTTGTCTACACTACACAATTTTATTGGCAAAAGGCAGCTTTTGTCAACAAAACAGTGGAGGAGTACACACTACAATGCTCCTCCCACTGACAAAACTCTCCTGCTCTGCTGACCAAATAAAACCACCTCGATGAGAGGTGTACAGCTTTTTGCTGCAAAGTTAGATTGACAAAGTGTCAGTGTAGAGGTTTCAGAGTAGCAGCCGTATTAGTCTGTATTCACAAAAAGAAAAGGAGTATTTGTACTTATAATAAATTTGTTAGTCTCTAAGGTGCCACAAGTACTCCTTTTCTGTCAGTGTAGATGCTGCGTTTGTTATATCGCTGTGACTGGCCTCCAGGAGGCATCCCTCAGTGCCCACCGTGACCACTGTGCTCACTCTTTTGAACTCTGCTGGCTCCTGGCAGTAAACGCACTCCTGCCTGGACTACAAGCGAGGGGGTGCATCTCCTGGGTCTGTGGGGAGAGGAAGCTGTGGGAGAACTCGGAGGGAATCACGGAATCAAAACGTTAATGCGGAATCCTGCTCTCCCAGGCACTAGGACCGCAGTGGCAGGCAGGCAGAGCAGGCTGCTGTGGTGGAGAAGGGGGGCGATGAGAGGAGAAGAGGAAGAGACTGCTGTGCTGTGCAGAGCCAGAAAGGAAGTGGGGGCTGATGTGAGAGGGTGCCCCTCCCCCTGCCTCAGGATTGATTCGTTCCAGCTGCTGTCTGAACTTAAAGAGACAGCATGCTAACACTTTCACTCTCCCCCAACACACACACTCCTCCAACACATAAACCTGCCCAACACACACTGTCGCTCTCACATACACACTGCCCAAAATACTCCCCCAGCACACACTCTGTCTCTGCCTCTCGCCCCCATCCCTGCGCACACACGCACACACTCCTTGTCACACACTCTCCTTCTCTTCCCTCCTCTCCCCTCCCCCCCCCCCCACTTCAGTTGAAAAGTGGCTTACAATCTAATAGGATGCCCATGGAACTTTGTGATTAAGAAACCTGAATCGTGTGACACTGTGCCTATCCCATGAGGCATTGCAAATCCTTTCCAAAGCACCCTGCGGCCAGGCGCACAGTGGGATAGCTACCCACAGTACATTGCTCTTTGTGTCAGTGCAAGAGCTGCTAGTGTGGATGCGCTCTGCCAACACAAGGAGCATAGTGTGGACATGCAACAGCAGTTTAATTACAGCAGTTGCTATATGTTGGCATAACTTTTGTCGACAAAACTCTGTAGTGTAGACAAGGCCAAAATTATGAACTTGAGCTTCCAGGCTCATCTTTTGCAGATGTTGTGCAGATTTCCTTTGAGGATGAGGATTGAGAGGTCAGATATGGAGTGATTGCATTGCTCGTTAGGTGATAAGGTATTTTTGTCTTTTGTCATTTTTCTATGTGAGTTCATTTGAGAGCATAGTGATTGTCTGGTTTCACCCCCATAGTTGCTATTGGGGCATTAAGTGTACTGGATCAGGTACACCACATGTTACTGGAATGTGTAGGACCCTTGGAAAGTCTGTTGTGGGGGCAGGGAGGAGTATTGATCCTTATGGCAGTGGAGATATGTCTGCAGGTTTTGCATATTTTGTTATGGCAGGGTCTGGTGCTGCCTTGAATTAGCGGGTCCAGGCCTGCAGGGAGCTCGCTTCTGATGATGAGCTTGGCAAGGTTGGTGGGTTGTTTGAAGGCCAGAAGAGGGGGCTTGGGAAAGAATTATTTCAGGGTTGGGTCCACACTGAGTATGGGTTGTAATTGTTTGATGTTACCCAGTATGGGCTCCAGCATAGCGTGGTGGGTGACAACTAGGGGTGTGCAGTCTAATATTGTTGTTGTTTTTCCAGTACTGAAACAGGTTCCCTCAGGGTATTTGGGTAGCCCATTCTATGATGTGATCTACTTCTCTGGTGGAGTGTCCTTGTTTGGTGAAGGTGGTTTTAAGTGTGTTAAGGTGTGTATCCTGGACTCTCTCTTCAGAGCATATTCTGTGGTATCTGAGTGCCTGGCTGTAGATAACAGATTTCTTGATATGTTTGGCCATACATTCTGGCAAAAAGTTGTGGTTACTGGATCTGTGAAGGTTGGTGTGGTGATCTGTGGGTTTCTTGTACATAGTTGTCTGTAGGGCCCCATTGTTTAATCATGGTGTCCTACACATGCCTATCACAACATGTGGTGTACCTGACCCAGTGCACTAAATGCCCCAATAACTATGTGGGTGAAGAGAGACAATTAGTACACTCTCAAATGAACCCCCACAGCAAAATGATAAAAGACAAAAACACCATATCACCCGTGGGCAACATTTTTCACAAACTGATCACTCTATATCTGACCTCTCAGTCCTCATCCTGAAAGGAAATCTGCACAACACCTTCCAAAGATGAGTTTGGGAGCTTAAATTCATAACTTTGTTAGACACTAAAAATCATGCGCTCAATAAAGACACTGGATTTATGGCTCATTAAAAAATCGGTAACCCACTAACCCTCCTTTGTCCTATGACCGCAGAGGTGTTAACTGCCCGCTTCACCTTGAATGGTCTCTTGCAACATGTGTTAACTCCTTATGCTAAATAATCTGACCCACTTTGTATTTAGCTGTGATGCTCTAATGGCTTGTCTACACTGGCAGGTTTCTGCGCAGTAAAGCAGCTTTTTGCGCTCAAACTGCAGACGCGTACACACTGCCAAGCCACTTTGTGCGCAGAAACTCCTCAGTTGCAGCGCTGCAAAAAAACCAAGAGTCGTAAGGCTATTTGCGCAGAGGCTCCGGCCCTCGATTGCCAGTGTAGACACTTGATTGCTTTCTGCACTGTAATTGGCCTCCGGAGCCGTCCCATAATGCCTCAAGTGACCACTCTGCTCATTGTTTTCAACTCGGCTGTCCTGGAGACATGCGCCCTTCCCCTTTCAAAGCACCGTTTCTGACAGCCATTGAGTGCTGTGCTGATCTGCTCCTGGACACAAAGCAAACCATTAATGTGGTATGTTCAGGCTGTTGAACACAGAGGCAGGTGTGTGTGTGTGTGTGTGTGTGTGTGTGTGTGTGTGTGTGTGTGTGTGTGTGTGTGTGTGTGTGTGTGTGTGTGTGTGAGAGAGAGAGAGAGAGAGAGAGAGAGAGAGAGAGAGAGATTGCTGTGCAGAGAGCCCAGGGAGACAGGCAGGGGGCTGATTGCTTCCTGCCACTGTCTGAACTTACAAGACAGCATGCTGACACACTCTCTGTCCCCCAAAACACACTGTTTCTCTCCCCCCTCCATACACACATGCACACACTCCCTGTCACACACACACACACACTCCACCACTTCAGTTGAAAAGCAGCTGGCAGTGTAGTAGGATGCCCATGGAACAATGGGATTGAGAAACCTGCATTATGTGATGCTGTGCCTGCCCCATGAGGCATTGCAAACCCTTCCCAAAGCACTCTGCAGCCAGTTGCACAGTGGGATAGCTACCACGATGCACTGTTCTCTTTGCCATTGCAAGAGCTGCTAATGTGGATGCCCTCCAGCATCACAAGGAGCACAGTGTGGACAGTTAATTCCAGCTTTTTAATAAAAATGGTATAACTTGTGGCACAGAAACTTGCCAGTGTAGACAGACCCTAAGTTTGTTTCCCAAACCTCAAGAAGAGCTGTGTGTACCTTGAAAGCTTGGCTCTCTCACCAGCAGAAGTTGGTTCAATAGAAGATATTACTTCACCCACTTTGTCTCTCTAGTATCATGGGACCAACGTGTCTGCAACAACTCTGCAAACAAGACTTTTATAGATAGCCTTAGCTAAGATCTACTTGTTCATCCATTCTTCCCAAGGGGGAATCTTGAAAGAATATGCATCTTCTCAGATCACTCCTGTGAAACAATCCACGTGCATCTTGAAAGAATGATTTCAGATTTGCTGTACTAGGAAAAGGTTTGTCAGTACCAAGTGTTGAATCTGTAAGGAGGTTAGTCTATTTTCAGAGCACATGCATAAATTATTAACATTAATGGGAATTGCACAGAATAGATGGCACCTCACAGTCTCTCTTTAAAATAGAACCCAAGTAGGATAGTTTAAAGTCCACTAGAAATCCAGCAGATGTCAGCTGATGTCTTCTCCTAGGGCAAGTGATTTCTGTGTGATCATAGATTTTATATGTGAAGAAAAATCATCCAAACAGCCCAGAGTGAGGCAAATAGTGTCTCAGTTTTACATACAGATTCATATAGAGAGACTTTCTCAAAACTTGGCATAGTTCCATGGTTATTCTATCATAGCTTCCATGAGCCTGCTTGTTTCTTCACTCCCATATCCTGACTGATCTGAAATTCAATGATGGGTTACAGCTATAGTCAGTGTTTACACCTCTCTTGCCCATTCTCACTGCTATCTCCCCGTCCCTCCCACACACTGTAAAAAACAAAATCTGTAACAGGACCACGTTCTTTTTTTGTCTCCATTTAATTTTGGCTCTGGCTTATTTAACTCAAATCCATGTTTCACTTCTGGAGCACATGTTATTTGAAAAGACAGTAACCAGCCTTCTGCTTTGACAAGTCAGGATTAACTCTAAACTCTAGAACCACTAGAGATGTCTACAAGCATATTTATGCACCTAGCTTACTTATTTTTGTGAAGACTCATGACGAGTGCGTGACTAAAGAGATCAAAGTAGTCATCCAGTCCTCTCTAAAGGCCAAATTATGTGCTCAGCAGGAAACAAGTGGACCTTGCTATTTTCAGTTTCACACAAATCATACCAAGGTGAGGGGATGAAAGGTTTGCCCCTCAAGCAGCATGAGCAGTGAGCATGGCTCTCCTAATCCACAGAAGTCTCAAGGTCTCCAAGGCAATGTCTTAGATCTTGATGCTTCCACAGGAAGCCAGGACATTTGCACATAGGCCATGAGGGATGAGGCCCACTCCCTGCTATTCCTTGGGCCTCAACCCTCATGGCAGCAGAGCTCCCACAAGTCTTGTGCTCCATCATTTCACCGTCTGTACCTGAGGCAAATTGCCTTTGGAGTGTGTGTGTGTAAGTGCCCTTGAATATGATGTAAGAAGATGACGCAGACAGCATCAACTTTATTGATGTGGGAAAATCAATCCAGGCTTGGAGCGGTGTGGTGCTGCAGAGAGCAGTTCATCCCAGTCCTGTCCCACCCCGCCATGCTTCTCCACGTGCATGTAGAACACCCATGTACTTGGGCAGAGTTGGAGGGAAGGGATGATTATGCTGCAGACTCCTCTTCATCTGGCAATATGGGGGCTTTTCAATAGATTTTTCTACTGTTTTCCTAGCCTCCGTGTTTAAAAGTGGAGAGAAGGAGGTGGCCCTAAATGCTTACAGGGCCCCCCTGCCCATTTGTTACACAATTTTAAAGGAAAAAATTCTCACTAAGTCGTATTCCTTTTTCTTGTGTATTCTTGACAGATCAGTTCACAGCATCTTTCTGAAGTGCTTTGGCCAAAGAAGCTGGTGAACATTCTCCTTTTAATAGATTTTATTTTTTCTAATACCAGTGCTAATGCATATTAGGCCAGGGTCTCTATAGGCCAGCACTGGCCGTTACTACAAAACACGGAAGGTGCGATTAATCTCTTGAACTGCTCTGCTGAAGTCAATGTACCATAGCAGCGATGAACTTGACCCAGTACATTCTGGCAAAAATGTGACTCATTTTTAAGCTACAGAGACCAGTGGGTCAGCCGTCCTACGTTGCGCTGTAGTTAGTGCAAGCAGCCTACACATCCATGTGGCAGTCAACAGTTTTTTGGAGGCTGCCTGTTTTCAATGAGGAGAGCCAGGCGGCTGAGCTGCTTCCCAAGCTTCTGTGCAGCAGTGTCAAGCCCAGGTGAGTGACTGAATTACTTCTGGGGAAATTCTGGACCTGGCTTAGCTGCTAGTCCCAGCTGGGGTGTGGGGCCTGGGGGCATATGGGGGGAGGCCGGGACGTCCTCTTCCCCTGCATGGAGCACCAAGGGCTGGGTCAGACCCACTCCCAGGAACCTCCCCCAGCTGCACCACACTCCCTCCACACACACCTCCTGCCCCCATCACTCCTCAGCTAAGGGGGAGGGCTCACTGTATGAAAAGCTACCTCCCATCCATGCAACCCCCCTGCATCCAGACCCCCTGCTGACCCTCACATCCCAGCACTCAGACCCCCCACCAAGCCTCACCCCCCCACACCCAGACCCCCACCACTGAGCCCCCACCAGAGCCTCACCCCCTGCATCCAGAGCCCACAAACACTCAGATACCCCTGCATCGGGACCCCACACTGAGCCTCACCCCTTTGCCTCCCAGATATGGAAGTCAAACTATGCCTATGCCTTTGAGATCCCCTGCTGGAGGTCTCACGGTCCTACCATATCCCACCCCAGAAAAGGAGCAGTAAAGGTGGGACCTCCAGGCTTGCCTAGAAAGGCTGCAGGGAAGCAGCCAATCACAGCCCAGTGGGCTCAGTTAAAAGGAGCTGCAGGGCCTGAGCATATCAGTTCCTGCCAGGGACCAGAGGAGTAAGGAAGGAGCTCAAAGGAGACCCAGAAGATGGGTTCTGGTGACATTTGCATTCCATGAGGAAGGAGAGGAGAACTTCAGCCCTGAGGTAAGAGTGAAGCAGAAGGGGCTATATGGAAAGAGTCCCAAGGAATACCAGCAGCAACAACTATTACAGAAAGCAACACTTGGCTGCTATTTATAGGGTCCTTGGGTCGGGGCCTGGAGTAGTGGGTGAGCCCACACCTGGGGGTGTGGCCAAAGCCCCGAGAAGAGGCTAAGGCTTGTTTAGAGGCCCAAGTGAAGGGTAGGACTTAAAGAGTCTCCAGGGAGAAAGTCTGCTTTATATCAGGACACTACTTTATACCAGGGAAGACACAGACTTAAAGCTAGCCCAGAAGGGGCTGAGGACTGAGCCCAGGGACAGGGCTAAAGATATTACCAAAGGCACAGGGACAGGCCCTGTTGGACCTTTTACCCCAGAAGAGGTTTGTTCATTCACATATTGAGTGTGTTTGACTTGGGCAGAGGGCTGAGCCACTGAAGTCCCCCTTCACCCACACTCCCTACGAGGTAAACATCCAACGGGGTGCTGGGACCAGAGAGACAGTGTGCAAGTTTGCACCTGACTGACAGGAGGTGTTCATGATAGGTAAGTGTCACCTTCAGGAATAAAGAGAAATAGAGAGGTTTCAGAGTAACAGCCGTGTTAGTCTGTATTCGCAAAAAGAAAAGGAGTACTTGTGGCACCTTAGAGACTAACCAATAAACACCCATTTTTTCATGGTTTGTGTGTATAAAAACATCTTCTCTATTTTCCACAGTATGCATCCGATGAAGTGAGCTGTAGCTCACGAAAGCTTATGCTCAAATAAATTGGTTAGTCTCTAAGGTGCCACAAGTACTCCTTTTCTTTTTGAGAAATAGAGAGTGATTGCAGAGATGTAGACTGTGTCTATGCTTACAAGCTTACAGCAGCACAACTGTATCGAAACAGCTGTGCCACTCTAAGAGCGCTTGTGTAGCTGTGTTATGCCGATGGGAGCGAGCTCTCCCATTGACACAATAAAACCAGCTCAATGAGTGGTGGTAGCTATGTCCTGGGAAAGCATCTCTCACTGACATTGTGCAATGTAGTTTTTTTCACACCCCTAAGCGACAAAAGTTTTGCTGACATAAGTGCTAGCGTAGACATGGGCTTTGTAAAACTGAAAAATTAACTGCATCCAGTAACCTGCCCATTTAGAGAAATATAAAGGGTTAAAGATATCTGGCTGGTTGGGGACAATGGTAGCTCAGTAAAGGACTGGCCTACCTGGAGCAAGAGACCGGAGCCGTGTATCAGGGCGCTGGAACAATTTGTATAGTAGGGGAGCTGAGAGCCATTGAACCAAACTGTAAACCTGGTATATAATGGAAACCACTGCAAGCCAGGAGGTGCGGCAGCACCCCTAGTTCCAGCACTGGACTGAAGAGGAAAAGGTGCCTGTTTTAATGAACGTAATGGGGCCAAAATTTATACTCTGCTGTGCAGTTCACCAAACTCCTATTAAACTATCAGACTTAGGAAGGGAGGCCTCACAGGAAGTGGATTTCATAGAATAGAATCATAGAATATCAGAGTTGGAAGGGACCTCAGGAGGTCATCTAGTCCAACCCCCTGCTCAAAGCAGGACCAATCCCCAATTTTTGCCCCAGATCCCTAAATGGCCCCCTCAAGGATTGAGCTCACAAACCTGGGTTTAGCAGGCCAATGCTCACACCTCTGAGCTATCCCTCCTTATTTGGACTCCACTGTGTCCATGTGGTTCCTTCATATTATGTATATTGTGTAAAGAGCCAAAGACACAACAATATTGATTAGATATTTGTCTGTATTTACCAGTCAACACAGTTTTTGTTTTATTGTGGAGTTCACTTAACTCTCTTCCTCCCTGCTCTTTCAAGCTGAAATCTGCACTCATTGTCAAAGGAAACAAAGAAGAATTTGCTCTGTGGCATACCGATCTGTTTAAAATAATCACGTAAGTGGTTGAATGAGCCATATATAGCTCTTTTTACTACAATAAGTAAAGTTAGTAAACTTTCACTGGTAGGTAGCATAGATTTAACCTGCTGAATTCACTTAATTCTTAATTAGAATGCTATTTTTGCACGTGAAAATTCATCTGATTTCAGGCAGATGAAAATAAAATAATAAAGACCAACACTGATACCTTTAAAAATCTCTCTTACTGCTGATATATAGGGCATTTTAAGTACAAAGATCTGCAATATGAGAACATTATGGGCCTAATGTAGATCAAGGAAAAGAGAACAAATAGTCATGAATATTTCCATGACTTTCAAATAAATGTTTGTTTTGACCCATGTTCACATGTGCTAAAACAGCACAAAGCAGCCTTAGTGAGGCAGACAAGAATTCAGCCCTAATTCTCAGATGCCTTGCACCTTGTGGAGTCATTTACACCCATGCAGAATGGTTGTAAAACACTGCCAAGTGAGAATTCCCCATTCATTTGCACTGGTGATAGCATTTTACACCCATCTTGTATAGATGTAAACAATTCCTTAAAGTATAAGGCAGTACTAAATTAGGCCCTTAAGGCTTAATTGTCCTCTCGGCCATGTCTACACTGGGGCAAATCTATCATGTTAGAAAGCATGTTGTAATGTTAAACACGACAAGCACTTAGTGTAGACAGGGATACATCATGTTTGAAATGTGGTAGCTGGTTGTGTTTAACCTGGGGTTATCACAACCAGCCAACTTATATATAAACATGACTGTCCTTTTTCACATGAAAGGCAAAATTGTATTTAATATGTTAGCTAAAATAAGTCAGTGAATATATTTTCTGACATGATGCATTTTCCCAGTGCAGGCAGGGCTTCACTTATGACAGTGTAAATCAGGAGTAGCTTATTATAAGTTGAGTCCTGTTCATTCTCTGTTACACTGGTTTAACTTATCCCTCCATCTCATGTTTTTTCTCTAATACCCCTCGCTTAAGGATTTGGCTCCTTGAGTTTAGACAATCACTGAAATCTTCTCCTAAACAAAACTAAAAAGCCCCCAATATCATCCAGTGACACCCTACAGTATTGCACAACAAAGCCAGTTGCAAAAGAAGTTTACCTAAGTATCCACGGAGGGCAAGAGGAAAAAAATGCTTCCATATTAAGCATGCTAACCAGCTTCTATAGATAAACAATTATCAATTGGACTCAAACTTTAAGGCCAGAAGGGTCTTTCATGATCATCTAGTCTGACCTCTTGAACATTGCAGGCCTTACAACCCACTCACTCCTAAAAAAGGCCCATGACCTCTAACTGAGTTACTGAAGTCCTCAAATCTTGATTTAAAGTTAAAAAAGCACCAGGAATTTACAGGAAACATACCCTGCCCTCTTTTTCTGAACAGTTCTTTTCCTGGACACATTGTACCACTAGAGTCGGTGGGAATTTTTTAGTTTGACATGAGTGGAATTAGGAGTGACCCTATACCAAGATGCTTAGCTTCCAGCTCTTAACAAAACAAAACAAAACAGACTCTACAAGAGTATTTCCTGCTATTTTATCACTTATTACACAAAGAACCTGATTTTGGCATTTTTCCCAACAATTTTGATGAGAGCAAGGAGCCAGCTCGAAAGCAGCTTTTCCAATTCTTACAATTTTTACCGTCTTTCTTAATGCCACAAATGTTGGAATGAAGAGATTGCATGAGCATCTCAATTTTCATTTAAAAATAAAAGGAAGTTTCTAGACACCGGGTTGCAGAAAAAAAATCTTGAAAATGTGAGGTAAGTGCATAAAGGCTGAGAAACCAGAAGGAAATAAAAATAACCCAACATTTATTTTGGTTTTTTTTTTAAAGAAAATATGATTTTGGGAAAGTTGGATCCTGATTTTTTGAATGTTTGGTGTTGGCAATACTGAAAATTTAACAAGAAAAACAAATATTTCCCTTTTCACTAGCAAACTGAAAACAATAGGGCTCAGATTTACAAAACTGCCTCAGATTTGGACAGCTAATTAGGAGGAGTGTCAATAAGTGACACCACTAGTGTTTGAAATGATTTTAAAGTCTGGATGATAGTTTAGGTAACAGAAAATCTATTGTTGGGGATTATCTTTTTTTTTAACTAAGCTTAATATTAACTTGGGGGGGGGCGGCTGTAAATTACTGAAGTTGGAGGCCTGTTAGTACTATGAAGGGTTGAAAAGTATTTGACTGGCTAACTGGAAACTGCCAGCATTCTGAAAGTTAAATGTTTTGTTTGTTCTGTCAGCAGGACTTCATCTTCTGCTAGTACTGCTATATTTAAGGAATCGTTTTGGAGTGGGTGTAATAGCACACTGTTCTCAAAGCTAAAGGTGTAGAGAATCAAAAGTAAACCGCAGTCCACTAGTGCTTAATAAACAACAACAAAATAAAACAAAAAACTAAGGTGATATGCTAATATCGAGGGCACTTTCTCCACTTTTCAGGAGTCATCAGCAAAGATGTAGTGCTTTCTCCACCTCCCCTCCCACAAAAGCTAGGAAAGGGCTTATCGCATGTTTAATGTACCACCGAAACAGTGCATTGCTCATTTTCTCTTCAGTACTCCAAATTTAACAAAAACTAAGTCATGTGCAAAAAAGAACAGGAGGGCTCTGGTTGCAAGTGAAAAACCTGTATTTTGAACACTACTCGTTGTTTGTTTGTTTTTTTTCCCCATCAATTCAGTGTTTTTATAGGTAGACACATACTGTTGCTGACAGGAAACATTTATTTTGCTGCCTAAAGACAGTCCCAATAACAGCACAAAATACAATTACCATAGAGCAATTTGTTCTGCAAGTAATGAGAGAAACACCACTACTGAGACATTTTTACATTGCTGTCATGGGATGTAATTTTTCTCAACCATTAGATTTAGTGATACTGAATGAACATCAATAAAAAGTTAAACCTGTAATTATGCATCCGTGATAGAACTTGTTAAGCACGTGTTTTTACAGAAGTGCTTGTTAGTGCTACTATAATTAAAAACATGTTCATGGTTCAATGTGAATTACTTACTCTAGGAGTGGGGGGGGGGGTCTATAACTCAGTCATGAGTATAGAACTTGGCATCCATACTGTTAGCCCAGGAGCAAAATATTTTACAAAATCTGAAGAGGGGGGGGGGGGGTCTATAACTCAGTCATGAGTATAGAACTTGGCATCCATACTGTTAGCCCGGGAGCAAAATATTTTACAAAATCTGAAGAAGGGGCGGGGGGTCTATAACTCAGTCATGAGTATAGAACTTGGCATCCATACTGTTAGCCCGGGAGCAAAATATTTTACAAAATCTGAAGAAAATCTATCAGCCTGGTTTTGAGTTTGAACATCATTAGCAATCTGGATTCTTGAGAGCCTCCATAAATCAAAGCAGTTTACAGCCTTTCTATTAAAAAAAAAAATTAAATTATGCAGGTAACTAGGGCCTGATTCAGCACTGCCTAGCATCTTGTGCCATAATTCCTACCTGTACAAAGTGGGTGTAATACTTTACCACATGAGAAGCATAGTATATTACACTATGGAACACCACTTTGAATGATACAATGGCTAGTGATTGGGCCAAGGAGGGCATAAGAGACTAACTCTAGAGTCTGATAGTTGGAGCACTTGCCTTGGATGTGGGAGAGTCAAGTTCAAATCCCTATTCTAATGACTAATTTTTTTTAATTAAAAAAATAGAACAGTTTCAAGAGGAGAGATTGAGAAAGCCACATATCAGACTATCCCATAGCTCAGTGGCTAGGGCATTTTCTTTCCATGGGGAAGATCCAATTAAAGTCTTTTAAAGTTTCTTGACACCTTAAATGACTGCTTCTTAGGTCAGCTAGTCCTGGAACCCTCAAGAGGAGAGACAATTCTTGATTTAGTCCTGAGTGGAGCACAGGATCTGGTCCAAGAGGTGAATATAGCTGGACTGCTTGGTACTAGTGACCATAATATAATCAAATTTAACATCCCTGTAGTGAGGAAAATACCACAGCAGCCCAACACTGTAGCATTTAATGCAAAAATGAGGAGGTTAGTTAAACAGAAATTAAAAGGTACAGTGACTAGAGTGAAATCCCTGCAAGCTGCATAGACACTTTTTAAAGACCCCATAATAGAGGCTCAACTTAAATGTATACTCCAAATTAGAAAACATAGTAAGAGAACCAAAAAAGTGCCACTGTGGCTAAACAACAAAGTAAAAGAAACGGTGAAGAAAACAGAAAGGAGCATGAACTCTGGCAAATGAAGTGTAAAAATATAATTAGGAAGCCCAAAAAAAGAATTTGAAGAACAGTTAGCCAAAGACTTAAAAAGTAAGTACATCAGAAGCAGGAAGCTAAACAACCAGTGGGGCCACTGGACGATCAAGATGCTAAAGGAGCATTCAAGGATGATAAGGCCATTGTGGAGAAACTAAATAAATTCTTTGCATCGGTCTTCATGGCTGAGGATGTGAGGGAGTTTCCCAAACCTGAGCCATTCTTTTTAAATGACAAATCTGAGGAACTGTTCCAGATTGAGGTGTCATTAAAGGAGGTTTTGGAACAAATTGATAAATTAAATAGCAATAAGTCACCAGAACCAGATGGTATTCGCCCAAGAGTTCTGAAGGAACTCATATGTGAAATTGCAGGACTACTAACTGTCGTCTGTAACCTATCATTTAAATCAGCTTCTATACCAGATGACTGGAGGATAGCTAATGTGACACCAATTTTTATAAAGAGCTCCAGAGGTGATCCCAGCAATTACAGACCGGTAAGCCTGACTTCAGTTCCAGGCAAACTGGTTGAAAGTATAGTAAAGAACAAAATTGTCAGAAACATAGATAAACATAATTTGTTGGGGAAGAGTCAACATGGTTTTTGTAAAGGGAAATCATGCCTCACTAATCTACTATAATACCTTGAGGGGATCAACACGCATGTGGGATCCGGTGGTTATAGTGTACTTAGATTTTCAGAAAGCCTTTGACAAGATCCCTCACCAAAGGCTCTTAAGCAAAGTAAGCTTTCATGGGATAAGAGGGAAGGTCCTCTCATGGATTGGGAACTGGTTAAAAGATAGGAAACAAAGGGTAGGAATAAATGGTCAGTTTTCAGAATGGAGAGAGGTAAATAGTGGTGTCCCACAGGGGTCTGTACTGGGAAAAGTCGTATTCAACATATTCATAAATGATATGAAAAAGGGGTAAACAGCGAGGTGGCAAAATTTGCAGATGATACAAAACTACTCAAGATAGTTAAGTCCCGGGCAGCCTGCAAAGAGCTACAAAAGGATCTTTCAAAACTAGGTGACTGGGCAACAAAATGACAGATGAAATTCAGTGTTGATTAAATGCAAAGTAATGCACCTTGGAAAACATAATCCCAACTATACATATAAAATGATGGGATCTAAATTAGCTGTCACTCAAGAAAGAGATCTTGGAGTCATTGTGCATAGTTCTCTGAAAACATCCACTCAATGTGCAGCGTTCCCTGTGGGATAGTGAACAGAAAAGTGAACAGCATGTTGGGAATCATTAAGAAAGGGATAGATAATAAGACAGAACATATCATATTGCCTCTATATAAATCCATGGTACACCCACATCTTGAATACTGTGTGCAGATGTGGTTGCCCCATCTCAAAAAAGATATATTGGAAAAGGTTCAGAAAAGGGCAACAAAAATTATTTGGGATATGGAATGGCTTCCGTATGAGGAGAGATTAATAAGACTGGGACTTTTCAGCTTGGAAAAGAGATGACTAAGGGGGCATATGATGATCTATAAAATCATGACTGGTGTGGAGAAAGTAAATAAGGAAGAATTATTTAGTCCTTCTCATAACACAAGAACTATGGGTCACCAAATGAAATTAATAGGCAGCAGATTTAAAACAAACAAAAGGAAGTATTTTTTCACACAACACATAGTCAACCTGTGGAACTCTTTGCTAGAGGATGATGTGAAAGCCAGGACTATCACAGAGTTCAAAAGAGAACTAGATAAGTTCATGGAGGATAGGTCCATCAATGGCCATTAGCCAGGATGGTGTCCCTAGCTTCTGTTTGCCAGAAGCTGGGAATGAGAGACAGAGAATGGATCACTTGATGATTACCTGTTCTGTTCATTCCTCTGGGGCATCTGGCATTGGCCACTGTTGGAAGACAGGATACTGGACTAGATGGACCTTTGGTCTGACCCAGTATGGCCATTCTTATGTTCTTTTCTCAATATCAGGTAGAGAGGGGAGGGAATTGAATGCTGATTTTCTACCTTCTAGGTAAGTGCCCTCACACTGGGCTAAAGCGTGTAAGGGAGGTAGTAACGTTACAATCACTTGCTTTTCCAGCTGTTTTATGAATCTTTTGCTTTTGTCAAAATCCTTGAAAGTCTAAACAAAAATACGTGGGTTAAAATGAAACATTTTATTTCAACATTACTGAAACATTTTGACTCTTTCAATTTGGTCCAAACTGTTCGGTGAACTCAACACAAACTCAGGAATCAGTCCAGTTGACCCAAAACTGCATTATTATTATTTATTATCAAATAAACTGTCTGAAAAATTTCACCCAGCTCTGCTCACCACTTCTTGTGTAGTCTGTCCTTTTGTGGTTAAATGCATTTGCCTTTGGGGCCCAATACTGTCCTCCTTAATCAAGGAAAATTGACTTGACTGGGATTAAAGGTTGAAATTGGGACTGGAATGAAATATATTTCAGGGGGAATTCTGCTGCATCACTAGCATTCTATGGCCCTTCATAAATACAAGATTCAGGCAGCCACCTCTCTCATGGTGAGGCCAGGGAGGTAGGTGAACAACTGTAGCTGAAGTCAAAGCATATCAGTGAGGTAGGGAAAACTTTGGTCAGGGACAGCAGGGAAAATCTCTGATTTTGTCAAAAATTCCATGGCATTTTTAATACCTGCACAAATGGAGCCTTGGGCTGAGATTCTGTGCTGTACAGTGCAGAAAGATGCAGCCCAAGCTAATGTAGTTTTTAAACTATCTGATTCAGGGCTGCCCTGGGGGCTGGCACTTCTCTAAATTACACATCCCCACACACCATTGCCTATGGGCAGCTCCTCAGCAGTGAGAATCTCCATCGCTGTGTATGCTAGGGAAACTGCCTCCCGCTGTTGGTGCACATCCTCCTGGCCATGTATGGCTTGTTGTGAGGGGGCTTGTAAAGGGCAGCTTACAGTTGTCCCACTCTGCCTGAAATATCCTGCTGGCTATAAGGCACAGCATAACCAGAGGGAGATTCCTTCCCTTGGTTGTTAAGGTCTCATTTGAAACTCAGTGCACTGCATGGAACTAAGCCCTGGTCTACACTGGGGGGGGCGGGGAGGAAATCGAACTAAGTTACGCAACTTCAGCTATGTGAATAACTTAGCTGAAGTCAACGTACTTAGATCAACTTACCATGGTGTCTTCAGCGTGGTGAGTCGACTGCTGCTGCTCCCCCGGCAACTCTGCCTGTGCCTCTCACGGTGGTGGAGTACAGGAGTCGACGGGAGAGCGCTCGGGGTCAATTTATTGCATCTAAACTAGATGCAATAGATCGATCCCCACTGGATTGATCGCTGCCCACCAATCCGGCGGGTAGTATAGACATACCCTAAGATGACACTAAGCTGGGGGGAGAGGTAGATATGCTAGAGGGTAGGGATAGGGTCCAGAGTGACCTAGACAAATTGGAGGACTGGGCCAAAAGAAATCTGATGAGGTTCAACAAGGACAAGTGCAGAGTCCTGCACTTAGGAAGGAAGAATCCCATGCACTACTATAGGCTGGGGACTGACTGGCTAAGCGGCAGTTCTGCAGAAAAGGACCTGGGGATTACAGTGAATGAGAAGCTGGATATGAGTAAGCAGCGTGCCCTTGTTGCCAAGAAGGCCAACAGCATACTGGGCTGTATTAGTAGGAGCATTGCCAGTAAATCAAGGGAAGTGATTATTCCCCTCTATTCAGCACTGGTGAGGCCAGACCTGTACTATTGTGTCCAGTTTTGGTCCCCCCACTACAGAAGGGATGTGGACAAATTGGAGAGAGTCCAGCGGAGGGCAACGAAAATGATTAGGGGGCTGGGGCACATGATTTACGAGGAGAGGCTGAGGGAACTGGGATTATTTAGTCTGCTGAAGAGAAGAGTGATGGGGGATTTGATAGCAGCCTTCAACTACCTGAAGGGGGGTTCCAAAGAGGATGGAGCGAGGCTGTTCTCAGTGGTGGCAGATGACAGAACAAGAAGGAATGGTCTCAAGTTGCAGTGGGGAGGTCTAGGTTGGATATTAGGAAACACTATTTTCATTAGGAGGGTGGTGAAGCACTGGAATGGGTTACCTAGGGAGGTGGTGGAATCTCCATCCTTTGAGGTTTTAAGGCCTGGCTTCACAAAGCCCTGGCTGGGATGATTTAGTTGGTGTTGGTCCTGCCTTGAGCAGGGGATTGGACTAGATGACTTCCTGAGGTCTCTTCCAACCCTAATATTCTATGAACTGATCTGCTACAAAAGGAGGAACAGCTGAATTGACCATACTGGGATTTAAACCTGTGGTTCTAGGTACTCAGGGGATTGCAAACCTGGAGCCAAATCCTGCAAACCTAGAACAAAACCTTGCCGGGCTTTTTCATATCTTCACTCAAGACCCCAGGCTGCTCAAGTTGTTAAAGAAAACAGGATTTGTCCCTTGAGTCTTAAGCCACTAAGCTGTCTCTCTGGCATACAAAACTATCCTATGCAATGCATCCATTTCTTTAATTTTATTGAAGCTCATGGAGGGATTAATACAAACAAATTGTATCTCATTAGACCCTCATGGAACAGAGTCTCACTGTAAGGAGTAGAGGTTTTCATAATATTTACATGAAATATTTATTTAAACCTTGAAGGCCTTCAGCACATAAAGCTTTACAGTTAACATTTCCCAGACATTATCTGCAGATCATCTACGCTAATTCTATCAGTCTACTCCATATGTGGCAGGAGCTTTTACAGCATATTAGCACTTTTAATGTATTTCACTCACTGGTAAAGTAAAGTAAAGTAGTACTATTTGCATGGTTGCTTCAACTGTAAGGTGGGATTTTTTGTTTGTTGTTTCTCTCTCGCTTTTATTTTTTCTATTCATTTTATTTATTTTATTTGTCCTTAAAAGGAAATCTTTAAAGCTTTAAAGCTGAGACCAAAAATAGAGAGAGAGGGCTGCCAAAATTGTGTCCCATTTTTTCCCTTCACTTTATTTATATTACAATCCTCTTAAATCTATAAGGACAGTTATGTGGCTCTTTTTCATTAAGCCCCATGTGCCAGATTCAGGAGACAATGGGCTAACTGTGGCTTTCCACCAGTGTAAATGAGAACATGAATTTGGCACTCAGAATTCATGCTTTACTTAACATGTGCGTCTTACATGAAGCAAAATTTCACTATGATCCCTAGCTATACAAAGCCAAATGATGTTGCACATTTGATGTTAGCTCAGCTGCTGAAATTCAGTTTCACATACAAAGAACTTCTTTCTGTCAGCGGGATACCTGGTGAACCCCTTCCCTTCAGCCTTGTTGTGTTATCTGTAACCTGACAAATTTCTCCTGCAGAAGCCTCTGAGGCCCCTATGATTTGCATGGATGTTCTTAGCCCAGACCCGAATACTTCAAGCAGCAGTGGGAGGGTTATAGGACACAGAGTGGCTCCTATCAGGATTACAGATATGCCAAACATGCACATCAAACTCAGGCTGGACTCAAGAGTTTATACATTAGCAAACCTATGGGAAAATATTTGGGAAGTGGTGGTCAGACTCATGCAGGGAGTTATTCTGTAGCCCTCCCCCCTGCCAGCTTTGGGCCTTGCTCAAACATCCGATCCTAGTAAATGGGCCTTTTCCACAAGTCAACTGCTTTCCTTCTGGCCTTCAGTATCTGCAGCAGTGTCCCAGTCCCACTCACTTCCCAACATGCTCTTATGGGGGCTTTCCAGTCTGTGCCATTGCCCTTCTCCTCCCCAGTCTTTGCCAGGGACTTGTTGCAGGGGGAACCAGGAAGTGCCTGCCCCTCAAAGGGCAGGGGAAGAGGGAAATACTCTCCCCTTGCACTGCAGTTGCCAGATGTGCAAAGAGTATCCCCTGTGTTTTTAGCATGGTAGTGAAGGATACCTCAAGGATTCCCTAGAAAGCGCATGCTAGGGAGAAGACCCATAATGCCTTGCAAGTGACAAGAAATCTCTGAGCGCTTCCTAACTAGAGTACTGGTCTGAGCCCCATGGGGAGTTCAGCAGAATATTTGCTTAGTAGAGCCTGCCTGCCCCACCTTCCCTGAAGATTTTATTAAGGACTGAGGAGGCAGCAGTCAGCCCCTAACAGCATGCTGTGGGAGGAACAGGTCCTCTTTGGTTTTGCAGCAATAAAACCAGTCAGCTCATCCCAGCTCAGGGCCCTAGTCTGATGTATCCTGTGATTGGGGAGAGGGCTAGCTCAGTGGTTTGACCATTGGCCTGCTAAACCCAGGGATGTAAATTCAATCCTTGAGGGGGCCACTTGGGGATCAGGGGCAAAAATTGCAGATGGGTCCTGCTTTGAGCAGGGGGATGGATTAGATGACCTCCTGTGATTCTAAAGATGTCACCTCAGGTAATCTGATACCATAAACCATTACACTTCATGTGGAAACACCACTTTCTTTTTTACACCAAACTGTAGTTATATGCTGGAGAGATTTTTGGTTTTGAAAATAAAGGATGGCCAAAGCCCCTCAAATGTTTGAGATGAAGGTCTCCAGTGCTTGCAGCTATTCCACGAACATTACAGTATATTTCAGTCGCATCATAAAGAGATAGGACAACTGAGCAGAACAGATCTGATCACTTTAAGAAGTTATAATTTGGTGGGACTGTTTCAGAAATCATTGATTTAGGAGAGCTATTGTTCATGGAAACTTGGTGGTTTTTACTCTTGATCTAGCCTGGTGATTAGCTGCACAGATATTGTGTTATTTATCTTATTTATTCATTAAAGTGTTTCAAGGGACCTATTCAGTCCTGTTTAAAAAAAAAAATCCCATGCACTCTAACACCAACTGCCAAAGCATTTATTTAAGACAAGACCTCCCAGTTGTTTTTCAGGTGGGCTGTGAATCAGCAAAGACAGAGTTTTGGCCGTTACTCAACCCAGTGAAATGCTGTTTAATGGTTCTTTTGAAATACAAAGTTTACTTAATGTCAAAGGATAATAAATTTTAACAGTCCTGATAGCCCAAAACCAGAATTATCTAGAAGAGGGCTTTGCAAAGACATTTTGAGCTGAGAGGGAAAAGGAACTGAAGAATGGAACCTAAGCTACAGTGTCTGGACAAAATGCATTTAAACATGTTTGTGATTAAGTAGAATATTGTTTATGTTCTGTAGATTAAATGAAAACAGGGAGGATTCCCCAAAACCTACATAGGACCTGTGATGGGGATGTGTAAATTCCACACAGGCAGCCCACGAGGGAGGTTAACTGGAGCCGGAGAGCTCTATAAACCTAACCTGGTACACCTGGAGAGGGTGGTTGGCTGAGGGAGGAAGTTAAAGCAGGAATACAGGCAGTGGGAGGAGAGATCTTGGATCCTCTCCTGAGAAGAGGGGGCTGGCAAGAGTCAGGGGAAAGGAAATATATCAAGTGAGGATTAGTTCCTATGGTGGGCCCTAGAAAGGGGCAAGATTTGAGGGGAGCAGCCCTGCAAGTCAGTATTCTGAGAACAGGATGGAGGATTGAGAGGATTAGGAAGAGAGAGTGACATCCCGGGGAAGGGGGGGGATGGGGGAGACACAGCCTGGGGGCTGCTTTCGGGCACCCTGGCTCCCTGCCCAGGGCAGGCAGAGGGTCTGGGGCTCCCCACAGCAGGCCAGGCTTCCTGGGTGGCTCTTACCATGGCCCGGCTCCAGCTTCCAGCATGGCCAGGGGTGGGGCCTCAGGGGGAAGATGAGTCGGGGGGCACAGATGAGTAGCGGGGCTCATGGGGGCCCCCCATTTTTACCGAGGTTCTTGCGCTGTTGTCTGGTGGTATTCTTTTTGTTTGTCACTGCTTGGTGGAGAAGCCAGGACTGAAGAGAGATCCCAGGAGGGGCAGAAGATGTCTGTGTTAAGTATATGTGGGTTTGCCAGTTGTCATGGACATTCTTTGGGATTCAAAGGACAGTAGGGACCCAGGAGGAATCTGGCTGGAGGGTCAGGTCCCCCACACAGGAGACAGTCTGAAAGGCCATGAGGGGTGAGATGGAATGATTATAGGGCCCAATATTGCTCCCAATAAAGTCTAAGGGCAAGTCTTCACTACACAACTAAATCAACCTAAGTTACATTGACATACAGCCACCACAGTAATTGAATTGATTTTACACATCCACTCTACGCTCCTTGTGTTAGTGGTGTATCCTCACCAGGAGCACTTGTGTAATACCGACAGACCTCAGTCGTTAGCGGGCAGAATTGAACCTCGGACCTCTGGAGCTTAGTGCATGAGCCTCTACTGCATGAGCTAAAAGCCACCTGCTTCTGTTAAGGCTGTAGAGCAGACTCATTAATCTCCCTTTAAGTGGTCTTGGTGTCACTAGATGGGAAAGAACACCACACCCAGGAGGTGTATGAGTTACACTTGCACCAATTTAGCTGCCATTTTGGGATGGTTTCTAAAAGGCAGCAACAGCCGATGTAAGCAACACAGCGTCGACACTGACCCTGTCAACCTAACTACATCAACTTAAGCGCTTTGCTCTCGTGGAGGTATAGTTATTAAGTCAGTGTAGTGTGCAAGTTACCTTTGTGGGAGCTACATTTCAGTGTAGACACTTACAGAGCTGGGTCGATGTAAGCTACTTTACATCAGCCTTACTCTGTAGTGTAGATCAGGCCTAAGGCAAAGTTCTGATTGCCTTTTAATAGAGCAAGACTGAGCATGGTTTGCTGGTGGGTCTTTGCTGGCACAACCCTGCACAGATCCTTGTGCAGGGCTCTGGAAATGGAAAGTCAGCAGGGAAAGAGATTACAGTGGTGCAAAGGATGAAAGCCTTAGTTGTATCAGGAGTGTTATCACTGTGTTTCTCTGTGTTCTCATTTTCTTAGAAGCTGCTTATAGAAGGAAAAGGGCTCAAAATACTTAATCAGTTAGAGCTTGTCACTTCCAATGGTCTTGTTCAGCTAAGCTCTCTGACAACTCTATCAGCAAATTAAGTGGAGTTTCTAAACCCTGGATTTGTGCCAAGACCTGAGGTAGGGGATGAGGAAGGTCCTGTGGGCATTGTCCCAGAGGTAGGCAATGCCTCTGGGAGTGCTGGAGGCAGAGGTTCCATATAACTGTTGGTCGTGAGGGGGGCACAATTTAAAGGTTTGGGGGGGCATGTGACCATCCCATGCATCGCCGCTGGCTCTAGAACAGAGGTTTCAAACTGTGGGGAGCGCGCCCTAGGGGGGCACGGAGGAATGTTCAGGGGGGTGAGCGGCAATGCCAGGCAGCTTGGGCTGGCCCCACTTGGGGAGAGAGCACCACCTCCGCCTCCTGACTCACCTGAGAACAGTGGTGGGCAACCTGCGGCCCGGGGCTGGCTGCCACTTCCCGCAGCTCCCACTGGCTGGGAACGGCGAACCACGGCCACTGGGAGCTGCGGGCGGCCGTGCCTGGGGACGGTCAATGCAAACGAACTGTCTCGCGGCCCGCCAGTGGATTACCCTGACGGGCTGCAGGTTGCCCACCACTGCCTTAGAAGCTGTTGCTAAATGGAAGGCAGGGCAAGCCCCACTGCAGTGGTAGGGGAGCAGTTTCCTGTGGGCAGAGCCCCTGCTATAGCAGTGGGAGAGCGGCCTCTGCCCTGGGAAGAAGCAGCAGGAAGCGCTGGGACTTCAGCAGCAGGAAATGAGAAGCAGCCCATGTAGCCAGGGGTGGGGCTCAATCTGCAGCCAACCGCCCTGCTGCTTCCTCCCTCCCCATGCTGCACGGTCACACAGTGAATGCTACTGCCAGGAGGAGCCCCTGAGATTTGAAGTAAATTCTTTGTATGTTCTGAATAGTTATTTTCCTTTAGCTCCATCATCGGCAGTACTTTTTATGAGCATTAATTGTATGCTGCTGCCCCTGTTCTCTAAACATACATCCCAACTGCTTCAGTTATGTTGGAGTTACAAAGGATCCATTAGAAGGGCTAACCATGTTATAAATTTACAGAGCACAGTCAAAGAATCCTTCCTGCTGCCTAGTTTTTATTCAAAAACTCGGGAAAATATTTCCCTCAAATATCTGTATTCCAAGGGCAGGATCTTCAGCTGAAATACATCAACACGGCTCTGTGGAATTATGCCCGTTTACACCAGCTGAGGATCTGGCCCATAATTTTTAAGTGCTTTTCATGTGCCTGGCTATAGAATGTGAAAGAAACTATTTGAAATGTGTCCATGTTGCTCATTGACAAGTGTAGGTGAAGTTTTAAGCAGAAAGTATGGATAGCATGAGATAGTCACAGCCTTGGGCATTGGGAGGCATGAACTTCAGCCAAAGGTCTCTAATCCCTAGGGGCATGATTATCTTATGATAATTGCAATTCCTACAGTCTTTCTTTTGCAGGGGGAGCATCTATACTTTGAGGGTGGACAAAACCAATGGCATTGGCATTTTAGAGTGGTTAATCCTTTGGCTGGACTGAGCAATTCATTAAATGAGCCTCATATTCTTTCAAAATGCCCAGTAGGAGTCTATCAGAGTGTTCCTTCCAAGCACACTGATTGATCGTATTTAGAAAAAATGTGATAGTTTTGACAGCTGGAGTTTTTGTATCAAACATCATATGATGGTATCTCCTCCCGCCCCCCCTCCCAGGAAATCTGGAGTCACCCAGGGAGTAGGAATCAGAGAATTAGGCAGATCCCTAATTGAAAGGCCGAGTCAGAGCATTCCTCTCAGTGCGTGACTAGGCTTTTTCCACAGTGCAGCACTGCTTCTGTGTTAACTTCAGTACAGGCAGTATGCAACACTAATATTCCCTGGGTTCCTCAAACTTGTGCTACATTTCAGCTGTTTACGGCTGACCTCATTGTTTAGAAGAGTTGATTTTATTCTGGCTAAGACCCATCCTTGAAACTTGACTTCTGACGAACTAGAAGTAAGGGAAGAAGAATATTCACTCACTGTAAAGTACTTGTTTGCTGTTAACCTAGCAAAGACCTTTGGTTCCCAGCCTAGTATGGCTAATTCTAAGTGGCTCTCCCTTTAACTTCTGGTAAAACATGGAGCTTAAAGCCACTTTGCAAGAGGCTTTTATCTTACCCTTTGAATATGACTCTGATGTTGGAATGATAGTCCTGGAGTCTCTGAGACATTTCTTGAGGTGCAAGCACAGAATTCTGTTTATCCACAGAATTGGTGTGTGTGGCGGGAGGATGTCAGTAAAAGCTTCCCCACCCCATCTGCCAATGTCCCTTAACCCTGGTTGGAAGGACCCCCACTAAGCAGAAGAACAAAAGTTGCCATGTCCATTCGTGCTGGTTATTGCCAATTGTTATAGGAATATCTATCCAAAGAACTGAACCAAACAACTAACTCATTTCAAATGGAACAGCAGCTGGATGGCAGGATTTTCAGACACCCCCTAACTGGTTCGGATTTGAATGAGTGACCTCAGGACAAAATGCTCTGTAGTCCATTAACAAAGCTTGAACTACCCTGTCCCTTGTTTTATTTTATTCTGTTAATAAAAACCTACCCGATTTCTTTTGCAATAAACCAACTATATTATGAAAAGTGCATACATTTCAATCTACTGCTCATACAACATGGAAATGGAATTCGCCACCACGAGACCTATACACCATGTAACCCCTATTCCTAAAGTGAAATTAAATAATGTATAGGCTTGTGATGGTCCTCTGCTGAGAGGTGAGTTTTCACTCAGAACGACCTTATTGATGAAAATAATAAGTAAAGGATGAATTATTCTGAGCTGGTACCACATGCAATTTGTGCACTTCCTCACCCCCCTTCCATATTGATTACATTTAATAGTGTGTTACCCCTTCTTAGCATATTCTATATCATTCAGTAATGCCAAGAATTACATCATCTGCCATTAAAAATGTTTCACATTCTCAGTTGTAAACATTCATATTGCTCAGTTTCCAGATGTAAAATCAATGATTTCCAAAGACATTCTCAGTTCACATGCTTTTTCCTAAACTTTTCTTTCCCCCCATAATACAGCATACTTAATGAATCTCCTTGCAGAGCAGTAGATTGAAATGATGGTCCAGCATGAATTTCTGATTTCTGTCCACCACTCAGAATGCAGTTTCTCCCCTTTTTGGCAGCACTAGCGAAGAATGAACTGTTCTGCTAAGGGATCACTTTGAGGCAGTATGATGGCGCAGTCAGCACTGCCTAGTGGTCAGTCCACCTGCCATGTGGCATGGCCCTTTAAGGGTCCAATAGAGGGAGACCTAAGGGGGATAGAGCTAGAGCGGAAGTAGCTCAGTGAATGAAGTGATTGGAGCAGGAATCCTGTCACTCCTCCTTTAAGGGCCCAGACCAGCCAGGAGCCTTGCAGAGAGGGTAGGGCAAGGTTCCCCTCTTACCCAATCAATAAAGAATGAGCAGGGGAAAGGGGCCACTATAAATGCTGCCTGCTCCCTCATAACAGGGCAGATGCCTGTAGACAACTGGGAGTAAGGAGGCTTCTGTTGGGCCCTGAGTTAACATGGGGGAAACAGCGGTAGGGGAAGGTCTGCCTGCTGAACCCTCCCGGCCTGAGGCTAAAAGGACTGATTTGGGGGGAAAGGTCAGCTAGGTTGAAAAGCTGCTTGAGGCTTTGCTTATGGCCTGAAGTCTAACTTCCGCTTGGAGGCGGAGAGCTAGAATGCTCCTGTATAAAGGTGAGGGACAGAGGTACAAATACAGCTGAAGTGAAAGTTTAAAAATTAGAATAGATATTTGTTTTACTGTACTATTTGCCCTGCTCTGCCTACGTCCTACTAGAAACCTCCAAGTGCAGTTCAGGGGCTCATTGTAATCACTTCACAGAATTGTGTTAGCATAACAAAGCACGTAAACCTTATCTGAAAAAAGTGAAAAACTGGAAGTAGAAGAGACAAATGATGATTTCTCAGTCCACATTTTGCTCTGAGAGCTCTAAGTCTCTGACTTGTGTTCAGGTATAATGGATTCCAATACGGCTATCTTGAGTGAGGGAGTATTGAGGGGTGTTTATCCAAACAGATTTTGTTTCAAGTACCACAGTCAGAAGCAGTGCTCTTGAAAAGATGTAATTCAGAGTAACAACACACTATTGGATCAGAGAAAGGCCAGATAGTTCAGTAACTGAATAATCCAGAGACTTCTGAATGTACTATTGTCCAGTACTATACAATTTGGACAATTTGGAGTGTGGATTGCACTCTCAGCAAATTTGCGGATGATACTAAACTGGGAGGAGTGGTAGATACGCTGGAGGGGAGGGATAGGATACAGAAGGACCTAGACAAATTGGAGGATTGGGCCAAAAGAAATCTGATGAGGTTTAATAAGGATAAGTGCAGGGTCCTGCACTTAGGATGGAAGAATCCAATGCACCGCTACAGACTAGGGACCGAATGGCTAGGCAGCAGTTCTGCGGAAAAGGACCTAGGGGTGACAGTGGACGAGAAGCTGGATATGAATCAGCAGTGTGCCCTTGTTGCCAAGAAGGCCAATGGCATTTTGGGATGTATAAGTAGGGGCATTGCCAGCAGATCGAGGGACGTGATCGTTCCCCTCTATTTGACACTGGTGAGGCCTCATCTGGAGTATTGTGTCCAGTTTTGGGCCCCACACTACAAGAAGGATGTGGATAAATTGGAGAGAGTCCAGCGAAGGGCAACAAAAATGATTAGGGGTCTAGAGCACATGACTTATGAGGAGAGGCTGAGGGAGCTGGGATTGTTTAGTCTGCAGAAGAGAAGAATGAGGGGGGATTTGATAGCTGCTTTCAACTACCTGAAAGGGGGTTCCAAAGAGGATGGCTCTAGACTGTTCTCAATGGTAGCAGATGACAGAACGAGGAGTAATGGTCTCAAGTTGCAATGGGGGAGGTTTAGATTGGATATTAGGAAAAACTTTTTCACTAAGAGGGTGGTGAAACACTGGAATGCGTTACCTAGGGAGGTGGTAGAATCTCCTTCCTTAGAGGTTTTTAAGGTCAGGCTTGACACAGCCCTGGCTGGGATGATTTAACTGGGACTTGGTCCTGCTTCGAGCAGGGGGTTGGACTAGATGACCTTCTGGGGTCCCTTCCAACCCTGATATTCTATGATTCTATGATTCTATGAATTTCTTCCAACTAGAGGGTCTCATCTGTAGCAAAATAAGCCACAGAAGGAGGGGGATGCAGGGGGCGAGAGGGTAGAAGGTGAAGAAAAGGGAAAAAGTGGTTGGGGCTATGTATTGTCAGTTGGTCACCATATAGAGCAGTTGCACACAAACCCAAACTAAATGTAGTTCCATATTTTCCCTTGATGACTTAGCTATCCACAAGTTCATAACAGCCTCAGCGCAGAACAAGCACACCCATGAATGGGTTAGTCTTTCCTTTATACAGCTTGGACCTTCACTCTTCAGATTCCAGGAACAGGTAATCGGCAGACAGGGGGCCCTTCCTCAGACCTTAGCTCCAAAAGGCTGAGTTATTGCATGAGGTAGTGGGGAGGAATTTACATTCACCTCCCCCTAGATATTTCCCAGCAAATCCACTTTGCATGGATTTCCCTACAAAACCATTCTTGTCTGCCCCATTGTTCAGTATAGTCCTTTGCCCAGGCCCACAACAATACATTACCTTTGCATTTAATACAATACACACCAGAGATACTTAAATTTTATTCAGTAAGGTTTTCCAAGGATATTGCAGGAAATTGTCATATGTCCCATATAGCACAGTGTCTAATATCTTCAGGGCAGGGGGTCTTGTCTTTTTACTTGCCTCTACAGTGCCATGCCCCACAGTGGGACTGTATAAATAATAGGAATATTTAAAGCATTTTTAAAATTAAAGTTATAAGCATGTTGAACATTATTTAAAATTAAATACAGACCAATAATAGACTCCAGCCACTCCCTCTTAAGACAATAAACATTCACAATACTGTGCTTTCAAAGCGGATATACACAAGAAAAGCTTTCTAAAGCTTGAAGCTTTAGAACTGTAGCCCCAGCTTGTGGCAAAGGTGAAAAATCCATTTTACAACATACACAGGCAAATGACAAAATGGCTGGGATCCATTCCTGAGAGACAGGAACTATAAATGATCTTTTAGCTCAAAGACAGATCCACCAGATTAACTGTAGTAGTGGAGGGCCACATGCTCAGTTGAACTGTATATGTATTAGAGATCAGTTCAAATAGTACCTAAAATTCACCACTCCCTTTTCCAAATTTAGATAAGGGGGAGATAGGAGTCACGCCCAAATTTGACCCTGTATTTTTGGGACTGGGTCAGATCCAAAATGGAAAGTTTGGGTTTTCTGGATCTGGTTCAGGTACAATCCAGACAGCAGATTTTGCAATGTTTCAATATTTTGGTCTGAAATTTTACTGGTACAGGGCCCAAGAGTTTGACATTGATGAACTCGATCCCAAACCTGAATTTGAAATCTGATTGGATTGTACTCCACATCCTTGGCAGATCTCAAATGTAGAGGTATGCAGAAATCATGCTCTCAGCTGGCAACTTTGTCAACCATTTTCCCAGTTCCAGTTGCATGAAGTTTGCACCTGCTGAACTATATATGAATTTCAGGTTCAAAACCTCCCCAAACTCAAAGCAAAACTCAGCCAAATCTAGAGTGACCAGATGTCCCAATTTTATAGGGACAGTCCTGATTTTGGGTTCTTTTTCTTATATAGGCTCCTATTACCCCCCACCCCCGTCCCGATTTTTCACACTTGCTGTCTGGTCACCCTAGCCAAATCCACCAAATTCTGCCAGGATGGGTGTTAAAACCATGTAAAATCATGAAGTGTCTGATCCTTTGCATCAGTCTAGTTCACTTGTATCGTGGCTGAGGTTCGCTAGTTGGACTCTTTTTAAACCTGACCCAGGTGTCAAGTGTCTACTCTGCATAAAATTTTCAAAAAGCTTTCTTGTATGGTGATTTGTTTCCTTGCACCACCTGGTGGGTGTTATCTGTATGTACAGCAGCAGTCCAAAAAGAGTAGCTAGACATGTTTGCTGTATTGTGACTACTTCCATTGGCTTGCAGCATGCATATGATCTTGTGATAATGCAGAAGATAACACCTGTCATCAGGGTAGTTAATAATGTAGAATGACACAAATCTCTCTGGTATGACAGAAATCCTGCTTTTTGCTTCAGGTTGCTAGTCCATCACTCTGATCACAGACCTCTTCACAGAAGCATATGAAGAGTGAAAAATCAAATCAGACATTATTGTATTTATAAGAGGAAAAAGAATTCAGTAAAGGCTTAACATGTGCTTTAATCAAGATAGTCTATAAAGCCTGCCAGAGTTACATGCCAACTAACAGAAACTTTTGACCCTGATTATTTGGCTTCATTGCATCTTGGCACTTGAACAAAATGCAGGCTCAGCAGTACAGTGAAGGCAACTGATTGGGTCAGATTTTAAAAGTTTTTGGAGGAGGCCAACCACTCTTGTTAGATGATTAAAAACTCTTATCCCCAGAAGTTGTGTAACAAACATGTCAAATTATTCAGCTTTAAAATGTAGGTCAAGGAATCTTCTGAGCAATAAAAAGGTAAAAGATTCTGAATTTAAAAGTAAATCTAAATCAACATTTTCTCCATGGGCCAGTGTGGCATCATGGAATTTGTCTTTATTCTCAGGTCAGGAACTCTTGCGTCAGTGACCACAATGAGCAATATTTAGTTTTAACACTTAAATGGTAGGAAGTAGCAGCTTTGTGAGGACCCTAATAATAATAGTTCTACAAACTCTGGGCCAGATTCTGATGCCCGCAGCAGTGTAAACCCAGACTACCCTCATTGGAGTTGATGGAGAAATTCTGGGTTTACATCAGTGAGAGTCTGTTTGGCTTAGTGTAATCAAATGCTAGGATACTGTATGTCTAAGTTTTGACAAACTCTGTGTTATTACAAAAAGTCATTCTCCATTTCAGGACTCTAGGGCCAATTCTGCATCCCACTCTGGTCTTTTTATGCTACTCTTGCAGTGTAAGGGGGCCATAAACCCAGTGGAACCAAACCAGCCCTCAGGGAACACTTCCAGTTTAAGTTGCAGAGCCAGCCAAATGGCTCAATACCAGCTCTTTGAATAGGGAAACTGTCAGGGAGAGGAGACCATTAAGGCCGGGGTAACTTAGAGCAGCCATTGGACTGCTCTGCCTTATGCCATGGGTCAGGTAGACCCCCTTGACAACTCCATGACACAGAGATTCAAAAGTGACTTAAAGCTCATCCTCCACAGTCCCCACATACATTCCTGCACCAAGTGAGGCTTGGGCACAATAGAGAATCAACCCCTTCTCCTTCTCTGATCAGTTAAGTTTAATAGGAGGCAAATAAGAAAATTTTGTTCAAAGTTAAAAACTATCTCTCAGCTTTCGTTGAATATCATTCCTGATGCTGCATGCCAAGCCTAATCCTCACCTGATAATCAGTGAGGGGGAAAGGAGCAGGACCTCACACCATGAAAATCCGTCCCTAGTATGTAAGGTTTTCCTATGAAATGTCCTGCCGTGAACTATAAAGGAGGGCTTTTTCCAAAGTCTCAGAAAATATTTCTTCTTTTCCTGCTTCTTTGGAGTTCTAATGTCCTTGGCATGCCAGCCAGAGCCTCATCCGACAGAAAATGGCACACAGATATGGCTCGATTTTTCTGCCTTTTGGAAGAAGCCTTTGAGAATCTTTAAAAAAAATAATCAATACATGTATTGGAGAATAAAGAGCAAGATAACGGTCTTGATAATGTTAGGTGTTTCTAGCTGGACCAAATCTTACTCATGCAAAATGCGTGTTGAACTCAACTGTGAAGAATGCGGGGTTATTCCCAGAAGGGATACATTACTAAAATATCAATGTACATTTAATTTTTTTTATTGCACATATATGTACTCCTGCACCTTTTTAGGCCCTGGCCAATGACAGGAAAATACATTTGATGCAGAACACAGACACAGGGCTGTATAGGGACTAGAGTCTAGGAAGACCTAGAGTTAGGCCAAAAATCCAAAAGATGGATCCAGGTTTCAAACATGTGTTCAGAGCTGGGATTGTATTTGGCCCATTATGAAGCCAGGCCATTTCTAAAATTCACATCTAGATCTGAGTTCAGGGCTTTGGTTCAGGCCCCTCTCCAGTAAGAACACACTAGCTGTTATAGCAGTCATGTATGAACTTGGGAACTGCCTCCTTTGATCAGTGATTAATTGCTCATGTCTTGATAGTCCTACGAATAGGTCATGGCTCAGAAGTAGTCAACACTTTTTATTTGAATTCTTTTGATTTATCCAGTGTCAATCCCAGGCTCTAGGCACATGAAAACATTTAAAACACACAAGTTGCTCCAAAATTGTAAATCATCACTGCATTTAGCCAATTATCAGACTGCCTGGTAAGAGTCCACCGACCATGAGACACTACAAGGGTATTCTGAGACCACACCACCTAAGAACCTGCATCTTTTCCCAAATGCAGTCATTTTTTACATCCTTCCAGTAACTGTCCATTTACTCCAGTTTATTCACAGAAGAATGGATTACCTAGTTCCAGTGCTTTGATGCAGTCTTAACATCCTTACCTCATTTTCACAACAATGCTCAAAAGGAGAACCCTCTCTTCATAAACTAAGCTGTTTCTGTGACCTGAATATCATGTGGCCCTCAGTCATAAATTAAATGTGTGTGAAACCTTCATCTCTGCGGTCAATTTGTTACACGCCTACAGCTTAAAATGATGGCATAGAAGAGAATGATTAGATAATGCACATTCCAACTTCCCCACATCTGCCAGCTCTGTTGTGGGCAAAAGCAAAGAGGCCAGAGTCAAGCCCCTCCCCACCCCCCCATTTTTGTATGTATATTTTATTTTAAGCCATTTTGAAGCCAAGAATGTAAAGATCAACCAATTGCAAACATGCTGGTAACATTTTGTTTTACATCGCTCTATAAATATACTTACTGCTGTTTAAACTGTGATTGAATATATTGTACAGTCATAAGAAATACATATGTTCTGCAGGACAGATAGAAATAATTATATGAAACAAAGACTGGAAACACTTTCTTCTCTGGGTAGAGTTAAGTTTCATATGAATATAGGAATGCCAGAGATATAGATCAGACCACGGTCCATTATCCTGTCTGTGACACCAGATGCTTCAGAGGAAGGTACAAGAAAATCCATAATGGGTCATTATGTAATAACGTGACCATGAGGGAAATTTTTTCCTGACCCCAAGAAGATAGTGGTATTCAGACCCACTGTGATGCTGGAGGTGCCATTCTTTGGCTGACAAATAAAACATGAATCTCTGACTCCAGTCTTTAATAAGTGCCCAGGAGTTAGGTTTGTAATGGTCCCTATTTTGCCTACTCACATTTTGGGGCCCTCTGGGTTGTTTCAGATGGAAGAAAAAATTGGTGATGGAGTCTAGTGCGTTGATGCAATCTTGTTTATTTGCCAAGAATGTACAAAGTCCTGTTTTCTCCCTACCACAGGAGGAAACAAAGAACAGGAGACAGTGTAATGCCGATAGACCCCAGTTGTCAGTGAGCAGGATTGAACTAGGGCTTCTGGAGCTCAGTGCATGAGCCTCTACTGCATGAGCTAAAAGCCAACTGGCCCTAAACTAAGGCTGTGGAGCAGACTCATTAATCTTTATGTGGTCTCAGTGCTACTAGAGGGGACAGACCACCACATCCAGGAGGTGTGTGGGTTACAACAGCTTCCTTGCTCACAGCACCAAACTCTTTCAGCCAGCTTGTTCTGGGTGTGTGTGTGTGTCTGGTTTCCTTTTTTGCTTCTCTCAGTGGTCCTTCCGCTTGTGCAGTGTTGTCTCTCTCCATTTCCACCTACCATTCCCACATACACTCACTCTCATTCCAAGACAATACCCTGTGACGCCCTCTGCCTTCAAAGTGCAAAATACTGGGCAGGCTTCTTGCACACCCTCTTTATCTTAGCTAGGGCTGCTTAGCTGACAGCTATCTTAAATGAGGGGTGGAGGTTGCAGCAGTTTAAATGAGGTTTAACCGAACCAGCAACTGTAATGAGAGAAGATGCAGCTCTTGTATCATTGCCCTAGGAGTCAGGTCAGCCTGACGCTGCTCACACGAGGCATTCTCCAGATGGTGATATGAATGATTGCCTGGTGCACTGTTGGTACCGCTCTCATGCACTGCTCTTTTGGAATGTTGTATGCATGCTCTGTAAGAGGGTATATACCAGCAACAGAAAAGCTGGAAATGAAACTGAACAGGCAAGTGTGTGCACGGAGAGGAAGGGGAGAGGGCGGTAAAGAGGGTTCAGACATGTTTGATGGGAAGACTATTGTGATGCTCTGTAGCTCGGGGGAACACGCAGCACCGCCATGTTCATCCTTGTAAAATGATTGTGTGGTATCCAATGCAAAGTTTTTCATGTCGGGTGTCTTTGGAAGGCTCATGATGCACTGAGTATTGTTGTTACAGCAATGTTATAGTAATGTTATAGGTTATAATTTCATGTATATAGTTATGAGGCTGAAAATGTGTCTTCATGGCTTAAAATAAGCCCAGACAAAAACTCTCCAAGAGCAGAAAGGCAGTTCACACCTCATCAGGGCATGTATGGGACAAACCCAGCCCAGCTTCACAGGAACAAAGGACGCTGGCCTCACAGGAATAAAGGGACTCTCAAGTGTGTCACCCCTCTTCCTTTGGTCAGTTTGGGACTGCGATGAGGTAATGCTCACCTGATTCTGAACGGGGGACAAAGCCAAGAGGGAAGAAAGAACATGATAAAAGGGAGAGACGTTTGCCATGCTCTCTCTCTCTTCCACCTACTTCTACAGACACCACACCAAGTGACTGAAGTGCTGATCAAAGGGGAGAGCAACCAGCCAGCCTGTGGTGAGAAGCATCTAAGTTTGTAAGGGAATTGAAAGTGTTAAGATCAGCTTAGAATGCGTTTTGCTTTTATTTCATTTGACCAAATCTGATTTAGATTTTAAGTGATTATAAGTCAAAACATATCTTTCATAGTTAATAAATTTGTTTGTTTGTTCTACCTGAAGCAGTGCGTTTGGTTTGAAGCGTGTCAGAGGCTCCCCTTGGGATAACAATCTTGGTACATATAAATTTCTTTGTTAAATTGACGAACTCATAGAAGCTTGCAGCATCCAGCGGGCATAAATGGGCACTGCAAGACAGAGGTTCCTAGGTTGTGTCTGGGACCAGAGATATTGGCTAGTGTCATTCAGTTGCACAATCCAAGGAGCAGCTTACATGCCAGAGGCTGTGCATGACCAGCCTGGGAGTAGGGGTTCTCGCAGCCAAGCAGGGTAAGGCTGGCTCCCAGAGTCAAGGATTGGAGTGACCTAGCAGATCACCGGTCTAGATAACACCAGAGGGGAACGTCACAACTATTCAACTGCAGATTCGGAAATTAAGGAAATAACAGAACATTTCCAGTTTGGAGACTGTTTCAATGATGATTAAGAGGAATGTTAAATGAAGCCACACAGAATCTGTTATTGACTGAGGATGACTTGACCCTAAACTGAGCACTAGAAATTGCTGTGTCAATGGAAACAACTGCTAAACAGGTGAGGGAGCTGAAACTGTGTTTTGTGATCTGTGCAAGAAAGCACAACATGAACAACCATCAAAGATTGTGTGCATATTGATTGTGGGAAACAGTCTCTGAATGCTTGTTAGTTCAAAGACAAACCCTGTGGAAACAGCAACATATTGGAGCACACCAAGAAAATGTGCGGATCAGTGCCAAAAGCATAGCCGCTACCTCCTGAGGGCAATCACGTTCCTCAGCTTGCAGATGACAACATGGTGTCCACTGACAATCTTTGCAACTGCTTTCAGAAAAGCAAAGCACTCAATACTTGGTATTTTGACCACCTTTGCAAAATTCTATCTCGACAAGATTGTTTTCATGGGAGAAGTGCAATATCATTAGGTTTTTTTGTTGTTATCGACCAACATGGTAAAGGGTAGGCATGTAGATGTTGTGACTAGGCTACTACATTTTCAATGAACATTTTGCAGGAAGGATTTGAGCTAACTTAAAACACAAAGTAAGGGCCATATTTTGTTGTCCTACAATAGGGTTACTGGTGTGAATAAGACCAACAGGATTTGGCCCAAGATCTGTAATATTTCTTTCAATGTTAGTCAGAGGTTACTAAGTAACTTCAAATGTGCTCTGTGTACCTTAGAGGTGTGGGCCTAGGGGGAGGAGAAATAAATTAACACCATGTTATTCTCAGTTGCATTCCAGAGTGACACAGTTCTAGCTTCCTTTGAGATTTGTTCCACCTTTTGAAAGATATTATAGTTTACAACCTGCTGTTAGATTGACTAGCACGTTGAAACTGGTGAGCAGACTATTGACACATTATGCTCTTTGGAGCATGACTGTTGCTCTTGTTTGGTTCTCAATTAAAAGTATGTATGGCTAATTCCACTGCAAACTTCAAATGCATCAGGGTTTATTTTCTTCCTAATGCTCAGGCTTTAAAGCAGTTAAAGTTTATAAAGCACTTAGTGTTCCAGGAGGACAATAATATCTCTGTCGCTTCCATGGCACCTTTTGATTAAGGGTCTCCTAAGGCTTTATATATCTGAATTAATTGAGCCTCGCAACATCCAAGTGAGTTAGATACATAATTACAGGAGTGAAGGCTGAAAAGTACTATCTAGCGGTAGGTTTATAATTAGTAACTGATGTGGGGCAGATTGTGAACCCCTCACTCCCAGCAGCGGGAAGTTACCTGCACAAGAATTCCCAGTGAAGACGACAGGTGAGTAACTACTGACCAATGGGGGAAGGAGTCCACAACTTAGCCCTATGGAAGTGTGTCCACGCTGAAGAGTCTGTGAGCCAGTTCCTGGTCACAGTTGCTCCATGAAGCCCCGCTGATTTCAGAGATGTTACATGCTATAATTGAGAGCACACTTTGGTCAATGGCTGTAATAACCTTTGTTTCTCAAATCATTGTAAGTCGATCACTTTTAAAAGAAAATCCATCTGTTTCAAAGTAGAGCTTGGCATCAAAAGTACAGTAACTCCTCACTTAAAGTCGTCCCGGTTAACGTTTTTTCGTTGTTACATTGCTGATCAATTAGGGAACATGCTCGTTTAAAGTTGTGCAATGCTCCCTTATAACGTCGTTTGGCCTGCTTTGTCCACTGCTTGCAGGAAGCGCAGCCCGTTACAGCTAGCTGGTGGGGGCTTGGAACCAGGGTGGGCTGGCAGCCCCCCATCAGCTCCCCGCTCCCCTAAGTTCCCTGTACAGCAGTTGCCCAGCAGGCTATCAATTGCCGCAGTTCAGCTGTCCCTCCCCCCACTGCCTTGTGCTGCTCCTCCCCTCTGCCTAGGAGCTGCTCCCCGAGACTCCTGCTTGTTGGAGTGGGGGAAAGAAGAGGGGGGTTAATGTCAGGTTATCCCCCTCCCCCTTGCTCCTGCACCCCACTTACCCCATCTCCATAGAGCAGGGGGACACAAGCCAGGGCTCAGGATGGAGGGAGCTTCCTGGCAGCAGCTGTGGTCTCAGCTTGCTGATTAACTTAACAAGGCAGTGTACTTAAGAGTGGGCCAGTGTACTTAAAGGGGAAATGCACATCTCTCTCTCTCTCACACACACACACACGGTGTGTCTCTGTCTGCCATGCTATCTCCCCTCCCTCCATTCCTGCTGCCTTGTAGGGTGTGAGGTTACATTAACAACAAGTTAACCCCTTGAGGGCTCAGCCAATTGCTAGTTCATCATTTAGCAGTAAGGCATTCCCTGGGAAATATCCCTCCCTCTGACTCCTCCACCTCAACCAAGCTTCACAATCATCATCGTTGTGTACAGTATTAAATTGTTTGTTTAAAACTTATACTGTGTGTGTGTATATATAAAATATAGTCTTCTGTCTGGCAAAAAAAAATTTCCCTGGAACCTAACCCCCCCTATTTACATTAATTCTTATGGGGAAATTAGATTCACTTAACATCGTTTCGCTTAAAGTTGTGTTTTTCAGGAACATAACTACAATGTTAAGTGAGGAGTTACTGTAAATGGTTAAAACATGAACAAGCCTGATTCTGCTCTCACTTGCACTGATGTAAATTTGGAATAACTCCATTAAAGCCAATGGAACAACCCTGGAGTCAGAAGCATGATCTAACATGACACTATGCACATCCTGTCCCTGAACATTGGGCCAGATCCTTAGCTGGCATCAATGCACAAAACTCCACTGAAGTCAGGGAAGCTTATTTGCACCAGTTGAGGTATCTGGCCCTTTATCTGACCATTTTTTTTCACCTGAACAATTAATGTAATAGAACAGATACCAGAGGGATCACCTGGGGTATGTCTACACGGCAATTAAACACCCACGGCTGGGCCAGGTCAGGTGACTCGGGCTCACGGGGCTCAGGTTGTGGAGCTGTAAAACTGTAGTGTAGACGCTTGGGCTGGAGCCTGGGTCTGGGGTTCCAGGATGGGGAAAGTTCCCAGATCTCGGCCTCCAGCCTGAGCCCAAATGTCTACACTGCAGTTTTACAGGCCTGCAGTTGGAGCCTCACGAGATTGAGTCAGCTGACCTGGGCCAGCTGTGGGTATTTAATGGCAGTGTAGGTATACCCAGGGGGGCTCCTCCCACTCCAGTGAGCAGCAGCAACAGACCCACCATTGTTCTCCCTCTCCCTATGGTAGTTGCAGTAAGGAGCAGAAGAGCAGCTGGGCTGTAGTATGCTATATTTGTATACTGAGACAGCCCTATTGCATGAAATCATTTCCCTCCTATACCCCATTTGTAGGCACAGCCCTTCTGCACAGTTCCCATCCACCGAGTTCACACACCTTGCACTGTTACCAGTTCACAAATGGATTACAGTAATGAAATTAATGCAACTTTTGCTGACCATCATCAGAGCAGCTCTTTAAGAGTAAAGATAATAGAATGCTTGGCATCATTTAGGCTGTCTGGAGCTGTTATGCGCCAGTAGCTGTGCAGTATCTGGTTCCGTTCCCATGCCTGACTGGAATGAGCAGCACTCTTTCATGTCTTAAAAAATTGACTCCTCCTTCCAGTCTTGCAGGTGGGTTGAACACATTTCTGGTAGATCCAGGTGGTCAGGAAATCTTCCAGTATTACTCCATGATGTGGGTGGGTGCCATTCTTCTGA
Source organism: Chelonia mydas (assembly GCF_015237465.2). Lineage (NCBI taxonomy): Eukaryota > Metazoa > Chordata > Testudines > Cheloniidae > Chelonia > Chelonia mydas. Next base: position 55,953,777 of record NC_057850.1, on the reverse strand, counting down.
ATAGTTCAAGTGTAAATTTGGCAGGTGACTGGCTGCGTGAGGAGTCAAGTTGCATATGGACAGATGGAGAAATGTTGTGTATGGGTCTCTGTAGGTGCCTTCCCAGTGGGTGGTTTCTCTCTCTCTCTCTCTCTCTCTCTAGGAGCCTGCAATGAGGGAGCATATCCAAAGCACCTGCAGGGACTGCATGGCCTAGTTCTCCCTTTTCCACACTCCCCTGTGCTTTCATGTCCCATTAAGAAGGTCACAAAGAATAACTTACCATGTTATGGGTGACTGTCCCCCTTTGTTCAGGATGATATTCAGAGTGCTGACCAAGGATGTTTCCTCATGTGGGCTTGAATTGTTACAATAAATGTATGATTTTAAGGTGTGGTCCTTACCCAGAGTACATTCCTTTTCTTTAACACTTCTCCTGCAAATTAATATGAGTAGGAAGAATTAGAAGAGAGAGAGGTTGTCCACACCCATCCAAGCATCATGTCCCTTTGTGATAGTTTGCATGGTTCCTACATGTTCAAAGCTTCTCCCTATAACCCAGTGGCCCCCGTTAGCTTTCTCCCTGTGTTCTGGGAACCCAGAACAGTCTAAGGGAACTGGTGTTTGGCAACAAATGAGCACAGCACTGGCTGAGTCCTATTGCCTCCTATGACATCTGTCATCAGAATATCCTGGGGCCTAAGTATGCAGCAGGAGCCACAGTAACAAAGGAGTCTGGGTGCCCAGACAGGCAGCCTAATTTTTGACACTCCTCTGCCTAGAAAATTTCAGTGAGTTCAACAGCACCATACAATGAGTGTATGGATCTCTCAAGGCATCTAGACAGACTTTTGTATAGTGCTGGGGAGGAGCCGGTGGTCGTGGTACATGTAGGTACCAATGACGTAGGGAAGGGTAGGAGAGACGTCCTGGAGGCCAAATTTAGGCTGCTAGGAAAGACTGAAATCCAAGACCTCTATGGTGGCATTCTCAGAAATGCTTCCAGTTCCATGCACAGGGCCAGGTAGGCAGGCAGAGCTTCAGAGTCTTGATGCATGGATGAGACGATGGTGTAGAGAGGAGGGGTTTAGATTTATTAGGATCTGGGGAAACTTTTGGGATAGGGGGAGCATATACAGGAAGGATGGGCTCCACCTAAACCAAAGTGGATCCAGACTGCTGGCACTTAACATTAAAAAGGTTGCAGAGCAGTTTTTAAATGAAGAGATGGGGAAAGCTGATTGCTGCAGAGGGGTATGTGGATCGGACAGAAACTTCTCTTAGAGGACAGTCTATTGACAGAGATTCTCTAGGGTTTAGTCAGGAGGAGAGGATGGAAGAGGATAAAGTATGGGCTAGATCAGATGAGAAACATTCACATAAAGAATCTGACACATCAGAAAAGAGCAGACAAATAAACAGTGACAAGTTTTTAAAGTGCTTGTACACAAATGCTAGAAGTCTAAATAATAAGATGGGTGAACTAGAGTGCCTCTTGTTAAAGGAGGATATTGATATAATAGGCATCACAGAAACCTGGTGGAGTGAGGACAATCAATGGGACACAATCATTCCGGGGTACAAAATATATCGGAAGGACAGAACAGGTCATGCGGGGGGGGGAGGAGTGGCACTATATGTGAAAGAAAATGTAGAATCAAATGAAATAAAAATCTTAAATGAATCCACATGTTCCATAGAATCTCTATGGATAGTAATTCCATGCTCTAATAAGAATATAACAGTAGGGATCTATTATCGACCACCTAACCAGGACAGTGATAGTGACGATGAAATGCTAAGGGAGATTAGAGAGGCTATCAAAATAAAAAACTCAATAATAGTGGGGGATTTCAATTATCCCCATATTAACTGGGTACATGTCACCTCAGGACAAAATGCAGAGACAAAATTTCTCGATACTTTAAATGACTGCTTCCTGGCGCAACTTGTACAGCTACCCACAAGGGGAGAGGCAACTCTCGATCTAGTCCTGAGTGGAGCACAGGATTTGGTCCAAGAGGTAACTATAACAGGACTGCTTGGAAATAGTGACCATAATATAATAACATTTAACATTCCTGTGGTGGGAAGAACACCCCAACAGCCCAACACTGTGGCATTTAATTTCAGAAAGGGGAACTATGCAGACATGAGGAGATTAGTTAAACAGAAATTAAAAGGTAGAGTGACTAGAGTGAAATCCCTGCAAGCTGCATGGACACTTTTCAAAGACACTGTAATAGAGGCTCAACTCTAAATGTATACCCCAAATTAAAAAACACAACTAAAAAAGAGCCACCGTGGCTTAACAAGGAAGTCAAATCCTAGTGAGGTAAATAGAAAGGAGCATAAACGTTGCCTAATTAAATGTAAAAATGTGATAAGAAAAGCCAAAAAGGAGTTTGAACAACAGCTAGCCAAAAACTCAAAAGGTAGTAACAAAATGTTTTTTAAGTACATCAGAATCAGGAAGCCTGCTAAACAACCAGTGGGGCCCCTGGACGATCGAGATACAAAAGGAGCACTTAAAGACGATAAAGTCATTGCAGAGAAACTAAATGAATTCTTTGCTTCAGTCTTCATGGCTGAGCATGTTAGGGAGATTACCAAACCTGAGCCATCTTTTGTAGGTGACAAATCTGAGGAATTGTCACAGATTGAAGTGTCACTAGGGGAGGTTTTGCAATTAATTGAGAAACTTAACAGTAACAAGTCACCGGGACCAGATGGCATTCACCCAAGAGTTCTGAAAGAACTCAAATGTGAAATTGCAGAACTATTAACTATGGTTTGTAACCTGTCCTTTAAATCAACTACTGTACCCAATGACTGGAAGATAGCTAATGTAACACCAATATTTAAGAAGGGCTCTAGAGGTGATCCTGGCAATTACAGACCGGTAAGTCTAATGTCAATACCAGGCAAATTAGTTGAAACAATAGTAAAGAATAAAATTGTCAGCCACATAGAACAACATACATTGTTGCACAAAAGTCAACGTGGTTTCTGTAAAGGGAGATCATGTCTTACTAATCTATTAGAGTTCTTTGAGGGGGTCAACAAACATGTGGACAAGGGGGAACCAGTGGACATAGTGTATTTAGATTTCCAGAATGCCATTGACAAGGTCCCTCACCAAAGGCTCTTATGTAAATTAAGTTGTCATGGGATAAGAGAGACGATCCTTTCATGGATTGAGAGGTGGTTAAAAGACAGGGAACAAAGGATAGGAATAAATGGTAAATTTTCAGAATGGAGAGGGGTAACTAGTGGGGTTCCCCAAGGCTCAGTCCTAGGACCAATCCTATTCAATTTATTCATAAATGATCTGGAGAAAGGGGTAAACAGTGAGGTAGCAAAGTTTGCAGATGATACTAAACTGCTCAAGATAGGTAAGACCAAAGCAGACTGTCAAGAACTTCAAAAAGATCTCACAAAACTAAGCGACTGGGCAACAAAATGGCAAATAAATTGGTTAGTCTCTAAGGTGCCACAAGTACTCCTTTTCTTTTTGCGAATACAGACTAACACGGCTGCTACTCTGAAACCTGTCAAAATGGCAAATGAAATTTAATGTGGACAAATGTAAAGTAATGCACATTGGAAAAAATAACCCCAACTATCCATACAATATGATGGGGGCTAATTTAGCTACAACTAATGAGGAGAACGATCTTGGAGTCATCGTGGATAGTTCTCTGAAGACGTCCACGCAGTGTGCAGCGGCAGTCAAAAAAGCAAACGGGATGTTAGGAATCATTGAAAAAGGGATAGAGAATAAGACAGAGAATATCTTATTGCCCTTATATAAATCCATGGTACGCCCACATCTTGAATACTGCGTACAGATGTGGTCCCCTCATCTCAAAAAAGATATAATCGCATTAGAAAAGGTTCAGAAAAGGGCAACTAAAATGATTAGGGGTTTGGAACGGGTCCCTTATGAGGAAAGATTAAAGAGGCTAGGACTTTTCAGCTTGGAAAAGAGGAAACTAAAGGGGGATACAATAGAGGTATATAAAATCATGAGTGGTGTGGAGAAAGTGAATAAGGAAAAGTTATTTACTTGTTCCCATAATATAAGAACTAGGGCCACCAAATGAAATTAATGGGTAGCAGGTTTGAAACAAATAAAAGGAAGTTCTTCTTCACTCAGCGCAGAGTCAACCTGTGGAACTCCTTGCCTGAGGAGGTTGTGAAGGCTAGGGCTATAACAGGTTTAAAAGAGAACTGGATAAATTCATGGAGGTTAAATCCATTAATGGCTATTAGCCAGGATGGGTAAGGAATGGTGTCCCTAGCCTCTGTTTGTCAGAGGGTGGAGATGGATGGCAGGAGAGAGATCACTTGAGCATTACCTGTTAAGTTCACTCCCTCTGGGATACCTGGCATTGGCCACTGTCGGTAGACAGGATACTGGGCTGGATGGACCTTTCGTCTGACCCAGTATGGCCATTCTTATATTTTTATGAGCATTCAGCTTTCCTGCTATGTGTCCCCAAGTCCCCTAAATCATTGCCATGCTGAGAAGATGATAGAACCCCAACGTGTGGCATTGCATGTTGTAATGGGACGGCCTGCCTCTTCAAGGGCCAGAGGCCTTGGGCCAGTCATCCATGTTAAATTAGCCCTGCCCCACTACACCTAATGCAACATTGAATTTAAAAGGCGGGAAGCCTAGAAGTTGAGGGCTGGCTGGGAAGTAGAGCAGATAGGCTGTCCTCTGGTAGGCAAGGAGCCTAGCTAGAGACAGGAGCTGATCTGGGCTACAGCCTGCCTCAAACCCTGGGTAGAAGAGTGTGCCCTCTCCTGGGTGGTGAGATTGAAGCCCAGGGACTGGGCTTGGTGTTGGGACAGTTTATTGCTATTGGGGCTAGCCTGTAAAAAATGAGGCTAGCACCTGAGTCCAGCTGGGCTGAAGATTTGGTTGCTTTATTTTCTATTGGATTTTACGTGAAAGACTCTGAAGCCCTGAAAGGGGCTGGAGTCTCTTACGTGGCCTTGATGGAGGGCCAATTTACTCCTATGGCCAGAGAAGACCCTGGGGAAACCGAGGCAGAGCTGCTGCAATACCACTTTGAGCCAGGAGGGGTGTGCTGGGCTGGCACTTCTGTGATGCATGCTAAGTAGACTAAATGCATGTTGTGATGGCATTTACCTGGATTACTATCACAAGGAAATAATCCAAGAATTATATTTTAACTAATGAATCATAAAATTACAATATTAAACAGAGATTAACAGACTTTCAAGCCTTGTGGGACAATAGTCTCTAGAAATCTGCCTCAACCTGCCAGGTAGTGAAAATATGTAAATCCTTTGTGGAGAGTTATTTAAAGAATTTGCAAAAGGTAAACAGAAACAGACTACCTCCTTCCTTAAATTCTGAAGAAAGAAGGAAAGGTAATCAGCTGTCACTTATATTTCAGAGGAGTGCGGGTTCAGATCTGGTTACCCTACAGGTCCAGCAACAAAGAGATCTTTCTTTGTTCATAAAGATAAAGCTTTTTATCTACCCAGTCCTGCTGTTCCCCACAGTTATGTGCTGCTGTACATGATTTTCAGAGATGCTGAGCCACTGCAGTTCCCACTGACTGCACTGGAAATTGTGGGTGTTCAGTACATGAGGCCCTTAGTGTCTTTTCACTACTGCCCTACTTGCAAATGCTTTTCTTCCTAGGACCACAGAACTGTGGTTTTCATTCCATGAAGGTTCCATATCCCTGTAAGGTAAAACCCTGAGGACTGTATTTTTTCTTCAACCTCATTACTAATAATACATAGAGTTAGTTTTACAGCCCTTTATTTGTTCAAAGCCCTGTACAGACATTGACTGTTAATCCTCACAACTTGTGAGGTGGGTGGCTAAGTATTGTTATCTATATTACCAACTGAGACAGAAGGCTAAGGAGTTGCCAAATGCTACGCAATGTGTCACCAACAAAGCCTGGATTAGAACTCAGGTCCTCTTCACTCACATGCCTATTTCTCCAGACCACAGCCACTACTGGGATGGGTTGGATCCCCTTGGATGTCATCTGGTGTCCTGGGATGCCACTCAGGCAGACTATTCTGCCAGCCTGGGCCCCCTTTTACCTGGTCTTGCTAGGCTAGGCTCCCCAGCCTTTTCCAGCCAAGCACACAAACAGGGCCACACCCAGCTGCACAGAGAGACGGAGATCCTCTCTGAGAAGGCTCAGATTAAGGGGTTTGCCACAACAGCCAGATGTCCACCACCCCCTTGGAGTACAAACCCAAAATTGTATGAAATTCGCCTCTTCCCTCGATGAGGAGGAGGGTATGCACACCTTCTCGCCCCCCACTTAGAAATCACATAAACTGGGTTATATTGTAAACCAGAAATAAATGTATTAACTATAACAGGTGTATTTTAAGTAGTTAAGGAGATAGCAGACAAAACAAGGTAGATTACTAAGAAAATGAAACAGAGCACGCAAACTAACCTTAATACACTAAAGAAACTGGTTACATGTAAGTTCCCACCCTAAATGTGGTTCTAATAATCTTCTTCACAGGCCAGATGCCCTTCCAGCCTGGGTCCTGTTCTTTCCCCCAGTTCAGTCTTAGTTGTTTCCCGCTGTCATCTTGGGTGGGGTAGCAGGGGGGAGAACTGATGACCTGAATTACCTCACTCCCCACCCTTAAATAGGATTTGTATAAGGTAGGAGTCCTTTGTTTCCTAGTCTGACACACACACCCAGCTTCTTGTGGAAAAGTTCAGAATTCAAGATGAGTTCCAGTATCAGGTGACATGGTCACATGCCTCTATAGGGCCCCTATAGCCATTCTTCACAGGCTGACCCACACGTTCATAGGAAGACTAAGCTCTTTTACAGTCCATTGTTTCTTGCTGATGGGCCCTCAGCACTGTCGGGCTTTTTCATTGCTGTACCTGAAGTGTTAGCAGTGGGCGTCACCCAAAGTAACACAGTTGAAATATAGATAGTCAGTATTCCTAATTTCAGATGCAGAAATGATACAAAAAGAAAAGGAGTACTTGTGGCACCTTAGAGACTAACAAATTTATTTGAGCATAAGCTGTAGCTCACGAAAGCTTATGCTCAAATAAATTTTAGTCTCTAAGGTGCCACAAGTACTCCTTTTCTTTTTGCGGATACAGACTAACACAGCTGCTACTCTGAAAGAAATGATACATGCATTCAGATAGGGATGATCATATTCAGTACATTATAACTTTTCAAATGATACCTTACAAGAGTTATCTTGCTTAAAGCATATCTTAGTTATGTGATATTCCTACCACAAACATATTTTCATAAAGAATATGGAGTATAATGTCACAACTGCCATCAAAGTTCTAGTTCACTGAGACAATCATTTAGGCTGAGGGGATCCTGTGTTTCACAGCATTCCTAGTCCTTATCAGAAAGACTCCAGTTTGGGTCTCTTACTTAGGAGTATTGTGTAGGACAACAAGCTGGCTCTGTTACCTTCTGAAAATTCTAGACTCAGTGTTCAAAAAATATATATATTGATGTACAGCACCTTGCACAATGGGGGATTCTAGTCTGGGAACTCTAAGCGCTACAGTAATATGCACAGTAATATTCAAACTGGAGTAGATAACTTGGGTAGAGTTATGCTTTGATATTTTCATGGTAGACTTTCGAAGGGCTGGACTTTTTGAATCCTAACATCTATTGTCAAGGTTCCTTCCCCACTCTGAACTCTAGGGTACTGATGTGGGGACCTGCATGAAAGACCCCCTAAGCTTATTCTTACCAGCTTAGGTTAAAACTTCCCCAAGGTACAAACTTTTACCTTTTGTCCTTGAACCTTTATGCTGCCACCAACAAAGTGTCTAACAAAAATAACAGGGCAACTGCCCACTTGGAAACGTCTCCCCCCGAAAATATCCCCCCAAGCACTACACCCCCTTTCCTGGGGAAGGCTTGATAAAAATCCTCACCAATTTGCATAGGTGAACACAGACCCAAACCCTGGGATCTTAAGAACAATGAAAAAGCAATCAGGTTCTTAAAAGAAGAATTTTAATTAAAGAAAAAGTAAAAGAATCACCTCTGTAAAATCAGGATGGTAAATACCTTACAGAGTAATCAGATTCAAAACAGAGAGAATCCCTCTAGGCAAAACCTTAAGTTACAAAAAGACACAAAAACAGGAATATACATCCCATTCAGCACAACTTATTTTATCAGCCATTTAAACAAAACAGAATCTAATGCATCTCTAACTAGATTGCTTACTAACTCTTTACAGGAGTTCTGACCTGCATTCCTGCTCTGGTCCCGGCAAAAGCATCACAGAGACAGAGAGAGGACCCTCTGTTTCCCCCCCCCTCCAGCTTTGAAAGTATCTTGTCTCCTCGTTGGTCATTTTGGTCAGGTGCCAGCGAGGTTATCTTAGCTTCTTAACCCTTTACAGGTGAAAGGGTTTTTCCTCTGGCCAGGAGGGATTTAAAGGTGTTTACCCTTCCCTTTATATTTATGACATCCATGTAATACTGTTGTGCTGGCAGATGTTGGTGGCTGCCAGTGAGCTTGTCTGTGGACACATGTTTAGAGGACAAAATGCTAAAGAAAGAGGACAGGATAGGTTGGTGAGCTGGAGAGATGCTGGGAGGAAGGGAGCATGCAATGATGGTGTGAAGGTATCCCAATCCCATCTTTAATTAGGATTGGCCCTCTTGTGAGTAATAGATTTATGTAACAGAGTTTTTTTAAAAATGCACTAATTGGAAAGGTTGGATCTGATTCTCCTCCTCTTTAAGAATCACTCCAAGGAGTTTTGCTTTCCTTACTGATGTTCAAGAGATCTATACAAGTGGTTCTTACACTTTTGAGTCCCATATTGAAAAAGTGTATGTGTGTGTGTGTAACTCTGTTGCAAACGGAAAACTGGCACCGCACAAGCCTCTCAATCACATTCACTTTGTTGCCTTTAAGTGAGCGCTCACAGCAAATGTTACAACACATTTTCAAAATAATTGCTTGTAATCATGCTTTGGGTTTGTACATTCAGCTTATACATGCTTCCACACCTTAAAAATGCTTGATTGATAAAATGTTGGGGGTCCATCTGGATTTGGTTGACTAAACAGTGTAGCTAAGGGTGTGTATATAATAAAGTAGTATTTCTGTGGAGAAGTTGCAATCCGCAAGAGGTGAGGTATAATGGTCACTGGACTCATGACTCATTTACTGAGCAATCCCTGAACATCTTCAATAAAGCTGTGTGTCCCTTTTCACTTAAAAAAATAGAAACTTATTTATTTTCAACCCCCTATACAGCAGCAATTTCTGACTGTCACCCACTGACCCAGGTTTTTGTGCCCTAGTGTTCTGAGTAATTGTCCTGCTTCAAATGCATGGGCCTCCCAAAGATGGGTTTAATCAGGCTGCAGCAGCATGGCTGAGCAGCATCACCAAGCAATTTTGCCTCTCTGTTTTATGAGCAAGAATCCAGCTTTATTAGAGCTTTTTCTATTTTTGCTTAATGTGCTGGGTTTGTGTATGTTTTGATGTACAGTGCAATATGTTTGGTTTTATTCCCTCTGTGAAATATAACATTTAATCAGCTAGTCTTTTCTTTTTGTTGCTATGGCAATAAGACTCTCAAAATCCTTAATCAAAAATAAAAAAAAAAAGAATAGAGTGGCATCTCAGTTCTATTTTTGGCGAGTTTGTCTATGTAAGTGTTTATGAAGCCAGAGCTCGGAAAGTCTCCCAAGTTGTGAGTTCTGCAGCAATGCTAAGCCAACCTTATAAAGTTCAAAGAAGCATTTTAAGATCATGTGCCAAATGTACAGCTGCTCAGTGTCCTACAATTCGGGGACATCCCCTCCAAGCACAACCATGACTTCCCTCACTTACTATAGAATCATAGAATATCAGGGTTGGAAGGGACCTCAGGAGATCATCTAGTCCAATCCTCTATTCAAAGCAGGACCAATCCCCAATTTTTGCCCAAGATCCCTAAATGGCCTCCTCAAGGTCTGAACTGACAACCCTGGGTTTAGCAGGTCAATGCTCAAACCGCTGAGCTATCCCTCTCCCCCCTATGATCACAGCCCACCTTGAAAGATGAAGTTGGGGCCCATCCTTTCCCAGACCTCGAGTAATAAGCATCCCATTCCCAATCTGACTGGTGTTAAACACTCCACCACCTTAGATGTGTTAGGTGGATGTCTGAAGCCTGTCTAAATGCCTTTCTTAGCTAGGCAAAACCTTGGGAGAGCTCTACCTGTTGTTCAGATGCCTTTTCAAGTGTCTTTGCCATGGAAATCAGGGTTTCTAGCAAGATTTTCATTACCTCCTGATTTAAACTCCCAGGAGGTGCAGCGCATTACCCTGTGGTGTCTAAGAGCTAAATTGGCTCACTACAAGGTTGTTCAGGGGAAGGGTAGGTAAGGAGGTGCACCATCTCAGTGGGATTTCCTGGAGGCTTTGTATTTTTAATGAGGCACAATGTTTCCAGGAGCAGAGAGAGCACAGTTGCTACATCACCCTCATATAGGGTATAGCCTGCATCGCCCCACTTCTCCATACCCATGCAGAGCCAGTTTTGCTGGCTGACATGGAAGAAAGGAGGGTTATAGCCATGCCCTCTGTGGTACTAGAGCTGACAACAGGGAACAGTCTTTGGATTCAGGAAAGCACGAGTACTGCCACTGTGATTGGCCAGGTGCGTAAGAGCTATGAGGCCCTTTGCATCCTTGCCTACCTCCTTGCACAGAGGCCAGTCGCTATTTTGCAACTGTTTAAAATTTATTTGAGGTATACATGTTGTGGATAATATGTGGGTTTTGACCCTCCAGTCAAATTCCCTAATCTCAGTAATCATCCTCCTCTTTTTTCCACTCTATTATTTGTGCTGCTCCCACATGACTGATTCAATGCATCTGAGTTGTGCTCCTAGAAAAATGTATGAGGCTCAGCAGGAAGCAGAATGCAGAGAAACTGTCGGGGTGCTGAAGAACAGACCTGCCAGTGTGGACGTGGCTAGGATCCTGGATAAGAGAAATGGAGCTGCTAGCTATACAAGAAAAGAGAGTAAAAGGACCAGAGATCTTTCAATGATTTTTTTTCTTTATCCATGGTGCGTATATATCTTTCATTTCACCCTTTTTAAAGTACTTTCCCCACTTTTTGAGTAGATTGCAAGAGTAGCCGTTAAACACCAGCTCCACATTTGAATAAGTCAGAACAACTTTGATGGATGTGGTGTCATCACAATTAATAATTTGCCAGGCAACAGCCCAATTGTGTGGCAGATATTTCCTAGTCAGATTAAGTCAATAAAAATGGATCCATCGCTGGTGCCACAGAAACCTAGCACAGAGCCAAGAATTTTTATGACTCTATTGCAAAGAAACAAGGTGTGCCCGCAAAACTGTTATTAGCAACGGGTAACCAATGGTAGTGCACAGGGTTGCTAAAAATAACTGAATATAATGTACTATGGAGCTGTGTTCGTGTTGTTTTTATTTTGTGCTATCTTAGATGCTGAGATGGTCACATAGGATTATTTTTACATGGATGAGATTCTAAAGCAGACAGTTTCTGGAGCCTAGGAAACAAGCAGTGACTGGAAGCTCCCCATAGCTCTAGGAACTGCTGATCTGGGGGAAAACAAATGTTATTTTCAGTGCAAAAATAACTGTTGTGAGTCAGAGGCATTTAAGACAAGGCTGTGCATAACATATGAATAAATTCCCTCCTCAATTCCATGCATTATATTTTCCCAGTTTTCAGAAGTAATAAAAGTCTGTTGAGAGAGCCTAATACAAGTATTAAAATATAAAACCCAAGCCAAAGTTCATATTAAAGCATTTTAGCACAACTACTATTTTCCCATTAAAATTATATCAGTACAGTTCGCTGTGATATGGAACCTGTTTTTGTTTTTGTTTCTGGGTTTTTTCAGAGCTGCTAAGCTCTGGCAACTCTCACTGATTTCAGTTGGAGCAACGGATACTCAGTCAAGCTCATACTATACACTGTTCATGCTCTTTCTTTCTACTTTACTGCTCAGGGATTCTGAAGTATCTCCAGTTTTGGAACTGAGAATCAAATATTCTGTGTCTCCCTGCTCAGAGGTTGTCATCAGCGAGCCTGTTGGATTGGAGTGTGGATCAAATTTGTCTTTGGATTCACTTCCCTTGGATTCTTTACATCCCATTTTTTAACTGCTTCACTGTTTTTTCTATTTCTTTTTCTATGGTGGTTCAGTGCTGATATCTGTTCTGCCTTGCGAGCTGCCCTGTTCATCTAGCATGTCTAGAATATTTGCATCTGGATATATTACAGGATTCATCACTTTTTTCAAAATGCTCCTTCCAAACTTCCAGCACCTATTTGGCATTTGCTGTCAGTTTATTGTTAGCCTTTCTTACTGCTTGTATTGTTGGCCTGATTGTGTTTGCATACAACCTTTTTGTATATCATTTTTATATCTTATTTTCTTGATGCCTCCTCTAGTTTTGGAGCCTCTTTTTTCCAGAACTTTTGCTTGTTCAATGTTTGTGATTTCTTTACCACGGCACACAACACTTTTACTTCTACTTGTCCAAAAGTCAGCTTGTTTACACTTTTACCATTGTCATTGTTTGCTTACAGCAGAGGAAGATACTAGAAGGTGTATTTTGTAATGCATCCTTGAATATTTCATATCCCAGTCTGAAATGAGATTTCTTCATCATCAAAAATTAATGACCTGAAAGGCCTGCCAAACATCACCTTGTATGCCTCCATCATAGAACTTTCCTTTTAACTTAAGATCAAATTTGGGTCTAGTTCCACCCAGGGTTTTTTTGGACTTAAAATTAATCTTTCCCATTAGTAGTTCATGTTCACTGCCACACTGGGCACTTCTATGGACTCTAAAATCCAACAGTGACCTTTTATGCCTTTTTATTGATACTAATAATGTGGTCGATCTGGTTTTTGATTGGGTCATCTGGTAAATTCCATGTAATCTTTCTAAGGAAAGCATGTACCCCCCAATAATCATACTGTGCATCTCACAGCAAGTTCTTAACCTTTTCCCACTACCATTAGCTGTCCCAATGCTGTGTAGTCTAACACTTTTAGTTTGCTTACCAGGTCCATTACCTATGTTTGCATTCATATCTCCCATTATCAAAATCATATCTTGATCAGGACTCTCATCTACAGTGCTGTCCAACTGTTGATAAAATCTGACCTTCTTTTTCTCTTCTGCTGCTTCTGTTGGCGCATAAGAGCAGATCACATTTATGCACAGTTCACTATAGGCAGTAGTAAACCTTGCTATGACAATCTGTTCAGACACCGGTTTTCATCTGTTCAATGTTCTCTTGTCCATTTCTGTAGTAACCTCATCCCTGTGCTTCACTTGTCCATTTGAATGTCCAGAATAAAGGAAAGTATAATTTCCAACTTTGAACTCTCCTGTATCCAGCCAGTGGGTCTTGTGTATGGCAGCAAAGAAACTTGTAACTTCCTTAATTCCTCTGAAACTAGCTCAGTCTGGCCTGGAATGAATAGAATTCTAATATTCAAACTCACAGTACACGTAATATGTTTAGTCATTATCTGAAATCCATGACCATTTCCATTTGCTAGATTTGATAGACTTGGTTCAAAATCCGTATAAGGCAGTCTGGCTGGCTGTCCTGTTTTATGACAAGTATGTTTTGGATGTTATAGCTTGTTAGGCCAATCTACTTTATCCAGCTTATGGGAATGCCATCTCATAGCCTGCTAGGAACAGGTATCAGCAGTTCTACCCTATTTTGCTTGTCCTCCATGGATAACAAGCTTGGATTGCTTGGCTCTGAAATAATTTTTTTCTTTGTCCTAGACATCTGGATAACTGCTTACTGCTATGTTGTTTATAAAATTAATAGAAAACCACATGCTGTGCATTTATAGTATACCTGGCAACTAGCCTGGCATTGAGTTGGCTCAGAAATGGCAGAGAACAAAGGTGAGCTTTGTGCCACCTTTTCAGTCTCTCCCACATTGTGTACTCCTCATCTACAGTTGAGGATTTAGACACTCATGTGAGCTCATCATACTCAAATACTACTGTAAATTAGCTTTCAAGAGTTTGAATGTGGCTGCAAACCATATTAACCTATTTTAAACAATGTTAGTTTACTTAACATGCTTGTAGTATGGACAGTGCTTCGATTTCAAGACTTTTTCTGATTATGGCTCTGTTGTGCTAAGTTGAAATTAAAAGAAGATTCTAAACATTGACAGGTTTCAGAGTAGCAGCTGTGTTAGTCTGTATTCGCAAAAAGAAAAGGAGTACTTGTGGCACCTTAGAGACTAACGCTATTGAAATATGCAACTTTTCATGTGTCTTTTCTTCTAATAGTCCACAATCCTATTTAAAGAATATAGGGTGCCTTCTAGGGGCCTACTAACAATCAAAACTATGAGAAGAGGATTAAATGCCTGAGCAGTGAATCAAGTAAACCTCTTTCTTCAGATCTCTTCCTACTTCTGAAGTCATGTCATGTTCATGGCTCTCTCCTAAAAGTGGCTACCCAAGGGTTACAGACAGCTTTAGGATTCCATGAAGATTTACGAGATCTGCCTATACTCTATGCTTTGAATCCTGAATGCTGCTTTGTTGAAACTAAACTCTCTTTCTCTCTCCCCACCTTATGTTACTGTTTTTCAACACATATATTGTGGTACAAGTTCATCTTACAGGCTTATTGCAGGTTGTGAACTGTCTCTAGCTCAAGAAGAACATCTTGTATTATGTTGGTATTTTGGTTCATCATTTTAATTTATCTAGCATATGTCATGTACACTGTTAATCTGTGTATTTTAACTAAGTGCCTTGAGGACTGGTAAACTACACACAGACACTTGACAAAACATGCAGAGAAAAAACTAATAAAATGTGAAAAAGTGATATGGAAGCAAACTTATCTTTAAGTTTCTGTGTAAGGTGCTGCGTAGTTAGTCACTTCAGTCATTATTCACTTTTTAACAGACAGGCCAAGGCCAAGAGAAACCTGGCTCAATCCACCTTAAATGATGCACAGTTAAGAGGTGTGGAGAAAGCCATTTCTGCCAGAGCTGCATATGTGTGAGAAGCTCGAGGAGGAGAAGTGTAGGCATAGCCTGCGCTCATACCTATGGGGCACAGGGAGAGCTGCTGCTCACCGGGACTGGCTGCATCCCACACTCCCCAGAGTGGGTGCCCAGCTCTCCCTATTGGGCACCTGCCACGTTGCCCCAGACAGTTTTGTTCCCCAACCTCAATTTGGACCCAACCCAATCCTCCATCTGCCTCAGCCTCCCCCACGCACTGAATTCTACCTGCCTCAGCCACCTTCTTCCCCCCACCCAACCCCCACCTCAGCCACCCCCCCGGCCACCTTCTTCCCCCGCCTCAGCCACCCGCAGTCACCAACTTTCATCTCCCCTCACCTGAGCAACCCCCCTCCCCTGGCCCCGCCCTGCTCTCCACAGGGCCACGCCCCCTGCCCTTGGCCCCGCGGCAGCCTCACCCACCCAGGCCCCGCCCTGCCCGCGTGGCTCCCCCCGTTGCCCGGTAACCGGCTGGGCCGCTCTCCGGGCTCGCAGCGGCGGGGGAGGGGGCGCCTGCTGGTTTGGTGCCGCAGGGCGCCGCCTCGGTGACTCTGTAGCGGGGCGGGGATGCTGCTGCCGGGGCTCCTCTTTCTCCTGCTGCAGCCGCCGGGCACCTCCCCGCCCCCTCCCGCCGCAGCCCAGCGGCACCATGAGCAGGAACCAGCCGCGCTGGGGGCATCGGGGTACGTGTGTTCTAGCGGGAAGAGGCTGCAGGGGGCAGGGCGATGGGTTGGGAACAGGGGTAGGAAGAAACTCTGTGAGGGGACTCATAGAATATCAGGGTTGGGGAAGGGACCTCAGGAGGTCATCTAGTCCAACCCCCTCCTCAAAGCAGGACCAATCCCCAATTTTTGCCCCAGATCCCTAAGTGGCCCCCTCAAGGATTGAACTTGCAACCCTGGGTTTAGCAGGCTGCCAGTTCTCAAACCACTGAGCTGTCCCTCCACCCTGTAATGTGTTCCGCGTTCAGTTGACTCCCCCCATCCTCTGCACAATCCCACGCTCAGTTCTATGGCAGAGACTTCCAAGCATGCGGGGAAACCTCCATCCTGGAAGCCTTTTGATTTGGAAAAGCTCAGGCTTGACGAAATTGACTCTCTGGCTTGCTTTCAGTCCCCTCTCAAGCAGGCTCTTGTCTCTAGCTGCACCTCTGTAATAAACCAGTCACATTCTATTTTCTGATCTTTCTGTTTTATCCCTCTTCTCCCAGAAATGTGGTTCTTCATCCTGCTCTGCCTGGTCATGTGTACCGATATTACTTGAATGGTATTATAAACTACCCGCTACTTCTGTGTTTGCACAGCTCATGACTGCAAAATGCTGTACACATTTTTATGAGAGACATCAAAAATAAAATGTAGCGCTAAAATACAGTACTTTATAGACCCTGACCTTTCAATATAAGAGGTAATGTTTGAGTGATTTTTATAAGATTTCAAAACATCTTGATCATTATAATGAGGAAAATTCAGGGAAGACGGGAAACAAAAAAGGTAGGAAATAGAAGAACTTAGTTTGTTTCCTATGCTGATTCTTTCAAAACATCTTAATTTCAAACCCATAAATAATTGCCTGCAAACAACATTGCATCACACAGTTTGTGAGGCTCTGAGAATATTCAACAGACAGAACCTTGGGACTTTGGCTTTCCAGATAGTTTAGCTGCATCATGGAAATGATGTTCTCATTTCCAGAGTGCTTGCAGAATCGCTAATAGGTTGTTTCCTGTCAGTAAATTAAGGTACTAGTACACACACATACACACACGCTTCAGAAAACTAAGATACTGCAACATAAATGTTAAATAATAATAATGGCCTGTGTTCTGATGCATTGCTATTACTTATGTAAAGGATAGTGCCATCAAATATTTTAAGCACAGAATTTACATTTTCTTTAGGAAAAAATATAAACTCATAAAAAAGGGAGATCAGCAGGGAATCCAGTATCAATTTATTACCAGGGCAATGATTAGGTTGGCAGAACTTACATGTGTGCTAGAACATTAAGCAGAAGAAAATGGGGTTGTGAAAAAGATACTTATTTAAACACAGATAACTAACAAAAGTGGTATGCAGTTATGAGTTATTGAAATCTGGAAACATAAATCTGTTTTATAAATCGTATTTATTTTTAAAATATACCCAGACTGAAAAGGTCTTTTAAAAAAGACATACTTTCAATAAAATCAGGCCATTTCCTGCTATTGACTTTTAAGTAGAACTCCTTATTGACTTAATGGGGAATTCTCCTTAAAAATAGTGAGATTTAATTATAAGCTGCCTTACATACATGCAATTTATACATTTATATAGAATCTTTCATTGTAAAGGATCCCAAATTGCTTTTCAAACTGCACATAAGAATCACACCAACCGCAGCTAAAATACAAACAGCTCAATGGTGAAACATGACACCTGTTCAGCAGTGTATAGCACTCTACACAATTTAGAACAGGAAGTAAAGAGTACCCAATCCAGTTGAAAATTCAGAGAATTTGGATAGGAAGTTGGAATTTGGCCAGGACATTAGGGCTAATACTAACTCCAAGGAAAGCAAATCCTATCAATTCACTTATATTAAAGGCTGTGGTAGAACAAATTGGTGGCAAGGTAATTACATAATTTTGTTTGAGATTTTGACTGTAAATGGTAATTAGTGTTTGTTTACCATTTTCTTTTGGTATTATACATAGGAACTTGGTTTTCCTGATTTTGAATATAGTTTTATCACTTTTTGTTTTGCAGAATCATATGTAAAAGAAATTAAATACCCAGAGTCATCATTCCTCTCTGAATGGTAAGTCTGTTAATATGGTATGTGATATAAATGAGTACAGTATTCTCTCACAAAATAAGTATTTTTTTAAAAACTAGGGATAATTTTCTTTTTCATTGGATTTACCAATAGCCTACTCTAACTATGCTTTGATACCAGAATAGGTCAAGGAGAATATGGGGAGACTGGTTCATGAAAGGTAGAAATTGTCTTTTTCTGAACTTATCAAGCCACTGGTTGTGTTAAAGAACATTTATAAGTTCAACATTTGAGGCCATCTTTTATCTTGAAGAAGAGAGAGATTGTATGACTATCCTGTTGTCATATACGGTTCTCCTTATATGTGAGTTGTGTATATCATTTATGCCATCTTTGGACTTTAGATAAATAGAATACAGTGCTATTTTGTCTGATTCTCATTCTTTTTATGGTATGTGTCTTCTCCTACAATTTGATTTCCAAAAATTTTAGTCATGTAATCCTAAACATTTAGGAGGCTTTTATAGAGATGTCTGGTACCTTCATGCTCTTTGATGGCTCTGCAGCCCAAATATTGTGTTGGTTTTTTTGCTTCAAAATTGCAAAACAAATATGTATACAATTAACTATTATTCCTAGGGGTTACAATCCACCAGAAGTATTAGGTCACAGAAAAAAATGTATGTTTATGTTAAAAATGATGTTTTAATATGCTAGTGAATTATTTTCATCTGTGTATATCTTTGGGGAGAATTGCATCCCTATCAGAATTTTTGGTCGGGACTATGCAGAGTGAAAACCTTTTTTATAATCATTGAAGGCTGTGCAAAAATCGTCTCATTGAAGTTCCTTGTATTTTCTGAAAAATTCTGAAGTTCAAAATGAGTGGATTTTTTTCTTTTAAACGTGTTTTTTGTTTATTTTCTCACACCCCCCCCCCCCCCACACACACACCCTAAACCACTGTGCTCTTGAATCACTGACAACAAAATCTAATTTGAATGGTGCTGTTCTGCCTTATGGAAATAGAATCTATAAAATAAATTCCTTCCAGGGTTATCCTGAAAAAATACAGAAGTGGAAGAACACAATGTTTATTAAAACATACAAGAAAATCCTCATGTATGTTGTTGCCTCACCCTCTAGGCAATTTTTTTGGAGATCTAGTGAAGTGATTAGAATCACTATTTCTGACACTTCTGACTTAAAATTCCAACCACAAGTAAGAGATGGCATGATATAGTTCATTCCAGAACCTGCTCACTTCAAGGCTGATGAGATTGCTTTCAAAAACTGAACTGCCTTAATAATATCTGTTTGCATTCCACTGGGCGATTCTGTTCCACATCACTAAGAACTTAAAGAATTTCTTGACATTATGGGTTTTTTAATAGCTTTTCTTTTCATTTACCTAAACAATTTTCCATTAACATACCAGTGTTACATCTGTTTGTTTAATGTCTGAAAGGATGATATAAAACCACTGTAATGGTTCCTATACTGGTATCCCCCCATCCGAGGCCATCCCTCCCAACAGAGGGGCATATTGTTGAGGCAGCCCTACATTATTCCTGGTATCAGAACAGCTCATTGAAGTCAGAGAAAACCAGCGTAAAATACAACTAACTACTGTCAGTTCTACTTCCAAGTATTGCAGAGTACTTAACTGTAATCCAAAAGACGTCAAGATCTGAGACTGGATACAAAGGTGTCAAAGCTGTCTTTACCACTCTTCCCCTCCAAGCTGTGCTGAGCACCTGGATCATAGCATTGGGGTTTTTTGTTGTTGTTTGGTTGGTTTTTGAATGTAAACAAATGATTACAATATCAAACAAAATAATAAAACACAAACTATAGCCTTTGCTTATTAATAGATACCTTTCCTGTCTAAGAACTACTAACTGTGGTATGTAACCTATCGCTTAAATCAGCCCCTGTATCAGATAACTGGAGGATACTTAGTGTAACGCTACTTTTAAAAAAGGCTCCAGAAACAATCCTGGTAATTACAGGCGAGTAAACTTAACTTCAGTACCAGGCAAATTGGCTGAAACTAGGGAAAGACCAGAATTATCAGACACACAGATAAACATGGTATGTTAGAGAGGAGACAATACGGCTTTTGTAAAGGGAAATCATGACTCACCAATTGATTGGAATTCTTTGAAGGAGTCAACAAGTATGTGGACAGGGATGACCAGTGTACTTGGACTTTCAGAAAGCCTTTTGACAAGGTCCCACGCCAAAGACTCTTAAGCAAAGTAAGCAGTCATGGGACAAGAGGGAATGTTCTCTCATGGATCAGTAAATGGTTAAAAAATTAAGAAACAAAGGGTAGGAATAAATGGTCAGTTTTCATAGTCAGCAGAGGTAAATAGTGGGGTTCCCCAGGGATCAGTACTAGGACCAGCGATGTTCAACATATTCATAAATGATGTGGAAAAGGGGATAAACCATGAGGTGGCAAAGTTTGCAGATGATACAAAATTACTCAACATGTTT
This sequence comes from Chelonia mydas, assembly GCF_015237465.2. NCBI lineage: Eukaryota > Metazoa > Chordata > Testudines > Cheloniidae > Chelonia > Chelonia mydas. The sequence goes on along the minus strand of NC_057850.1, from coordinate 55,933,438 downwards.
ACATCCAAAGCTGACCGCAAAGAATTACAATGGGATCTTACAAAACTGGGTGACTGGGGAACAAAATGGCAGATGAAATTCAGTGTTGATAAGTGCAAAGTAATGCACATTGGAAAATATAATCCCAACTCTATATACAAAATGATTGGGTCTAAATTATCAGTTACCACTTAAGAAAGAGATCTTGGAGTCATCATGGATAGTTCTCTGAAAACATCTGCTCAATGTGCAGCGGCAGTCAAAAAAAGCTAATAATATTAGGAACCATTAGGAAAGGGATAGATAATAAGACAGAAAATACCATAATGGCACTATATAAATCCATGGCATGCCCTTAAATATTGAGTGCAGTTCTGGTTGCCCCATCTCAAAAAAAAAAATCTATTAGAATTGGGAAAAGTACAGAGAAGGGCAATAAACATGATTAAGGGTATGGAACAGCTTCCATATGAGGAACAGTCCAGTCTTTTTAGTCTCTCGTCTTAGAAAAGAGACAACTAACGGGGATATGATAGAGGTCTATAAAATCATGACTGGTGTGGAAAAGTAAATAAGGAAATGTTATTTACTCCATCACATATCACAAGAACCAGGGGTCACCTGATGAAATTCATAGGCAGCAGGTTTAAAACAAACATTAGGATGTCCTTCTTTACACAATGCACAATCAGCCTATGAAACTCGTTGCCAAAAGAGAAGGCCAAAAGTATAACCAGGTTCAAAAAACAATTTGATATGTTTGTGGAAGATAGTTTCATCAACAGCTATTAGCCAAGATGGTCAGGGATGCAACCTCCAACCAGGGCCACCCAGAGGATTCAGGGGGCCTGGGGCAAAGCAATTTCGGGAGTCCCTTCCAGTGGTGGAGTGAACAGAGGGAGCAGACATAAAAAAAGGTGCCAGCCGTCACTGTTCCCTCTAAGCTGTGTGCGTGTGCGCGAGCACACAGATCCTAAGCACCGCGCACACGGCGAAACACCACGTGCACAAAAATTTGCACAGAAGCACAACAATTTGCCCAGAAGAAATTTTTTGTACACACGGCCTGTCAAAAATTTTCACAGAAGAAATATTTGGGGACACGGCCTGTCAAAAATTAGAGGGAACATTGCCAGCCACTTGTACTCAGCCGGCGGCACTCCGGGTCTTTGGCGGCATTTCGGCGACGGATCCTTCACTCGCTCTGGGTCTTCGGTGGCACTGAAGGACCCGCTGCCGAAGTGCCGCCAAAGACCCGGAGTGCCGCCGGGTGAGTAAAAATTAAAAAGGCGCCACTTGTGCTCAGTGGGAGAGTGGCTGCTGCCCCCTATCCCCCTAGCTACACTACTGGCCCCTTCCCTGTCTCAGACCTCAGACTTCAGACATTCTTGTTGGGGCCCCTGCGGGGCCAGGGGTCTGGGGCAAATTGCCCCACTTGCCCCCCCTTCTGGGCAGCTCTGCCTCCAACTGCCAGAAGCTTGGACTGGACACCTGGATGGATCAATCAATAATTGCTTTGGTGTGTTCATTTCCTCTGAAGCATATGGCACTGGCCACTGTCAGAAGACAGGATCCTGGGCTAGATGGACCATTCATCTGACTCAGTATGGCCGTTCTTATAAAGTAGGCTTTCCCCTCAAAATTCAGTCTGTTACAGAACTGGCTGGCTTCACAGGAACAAGAATCCAATCTTTCATGAAAAATACCCCTGCTCAACAAGATGTCTCATCAATGAATGGATCCAGAGTGTCTCTTTCTGCTCTATGTTGTATTGTAACAGTCTTTTGTCTTTATTCATAGAGGGCAATCCTTTGTCTATTACATTGTTTCTTTTTCACCTCCAAGTGGTTTCATTTGATTGTAGTTCTATCTGATCAATTTCCATTGACTGTTCTGTAATAGGGCAATGGTAGACAGTTGAGCTTTGCATTACATCACTGGCTAACCAGGGAGGGGTGGCAATTCCCCCCTGCATGAATAGACTGTCACCCCTGGTGACTCCTTTTAACATTAAGACCAAAAGGGCATACACTTTAATCTAGTTGCATCATCATCATCAATCATCATCATCACTCCCATAACCGCATTGGTCATTGGGGCACTATCACTGGTGAGCAATCAACCAATTGTCTCCACCTCTGATGATTGTGTGTCAGTGCTTGAGTCTCCGCGAAGTCCATTCCTGTCCACTCTTTTATGTTGTCAATCCATCTCTTCTTCTGTCTACCTCTTCTTCTCTTCCCCTGTACTGTCCCTTGGAGGATGATCTTAGATAATCCAGATGGTCTTGTTACATGGCCATATCACTTCAGCTTGCGCATCTTCACGGTCGTCAGGAGGTCTTCATATGACCCAGCGCATTGGGTGGTGATGTTGTGAACCTCTTCATTAGTGATGTGGTTGAAGTAGGAGATGCCCAGGATTTTACGGAAGTATCTCATCTCTACTACCTGTATTTTCCGTTCAAGTTCTGCCGTAAGGGTCCATGTCTCGCACACATACAGAAAAATGGATGTGTGCAGCAGTTTCAGTTTGTATTCCAGGGAGATGTTCTTATTCCTCCAAATTGGCTTTAGCTTTGCCGCCGCTGCTGTTGTTTGTGCAGTTCTTGCCCGAATTTCTGCCTTGGATCCTTCATCAGTGATGATTGTCCCCAAATACTTGAACTGTTTCAATATCTCCAGCTCTTGTCCACTGACAGTGATAAGTGACTTGATCCCATCACATTTGTTTGTCATCAGCTTGGTTTGCTCTGCATTGATTTCCATGCCATATTTTGAGGAGGGTTTCATCCAGTCATTTCACAAAGTTGCAAGTTCATCTTTGCTGCCTGCCAGGCCATCAAGGTTATCAGCAAACCAAAGATTTGAGATTGTTTGCCCCCCAATGCGGACTATGCAAAAGTGATCTAGGGCATCAGTCATTATGCGCGCCAAGTAGACATTGAACAGTGTGGGCGAAAGAAGGCAGCCTTGCCGGACTCCAACAGTGGTGCAAAACCACTCTCCTATTGTGCCATTGATGAGATCTTCACTGCTGGCCTTGGCATACAGTTGTTTAATGGTAAGAATAAGCTTACAACCAACATTGTACTTCTTCATGGTTGCCCATGGTTGCTTCATGCCATACTCTGTCAAACACCTTCTGGAAGTCAACAAAGATGTGGTAGATGTCCTGCTGGTGTTGTAAGTCCATTAAGTTACTTTCACCTCTGCATAGCAGGGAATAAAACCTAGCTCTTCTCAGGCCCTGACCAGCATCCTAACCATTGAAAAGTCCTTCTCCTGTATTTTCATATTGTAGCTTGTATTCAGTAGCCTCAATGTTCCATTAGCTCTCTGCTGTTATCTCGGTGGATGGAAGAAAAGCTTTTGAGTGTTTTCTGGTCACAAATCTACGCCCCTTTTTCTTTGACTCATTTTTGGGTGGATGGAGTAAGGATGTGGCCAAATGACCATCCACTTTGGTTCTTGATTGGGATGCAAAGTTACCTTTAGAGGTTGAATAGGGCAGGTAACTTTTTCCGTGGGGTTTTGTAGTGGCTGACAACACTACCATCACCATAGATGCTGATACATAGTGGCAGCCAGCGATTTGCAGGATTGTATATTTGTGACCAGAAAAAGTTGTTTTCACTATTAAAAAAAAAAAAACTGACCCTGGTTCTTGAGCATTCAGTACACATTACTAAAGCTCCCTCTTAATAAATCAAATACATTTCATATTATTTTTCAAGCCCATGATTCTCAGTCTTTTTGTACTAAGGATCCAAAACCAGATTAGTTTAAGGCAACCCACCCAATCACACAGTCCTTTGTTGCTACAAAAATTGTGAAACTAGACTGATAGCAAAAAACTCCAGATGGTTTGGGGGTTTTGTGGGGCTATTGGCAGTTGGCATACATGCAAAAAGGTTGGGGGAAGGGGGGCTGTGACTGTCTATTGCCTGAGACTGTTTTGCCTTCCGTAATGCACAGCCTTAAGGAATGGGAGTTTTGCGGCTTAAAGAGGTGATGGAGCCAGCTAAACAGCCTCTTGAAGTAATATTTTCCTTCTCCTGGAGCTGAATGTGGTGTGTGGTGAGGAAGAAATGGCTGAGAACCTGCAGCAAGGGTTGGGAATGGAGTAGTATGGAGGCAGGAGTTGGATGGAGAATAAGTGATTCTTTCCATCTCTTTCTCACACTCCTGCTGGGTCCTAGTGCCCATAGGATTTTACTTACTTGTTTTGTTCAGTCAGCAGGGCTTCCCCCTTGCAGTCCGCTTATGGGTAATTTCCCATGTATTGAGAAGTCCTGATTCAAAGTATCTATGTATGTTGGCAACACGATTTGTAACTTTTGAAAAACAGCGATCACCTTACTCTTTAAACATGCATTTGTATCCGCTGTATCTTTTGCATTTCATATCTGAAACAGCAGATCACTTTCATCTCAGGCATCAAAAGAACAAAAAATGCCAAGTCTAACATCTGACCACAAATATCTGAATAATGAAGCCTCAGGAAGATCATTAGGATGTTTTCCCTTTGAAAGGAGCTGGAGGAGCGCATTGTTAAAGACAGAAAGGATAAAAAAAGGTAAATGATTGAGCTTGTCATTTTATGGTCTATAGTGTAGTTAGCTTCACTAAGAAGCTGTTCTTTCCAGTGCCGCAAATGTGTGGGGGAGAGTAGAACTTCTAGTGCTGCATTTCTCCAAGCTTAATTTTTGGCATTCACAGCCCTATAGAGCCCCTTAATTAAGGCTTCTACATAATCAGTCTGTTCTGTGTGTCTTGTCTTTGTAAGGATCTGATCCTTCTCCTTTTAAAGTTAATAGAAATTTAACCATTGATAAGGCTACATTTTAGTCATGGGTATTTTTAGTAAAAGTCACAGACAGGTCATGGGCAATAAACAAACAAAAATTCACAGCCCCTGACCTGCCCAAGACTTTTACTAAAAATATCTGAGACTAAAACTTGGGGGGCGGGGCTGCCCGGGGGCCCTGCAGGTGCCATGGGAGGGAGGCCCAGGTACTGCGGGTGGGGCGGCGTGCGGCTCGGGACCCCCACTGGTGCTGAGGGGGGTGAGGTTGGTGGGGCTGATAGGCTCCCTACCTGACTCCGTGCCTGTCCCCCTCCTCCCCTGCAGCAGAAGCAGAGTTTGGGTGTGGGAGGGGGCAGGAGATTCAGGCATGGGATGGAGTGAGGTGGGCTCTGGGTGGGGCTTACCTGGGGGGCTTGTTGGAAGCAGTGACATCCCTCTCACTCAGCTGCTAGGCGGAGGTGTGGCCAGGCAGCTCTGCACGTTGCCTCTGCCTTCAGGCACCACCCCCTCAGCTCTCAATGGCGGATCCGCCTGAGGTGCCCCTGAGCCAGGTGCACCAACCACTGCAGAAGTCACGAAGGTCACGGAAAGTCACAGAATCTGTGACTTCCATGACCTCCGTGACAAACTCACAGCCTTAACCATTGATTTCAGGAGGAGCAAGATTTAATTACTAATGTACCTTGCATTTCCTGGTATTTCTAAGGGTTTCATATGACCATGTATTGACTGAGACATGTAGTTTTTGTGAAATGGCCTCACTTTTTAAAAACAAACAACCCAAGTGTTTTTTCTCCCAATGATATATCTCTACTGATTTCATATTTAGTAAAAGGAGCTTAACTAACTCATCTCATTTATACTCCTTAATGTGTGTTCTAATTATGATCAGATGTTAATATTTTATGTACACTTCTGTGAATATCTACTTTAAGCAGAATACTCTTCAACCTTTGGCTTGAGAGACTGCGAGGAGAGTACTGCAATACCAAACCTTACTCAGGGAGTCCAGAGCTATCAAGAAAGCCTATCTCCTATTCTGCAGATGAAAAAAGGATTTGCATATGGTGCTGCTAAACCATTTCCAACTGGGTATACGTCCATAGTCAATGTTTTCATAGAAAAAGTATTTATTTTAGAACATTTTAGCTTTTTAGAATCAAAGTGCATCCTGGGCATATTGCCTCTGAAAAGAATTGCAAAAGAGTCCAGGTATTTGATAGCTTTGTCAAATTAGTATTTGCTGGAGAGAGTGGGAAGTGAAACTTGTAGTTTATGTTCCCACATCAGCCTTGAGTAATGCAGAAGAATAACATACAAAGTATAGATAATTCTACAGATGTACTTCTGTTGAGTCAATGCAGCAATAAAGCAAAGATTGTCTTATTTCCAAATCCAAAGTAGGTTCCAAGGCACATCCCATGTATACTATTAATTCACTGACACTCAAAGTCAATATTAATTCTGTAACATGGCCCAATGTCAGACTTGAAGCCATTGCTAGAGGGCAATCAGCAGTTTTTTCACCTTACCAGAATCACAAGAAATAAAGCTGTCCTCCTAGGAAATTTCAAGTGTAGCTGTGAAGAGCAATGATGCTTCTGCGTTCTGGTAAATAGAAGATTTCTTCAATAGAAAATAAGTTAATCCTTTTGATTGGAAAAAGAGGATCCACATCTGGAAATATGTAGATCTCTTACTGTCCTTATAGAAAGTACCTTTCTAGACACATTTCTGAAATAATTCTGTCCTTATATCCTAGGTCTAGCCCTCTAGAACTAATTTTTATGTTAGTCAAGATAGTAAGTTAGTTCATACCTCCTTTAGGCATCAGGAATGCCTTTTCGATACAGAGAACATCTTCTCTATTAACAGTGACCAGATGTTCAATCGTCATTGTATAAGAAAGACTATTACCTTGAAGTTAATTTTCTAATATTTCAATCTTCCTTCTCAGCATTTTGCTTTGTCTCACAGTGTTCTTACTATATTGTCTGTGCTTCTGTTGTATCTAATAATTGATCTCTGTTTGCTTCAGTTGGGACTAAGTGCTTCCTACACAGGAGTCCACCAAGCTTACGTATATAACGAAGCAGGGGAGTAACTTTTCTTAACAAATATGTTTCTCTTCACTCCCTTCCCTGTCTCCCATCCCTTGGTCCCCCCCCATCTAAAAGATGTGAGGGGACAAGTCCCCTCCTTGTAATTACACCAGTGCTATCCACAAAGTACCTTTATCTGGGACTTTTTTCTTGTGGTCTTCAGTATGGTTTACAAACTGCTGCCATGTGTGGATAAGCTGTCTATCTGTAGTCACTTCTGGAAATAAATAAATAAATGTGATGGGTAAACAATGGCAAAAATAGCATGTGGTACTTAGTTTTCAACACACTAAGTTCCTAAAAATATGCTGTTTAGAGCTAAGTTCAGTATATGTAATATTCTGCTAACATAAGCACATATTGCACTTCATATTTTTGTTACAACTTGCTCATGCCAATGAATCTTTTCTGAATCATTGTTCTTGATAATGATAAAGCAAACAATAATTAATTACAAAGTAATGTAATCTCTTCTCAGTAAACAAGAGTGGCCTTTCATACATGCATTCTTACTACTTAAAACAATTTGCCAGAAATTCATCCATAATTGAAATTTTTGTTGGATTGTCTCTCATAACATACTGTAGCTGGAATTTAGTCATAATTATTCTATTATTTTATAATAAAAAATGCTACTTAAAGGATATTTATTTCAGACACGTCATCTCACAATGTTAATTATCTTTGTTCTGGGATGGTATTCAGGGAAGCATGTTATACAATGGATTATCATTTCAGTACAGACTTCTGTTATCTGTTTAAATCTTGTTCTAATTGTTTTTAGCTTTTATAGTAAAGATGATAATGAGCATATCTGTGTGCCAACTTCATACCTACTTCCACAGACCTCATCACAGTACTTAGGATACGAGTTTTGCAAAAAAAGGTACGTCTCCATTTTAAATTATTATGTATCACCATTCCCTGAAAAGTTAAGGAAAGGTTTTAAGTTACTGAATATGCAAGAGATCTTAGTAATGTGGTTCTTAACTGCCTTTTTCCAATATGTATGCAGTGTTGTTGTAGCCATGTTGGTCCCAGCATATTAGAAAGACAAGGTGGGTGAGGTAATATTTTTTTACTGGACCAACTTCTGTTGGCGAGAGAGACAAGTTTTTGAGTTTACACAGACCTGAAGAAGAGCTCTGTGTAAGCTCAAAAGCTTGTCTCACCAACAGAATTTGGTCCAGTAAAAGATATTACCTCACCCACCTTGTCTCGCTTCCTCCAATATGAAATGTTGCCACCTTTTATTTCTGTGATTAAGAAACTGGATTGGTGGCTTCTTCTGGGTGTGATGGAGACTAATTGCTCCAGCTTTCAAATACAAATTAATTAATGCATGCTAATAAGTAAAACTTATGTCCTATTTTCCATAACACCAAACAAAATAATTTTGCTCTAGCAGTACATTCTCTGTGCCCTGGCAATATTCCAGAATTTGAATTCTTAGACTTTCAGTTTATAGTGCAATATTGCTTGTGAGGGACAAATGTTTTAATTTAGGAAGAGAGCCAAGTGGTTCTCAGATAATATGGCTAATTTTACCTTATTCCTTGTGATTCTGGACCCATGTTGCATTTTGTGTCTGTGTACTTTTTATGGCTTTTACTAAAAAGAATAAATAAGCACATATTTAGATTAAACAAATATATTGATAGGGCTAAAACTACCATAACTTTAGTAAACTAAGAATGAAACAATACAATAATCAATTAAGGTCACAATTGAGATTAAATCAGTAGATCAATGAGTTAACAGTGACATTAGTTTAGATATATAGTGTAGGTGTAGCTGTGTCAGTCACAGGATATTAGAGAATCAATGTAGGTGAGGTAATATCTTTTATTGAACCAACTTCTGTTGGCGAGAGAGAGACGAGCGCTGTGGGGCTCGAAAGCCTGTCTCTCTCTCTCTCTCTCTCACCAACAGAAGTTAGGGAAATAAAAGATATTACTTCATCCACCTTTTCTCTCTAAATAGCTTAGATGATCATTTATCGAATCATCAAATTAATAACCAGGTAATCAAATTATATCATTAGGTTGAGCCAAGGAAAAATTGCTTTTATTTAATCAAGAGACTGAAGGAGGTAGTTGTTGTCCTTTAATCTAACAACCCCAACTGCGGGATCCTGTCTTGACTGTGAAATCAATTCACCAAATGTAGAATCATAGAATATCAGGGTTGGAAGGGACCTCAGGAGGTCATCTAGTCCAACCCCCTGCTCAAAGCAGGACCAATCCCCCACTAAATCATCCCAGCCAGGGCTTTGTCAAGCCTGACCTTAAAAACTTCAAGGGAAGGAGATTCCACCACCTCCCTAGGTAATGTATTCCAGTGCTTCACCACCCTCCTAGGATGTGACTGTCAGTTTTGAGTTTAGATAATGACTGAGAGAGATTCAGTGGCATAGCCAGCATGACATATTTGGGTGGGCAGGCAACTATGGGGGGGGTGTTAGGAGAGCAGGAGGAATGGGGGGCCCACCTCCCCCCACCCCCTGCAGCCGGGCTTGCAGGGGATGATGGATGGACCCTCTGGCCAGGGGTTCCCTGGGCCCCAGGCATGCACCCAGCTCCGGGAGGAGACGCTGCTCTCCAGCGCACACGGCTCCTGGCTTTCTTCCAGGTCCCACCATCCCTCACCGGGCCCAGCTCCCCCAGACGGCAGGAGATCCTACCTTTTTTTAAGATCTCCTCTACCGATGGCAGCCGCACGCTCTCTCACCCTCCTCCCAGTGGTGGATTAGCCACTGGGCCACCTGGGGCCCAGGAAAAATGGGCACTCCTGCACCCCACCTGCTCCACTCGCCCAGTGCTCCTGCCGGGGAGCGGGGTGGGAGTGCAGAGGCTTGCTCCACTCCACCTGCCCCACCAGCGCTCCAGCCTGGGAGTGGGGTCAGGGTGTGGGGGCTTGCCCCACTCCACCTGCCTGCCTGGTGCTCCAGTCAGGGCACAGTGTCAGGGTGCAGGGGCTTGCCCTACTCCACCTGCCCAGCTAGGGTGACCAGATGACAAGAACAAAATATTGGGACACATGGGGGGGCAGCCACAGGCTCTAGGTTTTTTGCCGCCCCAAGCAAAAAAAAAAAAGAAAAAAGCCGGAGTGCTGCCAAAGCAAAATATCAGGACAAATGGTATCCCGACCATATATTGGTCAGGACGCAGGACAAACAACTAAATATCGGGATGTCTGGTCACCCTACACCCAGCCCTGGCAGGAGCACCAGGCAGGCAGAGTGGAGCAAGCCCCTGCTCCCTGGCTGGACCCTTGCAGGAGCGTTGGGCAAATTGATGGAGCGGGACAAGCATTGGGGCCACAGCTGGGGTGAGGGCGAGAGTGGGGGCTGGATGCTAAGTGAGTGGGCCACGGTCCACGCAGGTCCACCTATACCTATGCTCCTGGGGAGATTGCACAGAGAGGTAAACTGCACTCATCTAGTCTTAAGGACATACAAAGACCAAATTTCTTTGTCCACAACCTCAGTGCTACTCTGCTTCCTCCTTAAAACTTTCTGTTGCTATGATAGCTATTATTCTACTCTCTTACTCGTTTCCCACTTCACACAAATACCACAGAACAGAGATGATTACTGAATAAGGCTCAAATAGCAGCTCTGTATAACAGGTCTTTTATCTCAGAGACATTACCAATTTAGATGGCGGACTTGGGCTTTACTTTTCAGGTTTCAGACCTGATACATTCACACCCTAATAGAATAAGGAGGCACCCCTCCCTTAAGACAAAACCGAAAAAAAGAATTTGAACTTTGCTTGTGGTCTCGGGATCTTAGTTGCTGCAGTTACTAGAGCCAGGCAATGTAGTAGCTTGGTCTGAGCTCTTGGCACCACTGAGGGGGTTTTGGATAGCAGTAGGCTGGTCAGACTCGCATAGCCAACAACTGGAGTCTTCTTCTCCTGTTACCCTGGGTGGTCTGCCCAAGGGGAATAGGAGGGGCACTTAGCTTCAGATTGTTGGTAGATCGAGAGAGCACACTCTCTTCTGACCTTGATGAGGCAATTCTCACTTACTCTTCTTCAAGGACTACCTTCGTAGCTTGGGGACTAATTAGATGGTCCTTCTACCTGAATACATCCAGCATGGCCCAATCCTCTCATGTGGGCAGGCTTCAATATGAGATCACTATGGAAAGTCCCACTCAGGGATGATCACTATCTGGAAAGAGCTGCTTTTACATCTTAGAAATATAAATTCCATCTTAGATCAGATAACTGAAGTGTCCCCAGACCTAACTTCTATGTGAGCTCTCCCCCTCACAGCTTTTCCCATCTTACTTTAATAAATACATTGCATTTTTATACCATATTTTAGAGGATCTCAAAGTGCTTTAAAACCTTAAGCAAGCAGGCTCATATGAAGTAAATAAATAATATCCCCTTCCTATAGGTGGGGAAATTAAGGAAGAGAGGTGAAGAGACATGACCCGGGACACACAAGTCCATGGCAGAGTTGACTCCTGACTTGCAATCCTGTATTCTAACCACCACACCGCATTCCCTTCACTGTCCTCTTCTACTTTAACACATTGTTGTCCTTAATGGGATATTCATTCCTGTGGCCTGTGGAGAACCTACTACAGAAAGTGTTTTGTTTTTTCTTCTTTTTTGTATCCCAGTTCTTCCCACCCTTGACAGAAGTATTAGTTTTTAAGAAAGTTTATGTTAGACAGATATTCTGTCTTTGATTAACTATATTCTTCAGGCCCTATATACTTCATAATGGGGGCAAAAATAAGTTCTCAAATATTTACCACTGTTGGCACTGACCTAATATCTCTTAGGGCAGGGGTTCTCAAACTGGGGGTCTGGACCCCTCAAGGAGTCACAAGGATATTACATGGGGGGTTGCAAGTTGTCAGCCCCCACCCCAAACCCTCCTTTGCCTCCAACATTTATAATAGTGTTAAATATATAAACACATGTTTTTAATTTATAAGGGGGGTCGAACTCAGAGGCTTGCTGTGTGAAAGTGGTCACCAGTAAAAAAGTTTGAGAACCACTGTCTTAGGGTGTGTCTGCACTGAAGCTGAGAGGTGTAATTCCCAGTGAGGGTAGACATGTGCACACTAACTCTGACTGAGGACTATAGCCTCAAAATAGCAGTGTGTCTTCACAGCTTGTGATAGTCACCAGAATACAATCCTGTCCAGGATTCTAGGTATGTTCTCAGCTAACTAGCCGAAGCCACCACCCATGTTATCGTGGCCACAATGCTATTTTTAGCACACTATCTTGATCCAAGCTAGCATGTGTACCTTTATCCAAGCTGAGAATTACACCTTTCAGCTGCTTTATAGACATACCCTTAGATACTGCCAGTTCCTTCTTTCCTAGTTCCACCCCCACACCTCTCAACAAAAAAATTTACTCATTTTCCCACATGTTGGATACTCCTCAAAACCAAATCTATAGGCTTGTCTAGACAGGGAATTCTCAGGAAAGTCAGCATGAATTAGCTAGTATATGAATTTAAAGTACAGTAGCCTCTTCTGCACTAGCTCCCTGTATGGACACATTTATTCTGCACTAAGAGTGCCTTTCTGCACTTTAGCTTAATCCATTTTCAATGTCAGTTCCACACAGCAGTGGAAGTAGGCCGGTACTCTCCGATATTTATAGCTGGTACGGAGTACCAGAAAGACACAGGAGGAACTGGCAACCCCACGCCTCCTCTGGCACGGCTGTACCATCTTTCCCCGTGCCATTCCATGGAACTGCCTCTCCTCCGGCTCCATCTGTACCGCCGGAGGACAGGGCTGGGGGAGCGGGGCTTGGGGCGGTACAGCCGCCGGAGGAGCTGCTGGTGTTCTGTTCCTTTCCACTCTTCCTCTCCCAGTGGGGAAAGGAGCAGAACCCCCAGCAGTACCCCACCCCCAGCCCTGTTCTCCAGCGGGGCTGCTGCTATAGTAAGAGGATGGGGAGACAGCTCCTCGGAAGGGCAGGGGATGCGGCTGGGAGCACCCGTTGAAATAAATGTGACAGTTCACACCTCAGAGCTGTCTGGTTTGTTTAAATGAAGATTCTGGAGAATAACTGAGAGGTTTGGCTGCCCCCCCCCCCCCAAAAGGATGCACCCCCCCCATTTGGGAAACACTGTTTATGGTGCGGGATCACAGTAGGGATGGGAGTGATGGGGAAATAACTGGTGAAAATCAATATTACCAGCAGAGCCTTCCTCGCAATACCAATTGAAATAGAAATCGTGCCCTTCTCAGTCACTTTTTGAAAGAGGACTACTTCCTTATGCAGGGGAGACATACCTGTGATGGATCTGCAGAAGAGAGGACTAGATTCTTGGAACCCAAGTCCACTGAAGATGCCAGCCATTCATGATGGAGCTGGAGACATAGGAGCTTTGAGGTAAGGAATTCTTAGTGGAGGTGGGGGAAATGTAACCCCAGTTTCCTTATGAAAAGAAACACATGATATGGCATGTCTACAGGAAAGGGGGAATCGGGGAAAAGAGAAACAGAAGGACAGTGGTTTAAGTGTTACTGTCAAAATAACTTTTTTGCTTGTGTAAGCTACATCTCCACTTGGAGAGTTGCCAGTATAGTTCTGTTGGTGTGTCTGTACCCGCAAATCCTTTAAGTGTAGACAAGGCCTGAAATGGCAGAGCACTGGAGAGAGTCATATATGGAAAGGAATCTGTACAAAAGGTAGATAGAGGGAGGAGGGATTTTGGTGGAAAAGATCAGACTGTTCTGTGCTCCTCAGGCAAAATGTTTTTTATATATGCACTTGTGTTACTTTCTAGTGACTTGTTTCAGAGTGGTAGCTATGTTAGTCTGTATCAGCAAAAAGAAAAGGAGTACTTGTGCCACCTTAGAGAGTAACAAATTTATTTGAGCATAAGCTTTCGTGGGCTAAAACCCACTTCATCGGATGCATGCAGTGGAAAATACAGTAGGAAGATATATATATATACACAGAGAACATGAAAAAATGGGTGTTGCCGTACCCACTATAATGAGAGTGATCAGTTAAGGTGAGCTATTATCAGCAGGAGAAAAAAAAACCTTTTGCAGTGTGTGATACAACATGGCCAGAGGGCAGCAGGAGAGTCTTTTTTTGGAGCCTTATTCCCTATAGAGGGAAGAAAGTTTGCTATAAATTAATTAAAGCACCTGAAGCCAATTAGAGCACCTGAAGCCAGTCACATGATAAAACCCCCCTGCTTCAACCAGACAGGAGGAGGAGTTGAAGCAGAGTAGATTGATGTGGGAGTAGAGAGCAGTTTGGAGGAGCTGAAGCAGAGTGGATTGGCATTGGAGCAAAGAGCAGTTTGGAGGAGTTGAAACAGAGTGGATTGGTGTTGGAGCAGAGAGCAGTTTGGAGGGAAGCAGAGGAGAGTTTGGAGAAGTGCTGCGGTGGGCTAAGAAGACCAAGACCTTAGGTAAACGGACACCTGGTCTGTGCAGAGGGAGAGCAGGAAGTCCCACAAGCTGAAGGGCAGGAGAGGGAAGTAGCCCAGGGGAAGGAACTGCTAGTTCTAGTGGTTTACCACTATTCCTAGGGCCTCTGGGTTGGGACCCGGAATAGAGGGCGGGCCTGGGTCCCTCCCTCTCCACTCCCCTCCTCTAGGACACTAGTGGGACAGTTAATACCCCAGTTCAGGGCCAAGAAATGGTGCCCTGAACCACCACCCCACTCCCAAGAAGAAAATGCATGAGACCCATCAACATAGTGCCAGCAATTTGCCACAAGTGATAATCAGGATGGCCCATTTCCAACAGTTGACAAGAAGGTGTGAGTAACAGTAGGGGAAAAAAATAAGCATAGGGAAGTAGTTTTACTTTGTGTAATGACCCATCCACTCCCAGTCTTTATTCAAGCCTAATTTAATGGTGTCCAGTTCACAAATTAATTCCAATTCAGCAGTTTCTCGTTGGAGTCTGTTTTTGAAATTTTTTTGTTGTAGTATTGCAACTTTTAGGTCTGTAATCAAATGACCAGGGAGTGACTTGTTTGTAAAACATTGGGCAGAAAACTAGATGCTTTCTCGTCTTTGTATTCAATGTTTTACTTATTGTAATTAGTAACATAGAGGCCATTATAGTCTGGTGAAATAAAATTCCAGAATGGGAAAAAGTTAAAAAGGCTACAGATGTGGTTACTACTTTAAAATTAGATGGAACATATACAGTTAAATACCAGAGTAGGATGGCTTCATATTCACTAGACCTAAACATCAAGGAATATATCCTAGCCCTCTGCTCAATCCCTTTGTGCCATTCTGGTAGTATAAAGGGGATGAAGGGCTGTCCTAAGAGGACAACTACAAACTCCTGTGTTATAGGGAGAATCCCTGGTGGCATAAAGAGAACATCTATTTTTATATATCTAACAAAAAATGTTCTTCATAGTTACTTTTGGAGATGGATTGGCTTGAGCGACCACCTCCTGACCCAAAAGTACTGTCTGCAGAAATGAGCCAGAATAGTTGGTTACTAATCCTTCCCATTCCATTCAATGAAATTTAGGAGGGTTTTTTTTTCTTTGCTGTTCTTTATTGTATATCATGCTAGCAATTGATTTGATAGTCTCTGCCTCTGAGCCTTTCAAATTTTGCTGATTGTGGGTACTTTGAAAGGGGCCCTATATCTAGAGTACTGGGCCCTATAGCAGATCTGGATTCCGTTCCCAGCTCTACCACTGATAAACTTGCCCTATGCCACAAAGCATAATTTCCATGCTTCAGTTTACCATCAACATGAGGATAATAGGAATATCAGTATTAAGGAATTAATATTTGTAAAAGTACTTTTAGGCATTTGGATGGAAAGGGCTCTGGAAATGTAAAATAATTATAGAATTCAAGAATCCTTTCAACCTCTCAGCAACAAAACAGTCTTTCTTAACTCCCTCAGATATTTGTGAACATGATTAGGAAAGACACTAATGACTTTCCATACAGTGAATAAATCTAACTATTTTTTTATTTGTGCTCTCTATAAAGTGGGTGTTTTTTTTATTCAGCTATATTAATTCCAAGACTTTTCACTGTGACATCCATAGATCCAAGAAGAATAACCACGTTTCCAACATATGTTCACTTCCAGTGGGACCCAGATACAAGTTTGGTAAGAAATGTATAATCTGTGTATGATTTTAGTGTTCAGCTCTTGTCAGATGCTGTTAGAACTGAGGAGTTGTAGAACGGGCAACTCTAAAGGCTTGTCTACATGGACAGTTAGTTTGTGGCAAATGGGGTATGAATCTACCCCACCCTAGCCTGCTACATACTAACTGCCTTTGTGGACTCTGCTGACGTGCATTAACAGTTTGTTAATGAGCTTTGATCTAGTCCTCTTTGAAAGAGGATTATACCCCCAGCTTGCCAAAAACTCACTGTTGCTGTAGACAAGTCCTAACTTGTCAATGCTTTACATTATAGCTTTCTTGTGCTTCCATTCCCCTTTTGAAAACTATCAGAGGGGTAGCTGTGTTAGTCTGCATAGGTGCCAACTCTGTGGGTGCTCTGCACCCACTGGGGAGATCAGCTGTTGGCAACTTGCAATCAGCTCTTTAGCACGGGCAACAGCTCTTTGTCTGTCTGTGGCCAATCAGCTGTTTGGCACAAAGTCCCCAGTGGGCTTCTGTGAGTCCTTTTAATTTTCAGGGCAGAGGGAGCTGGGTTGGGGGGACAAGCAGCCAGGGCATGGCAGCTTCTGGGCTAGCTGCGGAGGGGTTCGGGAGATGGGGTGAGCAGCCCCTCGGCAGGGAGTTGGGGGGAGATGGGCGGGCAGCTTCTCGGCTGGCCTCAGGGGGCTGCTGTGGGGAGTATGGGCTGTGGGGTTTCTCGAAGAAATTCTCAGCCTACCCTGGTGTCTCCCCCAGGACCTGTGCTCCCCCTCCAGCCAGGAGAAACCAGCTGCAGACCCCCTTAGTGCTGGGCAGAGGGACAAACCAAAAAGACATGGCTCCTTTAAGAAAAGTTTGCCCTTGTGTCTGATGAGTGAACTTGGGCTGGGGCCAGGAGCTTGTCCCCTCCCATGCCCTGTCCAGCCAGTTGGGTGCGCCCAGCCATGGTGAAAGGTGAGAGGGGCTTCACTGCAGCCTCCCCCAGCACAGACACTGCCTGTGCCTGGACCCCTCCCACGTGGGCTCTGGGAGCTCCCAACCCCTACGGTTCTGACCTAGGTCCCGGGGCTCTGCATCCCTTCCCCTGTGTGCGGAGGGGACAGAAGGGGGCAACACCCCACCAGTGCTTCTAGCCACATCCTCCCCATGGGCTTTTCTCCATGGCTGGCTCTCATGCCTGGGAAAGTAACGCTTGCCCAGCCCAAAGCTGTCTCCCCTCCCCCACGCCCAGATCAAGCCTGCCTGAGGGGCTTTTCCTCCCAGAGAGGAAGTTTATTCCTTCCTCTGCTGATCAGCATCCCCTCCTTCCTGTATCAGGAAGGATTGATTTCCTTCCCCTGGATCCATCTCTCCCCCACTGCAACTTTTAGGGAATTCCTTCCCTTGCATCCACCCCCCTGTATCAGCTTCATGTCAGGAGAGGCTGCCTTGCTTCACCTTGGGACACCTGAGCTCTTCTTGCTTCAGGGTGCTGGGCTGCTGCAGCACAGTGGAGGAAGCAACCCCCCCCGCTTTGGCCATGGTCCCACCAGGGGCTCCCCTCCCACAAAAGTTGCAGAGTGTATAAGGGAGTCAGCAAGCAAGCGTCAAAGCGGGGGTGGGCTGCAGCCCTGGGGACTGGGAGAAGCTGGAGTGACACAGGAGCCACACAGCAGGATGAATGAATGGGCCATTTCTATGCTGGGCTGTTGAATTAAATTTCTCTCTCTGTCTCAGGGTGGGCAGTTTCTGGGCTGGCCGCTGGGGCTGGGGGGAGACAGAGCTGCTTTGAGTGCGTGGGTGGGAGCGGGCACTAAACAGAGCCACCAGGAGGTGGGGAGCAGAGAGAGATGGGAAAAGGGACACAGGTGGAGAGCAAGAACTGGGAAACATCAGGAAGGGGAGATACCAATGATAGACACACTTTCAATAACTAGAATGAAAGTGTACAAATATGTTGAAAATAGCCTCCCCTCAAAACTGGCAGAGCACCCCTCCAGCACACGCACCTCGCCCTTAAGGCAGGAGGGGGAGAAAGGAGTGAGCGGCAGGTGGGAGGCATGGGGGGGGGTCAGCAAGAAGGAGGCATTCAGGGGGGTCTAGGGGGATGGGGCAGGAAGAGGTGGAGTGGGGGCGGGGCCTTAGAGAAGGGGGCGGAGCCAGGATGCGGCACCCACCCGCAAAACCAAAAGTCAGCACCTATGTTAGTCTGTATCCACAAAAACAACAAGGAGTCCAGTGGCACCTTAAAGACTAACAGGTTTATTTGGGCATTAGCTTTCATGGGTAGAAAACACCACTTCTTTGGGGGGGTTTTACCCACAAAAGCTTATGTCCAAATAAATCTGTTAAGTCTTTAAAGTGCCTCCAGACTCCTCGTTGTTCTTTTGAAAACTGTTCCCTCTGATAAAACTTCTTGAAGTTCTAGTGATTATATATATTTATTGAAGGGATAATGTTTACAGTGAAGTGTATGAAGAAATAACACCTTTTGTAGGCAGTTACAATTATCCAACCCAGCTTTTCTCATTTTTAAGTGTCACTTATTTTGAGTATACTGTTATCAACTATTAGGAATTATTCCTCTTCTAAGATGACAGAAGAGTCACATGAATAGATGTTTCTTGGTTTTTCTATGGATTTGATTTTTTGGGGGGGAGGGGGAGGGCTCAGAATTCCATTTGTCAGTTCAGTTTCATGAATAGTTCTCTGTATGGAAAGAGTAATGTGACACAACACACATACTCATGTCATTTGTGAGACAATGACATTTCACTTTTTCATGGCTGTGATTGGAAGAAATTTAAATAATTCAAAATGATTACTATAATAGAGGATACTTGGCACTCAGAGGGCTTTATGAAGTGTTTTGTAGCTGTAGACTTCACAGAATCTTCCCACTATCCACATTTTGCACATGGGGAAACTGAGACAGAGGCTGCGACTGGCTCAAGGCCAGAGAGGACATCTCTGTCAGAGCTGGGATTAGAACTGAAGTTACTGGTTGCTAATCTTGTGCTTCACTGAGTAGAATAGTGATCTCTAAACCAGTGGTTCTCAAACTAGGGCCGCTGCTTGTTCAGGGAAAGCCCCTGGTGGGCTGGGCTGGTTTGTTTACCTGCCGCGTCC
This sequence comes from Chelonia mydas, assembly GCF_015237465.2. Taxonomy (NCBI): domain Eukaryota; kingdom Metazoa; phylum Chordata; order Testudines; family Cheloniidae; genus Chelonia; species Chelonia mydas. The sequence continues at coordinate 55,914,333 of NC_057850.1, read as the reverse complement.
GCAGGTTTGGCCGATCACGGCTCCCACTGGCCGCTCCAGGCCAAGGCGGGCTGCGGGAAGGGCGGCCAGCACATCCCTCGGCCCACTGCTCTAAACAGTATGATGAGCTCAGAGAAAAGATGACTTGAATGAACCCACTGACTGCCGATGTCACTATATTTGAGGAAGAAAATAACTACCAACAAGTACGTGAAACATCTGTGTTGTGACTTTTTCATTAGAAGATATCTCTGGAAAGTGCTACTTCTAAACTCACTTGACCACATTAGCCACTTAAACTTTGTTATGCTGAAATATCGATCTAGCAAGTACTGGTTTTAGGTTAGTTTGGTTCCAAACTACAATTGTATTTATGCCGCTTGGAAGGGTTAGTAGGTAGCAAATTAATCTGTCAGCAGTATCCTGTGTAATAGTTTAATATTTGTAATACTGAAATAAAAATGTCTCCAGATGAAATGCGTACCTCTATTATTAAAAGCCCCTTATGTAAAAATATTTCTACATGTGGTGGTAGATGAGTTAAAAAGCAATGTGAAAAGAAGTAACAGAAGATAAAATGAATAATAGTGGGACTGAAAACCAGACAGATATCAGTTTTTTTCATAATTTGCCAAAAATATTATAGTTAAAAATGTCAGTATCATACATATGTTTGGCTTGTCCACTGCCCCTTTCAATGTGGATTTGACTGATGTTCACCATTTAAAAATACATATACTGTCAAGACTTGTTTTCTAGAAGCTAACATCCCCATGTTGAGGTTTTAATTTGAAAGTGGAATGCCAAACTTTAGGGTTAGACAAGTGACTCATTAAACACAAACCAACCTCTCAAGTAACTCTGCTGAAGACATATTTCTTATTAAAGGTGCTTAAGACCTACCTGATTTAGTACGGTAGAATCAGTGGGTTTTTTCCCCCCTTAGGTCATCACCATTTCACAGATCCTTTTGCTGGAGCTCCACCTGAATATATACAGAGACTCTCTGAAATAAAATCATTTCAGTGTGAAACTATACGTCAAGAGAAAAACAAAAAATTGAAATGGGGCAAGAAAGAAGAAACATGGACAAGCTGATGGGCAAGAAACAAGCTCTTGTGTACACTATTTTGTGAGCTTAGATTGTTTTGCTCACTGAAATACAAAAACTTTGCTTTTAAATACAGTATGATGCTAAAAAATGATTTACCTGAAAACCTGTTTAATATCAATAAAACTGTAAATACCAAATCTTGTGATATATTTAATAAACATTTTATATATTTATACAGAGCAATATGCAGTGTTTTTCATTAAAAAGTCATAACTTGAGTCTTAAAGATATGGATAACAGTTTATATAATGTAGACTTGAAATATTAATCTTTAACTGAGAAGCAGACCTTTGATTGTATTAACTCTGCCACTAAAAACCAGCTACATGCCTATTTTTCATGTGTACTTCTATGGTGGAAACTAGTGCATTTAATCTTTAAGTTTACATCTGTACTAGATAAAAGGGTAATTGTGTATATATATTTTTTATGATCTTATCTCATTTTAGAGTTTAATATATGCAATTACTGTTCAATTAATAATGAGCATATTTGGTTTTGGTCACTTTACTAAAGATGCAATAACTGTATGCAGATTTGTTTACAGGTCTGCTTTTCATTGAGCCTTGTTTCAGAGTTTGTAGTAGACCAAAGAAACCTGTTTCCCATAACACACTAAAATTAAGTAGGAAGAAAAATTTCCACTGGGTGGCATAGTTACTCCCCTATAAAATCCACTATTTGTATATCATCAATAAACTTTGGGCCCAGAGCTTCCTCCCTTTCATAAAACTTGCCTCTACTGATCTGGCACTAAGGGGATTCAGGGGGTAGGGGGAAATCCTTCCTCCACAGTATGTTCCCTCCTCCTGCCCAAACCTATGGCAGCTCCTCTGAGGGACTACCTTCAGAATTGTGGGAGATAGGCAAGAGGAGAAGGAGAAAATCCAGGGAAACTGCTCTTTCTCCCATCCCATCCCAAACATTCTGGGGAAACCAACATAAATTTTGTCTATATATTAATTTGTGATTGCTTCATACCATCAGAGGGCAAAGTATCTTTTGGAGGGGTAGAAGTAGGGAAGTCCCTAGAAACATGGCTCCTGCAAGAGCCGTACTGTCCAGGGGTCGTCTCCTCTGGATCCCCTAAGATCGAACCCCAAAACTGCTTCCGAATAGAATGAGCAAATTCTGCATTCATGATGGAACAATTCCTAAGAACTGCAGCTTGAAAGCTCAGTTGTCCTCTCCACATAGATTATTGCTGCTTAGAGGAAATGAAATCCTTAACTGCCACAAACTACTTTAGGCCAACATTATTTTTAAAATATGCTGCTAATTTTCTGCAAGTAATTAGAAAAACTTCCTGCTAGGCAAAGAATAGTGCACAAGCAATGTCTAATGTTCTTTAAAAGCCATTAATAAAGCCTGGTAAAGCAATACGTCAAGTATTGTGTACAACTAGAAATCTGATAATCCCTGCTTCTCTTCCAGGAACTCACACTTGCAATACCTGTTTTACAGTACAAAGAAAAAAATGACTTGTAGTGTTTGAGTGACATCAGTCATCTCATTGTAAAAGTGGTGATGTTTCCCCTTCCTGGTTTGTAACTTGATATTTTCTCAGTTATTCTGTCCAAATCCAACAAAAGCAAGGGATAGCAAATATTAGAACAACTGGAATATCAATTGCCATTCTCCTATCGGTGAACACTATATCTTATGTTTTATATAGCATCATTCAACTCGAAGGATCTTAGGGCATGCTAATCAAGTAAGTCTATACAGATCTAAAATAAACTTCCCTGACCACTGAAATGCTGCCCGCTCTGGATCTTATATGGTATTTTCCCTACTATGGAAATGACTTGTAATAAAAATATATATGCAATTCATTGAGCTATTTCACATGGGAAAATGAGAATAAATTAATACTTTTTTCTGTTTTGAATGTTTAATGTCAATTAGTTATGGTAGCGTCATATTAGAGATGTTGGACACTGAATACAGACCTTAAATGTTTGCCTGTTGGTGATGTCCAATAATATTGTATTTGAAGAGACTGCCAAGCAAATCTTATTGCCAGTTTATTTGGGCGTACCTGCCGTTTCAGAGAAGATTTGCTAAGGAACATTCTATGCAATCTATTTATAGGGTGTAGGCACTAAAATGAACATGAGTCAGCTTAACAAAATCAAAACAATCTTTCAGGTGTAAAGCTTTTTTTCTTCATGGTATTTCTGTTAGCCTTGAATAGGGTAGAAGACAGCTGGAAAATGGGCACTGAAAACCTAGCTGAACCTATGGGACTGATCTAGAACATCTTGGCATTTCATTTTTCCTTTGACAAAAAGGTGTCTCTCCCCCTTTTTACCCCATCCTTCTGTTAAACAGAAAAGAGGCTGAAAATTTGGCAGAAAATGCCCATTTGCCAAATCTGATTGTGAAATTTCACAAAATTAGTTAATTCCACCCTGTGAAATGACTTGGAGTTTTCCTATGAAAGTCACCTAACCTTTCCAAACACTCCTAAAATTAACCCAAAATTTTAGCTTATTAAGTAGGTGGTAAATAATATGGTAATTGACTCTGCATGTGCCAAAAAATAGATTTGTAACGTCATGTGTCACATGCAGATGGAAGTCTTTTAAAAAAAAAATCACATGGCTTGATTTTTCATGATCTCTGAAATCAGTGGGAGCCATAGATGCTCAACACCTCAACTTCAGGCCATTGCTGCGTATGAAAGCATACCTGATAAGCACACCATTGGAAAGATTTGGAGAAGCGATAGTGAAAATGGATAGAAGTATGAGGGATGTATGGAGCGGGGCATCGATCAGTATTTTATAGCCTGTACAGAAGAGTCAAAGGATGTACAGGTGATATTTAGAGATTAGGAAAGGCAGTAGGAAACTAGTCAGTCTGTTTTTCATGCTGTCTCAACTTAATGGATGAGGAAGGGGTTATTTGATAAAATGAATGATAGGCAACTTTTAAATTAAAGTAAAAGGAAACAATTATATCATTTAGTCAACCTGTGGAAGGCACTGCTGCAGGAGGGCCTAGAGTTAAACATTGCAGCTGCATTTTTAAAGTGAGTGGGTAAAGTTACAATTTAAAATATTTGCAGTTTCCCCTTGTAATGTAGGGGAAATCAGTCTTTTGCTTTCTCTGAAGCACTGGATGTTGGGCACTTCCAAAGGAAAGAAAGTGAAGTTGGTAAACTAGTGATCCAATCCAGCACAGTAGTTATTCTTTACTTGCTATAGTTATCTCTGCCTTTGCCGCCACCAGGGCACCCCAGTGTGCTGTATATGGTACTTCAACTTGAAATCATCAAGAAGCAGGAGTCGGTGCAGTGAATAGTGCAGATATGTGAAGCTTGGATGATCATAATTCATGCTCTGATATCATGATGAGGAACATGATATTGTTACCCCTTTTTTGACCTGAGCAGTTACCCTAACTTTTGGCTATTCCAAGTTGTTTCCATGATGACAGTCTGTTATTTCTTTGGTGCAATCCTGTTGGTTTACAAAGAATGTACAAAATCCTGTTTCTCTGAAAAAAGGCAGTCTCAAACAGGAGACAGGTTTTTTTGCTCACAGCGTCGAGTCTCTTTCAGTGAGCACTTTCACCCAAAAGCATTCTCCGGGCTTTCCTCAAGGTCAGGTGTGTTTAGGCTGTATCGTTGGCTTTCTGCTCCGTTTCTTTGCTTGTGGTTTCTGTGGTGTCTTTCCCGCTACTCACTCTCACACACCTCTACTAGAACAATATCCAGCAAAGCTCCTCCACCTACGTAGTCCAAATTCCTGATCTACTTCACATATTCCTTTGTTTTAGGTGGTGACATGTCCCTGTGTTTTGGTTGGGGGGGTCCCTATTGTTTCAACCACCTGGTTCCAAAAAGGAGCTTCATGCTTCTAACATGAAGTGCAATGGGTACAACTCCTAGTTCCGGTGAGGTTTATCCCAACCTATAACAATATAAATGGATAGATAATCCACTGCTGGCCAGGTGAATGAAGCACCCTCTTATTTTTATGAAAACGAGTTTCAGATAGTGGGTAATGAACTTGTGAAATCCTCCTAGAAAAGGATGCAGATGTATATAACTTCCCTTTTAAAGCAGTGGTCTTCCCTTCCTGTGCTTTTCTCTCTCCCTCCCCTTTTTCAGCTACAATGGAATAAATTTAGGGATGACATTCAAAATTAGAGGATTAGGAATGTTATGCCAGTAAAGTGAACTGACTGGCTAAACACACTCAATTTTATAATCTTAAAAAGCCTGTGCTTTATATTCCCTTTAAGAATCACCTCATATGTAGCAGGATAAATGCACTTTCAGATGGCTTTGTTTCAAACAATAGTGACTCTGCCAAGTGGATACGGTCAGTCTAACATGATGGGTTTTTACTTATGTCACTCTTTGAATATTCATGAGCACACAGTGGAATTACAGGATTGTTTTGTGGTGTGAAACTGTATGGAGGGCCAGGTAGGGAAGGCTGTGCCCCCCAAACAGCCTGGCCTCAACCCACTGTCTGCCTCCTCCCACTTACTGCCCCCTCAGAAGCCCCGACCCATCCAACCCCCCTGCTCCTTGTCCCCTGACGGCCCCCCTCCCAGGACCCCATGCCCCTATCCCACCCCCTATCCAGGATCCCACCCCCTATCCAACCCCCCCTGCTCCCTGTCCCTGACTGCCCCCCGGCCCCTATCCACCCCTCGCCCCCTGACAGGCCCCCCAGGACTCCCATTCAACCCCACCTGTTCCCCATCCCCAACCGCCCCAGAACCTCCTCCCCATCCAACCACTCCCTGTCCCCTGACTGCCCCTCGGGACCTCCTACCCACACCCCCAACGTCACGCACGTGTGTGCCACTGCCGCCCCCTTACCATGCCACTCAGAGCAGCAGGCGCTCGCAGCCCCGCTGCCCGTGCGGCGGTGTAGCTGCAGGGGAGGGGGGACAGCAGGGGAGGGGCTGGAGGCTAGCCTCCCCAGCCAGGAGCTCAAGGGCTGGGCAGGATGGTCCCACGGGCCAGATGTGGCCCACAGGCCATAGTTAGCCCACCTCTGGTCTAGAAGAAACTTTTGCAGCAGAGTGTGCGTTATAAGTACTGAGGTGCCACACAGCTTCCTAAATTATTCTGTCACTTAGTTTTTCCTCCATCTAGTGAATTTAAAATGTGAGTAGCCGGAGAAAACTGTTTCTCTTGTGGCAGTCCAGTGCAACTCAACCTGCTCAAATCTGTTTTCAGTGCAAAGCTGCTGAATACTCATCTGTAGCAGACCCAATTAATAAAATCTTCAGCTTCCACACAGTCATGGCTTGAGAGGTGGAAGAGGAAGTCTCAGTAGACCCAGGGCTTTCACACTAGCTACATTCAACTTATGCTCAAAGGGCCTTAAAATTGAAGAGATGGGCTTCTCTCTCATTCCTCACTGCCTCCTCCTTAACAGTAGTTAAACTGGATGTTGACATCCAACTCCAAGATGCCACCAACTGAACTAAAAATAAGCCTGTTAGATCCTTCTCTGCCCCACAGTCAAGAGCACACATATCCTCCCTCAGTTTTGCTCTTCCTGATAATGGTTCTTTAGGTTCTGAATTTATTCCCTTGAAGATTTGATTCAGAAAGTGCTTTAGATGCAGCCATATGGTGCAATACGTCTTGATATAAGGCCTATGATGTCACTTCACTTGAAGCAATACATTTATATTCTCTGTTTTCGCTGAAATCAGTTTGCAGACAGGAACCATCTAGCTTCTGGCTGAAAGAGCTAAACTGTTTTGTTCCTTCCCCCTTATCATCCAGAGGTCCAAAAAGAAGTTACCTGCTTGGTCATCCTGACCATCTCATCAGGGAGCTATGGTTTCTAAAGACTTACAGGAGGCCACTGTCCACCAACAGTACCAGTGGTTGTGCCTCAGGAACTTGAACCTCCATTGTTGGGCTCTCCGGTTTGGCAGAGGATTGCTGTTTTTCCAAAACTCTTACAGGGAAGCTGCTACCTCCAACATGAGGGGGATTGCAGAGATCCCTCATCTAAGTGCCTCCTACTGGCCATTAGACTTGTACTAGTTCCTAATACTTGTAGTAAATTTGGCCAGGGTTTCACTGACCCCTTTTGTACAGTCTGGGAAGTTTGCTTTCTGTACCTATCTGTCTCCAGACAGCCAAAGTTCAGGAACCTATCCAGGAATTTTGAAGTCTACACGAAAGCTCTCTGAACCAGGGAATACAGCTACATGGACTTCTTGTATCCTAATCTGCATGGCTCCTTGAAATTTCATTCAGTTCTGGATTTTTTTTTCATTTGATACAGAAGAACCCAGCAATCCTGGCACCTGGAGAGGATAAGTATTCTCCATCAAGTCAATGTAAAAGGGAAAACTGCCCAATACCACTGTATTGGGTGGTGGTAAAGAGAGACTTACTCCCCTCCAGTTAGGGGCCCATATGGGAAGCAGAACAGCTCATGACTGTCCCAGTTGTAACTCAAGTGCTATATAAGCATTATAAAGCAGAGAGATATAAATGATGCCCTGTTTGCCTACTGACACTTCTTAGCAGGCTGGCCAGTGCTGGTTCAGTCAGACAGTTCCCAAGTTGTAGCCATCTAACCAAGCAGAAGGGCACCAGAAGCCCTGGGTTTCCCTGGCTACAGCTTCCTTTTCCTGCAGAAAAATGCAGGAAAAGCATTTCTTCATGGGAAAATTTTGAAAAAATGTTTGCAGCAAACTTTTGATCAGCTCTAAAGCAACCGGAGAGGGATTTCCCTGCTCTGAGGCCTTGTCCTCTGGTAGGAAAAGTGAATCCTTGCAAATAGTTTATCCTTCCCAAGGAGTGGGCTCTCTTCCCCATGGTGTTTTGGTCTCTGGCATTTGGCAGAGTGCTCTCTAGTGAAGGCTCAACTCTTTGCATTGACTTTCTATTGGTAATTGAATTATATCTGTAAACTATCCTTAAAAGCCCTGAATGGTGTGGGACCTGGTTAGCTGGGAGTCCCTTTCTTGTCCTGTCTCCCTCCCTAGCTGAGAAGCAATTGCTGTTCATTCCTGAGGGCTAAAGGTTCCAAGCCCAGCGGCAGGGATTTCCCAGCTAAGGGCCCTAGGAATTCCCTCCTCTGTGGAAGTCTGCTAGAGCCTAGGAAGCTTTCACAGCATGGTGTCAGATATTTTTGTTTGGCTTAGCTTTTGTCTGGTTTATTTGTGTTTGAATTTGGTTATTACAAAAGGATGGTGCTTTTAATGCCACCAAGTTGGGTGGTTTTCTGTAAATTAAAATTATTCATGTTGTGACTGTAAATAATTGCTCTGCTGCTACGGTAACAGGTGCTGTAAAAATAATAAAAGATATTTCCTATTTTGATTTTCTTGCTTGCATCCAGAAAACTGTGGAGTGAATTCTGAACAGCTGGCGCCAATATGTCCAGTTTTTGGTTGGTTGGCTAGTGGCTGTTTAATAATATTGAAATAAATGGTTTATGTCAAAGGAAATGAGCCATCTGCTGCCTTATTTGGTAACCAGTCTTGAGTCTGTGAAAGCTAGAATTAGGGTCTGCCTTAAAATAAATATTTAAGGTTCCAACAGCAGATTTAATTATTTTAATGTAACTGTGTTGCATTGTGCTCAGAGCTCTTTCACTGATTCTTTTGTTTAAAGAACACAGCATTGGTTCTTGGTATTGCCATAAGTGCGGTGGCATGTAACTTGAGTTTTAGCTAAACATAGTCATTATAAAGCTAAACATGGACAGTATATTAATATAAATTAAAAGGCAAAAATATTGTTTTCCCTAGTATTGATGTTGATCACTGCAAAAGCCCAGGTAGACAGAAATTGCTTTATAAAACATGTTTTAAATATTTGGTACTGAGATGTGTACAAATCTGAATAAGTGAAATACCGCTATTGGCTTTCCTGAATCTGTGCCAAGTGCTGGGGCCAAATCATCCCCTTCTTGGATTATTCCTGAGTAAGCAACAGGAAACTTGGCATTTAGATTGAAAATAAATGGATAAGAGGTTGAAAAGTATATAATCACCAGCAGGTCCATCCATAAAGCCCTAGAGTAGGGATTGGCATTTCATCCCAGTAAATGATAAGGCAAGTGTATACAAGGAGAAAGCGATACCAAGAAAATAAATATGGAGCTTTTCACTCCCAAGTCTACAATGTGAGAGAGCGAATGTCTAAGCTGGGACCTTTCCCTGGTTTCTTTGCCTTCTTCCCTAGAAGCCTTGTATCCCTTGGGAACTCAGTCTTCTATTTCCCATTATTTTGCCCAGTGTTATGCCTACTGTTAGGGTCCCACAGAAGCAGCCAAAACTACTCAGCTATTATCTTGTAGAAGGTTTCAGAGTAGCAGCCGTGTTAGTCTGTATTCGCAAAAAGAAAAGGAGTACTTGTGGCACCTTAGAGACTAACCAATTTATTTGAGCATGAGCTTTCGTGAGCTACAGCTCACTTCATCGGATGCATACTGTGGAAACTGCAGAAGACATTATATACACAGAGAGCATGAAACAATACCTCCTCCCACCCCACTCTCCTGCTGGTAATAGCTTATCTAAAGTGATCATCAAGTTGGGCCATTTCCAGCACAAATCCAGGTTTTCTCACCCTCCGCCCCCCCCCCCCCCCCCCCCACAAACTCACTCTCCTGCTGGTAATAGCCCATCCAAAGTGACCACTCTCTTCACAATGTGTATGATAATCAAGGTGGGCCATTTCCAGCACAAATCCAGGTTCTCTCACCCCCTCACCCGCCTCCAAAAACCACACACACAACTCACTCTCCTGCTGGTAATAGCCTATCCAAAGTGACCACTCTCCTTACAACGTGCATGAAAATCAAGGTGGGCCATTTCCAGCACAAATACAGGTTTTCTCACCCCCCCCTTCCCAAAAAACACACACACACACACAAACTCACTCTCCTGCTAGTAATAGCTTATCCAAAGTGACCACTCTCCCTACAATGTGCATGATAATCAAGGTGGGCCATTTCCAGCACAAATCCAGGTTTTCTCACCCCCCCACCCCCATACACACACAAACTCACTCTCCTGCTGGTAATAGCTCATCCAAAGTGACCACTCTCCCTACAATGTGCATGATAATCAAGGTGGGCCATTTCCAGCACAAATCCAGGTTTTCTCACCCCCCCCCCCACACACACACACTTTTGGGAAACTAGCATTTTAGTACATCACGGCCATCATTTGGAATTACAAACTGTGACTCATCTATGCATATATTTTACCTACTTTAACCTCTCAATAACTCTCACTCCCTTTTCTTAGCTAATAAACCTTTAGTTAGTTTACTATAGAATTAGCTACCAGTGTTGTTTTTGGTGTAAGATCTAGCGTGCCAATTGATCCAGGATAAGTGCCAGGGAGCAACCGGATTTGATGTGATTTTTGGTTAAGTGACCTTTTATCACAAAGTTCAATTGTCAGGGTGGTAAGATAGACTGAAGAGTCTAAGGGGACTGTCTGTGACAGGGGATCTCAAACTGGGGGTTGGAACCCCTCAGGGGGTCCTGAGGTTATTATATGGGGGTCGTGAGCTGTCAGTCTCCACCCCAACTCCGCTTTGCCTCCAGCATTTATAATGGTGTTAAATATATTAAAAAGTTATTTTAATTTATAAGGCGGGGTCGCACTCAGAGGCTTCCTATGTGAAAGGGGTCACCAGTACAAAAGTTTGAGAATCACTGTTCTATGGTAAGACTGCTATAATGATCCAGGAGCTCACATTTGTTACTGTCTTGGTGAAATCTAATTATAGAACACACCACCAATTTGGGGGTGTCTGCCCTGTTTTCTGACAGTTTGCCCTGAGGTAGGCACTCCAGTCAGCGTGACAATGATCTTCTATAAGAGTTGGAGGGGAGTTTGTAGGGAGAGGGGAGAAATAGAAAAGGAATGGCTGTACCTTTTGGGAGGAAACCCTGGAATTGCAATAGAACATTACAGGATGGACAGGTAGCACAGGCTATTATTAAAGTTGCTCATCATTTCCCATTAGACCCTGTTTTCAGTTGCTTATAACAACTTTGCTGAACATCAGCTGTTTGGGCTCATGTTTTCCATGCCATGTGTCTACCTCAGACTGATTCTATTTTATTTTATTTTTAATTTCAGCCAAAACAGTCCAGCCATTTCCAAGAACGATGGTAGACAAAAATGTTTGCCGAGGTTAAAAAATTCTGGCAATCTTTTCTTTCATAAATTCTGCCACACCCTTGCTTGGGAACAGAGGCTTGAAATTTGGCTCGGAGGGTGGCCTTTGTGCCATCCCTGTAATCTGCCCAAATTTGCCCAAGTTACAAGACTTTGAAAAACTGCAGTTTGCACATGCTCAGTAGACACTTCAGATGTTAGCAATTGAATTCCCCCAAAGAGTCTAGTCACAATGAGCATGCAGTAGCCTGGTACTGAGCAGAGCTTTTCCTGCAATTGGAGCTCGGAGCCATGCTGGGTCTGGATCCAAGTATGTGAACTGAGAGCAGGAGCCTGTCTCTCCTGTTCTCTTAGTGCCCCCATGGTAGGCCCAAGTAGCATGAAGGAGGAAGCTGCCTGATTCAAATGCAGAAGGAACAAGGGCCATGGAGGTGGGCGAGAGGAGAGTGGTGACTGGGACTGGCGGCTGGTATGTTGTCCGGTGTGGGGGAAGAAGAATGACTAGGAGTTGGAGGGGGAAATGTGGGGATGGCGGTGTTGGGGGAGACTGAATTTGGATGAGGACCTACAGGGGTAGGGGAGGAGAGTAGGACTAACAACTAGTGGGATAGGGAGAGGAGACATATGAGAAGGAGTTGGGTTGTTATGGGAGAACTGGCACTGGCTGGGCAACGAGATTGGGGCAAGGAGCCTGTGTGCATGGGGAGATGGGGAAACAGATTGGACAAAGAGAAGAACGGGGACTGGGACCCAGCAAGGATGGGGGAGCAACTGGATGCCAGGGTGGGGGAAAGACATCAGATGAGGAGCTGAGAGGGGTAGGAAGTGGGACTGTCTGGACAAGGAGACTGGGACTTCGTAGGGGAGATAGAAATGGGAAGCCTGGGGTAGAACTGGGCTTTTTTTCAGCAGATAGTAAATTTGTCAAAAAATTTATTTTTCAGGCTAATCAAATTATTTGCAAATGTGGGTCAAATTTGGCAAATAGTTTACCACAGGTTGGAGATCAGATCCTCCCCACAGTCAACCATCTTCTGCTGCTCCTCCATCGATCATATTTTGCCCTCATCGTAGGACTCAGAGCAACATCCTGCTCCACTCACCATTTCACAATCTATCCCAGTGTCCTTACAGAGCCTCCATTACATTCATATCTCAGCACCTCCCATGTCTCTTTCCTCATACCATCCCTGTGAACTAGGGAAGTATACCTAAGTTACAGACTGGGGACTGAGACCCACAGACACACAGGAAATCTGTGGCAGAGCCAGGAACAAACCGAGATTTCCCGAGATCTAGTCTAGTGCCTTAATCACAAGACTATCCATCTTTTGTATGAGCTAGAATGCCAAATCTACCCATATCCCTCTACTTACAAAGCCTCACTGAATCTGCCTCATTCACTCTGAGATCACACATTAATGTATGCTGACCACCGATGCCTGATTAACACATCACTGAAACATCGTAAGGGTCCATTACCATGGCTAATGTACTATAAAAGTTTTAGAAACTTGGTTCTAATGTTCACCTCCCACCACCAGATGCACCGAAGGTAGCTGCTTTGGTTTTCCCAAACTAGGGAAGAGTCATGTGGTCACATGATTCTGGCTCTCTTAGTATCCATGTGCTAAATCACATCTAAAGAGAGCTAAAAATATAGAAATCCTTTCTTAATATTACTTTTCTACAAAAAGCAATAGCTGTAGTTGTGGCAAGGCATGTCATGTGAAGAAGAATGTAAAGGAAAGTGATCCATTAGAAAATTTCTGTTACACTGTGATCTACACTATGAAAACATATATTTGAAGTTTTTGAAAAAATGGAAGTTTGTGTAATAGTTTAGGGTTATTTTACTCATAAGTCATATTTTAGACTGTGCTGTTCCTTTAATGAAAAAAGAAACAAATGTTCTAGGTTTAGTTCTAGATCTGTTTAAAAGTTTGAATAACTCAAATTTTGGTAGCAATGACAATGTTTCCGTTTTCATAGATATCTTCTGAGCATTTGGAACATAAAATAGGTGAGGAACGGTATTTTTCCTAAGCTAACAGGCAAGCTAAGTAGCTGGCAAAGCAGACACATTGGAGACAAAGAAATATAGGAGCAAAAAAGGATGTATGTGAATGGCAGTAATCAGTTCCACCAATTCTAAGAGATTTTATGTCCAATTTTGAAATCATGTGGTTTATTATACAGTTGGGTTAGACCAGATGATTACTATAGTCCCTTCTGGCATTAAAATCTATAAATCAGTTAAGAAATCAGATAGATCTTTACATGTAGTTTAAAACTGCAGTGAAAATGTCTTTCCTCAGTTGTAAGCCTTCAGTGAAAGCAGATGTAAGGTATATGCCATTTCCTTCTCTGTAGAGCTCACACTGTAGATTGATGCCCTATGGCTCCATCTAGAGATTAGTCTATAGATTAGCTACAATCATTCTCTACCTCCACATAGTTCTGTCTTTGAAAAATGACCCAAATTATCTTAACAAGGTATTTCTATCATTGAATAGCAAAGGTTATATTTTGGTATCTGGTCTTATTCATACCAGCTATGTAAAGGTACTCTCCAGCAGATAAAGAGGTAAATTCATTCTGGGAATTCTGCTGTACTGGTAGTCAAGATCTTTCACGTAGTGAAGACTCCAACTAGAGAATTGTATTCTGTGTAACAGCGTGTACTTTTTAGGCTGCTATGATTCTTTAATTTTTCCATTATGGATGCAGCCCCCATTATAATTTTGACAATGAAACATATATTTCTGATATTGCTGGTTTTTAGTTTGGGCACAAAATTTTGCCAAGTTATTCCTTTCGGGAGAACAGTTACTAAATGTTAAGAGCAATTGCTGCTTTTGTAACATTTTTCAATATGTAGCTTATTACAGAGATGTTACTAGGATAATATTTCTGTAGCCCTATATTTTATTATTGCAGCAACTTTCTCCAGTGAAATGCCTCCTATTCTTAAATCATGCATCATAAATCTTAGCATCTCTAACAATTATGCTGAAGTTTTTTAAACATTCATAAGTTATGTGTAGTGCTATTTAGAATCCGAGGGGATGGGTTAATGGTCTCAGTCACAGGTTCGAATCCTGGCAGATTTAGTTTGGCACTTCAGTCTTCTAAAGAAGATAAGTGGCTTTCCATCCAGCTTACTGTACTAGGAGCCCCTGGCAATCCAAGATGGAAGAAGATCTCAGAGAAAAGGATCTCCTTCACTATCCTGATTCCTAGCTGTGGAAACACAAATCCTCCTTGTCCTCAGGAATTCATGAATGCATGGGCTTTTCTGTAGTTACTTCTGCCCTCTCGGGGTTTGATCACTGTGAGTCAGATGCATTAATCTGTACTGGCAGAAGCTAGATCACGAAAAATAAATTTCTCCTACCTCACTAATTGGTTTCCAAGGCGTTGCAGCAACACATTGCAGGAGAATGAAGACACCAGATCTCAAGAACCTAATGGAGAAAAATTAAGGAAGGGGATTTTTTCCCCCTTGCTAGAAAAAAAGAAGAGATGTTGAACTAGTCACAAAATTGTGGAATGTTAGTAAGATGAGACATTTTTCACACTGACAAAAGTGAAATGTAGGTACAATCTAAATGGTAGGAATCTAGGTTCACAATCCTGAAAACATTTATGCATGTGATTAACGTTACACCCAGGAGTCGGCCCACTGACTTCAGTGGGACTACGCAGTAAGCATGTGCATGTTTGCCAGAGCAGGGCCGAAGAATAGAATGGGGGGATAAAACTCAGGTGGAATCATTTCATTCTAAACAATATCTCTTATACGTATAGAATGTGTTACTCAACAATAGAAAAAGGCATAAAATAACAAGCAAGGAACACTGATGTGGTGGTTAGATTTGAATTTAGCAACAAAAAGAGGGAATTTGGATTAGTCAGTTTAATTTTTTAAAATTAAAGTAACATGACATGTGCCTGACAATGCCGTGTCATAGATTTATTGATTCCAAAATGGTATGCAGAAAGTCGGACTAGATGATCACAATGATCCCTCCCAGCCTTGGAATCAATGAATCTATGATATGTCATTGTCAGGCTCTCTTTCATTTTATAGATTCACAGACGTCAAGGCCAGAAGGGACCATTGATCATCTAGTCTGATCTGTTTGACACAGGCCATAGGACTTTCCCAAAATAATTCCTATGCAGATCTTTCAGAAAAACATCCAATCTTGATTCAAAAATTGCAAGTGATGAATGCACCACAGCAGTTGATAAATTGTTCCAGAGGTTAATTACCTTCACTGTTAAAAATTTACACCTTGTTTGCAGTCTGAATTTGTCTAGCTTCAACTTCCAGCCATTAGATCATGTTATACCTTTGTCTGCTAGACTGAAGAGTCCATTATCAAATATTTGTTCCTCATGAAGGTACTTGTAGATTGTAATCAAGTCACCGCTTAGCTCTTCCTTTTGTTAAAATACATAGATTAAGCTCCTTGAGTCTATCACTAAAAGGCATTTAATCATTCTTGTGGTTATTCTCTGAACTCTCTCCAATTTATCAACTTCCTTCTTGAATTGTGGACACCAGAACCACAGTGTTCTAGCCATGGTTGCACCAGTGCCAAAAACAGAGGTAAAATAACCTTTCTACTCCTACTTGAGATTCTCTTGTTGATGCATCCAAGATTCACATTAGCCCTTTTGGCCTCACCATCACACTGGGATGTCATTGGATTCCAAGTTGTACCCCTTTCCCATCATTCCCTTCCCTTTTATAAGGATTATAATTTCCTCAGCATAGGGACTGTCTTTTCCAATGGTTTTGTACAGCATCCTCAATGGGGCCTCTGCAAACTAGTGCAATACAAATTAATAATCTAGACTGATGATCTATGAGGGAACTGATGGGCATTGTCAACAAGTAGGTCAAAGAAAGGGGAAGAAATCAAGGTAACAAATAAAAAAACAGGTATGTTAAACTAAGTATTCTTCTGTTCCCATTTCCTCTTTCTGCACAGCCTAAATTCTCACATGACACAATATTAAAAATATTATTAAAATCTAGATGTTTATCAAAGGAAAGGGACTGATAAGAGGCTACTGAGAAAGGGCCTAGACAAAGTGAATATATGGAAATAAATAGGACTATGAGGTGTCAATATAGGGTTCTCAAAAACCCCCATGAAAACTGCAGAATGGTAATTTAAAAAAATTCATTGAAAGTGAGGTACCTGTAAGTTGGAAAAGTGATTCTAGTTTCTAAGGATAAAAGTGGACATCCTGTCCAATTCAAAACCAGTTAGTTAAATATAAATACCAGAACAAATACTGGAACAAATAGTTAAGGAATTTTTCTGAAAGCACTTGAGAACTATTTAAACACTAGATAATCTAGGATTATGAGTAGTTCCTTCCAGAGAAACTCAATTTGCATGTTTGATTCAGTTAAAGTTTCCTGGACCAGAAGGAAGATCTTCATCCACCAAACTTAATTCACTCTAGGTATCTACTTTGTCTCTCAAGCCTTGGCCTTATCATAGAACATGAAATAGCCACAGCCCGAGGGAAATCTGATGAACAATAGGGCCCCTGGCTTTAATTAGCAAAAGTAATCATGCCCCAAACACAAGTCTCTGGCAAAAAGGTGTGCTGGTGAGAGAACTCACATTTACTGATTTAAACCAGGGTAAATACATAGCCAAAGCCACAAAGAGGGAAATAAATGTGTAGCTTTATAAATACAAGCTGTGCCTGTTAGCCTGCATAAACAGATGATCTGGTCTGGGAGTCCACTCATTAACCTCCTTCTAACCAGTTTCTCTACATATGTGGCCAACATTTTCTAATGTGCCCTCTGGCCATTAGGATTAAAGAAATATCTACTGTTCATGCTCCTCAAACTCTCCATTGGTTTGACTGCACACTCCTCCCCATGAGGAGGAGTTTGTCAGGGAATTACCCTATATAAAGGAGAGAAAAATCAAGCACCATTGCACCTTAGTATATATTCTGATACCTTGCCAAAGCTATTCTGCAATGCTAGATGTCAAGAAAAGGTTATGCAGTGCTAGAAAAAATTATAGGTAAAAGGTCTAAATACCAAATAGAGATTGTAAAATTAAGATCAGCAAAAAAGGTTGACCTAATGTATGTACTCACTAATCTGGGTTTAATGCTGGTTTACAATTTATATAAGCTAAACAAGAATAACATGAGTGGGAATAGAGAGACAAAGGGAAGAGCACAAATGTGGGGCATGCAGGACTTTGCTTTCTGTGATTAGATTATGCCATCACAGAAAGCACTACTATGAATGCTCTATGCTCGAATCTCACCATTGTTAGAGAACTAAACCTGAAATATTTGTTCTGAATCCTCTGGCATTTTGTTTCCCCTCCTGTATTGAATCACTGGTTTTATAACTATTTCTAGTTCTTATATCTAAGGGACCCCCTGATGTAAATTTACTAGTTTCAATATTGTATCATTAGAATCTGTCCCATATGTTACTTATCTTTTTTCTCTTCGAAAGGTGGGTATTTCTTGGCAGATAAAAACAGTGAATAAGATACTCCCCCCTCCCTTGCCCTTTTATGCTACGTAAAAGGGCTGGGATCATAGGTGCTGGAACTAGGGATGGTGGTGGTGCTGCAGCACTTCCTGTCTTGAAGTGGTTTCTATTGTATAGAATATAGGTCTTACAGTTTGGTTCAATGGCTCTCAGCACCCCCACTATAAAAATGTTCCAGCATCCCTGGCTGGGATGGTGCAAAGTGGCCCCAAAAGCCCCATCTCTCCCAGCTGGGGGAGAATTCCCCTGGCATAAGCACTATGGTATACAGCTTTAAGGTTTTATCCCACAGGCCCCTAGCAAGCCTTGCTGTGGGAAGGTTCCAGGGGAGAGGCTGAGACCTGGTGGTGGAGATTCTGCCCAGGGAGGCTGCTGTGAATTAGATGTGCTCTGCTCTCTAATTTAAGGTCAGTTACACCAAAGGTCTCTTTGGTCTCTAGTATCCCAGAATCAGGAGGGAGAAATTGTGGCTTAACCACCTGGGGCTGCGAGTTCTGTGCTGCCCCTCTAAGAGATGCAGTACAAAGTCTCCTGTGAAATTCCCCATTGTGTCTGAGCACAAAAGCAGCCACATCATGCTGGCCAGTTAAACAGGCACAATGGGTAACTTATGAAAAGAAATATTTAGGATCAAGGTTAATTTTTTACTTTAAAATTAAAGGCATATGTCTGTAAAGGCTGGTGCATAAAAATCTTCAGAAAAACTCAAGCCAAGGATTGCCCTCTTTCAAAAGGGCTGCCATATCTTAATGCTCTCAATAGGCCTGAGGCCATAGCTACTTTTAGATTTCGTAGATTATAAGGCCAGGAGAGACTGCTATAATAACCTAGTTTGACCTTCTGTATAACACAGGCCATAGGACTTCCCTGAATTAATTCCTGTTTGAACTAAAGCAGCAGTTCTCAACTGGGGCCCACTAGCTGTTTCAGAGGATCTGCCAAACATGGCCACTAGGAGCCTGAGCCCAGGCACCCCATGTGGCTCCTGAGTTGGAGCAAAAGGACAAAAGGAAGGCAGAAGCCCACCCCCTGCGCTGAAGCCTAGCGTCCCCCCCTGCTGGGCCATGGAGTTTCTATAGCATGTTGGGGCGAGTTTGAAAGGAAAAGGTTGAGAATCCCTGAAGTAGAGCATAGCCTTGAGAAAACATTCCATCTTGATTTTAGATTCTTCACTGGAAAATTTACCACAGGCCTTGGCAAGTTGTTCCAAGTGTTAATTACCCTTGCTGTTTTAAAATTTATGCCTTATTTCTAATTTCAATTTGGCTCACTTCAACATCCAACCATTGGATCTGGTTATACCTCTTCTAGATGGAAGAGCCCTCTTATCAAATTTCTGCCTCCTATGTAGATACTGTACTTATAAACTGATCAAGTCACCCCTTAATGTTCTCTTTAATGCAAATAGATTGAGCTCTTCAGTTGATAAGGCATGTTTTCTAATCCCTTAAGCATTCTCCTAGCTCTTCTCTGAACCCTCTATTTATCAGCATCCGTCTTGAATTGTGGCCACCAGCACTGGATACAGTATTCCAGCAGCGGTTGCACCAGTGCCAATTACAGATGTAACCTGGCTACTCCTACTCAAGTCCCATTTATACATCCAAGGACCACATTAGCCCTTTTGGCCACAGCATTGTCCTGGGAGCTTAGCTGATTATCCTCCATGATGCTGAAGATTTTTTTCTAGTCCCTTCTTACCAGGATAGGGACCCACATTCTGCAAGCATGACCTGCATGTTTTATTCTGAGATGCATATTTTACAGTTGGCCAGACTGAAACATACAGTTCCATCACTCCCAGTTTACAAAGTGATTTGGATTGCTCTGTATCAGTAAACTGTCCTGTCATTTACCACATCCCCCAATTTTTCTGGTATGTGCAAACTTGTTAGGGTGTCCTATTACACAATGGCCACCACCCATTGTTTCCATTATAAAGTCAGCAGCTATCATTAAAAGCAGCCTGTGGCCTCAATCCTATTGGAACAATAGGAGAAATGGACACATAACAGAGCCAGTTATGACTTCAGTCCCCTGAATAGGAGAAAGCAGTGATTTTTGAAAGAGGGCAGTTTTTGTGGGATTCTCTGTAGTTCAACATTATTTGCAAGCACCTGAAGAACCTGTTAATTTTGAAGAATGGGAAAAATTACCATGAATCCTAAAATAAGTTCTTCAATTTAGTATATGTGCAAGAGTTCAGTGAGCTTTAACCATAGTAGACGTTTGAAGTATGTGAATTATTCACTATAATCATCACTGGAGAGAAAGCAAATGTTTGACACTAGATGCAACTTTCTTAAAGGATCCATTTTAACTTAAGTTTGAGATAAAATTAATTGTAAATTTTCAGAAAACTCATGTATAGCAGAAGCTCTGTAATTATGGGGAGAGTACTCTGTATGAGTGCAAAACTAAAGACCATAACTATGGAACCATGAGGTGCTTCTATAACCTACTATCGTGCCATTTTTGAAGGCAGCCATTGAAATACTGGAAATCTCATCTGTGGGGCTGTTCACATCTCTAGCCATGGAAGAACAGTAATTTTCTTAAAGAAAAATTTATGTAGCTATTTGATATTACAATTCCATTGTGTTATATAAAAATGTGCACTTCCATACATTTGAGCTATTCATTAGCTGAGACACTGTTTCACAACTGTAGATATTTAACCCATTGCACAGATGAGTTAAATGACTCAATGGTTTCTTGCCACAGTCATGGTTCAACAGCAGAGACAGGAATACAAATCTGGTATCTTACTGTTGAAAATTACTTGCATCAGAAGAATCATGAAACTGAGGTTATACAGAGGTATTTACACAAAAGGAATGAATCCCACACTATGAAGTTTCCTGGCTGAATAATTTGTCCTTCATTTTGGATGCTGGTCACATTGCATCCTATCTTTAGGCCACAGCAAGTTTGAGAGGTAAATTGACAACTGACCCATTTGTGTCCCTTTATTTCAGCACTCATGTGTAACTGACACTGTCAGTAGCAGAGCTAGTTGAAAAACAGGTTCTAATAGAAAATTAGTTTCTCAATGCACTGAAAACTTTCATGTGTCTCAGTCTAAACTTGTTTAAAGGTGGTAGGGTGCTGAGAACCATATTTTTTGTTGTTGCAGACCTGAGGAGCCTGGACTCTTCTGTGTCCCTTAGCAAGTCTGCAGCTTTGAAGAGTCTTGCCTGACTGACTAGGGGAGCGCAGAAAGGAATTTGGGAAAAGGGTGGTGGAAAATTACTGGTTTGCCAGATGTATGCTGCAGCAAGCTGAGCCTGGATTCTGCAGCCCTCCTAGGGCCTCAATCAGTGAATAGAAACAAGACTTACCCATCATCCCTCAAAAAAAAAAAAAAAAAAAAAGCCTCTCTATACCTCTTCTCTGCTTCTGAATTTCCACTGTAGAGGGTTGGACTGGCTTACCTGGAGGTACTTCATATTTGAGAGGAAGAATGTGTGTGAAGTAAAATAAAAAGGAAGTAGTATTTTATACTTCTCTACTACTGACTTAATTATGAAGCTTTGGGAATACCTTATTAAAGCCCACTTCTAGACAATGTGACTACGCAGGAATACTACAGAAAAATTCCCAGGCAAAATGACTTGAGACTGTTGTGCACAGAAATTTTTTTATTAACAGATCAGAGTAGGAAAGTCCACTGCTGGGCACCTGAAAGAGAAGACAAATTAACATTAACAATATTATTTGATTTTCTTAGTTCTGCATGATGGTAATATAGAAATTATCAGTTTATCACAGATGATGTGACTTTATATATATTTTCAACCAGACTGAAGAGACCCTTCGGTGCTAACTATTTAATTTGACATTACTAGAATCCTATGCTAGTCAAATAGCTCCAACCTCAATACCTAAGTCTCTTTATTCACAATAAAGCACTGTCTTCCAGCAGTAGCTTTAGAACATGTCTCCTAATATAACAACATTCATGTGACAAAAGCAAGTCTACCTTGAATGAAGAGGAAAGCTAGTATTTAAGGCAGAACACTGTCAAGTCATAGTTCCTGCTGTTAATGTTGATGCTAAACTTGCCTAAAAATGCACTTCAATTCTGCTCCACCTATGTTACTGTTATGAGTCCTGGGTCTATACAAGGGAATTTTAAGCAAAAAAAGCTTAAAGGCACTAGTTTCAGCTTTGTGTTAAGCACTCAGCTGCACTGGGCCTCCCAACACAAACACTGGTCAAGGTGAGACAATGCTGGCAACAGCAGGAAATATTTAGAAGATCTCCCTAATGTCGACAAAGGGGTAGAGGAGAATAATCATATCCTCACAGGTATGTAAAATTGAAATTAATGTTCACCTTCAGGCATACTGCCCTTTAGAAGATGTTTGCTTACATGGGCATTAGCTCAGAGGAACACTATTCCTTATTAAGCGAGGGAGCTAGTTTTCACTACATTACTAGCAGACAATTCTCAGCCTCCTCACAAAGTTTTGTAAGGAAAGAGAAAATTGAATAGTCTTTCCAAAGAGTTACTCATTGTTCATATATTTAAAGAGAATGTGTATAAACAACTACAGTAGATAGTAGTAACGTAACTGGGATTCTCTGCAGAAAAGAAAACACAAGGAATGGAAACAAAGGGGAGAAAGTGTTTACAAGAGCTGTAGACCAATGGAAGTGGTCTATAGGAGTTTTTAAAAATGCTTTGCTGATACCTGCAGCCCAAATATAACATGGCAAGGGCATAAGAACAAGGAAGTGTGATTAAAAGGAAATGAAAGTGACACTGCAGTTTGTATTGACCTGTAGAACTAGTATAGAATGGACTGAAACCGATCCCAGCTAGTGACAAGGAATGCTACTGAGGTGGAACACCAATCAAAATCATGACAAGCACCACTGCACTGAACTTGAGCCATCGGTATATGTGAGCACAGAGGCAGCTTAACCGCATTCAGGGGAAGAAAGGAAAAAAGTATGGCTTAAACTTCCTTCCTACACAAAGCTCCTGGGAAGCTTAGGCCACAATGATGTTCCATCATGCTGGGTAAACTTAAAAAGCAAAGATAATTGATGGAAGGAGTGCAGACTGCATACTGATATAGGCTATAGAGCAATGTGTTGGGATACAACTGAAAAAAACAGCAATTTATTTAGACAAGAGGGAACTGCCATCCAGTTTTTGGACATCTAACAAAGGCAGTTTTGCTCAATTTTGAATGACTGAAGATGTATTTACTAGCATTTTAGAAGTGTGCGTTCATCACGTTTGTTAAATTTCCAGGAAAGATGTTAAAAGAACTGCGCTATTAACCACCCAGAAAGTTACCCCATCAGAACCAAATAAAAAAAATTCTACAAAACTTAAGTGTGATCACTAGACTAGCGTAATAGCAATACAATGATTTTATCCCAACCTCCAAGTCTTATTCAGAAAAGCTCCCAAAGTTTTCAAAGAATGGTCTACTTCACTCTCCCCACCAGCCAATCATCTATTCCTGAGAATACTAATTGCTTACTTGCAATTTAGCAGGTGGACTAAGAAACCAGCACCACGTGACTAGCTAGCTACAGAACAAGCTCTTCCAGAAACTTTTGATCCATAGAACTTAAAGCACGCAACCAGCAAGCGGTAAGGAGGCCAATTTCAGAGCTCATCACAAAACCCCTGTATTGCTATGAGCAGGTAGTTTCAGAGAAGGCAGCCTATTCACCCACAGGGAGGAAAACACTCCACATCTCCAGTCAACCCCAAGTGACTAATGCAGGGGTGGCAAACCTGAGTCTGAGAAGGCGCCAAAATTTATCCATATACATTGCCAAAGAGCCACAGTAATACATCAGCAGCCCCCCCATCAGCTCCCCCTTTTCCCCCACTCCCAGTGCCTCCCACCCACCGGCAGCCCCACCGATCAGCGCCTTTCCCATCCCTCCCTGCACCTCTTGATCAGCTGTTTTGCGGCATGCAGGAAGCTCTGGGGGGGAGGAGCAAGGGCACAGCAGGCTCAGGGGAGGGTGCGGGAAGGGGTGGAGTGGGAGCAGGGCCTATGGCAGAGCCAGGGGTTGAGCAGTGAACACCCCCATCAGCACATTAGAAAGTTGGCGCCTGTAGCTCCAGCCACCCCTGGACTAATGGAAAGAGCAAAATAACCCAAAAATGGGGAAAAAATCCAGTTTGGGTCAATTGAAACTTTGTTTCAATGACTATTTGAATTGTTGACATTGGGAAGGTATCTGCACAGCCATAAAAGCTCACCTTTTAAAAATTAATGCCTTCTCTCCTCCTTTAAGGACACAGAAAAGCATTTAGGTGTTCTCTAATCTCTAATGAGCAAGTAATCTGAAGGCTTTCTATTTTGTAGTGTAGTACAGTAAACTCAGTGATGTTGGCCATGTTTAATCTAATTTAGGTGCTTGGGTTTTTAAAAAGGGCAACTGCAGCAAATTGTCTCATTCTTCTGTATACTAATGCATAGAGCTCCGTGTCTGTCATGGAAGTCAAGAATTTTGTGACTTTTCGCGCACCCCTCCTCCCCCCAGATTTAGTCAGGGATATTTACAGTATAAGTCATGGACAGGTCACAGGCGGTGAATTTTTGTTTACTGCCCATGACCTGTCCATCACTTTTACTAAAAATACTCATAACTAGGACCCTACCAAATTCACGGCCATGAAAAACGCATCACGGACCATGAAATCTGGTCTCCCCCCATGAAATTTGTCAGCAGCACAGAAGCAAGGGTGGCAATACCATACCATGCCATCTTTACTTCTGCACTGCTGCTGGCGGTGGCTCTGCCTTCAGAGCTGGGCTCCTGGCCAGCAGCCACCACTCTCCAGCTGCCCAGCTTTGAAGGCAGCATCAGCAGTTCAGAAGTACAGGCAGCAGTACTGCAACGCCGCCCCCCCCCGCAATAACCTTGCAACCTTCCCACAACTCCTTTTTGGGTCAGGACTCCTACAATTATAACACAGTGAAATTTCAGATTTAAATACCTGAAATCATGAAATTTACTATTTTAAAAATCCTATGACCATGAAATTGACCAAAATGGATCATGAATTTGGTAGGGCCCTAACTATGACTAAATCGTAGCCTTACTAATGCATAATTTCTCTAAGGGAGTGAGGGTACATATTTCCTTTGTTCTTCTTTAAAGCAGTGCTTTGTGATGCCATATTGCTCAAATGGCCCAATAAGTCTTTGTATGCAGTCTATTCTGCTCTGTCTATGCAGCACAAAACTCTTATCATAGCTCCAGTGCATCTCTACAGCTACCATTCAGACCGTAGACACACAACAGAAGAAAACTGATAAGACCAGCTGCTATTTAGAACCCCGTGGGCAACAGTTAGCGAACAAGAACCAAGTCCATTTCAGTCTGCTGCTGCTTAGGAAAGCTACAAACATCAACAGAAGGTACTAGAACTGAAGAGTGTGCCAGAGGGACAGAGAACTCTGAAAATGAAGGAGAGGGAGGATGTGTTGAAGAAGCAGAACCCTTCTTATGCTCAGAGCAGAAAGAGCAGACTGAATGATGCAATCTTTTCTGCACACAATATTTTAAAATTCTGCATATTTTATTTGTCAAAGTAACAAATTGCCAATTTCAATTATTTTAGTAATTTATTTCAAAATACTTGTCAGCAAATATGTCTGTAACAATACAGACCAAAAAAGATTCAGGAAATGTTTTTTGACAAACAATATGCCTAGTAAGGAATCTAATACAGATCTTTGAGTAATAATTTATTTAAACTACAATACAGAAACGTATGTCCAGAACCCCTCACAAGCAGTGCAAAGACTTCAGGGGGGAGTCAGGGGTAATGGAGGAGCTGAGGGACAGGGAAGCAATTGCTGGGAAGGAGCCTGGGAGTGAACCTGGTGGGTTGTTGGGTGTGGAGGGGAGAAGTATGGACAGGGCTTTTTTTTGGGGTGGGGTGCGGGGAGAGGAATTGTTAGGGAGCCTCCCATCCTGGCTGACCTCTACCCTCTCCCATTCAGTCAGGCACATCTGCCCCTGTCCCCACGGGGCCCTGCAACCCCCCCTTCCCCATGTGGCCCTGGCTCAGTGCTGTTACCCTACTAGCTCCTAAGCCCACACTCCAGTCTGTCCCCTCCATTAGCCTTTCTGAACCCCAGTCTGTGACCACCCCCAGCAGCCCCTATTCTGTCCATCCCATGCCTCCTCATCTGGGCCCCACTATGAGGAACGCGGCTTCTCCCCCTCCCTCTTTACTGCCCTCTCTTCTGGTGCCACAGCAGCCCCTAATGGGAAAATGGTGTAACTGCAGCGCCCCCTCCAGCAGAATATATCTTCTGCGGAGGAACAAAAATCTGTGGAGGACATGAGTTCTGCGCATGTGTCGTGGTCAATTTCCCTCAGCATAGGTATCAGCCTGTCGCCAAAGGCTGATATGAAAGAGGTCCCAAGTATAGCCGAGTGGAAACTGTTTTTCCATCCCACAAAAATTATTCTGAACAATTTCCCATTCCAAATGGGGACACAGTCAATCTCAAATTTTCACAAACCCCAAATCCAAGAAGATTCCAGTTTAGGTCATCTGAAAGTTTCAGTAATTTTGAATTTGTTTTTTTGTTTTGTTTTTTGTTGTTTTGTTTGTTTTTTGTTTTGTTTTTTGTTGTTTTGTTTTTTGTTTCAGAACAGTCATTTTGAACCAGAAGCCCAGAATTTTTCAATTCAGATGTCATAATGAAGTGTTTTGACAATTTTGAAATTTTTAAAAATCTGAGCTGAAAACTTGACAGAACAGCTCCTTTCCCACTAACCAGTTCAGTTTTGCCAAACTGACATGTTCCAACAAAAACCTTGTCAAAGTTCCTGATGAGCTCTAGTGCCAAGCACAGTCCACGAATAGTACCATTAGAAATCCCAACACGTGTGGGTTAATAAAATGCATTGTAGCATTGTCCATGGAGCACATTGGTGGGTCGACCTTTTTCTTATCAGCTTCTAGGCTAGGAATTTGGTAGTCCTCAAGCCCTCTGACCATTTCTATAATCCATACTAACTCTTTGCTCTATGGTTTTTTTGCCTGTTTTTCTGAAACAGATTATTACTTTGGCCAATATAGGAAACAGAGATGTCATGTTAATACACACACTCAATTAAAAGTATAGAAGTGCTTTTATAGTCCATACCCTGTCCCCTGCCATTTCTATAACCACATCTGACTCTGCAAATTCAAAGAGACCACTTGTACCTAGATTAGTGGATACAAGAAAGAACCCTTGTGGCCAGATGATGGCTAAGAGCAAAAGCAAGAAGCTTTCTGGGAATGACTACTACTTTTGATCCTTTAATGCCAGTAAGGGCAGTCAACGTTTCCATTACAAATCCCAAGCATGGTTAAATATTTAAATTCTTTGTTTAGCAAGTTAGTAGTAAGTTGTTGGGGAAAAATACATAGCAGTTATGATCAAGATCCAAACAATTTCTGTACATGTGTTTTTTATACCCTTTGAAGATTTTAACACTCAATAAGTTAACCATCAGATATTGGACAAACTAGTTCAATAAGGCTTCACACTCTAATAGTCTGATCAAAACAGATAATATACATCAACTACATACCCCCCTTAAAATCAAGCAACTTTGCCTTCCACATCCACTGGACCACGTCCTTTACTGCATACTTAAAGTAAAATGAAGGAGGTGATAATTTTAAGGTACATTTTCCCTGTGACATTAAGTGTCTTACCATTAGTTCATTCTCCTTATGAGCCTGTTAATCTGATCTTCCCTGTTGCCAGCATCTCCACCTTCCACAAAGTGGATAGTTTTCTTATTCATTCCACCTCGAGGAGAAGACAACTTGAAGGGCCACAGAAAGTTGTTCACCACTTTGAAGTTCTTGCCAACAGTATAGATCTCATGGACCACATCTTCCATGCAGATGATGCCATATTTCTCTGAAATCCAGGAAACAGTAATTCTACAAGACTATCAGACTAAAACCCAAGGCCTGTGGCATGATTACCTACAAAACACTATCCACAATTAAAAATGTGTCTTGAGTGTTATGTTCATTAGTAACCAATGCTGTCTCAAGTTTACTTGAGATCAAGTCAATGTCCACAAATCAGCATGCTCTGCTTTAATGTTTCAAAACAAGTTGTGTACTATTTTTCCCCTCAAGGCTGTTACTATTGCTAATTAGAAACAAATGGTTTGCTTCCCCCTTACATATAAAAAAAAAGAGCAAAACACTACAGAAAGCTTGATTATAATACTAAACCAGCAATGACAGGGAAAAGAAAACCATGATAATCCAATGGAATTTTGGTAAACATTGTTTCATAGTGGACTTTTAAGAAAAATTAAGTTAAATCAACACAGATTACACACTTGCACTTAACTGAAACTCATCTTTTTTTAAATCTCACATTAACTGTTGCAAGGATTTAGTGAACAATGCACCAACGGCATTTCTGTATTTAATGTAGTCTTTAAACATCAAGAGTTCAGATTTTCCAAGAGAATCTGGTAATACAACACAGGAATTGAGTGTTTCGTGTTGTGCAAACCCAATTCTTAGAATTGTAATGTAAAGAATAATGGACTTTCAGATCTCAGCAAATTATAAAAATAGAACATATACTGCTATTTTTAGTGACCCAGGTAAATAATGGAAAAGCAAACAAGAACAATTTGAATTGTTAATAGACAAACTATTTTGCCTTTAATTCCAGATGAATGGAGAGGGTGAGGTTTCACCAACATTCAGTAACATGGAATGTGGAAATTAACTTCCTGCACCATAATGTTAAACTAATATCCCAAAATCTTAAAATCTGATTAGATATAAGATATTGATTACTGGTCATAAATATAAAGGGAAGGGCAAACCTTCCTGTATACAGTACTATAAAATCCCTCCTGGCCAGAGGCACAATATCCTTTTATCTGTAAAGGGTTAAGAAACTCTGGTAACCCGGCTGGCACCCGACCAAAAGGACCAATAAGGGGACAAGATACTTTCAAATTGGAGGGGGTCTTTTGTCTGTTCTGTGTGCTTGCTGGAGAGAGATCAAGCAAGCAAGCAATCCAACTCCATTAGAATTAGTAAGTATTAGCAAGGAAATGCATTAGTTTACTTTTGTTTTGGCTTGTGATTTTCTGTGTGTGAGAGAAAGGTGTATTCCTGGTTTTTCTTTTTGAAACTTTAAGGTTTTGCCTAGAGGGAAATTCTCTGTGTTTTGAATCTAATTGCCCTGTGAGATTATCTCCCATTCTAATTTCACAGAGGTGCTTCTTTTACTTTTTTCTTTCTAATAAAGTTCTGTTTTTTTTTAAGAATCTCATTTTTCTTTTTAGTGTCCTAAAAAAACCAAGGCTCACCTGTGCTGATCTTGTTTATTCTCAAGCCTCCCCAAGAAAGGGGAGTGTAGGGCTTGAGGGGGATATTTTGGGGGAACAGGAACTCGAAGTGGCCCTTTCCCTGATTCTTTGTTAAATCACTTGGTGGTGGCAGCATACCCTCCAAGGGCAAAGAGTTCATGCCTTGAGGAAGTTTTACCCTAAGCTGGTAGAAATAAGCTTAGGGGGTCTTTAATGTGGGTCCCCATATCTGTACCCTAGAGTTCAGAGTGGGGAGGGAACCCTGACAACTGCATATTTACTTAGGAAATGATTTCAAAACAGTTTAGAAATACCTGCCATTGTTTCAGTATTTCCACTCTTAGTGGTAATGATTTCTCACTGATATTTTCATTCTTAAAAGGCTCCTGACCTATCAGTTTTTCCATTAGAAATCAATGCAAATCAATCGGAGAGACAAGGTTTACAGTTGAATACCCTAGTCAAATTATAAAAGTTAGTAAAAATTTAATTTACTTTACATTTTGAAAGTTTTGATTTCTAATAGGAAAAGCTAATACTTTCATTCCTGCTTTGCGTCAAGTTGCCAAGACAGTGATTTATTGTCATATTAAAACCTATTTTAGTGATAGAGGTAGAGTTCAGAATTTTTAAGCTATTTTTAGCTAAATCACATAATCGTAAGACAAAATCATTGCTAAAAAATTAAGTTGTATTTACCAAGACACCGCTGAATCAGAGAATTGTCAGTCAGAGCAATGCGCTGCCTGTTGATCTTGCCGTAACCACGCTTGTAGATCAGTTCATGCACAGATTTCAGATTGGGGTAACTGAAATACAGAAGTGAGATAGAAGTGATTGGGATTCTCATTCAATAATGCCAAAAAATGAAGTTCTATATTAAATTATTTGAGCTTAGTATGAGGACAACACACATACCAACAGTGTTCCCTCTAACTTTTCTCACTCATGTGCGGAATGAATTTTGTTATGTGCACACATCACCTCCATATTGGTGCATATATCAAAATTCATGTGGCAGGTGGGGCCAAGGGGTTTGGAGTGTGGGAGGGGGCTCAGGGCTGGGACAGAGGGTTGGAGTGCAGTGGGGAAGAGGGGGATGAGGGGTGCAGTGGGGCTATGGTGGGTAGAGAGGACTGCCGCTGTTGCAGGTCCAGGGCTGGGTGCCACAGCAGGTCCAGGGTTTGGAGAGAGCTATCTCTCGCTGCTGCAGCCCTGAGCACCAGCACAATGCTCAATAGGCAGCTGTGCAGCCACGCAGCTTAGAGGGACCTTAGCATGCCAAGCGTAACAACCCAGTGCAACACAATGGATGCAAAATGCTTCATGTTGCACCAATGGGAATTCATGACGGAGAGTCAGACCAGGTCTTGTGTTTACTTTTTCTGCTACTTATTTCAGTGTTGAGCAATACATCCTGTATCTTACTTTTCAAATTCACTTGATAAAGTTAAATTGAAAACTTCACTTACCCCCATGCAATGTAGGGTTCAACAATCCGCAGCATGTTAATTGAAGCCTTGTTGAGTTTTACAAATGTGCCATTGAAAATCTGACGCAGGCGAAGGAGCTGCAATACCTTACGGACCTTCGGGCTAACTCCATTGATACTACAAAGTGCATAAGTGATATGCTTAGATTTACATTTGTCTGTAATAATCAATTAATTTGATCTACATGGCTATGTGGCTTTGATTCAATAATCAGCTATATGCTTACCAATGATTCAAAGTAACAATTGTACTGAACTGTATTATGTTTTACCATCTCTATTTTATACTCTGAAATTTTCAGTCAAAGCAGATCTACTTTTAATCTAGTCTCTCTCCTCAACAAGCTAATAAGGGCTCAGTCTGACCTACTCTGAAGCAAAAGCAAAGCAGGAAGGTGATACTCTTGATTCACAATTCAGTGCCCCCACCAGAAAACAACCAGGGATATAGTTCACCTTCAATGAGAACCAGGCACACCCTTCTTTAAACAGCCTTTTTCCTGAATTACTAGTTGATTTCTCTCTCCTAGTACACCTTTAAACAAGCTGTTCTGAAACATGTGGAGAGAGAGATTTCTATGGTTTCTCATTAATAATGGTCTGCAGACATATTCATATTATCCAGTTTACGTTATAAAAGTAAAAAATACTAATTTTTGCAATGTAAATGAGGATAATTCACTCTCCACGCACAGTTGCTACTTTGCCTCTTTACTGATAATGCCAAAACATGGGCTTTGATCCGAATACGTTTGTGGGTTTGTGGTTAGGAACTAGACTGACTGAACGAGTCCTCTGCTAGTACTATCAATCCACACCTACCTGTGACTTACTCGTGGAAGGGTTTTATTACAAATGATATGAACTTTTACATACTCTATAGTAAAAAGAAAAGGAGTACTTGTGGCACCTTAGAGACTAACCAATTTATTTGAGCATAAGCTTTCGTGAGCTACAGCTCACTGCATCTGATGAAGTGAGCTGTAGCTCACGAAAGCTTATGCTCAAATAAATTGGTTAGTCTCTAAGGTGCCACAAGTACTCCTTTTCTTTTTGCGAATACAGACTAACACGGCTGTTACTCTGAAACCTGTCATACTCTATAGTGCTGCTCTATCAAATACGGGAAGGCCAAATTTTCCCCACAAATCTTAACAAAATGAATCTATTCCCCATGAATTTTAACCATAGTCCAAAATGGTAAATATCTTACCCTCTGATCCTGATCACAAAGGCCAGTTTTGGTTCAGCAGGTACATAGTAATTGCCAGCTTTGCGTGCCATTCGGGCCATACGAATCTCACGTCTATACATTTGCCTGTACTCCTTGTGATAGGCCTGAGCTCTCGTATAGATGAGTTTTCTCTGCGCTTTACGAAGCTGAAATTAGGGATAAAATTGTCATCCAAAAGTACACTATGTTCATAAACATGTTAACTTACAACAGCTCAATTATATCATTCCAAGTGATCAATAAGCTTTACAAAATGTGTATAAATACACAACACCATCCTAACACATGAAAGCAGAAAAAAAATCAACTTCAGCTTTACAGTACTGTAGCATCTCCTGTGCATACAATTATTTATTGCAACACTTTGGACATAGTTAAGACAAGCAGACCAGTTTGTTTCCCTCATCTGGTATTTAGAGTAATACTAGTGACATTCTGGACAAAGTTTCAAAAGGCCTTTAATAAATATCTCATAGTGCACCAATATGCAATTTCTTACTGAACAGGCTATCTTCCTGCCATATAGCAATGAACATTAAACTCTGAACTTCAAATCATAATACTGCCTCTAAGATTACTCTCCCATAAATTACTGTTCTTTCTGAAGGGTATTGTGTTTTGCATCACTTAAAGTACTCAGACTGTGTGTTCTGTTTTTGATCAATATTCCATGAATGAATTGGTTAACATACCCTGCAAAATGTCAGTGATTAACAAAACAGCTGTCTATATATCAGATTTAAGATCTACTAAATTCTCTCTCTATCACTATGTATTAGAATTGCCTTTACTGTATAAACAAACCAATCAAAAAGTTTATTAAAATATTTACCTTCTTTTGAACCACTAGCCTCTTCAGACGCTTGGCCTTTATATCAGCAAAAGCCTTTCGCTTTTTCAAAAGGCTTTCTGGAACAGATGGCACCTTCTTTCCTCTAAATTATTAAAAAACAACAAGACTTGAGGGTCTATTTATAGATCATTTTCACATGACAAATAATGAAAGATGTATCTTCGAATTTAGCTTAACTAAGAATTATTATAAGCAGCTTTGAGATACATAAACCACACATGGAAACGAAAATGCAGGCCTCAGTGTCCTGAACCAGTTTATAATTACATTCTGCCTCCCTGTATCTTCAGTTGTTTAGGGTCTTACTCAGGCCTGAACTCCTGCATAGCATTATAATGTGTACTTATGGCATCTTTCATCCACAGATAAGGAAACTAGTATTGCTGTACGCAGCTAAATAGCTACATCTCACCACAAGGTAACTGCCCTTTATTGCTACTTCTAGATATTTATAAAGCAACCACTTATCTGAATACTTACAAATTAAAAGCAACAAGCAATTTGAAAGACTATCATCCAACACTTGCCTTTTAGACACCATTTGGGAATCTAAAATTTGTTTTTCTTTCATTCTAATTAAAAAACTATCACTCTGGCTTAAAATTGAGGAAAATTCTCTCAAAAAATGGATCTTACATCTAACTCTGAATACAAGTCAGTCCAGGGACAGTTCAAGAACTGCTGACAAACTGCTGCAGTGGTGGCTGTAGCGATCCCTGGCTATAGCTTGAATACCAATTAAATTTGATAATGCTACTTCATTATGAAGGAAGTCTAAGGTCATTATCACTGAGGCTTGTAATTCAACTCTTAAGTTTTGTGGGAGTTTGTCTGAAAGACCATCTAGGAAGTCACTCGTAATGTTAGAAGAGTAACATCACAGTTTGTAATGCATCGTCCATTTAGAGCTAAATAGTGCCCTTGGATGCATGAGCACAACTCCCACTAGCTCCATGCATCTAAAGGCAGCATCTGACCCTAAATAATGCTTCATACAGCACATTAACAGGGCAAGAAAGGAGAGGAGTGACTGCTGTGTTACCTATGGGACACGAGACTGGACATGCTGCTGCCCCATCCCATCATGATGGCTCCTGAACAGCGAACCTCTGCCCCAGTAACCCCAGCCCCACTCCCAGCTACCCTTCCTCCTCCAACACCAGGGCCCTACGCAGTCAGGCGGGCGCATCCCTCGGACTCCGCCGCACCCAAGAGACTCTCCATCAAGCCCTGCGCACGCCAGGCGAGGAGAACCAACCCCCTCTGCCGCCTCAAGCCCAGGCCGCCCCGGCCACACACAGGTCTGGGTCGCCGGGGAGGACCTGAGGTGGGTCAATACGAGCGGCAGCGGAGAGGCAGAGCCCCGGCGGTCGGGCTCGGGGAGCCGGCCGGGGGCAGAGGCCACCACGCCGCGGATGGAAGCGGATTTTCCCGGGGAAGAAGCTGCACTTACTCTTCGCCCGCCATGATCCCCACCGGAAAAGAGAGCGCGCGCATGCGCATCATACACTTAAAGAATCGGGTCCGGGAAGGGGCCAACGCCAAAAGCCCTGGGTTTTGCTGTCTTACGCGGTGCCTGAATACAATTTCGGAATAGGGAGGTGACTACGTGAGTGCCTGAGCTGTACCGATGGCCAAGTTGAAGGGGCTCAGAGCTGGATGGGAATGTAGGGGCGGAAAGCGAAGGGTAGATGTCTCATTGAAACACACAGTAAGCTTTTACAGACCCGGAGGAAGAGGCTATAAACACTTCCCTCTTAAAACATCACTAAAGCCCCTCCAGGTTGGCTACAGCTTCAGCATGCTGAGTTGGGCGCAATCCACAGTCCCAACAGTGTTCAGGCCCAGAGGTGTAATTAAAAATGTAATCACTATTGTTATTACATTAAATAGTTCATTTCCATAGGGTGACTGATTCACTTCAGCTCCGAGAGATGTTCTGTGGGGCTAAATCCTGAGCCTGAGTGTTAAGATTGACTTTAATGGGATCAGGGTTCTTATTTACTTTTATTATTTGCCGATTATATGACACAACACATATATCAACACGGTTTAGGCCACGGAAGAGGTTGAAAAATCTCAAAAAGTTGATACAGAAAGAAACTTGCTTATTATTGTTAAAATCTAACAATGTTTTGTTTATTTGTGGCCCTAACTAGTTTTAATCATGCATTAAATGGATAATCTTGTTAATTTTATTTTGGGTCTCAGACCTAATGGTGAGAAAAAGGGACTGGAAATTGAGCAAAGACCCAGTCTCACACACACTTATGCACAAGTTTAACTTCATTCATGTGAATTGTCCCACGGACTTCAATGTGACTTTAAGTCTTTGCAGCATTAGATCCCAAGTTTCTTAGGTTCCATTCCCATCTCTGCAGCCAGCTGATACATTGTGCAATTTGAAAAGTCATTTAAGGCATCGTTGCCATAAACAGATGAACTTCAATGGAGTTGCATCCACTTGACTAAAATAGTCTGTTCATCTAAGTATTTTACGGATGGCCACTCACTGTGCTCTAGGGCCCCAATCCTGAAAATGCTTACATAGGGATGAAACTTTACTCCAGTTTTCTATTTGACTTCAGTGGAACTGCTTATGGAGTAGAGTTACACACATGCAGAGCAGTCCTATAGAAAACAATGGAACTGAATGTGTACTGAGGGTTAAGCAGTTTGTCCCAGAATAATTAACAGTTACTATTATTTTAATTTATTTGTTTTGTTTGTTTTACAGCATCCAAAAGTATGCCAGGTGTTAGATACTTTTATTGTAAAATGTTGAATTAATAATAATACATTGGCATTTGAACAGCAGCTATGTTAGTATTATAGGTGTAAAAACAAATGGTAATACTAATTTATACTAGTACAGCACCTTACACTCATGAATCTTATTAAAACTACAGTAAATAACAGGGGAATTAAAAATACATTCACAAGCAAATGTTCAATTAAATTGTTATATTAGAATAACTATTGTCCTAGAGCAAGAATTTGACTATCAATAATAAGCTGAACTTTTTTCTCAGTCGCACACTACAAACCGGTTCGTACGTCAGCTTACACATCACCCTCAAACAGTGGGCTCGCCCGAGAAGCCAAGTGGCCGGTGGTGACTACAAGTCACATCATACCAAGTTCCACTTTGGCCACGGCTCCGGGACGTGTTGAAAGGCTGTAGGCCGCATTGCATGCTGGGATATGCAGTCCCTGAAAGTCGCCTGACTCAAGATGGCGCACTACACTCTGGGACCTGTAGGCTAAGGGAGCCGCTTTGCATTCTGGGACATGTAGTCCCTTCCCGTTCCCTCCTCTAGCTGGAAGATTTGGAGGACAGTTTCTAACCCAACCGCGAGGTCCCCGCCGTGGAGAGATGTGTCTTGTGTCGTCTGGCAGCAAGCGGGACCGGAAGTCCCGCTGAGCGGCGGGGGCCGGGGGGAGAGATGTGAGTGGCTGGGGCTTGGGCACGTATCGCCGAGCGAGGCGCCGCCTGTGCCTAAGGCAGCGGCGGAGAGCGGCTCTGGGCTGGCTGCGGGGCTGTGGTCGGACCACGGGGGAGTTGTTGCTGGGTCCGGGCCCGCGGGGGCGGGGCCTGGGGTGCATGGGCGGATCCCACCAGCTCCCCGTGACGGCGGTGGCTGGGCCCGGTGTGGGAGGAGATGGGGTGGGGAGCGCACGGAGAGGGGCTGGCGGGGCACCAGGGGACCTGGTGGGGCCTGGCGGCGAGGAAGGGGTGGGGCCGTGCTGGCGGGTGCTGTGGAGGCGGAAATGGGCTGGGGGAAGATCTGGGAATGCAGAGGGGGCTGGGCTGGGGGAGGGCCTGGGGATGGGGTGGGGGAGGGGACCCGTTTCCCAGCCGTGGGTATATAGCGCGCGGAGCGTGGAGATGCTCCCTTCCAACCAGTGGCGGGGTGCAGCGCGCCGGAGGAGGGAGCTAGGCAGGGACGCAGGAGAGGGAAACCCGGCGCCTCGTTCCCTGGCTGAGCGGTGGAGGTGGCCCCTCACCCTGCGCTAGTGATAGCTTCTCCTCAGCCAGTGCCAGCGGCAGCGGGGAGGGAGCCAGCCCCGGCAGTCGGCAAACTTAGGGCGGCTCGATTGGGTGGCTGAACTTGCTGGCCGGCGTTCGGCGAGGAGCTGCCGCCCTCGGGGAAGGAAATCGGGTAGCGCAGAGGGCGCTTGTTCCTCTTTAAAGTCTCCCTGCCCTCAGCCCTGTAGCCAGCGCGGCAGGCACGGCGGCTCCCGAGCAGCCAGAGGAGGCGGCGAGCTCCGCGGTTCCCAGGCAGTAGCAGCCCCAGGTGCCTGCAGGCAGTGTGGAGCCTGGGCAGTGCTTAGTGTTGGGGGTAGTGGGTGCCTACGCTGCTGCTTTCCTCCTCTGGCTGCTGAGGGGAAGCTTTGCACGGCCCCTTGCTCGATAGGCTGAGCGGACTGTGCCACGGTTGCCGGTGTCCCTTAAGTTCATTGCGCTCCGCACGGCTTTTCTCCGCTCTCTGGAGAGCGGCTGCGGGACCCTTTGGCGCACAGAGCGGGCAGGTTCCCCTGTACCAGGGCACCGGAGACGCCCCTTCCCGCGGTAGGCAGCGGGGACTGTAGCTGAGCCCTTGGGGGACAGCGCTGCAAGCATGAACATCCTGCTGGAGTTCTTCGTAGTCACTTTCAAAGTGCTCTGGGCTTTCGTGCTGGCTGCGGCCAAGTGGCTGGTGAGGCCCAAGGAGAAGAGTGTGGCGGGGCAGGTGTGCCTCATCACTGGGGCAGGCAGCGGCCTGGGCCGCCTCTTCGCCCTGGAGTTTGCCCGGCGCCGGGCGCTGCTGGTGCTGTGGGACATCAATACTCAGAGCAATGAGGAGACGGCAGGCATGGTGCGCCACATTTACCGTGAGATCTCCGAGGAGGCGGCTGCCGCTGCTCAGCAAGGTAACTGCGCTGCCTACCTCAGGCAGGATATACTGGGTCTATATGCTGATCTAGTTTGTGTTCCTAATATAGATCTAATACATGTTTTATCTCCCCCGCCTCCCCTTCTTTTCTTTTTTCCTCCCCTCAGTAAATGTAGGGACTACAGGAACAGCCCACTGCCTGAGATCTGGGGACAGTGTGGCTCTGGGATAGTGGACTCTTACTGGGTTAGTCTCCCATGAGGCAGTGGTCCTACCTTCCTGCCAGCCTGTCTTTTGGGGGGCAGAAGGATGGTGCTACACCTGATGGTGCTCAGCGAGGGGTGAGGTGCATAGGTGCTGGAACTAGGTGTGCTGGGCATGCTGCCACAGCCCCTGGCTTGAAGTGGTTTCCATCATATACAGGGTTTACAGTTTGGTTCAATGGCTCTCAGTGCCCACATAAAAAATTGTTTCAGTACCCCTGGTGAGGGGGAAGTTCCCAGTTTATAATGTGTGGGGAGTATTTCGTGGGAGGGGGCATTTCTGGAGATGGCTTCTGCGGGGCTCTAGTATTGCCATGCTATTATTTTTGTACAACTTCCTCCTAACTTCCCATAAAACTATCTTTCACCTGCTTCAGGAAGGGTAGCTAAATGACATGCTTACAAGAAAATCACTTGCATTTTCACAGTGGTAGTCCTCCTGCCAGGAAAGGAAAAATGGTAGTTAGAGCTGAACATCCAGAGGGGGTATTTCTGGGATTCTTTAGTACTTGTGACTATTTCCTGACCACACTGGTTTGTGACTTAAACCAGGTTGGATTTTTCATTGTCCTACAAACCCAGCTGTAAGCAAGGATTTCATCCCACACCCGCAATCACTCATATCTGACCACCCAGGAAGGAGTGGGGTTTGTGTGCTTGTATTCCTTGCTAGGAAGAGAGTTTCATGAGTGGAAGAGCACAGACCATTTTCATCAGTATAACCTTTGATTCAGACAGCTGGAGCCTTTTTCATGCAGGAACAGTAAATATAGTGTTTGTTTACTGTGATGATGCCAAAGTAAATAGAACTCTTAAAGTGTAATGGAGGAGTGTTTACTCTCTTTCTGCTTTGTGACTTTTTACCTGAAGGTTGAGGTCTAATTGAGAATGTAACGTTTCTATTCTGGATTCCTTAGCAGCTGGAGATGGTGAAGAAGAGGTGCTGCCCCACTGCAACTTGCAGGTTTATACATATACCTGTGATGTGAGCAAGAGAGAGAATGTCTACTTGACAGCTGAGAGGGTCCGCCAAGAGGTTGGAGAGGTTTCAGTCCTGGTTAACAATGCTGGTGTGGTCTCTGGGCACCATCTCCTAGAGTGTCCTGATGAGCTTATTGAAAGGACCATGATGGTTAACTGCCATGCACACTTCTGGGTAACTATACATTTGTTTATGCTTCACTTTTGTTCAGTTTATTTGGGGAAGGGTGTTCTGTCACTTAGTTTTGTATATGACTTTGCACTTATACATACAATCTACTACTCTTTTGGATTACTACCCAATAGGGTTGGAGAGTGGCAAGGGGAGAAGAAATAGTTTTTGTACCAACTATTTAATTGTAAAATCAATGTTTTACATGACTTTCAGTATAACATTTTCTGTATGAACAACTTCTGAATAGTCTTGTCTGCTGCTTTCAGTTAATACTTTTTGTAGCCTTGTACTGGCATTTTAGCAACCTTAAGATAACACTTGATGCTAGAGTATTGATTCACCGATTTCTCAAAAGATACTTAAATATTTCTTAAAAGCCCTGTCTGAGATGTAGCTAAAGTTGGCTGTAAGGGAAACTGTAACTTTTGAAGACTTGGCAGGGAGGAGAAGAGAACCTCAAAGGAAAATCAAGCTAGAAGGTCTTTATCAGAAATCTTGCATATTTGTAATTCGTTCTCCAGAGTAAACCATTAGTAGTAAAATAGAGCTACATGGATTCTTGTGTGGTGATGTTGTTTTAGTAACTGACGAATGCTAAATGAAAAACTTAAGCTACATATTCATATTCTCATTGAATTTCATTGCTCTTTTTTTTTTTTTTTTTTTTCTTGGTACTCATTTCAACAGAGTTATATAAACTAGAATGTTAAAGCCAGGCATGATACACACTGGGCCTGCATTAGCTGTCAGACTAAGTCCATGGCATTAGAACTGTCCTTTGGTCCCTCAAATAAGGTTATGAAATATACTTCCAAAACAGTTAAAGAATTAAGCAATCTAAAATCTACTTCAGCAGATGCCTGGTAAATTATTCCTGCATGTGTAATATTAAAATCTTGTGAAATACATGGTGTACAGAAACTTCACATGCCTCTTTACTGTAACTTTTTAACATAGGAGTTAAATGCTGTTTCATAACCCTAAAGGAGCCCCTTCAGATCAACACTGGGAAACACTTAATGGCAGAGCAGTCTAACTTTTTCCCAAGTATTGTAGAACTTGTCTATAAAGCATATTTAAACTTCAGTGCACATGAGATACTGTGTTTTGAGACTTAACTCTGAAAATATGCATTTAAAGGAAACTTGAAAAGTTTTTTAAAATATCTTTTGAACTCCAACAAGATCCAAAAGCTCTGTACAGTCCACTGATAAAATGCAGGTTTCAGAGTAGCAGCCGTGTTAGTCTGTATCTGCAAAAAGAAAAGGAGTACTTGTGGCACCTTAGAGATTAACAAATTTATTTGAACATAAGCTTTTGTGAGCTACAACTCACTTCACTGGATGCAACCACTGCATGCATCCAATGAAGTGAGCTGTAGCTCACGAAAGCTTATGCTCAGATAAATTTGTTAGTCTCCTTTTCTTTTTGATAAAATGCAGTAAATCCAACTGATGTTTACAAAAGCAGGGATATCCACTAGCTTTAATGAGAGTTCTTGTTGTGCTTTTAAGATGTGGTTTAAATACAAAACTTAGACTTCTTGGAAACTCAGTTATGACATCATTGTACATTAAAATATGGGAGGTTCCTAGATTCTCCAGCTGTTCTTCCCTCAGGCATGTAAATCAAGACACTTATTTACAGCACTGTTTCAGAGAACTTGTTTTAAGGTACACATTTTATATTTGCTGAGTTCCTAACAGCTATAGGAAAACCAAGTTAGACTTAAGCAATTTTTGTGATATTTTTCCATTTAAAAGGAAACTTCTTCCAAACTCTGAATCTGTCAAACTTTTTGTATTGGAATGCTTGTTGTACATTGCATTAACCTAAAGGCTAAAGCTACTGCAAGATCAGTGCTGGGGGGTCTCCTGAACTTGGATTCACTAAAATTTTTAAGGAGCTGTCAGCACCCTCTTCATTTAACTGAAGACCTGCTTGTATACTCCTTCTCTAGATCAAGAGATCAGCCTGTATCCTACGTTTTTGGCTTTTTTTGGGAGGTGAGGTGCGGGGATGCTTGGCAGTTTTTGGTGTTGGCAGAACTGTCCTCCTCCCTCTCCAGGTTGCACAAATGGCTGGT
Source organism: Chelonia mydas (assembly GCF_015237465.2). Lineage (NCBI taxonomy): Eukaryota > Metazoa > Chordata > Testudines > Cheloniidae > Chelonia > Chelonia mydas. The sequence goes on along the minus strand of NC_057850.1, from coordinate 55,873,231 downwards.
TTGACCAAAAGTGGGTGGACTTTTTTTATTTTTATTTTTTATTTTATTTTTTTAAACTAACTCATAAGATACCATCTGAAACAGCCAGATCTGGAGCCAGATTTTCTTTTTTTAGTGTAAGTTAATGCTGACTTTAACTAGGACAGTGTGTCTAGATGTATGAAATCAGACTTTTCCAGGTCAGCTAAATTGCTGGTACAGCTGCAAAACCTAGTACTCCAGAGCATTTGTGTAGACTTATGACTGTCCTTGGAGGGTGTTTAGTCCCAAAAACCCATGAGTGGATTACAATAAAACACATTCCTTGTCATGTGACTTAAAATAATTGAAACAATATTATAAAAGGAAATTCTTCCCACTCCCTCAAACAACACTCTGAAGTTTCAATGCACCTGTGTATGAATAACTGAAAAATATGACTTTGGCATTATCCTTCTGAAATTAGTGAAATGGGCACACTTTTTTGCTGAAAACTGCAAGTAAATTGAACAAATGATAATCTTCTAATTTTGTATTAGCAGCTATTTACTTTTTCCAGCATGTGGGGAGTGAAAGGCATGTCATATCTGCCGTTGTGAGCCAGCTAGGCTGTACCATGTCACAGACTGGCAATGCCTAAAGCTTTGTTGGCATGCCTCAGCCGAAAGATACCTGTCATTTCACTGACATGCATGATTTGAATAGCACTTTCTATGGGAGTTTTATATAGCATGTGTCACCACTGTATCTAACTATTGCAATCTTTACTGAATAAAATTATCAATGTGTAGTGAATACATGTAATTCAGTTTTCAGATAACGAGAATGCTTCTGATATTGAAAATTGTTAAGGGGCACTAAGTATGCTGCTGTATGAACAAAGCTTGCACTACTTGTAGCCCACAGGTGTATAAAGCTGCAGCACGTTAATGTAATGTCTCTTCTCCTTACACCCTCTTACAGTAGTTATGATTTACTGAGTCATCCCTGTTGTTCAGTTCCAGGAATTTACTCTTAAATTCCGCCCAGACTTTTTCTCTCCCCGTGATGATGGGCCAGAACTTCGGTTTGATAAACTTCAGATCACAATGCAAGACTTATCTGTTTGATTAGCCTTCTTTAACTGATGACTGGATCATTCCTATTACTTGATTATTTGTTTTACAATAAAGACCAATACTTGATGAGGCACCCAAGTGCCTAAGCAATGAGGGACTGTGTATAAACAACAAAAGAAATTGCACTAAATAGGAATCTTTCTTATTTGTGGTATATCTTTGGTTAAATATTGTCCCATATTATCCATCTTGGAACAGTCTTTCAGATTCTTTTGAGACTTTTTCCAGTACATATATGATTAAGATTGTGCTATTTCCACATCCATAGACATTTGGTATCTATTAGGAGCTTTTTTAGGTCTTGTTGCTAGAATGAAAACTCTTGAACAAATGCTCTAATATAACAAAATGCTAGAATCTGAAGACTTAAAGGTCTGTGGCACAGATCTTTAAGATCCAAATCTGAGGGAGATCAGTCTGGTAGTAATTCTGCTGTTTTTCTGACATGTATGGATTTTTCCAAAACTTTCAGCTTAAACTTACCTCTTCTAAAAGAATAGCATCTTGCCCATCACAGGAAGATCAGCTTTCTCTTTGACTAACCAAAAGGGGGAAGCAAAAGCATTTAACTCCAGTTCTGGAGTATTCTCCAGCATTTTTATACAGGGGCCTACCTTGGAAGACTTTCACACATTCTTAACTATGTGCTATGAGTACTCCATGTGTAAACATGTATATAAGTCTTTGTGGAATTGGAGCCTAAATCTTTGACAGACTTATTTATATTGATATAGTAAGCAGGTAAGAGAACCTACTGTCTGAAAAGTTCTCATTAGTTCTCAAAAAGTTATCTCCTTCCCAAGCAGGGAATTCTTCTCTATGAAATGCCTAAAGCCTATGTTGTTAAATGTTTTGTTCAGGAAATTATGCAGTTTGTACTGGCTGGCTTTTAATGTTTAATAAATCTAATGTATACTCATGCAGTTGCTCTACTACCTATAGTGCTTTCCAAAGGCTTGTGATCCAGGTGTGTCTTGTAGTACTGAAACTGTTACATCAGTCTTGTTCAATCTTCAGAAAATTTTAATACTGTTCAGTAATGCCCATATTTTAGCTATAGAGCTTGCTTTTTTCTAGTAACTGTTCAGGTTGAGACCTAAGCTAAATTTTCTCATTGAAATAATCATGTACAAATGTGCCATATTTCAAATGACCTTTATATAAATGTATATATTTGCTCTGTATAAATAATGTGCATATATATGTTTAAATATGCAGGTCTACAAATATTCCTGGCTTAATGTTTTGAGGGCTGTGTGCATAGTGACTTATGGCGCAGAACTTTTTTTTATTTCTTTAGTATTTTTACTATGTATGTTTACCTTTAAATGCACATGCTAGTCAGTCAAGATGCTAAATAGCTGTTCCACTTGTGTTCAAAATGGTAAACATAGGTAGTCTTAATAGTGCATCTACAGCTCCTAATAACTAACTTTGTCCTCAGAAGTACAAGACTGCAAAAGGGATGCTTAAAAGTACTTGCAGTATTTGCCTGCTTTTAACAGTGAACCAAGTCAGGTTCTGCTCCAAATGTGTGAGTGAAGAACTATGGTCCGACCTGGCTTCTATCACAATTGACTTTTCTCCCCTTTCCCCCACCTTAGAGTCAGTTGATTAAGGAGTTGACATCTGGGCAAAATACCCTGTCCCTAGACATTTCCTAACTTGCTAGACTGCTTACATAATGTTGGAGTACTGAGTGAACAATTGTCTTGGTTCTTGACTTCGCTAAATATATTAGTGCTTCTATAATAACACAAAAAATGTTTCTCTGCAATACAGGAGATGTTAGTTTGGAATGCACCCTTTACAGTAGGAAAAGTATCCTGTGTCCTATGCAAACAGCTTGCCCTGTCATGAAAAAGCAAACTCTAATAATCTGACTAGGCCCAAACGACATCAACAGGCTTATAGAAACTCTGGTTCTCATGGAAATGCCATCTGAATAGTTCATTGGAGGGATCCATAACAATGTGACAACTTCTTGAGACTGAAAGCTTCATGTTGGGTGGAGAGGACTATGTGAGTAACCAATACGGGTGCATTCAACATGTTCCATGGTTCAGTTGTGTCTGTCCTTGGTAATAAGCATATAACTGCTTTGCCAACAATACTGTTTAGTAACTAAATTAATTATGAGTCATCTTTGCCCTCAGAGATTATTATCTTAGACTTTTCTATAGTGTCCGCTACGATAGTACAGTATTTGAGTGATGGCCAGGTAAATTGCATTACTGTTAACTATGGTGAATTGTGGTGGCTGAGTAGTTAAGGTGCTGGGCTAAAATCCTGAAGGTCATGGGTTTGAGTCTCACTTAATCTCACTCTGAACAGCTACCACCAGTTCACCATGCTGCAAAACGAGTACTTGATCCATTGGGTTAGGGTAGCTAAAGGCAGTTGAATATGATGCTTGCCACATCACTCCCTTATGTACCAGTGGTTCTGAAACTGGTGTCCCTTAACTGCATCAACTCAGTGAGCCATTGACTTAGAGGCACTCTGACTTTGACTAACTGGTGCTCTTTCAAATTTAATGTTTGTCTTGTCACTAACCCAATCTCTCAAAAGGAAATCTGGATTCTAGCAAAGATAGTTGAAAGAATTATGTATTTGCAAGTGTTCCTATGTTCTTTCTGGTCCTTTTGTTGGATAAAGTCTTGGAATACTGCAAACTACAGTCATATAAGACATAGATACCCTTCTGCCAGGTGCTGATGGCAGCAAAAAGGGCTGGGTTCAGTTTTCTAGGCTGGGGTTTCCTTAAATGCTTAACTAACAGCAGCTTGAACCTCCCCCAGAAACCAGGGAATCTGTATACACCATACTAGGTACCCCTAGTGGGCAATTCTTCCCCACTCACAAGCACTGAGTGCAGGGTTTATAGCAAAGAGAACTTTGTTGTGTGTTGGGGGGAGAGACAACAGAAAGAATTGGTCTTAACAGTAGTCCCAACCTCAGTCCTCCTTTGGCCGTTGTAAATGGCTAATGTGTTCTGACCACTTCCCTCCTCCCCACTCACAGTTAAGTGTCCTGGGTTGGAGAAGTCCAAGGATTCTAGCAGGTCAGTGCTGCCTTGGCTTCTCTGGGGGCTTTATTATCTAACCCAGTTATAATGATTTCAGCTTTAATTGTTGGATAGGGAGGTCTGTGCCAGAGTCCATTGGGTAGGCTGCTGCCTTCTCTGTGACTTCAGCCCAAGCTACCTAGCTCTACTGCTGCTCTGTGCTGTCCATCCCTTCTGAGCTGTCCGTTGCCTTGGAGAAGCTGCTGCTGCTTCTGCCAGTCTGCACTGCTGGTCACCATGCAGCTGCTGCCACTAATGCTCTGCATTGTCTGGTGTTACCTGTCTGCCTCTACTCCGTCGAAGCTGCCATCACTTTGCACTATCCAACAGTCTCAGCTTAGCTGTTAGGGAGGGATCTAGGACTCTTGACAAACTCCTCACCACCACAGAGGCCCTCCGAGTAACAAGCAGGAGTCTCTTTCCTCTTCCTATAGCTTAGTCCAGGTTTCCTTACCCAGCATGTTGGACAGCTGTGTTATTTCCCAGCAAGGTCAATTGCATTTAACTGCCCCCAAATGCAAAACTTAACATTTATCAAAATGCACGAAACCTTCACATAACACACATGCGAATAAGGCCCTGCCCATTCAATCAACTCTCCTTGCTCTCCAACAGATGCTAGCAGAGAGCTTCCTTGCCTGTGGAGCTCTTGGCCGTCTGTAGCTCTTAAGCAGCTGTTGGCCGCTCTTCTCAAACTTCACCAACAGGTGACAGCACTGAGTCCCATTCTCTGTCATTCTTCAGTCCACATGGCTTACATGCACACAGTGTGTATTGTGCTACTTGGCAACATCTCTAGTGAAGCCCCAGTAAGATTCTCAGGCTTCATCTTCACTGTAAACACTGCAGTGGCACAACTGCAGTTGCTGCGCTGTAGTGCTTCAGTGTAGACACTACCTACACTGACGGGAGGGGTTCTCCTGTCACTGTGGTTAATCTACCTCTCGGAGAGGCGGTTGCTAGGTCAACAGCAGAATTCTTCCATGAATCTAGTGCTGCCTACGCTGGGGGTTAGATCTTCTTAACAACATTGCTCAGGGTGGGGAATGTGGATTTGCACATCTCTGAGAGTCGTAGCTGGGTTGACCTACCTTTTTACTGTAGACCTGGCCTTAGCCATAGCAATGGGAGGATTCGAGATTCTGTAAGTACCATTACCATTTGTGACTCTCAAGAAAACACTTTCAAATAGGGAAATTAATTAAGCTTCTATCTTTTCATCTTCAGGAAATGTAGTTTGGAAAACAAATTCTTCAAGGATGGAAAATAGGTCTTAATGAGAACGGTTTTTTCTTTAGATTTGCTGGACTTTTATCTCTGGAGCTTGAGTAGTCAATAGAGCTGTCTTGCAGTAAAGCTTTTTTCTTTCAACTGTATGTTGTTTTGCAGTCTGTATGAATCTTGTGTAGTCTTCTGCGGAGGACAATCAAATTGTCACCATATAAATTTGCAGGCAGGCAGACATCCACTAGAAACAGTGCACAGGACGTCTATTTATCTTGCATTAGTCCTTTTTGAATACTTCTAGAATTATTATCACAGGCCCCCAGCAATCATCTGTCTTCATGGAGCTGAAGGTCCTTCTGTGTGGTTCTTTAAAAATAAACAAATTTAAAAACCCTCAGTGCCTATTTATATGCTTAATCCAAGGTTATAGAAGGGAGTGTGTGTGGCAGCGTTCTTGACATGGTCAAGACAAAGATGACTTTTCAGACCATATATCATTTCACTTGAACAGTCGGCAAGCATAGCTAACCATGTTGAGTGCAAAAAAGTCTTAGTTCTATGAAAAAGCCCTTCTAAATTTTGCCTTATATACAGACTATGCAAATTCAAGCATGCATAATTGAATTCCAGAACTGTTATCCACTACTCAACTCTAGCTGTGGTACAGATGTTACAGAACACTACTCCCTGAAGTCCATTGATGCTGTCTGTTCAGTTGTGGTTTTCTGTTCTCTAGTATCATCAGATCTCTGTGATAACAAACTTGTAGTTTGTATACCGTGGTGCATAAACAAAATGATCCATAGAAGTTTGCTTCTGTCTTTAATTAGGAATGCTTCTATCAAGGCAGCTAATAAGTGTTTTGAAAACAGCCTTTGAACATGTTATCACCAAACCTCCTGGTCACAAGCTTTCCCATGTGTACTAGGGCCTTTTCACTGATCCTGCAGTGATTAATCCTTTTTTTTTTTTAATGCAGACACAACACTGTTGCTCTTACATCAGAGGCTGAAAATCGCATTGGTCTGGAACTTGCTATACTTAGTCCTGCAATGGGGCAAAACAGCACTGGCAATTGGATGGCCACTGTAAACTTTAAGCTTCAGTATCTTGTGAATGAGCAGGACTAGTAACATTCTTGCTTTCTTGTGGTGTAAAACATTTGATGGTAGCTCCAGTGAGTTATGACAGATATGAAACTGCCATTCAGATTAATATCTTGCTGTTTCCCCACTTCAATTATGATATGACTTCAGCAGTTGCTATTTCAGACCACAAATGCTAGAAACGAATGTCCTACACAAATTGTAAGAAGTTTGAAGTTTGGCCTATTGACATGGTAGACAGCAATGATTCTCAAACTGGCCTAGGAACTATTGGTGGTCTCTAAGTAGTGGGTTGTGGTCTATGGACAGCTGGTGGATTATTTGGTTTACCCTGGTCTCCAGCTGTTAAATTATATGAAGATGGCAAAAATGCATAGAGAATGTACTGCTTTTCTAATATTCCATGTAAACAATTGCAAGTGTCTCAGACTAGTTAACAACTGCATATCAAAGGGGAGGTATTCCTGAAGCCTATATCTGTTAAGATGTGGTCTGTGACATGCCATTCTGAGAACCTCAGGAATAGAGTATTAATCTAATTTTAAGTTTCAGAGGAGTTGTCATGTTAGTTTGAATCAACAAAAACAACAAGGAGTTCTTGTGGCACCTTAGAGACTAACAAATTTATTTATCTAATTTTAGTGGCACATGGCTCTACCAGCTGCTAAAATAAAGCTGGAATTGGAACTGGAGTATGTCATAAGGAAGTAAGACAGTAGGAGTCAGACTTTCAGGTCTCCCATGACCTGTCAAGGCTACAAACACTTCAGCAAATCATATGAATGTTTTCAGAATTTGTAATCTCTTCTTAAGCACTGGTCCTGGATGAATGATCAGAGGGAATTTAAATCCCTGTCTCTTCTGGAAAGAATCAGCAAAATAAACAATATCTGAACAAGGGCATCAGAGAAATTATAGGATTAGCAGTTGAGAATTTGGGGAAGCAGGAGAACCTCAGACATAATTATTGTGGTCTTTCTCAGTGTGGGGCCTCATCCTCACTAGCAATATATGATTAGTTTTTTTCTCTGCTTTAGGGAAACACTTGGTTACAAAGGTAGAGTACATGGCTTTCATGTGGCTGGGGAATACATTGTCCTGATGAAAGTTTGGAACAGATGATTTTCATCCACAGGCGGCAGAGTATTAGAAAACAAAACTGGGTTGTCTTTGTGGCAGTGGAGAGTGCTCATCAAGCAGCTACCTGGTTGGTTCTCATGAAACCATGTATACACATTCAGACTTGCTGATATCTACTTTCCCCTTTAAAATGGTCCCCTAACTTAATTCTTCTTCTTAGTAGGATTTTTTTATCTGCTTCATTCAAAAGTGAAATGCCATCTCCCATTGCAGAAGGGTGTTGGTAGGGGAAAAGGGGGAAGACTTCCCTTCATTGACATTTGTCTTTCCACTTAGAATTAGCAGTACTTAATTATATTAGTCAAGCTGTAACTACATATGAGAGTAGATTTGATCATTAAGTGTATGACTAAACATATTTAGCATGTTTTGGGACTTGTATACTCTTATACTGTGCAACATCATTGAGGTGTGAAATCTCATGTGAGCAAAATCCAGCTACTATTGACTGAATGGATCAATGCTGTTTCAATGTCTTGATTCTTGGTAAATTAAAAATACACTCCCCAACACATCTGGTTTTATTTTACAAATACTTGAGATATCAGATTAATGCTATTATAAGCAAATGCTCACAGCACACTTCTCTGAAATGAGTGGCCTGTTCATGTGCTTTGAGTAAAGGTAGATCAGTTATGATGTGACTAGGATTATGCCCCACATGGTACCAAAAATTCTGCACATCAGTGTTTGCTCTCTTTTTAGTGTGCTTTAGCCCAGGGATGGGCAAACTTTTTGGCCCGAGGGCCACATTGGCATTGTGAAACAGTATGGAGGACCAGGTAGGGAAGGCTGTGCCTCCCCAAACAGCCTGGCCCCTGCCCTCTATTTGCCCCCTCCCACTTCCCGCCCCCCTCAGAATCCCCGACCCATCCAACCACCCCCCTGCTCCTTGTCCCCTGACTGCCCCCTCCTGGGACCCCAACCCCTATCCAATCCCCCCTGACTGCCCCGACCCCTGTCCCTAACTGCCCCCGCAGGACCCCACCTCCCATCCAACCACCCCCTGACTACCTCCCCGGGACCTCCTGCCCCTTATGCAAACCCCCCTCCCCTACCATGCCGCTCAGAGTGGCAGAACAGGCTTATTGGAAAGCCTGGGAGGTGGGCAGGCGCAGAGGGGGGGACAGCGGGGGAGGGGCTGGGGACTGTCCTCCCCGGCCGGGAGCTCAAGGGCTGGGCAGGATGGTCCCATGGGCCGGATGTGGCCCGCAGGCCGTAGTTTGCCCACCTCTGCTTTAGCCACACCATATAGTTTAGCTCTCATTCTTTTATAATACAGTCTCTCCAGCCCCTCCAGTTACTTCGGTTAAACAAATTTGAGGAATATGGAGGCTGTGTTCACCTGCCCAATCACTTGCATTTTTAGCCCTGCAAATTTGGACAATCCAGTTTTATAGCCCTTAGGGCATTATTGCCTTCCAGGTTTCTCTATTCCATTCAATATTGTGTTTAGAACAACTTTCTTCCCTTGACTTCACTTGCATTTTTCAAGTGAATCACTTTGTGGTGGCTTGCGTATTTCTAACCTTTCTAGGCCCTTTAGCATGGGAATCAATGATACATGCCTCAATTTTTTTTTTCCTTTCCAGTCTCTCCATCTCTCTTTAGAATCCTAGAAGGTTAGGGTTTGGAAGAGACCTCAGGTGGTCATCTAGTCCAACTCCCTGCTCAAAGCAGGACCAACCCCAACTAAATCATCCCAGAGAGGGCTTTGTCAAGCTGGGCCTTAAAAACCTCTAAGAATGGAGATTCCATCACTTGTCTAGGTAACCCATTCCAGTGCTTCACCACCCTTCTAGTGAAATAGTTTTTCCTAATATCCAGCCTAGACTTCCCGCACTGCAACTTGAGACCATTGCTCCTTGTTCTGTCATCTGCCACCACTGAGAACAGCCTAGCTCCATCCTCTTTGGAACCCCCTTCAGGTAGTTGAAGGCTTCTATCAAATTCCTGCCTCACTCTTTTCTCTTCTGCAGACTAAATAATCGCAGTTCCCCCAGCCTCTCCTCATAAATCATGTGCCCCAGCCCCTTAATAATTTTTGTTGCCATCCGCTGGACTCTCCAATTTGCCCACATCCTTTCTGTAGTGGGGGGGCCCAAAACTGGACGCGGTACTCCAGATGTGGCCTCACCAGTGCCAAATAGAGGGGAATAATCACTTAACTCTATCTGCTGGCAATGCTCCTACTAATGCAGCCCAATATGCCATTAGCCTCCTTGGCAACAAGGGCACACTGCTGATTCATATCCAGCTTCTCGTCCACTATAATCCCCAGCTTCTTTTCTGCAGAACTGCCACGTGGCCCGTCAGTCCCCAGCCTGTAGCAGAGCATAGGATTCTTCCGTCTGAAGTGCAGGACTCTGCACTTATCCTTGTTGAAATTTATTAGATTTCTCTTAGCCCAGTCTTCTAATTTGGCTACGTCACTCTGGACCCTGTCCCTACCCTCCAGTGTATCTACCTCTCCCACCAGCCTAGTGTCATAGGCGAACTTGCTGAGGATGCAATCCATTCCATCATCCAGATCATTAATGAAGATGTTGAACAAAACCGGCCCCAGGACAGATCCCTGGGGCGCTCCGCTTGATACCGGCTGCCAACTAGACATTGAGCCATTGATCACTCCCTGTTGAGCCCGATGATCTAGCCAGCTTTCCATTCATCCCATCCATGCTTTTTGAACTTGCTGGCAATAATACTGTGGGAGACTGTATCAAAAGCTTTGCTTAAGTCAAGCTACATCACGTCCTTCCAAGTTCTAAAATTGGTATAGCTTGCAGATTTCATTAATATGCTATTGACCTTCTCTTCCAGATAACTTAATAAAGACAGTCTTCCTAAGTGGGCATTCTTCTCTAATGCATTCTTCAGGCTACTATGGCTACCACATGTAAAATGGCAAGTGTCCTGCCTTTTGAGAAGCGATTTGGCTAATTCTGCATTTTCATCCTCTAGATTACTTGAGGCTCTACTGCCAAGCTCAATATGCAAATTTAAGCAGCTGTTATGGTTGTCTTTTGACTGACTATAATCTTGGACACAGCCTTTGATATTGCATATCTTTACTTTGCAATTTAGGGATAGCGAGATTTTTGTGTGTATGGGATGGGGGTAGTGTCAGAAGAGTTTAAATTTCTGTTAACTAGTCCTCTTACCCCTTTTTTAAAAAATGGAGAGCTTGGGTACAGTGGGTCAAATTCTGCATTTTATTGTACCATCTAACAAGCTGTGGGTGTAACTGAGCCTTAAACTTTTGTCCTTTGTCTCCAACGTGGTGCAAAAACACATTCTATTTGTATGATTATCTGTTTTATATGCCTTTCCCTACAGTACCCTGTCCAGATAACTGATCTCCTCTCCTCCCTCCCACTTCTTAACAAAAAATGCTTGATACTTAATTGCAGAACCAAGCTTTTGAGGCTCAATCCATCTCCCATGGAAGATAATGGCAGTCTTTCCACTGGCATAAACAGAAGTTAAATTGGCACTTGATACCGTAAGCTTTTCCTCTGAGCTTCAACATTTTAGTCTGCGTAATGTCTTTCAAAGTGTAGTTACATATGTGTAGATTGTACATCTTTGTAAATATGTTTAGATTGTTGAAGCCTTTCTGAAATTGGGGGAAATGCTTACATTGAAGAAAATATTAAACATATTTTATAAAACAAGTGGATGGGTTCTTAAACTCACAACGTTGCAACAAATTCCTTCGGGAATGTTTTGCCCATGTAAATTACACTTTTTCAGTATGTGAGAGAATTGGCACCTTAGCAGTAGTTCATAGTGTTAATCAGATTGAGACTCAACACCAGTGAACTGTCACAGCTTGAAATGGAAGGCACTAATAGGCTGAGGGAATTTCCAGGAATACAGGAACAAATGTGTAGTGGAAAGGTGACTATTTTAACGCGATCCTTTGAAAATTCAAGTTTGTTTGGCTGTTAAATTCTACGCCTAAATTGGTTTGTGAATGAGCATTTGGGCTGGTTTTTTGTTTTGTTTTGTTTTGTTTTTGTCCCCCCCCCCCCCCATTTGCTGTTTGTTTAAATTTTTGTGACAACTTCTCAAATATCCTGCCCATGTCCCTGACTTGGGAAAGCACTGAAGCATGTGCTTACCTTTTAAGAATTTGCTTAAAGTTAACCTCATGCTTAAGAGTTCTATTAAATGGGAGCATTTCCCTGAATAGGGTCTAAATGATCTAAAGAGTTTAATAGTCCTAAACCCTTCCTAGCCATTGCAATCTGCCATCACTTCCAATAATTTAAATTTAAAAAAAAACTGCTAAAGATGTTGCAAGAGACCAGTCATGCACAATCGTAGAGAACATGTAGAATGATGCCCAGACCTGCCAAATGTACTAAGTACTCAGAGCTGTTGTTGAAGCTGATCGAAATTGTAGGTTCTCAGGCTCTCTTATAGCTCTTGCTGTTGAAAGGCATATGATGTGTGGATGTGGCTCTCCTGCCACCCCCTCCCCCCAAAAAAGTATATGAAATAAGTTGCAGTGATGCTGCTGAGAAATCAAAGACCAGGTAGCAGTTGTATTGTAGCAAGTGGGGCACTAGCATAGCCTAGCTGGTCCTCTCACAGCCTAAAGATAGGAATTGTCCATTTCCCTTTCTTTAAATCACTAAAGAAAACTCTTCATGAGCAGCTGACCTGTGTAAGTTAGATGAATGCCCCAGTCAGTAGAATGTTGAACACCTTTATAACAGTTGTCTAGTTAAAATGACCAGAGCAGTGAGTTTAACATTTCTTGGCTTGAGGGTGTGAAGTGGAAATCTTATCTTGGTAGAACTTTTACTCTTGGTACAGCCAATTAGTGAATCTCTGAAAATGCATTATCCATTTTTTTTCTAAAAACTCCAGTAAACTTTATGTATAAAAATGTTAGTTGTAATTGAATGGGAATGACTCTACAACAGGGGTTCTCAAACTGGTGGTCAGGACCCCTCAGGGAGTCACAAGGTTATTACATTGGGGGTCGTGAGCTGTCAGCCTCCACCCCAGATCCCCCTTTGTCTCCAGCATTTATAATGGTGTTAAATATATAAAAACATGTTTTTTAATTTATAACAGGGGGTCACACTCAGAGGCGTGCTATGTGAAAGGGGTCACAAGTACAAAAGTTTGAGAACCACTGTTCTACACTAAGTTGAAGCTACCAGCAGTCTTTAGTTATTTCATAGTCAAACACGTTACTGTTATCAATTCTTCGTTCAACTGTAAAATCTCCTGTATTTCCTTATTACTGATTAGATGCTTATGTACAAAGATAAACATTTTCCTGGCAAGAGGCGTATCCCTCCTGTTGAATGTTCGGTGATGGTAAAATCACTCTTTTTATAATAAGGCATTTAACACAAATCAGTGTTTGTATTGCTGAATGTATTAAGCAGGAAGAGCAGGCTGACTAAAAAAATTCCTATTTGCATACAAATACCATGGTAAACAGCAGTCATAGTGAAAAAGCAGCTTTAAGGTATCTAAAACTTTGACAACCTCTGCAGTTTTTATCTAAAGATTATCTACTTCTTGAAAATGCACAATCTGTTACATAACGCATAGTCCAAAGGCATCATTCACTTTAATATTAATGAATAAGTTTACATAAATTCTTTAAAAAACAAAACAAAACAAAACACACATTTTGAATAAAGAACAAAGCTGTCAGAAGATCATGCAGAGTAAAACAGAAAGTTATGCCAAATGTTTGACAAGATGACTAAGCTTTATGGCAAGTTCTGTCTAGGAAAACCTGCATTTAAAAGTTGGTCTGCATTCTTATTTGCTGAACAGAGCATTCTGATCTCACTCTTATCTAACAGAATAAAACACCCACATAAAGTTCCTTTCAGAATAGTTAGGGAATACATAAATTGAAGAGTCATACAGTAATTGGAAACTGCTTAATTTTTGGCAAGACTTTCCAATATTGGGGGATAGATAAATAAAAATATTTTGCACCCCAAACTGGTTTGGATACTTGCTACAAACGTGTATCAATGAGGGTGAGAGACTTCCTCACACAACTGAGTGCAGCTTTGCAGTACTTTTGTTAACTGAAGCCCTGGCCTCTAGATTATCTATAAACAATAATATATTTAGTCACTTGATTTCAGCCAGGATTTGAACCCCTAATTTTTATGAAAGGGAGGGAGAGTACCCATTAACTCAGGACAGTACTCAGCCTGTGGAAACTCTTCAAGAACTGAGTTTGACACTTGAATTGATATATGTTCTGTCTTCCTCAACTGGCAAATGTATCTAGGTGAAACAGCAACATGGTGGTAATAGTAATAGCTGTAGTGGTAATTAGAGGATTTATCTTCATGTACTTGTGTTGTTACAACGGTGGTAGAACTCTGTAGTCCAGGCCACGTGTGTTTAGCCCCTTTTTTGCTCATTTGAGAACTGTATGATGAGTGGAATATGGCTCTAAAGGTATGTCTACACTGCAGCTGCGAGCATGCTTCACGGCTTGAGTAGATGCCTATTCCTCTACTTGAGCTGGCGAGCTAAAAAGAGTCGTGTTGCTGGGGGTAGCACAGGTGGCAGCTTCTGTACCCAGAAGGTCTGGGTAGATTAGACACCTAGCCTGAGCCACTGCACATGCTACCCTGGCATGCTGCTATTTTTAGTGCACTAGCTCTAGGAGAGCTAGTATATGTCTACTACGAGTACCTATTCAAGAAGCTGGCAGCGGATGGTATTCACTGGAGTCATCTAAGTGCAGGTTAAAGAATCAAATTCCTGAAGTCCAAAGCTGGTCTGTGGGTCCAGCTGCCAGAGGTGGAAGGTGGGGAGTTAGAAGGGCATGTCTCTGGTTGTTCCGTGTTGCTACATCCTAGTTCAGCAGCCTGTTGATGTTTGCCTGAATTTTAGTCCAGTGATGCAGGAGAACTTTTCATGCAGGAGCAGCTCCAAATGATCTGCCAGGTTTTTAGATGGAGCTAATTTCCCATGCCTTCTTTTGTAGCTTATTAAACCTCTCCAAGGCATCAATATTCACCTCAGTCACTTGGTGACAAAGGATCTCCAGGGCATAGACGGATGGGTGTTTACCTGGAACGGGTGCTTTCTTCTTTCTAGAATTGTCAGCGAGTTGTCATCTTTCAGTGTCACCACTCCCAAAATGTTAAGACCATCATAGTAAAAGATCCCTGGCCAGTTCACCCACACTGAACCCAGGAAAAGCCCGCCCCGCCCCTTTACTTTACTTTTTTTTTAAATAAAGCATTTGCCATTCTTTTGTCAGGAGAAACGGATGTACCAGCTTATGAGCAAAGAAATGGAGGAGGCTGCATGCCAACAAGATAAAAGCTGTAACTTTCCCCTTGCTAGTATAATATAATGAGATACTCAACTGGTTCTCCCGATCTTCTCTCCTTACCCCCAGAAAGGGATGAAGGTGATGGTCTCTCTCAGGCCGGGGTGTGTGAAATGTTAAAGGAAAAACTGGGTTTTATTAAGAGGAGGAAAATCACTACTATGTTTTCCTATGGTATTTGTGTGTAAACCCAGGGGAACTGTGTTCTCGAGAGGAAGAAAATAACGGTGAATAAAGGAAAAGTAGAAAAGTGTGTGATCTAAGACAAATGGGAATCTGAATACATTAACCCCACATAAACCTGAGATGATACTTCCCCCGCACTCCTGTCTGAAAAGAATCTCAGGAAGGAAAGAAACTTCTGGAGTCAATTATAGTCTCCACTCAAAGTAGAAAAAATGTAATCATGTATGGAACAGAATATGGCCTAGTCATATATTTTATTCAAGTAACCATTAGTTTCAGTCTGAGTATTTACCTGCAGTTTACCAAAAAAAGAGAGCTCCCTTCCACTGTGTCGCATACATGCCTTGAGTTACACAAGATCACAAGAAACTGAGCTCTTCAGATAACGTAAGGGCACCTACGTAACTACATGAATAAGCCAACAATAACGCACGCGTCCTTACATTTTTCTCTGTCTAAACACTAATTTTCCATCCTTTCCTCTAAAACCCCCCCCTCCTCACGTAAGCCTTCTAATATAGTGTATAAGAGATTTAGTTTAGCCAGACTTTGTGTTCAGCTGTCATAGACACAACATAATTACTCTTATAGTAGGTAAAGAATGGAAAACTAACTAATGCTTCTAGCAAACTAATACCACCAGCTATCTATGATTTGAATAGAACTACTTATCTTATCTCTACTGTCTCCCCATTGTGAAGAGCTTTGTGGGACTAAGTTTTGATTAAGAAAACTACTTAATTCAGTTTCAGTTTGCTTCTGATACATTGCACGTTTGCTTACTGAACACAAGAAAAGCACTGTAGCAGTAGAAATGGTCGTGAATAGCAATTATATGCAAAGATCTCAATCTAGAGGAATTTTTGTAATTGATCATTACATGATCACATTGGTTATCTTTAGTCTTTAAGAGTGGTGTATTTAGACCTATTTATAACTAAAGATAGTACCTGTAGATGGTATGCTGCAGATTTTTTTAATAGTAGTTTAAGTCAGAAATCCGTTTCATATGGATTTAATCTTGGAGAGACATAACTTTGACACTTGTATCTCAGTTCAGTAGTGTCAGTCACATTCTGAGCAAATGCTGTAACCCATATTGATGTATCTATTTTGGGGGCAGTGGGAAGGAAAGAAATGTTAATCCAGTGTATGTGAAATAATAGTTAACTTCTTAGAACTGTAAATGTTAAAACAAGTGCTTCATGTAACTTCAAAACAAAATGTCATGCAGAGTTGGAGGAAAATGATTCATATATTTTTGTCTTAAATATAAATGAAAGCATAGTCTAAGACCAATAGTTTCTATGCTACCGCAAATTCTTTAGTTTTCCATCTACCGACCTTTACTTTGTTACCTCCAGCTTCTGAGCCTGGACAAACTTTCTCTATTTTCACCTCATCAGCAAGCATGCTTAATATGGTGGGGAGGGGGTGGTTGGTTGTTTGCTTGCTTGTGTCATCGTTATAGACTTCTTTTTAAGTCCATCTTGCTCTTTTACAAGCTTCTGGTTGCAAGGCAACTGTAACAATATTCCTGTGCATGTATGTTAAGTATTAACTACTGTTGAAGTTCAATATTAAACGAATCCCCATGGTTTCTAAACAGTGGGTTTTTTATGTGAAGGGCAAATGAAGCTTTAGTGAGAAATTGAAGGTTGTACTGCCTGCTAGGAACTAAATAACTAAGGGACTTCTTTCGAAATAAAAGCTTGGAAGGTCTAGCTTTTCTGTTGTGAATAGAAGGCCTGTTTCAGACATAAATGAGGGAGGTTTCTAGAATAGCTTCCTTTCATATTTTAAGATAGATGCCTATTTTCATGAAGGTCTGGCTTGAGGAAAAATCATATGAATCTTCTGATGCATCCAGATCCCTGAGAGCGGAAACAATCTATATGTAAATCAGAGAACAGTATAAATTAACTATTTCAGATCAGCAAAACTATCCATTCCAAATTGTGATGCAGAATTAAAATATTTTTATCAGGCTTAGAATCTAAGATGATCATCACAATAAAATAAACTGAGAAACCGTTTAATTTCCTCAACCCCTTGAAATGGTCACATAAGTTTTTTGTGGTGAAGTCTTTCTGATCAGCCGTTCCAGGCAGGTGTCGGCACTCCTTGTAAATTGAGTCTTGGATAAAGCTACTGATCTATCGTGCACGGACAGTGCCGCTAGGGAGCTGAAAATTACATTCTTACCAAATAGAAAAGGAGTACTTGTGGCACCTTAGAGACTAACCAATTTATTTGAGCATAAGCTTTCGTGAGCTACAGCTCACTTCATGCTCAAATAAATTGGTTAGTCTCTAAGGTGCCACAAATACTCCTTTTCTTTTTGCGAATACAGACTAACACGGCTGCTACTCTGAAACCATTCTTACCAAATGGAAGCATCAGTTGGAAAGAGTCTAACACACTAAGCAAATTCAGGAATCCATTGCTGTACCTGCCTCCTTGTCCACACTTGATCATAGATCCTGGACCAGGCTCAACAGGCTACTCTCTGGCTAGACAAGGGTTGCAGCAACCTTGCACCAGCTTGGCGTCCCCATGCTGTGACTGTGGCAAAATGTCGCAGACAATAACTTACGTGGTGGAAAAGCTGGTGTGTGTGTGTGTGTGTGTGTGTATAAAGATTTGTATGTAGGGGAAAAACAGACTCTAAAACTGTCTGTTTCAACGCTATGTACCAGGTTTCTTTTCACGCAACTGTGCAGTTTGGCTGACCTTCTGTTCTACTTTTCTAGCTCTGCTTACTGTTTATGGTGCCACATTATCTTCCCCCAACTCTTGCTCTGTCATGCACTCTCCAACTCATACAGGTCTTGTTACTGCACACACCTCAGTTTTAGCACAGTTGCCACTCTTCTCCTAAAATTTAAACTCCACTGTAAAAGTCTTGCTACTAATTAAAAATATTATTTTCTGCATATTCAAAAATATGTGCTGATGAGTTATTTGAAATTGTTACTATGTTTTCATAGCACTCCATACATTAAACTCTTTCATTTGATCAGTTTGGATTGGAATCTCTTAAGTAAAAAGATCTAAAAATAAAAACAAAGCCTTGACTTCTATCAATGTATTTCAGTCAAGCTGCAGTTTTGGGATATAGTTTGCTATGAATAAATAACTATAAGAGGGTTCTACAGATAACTTCTTGTGTGTTCTCAACTGTTTTTGGGATGGCTCTGAAATTGTAGTCCAGTCAACAAAGTTAGATTGAAATTACAAAATATATCTAAAGAAGTTGTCTCTTTGAACAAATCCTCCTGTAACATCATAGTTGAAAACATTTCCATGTTTCCAGTGACAAACCCACTGATTCTTGTCTTTTTCACACAGTCAGTTTATTCCACAAATGAATGTGTAATACAGAGCTGCAAGCTGTGCTGCCTCATTTGGGTACTACCTCTGCTAGGCTAAAGGTACATTGTCTCTCTCCACCCTCCGTGGACAGCTGTGCGGGGAGTTGGGGCATGTAGTAGTTCTGTTGAATGGCTATGCATAGGAAGTATGTCTAGAGGTGGTTGTTTGTAAAGGGAGTTAAGGCGATGGTTTCCTGTTCTGCCTGAGGAGGCTAGAACCTCTGATGTGCCCCATTCCTCCAGGATCTTTGGTTACTCATTCCAGAGTTCAGTCTACAAGAAGCAACTTTTACTCTGCACCATGTGGCATTTGAACAGGAGTAGCTAACACATCATCTGGTCCTTACTGAGGTGAGGTTCCCTATGGCTGCAGGCTTGGTGGAAATTTCTAAATCAGATCTGTCTTCAACTATTTTCAATTCTCAGGTCTGGCTGAACTGCTTAACACAGAACTTTGATTCAAAGGAAAGGGCTTCAGCTGAAGATGGAGCCAGATGGAGGCTATTTTAATGTACACTGCTGACCAGTGGGCTATTTTGGCAGCTGAGAATAGCTAGTGTTTGTCCACATGGGTAAATTTATTGGCATTACTATACTGATATAATTATAACAATATGATTACACAGCTATAGTAATGCCAGTAAACTTCCCTGTGTAGACAAGACTCAAGAGTAAAAAGCATAATCATGCTCCTTTCCTCTAACCATTCTCCTTATATGAGGGGGCTGTAAGGAGGGTAGTAGTATGGAACTGTTGTGTCAGAATAGGGGGAATTCCTGCATAGCTGTAAAGCCAGTTTAACCAGCTCCTTTGTGCTGCCAGAATGGTGCAAAAGGGCTGTTAGGCACGTAAATGAAGAGTCAGAAGTTATGAAAAAAGAAAAGGAGTACTTGTGGCACCTTAGAGACTAACCAATTTATTTGAGCATAAGCTTAAGTGAGCTGTAGCTCACGAAAGCTTATGCTCAAATAAATTGGTTAGTCTCTAAGGTGCCACAAGTACTCTCCTTTTCTTTTTGCGAATACAGACTAACACGGCTGTTACTCAGAAGTTATGAAAACTTCCACTGTATTGTAAAGCCCCTTCCCTAAATTTATATTTGCTGAGCTGGTACAGGCTTTCTTTCTCCTTTTTGATGAAATCAAGACAGTTTTGTGTACATGGGGAGGCATTGACCTCTTCCCATTTTCATGAGCCCTTTGCACTTAGCTGTATACAAATTCAGGACTATGGATGCTAACATTTTGTGATGCCAAACTTACTATTTTAAAACATAATTAATCCAAAATTTAATTTAAAAAATCAGACTTTCCCAAACACGGTATTTCTTCATATTCTCATTTGTTGTACTTTAGACTAATTTATTTTGACACTGCAGCTGCATTGCTCTTTGTGTTGCACAATCTTTTGAGTTTTGTTTCATTAAGAGCACCAAGAATGAAACTAAAGAATTTGGGGAAGGGGAGGAAAGAAGTGCTAGACTGTTAGAAGTTAATTTGCCGTAAACCAAAAGATTGAGAACAGATTACTAAAGCTATGAAATGACATGTAAATGCTTGTTCAGTTTCACACATTTTTCTAATAAGTCATTAAAGCTGTGTGCACAGGAAACAAGCATTGATTTTTCGCTTGTAGGGCTCGTCGATGCTCTTTCGGTGATGTATTCAGAAGCTCTGAGGAAGCTGCTTGGAGAGCAAGGAATTGATTTAAAGAATCCGTAAAAATTAGAGGTTAAAGAGTAGCAGCCGTGTTAGTCTGTATTCGCAAAAAGAAAAGGAGTACTTGTGGCACCTGAGAGACTAACCAATTTATTTGAGCATAATCTTTCGTGAGCTACAGCTCACTTCATCGGGTGCATTCAGTGGAAAATACAGTGGGGAGATTTATATACATAGTGAACATGAAACAATGGGTGTTACCATACACACTGCAACGAGAGTGATCACTTAAGGTGAGCTATTACCAGCAGGAGAGTGGGGGCGGGGGGCAAAAACCTTTTGTAGTGATAATCAAGGTGGGCCATTTCCAGCACTTGACAAGAACGTCTGAGGAACAGTGTGGGGTGGGGGGGAAATAAACAAGGGGAAATAGTTTCTTTGTGTAATGAGCCACCCACTCCCAGTCTCTATTCAAGCCTAAGTTAATTGTATCCAGTTTGCAAATTAATTCCAATTCAGCAGTCTCTCGTTGGAGTCTGTTTTTTGAAGTTTTTTTTGTAGAAGAATTGCAACTTTTAGGTCTGTAATCGAGTGACTGGAGAGATTGAAGTGTTCTCCAACTGGTTTTTGAATGTTCTAATTCTTGACGTCTGGATTTGTGTCCATTTATTCTTTTACGTAGACTGTCCAGTTTGACAATGTACATGGCAGAGGGGCATTGCTGGCACATGATGGCATATATCACATTGGTAGATGTGCAGGTGAACGAGCCTCTGATGGTGTGGCTGATGTGATTAGGCCCTATGATGGTGTCCCCTGAATAGATATGTGGACACAGTTGGCAACGGGCTTTGTTGCAAGGATAGGTTCCTGGGTTAGTGGTTCTGTTGTGTGGTGTGTGGTTGCTGGTGAGTATTTGCTTCAGGTTGCGGGGCTGTCTGTACTCAAGAATTGGCCTATCTCCCAAGATCTGTGAGTGATGGGTCATCCTTCAAGATAGGTTGTAGATCGTTGATGATGCGTTGGAGAGGTTTTAATTGGGGGCTGAAGGTGATGGCAAGTGGCGTTCTGTTATTTTCTTTGTTGGGCCTGTCCTGTAGTAGGTGACTTCTGGGTACTCTTCTGGCTCTGTCAGTCTGTTTCTTCACTTCAGCAGGTCAGTATTGTAGTTGTAAGAATGCTTGATAGAGATCTTGTAAGTGTTTGTCTGAGAGGTTGGAGCAAATGTCTCTAAGGTGCAACAAGTACTCCTTTTCTTTTCATAAAAATTAGAGTTTTTAATTGGGAAAAGAGCTGTTTAGTCAATCCCCCTGCTAGTGCTGGGTTGTTCATCATCCATTGCATTTCAAGTGGGTCTTTCATCAGCTTCCTTGGTGAACTATTCTACAGTCTAGAAAGTTGTCTTAGATTCTTTCTAACTCTCTCTGTATAACCATGGCTAGTTTAGAACACATTAGACTGATCAAAATCATAACTAAAGTTTATTTTTCATAATCACTATCCCAGCATGCCTGCTCTGACCCACCATATCATGCTTAACTTCATTCCACCCACTGTTCTGTAGTCATCAGTGGATTCATATTTAGCATTGGCAAGTCTCATATTTGGTGTCGTTTTTATTAAGAGCACCAGCTCTGAGTCACATGAATATAAGAGAATGGTGTGTGTATATGTGTATGTGTGTGATTTTATATATATATATATATATATATATATATAATTTATTTTTTTAAAGCTACATTTCTACCCATCCTGGCTGCAAAGGGAAAAAGTAGGAGCAGGGGATGCTCAGAAAGCAGAATGCAATTAAGCCTGAGATCTATTTATTAAAATCTCATGACGTGAGCCAATCTCCTGAGTTTTTTTTTTGTGGGACTTGACTCGTGACTTTTGAATGCCTTAGGTTGGCAATACTGCAAGTCTCCTGTAGCTTAATATTTTGTGGAGAGCTTGCATGTACCACTTTTGATGACTGGTGTGGGCTATACTGTCCATCTAGGTCTCCCAACTTTCAGGCACCAGGGCCACCCAAGAGGCACATAACAATCAGTCCCTTGTGCTGCATTTAGGATTCAGGGACTAGGCAGGAAAAAACTAAGGATCTGTGAGGTTAAGGCAGCTGTAGCTCAGCTGGAAACCAGGTCTAGCTGCTTTAGATAACCAGCAGGAATAGGAAACTGGGGACCAGAGCATGGAGGAGGCTGCACTGATCACAGATGTAGATTGGGCCAGAAGCTCAGTAAGGTCTTCCTTATTTGGGGACTATTCATGGCCCAGGAGGGAATAACTTAACTTGGGGATTTTTTCCTATATATGTAGAGAGAGAGAGGCTGGAAGGACCAATGGGTAGGCCTGTAAGAGCCTATCCTGTGACAAATACACTGATTCTAGACATTTGTGTCCCTCCAATAAGCCAAGTGTCCACAACTTGTGATGCATGTTTTTGACTAGGTAGATACCCAGCTGCTGCAGGTGATCAGGACGTGGCAATGTCTGAGAAGCCTTTCTCTTTCATCTGTGCCTGGCGGCTTACTTCAGGATGCCAACTTCACAAGTGACATCTGTGCCTTCATTTTGATAAACTATTGTAGTGTACTATCTTTCAAATACATTCAAAAACTGACTCTGAGGCACAGTACAGGTGCCATCTTGTTGAACAGACTATTTTAGTATGAGCGTATGACCTTGGTGTTGTAGGATTTGCATGTGTTGTCAAGTAGCTTCAGGGTGGTGTTACTTTTGCCTTATAAGGCCCTAAATGGTCTGGGACCTCCTCCTTTAAGAGACTAGCTCTCCCTATTTAATATGACTTCAGTTCTACTGGTGGAGGTGCCTGGTCTCTAGCTGAACAAGTGGAGGCGCATCTCCAACTGTCTGTAATGAGGATTGCGGTGGTGGTGGTGGTCCCAGGATATTAGAGACAAGGTGGTTGAGAATTTTTTTTTAATTGGATCAACTTCTGTTGGTGAGAGACAACCTTTCAAGCTTCTGCAGAGCTCTTCAGTATGTTTCCCAGACCTGAGGAAGAGCTCTGTGTAAATTCAAAAGCTTGTGTCTCACCAACAGAAACTGGTTTAATGAGGATTGTTATCAAGGTATTCTCTATTTCCTCTTGGTCCAAGATAGGCCAAATCTGACCTTGAGGATATGCAGCAAAAACATCTATATTCTCTGATTTTGAAGGAATGTAACATAAGAATGGGCTTTTAGAGCTGTTTTTTAGATGTCTAATTGTAAGTTACTTTCCTTAAATATATACTGGTGAACCGGACACTCTGTATTGAGGAGAGGGAGAGGGGGAGATATATATTTCAAACTCTAACATTACTTATGGATACACCCTGATTGTTACACTCGTTTGTTAAACGTTGTGAAACATCATGTTTAACAGCGAGCCCATTGGAGGAGCCACATCACTGAGTCTTGGGTAAAGTAGAAGATTTATGTATCGTTTGATAGATCACATACACCCTTTCACTACATTGCATGGTGGGCTCCCAAAAAAAAAAGCCAGAAAAAGTCCCCCAAAAGGCAGAAGCATGCTGGTTCCAAAGTGAATGCTCTTTTCTTCACCAACCCTTCTACCATATACCAATAGTTCTGCTTTCACTCTGCATAGTGAGGCTCTGCAGTTCTGTGGGAACATGAGATGGGAGCAGTCTGTCCAGGTCATTTCAGAATGACCGTCTAGACTTCTGAATAGAAGCTGATGGTGGAACCCAGCTATAAAGCCCTTGTGGGGGAGGCGTTTGGGCCAGCTCCCCGTGGGGACCATATGGGAGCAGGACTCTCATAAGGAAGGGAGTGGAGACTAGGATTTGTGGAAGCACTGGGCCTCGGTGCAGAAATCAAAAGGCATCTGCAGGTTTTTGGAAGGAATAAACCCAGCATGCAGCAGGGGTAAATTCTGCCCTCTGAAACAACTTAAGAGGAAGGTTTAATGGAAATGAGAAGTCAACATAGGATGCCTGTAGCCCAATGGTAGCAGTTATCGCTATCAACACAAGCTGTTGGGCTCATCTTTTAAAAGGGAACACTATACCAGTTAAAATATACAACAGGGACATGACAGCATATGACATCTCAAAACATACAAACTGCCTAAGCCAACTGTTTAGATGACTCTGAACTCTATTAGCTCACCTATTGCATCTGTTTTTATTGTATGCAGTTTAGTTGTAGCAGAAGTTGGTCCCATGCAAGATATTACCTCACCCACCTTGTGTCTCTAATTTATTGTAATCTTGGGCCTTCCTTGAGCTGAAGACTTTCAGCTCAGGATTGAGATACACAAGTAGAGCTTTGTGGTGGAAGCAACAGCAACATGTAGCTATGGCATTGCTTTCAGCCTATTGTATTGGGCCTCTAGCCAGTTGATACAATATAAATTGTTTCAAACCTCTGGTGTGTTTCTCCCAGTTCCCATCCACTTCAATATTGTAAGAGAATGATTTGTAGGACACCTCTTCTGATAACTTAGTAGTGTAAGAGGCTGGAACGCACATTAAAACAACTGTACCCTCAGGGTGAAGCCTGTTACACTTCAGACTATGGTGCCCTAGAACAAGTGGTTCTGTTGCCATGCAGCACAGGAAGAGAAGTTGGAACTCTGTGTGCCTGGCACAGATTAGTCTGGCAAGTGAACTGAACTCTTGTTTCAAACTCCATAAGAGGTTTACCGTGGCCTGCCATGAGGGGAGGAATAAACAAGAGGGAGCTCACTTCAGACTTTCTGGGGAAAAAATTAATTATATGGCTGAAACAGAATCTAAAAGATATATGGTAATCAACAGAAGAGGCAAGGAGTCAGGGCTGTGTAATCTTCTATCACTTGCCAGCTGTTCGCTGAAAATGTTCTTTTGTGTGGAGTTGGGTTTGGATTAGTCATTTAACACCTGCAGGCAAAAATGTAGTACAAGAACATGTGAAAATTGTTGAAGCAAAACTGTCCTGACATCTGATTAGAAAATGCAGATAGCGTAAGAATGGAATTAGATGGATCCAGCTGTAGTTTTATACTTCAATAAAGTATGCAGCTGACATCAATTAAGTAGCAAATACTTATTGGGGCTCTTATGTGCTTTGAGCCTGGATCTAAGTTTTATGCTGGAAGTTTTTGTTTTTGGGGAAGACTAAAGAAATTTTGAAACAGTCCTTAGTGGTATTGACTTGATTAGAATAATGGCCCTGAATGATTAGAATAATGGCCCTGCTAGAGGTATTTGGTGTTGAGATCAAGAATTATTGGTATGATTTTCATGGGACCTGGTTATTAACCAGAAATGTGCTTCTAAAAGTAATAACTTCCTCTGTTCTTAAAACTACCTGAGGTTGCTGTAGAGTAAGAACACTTTGATCCAGGCTATTGTGCTAGAACTTAATGTAAATCATAACTGTGATAGCATTTTTATTAAAATATTGTATCAGTAGTCTGTTTTGGGGTTTTTTGTAACTGCTATTGGACATCTTGCTATTTCATTGATAAAGCAATTTAACTGCTTGGGATTAGACTTTAAATTTTTATTCTTCTTTCTTCTCAGATTAGAAATGTGTGACTAATTACAATACAATTATTGGGTAGTTAAATCTTTTAGCATGTACAGAGTTTACATTAGCTTCTGGGCATAATAGGAGATTCAGCCCAGAGTCTGAACCCCTTGACTTCTCATGTTAAATCAGATCTCTTAATACTATAAGATTGAATAGCATAAGTACAAAAACTTTTGGTAAAATTGAAGTGGGCAAAAATCAAACATGCAAAGCTTCTAGTTTAAGTGAAGTTTTACTGCTGAATTTTGAAACTCTTAGGTCTGTTTTTATTGTAAGACTTATAATTAATTATAACAAAGCTTATAGACATATCATTAATTATAACCATGCCAGTAACCATGAGATGAGTAGTTGAGATTAACAGATAGGTAGTTTAGCTTATATGTGGAAGGTAACATAACCAAAATACTAGAGGCAAGGTTTTCTGCTCTTGTAAAATGCTCAAGAAGATAATGAGTAAATCAGATGATAATCACAAGAACCTCCCAATTTAAAAAAGACCTGGCCAACAGGTAACTTCAACTGGTAACTTTTCATTAGTCTTAACACAGCCATGGTGTAATTAAACACTTTCCATTCCATTCCATTCCATAAAATAGTTTGACCCTAAAATGGAAGTCAATCTCCCTCCGCACAACCCCCGCACCCCGGGTAGCTTGTAGAAAAATAAACATGTCTGAGTTGAACTGATCCTTTAACCTTAGGATTTCTCAGGCTATAATCCTTTATGCCCCATAGTCTGATGTGAAGAACATAGTATAGTTTTTCTGTTGGCATTAATTTTGGAAAAACTCAGAAGTTCAAAATCATGTGTAACCATCTTGCATTTGATACTGAACTGGAATAGAGCTTTGGAATGACTAACTCTTTATTCTTACAGTAATAGACTTGCGTGCATTCTTTTTTTCCCCCTCTCTCTCTCTTTCATGTTATAGACCACTAAAGCATTCCTTCCCAAGATGCTGGAGATGAATCATGGACACATTGTGACAGTGGCGAGTTCCCTGGGATTATTCAGTACTGCAGGAGTGGAGGTTTGTTTAACTGTGTAATAAAGATTACATGTTGCTTTATCACAAATGATAAATGCCTTCTCCTGTTGTCAACAATGTAGCGTAAGTAGGTTTGGAAAGATTAGATTTTTGTCAGTAAATGTCAATTTCACTGTACACAAACTAATGAAAAGGTATCTCTATCGATATTTACCAAAATTTACGAATTGGCAAAGTAAGAAAAGCATTGTTTGAGAAATTATTAGTGTATTTAAAAGAAATTTACATTGTGTATTTTGACATATGATGTTGACAGTTTGTTTTAACAGTTATAAAGCTTTAACTTTTTTGAAGCTCAACATTTACTGCCACCCAATTTCCTGCAACTGTGAAAATTTAAATCCATGAAACTCACAAAAAATGCTTTAAAACAAACCTCAATATTATCCGTGGAAATGATCAAAACAGTCAACATTGAATTCTGTCAAACCTAACTTTCATCCTATGTGGAGAAAAAAATTACATTGACTTTAATTTTTGCCCACTTCAATTTTACCAAATGCATTCAGAAACCAAGAAGAATTCTTTATTGTCTGAGTTGAAAAAAACAAAAACAAAAAAACCACCACTTTATTTAACTAGCAAATTGAAGGAACTAGGAGGAGTCTTGTTCAGTGTGAGCCTATATGCCGTTTTCACATTTCTCTGGAGTACCTCCCTTAGAGTGACTGACTGCAGCAACCACTGTCAATGCAGTGCATTATCAATCAGCAAATGCAATGTCCTAAAACATCATAGTTGGATGGCCAATAGTTTGTGCGTTATCACAACATATATGCATATTGAGTACAACACTACCCTGCGAATGTAGATGAGGGTTAAGCATAAGTGTCTTAACGCTACTCTTGAAGCTTTTAGGCCAAGATTTTCAGAAGTGACTAGTGACTTTTTTGGGTGCTTACTGTGAGACATCTTAAAGGGGCCTAATATTTCAGAAAGTGCTGAACACTGATCTGGAATCGGACCCCTTTAAAGTATGCCAAATTGGGCACCCAAAACCACTAGTCAGTTCTGAATCTTGGCCTTTTTGCATAACTTGTTGGTGCATTAGAATAGGCAATAAGACTTCTGTGTACTGCAGTTGTGTTGGGAGCCAAGGGACTGGAAAGCAGCAAGCATGAGCTAACCCTGTGCCGTTACAATCCATTGCAAATAGTTAGTCACTGAAAATTTATCCATGTTGCTGGAAAAACACTGGAAACACTCTAGTGTTGTACAAGCTTTTCTAGGGCTGGCCTGGTTAATACCTGTGACTTGCTGAAGTCCCTGAATAGAAATAAAACCAGTGGTGCAAGTATGGTTGAACGGTCCAGTATACCGTACTAGTAAGATACAGGAGGAATCCGCCCACAGCCTTTCCAAGCAACTGCATCTCCTTAGTCGTCCTGCCTAGAGGTCTGTACAGCAGAAGTCTCCGGCGCAGTAGGAGGAGGACAGGGACCCCCCGGTAACATGGGATGGATGTGGATCATGGGGAGGGGACAGGGAGAGCACAAGGGCCCCAGGTTGGGGACAGGGCAGAGAGGAATCACATGGGGAGGTCACGTGCCCCTCCCCGTTTTGTGTCCTTCCCATGAGTGCAGTGTACCAGTAAGAAATGATTTCTACTTGCACCACTGAATAAAAATTAAATTGGGCATATCTCTCAAGAGTTCGTAGCACCCCGTCTTAGTGTTTCCAGTGGACCCATATGGCCAAGGGAGTATGCTTGCTTGAACTGATCAGCACTCAAGTATCTCTCTACTGGATGATCCTAATAGAAACTTTAGAATTGCAGCTATGTACTAGGTAACTCTTGGACTTCAATCCACATACACCTCTGAGATAGGAAAGCTATATCCATATTACAGTTGAGAAACTGAGGGAAAAGTAAGTAGCTTGCCCAAGGCTCCATAGCAACTTAAGAGACACATTAAAGCCAGGGTTAAAAATAGGGAGTTTCTGGCTTCAGGACTAGGCAGTCTCAGAACTTGACTCTAAAAGTAGTATTACTCACTATTGTGTCTCTAGTCTCTTGTTCTAACTTTTATGTTAAACAAACTGCCTTATCCATATAGTTTGCTGAATAAGGCCATTTAAATACACTTCAAAGGGCATCTCCTTGATATTTAACTCAAATTTGTCTGCTTTCACGGAGTTCTTGTGTTAACTGCCCTAAATGTAACATGACACTTGGGCTGATGTGGCTGTGTATTCAATGCACATCTTTCATCATGTTGCCGCTTTGAAAATAGAGCTACACAGCACCACATCAAATATGCCTTTCCTTTTAATACTATTTACTCTTTGTTACATCATCACCTTTAACTTTGATTGAAAGGATAAAAGGATAGGCCCATTCAATCTGTTCTACTCTTCCTTGTGATAGTCTTCTTTCTTCTTAATTCATTGCCTACACAGGATTATTGTGCCAGCAAATTTGGAGCTGTGGGTTTCCATGAATCTTTGAGCCATGAATTGAAGGCTGCTGACAAAGATGGCATTAAAACAACCCTGGTCTGCCCTTACCTTGTAGATACAGGAATGTTCAGAGGATGCAGAATCAGGTGAGTAGACCAACTGCATATTCTTTCTCTCTTCCTCCTGCCTTCCACACCACTGGAATTCTAGTCTTAATCCTCTAATTCTGAGCACTTTTTATTTTAAAAAACCCCACAAAAACACAGAGGTTTGGGATTGCATATTAATAGGAAAGGAAAAACAGTTGAAATGACACCAGCAGTACCTTTATTCATGTAACTCCTCTCAGCGTGTGGCAGTAAAGATGGGTGTGAGATGGGACATGTGCACTTCAGGGTAGGTGCTGGTGAAGCATATGTTCAGTGACTGACTACTGGCTTGGGGAATATCTTGCTAGTCATGTGTAGAGAAAAGTTTCAGTTGTGTAATTACTTTTGTATTTTTTCCCCATATCCTATATTATGCCTGAAGTAAGATGTTACTCAAAATACATTTATTCCAATACCAATAAAATTCTAGTGATTAAAGGTATTATGTGCAATGGGTCGATATGGCAATAGCTGATTTGCTGTGTGATCCTGGGCAAGTTGAATTGCTTCTCTCGAGTTTAGCTTTTGTTTTTGAAATAAGAATTATGACGCTTGCCTTTTTTTTTTTTTTTTTTTTTAAAAGCACTCTGACATCCCGGGTTGTAGTGCTATACAAATATACATTATTTTAGCGACAGTAAATGGTGTTAATCTCTTGAATGCATTTTCTAACAGTAGTCCTGGCAGGGATCTAGGCCAGCAAAATATTGACATTGTCTTTACCTGAAGCAATCTTTCATACACCAGCTGCACTAAAATTTAATAAGGTTCTTGATATTGAATTAAAATGGCACTTAATAGAACAACATGTTATCAAATTATATGTATTGTGTGTAGCTTAAATCTAATTATAAAGACCATCGATAATCTTATAAACAAAGCTAAAATATTAATACAAAATCATTGGAAAGTTGCTGCTCCTTGAGTATTAAAGAATTAGTTTTTAAATACTCTAAACAAATGAGCTAATAAACTCTAGAAGTAGACAGACTCTGCTTTAATTATTAATGAAGTAAACAGATTTTACCAAAACTCATCTATCTACTTTTGTTAACCTGTTTTAAAAATGAAATCTTTCAGAAAAGAAATTGAGCCTTTCCTCCCACCTCTGAAACCAGACTACTGTGTAAAGCAGGCTATGAGAGCTATCCTTACAGATCAGCCTATGATTTGCACACCTCGCTTGATGTACATGGTAACCTTCATGAAAAGGTAACTTGTGAAATACTAGCTACTAAGCACTTCAGACAAATGTACAGCTTTAAATCCAAAAAGCTTAGTCAGAGGCCTGTTTCCCTGGAGTTCTGTGCACAGATCTCTCCCTTGGCTCACAAGATCACTTTCCACAACATGAGCTCCATGGATCTGGGGACTTACAGGATGAGTGGCATGGCCAGGGGATGTTTATTTTTCCCTGTTCCCTTTTCCAGAAAAGCCTGAGGCTCCACTAATTTCCCTGCAGCCGTCTTCCACGCTGTAGAACCCCATTTATGGGTGGATCCTGAGGTAGTGGCCAGCATAAGAATCTGTAGCAGCCAAGCCCCAGAGTCAGTGCGGAGGCCCTAGCCTCCTGCAGATTCCCTGGGATCTACACAGATTGTGGGAGAGGGGGAAATCTGTAAGTAGAACCAACTACTCATTCTGAAAAGGCAGGGGAACAGAAACCTTCCTTTCTCCCCACTCAGTTGAGTGATTTTTTTGTTTTAATGTTTTTGTTTTTGTTTTTTTTAAAGTGGTGGGGACTCTGTTCTCTGTAGCTAAGCTGGCTATTCCAGCATTGGGGTTTCCTCTCAATATTAGAGGCAGAACCAGACAAATTGCTCATAAGGAGCTGACTGGATTTCACCCACTTGAGCAACACTCCATTCATGCTGCTTTTTGGCAGCTCAACAGATGATCTATTCCTAGATTTTTATTCTGCAGTGTGCAGCATGTAGGAAGAGTGTTTAAAACTTGGCAAAGTCTCTTATTTTCAACCTTTTCTTATTGCCTTCTTGTGAGGAATTTGGACCTAGGAGTTTGAGGGTTCTGCTCCATTCATAACGCAGCAGCTCCCGATCATGGTGGACAGGCACACCCAAGAGTCCAGGAGGTGTTTTTGTTCCTCAGCATCATGTCAGCCCTTCTTGGGAGGGAGTCTTTGCCTCTTCTGGCAACAAACTTTATCGGCAACTCCTTTAGAACTGGCTGGAGCAGCAGCATGCTCAGTGGCTTCTTCAGAGGCTGCCTCGATGCTCTTTGCACAGACAGTGCTCCATGCAGCATCAGCAGCCAGATCAAAGGCCCTTCCTGCGGTCTCCCATTCAGCACTCCAGCTTTCCAACAGGGAGATCAAAGGCCCTCCCAGCAGCTTCTGGGCAATCCATGCCCCAGGCAGCAGCAGTTAGATCAAAGGCCTCTTTCCAGTGTTACTACACAAGCAGTGCTACCAGTAGCCGCAGAACCTGCATGAGCATCTACCTCCCAATGCTCCAGCAGTGGAGGAGTTGAATTCTAACAGCTCAGATCCTGCTGTGTGCCTCATTGGTCCCAATCCAGCAGCCATTGAGCTCCCAACATCTTACCTGGCACCTAGTGCATGACTAGGGCTTCTGGTTGCTATGGTAATACAAATATGTATGAGTGGAGGGAGGAGTGTGGAAAGCCTGCTTTCCCCATTGGAATTTCCTTGGAGAAGACTGAGGGGAACCTTACTCCTTCTTATTCTGGGGTACCTTCTATGGGAGGGATAATTGGGCCCAAAAGATGGGGATATGCGTTGCCACAGACAGTAAGTGATTAAGCTATGGAGTTACTGCACATCTTTATCTCTACAGTTGTTTGGGAGTTTTGTGTCTCTTAAATATACAATGGCCTAATTTGCTAATGCTACTTTGTGGGGAGGTTTAGATTTTAGCAGACCTTTTGTTTTTAAACAACAAGGTGACAGAGGCAGCATGGTCATGAAGAGGGTGTAAGGGTTCCATGCTAAAGGCTTAGCCTCTTTCTTTTGTCTCCTACTCATTTCTATCTATGTAGTTTGAGCAGACTTGTATTTTTATTCTCCATAAATATCCTACTGAAATGAGAAAAATAAATGTGTTGCCCCTTAGGTAGCCCTGAAATGGCTAAACTATGTCTCCATAAAAGTGATCATGGTACACCGTAAGTTTCATTCCACTGCCATATAACAGATTTATAACCTCTCCCCTTTTCTTCAGCATCCTGCCCTTTGAAGCAGTTGTGTGCATGTACCGGTTCTTGGGAGCAGACAAGTGTATGTACCCTTTCATTGCTCAAAGAAAACAGGCTACAAACAACAATGAAGCAAAAAATGGAATTTAATACTGTTTTGTATGGACTGGCCTTTGTAGCTGAATATGATCAAAAATGTTACATGACTGAATTTTGAAGTGCACTTGCATCTAGCTGATGCAAATGTCAACATTTTACAGTGGCATTCTCTTGGATCTTAAACCTGTGTATTGAACTTAAAAATCAATGTTTTTTGTGGTTTTTTTTTTTTACATGCTGTAAATAAACTGACTATAGAGTACTTGGAAAATGTGATAGGTAAAGTGAATTTAAAATGTAGCTGCCACCATTGTTCTTTAGACTATTACTGTATGTACAGTAAAGCTAGTTATACTACTTTTTGTAGAGATGCACTGTGTGAGATCTTTTCCTCAGACTGCCAATGTTTAAAGCTGTCTACAACTAGAAGATGCAGTGTTTCAGAAATTGCTTTTTCTTTCTCTATGTATTAAAACAAAATCATGTAATTTAAACTACTCCTACGCGTGACCTTTTTAGCAAATTCAAGGACTGATTATGAATGCGTCTTTCCACATGTTAACCCAAGCTGTAAAGGACCCAGGGCTGACCTGTGGTGTAATTCTCTTACGTAGCGACTGCATGCCTTCTGTGTTTAAAAAAAAAAAAAGAGTACTTAGAGACTAACCAATTTATTTGAGCATAAGCTTTCGTGAGCTACAGCTCACTTCATCGGCCACAGCTCACTGTAGCTCACGAAAGCTTATGCTCAAATAAATTGGTTAGTCTCTAAGGTGCCACTAGTACTCCTTTTCTTTTTGCGAATACAGACTAACACGGCTGCTACTCTGAAACCTGTGTTTAAAAAGGAATTTGTAAATCTCCAATTCAAAGGCAAATAGATGTCTCTGGAATATTTTCAGAGCAAAGGTGTATTGGGCATCTCATTTTCTTTTTCCTGAGAAATGAAGTCTGTGGTTTAAGCCATCCAACTCTTTCAAGTCATTTGACTTGAAATATGCTCTGTGTTCTGTCCATCACTCTGGATGGCAGACTCCTGCCCTCCATTTTTTTTCTTCCTTCTTAATCTTGCTTCCCTCAGCCCCACTGCACCCCCACCACCACACCCTCTGAGGAAGTTGTATTAAATTTCTGTAGCTGGGCTCTTGCCTAAAATACAAAGCAACTCCAGCAGAGATACAAATTGTTTATGTAAGTCCTGGTTTTGTGCCACCTATTAACAAAAGAAAAAGAAAATAATGCTTGATGCAACTTTACATGTGGAATATGGAACGGTGTAAAGACTTTTTTTTGAAAGTTGTATTTGTAGAACAGCAAATGACGTTTTTACAGTATTTTTTGTAAAGCAAACAATTTTGTGCCTTGAATTTGGTAATTTGTGTATTAGTGAAACGTAAAAGTGAACTTCTACCTCTGTATCTTAACGTATACCATCCACTTGTAAATTACTATCAAACAAATTATGTGATTACTTTTTTAGAATGTCTTGTTAAATAGTGACCAATGTTTGTTTATTAAAGTGAGCCACCTTTTACTTAAACCGTGATTGGGATGTTTTCTTGAACGGCTTATTGATGTCACAGTACTAACTTACTGATATCGGTTACCTAGCCTTTAGCATCAACCTAGTTCAAATAATGAACAGTTACTCATTTCCTGAACTGACTTGCTGCATGTTATAGGACCTGGTGGTGCAACCCTTAATGAAGGTAATGAAAGTCTCGCCTCAGTAAGGACTGAAGGATTAGGCCTCCAGTTACAGTGTTTCCGAGCGATCAGATCTTTCACTAACTAACTGGTTACAGAAGCCACTCAAAATAAGTGCTTAGGATTTGTCTAAACAATCTTGGTTTTGGGTTTTGGCAGCACTTTAACTCCATCTGTTCAGAAACTGATAGACAATGCACTGTAACCCCCTACTGTGCGTACAGTTATACTGTAACAATCTAAAGAGCGCTTGTGT
Organism: Chelonia mydas; assembly: GCF_015237465.2. Taxonomy (NCBI): domain Eukaryota; kingdom Metazoa; phylum Chordata; order Testudines; family Cheloniidae; genus Chelonia; species Chelonia mydas. Next base: position 55,838,650 of record NC_057850.1, on the reverse strand, counting down.
CTATAGCTTGTTTCAGTAAACATACCATAATGCCAATAAGTACTGTGGTTACAGCATATATACGAGGGGATTGTACTGCACTGACTATATGCTACTTCAGTTTGTTTAGAAACTAATACACTGTGTGTAGACTAGTCTTTGTACTAAATCCCCCTATATAAACTACCAACTTTTAAAAAAATAAGTGCTGGTTTTTCAAGGCTATACTGTCTGGTATATCTAGATGAACTTACCAAATTTGCTCCTTCGAAAGAACTTGCATTTTCTGTAATGGTAACACAGGAGGGAGAAGCTAGCTTTAAGCTGCTTCATTTCCTTTAAGGTGTTAGACAAATGCCTGTGTTGTTGTAAAAATTATTCTTTATGATAGTGACTTCAAATTGGAACTGGTTTAATAAGCTTTTACTTAGTCCCTGGCAATCCTATACAGTTATACCAGAATGAGCTGGACTCTGTCCTTTTCTGGAATTAACTGTTTTTTGATTGTAGAATCTTCTTGTTTTCCCCTCATTTTCTTGCTGTAATATCCTGAGTTTGAAATTAAATGCTTGCTTGCATACTTGATCTGGAAGTTCTCTGAGAAGCCGCCTCCATATCACTTTTATTCTTTTTCTCATCTTAGTGACACTAACAAAGCCCAATGGTCATGGCACAAATGGCAGTCCTTTAAAACTTGAGCCATGAAGTGTGGCTGTTCCAGTCTATAATGATTTGAATACATTCCCTCCCAAAGCAGACCCTCATGAAGAAAATGCTGCATATGAAATACGTCTCTGCTACTCAAGTAGCAAATGAATGACTGTTCAAAGTACCCAAAGAATGGGAAATAAAACTGGCTGACACAAAAGTAAAATCAACATAGGAAGGAGTATAAGATGCCCAAAACAGACTGGAGAAGCAATAGTTGATGGAGGAATCTGATTTAAATTGACTTTGTAATAAAACACTGAACTCTAAATTCCAGATAGTTAACTAGACTGCCACTCTTTCCTTCCAAAGAAGCTAGAATGATCAATATTTCTGTTCAGCAGCCGTGTTAGTCTGTATCCGCAAAAAGAACAGGAGTACTTTTGGCACCTTAGAGACTAACAAATTTATTAGAGCATAAGCTTTCGTGGGCTACAGCCCACTTCATCAGATGCATAGAATAGAACATATAGTAAGAAGATATGTACACACATACAGAGAAGGTGGAAGTTGCCATACAAACTGTAAGAGGCTAATTAATTAAGATGAGCTCTTATCAGCAGGAGGAAAAAAAAAAAACTTTTGTAGTGATAATCAAGATGGCCCATTTAGACAGTTGACAATGACCCAGCCACTCTGTCTCAATATATGCAAACTAGATACCATTAACTTGGGTTTGAATAGAGACTGAGTGTGGCTGGGTCATTACACATATTGAATCTATTTCCCCATGTTGAGTATCCTCACACCGTCTTGTCAACTGTCTAAATGGGCCATCTTGATTATCACCACAAGTTTTTTTTTTTTTTTTTTCTCCTGCTGATAATAGCTCATCTTAATTAATGCGCCTCTTACAGTTTGTATAGCAACTTCCACCTTCTCTGCATGTGTGTATATATCTTCTTACTATATGTTCCATTCTGTGCATCCGATGAAGTGGGCTGTAGCCCACAAAAGCTTATGCTCTAATAAATTTGTTAGTCTCTCAGGTGCCACAAGTACTCCTGTTCTTTTTGCCAATATTTCTGTGACAGTGGAGTCAGCGACATGGTGCTAAATAAACACAATCCCAATTAGTCTGGTGTGCTTCAGCATGGCTATAAGATGGGGGCAGGGAGACGCCTATGACTGGTTTTTGCAAGTTTAAGTAAATTCATTACTTTTCTTTCTTTTTTTTTTTTTTAAACTCTGGGGCTATCTATTTTTAAGTAATATTAAAGAATACAGTACTTTAAGATATGTGCTTCCTTTTTCACTTTGTGCTGACACTACACAATAAATAAATCTTTGCCATAAAAAGCTTTCAAACTGTAAGATGGGGCACCTAAATACCAGGTCAAAAGTAGGGATTATTTTAGTAGGGTGTTTGTTTCCCTCTCCCTAGACTGTACTAATTACAATTAATGTCAATCCAGGCTATAATATTTCCCAAAATCTCTCTAAAAATCAGTGTCCTAACTAAAAGCCTCATATTATCTTTCAAACAAATTACCCTGTATTGATTTTAAACCATGTTTTCAACAAACTGTGTGCCTGGCCAAGTAGCTATGGGCTTTAGATTACTGCAACCTTTGTTTCCCAATCCAGTTAAGAACTCCTGCAGCAGTGATACCTGGGACTAGCTAAAGCCTAGTCATCAGGACAGCTAGTGGTTTTATCTAAGAAGTCTATGATGAGCTTTCCTTGGTGGTGAATTTAAATAGCATACCAAAAGGATACATATTGTGCATTTTAGCTGCCGTTTTTTCATCAGTTTATTGGATGTTTACACTAGCCCTTAATCACCAAAGTTCCCACTGTACTGGTTGGGCTCTGGGGGTGGTAGCAACCTTGAGACCACTAAATGTACGTACAGTAGCAGGTGGCTGTCATTTTTAAGTACTATGCTTGCTTAACTGCTCAGAGCAGGTCTATGTATCGTCATGCTTAAAGTGATGGTGGCTGCCAAATTCTTGTCTACACCAATGCTAGCAGTGATAGGAAATTTGAGAAATAAGCAGTGTGCAGATGAGACCAAGGCTACCAACAGAAGGACCGCAAACGAGAACAGGTCCTAAAAAATGTTGTGTGAACTTTCTCATCTCCCTAATATGCCCTATCCAAATGACAAATACCATCTTCTGTCTGCTTGCTGTGGCTTAAAATAAAATCAGTGTAGTGATTGCACTCTGTACTTCATTTCCAGAGTTTAACCCTCTCTGTTAAACAACCACAATCTTACATTAAAGTTCAATTTGTTGTTGACATACATCTTTCAGTATTTGCAAAATAAGGCACTTGGTCAGTTCCAAGGACAGCTGGGAATGTATGAGGAATACTGCAGAAGGGGGAAGGTGCAGGCAGTTCAAGTGGTTAGGTAAAGGGTCTCTCTCTAGAACACTTTTATGGCCCGCTAGAGGAAATTGATCAATACAGAGACAAATAAGCAAATTCACTAGTTAGGGCAAGAGGCCTACCTTTATTGAAACCTCCAAAGACCATAAAATGTTTGTAACCTTTCTGATGGAAGTAATTTTTAAAAAATAATTTGAAAAGTATTTTAATAAGGGAGCCTTATTTATAGTTTGAGGAGAGTGCTTATTAGCCACAGCTGTTGATGAGATTGCGGTATTCTCAAGGGAACAAGTCATTTCAACCTCACATAAAGAGAGAGGTGGTCATTTAAACTGACTAGTTTGAGTCACTGCCTAAGAAAGTCAAACCAGGGGGTCAGAAATGCCATGCCCAAAGTCTCTTCTCAACACTCAGTTTTAGTTGAAGTGAACAATTAGGCTAGATTAGGGAGGCAGATGCTCCAAGCAGCTTTCCTCCCTCCTCTGAATTTTTGGTATGTAAATATTTGCAGTCCCATTCAAAGAGTCTCATCTGAAAACCTGGAGTATTTAATGAGAACAGTTGGGTGAGCCAAACCCATCCCCTTTTACTGAAGGGGCAAAAAAACACATGCAAATCCATAACTCATATGCTTGTAAGGCCCAAATCTCTTGTTTTCCAGAAACTGCATTTTTCCTTTCCCTTTTCTTCTGACGCATGAACAGTCAGATGTGGAGATGCCTTCAGTGTTCCTGGGATCCACCTTGGGAAGCTGCGCCTTTGTTACTAAACATTTGGAATTGGATTTAGAATTATTCTCTCACATGGGACGCGTAACACAATCTGCTGCCTTGAAAATTTGTCAGCTAAGTAGCCTGTGGGACTGAGAGGGCTGGGAAGCAGTGAACCTAGTACAGCACTCTGGGCCAGAGGGAATGAGACAGAGCAAAAGCTAAAGCCCCACTGGGAAAATCATTAACCTCAGATTCTACAGCTGCTGCAACTTCCTGTTCCATCATTGTTTGGAGTTCTTCCTCAAGTTGTACTCCTTGAAGATAATTCCAGCAGCACAGAATCATAGAAAGGCAGGGCTGGAAGGGACCTTAAGAGGTCAAGTCCTGCCTCCTGCACCAAGGCAAGACCAAGTAAACCAGACCATTCATGGCAGGATTTTGTGTTTGAAACCCTGAAGTTTCTCACCTGCCAGAGATACTGTATCTGACTCTGCTGTATTTCTCATTGGGGATGGATGCTCTGGTTAGGGTACAAAAGAATGGAAACTATTTGGAGGGGTGGGGGTTAAAAGGTGCTATGCATTTTTGTTTGTTTACTGTTGTTTTTTGCCTCTGCGTCTCTGAGCCCAAACCAGGCAATTCAGAAAGAGCAAAATGAAGTGAGAGAGGCTATTCTTTTGGCATTTTCTGACTGGCCTGCACACAGATTTCTAGCCCAATTTCAATTACAGCTACAGGGGGGAGAGGTTGAATTGCTTGGCCTCAGAGCTATTCGGTGGCTTAAAACAAAGGCATCTCTGACATTAGAAAAATGCAACACCAGGCAGAAGGCACAGCGCACTCACTCTGCTAACTCCCATCCTCTCTACTCTCCACCTTAAAAAAAGTCTTCCTTTTAGGGGGCATGCATTTGCAGGTGTTTTAAATAATGTTTCAGCAGTAAAAATCTGTGTTGTCCTTCCCCATTCAGGGAGGCAAAAGAGCAGCAATTGTCTCATTTTATTATAAGTCTGAGCCAGTGCTAAGACTTTTGTTGGGATAGCTATTCTGTTGTTTGGGCTGAGTCTGCATTGGTTCTCTTTTTCTTTTGGGGAGCCAAAGGGATATATATTGAAAACACAACCCCACACAGTAAAAGCTCTAGTTGACACTGACCCAGAGGAGCCAAATTACCACATGAGGAAAAAAATGTCATACAGGTTTCATTGATTTAACACACATTTTATAGGAAGGCTGCTAAATCCCTTCATGTGAAATGATGTGAGCCTATGACATTCCAAGCAAAACGGCAGCTAAAGAAAATTGAAATGCAGCTCACTACCATTATCTCTGATGTGTCACACTTCCCTGAACTCTCACCAGACATCCACAGCTGGTGCCTTCAGACTTTGCAGAGCGAATGCTTGGGAATTTTGCAGGTAAAAGCCAGTCTCTGACGTCGCCATCGGCTGATGAGTCACAAATGTGATCCCTCCTGCGTCCAGCCTCTGAAATGTAGAATTAAAATCCTATTATTGTCTGTTACTTGTATTGCACAAAGATGTGGATCCAAAACAAGTCACACCCATGCAAGGGCATAAACATGTTTGAACTGATTTTTGGACACGGTTCACATTCTTAGGGTCTGATCCTGCAAAGTGCTGCATTCAGGCAGACCCCACCATTGAAGTTAATGGGGCTCCTTGTAGGCATCCACTGACCTGGAGCTCATAGCCTGCGCAGGCAATAGTTATTTGGGAAGTTATTAGCAGGAAGTAGATGGAATTTTTACATGTTTAATTGTATAAATATTAGACTGAATTACTACATGGCCCAGCAGTAGTTTGGACTGGACAAACTGTCAATTCTTCATCAAGTGCTGGTCCCTACTTATATTCCACTGTAGGTGTGTGAATGCATTCCATGCTCCTGGTGCTGGAGAATTCTTGTAAGAAGTGTCCGTTGGTCTGCCCTTGCCTGCCTTTTGCTTTCAATGGAAGGCATAAAGGGCAGAGCAGAGCGGAATAACAACCTCTCCAGTTCTTTCTTACCGATGTCTGGCCTGGGTCAGAGCTTCCACTGTCCAGAGTTTTCCTTTGATTTCTTTGATCTGCAATTATTTCAAAGTTTGCCTCTGTGTCTTATTGTGTAAAGGTCTTTATACTTAGCAAATTTTTAATAGTTTTCCAGTGATTTTCTCACCTTGGGGAATTCCCCCCCCCCCTCCCCCCCCCCTTATGCATGTTGGACTATGCCCAGACCTCTAGGCTTTAAAAACAGTGTGTCCTGCCCCCTTTCCTTCTCGGTAAGCAACAACCACCAGTGCTGTTTGTACTGTCTCAGGGAGGTGCACAGCACAGCTAAGTGTAATATCTGCTGTTCTTTCCCTAGCCATACCTGTGAGGCAAGGGAACCCTGCCTTAGAAAACACCTCATGGAGAAGGCAATGATGCCACAGTTAGACCCAGGCTGTAGGCCTCCCCACCCCCCATCCCCAAGTCCCTGTACATCAGCCTGAATCAACATGGTGTGTGCCTCCTGCCATGAAGTCTGACTCTGTTGCAGGGGACTCCATATCAACATCCCTCCTGTCAGGGGCTCATCCAGGAGGCAGAGAACACTTGCACAAGCATAAAAGCAGGTCTCCTTCTAGGTCTGCTTTGAAGACATCTGACACAACTCTGCCTAAATCAAGTAAATCTGCTCATTCAATCCCTAAAGACTTAGTACATCTTAAGTCCTAGGGCCACGACTCTAAAGCCCATAAACCCAAGGCTCTATTGGTACCAGACTCTATGCCAGTGATACCCACTTGATTAATACTGTCCAAGTCAAAAACATCATGATCCGTTGAGTCTGGCATGCTCAGAGCTTCTACCATTGATGGCACTATTGCTGTCTCAAATTCTGGCTACAGGGAGCCTCCCTCCTCTGACTCCATGAACGCAAATGGATGGTACCCCTGGCACGCCAGAGAGATCAGAAACTTTTATTACACCAGAGGCTATCTTTGCTCTTTCTGAGCTTCAGTTTCCCCCCATCACCACTGGGACCTTCTCTAAGGAGACTGTGACTCCACCATAGGATGTTACCTTTAACAGAAGCCTATCTCTTCTTCCAGCCTCTGTCAGAACTGCCACTGGATACAGACACTCTCTTCTCTTACTTGGGAAAATCTGATCCTCCAGAGCGTCATCATCTCCCCCAAGAAATGTTAGTCCAGACAGGAGATCCAGAACCTCCTAGTACCAGCCTCTGCTTTGACATATATCTTGGAACAGTTGGTACCTCACGCTTTGGGGACCCCCGCAACCTCTGCCTGAACGAACATACCCGCCAAACTGGGGAGCATGGGACCTGTATGCCAAATATACAGAGCCCATGCATTCTGCCAGGGAACCACTCCACCATTCTCCTCTAAAGGAACAGTCAGAGCCTCCTCCTGAACCCATGGAAGAGGTGGGACATGAACCAGTTCTGCTGGTACCAACAAGATTGTCTTCTTCATCTCCTGATTAAGCAGTCATCTGGCTTCTCCATCCCTTCTGGATGACCATAAACAGTTTCAGGATTTACTGTGAAGAGAGGCAGAAGAACTCCAGATGTCCCTAGATAAGGTTGAGGATCCTCAACACAAACTCCTGGATTTCTACAAACCACCGGATCCAGTTGAATAGCATTTCCAGCTAATGAAGCTTTTCTGGCCTAAAGCAGTCTGGCCTACACCAGCTACATGCACTCCTACTCCCAACAGGCAGATAAATGTTATTTTGTTCCAGCTAAGAGAGCAGAATGCTCTTTACCCACCCTGCATCAAACTCTCTGGTCATCCAGGCTGCCACAGAGAGATCTAGACAACAAATTCACTCCTTCTGACAAGGAGGCAAAGTGTTTAGATTTGTTGGGAAGAAAGGTTTTCACATCTATTAGCCTTCAGTTCAGAAGAGCAAACTATCAAACACTGCTAGCTAAGTACGACTGTCTCAGCTATTCCAATTTCACAGATTTTGTAGACAACCTTCCGCAGCAGGACAAGTCTCACATACAGGCTTGTATTAAATAAGGTTAGCTCGTGCCCAGAAACCATACTTCAATCAGTGGTTGATGCAGCAGACACATCATCAAGGTCAATGGTAATGGCCATTGTGATACACCATAAGTCATAGTTGCATGCCTGGGAGTTTTCCAGGGAGGTCCAAAACACCATGGAGGACGTACCCTTGGATGAAACCCATCTTTTCAATGAAAAGATGAATGAGTCCTTACATACTTTAAAGGGTTCCAGCGCCTCCACCACCCCCTGGGAATATGTATACCTGGAAATGGAAGTATCACTAGCAGTCTTACAAACCTAGACGAGCATCTCAAGAGTTTTATCACCAGCAGTCTTTTGACCCTCCTCTTAAGAGACAGAGAATATAGAAGTCTCATTTCCCTGTACCTCCCACATCTACAGTGCCATCTCAATCCCATCCCTCAGAAAAAAATATTTTTGGTGGGAGTTTGGGAGCGGCAAACCATTTATGATGCCACCACTACCCAATCCCCACATATTCTTCAGGGGCCATTTAACACTCTATTTCCACAACTGGAGTACCCTAACAATGCACAGGTGGGAACCTATCAGGGATGGTCCAGATAATACTTAGTCCTGCCTTGAGTGCAGGGGCCTGGACTAGAAGACCTCTCAAGGTCCCTTTCAGTCCTATGCTTCTATGATTAGATACCATCCATTCTGGCTATGCAGTCGAGTTCATTTCCCCACCTCCTCCAAAACCTCCTTTCCTGTCCCTGTTCATGGACCATTCTCACGAGGGGATTTTCAGGCAGGAAGTGGAATCCTTCCTGCAGTGAGAAGAAAACACCAAGGGAATGATTTTTAGTCTATGTACTTCCTAGTGCCTAAGAAGACGGGAGGTGGGAGACCCTGTCCTCAATCTCGTCAGTCATCTTTATTTGCAAACTGGTCACTCTGGAATCAATAATCCCATCCCTGGAGAAAGACATGTGGTTTACAGCTCTTGATATGAACAATACTTACTTTCACATGGAAATTCACCCTGCCCACAGGCATTTTCTCAGATTCATGGTAAGCCCCTACCACTTTCAATACAGGGTGCTCCCATTCAGCTTCAACACTGTCTCCACAGTCTTTACCAAGGTCTTTCTGGTCGTAGCAGCTCATATCAGATGGAACAGCTTCACCATTTTCCCATCTTGACAAGGGGCTTCTCATTGCCAGGACATGTCAGGAAGCTTATGAGTTGACCTCATCAATGCTTCAACTACTTTCTTCTCTAGGCATTACTGTGAACTTGCAAAAGTCTGTCCTCACTCCTGTGCAGACTATAGACTTCATAGGTGCCACCCTAGTTTTAGCCACAGTGAGAGCTTATCCACCAAGGGACAGGTTTCACAACATGAGCAACTTGATAGATCAGGTTATACACAATCCTCAAGCTCCAGTCAGAACTTGTCCCTTCACTCCTGGGGCATATGGCTTTAGGTACTTACGCTACCCATTTGCCAGACCCCACCTAGGTTGCCCTCAGGCATGGCTCCAGACAGTGTATTCACCAACCAAATACAGCATGAATACCGTGGTAAAAATTATTTCCAGAGTAACATCTTCCCTGATGTGATGAAAGGATCCCCTCAGGTGTGTGGGGATCTGCTTCCAACCATTCTCCTCAGAAAAGATGATAATTAGAGATGGTTCTCTCAGGCTGGGGAGCCCACATGGAGAGCCATATGGCACAGGGCACTTGGACACCCTAAGAGACCAGGATACACATCAACTTTCTGGAACTTCAGGCAGTCCGAGAAGCTTGCAAGGTTTTTCTACAATTCATCCAGTCCCCCTATGTCCTCATAATGTCAGACAACAGGACAACCATCTTTTACATCAACAAAGAAGGAGGGGCAAGATCAATCCCCCTGTGTGTAGAAGGGGTCATCCTGTGGAACTGGAGTATGAGGACTCAAATCACCCTGTTGGCAGCTTAGCTTCTAGGAACTCAGAATGTGTTGATGGACTCCCTCAGCAGGCATTTTGGTATCGATCACAAGTGGAAATTGCATGATTCAGTAGTAAACAGCATCCTCACTCAATGGGGGACTGCCAGCCAGGATCTGTTTGCATCCCAAATGAACAAGAAATGTAACATATACTGTTCCAGAGGAGCTATAGGTCTACACTCTCCTTCTCCCCTGGTCAGACCATCTGAGCTATGCCTTTCTTCCATTACTATTCCTACCTCGGGTCTTACGGAAAATTCATCAGAACTGGGCACAAGTCGTCCTCATTGCCCACACTGGCCCAGACAGTTTTGGTTCCCAAATCTTCAATGACTGCCATTTCATCCTCCAATCAGCATCCATTCCTTTTCTGATCTCTTGACCAGGAGAAGGGCAAGATCAGCCATCCCAATTCTGTGGCACTTCATCTCATAGCTTAGTTTTTGAATGGGTATCATCATTAGAACATTCCTGCTCTGTAGCCATACAGACCAGAACTAATAATAGCAGGAAGGACTCCACTAAGAAATGCTATTCAGCCAATTGCAAGCATTTTTTCCATCTGGGCATAGCAGAAATATGTATCTCCTGAGTCAGCAGATATCCCCCATATTTTGGATTATATTCTTTTTCTCAAAACAGCTGGGCTCTCCCACAGTTCTTTAGAAGTCCATCTGGCAGCAATTAGTGCATGCTATCCACCATTAGAGGGTTATTCAATTTTCATACACCGGTTGACTAGCAGATTCTTAAAGGGCATAAACAGAACTGTCCCACCAGCAAGGAAACCTAATCCTCATTGGGACTTAAATCTTGTGCTTTTGGTGCTTTGTAACCTTCCCTTTGAACCATTAGCTACATGTTCTATGTCTCACTTAGCAATGAAAGTTGCATTCCTTGTGGCTGTCACCTGAGCCAGAAAAGTGTGTGAGCTGGAATCCCTAATGGTGGATCCACAATACACTGTAGTCCATGAAGACAAAGTCTCTTTACGACTACCTCCAAAATTCACCCCAAACTAGCATCAGAGTTTCACATAAACCAGTCAATCCATGTATCTGTGTTTTCCCCCCCTGAAACTGCATGTATCTGAGGAGGAGAGGAGACTTCCCTCCCTTGACATACGAATGTTCTCGCCTTCTAGAAAAGATTGTTTCTAGCTATAGCAAAACAAGCCTGAAGTCAAACTGTATCTTCCCGGAGGATTTCTAAGCAGATCATTCTACAAGAGCACAAGCAACTTCACTGACATTGCTTCAAGAAATATCCTTAGTTGACATTTATAGAGCAGCTACCTAGAATTCCATCCACATATTTGCAAGATATTATGCTTTAGCGCAGAACTCCTCTGCTAATGCATCCTTTGGGACAGCAGTTCTCCAAAAAGCTCTGCCATCTACATTTTTGTACCCACTTCCCATTTGTGTACTAATCATCAGTCACCCACAGTGGAATACCCATAGGGACCTGCACTCAGAGAAGAAAAGGAAGTTACTTACCTTATCGTAACTGGAGGTTCTCTGAGTTGTGTGGTCCATATCTGTATGTCACTACCTGCCCTCCATCCCCTCTGTTTCAGATCTTTACTGGATTTGCGGTAGAGAAGGATCTGGAGAGGTGGTTGGTCCACTCTGCCCTTTGCCCCTTTGGTTGAAAGCCCATGGATAGCAAGGGCACATGCATGGGTTATCAGAAACTGCTTGCAAGAGTTCTCTAACTCAGTTTGTATGGAATGCATGATGCACACATCCATATTGGACTACAGATAGGGATCACACAACTTGAAGAACCTCCAGTTACTATAAGGTAAGTAACTTCCCCTTTTCAACTGAGTATCATATAAAGGAATTCCTACGGTCCACATATTATTTTACAGACATGTCATTTCTTGTACCTAACAGTTAGGATCATTGATATACAATAATACATACTGAATTTACATTTTATAAATGTATGCTTACCCCAGATAAAGTCTTCCGGTTTTAGGCCAAAGTGAGGGAGAAGAACACTTGGAATTATGATGTAAAGGTTTGCAAATGACTTTCCATAAAGAGTTTTAGGAGTGGTATTAGGAACTAGCTTAATAAATTAATGCAAAGTATTTATCTGCCCGAGCATGCCTGAGCATTTATGCAGCAGATTCCCACTAACAAGCTATTACTTACAAGAGCTCACAAATAATTTAATGAGAACTATTTGTGTACCCTTTTAAACATGGTACTGTTTACTTTCCTTATAATTCCTTTTTATTTAGATACTTCTTCTTTCTTACAAGAAACAGAAAGCCAGGCTGCCCTTTTAAGTCCACCGTTTAGGTCACCTGGACATTAAGTACTGATCCAACTCACAAATCAAAACTTTAGATGTCCAAGTTGCAGATACAATTACTGTCAATAGCTGTGGGGGCAAAAATGCACCCCTAAAGAGAGGCCAACTTTTGAAAATGTGGCCCAAAGCTTGAGAAGTAGAATTGTATAGGCTGCCTTAGAAAACAGGTCCTCTACTTCAAAATAGTCTGTCTTATTTCTTCTACTTTTTTAAACTGACTTGGAACCAGATGTTTTCACTTGAATTTGATCCCAGGCATTCCTGGTGATGTCAGACTCAGATCCAAAAGGTAATGATGAAGTCAAGAGTTGAAAAATTATCAAGGCCTAATCTTGCAATTTAGTCCCTTGTAAATCATTGGAGTTAGTTATTTCAGGGCAGTTCTTACCAAACTAGTTCTCTTGAGAATTTGCATTAACATAGCCACCTGCTTTACTGTCAAAGAGAGAAATTTATTTGAAGGGAATCTTCCTCTCTTGATTTTATTTATGGCTGTGGGGGATGGATGGATGGATTGACTGGGAAATTCTAAGATTGTGAGTCTTGGCGCATGCCATTTCAGTGAATGGTGTAATTCATTTAGTTTGCTTGATAATTCACATAAGGTCATAAAATTAAACATATAGGATCAAGCGACTAAAAGTTCATTTGTTGGTGTGAACTTTACAGTGATAAATATGAAGCTTAGCTGACCTCTTTATTTAAATCTATGATCCTTTCAGAGCTATCCTGTAGCCTAATACTACACAGAAACTGCGATTGCATATGCCTGCTCAGTATCTTGATTGCCAGTATATGAATAGTGCATCTATGATTTTGAAAATGCCTCCACTAGGAGACAAACGGAAATCCAGTATAAGAAAACTAGCTCAATGGGACAGATCCTTCAGCTGGATCCTCATAGGTGCAGGTGCTACCCATGCATTGTAATTTGCAGGATCAGAGCATATGCTTGTGAATGGACAATGTTTTCTCTTGAATCAAAGCAGATAAGATTAAAATCTTTGCATACATTTATAAGCCATAGTTTGTTACAACTTAAAGCCTAAGAGATCCACACAAACATGTAGCATAACATAACATTGTTTTTCCTTTCAGGAAATTTCACTGAGTCAAATGAAGAAACTTCACTGAGTGCAATAGAAATTGAAGATGGAAAATATCTGTTAGGTTTCAAGTCCATCCCCTACCCATACCAGATTGCTTCTGACTATATTTTCTCAAGTGTTTTCTCCAGTCTAGTTTAAAATGCCTTAATTGATGAGGCTTTCACTGCTTCCTTCAGGAGACTATTCCACTGTACACAACAGTTTGAGGCTAGGAAGCTTTTCCTTCCCTCAATGTCATCCTATTGTTTCTGGTTAGAATGCCTTTGACCACTCTAAACAATTACTCTGCCTCATTGATGTGGATGTCTTTCACAGACACATAGACAGGCAGCATACTCACAGAATTTAGCCAACATTTCATAGGCTCTGACTCCGTGGGTGCTGTAGGGCTGGAGCACCCATGGAGAAAAAATGGTGGGTGCTGAGCACCCACCGGCAGCCTCCTTATCAGCTCCCCTCAGCCCCCCAGCACCTCCCATCCGCCTGCGGGTCCCATAGATCAGTGCTTCCCCCTCCCTCCTCGCTCATCCGCTCACCACGATCAGCTGTTTGGCGGCATGCAGGAGGCTTGGGGAGGGAGCGGGGAGGAGCGAGGAGGCGGCACTTGGGGGAGAGGGCAGAACAGGGTGGGAAGAAGCGGGGTGGGAGTGGGGCAGGAAGAGGCAGGGCAGGGGTGGAGTGGAGGCGGGAAGAGGCGGGACAGGGGTGATGCCTTGGGGGAAGGGGTGCAGTTGGGGCGGGGCCTGGGGCAGAGCAGGGGTCGAGCACCTCCTGGCACATTGGAAAGTCAGCACCTGTGCAATATTTCTTATAGAATCGTAGAAATGTAGGGTTGGAAGAGACTCTGAGAAGGCCTCTAGTCCAGCTCCCATTTTGCTAAGGCAGGGCCAAGTATATCTTGACCATCTCTGAAAAGTGCTTCTCTAACCTTCCTTGGAAACCTATTCTAGTGCTTAACTACTCTTATAGTTAGAAAGTTTTTCCTAATATCTAACCTAAATCTCCCTTGCTGCAGATTAAGCCCATTACTTCTTGTCCTACCTTCAGTGGCCATGGAGAACAACTGATCACCATCCTCTTTATAACAGCCCTTAACATATTTGAAAACTGTTATCAGGTTCCCCCTCAGTCATCTTTTCTCAAGACTAAATGTGTTCAGTTTTTTTTAACCTTTCCATATAGGCCAGATTTTCTAAACCTTTGATCATTTTTGTTGCTCTCCTCAGAGCTCCAGTTTTTCCACAAAACTGGACACTGTACACAAGCTTAGGAAATTTTAAAAGATAAAGCTGGAAAAGAAGGACCTAATGTAAATTGAGCAAAGCAATGGAATTTGGGATTAAAGCTCATTCACCATCTTTAAATTGCAGCCATACAGAGAAAGAAAGAGAAAGAGAGAGAGAGAGAGAGAGAGAGAGAGAGCATGCAAAATAGTCCAAATTAAGGCTGAGTCATGCTGAACTCTGAATTTCCTGACTCTTGACAACCTAAGTCAACCCTGAAACATTATTTAAATGTGTGTGGTTATTTATATTTCATGTATTTAAGCTAGTTGGGATGCATTTCCGAATTGCTTCTGCATTGAAGTCAATGAGAGTTTGGTGAGCACAAAGCGTGCAGAGTTAGGGATTGAACGCTTTATTCCAGTTAAAATATGCAGTCTTGTTTACAACAAAAGATCCAAAGCAGCCATTGATTTTCCAAGTGTACAAATTTAAGATGATTTACTGGCAAATCCACACACATACAAATCCAGCTTTACAAGAAATCTCTGGAAACATCCAATCCGCTCTACAGGATTACAGTAAAAAGAATGTGATAATCTTTACTAGTAAATTTGCTGCCAGTGATTCGGAAGAGCAAGAGAGAGCGAGCCAGAGAGAGAGCTTTTGGCAGCACATTTATAGTGTGAGAGGATCTTGAATGCTGAATAAACTGTGACATTATACATCTAGGAGGAGAGTGGGTGTTCATATAGAGGAGTGAGACAGAGTGAGAGTGAAAATACCTCACCAGGGGGTTTCCTTTGACATTACGGAAAATGATGTTAAGCTATTCATGAGTTTGTTGCAATGGAAGGAAAAGGGACAATGCTGGGATTTTTTTTTCTACTAGGCAGACAAATATTTTGTGGGTCATCATTCTTGGCCATTGTTATCTCTGGCTAATATGACTCCTCCGTTTTGTTGCGTCATCTAGATAAATTGCTCTTCTGCTTTCCTGTCTGATCCCTGTCCCAATTGCTTGGGCAGAGATGTTTAGAAAGAGAGATTTCTAAAAATAAAATCACTTTCTAATGAATAAGGATTCATTCAGTGGAAGCTGATTACGTCTGAAAGTGGGAAGGCAAAACTGACGCAAAGCCATGTAAAGAAGCAAATATCTCATATTGTACCTGACTCAAATAAACCTTTTCTGCCAAATGTGCAAAAGAATCCTTCATTCACAGTTACCCCAGAGAACTGGTTTAAGAAATGTTTCAGTGAATTGTGAAGGGGAAAAAATGTATTTCCTTTGTATGCAAGTTGGGGACAAGGGGGAGGGTTTAGGCACTATGTGGGTTTAAAAGAAAGAGAGGGTGAAAGGGCTATTTAACCCAGATGTCACCCCAGGCTCAGGGCCCCTAGTGATGGAAAATATGGTTGGGTGATTGCAGCTCAAAGTGGCCACAACCTCTCCTGGAGGGCTGGGCAATTACTTTGTGCAGCTCCAAAGGAGGGAGCACACCAAAGAGGGACTGAGCAATGTGTTGATTCAGTCCATTCTCACAGCAATGGGGCTCCTGTAGAACCCCAGTGGAAATTAAAGCTAAACCCTGAGCGAGTGTGGTGACCATTTCAATACCAGGCCCTCCCTGGGGTTAATCTCCCATTGGGTCACACCTACCACCTCACCGCAGAGTGAATCTGGCCCAATGACTTGAGAACAACAGCAACTGAAGAAACATCATCACCTCGGAGTCTCATCATCATTGCTCATTTCTTTCCTGGCAGGGATGAGGAAACAGGAACCTGGATTAGACAGGAGAGGCACTTACAGTAAACCACTGTAGCTTTGGTAATCTCTGTGGGAAAACGGAAACAGAGTGGTTTTGGAGCAGACAGTGTATTTGAGCTGAGAAACATGATCCTGGTAGCCTAGTGAAGGACGATATACAGTTATCATATACATTTAGGGCCAGATCTAATGCCCACTGGTCTGTCTGTGACTATGTCTGGACTGGAATAATAGGTTGTGTTTTAAAATGTGTCAGCTAACAGGTTTTAACTAATATGATTTTGAATAGGACATGGCACCCAGTGTATATATGGCAAGTTGTGCTTAAAAACACGCTACCTGGTGGTCATGGTCAACTCTAGCCTAGACCTTGCTGATGAGACTCTTTCCATTGACTTCAATGGGCAGGCCCTTAGAAAGTATCCAAATGTGTGCTCTCTGTCTGTAATTAAATAATGTTCCTGAAAGTATCTCTACATTCCATAAAACTGCTTCTCATATTTCCTTCTAAAGTAATCTTACCTTTTCCAGTTGAGAATTATGTACTATGCCTCATGGCAGGTTTTAAAATAACGTAATACTGCTCTATTAGCCAATTTGTTTAGTTTTAGCAAATTTGGTATTTACGCTGTCATTGGCTCTAAAGCATTGGACTCCTGTTGTGTGACTTTGGGGATTTGCTGGGTTACCTATAAAATTCAGGCCAGCTGCAACAGTGACGGCTGTTCAGTTTAATAAGATAATAAATATATTTAATGACCCTCATTATGTCTTACAGTGATACCTGGTACTAAAGTGCAAATGTTAGCCCACGTAGAATATAAAATAGAAGACTTCCTGCAGAGATTATGCAGATTTTTGTGGAAAATCCACACAGAATTATGCTATAGTATTTATGTATTTTATTACTTATTTAGTGATTTAGAGTTGTTCCTTGAGTTTAATATGGGGAGAAATAACTTGAGTTTAGAAATGTGAGCAAGGAAGCTAGAGGGTGGATACGAAATGGACCCAACTAAATGAGAAGCCTAGTGAGTTGATTCTAGTTATTATATCTTCTTTATCCAGTGATGCTCTGCTAATATGTAACCAAAAAATTCTATAAAGGGTTAGTCCTTTGCAGTGGAAGACATAAAAATGTTGTCAAGATTCCTTCCCCACTCTGAATGCTAGGGTACAGATGTGGGGACCTGCATGAAAACCTCCTAAGCTTACAATTATCAGCTTAGGTTAAAACTTCCACAAGGTACAAACTATTTTACCCTATGCCCTTGGACTTTTGCTGCCACCACCAAACGTCTAACACAGGTATTATTATTATTAGGAAAGAGTTCGTTTGGAAACGTCTTTCCCCCAAAAATCCTCCCAAATCTTACCCCCTTTTTTCTGGGGAAGGTTTGATAAAAATCCTCACCAATTTGCATAGGTGACCACAGACCCAAACCCTTGGATCTTAAGAACAATGAAAAAAGCATTCAGTTTCTTAAAAGAAGAATTTTAATAGAAGAAAAAGTAAAAAAGAATCACCTCTGTAAAATCAGGATGGTAAATACCTTACAGGGTAATTAGATTCAAAACATAGAGAATCCCTCTAGGCAAAAACTTAAGTTACAAAAAGACACAAAAACAGGAATATCCATTCCATTCAGCACAGCTTATTTTCTCAGCCATTTAAAGAAATCATAATCTAACGCATATCTAGCTAGATTACTTACTAAGTTCTAAGACTCCATTCCTGTTCTGTCCCCGGCAAAAGCATCACCCAGACAGACCCAGACCCTTTGTTTCTCCCCCCCTCCAGCTTTGAAAGTATCTTGTCTCCTCATTGGTCATTGTGGTCAGGTGCCAGTGAGGTTATCCTAGCTTCTTAACCCTTTACAGGTGAAAGCGTTTTTCCTCTGGCCAGGAGGGATTTTAAAGGTGTTTATCCTTCCCGTTATATTTATGACAAATGTCCATGAATTTGGACAGTGCTGGATTAACATATATAGCTCCTAGGCCTGGGCTTGGCAAGAAAAAAAAAGTTTGCCTCCATTTATAAAAGAACTAATTGAACCTATTAATACAACAGCACATTAATTCTGAAATAACTTAGGGAACTATGAGAGACCCAGCACTCTGTACTAATTATGTTACCGAGAGCTTTTGGCGGCTCTACGGCTCCATGATGACTCTATACAGAAGCCAAAATGTGCCTAGTAACACAGTCATGTGATAGCTCGAGAACGACTACCACTGATACCCAGAGTGTGTTATGAAACACCTTGAGAGAGGGGAGGTATTGCTAAGAGATTGCTGCAGTTAGAGCTCAATGTATCAAAGGTTGAAAATACAAAAGCTAGATTTCAGTGCTATTTCTGAATGTGCTGCAGAACAATCCAAAAGCCTGAGCTGAGGCAAGCAACAGCGGGTAATGTTTCTCTCATGCAGTCTACGGCACTGTTATAGGGGAGCAGAGGAGTCAAACTTCAGAGTTGGCCGAGACTGCAGAAGGGATTAACCCATGCCTAACCAGACTCATTTACTTGGATGGCCAAGATGAAAGGGAGATACTTCATTATTGCTTCCCACACAATACTGAATTATCTTAGATCAGCTGTTTATTCATCCAAAACTTCTTCACTGGCAGCCAGCAATGAGACAAAACACCCTTTCCCTTTCTTTTTACTCCTAGTTAAGTTTTTAAATGGTATTCACTTCTCCCAAAACATGAAGGCTGAAGATAGTTTATTCACGCACATCAGATGAGAACTCCCAGTGTAGGGCGCTGTTCATAGAAAGATATTTACATGCAGCGTACACATAAAAGCTTATAGCTAAACATACGGGTTACCTGGAAACTGGGAATTATGCAGCCCTAACGCTACAGAAAACACAAGAGAGGAGCTTGAATGTGCTCTTACCAGATGCCTGAAGCAGTACTAGAATTCCAAATATGCCTGATCTTTATTTTTAGTTAATACATTAATCCACTTAAAGAAATCTCCCACTTGTGTACTGCCCCCTCCCCTCTGCTGCTTTTTGGGACATTTTTTATTCTAAAATAATTCTCTTTGGGCATGATATCACAACCTCAGAAACTTTTCTATATCCCTTGGGCTATATACTACCACAGTGGCCTTCTAAACCAGGTCATATTTTTGAATGCATGTAATGTGTGAGTGAGAGAGTGAGTGTGTGAACACTGCTCTCTCTCCCCGGACCCATTTTTTAGTTCCTGTTCCATTTATACAGTTCGGTTTACTGTTCTCAAAGGATTTCATAACTGCTGCTGTCAGCTGCATGATGCACTCTTTGCTTTTCATGACTCCATCTTGTAAGCAGCCACAGACTGACCAAAATGAGCCGATCCCTTTTCTACGGATGACTGACCACCAAACAGTATGCAACTAATTACTTTTCCATGTATTGCTTGCATGCTGTACGAGCCTGTGACACTTGTGCTATAGTGCTGCAAGCTATATTTCTTTCTGGAAAAGTGGCCTCATCCATGGCAAACTCAGCAATAATGATGGATACAGAAGGCATTCTGAGACAGTTAAGGCCCTATCCCGTATTCTTTGCCCACTCAAAACTCTCACTGGGCCTCTGGGAGTTCTGGAGACACAAAGAATGCAGGATAGGGACTCAAATGACAGGCTAGAGGAGTTGAAGGTATGTCCACCCTGCAGCCGGGTGTGAGCCTCCCAGCCAAGGTAAGCAGACTGAGGCTAGCAGGGCTTGAGCTAGTGGGCTAAACATAACTGTGTGGTGGGTATAGCTTCAACACAGGCTAGCCACCCAGACCTCGGGGACAAGTGGGCCTGACAGCCCAAGCTTCTGCCTGAGCCATAACATCCACACTGCTATTTTTATCACACTAGCTTGAGCCAAGGGAGAGCGAGTCCCTCTACCCAGGCTGGGAGGCTCACACCCAGCTGCAGAGCAAACATACCCCAGGAGATGCAGCTGAGGAAGGCAGTTTTAGGGAGTAGCTTTGCTAATCACTAACTGCCAGGAAAGGCCCTACCCAGAATTCCTTAGTCCTATCAGACACCATGAGCATATTTTAAAATGTGAAGACTGAATGATCTTTGTATGTGCTGAAAACTTAACAGCAGATTCCAGAAATGTTCCCGAGCAGTCCAAGAGTGGGACAGGATTGAAAGGCAGACACTAGAGTCAGTGAGCCATGTCATGTGACTGGGGATAGGCAATAAATATCTCTTACCAGCACTGTTCTGCGGCTTTCCTTTATTCCGCAGCAGCAGCAGCAAATGTTGCCAACTGCTGTGACTTTATCACTCTCTTGTGATATCTGATATTTTCCCCCCCTAACAGCCCCAGCTCCTGGAGTCATTTGATTATGTGAGAACCTAAACTTTGATTCAAAAAATAAAGAAAGGATATGTCTATACTGCAAAGCAAATCCCACGGAACTGAGTCTCAGCGCCTGGGTTAATTGACTCAGGCTTGGGTCTCATTCAGGCTGTGGGGCTGAAACCCATTCAGGTTGTGGGGCTGAAAATAGCAGTGTAGTCATTTCTCCTGGGGTGGAACCCAAGCTCCAAGAACCTGCCCCCAACTGGCTTTCAGAGCTCAGGCTCCAGCCTAAGTGGGAATGTCTGTGTGGCTATTGTTAGCTCTGCAGCCCAAGCTCCATGAGCCCGAGTCAATTGACCTGGGCTCTGAGCAGTCAGCAGCGTGGATTTTGCTTTGCAGTGTAGACATACCCTGCAGCTAGCTATGGTAGCCAGGTATACCTTGAAAACGTGACCCTTAAAGGACCAAAAACCAAAAGG
The DNA here is from genome assembly GCF_015237465.2 of Chelonia mydas. Taxonomy (NCBI): domain Eukaryota; kingdom Metazoa; phylum Chordata; order Testudines; family Cheloniidae; genus Chelonia; species Chelonia mydas. The sequence continues at coordinate 55,817,704 of NC_057850.1, read as the reverse complement.
CAAAGGAGAAAGAACCTGATTTATTATTTTTAAGCCAATCTCATGATTTTGGGGGTCTAACTCACAAATAGCTCTTCAGATGTGAACTTTACAAGGTAGTTCAGTATCATGTGAGGCAAGCCAGGCTCAAGTTGATGGTCTTTCTATAGTAAAATACAGTTTCAGTAAGAAGATACCTCATTGAAACATCAAGGGGCTCTGAAGAAAGTTAGTTAATTGCTGGATTTAATTTGTTGGGGGCTTTTAAAAACAATTTTAAAAAACAATTATTGTAGGAATTTGAAGGTTCAATCAGGTGATACATGGAGAACTAACAGGAAACGTCTCCTCTTTCCAAGTTTATTGCTGAAAGTGGCCAGATGTCATTTGTTTGTGACTAGAGAGTGGTACGTTAGATCATGGAGCATGATATTTAAAAGTGCCCAGTAAAAACAAAAGTACTTGGTGAATACTGAAAGAAAATCTTTGCAAAGTAATGTGCATTTTAAACAAATTCTTGTCTACCACGTGTTCATGTCTGTGAATGTTCGTGCGGTTGAGTGTTACTAGCACAACTGTTCATGGAAAGCAAATTGTGAGGAATTTTAATGCTAGCTTTCCATTAGCATTACTTCCATAAATCTGATAAATTATTCTCAGCCAATCAGGCAGCAATAACAAAACTATGTGGCTATGTGTCACACACACCTATGCAACATACTTTGAATTGTGGCTTTCTAAGCATGTCGTAAACAAGCATTGCTGACTAATTTAATAAAAAGAATACATTTGAATTACTTGTGATCTGTTTACAGATATTCTGTGATCAAAAAAATTAACCAAATAAATGCTTTTGTTCTGCTCTGCTTCCACCTCAGATTGGACTGAAACCACTGGCATGGAGGTACAAATCTTTATACCCAATTATCAGTGTTTGAATCAAAATTAGACTGAGTAGGCATGACTTGATTTTGCTTTGTGAGGAAAAGAACTTTGGCATCTCAACTCATTATTATTAATATTAATGACTGTGATTATTTGTTAAATGCCAACAGTGTATCTGCCAGTGTTCAAGACACAAATGAAGATACAAAGCTGCCCAAAGGTGCTAACAATGTAAAAGATGCAGATCAGATAAGAACAAACTGGGAAGCCGGAGGGTAGGGACAATGTTGTAGGTGGCTACTGTTAATAAGAATGGGGAGTGGTGATGATAGTCTATTGCCATGACTTAGCAGTGAAGCCTTACTGAAGAAGTGGATTTTCAGGAAGGATTTAAGAAGAGAGGATGGAAACTCAACACACTGGGTTAAGGAGGTCACCTCAGGCACGAAGATAAGCACATCAGTGAATGTGGCTTTAAAAGCCACCTTAAGAGACTCTATGGAAGAGACGCTGAAAATTACATAATTCTGTCAAGGGTTCAATTTCTATGTTTTGCACTTTTCTTAGATTCCACAAAGGTTTTCAGAAATAGAGCCACATTTATGCAATTCCTTCATTTCTTCACTTTGGGGAAATGATAAGTTACTTAAAGCAATTTATCAGATTAAATGTGCAAAATCACTCAAAACCTGCCTGTGTCACATTCCAAAGCAATTAGTTTGTTACCAGTGAAGAGAGAGAGAGCACAGGAAAAGTATGTTTTTATCGTGACCTGTCAGTTAGCTGGCTCATAGGGAGCACAGGCATATCTGATCTGCGAGGCAATCAGAAATATTTTAACCAGCTGGGGTGGGTACATTGACACACACAATGGATAGAACCAGTAACTGTATCTTTATAATTCACACAAGCAGAGCTGGGCTTTGTCTGAAGACTTGATTTGAATAAACATTCAAGATTTGGACCCTTATACGAATGCTCCAAACTTTCTGACATCCTCTATAATGTATTCCTGGCAGGTCCCTGATCCCGCTTGTAATGGCATTGACCCCATGACCAGCTTCTTTAGCTGCACTTTGGGGCTACCTACTCCCCCCTTGGACAGTGTCTCTTTGTAGAGGGTTAGCTACCGCCATCCTCTCGCCTTTCCAGGTAGTTAGAATTGTATTCAAATTATACGGAAGGAGAGATTCCATTAACAGTCAGTGTCTGTGCATGCTGGCCCCTTCTTTCACCTACGCAGGTGACGTATATGTCCCCCATTCCAGGCAGTTTGTCTGCACCGGGAAGAAGCCAGAGACCGTCTCTTGCTTTTAAAAAAAGTATTAATTTACTCTACAGTCGTGCTTCCAAGCACTGTGGCTGTGTCCCTGCAATGTCTGGGATGCTCAGTACCTGCTCCAGCTACCACGGAAGTCAATGGTAAGGTTCACATTGACATACATGAGAACTGGATCAGGCCCACATGCTGGAGCCGTGTTGTCTTTATCAGGGATCCTCACAGCTTCTGCCACTCTCTGATGGGTGAGAATTTTACCATGTTGACATGCTCTGGGTCAGTCACACCAGCCTTGTGCAGGAGGTCAGACTAGATGATCATAATGGTCCCTTCTGACCTAAATATCTATGAATCTATGAATCAGTGCAAGACGGTCACGCCTGGCTTTACCAGCACCTGTAAGGGTTAAGTGGAGTTAATTACACTTTCCCCCCACTTTACAACACCTCTAAAACCCATCCTCACCTCTTAATTTGGACAGCTAGAAGCTTGGTGCGTATTGATCAGTGTGGGGCCCGCTCTAGCCTGCACCAGCTGGCTTTGGTCCCTGAGGGCCTTGCACTCCAGTCACCCCTCCTGCCAGCCCTCACTGACACTAGCGTGCCTCTGATGTCCACAGGGAAGGGTAAGTAGCAGTTGGCTATGCCCATCTGTCTATATCCATATGTTGTCTCTTTGGGGCAGCAACTGTCTCTTTCTTCTGTGTTTGTACAGCACCTAGCACTATGGGGTCCTGGCCCATGACTGGGGTTCCGAAGTGCTATGATACTACAAATAATACTAATATGCCAGCTCCACACCTGCTTCTTGCCAAGTGCTTGGGGTCAGTTTCCACTCCTTTGTGCCACCTAAACAGTGCAAAAATAGCAGACCAGGGCCGAGAATTGGCCCCATAGAATTATATGCCAGGAGACAGTCCATGCACGGTGAGAGGATATGTGCACTGGACCTTTTCCTCGCCCACACACTTATTGAAATAGCCAAAGTATTTATATGGCCCCCTCATTATATTGCAGCTGACCTCATATTTAACACAGAGGTGCTGCCTTTAGACAGCACAGGTCCAACCATGCGCTATTCCATTTTGATACTAATTGCCTGGCAGGGCCTTTTAATCTCTGCAGGCCGCACCTCCACAATATCAACAAAGATGGCCATTAGCTAGAGGCTACATTGTAGAACTCCAGGGGCCTTCCTTTGGATGCCCTCTGGGCTAAGCATGGGATGACCAGCTCAACTATATTGCTGTTACTTTGCCTGCTGCTCACCAGGGTTTAGTAAAGCATTCCGAGGCGGTAATCATGGTGAGGAAGGATTTGTCCCACAGTGATTAGAATTGTTCTGCTGAAATAGTGGAAGGGATTTTGCTGCAAGGGGTTCCAAACAACTATTCACCTTCAGTCAGATAACAAGCTGGGGGAACTTCAGCCCTGCAGGTGAATGTTTTCAGAGAGTTATTAAGTGTGTGGGTTATAACGGAAACTGTGTTGCACCCTTACGTATGGCAGTCAGGTGGGATTTTTGAAAGCACTTCAGGGGGTTAGACCCTCATCTCCTATGCTTATCTTCTTCATGTGCTTTAGAAAATCCACCCGCCACTCCTAGCATCACTATAATGCAGTGTACACATGTATCAGAAACACAGTCTGACATGAATTCTACTCTTGCATCTTGCCCGGCTGAGGACATCTGAACACGCTGCTACCCAGCCTGGTTAAACGAGGGACTGCCCTGTTCGATTCTAACACTGTCAAACACCACACTGCATTTTCTTCAGCAGACTTGTGCCTCTGTGATTACATCTTTAACACATCAATAACTTAGCCTCTGGTTAGCGAGGCTCGCTGGAGCATGACTAATCAGCAGATGAAAGTGTCTTTGTGGGGATTAGCTTTAATGAAAAGAAAAAGGATAGTTATTTTGGTAGTTTGAAATCTTTCATAAATCAAAGCAAATACTGACAAAGCAGGTTTATATGGTAAGAATGAAGCTATTGTGGATAAAATTAAGGGACCAGCTACTTTTATATAAATCACAGGCCAGGACAGCATTTGTAGGAGAATCCATGGGAACGAGACCATTTAACTTCTTCAGGTGTAAATAAGTTATATTTGGCCGAAGTTAAAGCATTCCTAACGAAAAACAGATGGACTGGGGGGAAGGGGAATTTATTCAGGTTTTTTTTAAAAGCTTTAAGAACATCCGGCCACTTCTCCTGGGCAGTGTGGCCACCTTGTGTTACACTGTGGGCGTAATCTGGTTTAAAGTCATTTTATCCAGCTGCAGGGATATTTCTCCTGTGCAGAATGATCCTTCCGGAGATAGAGTCTCCTCTGCCACCAGCACCCACTGCCAGCGAAGCGGGTGTGGCCAGAGGAACCATATGCTGGACCAGCCCCAGGTTGTGGGTTCAGACCATTGGGTTTTTTTTCCCCAGCTGGCATAAACTGGAGCAGTTCTCAGGCTGCTCTAACTTGGAGTGTGGGGGGGTCTGGCGCTGTGCGGTGCAGCCCTAGGATTGGGGGAAAACCAGAAAAGGTGTGTGCCCCTTTGCCATCACTAAGGCACTGACTTCTTGCCTTTTGTTGTTCATTTGTCTAATCCTTGTGGATGTGAGTGAGACGTAAACTCAAAAAGGTTCCCTGCCTTCCTCTACTCTCCTCATGGGGCATTCTCCCACATGGCCCTAGGTGCTTGGAACCCCCTGTCAGATCCAGACCCTTCTGTCTTCAACCTCACTGTTTTCAAATCCTTCCTTAAGATGCACCTTTTGCAAAAAGCTGCTGAACGCCAGCCCCTTCCCCCTTCCCCTCTCCCCTCTTGCAGGCAGTATTAACAAATGGGTATCTGCAAATCTTAAATACTCGCTTGGCAAATTTAAAAATGTGAGCTTAGAAAAGACTACACACATATCATTGAATGACCAAGATATGGGCTGAGCGTCACCGTTCGCTCACCCCACATTTCATGGCTTCCCTTCCCCTGCCTTTTTTTTTTTTTTTGTATATTGTTATTTCAGATCAGATTCTACTGCCCTTACATTGTGTAAGGCCTTATTCTCCAAGTAGCCCCATTAAAACCAATGGGACTATTTGCGGCGTAAAATCTCATTCAACATGAGTAAGGATACACTTCATTTGTAAGGCCATTAGGACCAGGCCTTGTTTTCAAACCTGTCTGGGAGGCACCTAGCATATAGCTGATGCTATACAAATACTAAATAATAGCTACAATCTCTAATGTCATTAACATATGGGGACATGAAAGTCTTCATTACCATTGCCAGTTTCTGCCTTCCCATACTCACACGCAATTCCCATTTGAAGCCAATGGGAATTCTTCAAATGTGGGTATGAAAGCAACATTTGGCCTGTTTCATGTTTCTTTGAGAAATTGAAGTCTATGACTCTATGATTACACTGTGCAATGGTGACAAAAAGGGGGGTTTTGGAGTGTGTATTTCTGATCATTGCCACCGATGGCTTAGCACCCACTGGCAGCCAAGCTCCCTCCCTCCCCACCAGCACCTCCTGCCAACTGGCAGCCCTGCCTGTCAACTCCTCCCCCTCCCTCCCAGTGCTTCCTGCCCTCCACGGACCAGCTGTTCCGCGACGTGCAGGAGGCGCTGGGAGGGAGGGGGAGAAGTAGGGATGGCAGGGAGGGGGCAGAACTGGGTGAGAAGAGGCGGGAAAGGGGCAAAAGAGGCAGGGCTGGGGTGGGGATTTGGGGGAAGGGGGTTGAGTGGGCGTGGAGCCCGGGGCCAGAAAGAGGAGGGGTGGGGGCTCCGGAAGGGATGGAGTAGGGGTGGGGCAGAGTGAAGGAAGAGACAGTTGAGCACCCCCAGGTAAAGTTGGAAGCCAGTGCCTGTGGTTACCTCACCAGAATGCATTGCAGTGCTCTAAATTAACTGTACTTCCCCTGCGTAGTTTTTATATTGATGTCATGACATTCTGTAGCCACAGTCAGTCTGGCAGCGATGTTAAGAGAAGTTAAGATGCATCTGGCTCTGTGGTAGACCTTATCATGCTACTGTTAGGACTGCAGTGATAAGCCATGTTGGGATTCTCTTGGGTCCAGGAGTAAGAGGGCGGGGAGACGTGCTTCCTCTGCAACCGAGAACCATGCAGTCAAAGGGAACCCAGAATGGCAGTTCGTAAAAAGAGGAAGAATGGGGTGGCTTGTATTACGGTTGCCAGGAGTCCGGTTTTCAACTGGAACACCCGGTCAAAAAGGGACCCTGGCGGCTCCGTCAGCACCACTCACCGAGCTGCTACAAGTACACTCGATGGCACAGCGGGGCTAAGCCAGGCTCCCTGCCTGCCTGGCTCCACGTGGCTCCCAAAGCAGTGCCATGTCCCTGCAGCCCTAGGGGCAGGGGCAGTCAGGGAAGTGCCGCACACTGCCCCCACCCTGAGCGCCAGCTCCACGGCTCCCATTGGCCAGGAACAGGGCCGGATTAATGGAGGGGCTTTTGGGGCTGTAGGTCAGGGCCTCAGGCTGAGGGGGGCCCCCCCGCAAAAATAAATTCGTAATCAGTGATCACCAATCCGTTGGTCACAATCGACTGGTTGATCCTGGAGCCTCTGCTAGTTGATTGGGATCTCCTGGCTGCTAAAAGTCCAGTGGTGCAACAGGGCTCAGGCAGGCTGCCTGCATGTCCTGCCCCACATCGCTCCCAGAAGCAGCCAGTTGCTGGCACATCTCTAGAGCCCTGGCAAGGGGGGGGAGGCGGCTCTGAGCACCATCCCTGCAGCATCTGTTGGCCGTTTCCCGCCTGAGCCAGCTGAGCAGCTGAGCCGCTGGCTGGCAGCTGCCTGTGGTATACAGGGGCCCCACAAAATCTAATAGCCTCAGGACCGCCGGGGTCCATGGCCAATGGGAGCTGTGGGAGAGGGAGCTGTGGGCGAGGACAGTGCGCAGAGCCTTCCTGACCGCCCATGCTCCTAGGGGCCGCAGGGACATGCCGGCCGCTTCTGGGAGCCACCTGAGGTAAGTGCCGCCAGGAGCCTGCATCCCTCACCCCCTCCTGCACCCCAACGCCATGCATCAGGTTGGAACCCCATCCCACACTCAAACTCCCTCCTGGAGCCCACACCCCACACCACCTCCTACACCCCAACCCTCTGCCCCAGCCCTGAGCCCCCTCCCAAATTCTGAACCCCTCGGGTCCATCCCGGAGCCTCCTACTGTACCCCAAACCCCTCATCCCCAGCCCCTACCCAGAGTCTGCACCCCAGCCAGAGCCCTTACTCCCTCCCGCACTCCAACACTCTGCCCTTGCCCGGTGAAAATGAGCAAGTGAGTGAGGGTCGGGGGGAGCAAGCAATGGAGGGAGGGGGGGATGGAGTGAGTGAGGGCAGGGCCTTAGAGAAGGGGCAGGGCCATGGGGCAGGGGCAGGGGCAGGGCAAGGGTGTTCGGTTTTCAGCAATCAGAAAGTTGGCAACCATAGCTTGTATTCTAATGATGTCGGGTCCTGATAACAGGAAAAATGAGAGACAGTAATAAATTAATTCCCCAAACCAGATTAGATGATCCATCAGAGAGCCAGTGTCGTGTGGGTAAACAGAAAACCTGCCCAAGGTGCCCAGCGAAAGAGACCTGTTACTCTTGCAGGGGTGAACAGTGCAAATCGGGCTGGTTCAACACACTGCTGAACTTGACAGCAGCAAAGCCCTGACTGCTAATGGAGCAGTTTGGCACTTGTTGCAGATGACAATATAAGCATCTGTTGGATTTGGGGCACCCATCTCCTTCCCCCTCAAACCTACTGAACCAATTTTAGTACAATCGAATTGATCTAGACATTTACAACTTGCGCCTCCATAGCGGTAGCTGAGTGCCATGCTGCTTATTACCACCATGTCTGTGCTGTGACTCTACCAGTGTGCATCGGCTCAAACACCACTGTGCACCATGGTAGGACCCCCATCTGCACACCCACATAATGCACACTTCTGTTTGCACTGTGATGTTGTCTTCTGCCCCTAATTCTCCTCCTCTGCCCCCTCAGTCACCTTGGAGAGATTTTCAAAGGCATAAATGGAGGCTAGGTACCTAACTCCTATTAACTCTCAAAGGGAGCCAGGAGCCGAACTGCCATTTGTGCCCCGTTGGCTATAACCCCGTGAAAATCTCCCCCCTTGGCGAGCACCAGGAGAGAGAGTGAGAGCGAGTGCTTTTTTGTTGGCACTTTTGGTTTTAGTTTACATACGTTACAACTCAAGAATGCATGATATCATTCATGAGATCAGACGCTGGTTCCGAAAACCTGCTTTCTAAGAAGGGAGATATATAGCAATTATCCAGGAGGAAAATGACCTGGCTGGCTGGTGTAACTGACAGAATCCTGGATCAACAGAAACTCAAGCTCATGTGTCAAATGAATGGGGTCAATATAGACAGGATTACAATGTCAACAGCTATGCGTCCAGTAAGGGAAACAAGTTAAAAATGGACTGATAATTTTGTTAATTTTTAAATTGTCATATGTAAATGATTTATTGGAGAGGAAGCGCTAGCAATTTACATGACCAGTTCTTTTCATGTGGAATTCAAATCATGTTCTTAATAAAACACACAGGAATTTAGGTTAAAAAATGTGAAACTTGTAAGAGAAAGCAACAAAAGCAAAAATGGTCTCTAGAGGATTTACTAATTTAATTTTCTGTGCTCTTTTTGGTGTTTATGTAACTCAGCAACTTTAACCTCTTTGTATGCGTGTATTTTATACCATGTATGTAATATGATATCAAAATTGCTGAAAAGATTTTTTTGTAATGTTAGGAGCGAAGAAAATAACAATTGTACATGGATTAGAAAAAGGGAATTCTGATGAGTCTTGGGTGGGTTATAGGTTCCTTGATAAGCGCTGATTCCACTCTTCAGGTGTAACAGGGTGTGATGCTCTGTACCTTGGGGGAACACCCAGTACCCCCACCCTTTTAGAATGATTGTGTGGTATCCGATGCAAAGTTTGTCATGTTGGGTGTCTTTGGAAGGCTCATGATGCACTGAGTATTGTTGTTACAGCAATGTTATAATAATGTTATAGGTTATAATTTCATGCATATAGTTATGAGGCTGACAGTGTATCCTCATGGCTTAAAATAAGCCCAGGCAAAAACTCTCCAAGAGCAGAGACGCAGTTCACACCTCATCAGGCATGTATGGGACAAACACAGCACAGCCTCACAGGAACAAAGGACACTGGCCTAGGCAGCAACAAAAGGATCTGTTGGACTCTCAAGTGAGTCACCCCCCTTCCTTTGGGCAGTTTGGGACTGCAATGAGGTAATGCTCACCTGACTCTGAAGGCAGGGGGCAAAGCCAAGAGGGAAGAAAGAACATGATAAAAGGGAGAGATGTTTGTCATGCTCTCTCTCTCTTCCATTGACAGACACCACACCAAGCGACTGAAGTGCTGATCAAAGGGGAGAGCCTGGCTGAAGAGCAACCAGCCAGCCTGTGGTGAGAAGCATCTAAGTTTGTAAGGGCACTGAAAGTGTTAAGATCAGCTTAGAATGCGTTTTGCTTTTATTTCATTTGACTGAATCTGACTTGTTATTTTTTGACTTAAAACCACTTAAAATCTATCTTTCATAGTTAATAAATTTGTTTGTTTAGTCTACCTGAAGCAGTGCGTTTGGTTTAAAGTGTGTCAGAGATTCCCCTGGGGATAACAAGCCTGGTATATATCAATTTCTTTGTTAAATTGATGAACTCATATAAGCTTGCAGCATTCAGCAGGCATAACTGGACACTGCAAAATGGAGTTTCCTAAGGTTGCATCTGGGACCAGAGATATTGGCTAGTGTCATTCGGTTGCACAATCCAAGGAGCAGCTTACATGCCAGAGGCTATGCATGAACAGCCCAGGAGTGGGGGGTTCTCACAGCAGAGCAAGGTAAGGCTGGCTCCCAGAGTTGAGGATTGGAGTGACCTAGCAGATTACCAGTCCAGATAACACCAGAGGGGAATGTCACATAGGGATTTATCAGCCCATTTTCCTAAATACTCATTGAAGCACAAATTTTTTTCTCACAAGGTGTAAATCCAGAATAACACCATTGATTTCAATGGAGTTACTCCAAATGTATGCCAGAGTCATGGAGAGCAGAATATAGCCCAACAGAAAGCAGGAGGAATAACATTCAGTTTGATTTCCATGTTACTTTCTTTCATAGCTAAAACCCTGGATTTTAACTCTTGGAGCACTGAGGCCAAGTAAGTTGCTGCGGGGAACTGAAGAGAAGAATATTCTTCCTTACTGTTTGATTCCTTCCATCCACCATCCTGGGGAGTACTCTGATTGCCCCTGACTGCTGATCCCTTCTTCTCCCCTAGAACTGACACAACACCCTTCCAGTTGCCTGGCCTTTTGTAATGTGCTGGAAATATTCCAGCCCAGCTTCCCAGTTGCTGGCTCCCTTCCTGTGCCCTGACATTCACTCTCAGCTCCTCTCCCTCTTCTTGGTACCTCCAGCATCTGCTTCCCTGACCTCTGCATTCTTCCCCACACCTAGAATCCTCTCCCTGACCTAGTCAGCTGTGCCTTACCTTCACTGATATGAGTCTCTCCTTAACATGCAACTGCCACTTCCCAACCTTTCCAGTTGGAAAGTGGTGGCAGGGGAACCAGGATTCATGGGGGACTCATGTCAAGAAGGCTGCAGTAGATTTTTGGCTGCAGGGGTAAGGGACTCACTCCACATAAACATTCCCATCTGCACTGTCACAGGGCGACACTGGCCCTTTAAGGGGGAACATGACCAGTGTACCTGTGCTGCATCAGCTGAGGGCACCTGGGACTGGGGAAGGAGGAGGAGATCCAGTCAGTGAGAGGTAGGAGGCTGTAGGGAGCAGGACTTCCAGAGTCCTGGGAGGGGAGGCAATGAGAACCTGAGAGGAACTGTTCTGAAATGGGGCTGCAGGGGGGGAAGCCCTGTGCAGTGGTGTTCAGGGACCAGGACGCAGAAGCAGCAGGCCTGCCAGGGTCCCCTAGAAGGGGAGCCAGCGAGTGCCTGAAAGATAAAGGGGGAAATTCCCTTGGGGATTGTAGCCTAGAGTGAGCTGAGGAACTGTTTTTGTCAGTTTTGCTTAAATTTGGACACTAAAACTGCCTCAAAGAGACTGTGGGTGTAGCCGTGGATCATTTGCAAGCTGGGGAGAAGTGCTGCCTTGTTATATGTACCTCTGCCTGAAAACCCTCCCTGACCCCAGGGCTAGTACCCCTTACCTCACTTAAGCAAGGTCTGAATGAGCTCTCCCCTGATGACTCGCGATGAGGTGGGGGGGAAAGGGTTCAGGACTAGACTGTGTTTACATGAACACACCTACTCTGTGTAGGTATCCAGCAGACAGATCTGTGTTGCCCAAGTGCTCAATTTTGGCTGGTGGTGTACACATCACTTTAGTACTGAACGCAGGGGTAATGAAATGTTGTTATTCTGCTCGGATGTGTCAAGGGCAGCAGAACTGTGCTTAGCCTGTCCTGCTTGAGGGGGTCACCCTTAACTAATGGAACTTGCTAAGCAGGGGGTTTGGATGCCAGAACCCAGGGAGGAGATGGTGGTGTTTCTGCCTAAGAGTCATAGGCACTGTTTGACCTGCCCCTCTCCACTGTTTAAAGGCAGAGCTGATTAGGGTCAATTGGGAGTCTTCTGTTTGGTTAAGTGACCACTAGAGCTGACATCCCTGATAATCAGGTCTAAGAGCTCAGCCTTAGACCTGCTGTGGAAGGACACTTCTGTGGAAGAGACTGCCCAGCCTGCACTAGCAGCGAGGTTCCCCCTCTAGCTGCTGAACTCACGGAGAGCTGGGTGGAACCTCCAGAGGCCGACTTGAAGAGGTCACAGTGGAGAGGCAGGTGGCAGCAGCAGGAGACGGAGCAGGGCCATGGGCGATGGAGCAGATGACAGCATGGTGGCAGGACGGCTGACAGCAGCAGGGTGCATGATGGTGCAGCAGTGGCAGCAGGCAGCGACACAGAATGAACGGTGGCAACTGTGAGCCAGTTGCAGTGGCGGTGGCAGCTGAGGCAGTGCTCGATGTTTCTTCCCCCCCGACCCAGTGGGAGGTGAATTCACATGAACGCACCTCTGAACTCTGGGTCTTCGCTGACCAAAGGCAGCAGCTGTGAGTGGGGTGTGCTGGAAGGAGAGGGGAGTGGCGTGGTAAAGGGACGTACATTTGTTGGACTGTCACACCACAAAGTGAGAAACGGAAGCCAAGGACACTGCCCAATGTACAGTGGGGCTGGAGTTTTGCTCATGGTCAGATGTGTTCGAATCATGGTCAGATGTGTTCGAATCATGGTCAGATGTGTTCGACTCATGGTTATGGTGTTTTTTCCCAGATTGATGTCAGCTTCCTTTCCCCTTTTTATTAAGTTTCTCTCTGCTATACACCGACTCAGTGCTTGTGAGTGGAGAAGTATTGCCTCTTAGAGGTGGTACGTCATTTTCTCAGATTACTGGGTGGCGGCTCAAGCTGGTTCTGTGTTGTATTGTTCAGAGGGGCCCCTGGATATTGAACCTGGCCCATGTTGCGGCCAACTCCACCTGGCAGAAGGGCTACACTTCACCCTTTTCTAAAACCTGGCAAGCTGGTGTTTCAAGGGCATTATGAATCTGGAAGCTGGTCAGGGTCACCGACCAGCCCACTGAGGGGAGAGCTGTGCAGCAAGGCTGAGCTGAGGTATCTGGTATCTTTGGCGTCTTTCAGAACCTTGGCACATGCTGTCTCTGATCTTAGGGGCATCTGATAAACTCACCTGATGCTGGCCTACTTCTTTTGCCAGTTGCCTAAATTGGCCATCCTGAGTGGAACTTCCTTCAACCATCTAATACACTTTTACTGGACCTTCCTGTGCGAAGATGCTGCTATTCAGACAGGACAGAAAATGCTCTGGTTTGCTTGGCATTCACGTTCAGTCATTGGCTTGGTCCTGGTAAGCAACCTACTACACTCTTGCTGTACTTTTCTACAAAAACTTTGGTTGAATGAACAGTACATTTCCAGTGAAATGGGATCTGATTACTAGAGAAGGGATCGGGAAGTGAGGACTATTAGGTTTGAGTCCTGGGACTGCTGTCACTGACAGGTTGTGAGACTTCAGATAAATCCTGTATCCAATTTGTGCCTTGGTTTACTCATCTGTGAGATGGGTTCCCGGGTGGGGTGCGAGGGGTGTTTTGAGATTCAGTTTCTCAAAATGCTTTGAGATCCTGGCATGAAAGCACAGAGTATTATATTGTTATAACAGGTAGACTGCCTTTTCAAAGCATGTGCGCCATGGCTTTGACTGTCTGCTTTACTGGGCAGAGAGCCCGTTGTCTGTCATGCTTGATATCTTTCATACTACTAGTCTCAGCTGATTGTTTGCTCTGTATTTAAAGGCTCTGTTGTACTCCACACTTTCAGCTGGTGTGGGGGAGGGAGAAGGGAGTCTATCTGCTTTGCAAGAGTGAAACTGGCAGTTGTACATATTGGTTTGTAGCAGAAATTGTTGCACAAGAGACCACTGGCAACCTTCCCTTTACTAAGGAGACTATCAGCTAAACGTCACACATGTGTTTGCTCTGGGCCTGCCAAAAGCAGGGAAATGTACAGGGAGATTGTTTAAAACACTCTCAGTAAAACCCTGAAGAATCCGGTGCCTATGTCCCAAAGCAGGGGACAGAGATGCCCACAACTAGCCAGCCCCGCTTTGTACATCCTTCCTTACGCTTGGAGTCCCCTTCCCAAACTAGTCAGCCCTGCCTTGCCCTCTTTCATTCGAGTCTCTCCTTCAGCTGCACTTCCTCCATGTGGCCTGTAAAGCTTCACTTTCCTCTCTTAGTAACAGTACCATAAATAACATAAAATGTTAAAAATACACAAACTCCTCTAGACACCTTCATTATAACCAAAGCAACTGCCATGATCTTATTGCTCTAACCCTTGCCCTTCCTCCCCTACCACCAAATATTTCTTTCCCTGATTACGTCATGCTTTAAATCACAGCCTAGTCCCGCAAACACTCCCTACCCGGCAGAATACTTATGACGGTCAGTAGCCCCATTGGCTTCAATGGACCTATTGCACATAGTAAGTTTTATGCTGGGTAGGATGTGTTTGTAGGACCGGGGCCGTTTGGTTGCAAGCCCTTTGAGGGGTATCGTCTTTTGTCTATAAAGCATCATGTACACTCATGGTGCTGTATAAATAATTAATACCAGAGCTCACATCCAATAACCACCCACAGGAATTCATGGGATTGACTTGCTTGGCTGCTAAAAGGGATATCACAGAATTATGGAAGTCCGAGAAATCCTCCTAAACACAGTCTAGGTTAATAGCCTTTGGGAGCAACCTTTACCCTACTCTTGAAAAGGCTTTTTTATTGCACCAAAGGAAAGGCTAAAGAACGCACAGAAAGCACATTTTAAGTTAACCCAAATTCTGATTAGTGATACTGTTAAATGAGATTAAACTAAAGCCTTGGTCACCCAGGCTACCCTTTCATTGCACAACATGGGAGACCCAGGTGGAATCAAGATATTAACTGTTCTTGGTGTTAGCATTTGTTTGGCTTTCAGCTATGAATTGTTGTGCGTGTTGCATCCATTATTCCTTGGTGCGGGCCATAAGGTAATGAAATAGTGATGCTAATTTTATTTCTAAAGCACTCCCCCTTCTGATGAAGAACTGTGGAAGCTGTGCAAGAAAATGGAAATTTAAATCTCAAATACAAGAAACCCTTGGCCTAAAAGCTCACCCTCCTAACAGCCAAACCAACAGAACCAACCCAAGCTGTCATGTCAAAATAAATGACACTTATTTGGCCCCATTTAGTAAGTGTGTATGACTGAGTCTGGGTCTAACAGTGATCCAAAAATGTAACTTTTGCATGGGAAAAAGTGTTTGTAGCAGGGTGAATGGCTTTCCCCACCCCAATATGTGGGATTGATGAACTGAGGTAGCTGTTTGGTGGGGACATAATCCCATCTGACCTAAAATGTGACGGAGCGATCCCTAAAAGATTGCTACCTGGGAGCCCAGCGATCTGTCAGGATGAGACATAACAAGGAGATATTGAGTACAGCCTGGACCTCCACTGTTCAAGGTTTTAAAAATCAACTGGGCCAACTCAAAGTCAAACGGTTAGTTCCTAGGCAGCCGATGTAGCGCATACATGGTGTGTGATATGATCATGGACGCTCAAAACAACAAGTGAATTCTTAGACAATCCTGAACAGGCGAGAGTTCTAGGCATGAAGGAGCAACTTGGAAGTAGGCACAAAGCCGAAAGTAGAAATAGTGGTGAAACAGGAATCTTGGGCAGAGCAAAGGGAGTACAGTAAAAGACCTAATGCATCTTTCCGTCTCTAATAGCTATGGTTCATTTAAAATGCTGTCTCCAAGACTCACTGAAAACTTGTTACCTGTCCTAATAATTGCAATCAGTTCTATTATAGTTCTAATAAAAAATAACTTAAAAGCCATCTAGGAGGCATCTAAGGACAAACTTATCCAATGGGTTGAAGTGGATTGCATTACATGTTGCTAAAATGGAATTACCTTCATGACTACTAGGCTCAATTGAAGTAAGTGCTGCTATCTACCCAGCAGCAAGGCTTCTGTTTTCCTAGAGCAGAGGATGATGTTTGTATCTCACACCCAGCTGGCTATACTTTTCAAGCATTTCTACAGGATGGAGACCAAACTTACAGGTCCATGGGGCAAAAAAAATGAGAAACAGCTGTGAATTTTCAGCATACTGATGATACTCTTAAGTTGTATGTAAAAAAGCACTTTGCCAAGAAATCTCTCATACCTTGAACAACATGGTAAATTGGTCTTGGAAAAATGATGCATATGAAATTGGTGACAATAAATGGCTGTCCCTCAGTGAATGATTTCTATCTTCTAGGAATGCTTCTTGAAATGCTGAAGACCAGTTACCTGTGTCCCTTAGTTATTGAAAGAATAGTTGTTAAGACTTGAGTGGCCAACTTATCTCCTGCCAGCTTTAGAGCAGGATAAGTCCTGACCTTGAAAAGCACCATGTCAATGGCAAAGAAACACTGAACAGAGTCTGGAACCTTCCCAAGGTGTCACTGGAGTGCAGGTGCACCTGAAATTAAAAGCTCTGACTTTGTTTCTCCTTGCCTATAAAGCTGCAGTGGCAGGAGATGGACCTCTGCATGTCTAAAGATGGTTAGCACCCTTCTCTTCCAAAAGGAGGCAAGGATAATATATGGCACTTATTCTAAGAAAATATGACCTGCAGGCATCCTTAGCTCAAATAAGATCAATCCAGAGAAGACAGAAATGATGGTGCTAGTTTGGGGGAAGAAGCATCGTGAGGGTATGAAAGAATAGTGCTGCCTGCTGCTGACGTCCAAGAGGTCTGGAAGTCAGGGCTGCTTTTGGATTTCTCCCAGATTTCCATGTGGCCGGAGTTCCAAAGCACAATTTTTCATCTATGTTTGGGAAGGTAGTTTCAACCACTTCTCCAGGATGTGACTCAAACCAAGCTTTCGACTTTTTAACCAGTTTTGTTGTGCTGCAGCCTGGGGCTGGTAAATTTTCTGTTATAAGAAGACTATTGCATCAGACAAATGCTCTTACCTGATGAAATAAGATCAGGGAAAGCTTCAGGCCAAATAGTTTTTACCTACTCAATCTGTGTCGCCTTTCTAGTTTGGTGTGCACTAGCCTCTTCGGGTGAAATCCTGGCCCCATGGAAGTCAATGATAAAACTCCCATTGGGTTCTGTGGAGCCAGGATTTCACCCATTCACGTTTGAAAATTTTTAGCAGATTTTAGGCCTGGGGAACAGAAAATTTCTGTGCTGCTTAAAGATGTGGCATTTGGATCTTATTTGGCCTTTAGTCATGTTTTGTTTTGGGGCTGTCTGTGTAGCTCTCATGAAAGCCAAGTTGTTAAAATAATAATAAAAAGCCTTGTTTGCCAATTGCAGCCCACAGTGAATCTTTACGCCCATGTTCTAACGATGGCCATGCCATAGAAGCTGTACCTGAGGCATAGGTGAGAAATGTGACTGCAGGTCCACCTGGTTGAAATGCTCTAGCCTGATCCTCCATTACACCACTGCTGGGTGGTGTAATGGGGTCTCAGGATAACTGAGAATCAGGCCCAATTATGTTTTAATATTGATTTTTATTATTATTGCTGCACGTGAGCAATTTCAACAGGTGACACCATAATAAAAATATTACAGTGTACCTAAACAAGAGGCAAAAAATAAATAGGCAGGCTTAGGCCATCTGTGTTCAGTGCACAAGTTTATCTTCAACACATTGGAGGGAAGAGTATGAATTGCATTCTCCAGACTAATTTTTCCCTAATTTAATCCAGTGCAACCCTACTGAACTCAAGGGGCCAAAGTTGGCCCTGGAATAAATGCCAGTAACTCCACTGGAATTGTGCCTGGTTGTGCCAGGGTTGAGTGTGGCCCGGTAAGTGTCACTGGGTGGAGAGTGGAGGCTTTAGGTTGGAAATCACTCTTTGTAACGGCTTTACTCTGTTTCCTACAAATCAATTACTGAGGACTAGTTAATGGGGAACACATTAGAAACGTTTTCATTGTTATGCCTGAAATTTCCTTTGTACTAAACTGTTACCAAGTTAAAACATCAAGTACAAAAGCGCACACCCATCCGTGACTAACTGTATAAAGCAAACATCAAGAAGTGTGCTTTAAAATTAAAACAGTACAAGGCATGTGTTTTAATAGAAATCATCTCACAGAAACATTGTACATGTCTGATCCACCAACCGCACACTTCAGGCTCATATCATTGCAAAGAAGGAAGGAGAAGGAACCCATGCAAGTCCAGGCCATGAGTAGATGATATCACGGGACAATATATACAGATGGCATCATTTCCCCCCTTCCAACTGACACTTTCCTTCCATTAGTTTAGGGTTCTTTGTTTTTGGTGGGGGCAGAGTAGGAGGTTAGCTGTTGAACATGACATCCTTCTCTTCTTCTAGTTCCCATAGAGATGTCCTGTGCAAGTCTTGCCAGACATACAAACTGATCACTAATACTATAGGTGCAGTTCCATGGAGATAACTAGCTGTGTTTTAATAAGAGACCTGATGAAGGACAACAACCCTTTCCCACTTACCATTAAACGCTGCCTCCAGAGAACTACAAACTACAGAATATGTTATTCAAGCTACTGATTTTCCTCTTCATTACAAAGGACATTTTTGTTTGAATGTAGAGGGGAAATGAGACATGAAAAGCTGCTTACATAATGCAAGCGAAAGCAGAAAGAGGCAGGGACTCGGCATGTTTGTGGAGAAAGGGGCATAAATATTACCACCAATACACATTATTTGCCTAGCATTTAGAATCAGAAACAATAGAGGCTTTTTTACAAGACAAAAAATACAGATGAAGTGTTTGCAACTCTTGTTGCAGTGAATGTGAGTCTTTCTTTTGGTTTCATTTGGGAGTTGGAACGGAAACATGAATAAAACTCAGCAGTGACTCATCAAAACTGGGGAGTTCAAGGGTGGTTGGAGCTAGACAGGGCTTTTACACCTACTTTAAAGAGGGCCTAATTTCATGGTCACCCTCAGGTCAAAGGGATTCCATAATCCTGGAACCACAGATTCACAAATGTAAACATTTCCCCTGTTGACCCTGTAACTCCCATGAGGCTCAGCCCCATTTCCTCATTCTTCAGAAGAATGGGATGATCTAGAGAAAGCAGGAAGCTCAGAACACTTTCTAGGATTCAGTCCATTAAGGGCCTTTAGGCAGAAATCTGCTTCATTTACCCCATCCCCACGAGCATCATACTGCTATGTTCTGCACGAGTGCAGGCAATGCCTCTGTCTATTTGGGAGCCTAGTGATCAATGTGCATTTGTGAACATAAAAACCTCCTTCAAAATATGCTGACCATTGATTGCTAGGCTATATGTGCAATTGGAGGCAATAAGTGGTCTAAAATTGACCACGTGACTGCTCTTGTTTTGAACTTCATTAGACACTTAAACTTCCCCATGAAAACACTTCTCGTGTGTGTGTGTGTGAGATATTGTGGTTCACTGCAAACAGAAGGTGCTGAAAATAGCTTGAAAATAAAATTAGGGCACATTTTTACCTGTGTACAATTCCCAGTTACTAAAAGGTGTTGTAGGCCCATAACTGCATAAAGATTTGGGTCCCTTAGCCCTTGTAATGGGAATATTGACATGACCTTAATGATAGTGCCGCCACTAAGGGAGGTAGCATGGAGGAAGTGGTCTACGGCAAGTGCTGTCACTGTGTGGTGTGGTCAAATCACATACCTCACAATGCACCACAAGTTCCCCAACTGTAAAATAGCAAGCGGCTGCTTGCTCCCCTTTGTGAAATGCTTCATGAGTGAAAAATGCAGAGTGCAGGCGAAGTGGTGGTGCTTATTTCGCTTGCACTCGCACCTGCATTGGTATAGGCACTTTGCAAACAAAAGTTGAAATAGACTCTGCCCCATAGAACGTACGATCTAAAACACTAAATACAAATGAGTATTTGCTGTGGCGCCACTTAGCCTAAGCGTTTCAGGCGCAGTAGACATACCTGGAACATGTCAGAGCATTTCAGATGCTCATTGGGCATTCTTTAAAACTGTTAAACACAATGAAATATTTTTTTATTTACCTGTTTTGTAGAGGGAATAATCAGGGCTGTTGGAGGAAAACCGCTTTGAGATCACTGCAGAGAAGCATTTCCCAATAGCATTTTGATGCTGCTGTCTGGGGATCCAGTAGGAACAGCTGTGCACTAGCAGGAATGGTCCAATTTAAAGACTGGGGACACATGCATGACGGGAGTAACTCCCAGTGGGGATGAACTGGTCTCAGGATCTTTGGCAAGTTGTGTAGCAAGGGTCAAACTCTGCCCAAAGTGCACTGCCATACTGGACTATTGAACGACTGCCTCGCTGTTTATAAACATGTTGTGTGTAGCAGTGCTACACAGACCGGAACACCTGCATTGGGTCACCAGCCTTAGCATGCCTCAAAAGTGGTCCTGTAAATTGGTACCATGGGATTCATGTTTAATGTCTTACATGTTGAGGCCCCAATGCTGCTCTCCATTCCTGTGAGTGGGAGTTACCACAGCCTCCCAATCCCCTGATCTATGGCCAGGGAAACCCTTTCCCTAGACCGTCCCATCCCATAGAAGACTCATCAAAGAGGCTCCAGGTCTGCAGGCTGGGACGGATTAACTGGTAACAGCCAGCCATGCACACTACCTGAGATGTGAACATCAGTTTGTGTTCTTCCTGGTTTGGGCATCGCCAGGAATGGACAATTCGGCAGTTGTAAAATAGTTACAAATTCTGTTACCAATACATGACCCCGAAACAAATCCAGCTCACTCGCCCAGTGCTGTCCTGGCTCTGCAGGACTAACAAGAGTTAAAAATAGTAGACATCTTACTTTCTTTGTCAGAAAAATAAAGTCATGCCGCTGACTAGACACTGGGAGCAGGCCTAGGAAGGTGCCATTTTTGCTTGGATAGTTTTCTGAGCATATGTAGTCTGGAACTGAGTTGTTCATTGTCAGCCTTGTGCTCTTTCAAGAAGCACAGCATCAGGTTTAATGAATCTTCAAAAATCGTTTAATGTTGATCCTAAGGAAACATTGGTTCTGCTTCTCCAACTGCCTTCTACTTTGCGTGGTCACTTACACCTGCGTAAAGTAAGCACAAAACACTAGCCACTGAGCAAGGTGGCATTTTAAACTCCTTTTATATGGGTATAAATGACCACACAAGGCATGAAGCTAGGTAGAAGCAGGCCTATTGTTATTACAGGTTTCACAAATACTAAAATTACATTGCACTTGGAAGGTTGCATTACAAGTTAGTGCAGTAACATTTCCAAAGGACGCGGTGCCCAGGAACTGGCACTTACATTGCAAGTCTCATGAGAATCAACCGGAACGTTCTAGCTGGACTACTCAGGGGTTTTATTTGTGAAGTGGAAGGCATTTTCTGGAGTCTGCCACAGAAATGAAATGATCAACTCCCTTTTTTCTGGGGCAAAGCCTGGATACACTGCATAAGGAGTTCGGGGGAGACACCTGGAATTCAACACAGAGAAGAGGACAACATAAGCTTGGAGGACACCGATACTTCAGATATGGACTGTGTAGTTGTGTTTGTTTCTGAGTAACTCCAGGAGCAAAATTTTGATTTGTTACTGAGTTTTAGTGGAGGGGCTATCTGCCATTCATATAATACATGTTTATAATACAGCTGTTAAAGTAAAGAGTAGTTGGACTCTCAGGCCATCAAGCCTTTGCGGTTGCACAGAAATGGACCAAATGGCGAACGATTGCTACAGCCGACTGTCTGGATAAGCGTTGAACAAGAAGAAGTGGATCATGCCCAAGCAATCTCCTTGGTTACACCCAGGCAACGCCACAAAAGTCAATGGCATTGCTTGCATATGAATAACTTACCTTTGAATCTACTGTTGTAATTTACACTTGTGCTATTCATGCTGCTGTATAACATGAAGAGCATGAAAAAAAAGCAAAATTTCAGCCTGATAGTTTCCAAAGGTAGTAGAAGTAGAAGAGCAAAGTCATTCTGGCATTGGTTCCTTCATCCACCTGAGCTTCCAACCGAACAGCACAAAATACATTGAGAAACCCTTTGGCGACTATGTTGGACTAGAGATGGCAAAGCTGGGAAGTGACTGAGGTAGGTGATATTATCACCTGGGACAGATCTCCTATTCTGGCACATTTCTCATCAGGAGATGACATTGCTCTGAGTAACATCAGTTTCTCCTCCTCATGGAGCCAACCCCTGGAAGTGAATGAGCACCGCTGTCAAGGGGTAGGGTGGGACTCAGTGTGGTGGTGCTAGCTCTGCTCTTGGATGTGCCCAGATCTGTCGATTTCCCTGGAGACCTCTGAACAACTGCACAATCCAAGGGCTATGCCACTCCATCCCTCCAAATGGCAGCTGCAAGCCCCTCCCCAGTGTCAGCAGGAGGAATATTGCCCTAAAAACATGCAGTTCACCATGCAAAGTGTTTTTAAATAGGTTTCTCTCTCTCTCGTTTGTGGGTTTCTCTAAGGTAGGGGTTAATAGGGCCTGTAATATGTACGGCATATTTGGAAACACTGTCAACAGTAATCTAAGCCAGTGGCCCTCAACCTTTCCAGACTACTGTACCCCTTTCAGGAGTCTGACTTGCCTTGCATACCCCCAGGTTTCACCTCAGTTAAAAACTACTTGCTTACAAAATCAGACATAAAAATACAGAAGTGTCACAGCACACTGTTACTGAAAAATTGCTGACTTTCTCATTTTACCATATAATTATAAAATAAATCAACTGGAATATAAATATTATACTTACATTTCAGTGTGTAGTGTATATAGAGCAGTATAAACAAGTCATTGTATGAAATTTTAGTTTGTACTGACTTCGGTTGTGCTTTTTATGTAGCCTGTTGTAAAACTAGGTAAATATCTAGATGAGTTGATGTACCCCCTGGAAGACCTCTGTGTACCCCCAGGGATAAGCATACCCCTGGCTGAGAACCACTGATCTAAGCCTGTCCTAGGTTAGCAGGCTGCTAGGCTGAAGGGTGCAGAAGAACCGCCCACGTCCATAGCCAATGGAGACAATGTGCCCCTTGAGCAAAACACCGGTCACAGTTCAATATTTCTCTACCATTTTAAGAACCCTGATCCTGCCAAATGCCTCCTGGAAGTTACACACTTTCACAGGAGCTGAGGTGCTCAGCATTAGAGGTGGCTCACAAAAGGGGAATCCATTTCTGAGAAAACATTGGTTTTTGGGGGAAATTTTTTTTTTACCCTAAGCAGGATGAAATGACAAATGTGAAAGTTTTGGTTTGTTGACTGACCTCAGAGACGGTTGTGTGTGAAGATGACAAAAGACGGCCTAGATACCAAAGAGCCTGGGTACTCAACCTCCCCAGCTCTGGGAGTCAGACAGGCACTGCCCATACTTGGAACTGGGGGGGAGCCCCCAGAAGTTGAGAACTCTGAGCATGAAGGTCCTTACTCTGCACTCTGCAGAGGATCAGATGTAAAGCCACTACTTTGTGGATATAACTTTTCAGCAGCAACTAGAGGTTTGTGTGTGTTATGATACTTATTACCTTGCGGAGGGATCTCTATAGAGCATCAAAGGACTTTCACAGATGGGGCCCAGTTACATGTGCAACTTGCACTGTTTCCCTGTATTGTTATTTGTGTGTTTTCTGGTCAGGTGAGTCATCCAGGTTGTGATTTGTGGGTTATGTGCTTGTGAAATCTTACGTAATTGTAATTCAATTGTTGTGCAGTTGACAGCTGCGTCATGTTTTTGTTGCATAAGATTTAAAAATGGAAAGCTCTTAAAAAATTATATCCTTGAGTCTAAAATGAGCTTGTTACGTATAAACAGAACCATAGTTTCATAGGAGGCAGCCCCGTGGTGGAAGATTATGGTCTAGTCCAGTTCTTGGCATAGGTTCTAGTTGTTTATTGTAAATTTTTGTGACTTTTCAAGTAGTTCTGCTAGGTGAATATTTTTAAAGATAAAGAAGAGATGACACCACCATTGTACACATGAACTGATGTGGTTTTACTGCATTTGCCCACATAGCTGAACATTCTGGTACCGAGTGCAGCTGCCAGTTTCATCTCTAATACCATTCCTTCTTTACATCTGTTTCAACAGTTTTCTTCCCTTTTCTCGATAACACTTCCATCCTATCTGCTGTTCCTGATCAGAATGCAGTTATTAAAAACACTCAGTTGATGCAAACGGTGGGTTGATACAACACACAGAATGGGGTGTAGATGTGTTTCACACAACAGAGAGCAGAATTAAGGGGGAAATGTTCCTTGGAGGCAAGACGCCTTTCCAATTGATAATGGGGAGGGAAATCAAATACGGTAACTGCTTTTCCTGGAGTATATTGCGACTGATCATTACTAACATCAGTTCATATTTAAGCAAAGACTTTTCATGATTTAAACTTCTGTTTGCATACAACTCTGAGTAGTGCATCTTAAAGTCATACATATTGATATAGAATGAAGAATGCATAATGTCTGCATAAAAAGATAAGCTGTATGACTATATATGAAGACAACAACTACAATTCTCACAGCACTGTCATTGGTTAATTTTAAAATATTCAAGCATTTATTTTAAAAAAGAGTAAAGCTGAACTTAAACTACACTACGAAAAAATTGTGTAACTGAATCAATGCTGACTCTTATTAATAAATTTTAAACTTTACCTTTTTTCATAACACTTTGTTAATTAATTGTTATTTTAAGTTCCAGTAACATGATCAGATTTCTGCTGCCTCTGGGCAATTGAGTTATGATCTGATCTCAAGCTCAAAGGGAAATGCTCAATTTTATTTTCCCCCAGTTGAATAAACAGTACCATGTATACTATCTCTTGTGTTAGAATAGTGTTGTCTTCACATAAGACTCAAATAATGGTATTAGTCATTCATTTCCTTGTACACATACACCCTATTGCGTGTTGACAGGTTTATAAGGATGCAGTGGCGGCCGTGGGTGCTGGGAAGCTCCTAGACGACAGCCTTTGAATCCTTGCAGTCCTGAGCAATGGTGCCTGAGTTAGTCTGTTTATTGTCTGCTTTCTCTCCCAGATGCTTGACTTGTCTGAAAGATTAATACATTAACAAGAGCGGTAAGGTCCAGGGTTGCACATCTTTAAGACATGTTTATTAGCAGATGGCACATGAGAGTCAAAGGTCACCATGAAAGGTGACATTTTAAAGTGAAACAACAATATTTATGTTCAGATACTATGCTGATGAGATCATGTGGAAAATGTTTCTGATTAAATCAGTTTTATAAATAGGCACAGTATATCTATTGAAAATTCCAAATGCCACTTATATTTATAGTCTATCTCTTACGCTGCTATTTGGTAACTTAACACTACTTTGTTCCTTGAGCTACGTTAAAAGTTGGAAAAATGTACTGGTTTTTACAAACAATCCTATTTTCTTTCAAAATAATTAATTTTAAAAAATCCACTATGAAACTTACATCTAGTGTATATTCCTCAAAGCTAAAATTCCAGATCAGTGTTCTTAAGGACTGAAAGAAATTCTGCTTTACTTTCAAATTCTTTAGGATAAAATTGACATTACATACATAAACACTGATTGGCAGAAAGCTACTTAAATGCAACATCATGCACTGCAACCTGTTTGACTAAAGGCAAGATCGATCGCTAAAATAAAATGTCCAGTTACTCATGTTAGGCTAATTACGTGATAATCATACAATTAAAATGAAAAACTTTGCAAGAGAAGGCTGGCTGCATCATTACTAGTTAGTAAACACTACAACTAGTACTAAAAGTGAAATGCATTTTATGTGAGCAAATTGTCAAATTATATGTGAATTCTAGAGGAAATGAACTACCCTTTTTGCTAAGTTCTAAAAGGGCAATTAAGCTTTTAATTAACATTGTTTCTATGGCACAGCACACAGGCATTAAAATATAAAAGACTAAATGACACTTACTTTTCAAGTGTTCCATTTTCAACCTTCATAGCCCCTTCCACTGGATCCAGTTCTTGTTCCGAAAACTGTTTCAAGGCACTTAAAGCTGCCTGAATAAAAAATGAGTTGTCAACTACTAGTACTGTAATGATATAATGAAGACAGTCACTAATGACAGTTCTTTTTAAATGCACCTCTTGTATATTGAGGCAAATTAAGTTAGGATGGTAGTAAAGAGTCTATAGTACAATGCCATGATAAAGAGCTGGTTTGTGAGCAAAGAATGATATATTCACCTCTCCATGCATATGAGTAACTCCCATTAAGGATTAATGAAAGTTGTGTTACTAGCATTAAGGAGAGACTATGCCCATTAGAATTCTCACTTCTCTATGACGCCTTCCCAGCCTCCCTTAGTGTGTTTATGGAGCTGACACTTCCCTTTGGTCCTGAGGAGGGAATCTTAGGTCAGTAATTCTTGCAAGACTCATAGACTGTAAGGTCAGAAGGGACCATCATGATCATATAGTCCAGTGGTTCTCAGCCCATGGGCCGCATGTGGCCCAATTAGAACACAGCGGCAGTCTAGCTGTGCGCTAAAAAGAAAATTAAAAATTCTCTGATTGGGCCTGGCAAAGGATGGGGCCATTTGGAGCACTCTTGGCAGCAGCTGGGGAGGTGAGTGCAGCAGGGGGACAGTGTGCAGGAGAGTGGGTCTCTGGGCAGTGAGGGGGTAGAGGGAGAAGGGCAGCATAGGACCAGGGACTAGGGGTGTGGAGGGGGGGCTGCTGCAGCACCCCCAAGTTTTACTTGGGGGCTCTGCTCCTGGCCCTGCGCCACGGGATGTGTTGGGGGGAGCTCCGGGCATAGGGGTTTGTGGGGGGGATTAGCGGGGCCGGACTCTGGGCAAGGGGACGGTGCGGTGCATGGTACAGATCTGCCCCCGAGGGGAAGGGGCAGGCTGGCAGTGCAAGGCTGGGCAGGCCAGTGTGTCTGGCGCAGTGGTTCTCAGCCTGCAGCCCACAATGGTAAATAGGTTGAGAATAACTGATCTAGTCTGACCTCCTGCACATTGCAGGCCACAGAACCTCACCCACCCACTCCTGTAATAGACCCCATACCCTCTGGCTGAGTTCCTGGAGTCCTCAAAAATCATGATTTAAAGACTTCAAGTTACAGAGAATCCGAGAGATGTGGGTCGTGTAACGTAATAAAAAGGAGGAACACTGACGGGGTGGTGGTGGAGGAAGATGCCTACATCCCAATGGCTAGATCTAGAATAGCACTGTGGGTGGCGCTGATAATATTTTATACATGGGTCAATGAAAGACACTGAGAAGGTACTTGAGCCTATACTGGATGACGGGAAGGCAACAGGAATGGAACAATATTACAATTTATAGGACTTAAATTTATTTGTGTAAGTGCATTCTTTATTCCTTTACTTCTGTCTCCTCCCCTACATCTGCTTCAGTTTGCTAGGTAAATCCCTCTTCTCTCTGCTGACTGCTCTGGCAACTGAGAGGAATGATTAATTTCCCATGATTAATTAGCAGGAATTGATTATGAAATTTTCAGATACTACATATCTCACCCTCAGAACACACCTATTATAACAAACAAGTTGCCACCTGTTTTGTCTTAAAGTTGAAATGCAAAGCTAACCTGAAAAACAGATTTCATTATCTCAATGTCCCTAATAATCAAGCTGCATCAGGCATTGAGCATATAAAAAGTTTTAACCATCTTTTTAAAATTCTGTTTCTTTTCTCTGAGACTTTCTCAGAACGTCCTGGTTCACAGAAGGTATCCAAGAATGTGACATCACAAATATCAGAACTCTCAATGCAATCTATACCTAATGTCATATGCTGGGAAGCCTTCAGTGACCCAAGAAGTGCCAAGAGGATTTCAGAAAAGATTTCAGAAAACAAAATTAATAGGGCTGTCAAGTGATTAAAAAAATTAATCGTGATTAATCATGCAATTTTTAAAAATCATAATTAATCACGCCTTTAAACAATAATAGAATACTATTTATTTAAATAATTGTGGATGTTTTCTACATTTTCTAATATATTGATTTCAATTACAACACAGAATACAAAGTGTACCGTGCTCACTTGATATTTATTTTTGATTACAAGTATTTGTACTGTAAAAAACCAAAAGAAATAATATTTTTCAATTCACCTAATACAAGTACTGTACTGCAATCTCTTTATCATGAAAGTTGAACTCAAATGTAGAATTATGTAAAAAAAAACAACCCCTGCATTCAAAAATAAAACATTGTAAAATTTTAGAGCCTGCACGTCCACTCAATCCTACTTCTTGTTCAGCCAATCGCTCAGACAAACAAGTTTGGTTACATTTGCAGGAGATAATGCTGCCCACTTCTTGTTCACAATGTTACCTGAAAGTGAGAACAGGCATTCTCATGGCACTGTTGTAGCCCGCATTGCAAGATATTTACATGCCAGATGCACTAAAGATTCATATGTCCCTTCATGCTTTAACCACCATTCCAGGGGACATGCATCCATGCTAATGATGGGTTCTGCTCGATAAGAATCCAAAGCAGTGCAGACCGACGCATGTTCCTTTTCATTATCTGAGCCCTAGTCTACACTACGGGGTTAGGTCGAATTTAGCCGCATTAGGTTGACTGAAAAATGACTGCATCCACACAACCAACCCTGTTCCGTCGACCTAAAGGGCTCTTAAAATCGACTTCTGTATTCCTCCCCGACGAGGGGAGTAGCGCTAAACCTAACCTTGCTGGGTCGAATTTTGGGTAGTGTGGATGCAAATCAACAGTATTGGCCTCTGGGAGCTATCCCAGTGTGCTCCATTGTGACTGCTCTGGACAGCACTTTGAACTCCGATGCACTAGCCAGGTACACAGGAAAAGTCCAGGGAACTTTTGAATTTCACTTCCTGTTTGGTCAGTGTGGCGAACTCAGCAGCACAGGTGACCCCCCGTCCCCCCAGAATCGTAGAACATAGAATGTTTCTACGTTCCCCCTATCATCTCCGTCCCTGAGGTTATCGCAGATTAGAAGGCGAAAAAAACGCACTCGCGATGACATGTTTTCTGAGCTCATGGAGTCCTCCCGCACTGATAGGGCACAGCTTAATGCATGTAGGCATTCAGTGGCAGAGGCCAGGAAAGGGAGGCAAGACGCGATGCTGAGGCTAATGGGGGAGCAAACGGACATGATGAAGTGTCTGTTGGGGGAGCAAACGGACATGATGAAGCATCTGTTGGAGCTGCAGGAAAGCCAACAAGAGCACAGACCCCTGCTGCATCCACTGTATAACCGCCTACCCTCCTCCCCATGTTCCATAGCCTCCTCACCCAGATGCCCAAGAACGTGGGGGGGGGGAAGGCTCCGGGCACCCAGCCACTCCACTCCAGGGGATGGCCCAAGCAACAGAAGGCTGTCATTCAAACAGTTTTATTTTTAGTGTGGCTACAGTAAGCAATGTGGCCTTGTCCTTCCCTCTTCCCCCACCCCACCCAGGCTACCTTGTCCATTATCTCATTTTTTTTAATTAATAAAGAAAGAATGCATGTTTTCAAAACAATAGTTACTTTATTTCGAAGGGGGGAGGGTGGTTGGCTTACAGGGAATTAAGATCAACAAAGGGGGCGGGTTTGCATCAAGGAGAAACACACACAACTGTCACACGCAGCCTGGCCAGTCATGAAACTGGTTTACAAAGCTTCTCTGATGCGCAGCGCACCTTGTTGTGCTCTTCTAATTGCCCTGGTGTCTGGCGGCTCAAAATTGGATGCCAGGAGATTTGCCTCAACCTCCCACCCCACCATAAACATCTCCCCCTTACCCTCACAGATATTATAGAGCACAGAGCAAGCAGCAGTAACAATAGGAATGTTGGTTGCGCTGAGGTCTGACGAACAGCGCCAGCAAGCTTTTAAACATCCAAAGGCACATTCTACCACCATTCAGCACTTGCTCAGCTTATAGTTGAATTGCTCCTTACTAATGTCCAGGCTTCACGAGCCACGGGAGCAAGGGGAAGGCTGGGGTAGGTGCGACTGCGTGGTGCTACTGGCTGGGAGAGCAGCCTGAGGCAGAAGCCTCTAGCTTGCAGGAGAGCAGAGTTGCAGCGGAAGCGGTGGAGCCATAAACCATGCCCTGGAGGTTGCTAGGACCCAGGCAGGAAAGATGTTCCCAGAACCCCAGGCCGAGCTATATGTCCGATGAGGACGGCTACCAATCCTACTGCACCATCTGCTGCAGAGTAGCAAGAGAGCAGAGTTGCAGCGGAAGCGGTGGAGCCGTACACCATGGACAAGGACGGCTAGCAGTCCTACTGCACCGTCTGCTGCGAAGGCATCCAGGAGCTGCTGCTCTGTGGCAATGCCAGCTGCTGCAGGTGCTCCTGTGTCGAATGCTTGGAGGTCCTGGTAGGGCAAGGTACCTCGGCCAAGGCAAAAGAGCAAGAGCCCTGGAGCCGTTACTTGTGTCAACCACAGAAGTGCTATGGGGTGTTACAGCGCCAACCAGACTGGAATGTACGGCTGCAAGACTTCTTCACCAGCAACGAAGGACAGGAATATGATGCACCTCAAATCTAAAAAGGCCCGCACATTTCCCAGAGTCACTACCCTTGATAACAGAATGTCAATGATTGCATTGGCTACTTGGATCACAGCAGCCCCTACAGTAGACTTGCCCACAACAGCAGCGGTGAGGGTGAGCTGAGCGGGCTCCATGCTTGCCGTGGTATGGCGTCTGCATGGGTAACCCAGGAAAAAAGGCACGAAACGATTGTCTGTTGTTGCTTTCACGGAGGGAGAGGCGACTGACAACATGTACCCAAAACCACCCATGAAAATGTTTTTGCCTCATCAGGCATTGGGAACTTAACCCAGAATTCCAATGGGCGGTGGAGACTGCGGGAACTGTGGGATAGCTACCCCACAGTGCGCCGCTTCGTAAGTCGATGCTAGCCACGGTAGTGAGGACACACTCTGCCGACTTAATGCGCTTAGTGTGGACATACGCAATGACTGTATAAAATCGAATTCTAAAAATTGACTTCTATAAAATCGACCTAATTTCATAGTGTAGACATACCCTGAGTCAGATGCCACCAGCAGAAGGTTGATTTTCCTTTTTGGTGTTCTGGGTTTTGTAGTTTCTGCATCGGAATGTTGCTCTTTTAAGACTTCTGAAAGCATGCTCCACACCTCGTCCCTCTCAGATTTTGGAAGGCACTTCAGATTCTTAAACCTTGTGTCGAGTGCTCTTGGTATCTTAAAAAAATCTCACCTTGGTACCTTCTTTGCATTTTGTCAAATCTGCAGTGAAAGTGTTCTTAAAATGAACATGTCTGGGTCATCATCCAAGACTGCTATAACATGAAATATATGGCAGAATGAGGATAAAACAGAGCAGGGAATATACAATTATCTCCCAAGTTCAGTCACAAATGTAATTAGTGCATTATTTTTTTAACGAGCGTTATCAGCATGGAACCATGTTCTCTGGAATGGTGGCCAAAGCATGAAGGGACATACGAATGTTTAGCATATCTGGCATGTAAATACTTTGAAATGCCAGCTACAAAAGTGCCATGCAAATGCCTGTTCTCACTTTCAGGTGACATTGTAAAGAAGAAGAGGGCAGCATTATCTCCTTTAAATGTAAACAAATTTGTCTTAGCAATTGGCTGAACAAGAAGTAGGACTGAGTGGACTTGTAGGCTCTGAAGTTTTACATTATTTTGTTTTTGACTGCAGTTATGTAACAAAAAAAATCTACATTTGTAAGTTGCACTTTCATGACATAGAGATTGCACTACAGTACTTGTATGAGATAAACTGAAAAACACTATTTCTTTTGTTTATCATTTTTACAGTGCACATATCTGTAATCAAAAATAATATATACTTTGATTTGTTACAACAGTGTACAATGTAAAAAATGTATGAATATGTAGAAAATGTATGAAAATGTAGAAAAACATCCAAAATATTTAATAAATTTCAATTGGTATTCTATTGTTTAACAGTGTGATTAAAACTGTGATTAATCATGATTAATTTTTTTAATCACAATTAATTTTTTGGTTAATCGCTTGAGTTAACTGCAATTAATCCACAGCTCTAAAAATTAACACACATTTTGGTGTCAAAAGCTCCCCTATGTTAGTGGGGACATTCAACAAGAAGAACTAGGCTGAATTTATTTTTTGCTCCGTAATTCACCTTTATCCTGAAACTTTCCATTCCTCAAGGACAAACCCCAGAATAAACATTTAGAAACTGGAGAGTTCAGTGAAGTTTCTTTATTCCTACTTGTCAACATAAACAGGTTCTCTGTATGCTTTTATCTGAATTTTCAGTTCCTGTTGGACCAGAGACACAGCCATCACCCCAAGAATCACACACAGGCTACTGTTGTAACAAAATGCTGGATCTGCTTTCACAATTAAAGTGATAGTTATTCCTGGATTCTCTCCGTGGTGCCTTCCCTTGAAATGTATGTTAACATAATTTAAATATTGCTAGACAACCTGTATCCGGGCCAGCTGAATAGCACCACAAGGATTGTGATGCTGCATTATATTAATGGTCTATCCATTCCAATATCCTATTTCTGACAATGAACAGTACCTAAAGCTTTCAGAAGACAGCACAAGAAACTTCATAATGGGCAAGCATGGAGTAACTTGACCCTCGGAGAAGTTTCTTCCTAATTCCGGGCAGTTGGTAGTTGGATTATATCAAGAAGCATGAGGGTTTGCACGTTTTTATCTTATAAATGCAATTATGGATTTATTATTATCCATATAAATATCTGAACCTTTAAAAATATCCTGCTAAACTTGCGTTTATCAGCATTACCAACATGCCCCCCTTGCCCTGCCACCCACTCCTTCTTGACTTCCAATGTATTAACACTGATAACTTCTTGTCTGCTCTCGGCCCCCTCCTCCATTGACGTGGTTGTTGATTCTCTCCATTCTACAGTCTTCACCACCCACAACTCCTTTGTTACTGTCTCCCATCACATAGTCTGCCTTACCAAAGCCCAGCACTGGATCAACCCAAGTATCTGCTTCCTCTGTTCCACCTCTAGCAACTCTAGGAAAGCCATATGATCATGCAATCTTCCTCCACAACAAATTTGTTCTCTTACTGCTGCAGTTCTGCTATTTTCCTAGCCAAGCAGCTTTATTTTTCCACCTGTACTGACATGCCCTATTGCCTCCCCTCCCTTCTCCTCCGACAACAAGATTTCTTATTTAATCTCCTCTAACTCCTCCATATGCTCCAGTGGATACCCCTCCCCATCCCATTCTGCTTTGTCTCTCTTGTCCCCACTCTCCCTTATCCTTCTCCACAGGCTCCTTCCCCTCACAATACAAGCATGCTTTAATCTCCTCCATCATAAAATCAAAATTCTACCCTTGACTCCCACCTGCCTCTCCAAATACTGCCAAGCTTATTGAACACAGCATGTACAACTGCTGCCTTGAGTTCCTCTCCTCCAACTTCATTCTTTACCCTCGTTAAACCACCTTCCCAACCTTGAAACTGCTCTCTTTAAAGTCTCAAGTGACCTCTATTCCATCTTTGTTCTCCTTGAGCTCTCAGAGGCCTTTGACACCACTGACCCACTTGCTACTTCTTAAATTTCAGTTTTCCATTGGCTTTTGAGACTCTGTTCTCTCATGTTGCTCTTTCTGTGGACTGTTGAGTGGGTCCTCTTCTCCTCTTTCTAGTGGGTATTCCTCAAGGCCCAGTCTTTGGCTCCCTATTCTTCTCTTGATACCTTTTCTTTCAGAGATCTTAACCACAAGTATGGCTTCAAATACCATCTTTACGCTGACTACTCACAAATATACCTCTCCATTAAAGGTTTGCCTCTTTCCATTCAATCTCAGATCTTCATCTATCTTTCTGACATCTCCATATGGATGTCCAGCTGGCAACATGGCCAAAACTGAGCTTTTGAACTCCAACCCAAAAGCCTTCCTATTTTTCCTTCACTTTGAATAATTCCACCATTCAGTCACTCAAATCAGTTATTTCCCTCTTATAAATCTCTGCACATCCAAACCATGTCCAAGTCTCACTGCTTCTATCTACATAATATTTCTAAGATTTGTCCTATTCTATCTATCCAGACTACCAGGCGCTCATCATCTCACACCTCAATTTATTTCCTCTCTAGCACTGAAGCCAGCCACACTGCCTCCCTCGGATCAATTCAAAATGCTGATGCTAGGATAGTCTTCCTGACACTGGCATTCTGACCACATCCACCCCCTTTGCTGTTTCCTTCCAGTGGCTCCCTGTCTTCCACTGCATGAAACACAATCTCCTTGTCTTTGTCTTCAAGGCCCATCATTCTTCAGCCCCACCCTATAAGATCTATGAGTTCTCAACCTTTACCTTTTCTCTACCAATAATGCCAGCTGTGATTTTCTGATTAGCTGCTTGTCCTTCAGTCACCTCTATGCTTTCTCCTATGCCACCTCCTATGCATGGGGAAAAACTCACTGTTATAATTTGTAAAGCCATCACCTTATTCTCATTAAGACATCTGTTGTGTGCCTACAAAATCAATACTGTCTGGCATTGGTTAGGGCAGTGGCAAGCTGAGACTTCTGCTTTTCTGTTACCTCATCCCCATTTGTCTGTTTTATCCATCTGTTGCTTCCTGTCTGATTCCAAGATTGTAAATTCTCTGGGGCAGGAACTGTTGTTTTGTTTTAACTTGTCTGTATAGTGCAGGGTGGATTGATTTAAATCAGCAGACAGGAAACCTTGATTTAAATAATCAATTTTTAACTTGTTTTCAATTGGTCCTTATTAGGTATTTTCCTAAAGAAAGGTTGGTTCTCACTGGTTGGTAACCATTTAAAAATGTTGATTTGCAACTAAATATAGTCTTTATACTAAATTTGTTACTATTCTTTGCTAACCATACATATTTAAGCAATTGTATATCTTAGCATGCATTGATTCACGTTGTTTATTTTTACATTTTTATTATGTTAGGAAATGATGCATTTCTTATTTACTGCATGATTACTTTTTTTTAGTTATGATTTGCATCAAGCTCTATTTGGATGGACATTGCAATTCAATTAAAAATGCACAAAAAGCACTTTAAAATTGTTTCCTACATAAAACAACCTTAAATGTTCTGGATACTTTTTTATATAAGTTTATCAAAACACGTTTTGCATTGAAAACCAGCTGGTTTATTAAACAACGGAAGGATTATCTGTAATTACTCAATTGAATTGATTGTTTCTGATCACCATGTCTTTAAAGACTTTTGAACCAGTAGATTTCATTCTCACCTCTAGTTTGTATTTGTAGATTGGAAGAGGAAAACAAGCTTTTCGGCAATTTCAACTCTCAATCAGTTTCTTAACTTTCAGTGAACTAGCCATTAAACTGTACTAGTTGAATAAACTGAAATGAAGAAAATGTTCTTTCTGTACCTGCAAAAAGCTGCCAAATGCTGATTTAGCACTTCAACAAACTGGTTCCAGGTGCTTATTCAGTGATTTCCACCAGTTCAGTGGTTTGACTTTCTTTAAAGCTTTGGCAGCAAATATGTACTGCTTAATATATTCTAAATTAAATGTAGCCTGTATTAAACATAATTAATGATTTTAGTATTATAGTGAGTTTCGTTTTTTAACATAGGTTATCAGAATTTTAAATAGGTTTATTTCTAAGAAGTGAAATGTATTAATTTAAATAGAAAAGCTGATTTAAATAAAAATTAATATTTTAATTTACAATTTTTTCTTCTTTTTATCATACTGCTGTATGTCCTAGCACAATGGAGCCCTGATACTTCATTGGGGCTTATAGGTGATATTATATAAATTAATAAGCATCCAGCCTCTATCTTGTAGAAGTGAGTTCACAGGTTAATTATGTGCTGTTACCTTCAGAAAAACTCAAGGAGGATGGCTGAGGTCTCAAGGGACTGGAGAAGGGAGTTACTGATCTTTAAAAAAGGGAATGAAGAGGACCCGGAGAATTATAGACCAGTCATCCTAACTTTGGTACCTGGAAAGATACTGGAACAAATTATTAAACAATCAGTTTGTAAGTATCTGGAGGATAATCGGGTTATAAGGAATAGCCAGCATGGATTTGTCAAGAACAAATCATGGCAACTGACCTAATTTCCTTCTTTGACCAGGTTAATGGCCTAGTGGATAGGAAGATGTGATATATCCTGATTTCAGTAAGACTTTTGATGCAATCTCACTTGACATTCTCAAAAGCAAATGAGAGAAATGTGGTCTAGATGAAATTGCTATTAGGTGAGTGCACAACTGGCAGAAAGACCATACTCAGAGTAGTTATCTATGGTTTGTTCCAACCAAGAGGGTGTAGTTAGTGAGGTCCCATAGCGGTCAGTCCTGAGTCTAGTACTATTCAATATTTTCATTAATCATTTGGTGAATGGAGTGGAGAATCTGCTTATAAAACTTGCGGATGACACCAAGCTGGGAGGATTGCAAGCACTTTGAGGACAGGATTAGAATTTAAAATGACCTTGACACACAGGAGAATTGGTCTGAAATCAGCAAGATGAAATTCAGTCAAGACAAGTATTCACTTAGGAAGGAATAATTCTGGGGTGTATTAACAAGAGTGTTGTATGTAAGACATGGGTGGTAACTATTCCATACTACTTGGTACTGGTGAAGCCTCAGCTGGAGTACTGTGTCCAATTCTCGGTGCCACACTTCAAGAAAGATGTAGACAAACTGGAGTGAGTCCAGAGGAGAGCAACAAAAATGATCAAAGGTTTAGAAAACCTGACCTATGAGGAAAGATTAAAAAAACTGGGCATGTTTAGTCTTGAGAAAAGAAGATGGAGGGGGGACCTGATAACAATCTTCAAATATGTTATGGGCTGGTATAAAGAAGACTATGATCAATTGTTCTCCATGTCCATTGAAGGTAGGGCAAGTAGTAATGGACTTAATCTGCAGTAAGGGAGATTTAAGTTAGATATTAGGAAAAACTTTCTAACTATAAAGGTTGTTAAGTTCTGGAATGGGCTTCCAAGGAAGGTTGTGGAATCCTCATCACTGGAGGTTTTTAAAACAGATTGGACAAACAGCTGTCAGGGATGGTCTAGGTATACTTGGTCCTGCCTCAGTGCAGGGGGTCAGACTTGATGACCTCTCAAGGTCCCTTTCAGCCTTGCATTTTTATGATTCTATGAACTAAAAGTCATTGAAAACACTTGTCAAGAGCCAAAATGGGCCTATACAGACTTCTTTTTAAATTAATTGTTAAAATTATCGAGATCAGAATAAATTTTCTTTGTTACATATCTACTATTGTTTTACTTGTCTAACTGCCTACTGTGGAGATATGCTAAGGAGGATGAAAAGTTGTAGAGTAGCTTCAACAAGTATTTCTTTAATCTTTGCTGAAACCCTATTTTGGAACGTCTTAGAGGAATATTATCCTGGATCTCACAATAGAGTCTGTAAGAACATCTCTTTTCCTTTTTCTTTGGCAGTGGAAGAATATCACTGCAAAAATAAACTGTGCTGAATGAAGGCGCTGGTCTTTACTACCCTGATGTCAAGGATGGAAACATGGGACATTTTTATCTGATTTATATAGGGAAAATCCTCAGTAAGATACCATTCAATGTTAAATACTATTTACAAAACCTTACAAAACTTTAAAAAGAAATCTTGATGCTTATTTTGTGAAAGCAATCCAATTAGTCTCACTTGTCTTGTAACATTGAGAACAGAGGTGCGTGCACACATACTTCTCACAGAGACCTAAACATGGAAGAAAGGGAAGAAAGGTAAGCAGCAGGATACGGACCCTGGACTTCAGGAAAGCAGACTTCGACTCCCTCAGGGAACAGATGGCCAGGATCCCCTGGGGGACTAACATGAAGGGGAAGGGAGTCCAGGAGAGCTGGCTGTATTTCAAGGAATCCCTGTTGAGGTTACAGGGACAAACCATCCCGATGAGTCGAAAGAATAGTAAATATGGCAGGCGACCAGCTTGGCTTAATGGTGAAATCCTAGCGGATCTTAAACATAAAAAAGAAGCTTACAAGAAGTGGAAGGTTGGACATATGACCAGGGAAGAGTATAAAAATATTGCTCGGGCATGTAGGAAAGATATCAGGAGGGCCAAATCGCACCTGGAGCTGCAGCTAGCAAGAGATGTCAAGAGTAACAAGAAGGGTTTCTTCAGGTATGTTGGCAACAAGAAGAAAGCCAAGGAAAGTGTGGGCCCCTTACTGAATGAGGGAGGCAACCTAGTGACAGAGGATGTGGAAAAAGCTAATGTACTCAATGCTTTTTTTGCCTCTGTTTTCACTAACAAGGTCAGCTCCCAGACTGCTGCGCTGGGCATCACAAAATGGGGAAGAGATGGCCAGCCCTCTGTAGAGATAGAGGTGGTTAGGGACTACTTAGAAAAGCTGGACGTGCACAAGTCCATGGGGCCGGACGAATTGCATCCGAGAGTGCTGAAGGAATTGGCGGCTGTGATTGCAGAGCCCTTGGCCATTATCTTTGAAAACTCGTGGCGAACGGGGGAAGTCCCGGATGACTGGAAAAAGGCTAATGTAGTGCCCATCTTTAAAAAAGGGAAGAAGGAGGATCCTGGGAACTACAGGCCAGTCAGCCTCACCTCAGTCCCTGGAAAAATCATGGAGCAGGTCCTCAAAGAATCAATCCTGAAGCACTTAGAGGAGAGGAAAGTGATCAGGAACAGTCAGCATGGATTCACCAAGGGAAGGTCATGCCTGACTAATCTAATCGCCTTTTATGATGAGATTACTGGTTCTGTGGATGAAGGGAAAGCAGTGGATGTATTGTTTCTTGACTTTAGCAAAGCTTTTGACACGGTCTCCCACAGCATTCTTGTCAGCAAGTTAAGGAAGTATGGGCTGGATGAATGCACTATAAGGTGGGTAGAAAGCTGGCTAGATTGTCGGGCTCAACGGGTAGTGATCAATGGCTCCATGTCTAGTTGGCAGCCGGTGTCAAGTGGAGTGCCCCAGGGGTCGGTCCTGGGGCCGGTTTTGTTCAATATCTTCATAAATGATCTGGAGGATGGTGTGGATTGCACTCTCAGCAAATTTGCGGATGATACTAAACTGGGAGGAGTGGTAGATACGCTGGAGGGGAGGGATAGGATACAGAAGGACCTAGACAAATTGGAGGATTGGGCCAAAAGAAATCTGATGAGGTTCAATAAGGATAAGTGCAGGGTCCTGCACTTAGGACGGAAGAACCCAATGCACCGCTACAGACTAGGGACCGAATGGCTAGGCAGCAGTTCTGCGGAAAAGGACCTAGGGGTGACAGTGGACGAGAAGCTGGATATGAGTCAGCAGTGTGCCCTTGTTGCCAAGAAGGCCAATGGCATTTTGGGATGTATAAGTAGGGGCATAGCGAGCAGATCGAGGGACGTGATCGTTCCCCTCTATTCGACACTGGTGAGGCCTCATCTGGAGTACTGTGTCCAGTTTTGGGCCCCACACTACAAGAAGGATGTGGATAAATTGGAGAGAGTCCAGCGAAGGGCAACAAAAATGATTAGGGGTCTAGAGCACATGACTTATGAGGAGAGGCTGAGGGAGCTGGGATTGTTTAGTCTGCAGAAGAGAAGAATGAGGGGGGATTTGATAGCTGCTTTCAACTACCTGAAAGGGGGTTCCAAAGAGGATGGCTCTAGACTGTTCTCAATGGTAGCAGATGACAGAACGAGGAGTAATGGTCTCAAGTTGCAATGGGGGAGGTTTAGATTGGATATTAGGAAAAACTTTTTCACTAAGAGGGTGGTGAAACACTGGAATGCGTTACCTAGGGAGGTGGTAGAATCTCCTTCCTTACAGGTTTTTAAGGTCAGGCTTGACAAAGCCCTGGCTGGGATGATTTAACTGGGACTTGGTCCTGCTTTGAGCAGGGGGTTGGACTAGATGACCTTCTGGGGTCCCTTCCAACCCTGATATTCTATGATTCTATGATTCTATGGTGGACACAAAAAGTAAACTAACAAAATTTTAAACTAACTCTCCTTAGCATAAGTGACACTATCTATCACTGTTTCATAATACAGTATTTGTGATATTGTGTGGAAATGAAGCAAACTCAGGTCTAAATAAAGGTCTACCCAAAACTACTGAAGTCAGTTCACACATATACTTGAATTAGCTTGTGGAACTTAACACATAGTAATAGCTCGCAAGACACTTTGTGAGGGTGAAGTTAAGCTTCCAGGTGCTTAAATATGTCTTGTGCTTCTCCTGCCCATCTCTTCTGGGAAACGTGTGGAAAGTGTCATCTTAACTCTGCATTTTCCAATTTTCTAGAGTGTGTATACTATCATGCAAAGTTAGCAGTCTTATAAGATGTAGGTAAGGAGATCTTAACTCTATAGTTAATGGTTTTACACTGTTTGGATTTAGGAAATTAAACTCTTTCTTTTTGGAAGGACACAAGAAGCATAGGGCACCACTGAACACCTTAACCTTAACTCCACAGTAACAAAAGAATGTTTTGGGGGGGTGTGGGGAGATCATTTTTTTTAAGAGAAAGGGAAAGTGGGAGATTACTGTAGGAAACACAATTGAGGGGCATTGCATGGAGAATGGGGTTGTGTAGAGATTTCCTGGGTGTACATCTAGCCCCTTAGTTATGAATTGTCTCTCTGCTTCCTGCTGGCTTCCCCATGCTTCTGTTAGGAGCCAGGATGGGGGCAAGTGATAACTGAGGGGCTGTGAGCAGGAATGGACCTGGTAGCTGCACTCCTCACAGCTCTTCATCATCCACCAGCTCCCCAACTCTGTGCCCATGATAAACTTGGAAAAGCTGGAGGTAGGAAGGAAGCTAGCAGCTGAGCAGCTATGCAGAGTAGAAGCAGAAGGGGGTTTTAAGTTTTGTGCAATGAAGAAGAGCTACAAGCAAAGACAATGGGCTAATTTTCATCCATAATTAAATTCTATGGCCTCACTGGATTTACACCCTAGATGAATTGATAAAAATAACTTCTGAACTTCAGTTAAATGTAAAAGAAAAAATGGAACATTTGACAACGAATCTGGTGAACACTGTTTTTAAAGGCTTGATACTTCCTTCCATTGAGAGTTTTCTTACAAGAGAGCATCTGCACATATTATATATATATATATATAGCGCGAGAGAGAAATATTTCTCTCCCCCAGAAGATTTTACAACTGTTTTGTGAATAAAGACCCATAGGTTATACAACAGATGTTTTTGGCGCTGCTGTAACTATACAGAAAACAAGAGATACATGAAATGTGTAAAAGATACGATGCCAACAGGATGCACTACATTACTCTTTGTTTGTCTTGGCTGCCATGTCTATTATAAAAATGTGTGTATATCAGGATGGAGATGGCGGTTTCCAGTTATTTTGGCTATTCGTAGCTTTACTTAAGTCAATTTGCAATTAGTAAATGGTATTGAAATTTGTGACTATTCTTCCTGCTGCCCTCTATAGGGATTAAATGTTTTGTAATGACAATCTAACAACATTAAGTCATTCTTTCACAGAGACCAGCAGGCATAGCCTGCACTAGAGGATGTGTTTTTCAGCTCACGTCCACATGATAAAGATTTCATGGGGTCTTTTCAGCACAGCGTACAGCTGTTTTTCTCTGTTTAGATCTGTTGCATTTCAGAATCTTCCTATTAAACTCAAATAGCCAAATTTTGTTGTCTTCAGTGTGTTTCCAGTTGACGTTACTGTTTGTATCTCAGAGTAGATTATGGCCCTAATTATTCCTATTAAGTACTCAGTGACCACAAACTTCATCACAGCAATGCCACAGTCCTGGTAAATATACCGTTCAACAGTGTCAGCTCACAGTGAGGTGCCTTCTAACTCCAGTTGTCATGGATGATACCTATCCCAAAATGCCATAACCGGTGACAGCACAAAAAATACTGCAACTGGCATTCACAAGTAGACCATGTACACCCTGCAAACACAAGTGGGGCAGGGTCAGGCCCTCCCTCCATATTCCAGCCACAAATTCTCTTTCTCTGCACCCCAACTGGTCCCTCCCCTGTATCCATAGCTGCCAGATCCCGCCTGTCCCAGCCCCCCGGGTAAGCAGAGCCGCTACGCCCCTCTAGGGCTCTGTCCCACCTAGGGACCTCAGAGCCCAACTGGGAAGGGTGACAGGGCCAGGCCCTAGTTGCCCACCCTGGGGAGGTGAGAGGGTCACGGGGAGTTGCAGGCTGGCACTGAGTCCTTGGTTCTTTGCCAGCAGCCTTGCCACCATGACAAGGAGCATGACACTGTCCCCACCTCGAGTGTGAGGGTGCAGGTACCCCTCCAGCATCCCCCAAATTCTCCCTCCCAGTACTAACCCAGCACCCCCACCCCCCCCACAAATACCCTCTCCCAGTACACACACATCCCTCCAGGCCCTCCAGTTTTGGGGTTTTGATTTTGAAGTTGATTGTCATCTCTGAGCTTTGTTGCTAATGTGGACAAACTCCTGCTGGGGCTTGTAGCTTTTTTTTAATTAATAAAATCTGTACTAGGTATCTGATGAAAGCTTTCATTTGTTATTTGACGTATAGACCAATGTGTTAATAAATAAACTTTGTTTCAATAAATAGATTAGGCTACGTTGGAGCTAGTTTTTAAGTGACTTGAGGCTATTAATGCAGTAGAAATCTGGCAACCTCTCCTCTCACAGAGTTCAGGCCTAACTCTGCCTGGGATTCTTTTTCCTTTCCTCTCTTCAAGACAGGTGCCTAGGATGTTTCTTACAAGAAGCTGGGAGGGCAGGGGAGTAGAAGGAGGAGGACCTCCCTCGTATCTTTTAACCCATCGTTAGGGCACTTAGCTGGGGATGTGGGAAATCTTTGGTTCAAGTCCTCCCTCTGCATGATGAAGAGAAGGGATTTAAATAGGGATCTGCCACCTCTGAGGTGAGTACCCTAACCCGTGGGCTATAGGATATTCTGATGTGGAACTCCCTCAGTCCCATCTGTTAAAGCTGTTCCACTTTGGGTACATAAAGAGTCAGCAGATCAGAGAGAGTGCATGCAAGCATGAGACCGAAACTGTAGTCTGGGAGGTTAGAGCAGTCACCCAGGATGTGGGTGATCCACTCGCCACTTATTTATCTGCAGTGGAACAGCTTGAGCAGGAGAGACTGAGGGAGCCCCATGGAATATCCTATAGTCCAGTGCCTAGGGCACACATCTGAGAGGTGGCAGATCCCTGCTACACTTCCTTCTCCTCCTCAGTTGGGGGGACAGGGACTTGAAACAGCAGTCTCCCACATACCAGGTGAGTACTTTGACCACTGGGCTAAAAGTTAAGAGGGAGGTGGTCCTGCTCCCCCCAGCATTTTGTGTGGAGTTACGCATGCTCTGAGCACCCCTACCCAATCAGGCCCTGCAGGCACGTTAGAGGGAGGACACCAGTCTTGCCCCAGTTGGTAAATTGCACTGGGGCTTAGGCAGGTGGATGCCTGGAGTGAGGCAGCAGGGCACATGCTCAGAGCCAGAACTTAGGTGCTGTGTGTGTTCAGGTGCCCAGAGTTTGATGGAATCTGAGTGGGTATTCTGTGAAGACCCATGGGGCACAAATCTGGGATTTTGGTGCCTAAAATGGCAGGTGCCTAAGTTCCTTTGTGAATCTAACCCTAAATCCCTGATTGCATCTGCACTCAGAAACCCCTAAATTGCAGCACCTATTATTGCAGGAGCAAAACTGGACCTGCAGTTGTTTGTAAACAAAAATGGAGATCAGTGAATGACAATCCAACCCAAAATTTCTCCTGGTTTAGAAAACAACAAAAAGTATGGAGGTCTTTTCTCCAGTGTTGGCTAACTACTGGCATAGTTATCAATGCAATCAATCAATGCAATCCTGTTGAAGTCAAAGGTGTCTCCACCAGCAATGAGTGTGGCTTCATACCTTTTTAATATATGGATTGAATTTCAAATTTAAAGGCTGTTAGGCAATCAGTGCCAGGCCTGTTGTGAGTTTGAGGGCTTAGTGTTCCAAGAATACCAAACTGTTTTAGCAATAATTTTACACACACACACTCTCCCTCTTGTTGAAGGTCTAAGGCTTTCTCACTCTTTTTGGGAGCAAATTTTCAGCCAGGCTTCTACCTGGCCTTGACTTTTTTACACCCAAAA
Source organism: Chelonia mydas (assembly GCF_015237465.2). Taxonomy (NCBI): domain Eukaryota; kingdom Metazoa; phylum Chordata; order Testudines; family Cheloniidae; genus Chelonia; species Chelonia mydas. Next base: position 55,773,808 of record NC_057850.1, on the reverse strand, counting down.
TTGCAGATGAACAGGAATACAGCTGCATGTATTTGCTTATGCAAAATTATGCATGGACAGATGGCTGAGAATTTACTCCTTAAAGTGGCTATTTAATCTGCCTTGATTTATCAAGATGGCAATATAAATGAAACAGAAATCAAGTGAGGGGTATTGAGAATAAATCCCTTTCCCCCACAGTTGCTATTGTAACTGAATTTCCTGTATCACAAGCAATACTTTCTGCTAGGAGTCTTTGCCCCCTTGCTCACAATACCTCATGCTCTCCAGTTGATTAACCAATGTTAACATCTGTTTAAACATTAAATTTCAGAAAGGCTTTTCACACTACACAAGGTAAGCCTTAATTAAATGACTTCTAGCCCTTTTTGCAAATAGCTTGTACCCAGTGTATTTCATGCATAGCATAATCTGATTAACTCATGTAATTTACATGGAAATAGTATTTTCCAAAACAAATTAATCTCTGCACAAAGGAACATTCACCTGGTATGCACTAGGGTTAAGGGTAATGGTTGCACCTGCCAAAGAGGGGAGGGGGAAAGAAGTGGGAATCCTCTGTTCAAACAAAGGATGATGATTCATGAATATAGAACTTAGAACCCTTCTGAAAAAGTTGGCTGTGGTAGTTAAAGCTGTCCTAACCGACTTTAACAGACGCAACCAGTATTCGCATGGCAGACAATCCATGTAGACCCTGACCTTGACAGGTTTATGGGGATAATCACTAAGTAAGGATTAACTGTCCTTGAACACCTTTTCTAATGTATTAGGCACAATCAGGCTTCTAGCAACATCAGGCATGCATGCCTTCTTTCACCCACTGTCTTTTTATTGTACAAACATATTCATATTCGGAATATCCCTACGTCCAGCTCTTAGTATCCCAGGAACCGGATGGAATACAAGATTGTGATCCACAGGGTTGTTGGGGGGTGGGTTGGGGCCCTTAACAGTCCACGGCAATAATGCAGTGGGTTGTGTTCATTGATCTTTCACATCAGTAATTCAGACTTTTGGCACTTTGATTTTTGCCTTATCTTAGCACGTGAACAGCCAGAGTATGGCCCTTGATCTCATTCCCGTGACTGTGCAGTAGCTCCAGCAGCAGAATATGCTGACGCGTTACCTTTTAAGGCTTGAGATGCAGATGCAGTTGTGTGATCAGTCTGTGATAAGGCAGTTCTATCGCAGTATAGCTTGAACCAAAACCATTTCTGTACATGTTGGGCTTAAACAAACGACATTGAATCATGGCTTATTGGTAACATATTGGGTATGTACATTTTCAAATGTATGCTTTTGGGTGAAGAATGTTTGAGAATTTAACATGTACAGCTACATTCACTGCTAACATAAGTGAGCACAATGCTACTGTGGGGCTTGATCCTGCACAGGGCAAATGCCCAGTGCTGAGTGCAGAAGAAGCTCAAGCTCACAATAATAATTAATAAAGACAAAAGAGAGCCAAGACAGAGCCTAGAAGAACTCAGTCTGGCACTGACTCTAGTGCTGAGGCATTGTCACCAAGTTTAGGCCTCATTCTTGTTTACAGGTGGGAGTAGGAGAGAATACACTGCTAAGAACCTCATTTTCACAGCCAGGAGTGTGCTTATGTCCATGTTTCCTCAGGACTCCCTCCCGCTTTTTTGACTATGTTCTTGAGATTAAGTTAGCAGGTATGCAAGGAACATGGGCAAAATATTTTAAAATGCCTAAGTGCTGACTGTCAAAGGGATTTAAGGCATGTCTACACTTCGAGCTGAGGAGACATACCTGATATTCAGCTTGAGGAAACACACCCAAAATTAAGTGCTAAAAAGGCAATGTGTAGCTGCGGTGGTGTGAGCAGCAGAAGGGGCTAGCTGCTGCCAGTATGAGCTAGTCTGAGACAGTCTGACCGCAGCTACGCTCTATTTTTAGCACGCCAGCTCAATTAGAGCTAGTGAGGCTATGTCTCCTCGAGCTGGGAATCACACCCTAAGCTCAAAGAGTAGACATATCTTTCAACTCCTAAGTTATTTAAGTGCTTTTGAAAAGGTTATCCCATGAGCTCTTGTAATACTTGCTGTGAAGCTCTACTCTTACTTGTATCCACATGTAGCATCTGCTCACATTTGTGCTGGAGACTGCTGGTACCTGTCAGTAAATTTGATAACTATGGCAACAAGACCAACAAGCTTATGCTCCCTGCCGTGCACCAAGCAAAGACTTCCAACATCATGGCCATACACAATGGGATTGTAGCTGCTTGCCCCAATGGTCAATTTGGCTGTAGGGGTTTAGCTTCCATAGTCAAAAGTTAAAAAGGACTTAATTAGAATTCTTTTCTGAAAATATTTGTCCTTTAACTTGTACCTTCTAGGTTTAGCTTCCTGGTAATTCTGATAGTCTTTTTAAAATAATTTTTATTTCTGAATCCAAGATTTAAACCATATTTTTCATTCAGTTACCACCATTTAAAGAGGGAGAGCAGAGGGATTAAAGGCACATCACAGCTTGGACATTCTGTGAACATATAGTAAAAATATTATTTCTGAACTCAAATTTACATTGTATGTTACAGTGGAATTTTATTGGACCATGACCCAATGGAAACCTTCTGCAAACAATAAGTAGATCATAACCCATTTGGGGAGCCATTCTGTATTCTAACTTGCTTTTTTTAGACTTATTGCTCTGATCATGCTGATATAAACAATGACCATTCAACCCAAAGAAACATTCACATCTTTGAAGACACACAGTGCAAATTTGTAAATCAACTCCATCTCTAACATTGCATCTAAAATCAAGTATAGGTGCAATTAATTAGAGGCACAAAATAGAAGTATTTAGATATCTAACTACTGGATTTGTTAATGCAATCAGATAATCAGATGTATAAATGCTATAATTTGGGCCAGAACTTGAGTGTGGATGCAAAGTTGCAGGTCTAAAAACTATAGGTACTTTAAGAAACCAGGCCCTCCAAACCAGACTGGACAAAGCTGGAAAATATACTCCAGTAGAATCCCGCACTGGCACACAGGATGGGCTACATGATCCAATATATCTTTTCCAGTGCTAACTTCTGTAATGATTAGAAATTATCCTTTTCAGCTGTGTACTCAGTACACTAGATCTAATTTAATTAAATGATTTATTTATGGGCATTTCTATGCCAATTACGCATCAAATTCTTCTGTGTTATATGGTTGCACCTTCACTGAAGTTAACCCTATTAATACTGAGAGCTGGTTTAACTGAGGAGAATTTGGTCTCCTGATTAAAACTGGGCAAACTTTTTCGGCCAAATCTTTTTTGGTGAAAAAAACGCAGATTTAGTTACATTTCCCTGAATTGTTTGGTCAAACAAAACCTAAAAAAAACCAAAAAAAAAAAAACCCTGAAAAAACTAAAGTATGTTGTTTTGACGTTTTCAATATGAAACATTTTGATTCAGAAGGACTGTTTTGAAATTTCCTTAAATTTGTACATGAGAAAATGTTAAATAATGAAATGAAGGGAACTTCTTTTAACTTTTCAATTTGCTGAAAATTTCAGAAAAATTAATTTTTGGTTTAAGCCAAACTGATTTGTGGGGGGGCAGGGGTGGAGGGGAGGAATTGCCAGCAAACCCAAAAATCTGCTATTCACACAGCTCTACTCCTTACTTTTAAAATGTACATTCAGGTCCAAAGGTGGAAGCCTTTGAAGTCATCTGCTGAGGATCTGGTGCACATTTAAACATTTTCTCTTCATCAACAATGCTGTCTGCTGTGGCTCAGACTCCTATATCAATGCTCTTACTTCTCAAACAGCTTTCACTAAATGGCTGGTAGTAGATAAACACACCCAAAGTTTAGCCAACAAGAGAGAACTTCAGCTCAATCCTGCTTTCACTGAATGAAACAAAAGCAGGACTGGGTTCTCTACACGAACAGTAATACTGTCCTAACCCATATGGGGTTGTAAGAACAGCAGTTGGCAGCCCATAGCATTTAGAAAGAAAAGTGGAATAGTTTGGTTTTTTACTGTGCTCAGATCTACAGTCAAAGATTTGACTGTTTAAAATTGTAGACTCTAATACATGTTTTAATTAAATAACTGCCTCAAAATGAGTTTTAATAAAACAGGAGATTTGCATTGACTCTGTAATTTAAACTTTTCTTCCTTAGCAATTGCCAACATAAAGAATGGCCAAAAACTTGCATTAAAGATAAACTCACAAAGTGTAATCACACCAAAATTTTAGGGCACAATGAAGGTCAAACCACCAAATGATCTCAGTACACACCCCATAATCATAATACCATGTTGGGCAAGATGGAGGCGGTCACATAAGTAGGATTCGCAAAAAGAAAAGGAGTACTAGTGGCACCTTAGAGACTAACCAATTTATTTGAGCATGCTCAAATAATGCTCAAATAAATTGGTTAGTCTCTAAGGTGCCACTAGTACTCCTTTTCTTTTTGCGAATTCAGAGTAGCAGCCGTGTTAGTCTGTAATAAGTAGGATTGTAACACATTCACCAGTGGGTTACAATACTTTGCACTTACATAATGCATTCATCCTCTGATCCACTGAGATCAAGCTGCTGAGATCAACGTACAGAGTAACATTATTATCCCTGTTTTTAAAGATGGGGATACTGAGATGAAGAGAGACAAAGTAAATGACTGGCTCATGGCCGAACAACAGGCAGTTGCAGAACTGTGAGATAAGTCTAAGATAAAATAAATTTAACTTAGGGGGAAACTTAAAAGAATATAGCTTTAATTGTTTGAGGAATAAGGGAAATTTTTGAAAGGTAGAGAATATATGATGGTAGAAAATAAAAGCACTCTCTCCACTGTATTCCAATTTTTTAAGTCAAATGTGTGTCTAACTCCTGACAATCCTACCCACCTAATCTTTATTTTCTCATGAATTTTAAACCTGTAAACATTTTTCAGGAACTAGAAAAATAATTCTATTTCCATTTTAAGAGGGGAAAAAATCTTTAAACAAATCTATTTGTTTTGCTGAAATGTTCTACAAAGTAGTTTAAAGTGGAAAATACAGAGGTTTTTTTTTTTAAAGATTGGCAGGATATTATTTCAAAGGACTTTTCACTTTGGTCCCAGTACTAAAGCATCTGAAACAATCCCCTAAATATCGGATTCCTTGTTTTTAATAAATTTTTTTTACAAAGAAAGAATTTCTATTCATCTTCTCATGCCAAGTAAGTGCCCTTAGATTTTAACTGCCTTTCAATCTGCACACAACCAGAAACTTCAGTTTGTAAACAGCACCACATGACAGTATTAACTGCAAATGGCAGCCCACTGGTTTCCAATCTCAGATTATATTGGTCAAACAGAACAGTATACTTGAAAAATATAGATAGTTTATTGCTGAAGATTCTTGCATTAGTCTCTAAAGAAATCCACATCTAAATGTGTTCTTTCCTTGATCCAAGCTCACAACTCACTTGTATTGAACAAGCCACAGAAGAATATATGCATTCTATGAAATATATTTCCCAGCCTGGGTGTGCTGAGAGGGGTGAGGCTGATGGCATCTATAAACAATCAGCATCTTACTTTAAATATCATTTTACCATGAGGATATAAATAGACAAAAATATTAAACATATAAATAGGTGAAAATTCTACATATATATGTATTATTCCATATAATTAAAAGATTTTACAGTTCTATATTCAAGACAAAAGTGCTTGATTATGATCCCTCTCACGCCATTTTTACATGGATGTAACTGTACTGACTTGAGCGGTATTTTACTCCTGATTTAACTTGGTGTAAGTGAGATCAGAATCTGTCCCCAGTATTGCAAGCAGGACTTCTCATTTAAAGCAGTTAGTAATGTAATTTTGTCCTTGCTAATTGTTGACGACTTGTCCTCATCCTGTTTTAACCTATAACCATCAGCTCCTTTAATGGAAGTGTCTATAAGGATCTTCCCTAAATATGCTTTTCCAGCACACTTAATGTCTTTTAATGTCTTTCCAATTAAATCCAGATGTGAACAGCTTAAAGAACAGTTCTCAGGACTGAAAAAGATGACATAAATCTTGCAGCTGACAGAGATCCCACTGAGCTCAGTTGGGGAAACTCACAGAGGACTTGTTGTGGGCCAGAAAAACTGCTGGGTATAAAGACAGATGTGTACACTCCTATTTTAAAAAAATGAAATAAAGCAATGCTTCCTACAGTACAGTTCCTATGAATACTACCAGAGATATTAACAGCTCAATCCTGCAATGGGCTGAGCACACCCTGTAACATGCAGATCCCCCTCAGCTCCCACTGACGTTTCAGAGCAGAGGGTGCTGAGCATCTCAAAGGGAAGATTCCTTTGCCCTTCCAGGACTTGATCCTTCAAGATAATGGTCCTCCTTGTCCCACCACTGATATCAGTGGGAGATGGAGGCACTCAGCAAAGCCAGGCTCAGAACCTCTTTCCCCCTGCATAAATCAGGATAGCAGACTGAACTGATTTTGTTACAAAGGATAAACACGATGTGCTATTATAATTACAAATTCTCACTAATGTGACGAGGAGCTGGGCACTCCTAATCATTGACCACTGCTGCTGGGCGAGTGCTGTTTGTGCAGCTGGCAACTTCTGCTTTTATTTTGTTTTCATTATCATGGCTGTATGCTTTAAAAAAAAGTTCATTTTTTATGGTGGTACAGTCTTTTTGCTCTTCCCAGATGCTAGGAAGTGTGGGTTTAGCCCAAGCGAGGTCTATTTCAAAGGGACAGAAAAAGGCCACAGCTTGGTTTAAAGAAAACTGCTGGAAGGTAGCCCAACTACTAAAGACTTTAATTCTCTCTTGCCCTCCCATTTTTTCCCTCTACACTCGTAAAATATCCACACAGATCCATGGTTTCCAAAAAGGTGCATATCCATGACAGAGCAGGGAGAAAATAGAGGTGTGTCAAGAGATAAGAAAGGTGACTGGAGACATTAACTGTCAGATCATAATGACTGACAAGTACAGTAACTTCAGTAGCAATTTCAAACTCCAAATTTGTTTCATTTTTCTAATGTTGATGGCATATTCTTAGCATAGTTTGTCAGCATAAATGAGACTAAAGAAACACATGGAGCCTGGTTTTCATAACGAGCTTACGTATCCACAATATATGGTCATTCTACATGCTGAATTGTCACTATGAATATCGTATGGTGTTGTGTAGCCCTGACAGCGCCAGGATATTAGAGATACAAGGTGAGTGAGGTAATATCTTTTATTGGACCAGCTTCTGCTGGTGAGAGGGACAAGCATTTGAGTTACACAGAGCCCATCCTCAGGTCATATGGGATTTGGATAAGCTATTTAGGAGCCCACATTTCCAATAGGAGCCCACATTCCCACAATACACAGACACACAGAGGTATTTTGGAGTTGGAAATCCACCAGATCCCACCCTCTGCTTTACTTTTTTCTTATTGCCACCACTGTTAAAGACATCCTCTTGGGCTGATGGTTGCACATGGCTCTCACCAAAGCCAGTCAGTGCCTTTACAAGCATCACTTGGAAGACACTGAGTGCCCTCTCTCCTTGGAATGAGCATGCTCCCAGCCGTAGACAGCTCAGGGAGTGTGGTAGTGAGATCAGATCTCCTGTACAGGGACAAGCATGTTGGCTCACATATTTTCTTTACATTTCTGAGATACAAGAATATTCACTTATCATTATAACAGCACTATGTTGGCTCCCTGCCTTCACTTGGGTATGTACAATGCCATATTCCTCATTCCAGTTTCTCTGCACCAAGATCTAAAGTTTGAAAAACGTATATCAAAGTATTATGGAGATGCTTAAGATCTAGCTATTCTACCCACAACTGACTGCTTGTCATTGAGGCTCAGTGAAAAGGGCACTGGAGACCTTGGCTTTGACATTGGCCTGCTGTATGACTTTGGACAAGTCACTTCACCTCAGTTTTCGCCATCTGTAAATCAAATAGGCAAAATACTACTTACCTCCTTTGTACCACCACTTTGAGATCTACATATGAAAACCACTATTTACATATTAAGTATTTTTACTATTTTCCACACTTTTAAATAGGTCACTTTTGGGGGGTACATTTTCTTTCTTTCCCTCAGTAGTTGTGCATCACTCTTCCGAGTGAATTCCAGGTATTTTTGAAACCCCTTTAGTAGTTAATTGTTGAGCAATTTTCAAGTGTTTTAAACAAAGAAAACCTATGTTCAATGCTAATTTATAGCACTGTGTATGTCCCATTTAAAGTGACTGTGATTCAGAAGAAACACTCTGGTTAGAGTTTTTCATTGAATGAAAAGGTTTAAAGACAATAAAGTCTATCCAGGATTTCATCTGGGAAAATGAAATAGAAAGCACATTTGTTTCTGGTCATTGAATTTTTAACCTGGGTCTGTTACTCCTGCTGTTAAACTCTAATACATTCTCTACTAGAATGTAGTGCCCAGTAATCCCAAATCTCAGTGTTTGGGAGTGAGAGAGTTGAATTGCAAACTGACACATTTATGTTTTGTTACTGTCCTTTACTTCTTCACTGCAATGTAAAAAGACAGCTGCAAAGTTCGTTAGTTTAAGAGAGCGTTTCCCCCCTGTTTTTAACAGACACATCAAGTCCTAAGTACTTTCTTTTTCCTGGAGGACTCTGGCAATCTTTGGAGGACCTGGAATGCAACACCAAAGCTGGAGGTTGAAACCCGAGATGCAGTTCTCTTAGACCCCATGGAGTGGTGGAGTGGAGAGGAGATGTCGAGCCTGAGGTTGGGAGAACAGTAGCACAGGTTTCAAACTCCAGGTGTAACGACACATTCCAGATCCTTCAAAGAGAGCCCGTGTCCTTCAAGAAAAAGGTAAGTCAAGAACTGATTCTTCCAATGTCAGCAGAAAGCTCCAGTTTCCCCCCTGCTTCTTGGAATATTGTATTCATGTTGATTGACTGTATTTTTTATATTTTATTTGAAAATAAACAAATATAATTAAACAAATAGCCTGTCTTTATTCATCATAAAGGAGCAGTAAAAAGACAAGCACATTGGGTTTTCCTTTGGTTTGCAATTCACCTTTAAGGGATGTTGAAATACCCTGCAAGAGCAGGGTTAAAAAGAAAATTAAATAGCAAGCTGCCTGTTCCTCACTTAAATGACTAAACTGAACTATATCAATTTCATACTTTAATGATAAAATTGCAGGAAAGCTTTAGAAACATGTAAGTGTTTTAGCCTATTGTAACATAGTTATTTTTCAGAGTGGTAGCCGTGTTAGTCTGTATCAGCAAAAACAACGAGGAGTCTTTGTGGTACCTTACAGACTAACAAATTTATTTGGGCATAAGCTTTCGTGGGCTAGAACCCACTTCATCAGATGTTATTTTGTACACCATTTCAATTATTTCTGAAATATCTCAAAAAATAAGACTATGTCTCAAGGAAATCAACGCCAACTCTTTCATTCATTTAGTAAGGGAGCAGACAGATTTGTTCATCTGTACTTTTTACCTATTAAAATGCCAGTTTTCTGATGGAACAATATTTTCTAATGGCCAGCTGCACCCTTCGATGCAACTCTTATTTACTTCAGTATGTTGATTTCAATGGAAATTGACTGCATGCACCTGAATTTGTTCTGCAAACATTAACATCTATTTTTGGCTGCTACTGCAATATAAATTAAAAACGGTAAGAGTAATAATAAGGAGGGCAAGATCAAGCACTTACATTAGTTTCAGTGAAGGCTCTCCTATTCTAACTTCCAAACAGAAAAAGAAAAAGCTGTATATACATTTGTGAAGTTGAATGCTCATACTGTGCTTTATGGTTTGTAAGGTGCTTATCCAGACACATCAACAAGCAGGTACCAGATTTCCTTGGGAATGTTGATCCCTTAAATGCAGGAACCTCTTCAACTGGCAGTTTAGCAGTACAGATTAGACACTGCTTGATTCTGATTAGCTGAACTCCACAACTGTAGACCTGCTTTTCTTCCATTTACAGTTACAGTCAAAAATGTAGATGTATGTCCAACAACTATCCTGAACAGCTGCCTTTTAGGCTGCAAGGTCTGTCAACTGCTATTTTATCATTCCTACTTTACATTTATTATTAAAACTCATTAATTATAGCTGTCAAAAAAAGCTTCTTTCAAAATGTTGCTAGTTACAGAACAGTCTGTCAGTCATTTACGCTGTACTCAGGATATCTGCTGGTTTGTTTGATCACAAGCATTGTACATGGCAAAAAATTCATACTTTAAAAAGGCTTCTTCAAATAACAGCTGGACTGAAAGTTTTATAACAAACACAGGGGCCAAGTCTTTAATCATACAAGCAGTCCTCACACACATGATTCCAAGGGGACTACTCATGTGTGTAAGGATGTGAGAAAGGGTTTTCAAGACTGGGCTGCAAATGTCTTTATCCAGCCACAATAAGGTAAAATTACTCAGAACCAATACATATATACAATGCTACAGCAAATATTGCTGTGATTTACATGGCAGAAGATGGTAAAGCCTTATGCCCACTCCGACTTAGTTCTAGGAATCTAACACGTAGGGCATATGTTATATCATGTAAACCACACATGCAGATAAATTAACCACTAACTTTATAAACTCTCCCTCTCTCATCAAAAGGGGAGAGAAAACTAAATACTCTTATAATCACACATATTTTAAAGTAAAACAGTATTAATGTCTTTCAGGCATAAATGAAATCTAATGTCAAGCCATACTTAGGACAAAAGTTTAAGTGGATAAGAGGAGACACCTTTCTTCCACTGTGGAATTTGCCTCAGCCATACACAGTAACCCAAACTCCTGAAGCTAAAAAGCCTATAAACTCTCCAAACCACCAGCCAGATTCTACACACAGGATTAATTATACCGCCAGAGAAGACCATCCCGTAAACACAAATTATAATATAAAACAATGTCAATATGCATATCATGGTATGCCATTAGTTCAAATTAAAAATAAAGTGAGCCACTGGAATGACCATCAATAAGAATATTTCTATATTTGTCGAATCATATTTCCCATAAAAGAGAAATCCTCAGTTTAAAACTTGAAGAAAGACCACAGTTTAATTCCCACACTGAGCATAATTATCCTATTGTGTGCATGTATCTAATCAGAAAATGAGACTTTGAGATCAGTAGTAAAAGAGAAGGCTTCTCATTGCCTATCAACGTACTCTAGTTCTAGCCAATTTCTGTCCTCATATTTGTATGCTATGTAAGACTGTGCGTCCTCATTATTTTAAAGATACATTCTCATCAGTATAGACAGAGGGGCCAAATTTCAGTGAGTAGCATTGTGACCTGATGCACGGGGTCACAACACCACTCACATTTGGCCTGGCTGCCCCTCTCTCCAGACAAACCAGACTTGCAAACAAAAAACTATTTAGTTATTTTGGTGCAAAAGTGTGTGTGTAGACTAGCCCTAAACCTAGAGGCAGGGCATGAGCCACTTATGCAGCTAGGGTTTGCTTGCTCCCTTTCCCCACATTAAATACCATGCATATGAACACTATATAGGTAGGGGTTTAGGCCAAGACTCCATGCAGTTTGCAAACTCCCAGGTCATATTATTGTTATTCTATGATCACTCCCGAAAAGCTTCTTGCCACTCATGATAACGCCATTTCTTGGTATGGTTCCACTGCAGTTAGGGCATCGTGAGCCCTAAATATTTTGCCCATACACAGTAGAAATGTTCAAAAACAGACTCCAATGAGAGACTGCTGAATTGGAATTAATTTGCAAACTGGATACAATTAACTTAGGCTTGAATAAAGACTGGGAGTGGATGGGTCATTACACAAAGTAAAACTATTTCCGCATGTTTATTCCCCCACCCCCACCCCGCTGATCCTCAGACATTCTTGTCAACTGCTGGAAATGGCCCACCTTGATTATCACTACAAAAGGATTCCCCCCCGACCCCCGCTGGTAATAGCTCATCTTATCATAGAATTTCAGGGTTGGAAGGGACCTCAGGAGGTCATCTAGTCCAACTCCCTGCTCAAGGCAGGGCCAATCTCCAATTGCTGCCCCAGAACCCTAAATGGCCTCCTCAGCGATTGAACTCATAACCCTCGGTTTAGCAAGCCAATGCTCAAACCACTGAGCTATCCCTTACCTGATGACTCTTGTTACAGTGTGTATGGTAACACCCATTGTTTCATGTTCTCTGTGTATATAAATCTCCCCACTGTATTTTCCCACTGAATGCATTGGATGAAGTGAGCTGTAGCTCACGAAAGCTTATGCTCAGATAAATTTGTTAGTCTCTAAGGTGCCGCAAGTCCTCCTTTACTTTTTACAGTAGAAAATGTGACCCCAAATGCTCTAGAAAGCAAAAAGACCAATTTGGTTCCAGCTCTGCCATATGGGAACTGATAAGCTATTTTATATTGGTTATTTTATTAAAACCACAAAAAAACCTGAAAATGTATTAATTTTTTTATATTCCCTTACCATTAACTCCATTCCTGTCTTTCAGTTGCAACCGAAAGGCTTCTGACTGGGTATCAACAATGGCTATTCATCACAAAAAGGGAAACAAAAGAAGCAGTAATGAACTGACAAAGCTTGTTAGTCTTCTCCAGCAAAGTTTCAACAATTAGCGATACAGCAAATGCATATCAATCATTCCAATGCAGAAAGAGATCTATTTTCCAGTAAAAGAAGGAAAGAGCAGTAGCTAATAAAGACTGGGCTGTCTTGGAAAGAAAAATCTAACAATCCACAGAACTCTTAACAATCCATGAGTTCAAACACATTAACTAGTAAGAATTTATTTTTTCGTTTTTGTTTTTTAATTAAAAAATCACCATCCAAAGGAAAACATTTCTTGTATACAGGACATTTGTACCAAGGCTGCCTGCCACTCACTCTCACAACCATGTATGCTGCTGTTACAAACATATACAGTAAGACCTACTCTGTCTTAACAGGTTTCAGAGTAGCAGCCGTGTTAGTCTGTATTCGCAAAAAGAAAAGGAGTACTAGTGGCACCTTAGAGACTAACCAATTTATTTGAGCATAAGCTTTCGTGAGCTACAGCGAAGTGATTTGTAGCTCATGAAAGCTTATGCTCAAATAAATTTGTTAGTCTCTAAGGTGCCACAAGTACTCCTTTTCTTTCTGTCTTAACAGTTGATAATGATTTCCAGGTCTCCTTTACAGCAGCATGTCTGGCTATTTGTTGTGCAACTCTTATCATTGTTAACAGAAATTGTGTGTCTAATCCACTTCTCTGAAGATTAAAGTTTCAGCAAATAAAAGGGTTAGAGAATGGCAGAAAATGATGCCTTTGTTGCTGCTAGCAATTAGGAGCTCCCTTGTGTGTTTTATTTGTGGTCATCGTTTTATTAAAGCTCGTCATATATAGGATTTAAAGTTATCTTATTTCCCAAACATTTGGAAATGTTTTTTGAACTAACAATTCTAAAAACAAAACACAAGAATGCTTATGTGTGTGGTTGGTTGAGTGGATAAAATGCTAAACAGATTTATTAGCCACTATAGATTGGGGAGTAGGAGTGGCAGGGGTTACTGTAGCATCAGCTCTGATGTGAAGACTGCACAGTAGTTCCAGTCCTAACTCCTCAGCCTCCCCATGCGTCCCTGTGGCACTATGATGCTGCAGCCCAGCTATTCAGGTTTGGCACTGTAATCAGCATGGAGGACAAAGGAAGATTAACACTGGAGAGAAATAATATGTGCATGTTCTAAGAAATAGTCCAAAGTTGATGGTTTTTGAGGGACAGGAAAGTTTGGATATAAGAAAGTCACAAAATTCTATTGGACTTGTGGGAAGAAATTGTGAAAATGCTAGGCAATATTTTTTCTTTACTCTTTACAAAACTATTAAGCACAGGAAAACCAGTCATTACCAAGAAAAAGCAGCAAAAATCAAAGATATAAAGGGCATTTTTCTTACAAAGCTTTAGTACTTATGGAAGGTCCTGGTGGCAGCTCTAGACACTGAAATCCTCAATTTACTCTTGAAAAGGTGCAGCATGGGATAACTTCCCTCCAACTCTGCCATGCCTCATTCTTGCTTTGGAGTGGCTACTTCTAGCAGTCTAAAGACAGCTCTGTCTCCAGACCCATTTCACTGTTGGGCTTTCAGTTTGCAAGGTTTTCTTGCCTACTGCATACACATGTTATTGCTGAGATACAAAAAATCTGGACAACTAGGATGATCCTGAGCCCATAAAACTGGACAGTTGGCAGTGTGTACTGAACTCCCTTACAGATTTCCCAGTACAGTTATGATCCTGGGAAAACCTCAACAGGCACAAGTAAGGTTAAGCACTAGGCCTGGTCCTTTACATTGAGTGGAAATAAGTTTGTGTGTCTACTGGATGCTGTCAAGCAAACAGTAAATAAAGTGTGAGGTGAGGGCAGGGCCGGCTCCACCATTTTTGGCCACTCCAAGCAGCAAAAAAACCCCAACTTGCCGCCGAATGGGGAGGCGGAATCCTGCCCGCCGAACGGGGAGGTGGAATGATGGTGCAGCTGCCGAATTGTCGCCGGCGACTGAAGAAGAGTCAGACTAATCTGTGATCCTCATTATGCAAATGAGGAGTTTAACCATACACTCTCCTTTTCAGCCTTATTCCTGCTAGTAGGCAAAAGTAGCTTGGTAGCTGCACTCTCATGAAAGTGAGATTCCCATGCACTCCCTATCCTGTTCATCATTTTTTTACCTTGCATTTGAGTGTTTAAAAACACCCAGCACCTACACAGGATCAGACCCTGCGTCTGGTAAGTCTGCCAACAAATAAGCCAATTCAATTGGCAATTTAGTTGATGAGGAATTGGATTGAAACTGCAATCTCGTCTCAGGCTTGCCACTAAATGTTCACCACATGGGAACAACTATAGGCTTTTATCAACCTGGGCAGGATACAAAGTAATGACACTGAGTAAGGCCAATTTGCTGAATACTCTTAGTTGTAAAAATAAAAGATTTTGAAACAAAGAAACAGAGCGTCTGTCAGATTTTAATCGGTTTATCGCTTTCTGTTACAAGATTCCCTTTTCCCAATCCCAAAACAGGTTAAGTTAACCACTCCTCATCCTCCCTGATTGAACTAACCTCGTTATCCCTAGCCTGATTCTTGCTTGCATATTTATACCTGCTTCTGGAAATTTCCACTACATGCATCTGACGAAGTGGGTATTCACCCACCAAAGCTTATGCTCCAATATGTCTGTTAGTCTATAAGGTGCCACAGGACTCTTTGCCACTTTTACAGATCCAGACTAACAAGGCTACCCCTCTGATACTTAGGGTTGGTCATTCAGGAGTGGCCACAGGCACAGTATTTCCTAATGGGCACACTGAATGAGAAGTCGCCTCACTCCCAGAAATTTTGGAAAAGAAATGATCCAGTTTCTTAGCATCTTTTTGTTTGGCCTTGACTGGTCCCATCACCATCTCATTGACGAGCAGGGCCACTTTGGATGGAGCTGCTGCAGCCAGGATATCAATAAGGCTGTGTGATATCTCTCTGAGGTCCTTGATCTCCAAGCCTAGGTTTGACGCAACCTGCTTCAGAAGATGCTAATGGGCCCTGAAAGAGGCAGAAATCCATCTTCTCCAACCCATCCTAATCCAAGTCTCCAATATGGCAACCAGTATAGGTAAGCCAGGCAAGGCGGATTAGTTTATCTTTTGTTTTATGTGAATTTTATGTGAATTTTCCCTGTGTTAAGAGGGAGGTTTATTCCTGTTTTCTGTAACTTTAAGGTTTCGCCCAGAGGGGGATCCTCTGTGTTTTGAATCTGATTACCCTGTAAAGTATTTTCCACCCTGATTTTACAGAGGTGATTCTTTTATCTTTTCTTTAATTAAAATTCTTCTTTTAAGAACCTGATTGATTTTTCATTGTTCTTAAGATGCAAGGGTTTGGGTTTGTGTTCACCTGTACAAATTGGAGAGGATTCTTATCTATTTGCCTACAGCCAGGAAAGGGCTTGGGGGGATATTTTGGGGAAAGACAACTTCAAGTGGGCTCTTTCCCTGTTCTTTGGTTAAAATGCTTGGTGGTGGCAGCATACTGTTCAAGGCCAAGGCAAAGTTTGTACCTTGGGGAAGTTTTTAACCTAAGATGGTAAGAATAAGCTTAGGGGGTCTTTCATGCGGGTCCCCACATCTGACCCTGGAGTTCAGAGTGGGGAAGGAACCCTGACAGCTATCATTGTAATCTAGAAAGTATCTATCACAGTGGCTTATAAATATACAGCATGCCTGGATGTCAGTGCACCCAGCCATGTGCCTAAGAAAAAAAATGGTTACTAATATTTCGTAACGGTTGTTCTTCGAGATGTGTTGCTCAAGTCTTGAGGAACTTCCTTCACAGCCCCCAAAAGTAGGAGGGATTGCACCTCCTGGACATGGAGTTGCTCGTGAGAAGGGTCCCTGAAGAGGGACAGGGATGGGAGGTGGGAGAAAGGGATGAATAAAAACTGACGGGTATATCCAACTGTTACTGTACTCAGGACCCATCGGTCCGATGTTAAGGATGTCCAAGCCTGGCTGAAGAGTGACAGACTGTCCAAAAATGAAGGGGGAGGGGGGGAGAATCCAAAACGGTGACTGGTACAGTGCCCTCAGGTGCACCTTCAAAAGGCCTGCTTGGGCCTGCCAGAGTATCTCTGCAGCCCCAACTGGGAGGCTGAGGTGGACGCGAGTGACTGGCACTACTTATAACCTCTGCCTTTTTTTTGTAGGGCTCTTGCCTTGGAGATCCTTAGAACCAAGGAGGCTGCTGGGGCCTGAAATGTTTTCTAGCAGCAGACGGGGTGTACAGGCCTAAGGATCATAGGGTGACTGTGGCCCTTTAGTCCTTCAGTCCATGAAGTCTTGTGTCCATCTGCTCCAAGAAAAGGGAGGAGCCTTCAAATGGGAGATCCTGGATTGACTGTTGAACCTCGTAGGGAAAGCTGAAGGACTGGAGCCAGGAACAGCCTCTTATGGTGACTGTGGAGGCCACTGTCCAGACTGCTGAGTTGGAAGCATCCAGAAACACCTGGAGAGAGGTTCTGGCCATGTTCTTACGGGTTGCAAACTCCTGTCTTGAACTTATTCAGGAAGAAACCCTTCTTCCGAAAAAGTCCAATTTCTTAGCATCTTTTTGTTTGGCCTTGACTGGTCCCATCACCACCTCATTGATGGGCAGGGCCACTTTGGATGGAGCTGCTGCAGCCAGGATATCAATAAGGCTGTGCAATATCTCTCTGAGCTCCTTGATCTCCAAGCCTAGGTTTGAAGCAACCTGCTTCAGAAGATCCTAATGGGCCCTGAAATCGTCCTGGAGAACTAGGCTGCTGGGACCCGCAACAGCCTCATCTGGGGAGGCCAAGGAGGGGGCTTGTATGGAGGAGGGGCTCCTTCCTCTTCCTCTACTATGTCCATTGGAGGCATCTCCTTCGGTACCAGAGTCTGGATCCAGTGCTGAGCAGGAAGGAGCAGTAGCCTGTCTCTCAGAGACCATCAAGTAGAAGCGGTGGGAGGAAGGCCACAGTATGGGGGGAAACCCCCAGCGGTTCCAGTAGGGCCACATATTGGCCAGCAACCTGCTGGCCAGGTGCCCACCGGGTGACCAGCAGTGAAGCTCGGTGGTGCATAGGCTGGGTACCAATGGTGGGCTTTCGGTGGTACATAGGGTTACCCTTTAGGCTCCGAAGAGGATTTCTCTGTCAGCAACCACGGTGGAGCGGTATCTGCTTCCACTTCCATATAGTGCCTGGGTTTTGGGAACCAGTGGTGTGCCAGGGAGTGGGATGCTGGGATCAGGTAGGGCTTTTCCCTGTGTAGTGCTGGGAAGGTGCCTGATGCACCCTGTTCCCTCCTGCTTCCAGATGCCAGAGTTGGTAGGTGCCCCGGTGGGGTTGGAGTGACCAGAAGAGAGAGAAGATCCCTAGTCGCCTGTAAAGCCTCTGTGGTTGACGGCACCATCAGCCCACTGGTACCACGGTGGCTGCCTGGTGTCAGCGGAGGATCCTGCACTGAACTCAATGCCCTTGGTGGAATTGACAGTGATGACACAGGTCCAGGGGTAGAGCAGCAACCTGGTGCGGGTCTCACTCCCCCTCCCCGCTTGTCTCTCTTTTGCACTGGCGAGCACCCTCTCTCAGTGTGCTGTTGTTTGTGCTTTGTCCTCGGCACCAGGGATGGAGAACAGTGCCAGGAAGAGCTTGGTGCTGTGGGAGTGCTTCACACTGACATCGAAGTACTCAGCACAGAATCGGAGTGGCAGGTCTGATGGCAGCTTCCATGAGGATAGGCTGATTCCCGGTCTTTCTTAGTGCAGGGTCTGAAGTCCCTATAGATTTTGCACTTCTCCTTTACATGAGTTTCCCCCAAGCACTTTAAGCAACTGGAGTGTGGGTCACACACAGGCATAGGTTTGCCACAAGAAGCACAAGACTTGAAGCCTGGGAACTGGGGCATGCCTGGCCCCTGAGGAGAAAAGTCTCTCAACGATAGGAACTATATACACAAACTATATACACTACCACTACTTGCAAAAACTATTAACACTATGAATAAAGAAAGAGTCTGAAACCACTGGGAAGAAACATTGCCAGAGCAAGAAAGAGTCATTCCAGCAACTGTCACGGTGGTAAGAAGGAACCGAGAGGGTCCAGGGCCAGTGGCACCCCTTATACTGGTACATATGTGTGCCGCTCCAGAGGGTGCTAGACCCGGTCCATCGGATACCACTAAGGGAAAAATCTCTGGCAACAGTGCACGTGGCACGCACACACTTAGCATGGAATGGACATGAGCAAGCACTCGAAGAAAAACTGAATCTCTTGAGATGGCAAAGCTGCTTAGAACCAGGCACCAAGAACAAGAGCATCACCTTCCCTTCTCAGCTCCTATACAGAATCAGTGGGTGAGATCCTAGTATTGTCTGTCTCATGTCCATGTCTGGGTTTAGCTGATCAGCAAATGAGTTGTTTGCTACAAACAGCTGTAGATGTTTTTCTATAAGGACAGTAGGTTTTATTCTGCATGATTTCACATGCCTTCTTGTTGCAAAATTCTGAATCACCTCAACTTGAAATATTTGGTTTTATATGCAGTAGCGTCTTTTATGTTAAAAGATATCTCAAAGCACTTTCAAAGGATGAAGAAATTACGCATTGGTAGCTTAGTTGCTATGTAAATCAATACACTCTCCAAAAGCTTTGGAGATTATAACCTTTTATTTTATTAAATCCCAGGATTATATCTCCTAATCTCTGTGACAAACTCTGTCCCATCTTCTGCAGCTACCTAGAGCCCCAGCTGTAGCAGAACAAATGTGGGTTTTCTGTGCAAGGGGAAGCGGAGAACAGGATTTGGGGAGACCATGCCAGAAGGGAAGGAAGCATGCTCCTGTGTGTTATGGAACCTGGTTTTGCAGGAGGCTTCTGGCTCATTTCTTTACAGCTGGGGATAGCAGCCTGGGTGAGGCACGTCTGGATAGGAACAGGGTGAAGACCATGAATCTCCCGCTGTACGAACCTGCTGAGCATTGAGCCCTCTTAGTGCAACAAGGCTACTGTGGCAATGGCACAGCTAACATGGGACATTTGGCCCTGGCTTCAGGTCGGTGGGCAATGATGGGGGGGCAGAGAGGAAGGGGGGCAGGAGGGATCGAGGGGCTAGCCTCTGCCCACCCCCTCCAGGCCAGCTGGCCTTGTGGGGGAGGGGCGATGGATGCTCTGAACAGGGGTCTCCAGGGGCCCTGCGTGCGCGCACCCAGCTCCAGGAGGAGACGCCACTCTGCAGCGTGCATGGCTCCCAGCACCCGTCCCTGTCACACCACTACATGCCGGGCCCCACTCCCTGAGGCAAAAGGCCTACATTTTTTGATGATCGCTGCTGCTGGGCGACTAGAGTCAGCCAACCGGCTGCCCTCCTCCTGCTGCGGCATGCGCATGCACGCATGCATGGCACACTTGTCAGGTGCTCCACTGCTGTGCGCTGCTGTCCCTCCCCCTCCGGTTGGGCCGGGGGCGTGCGCACACAGCATGCGGTGTCCTCCAGGTCTGGGCAGGGCTAGCGCTGGGGTGGGCCTACATGCTAAGTGGGTGGGCCACGGCCCACCCACAGCTACACCCCAGTACTGTGGCCTGCGTTCGTGGCCACTGTGCAGCACGGCTACAGCTCCATGGCCTAGGGAGAGAAATCCTTTTCCCCATGCTCCATGCCTGCTTCACCAAACCCAGCTACTGGGGCTTGTTGTGAAATAAAGGATTTCTCTCTTTGAAAAGAACTCGGAGATCTTTCACTTGGAACCAAGAATTGCCATAGTCGGGCAAAAGATACCTTCATTTAGCATCTCACTTGAATGATGGCACATATAACAGGGAAGCACACTCATCCACAGTAGTGTGGATCTACACCCAACCTTAAGTTCCAAAGTAGGATTTGAACTCACAACTTTATAGCCCAAAAGCATTATCTTATTTATTTCTGTGGTTTTTTATGTTTCCGTTTGGAGTTTCCCAGTGATGAGACAGCCATAAAACATGGATGAAAACATGCTCATTTTACAAAAAGAACAATATTGCAAAAGGAAGACACACAGTGGTAAGGCACAGTATGTATAGGAAAATATTCATCATTCATGAACAATCAAAACAAAACAAAAACCCCAAAACTAAACACCAAACTATTCTATGCTGAAATAAGCAGTAACAGAGCCCAAGTAACCTTTTAGAGGGATAAAAAAAAGTTCAAAGTGACTCAAACCACGCATCATTCAGATGTCAATTTTCCAGTGACACAGTTGAACATGAGAATTAAGAACAGAAAATATATTATACACAGGAAAAACAAAGGATCTGCAAGAATGAGCCCTAATGTACAGACTAAAATCAATTTACAGGGCTGTTGCTCCTGACCTCTTGAGTCAGACTGTATTGTCCATAAGCCAATGGCTAGGTACCAGTGTTCCCAGATGTGCATCCCAATCCAATAGTTATTCATAGCAATAAACTGCATGAGGCAGACCTCAAGCCCAACCCAAGAAGTGACTTAGCTACTCAAGACCCCCCAGGTAAGAATGAAGGAGATATCTAAACACATATCAGTCTCTGAACAGGTTCTTGGAGCATCCTATCTGGTAGAACTCATTCAATAGATCTCATATGGGATCTCACTAATAGAACCAAAAAGTAAAAACCGTCCATCTCCCCTAGATTCATAGAATTTTAGGTTATGAGGGACCATTGTTTGATCTAGTCTGACCTCCTGTATATCACAAGCCATTACATGTCTATCAGTTAACCCTATATTGAGCCCAATAACTTGAGTTTGACTAAAGCATAGCTTGAGTTTGGTTAAATCATAATTTCCTGAAAGGCATCCAGCCTTGATTTAAAGGCATCAAGAGCTGAAGCATCTGCCACTTCCGTTGGTAGTTTGTTCCAATTGTTAAATTATTCTCGCTGTTAAAAATTGGTACCTAATTGTCCGGCTTCAGCTTGCAGCCGTTGGTTCTTGTTATGCCTTTCTATGCTAGATTAAAGATCACTTTAGTACCTGGTATTTTCTCCCCATGAAGGTACTTGTACACTATAATCAACAATCTCAACCTGCTTTATGATAAACTAAACAGATCTTTAAGTCTCTCACTGTATGGCATTTTCTCCAACCTTCAGGTAATTTTTGGGTTTCTTCACTGCACCTTCTCCAATTTTTCAACATCTTTTTTAAAATGTGGAAACCAAAGCTGCACAGTATTCCAGTATCGGTCTCCCCAGTATAATATACACAGAGGTAAAATCAATCTCTACCCCTACTCTCTACTTCCCTATTTATATAGCCAAGCATCACATTAGCCCTTTTTGCCACAGCATCGCATTGGGAGCTCATGTTGAGTTGTGTGACCCTTATGACCCCTAGATCCTTTTCAGAGTCACTGTTCTCCAGGCTACAGCCGCCATTCTCTTGGTATGGCTGCATTCCTTGTCCCTAGATGTATAATTTAGCATTTGGCTGTGTTAAAATGCCTTTTATTTGAACGGGCCCACCTTATCAAGAGATCTAGGTCACTGTGTGTGACTGCCCTGTTCCCATCATTATTTATCACTCCAGTAATTTTTGTGTCATCCACATATTATATCAGCACTGATTTTATACTTCCAGATCATTGGTGAAAATGGGGAATAGTGTTGAAGTTTGAAAATTCAAACTGACCATTGATGCACTTGTTCCTGTGTGACTGTTGATAGGGAACTGGAGCTCTTTTAGTGCAAAACTATTTGATTCGTGTGCACAAACGTGTGTGCATGCCTGACCTTTTTTGTGGGCACAATTAAGCACATACTCAAAATCAGAGGTCAGCCTACAACTGTTGGAAAAAAAGGCTTAGCACGTGGCATCTTGCTTATATTTTAAGGTCTTCAACATTTGGTATTTCTTTTTGCTGCCAGCTTAAATGGCTCTAACAAAAGAAAAATGCTGGGTACCCAATCTTAATGCTATTCCAAAGACACAGTGGTTATGCGGGAATGAAAGATGGATATCATCAGCAATACAAATTAAAGCTACAGGACATTGCGATTAGAATTGTAGCAAGCCTAAAACTTGAGGTCAACATAATATTGCCTCAGTTTATTAAGCCAAAAAATCTCATTCCATTCTGTTGAAGGCTTTTTAAGTGTCCAAAGAGATCCTAACTAGTGAGCTGATTGACAAGAATTCACTAATAATGTGTAAAGCGCTCAGGGCATTAAAGCAAGCAATCAGAATAATAACAAATCTGTTCTGGCCCTGATGTATCATTTGGAGCTATATATTTTCTGGTCCTATGATCAGTAACTTGAGACAAATGTACACCCTGTATATAAAAGGGGTATACTATAGGTCAGTAGGACCTACAGAGCTAGGAAATTTCTTTCCTTAAATAATTTTGTGTTATGAAGTAACATACTTTTGTATAATAAATGAATGGGAACACTTTCCACATAAGGGAAATAATGGCTTACTTAAAGCATGAGTTGTCTTTCACTGGACTTTTATTGCTTTTTTAAAAATAGATTTACTATATCAAACATGATTTGTTCGCCTGAACCCTCATGCTTCCCTTGCTTCAGTGACTCAAATCAATTTAGGCAAAATATTAATACAATGCAGGGTCACTAGCACTATAACAATTGTTCATAGATTTCAAAATATCTGTCACCTATATTTATGATGGTTTCTTTTAGATGTAAATTGAATGACTGTCCTTACCTCTTGCTTCTTATTATTAGCCTAACAATTCAGTTTCTCTCTCAAAATTAATTAAATTGCACCTAAACTTCATAATAGCAGTCTGCACCATGTATCAGTGAAGAGGATATTCAAGACTCTGTATTCTGTTTCCACTTAGTGTGGAACAGGATCTGGCCTATTATGTTCAGTATGTGGAATTAAGCTAACAGAGAAAATCAGTTTCAACATTGAGAAATGTCTGATATGACAAAAGATTTACCTACAAAAGGAAAGAATAAACAGAAATAAAAGAGAATTATCATCATTAATCTCAAATAGAGTATTAAAAATAAACAGCTAAGTCAGTTCTGAAAATTCAAGTTTCAGCATCATCCTTACTTAGCTACAGTATTATTACTGGCCCAGGCCACATCTTGGTTTTGTTCCCATAGTTTTGCTTAAGGTTTGTTTGTTGATATATAATCCCAAAAAATCATTCTCTGAGTTGGGATAGGAAAACATTTGTGTCTGGGCTCAAAATCTGGGCAGAGCAAAACCTTAATTCTTTCAAAATTATTATCTTAAATAAAGGGAACTGCTCTCTCAGGCTGCAATCCTGACCTGGGAGGCTGGAGAGAGAGATCAGGATTATACCTTCCACTACAATGGTATTGTAGGTTTTTCCACATGCCCCACTACATTATTATTATAGGTTCCTCCATATTGTACTCCTGTAAGTGCATTCATTGTAGATTTCTTTTTTTTTAGCAGTCAGTTTGTGAACTAAGGGGAATAGGTAATCCATGAAATTAATCAATTTTGGGGTCCCGCTGCCAGTAAAAACAGCAGAATCTGCATATTTTTGGACCTTTTTGGTTGTCTATGTTTTTCCATTTTGTATTCTACCGCCTGATTGGTTACCTTGTATTAACATCCTGTACAGCTCAGCTCATACAGTAAAATGGTTCTAGGAGTCTATCACTTTATCCATGGGGTCAAGATGCTGATACTTACCTGGACTAGTACCCTTTCTCTACAAGAAATCATACTGAAAGAGTAAAGATGAGAGAATAAAATAGTCAGAATCTGACCCTAGGTGCCTTAAATGCTCCTTTACATGCAGACTGCGAACCTGCTACTTGTGTTGGTGAGCAATTACTGACAGCACTACATTTGAGTAACTGCTTACTCTGTGTGTGTGTGTGTGTGAGAGAGAGAGAGAAACAGACAGACGAGTAACTGCTCACTCTGTGTGTGTGCACGTGTGTGTGTGTGAGAGAGAGAGAGAGAGAGGGAGGCAGACAGACACACACAATCTGGCCCTTTGCTTGCTATATTTTTCAGATAAACATTTCATTTTCAATGCCAGGCATGGAAAAATGCTAGGTGTTTGTCTAATTTTGAATTATTAAATTCAAATATTTTCCAAAGTATGTTTGTCCAATTTACAAGCAAATAGATGAAAGTGTCACAGTAGGGTGAAGACAGGGTAGCCTCTTTGGCAGGGCCACTTATCTTGAAAATGCTACTATTTTCACTTCCAAATCTGGTTCTTCTCTATCCCTGCTAGAAGCAGGATGCCCTCATTCCCACACACGAAGGACCAGCAATGGCTGTGACAAAGAGCCAGGAAAAGGAACTCCATTTCATGGCAAGCCCCAGCCCTCTGTCCTCTTTGTTCTCAATAGCATCCATCGTATACTAGGAAGAAGCACCTTATGAGCTGTTTTCAGAAGCTGGTACCTGCTCTCCGTTTCTGTTAACCTTAAACTCAGTTTTTCAAACTTTTCTGAAAAAAGCCCAAGCATTGCTTCTTCATTTCCTCTTGAAATCATTTAAAAAACTTCTCATAAAAAATAATCATCAGTAGTTCCACTGAAGTGGGAAGTGGAGAGGGCAGCCCTCGATGCTGATTCAGAGGCAGCCACCACACACTGTAGAAGTTGCTGCCAAAAAAGGACCAAGTTTTCATTCACTCAAAATTCCAAAATGGTTAAAAAAATCCTCCTCCCATACAAAAGAAAAAAGCAACCAACACTGAAGTTGAAGAGGTGGAATTCTAAACTCACACCAACTTATGCCGACACATTTGAATAGGAAAAAAGATGTCCGTTGTACAGTTATTTATATAATTAGCCTGCAAACAAGAATCACCAACTCCAGAAAGACTAGATGCCATCCACAAATCTAATAGCCTCAGATCACTTGAGAGTCTCTAACAATGAATTTGCTCGGGAGAGGCTACCATGATTTAGTACAGTAAGAATGAAGAACCAGAAAAAGCAGTTTGCTCTTCTATCTACAACTTTCAAAATAATGATGGCCATTCCAAACTGGTGCAAGCTACAGCAGCTCTGAGGCTGCACTGACGTATGCTGGGGATTGGGGAGCCCACAGGTTGTCTACAACCTTCTTTGCCCTACCACATACCTTTTGGGTTCTGGGAAAATTTCAGCTCAGCCAGACCCAAGGACCTGGCCCAGAGTGTGAAAACCATCTCAGAGCAGACAGGCCATACAAGGTCTTTTGCACAAGTTAAACTCTACTTAAGTTTCTCATGTAGATCCTTGAATTTCATTGTCAGTATCCAAACCACCCCTTCAAAAATACATTTAACATTTTCAGTTCACAATTCAATTTAATTTAAAGAAAGGGTGAATTGCTATCCATCCCTTGTCACAAGAGAAAACAAATTGTTCATAATAAGTGACTGTAAATTTACCTGTCCTTGGCATTTAGTGGATTTTTTAAATCAAACACAAAATTCAGTGACTAATAAGTTGAATGTACTCCTACAGTATTACTGAACGAAAACATGCTGTAGTATATTGCAGCTGAATTTAAATATAAACCTTAACTTTATTGCTTTAAAGCAAATTATTTTAAAGCATATAATTTCTGACAACCTAAAGTAAATCCTTCACAAACCAAAACACTGGTAGTCAGACCTTATTCATAAATCTGATTTTATTTTTATTTTTGGAGTATTTACTTATATATATGTGTGTATATACATACGTTTCTACACTTGCCCTGAGATGCCTTGGAAAAAGGAATGCAAACTGACAAAGCTTCTTTATTTCCAATTATTATTTTAATTACTTATCCCAGAGTTTGGATCATGATTGCTTCTATTTACACTCGGAGCCTACAACATTGTTCTACTTCTGCATGACTGCATGTAAAACAGACACTTCAGACAACCATAAACAGCTCCTTTTCCTAATTAGACATTCAAAATTCTTCAGTGGAAACAAGAGTAACATCTTTTTCGATAACAGGCACCTCAGCTGGAAAGTGGTGTTGTACGCTCCCATTCACAATAGAAGTGACTGAAAGTAGAGGAAAGCCCTAAAATAAAGACTAGGACCCATTAACGTATTACATAGGCTTTAGAAATAAAGCATATTTACAGATGTGAAATACTCCAATTGTTTAAAATATTTAAGAGAGTGCAGCTCTACTTTAGCAGATTAAATTTATATTTATTTATTTTGGATCCAATTAAAATTATAAAAAGAATGAGCCACTATTACTATAAAATAACGACTGGAGAAGAACACAGTGAAATAATACATAGGTAATTGTGACTGTTCTGAAGGTTTTTAGGCAACAGTGTGAAAGTGAAATACCAGATTTCATTAATAAACAAATCAACATTTTATGTCTTGTTAAAATGCTTTTACACCAAGTACACTTAGCGAAACAAAATTTTCACATCATTATATGTTAGGAAATGATGCAATTAAGTAGAAGTGACAGTCAAGTTTCCATCCGAAACTAAGGATGGTTAATGGGAAGCACTGACACAAACTGTTTTTAGTCACAGCATAAGAAACCAACGTGACAGTGACATGCCCTACAGTCCTGATTCAGAAATCTTTGAATAACGAATTTGCTTCTTTGTACATTGTAGAGAGAAGTAACAATAATGAATTACCCAAAGAAAGTTTGTCTACCCTAATAAATATAGACAAAAAGAAGGGCACAAAGGATTTATAAACAGCAGTACTTGATTTCTGAGGAAGCTAACATAATACTGGCTGCTCATTAGGTGAGGTGTTGAGAACCTTCAAACTGAATGGACTTCTTTTGGTGCTGAGGGTGCTGAGCATCTCACAGGTCAGGTCTTAAATAGAACAACTATTATATACATATTCAGGAATTCTATGATTCATCTTGAAGATTTACAAGTAACCCACAGTTATTTACAAGTAACCCACAGCCGCAGGAAAGGCAGCAAGGCTGTAGCATATGGCAAAAATTTTAATTGCTTTTAAAGAACTTTTAAGTGGCTTAGCAAAATATTACACGACCAACTTCTTCAAAGCTGTGTGTAAAATATAACTAACACACTTTGGGCTGATCCTTCAGCTTCAATTAACGTCAACTGACAGTAATAGTAACAACTACAGAACTGAGCCCATAGTTCTTACAATGATAGCATTTATAATTACAAAACAAAATCATTGTTACTGTGTGTGGTAGTGAGTGAAACTTTTTCAGATTCTGACAACTGAAGTAAACTTTGTATATTTCTGTAACTAGCAAGACAAGCCCAGATCCACAAAGGGACTTAGGCAGTGTGACACTGAACATTGCAACACCTAATTTTTAGATGACAGAAGACCACAGGAACAACAATATGATCCACGACGCTTGAGTTAGGTGCCTAGGTTCCCTATACAACCTAAGCTAGCCAATGGGAGATGTTGACAAGAGGGTTGTCTGTTAAGGTCCACCCCCTCTCAGCCCCTCTATGTCTGGGCTGCAGGCAGGTACCTGTCTCTGCTTGTGAGACACAACTGGGCACCCGTCTCCTGGAGACTGAAGTCAAGATGAGGTGGTGGTGCTGCCACCACTGCCTACCTTATAATTTCTAGCCTAGTGGTTAGAGTACTCAGCAGGGCTTTGGGAGACCTAGATTCAATCCCCTGCTCAGGCAGAAGGAAATGATTTGAAAAGAGGTCTGCCATCTTTAAAGAGAGTGCTCTTTGGGCAGGCCAGGGAAAAAGGGGTTTGTGCAGCTTGAGGAGAACATTTAGGCTAAAGTTTATGCCTGGGCAAACTCCAGAAAAAGGTATATTGTGGGCCCGTTCTCCACTAAAAGGTCAGCCAGGATCAATTAGCCTAGTACTTTGTAGTCTTGTACCTTGTGCAGTCCTTTACACCTGTCCATCTGGCTGGGTAACATTTTACAGTCAGTTTGCACTTGTTTTGCACAGGTGTAAGTTATTACACACAAGGCTGTGAAGAACCAAGCCCCCACTGTAGAGGGCAAGGTGGGCATTCCATCTGCTACAGTAAGTACCATAAAATCTGTGTATCAGACCGCTATCAATATGTACAGAGAGCAACCTGTCTGATGGATATAGCATTGGGGGATGCAATAGGAGATTAAATAGTTCCCACGACAGGCTGTGCTTTTTCCCTTGTAGGCCTGTGCCCAGGTGGCCCATTTATCCTGGAGAAGGTCAGCCTGCTGCTCAGTCAGTACAGTCAGCCTTTGGGGTCTTGTTTTCATCGGAAAGCTATGAATATTGTCTTTTAAACAGAGCTCTCAGCACTGGAAAAGTAACACAACAGAATCTGCTGCTTTTTCCTTTCTAAATTCTTATAGTCAGACCAAACTAATTGCTGGTACAACTCCACTGAAGTCTATAGTGTTACACCAGGGGTGAACCTGGGCCCTCAAAGTTTAGGTGGTAATTCCAGGTTTACTCTATCATACAGCATTGCTTATTCACCTATTATCAGCCCACAAAGTTTTCATTCAAAAGAGACATTCTTGCTGGATTCCCACCTCTCAACGAACAGAAATTAAATCGTTTACTTGCAACCATGCATGAAGACATTAGAGCCAGCTGCTCTATATCTGCAGCAAAGCCTCAGGTTAAGATTAAAGCAGTGTACTGAGCCAAGTAAATTGACCTAACCAGCAGTTTTCCCTGGAAAGAAGACTGAATAGGACTGTAATACCTCTCCTAATTTCTATGTGTCAGCACCAAAGATAACATTTGATATTTGCTTTGCATAATTTACAAGGAAAAAGAAAATAACATTTCCCAGGTGTGTAAGTTATCTTCATGATAAAATAGTACGAAAAGGGACTGAGGTAGCTGGAAATGTATAGGAAGGAGGCAGGAGTAATGAAGGAACTTCATTCCCTTTCTCTAGAGTTGCATAAACAAGAAATGCCCGAGATCAAAGAGAATACCGTGTGAGGAGCAGTGGAGATGGGCTGCGAAGGGAGTGTTGTGTCATCAGCCCCTTTCTTTTTATATTTTTTTCCTTTAGTGAATTTACAAAGGGTGTTGAATTCAGAGTGCTGGAAACTGAAGCCCACTGGTTTTCACAGAGGTACAGCATCGGCAGTGGCATTACAATGCCATGCCAGTGTGTCTCACCCCAGCCTTGAAGTATGCAGGGTAGCTGTAGCTGCGCCAGTC
This sequence comes from Chelonia mydas, assembly GCF_015237465.2. NCBI lineage: Eukaryota > Metazoa > Chordata > Testudines > Cheloniidae > Chelonia > Chelonia mydas. Next base: position 55,744,144 of record NC_057850.1, on the reverse strand, counting down.
CCAGGATATGAAAGAGACAAGGTGGGCGAGGGAATATCTTTCACCAGATCAACTTCTGTGGGTGAGGAAGACAAGCCTTTGAGCCACACAGAACTGAAGAAGAGCTCTGTGTGGCTCAAAAGCGTGTCTCTCTCACCAACAGAAGTTGGACCAATAAAAGATATTACCTCACCCACCTTGTCTCCCCAACCCTGAAGCTCAGTTTCCATGAGCATTCAATCCATGACCCTGCTGCTAAAATTGCCAACAAAGCTTATTAATTATGAGAGCATGTTTTTGTAATGTTGACACCTGTCCTCTAGAAGCTAGTTTAATTCACAGCTCATTTCACAGAGGCCTCCTACAGCCATCAAATATTAACAGCTTCGAATCACTACTGCCTGCCCCTGGGCCAGATTTATGCAAGTGACTACTAGTGCCCCTGAGTCATCCAGGCCTTCCCTGAACCACACAGCAAATGAATGATGTTAGTTCTGTCATGCAAGAGTGGTAGTAGTTTCTGGTTTTGAAGTGAAAACTAAATTTTGCCTTCCTCTCTGATAATCCATAAATTGTTCTGCATTCATGAGGAAAAAAAGTGTGTTTGGGTTCCACCATCAACAGAGAAATGAATATTCCATATTTATTCTTTCAGTTATTGCTTTAAGAGTCACCTGTGCCTTCTGACAACAAGAATAGGCCTGATGACATAGACCTGTAGGAGCTGAAAGGCCCAGAGCCCTTCAACTCTGTAGCCCCACTTTGTGCCACAGAGTATCATTGTGTGCAAAGAGCAGCAAAGAAGCCAAGGACTGAATGGGCATGGACACTAGATACATAGGATGAACTACACTCTTATCCCTAGACTTAAGAGGCTGATAACAGGATTGGGGTCACTGGTGGGGCAATCTGTCTGCTAAATATGTTCTGTGTCTGGTAACTTCAATCTCCAGTGCTATCAATCTGGCACTTTTTACCAGCCCCAAATTCACTTTTAAGGGAAAAAACAACACAATGTTATGGGCTACAATTGCTCCACCTGGGAATAAAATTATGCGGCTCTAGACGGTTGGCATGATATGTAACTAGGAAGTGTTAATGCATTAAATGAAATCTTTAATTGTTGATTATTTTATATGCTTCTTTGACTTTTTTATATAGGCTATTATGGGAATAAAAAAATCATTGAAGCATATATTCTGTGTGAATGTAGACAACATCTATGGAATATAGCTACCCTGAAATATAGTATAGCTTACTTAGCAATTTCTGACTATTTGGGTTTAAAAGTGAAGTATATACATGTGTATAGAAAAACCTGAGTCTTAAAAAAAGAGCCTCTTAAAAAGACTATGCAACTTATCTGGTCTCCAAATTATTCCTAAAGAAGCTCAGAGGTATAATATATTGATATTAATCTTCTATTCTAGTCTTGGACCACTGCTAAACAGAGGCGTCTCATAATGTAGCATTATGCAGTATCTTTGTGACATGGACAATTATCTTAGAAACTCAGGGCCCAACCCGAGACACTTGAAAATGGCTTGATTTTCAGAAAGTGATTGTTCAACACATGAAAAATCAGCTCCCTTTAAGGGATTTCCGGCTGGGGCCCCCAAAATTGAGGCATCCACAATTACTAGTCACTTCTGAAAATCTTGGCCTGAGATCTTTCTTTGTTGTTCCTATCAGCCTTCTTCAGAACTACATTCCTAAACTCTTAACAAATGTTGTGCATCTTGAAGCTCAGCACCTTGCAGAAGGCCCTCAACAATTCATGGGATCAGGTTCAAAGTTGAGAAGCCCAAATTACTTTTAGTCTGCAGATATTTTTTTAAATGTTGACCAAGATCTGTGGAGATTGAATGCTAGTTTATTAAACTATTGCTCTTCCAAGCAGCTACAGAGAAGTCATACTACACATGTTCAAAGACAGCAACACATATTTTATTAGATAAGTATCAATAGATGTGTGCAATGAAAATAAAAAGTACAGGAAACAGGACAAACCTGATTAGAACTGGAGGCTTTGGAGAGGGCCTGTAACAAATCATGCTACTTTCCACCTCTAATAAAACAAAAAGCCTTCAAGAAATACAAATGTGACCTAACTCTTTGCCTGCCAAGATAGCCATTTAAAAAGAAAAAAATCTTATTAAAAATTGAGGCAAATGTACTGCTCAAGAACTGAGACAAGGGGGATGAGGTAATATCTTTTATTGGACCAACTTCTGTTGGTGAAAGAGACAAGCTTTCGAGATACACAGAGCTCTTCTTCAGCTCTGTGTAAGCTCAAAAGCTTGTCTTTTTCGCCAGCAGAAGTTGGTCCAATAAAAGATATTACGTCACCCATCTTGTCTCTCTAATATCCTGGAACCAACATGACTACAACACTGAAAACTAATCATGAACTGCTTATTTTGCCCAGACAACTACATATTCAATGTTTAGAAAAGAGTATCTCACAGGTTGGGAAGTGAAGGAGGCTGCAGTTTAACAAGATCAAATAGTGACTCCTGAGTAAATTCCATAACTTACATATTATAAATTACAGTGCTGGTACTTGCAGAGTAAAGTACTACTCAGCATGAGTAAAGGTGGAAGAATACAACCCTAAAAGTTGAAGGTCAAGATTTTCAAAAGCGGTAAGTAATTATGAGTGCTTCAGTTTTGGGGGGCCCAACACGGGACACTTGAACGTGGCTTGATTTTCAGAGAGTATTTGGTTCAACATTTCTGAACAATAACTTCACTTTAAGGGGTACCAAGCTGGGCCCCCCAAAACTGTGGGACCCACAATCACTAGTAATTTTTAAAAATCTTGACTTAAGATCTTTCTGTGTTGTTCCTATCAATCTTTTTGAGAATTACATTCCCACAGTCTTAATGAATGTTAATGAAATGGTTGATGGCAAGTTTCTAAAAACAAATCTTATCACCAAATAGATTCTCTGGTATCTCACTTAAATAACTTCATTCCTAACATGCTCAGTCTTCATAGTCTGCTAAGATTTTGGTACAAATCTTTAATTACTTTTTGCTAAAAACACAACTAACAGGGCTCAGTTCTAAGGGCCTAACCTTACATTACATTATACATTACATTATAAGGTATACTCAGTTTTCTTGATATTATTCCCTGTCAAATGCAAAATGACTACATGTGAAAGTACTAGTATTACAATATAAATAAAGCTAGTAAAACCTAATATAGAGGTGGAACCTAAAAAGCCATCAGATGCACATGAACTCTGCAAAAAACTATAAGCAGTCAGTTCCCTCAATATCTATTACACGGAAGTTCTATGAATAAAGGCTGCATAGAAATATCTGTGTAAGGGCCAGGAAATTCTGAGAAGGTCCCCTTAGAGTTTCAATTGCATTCTTCCATCAGGGGCTGCAGGTAGTCCTCCACAGGGAAGAAAATCATGCCCACAAACTCTGCAGATTACCCAAGATGCTTTGGGATCTGATAGGGGCATAGGGTCTGGAATCTCTCCACTGGCTCAGAGTGCCCTGCAGTTCTGTCCTTGCTCCTTGGCAGCACAACTCCAATGGAGATGCACTCTCAGAGACTCCAATGGGTGCCTGTTCCTGAGACCTTACCCCATCTTTTAAGGGGTTTCCCAGCACAGTGTTGCACTCTATTAACTTTCTTCTACTCTTTGTGCTGGATGCAGGGGGAAGTAGAGGAAACACACAATCTGCAGCTTTCCGGGCCCTACCAGTCCTTTCTCAGCCCATTTACTTCCTACTCACAGATCTCTGGACTCACAAATCAGAGAAAAAAGTGACATCTAGTGCAGAGGCCATTAACCCCTGTGTTACCACAATGTGAAGAAGATTCACGCATGAGCATTTTTCATGGAGGATCCAAAGTGTACAATCTGGCTTTTACTTATTTATATAAGGAAGATGCTAATATCAGATATTTTCTATGGAAACAAGATCCAAACTTTAGTTGAACTTGCTAATATCTTTATCTTTCCCTTGTGATAGGAATGGCTATGCCAGTTTTTAAAGGCCGAATCCAGTTAAAAATTGCGAGCTGCTAGATCATGAAAGCTTCTTAAGCATTACAACCACAAAGACTGCTCTCTATTCGTAGGGGGAATTAACAGACATTTTTCCTTTTAAAAAGTACCCAGAAAGTTACATACGAAAAGTCTCCATCAAAAGAAAGTTAGGGCTGTCTACACACACATGTCATATCACTTTTAACTATCCTGGTGTAGTTATTGTGGTACTACATCTCATGTGGATGCAGTTTAGATCAGGAAGGGGAATAAGCTATACTTGTATAAGGCACCCTTATAACTTCACACTAGGGGTTCTCTCGACATAACCATTTCAGTTAAAAAAAATCATACTTCTAACCAACATAGTTATATTGTTACCAAAACTGTGTGTAGACCAGGCTTTACAGTGGCACAGTCAAGCACTCAAAAGTTAGGAAACACCAATTTAACATTGTCTGTGCAACCTTAATTTGGTCCTACTTGTGTGCATGCCTTATGCAGGGCCAGGTCTAGGCACCAGCAAAACAAGCAGGTGCTTGGGGTGGCACATTTCTAGGGGCGGCATTCCGGCGCCGGCCATGCCGCCCCTAGAAATGTGCCCCCGCCACTCCAGCTCGCCTCCGCCTGCTCCCCTGAGCACGCTGCCGCCGCTCCGCTTCTCCCCACTCCCTGCCTCCCAGGCTTGCTGCGCTCGAAACAGCTGTTTCGCGCGGCAAGCCTGGGAGGGAGGAGAAGCCGAGCGGCGGTGCACTCAGGGGAGGCAGCGGTGGTGGAGCGGAGGCGAGCTGAGATGGGGAGCAGTTCCTCTACCCCCCCCCCGTTACTTCCTGCGCTGCTCCCTCCCGCTCACCTCCACTCTGCCTGCTCCCCTGAATGCGCTGCCTCTCCCTCGCCTGAGAGGGACAGGGGAGAAGTGGAGCGGCGGCGTGTTCAGGGGAGCAGGCGGAGCAGAGGTGAGCTACAGCAGGGGGTTGCGGTGGGGGGGAGGAGCCGCAGGAAGCAATGGGAGGGGGAGAATGCAGCACACCCAGGGGAGGAGGCAGGGCCGGGGATTTGGGGAAGGGATTGGAAAGGGGTGGAGCCAGGGGTGGCACGAAAAAAAAAGTGGGGGCTGCCAAAATTTTTTTTGCTTGGGGAGACAAAAGTCTTAGAGCTGGCCCTGGCCTTATGATATACTCTGTAATTACCTGATCACATACTATTTTTCCTACAGGAATTCTGCTTCATTCAGTACACAGGATGGACATACATGAGCATGCATTTTACATTACATGCACACATACACATGCATACACAAGAGAGAGAGAAAAACTTTCTGATTATACTGGAGGTGCCTAATAGAAGGCTTGGGGTTGAGAACTACACACGGCCCTCCTTTCTGACTGGGGAAAAAAGCTGAAAAATCTCTCTCCATATCTTTAAAAGGGAACTAAACATTCTTAGTCCTTTGATGAAGCTTGAAATCATTGATTACCAAGATATGATCCCCTAATGGGAATGATTCAGCCTTAGAGTTACAGTAACTCTTTTGGTTCCACTATTGTGATGGGGAATACACACACATACTTCTGGAGTTTTGTTTCATATTCGGTGGTAGCACATTCGTATGGGCTCTCACTTTCCCAAAAAGCTTCATAAGACCCCATCACAGGGTGCTATATCCTAGGTAGGTGACTTCTTGGGTGGCCAGTTGATCATTGGTTGGGTTGACTCTCAAACCTGCCTCCCTGAGAGTCCATAATATTGCAGCCACATGCTGCACATGTTAGGCTCAGCTCTCGCTGTAGATTATGATATTGTCAACATAGGTAGCCCCCAGGCAGCCGTAGCACTCTGTAAATCAGCTGCTGGCAAGTGGTGGCAGCTCCATGAAGTCCAAAGGGCATGGTTTTAAATTGGTATAGCCCCCACAAAATGGGGAAGGCATTTTTTTCTTTAGATTCAGATGTTAAGGGGATTTGCTAGTATCCCTTTATCAAGTCAAGGGTGGATATATACTTAGTGGCCTCTGGACGTTCCAGCTGTTCGTCGACCCTAGGTATGGGGTACATGTCGAATTTTGAAATGGTGTTCAACTTCCGGAAGTCAATACAGAACCTCATTGACTCATCCAGCTTGGGCACAAGCACAATGGGGCTTCTCCACTAGCTGTGTCACTATTCGAGAACTCCTACTTCTATCACAGGGCCTGGAGTTTCTGGCAAACTGCCTTCCACATCTTCCTCAGGACTGGTGCTGAGGCCTGAAGTCTGAATTCTGGATTGGGAGGAATGGGGTGGCAAGGAGGCCCTCTTGTCCTTTCCAGGCTTTCAACAGGTTGATGTGATACATCTGGGTAGACTTCCTTTTCCTGAGTTGCTGGATGATCTCCCCAGTCCATCTCACCACCTTGAAGGAGCCTTGCCAGTGAGCCAACAACTTGGATTCTGAGGTTCGTAGCAGCTGTAACACTTGGTCTCTGGGCTGGAACATACATAGTGTGGTCCCTTTGTTATAGGCTTGTTCCTGGGTGTGTTGGGCCTTTCTGTAGGTTTTCTCTTGTGAACTCCCCCAGTTTCTTCAATTTCTCCTACAGCTGTATAAAATACCTCACTACATTGTTGTCCTGGTGCTTTGCTCTTCCCAAAGGAGGTCAGAATCCCCCCGGGTTGCTTCCCATATAATAATTCAAATGGGGAGAACCCTGTAGATGCCTGGGGCACCTCACAAATAGTGAACAAGAGAAGGGGGATCAGGCAGTCCCAGTGTCAGGGTTCAGTGGTCACAAACTTTTTCAACATGTTCTTCAACGTTTTGTTAAACTGTTTGACCAGCCCATCGATCTGGGGGTGATACACCGACGTCCTTAAGGAGTTGGCCTTCAGTAAGATGCATAGGTGAAATTCATCCCTTGGTCTGTCAATATTTTTCTAGGGATCCCCACCCAGGCAAATATTTTTATGAGTTCACTAGCAATGACAGCTACTATTGCTGACCAGAGGGGAATGGCCTCGAGGTATCTGGTGGCATAGTCCAAGATTACCAGTACATATTTGTGCCCTGCTGTGGACTTCTCCAATGGACCCACCATGTCTACACCTATTCGTTTAAAGGGCACTCCCACAAGGGGTTACAGTACCAAGGGGAGTTTCAGGACCTTTCTCTGGTCCATGCACTGGCATTTCAGGCACAAGGCGCAATAGTCTCACACCTCCGGGTACACAACAGGCCAGTAGAACCTCAGGGTCACCCTTCCAAGCATCTTCTCTCCCACCAAGTGTCCCCCACATGGAACTGTACGGGCCACTTGTAGTATCTGCCTTCAGAACTTCCTCAGTACTAGGAATTGCATTCTTACCTCTCCAGTCCTAGGATCCTTCATTGCCCGGTACGCCCTCTCCCCTATTAGTTCAAAATGGGTCCACTGTTTCAACTGCTTTACCATCTGCACAGATGAGCTGTTCATAAACTTTGTTCAGGAAGGGGGTGTTTCTTTGTTTTTCCACAACCCCACTCCACACACACACATTTGACAACAAATCTAGGTGATGAGTGGTGGTAAGCCTCTATGCCCCAGTCGGGTTCAGGCAGCAGGTCTTTCACTCATGAAGATGGTCCTTCTCCTGGGTCTTCATCTTCCTTTGAGCCCCCCTGTTCCCAAGGCTCCCTCTCAGCCACTGTGGCCATTTCCACCTTCCTGGGTCTTCTGTCTCTGCTTTCTCCATGGAAGCACTCTGTCGCCCTTCGACCTCTTCCCCAAAGACCTTCCAGTCATGCCAAAGCATGACTGGATAAGCCAGGTCTTTTGCCACGCCACCCTGTACCGTTTCCACATGTTCTTGCACGGTTAGTCATACCTCTCTCATTGGATAGGGTCACATGTGCCCACAGATACACTGGAGGTAGATTATGTCCCTAGCTTTACATCTGGTCCCCACCAGTCTCTTCCAAACTAAGGTCTGACTACAGTGAGTCTATCAGCCCTTGTACAGCTACTCCATCCATTTGTATTGGGACCAACATTTTCCTAAGGCCCCATCTTTCTAGCCCTGTTCTTGGCTGTCCAGGCCTGACCATAATTACAGCGTGAATGGGCAGTCCTTTCTGAAATGTACTTGCTGGCCACATGCAACATAGCTGCTGGTGGGAGGAGTTGATTTCTTGGTAGGTTCTCCCAAGGTAGAGAATCTGTTTTGATAAGATAGCTCAGCCAAGCCAGGCGGGGCCCCTCCTGGTCAGCAGAGATGGACCATCAGGTTCCTCTCTTTGCTTTTGTGCCCCCTCCCACTAGGTTTGTGCATCCAAGTTCCCTCAGTTATCCTTGTCAGTGTTTGGGTATTGGTGCTCCATGGGGACTTGGGGAGCCCAGGAATGACTTTTGGTGTTTCAGCTTCTAGCCTGAGGGACATCAGGTAGTTCTCTGCCAATGATACTGCCTCTGCCAATGCTTCCGGACGATATCTCACCAACACTAGTGTCCTCCCACTGGAAGGATTTGGGTGAATTGATCTTTTCCACCACTTGAATCCTGGTACGACCCCTGGCTTGAGCTATTGCCAGCAGTGTTCCTTCAAGCTCTGAGTAACTGCCTGTGGCCACACACCTGGGAGAATTTCTCAACTGTTATCAGTAGGTTTCTGGTGAGATGCTGAAGGCATCTAAGATGGCTGCTTTGACGTGTATGTAGTCTAGGACAGTCAATGCATCAAGATCTCATTCTGTAGCCTGGGCCAGTCTGGTCAAGTAAGGGGCCAATAGGGTGGCCCAGCTCTCTTTAGGCCATCGGGATGCAACAGCCATGCGCTCCAAAGTGTGACAAGGAACATCTGGGGTTGTGCACAAGCCCCATTTGGTCAGCTTTACTGGGACAGGTTGGGTTGAACTGGCATCCCCCCCTCCTGCCCCGATGGACAGGCTCTAGGTCAGTGGTTCTCAACTTTTCCAGACTACTGTACCCCTTTCAGGAGTCTGATTTGCCTTGCGTACCCCCAAATTTCAACTTACTTAAAAAGTACTTGCTTACAAAATCAGACATAAAAACACAAGTGTCACAGCACACTGCTACTGAACAATTGCTGACTTTCTCATTTTTACCATATAAATGAACTGGACTATAAATATTGTACTTACATTTCAGCGTATAGTCTGTAGAGCAGCATAAACAGGTCATTGTCTGTATGAAATTTTAGTTTGTACTGACTTTGCTAGTGCTTTTTATGTAGCCTGTTGTAAAATTAGGAGAATATCTAGATGAGTTGATACACCCCCTAGAAGGCCTCCGCGTGCCCATGGGGGTATGCGTACCCGTTTGTAGGAGCGACACCACCTGCTGGATGAGCCACTGCTGCTGTTCCTGCTGTTCCTCTGCCGTCTCCTAAATCAGCTGTTGCGGCTGCTGTTGCTGCTGTGTAGGTGGCGAGCTGCTGGAGCAGCTGGCTCTGTTGTAGCTGTTACTGGTGGGTTTTGAGATCCCATTTTAGCAGCTCTCGATATCCATCCCTGGTTGTGTGTGTGTCTGTTTTCTCTTTTTTGGCCTATCATCAGGCCTGGGACACTAACGCTCCCACGTTCTCCAACAAATGTAAGAGGGTCCTTGGTGGGCTGGGTGGCCTAATGGTTAGTACCAACCCACTAGTAGGGGGAGTAGTGATAGGGGAGCCCAGGCCCAGCTGCTCCAACCATGCTCCAACCCAGGGCCCCATGAGGGTCAGCAGTGTTTGGCCTTCAAGGGGGCCTGCTGAGTTACCCTCCTTGGGTCACTTCTTACTGATGCTTTTCTCCCTCAGCTTCTGATACCAGATAGGGTAATAACAATAAATAATAATAATAATAATAATTAAAAAAGAAACCACTGTCAGCCCAAACCAGGGTCAGTATACAGCCCTATTCCTTCAAGGAGATGTCTCTGGCACCTTTGACAGGAGTCTGTCTTCCTTGTGCTGCCTTCGCCCTTCTGAACTGGGTTGCTCCCTTTCCAATCTTGTCTCCAGTTGCAGCATGCTCTGCAGGGCTGGAGGGGCAGGTCTACCTGGGCCCAGTACAATCCTTTAACCCCTTCTGACCCATTTTGGGGTTTGTATACCCCATCACATAGTGTAATCCCCATTTTAGAGAGAGGCTAAGAGACTTGTCCAATGTTACGTAAGAAATTTGTTTGTAGCCATGTTGGTCTCAAAAATTAGAGACACAAAGTGGGTGAAGTAATATCTTTTATTGAACTAATTTCTATTGGTGAAAGAGACAAATTTTCAAGCTACACAGAGACCACCCTATAAGAAATTTGTGGTAAATCAGTATCTTGAAGTCAGGTCTCCCATGTCCTATGCTAATGCCCTAGCCACTGGACAATACTTCCTCTGAATTAGAGTTTTGCTATTATCAACTCAGGAGAAAAACATCTAAGAAAGCAGTACAAAAAAAAAAAAAAGAGAGAGAGAGAGAGAGAGAGAGAGAGAAATGCACTTCTATTATTTTCCCTTGCAGATGTAAATTTTCCAATTACGTATATTTTATAGAACAATCTTGGATCACAAATCTAACAGTATCAGCTCTTTGGCCAGTAAATTCAAAATACACAGATTTCTATCAACTATACTATAGTTATAAGCCCCATCTGTAACACAGATATTAAAGCTGAAAAAAGTGCATGTAAAAATCTATATCCAGATCACCACATTAATCTTGAAAAGACATTTAGCTAATACGGATTTCAGTATTATCATCTTTGCTGGTTCAGGGAAATAAGGATCTAATAAATTGCTCTAAGGTAAAATTATAATGACTGAATGAGGCTATGCAATTAAGTCATAACTTTTTTAATCACCTTTGAAGTTAAATTTAGAAGAATTATGAGAAAAGGGGCAATTAAACACTAGACTTTTCAATCTAAGTTCCCCCCATCAAAGATTCAGTTACCTAAATTGTTTTTCACTATTTCAGTGGAGAGCTGGGTGCAACAATATTTCATCCCTCAACAGAGGAAGCAAGGAATGCTCTTTCAAACAAAAGCTTTACCAGGCTATCAAAATCTTTACGAAGAAAAATAAACTAATCAAGATTGATCTATGAGGCCTCTCAGAAGCTCACAAATTCCAAATGTTCACATACGTTTTAAAGGGAAAAGAAGAGTAGTATTTGGTCAGTATTATCTTCATATCACAACCTCAAATGATGTGTCTTGGTGAAGCATGAGGTGAATAAGCAGGCCAGTTAACATCTATAAACAGCAGAGACATGGACAGTTTTCACAATGACTATTTACGTAGTTTTAAACAGCTGTAGTTAAAAAGAATTTTGTACTGAAGTCTTTTAAGACTTATTTTCTGAAGAGAAGCATAGATCTAATTACTTAGAACCTAATCTGGCAAACAAGCGCATGTTTAACTTCTAAGTGTGAGTTGTTCTATTGAAGTTAGTAGGACTATTCAGATGAGTAATGTTATTCATGTGTTTGCAGGATTGCCAGGCCATAATCCTTCTCTTAGGGGGTTACATGAAAAGCTTTTAATATTTAAAAAATGTCATTTATTGATTGAAATATTAAGTGGAAATCACAATAATAAACCTTCCAATTTAGCTTTTCCAAAAAATTAACCTTGTGACCGCTAATGCAAACCAAGCATTTAAAAGAAATCTCAGCCTATTTATTTCACAAAGAAAATGGTAATGACAAAAATTTGCTTCATATGACAATAGTTAAACCAGTTACTTCCCCTCTTGTCCACACTTCCTTCTTCTCTCCCTTCCAAATCATACCAATGTAGCATGTCAAAAATTCTATATACATCAATAATAGTAATATTTAGAACTCCTATAACAATTCTTGGTTCCCAAAGAACTTTAACAAACATGAGCTGAGTAAGACTCACTTCTCTGTAAGGTAGATATTATCCCTATCTTACAGGTGGGGAAATGGAGGCAGAAAGAGACTAAGGACCATATCCATCACACAAAATGCCTGTGGCAAAACCTGGAACACAACGTAGTTCTCCTAATTCCCCGTACTGTGCTTTAACCCTTAGACCAAAATACAGAAACAAAAAGCCACATGCAATTTCCCCCCTGGGGAAAGGAAGAGAGAAAGAAGGAAAGAACCACAGTTGACAGGCGCTAGTCACATCATTTAATGCATGTCTGGAAGGCACTTAAAGGGCTTGTCTACACATGAACTGGAACCAAAATAATTAAATTACTTTTAATTCGCAATTTTAATTATTTTGGTGCAAGTCTGCATGTGATGGTCACTCTTATTTCTGATTAAGAACGTCCTATTTCAACTTCTCCTAAATCAATTTTTTTACAGATTTAGGTTAAACCAAAATAGGACATTCTTAATCCAAAAAAAAAATAAAAAAATCCACACACAGACTTGCACCAAAATAACTAAAGATGTGAACTAAAGCCTATTTAGTTATTTTGGTTCCAGTTTGTGTATGGACAAGCCCAGATATTACAGTGATGGGTGCAGGACAAGAACATTAATAAAACAGAAGAAAAAAGACCAAACTTCCTCTCTTTCCCAAAATATGCATCCTGATTCTTCTGTCATTTACATTGGTGTAATAGAGAAAAGAATCAGGCCCATGATCTTCAAATAATTAACTGCACACTAATATAGTTCTTTACAACTGTGCTCTATCTAAATTTAATGCACTTTCTGGCTTAACAATTTTGAGATACACATGCAACTTTCATAATATATGAGACGGTGCAAATGACTTGGATGTTCAGCACTTTAAAACAGACTCACAATAGAAAAACAGAAACTCGGCATACCAGCTTGTAGCCGTGCATTCGCTGACGACCCAGTTCAAGTTTACTCAGAAAGTAGGTGTCATAACAGGAGTTCAACTAATTACAGTAATATTACTAAATATCAGTTATGTTGATATTGCACTAACACTGAACTACAACAGCTGGAAGGAGAGGAGAATTATATAGCAGAAACAGATGCATTTCTTACATGCTGTGTGTGAGAACTTCTCCACATACATCTGCAATTTTTTAAAATTCCTCCTACTTCTTAGAACAACCTTTTGCTAATTTTCTACAATTTTCTGCTCCACTAACTTAAAAGTCATTTCCTTAAGAAAACACATGACAGACAACTTGAGTGACTGATTATATTGTGCCATCACTTTGTTTTTCTCTGAGGCCTTTCTTTAAGAGGATGGATGTTAGTGTAAATGACAGAAAGGGGAGCTTCGCATAGGATTTCACTTGTGTTCAAAGACGAGTTAATGCAACCTCACTGAGGTGCAATCAACTTGACAAATGGATGCTGTGCAACCCCGTGCCTCCCACTGAAACCCGAGCGCCTGATTTACACAATATTCTCCTGTAAACTGAAGCAAGAACAAATTCCAGACAGACTTAATGCTGCTTTGCTGTATAATGGGTTGATTTGATAATTCTTCCCACGTAATGAAATCTGATAATACTGGGAAAAAATACATCAGAAAGAATGGAATACATTAATGAACTTGTAAAAATACACTTAAATCTCAACAAGTTCAGTAAACAAAAAAGAAACTTAGCTCAAACCAGGAGTGTCTTTATATGCAGCCAGTGGGTTTCATATTTAAGACTGCAGCTAGTGAAAGACGTCGGGTTTCTAGTTACACCTAACAACATACATCATACCTTTCTTAAGATGATCAAGAAAAGAAAATTACTTAAATATCAAAGTAAGCTTTGAAAAGTGTTAGTATGTCTCACATTCCCGTTTCCCCAAACGACACAAATGATTTCACAGGAAAATGTAAGTCAGGTAGAGAAAGGTTTTTCCCCCAAGACTCAGTATTCATTGATTATCTGGACCATAAAAAGAGGATAAGACAAGAAATTCAATAATAGTTTTTTAAAATCTAACTTTCTGGTAACATCTATTGAAAACAACTAAGACAGTTTAGTTTAAAAATCACTTTTACACCAGTGTGATTATATCCACAAAAATTATCTGAATGTTTCTATAAGGAAAAAAGCAATAGAGAATGACTGTTTTTTTTTTTAAAAGAAATAAAAATTTTTTCTAGCACATGACTATAAACTACCCAGATTGGCATTGTTTCCTACAAATGAACATTATGCCTGCGGACTACAATTGCAATCAGAAACTTTTCACACATGTAAAAGTCGAATAGTGCAGAAATTTTAGGATTCTATTTACTTTGCTGTTGTCACAAATAAAAGAAAAAAAAACTTATACAAACATTTAATGCTGAAGTGAATGGATTTCAACAGCTGCTGATTTGGTGACATTGGGAATCCCAATGGAGATGTCCTGCTGAATTAACGTCTTGGAAATGTTAAAAAGAAACTTCAAACAGACCTTGTTTAGCAGGCGGTCGAAGATCTCTCTGTGGGGATCATGTGAAGACCAGCAGAGCAGTCACTCAGTCATGAATCAGACTTGTCAATAGTTGCCTATTTTCTCAACAGGTGTCTCAATCATGAACACAATCCTTTCCCCCCATAATCCTCTTATTTAACAGAAATCACCCACCGTCTGCACAGCACAATAGTTTTGCTCATACAAACCTTATCTTATTGATTGTCTAATAACTCACATATCTCTAATGTGATTATTGAATTTTATATTTGCTCTTAACCATCTTCTACCCTGCCTACTTACAGGAACACAGAAAGTATGAGAACCGTAGTGCCGGAGTTATAAAGCATTTAATCCTTTGTTATTGCTGCAGATGAGCACAGCAAACACTATGCTATCATTCCCTGGTTTATGGCATATTTATACATTGCTATTATATTGCAGGTTCTTGTTATTAGTCATTGCTCAATAATAATCCTGCATTAGAACAGAAATTATATATTTTGTGGCAATAATCAGCCTAACCTTAATATAAACAAGAAGGTAGGAAAAATATTCTCACTGAGGGAATGCACCTCCATCAAAACAATTAAACATAGCATTTTAAGAACTCTCTCCAAAGCCATTTTCAGGGAGAAAAATAACTTCCCATTTAATGTATTCTAAATAATCTTGATTCACCATTTTCAACAGTATTTTTGCAACTGAAATTAGGTACTTTTCTAAAGCCTAAATAGCTACCTTACTTTTATGTGCAAGTATAGGCATAACTAAATACAAGTAATAAGTAAGTTCTTCATAGGCTATCAGAAATCCAGACAGGTGACACTTAATAGGAAATTTAAAATTACATACAATTTGTCACCTTAATAAAGTGTATAAATACCCGTGCCTATGTTTTTTGAATGACATCAGTGTCAAACATCACACATAAAAAGAGACTGAGATTCTTTTTCTTTTATTACATGGAATCTGGGTCAAAAGTAAGTGACAAACCAGTAAAATTTTCTAACACACTTAATGAACTTGGATAAATTAAATTATTTACAATTTGAGCTAATTTATTCATTCAAACCTGTGTTGCTCATTTACATTTTAAACTTCTTGCTGTTATTTTTTTAAATTTTCTGACCTCATCCTTTGTATTTATAGAATATCAATCTCCTATGGAATATCTGTTTTGTAAAACAATTAGAGGACATTATCAGCAATATGCATGATATCTGCAGTTTTATTCCTACAACAAGAACGGCACCATTCCTGCATGACTCACAAATCAAACATAAAAAGAAACTCACCAAACAAAAAAAAGTCACAGCTCTGCTGCAGTGTTTTCAGATCATAAGTCCCTTCATATCAAACCTTTGTAAGCAAGCTCCCCAAGGAAGTTAAATTCTCCAAACATACTGTTCAATTTCATAATTTCCAAATGCCTCTGAATCTCATGTCAAATGAAGTTAGAAAGTAAAACTTTTTCAGTTTCATCACGCCAACTCTATGTCAAAATTTTTCCACATAGTTAAATAACATGAAAGTGCAGCAGTAGTTCCTGACACCCTCAATTTAAAAACTTATGATATACTACCTTGGAGCAAAGACTTGTTTAAATACTATCTGTAACATCAGTAAACGATGTGTACCACCTGTGCTGTAACTTGAATTACCACAATGTAAGACTACACAAAGAGATCATCTCAGATTTCAGCAGAAAGACCATTTGTATTAATAGAAGTCCACATCAAAATCAAATTATTCACTATATTCCTCAATTTTAAAATGTTATTCAATTATATATCTCATATACACACACTATTCATTATACAGGATATACTACAGTGACAGGCCTATTAAAGTACCTGGATAAATACAGAGAGACACATAGTATAGCCCAGACCTTGGAAACACTAGGTATGTGAGTAACATTACACACAAGTAGTCCCATTGGAATCAAATTAAGTACATGCATAAATGTTTCCGTAACACACATTAAAGTGTAGGTAATATATGTAGGTGAGACATATTCATTAAATACTATTTGAAACATCAGTAATCAAACAAGTCTTTGCTTTCAGGTAATGTGTTTTTAAATTGAGGGTGACAGGAATTACAGCTTCAATTTCATGCTATCCAACAGCGTGAAAGAATTTTGGCATGCAGCTGGAATGATAAATTGATTTTTTTCAGTGGGATCACTCAGAAGCATAATGTTGCTCCCATATGAAGGTGTTTGTAGGATCAGGATGTAGAATGTTTCTAAAATATTTATGTTATCTGAAGTCAGTTTTGACAGTTACACATAAGACATCAAATGGTAAAATATATAGGCAGACGTATTCAGGGAATATAAATACATTCCTGTACAAAAAGTCCCTTTAAAGTATATTAAACTATATTTTCTAAAGCACAAAAGCAGAGCTCACTAAGGGATGATCCTGCCAGATGCTGCGTACTGACTGAGCAGTGCTGAGTGGGTGCTCAGTCACATTCAGGTAGTATTCAGTATCTGCACGTTGTAGGATCAGGGTGTAACATAACAAATCCAGCAGATTAAAATTTTAAAGTGTATTTCCAACAACTGAATTGAAACAGATCATGACCAAGAAAAGTAGTTTTAGGGTAAGCTGATCTTTGCACCTTAAATGTAAAGATTTTCTACTTCCAACGTATGCTATAAATCCTCGTTGCACTCTGTTCTCACCCACAAAGACCCTGAATCTATGGTGATGTAGGTATACTAGTGCAAACATCTGGTGCTGACACACTGCCATGGTGCAACCTGGAGCTTTCGTTGGGGTGAACTGCACTGGTGCTAGCTCTATCTTACATGGGTGTAGCACCTCATCATCAGGGCTTGCATGAATAATCAATTGCACATGTGTTTGCTGAGTGATGCCATAGCAAAGAGAGCAAATGTGATCCTTGGAAGTTTAAGCAGGGGACTATCAAGTAGAAGTGGGGAGGTGTTATCATCACTGTATGAGGCATTAGTGAGACCATTGCTGGAATACTGTGTCAGTTCTGGAGTCTACACTTTTAAAAGGATATTGATAAATTGGAAAGAGTTCAGAAAAGACCTACAAGGATGATACGAAGTATGGAAAATCTTCCTTACATTGAGAGAATGAAGCTAAAATGAAGAAAAGAATTCTGATACTAGAGGGCTCTTTAATCTAGTAGACTGAAGCACAACAAGACCTAATCAATTGAACCTGAAGCTACACAAATTCAGACTAGAAATAAGGTACAAGTTTTAACAGGATAATTAACCATTGGAACAACTTACCTAGTTATGCGAAGTCTTTAAATCAAGACTGGATGTCATCCTAAAAAAGATTCTCTAGCTCCATCAGAAGTTGTAGATTTGATGCTGTAATTAGTGGGTGAAATTCTATGGCCTATGTTATACAGAAAATCAGCCTACATGATCATCAGACTACATTTCTGTCCTCAAAATCTCTGAATCACTATAGCTACACTGGGGTACTAAACCAGTGCCAAAAAACCACTATAGAAAAGGTCTGAGTGTGCACACCTGCAGTTTCCATTGTATTCTTTGTCTGCTAGAGAAAAATGGGATTTGACACTACTTCTGCCGCCATAGTTCCTAAAACCAGTGCATCCTCCAAGAGCTGCTAAGGCTGGCCTCGTCCATACAATGTGCCATCTCAATGGCTCTCAGCTGGCTCTTGGGTAGCTCACTATTCAATTGTAAAATGAACGTAGGTCTAGATCAAGCTCTTAGTACACCTCCCCAAAGGGAGCATAAGGAGGCAGTGTGCCTCTTAAGGCTACAGTTTAGCCTGTTCTCAAGTGTGACGGGCAGTGACCTCCTTTTGACTTCAATCAATTTACCTCTACCTTTCCATGCTTTCCCCCTTGTCTTTTTTTAAACCATTAACACAAATTTCCTCTTTAGTTTCCTCGGGCCAGCAAGTGGCAATACCATTTGCATGATTTAAAAAACAAGAATTATCAGAAGAAAACAAAAGTGAACCAATGGAGATTCAGAGTATGAATTATTAGTATTATTGGCTGGAATCTGCAGTTTCCCAGTCATCCTCACGGAAGACTATAGTACTGCATTTTGGTCTGTGTGACACTGTGGGAGGCCCTTAAGCCTGGTCTATGTACAAAAATTGCACGGGTTTAATCAAAGGCATCATGTTAAACACACACAGTGCAACTTTGTGTGTGGACTCTTTACATTTAAAGTTTAAGCCTGGCTCATGTTGATTTATCTTGCACCTGTAACTGTGTAAATCTATGTAGACCAGTCCTCATTAAGTCCAGTAGAACTATTCACATGCATAAAGTTATACACGTATGTAAATATTCCCAGGATCAGGACACTTAGATCAAATTTTAAAAGTGGACTTTCATTCTGGGTACCAATTTGAGACACTCAGGGTCTAAATTTTAGAAGTGCTGAGCACCTACATCTGAAGATGCTGAGAGCTGTAGGTGCTCAGTGCTTCTGAAAATCAGGACCAATGGGTCAAGCTGGATGTCCAGAATCAGAGGGCACTTCTGAAAATGTGACCCTTTGCCTTTTCCTCAAGGTCTGCATATGTTTTCATTTGTGCTTTGTTCTGTGTATTTTTGAAACTTCACAACTAAATCATTTTCTGTGCTAAAATTACCTACGTACTATTATTATCCCATTGTGTACGCACTCTCCATTACACCACTGATGTTCCAAAACTTGTTTCAGCACTTGAAGAAGAGAGTCTTAACACTACAACCTGAAGGCTGTGCAATAAGGCTTTTTTGTTATGCTTCTCATTCTCTCCTTCACACACAAATCTTTAAGTCTGAGAGGAATCTACTAATTTTTGTTTCATCTAATCATAACTTTGTTCCAAAACAAAGTGCTTTTCCAAGCTGTCTTCCGCACATTTTAATCACATTGCCTTGTACTATAGCATTGTTGGTTTATTACAGGTTATTCCCCAGTTCAAACCCTCACTCCAGATGTTCCTTATGTTCTTTTACACTTTCCTCAAGTTCCATACTTCCTGCTTTTGCATTAGTTTCAATACTGTTCGCTTCACTCTATAACTTACTTTGTTAGTTTTTCCCCTTATAATACTTTAACACACTGCATGTTGTAGTATTGTATTTCCACAGTCCACATAGGTACACAAACCTGTTGGCTTGTTTTTCTGAAGGACATACCTTTGTGAATACAGGATATTCTGCTTTTGAGATCAAAGCTTAGCTTGCTCTTCTTGCATTCAGTGACACCTTTTTATATAAAACACAGCCTTGACAATTCGACTTGTCTCCTGGCTTAAAGCAAGTCATTTTTTTGACAGACAAGTAAATATGACTTCATCGTTATCATCATGGTGAAGACAGGCAAGTAGATTTTGCACCTGGTAAGTAAACTCAAAGACCAATTTTGCACGGTAGAGACAACATGCCCTGAAGTATGTGTTAGCACATTAATTTCTCTTATTGAACAACTGACACATGCTGTATTGAAAAGTCTATTGAGGGCTCAATCACACCATCAAGTACTGGCCTGCTCTGGGGCTGGTGGAGAGCCACACTGACTCAGTAGGATTTCCATGAGGCAGCGTAGCTCCCTTACTACTACATCCCACAAGGGCGGCGGTGCATACTTCTCTTCATGATAAGGCAGTTCTGCAGGCTGCTGCAGAAGGCTTTTATGGAGTTATGGCTCTACCCCCTCCCCACTCATTCAGTGTGGAGTCTCCTTACTCCCCTTCTCCCCATGTACTGATGCAGAACCCCAACCACATTCCAGATGTTAACTGTAATGTACTTTATTTTTTCCTTTTCAGTATGTCTCTGTAAACTTTTGCATTGAGTAATAAAGTCAGGTGTCCCGATTGCAGAGTTTGTTTAAATTTTCAACTGAAATGTTCATTACGTGATGTTGATCTTTTAGCACCTGACACTTAGTATGTGTAACTGCCATGGGGAAAGGAACATAATACTCAGAAAGAATACAAGTCCAGCAGCAGGTTTGCATTCTCAGCCCACTATCTATAAAAGTTTGGGGGCAACTGTAGTTTCTTGTTAAAGTCAGAGACACACTAATGCAAAACATCTTGTGAGAACTGGACAAATTAAAATCAGGTCCTTTACCTCTTTTGCTCAGATGTTATCGTCTCTAAGTGTAACGTAATTAATTTAAAACGATTACTTTCTATTTTAAGTGAAGAGTTGTATTCTCTCAAACACAATTTCCTCACACTCTACTAACCATGGAGAGGGATGGATAGAAGCTACAAATCTTTAGGTTCTCCACTGATGCATTAACTAAACAAAAAAGACAACTTTACTTGTTTCAGAAGGCTTTATTAGAACAGGAATCTTTGAAGACAAACACAAAAGATTCTAGTATGTTTAGATTTTATAATGTAAACAACTAATTTAATGCATCACTAATGATATACAATAGACGCCATCTTGCAACACGAATGCAAGTAAGACACTGATGTAATCTGTGAGAGATTTCAAAGCAATTAATTTGGGAATAGGAAAAGAACCTCTATTGTGTAAACTCTCCTTGTTTGTTTTTTTTAAGTAATAATTAGAAAATGTAGCCATTTGCATTTGTTAAAGTTAACAAGCCATCACTAGAAGTGGCTTCTAAACTTTAAAGTACATTTGGCAGTTCTATAGACTTAACTTTCTAGATTATTGGTTGGAAGGTTTTTAAAGTGTTAGTTAGGATTTCCACAAATCATTTAGGTTTTTTAATTTAGGGTCATAAAACTATAAAGTTTTGCAAAAGTTCTCAAAATGCTTCAGCATAGCTCGGTTGTGCAATCCTCCCTGGCATGTCATCAGACTCTTTAGATGCTCAGACCTTTTGTTCTACAAGGGCAAACAAGGCCCAGAGAGAATGTTTTATATTAGGTGCAGCTTTCCTTCACAGTTCTGCCAATGCACCTCATACTTGAACTGCAATAACCCTTAATATTGTAGCAACTGGCTCACAGACGATAGCAACAAATCCTGCCATATGGTGCTCTCCGTGCAGTGGAGATATGATGTGGACAATGCCCACTAGGAATTAGAATGAATCCACCAAACATTCCTTACTTTTCCTACACCATCTTTTAAAAGTAAGATTTCAAGAAGTGAAAGTTTATTACATTCACCATTTGTGAAGCCAATTTCCCCAAAATATCTTTGAAGCCACCCCTGTCCAGACAATGCCCCGTTCTCTCTTGCCTAGCTCCCTTTTAAGCCCACACCACTTTATACAATGATTATGGAGATTAGAAAACAATGTCAAATGGTCCCTCCTGGTTTTAATACTCTATTAGTTTAGTGATTGTCCCTCACAAACGTGTCCACATGCACAACGATGTGCATGTTCTCGCACACATTAATTAATTTGCTTATTTATTGTGAGGCATAATCCTTTTAACTGATGTACACTGGAAACCAAGGCCCCAATCCTGCATTGTTCTCTGCATTGATGGACTGATGCACCTGTGCAGAGCCTCACTGATATCATAGAGCTTCATATGGGCACAGAAGTCTGCCCACATAATTGACAAAGTGGTATAGGCAGTGTTGTTGTAGGTGTGTTGGTCCCAGGATATTAGGGAGACAAGGTGGGTAAGGTAATATTTTTTATTGGACCAACTTCTGTTGGTGAGAGAGACAAGCTTTTGAGCTTACATCCGTGTAAGTTCTACAGAAGTCAGCTCTATCACATGGCCCCTTCAAGGAAGGGGAGGTCGATTACGAGATACGGCAACCCAGGAAAAGGAATGCTTAGGTGTATAACATTAACCTGCCGAAGGCCTGGAAGGGACAAGAGAGCCTCCTCATGACCCCACTCCCCCCAGATCCACAACTCGGACCTCAGGCCTTGGCACCAGGAGGCTACACACCAGTACCTGCCAGGAAGGACTTTCAGCCTGACCAAGAGCAACTGGTACACATCAGTGGTCAAATTATTCCCTGAGGTGTTTTTGGTGGTACCTGGGATATAATGTGGTATAGGGATAAACATTACAATTTAGCGATCATTTCACATCAGAAACTCATACAAGTGTATTGTGGTGGGAATACTTTACTGCATTAACTGTTTAAAAAGAGTGTTAAACATTTAGGAACCATACTAAGGTCAGAGTGATTTATTTAACAACCTTACATTGAACTGATGGCCACACACAATTGAAGGTTTATGCTCCCAGTCATCAATTCAAGCTACTGAAATTGCAGCTCTTGCAAGCAACATGTGTCCTGCTTATTTAAATGAATGTGCAGAGGGTATATTAATTGCTCAGGGTAACTAAATTATATGGCATTGAATCTGTTCTGCAGCACGTGTCTTATTTAAGTGGATGTGCCTTTATCAGGTTGCAGTCAAACAATCTACTGTATTAGATTTACAAATGTTTAACAAGATGCACAGGTGATAGGCTGAAAAGTCAACAGAGCTTCAGCAGCTGTTGTACAAGGCTGAAACATGCTGACTAGGCATGAAAGTAGGGCTTAGAGTAGAATACTTAAAGGATAGTCTGCCTTATGTTGGTATGTAGAACACATAACACATAATATAAATAACTATGATATACTATACATTCTATGTAATTTTTACTCAGCGTAAGCAATTTGGGAGACAGAATGCTCTATATTACCCACACTGAGAAGAGCCAGGTCTCCTGCCTTCCTGAGCCTAACCATACAACATGATTTTAAAATACAAAAGTAAATGAAGAGTTTTCTCACAGACAGCTGAAGATGAGACTAATGCTGAGGGATTAAATTTTTCAGCTACGGTGGACACGGGATGAAAAAAATCATATCTCGGGAGAAGGCATTTTGGTGTGTATGGGTGGAAGAGCAGGAGGATTCTATCTGAAGGTGGTATATTAAGTTAAATGGCCCTTGTAGCATGCCCTGGATGTCACCAATATCAAGTGGCCAAGAGGTTTGAACAATATTGTCACCAGCAGGGGATGTGGTGGTGTAGAGGATATGATTGGTTGTAGGAGATTATACCCTTTGATCTCTGTAGAGGTTGAGAAGGAGAGCCCAAGCAGAGATATAAAGAGTAACAGAGATCAGGCCTGATTGAGAAGTTTAATTTTCAGGACATTGTTTTGGTTTGGCTTGATGTTTCCATATTTATATTTATATCACTGCTATGTTGAGGGAAAAGCAAGTTACAAGAAATGTGTTTTGTTACTGACTAAAGTTGCTGACGTTTGTCATCATCCTGACAGCACAGTATGGAGAGGAGGTGACCAGCCCTCTGTGGAGAAAGAAGTGGTTCAGGACTATTTAGAAAAGCTGGACGAGCACAAGTCCATGGGGCCGGATGCACTGCATCCGAGGGTGCTAAAGTAGTTGTCGGATGTGATTGCAGAGCCATTGGCCATTATCTTTGAAAACTCATGGCGATCTGGCGAGGTCCTGGATGACTGGAAAAAGGCTAATATAGTGTCCATCTTTAAAAAAGGGAAGGAGGAGGATCCAGGGAACTACAGGCCAGTCAGCCTCACCTCAGTCCCTGGAAAAATCATGGAACAGGTCCTCAAGGAATCCATTTTGAAGCACTTCGAGGAGAGGAAAGAGATCAGGAACACTCAGCATGGATTCACCAAGGGCAAGTCATGCCTGACTAACCTGATTGCCTTCTATGATGAGATAATTGGCTCTGTGCATGAGGGGAAAGCAGTGGATGAGTTATTCCTTGACTTTAGCAAAGCTTTTGATACGGTCTCCCACAGTGTTCTTGCCAGCAAATTAAAGAAGTATGGGCTGGATGAATGGACTATAAGGTGGATAGAAAGCTGGCTAGATTGTCGGGCTCAACGGGTAGTGATCAATGTCTCCATGTCTAGTTGGCAGCCAGTATCAAGCAGAGTGCCCCAAGGGTCGGTCCTGGGGCCGGTTTTGTTCAATATCTTCATTAATGATCTGGAGGATGGCGTGGATTGCACCCTCAGCAAGTTTGCAGATGACACTAAACTGGGAGGAGTGGTTGATACGCTGGAGGGTAGGGATAGGATACAGAGGGACCGAGACAAATTAGAAGATTGGGCCAAAAGAAATCAGATGAGGTTCAACAAACACAAATGCAGAGTCCTGCACTTAGGAAGGAAGAATCCCATGCACTGCTACAGACTAGGGACTGAGTGGCTAGGCAGCGGTTCTGCAGAAAAGGACCTAGGGGTTACGGTGGACGAGAAGCTGGATATGAGTCAACAGTGTGCCTTTGTTGCCAGGAAGGCTAATGGCATTTTGGGCTGTATAAGTGGGAGCACTGCCAGCAGATCAAGGGACGTGATCATCCCCCTCTATTCGACATTGGTGAGGACTCATCTGGAATACTGTGTCCAGTTTTGGGCCCCACACTACAAGAAGGATGTAGAAAAATTGGAAAGAGGGCAACAAAAATGATTAGGGGGCTGGAGCACATGACTTATGAGGAGAGGCTGAGGGAACTGGGATTATTTAGTCTGCAGAAGAGAAGAATGAGGGTGGATTTGATAACTGCTTTCAACTACCTGAAAGGGGGTTCCAAAGAGGATGGAACTAGACTGTTCTCAGTGGTACCAGATGATAGAACAAGGAGTAATGGTCTCAAGTTGCAGTGGGGGTGGTTTAGGTTGGATATTAGGAAAAAACTTTTTCACTAGGAGAGTGGTGAAGCACTGGAATGGGTTACCTAGGGAGGTGGTGAAATCTCCTTCCTTAAAGGTTTTTAAGGTCAGGCTTGTCAAAGCCCTGGCTGGGATGATTTAGTTGGGGATTAGGTCCTGCTTTGAGCAGGGGGTTGGACTAGATGACCTCCTGAGGTCCCTTCCAACCCTGATATTCTACGATTCTTCCTTCTAACATTGTGGACCAGTTACTGTGAAAGCTCTGTGTCCTAATTCTTGAGGCTGACAATTTCACTGCAAGGCCTTTCTATTTTCACAGACTTTTGGGAGGAGGGAGGTTGAGGATTGTGATGGTTGGTTGGGGAAGTTGCTGTTTGGTAGGACAATCTGGAGGGAAGTTGTTGCTGTGACTTTTGAATTTTTATTCCTTTGATTATTTCTGTTTTAAATTCTATAACATCTAGAACTATGAAATGAAGGTTACTTGTTGTAACTGGAGTTCTTCAGGATAGTCTCTGCATATTCACACTCTTGGGATGCAGTGCAGCTCAGACGGTGGAACCCTCTGGTAGGAGTACCTGTTAGAGCGCTCACAGGCCCCTCCTATCATTCCTTAAACATCTGAGCATGTTCTGAGGGCAAGGTTATGAAAGGAGATGTAGCGCCATCTGCTGCCTTAGTTCCTTTCAACTGAAGTAGATGGACAGGCATGGATCTCTTGGATCCATAGCTTCTGGGTAAATGCATTTCCAGTTCACTGTTCTTTTAGCATAGTTAGTTTATAGTTTATAGTTATTAGCGTTAGATTAAATTTTTAGGATACTTTTTAGATACTCATGGGAGTCGGTACCAGTGTCGATGGTGGATCTGAAGATGAAGAAACATGGCTTTAAAAGATGTAGATCATGCCACACAGTCTTCCCAGCTTCAAATGCCCACACAAGATTTCTCAGGTGCCATGGGGAAGAACATTCTCCTTTGCATTGTGCTACCTGCAGCACATTCGTGCCCTGGGACCAGAAGGAGAGAAAAAATAGATTCCAAGCTCTCTTTTGCAGGAGGCTTTGACTGGTGGTATGGAAGAGATCTGAAGGAAGAGACTCATAAACTTTAAGGTTAGAAGGGAACATCATGATTATCTAGTCTGAGCTGCACATTTCAGGCCACAGAACCTCACCCCACCCACTCCTGTAATAGACAGGAGGCCTGACTCCAAGTACTTCCAGATCGAAGAAGACTAGTATGGTAAAGGCGTTTGCCTTGGCACCAAGCTTCAGTTCCAGGTCAACTGAGCTTTTGGCAGCAAAGTCATCTGATCTGGCTCCTAGATGCTTACAACCCTCCTCTGTATTAAAATCTCAGATACGAAGAAGTCATCAGAAACGAGTACCTCAGTTTGTTGAGTTCCCATTATTAAAGTGATGGTGCAGGTTCATGCAGATCTGCAATGTGTCTCAGAGCTGACTAGCTCACCAATTAAGATAATGAAGAGATCAATTGAGGCAAAAGTCTGATATGGAACATTGTATTGGATATGTCTCTAGAGACCATACTACCACTGCCCAAGACTCCAACCAGTTCTCCAAGAAAGACTCTCTCACCTTTACCCCTTTTACAAATTCCAACTTCCAGTATATCACCTATAGTACCATTATCAGATCACATTCCGAAGAAGAGTTTGATCTGGTTATGATTTCAAATATCAATCCTTTTCCTTCAAAGCAGGGGCTTCAGTTTGAGACTCAGAGACATCCCCTGCCTCAGGTAATTAGATGAACTCAAACTGGATTGGGAAGGTTGGCACAGGCAACCTTGGATGCCATGGGCATGTTGGCCAAATCCCAGTTATCCTTACTACCGTCAAAAGTCAGGATGCCCACTTCCAGATCAGTCGAAACCTAGATCTACAGATCCGAGACACTTGGATCCTGAACATTTGGAACAGATAGTCAGGCAGTGTACCCCTAACTTGGTACCTGATAAACTTTCTGAGGAAGAAGAGGATCCATCCCATCAAGTGGAATTTCAGCAACAAGAGCAAGAGTTTGAGGGTGATTCTTTCCCCAGCAAGAATGTGGGTGTTGTTTCAGCATCATCTCCTTCTGAGTACAACTGGTGGACAGAATGATGACAACTTTGAAGTTACCATCAGTGCCTTTAGAGGAAGCCACCCATCCAGTTTTTGACATCTTCGGTACCACTACAAGAAACAAAGTCTCTTTACCAATACTTTGGCAACCAGCTAAATCGGTATGGTCCAATCCAACTTCCTGTCAGCCAATTTCAAAGGTTGACAAATTATATCCAATGCCTTATGCGGAATTCTCCGGATTTTGTGTTCATTCTAATTCATTTTTTGTAGCAGCAACATTCCAAAGATCTAAGACTGGTCATTTACATTTCACTCCTTATGAAAGAAAAGGTAAAAAATTAGATTCTTTAGAAAATAAATTATTCTTTTCAGCTTCTTTGAACATTAGAGTGACCAATCACCAAGAGGTCATGTCAAAGTGCCAATTCTGCCTTTGGGAAAAGATTTCTGTTTTCACCAAAAATCTTCCAGAGGATCAATGGAAACTAGATAATGACCTCCTAAAAGAAGGTCAAAACGTTGCAAAGAATGTATCTGGGGCTACTTTGATGTATCAGACACTGCAGCCAGATTGGCTGTTTCTTCCATAACTCTCTGCAAACATGAGTGGCTAAGGGCTCCCTCTCAGCCTGTAGAGACAAAGTCTAGAATAGAGGATCTTCCTTTCAACAGAAATGGTCTATTCAGTGTTAAAACTGATGAAGTTTTAGAAAAAGATGAAAGAAACACAGTCTACCATGAGATCTTTGAAATTGTTACAAGCTTTTACAAGAAGAACTCCTGCTCCTATGTTTAGATATCACAGGCATTACTACCTGTGTTGTTGTTGTTCTTCATTTTACTACACTCAGAGAAGACAGCAGAAACAAAATCAACAGC
The DNA here is from genome assembly GCF_015237465.2 of Chelonia mydas. Classification (NCBI taxonomy): domain Eukaryota; kingdom Metazoa; phylum Chordata; order Testudines; family Cheloniidae; genus Chelonia; species Chelonia mydas. The sequence continues at coordinate 55,716,262 of NC_057850.1, read as the reverse complement.
AATCCTTCTCTCAGTTTCAACAGAGGAAGAGATCCTTCAAAATTCAGATGAAGACGAAGGCCTCTTCAGCTACATCTTTGTTGACTAATGTTACACTGCAAGTTTGACATAAGGATCAAGAGCTACAAACCAATCTTGGAATATTCTACCCCTGTTTTTTAGAGACCAGGACTATGAATAGGTGTTTTTAATTATAAATATGAAGAGTAAGTAAATATAATTACATGTGTGAGTGTGGATGGACACACACAGGCTTGGGCATTATCGCAGGCATCATTTTGTAGTTCTGTAACAGGAACCAAGAACATATGAGATGGCCATAAAAGCTTGACAATCTTGATATACTCCTTGCTCTCCACCTTTGGGGAAGAAGCCACTCTACCGCAGAGTCCAAGATGAGCTCCAGAGAAGAATGGGATTTTCAAAAGTGCCCAAAAGTATTAGAATCAAAAATCCGAATTGAAAATCAATGACACTTGTGCTCCTAACTCAATCAGGTGTTTTTGAAAATCCCTCCCAAAGCATTTTAACATGCCAATGCTTGCTTCAAAGCCACAATGACCTGAATATTTTGCACCTGCATAACACTTTGAGATTTTGCAGCAATACTTGAAACCTGATCCAATTCAGACTGCTTTGAAGCAAAATCCTTACTGGTGGTGGGACAATCATTCAACTTTGGAATCTATTTAAAGGCTTCGTGATCCGCCTGAGAGTCAGACTTATTGGAGAGGTTAGGAAAGCCCTACAGCACTCCACCCATGATCCGATGGCAACATCTGAAGAGATTCAACAGTGTTATGATACTCGAGAAGGCAATGTGTTTGCTCATCTGTCATCAGCTTCTTCTGATGGTAGCATTTTAAGCCAATTGGGCTGTGTTTTCAGTAGGCCAGTCTTTATTTTCCCTAAAAAAGGAAATACTGACCACTATGAAAAATGCAAACCCCGGGAAACCTTCCTAAAGAGAGCCCAAAGCAGGCTAAAGTAAAAACTACGAAAATTTGAAACTGAAATATATCTATATATTTTTATATATACATATTTTTTCCAGCTGCTTTCCTCTGCCCTTCATGGGCAGCACTGTATCAGTGCTTGAGGTTCACAGTTGCTTTAGTGCAAGGAAGCTGACACCCTTGTTTCTGAATTTGATAAAATGATATCAATTAGTCCAGTCTTATAGTAGGCCAAAATAATCTGGAACAATTCTTCTATTTAGCAAATATGAGGGATCCTGATAGTACAGAAACACTAATATATGAATGTAACCAGTGATGATCTGAGCTGGACAGTAAAGGACTAGAAAATGGGGAAAGTACCAGTACATTATAAAGGACTCTGCACAGCAGAGAGTTACCTTATGAAGATTTTGGTAATCTCGAGTTTCCAAGAAAAAAGGGGGTGATGATTCCCTCTTCTTTTCTTGGGTAAAGTGAAGGAACCTTGAGTCAGGAACCAGTGATTAAAGAAAACCTAACATAACTGGTGAGGTGGTACAATTGGCATTTGGTTGGGAGATGGAGCCAGAATTTAGGTTAGAAGAGGCCTAAGGTAGGATGCAAACACCACCTGTTTCTCTGACAACCTTAACACCTTTTCGACCCTTACCTTATACCCTGAGCAGACAGGTGCTAGGAGTAAAAGTGAAGCGAGTTTGAACAAACTATTCCCAGCAAAAAAGATTTAGATTTGTTTCTTTTTTTGTCCTTTTGTAACGTAAGTTATACAAAGTTTAGCTGTTCCCATGTGATTATTAACAACTCCTGACATCTTTGTCATAGCACTAGCATGAAAAAACTTACAATGAAATCCTGGTTGCTTTGAAGTCAATGGCAAAGCTTCCTTTGACTTCAATGGGGCCAGGATTTCATCCTCAGTTTGTACCTGGTCTGCATGGATCCAGCTGGCATATGATAGAATGATTATGTAGTTAATAAACTATGCCACCTTGTTTGCACTAGGTAAGTTCATAATGTTGGTCAAGCGACTTCACTAAGTAACAAGAGAGAAAACCTGATGACAAAGACTGTACTGGCAGAAACTCAATTCTTCAGTTTGTGGCACGTAAGCAAATTGTTATTTTAGCATGCAAAATGCTTATGTAAATACTACGTATACCTTAGATGGTGGGTGTGCTGTGTTTATATGCCAATTATATAATCAGTTTGCCTGTTGAGCAACTTCACTGGATGACAAGTGATTAAACAGGTTGTCAATGAACAGCTAATGGATTTCTTTGGTTAGCATTTGGAATGTGCCACTAACAGCTCAGGCAGGTACTGCGTGCAGCTTGGGTGGGTAGTAAACTAAACATTAAAGTATGGGCATCAACAATTTTTTAGGGACACCACAAACTGCCTAAAATGGATGAACCTATATTCTAAAACACTAAAAGATTAACTAGGTTTTAATTGTTAATAATTTTAATTTACAATGCATGAAAATTTTACCAGATGCCTATCCACTGGTTAGTAGGTTTTGTCTTCCAGATGTAGCTATTAAGATGAGGTTACCACCACCACAAAGGTTAAAAGGAAAACTCCCCAATGAGAAGCTGAGTCCCTAGCCAATCCCAGCTTCTGGGAAAGGTGGGGGGATGTTTGGGGGCATCCCTGGATTCTGCTTGTGACTTCATCTTTGTTCTCAACCTTTGTCAAGTAGGGGGTCTGATAAATATGAAGTGCTACCCATTTCTAACTGCAGAGCTTCCTGTCTCTTACACTCTCTCCACAGCTTGCAGCTGCTGTAAGGGAGGAGGGTCTCCACCATGCTATCTATCCCATCGAGCTTCCTTGATGCTGTGAGTGGGGTGAGTTTCCTTTCCTAGCTCCTTTCCTAGTGGGGAGGAGGAAAACAGGTCTTTGTTCCCCAGCCCCTCTCAGTAATCTCCATCCCTTCTAAACTTCTCCAGCGCTGTCCCTGCAGCTGCTCCTTGCCATTCTAAGCAGCAGCATGAAAGTAACACCACTCTTGAGTTTCACTGCTCTTCAGATGGATTTGAACAGTAACAGTGAAATGTACAAATCTTGAAACTGTTTAGAGTTGTAGTTACAAACTATGGACAGCAGACCACTTGCTGGTAGAGACCTGGCTAATTACACATTGCTGGCTCCTCTCCCTTGATTCCACTTGCTATACTGCAGTGAAAAACAGCTAAACATACATTCAATACTTTCTTAATATTATTGTGTTATATAAGCAATTATATAGCTCCCACAGGGATGTTATTTGGTGTTATTTCAAGGGGAAGGGATGTAGTCAATGGGGCAGTGGGCCTGATTCTCAGTTGCCCTGCACTATGTCATTCACTGGTGGGAACTGTAAAACACTGCCAGCTGAGAACGATAGCATTTCATACCCACTCTGCACTGGTGTGAATGAATGTATGTATGCAGAGCAATGGGGTATCTGGCTCTGTAGCTCTGTTAAGACGTGGGTTACACCATGAAAGTGTTTGGGAACCACCGAATGGGATCACTGGAACTCTCAGTCTGCATACTCAGAAAGACAATGCTGCTTTGGTTTACATTCTGCTCTCACTTGGAAGGTAATTAGTAACTTATTTTTTATTAAATGAAAAATTAAATTCTGCTCAAATAGATGTTTTTGATCTCATGCTCTCCAGGGAAAGCTTTAGTTGCTGCCAGAGAAGAGCAAACGCTCTGTCATGTACATCCAACATAAAAAATAAGACAGAAATTGAGTTAATATAAAACAGAATACAAAAAATAAGGAGAGAATTAATGTACTAAAGATTCTATCCACAAATGCAAGGAGCATGGCAGACATGCAGAAAGTACTAAATAACAGACTATGATCTAGTAGGCATAACTAAAACCTGGTCGGATGACTCTCAGAACTGAAATGTCAGTATAAATTGGTATAGCTAAGGCTGAGAGTTTGTCATGGAGGTCATGGAAGTCACAGATTCCATGACTTTCCATGACCACCGTGACTTCTGCAGAAGCCGGTGTGGCTGGCCCGGGGGCCACCTAAGCAGCTCAGGCAGTCCCTGGGCCAGCCGCACCAGCTGCTGCTAGGGCAGTCTCGGGCCACCGTGCCTCCCTCCCCCAGCAGCAGCAGAAGTTTGGGTGTGGGAGGGGGCTCAGGGCTGGCGAGTGGGAGGGGGCGAGGGCTCTAGCTGGCGCTTAGCCCGGAGGACTCCTGGAAGAGGTGACAGGGCCTTGGCTCCTAGGCGGAGGTGTGGCTCTGCACACTGCCTCCCCCTGCAGGCACCACCCCCGCAGCTCCCATTGGCCAATGGGAGCTGCAGAGCTGGCACTCGGGGCAGAGGCAGCGCGCAGAGTTGCCTGGCCACGCCTCCACCTAGGAGCTGAGGGAGGGGGATGTTGCAACTTCTGGGGAGGCACGGAGTCAGGTAGGGAGCCTGCCACCCTGCGCTCCTCCCCCCAGCACCCACAGAGCCCCCAGGATGCCCTCCCCGCTAAGATTTAGTCAAGGGTATCTCGTATAAGTCATGGACAGGTCACGGGCCATGAATTTTTATTTACTGCCCGTGACCTGTCCATGACTTTTACTAAAAATACCTGTGACTAAAACGTAGCCGTAGGTACAGCTTTTAGGAGACAGAAAAAGAAGAGTTTCAGAGTAACAGCTGTGTTAGTCTGTATTCGCAAAAAGAAAAGGAGTACTTGTGGCACCTTAGAGACTAACCAATTTATTTGAGCATAAGCGTTCATGAGCTACAGCTCACTTTATCGGATGCATACTGTGGAAAGTACACAAGATCTTTTTATACACACAAAGCATGAAAAAATGGGTGTTTACCACTACAAAAGGTTTTCTCTCTCCCCACCCCACTCTCCTGCTGGTAATAGCTTATCTAAAGTGATCACTCTCCTTACAATGTGTATGATAATCAAGTTGGGCCATGGCTTCAGAGGGATCATTCCCTTCACACTAGAAATAAAGTAATAAACAGACTAATGTACAGTACTGCCAACTCTAAGAATTGTAAGTTAAATCCCCCCGAATCATGGGACTGGTTTAAAAATAATGAGATTTTAAAAAAACAATACATTGCAATGTGCTTTGGTCTGCTGCCTGAGCTGGTAGGAGGAAGCTGACCACCCCCGATATACATGAAATTATTTCACGTTCAAAATTCAAGCTTACTTGCACAGTATTCCCAACCCAAGTGTTCAAAAATCATGAGTGAGGCCTTAAGATGGTCTTAAAAACCATGAGATTTTATTAAAAACAATGTTGTTAGTTCTTTAAATTTGTTGTCTGGTTTCTGAGCCTTCAGGGTGCAGTTCATGTTTTCCAGCTTTTCTCTGCAAACACAATACCCTTTTTTTTTTTTAAATGAAAGTTGGGATTCTCTCGTAATCAGATGATTCTTAGAGCTGGAGCATTAAGAAAAATGCCAAATATCACAAGACGCACATTAAAATCATGAGCATTGGCAACACTGCATGTACCCATAATGTACACACAAAAACATGGGTAAGCAGGATTCACTGTGCTCAAATAGGTTAGGGAGCTGCTGTCTTCATGAATTCACAGACTTGAATGCCAGAAGGGATCATAAGATCTCCTAGTCTGACCTCTTGCATATCATAGGCCACAGAATTTCACCCAATAACCCCTGTACTGAATCCAGTAACTTGGGGTTGACTAATGCATAACTTGGGTCTTGCTGAAGCATATATCCCAGAAAGGCATCCAGTCTTGATCTGAAGACTTCAAGAGATGGAGCACCCAACATTTTCCTTGGTAGTTTGTTCCAATACTTAATCACCCTCACTGTTAGAAAATGTAACCTTTCTCTGTTAGATTAAAGAGCCCTTCTCCCTGTGAAGGTCCCTATACATGGTTACCAAGTCACTTCTCAACCTTCCTTTTCATATGCTAAACAGACTGAGCTCTTCAAGGCACTCAAATCATTTTTCTGGCTCTTTTCTGAAACTCCTAATTTTTCAATTTCTTTCCCTCTCTATCCATCTTCCTCTTGCCTTCTTACACTCCATGGCCCACTCAGGCTTGCCCAGTCTGCTGTTCTGCACCTCCTCACCATATTTTCCCTTACAATCTCCTACCCCTCAAATTCTCCCATCTATGTCACATATTGCCCTATATCTCCAGTTTTCCTTCTGACTCCCGCATTTCTCTGCAATCCCCCCTCAGTGCCCTCTAACGATCCACATTCCTCTCTCCTCTTAGCTTCCTGTTCATTTCCAAACTATAGAGCCTAGAGACTATCACCATCCCTGAGGGCAGCCTGGCTTCAGTCCCACAAGAAACTATAGGGAATAATGGTCATTTTTACTAAAGGCAGCCTCACTTCTGCTTCCAGCTTCTGTAGGGAAATAGTGACCGTCTTAACTGAGGGCAGCCTATGACATAAGTTCTACTGGAGATTTAGAAAAAAGTTTGCAAGGCTGCTGGTGAATGCTGGGAGATTGTGAGAAGCTATTAAAAAAACAAAATATATATTGGGAAACTCAAGATATTAGAGCTGACAAAGCTGAATACAGGAGAAATGCCAGGACCAAGGGATCTGGGTCATAGGCTAGGTTGGCAAGGATATTAGAGAAACAAACCCTTTTTTCCTATTTGTGAACACAGAATAACATTAGCTCTTAAGAACAAATTGCAATTTTTCCCTTTGAAAAACAGAATGGAAATGAACATAAGAAGATAAGAATGGCCATACTGGGTCAGACCAAAGGTCCATCAAGCCAAGTATCCTGTTCTCTGACAGTGACCAATGGCAGGTCCCAAAGGGAATGAACAGACAGGTTATCATAAAGTGATCCATGCCCTGTCACCCAATCCCAGCTTCTGGCAAACAGAGACTAGGGAAACCATTCCTGCCCATCCTGGCTAATAGCCACTGATGGACCTATCTTCCATGAATCTATCCAGCTCCCTTTTGAACCTTGTTATAACACTGGCCTTCACAACACCCTCTGGCAAGGAGTCCCAGAGGTTGACAGTGCGTTGCATGAAAAACTACTTTCCTGTGTTTGTTTTAAACCTGCTACCTATTAATTTCATTTGATGGCCCCTTGTTCTTGTATTATGAGGAGTAAATAACACGTCCTTATTTACTTTCTCTATACTACTCATGATTTTATAGACCTCTATCATATCCCCCCTTAGTCGCGTCTTTTCCAAGTTGAAAAGTCCCATTTTATCAATCTTTCCTCATATGGAATCGTAGAATCATAGAATATCAGGGTTGGAAGGGACCTCAGGAGGTCATCTAGTCCAACCCCCTGCTCAAAGCAGGACCAATCCCCAATTAAATCTGTTCTATACCCCTAATCATTTCTCTTGCCCTTTTCTGAACCTTTTCCAATTCCAATATATCTTTTTTGAGATGGGGCGACCACATCTGCATGCAATATTCAAGATGTGGGTGTACCATGGATTTATATAGAGGCAATATGATATTTTCTGTCTTATTATCTATCCCTTTCTTGAGCATTCCCAACATTCTGTTCGCTTTTTTGACTGCCACTGCACATTGAGTGGATGATTTCATAGAACTATCTAGAATGACTCCAAGATCTCTTTCTTGAGTGATTTAAAATGATTTCTTCAAAGCTGATTTTTGACCAAATGAGGTAAGCCGCAGCAGCTAGGGGTTTAGAATGCAGACCATTCTAATGCCAATCATATGATCCATCCCAACTAGTACTAATATACTTTTTTTTTTCCTGTTTCACCACCATTTCAGAAATGTTTATTTGAATCTGAAATTGCTCAAGTGAGTGCAGTATAATATCAACAGATTATTATTAACGACTTAGCCTTAAACCAATGAGCAAAAATCCAAAATATATTACAATAAAACAAAACTAACTCTGGAATTATACAATAACAACAACAACATATAAATAAAGATGAAAAAGGACATAAACCGTTAAACCATATATGATCACCATGACACATGCCTTTCCCTTATTTTAGCGGCTGACCATGCAAATAGGGCATCTGCTCGAATCACGGATATATGATCAGATGCCAACAAATATTCTAGTTTTTAAGAGGTCATAGAAAAAGGCATCCGGGACAAAAACACAGAAAGTCATTTTGACCTCAAGTGGCAATACAGATTACAGTGTAATAAATAACCAGTAGCGTCTTCCTCCTGCCCTCACTCTCATGGACAAAGTCTGTTACATTTCTCGGTGCCAGTATATTGGCCTTCTAAGTAAACTCTCTGCATGGATTGAAAACAGAGAGCTGTGAAGGGCCTTCTTAGCAAGTTATTGCACAAACTATCTAAATATCTGGCAAACCCGTAAGTCTTTTTAACAAGGGGAAACCAAGGTGACATAGCTATAATAGAAACAACTGCCGTATCCTATTGCTTATCAATATACTCTATTCTTGACTTGATTATGGAGTTCTCATGTTCTCATCCGATGAAGTGAGCTGTAGCTCACGAAAGCTTATGCTCAAATAAATTGGTTAGTCTCTAAGGTGCCACAAGTACTCCTTTTCTTTTTGCGAATACAGACTAACACGACTGTTACTCTGAAACCTCTCCTGTTTAAACTTCAGCCTAATTATTTCTCATTGTGACACCTAGAGAATGCAAGGAATTTTGAATATATTCTAACAACAAAATTTACACGAGAAAGTCCTGCTGAGCTCTTCCTCTAGGCAAGTGCTGTGGGTGCATACCATGGGTGTAGTTTGGGAGGAACATGGGGGACATTGCCCCCCCCCCCACCAACTGCAACCCTTGGGCAGGCACAGAATTTGCCCCCACACACAGCCCGGTTGACCTGGCTGGAGCTGCCTCCATGCCCCCAAATACAGAAGTCAAACTATGTCTATGGTGCATACTGTAATTATAAAGCCAAAGATTAATATTGCGATGTTGCACTTTGGGCAGAATAGAACCCATGCCTAACTCGGCTCCAAGAAAAGCAGCAGGGGTATTATTTGGGAAACTGAGGATCTTCCTAAAGTATTGATTTTAAATTACTTTCACTCCCATGGGATCATTCCATTGCCGTATTTCTGTGCTGTACAAAATTTGAGCACATACCTTAGACACAAAACACACTAAGGGCAGGTTCAACTAACTTACCCCCACGGGTCCAGGTAAAATGCAACATAGCGTGGATTGAATTTGAGGCTTTTTCTTTCATTACCTGAAGATGTTGATCCCACACACCATTTTGTGAGAACCAGACACCTATGTAAGGGAAAGAGCTAACTTGTTCAATATATTGCTCATCAATCCTCCATTTATGTAACCACCATCTTCAGCTAAAGACATTTACTTTAGTTTTTGAATAATTTATCGAGAGGCCCTCCCACTGGCAATACGAACGAAATGCATTTAATAAACTCTTCGGGCCCACTGGTGTTTGTGATAACAAAACCACGTCATCTGCATATAATACAACAGACAGAGTGATTCACGATTTTAGGGGGACAGAATTGATCCTTTTTTAATGCTAAAAAACATCATAGATATGAAAATTAAAACAAAAAGGGGCTACAAAGACAGGCCTGCTGAACCTCCTATGTAACTGGGATGGAATCAGTTTATTTCCCACACAGGCCTATACTTTTCTGCCCAATCCTTTAATCTCCCCAAAAGCTACCTAGAGTAAATTTTTAAAACAACATCCAATACACTAACTGGGCAGTAATTCTACACATCACTGGAAATGGAAAAGATTGATTGACTGGAAAACTGCTGATCAACTCTTAACATACTTGAAAAACCCACTCATGGTGGATTATAACTATACTGCTGGGTAACCAACCTGCTTTCAGACATGCATAATGAAAGATGTTCCTAAGTTACAAAGGACAATGGAGACCCAGAAAGTAGACTCCAGCCTCTAAAACGATAGCTAAAGAGTTGGTGGGGATCTTTGCCCGAGTGGGGCTACCAAAGGAGATATTAACAGACCAAGGTACCCCATTTATGTCAAAGCTAATGAAGGACCTCTGTACGCTGCTCCATATACATACCCTGAGAACTTCAGTCTATCATCCGCAGACCGATGGGCTGGTAGAAAGGTTTAACTGAACCCTCAAGGCAATGATAAGGAAAGTGGTAAGTCGAGATGGGAAGGATTGGGACACCCTACTACCCTACCTTATGTTTGCAATCTGGGAGGTACCTCAGACCTCAACTGGGTTTCTCCTCTTTGAATTATTATACGGACGCCACCCCCATGGCATACTAGATATTGCAAAAGAAATCTGGGAAGAGGAACCCAATGAGGGGAGTATGTGTTGCAGATGCGAGAACGGATAGCCTGGGTCACCCCTATTGTACGGGAACATTTGGAAAAGGCGCAGGAGGCCCAGCGAACCCATTACAATCGCCAGGCAAAAGTCTGACAGTTCCAACCGGGGATCAGGTGATGGTGTTGGTATCCACAGCAGAAAGCAAGCTTTTGGCCCAATGGCAGGAGCCCTATGAGGTGGTTGAACCCGTGGGGGAAGTAACCTACAAAGGTGTGGCAGCCAGGATGCCGGAAACAAGAACAAATTTATCACATTAACCTCTTAAAGCCTTGGCACCAACGAGAGGCATGTGTAGTGGCCCAAGAGACCCCGATCCAGGGAAATAATATGCAGGAGCAGATCAGGATACCCACTGATCTGACACCAAACCAGAAGAAGGAGGTAACTGAGATGATCAACGGATACCAGGACGTGTTTTCAACCAAACCAGGCTGGACCACCGAAGTATATCACCACATTATCACAGACACTGGGGCAAAGGTAACTTTAAGGCCCTATCAGGTGCCAGCAGCAAAAAGGGAGGAGATCAAGGCAGAGGTAAAAAGATGTTGGAGCTGGGAGTCATCGAAGAGTCCCACAGTCAGTGGTCAAGCCCGATTGTATTGGTGCCCAAACCTGATGGCACCACTAGGTTTTGTAATGACTTTCGCCTGGCTGAATGAGATATCCAAATTCGATGCATACCCCATACCCTGTATCAATGAGTTAGTTGACCGCCTGGGCAATGCCCGATTTTTGACCACCCTTGATTTAACAAAGGGATACTGGCAGATTCCCCTTGCCAAAGATGCGAAATTAAAGATGGCATTCTCTACACCAGAGGGCCTGTTTCAATATACTGTTCTTCCTTTTGGACTGCATGGAAGGGCACCTGCCACCTTCCAGCATCTTATGGACAAGCTCCTATGGCCCCATACCAGTTATGCAGCAGCATACCTGGATGATGTGATTATTCACACCCCCGACTGGGAAACCCACTTAGGAAAGGTGAAGTGGTTCTGGACACGCTAAGATAGGCTGGCCTCACAGCCAACCCAGCCAAGTATGCTATAGGGCTAGCCGAGGCTAAATACCTTGGCTACATTGTAGGAAGGGGCATGGTCAAACCCCAACTAAACAAACTAGAGGCTATGCAAAATTGGCCCCGGCTGAATCGGAAAAAGCAAGTCCGGGCATTCCTGGGTGTGGTGGGTACTACCGATGATTTATTCCCCATTTTGCTACCAGAGCGAGTCCCCTGACAGACCTGATAAAAGCCCGGGATCCAGACATGGTGAAGTGGACAGATGCTGCAGAGAAAGCATTCATGGATCTACAGACAGCCCTCTGCAGTAACCCCGTGCTTATAGCCCCAGACTTCAACAAAGAATTCATTTTACAAACAGATGCATCTGAAGTAGGATTGGGTGCGGTCCTATCGCAGATGGTTGGAGATGAAGAACACCCAATCGTCTACCTCAGCAGAAAACTCCTCCAGAGAGAGTAGAAGTATGCCGTGGTTGAAAGAGAGTGCCTAGCTGTGAAATGGGCCATGGAAACACTATGTTATTACCTTCTGGGATGACGGTTTACCCTTGTGACCGACTATGCACTCCTCCAGTGGATGCAGCGAAATAAAGAGAAGAACGCAAGGGTGACCAGATGGTTCCTGTCCCTACAACCTTTTCAAATAACCATACAACACTGGTCTGGAAGCCACCATGGCAATGCAGATGGCTTGTCACAAGTACACTGCCTGATGTCCCAAGTTGCCCAACCCCGTAGTGTTGAGCGGGGGGGGGGGGGGGATATGTGACAGGGTCGGGCCAGATGGCTGTAGGAGAGTAATAGAAGGCAGATATATTAGCCCCAGGCTAAGTAGGTCCCTTTTCCCTGGGTAAGGTAACAGGGAAGGTTCCAGAACAATCAGGAACCTTCTGGAGACAATTAAGACAGGCTGATTAGAACACCTGCAGCCAATCAAAAAGCTGCTAGAATCAATTAAGGAAGGCTAATCAGGGCACCTGGGTTTTAAAAAGGAGCTCACTTCAGTTTGTGGTGTGCGTGTGAGGAGCTGGGAGCAAGAGGCACTAGGAGCTGAGAGTGAGAACGTGGACTGTTGGAGGACTGAGGTGTACAAGCATTATCAGACACCAGGATGAAGGTCCTGTGGTGAGGATAAAGAAGGTGTTGGGAGGAGGCCATGGGGAAGTAGCCCAGGGAGTTGTAGCTGTCGCACCAGCTGTTCCAGGAGGCACTCTAGACAGCTACCTTCCACAGGCCTCTGGGCTGGAACCCGGAGTAGAGGGCGGGCCTGGGTTCCCCCCAAATCCTCCCAACTCCTGGTTAGACACAGGAGGAGTCGACCTGGACTGTGGGTTCAGAAAAACGGTCAAGCTGAGGGCTGCCATGAAGCTCCAAGGCGAGCAAATCCGCCAATAAGCGCAAGACCCACCAAGGTAGAGCAGGAACTTTGTCACACAATCCTATCAGGTCAGAGAGGAATGAGAGAGGAAAGAGATTTTTAGTCAGACTGTTTAAAACTCTAATGTTGTTCATTTTATGTTAAATTACTTAACTCAAACTTCTGATAAAAAAATTGGGAGAAAAGTTTTATTTGCTAATGAGTCATTCTCCTCTGCCACTTCAAATGGCAGCTAGGAATGCTTCTCTTCCAGTTTTCTAGTTCCCCCAAACAATCACAGGCAGCCCATCCCCACTCTGGGGCACCACATAGGGAGGAGTTCCCTCAACACCTGGAGGAACAGAAAGAGAGAGAAAACCAGGCTCTCCATAGATCTAGTGGGCCATCCTGCCTCTGGGATAACAGCCTTTTCCTGCTGCTAACTAGTGTAGGTAGTCCTGTAGTTCAAGTGCAGGTACTCAAGTGTACTGCAGATTCAGGGTTCAAGCCTTGCTGATGTTGCATGATAGCAGATCATTCTTACAGCTGTACATAATATTTCCTTTTAAAAACACTTAGGAAATTACATTTAAAAAAGAACTATGGTAAAAGAACATTATTTAAGTTGCAAAGTCAAGCAAGGTTAAGGAAAGCCAAATTTATGGTTGCCCATGCAACCTTAATTCTACTCCTTTTTGCATATGCATTATGACATAATCTTTAATTATATGACCACATATTATTGTTTTTCACAGGACCTCTGTCTAATTCAGTGTGCAGAATGGACACAGAAGCAGAGCAAATTAAGGTTGAATAAGCAACATTAAATCTGGCAATTCCTAACTTTTGAGTGCTTGACTTTTCAACCTAAGTAACACTGTTTCATCATAGCTTTTTAAAAAAATTTAATTGTTTAGATAACTTTTAAGATGATTTCTATTTAGAAGGTGATTTTCTGTTTACAAGCCATGCTGTCACCTAAATAAATGCCAAGCCAAGGTTGAAATGACTGGTAGCCCATAATGCAGTTGTTATCAAATTGACAGGGACCACCTCAAATCCTTACAGGGTACTGATAGGTCTAAATATTGTATTTGAGAGATAACTAGGTTAAAAAGTGGTTTTTACTGAAAGATAAGCTGAGAGAGTTTGGAACAGTATAAATAACTTGCTGGATGAAATGAGAGGTTGAGGAGAATATGTTTGTTGAATCACTAACATATTTACCGTAGTTGACCATTGCAGTAAAATACCACATAGTTGTGAGTCACTACTTTATGAACAGGAAGAATCCTCAAGCTATCACATAAATAACTAAAAGGATTCGTTTATGTTAACAGATAGCTCCCTACAAATTTCCATTTAATTCTTTTAACCTAAAACATGGCTAAGAGTGTCTGAATCTTTTCCGAAACATAACTAATTCTGATCATTGCCAAGAAGATGTCCCCTTCTTCTCCCTGAAAGAATCTTACATTTAGGCTGACAAAGTGTATGACGTATTTAGTACAATTTAAAGATGACCTGCAAAAGCAAATAAAAATTGCTTGTGCCCTTTTTTGTTTTCTTCTTATATACCCAGGGTCTGAAAAGTGCGGTATTTGGTTTACAGTTTTATTCAACTTGTTTTTTGCAATAGAAATACCTGAATTATCAAAGTCTTGTCATCTTCCATGTTTTTATAGAGGACTGTATTGGAGGACTATAGAACTAGAACGGAAGTCTTCTCAGATCTCATCTGAAGTGGCAAGGGAGAAGGAATGATTAACAAAGAAAAAATTTGTCCCAGGTGTCTGCCAGAAGCTTGAGTTAAATAAAAATGAACAAACAAATTTGAGTTTTTCTCAATTGCAAAGCTGCCAGTCTCTTGTCACTTATGATGCTATCATTCCTCTATTTCTCCAGTCATCCATAAAATCAGGGTAGATAAGACCTGGTGTTACTAACATAAAAAAACAACTTAGCAGACCCCTTACACACCAGTTTAAACCCAAAACATTCAGGTTTTCTTTATACATCTTGAAGAAGCAAAAGAGGGCACAAATGCAATTTCTTCTCCTTTGTGGGTCACTTTAAGGGTTTTATTGTGGCAATATAGACAAACAGTGGTGGCAAGAACATGCCATAAATAAAGCAGTATTTGTGCAAATGTGAGATTTAGTAATACTAACATCTTAGTTGGCCTTATTAAATAGATATGCGTGGGGTGAGGGTATTATACCTGGTCATGGCTGGCTTCAATGGAGCTTCCGATACCATGGAAAGTCATCTGCACAGGAGACAGTGTCAAACAGGTCATACACTCTTTGCCATTTTGTCTATCACTGTAGTGTACCTATAACAGAATAACATACGTAATCTGCTAAACACCAGATTGCATAAGGGAGTCATGCTAAAATAATCTGTCCCTTTCCAACAAGTCTGTAAAGGAACTCAAAAGATTTACACTGAATCCAGTTTTAATATAAAACAAGGAATGTGCAAAATATTCCGTGTATCCACATGCTCAACTGGGGACAAATTTCAGTTGTTAAATCAGTTTGTTGGTCCCTCTTTAGGCACGATGTGCTGCAGAGTTTAGGAACCTTGAGGCTCAATTAAGGGTGTCGTTACAGACCTAAGAAACTAGGTCCAAGTTTCAGTTTTGAACTTACATGTTATTTTTAATAATCTTTCACAGATCAGTTAAAAAACATTAGTGTAAATTACTGTGGTCTCCACAGACTTGCACTGACTAGAGCTTGTTGGGAATTTTTCTATGAAACTTTTTTTATCTGAAAATGCCAGTTTATCACAAAAGAAACTTTTTTGCAACAAAAGCTTCAGTTTCAACAAATTTCTTGACAGAATGTTGAATAAAACCTTTTGAAATTGCTGAAATATTTCATTTTGACATTTTCTAAATGAAAATTCTAATCAATTCTTTCATTTTTTTATCTGTATTTTTTTGTTTTTTTTTTTTTTACAGTTCAAAAAGACTTTTAGTTTAGAACCTTAGTCCAGTTATAGTAAAAACATTTTTAAATGGTCAAAAATGAAACATTTCAAAATTATTGAAACAAATTTGACCTGAAGTGAATTTTTCAAAACAATTGGCCAGAAATTAATCTCTCCCTCCCCCCAACACACACATTTTTGATGCACAAAACTTCTGAAGATTTCAACTTCTCATTCCGATTTGGGATTGAAAATTTGTTTTGAAATCTCAAAAATTTTCAGAGGATGGAAAAACCATTTTCCATCCAGCTCTGGCACTGACATTACTTTTAAATTTTTCACTGCAATGTGATCTCTATTGAAATGCACTGATTGTTTGACATTGCAATATGGTTATCATAGATGTTAATTTGATATCAATTTTTCTTTGTAATCAAATCAAAATGACTCATAACATGGGGAAGGAAGTCGCATTATTTTTAGAGTTGTCTAGCTTATCAATCTCGATTGTTATCAAAAAGCACACACTAATCAGATTCTTGAATGGCATATACAGGAAGATACTGGTCCTACTGGATTTTCCCCTTTGCCTTCTGGTCACCTTTAACCGTCTACAGAAAGAGAACCGTCTTCTATCTTGAGGCAAAATGAAGTCAAGCATCTCCAATGTTCTATTAGTAGGAACAGGGTATGCCACTCATGCTGAACTGATGAAATGTTACAATCTGCTTTGTAGCTCCTGGTTTCTTGACAGGCAGATAAAGCACTTTGTTCTACAAGAGGGGTGGAATTTAGTTTATGGTGGTAATTTACATTGGTTACCTGACCCCTGTCAGAAATGGAAAGGGAGATTAGCCCTACTGGAGACAGACATTTTAGGCTAGTACCTATTTACAGCTGTACGGCTATTGGGGAAAGGTTATGTGATAAAGCCTCAACTTTACATTTAGGCTAGAAATTTGAATATTATTATTTCTGTGGACAACTAGGAGCCATATTAAATGATACCAAATGTCTGTGGAACTGATTGAGAGATATATAACACTGGATTGTGCACTGGGTAATTTTATGCCTTGTGCCTGATTCTTCTCTCTTACTGGATAAACTGGGAGTAGTTGAACTGAGGAGTTACACCAGTGCAAAACTGGTTTAAGTGAGAGGATAATCATGCCATCAGCATGTTGCAGAGTTAACCTTATTGATCATGCTGACTGTTGCATATGTGTGGCCAAATGGGCTCCGTGAGATCTATAATGTGGATTTTCCTTGTGCTATGCATAAAAATACTGATTTCACTCAACCTCTTGTTACAGCTTTCTGGATCATCCCTCTCCCCCCAGCCACCTCCACAACATGTGCCTACTAAATTGCTTATGGCTGTCTGCCAGAAAAGCCATACTACTTACTGAGAAACCACAAGAGGCCCCTTCACATATACAATGGCTCAACTCTGATTGATTGAAAGAGTTATGAAGGTATGAAATTGGGATTACAAACATTAACTGAAGTTCTCTAAATGTCAGGACTACTGTTATTACAAGAATGTATCAGGAATCCATAACCATGGTATCTAGTTGCAAATCCAAATACTGCTGAATATATGGTGTAGGGAGAATGGGCCAGCGAAGCCTCACAGGATGATTCTGCACCTCCAGCATGCCACAGAGCAGGCACCAGGATTTGGCCGAAAATAAGCCAAAACTGATATTAACCAATAAGTGCTATTGTAATCACGCACACACAGCGGAACAGATACATATCCTACAGTGCGCAGGGAGGTCTGGAGCAAGGAATTTTTTTTAATGAGAGTATATGAACAAATTTGTTGATCATAGAAATAACTGTGCAAATGTAACTAGCTACTAGAACAAGAAATGTGATAAACTCAGCATTTTAATTATCTCCCTTTCTGAGCTAAGCACTGCTGAATGAGCTTCGTGATGCACGCTGGCCTAGTCCAAATGGGTCGGCCATTATTTAGAAGTTTCTCAGCCACTCACAGTCTTCAAAACATCTCTTGCCAACACAAGACATGCTCAGTTTAACCAGATTCAACATTTTCTTCGTCAGTCTTCCATTTCCCTGAGCTAGGAACTGATGGGTGCTGGGGAGTGGGAAGGAAACAGATCATAGTTGTTTAGCCAGATTTCTCTGGCCTGTCATACAGTCTGCAAAACGCATTCTTTGTCAGAGAGATCTATGTGGCAGTTGGAAAACAACTGTATTATTGGCTTTGTTGGGCTGAAGTGGCTCACCTGCATAACATGTGGGAACACGAGCACTTCATTGACAGAATGCAGATGGAGGAAGGTAGTCAACTATAGATGACTACAGGGATATCAGGGAATGAAGGAAGGAAGAACTGGCTGCTCTGTGAGGCAGAGAGTGGCTGCTGACCACCCCGGACAGCAGACACTGCTCCATCCTCACCCAGGCCCATCTAAGCCAAGAACTGGTATGCAATACTGGCAGCTCGAAGAGAGGACCAGATCCCAATGGCCAATGAGGGGGAACCACCTGTCTCCAAGCCTGGAAAGCTCAAAGCTACCACCCCCAAGAGGGAGAGACAAAGGGTGGTTGTGGTCAGGGACTCCTTTCTGAGGGGGATGGAAGAGTCCAACTGCCAACCTGATCTGGCATCCCAGGAAGTGTGTTGCCTGCCCAAAGCCCACACGCAAGACATTATGGAAAGGTTGCTGAGGATTATCCATCTGCTAATCCATGTGGACTCTAATGATACTGCGAGGTAGGACCCTGGGCAGATCATCAGGACACGCACATCCTGGAAAGGAATGCATAACTGCACAGATGGCACTGGGAGGAGGCTTGGACTTCCTTGACCATGGGATGCTGTTCTGGGAAGGAAGACCGCTGGAGTCCACCTGAGCAACAAGGAAGAGTACCTTCACGAACCAACTTGCCAACCTAATGACCAGGGCTTTAAACTAGGTTCACAGGGGACAGGTGACAAAAGCTCACAGGTAAATAAAAAAAAGTGACCTTGACACAGGGCTGGAAGTTTGTGGGAGTGTGTGCAGGGAGGGAGGGTGAGAATGGAAAATTACAATAGGTTCATAGGAGCAACAAGAGGGAATACAATGGAGTAATCTGCTCAACATCTTAGATGCTTATAAACAAATATGGGATATAAACAGGAAAAACTGAATGTCTTAGTATGCAATCTAAATTATGACTTAATTGGCATCACAGAGAATCTGTGGGATAAATCTCATGACAGGAATATTGGTATAAAGGGGAATAGCTTATTCAGGAAGGACAGGCAGGGAAAAAAGGGAGGAGGTGTTGCATTGTACATCAATGTATATAGTTGTTCTGCAGTCCAGAAGGAAGTGAGAAGCAGAGCAGATGAAAGTCTGTGGGTGAAGATAAAAGAGGGAGGGAAAGGGGTAACGTTGTGGCTGCGGTCTACTATAGGCCACCAAATCCGGAGGGTGAGGTGGATGGGCCATTTCTAGAACAAAGAACAGAAATATCCAAACCACAAGACCTGGTAGTAATGGGGGACACTAGTTGAAGGCTGACCAGGTATTCTTAGCAGCAGCCTCAGAATCTGAGATTGGGGAGTGGCAGTTGGAGGCTGGCCAAGTGCTCTGAGAGTGTTTACATTGTAATTACTAAGATTAATAACTACAATAATACTTTGCATTTGAAGTTCCTAAGTGCCTATAACTCAAGGGTCCCAAAGTGCTTTACTAACGTTCATCTTTACCATACTTGTCAGGCAGGCAAGTACTATTTGTGCGAGAGGTTAAGTGACTGGCCCATATTCATTCAAGGAGTGAGTGGCAGTGCATGAAATACAAGCAGGCTTCAGTTCCCTTTTCTAATACACTGGCAATGTTCATTCTCCTTATATTTAGGAAGTAAAAATAAAAAGATTATGAACAGCAAATACTGTCCTGGTTCATCGCCTCGTTTTAAGGTTTAGTGTTTGAAATAAAGAGAGGCCACTTTCAGGAGTAAGCAGCTACAAAATTCAATTTAGTAAAATTTGAAGTATTTTGTTTAGGTTTTTTGTTTTATAAATAACAGCAGCCTCTGTAAGGAGAAGTATCATGAGTCTGGTAAAGGAGTGTCTGTGATAACATAATGATGCTAATGGTTGTAAGTTTCTGAGCAAAAATTCCAGAATCCTGAGCAGATTTGGGTGAACGTGTGTGTGTTTCTCTGCAAGTAACCTGCTACTGAATGCACTAGTAAACATCCAAGACACCAGATTCAAATCATGGGCTATATCCTGGCTGCCTCCTTCTCACAAGCACACATCAGGGGTGTAGTCACATATTCATGCTTGTATGCTCTTTGTTGTGACAGTGGCAACTATGCACCACCCTGCACAGATTATTCCAGTGAGGAGCACAATCTATAGGCTTTGACTGTGTGTGCTGTGTGCAGGGCCATGCTGGCCAGAATATGGATGCATATTAATATTGCTTTTGTAGCATTTGTGTGTGTCAACTCTGAATCCACTTAACAACTGGGCCAAAATTTGGCCCTTGTTTTTACTACTCTGTTACTAGAAAAGAGTTAAATATTTTGAAACATAACATCCCATCAAAGTAGAATATACAATTAATGTTTACTATGTTACAATGGAATGCAAGATGATATAGCCACATTTTTTCACTTTGCAGACTAGTTTAATAATGGAAAATCCAAGTGAGGCTGTATAAAAATACATCAGAATTTATAGAGTTGTTATAGGATTACTACTAACGTAGCACTACTGTTAAATTTAGCCTTGTTACTTTGTATAGTGATATAAAAACACGTCCCTTGATTCTTGAATCTAGTTTTACTGTTATGCAATTCACCAGTTACACATACAGTAGTGACAGTAATTGTCAAACAACATTGCAGGATTTACCTCACACCTTTCAACAACTCAGTTTACAACAAAAGGCCAAAATGCAATTACGGAGATATTACACCTACTAACCATGGCCCTGATTCTGCACAAAGATGTATGTGCTTAACTTCAAGCTCATGAGTAAGAGTATGCCTACACTACGAAATTAGGTCAATTTTATAGAAGTTGATTTTTAGAAATCGATTTTATACAGTCAATTGTGTATGTCCCCACTAAGCGCATTAAGTCAGTGGAGTGCGCCTTCACTACTGTGGCTAGCATCGACTCATGGAGTGGTGCACTTTGGGAAGCTATCCCACAGTTCCCACAGTCTCCGCTGTCCATTGGAATTCTGGGTTAAGCTCCCAATGCCTGATAGGGCAAAAACATTGTCGCAGGTGGTTTTAGGTCATCAGTCTCCCCTCCCTCCATGAAAGCAACTGCAGACAATCATTTAATGCCTTTTTTCCTGGGTTACCTGTGCAGATGCCATAAAATGGCAACATGGAGCCCACTCAGCTCACCGCTGCTGTTGCGAGCATTGTAAAAACCTCACGCATTATACTGCAGTATGTGCAGAACCTGGCTAAGAGACGGCAACACGAGGACGATTGTGAAGAGGACATGGACACAGACATCCCTGATAGCATGGGATGTGGCAACTGGGACATCATGGTGGCAGTGGGGCTGGTTGATACAGTGGAACGCCGATTCTGGGCCCGGCAAATAAGCACAGACTGGTGGGACCACATAGTCTTGCATATATGGGATGATTCCCAGTGGCTGCGAAACTTTTGCATGCGTCAGGCCACTTTCCTGGAACTCTGTGAGTTGCTTTCCCCCACCCTGAAGTGCAGGAATACCAAGATGAGAGCTGCCCTGACAGTTGAGAAGCGAGTGGCGATAGCCTTGTGGAAGCTTGCAGTGCTTGATTGCTACTGGTCAGTCGGGAATCAATCTGGAGTGGGCAAATCTACTGTGGGGACTGCTATGATTCAAGTAGCCAATGCAATCACTGACGTTCTGCTATCAAGGTAGTGACTCTGGGAAATGTGCAGGTCATAGTGGACGGCTTTGCTGCAGTGGGTTTCCCTAACTGTGGTGGGGCGACAGACGGAAAGCATATCCCTATCTTGGCACTGGACCATCTTGCCAACCAGTACATAAACCGCAAGGGGTACTTCTAAATGGTGCTGCAAGCACTGGTGGATCACAAGTGACGTTTCACCGACATCAACGTGGCATGGCCGGGAAAGGTGCATGATGCTCGCATTTTTAGGAACTCAGGGCTGTTCGAGCAGCTGCAAGAAGGGACTTACTTCCCAGACCAGAAAATTATTGTGGGGGGATGTTGAAATGCCAATATTTATCCTTGGAGACCCAGCCTATTCCTTGCTCCCATGGCTCATGAAGCCGTACACAGGCAGCCTGGACATTAGTAAGGAGGAGTTCAACTATAGGCTGAGCAAGTGCAGAATGGTGGTAGAATGTGCCTTTGGACGTTTAAAAGTTCGCTGGCGCTGTTTGCTGACTAGGTTAGAGTTCAGCCCAACCAATATTCCCATTGTTATTACTGCTTGCTGTGTGCTTCATAATATCTGAGAGAGTAAGGGGGAGACATTTATGACAGGGTGGGAGGTTGGGGCAAATTGCCTGGCTGCCATTTTGAACAGCCAGACACCAGAGCGATTAGAAGAGCACAGGTAGGCGCGCTGCACATCAGAGAGGCTTTGAAAACCAGTTTCATGATTGGCCAGGCTACGGTGTGACACTTGTGTGTGTTTCTCCTTGATGCAAACCCGCCCCCTTTGTTGATTTTAATTCCCCACCCTCCCCCCTTCGATCACAACTGGCAAAGGAAATAAGGTCACTATTATTTTGAAACCATGCATTCTTTCTTTATTAATTAAAAAAAGGGAGATAACTGATAAGGTAGCCCGGGTGGGGTGGGGGAGGAGGGGAGGAGGAAAGAACAAGGGCACATTGCTTATTGTAGCCACACTACAAATCAAAACTGTTTGAATGACAGCCTTCTGTTGCTTGGGCCATCCTCTGGAGTGGAGTGGCTGGGTGCCTGGAGC
Source organism: Chelonia mydas (assembly GCF_015237465.2). Taxonomy (NCBI): domain Eukaryota; kingdom Metazoa; phylum Chordata; order Testudines; family Cheloniidae; genus Chelonia; species Chelonia mydas. The sequence goes on along the minus strand of NC_057850.1, from coordinate 55,693,737 downwards.
CTCCTCCCACGGGTTCTTGGGCATCTGGGTGAGGAGGATATGGAACTTGGGGAGGAGGGCAGGCGGTTGTACAGTGGATGCAGCGGTGGTCTGTGCTCTTGTTTGCTTTCCTGCAGCTCCATCAGATGTTTGAGCATGTCCGTTTGCTCCCCCATTCGCCTCAGCATTGCATCCTGCCTCTTTTCATCACGCTCACTTAATGCTTTCCTGGACTCTGCCACTGAATGCCTCCATGCATTCAGCTGTGCCCTATCAGTGCAGGAGGACTGCATGAGCTCGGAAAAACATGTCATCGTAAGTGCGTTTTTTTCACCTTCTAATCTGCGATAACCTCAGGGACGGAGATGATGGGGGAACATAGAAACATTTGCACCTGCAGGGGGATAAAAAGGGAGAGTAAAATTTAAGATGATACATTTCTGAGAACAAAAGGGAGACTCTTTCACAGTGAATCAAGCAATTCAGAGCAGACAGCACATATGCTTTCGGTACAAGGTTGCATTTTGCCTTTTATATTGAGCGCCTGCCGGTATGGTGACCCATCACACACGGCTGGGCAACAGAATTTGGTTTCCAAGCAGACATGGTAAGCCAAAGGGTACATGGGTTTGGCCTCTAATGCCTTCATAACATGTGGGAATGTTTCCAACCTGCAGCGCCCTCCTTTCCCATAGCAAGCAATGCCGGTTGGGTTTGCCATTTCTCCCCACCCCTCCACTTGGCTATTTGAGATGATCCCTTTTAGCCCAGCGTGAACGGGGTCCTTTTACTGTTCCCTTACAAAAATTCCCCCATTTCAACCAGGTGACCATGAATGATATCACTCTCCTGAGGCTAACACAGAAAGATAAAGACCAAATGTTGTTTGAATGCGACCAAAACCCAGGGCCATTTGCTGCCATGCTTTGTGCTGTAATGATTTCAGACTACTTGCTACTGGCCTACCGCGGAGGACGAAATAAGGCAGCCCTCCCCAGAAACCTTCTGCAAAGCCTTTCAGCGTACCTCCAGGAGAGCTTCATGGAGATGTCCCTGGAGGATTCCCGCTCCATCCCCAGACACGTTAACAGACTTTTCCAGTAGCTGTACTGGCCACGAATGCATCCCAAGTCTTCAGGGCAAATCAAACATTTAACACTATTGCTTTTAAACCCTGTACTGTAGTTACAAATGTGCACTTACCAGAGGTGCCTTCTCTGCCTTCAGAGTCGGGGATCCCGCCTTGGGAGGGTATTGGCTCCAGGGTGATGAAAAGGTCCTGGCTGCCGGGGAGAACGGATTCATCGCTTGCCTGCTGAGCATTCTCCTCCTGCTCCTCTTCCTCATCCACAAAATCCTCCTCCATGTTGTGTGAGACTCCCCCCTTGCAGGTGTCCATGGACAGTGGTGGGGTAGTGGTAGGGTCCCCCCCAAGAATGCCATGGAGCTGATCATAGAAGCAGCATGTATGGGGCTCTGACCCAGAGCAACTGTTTGCCTGCTTTGTCTTTTGGTAGGCTTACATGAGCTCCTTGACTTTCACGCGTCACTGCTGTGTGTCCCTGTTGTAGCCACTCTCTCTACTGTGCTCTGTGCGATTTTGGCATATATATATTAGCATTTCTTCTTTTTGATTGGAGTTCTGCCTGCACAGATCCTTCTCCCCATACAGCAATCAAATCCAGTGTCTCCCATTCGCTCCATGCTGGAGCTCGTTTGCAACTCTTGGGGGACTGCATGGTCACCTGTGCTGCTGAGCTCGCCACGCTGACCAAACAGGAAATGAAGTTCAAAATTTCCCGGGGCTTTTCCTGTGTATCTGGCTAGTGCATCGGAGTTGAAAGTGCTGTCCAGAGCGGTCACACTGGAGCACTCTGGGATAGCTCCTGGAGGCCAATACCATCTAATTGCATCCGCACTACCCCAAATTCGACCCAGCAAGGTTGATTTTAGCGCTACTCCCCTCGCCGGGGAGGAGTACAGAAGTCGATGTTAAGAGCCCTTTAGGTCGACGGAACGAGGTTGCTTATGTAGATGCATTCATTTTAAAATCGACCTAACGCAGCCAATTTCGACATAACCCTGTAGTGTAGATCAGGGCCAAGTCTCATTGCCTTCATTGGACTATTCATGGGCTTAAAGTTAAGTATGTTTGTTTGCAAGAACAGGGCCTGTGCTGTTATTAGGTCACAATTATTCAGAGGAAGATTCCATGCACTAAACTACTGTTTGAAAATAAGGTAGCTTTATGATAACCAGACACTGAATGGAGCAAAAAAAAAGTCAGCTGCGCAAAGAGACTTTCACACACTACAGCTTAGCTATTCACAGTTTGAAGCACAAATTCTGTCTGGCCAAACACTCTCTTTCTTGAACATTTATTAGCTTAAAAAATAATATGAAGTACAAAAAAAAAAAAGAGGCATGTGTGACACTGGAGTTCATGTTTCAAACCAAAAAAGTCTGATTCAAAGTATCAGCAGGAGTCTCAGAATGCTAGACAGAAATAAACTGGATAATAAAATGCCATTATGTTCAGCAATGCACAAATCTTTAGGATTGACAGGCCACCAGGGCCATTCTGTTAGAACAAAAGACGGTGTTTCTTTAAAATCTGCCCCTTAAATTCTAAGTGCCAAATTCTGCTCTCAACTACTGTAAATTTACATCATTGTAACTCTGATGATTTCAGACAGGTTACTCCAGATTTCTGTTGGTGAACAGAGAATGGTAAAGAATTTTGATTCATATGACAACATATTTTCCTTCCATTTAACTTTTTGTTGAATCATTTATTTCTGCCACATTTCTCCTTACTATTTGATGTGTGTTAACTGTGTACTCTTAGTAATTGAATTTGCTATTTTAAACAGTAAAAGACCTTTTTAAAAAAAAAATGGTGCTCATATTTTGGTCCACTTCTGTTCCAATGACAAATAGTGTTCGGAAGCTACAAAAAAATAAATTAAAAACTCTGGATTACATATATACACTGATGAATTCAAATCATCTGTGACCCAAACTCAGACTCAGGAATTTCTAGCATGTATTAGTCTAGCAAATAAGGTGTGAATCTTTTAATTCTCCTTAACACCCCCTTTTCTCCCCCCACACCTTTTGTCCCAATGTTAGAATTAGTCACATCTGATAGGGAATGGCACATGAAATATCAAGTTAAAACATTGCTTACTGGTCTTAGTATCTACCTTACAATTTGACAGAGAGCAGAGTGGAGGGGGCATACAGTGTAAACAAAATAAGGAGGGTAAAAAGGCCCAAAACATGAAAAACAATTACAAAATGATGGAGTATAAATACAAAAAGCAAGACCCAGATGAAAATATTTTTCTCAGTCCCAGATGAAAAAATAAGACATAAAAATAAAACGAAAAAGTCACAAAAAAGCATTGAATCAAACTGTTTCCTGCAACGCTGGAGTTCCTTGATGTAGTGGGATTACTAAATATAGTATTTTACTAATCTCAGCAGGGAGCTGGCTAACTGCATGCCTGTCAGATGTTTCTAATGGTCACCCCCTGTGGAACAAATCTAAGGAGAGCATGAAAAACACCCACATTTAAAAAAGACCCCTTGCTAGATCATTAAGGAAAGATAAAGGCCTGTACATTCATATGTGATATATAACACAATCATTGTGTCAAGAAAACATATGTTTGATTAGTATGCTTCAGGTTCATTAATCGCTGTGTCCACTTCACAGCAGTGGGCAAAGTTTCCATTGTAGCTACTGCATGGAAGAGTAAAGATACTCGGTAGCTAAAAGACTGACAGTTCAGCACTAAATCTTGGGATATTCATAACATGCTCCCTTCTTGTAGATCCCACATACCAGCTGTACTATAGGCTTAAATCTTTATTAAAACAGGCAGTACTAGGTTTCTGACTAAGAAATAAACACTTGCTGCACCATAAATAGATAGCTTAACCATCAGAGTAAGGAAGCTGTCACAGGTTACCAGAACGGGTTTTTATATTGCTCGTTATAGTGCAGTGGACACTTAAGTTGCTGTATATAAAAACTTTTGTACATAGTGAACTGCAACGGGTAAAGATGGAAAAAACTTATTAGATCAGGACATAGTTCCCACAAAGAGGACACATCAGATATTTATTAAACTAATTCTGCACTTGATCTTAGTCAAAAAGGCTTGTGCCTCATTTATTTATATACCCTCCAAATATAAGTCTTTTGTTCTCAGTGATGGCTGTGATTTTAAAAGCTCATGCATACATCCACTGTGCTCAGTCAAGTGAGAAAGGCCTAGCCATTGACCTTCCCTGTCTCGTCATTGTAGTCACTGTGATGCTCAGTTCCATCTGAGAGGAAAGCAGGGCTACAGCCAATGTTGTTGCATGGATCACAATGCAGCAAGATGTGTACAGTAACTTAATGTATCTTCCCTCTATTACTAGACAATATTTGCTGGGAATTAAGGTGTCAGAATGGCATGCCTAAGTTCACATGTAAAACAAGCAATGACATTTTCAATAGATGCCATTTGTGACTGCAAAGACAACTTTGTGCCTGAACAAGAGAGCCAGCCTTCATTTCCTACAAATCCAGTCACTGAGGGATATATTTATCTGTGAACATTAAGAAATTACTTTTATTGTACAAAGTTAAAACTTTTAAATATATCACCCACTAAACACTGAATAATTGTTTGGTTTTTTTCCAGGTTGATTGGTTGTATACAACCAATCAACCTGGAAAAAAACCAAACACATGAATTATTCAGACATGAAACACTGTAGAACACTATAGAGCAATGTAAGTCATACATGACACGGTTCTAATACAAATGTCTTAGCTGCCTCTGATTCACTAACACAATTATTCAGAAAACAACTAATATATTCTTGGAGAGAAAAACCTAAATTCAATTTATATTTCAAACAGTCAAAGTAAATAAGAAAATGCTGCCAAATTTGTATAAAAAAAATCCCTGTGATCGTCTGTTTTCGTCATATGTACTGGGGAAAATGAGAGGTTTGTGTCTTGCTAATGAAGTATACAGGGAAAGGGTTTGCTTTAGAAAGTTTGTGGAGGAGCAAGTGACTGATGTAACTGTTTCTAATAACTGAGGAATTAAGGCAGGTTTGGAGAAAGAAACTTATTCATATTTTAAATAACATTTTGGCTTCAGCATCAACAGATATATGCTTTCACCTGCTCCTAATTTTCTTCTTGGTTATGAAGACTGTTTAAGTGAAGATGGAAACAGAACACTTATAAGCTGTCTATGTAGTGCAAGGGAAAGCATAAATTGGAGGTTACTATCTTGATGAGCAAGGGGAGCTGATCAGTGTGAAATTGCAAGCAGAAAAACAGTTCCCAGAATTTGCTGAAAATCTGGTGATAAGTTATCCATTCTATCGTGGAGTAATTTAGGTATGCAACATTGTACATACAAAAAAACCTACCCCATTATTTTCATTCACAGAAGGCACATACATTTCACTTCTAAAAATAATGCTGTTTCTTTGTGCTCCCAATTTTTAAAATGACCAGACTTCTAACTGTGAGCTAAAAATCACTGTCTGGAAGCCTAGCCTCCTGTCTGCAATGAGGAACGTGGATTTTAATGGCAGGTTTTAGTCTCATTTCTTCCTCCCCTGCATTTCTTGCTACTTTTCTTGTTAAAGGGTTTTGGTTTGAAAGTCTAAGTTACGATATTATGGTTAAAACTAAGCCCCACCCTACTAAAGACTCAGCATCACACTTTTATATTTCTGCTAGCTGAGACTTCAAGAATTTCAAAGTTTTGGCTTCACTCCAGCGTAAGGTTTGTATCTAACTTACCAAGTCACATTAGGATTTGCTCTAAAAGAACTTGGCAAGGAGCAGAGCCTGGCTTGTTTAGAACTGACTACAATATTTGGAGAGATCATGACAGCTTTACAACGTTTTTTTTTCCACACAAGTGTGTTGGTTATGAGACTGTAATTTACATTTCTTCATGCACAAAGTTACATGCAGGCATTTGGAGGAGGATTTCAGTTACCTTTTCAAGATGCTAATGAACGCAAAAATATTTTATTCAATGCACCATCCCTGAATTCATTTGCACAGTTCCTCTCCACCTGTCCTCCCTCACTGAACTTGAAACAAGAAGATTCCATTTGGCGTTTTCTGAAGACAGAAATACTAAGGCATTAAATGCTTTTAAATACTGGACTTTCTTCCTTCTGAGGGTGAGAGATAGTGATGGGCAGGGTAGTAGAAAGGTACTGCAGACATTTGGATGCAGGGAACATAAAGACTTTGGTTTGGCACCTAGTGAAACTTCAGGGTTCATATTAGCAAACCTACACATGGTTAGAAATTAAAGATCAGTGACAAAAACTATCAGGAAGAGATGAAGGTTGATAGGTGCTAGGAAGCTTGGGATAATGAAGACTCTGTCAAGTGATTCTATTGGATTTATGTTCTCAGTGAAGAAATAGGACTTTTATGAGATAATGGAAGCATGTGGTTAAGACTTTAGAGGTAGTTTTTGGATTAAGGGCTGTTGTTATTGTTAACAACATTGTAGTTATTATTGTGTTAGCCCTCTGGAGCATGGTGTTGTTTAAACATACAGGAAGACACATCCCCTGCTCCAAACAGCCAGATTCTAAAACCCTTATTCATGACGAGCATATTTTACTCATTCTATAAATAGCTCCACTGAAACCAATAGGACTATTAATGTGCTAGTAAATATCACCATGGAAGAGTATCACAAGCTGATGCAAAGAGCTTACAATCTAAGGCTCTGATACCACAAGGTGGATATTTGTACCTGCCCACAAAGAGTAAGTTCCAGAATCAGGGCCAAATTCAAGACAAGATGTATCAAGAAAATGTAGCACAAAGGAGGGAGGCATGGAAGGAGTATATGTGGCAGGGAAACCATAAGAATACAAGTCTCTAATGACCTCTTCCAAACCAAAGCTCAGAACCAGTACTCCAGCCTCATCCTCCTTGACATGTCAGCTGCCTTAGTCACAGTCAACCATACTCTTCCTGAAATCTTGCTCTCTCCTGGTTCTCTTCCTCATTGCTCCTTCAACATGTCCTTCAGAGTATCGTCCTCATCCAACTTTCTGTGGGGGTTCCACTACCTCTATCCTTAGCCCATTTCTCCTCTCCTGCTACAACTTATCTCTGAGCAATCTCATTCAAAAACACAAATTCAATTACCCTCTCACAGATGTACCTCTGTACTCCAATCCTCTCTCATTCTGTTCAAACTAAAATCTCCTCCTGTCTCCCTCACATATAGTGGATGTCTAGCCATCAGCTCAAGCTTAAACTAAAAGAGAGCGCCTAACCTTCCTCCCCAAGCTCCCCCCACTGCTTTAACCATGTCACCCCTCTTGAACCCCACCCTTTGAGACCACCTTCTCTACTGCATCAAACATAAGCTGCTTCTCTTCACTTTCAAGACCCTTCACAGCCTATCCCCACTCTACCGATGCCTCATTCACTATCAAGACGTTGACTCTCACCTCTGCCCAGTCCATAATACCAGCCTCCATCACCCACTTGTTAAATTTTCTAACAAGCTCCCTCATTAGCCACCTTCAAAACCCTCCTTAAACACTCTTTTGCTGTAATGCCTACAAAACACTTGACAGCGACCACGTCTGGTGTGCTGAGACCACAGTCTACCTTGCTGACCAACATTGTCTTATTGTTTCCTTGTACTCCCCAGTCAGTCTGTCTACATCCATCTGTTGTCTCTTGTCTTATACTTAGATTGTAAGCTCTTTGTGGTTCCTGGTCCTTGACTGGAGCTCATAGGCACTATGGTAATACAAAAAATAAAAATCACAACAACATATGGTTACATAGACTTACTATGGGCATACCTCACTGGTATCAAATAAGTTTTTTATATATGTAAAAGAAAATAAACATCAGCAACCTCCACTGGCCCTTTGCCACTGTTCATCATTAATATTAATGTCTGACGTGTCTCAGGAACACTTTTAGTATGAATTTGAATCAGTGGCTCTCAGCATCTCCGTGATAAAGTGTTGTTCTCAATGAGGCCCTAATCCCACAACTGACAGCAGTTAGGTGGACTGCTGTGTTTGTACAGGTCTCCATTGATTTCAATGGGGTTCCTTGCAGGCACAGCAGTCTACCCACATGATGCTGTAGGATTGGAGCCTTACGTATTTTTTGCCCCTGGTATGGATGAAATACAATTTGCTTTACAGCTTTCTTTCAAAACTTATCTAGATTGGGTCACTTCAGATAGCTTGAAAAAGTTTTTAAAAATCATTTTATCCTAATTATGGCCTGACCACTCTGGAGGCAAGACCTTTTTCAAAATATATTTTTGAAAGATGTTTGCTAATGCAGTCTTCCAATGCATTTTACATTAACAATGCCAGGAAGCCTGGGGTTATAATTTCCACAACCTCCTTTCCTTTATGTATTGTTTATGCTTTTCCACTCAAACTGGCTAAGAGACTTTTGTATTGTTCCAGTACTGGAACATTTGGTAGGGGTCCAGTTTCCACGCCAATAATAGCTACAAATGTTTCTGCCGTTAAAGGATTGGAGTCGAGAACCGTATCATTTGGTTTTATGTTCTAGATTTGGTCATTTGGTTCCATTCCCCATGATCAGCATCAGCCAGACTTTCCCCAAGAAATAATTCTTTAGGACTTCTCCCCTTTCCATGGAAACTTTGAACATATGTGCAATTATAATTATTAACAACTAAAGCTACAATGAAAGTTACATCCAGGTTTCTGTTATAACCTCCCGTTTCCATAAGTTCTTAATTTTTCTCAACCATTTTTTTCAGGCTGAAACTTTGCAAGTTTGTCTTAGCTGAAAGTTTTTTTAAAGGAAATTCTGAGGAAAATCTACCAACCCTTTTTGATTGTTCTCTGGGGAGAATGGAAAAATATTTTTTTCAGTTTACCACCCTCCCCAACCAAATGACCAGTGGATCACAGCAACTGAAAAATGGCTAAAATTCAAATTTCTTCAAACTTTGTATTTGGCTAGACCTCCTTAAAGAAATGTGTCTCACCCATCATTTCATTCTGCTTCTTGAGAGTGCTTTGGACTGGCTGCTGGAGGAAGTGGTAAGCAGCATTGGAGAAGCTTGTTATGGTGGGGTAAGGAAGACAGAAAACAGCTGTGGCAAGAGTGGGAAGTGTCTTCCTCCCTTCTAGCAAGTTGGAGGGAGAATGAGATGTTTCCTCCTACACAGCAGCGAGGAGGAAGAAAGGTTTTTTCCCCAACAGATGGGTGCAAGTAGGAAAGAGTAAAGCCTTCCTGCTCCCAGCAGCCAGGAAAGAGGAATGGAAATGTAGGCAAGAGAGTGACGAAACTCCCATGCCCTCTCTTCCAGAAGCTGCAGGTGGAAGGGATGGGAACTCTCAATTTGTAAGGTGATATGTAAAGGTGCGGCTTGCATTCTGTAAGCTACCCGAAACAAACACTCTGACAGGAAATGCCCTATGATCTCCTGCCTGGAAGCCAGGGGGCCTTCTTCTGAGTGTGCTGTTGCTGGGCCCTGTTTGATGGACTCCCTCATCTTCTACCCCAGTTGACATTACTGCTCTGTCCATTCTTCCTATGCAGCAAGAACATCCTGTTCGGAATGAGATGACACATTGAATTTCTTCAGCATGCTACCAGATCAGTTCAGCAGCATAAGAACCATTCTGTTAATTTCTGCTCTTACAGCTGTTTGAATTTGGGGTAACTGGAAGATGCTCAGTAATTTTCTTGGTTGTTTTTATCCCTAATCTAACGAGCACACCCAGTAAGAACTGTATGTCTGAAAGCTAACCCAGAGAACTTTGTTCTTCAGTGTCCAAATGCCTGGTAAATATCTCACTGATGCCTACTTCCTACTTATCACTGCTACATTTTTGTGATATTATGAGTTTAAGGATAACTTCAAAATGCAGTAGTAGTGGCCAGATCCTTAACTGATGTAAATTGCTGTAACTCCATTGACTTCAACAAAGCTATGATGATTTACATCAGCTGAAGATCTGGTCCTAGGTTTTCAGCTAGAAGCTGATGTGAATGAGAGGGTATCAGAGAGCAAATATCTTGATGAGGTTAGAATAGAATCAGAGACTTTAAGGTCAGAAGGGGCCATTATGATCGTCTAGTCTAACCTCCTGCACAACGCAGGCCATAGAATCTCACCCACCCACTCCTGTAACAAACCCCTGACCTATGTCTGAGCTACTGAAGTCCTCAAATCGTGATTTAAAGACTTCAAGGTGCAGAGAATCCTCCAGCAAGTGACCCATGCCCCACGCTGCAGAGGAAGGTGAAAAGCCCCAGGGCTTCTGCCAATCTGCTCTGGAGGAAAATTCCTTCCCGACCCCAAATATGGTGATCAGCTAAACCCTGAGCATGTGGGCAAGACTCACCAGCCAGACACCTAGGAAAGAATTCTCTGTAGTAACTCAGATCCCACCCTATCTAGCATCCCATCACAGGCCACTGGACATATTTACTGCTAATAGTCAAAGATCAATTGCCAAAATCAGACTATCCCATCATACCATCCCCTCCATAAACTTATCAAGCTTAGTCTTGAAACCAGATATGTCTTTTGCCTCCACTGCTCCCCTTGGGAGGCTATTCCAGAACTTCACTCCTCTGATGGTTAGAAACCTTCATCTAATTTCAAGTCTAAACTTCCTGATGGCCAGTTTATATCCATTTGTTCTTGTGTCCACATTGGTACTGAGCTTAAATAGTTCCTCTCCCTCCCTGGTATTTATCCCTCTAATATATTATAGAGATCAATCATATCTCCCCTCAGCCTTCTTTTGGTTAGGCTAAACAAGCCAAGCTCATTGAGTCTCCTTTCATAAGACAGATTTTCCATTCCTCGGATCATCCTAGTAGCCCTTCTCTGTACCTGTTCCAGTTTGAATTCAGCTTTCTTAAACATGGGAGACCAGAACTGCACACAATATTCCAGATGAGGTCTCACCAGTGCCTTGTATAACGGTACTAACACCTCCTTATCTCTACTGGAAATACCTTGCCTGATGCATCCCAAGACCGCATTAGCTTTTTTCACAGCCATATCACATTGGCGGCTCATAGTCATCCTGTGATCAACCAATACTCCGAGGTTCTTCTCCTCCTCTGTTACTTCCAAGTGATGCATCCCCAGTTTATAACAAAAATTCTTGTTATTAATCCCTAAATACATGACCTTGCACTTTTCAGTATTAAATTTCATCCTATTACTATTACTCCAGTTTACACGGTGATCCAGAGCTTCCTGTACGATCCCGGTCCCTCTCTGTATTGGCAATACCTCCCAGCTTCGTGTCATCCGCAAACTTTATTAGCATATTCCCACTTTTTGTGCCAAGGTCAGTAATAAAAGATTAAATAAAATTGGTCCCAAAACTGATCCCTGACGAACTCCACTAGTAACCTCCTTCCAGCCTGACAGTTCACCTTTCAGTATGACCCGTTGCAGTTCAGTATTACCAGTTCCTTATCCACCTTTCAATTTTCATATTGATCCCCATCTTTTCCAATTTAGCTAATAATTCCCCACGTGGAACCGTATCAAATGCCTTACTGAAATCGAGGTAAATTAGATCCACTGCGTTCCCTTTGTCTAAAAAATCTGTTACCTTCTCAAAGGAGATCAGGCTGGTTTGGCACAATCTACCTTTTGTAAAACCATGTTGTATTTTGTCCCAATTACCATTGACCTTAATGCCCTTAACTACTTTCTCCTTCAAAAATTTTTCCAAGATCTTGCATACTACAAATGTCAAACTAATAGGCCTGTAGTTACCCGGATCACATTTTTTCCCTTTCTTAAAAAGAGGCACTATGTTAGCAATTCTCCAATCATACAGTACAACCCCTGAGTTTACAGATTCATTAAAAATTCTTGCTAATGGGCTTGCAATTTCATGTGCCATTTCCTTTAATATTCTTGGATGAAGATTATCTGGGCCCCCCGATTTAGTCCCATTAAGCTGTTCGAGTTTCACTTCTACCTCGGATGTGGTAATATCTACCTCCATATCCTCGTTCCCATTTGTCATCCTACCATTATCCCTACGCTCCTCATTAGCCGCATTAAAGACTGAGGCAAAGTATTTGTTTAGATATTGGGTCATGCCTAAATTATCCTTAACCTCCACTCCATCCTCAGTGTTTAGTGGTCCCACTTCTCCTTTCTATGTTTTCTTCTTATTTATATGGCTATAGAGCCTTTTGCTATTGGTTTTAATTCCCTTTGCAAGGTCCAACTCTATATGGCTTTTGGCCTTTCTCACTTTATCCCTACATGTTCTGACCTCAATAAGGTAGCTTTCCTTGCTGATCCCTCCCATCTTCCACTCCTTGTCGGCTTTCTGCTTTTTCTTAATCACCTCTCTGAGATGCTTGCTCACCCAGCTAGGTCTACAACTCCTGCCTATGAGTTTTTTCCCCTTTCTTGGGATGCAGGCTTCTGATAGTTTCTGCAACCTTGACTTGAAGTAATTCCAGGCCTCCTCCACCTTTAGATCCACAAGTTCTTCAGTCCAATCCACTTCCCTAACTAATTTCCTGAATTTTTTGAAGTTAGCCCTTTTGAAATAAAAAACCCTAGTCACAGATCAATTTTTGTTTATCCCTCCATTTAGTTTGAACTGAAGTAGCTCATGATCGCTTGAACCAAGGTTGTCCCCTACAACCGTTTCTTCCACGAGGTCCTCACTACTCACCAAAACCAAATCTAAAATGGCATCTCCTCTTGTTGGTTCGGCAACTACTTGGTGAAGGAATCCATCAGCTATCGCGTCCAGGAAAATCTGAGCCCTATTATTATTACTAGCACTTGTCCTCCAGTCTATATCTGGGAAGTGAAAGTCTCCCATGATCACACAATTCCCATTAGAATTTACTTCATTAAAAACATTAAAGAGTTCTCTATCCATATCCAAATTGGATCCTGGTGGTCTATAGCACACCCCAAGCACTATCCAAGGACAAGCTCTTGTAGCTTTCTTTCCCAATGTGATTTTTGCCCAGACAGACTCTTTTATCCATTCCATCACTTATTTCTTTAAAGTCTACCTCATCATTGATATACAATGCTACTCCACTACCTTTGCCTTTATTTCTGTCTTTCCTAAACAGCACATACCCTTCAATACCTGTACTCCAGTCATGACTACTATTCCACCATGTTTCTGTTATCCCTATAATATCTGGTTTTACTTCCTGCACCAATAGCTCTAGTTCCTCCATTTTGTTACCTAGGCTCCTCACATTAGTGTATAAACATCTTAATTTTTGCTGTTTGGCTTCGCTCACATTCTGTACCCTATTAGGCACAGACATTCTACTGTCAGTATCACCTATTAGACTGGTATCTACACTACCCTTCCTCCTTATGTCCACTCTCCTACCCATGGCTGTATCCTTTCTTACTTCGTTTTCTGCCCTCTCAATGTTAAAATCTGGTGTGGAGATTACCTGGACATCTCCCAACCATCTCCCCCAAATTCCTAGTTTAAAGCTCTTTTAATCAGTTGTGCCAGCCTCCATCCTAGAAGTCTATTTCCCTCCCTACTCAGGTGAAGTCCATTCTGAGAGAACAGTCCTCTGTCCATGAATGCTTCCCAGTGGCCATACATCCCAAAGCAAAGGTTGTGGGGTACCCTGCAAAGACTGGTGAACTCTCAAAGGAACAACTGCTCTTGGATGGAGAAGAAATTTGCACCCTGTTAGTGCATCCTTCCTTAACAATTCATAGCTTACCACTGACTTTAACCTCAGAGGAGAGAAAATGTCCCATCTACCAAACAGGAGATAGGTGCAGTTTAGAGTGCTAGTGAGGTAAACGCAGCACCAGAGTTAAGTTAGGAGGAAGGACACAGCTACTGCTAAGATTTCCAGGGAGCTCTGCCAAACTAAAAAAGCAAATGACACTTGGTCACGCACATAAGAAATACTGAATAGAAAGTTGCACCTATCCAGCTAAGTGCTTTTAAATTTAACAGAGAAAGACACATTTCTTGACTCTGAACTGCATTTGGAAAGAATTTTTGAATAAAAATGGATATTTCTGATTGTTCAGCTGGTGATCAGATCTTGCTGAAAATGCTGTCACTGGTCAGACAAGCAGTAAGCACACCAAGGGTCCGACACACAACGAAATCAGTTGATTACAGTTTTAACATTCAAGTTATTTTCTTAGGGCTCAGTGCTGAAGCCTGACTCAGTCTATATGCAATGAGAACTCCCAGTGAAGCCAAATCTTACTGGTATTCGAGTCATTGGAAGATCTGCCTATACAAGAACTTCTGGCCTGAACCCCTTCATTATTAAATAGTATAACAGTACTAGAACTAGCTACCTATCTCTGATACTATTACTAAGTAGTGAATTCAATGTTAAACAAACAATTTTTAAAAGCAACTAAGTGTCTTAGAAGCTTAAGTCCCATTTTCAAAAGTGAATAGGACCTGATTTTCAAAAATTTTCAAAGTGGTATATCAAAGCAGGCTAGGTGTCTAACTCCCAGGGAAATCAATAGTAGCTGGGAACTTAACCTACTTAGGTGCTTTTGAAATCCAACTAGGAGCCTATCTGCATCTTTAGGTGCCTAAATTCCTTTGAAACTCAATGAGTCTTAGGCTTCTAAGTGCCTAAGTCACTTTTGAAAATGGCACTTAGGTGTTTTTGAACATTTTATCCATGGTCCCCATTCCAAGGATCTTAAAATAGTGACCGATCTGAACAAAACCCCACATATGAACTTCTAATCCAAACCATATATTTCAATCAGATCCAATTCCTAGGTCCAGACAAGACTGGACTGATAGCCATATCCAAATCGCCACAAAGTTTGGACTATTAGGATATACTTCATGATTTCAGTCAGTTCTGGTTGGGCCTATCTCTGCTTACAACCCAAGGCCATGATCCTTACACTAGTGCTGAACTTTGTGCACCAAGAGTAGTCCTATTGACTTCAATGAGTTCAATGGGACTTCTCATGGGCGTAAAGTTTGTCATAAGTGTAAGTCTTTGCAGGACTTGCACCTAAATCAGACACAGACAAATAATTGAGACACACAAAATGCTACATTTTGGTGAGGTGAGGATCACTTGAAAAATGCCCAGCAATGCAATTTTTAAGTAAATCAGTGTATAAAATGGAATAGTTAATAAATAAACAGAAGTGGGAAAATAGTTATACTGTGCAAACACTGCAATCAGTGACAAATTCAAACAGAAACTCCTATTAGAGAGCCATGATAATGTAACGATGAATGTACCCAAGGCCCTGATCCTGAGATCACTGCATGCACGTGTACTACTGAAGCCAACAGGGCCCCACACAAGTGCATCATTGTGTCGACACTCAGCGATTGCAGGATGGGGCCAAAAGTTATGGTACCTTGAGCCCTACCATCCTTACTTCAGGAAACCTCCCACTGGATTAACTGATGGACTCCAAGTAACTCCACTGAGTGTTTTGCCTTAGTAAGAACTACAGGGTTACATCATTAATGTGTAAACTGTTGCTCTAGAGATTTCCATTTAAACAAACTCTTTGAAATAATTTACTACACTTAAACTGTCAGCAAATATATGCTTTAACTTCTCTATTCCAGGTTCAAAGCAGTGAATAAAAAGACAGTCATTTTAAAATAATTATTTTAACCAAAGCTTAATTTTCCTTTAAATAATCTCTCAGCAATTGTCTGCAAAATAATTAACTTGTAGATCATTTGCATACAAAATAAGTACTAAGAATGCTTTATTCAGACTTTGTAAAGGCTTATTTGTGAAGTATTTGGTTTCACTAAGAATGGTAATGTGAACTCTGCCATTCTTGGAAAGTATCCATGGATAGCATCTGTATTATGGTGAGAGAGAGCTGATATCTACCATTTACAAATTTCTTTGGAATAATAAGTCAAGAAATTTTAATACACTTTTTAAGCACTTTTCCACATATTGGTCCCGATAGCTCTTAACTATTAATAGTTTGTAACACAACATGACTGATGTCATATACAATTGCTTCAGAAGAATTTAAATTAAATAATCACATAACAAAAGGTGCCCTCTTCAGCTAAAGAAGTTGAAAGAAATATCATAAAAAAATCAATAGGCAAATATTTTTGTTTACATTTACAATAATAAAACTTCAGACAAGTATTTATTGTTTTTAAAAAAATACATTATAACAGAACAAAATGTATATGTTGATCATGAAAGACAAAACTACTGTTATTATCTGGACTAGAATGCACATGCATGCTAACAGTTCAAAAATCATTTCAGGGCATTCAGGAAACATGAAACAAGCTACCTGTTTGTGAATGTACTATTTTTCTACTTGGTAAGTATGCCTGAGAAAGTTAACCTGTAAAGAAATAGGCTTTTAAACTCTTAAACACAAAGAGCTTTCTACAGTGAAATGGTGAAGAGACCTGTGATATGCACCTGACAGGCCACTAAGCCATTTCCCACAGAGATTCTGTTCACTGCTCCACCTCAGTTCAGTGATCCAGCAGTGGCACAGAGTTTCACATCAATACCAAATTAATTCAACCAAGGTATTAAAAAAGCATGCTGATATGATGTAAAATCACCAGTTTATATACAGAGGGTATGTGGAAATCAAATAGGTTCTCTACCAAAGTTAGTGTATTGTTGTGCAGTATTATGGACAAGTAAAAAGTAATGATAAAGCAGGGATTATATGTCTGGCTCAAGTTAAGACCCTTTAAAAACTACAATTTCAACACAATCATCTAGAATCAAAGAATGAAAAATCAGGATAAATGCAAATAATCATTTTACAGTAGCCACATACTATAGCTAAGTAGGAACCAATATGTAGCTTGGGAAAATAGTACCATAAATTGTGCTTTGGGTATATGAAAATAAATTATTACTAGCAGGCACAAGCAGTCTGACAATATGTGAAAGGAAGCAGTGAAAACGTCGGGGATTGAATTTCCTTTCATCAGGATTTGTCTGCTCCTACTGTATGCAGATGACAAATGGAACTGAGAGAAATTCAAGATATTTAACTCTTATTAGTAATGTAATGCTACTGTAATGGGTTTTAGATTTTTGCCTTTTCTTGTATTAAAAGAAATAAAAACTAATCAATCAAAAGCTATATACTGAGGATTGTTCAGAATCTGAGTGCATGTTTTCTTCATTAAGAACAATGGGCCAGTTCCAGTCGGTACAAATCGGTGTAGCTCTGTTGAAGTCAATGAATCTATGTCAATTTATGGAACACAGTGTCTGACACTATGCCTTCAATTTTAGCGGTCCTGTTGAAATCATTACAAGCAACTGCATACTTTGTAAATTACATGGGCTTGAAAAAAAAAACAATCATGGGCATAAAAAATTCTAATAGAAACCTTTAATTTTCATAATTTCATAATTTAAGCAGATAATACATGATCATACTACATGAGCTAGATCATATGAAACAAAGTTATCAAACAAAACAAATTTATAAGTCTGAGGAGAAAAAAACCACGACGGTAAAACGATGGAATTTTAACAGCCAATCCTACCCTGCAATGTTGAAACACATTAAAATATACTATTGCACATATGTATACATTTTTCTGAGTGTGATCAGGAAGCAGCTTCCTTCCCCCATTTTGTAGCACTGCACAAATGGCTAGGTGCATTACGGAGGCTTTTTACTGGCCTATGAAGTATAAGGTATTATCCACTGCTGGAGACAGGTCATCAGACTTGATGGACTAGTTAACTGATCCAGTATGGTAAATCCTATGTTATTCTTTCACCAGTACTGAGCACGGCATCAAGAGCACTCTATGCTGCTCTGACACCAGACACGCGGTTAAGTTATACCTTTCAATCAGTACTTCATTCTTCAGTCTACTTGTAGCATGTGCAGAGAGGAAAGCAGAACACCAATTATAAGGAGTACCATAAGGGCCCCCTGATCCAGCAATGCCTTTAACAAGTGCTTAACTTTATGTTTGTGAGTAGTCCCACTGATATCAATGGCATTATTCACATGCTTAACAGTAAGCACGAGCTTAAGTGCTTTGCTGGACCAGGTCCTAAGAGAGGATCCAGTATCAGAACAGAAGGAGCGCACTGAGAGTAGGAGACCCAGAAAGCAGTGCAAGGGAACTGGAAAGCATCTTTTACGTTTATAATTGTTAAAGGAGGACAAATGGGGAGAAAGATGGGCTAAGGTTATATCTATACTGCAATCACGGGGTGTGACTGCAGCTCAAGCAGACATTCCTAAGCTAGCTAGCTAGCTTGGCTCCTGGAAAAGTGAAGCTCTGGCAGCACTGTACAAGCCCACCCAGAACCCTGGGTAATTACTCACACAGCTGCCCTGCACTGAAACACATGCTGCCACAGCGTCACTGCTCCAGTATGTGAGCTAGCTAGATTAAAGCTAGCTTGGGTAGGTCTCCTTGAGCTGCAATCACACCCCATACTTGTACTACAGACATACACAATATGCATTCTCCTCCTCTGTGTAAGGGGGAATCTCCTGGATCCAGAAACTTTCTTAGAGCCCCTGCTAATTTTACAAGATAGGTGGCATGCGTGGTCATACTCTAGAGGGCAAGAGGGAAATCCTAGATGGCAATGCTATGATTCTGGCTGAAGAGCTTCATTTTCCTCCTCCCATACCTGAAAGCCTTGAATCCTTGCCAAATACTCCAGCTGTTTTGAAGGCTGCACTGCAGAACAGGGGGAAGCAGGAGATATTCCTTTTAGACCTATGGCTTCAGCAGTCGGGGATGTTCCATTCATGAGGAGTTCCCTGGCAATTGTAGCTGTACTATTAGTAGTAGCAGATATGCTGAAGAAAGAGCTAGAAGTCTGGCTCATTTCTTTGGATGACAAATAGCTTCCAGTAGTGCCAGGGGCTGCTTTGTTGCGGCTTGCTTCCATCTCTTGATAAACATCAGGTGAGAGATGGAGAATTCCCTTTGGTGCTGAAAATGAAAGCAAAGACCATTCTCATTACACTTGCAGTGAGTTAAAGATGGACAACTATACCATTGTCAGTTTAGATGCTTCCCACCTGAAAACAAACTGTATACTTATAGGTCTTTTTCAGTAGTAACTGCGAGTCAGAATGCATAATCTACCTGATTATAACCAAAACTGGTTTTAAAAGGACATTAAGGGGAAGGATTTTTTTTTTTTTTTTTTTTTAAAGATCCTAAATGTGGCCTCTAAAACTGCGCTTGAAATTTGGCATTCACAGACCATTTGGCATGCACAAATGAGATACTTAGATGTCAGAACTTACAAGACATAGCCACACCCCAAAATATGACAAATTTTATTTGGTTGTAATCCTCTTCCTTCCCACATCCCTACACCATTGTCTGTTGTCATCATTTGCTGTGCTAACGTGCCTTATTTAGGCCGCATACCCTTCAGTGAAGGAAACAGTCTTCTTATTTTAAGCATTATGGATATCTGTGACACAGTATATATTGTAAAGAATAATATCTTTTTGACTTGTACTTGAGAAGGTGTATTCTTTGCTCAGTGTGAACACCATTTACACCACAGGAATTATGCTATGTATTAGAGACCCAAAGAATTTATTCACGTGCAGTTATGGAAATACCTCTAATATTAGACATACAGTTAAGGATAATTGCTCTTGGTAACTATATTTCAGTATTTTAAATAATATTTTTAGACAATGAAGTCCCAATCCTGCATACACATGTACACCTGAATAACTTTACACACTTGAGGAAATCAACTGAGATTCTCATGTGTGCAAGAGTGTTCCGGATCAGGGCTTATTTAAGCCATCTTACTATACAGTCAAGCTATGTTTTGAAAAATAAATGATATCCATTTTGAAGATAGTTTAAGAAGTAATAATGAACATGAAAATATTTTATTAAATTACAACAAGCATATTGGAGCCTTCTATTAGTAGCAGTCAGACTGCCTAAAATATGACATTTGTGACAGCTGGCAGTATGGGAGTCCATTTTACAATAGCAAACCAGTTCGGCAACTAGTTTAGCTATGAGAAGAAAAATGCGATCGTTCAATGTTTACAGATTATTTTTCATTTGCAATGCATATGAAAGTCATTTTAAGATTGCAGAACAGTCTTAAAGAAGAATCGAAACTGGATTTCTAGTTTCTTATAATGGGTTTTCATAATCTCAGTGGCACAAATGCTACTTTTTAAATAAGATGTCTGCTGCCTGAAGTAGATTCGGAAATACCAGCTATAATTAAAATCCTGAAATTCAAATACATGGTGAACATGCTTCCTTGCTGAACTTTCAGACTGCTGTCTGAGCAAATTGGTTATAGGTGTGTCTTGTAATTGCTTTACTCAATTTGGCTTTTAACTCATAAGCTTCATATGGTTAGACCACAATCCAATATTGCTGATTACAGGCATGAAAAGGTTTCATGAAGTATTATTGTTAAAATGTGAATAATTTCGTAACTGCAGTGATTAATTTCACAAGAGGAGACATAACGTGTGGTTCAACTCTCTTACCTTGCAAACCATATTCACACAAGTATAGAGACTCACACAAGCCCCACTAACAGAACTACTTGCATGAGTAAAATTAGGACTGGACCCCAAATTCTGGCTTCCCCCCACTGAGCCACTACAAGAGCAGGTGCAGAGCCACCGCAAGCTACAATTCCTCAAACCTGACTGCCTGGGCAGGGCAAACACAGGCAAGGAAGTTCAAGTGGCCTCCTGACAGGGAACCCTACAGTGCTCCGTAAAGTTGCTTCAGATCAGAGCAATTCAGGCTCTAATAAGTGCACAGTGAGAGTGGGTACATGAATGGAAAGAGCAAGACACATTCCTTACCCAGCTGATTACTATGTCTTGTCTCCTTGCCTAAAGCTTAGAGAGCCCTATGGCTCCAGTCCTCCAACTGACTTTGCATGGACAGGTCTCCAGGGAAGTCAGTGGGGCTCTGCCCAGGCACAGCGGTTCACCTGCATGAACCTCTTGCAGGACCGGAGGCCCAGATCAATATGTTGCATGGCTTCTGAATGGCTGTACTATGGAAGTGTTGGAGCCTCTTCCTGCCCCTCTCTATGTACCATCTTCCCCCCAGACAGATCCGTGCAGGACAATATAGAATACAGCCCTATAAGGATAAAACACCATATGCATATGTATAAAGCAATATTATGTACAGTATTTTAATAATATACCCTTCATCTGAGACTCCACCACCTTCAGATAAATCTCATCTCACCTCACATTTTTTAAATTGCTTTGTAAAATGGATACAGGGTTTAAATGATTTAAACAGACATAGCGCATCCCCCAGGTTACTGTCAGGTAAAACTGGGCTACATAAACCAAGAAACAATCATCACAAAATAGAACGGCAAGTACTCAGCACCTCCTAAATCTGACGCACTGTAAATCCAATTTCACTAAATGCATTTGAGAAATAGAGGTGATTAATTCAATAATATAAGTAAAAGAACACACTGGCGCAGAAATACTATTATGAAAAAGAATCTATTTTGGAAAAAAGCAACACAATGCTAACTTTTTTACAAAATATTTTAAACCAAATTAAGTACTGCAGATGTCTATTCCATTGATGTAATATTCCTTAAAACAAACATTTCACATGCTTTCTCAGCCTTTTCAATGTTTTTACATGATCCACCCAAATATCTAACTGCTGTCTGGAACAATAGTTTGGAATTTTTCCAGACTACCAAACTTTCTAAATGTTAAAATAACTAATATATGGCATATGATGAATAAAAAGATATTCAGCATGATATATCAAATGTTCTTATAAACCACCTACATTGTTATAAAGGAGATTGTAAATTAATAATAGTAATAGTACTTTGCCTTTATATAACACCTTCCAGCTGAGGATCTCAAAGTGCTTTACAAGTAACAATTAATTAAGTCATATGAAACACCTAAGAGGTAGACATTATTGCCATCACTGACTATTTTTAAAAACCAAGTGATGTAGTATTTTGGACATTATATTAATACACTTGCAAACTGTTAGGATTTTAACTAGAATTTAAGTTTAATGAGGCTAATTAAAACTTGCTTTAAACAGCTGCTGCTGAAGTATAGAAAAACTTTTAAAAATTGCTTTTGGAACATTTGTGCTAAGAAATATATTTTCTTAAGTTTTATTGCCTATTTTTAAAACAATACTAAGGATCCTTCTATAAAATTCTTCTGCGCCTGCTGCTTATTCCTAATCTAAATGTATAACCTTCTGTTTGACTATTACAGTTTAGCTGCTGTGGAAATTATGGTATTACAGGATGATAATTATGATATCAAGTGAGAAATGAACTATAGAAGTATAAGAACTCTTAGAAACAAATACCAGAAACTGCTTTCATACACATACTTTTGTTAATAAAATTTGGGAGACTAGAAATACAAACAAATGAGATATCTATTGACTCATCTCTAGACAGGAGTTGTCCACACAGCATGAGCGGATCTCTAAGTGAGCAAAGTTCTTATAAGCTTATTATTCCTCTGCAAAATCTAGATTTTTATGTAAATATCAGGAAAAAATCATATGCTAAATTCAATACAAATCTCATATTACAGAATCATATGTAACTGTAAATCAAAGGTTATAGCAAAGATGCAGAGTAATATATGACAATTATCAGGAGTCTCAGGAACTATATTTCACCATATATATCAACAATGGTACACCTTCTGCTGCATATAACCTGGAGGTGCATTCATGAAAGACCTATAAATAATTTCCATGCACAAGCATATTATTTACACCCGTGGGCAATCATGTAAGGAAAATATGCAGACTAGCTATGCAGTATAATCACTAACACTTGAAAAACAATTCTAATCCATTCTTTAATGGTAATTGTTAGCAGTCGCTTAAAATTTTAATCTCTAAAAAGACTTCCAACCCTACAATCAAATACAGGTGTGTATGATCTTTTGTCTGCATCTGCCAATCAGATACTAGAAAACTGCAAAGTGGTATGGAGGCATACTATATAAATGGCTAGATTAAGACAATGTAGGGACCTGGGTAACATCTCTACCTGGGTAGTCCCCGTAGCCCTACCTCTGTGCTGTGGTCCCATCCCTGCCTGGACTAGCAGTGGCAGAGCCACCAGTGCAAGTGGCATCTTTGCTCTTACCCACCATTCCTCTTTGGACAGGCTGGGGACTCCCTCCTCCCTGGCCCATCACACTGTGTTGGATTCCCTTCCAGAGGAAAACTCAGCCCTCACCCATCAGAGCAAAGGATTCTATGTGAGAGGGCACTTGCCAACATCACCCCCAGCAGAGCCATGGTGACAACAAGCCCCCCACAGACATAGCCTCTGCTGCAGAGGTACTGACGGCCCCACGGCAGCAGGTTCCTCAGCAAACAATCCAATAAAGTGAATGGGGCTCTTAACCATCTTAAAGCCATCACAGGGCTGTCTGCAGATTTAGGACAATATCTCTTCATCAGTTACACTGGGTCATGCTTTCAAGCTTTTCTTCACAACCACGAGGTCTAGGAACATATTTTTGAACATGAAAGCTGAGATCCTGATGTTGTAATAAAGAACAGGAGTACTTGTGGCAACTTGGAGACTAACAAATTTATTTGAGCATAAGCTTTCGTGGGCTACAGCCCACTTCATCGGATGCATAGAATGGAACATATAGTAAAAAGATAGATATATACATACAGAGAACATGAAAAGGTGGCGTAAGAGGCTAATTAATTAAGATGAGCTATTATCAGCGGAGAAAAAAAACTTTTGTAGTGATAATCATGGTGGCCCGTTTAGACAGTTGACAAGAAGGTGCGAGGACACTTAACATGGGGAAATAGATTCAATATGTGTATCAAAAAAATGCATAATGACCCAGCCACTCCCAGTCTCTATTCAAACCCAAGTTAATGGTATTGCATATTAATTCAAGCTCAGCAATTTCTCGTTGGAGTCTGTTTTTGAAGCTTTTCTGTTGCAAAATTGCCACCCTTAAATCTTTTACTGAGCGGACAGAGAGGTTGAAGTGTTCTCCTACTGGTTTTTGAATGTTATGATTCCTGATGTCAGATTTGTGTCCATTTATTCTTTTGCGTAGAGACTGTCCGGTTTGGCCAATGTACATGGCAGAGGGGCAATGCTGGTACATGATGGCATATGTCACATTGGTAGATGTGCAGGTGAACTAGCCCCTGATTGTGTGGCTAATGTGATTAGGTTCTATGATGGTGTCACTTGAATAAATATGTGGACAGAGTTGGCATCGGGCTTTGTTGCTAGGATAGGTTCCAGGGTTAGTGTTTTTGTTGTGTGGTGTGTGGTTGCTGGAGAGTATTTGCTTCAGGTTGGAGGGCTGTCTGTAAGCAAGGACTGGTCTGTCTCCCAAGATCTGTGAGAGTGAGAGATCATTTTTCAGAATAGGTTGTAGATCTTTGATGATGCACTGCAGAGGTTTTAGTTGGGGCCCGAAGATGACAGCTAGTGGTGTTCTGTTATTTTCTTTGTTGGGCCTGTCCTGTAGTAGGTGACTTCTGTGTACTCCTCTGGCTCTGTCAATCCCTGAAAGAGTACAGGAATGGATCTGTGCAGACATATGCCTAGAACCCCAACCAGGGGTATTCTATTTGCTACCCAAGATCCATAAACCTGGAAATCCTGGATGCTTCATCATCTTAGGCATTGGCACCCTAATAGCAGGATTGTCTGGCTATGTGGACTCTCTCCTTAGTCCCTACGCTACCAGCACTCCTAGCTATCTTCGAGACACGACTGACTTCCTGAGGAAACTACAATCCAAAGGTGATCTTCCTGAAAACACCATCCTGGCCACTATGGATGTAGAAGCCCTCTGTACCAACATTCCACACAAAGATGGACTACAAGCTATCAGGAACAGTATCCCCCATAATGTCACGGCAAACCTGGGGGCTGACCTTTGTGACTTTGTCCTCACCCACAACAATTTCACATCTGGGGACAATATATACCTTCAAGTCAGCGGCACTGCTATGGCTACCTGCATGACCCCACAGCATGCCAACTTTTTATGGCTAACTTAGAATGCTTCCTTAGCTCTCGTCCCCTAACGCCCCTACTCTACTTGCGCTACATTGATGACATCTTCATCATCTGGACCCATGGAAGAGAAGCCCTTGAGGAATTCCACCACAATTTCAACAATTTCCATCCCACCATCAACCTCAGCCTAGACCAATCCATACGAGCTGTCCATTTCCTGGACACTACTGTGCTAATAAGTGATGGTGACATAAACACCACCCTATATCGGAACCCTACTGACCCCTATTCCTACCTACATGCCTCCAGGCTTCCATCCAGGACACACCACACGATCCATTATCTACAGCCAACCTCTAAGATACAACCGCATTTGCTCCAACCCCTCAGACAGAGACAAACACCTACAAGATCTCTATCAAGCATTCTTAAAACTACAATACCCACCTGCTGAAGTGAAAAAACAGATTGGCAGAGCCAGAAGAGTACCCAGAAGTCACCTACTACAGGACAGGCCCAACAAAGAAAATAACAGAATGCCACTAGCTATTTCCCCATGTTAAGTATCTTCACACCTTCAACTGTCTAAATGGGCCATCTTGATTATCACTACAAAAGTTTTTCTCTCCTGCTGATAATAGCTCATCTTAATTAGTTAGCCTCTTACGTCACCTTTTCATGTTCTCTGTATGTATGCATCTATCTTCTTAGTATATGTTCCATTCTATGCGTACGATGAAGTGGGCTGTAGCCCACGAAAGCTTATGCTCAAATAAATTTGTTAGTCTCTGTGGTGCCACAAGTACTCCTGTTCTTTTCTGCGGCTACAGACTAACACGGCTGCTACTCTGAAACCTGATGTTGTAATGTGACTTTCAGAAGATAGTCCCATGTCTAAAGAACTGTGTCTCAATCCAGCTCTGAACATACCAGACCTAATTCTTTCCCTCCTCTTGTTCAGTACCGTCAGAAAACTCCTTCTCCCCCACAGTTTTCAGTCTTTTCTTGTTTCAATGACTCAGAGTCATAGCTTTTCCCTAAGCAAGGGGCAGAGCACTGTTCTGCTGCCCCTGGAGCACACTGGAAAACAGACTGTGACTCAGAGACTCACAATCTGTCTTCTGGTCTCCCTGCTGTGCTGAGGAGAAAGCTACAATAGTTGGTGTGTTGGGAGGGGACAAGGCTTCACCCATTTCCTCCCTCACCTCCAGAACACTTCATTGGAACATGCCTTGCTCCCTGCACTGCAATTTGTACCGCCAGTAAAAGTGTGTGCCTTACTCCTGTGGGCTGCAATGCCTACAGGACCATGATTTAGCCCTACATGCGATCTGCTTATCTTACAAAATAAACAGATCATTTCAACATTTGAAATTAGCAATCTTTTTTCAGCCAAAGATAAGTTATATGAGATATGATCAGTACCTGGGAATTCAATAAAATCAGCCAGCAATAACCACCCAATAGTTTATTTTTAAGACCCAGATTCTGCCACACTTACTCATGCTGAGGAATACCTTACTTCTTGATTAGTCTCACTAAAATCAACAGGACTAACTGCAAAGTAAGGTACTTTGCAACACGAGTGAGGGGTATCAGAATCTGGCACCAAGTTACTTCACCACGAAGTAATTCACAGTAGACCAGATTCTGTAAGGTGTTGAGCACCTGCAGATCCACATGGATTTCCACAGGAGCTGCAGCTGCTCAACATCTCTTAGCATCTGGCCCATCATAAATCCAATTTCACCAAAAAGCCCTGGAGAAATTCTAAAAATAAGGGTGGCTATTTTAGTAACAAGAATGAGTAATTTAAGTATTACCATAAAAATAAATGGTAAAAGCCTGACAATTTCTACGAAATAGCTTTTAAGTGTCATTACTTTAGAAAACATTCGTAAAACAACAGAACAGGTAAACACTATAGCCATTATGTACTCAGCAATAGTCTACATATCAGCTTAGACTTCAGAAGCAGAAATACTGGCCTAGACACCAACATTATTTACCTAATGCATCTGTCTGAGGTATTTACAGGCAACCAATCACTGTAATATACAGGCACCAAAAATAATATGTTGTAGTACATAGTGCCATCCATTAAAAGATCTTAGTTATGTGAGTGTAGCGGGATGGTCACCCCGCTCTGGCCCTGAAGGGGTTAAAACAGCCCTGGGAGAGGGCTGCCTGGGGAGCCAATAGTAAAAGCAGCCCTGGAGAGGACTGTGGCTGGGAAAAGGACTGAAAGCACCTGAGTAGCTGACCACAGCTGTGGCCAGCTCAATCAGGGCCCAGCTGGCCCTTATAAGAGGGTTGTGAGCCAGGAGCTGGAAGCATCTCTCTCCAGCCCTGGAGTGGGAAGGGCTAGCTGCCTGAGAGCAAGGTACCTGAAGCAGAGCAGAGCAGTGCTGGGGAAGGGCAAAGGGAGCGCCACCATGGTAAACCCCCAGGCTGCAGGCCTTGTTGAAGGCCTACAAAAGGTACTTGGGCTGCAGGGGGCAGCCCAGGGATAGGCAAAGGCAGCAGGTCCTAACCCCTTGCCAATGATGAGTGGCCATTATAGACTGCAGTCTGCCCCAGTGAAAGGGGGCTAGATGATTACTGGCAGTAGCCACTGAGGCAAGGTGGGAATAGAAGGTTGGGGGTTCCCCTGGGATGGGAAACCCAGAGTGTGGGGGTACTGCTGAGGGCATAACTCCAGGGTAAAGGACACTGGGGTCCAGGAGGGACACGGGGCCAGTGGCAGGGGAGACACCGGCCTGCAGAGGGTGCTCTGGAAAAGAGCTAATTCCCAGGATGACCAGCAGGAGGCGCTGCACCGGTGAGTCGTCACCTTGCCACAGTGAGGTTAAACAAAGTAATGTTATGTAGCACCCTGATTCAAAAACCAGCTTGTTTAACCTCACAACCACCATGTTAAAAGATACGTATATTATTTGCTTCTTTACAATTGAATAAGAAGACAAGAAAAAAAAAATTGGTGGGTTTTTTTTTTTCCTTTTTTACATCAGGTCTGGAGTTTCCTAATTTTGCTGGAAGATGCTCTGCACAACCGAAGAACTACTAGAATTATGACACCACAAGAGATGAGGCTGAAACCTGAGCAATGGAAAAGGGGGGTAATTTTTAGTGAGACTTTTTAAATTTTGTTGTATTTGTTATTATGTAACTCTTGACACACACTTGAAACTTTCACAAAGAGCTTTTCTCTCAACACACTCCTCTCTCCATTTGGGGAATGAGAACTCATGAAAAACAAGTCTTGATATTTTTAATATAAAGAACAAACAGAATAAAATAAGAGAATTTCTACAGAATATCTGATTAAACACTCTAGTGGACATGGGTTCAGGACATATAGCATTTTTTTGAGGCAATGACTTGTGCATTTGAAGCTCTGTATAGTAGTTCAGTGTACCAATAGAACTTAAAAATGATCAAGGCTAGCATATGAGTTTTGAAGGGAGATAATGTAAAGCAGAGGACAGGAAAGAGCTGTTATCAATAAAAGTAGATGGGTCAACAAATTAGGGAGCTGAGAGCAAATCAGGATGGAGAGCTGACAGTTCAGATGCTTGGAAGAGCAATGAGAGTGATTTTTGAGGGGTGAAGCAATGAGTCAGTGCTTCAGTGTAACCAAAGAGTGGCCTGCGTAGGCAAGATCATTCATTAACAATAGAGTAAAAAAGAGGAGAGTGGGAGTTGTGGTGATGGGCATGTCCTACATATGTGAGAAGAAAGAATGAGTAAGTCTAGCAGATGAGGATGGAGAGATAGTTGAAGTTAAGAAGAAAGCTCAGTGAAGTTATGAGTGAGGATGAAATATCAAAGAAGAAATCAGTGTGAGAGGAAGTTTTGGGGGGTTAGATGTTTGAAGTAAGGAAAGAGCTTGGAGGAGAGAATGGAGAACTCAAATAAAGCTTTGGTTAGGATAGCAATACTGCCTCAGCTCAAATGATCCAGTTTCTCAAGGAGATAGCTTCTCCAGGTGTGAAAAGGACTAAGAGGGCCAGGTCTCAGTCAAGAGATGTTGATAGCAACACAATTAGAAGGTCACTTGTGGCCACTCTTAACCCCAAATGCATATGGATCTCTCTATTGAAAATGCTTTCTTATATCTGAACTAATCCTTTACATACACCAATCGTGTGCAAATCTATTTTCCAAGAGTATGAAGTCTAATGACCTTTAACAAACTCCCATTCTGCAAGAATTACCCTCAACTACTGAGGAAAAAGTGATATGGTCTTCCTGCTTTCTCCATAACACTCTTGGGTCCCATTTGCTGAATAACATCCGTTTTTCTTAAATGTTCTTCCATCTCCTGTTTGAAATTGTTAGCGCTTACTGTTCAGGCTGAATGATTATTTTACCCAGACTGCTAACTGCAATTAGATCTCTCCAACACAAATCTCATAAGTAACTAACAACACCAACCCAGATGCCAAAATCCAATCCCTGGATGAGACCATATCAGAACAGAATTACATGAATATCTCCTGCTTCCCAATCTGATTTTCCGGGGGACTTCAGTGAGCAAGGGAAGATAGTATCCTAGCGGTCTTCCATAGGCTATCAAGGGCGCCTCTTGTCTCAAAATTACTGTAACTTCTGTACCCACTGAATTGTCACCTGAGCACTTGGATGGCATACCAAACGACTGCAAGAGACTCCAGTTCCTGTCTACAGGCTCAGCTGGTGGGACTGACACCTTGGAGTGTGCAGTAATGTTATAATGCTCAGCCAGCAGCACCTGTGCTACAAAAGCAGTTGGAGAGTCATTGTTCTTTGAGCTGTGCCACCTCAAATGCTTTCTGCAGTGTTATCAACTCATCTTATTGTGTCTTTTACCCAGCATGCCATGGAATGGTAGTGTAGAATCTGAGGTAAATGTATAATTAAAGGAGTTATTACATTATCAATCCACCACCTGGCAGAGCAGATTGATATAAAAATCTTTACTTAACCAAAAGTCCAAGAAACATCAATGATTAATTAAGACAAAAATAGAATCCAGTGTAAATTATGCACTTGAGGCACACAGAAAATGATACCGAATAGTGAAAATAAAAATATAATGCTACCAGATCTGAATTTAACAAATCTGAAATATAAAATAGACACTTTATCCAATAAAATGTGAACGGACTTTGGTTATCATCATCCATGGAAATGTACAGGTGTTCAATTAGCCACAGAAGAGCTCCATTAACATTCCCTGAATGCAAAAGAAACATGGGGAATTACAAGAAAGACTTAATGAAAATACTGCTATACAGTATATGTGTTTCCTCTTTGAGGCCAAGATCTATAAGCACACACAATTTCATGCAAATCAGTCTTAATTTATTGTGCTTTTACAAGAAAAAAGTCAAGATGAAGTAAAAACAAATATTTTCCCTATAATTTATAATTAACTATACTTTTTTCTATGTGATATTATTGATTAGGTGTAAGCAAAAACACACAAGATACTTAATAACGTGAAGGCAATTGCCAAAGTTCCCAATGCTATTCTGTACAATATAGACAGAAATAGTAATGTTCTTTTCAACCTTGGATTTAAGACAGTACCCTGACACTCTCTGTTTTTCTCTTGGCTTAATTTTTACTCAGAAGAAGTGTATTAGATCAATATCTTTGTTCCTTTGGAGTTCATCTGCTCCTGCTGTTTGTTCACCACCTGAAATCATAATCATCTGTTTGTGACATCACAGTTAGTTACTGAGAAGATGATTACTTTGTCACAAACAGATGATTATGATTTCAGATGGTGAATAAACAGCAGGAGCAGATGTACTTCTAAGGAACAAAGATCCTGATTTCATGCAAGAGTCCTTAGTAATAAAAGATTAAGGAAGAAAAACAACAGTAAATATTTTACACATAGGTGGAACTGTTTATAAACATAATGTTTTCCATGAGGTAGCTGTGGTTCTTCAATTTTCATTTGGACAACACCCATAAACTGGAAAAGAGACTTCTGTTTAACTTCTGTGAAAAAGTGGAACACCTTTCCTAGGGAAAAATGGTTTACACTTTTTTTTTTTTGCTTCTTTATGATGTATAAAGAATGCCTGATAGTGCTATCAGTTAGGAGGAAGTAGGGTTGAGAAGTTTGTCACAAGGATGGTTTTTGGAGTATTTAATAGCTGGGAAGAGGGGAAAGGAGTAACTGGTCAGCTTCTGGGGACTAGTCCTGGGGGATGCAGAAGGTGCAATAAGTGGGTATATTATAGGAAACAAAGCAGAGGGTATTTTCCAGTGACAACCCACACAAGATATACAGTTGGAAAGCAACAGAATCTGTCGCTGTCTTGTAAACAATTTACTATTGTTTCTTTAACAAAACAGAACTTCACTTTGCTATCCTAGTTTTAGTCTATATGGTTTCAGACGAAAACACTGCACATCAAGCAGACAAAGAAAGAGAAACACCTGCATGCAAAAGGAAGCTAAAACATAATCCACCAAAGGCTCGGCGTTTTCGCTAACTAAGGCCCAAGCTGAGCCGGAAGAGCAGCTGCTCACCTATTAGAGAATTGCTATGAAGCTGAATGAGGGCAGTAAGGAGGTACACACAAACACCTCAGGGCCATCTTTAGACTATTACAGTTCCCATACAGGTTAGGGGCCCCACCATATGCTATCCATGTCACACCACAGTGATGCAGAGTTCCATTTTCCTGCAAAGTTTTGATGTTGTGTGATGCTTTAACTTTATTACATAAATACAATTGGGTGGGCCACCCTGCCGAATATACTGGTGTTCTCTCTATCCTCACTCCATTAAAATGAGGATTTGGGAATTTTTCTCTTTAACCCATCCTATATTTAAACTAGTTTACCACCACCACATATGAAAAAAAAAATACAGAGCTGACATTGCAAAAAAGAGATTATGTACTAGTTCTTCAAGAATTGCCTCTGTACATTCACACTTGTAGGGAGATGGTATTGAGCTGTGGAACTGTCAATGGCACATGCCACTACCTTAAAAAACTGAGTCTATGGGGGGAGGGGGGGAGTGACATCACCTACTCTACATAAAGGGAGTACACTTCTCGAACTACCTCAGCTCCTTCTCCTTAACTGCAAAGTCCTGATTTTATACAGAACTCCAAGGTAAAGGGGAAGATGTGTAATAGGAATAGACAAAGGCCCTCAAAGCTCATAGAAGACTGTTCTTTAAAATTCGCCTCTGTGCAACATGACAGTGTCTGGTTGGTAATGGGTTCTCCCTGACATCTCTCCCCAGATGGTACAAATAACCTGTCAGATGTTCGAAATGGCTTGGTCTTTTCCAGGTAAAAACAAAGTTCCTTGCATCAAGTGTATTGAGATCGGTTTCTCTTGGGTAGGATTGGTGCTCTAAGGAAGAATATGGGGAGGGAATATACTGATAGGTGGAAAACTGAGACCATCTTAGGCACGAAGCTGGGATGGGGCCTCATGGTGGCCTATGGTCCTTATGGATGATAGTATAAGATGGAATGGCTATCAAAGCACTATGTTCATTCACCCTAGTAGCAGATGCAATTGCTCTCAAGAAGGATGTTTTGCTTCCTAGATGATTAAGAGAGGCTTGAACAAGCAGCTCATAAAAGGGGGCCCATTGGCTTCAATAGGACAAGAATGACATCCCAAAAAGTAGGGAGCATCCTAAGGGGGGAAAAACACATTTACCATGCTCTTAGGGTATGTTTACACTGCAGCTGGGAATAAAACTCACAGACAGGCTAGCTTCACTCAAGCTAGTGTGCTAAAAATAGCAGTGTGGATGCTGTGCCTCTAGGCCCCAAGCTCAGACTCAGGGGATTAGATGGGCTTGAGAGCCAAATTGCTGTCCAAGCCACAACATCCACACCACTTTTTTGAGTGTGCTAGCTCAGGTGGAGCTAGTGCGAGGTAGTCTACTCCAGCTGGGAAGCTCACTCCCTGCTGTAGCATAGACACAACATTATAGAAACTGGAGACTGTAGTGTCAGAAGATGGGTTTGTCCTTAACATAAATCTGATGAGCAGATACTTCTGCCATATGGATTTTAGAGAGGCTATAGCTAAGCCTTGAAACTTAAAGAAGGTACTGTGAGGCCGCAGCTCAAGATGGGGGAAATCCTTGACTAGTGAAGTATAGTATACCATATAGTAAACCATTTCCATGTTGGTTTATAGCATTTCAGGATGGAGTCCTTCCTGGATGGCAAGAAAAAGCCTTGAACCCTCCGAAAGCAGAAACATTAGTCGGCAGGTTATCCTCCATGCTGCAAGGTGGAATGCACTCTTGTTTGCGATGCAGAATCCTTTCTGGCTGTTGAGACAGGAGGTCTGGAGACAGAGACAGCAGATATAATGGTATTCTGGCCAGCTGCAGAAGACCTGGATACCAGTACTTTAATGAGGGGGAGACGCCAACATGATGACCTCTGGTGGTGAGGATGATGATGAGGACTAACACTTCATGTTTTTCCACAAGGCGTGGTGCGAGTAATGCAAATATTATGCATTCTGTATTCTCTCTCCTTTACTGACCGCAGTGTATGCATTGTTTGATTGGTTATAAAAGTAATTATTGTAGAAAGAGCACTATGTAGTCCCTGTTGTGCACCCTGGGGTCCCCCTTCTATTGCTAAGCTCTCTAATGTAGTTGATCTAGGAGGCTGAACTGTCATAGATTAAAGTAGGTATAAACCCTCACCTTGGGGTAAGTAATTGTTTAAAGAAACCCAAAACTAAAGACCAGGCTAAACATGCACAGGCAAAGTTTTCTTGTCTCCACAGATAAAGGCTAGGAACACATTCCTCTCTGCTTGTTGATACAGTACACGGACATGGTATTGAGTGTAAGCACCTATACTACATGATGCTGCAAGGACAAGCAAGAGGTTTGCGGGCTCGCCGCACTACCTGAGCTCCAATCAAGCAGCAGCACATCAGAAGATATGGAATCCGGACCGCACAAGTGTTCAGAAGGCAAGGCATTTGGATGTCTTGGCAATACACACACTAGCCCTGATTGGAGGCAATAGTGGTAATAGTGATTGTAGGGATGGCAGGACAAAAGGGTACCCCAGAGGGCATTGTCTCTGCTCTCCAACCAGCAAAGCTGTAGGCGCACTTAAGGAGTCAGTCTCCCTAGAAGGCTGCGTACATTTGGTGTGTGCCTCTCAAATGATGTGATATAGGTTGATAAGGCCTAATAGTTTTAGGAAAAATTGTTTGGTCTGTACCAGCTGTTCCCTGAGAGTTGCCGAGAAGTCTCATATCTTGTAAAATTTCTCCTCTGGGAGAAAGGCTATGTCCTGAGCGGAGTCCAGAACCGCTGTGATAATCCTTTGTGTAGGCTGATGTATAAATTTTTCCCAGCTGATTAAAAATCTCAATAATTGTAAGTGGCTGTACATCTATTGGATCACTGAGGACAGAGTCTGCTGACAGTGGTCATTAGAAGCCATTCATCCAAGTGAGAGTAGACAGAGTGCAGAAAACACCAGCTATGAATATTGGTCCCTGGTATAATCACTGGGCAAGAAGCATACCTCTGAATGGAACTCAGGTATTCAATATAGCACCAGTGAGGGACAGAGGCTCTCTGGAACAGGGAAAGGGCTATTTTTCAAGTTCTCCTATGCAGCCAACTCCTATGCAGTTCGAAACGTCTCTTTATTGCCCTCCATAACTTAAATAAGACTCTCTTTCTCTCTGTGTGTCCATGCACTTCTAGTGTGCTCATCTCTGCAGTATCTCAACAGAATGCAAGGCCCCATGGGTCTAGAACCCAGGTCTGTACAGCTACCAGGCAACTGACATCTCCAGCTGTCACCCAGCAGCAGCTGTAACCAATTTGTGCTCCACTTCCCATGACCCAATGTGGACACAGACCCCAGGTTTAATTATGCAAGTGGGAGTGCTCTCTCCCGCCAACATAGAGCAGCAACACAGGAGACCCTGCAGCGGTACAGCTGTGCCACTGTAAGGTCTGTAATGTAGACATAGCCTAACATGGGGTAAAATCATATTGAAGACAAGGCAGTCTGCAGTTTTCACATGCGTTATCACATCAAGGTGCTAACAGGGTGGTCTGATCCTTTTACAGCCAGGAACCTGGGGGCAGTCAGCCCTGTTCGATGACCAGACCCAGCTGGGCTGAAAGCAAGTGATTATAAAAGCCAGCAAGCAGCTCAGTTGAGGGGGAACTGCAGGTGGGAGATGGGCTCCTGTAGTAGACCCTGAAGCAGTAGTATTGAAGAGAAGGGTGAGTCCTCCATTCAGCACTGAGAGAGGCAAGGGGAAAAGCCCCTGGGTGTTGTGGCTGATCGTGGGCAAAGGAAGTGCTTTTTTGTTTTGATGTTTTGCCTAAGTTTTATGTTGCACAATAAAACTGTGTCCTGAGAGAGACTTGGGCATGGCAGAGTGTCTTTCCTGGGCTGGGGAAACAGGCCAGCCGGCTACACAGATAAAACCTGGAGGCAACCTAGAGTTTACCTCAATCTGCTACTGTGAAAATTACAACTACTTTGTCTTTACTAGGATTCTACCTCATGTTAATTACCATGCATGAGCTAACTTGAGTTCAGAAAGCACTTTTTTTCTCTAATGAAGACTATGCCTAACTGGCTCTATAATTAATGCATTTCAAAATAAGCATGAAAATCCACTCAGTTTTTAAACAAAGAATATACCATTTTGCTCTTGCTAAGTAGAGCACACTATCACGTTTATACTCGTAAGGCAGATACATCACAGAAAACTTTTCAGACAATTTCTGATAAAAAAGACTGACTAAAATGTCCATAATGACTGGATTATTTAGTTGTTTGAAATAATCAAATACCTAATGGGAAGATGCCTAAAAGTTAAATATGAATGAAATAAGAAGTAATACTCACTGTTACTCGTTGGCTCAGGAAACCCAACATTTTGGCCATTCCAACCTTTGTTTTCCCCTGGCTGGCACAGTTTAAAAAAAAAAAATAAAAAAAATAAGTCCAGCACAAATATACTTTTACAGAAAGTATTAAAGAGTTTTGTGAAGAAATATTTCCATTTTAAAAGACTAGCTGTTTGAATTGACCAAAGCTAAACAAGCACATGAAGAGGTCCTCTACAACAGTGGTTCTCAAAGCCGGTCCGCCGCTTGTTCAGGGAAAGCCCCTGGTGGGCTGGACCAGTTTGTTTACCTGCCACGTCTGCAGGTTCCCGCAGCCCCCATTGGCCTGGAGCAGCGAACCGCGGCCAGTGGGAGTCGTGATCAGCCGAACCTGCGGACGTGGCAGGTAAACAAACCGGTCCGGCCCGGCCCGCCAGGGGCTTTCCCTGAACAAGCAGCGGACCGGCTTTGAGAACCACTGCTCTACAAACCTGCCCACACAGCTCTGCTTGAGCACCTTCATTTTCACCTGAAACAGGTTCTTCCAGTACTAGACCTCCCCATGAATAAACATTACCAGCTACAGGCCAAAAGATAACAATAAAGATGTGAGCACACTGTTTCACCAGGGACTAGGCTCAGATTAGCAAATGTGTTTAACTTTTGATTATTCAGTGTTGTTGTAGCGAGGGTCCCAGGACATTAGAGAGAGATAAGGGACCATTCACGGTGCAGTGGCCCATTAGCGCTCCTGTAGTCATAGGAAAAAAAGGAGGGTTAGTGGGTTACAGACTGTTGTAATTAGCCATAAATCCAGTCTCTTTATTAAGACCATGATTTTTAGTGTCTAGCCCAGTTATGAATTTAAACTCCCAAGCTCCTCTTTTCCAAGTGTTGTGGAGGTTTCCGTTGAGAATGAAGCCTGATAGATCAGATAGAGTGATTGCCTTGTGAAAAGCGTTCACCCATAGGTGATATGGTGTGTTTTGTCTTTTATCATTTTCCTGGTTGAGTTCATCTACGAATGAAGTTGTTATTGGGGCATTTAGTGCACTGGATGAGGTACACCACCTGTTGTGATAGGTATGTGTAGGACACATGGATCTTGAAAAGTGTGTTGTGGCGGGTGTTGATCACTGCAGCACTGGAGATATGTCTGCAGGTTTTGCATCTGTTATTCTGGTGGGGTCTGGTGCCACTTTGAGATAGTGTGTCCTAGTCTGCGGGGAGCTTGCTTCTGATGATGAGCTTAGAGAGGTTGGGAGGTTGTTTGAAGGTCAGAAGAGGGGTGCAGGAAGATTTTATTCAGGATGGGGTCATCATCAAGTATGGGTTGTAGTTGTTTTAAGGAAACCATATAGATTTCGTCAAATATGTGCTAACTACTTATGCTAAACTATTTGATCTTGTATTTAGCTGTGACACTCTTACTACCTTTCCCAGACCTGAAGAAGAACTCTGCATAGCTTGAAAACTTGTTTCTCTCACCAACAGAAATTGGTCCAATAAAAGATATTAACTCACCTACCTTCTCTCTCTAACTTTTGATTAGTCAGATTTAAAACAAAATGCCATGAGACACAATCCTTTCATAAGTTCCCCAGGGCCAGTGGAGTGCCTAAATGGCACCATCTAGCCTTCAATTTAAGAACTCACATGCTGGAATAGGCCAATCTAACCCAATATCTGGCCAGTAGTCAAAACCAGATTTTGTGGAGGAAGCTGTAAAACTGTCAAAAGACAACTACTGTAATTTTTAATATTACGCTACCGAGGGATTAATTTACTCCTTGAAGTAAGAGCAGTGCTGAACCCTTATAATTTCCATCATAAGTCTCTAGTGTCAGTAGATAGACCCACTGGCCTCCTCAGATACCCAACATTAGCTATTTAAACTCCTCCTATTTTGAAAATATGAATAAACACATAACTTCAAAGATAAGGCATTCTTAGGCCTCTCACAATTGTAACCTTCCAGATTTCTATGTGAATGTGGAGACACAAGTCCCAGCTTACCAATTAACTGTGTTCCATCTCACAATCAGCTCAAAGATTGATAGTCTGGCTTTCCTGTGGATCAAATGAACCTCTTAAATTTCCACATGGCTTTACATTGGCACAGTGGTCCCCACAGCAGTGGGCCATGACTAGGTCACGTAGTTTGTCTCTGGGAGGCAGGGATGACACAAGCAGGAGCCAGGGAGGAGATGGGGCCTTAGCCACAACTCCAGCCCACTGGCCAATCTAACTTCAGGCCAAGAAGCCCTGCTGGTTGTTTTAGCTGGTCCCTCCCAATCCCATGCTCAAGAGAGCACTGAATCTGTAGTGCAGCCGGCCCTTAGGCAGAGTGCTAAAACAAGAGATTCCCTGCCCTGTCCACACCTCACCCATCCCATCTCACACAGAGGAAACCAGAATTTGACTCTGGGCATGGGATCAGGGAGTTGCAATATTTTAATTTTAACCAGCTTTTCTTTCTGCCACTTCACTGCTTCCAGAGGTCTGTTCACCGTAGGTGGCATTAATGTGAGACAACTGCACTGAATGTATGGAATTCTTGTCAAACTCCCTATCATGGTAAAGTTAATAAACAGTAAAGAGAGCAGTGAAAGGGGAGTTGGAAATGTTAGCATCTCTAGTTTCCATCCAGATTCTTGGCAGATTTTGTGGTTGTGCTCCAGATTCATAGCAACCCCATTCTGTTGTGACACAGAATACTAAACACAAACCTATCTACAGATTTCAAACGGCCTATTAATTTAAACAGCCATCTGTTGCCTTCTTTTCAATGGGTGTACGCTACTCTTTGCTGCATGATGTGAATTGGAAACCAAACCACATAAGTTCAAGTGTGGAAGGGGATGACCAGTCTGAAGGAAAGACAGCTCTGCACTCGCATCCTCCCTTTCCTGGCTTCATTAATAGTCCCTATGCTGGAGCTTGGTGCCACATGGCTGAAGAGGTGTGACTAGGGAAGAGTAATCAGAACAGCTGCTTTACATGGCATGTTCCCCTTTCAGGAAAGCAGACCTTATGATGTAGTCTGCATTATAAGTTAGTGCTACCCTAAGCTGCAGTAACTCCCCCTTCAAGGCCCTAACAGAACATGGAGAGAGAAAGAGCAGCAGGAGGAGATGGAAGCCAGACAGTGACAGCACTGTAGCGCAAAGAGGGTTCTGCTAATGCTGCAGGGGAGGCAAGGAGACCCTAAAATCCTAGGGATAGGACTCTGTCATTGTCATAAATCTCAGCCTTTTGGAAAAATGTGTGACCCTGCCTTTTGGCTATTTTAGTCTATTGCCATCCCTGCCTCCCAGAGATAAACTACATGACCTAGTCATGGCCCAAAGGCGGCACTGCTGTGGGGACCACTGTGCCCATGTAAAGCCATGTGGAAATTTAAGAGGTTCATTTGATCCACAGTGAGGAAAGCCTGACTATCAGTCCTGGAAGCAATATACTGTACTTTTGCAAAGCAGCAGTTATGGCGGCTTCTGAGTGTTGTGCTGGAGTGCCCTCCTGAGCCATTCTGCCTGTGTCTACTCTGCAAAAGCAATCCACTCTGCTTCCCTCCCAAAAGTGCAGATCACTGGCCTCCTCAGTAAAAATGCTGCAAGCACCATCTCCTCCCTATGGCTGAATCTGCACTATAAAAATTGGGAGCCATAATTCCCCAGCAGCATAACACCACTGGTGTTGGTAGAGGCTGTAGTGTAGGCAGAAAGAGCTCAAGCATTTTTACCACCATATTGTCTAACCTACTCTGAGTAAGCTTGGATGACATGGTGGGAAGAAACTCCAGAGTTCTGTTTATATTACATCTTCCACTATTATCCCCACTGGTGAGGTACACTGAAGCATTGCCCTAGAGAACAAACATGTTCTCAGGCCCCTTTTTATCATATGTATGGAGATGAAAAATCTTCAGAATGACTCCCTCCCAAGAGAGGAAACATTGCTATGGTGCCTAAAAAGATTGTTCTAGAGAAAACAAACGTTTGGTAGTGAGACAACTTTAGTATGTGTTATATTACAGGTTCTCAACCTGGGAGCTTGCAATCAAGTCTAAGGAAGTCACAACCACCAGACTAGTCTTCAAGGATAATGAGATAGGGGGTCCTGAAACTTTTTTTCTGTTGTAATATGGGATTATGGTATGGAAAAAGTTGAGAACCACTGTACTCTATTATAAGAATGACTTGCTGCTGACAGAAAGAACACTGTTTCTTCAAGCAGCATGATGAGATTTTTTTCCCCAGACTGCTGGACTTAATTTAGCTCTTAGGGCTTGTCTACACTACCACTTAAGTCGATGTAAGTTACCTTGCTCAGGGGTGTGAAAAAGCCACCTCTTTGAGCGATGTAAGTTACATTCACTTAAAGCAGTGCCTACACTGCACTATGTTGTTGAGGGGGAGAAAGCGCTCTGTCGGCATACCGCATCTTCACCAGATGCGCTACAGCGACACAGCTGCATCAATGCAATTGCATCAATGTAGCGTGGTAATGAAGACAAGCCCTTAGTTTCTTTACTAGCTCTCCAGAAGAGATGAGGCTAGACCTGACATGATATACTGCAAGCGTCTGTCACATTAGTAATAATGTTACTACTGAACTCCTGTCACTGAAGAAACCATGACTATATGATAAGTTATATTATGCAAGCTGTATTCCTTCTTCTTCTGTTGTTTGTTAGCTTCTTCCTGACTGACACAGGTTAGAGCCTAGACAAGCTTTCCAAAACAAATTCAAATAGGGCCTGACTGTACCTTATAGGCAGAGTGGGGTGCTGGGGGTAATGTGGAGCTGAACTGCTAATGGGATCACTGGGAGACATTCTCAATGTCATCCAGAGCACCTGTACATGTAGCATGTCTGCTGCTAAAACCCCTTTATGTGTAGCTTCCCTACCGCCCCCCTTTCCCATAGCATAGACCTGCTGCTTCCTTTGGGGCACCAGGTGCCCTCAAGAGAGTAGAGAGGGAGCAAACCATGTGCCCCTGAACGCAGGGACTGTAAATCTACCACTGAACCTAGATCTGAAGAACACACTTCAGTCCAGACATCTAAAATAGAAATTCACTATTCTGAGCACACGAGAGGAAACAATATCAAGTTACTGTCCATAATTAGGATTTTTATACACTGTTTAAAATTAGATCTTGGAAGACTGAAAATTAAATTGAGAGTGTTTCACAACCATAACATTCTCCTAACGTAACTGTTTTCTAACAGAGCCCAGAGGAATCCCACCCCTGCACCCCATACATATATTTTTACCTTCCCTCCAGCCAAATAGGAAGTGAGATGGACCAAGCAATGCTGCTCCTTAACTAATTACAAAGGTGGTTGAGTGGTGGGAGGCAGTTTCACCCTGCCACAGGCTGATCAAACTGCCCTGGTAGCAATAACATACCTGCCTAGGAAAGGAGAGATAAGAACTAGGAAGTGAATCTAGTTCTCCCACATGGCAGTGCAGAGCACTCCCATTAGTTCTCATAAGCAGATATTTTCTTCTCCCCCTTACTGTGTGGGAACATTAGGTAATGTGTTCTATTATCTTAAATACTCCCATTTTATAATATCTGTGATGTAAAAAGAATGTGGTTTACATTTTCAGCTTGTATATACTGTCATATTTCCTCATTATGTCCAGAACAATAGAATATTGTATTTCTTATCTTTTTTCCCCAGTAATCTCAAGATATCTGCCTCTGCAGAGTACACAGTAAACCTGTTTTTCAAACAGAATGCATTAACCTGCAAGCAAAGAGCTAATAATTGTAGTATAGCAAAGCAGCAGTGTCCATTTCTAGTTAAGATTGCATAATGGTTTCCATTCTAACCACCTTTTTTTCCACTTTTGCAAGCCTTCCAAAACTATCATCCTTTGGACTGAATTCCAGGCCTCATCTCTGCCTATTGGCGAATTCTTCTGAGAAAATTTGAGCAAAAATAGGCCAGACAATTTACAAGATGATTTATTTATATTTCCCATTATTAAAAACATGCTTGACCTTTTATTTATTTTTTTTACAGTACTTCAGCCAAAATGGCAGGGAGTTAAATGCTGGAGTTGGCTGAGAAATACCCTTCATTGTGGAGAAGTTCAAGTGTTCTGGTGAAAACTGGTTTTGATTTGAGTGAGTTATGAGCTTTTGAAAACTGCATGCTGGGCATGCACAGTGAGGATTTTTGCTCAACTCTCAGTACTTAGCTAAGGAAGGCAGCACTGCACACGTATGCATGTCTGGTTTAGCT
Source organism: Chelonia mydas (assembly GCF_015237465.2). Classification (NCBI taxonomy): domain Eukaryota; kingdom Metazoa; phylum Chordata; order Testudines; family Cheloniidae; genus Chelonia; species Chelonia mydas. The sequence goes on along the minus strand of NC_057850.1, from coordinate 55,651,558 downwards.
ATGTAATGAAAAGCGTACTAAAGGGGGAGGGGTGCTAAGCCTAGGGCACCTCCTGTGCAAGGGAAAAGAGAAAGCAAGAGGAAGGGACAACCAGCCACCAGCAGTCTTCATAGCCTTTTTAGGCCAGGCCTGAGATGCTTTGGAAGGAGAAAGAGAAAGGTGAAGAGAAGAGGACTTAAAAAGAAAAAGTGGAAGAAGGTAAGTCCCAGATGGAGGAACAGAGAATACATGGCTAAAAGTAGGAATAAGAGAGGAGGTGAAGTCCAGGAGCCAGTTAAAGAACCAAAAAAGTAACAGAGCCTATAAGGTGAAATATACACTAAACAAAGAGGGGGGATTCATGGGAGAGGACTATGGTAAGAAAAAAGAACCAAATTCACCAAAGGAAGGAGGAAGAATGGGAGAAAATCCCATTGTCCTATCTTTTCAACTTGAAAATAAAATTACGTTATTGAAACGGTCTCTTTAAAAAACGACTTTCCATACTATATATAATTTTAAAAAGGAAGAATATTTGTAAAATCATTTAAATGCAAGAGTACTTCTTTCCAGATTTTTACTTCTGAGAGACCGCATCAATGCACAACTCAAAGTAGCAGAAAAAAAATCTTTATTTGTTGTGGCCCTACACATCTCCAGAGGAGATTCTATTTATAACCATCAAAACTTCCGAATCCGTTCTTTTGAGAAAACTGTTATCTTTATAAAACGATACTCTTAATATTAAACATATCCCTCTGAATGAAAGTCACACTCCATATAAAAACCTTAAAGATTAAATTCTGAAATACCACCACCTAATTTGCACCTGTGGAAATGGGCAGATGTGCAAACCAGTAACAGAGCATGCAATTACCCAATGCATGTGCACAATTACATGTTTGCAGGTAAATTTTTTGAAATTATAGTATAAATTACCGCATCAGAAAATTCGGTCAGATAGGAACAAAAAGCATTTTTTAAAGAAAATTAATGAAATAAATTGTTTAACAGCAGGGAGCTCTGAACTCAGTTCGTAGCAGATAGTAATCTAGCCCCCGTAAAACAAATCCTATTCTCCAACTCTTCGTGACAACTAAAATCCTGGTCTGGACAAGTGAAACATAACTTATTGTTCACTGGGTAGGCTTTTGAACTGCAATTAAAATATCTAGGTGGATTAAATGACTTGGTGGCGCACATGACATGAGGCTGAAAATGAATATTAGTCTCATGCCTCAGTTTATTTACTATAAACACACTGACCAGCAGAAAAATATAGATTATCTTTCTGCTCATTCCACGATTTAGGTAAATTCTTCCTCTAATTCTGCTCAGGGAGTTGAACACTATATCCTGCACATCAGGAAGAGAGCCCAAGTTAATTATGTGTGCACCCAGCTCAAAGTGCTGTATGGGGCACAACAGCTCTTCTCTGGTCTGTACAAGAACACTGAGGGTTTGTTTACACTGGACTTCTGCACCAGCATAGGTATAGTAATGCAAGTCACAATGATGCAAACCACTTTTACAATGGTGTAACAAGCCTACATTGTGGGTTTGTACTGTTGCAGCTACTTCAGAATAAAATACCTCCAATGTAGACAAGCCATGGCAAGAGGCAGAGTTTTAGAAGCAGCTTTGGGTCACACATGCCTCTGTCAATGAGTCCAGGACTAAATGCAGATCAGGAGAGCTAAGTAGCATGTCACTTAGACAGGAATTTACAACATGCATTTAACACAATTTCGTTTTAAGAAATAACCTACAGTTTGAGAACATAAGAGCGGCCATGTTGGATCAGACCAAAGGTCCATCTAGCCCAAAGGTTCCCAAACTTGGTTCGCGGCTTATTCAGGGTAAGCCCCTGGCAGGCCATGAGATGCTTTGTTTACCTTCGTGTCCGCAGGTACAGCCACTCACAGTGGCTGCGGTTCGCCGTTCGCGGCCAATGGAAGCTGCGGTAAGCGGCGCAGGCCGGGCCACCGCTTCCCACAGCCCCCATTGGCCAGGAACGGCAAACTGCGGCCACTGGGAGCTGCGCACGGCCGTACCTGTGGATGCTCAGGTAAGCAAAGCATCTCACGGCCCGCCAGGGGCTTTTCCTGAACAAGCCGTGAACCAAGTTTGGGAACCCCTGATCTAGCCCAATATCCTGTCTTCCAACAGTGGCCAATGCCAGGTGCCCCAGAGGTAATGAACAGAGGATGTAATCATCCGCTGATCCATCCCCAGCTTCTGGCAAACAGAGGCTAGGGACACCATCCCTGCCCATCCCGGCTAATAGCCATTGATGGACCTATCCTCCATGAACTTATCTAGTTCTTTTTTTGAACCCTGTTATAGTCTTGGCCTGCACAACATTCTCCAGCAAGGAGTTCCACAGGTTGACTACACTGTATGAAAAAATACTTCCTTTTGTTTGTTTTAAACCTGCCACCTATTCATTTCATTTGGTGACCCCTAGTTTGTGTGTTATGAGGAGTAAATAACACTTCCTTATTTATTTTCTCCACACCAGTCCCGATTTTATAGACCTCTATCATATCCCCTTAGTCATCCCTCCTCCAAGCTGAAAAGTCCCAGTCTTATTAATTGCTCCTCATATGGCAGCCATGCCATACCCCTAATCATTTTTGTTGCCCTTTTCTGAACCTTTTCCAATTACAATGTATCTTTTTTGAGATGGGGAGACCACATCTGCACACAGTATTCAAGATGTGGGCGTTCCATGGATTTATATAGAGGCAATATGATATTTTCTCTCTTATTATCTATCCCTTTCTTAACGATTCCCAACATTCTGTTCGCTTTTTGGACTGCCGCTGCACACTGACTGGATGTTTTCAGAGAACTAGCCACAATGACGCCAAGATCTCTTTCTTGCATGGCTCTTTCTGGCTCCAAACAAAATTGGCACAACCATACTTTCTTGTCCAACAACTAGGTTGCCCTGGAGCAAAAAAAAAAAAAAATCCTAGCATGCTTTTAGTTCATGTTGAAATGTAAGTTGGCATAAATAGATATTTGCCTTGAGTATATGCTGAGGCAACCTCAAGAATGTGACACACCATTATAAGTACACTATTTGATTCAACCCTGCTGCTCACCCTAACTATTAGATGGTTCTGTAATGTAGCTTCTGTTTGGAGTAAATGAGCCAAAAAATCAAAACTATTTCATACATGAAAGTTAATGACCTATACAAGACATGGAATCCCAAAGAGGAAGAAATATCCTAACAGGGACACACAAAGGGAGTAAAGGAAAGAGGAGCATTTTGGTAATATGAAATTCATGCACACGTACATACATATGCTGTCCTCAATTATACTTGCAGAGGAAAGGGTTGCAGTTACCATCCAATGAAGTTACGCAGCTGCAGCTAAAGGAAGAATATGAACACTGACCGGCCAAACAACTCAACTGGCTTTAATGAGGCTGCACCGGTTCCTGCAAAGTGATGAGTTGCAAGAGCTCAACATCTTATGGACCTGGATTTTGGGCCATCTTTTCTCACCTTTTCTGGCTGATCTTGTAGAGGGGTGGAGGCTTTATAACCAAGCTGTAGCAACATCGCTTCTGCTGCATTTCTTTTAGCTATTTTCTTGTTGGGGCCTGTTCCAGTAGTAACTTCACTGCCTATTTTGACCTTTTAAAATGAAACAAAAATATTGATCACAATCACTGATAAATCTGCGGCAGTCTAGTATCACACTGCAACAACCTTGTTGATCTATAGTCAGTTGCATCAGGTGCAACCAAAAAAAAAAAAAAAAAAAAAAAAAAAAAAGCTAAGAGGGGGTTATTGGACTAATTTCTTTACCAAAATCTGAGGGGAGGGGACAAGCAGCTGGTTCCATAGATGAGCTTGCTTCCATTCCTTCTGAAAGCCTCTCGTCCCAGAAACACCATGGCCATCACTCATACCATAAAAGTGTGAGTGTCTATACATGACTGTGCCTGTGAATTTTATGTGTACTGCACTGTGTTTCCCCCCAACCCAGCTCTGTGTCCGCATACCCCAGGATTGTGCCGTGTGTCCCCCGGGTCCTATTCTCTGCATCCCTTGATATCCCCGCCCCCAGCTCTTGCTCTCTCCTGCCTCCCCCCAGGAGAAAGAAGTGATATAGCTTCTGAGTTTTCTCCTCCCCTGCAGGATGTACTGGCTGCAGCAAACCTCCAGAAGCCAATCAGCATCATTAGGAGCCAGAGCAAAGTGGAAACTATGGGTATCTCATAAGAACGACCCTACTGTGTCAGACCAATGGCCCTTCTAGCCCAGTATCCTGTTGTCCAACAGTGGCGGTTGCCAAGTGCTTCAGAGAGAATGAACAGAACAGGCAATCATCGAATGATCCATCCAGTTGTCCATTCCCAGCTTCTGGCAGTCAGACACCAGGGACACTCAGAGCATGGGGCTGCATCCCTGACCATCTTGGCTAATAGCCATTGATGGACCTATCCTCCATGAACTTATGTGTAACGCTTCAGTGTAAACGCTACTTATGTTGATGGGAGGGTTCTCCTGCCAGCATAGGTAATCCCCCTCCCTGGGAGGCGGTAGCTAGGTCTACAGAAGACCTCTGTTGATCTAGCAATGTCAATATCAGTGGTTGGGTTGGCATGGTTATGTCTCTCCAGGGTGTGAATTTTTCTCACCCCTGAGAGACTTACATCGCTATGCCAATGTAAGTTCCCAGTGAGAATGGCTTGGTCCAGGGGAAATTAAATGGTCATTAATAGAAAGAGTACTGGATGTTTTGGGGGAAGAGGGAGAACGCTTTTCATCTTTATCCTCCCCAGCCATAGGGCAAACAATATTGGAGTGGAAATCACGGGGCGGAGGGGGAAGGGGGGGATTTGGGCAGGGCATGAGCCTCTTCTTCCCCTTCAACAGTTATGCCTGTGCCCTTGGATGATCTTCCATCAACACGTTTTCTGAGAAGTTGAGGTCTCACTGGAAATGCGGTCTGTACAACATAAAGGATTTCCTGCCAACCAAGAAGTCCCACATAGGAAAGGCAGTTAAAACTTCAAAATAAAAAATGACATATTATAAACAGATGTCCACAAAGAGAATATAACGCTGTAATTTAGTCTTTGGGCTCTGCTGCCATTCATAAATTGTGCAAGCTGCATGCTCCTAGTTTATGACTATTGTCCATCAAATGTCCCCTATTCATTCTCAGGTCATTCATAATTCTTCAATACCTATATTTTACTTGGTGCATTCAGTCATTTTATTTGCCAGATCCTGTTTCAAAAATGGTGTATGGTTCCAAAAGTATATACAACAGTTAGGAAGTAATAATCTACTTCATAAAACAATCCAAACAAAAATTTCACAGGTCAAATGTCTCAAATCTTACTGTTTTTTAAATTCTAAAATATCAGCTTTTGAAAAAGAAATAAAAAATCTTGTTAATTAAAGTCAACATGTTTTCCGGGTACTCATTTATCAAATAAATCTTTGTTTATGAAAACGTTTAAATTATCCTGTTTTGGTTTTAAATATCTACTGTACATACAGAAACAAGCAAATGCTCTAAATATCCTCTGCAAACTGAAGAAAGCATAATTAAGCAAAAACGTCCAAAATTATGGAAAACAGAAATCTGGAACTTGAAGCTTGAAGTAAAAGTTAACTTTGCAGTCATGATTAGAAAATAACCAAATTGCAATAAGCTTGTATGTAATAAAATTGAAGAACCTAAATGAGGCGAGACAAAAATGATAATTTATCGCATAGCGCACAATAAATCAATGTGTTGCTATTTCTCAGACCTGTAAAACTGGTTTGGCTATTATTATAACCTCTATCAAGGATTAAAGGTCTGACTACAAAGAGCGAGCTTTCCTAAATTAACTTTGGGAACAGAACACCAACTAATGTCATCAGAGGTTTTCTTCTGTTTATGTAACGGTCAGGACAAGTAATTGGATCCATTTCATCACATCTAAACTTGCTCTTTGTGTGACAGATAAAAATGAACATATTATCTCTGGATATTTTACTTCCACATTCAATTAAATCAAATGAAAACACTGTTTAAGTAGTTTATACAAAAGACTTTTTACTTAGATAAGTTTTTTGCATGCACTAATGAATCCAGTGGGACGTCTGGCGGGAGAAAAAAAGCAATATCGTTTTAGTGTGAAAGCATTATAAAGCAAGGCCAAAAGTCCCTGTTTAGGCTACACTGTTTATGAACACCCATAAAAAGGCAGCTGGGCTACAGAATTACTTTAACTCCCCCTTTCACAAGAGTCTTCTCAGGCAAGGGAGTAACACAGTTCAGTGTAAAGTTTTTTTCCCCTTCAAAGCCAAATATTTCACTATTAAAGTACTGAGGTTGCCCACAAAGCAAATCCAAATTCAAGGTGAAATTGTTCTCAAACACTGATCTGTAGTCCACAGTACCCTTTCTGACTGTGCACAGAACCATCTCAGATTGAGAATGGCCAGGTCTGTTATAGGATCTCCTGGCTTCAAATCCTTACACAATGTGAAAAAAAAATTAGAAACCACAGTTCTAAGGACATAATGGAAACTCTCAAATAAGAAAACTGAAGGGGAAAAAGTAACATTTTAGTTTAAAGAGAGTTCATTATAGTATTGAACACCTTGCAAACAAAGGCCACTAAATTTTGAGGGTAACGATGCAATTCTAGAGCAGAAGGAGAAAGTGGGGCAAGATGGGAAACATGAAGGTAAGCTTTTAAATTCAGTGAAACCACAACAAGTTTAATGAGCTACATCCTAAGTTCCCTCTAAGCTGCGTGGCTGTGCAGCAGGCTATCAAGGGCTGCGCAGGTGGGAAGAGGTGCCTCTTCCCCAGCCCCGGAGCTGCCCTGGTGTGGAGAGGCGCTCTCCCCTGGCCCTGGACTGCTGTGGATACTTATTTGTATTACAGTCTCTGATCTTTCTAAATTCATCCATCAGTCATCACAAAGTTTTTGTCAGGATAGTGTAGCAAAGGAAAAAACAAAAACAAAGTAAATCATGAACAGACAGTAAAATAAGGAAATAAAACAAATAGGTGAAAAAAGACCACCACTAAAAAAAAAGTTTAAGAAAAGCAAAAACACCAGAGGGAAAATAGCTATCATTTTAGAAAGGGATTACACATCTAATTGGATTTATTTCATCTACAGAAAGGAAAAGGTCAAATAGCCTTTTTTTTAAAATGGCTAGCAGCAAATTTTGTACTCCTGCTGCTTAACTATATGATATGTAAAGAGCTAAACAATGTTAGATGGGATCAGCTTTATATTCCACCATTGTTCTTCTTGTGCTTGGTCATAACAGAATAAAGGAATCTTTCCTAATATAACATCCGACAATACCTGCATAACAAACTCTCGGCGACGAGGCATCCCTCTCTCTGAAAGAAGAATATACTCTGGCTCCTTCTCCTTTTTGGCCTGTTGGATTTGAGCCAAGCGGCTAATGGGGTTCATTCCTTGACCATATTCTGGTCCAGTCTAAAATAAGATTTAAAAAACCCAAGTTATTTCAGCACATGCCAGTACAACAATTACACTGCATGTTCTTTTAATAAGATTTTTTCCATGCTGTTCTCTCAGTGATATACTAGACAAGAGAGCATGCCCAAATGAACAAACTGCATTGTCACTTGATCATGGGACTCAGGATCAGGATCCTAAGGCGGAAACTGTAGCAAGTGGTTGGTTTGACCACACTGCAAATCCTGTTAATGTCTGCATCTACACTGCCTAGCATCAGACTCATAATTTACCAGCAGTATTCACGAATTAGCTCCATCAGGGATAGGAATGGTGGAAGCAAAAGCATAGAAGAGGCTTATACATTTTTATAATCATGTCTTCTAACCCTATTCAGAGTATAGCTGGGCAGTACCTGTCAAAACGTGCCACAGCCACCTTAATTCTTTGAATTTCCTGGCTTTTAGAAGCTTGACCTTGCAGCCCTAATGTTCCATAAACGTTAGGTTTTTGCATTTAATATTTTTAGGCTATGATTTTCCAAGGACCCTAAGAGAATCAGGCTTCTAGCTCCCACCGAATTTCAACAAGAATTGGGTGTCTGAGTAGGTCTACATTATGGAAACTATGCTGGCATTGCTACGCTGGTCTAGCCCTGTGAATAAATACAGAAAGAGCTTTTCTGTCAGTGACATCACCTTCCTGAACACTGTTAGCTATGTTGACGAAGCACTCTTCCACTGAGTTAGCTGTTTCTACACTGGGGGTTATGTCGGCATAACTACATCGATCAGAGGTATTTTTTCACATTCCTGACTGACTTAGTTATGTCAGTATAACTTTCTAGTGTAGACCAAGCCTAACTAATTTAGGAATTGTTTACACTTAAAACACTAGAGCAGCACTGGTTGTGTAGCGCTTCACTGTAGACACTACCTATGCCAACAGGAAGGATTCCTTTCATCAGCATAGGTAATCCACATCCCTGAGAGGCGACAGCTAGGTTCGTAGAAGAATTCTTCCGTCAACCTAGTGCTGTCTACATGGGGACTTAGGTCAGATTAACTACACCACCCAGGGATGTAGATTTTTTCACACCCCTGACTGACATAGTTAAACTGACTAAATTTTCTGGAGTAGACCAGGCCTTCGACACCTTCAAAAATCCCAGCCTTCAATTTTAAGAAAAATGAAATGAGGAAAAAAATTTAAAAGCAGTTGTAGTAAGTGGCTTGCAAAGCTTCCAAGTTCAGCTGCTCTCTCTAAAGCTATTTGCTTATTCAGCTTGCATACCTTACAAAGCTCTGGTAAGGTGGCTGTTCCTGTAGTATTAGGCTTGCGGGAATTTTTACTTGTTATGTCCAAACCAGAATTCAAATTTCAGACATTTTTGCTATAGCGCTATCTAAATCAAACCAAGGAATTATGGACAGAATTCTTTAAAATAGGAAAAGTGCATTTTTTTCACCCTCACTAAATTCAGAAATATTAGCTGAAGAGATTTTTTTTTTTAAGTTACCCAGAGACAAGCATGATCATTTAATCCAAAAAAACCCAATATTCTGCAAAGAAATTATTTGCAAGTAATAGTTCTCTGAAGACAGCACTTATGATGCTGTATGTCTTCAGACTTCAGGGCTTGTTTCCACATGTAATAGCAGGGAAGTACTCTAGACATAAAGGGTTTGATTCTCCATTGCCCAGCACCCAGGGTAGTCATTTACACAGTGCAAAATGGATATGAAAGGCTACAAATCAGAATATCATTTTGCACTCACTTTACACTGGTGTAAATGATTACTCAATGGAGAATCAGGTTTAACTACTTCACCACACAATGGTATCCTCAAAAATCAAATGAATTTAGACCACTGACAGTCTCTTTCTGGACTGAAGTGCTGATAGGCTAAGCTGAGTATTTGTATGCTGCTAAGGCTAATCAATAATGTTTCATAAATGTATGCAGAGAACATCACATGGCAGCCTTTGTTAGATCAGATGCAAGCTGGTCACTCCAGCTGGCCCCATGTTCAGAAGGAATTTAGGATGAGTGCACAAAACAGAACCAGTCACTGTGGACTGAAGCTCATGAATCCTAGAAGCAGCCATAAATCTACTGCCACCAGGAATAAACACTCCATTTAGGAAACTTGAGCTCACAAGAATCTAAAGGCTCTAAAGGAAGCTTAATCAGTGTAGTAAGAAGCCTATTAATATCCTATGACACAGGGAAGACTGTAATGGAGGGATAGTTCAAATTCAACAAGCTCTTCATGGGTTTGACCATTAAAGATGGAGAAGGAACTGGTCTATCTTTTATAAAAAGAAAAGGAGGACTTGTGGCACCTTAGAGACTAACCAATTTATTTGAGCATGAGCTTTCGTGAGCTACAGCTCACTTCATCGGATGCATACTGTGGAAATTGCAGAAGACATTATATACACAGACACCATGAAACAATACCTTCTCCCACCCCACTCTCCTGCTGGTAATAGCTTATCTAAAGTGATCATCAAGTTGGGCCATTTCCAGCACAAATCCAGGTTTTCTCACCCTCCGTCCCCCCACAGACAAACTCACTCTCTTGCTGGTAATAGCCCATCCAAAGTGACCACTGTCTTCACAATGTGTATGATAATCAAGGTGGGCCATTTCCTGCAGAAATCCAGGTTCTCTCACCCCCTCACCCCCTACCAAAAACCACACACACAAACTCACTCTCCTGCTGGTAATAGCCTATCCAAAGTGACCACTCTCCTTACAACCTGCATGAAAATCAAAGTGGGCCATTTCCAGCACAAATCCAGGTTTTCTCACTCCCCCACCCCCATACACACACAAACTCACTCTCCTGCTGGTAATAGCTCATCCGAAGTGACCACAGACCCTAGGGAGTGGTCACTTCGGATGAGCTATTACCAGCAGGAGAGTGAGTTTGTGTGTGTATGGGGGTGGGGGAGTGAGAAAACCTGGATTTGTGCTGGAAATGGCCCAACTTGATGATCCCTTTAGATAAGCTATTACCAGCAGGAGAGTGGGGTGGGAGGAGGTATTGTTTCATGGTGTCTGTGTATATAATGTCTTCTGCAATTTCCACAGTATGCATCCGATGAAGTGAGCTGTAGCTCACAAAAGCTCATGCTCAAATAAATTGGTTAGTCTCTAAGGTGCCACAAGTCCTCCTTTTCTTTTTGCGAATACAGACTAACACGGCTGTTACTCTGAAATCTATCTTTTATGTGGTTTTGAGACCTGAAGAGTGTTATCAAATGACTTCTAACCTAAATGTGGACACATGCAGTAAGTAATTCTATGGTTTTTCTGCAGAGCGTGTAAAGAGATCCACTTGATGGTGATGTGAACAGAGCTTTGGACTCTTTCCAAGATACTATCTTTGATTAAGCAATCAAATAGATTGAAGCTGCACCCAGGGAATAGTGACTGAGTCTCCTTCAGGTTGAGAGCACTGACAACAGAGTCTATCTTCCAAGGGCATGAAGTAAACATTTGACTTTTAAGAGATTTTCAGGATAGCAAGTTAGATGAATGTATAAAATATTCTGAGGCTGCTAAAATCAACTGGAACCAGGCTTCTTAGTCATTGACAAACTGCTGTGGTCGGAGACTACATGGCCTTCCCTCAGACCCAAATGGTGTTACTCATGTTTGTTTGTAAACATTATGAATGCATTAAGAACTAAGCTTGAAGCAGCTGGACTGCTTTGCCTCAGCACTTGACAGCTTAATAAAAAAAAATCTTAAAAATAAACCATATGGGCAAAAATAAGACTAAATAATGACTAAAGAAACAGAGTACACCTAAGTAGCAACAACAATTGATTAAAAGACTTGCTGAGAGAACTGCTGCAAAAACCATTCGGCTGCATGTGTTCTCTTGCATATTAGTGGTAACTGGGACAGTGGCCTCCAAGGAATCCACACTTTGCTTACTGGAGTTATGGCATTATATTATTTGCTCAGAGAAACCTATATTAATTGTATCATATGATACAGACAGGAAGACCTACCTGTATCAGTGCTAGATAAATCTATTCCTAACCTGAAACTTGAGTTGAAATGGGTAAGTGATCTAGCTAAAATGTGAACGAACATCTTACATCTAACTTAAGAAGAGAAAAGAATTCCAAGAGCTGCAACTTACTCTTTCTGTACACAGGAGACTATAATATTACTATGACAATGTCTGGGTTCCTAGTGCATAATTATTTGGGTACTGCAATATTTTGACAATAAAGGTATCAACTGTTAGGGAATAAAGACACTTCACATGTACCGGATCAATAGCTATCACCTTGAATCACACTGCGTCATCAACCACTGAGTAAATAACCACATGGATTATCTACAAAATACTGTAACTCCCTATACTGAATATTTAAATTAAAGATTTACAAATAAACATGGAAAAATAAGAAACATCTCTTTTTTTTAATAAAATAAAAGTATTTTAAACAGGTGACTAGAGAGGCTACTTTTCTTAATAAGAACCAGTCCTTGCAATGCTGCCTTATTACAGAGAACTTTTTACCACCACATGGGAGTTTTACTGTGAGAGCTGAGAGAGAGAAGTAGATAACCGTTTTTCTGTCTCTTGTTAGGAGATACTCCTCAATACACAGCAACATGGGTTCTGAGAGAGGAGATCTATTCTATACAGGAAGTAAGACTAAATTATCACAATGGTGCCTTCTGGCCTTTGAATTTATGAATCTTGCCCCACAGGACGTCAATGGAAGAACTCCCATTGACTACAGTGCTACATCTTTAGACTGTAATGGGCAACATCTTTTGGGCAAATACATTTGATACATTTATGGAAAAGCTTTCTTTCTTGTCACAAATGAAATTTGACAAATGACAATTAGACCCATGACTGTTGGGATTTTAGAAAATCCCAACATACCCAGATATTTAAAATTCAAGTTATACAAATAAATATGTAATGACATGAACAAGGAAGTGGCAGCAGAATGGACTATTTGATCTCATAGGTCTTTTCTATCTTTAATATTAATAAGTCTATGATTTCCTAAGAGATTGCTTGTTGTGACATATACAGACACTTACCTTTAATATTGTTTTTGGGCGTTTTTTAAAGTAAAGTTTTGGCTTTTCGATCACAGGAAGAGGTGGAAGTTTTTTGAGTTCTTGTAAGACAGCCATTGCGGCGCGTTTCTTTGAGAGTTTCTTACTGTTTCCTTCTCCTTCTGCAGAGAACTCTCCTACTGAAACTCGAGTAACAAAGCTCTTCATGTGTGGAGGGCCACTTTCTTTAATCACCTATTGAACAGAAAATTATTTCAAGTCAAATCATCTTATGAGAACACATACCTCATCTTTAACCTTGTAATGCATCAACACAATGTAAAGACATGACCAGGAGGTGCTTATCACAAGTACGGCTTTTTTCCATGCAAACTGGTTGATGAAGATTAGATCTGCCTGGGGGATGGGAGTTTTGTGTTTGGGAGGGAGTTCAGTTTTGCTGGTTGTTGGAGGAGGAAGCAGCTATTTAATTAAATTTAATTTATTTTCATAATGTGTATTGGGGTACCCAGAGCTTTGAATAGGCACCTTTTTCTATTATTTCAGTAGTATGCAGCATTGCCCAGTAGGACAGAACCATTTGCTGAAGAAAAGCAATGCCACAATACAAGGGGACTCAGATAAAGGTGCTAAGCCAGTCTTAGTTCAATAACTGTGCTTTTAATAGGTTTAAACCCTCAATCTTAAAAATATTTCAACATGTTTTATATTAAAGTCTTTTTTCCCCCCCAAGGTCATGTCCCTTGCACTATTTCAGGGGTTCTCAGACTTTTGTACTGGTGACCCCTTTCACATACCAAGCCTCTGAGTGGACCATGCCCCTTCCCCCCGCCCCATACATCAAGAACACTTTTTTATATATTTAACACCATTATAAATGCTGGCAGCAAAGCGGGGTTTGGGGTGGAGGCTGACAGCTCACGACCCCCCATGTAATAACCTCCCGACCCCCAGTTTGAGAATCCCTGCATTATTTAGTTTAGCCATTACCCTGTAATGGGGTCTCCTTAGGCATGCATTTCTTTTTCAAACTCTGTTTTGTGGTAATTTCACATAAAAATATAAGTCAGTACATACATCAATCAAAAGACACAAAATGAAGGTGAACAGACAACTATGTTCGAACTTTCCCAGAAAAAAGAAGTCTGTGGATTCTGTTAGTTTTAGCTCAGGACTGCCCTCAATCTTTGTATTGAGATAAGAATTTCCTCCCCACCCTAGAGTGCACTATTATGGCACTAGTTAGAAGAGGACCCTGCCTGAAATCCTAGCCCCACTAAAGCCAATGGAAGTTTTACCACTGACTTCAATTAAGTCAGGATTTTACCCTTGCATTTAATACCATGCAAAGATTGCAACTAGGCCGTAGAGGTTTCTTACATCCTTTCTCCGTACACAGGGTTTGATCAGTCTAGTTGTGAATTTCCAGCGTGGTCAGAAGAGGGAGATCTAGCGTTTCTGTTCCATTTTCCTTCTGAAGGGGCACAGATGGTACATAGCAGGCCAAAAATTCTGACCCAGAGTTTCTTTCCTTTTGAAACACCCTAAACCTCCAGCAGAACAGAGCTTATACTGTGCTAAAGATTTTAACATTCTTTTATTTTTAAACTAGGAAAATTAAAATATGAAAGTACACCTCAAGGCTTTTGTGCAATAATTTTCAACCCTGAAGTCAGGGGAAAAGAAGTTATGTCTTCACAGCAATGGTATCTTCCAGTCTCTTCTAAATTTGTACCTTAGTATATTACTGGATACTGTTATATGAATAGTATAACATGGACAGATTGTGGAACATGTTTAATTTAAAATGACTACAAGAACTTTAGCATTTTCATTTTCCATCTTTTGAGTGTTTGAAATCATGATCGTAATAGCACGGGATAGGTGTTTGTATTCTTATATAGTATAATGTATTTATAAAACTACTCATGCTCAGACAAAAGAAACATACAGAAATATTTATATTGACCAAATGGGAAATGGCAAAACTACTTGCGGAAGAAATACCACTGTCAAGTTCCTAAAAAGTATTTTTTAATGTAAAAAGAATTTTTTTGAAAAAAACCTAGTGTCTCTTTAACCCTTTACATTGTAGATACCCTGCACATGGAAAATAATGGCCAGCAAAGACTCTTATTGACGTCAGTGGGCTTTGGATCAGGCCCAATACCAAAGTTAGGTTCTTTTGCAACAACCATCTTAACCTAAAACCTTTTTTTGGCTGACCCCAGAAATTCAGAGTGTTTTAAAACTTCTTCTACTTAATATGCTTTAAAACATTTGTGCTATAAATCCAAGAATACAGAGGTTTATAACTGAGTTCAATCGTCACTAAACAAAAATGCTACCCACTTTAGATGCTAGCACACTACAATGCTCCTTGAGTTGAGAGATTCATCCTGCAGCTGAGAATCTGAGTAGCAGCAACAGCAATATTTTTCTCTGTCAGTCTTATTCCACCATGAGAACATACAATGGGCCAAATTCATGCCTGGTGTCATGCCAAAGGTTAAATTATAACAGGGATGAATTCAGGTCAATTTAATGAATCACTCTGACAAATGAAAAAACAGGAGCACAATAGCAGTGAAGTAAGAGAGAGTGTAGACTGAGACGTCTGGGTCATTTGAGATGATGAGATGTGGGATATGTTGGCCAGAGACTAACGAGCTAGTAGTCATCATGGGGGCAAAGACTACAGGAAGATCTAGAAAAAGGTGTGTCGAAGCACTGAAGGAGTACATGCAGAAGGCTGATCTCAGCTTGGAAGACACACTTGAGAAGAATGCTTGAAGATGTAGAACATGAGCCCCCAACCCCTGCTGACAGGACAAAGCAAAGGAGAAGCCCACAGATGGCATTTTGAAAGATGAGATTGAGATTAAATGGAGACATTTTTAAACCCTAACAGAGAAGCAGAAAAAAAGCCGAGTAGATGAAACGAAGGCTATGTCTACACATCCCCTCAGTTCAGACTACAGGGGTGTATAGTGTGCAAAGTGCTGCACTTTAACTCCCCCGTGTGGACGCAGCATGCGTGAACTAAAAGGTTCCTAGTTCATGTTAACAGAATCTTCTTCAAACAGAACTACAATAAAGCATCCACACAGGGTGTTACAGCACAGCACTTTGGTGCACACTGCTATTCACACCCCCATAGTCCAAATTGTGGGAGGGCCTAGTCTAGACAAGCCCAAAGTCAATTATAACCATCACTGTTTAAGGTTTGAGAAAATACCAAAATAAATCCACAGGTTAATGCAAATGAAAACACAGGCAGAAATGTGGTATTTTGCCAGTTTAAAAAAAATCCACATCTTTACTAAACATATAGAAACTCTACTGTTAAACCCTTTGAGCAAAAAGTCCCCACAGGTCAGAGTGAGGAAGATTGACATCCTTGCTAGAAGGGAACTACCAAACATGTGCTTAGAGACTGGCAGGCCTGAGAATGGGCACCAAATCTCATGATGAGAACTTGGTCACAGCATTAGGCAATCCATTATCTTTCCAGGTGATTAGCTTGGGTCCTACCTACCTCTCAATGCCAATGGGACAGAAAGACACTTCTCTCCTACTTCTCCTCATGCAGTCTTGCAAAATCAACATGAAAATTTGCCAGACCAAAATCTTCTCACTCTTGATGTTGATAATGAAAAATTGATGTTATTTTACTTGCCCACCCAAAATAAATAAAGTAATTAAAATAAAATAAAACAAAATAAAAAACTAGCCCCTGGCAAGAGGACAATAGCAATCTTGTACAGTTGTTCTAAAGCCTTGAGTAGGCCAAATCAGTTAAACCTCCTTAGACTCCCCATCTCTGCCTGAAAGCTGAAAACAAGACAGGGAAAGAAATTTTCATTGCGACTCCTAGCAAAGGGAACCATGTAACTGACGCGAAAGCCATCTGTGATGGGGCATGCATACCACGCACTAGGAGGAAAGGGTTAATCCCACAATATAGGTGGCGCAAGTCCCGCCCCTTAGACCTGACTGGGCATTCTCCAAATGCTGCACTAGTATAAAGGAGAGAAGCCCAGCTCATTACAGGCTGACTGCTGGGGAAGGAGGACACTCAGGGGAGGCTCCAGCCCAGGAGCCTGCTTCAGCCCCTGACTGTAGGAACCAGAGAGCCTGAGGCCCAGACTGGAGACCAGTTACCCACAGCCAGTCAACAGAAGTCAGAGTCCCAACAAGCTACCTATGTCAAGAAGCTTGGAGATCCCAACAACAAATGGACCCCAGCTTCAGGACTCATGGGAGGAAGTGGCCTGGGGAGTGGAGTGAGTGGTACCTCGCACCCGAGGAAGGTCAGCATCTTGCAGTAGGAACCCCGCTGACAGGATGGTGACCATGCTCACGACTGACAGGGCCCTGTCTCGGGACCCAGGAGAGAGGGAGGAGCTGGGTCCCCCTACTCTCCCCCGCCACCATCAACCCTTAGGTGGGGGCCCACTTGTCTGACTCTGGCCCCTAGGCCACACAGCCCTGACCCTAAGGGCAGCTGTATTGACTCTGGCCACTAGGCCGCATGGCCCTGACCACGAAGGCAGCTGAAATGACTCTGGCCCCTAGGCCGCACAGCCCTGAACTCAAGGGCCACAGTACTGAGGCTGGCCACTAGGCCTCACTGCCTTGAACCCAAGGGCTGCCCTTTTGAATCTGACCATTGTGCCTTATCGTGATGAGGCCTGAAACAGTTGGGTGGACAGTAACCGGGGTGTCAGCACACCCATCGTCCGCTTCAACAGGAGACAGGGTGGGGATACACTGCCACACCCTGACACATGGTATTTTCCACCCAAACAATGCATGGTTCTCCCTTCAAAATTTGCCAACTGCAACATTAAATTATAGTCCTGTCTTTAAAGAATGGAAAAAAACCAGAACACACACACGGAACATAAATGCATAAACCTCCATGAAACAATGAAGGCAAAAGGCTGAGATTTCTCTATACTGCCCAGCAGGAAGCAATAGGCAAAACCCTTGCTCTGCAGCAGCAGCTCACAGGGCAGGGGTAGTCAATAGGTGGACTATGGGCCAAATCCGGACCACCAGATGCTTTTGAACAGACCCTGAAATCTTTTCATTTACTTATTATCATTATTGTTTTTCTTATTTTTTTCTCTGGAGTCTGGACCTTGACCAAGAAATTTGGACCTTGACAAAAAATAATTGACTACCCTTGTCATAGGGTGACTGACGACCGTACTCATCTTTAAAACCTGCTCAGTAACAGACCCACACAAGTGCTAAAATAACTGCAAGTTGCTGCAGTGGGGGGATGCTATTATCCGTCTGGCCTCTAAACAGCCCCGGAAAGCACATACCAGCTACTGGGCTAGAGTAAAATTGTTATGCTATAGAATATTGATACTTTAAGGCATTTTTAAAAATCAATTCTTTAATACACAGAAACTGCTTTATATGGCTTCTGGAAGTTCTTGGAGAACAAATACTAGCTTTACTTTATCAGGCAGAGTAAGTGAGATTATGTAATTGTGTAATTCCCCATTAGCCAAACTGCTAGGACCAAATTCTGCTCTGTTCCACCCATACAGCCACACTGACATCATAGGGCAGAACCTGGCCCCTAAGTTACATTACAAACTCTCCCCATTCTCCAAATATTATGCAATTCTGAAAAACTGTTCACATGAAACGTTAAATATCTTTAACCATTTGCTCATCTATGTAACAGAGCACAGCTTTAATATTTACTAAAGCTTTGTCAGATGAAGAAAATGCTGAGCATTCTACAGCTATCGTATGATAAAGATAATGAAAGCTTTAATGCATGACTGGAATAATACAAAATATTCTTGAGAACAATCTCATTAGAAACACCAGATCCTGCAGATTATCACAAATTGGTTAGTCATTTTACTGAAATGTAAGATATCTTTTTAAAACAATACATAGGTTAAGCTTCAATTCTACCCAAGAATGTCAACAACATTTACATTTAATGACACTAAATAACACACACAGAAAAACTGTTATGTTTTTGAGAGATTAAAAAAAAAAAATCTTGGGAAGATTTTTAAAATCAGAGGGAATTAATTATATGTTGTTCCCTCTTGGTAGGCGGGCAAGAAACTATCCTTTTATAATTTATGGAAACAACATTAATAGTAATAACATTCTTCAAAAATTCTCATGCAAATGGCACAGTAGAGAGTTTCCCTGTATCAGACATTCCCATCTTCGCGTCTTCTTACTTGACACCACTTATGGCTGCAACAACCTCCTGATTAACACCTCCAAAGCACCGTCACTCTTTACCTTCAAAAATCTTCCAAACCCCCAACTACTGTGTGACTCGTTACCCATCTCCCTATATGTTAGTGTACTGATTTGTATGACTCAGTCACAGGGTAAATGACCCCTATATTTGAAGTTGGAGCCAGTGCCCCTGTGCCACAGCTGGTGCTCCCATTTGGCCAATTAAGAGGGAGATGCAGCACCTAGGTGCTATAAAGGATCAGGGAGAGACCCAGTGAGAAGGACTCCCAGAGAGAGTCGGAGCAAACTGTTTCAGTCAGGAAGGGCAGGCGAGATCAGGGGACTGGAGGAGTCCCAGAAGAAAGCTGAAGGTAGTTTCTGGGACAAGGCAGGAGAACAGCACAAGCAGTTTGCTGGTTGGCATTCCTGAGAGAGGGCTGAAGACAGGAGGAGCAGCAGAGGGAGTTGCCTGCTGACCCTAAGCCTGAGAGCTGGAACTGAGGGCCAGAAAGGGCTGAAGACAGGAGGAGCAGCAGAGTAGCTTACCCACTGATATCTCCAGGGCCAGAGAGCCAGAACCATGAGAGGGCCAGGGGGAGTGAAGGATACTCCCAGCAGAGAGGCTGTGGGCGCTCCCACTGAGAAGAATGAGACTGTTGGAAGGGCTGAGGTGGCTGTCCTGGAACAAGGACAGGAGAGGACTGAAAGTCTGGGCATGGTTGAATTCACCAGTATGCGGGGCATTGAGGAATGAGAGGTCTTAAGTTTTAATGACTGCTTGCACTGGGGTGAGAATTGGACTACATATTTGGGACTCCTCTTGTGGACTATGGTGCTGTAATAAACCAGTCCCAAGGAGGGGTAATATTGAAATAAGAAAGCCAGAAGTGATATTAGGCCACCTGGGAGGGAAAACTGAAGCAGGTGTGCCTGTCATGCCATGACCTACCACAGGAGGGTGTTCCGGGCAGGCTGCGCTATGAAACCCTACAATGTAGTAGCATGTGGCTGTGGAGTATAAACCCTTCTGTGGCAAGGAACCTGTTATTTGTTTAAAGAAAAGGAGTACTTGTGGCACCTTAGAGACTAACCAGTTTATTTGAGCATGAGCTTTCGTGAGCTACAGCTCACTTCATCGGATGCATTACTGTAAAGCAGCTTGTACCCTTATAGCACTAGATAAATAATACAACCATTAACTATATAAGCAATTGTAGTCTAGGCGACTAGTTATGTGAGTAAAGTTATGCATGTGCTGAAGTACTGACAGGATTAGGGCCTAAATAAGGAACATTAAGAGAGAGAGTCTGGCCCATAGATAAAATGGGATTTGAGGAGGAGAAAGATGTGGAGACTGAAGTAGAGATACGAAAAAAAGAAGTGAGGGCATTACCAATAACTCTTTGAGAAGGGGACATGTGTTAAGTGTCCTTATGGGAGCTTTCATGGTGTCTCAATGTCTTGCAGCATCTCCCAGGATTAGGAGAGAAGGTCTAGGTTGCCTCTCTCTCGGAGTGTGTGGTTTGTTTTTTTGGGGTTTTTTTTCCTGTGTTGAATGTGGCTATCAATTCCAATTTACACCCCATGATGGCAAACGATAAACAAAGAGTCACTCTCCCATCCATTAAAGACTGAAGGACAATGGACCTATCAGCGTCTACATGTTTGGCCCACATTTATTTGACAGAGCAGCTAATTTAATAATATAAAATGACACCTTAGACTCAGATTAATTGTCAATTTCTTTTCTTATTTAGAATTTGCATGCATTTATTTGTAATGAATGCTCTCACCCAGCCCTTTTGCTTTTAGTTGTTGCTTATTACATTTTTATAAACACTCAGAAGACAGCAGACAGCTCAATATATAAACTGGTCTACTCACATATATAACACATACCTCAAAACTGACAGGCATGTTGCGCTTCAAGGCAATTTCAAACACTATGCTGATCTCAGATTTGTTTGCATCTTTTTCTTCTTCTGTTTCCTTTCCTGCCTCTCCATTCTGCATCATATAAAACAAGGTAAGCATATTAAAATACTTGCTTTCAAGGAGCAGAAATACAATTTCCCCTTTATTCCTCAATGTCTAGAATATATTTCCACCAAAACAATACTGTTGTGAACTGCAATATTTCATAATTTGTTTAACTTTAAAGAGATTGAAATAATTACTGATAAATATTAAAAGTATAAATTACAGAAAGAGTTACTATGGGTAGTGATCGATCTATCGGGGATCGATTTATCGCATCTCGTCTAGACGTGATAAATCAATCCCCGAATCGATGCCTGTACTCCACCTCAGCAGGAGGAGTAAGCAGAGTCGACGGTCAACTCGCTGCTGTGAGGAAGACCAAATAAGTCAAACTAAGATGCTTCATCTTCAGCTAAGTGTAGCCCAGGCCTTAGTGGTTTGGTAAAATGTCACATTTATGAAATAACTTAGTCTCTACTCCTTCCAGAGTGAAACTTCTTCTGATGTTCACCTATTAATTACGGTCACTTGTCTGAACACCCATTAAATTTTTTGGCCCTGCAAGTGTTCCTGACTCCCTATAAGTCACATCATACAACATATTACCCGCCATCTACTTACCTGTAAAATCAACACAAAACGTAGCCATGCCTTATATTAAAGGAACATTTATACATGGTTATAAAGGATAAATAAATAAATAAGCAAGCAATTTTTACAGACTTTTAAGCTGATTAGAAACACGGTTTATAACAGTCTATAACATACACTATTCATGTCCATAACAAGACTGTTACAGTTCCAGGGCAACCTGTGTCTTTGACCTCTCTCTCTTCCCATGGACATCCCTTCCAAGTACCAGGCCCACATCTGTATTTCTCTCAAGGTGGAATTCTGTGATTTATCCCCACTCTCTGACTGGGCCACTAGGTTACAGTACCCATCTACCAACCATATCCTCAGCAGGGCCTGCTGAGTTTTAGCCCCTGCTTAGATTTTCACTCCAGGAGCTCATCACCAGCATGAAAATGCAGTGACAGAGAACAGTTTCTTCCAAACAAAGTATTATTTAATTATCCTTAGGATCATAACAACAAAATAAAACAAAAGGCCTAACAACATATTACCCTATCTATACCTTAGCCTTTCCTTGCAAGTTCAGAAGGCTCCATTTGTCCCAGGCATTCTCCCATATTGGGTTTGTTGAGGCACGCTGCATCTCTGTAGCTTCTGCCCCTCAGCTCTGTCCGCCAGTCAGTGTTCTCCTATCTCCTCAGAGACTCAGCTTTTAAAAGTGCTTTCAAGCGCTTTAAGATTTCCCACCTGAAAAGCCCCTGAGGTTTGTTTCAGACAAGGATCTTTCCCCATTTTGTGGGTTCTGTTTCTATATCTATATCTGAGGTAAACTTTCAGAGATTAACACCTACATTGTCTGTTTGGGCACCAGAAATTAGGGCTGTCCAGAGTCACTGAGTTTGGCTTCTCCAGACCAAAGCTAACTAAAGGCTTATTTAAACAGTGCTTTAATCCATACCAGAAGGGCGTACATTTTAATTCACAATAGCATATCTTGCACTAACTGGCCCATGTGAACCCTGCTGGTGCACAGATTATATATAAATTTAACTACTACTATTTATATATATATAAATACAGATAATACCCACATTCTTCACAATAACTATAAATTATATTAATAACCTTTTATAAACTATTTATACATTTAAACTTATGCATAAGAAACAAACTACTAAAATGTACAGGAATGGAAAGCCTTTATTTATCTCAGCAAATGGTCACAAAAGTCTACAAACAGGGTCCAAACACTCAGCTAGCTTTCCAATTTAAGCTTTGACCCTGAAAATGCTCTTCAATATTTTTAGCAATGGTCTGGAAGAAAACACAAAATCATTGCTGCTAAAGTTTACAAGTGATGCAAATATTTAGAGAAAGGGTAAATGTCCAGGACAGGTAAGTTCTACAGAGAGATCTGGATCATGTGGTAAGGGGAACTCACTTGAACATCATGTATGTTAGTACAGCTAAATACAAGGTCACACACCTGGAACCAAGAATGCAGGTCACACTTATAGGATAGCAGACTGTATTTTGGAAAGCAGTGACTCAGAAAAGGACTTAGGGGGTCATGGTGGATAATGAATTAAACATGAACTTGCAGCAGGTTGCAGAGGCTAAGAAAGCAAATGCACTCCTTGGATATATAATAGGGGAATACTGAATAGAAGTAGGGAGGCGTTACCACCACTGAAGACTGCATTAGCAAGACCACTACTGGAATCCTGTGTCTAGTTCCGGGGGCCACACTTTAAAATAGACATTGACAAAAAGGGTTCAGAAAAGAGCTACAAGCATGATCCGTGGTTTGGAAAACCTGATTTACAGTGAGAGAAGCCTAATCAATTTGTCTTAACAAAGAGAAGGTTATAAGGTGAGTGAACCACCTACATGGGGGGAAGATTTCTGATAGCAGGGAGCTCTTCAAATCTAGCAGTCAAAGGCATAATGAGATCTAATGGATGGAAGCTAAAGCTAAACAAATTCAGACTAGAAATAAAGTGTAATTCAGTTTTTACAATGAGGTTACTTAACCACTGGAACAATTTACCTTGGGTATGATAAAATCTTTTAAATCATGGTTGGATGTCTTTCTAAAAGCTTTGCTCAAGCTCAGACAGAAGTTTTGGGACTGATGCAGGAATTCCTAGGTAAAATTCTATGGCCTGTGCTCTGTAGGTAATAAAGGTCCTTTCTTCCCCTCAAAATCTGAGTTTATGAATATTCTTGCAGGGAGTGCAAATGTAAGCACAGGCTTGGCAAAGGCACAAGTAACATTATGGATTAGGCACAGTCCTCAGCCCTGAGCAGCAGTAAGTCTCAAGCTTCTTCCACATCTTCTTGAATGTAAGGAAGCCAAAGTGCATAAAGGGAAGGTCATGTAGAAATTACGAGAGTTTCTAAAGATTCATGGATTTAAATGTAACCCTCATCATAAGTCTGAAGCTCTTAGCTATGCATTCACTTCTTAGGCCTCACTTCTGCTAGTTGGCAGGGGTAATTTGGCAGCCACAAAGTAGTTCTTTCATTAGTGCAGGTTCAGATTCCTATACGCTTCCTGTCGTGCTCACTGCTGTTCACCTTGTGCTTTCTCCACACTTTGCACAACGTAGTACCAAGTCCACAAAATTTATTTTCAGTGCTTTAACATGTCTAAAAGATTTTGTGTGCCTCACATTAAGTTAAAAAAAAAACCTCATAATTTGAAAGAAATATTGAGACATCTGCATTAAACAGACACCTGCTTATGAAGGCCAAAAGATGAACAGTACCTATTTATGTATTATTTACTGTGCTCTATACTGTACTGAACATAGAGGAATTCACGGTTTCCATCTCAAGGATTTTATAGTCTATGTTAGGCCTACATCACAGTTCACATGCACAAACACCAGATGGAACTGAGTCATTGGTTTGTATTTGTCACAATTTAGGACAACTGCACCTGTATTTCCCCTCAGTGGTCCAGCAAGGGCACCATTCCCAGGCTTCCAGCTTTCCAGCCGTCACCTCTCTTGGGTGGAGAGGCTCGTCCCTCTTCCTTTTGACCAGGATATTTCCAGGCTGCACAGTTCCCCGTCTTCACTGCGTATTTCCCAGCACAGACAGGTTGCCCAAGGTCAACCTGCTTGCTTTCTCTTTAGAGACAGCTGACAGGCGTAATTGCTACAGTTATAGGGTACCACACTGTGACGTTGCACCATATAACGCTTTATAGAAATATGCTTATGAGTGTAAATATGACATAACTGGAATATGTTTTATGCTAGATATGCCATGTGATGTATCTTTGCAAAGGTTATGTTCTACAGAATGTATTCATCCTATTCAGATGCAAGTATCATTTTTATATCTGAAGTTATGAGTGTTGGGTCTATGCTTGTATTTAAAGCGTTTGCTGTAGGAAGCACATAAGGCAGATTTGGTCAACATAGTGTGAAGGGGTTATTCAAGTAATTGGGAGTACTTAGCTAACAATGGAACTTGGGAGATGCCAATCCACATCTAAGCTTTCCTGGGAACATTCAAACTAACATGTAAACAATGGAGTCCCAGCCTACAAAAAGCTGAATCATTCATAGACGTGTGACTTGCCCAGGTGACTGCGAAACTCCATCTTGTGGAGGGGATTTAACACAGGAGAAGAGAGGGGTTTCCACCCACAAGAGAGACTATATAAGCATCTGGAAACCCCTCCATTTTATCTTCAGCTGGCTCAGAAGATAGCCTCTCCACCCCAAATAGATGCCTGAAAGAAACTGGAACAAAGGACAGTAACTACAGGGGTGTGAGTGACTGCTGGACCCAGACGAGGAGGAAGTCTAGTCTGTAAAAGAAGCTTACTGGAACATCTCTGAGGGTGAGATTTACCTGCATTTAGTTCTTTACTGTATTAGGCTTAGACTTGCGTGTTTTATTTTATTTTGCTTTGTCGTTATTACTTGAAACTACTTAAATCCTACTTTTTATATTCAGTAAAATCACTTTTTACTTATTAAATTAACCCAGAGCAAGTAATTAATTCCTGGGGGAGCAAACAGCTGTGCATATCTCTTTATCAGTGTTATAGAGGGTGAACAATTTATGGGTTTACCCTGTATAAGCTTTATATAGAGTAAAACGGATTTATTTGGGGTTTGGATCCCATTGGGAACTGGGTATCTGGGTGTTGGAGACAGGAGCACTTCTTAAGCTGTTTTCAGTTAAGCCTGCAGCTTTTGGGGGACATGGTTCGGACCTGGGCCTATGTTTGTAGCAGGCTAGTGTGTCTGGCTCAACAAGGCAAGGTACTGAAGTCCCAAGCTGTCAGGGAAAACAGACTCAGAGGAGTCTCAGCACATCAGGTGGCAGTCCCAAGGGGGTTTCTGTGACCCAGCCCGTCACACACACATCACTTCCCCTGCAAGTCTACTTTATTCTTAAGGTAAAAAGAACTACAGAAATAACATATCTAAAACAATAAAATGACCTACATGTATGTTAATAAGCTTACCAGGATTCACCCCATCCCTAACATGGATTCTGGCAGGAACAGACCTTCAGATCCCCACCCAAGGGGGAATTCCTTGTGGTTACCAATTCATCATAGCTGAGCTTCGGCTCTGAACAAACACCCAGTCCTTCCAACTCTACCCTAGGGACTGGGGCCCTCTTGTGGACCAGGGATTCTGTCAGTTTGCTGGATCAGAAAGATGACTCTGAGCCAATGTAAAATCAGGCTATTTATCCAAAACCCCTTTCCTTGTCTATTAGTTCAGACTGGATTCTTCATATGCATATCTCTTCAGTGGGGTGGCTTACATAGGGTTGAATACATAGGAAGTTCATTAGCATCCCCCCTCCCTACTAGAGAAGGTACATTCAATGCCACAGTAACATATACCCAATTGCATTTTTAATACAACATATCCCAAAGGTATTAACCTTAATTCAATAAGGTTTAAACTGAGTCAATAAAGTTTATCTTAATTCCATAACGTTTGTACAGGATATTATACAGGACATTGTCTGTTTGTCAGAGTATTTAATTTGCGATGCCCACTACCACTCTACTTGTAGGTAGATCATACTGTGAGGATGATGCAAGAAGTCTCCAGGTATACAAATTACACCAAACCTAAGAAGTATCACTGTTAGTTGTGAAGGGAGATGTTTGATCACTCACATGGCTGCAGAAATTCAGCTCTCAGATGGAAAAGAAATATAATGGCAGAGGAAGATAATTTTTGCTTATAATAAAACAAGTTAAAATGAGCAAAAATTCATTTTAGAACTTGAGGTCCTTGTACAAGCCCTTCCAGATGCTACTTATGCAGCTGACAGATTTGTCTTCACATTATAAAATAACATTCCCATTTTCGTTCTTGAGCACAGCTCCTTCAGCACAACTGCACAGGACTCCCAATGGTCAAGTTCTATCTATCTGAGTAAGTTTATGGTGCCCATTTCCATAGTATCTGATCACCACAGTCTTTAATGTATTATCCTCCCAACACCCCATATGAGGTAAAGAAGTACCATTTAGCCTCATTTAAAGATGGGGTACTGATGTACAGAGAGGCAAAGTGATGTACCAGAAGTCCAAAGGAAGTCTATAGCAGAGAAGGGACCTGACTCCAGGTTTCCCAAGTCCGAGGCTAGTGCCCTAACCACTGGACCACCCTTTCTCTCTTAGATTTTACATACTTCACTAATGGACACTCAGTTTCATTTTACATCAAAGTTCCCTGAACTCTCGTGGGAAAAAGTTATTTTTTTCCAAACCTCTTGACTGCTGACCATAGTTGGGGTATATATTCAATCAAGCCAAGGCCTGGCCTCCCTGTTCATTGCGCTACAAAAGTAAAATGCAGGTTCAAATCTATGTAGCTGTACCTCCAACTACCTGATTTGTGCTCACAGGTCTATTGTGAGTTCAAACTGCATCCCCAAAAGGGAAGCTGCCCTTCTGAAAATGCATTCCTTCCTGTCTAACTGGAGAGTTGGAGAACTTTAAATGTCTGCTTTGTGGTAAGAAAATGATGAGGTTTCCCTTACTAAGTTAGAT
This sequence comes from Chelonia mydas, assembly GCF_015237465.2. Taxonomy (NCBI): domain Eukaryota; kingdom Metazoa; phylum Chordata; order Testudines; family Cheloniidae; genus Chelonia; species Chelonia mydas. Next base: position 55,624,208 of record NC_057850.1, on the reverse strand, counting down.
CTGGAAAGACACAGAACAATGTGGACAGCCCAACAGAAGTTGCAGTTAAGAATCTCAGATTTGTACAACCACAGCTTATCCTTTGGAAGCCTGGATATCCTGAGGGATCTGATAAAATGATGCTGTTATATTCTTGTGACTGGGACATACAGTTTAATCTGAGATCCTATTGCTTTTGTTGGGTAAATAAATAACTTTTCCAGTTTCACATACATAGACCATGAAGAAATGAGCATCTAAACAGAACTACCCATATAATTTATTTCCCACAACTACTTGTTAGTATATATACTTGGATGATAGCAGTTTACTTTGTGGGACATCAGAAACTAAATGATGTTAACAAATATAATCGCTGGCAAGTGAAGAATAAGCAACATTTTCCTGTCCTCATTAATGGACATCTTGAATTCAAGGACCCTTCCTGAAAAAATATAATACTAACAAACAAACACAGTATAGAACTAAAAAGTATGTCTCTCTAGTCAAACTTCACAGCTTGGGTTTTTTAAGACCGCATCCAGTCCTTCGGAAAACCTAACTGAAGTGATATTTTCCTATGATCTTTTAAATTCCCTTTCTTTTTTAAAGATTCCTAACCAATCCTCTTGAACGACTTGAAGTAAATAATATTCTCCCTGATCCAGAAAAGGAATGATGGCATAACTAACGAGGGTTAGTAAAATTTTCTCTCACCCACAATGATGACTATTCAGGTATAGTGTGGGAATAGAAAGAGGAATAAAAGTTGCATAATTGTTCTTTTTAATAAACAGAATTATTTCACATTTAAATAGTAGCTTAAAACAAAAAAACTCCAGGTATTTTTAGTTATTTTTTTTTTAGATTATTGCTCTGCACAGGATCTCAATAGGTATTGTCCAAAAGAGAGTGCATTGAGGGCATTTTGGTGTCTTCCAAGTATGTGTGTTCTGGCTCAAGTCACTTGGCAAGTTTGTTGTTATAAACCTTTTCATTTGCAAAGCTACCTGTGAGACAGTTCTAATTATTTATTTTGCTTAAATATTTTTTTAAAATGTGTTGGAATATTTTCATTTCTAAAGCAACGCAAATACTGATCCTTACAAATGCAACACTGAAGAAAGCTAATGAACCACGCAGGGACTAACAGGCTGAAAGCCTAAAACCATCTGACAGCTGTTCGATAGCCTATTTAAAGTGAGTCGGTGATCTCAGTGAGGTTCCTCATGCACAAACATTCACTTCAAAAATACACATCACCATTTGACTTTTATTCTGAAAAATATCAGAATACATTATTAACTTCTTGGGACAGGGACCAGTCTTTTTCATAGTCTGTAGAACACATTCATGGCACTATGTACATTTATTAATAATAATTCATTCTCAGAGGTCATGGATTAAATAGGTATTTGATGCACTTTTGGGGATGACCACAAAGCTTTCTATTTTGCTTCTTAACAACTCTTGACAATCTTTCCATTTTACCTTAGAAGAATTATACGTTGTCACAACTTAAGTCTATTCAATAGTTTGTTCCTTACCACTTCCTTCAGCAATAGGCACGTGGAGCTAGATAAACTGACTTTTGACAATAATCACCTGCTTTCTATATTGATCAGCTGCTACCACATTTACTATGGTTATTAGGAAAAACAACCAGCTAGTGAATTCAACACTATAAAAATTGAAAACTGAAAAATAAGCTGTGAGAGTAAACTTAATAGAACCATGTTACCAGAGTCCATTTCCCAGAAGTTTGTGGATTCTAGGAAACCAAGCCCACAATTGAATCCACCCACTAGCTATCTCTCTCTCCAAACACCAATGACTACACTTATTCCCCTTCTCCTCTCAGCTTCTAGACTTTAAAACTTTATTAGTGTTTCATCATAGGTATAACAAGAACCTTCCTATTCTCATCACTTGCTTTTTAACCTGTTATTTTAAAACAGTTTTCATTCAGATTGAAATTACATCCTGTTTCTAGTATTTTTTAAAAAAAGTAAAATATGTTCTGTGCATGTAAACACTTCTGTGTGAGAGAGAGAGAGAGAATGAGAATTCTGGAAAAAATCCACTAAGCTGTTTTTTTCCACAACCTTTTAATGATATGAGCATCCAAATGTGGGATTTGAGTATCAAAGTTTGACAACGAGGCTCAGTAAGTTTTTAAATCACAAACCTGAGGTAATTTTTCTGGGATAGGTTCATTCTGGAGAGCTTGAAGAGCCTTCATTGCAGCATTGTGTCTAGCAGCTTGACGAGTCTTTCCTTCACCAAAAAACTCACTGTTACCAACAGTCAATTGGACATAAAAAATCTTAGGCACTGGGCAGTGATACCTATGAAGTAATAAAGAACAAGTTCATTCCTTGTTAGGGGTTAAAACACGCAATACAATTTATGAAAATAGCATGTGATTTTTATTTACAGTACAGTAATAACTAAAATGGACAATACACGTTTTTGGTCACAGTAAAGGATATATGAGAAAATATATTATGCATTTCTCAGCCAGCCCACCAACAATCCTGTTTGCAATTCAAACAAGTATTTTCTATAACTTTAACTAAATACTTAAATGGACCTGTGACAAGGTGTACTGTCCCCTTAAGGCAGGTCACATGCCCCATACTGCCCTGTTTCTGGCTTCAGCCCAAAGAAATGCTGGGAGCAGTAGTTGTTTGGGCTGATGATTGTTGGAGACTCCAGTGAAAGGTGTGGTGGGCTACATAAAAGTAGCTCCCTTCCTTCACAAAGGTAGAGATATGGAAGGAGCAGGATAATTGGGTCTATCCAATAGGGGCCCTGGAAGGTGCATAGGTAGCTGCAGGTATTGGAGAAGTAATAGAGAGAGCTGGAAGGCTAGAAAAGAAAACTTGGGAAGGGAGCATTGACACTGAGTCTGCTTGTTACGGAGATCACAGAGAAGGTGAAGAAATCTAAGAAGTGAAGGAAGAGGTCATAGGTAAGGAGGCATGAAGAGGTTGGGATTTGGACAGGGGACCTCTTTTTGGAGCTCAAGATCAGAGTTTCTTGCAGAGGGTGGGAAGAACCTCTGCTCCATTACCGTAGTATCTGAGTGCTTCCCAGGTACTAAAGCTAGAAATAATAAGCACTCTCTCTTTCTTCCTGTTCAGCCTGTAGGAGGATTACCTTACTTGGTTCACAGTGTTTGTTTGTGGGTGTATATGGATGTGTTTGAGAAGATATTGCAGGAAAACTAAGATGAAGTAAATGAAATGTTCTAGTATGTATCGTATCCCAAACTTTCCCACTGTTGTACCTTTATTCACACTTCTATATTCAGAGCTGAGAAGGAAAAAGATTACTGTTGGTGTTCAGATAGTACAGAGATAAGTGCCAGTATAAGAACACAGATAGCTAAATGGATGAATAGATCTGCAGGCTCTACAGGAATGAGGCTAGAGATAGGGAAAAGTTCTGTTGAGTCCAGTGATTCAGGACATTAGATGAAGATAATTAAACAGCTCTTAGTCTTCTTCTAAAACTCTGAACATTCCTTTCATGAAAAGATTAACATATCAGAATTGATTTATGTGCTGAGTATACGATACCTTTAAATAGTTGACTGAGAAGGTGAAATAGTTTGGCCACAACACAGGCACATCACAACAAAGCGAATGTAATTCAAAACCAGGATGAACTACTTTCTTTTTTTCCCTTCTCTTATCTCTCTTAAAATACATAGTAACCTAATAGCCATGTGAGAATTATAGCCAACCCTTATTAAGATATGTTCTCCCTTTTTTTTTAATCTCCGTCTATACTGACTTATCAAGATGATGATTCTATCTGTGTCAAGATTTTTGGATTTCTCTATGATAATTAAACAAAAGGTTGGTTGAAGTCTTTCTTTGAGGTAGTGGACTGCAAGTACAGATGTGTCTGAACCAACACCCAAACCTCAATCTTCCTGAGCTTTGTGGTTAGTTCTAATATATCTATAATGTGCAGAACCAAAACACTAGATCCAAATATGCCCAACGTTTTACATCTCAGGCTCATCTCCAATTGTAGTACACTTTGGGGAATGCTAATTTATTTTTATTGTTGTCAGAAGGTGCCTGTTTTCTCTGATGCATGATTTACACTTTCACGTAGGTGTTGGGACCTATTAGGGTTTAGAACTGCTATTGCTCTAATATTTTGTCTTATTTTTCCTCATAGATTGGAACTCCCTCACATACTAGCCCAACTAAACTTTTTTGGGGGGGGTGGGGAGGGGGAACCAATGATATCCGTAATCAATTACTATTAAAATGATCATTCTATATTTTTAAAAAAGAAATGAGACAGGACAAGTAAAAACTTAGACACAAAAAATACTACAACCACCTGTTAGATATTACATGAACAATTTTCTGTTGTTCAATTTATTTTATTCAGTAGATAATATTGTTTTTAGGGAATATTTAAAAAAATAATGTGACCTAACATACTGCATCTTACCTATCCAAAGTGTGCATCTATGAGAATTGCCAATGACCAGTGGAAAAAATAAGGCAATACCCCACAAACCTCCCTCACAGCTGGCATAGCGTTTCTGGCAGTGGATCTGCCCACGTGATTGCTTTAATGGTGTTTGAATGATGTACAGTTCAACATAAGGGGAACATGCAATTCAGAGCAGTACTTTCCTGACTCCTCACCCCACTGCTGGGCAATACCCCTTGTCTCCCACACTTCCCTTCAAACAAGGAGTTAGTGTGGCAGAAAAACATACCACACAGCTGCCTTACAGATCACACACTCTCCCATGACCCCTTTTATGCACAATTAAAATGCTTTCACTCCCCTACATGCCACACAACAGTGGGGTGCATATGATCCTTAGTTCGCTTTGTAGACTCAGGTCCCACAAAATGCCCTTTAAAAAAAAAATGGTGTGTTTAGGGAGCTATTTATGAGATAATGGAGAAAACTGATATTCAGCCTGTGGCTCTAGAGCCTCGTGCAGCTCTTTAGCATTGGCAAAGTGATTAATTTTTACATGGTTTTGATTAATATCCTCTTACTCTGCTTGGTCTCAAGCAGAATGAGCAGAGCACTGATAACATGAACACTGCCAGGAACATGTCAAGCAGCACATGAAACCCTAAAGAACTGGATTAAAGCTGCCAGGCCTCTACACAGCCTAGAAAAGGGTGAGTAGAGAGAGAGGAGAAACACTCCAAATTTCCAGCAAGCAGGCAAGATGGGGGAAGAGAGAAAGAGACAGGGGAGGAGGACAAATTGTGTCAGAGTCACCAAGAGTCTTAAAATAATCATGACACAACAGCCTTAAGGTGCACTGTGATGTTTACATTGTCTTTAACATGTGATGGTGCTGCATTACAAACAGAATCACAAAGCCAATGGCACAAAGTAACATTAAGAAGTTGTGCGGAAAGATGTTGTGGCTCCCCACTCTGTTCACAAAGAAGAAAGATTCCCCTGCACTTCAAGTCGGAATAATCTTGTTATGAAGAACAGAAAAACATCAACTGCCAGTACAATGATTTGGGGTCTTTTGCATCACCACAACGATAACTAACAGGTGTATATTTTCTGTTCCCAAGCTGTGCTCCATGGAGTACTCCCAGGCACTCCATGGATCTGCTTCTGTCACAGTGGTGAAGCAGTCAGTCTTCAGACAAAAAGAAAAGGAGGACTTATGGCACCTTAGAGACTAGCAAATTTATTTGAGCATAAGCTTTCGTGAGCTACAGCTCACTTCATCAGATGCATTCAGTGGAAAATACAGTGGGGAGATTTATATACACAGAGAACATGAAACAATGGGTGTTAAGTGATCACTTAAGGTGAGCTATTACCAGCAGGAGAACGGAGGGGAAAAAACCTTTTGTAGTGATAATCAAGGTGGGCCATTACCTTCAGCCCCCAACTAAAAACCTCTCCAACGCATCATCAAGGATCTACAACCTATCCTGAAGGATGACTCATCACTCTCACAGATCTTGGGAGACAGGCCAGTCCTTGCTTACAGACCGCCCCCCAAACTGAAGCAAATACTCACCAGCAACCACACAACAGAACCACTAACCCAGAAACTTATCCTTGCAACAAAGCCCGTTGCCAACTGTGTCCACATATCTATTCAGGGGACACCATCATAGGGCCTAATCCCATCAGCCACACCATCAGAGGCTCGTTCACCTGCACATCTACCAATGTGACATATGCCATCATGTGCCAGCAATGCCATCTGCCATGTACATTGGTCAAACTGGACAGTCTCTACATAAAAGAATAAATGGACATAAATCAGACGTCAAGAATTAGAACATTCAAAAACCAGTTGGAGAACACTTCAATCTCTTTGGTCACTCGAATACAGACCTAAAAGTGGCAATTCTTCAACAAAAAAACTTCAAAAACAGACTCCAATGAGAAACTGCTGAATTGGAATTAATTTGCAAACTGGATACAATTAACTTAGGCTTGAATACAGTGGATGGGTCATTACACAAAGTAAAAACTATTTTCCCATGTTTATTCCCCCGCCCGCCCGCCCGCCCCCCCCCCACTGTTCCTCAGACATTCTTGTCAACTGCTGGAAATGGCCCACCTTGATTATCACTACAAAAGGTTTCTCTCCCTCCCCACCCACCCCCGCCCTCCTGCTGGTAACAGATCACCTTAAGTGATCACTCTCCCTACAGCATGTATGGTAACACCCATTGTTTCATGTTCTCTATGTACATAAATCTCCCCACTGTATTTTCCACTGAATGCATCCGATGAAGTGAGCTGTAGCTCACGAAAGCTTATGCTCAAATAAATTTGTTAGTCTCTAAGGTGCCACAAGTACTCCTTTTCTTTTTGTGAATACAGACTAACATGGCTGCTATTCTGAAACCAGTCTTCAGACAGTAACACTTCCTATTAGATTTCAAAAGACAAGGTGGATGAGGTAATATCTTCTGTTGGCAAGAGAGAGATCTTCTTCAGGTCTAGGAAATGTACTCAGAGTTTCAGCTAAATACAAGATGGAACAGATTGTTTAGCATAAGTAGTTAACACATAGTTCAAGGGACCATTCAAGGTGAAGTGGCCTGTCAACACCTCTCCAGTCACAGGAGGGTGGGAAGGGTTGTCACTATGCTCTCAAATGAATTCATACAGAAAAATGATAAAAGACAAAAAACCCATATCACCTGTGGGTGACCACTTTTCACAATGCGACCGCTCTATACCTGGCCTCTCATACCTCATCCTCAAAGGAAACTTGCACAACACTTTCAAAAGATGAGCCAGGGAGCCATGGGCAGCAAGTAGCATAGGCAGGGGAAGGTGGTACCTCCCCAAACAGCCTGGCATGGCCCCACCCAAGCTCCGCCCTCAAGCCCCCTCCTGCCTGCTTCTAGTTCCCTTCTCGCTCTTCTGTGGCTGAGAGGCAGGCAGGCTGGGGCTGGTGTGCATAAGGCCCGGGGCTGAGACCGCCTCGCCACCCCTCCGCTGGGACCACGCCACCTGCCCGGTGCATTAGGGCTGGGAGCGCACGGGGGGTCTGGCAGCTGTGGGGGAGGAGAGATGTGCTCTGGTCTCCAGCGGGGGAGGGAGCGTGGAAAAGGAGGGGCAGGGCCTCAGTCAGAGTGGGAGGGGCCAGGGGCTAACCTCCCCCAACGACACGTTCACCTGCCGCCCATGCTGTGGGCTTAAATTCATAACTTTTCTGGATACTAAAAATCATTGCCTGAATAGACACATTGGATTCATGGCTTATTACAACAATCTATAAGCCACTTAATTCCCAACTCCCCCCTTTTTTGTTTTCCCCCTTATGACTGGAGAGATGTTATGCTAAACAATTTGTTCCACTTTGTATTTAGCTGTGACGTTCTGGGTATGTCTACTCAACAATTAAACACCTGTGGCTAGGCCATGTCAGCTGACTCAGGCTGCGGGGCTCAGGCTGGCTCATATGTCCGAAGTGGGAGGTTCCCAGGGCTCAGGCTGGAGCCCGAGCCAGAGCCCAACCCCAACCGTCTACAGCACAATTTTACAGTCCCGTAGCCCAACCACCACAAGTCTGAGTCAGCTGATATGAGCCAGCCACAGGTGTTTAATTGCTGTGTAGACATATTCTCTGAGTACATTTCCCAGACCTGCAGAAGAGCTCTGTATAAGCTTGAAAACTGGTCTCTCTCACCAACAGAAGCTGGTCCAGTAAAAGATATTACCTCACCCACCTTGTCTCTCTAAAACCAGGAGACTAAAACTATACATCTCTACAGCAACACTACATATTAGACTTCAAATCCAGATTTTTTGGGTTTCTGGAGGCTTTTTCAACTAGCTAAACGTAAAAGAATAAGCACCTATCTGTGTTCTGCATGGCTGCTTCCTATTCCCTTAGTCAAGTTTTTCTTCCATGAAAATTCATCCCTAATCAGATTTCCAGACAACACAAGTGTATGACACAGAACCAAATTACAAAGTGACCCGCAGAGAACATCGGCGGCTTCTGATAACACTGGGAGATTCAGCACTGAAAACAAGTTCTATATGCACTGAGAAGACATAAATATGATAGCAACAGAATGAAAGCACTTCACCAAGCAGCCACATATTAAATCAAGTTATTTTCATCTTTGTCTCCTTGATGCTATCCTAATATTACCTTTATGAATAATTAAGAACCAAAAGGAATGTGCTTATGGTACAAGGAAATGAGAGATTTGGTATCCGTGAGACAATCTCTAGTTTAAGTGGACTGCAACCTAAAAACATTTGACTACTACTGTTCTAATAGATTCGGTAAGTCCTACCAGCCCATCAGGGCAGGAAACTGCAGATAACGTACTGAAAAGCAGATTTTCTTTATTCTCTGTAAGTTTACTAGAATCAGAAAGGCCCTCCCCAGAAGAGAAGGCTACTTTGTAGCTGACTCCACTGGTATCACTTAAGAATGGACAACCTGATATTGGAAATTTGCTCCTTAACTGTGACCCCGTATGCCAAGTTTCAGCAATGAACAAATGTTTACAGCTTGTTATAAACCCTGAAAATAGGGGTTCATAATAGAAATGCTGACAGACTCTTAACTAAGTTGGTGTGAGCGGGCGCCAGTATAATTAAATAAATCACCAAGGTCTGTTGACAATTACAAAACTCATTTTGGTTTGCCACAGAGACAAACAAAATTTCTGTTCATTATAATTTTACTGGAATATGATGTCATAACATATAAGCATACTGAAACAATCTGGTGCTCTTCTGGCCAAAATATTAATTGCATACTAAAGAGCCCTTGGGGCCTCTTCCTTTTTGGCCATCAAATCCACATACACAAAAACAAATAAAGTATTAGTATATGTTGATATTACAGCATAATACATTTTGCATTTCCTGTATTTTTGTGGATTTCCAATGGCATAGATGTTTCAGAAATGGCAAATTTCTTCACATTATCATTGTAAAAAATAAGTGCAATCTGAAGCTCAATGAGATTGGGAAGTCTGCTTAGATTTATTCCCCATTTGACTAAGCAGTGATCCCTGCAATATTTCTTCCAGACACTTTTCCAACTCCTTTTAAAAACTACTTATGCTATGTCTTCTTCTTGCTTCCCTTAATCATTCATCCTATTGTAATTCTGTGTAAACAACTTCTGCCAACACTGTCCAACTCTTCCTTAGGTTCCTTGTTCTTGTATTTCACATCCTTATTCTAGCATCTGTCCTCTCTATACCTATCAAAAATATATATGGCTCAATTATGTTCTCTTCCTCCTATGTAAAGAGAAAGAAATAAGCCCTATTACCACTCAGCTCCAGAAGAGCAGGGGTAAGTGGCATACTCTTCCACACTCCATATGTCTAGATATAGAAACAAAGGATAGTGGCCAGCAGGTAGGGCCACTTAAACATGTGGAAATCCAGAAACTTATAGGAAATCAATTCAGCAGATCGGAGCTGTCCATCGCCAGGGCCTTTCCCTCCAGGCTTCTCTCTAGCCTCTCCTTCCCTGTGTCCACATAGCCAAGCTGGTAGCCATTCTCACATTTGCTGCCCAGCCTACGGTTACATTCTGTAACCCTTACAAATGCGAGAATAGAGTGTCACAGAGCATTCAGGGGAGTTAGAGCCACATTAACTGAACAGAATTTTTTCTCCATAACATTTGAAGTTCCTCTGGGGAGCAAGCTGCTTAGTGCAGCTGTTCTGTGGCCATGCCCCATTTTTCTAAGCAACCCGTTAGCCACATGGATCTCTTGCAGATGTGAGCGAAGAAGGATAGCATCCAGTGTAACCACATTCCTCTCTTCACAGCCCTCCTTATGGTTATTTCCACAGGTTTACTCCCACACATGGGAGCAAAGGGGCCCTCTTTTCCAAATACAGACCTATTCTGTTTAACTTCATTAGAGAATTAAAATCTACTAACTCTGGCATCAATCTGGTTGTCCTCTTCTGGATGATCTATTTCTACAATATCATTTTTACAGTAAAGCGAGGAAGACACTGCACTATATTTCACATATAGCCTTGCTCATCCATTACTGAGTAGAAAGGTAATTCCCTGAAATTCACATTCAATAGTTTTATTTATATGGCACAGAACTGTTTTCTCTTTTCCTAATGTTGATTTCCCCTACACCACATACACAGAATTACAAAACTATACGAATCATCTCTACTCATCCCAGATTACGCTCCCCTTTCAAGCACATTCAACTTTCAAGGCCAGACTGAAAATTAAAACTTTAAGAATTTATAATCACCAGTATATTATCAATTCTGGTTTTTTTTCCTAGTTCTTCTACCATAACCAGCCTGTGAAATCTGTATTTTGATCTGCTCCTGGGAAATCCACAAGTAACGGAATACCTATGCCAAAAATTAAAAACCATAATTGTGATGCTAAAGTATGTGAACATATAGAGATTTAAAGTTACCTTAATTGAGCTTTCAAAATAGGCAGAAAAAACAACACAAGACCCTTCAAATTTTCAGAAGCTTGGAAAAAATCTCATCACCTGAGTATGCAGAAATTATTAAGGAAACACTAAGTATTTTTTTAATCAAAGTCTGCACAGAATATGCATTTCAAAAACTGCCCTCAAATATTTGTTACCCACAGTTTAAGTACCCACTTGACCTGACTCTGTGTCTCAGGTTTTCAAAAACTGGCTTCTGGTTTTCCAGTCACAAATCTGAACCTTCAAAACTGTGCACCCATATTCCTATGTTTGCAGTGAACTGGAGGTCAAATATTAGCTTTTAGGCATCTAACTAATTCCATCATTTGCACTCACAAATCTGGGAGACAATTAATAAGGGCAAATCAGGTAATTTGACATCTAACTACCAATAGTTGGTGTCTGCTGTTAACTGTGTGCACAAAACTGTTGGCACAGGCCAGAACCTCAGCTGGTGTATCCAGGTATAATTCCACTTACTGCAGTAGAGCTAAACTGATTTACAGCAGCTGAGGATCTGGCTGATATTTTTGACGGGCACAATCTGCACTTGCTAAAAGGAAAAAAGCTGAAAGTCTATGTCCTTTAACTATGAATTGTGTTAAAAGCAAACCAAACAATTTTCTGAAAATTAGATAACTATTTAATTGCTATACCAGAATAAAATGAATATATAAAAACTAGAGAATTATTATTTAATTTATATCACACTTTTCCAATGAGGAAAAGCTAGGGAATAAACAAATGAGGCATTATTTAGAGTAGAATCTTTCAAGTGATGTTGGGTAACAAGTAGACAACAATATTATCATGCACATATAACAAATTGTGTGATACGCATACAGGACTGAAATGGAATTTTAATACCGCATAATGCCATTCACCATTTCTCTGATAGCAAAGATAAAATATTTACATAGTCAATGAGCAAAGGCCAACTGGCTCATCAGAGCTGTCACCAGGACCAACAGAAAATCATGGACAGTAAGAGTTGAATACTTTAAAAACTACAGATTATGTTAACGGGTAATACAACGTTCATGTTGTGCCAATTTCCTTGCACTGGCTATTCACTGTTCATTTTTCATTTCATTCAGCTCCAGAGGCTGATTCAGCACATTCAGAAACTGAATGCATTCCTAACTCAGAAATGCACTTTTCAAAGTGGCAGTAATGGCTCCATGCCAGCCTGGATACTATTTAAAAAACACAGAAAAATAGAGCAAGCAGGAGGGGATGGAGGAGATGAAAAAGGAACGAGATGAAGTAAAAAGGAAGGGAACAAGGGAAAACGAATTATGAAAGAGAGCTTCTGATGCACTGATGAAAGAGTGGCATATAAGCTGAATACTTAAAACAAAATATAGGCATTCCCTATTTAAAAGTTACCAATACTCCCACCCCACCCCACATTCTTCTCATCTAACCTTGGTTTTATTCTAATAGTTGATTGGTAATCTTCCTGTTTCATGTCCCAATACTTACCTGTCACTTCTGAGTTTCCTTCAAACTTGTTACATATTTTTCTCCTTACTTTCTCTTTTATGCTTGTCTCACTGCAAGCTTCAGTTGCTTTTTCTGAAAAGGCCCCACCTGCACTAAAATTATAACCGAGGCAGGGGAACACAGACAATAGAATTGTCCCTTCGCTCAGTTACAAACAGTTAAAAGTTGTAAGTGTGTCCCCATAAGAAGGCTAATACCTTGGACACTCCCAGGCAGGAATCCCCACTACGCACATCACAGATACTAAGGATAGCTGCTCAGTCTCTCCTGCCATACAGAGAAAACACCCAATAGCTAGGGCAGGAGGCAACACATCTTTACAGTCCCAACACCCAAAACTATTTAGGAACTGCTACTCCCCATAGGGAAGGATACTTGTGCTGAGAGAAGTGGTATGTGTCCAGATGTGTTGAGAGGAAGCTAGAAGAGTTGCTGAGGTCATTTTGTGAAGTACGAAGGAGAGGAGGATGCACTGTATGATGGAGAGTTGTGAGCAGGAAGCAGTTTGACTAGGAAGGGGAATTTAGCAGATTAAGGGTCAAATTCTCAACTGCATGCAGCTCACTTAACACAGCTGAGGTGGGAGGCAAAAGTGGTTCTAAACTACCTTTCCATCACCCCGAGTCCTGGGGGCAGTCAGGGACTAAATTAGCCCCTGTCTCAAATGTGAGCAGCCACAGACCTGGTCTAATTTACACCATCTGGAACAGTCCCTTAGGGACCATTCTGCAGATTCACTCTTTGCATGCCTCCTCCTGCTCCTGACATGGCTTCTCCCTGTCCCTTATGCCAGATGGAATAATCTTTAGCTACCTGTCTAATGCAGAGAGAAGGGGACCTGGCTTTAACTGTGCTATCTTACCACCCACAGTGGGTTACAATCAATGAGTGTGGGAGTGCTGGAAGAAACTGGTAAGCAGTTATGTTGAAGTGTGAGAACTGAAGTGGGAGGAGGAGGCTAGAGAGGACAAAGTTGAGTAGTAAAGGCAGGAGATGATCAGAGCATAGACTAAGGTTTTAGGGAAAAGAACCAACAGAAATTAGCAATGGCAATATGAGGGAAAGAATTGAGATAGAGAGAGAGAGAGAGAGAGAGAGAAGAACAAGGTTGCCTGTCTGGTTCCTGCTCTGGTGTTTATCTGAGCGTATTGCCTTAGTTTACTTTTGTTAAGATGCTTATAAACCAGAGGCACCTAGAAATTAAAAATTATTTTTAAATAATCTTTGCATGAGATTTCAAAATGCAGGACTCCTCTTCCATTGAAAGAAATGCATTAATGTGAACAGGCACTGACGTTACAAAATTCTGCCTCTAAAACCATTTTTACTAACAATAAATGTTTATTTCTATGGATCTGAAAGGGAAGAATGAGAGCGAACGAGAGAGAACCTGAAGAATAAGTATTTCTGCAAGGGCACAGAATTCTTATATCCCTTTAAAAAAAATGGAAAAATCTGAAAAGAGAATCCTTTGTCTCATCAAGGCATCCCACTGATTCAGTGGAAGTGACATAGATTCCGGTGTACTGAGATATCGAATGTGGATGCAACCAAAAAAGCAATCTTTTAAATGTGTATTTCACACAGCCATTCTCATTTCTTTCATGTCTCCAAACAAGGCATAAAAAACCCCTATAGCTGCCAATAAGTCAAATTCTTTAAAAACAATAAAACTACAAAGCACTATGCCACAAAAAGCAAATAATGCAGCTCATCATCATGCAAAACAGACAGAATTCCACAGTTCTTATTAAATAATAATAAGCTACACATTTATATTTTATCATAATGTGTCTGAAGTGGCCAGTAGATGGAAGATTGTGTTCCATTTTCACATCTCCTACACAAGCCAGAATGTTTTTTTAAAAGCATACGTTGAAGACTAATTTGCAAACTGTCAAATCTAATCATAGGTCAAAGTCAATTAACTGCCTGAAATCTTTATTAATAAACAGCAAATGATTATTTTCTAAATGGATGCCAACATCCTTGAGAAATTCTCCTAGAATTCCACAGGTACAAAATTGGCAAACTTCACGCATTAAGCTGTAGGAAGGTAAATAGAAAGAGAGTGATCGCTAACATAGCGATTATGACAAAAAGCAAGAAAAGACAGGAAATCAGATACCCTTCATGGAAATAAAACAAAAAAGAAGCAGAAAAGGGAGTTTTGCCATTTACTTCAATGTGACCAGAAACAGGTGCCAAAATTAAACGAACATTCAGTTTTTTGTCTTTTTTTTTTTTTAATTTGTATTTATGTCTTGTCACTGGATCTGATCATCAATAACTTTCTCAGACAAATCTCCTATTGGCTTCAGTGGGAGCCTTTCCAGTGCAAGGACTTCGGAAATGGTACCATTCTGTATTAAAAGTGTTCAGAAACAACCCAAGTAGAGCACTGTAAAGTTCATCTCCACCTACAGTCCTTACTTAAGTATGGAAAAAAGTTTCCTTCACTTATAAACTGATGTTCTGCAAAAGATTCCCACTATCTGGAATAATGGGCTACTCCTCCATGGCTGCTGATTCAGGTAGCTCATCCAATCAGGACCCAGCCTTGGTGCTGCTGCAGCACCTGCCTTCCTCCACCAATTATTGTATTTCCATTATATTACAATTTCTGAACTATAATCTGATGTATCAAAACTGTATTACAGAGGGGATATCTCTAGTTAGGGTAAGCCCTTTGCAAAACATCTTTCTGCCAAGGCTTGCCACACCCACCTGTGGAAGTAGCAGACTCCTGTTTTCATCAATAACTAAAGAAGTCACAGAGCCCAAGGGTGCGAGTGAATTAATAAACCCACACCTCATGGTTAAAGATCATAGAACCACAGAGTTAGAAGGGACCACAAGGGTCCTCTAGTCTAACCCCCTGCCAAGATACAGGATTTGTTGGGTCTAAACTGTCCGAGACAGATGGCGATCCAGCCTCCTTTTGAAAACCTCCAGTGAAGGAGCTTTCACGACCTCCCTAGGCAGTCTGTTCCATTGTCTTGTTGTTCTTACAGTTAGGAAGTTTTTCCTGAGATTTAAAGATGACTAAATTCACATTACACCATCCAAATGAAGCACATATATCCACCTGGAGAGGCCTGGTGAATATGAGGCTAGTCTGCCACATATCAACCTGCCAAAACTTTCTACATTGACACACTCCCTCTCAGCCCAAGAAGTTGCCATACCTTCAAGAGAACAAGCCTTAATTCCCAACAGAACAAGGAAGGCCCTTTGTTTTGTAGGCTTCTCCAGTACAAGAGCAGATAGTGTGACCAGAACAGGATACAGTATCTCAAAAAAGATATCACAGAAATAGAAAAGTAATGAAAATCATCAGTGCATGGGAAGTCTTCCATATGAAGAGAGGATATTGGACCAGGTTAACTTCTGGTCTGATCCAGTATGGCAGTTCCTAACTCAGCATTGCACATAAAATCAAAGTATCCAGCCAAGCATCCAGTTTCTGTTTATACCTAGCTGAAAATTGAAATTCAGGAACAATGCTGAATCTTGGTCTATGGGTAGGTCACAGTTACGAGGAAGTGGATCAATGATAATTCATTTCCTCCAAAATCAAACAACAAAACCAATTATTCAGCATTTAAACACAGAAGAGAAGGAGTTGCTTCCTTCTGGGTTTCTTCTCTAGTGATTTGCCATATTCTCAAAAGCAAGATCCCACCCAAGATGAATAAAATCCATTGTGCTCCGTTTTATAATCCAGTATGAAACTGTTTGGCAGAGTCGTCCTCACATGATTTTCTATTATTTTTATTAAGTTGTGAATCAACTGAGATATTATTTTATTTAAGTCATAGATGCAGAATTAAAATTTTACGAGGCTACGAGATACAATTTGTTTTCCTTTATTTAGAATGAAGGTAAGTGCATTAAAAAGAAAATCCATCATAGAGTCTTAAACTTCTGCCAAAGAACTTAACGCTTAAAAAGAAACTGCATGTCCATTTCTTACATAGTCAGTTTAACAATGATGGAGGTGAATGCAATTTTGTGAAGTCCAGTACACCAGTAATAAATTAGCATTTATCAGCTTGACTTGAGCATTACATTTACTACTGAAAAGTGTTCAGTTAGAGTGATGGCTTGCACAGCGTTAATTCTGCAAATCTCGCTGATTCCAGCTGTTAGGTACAATTTAGGTACTGCATCTGCAGCCCTATTTGCTTATAGCCAGCTTTTATTTCTGAATTCATTATTTAATTTGTTTTTAGGGACTGGCTGAATTTTGAAAACTGCATGCAGGTATGAAGTAAAAGTACAAAATCGCTCAGCAATCTGCAAGAGGCAAAAATAGGGCAATAAAAAGATATGAAGTGTTATGTTTATCAAAATGCTTCTACGTCTGAATGAGTGAGGTCTGCCATTCCTGGCACATTATTTAGGTACTTTTGGAAGAAAGAAATCTGTTCAGTATGGCTTGCGATAGAAAAAGAGAAGTGAAAAACAACAGTCAAAGTCAAGAAGAGAGTAGGCCACAGAGCAAAATGTTATTAGCCTTTGGAGAAGCATTTTTATCCATCAACCAAATAACAATGAAAACAGCCCCCAATTGCAACTCATTCTTGAGTACAAAATAGCACAAGCAACGTCAAAAACATAACAAAAATATTCTCTATAGAAGATGAGGGCATTAGAAAAAGTCAAGTCTACAGTGCTGAAGGGGAAGGTAAATATAATTAAAAGAAAATGCTCCCCTCTATGACACAAAAGTGGAATAAAAGGAAAAATGATAATGAAATTGTGATGTACTCTGTATATTTAAAAGCTAAAGCAGACATTTAGAAGACAAACATCTCAAGCTCTTATCTACTTCAGCTCATACAATTTCCCATGAACTGTATTACTCACTAATCTTTACAAGCATGCAGACTGGGTTACTGAGAATGTCTTCCAAATACTCATTACAGTAAAAGAACATAAACAATGTTGCATATCTCACTGCAGTATCATTTTCTTCCTACATAAGAAATTCACATTGAAAAACCATGGTACTTGCCAACATGGTGACTAAGTAAATTAAAGGATGAAATGCCTCACTCATTTAATTCCATAATATGTTTACTCTGTTAATGTTACATGTAGAAATTAGCGCAATCGTACGACTTAACAGAAAATTATTTATATTATAACTGAAGTAGATAAAGTAAAAAGATGAAAGTTTAAGACAAGTTTTTCCTGCTCATCAGCCCAATGTAAGTTTACATAACTAAAGTACATTGGGGTAAATTCTGTTCCCACTTACAGGAATGGAAGCCTACTGATTTCAAGTTGCATTAATGTGAATGAGAGAAGAGTTTGGCACATCATCTTCTACATGGCAGCTTAAGGACTGTAACTTCCACTGCATTGTACCTCCACAACCAATACAACCCAACAGCAGTTCTTGCCCTGAATCTCTTACTGATTATACCATGAAGAGAGATTCATAACCCTGAGATACAGCAGTCCTGTCCATGGGAAGTAGAGAACATCTCATGCTGCCCAGCACTGATTCCACCAACATGTTAAAAAGTAGCACTGATGGGCTCCAAAGGAAGACTCCACTTCTACTTAAATACTTACAATTTTCTAATTCTAGTAGGCATAAGTATGGAAGAAAATACGAAATTGTGACTGATAACATTTGCAGATGACACACACATTACTAGAGTGGCAAATGATGACAAGAACAGGCCACTTATACAGAGCAAACTGGATCATTTGATAAATCGGGCACAATGCAACAATGTGATTTAGTACAGCCATATGCAAGGTCATACATCTGGGAACAAAGAATGCAGGGCATAATTCCAGGATAACTGGGGACTATATCCTGAAAAGCATGGTGGAGAACAACAACAAAGTTTAACAATAGCTCCCAGGGCTATACTGTGTCTAAAAGGGCTAATATAATCCTTAGTTGAAGAAACGGGACTATTTAGTAGGAGTAGAGAGGTATCTTTAATAACATTGCTAATCTTGAATTAATGCTCAACTACTGGAATCCACCCCATTCAGCAACTCTCTCTCTTCTGTTTCACCCAAGTTGTAGCTAGGCCAGATCCATACTCTCCTGTATTACTCTTTTAAAAAAAAAAAAACCATGGGATTTGTCACGGCAAAGAGACTCAACCAAGATTGAGAAAGGTCACTGTCCAGAGCTTAACCTACTCTTTGGCCACAAAGGCCTGGAAGTCCACAAGATGAAGGGTTGCAACTGCAGTTTGGTAAGCTCTTTGATCCAAATGAATCTCAATGCCACGGCTCAGAACCATGTGCGTTCAGCCAGTCTTTGCTCTAGCAACAGCTACCTCAAACTATCATTTTGGGGTTGGAAGTGTAGCTGGGAGCATCCTTGGGGAGGAAATACTTTTTCTCAACTGCCTTCAAGATGGGAGCAGAGGTCTGACGTATCTTCCCTACCACCTTGAGCAAATGGTCCAAAATAAAGCAGAAGGACACCACAGTCTACTAAATGGGCACGAATTCAAAGTCAGCCACCTTAGCCTGATTCTTCAGAAACGGAGGGAAAATCAAACCCTGCATGCACAGTTGCTCTCCTCTTCAGTACAGATATATTTGACATGATCGGAAGAGTCCTATCGTTCATCTGAATCCAAGCAGCGGCTTTTTCCTCCCTGATCATGACCCTGGTCCTACATAGGTAACTGATCCTGATGAGTCTACACAGAAGCCTGGAGTATTGACAGTGCTTTGAAAGGTGCCGATACTGGCTGCACAGACACTTTTCGTGCAGATGGGGTGGGGGCTACCTGAGGCTGTAAATATCTTTCCCTGGGAAACTCTGAAGGGTATTGTGGGGGAAGATGTTCAACCCTGGCCCCCTCCTAATGTGGGCCTAACCTACATCCCACCCACTCCCCTGCCCTGGAACCTGACTCCACAGAGAGCTCTGTGCAGGATTCTGGGAAGGGGAAGGGACTATGCTGACGAGGCAGTTAACCATACCCCTTCTTCCACACACATTGTTCAACCCCAAGTAACTGGACTTTTTAAAAGTGGCTTATGTGTACAAGCAGTAACTGCCATATAGTTGGAGCCGGTAGTGATCTCTATATTTAGGCTGCGTAACACTTTCCATTAAAGATCCTTATGACCTTTCTGTTAGAAGCTCTAACACTTCCACTCTTTGCAGCAGACCTTTGAAATGGAGCAGAGGCAAAGCCCTGGAGTTAGAGACATGCCTTTTGCTTTTCCCATGAAATGCCGTTCAGGTTTTGCTGAGTTACAAACTATTAAATAATGCCTCTCTCTTGCTTACATCCCTCTGGAAAATGTTGGCAGCCTGCTGACATGAGAACTCAACTTTAACTGTCTAAAGCTGGGCCCATGCAACTACCAGAGCAGCAGCAGCTCTAGTACCAACAGCACTGCACTGGGAATGCCTGGATGCCACCAGAGCAGCTACAGCAACAAGGGAGACAGTCGGACAAGATTTCCCCCATAACACCCAACTGGCACAAGGATTCAGTGTCCCATTCCCCCCAACCTGTTTTGGGGACACCACATGGCACCGGAACCTCCCACTTCCCCCTGTGTGTAGTGGGGGAGAGAGATTGACTACCTTCCAGATATAGTACATGGCACCAGCAGTCCATCCCAATCCCAGGATAGCAGCCTTCTCATGCTGTCAGCTAACATAGAGAGTCCTGCAGTAGAAGTCTGTGCTACAGTGCCGAAGGTTCAGGGTTCAAACCCTGGTGATGATGCCTGCTGGAGGGGTTGTACATAACATAATTTGTTTTTATCCTTTTCCTTAAAAAAAAAAAAACTAGGAAATACATACATTAAAAGAACATTATTTAGGTTGCAAATTCAAACACTGGAAAGTCCATGGAATCTTAATTTGCCACCCTTAGCACATGCATTATAAAACAGGTACTTTAGAAATTTTTACTCTAAGTGAATTGAGAGCCTAAATCCCATCGAAGTCACTGAGGGTATGTCTACACAGAATTTAAAAAATAACCAGGGCAACGAGTGATAGAGCCCAGGTCAACTAAATCAGACTTGTGGGTCTTGCGCTGAGCTAAAAATAGTAGCGCAGACGTTTCCAAATCAGGTTGGGACCCAAACTCTGAGCCCTTCCCCCTCACTGAGTTTCAGAAGTCGGGCTCCAGCCCAAGCGGGAAAGTCTATACTGATGTTTTTAGCCCCGCACTGGAAGACTGAGTCAGTTGGCCCAGGCTCAAAGACTCACTGCAGTGGATTTTATTTTTTTTTTCTGTGTAGATGTACCCTTAGGCACCCAGGTTGCTAAGTACCTATGTCATTTTTCAAAATAGGACCTACACACTTTTGAAAATTTTATCCACAGTCATTAATTACATCACCATATACTACTTTTCCATACAACCACTGCCTCATTCAGCAAACACGGAGGATACACAAGGGGACGGAATCATGGCTGTACAGGCAATCATAAATCTGTCATTTCTTAACTTTCAGGTATTGGACTTTTCAACTTCAATAACTTTCTTTGATCTTTTTAAAATGTAATAATACAAATAAATACTGCATATATTCTTGATGCTTAACATATTAAATGCATAGCATAGATACTACAGAAAATCCCACTGAAAGATAGCAACAGCATTGATTAATCATAATTATTCCATTCATACTGTATCAGGTCAAGGAATACACATCAATGCAGCACAGCCTAATACTGTTTTCTGAGCACTGTGATACTTTGTTTTCATGGGGTGAGTGTAGAAAGACGGCTTTCACAATGAATTTTGTGGCTTTTGTTGGTTTAAGTCCTTCCACAGTGGGAGCTGGGTTTTCAGACCCTAAATACTTTTCACAGTACTTTTTTTAGGATTTAATAAACTACAGAAATTAACTGTTGTCTGTCAAAAATTTTATTACAGAAGTACATAAAGTACTGCCTTTTTCTGACAGACTTAGGCAAACGTTTTCTACAGCTGCCTGTCCTAATCACCATTATCTAAAGTAATAGCTACTGGCAATAGCAAAACTCATCACCTGCAGTCTCCCTTGCCACTGTACTCTACAGACAACAATCTTAAGGCAAACAGATGTTTCTGCCATTTTAAACCACAGGAAATGGACTGACTTTCTCCTTTTTCCCTTTCCTAGAAACAAATACTAGCAAAGAAAAACACTGGCACAGCTGTACTCAACACTTTCCTTATAACAATGTATCTGTGTGGGAGGCATGTGATGACTGCAAATATGGAGACAAACAGGCCAGGGGAATAAAATGTAGTATGCAGAAGAACAACAAAAAATCATTCACTAAAAATCAGAATGTTAATGGATTGTATATTAAATTGTTGCATTAGAGGTAGACTAGATTACTCAGGGGAATAGCAATGGAATATACAAAAGCCTTCACTACTAGATCACTGGTAAGAATCCTGTCTTGTTTGGTAATGTCCAAATGCCTACGTGAAATGAGTTGAGGATCGCAATCCAGTTTCAAGTGAACAAATGTCCACATCACCAAAAATCTCCACCACAGTGGTATCAATGTCAGATGTCAGGGATTTGAATGGAGCATAATGACTAGATTGGCATGGGCATGGTGACTAAATTACAGTCTTTTTTTTTTTTTTAAGGAGGTCTCTCCAGGTCAGGATTGAGGCACATAAGTGAAAACTCATAGTACTGCTGCCTGTGCTGTACTTTTTCTGTGAATAAACAAAAGACTTCAGTTTCCATTGCTGTCAAGCTGGCACCTTCCACAACATCAGATTCACATTAAAGGGGAAAAATATTATTGAAGTTACTGCATTGCAGTCTCACCTCATTAATAGGGGAAAAAAAACTTTGAAGAAACTATTACAAGAAAAAACATTGTAGCAAACCCAACTGCTGTATGGGATGATTATGAAATTATACTGTAAGTAATAAAAGCTTATACTGTAGCAAAAAAAGATTTTTTGGATAGTGCTTCTGTGGTGAAATCCATATACTAACAGATACATTCATATTGCCCTCTGGTGGTCTAAAAGTAATATTTCTAGCTGCATTACTTGAATTGTTAATCTGAACCATCTATCTCCTAACTCTCCATGGTTAAGGTCACTATGCCCTCCCTTAACCTTTAGCCCTCTCAAATCCACTTCTCTTCTTGTATAGGATGCAGCCAATACCACTTTGTTTGTTCACAAAAAAATTGCATTTGCTTATACATGTGTACTGTGTGTGAGACTCATCCTTCTGTGCATATAGCCTAAATAACTGGAATTTAGTAGCGGAACTAAGCTAGGGTTAATTAACGGGATGCCCATCCCATGCACTGGCTGTGTAGGAGACTTTTCATGACAGCTATTCCTGGTGTAGGTTTGAATAGTTACCACTTTCCTCTTGCACTCACACAGGACTGGACTATTTGTAGATCCAGTGACCCTCACTTCTGTTTCATTCTGCAGGGAATGGTCATGGTTGCAGGGCTAGCTGTACCTCCATCCCCTCTATGGCCTCTCTCCGTGCATCTCCTAGGTCTTAGGCCTCATGCCTTTATTTCTCCTGCAGCAGTCTCCCCCACTCTTAGACTTGGTGCTGGCTTCAGCACCCATCCATTTTTAATCTACAGGTCTGACTGTGTTCAAGCACCTGCAGTTCTTCCATTCAGGATTTTGTGACTGGTGTACATCATGATCATGCAGCCTTCTTAAAACAAAAGTATTTGTTCATTTAGCAGTAGAAACAAAGCATTAAAGAAAAAGAAAGAAACATATCCATCTTACCTAAAGCCCTACCATACTAGGATGTGACTTAAGCATGCCTAGCTTTGTCCAGACATCCCAGGAGAGTGCCCACATCTCAGTCTAATTCCCCAAAACAATTCCTCTCCCTGTCTTGAGAGAAAGTCCCTTATTAATTCTTCCAGAGTTCCTTTGTTTAGCGTTCATAGGCTTTTTCCTGTCCCTCTCCAAACCAGTTTTGTAGGTTGGCTGGAGAGAAGGCAAACTCATGCAAATAGTCCTGCCATTATTCCTTGACAGATGGCTTATCTTGTGTCATTCTTTTCCTTCTGTTTTTTCCAGATAGACTCCTGCGAGTTAAATCAGTATTGTCATGCACAAAACAATGATAGGAGCCGCTCTGTAACAATTCATGAATACTGTAAGTTTTCCTAATACATTACTCCTATTCACGGTTCAATTTGAGTCCCCTTCATGGCATGCAGAAGCCCTCCCCACAGCCACACCAATTCTCCTGAAGGGTTAAAGTGGTGCTCATGTAACATGGAAAGCCTGGTGAAGGCCCTCTTAAGTGAGTGGATTTAACCCTAAATGCACTAACTGGATAACTATGTGACACTACATACTCCTTTGTGGGCTTTTTGTGGATACAATGGGTCTGGGTAGATTTATATAGTTTCCTGAAATGCAACCACATTTGAAAACGTGGCTTGTAGCATTTCACTACTCTATTCTTCTGTCCTGATTTTCCTCTACTTACATTTATATAATTTCCACAGAATAAATTAAGCTGACTGAACGTTAAGGTTGCACTGCTAAGCATTCAAAAGTCTGGCGATGTCAAAATTAAGAAAGCACGCTCAGCCTTAGCTTTGTCCCCTTGGAAGTATACAGTAGGATACAGTCTTTAACTGCAGGATCATGTGAGATACACCATAAAGTTAGAATGTTCCAGCAGATTTAATTTATTTTACACAATACAATCTTTTCTCTCTAATTAAATCTACTAGCCAGTGCGGGAGGCAGGATTGTGCTTCCACCCTGCTGCTTTGGAGATGGCACTGCAAGTGGCATTATCCAGGAGCAGTCCATGAGTTCAGGGAAGCAGGAGAGTGTGGTGATGATGGAGAGAGAGAGATGGACAAGGAGAAAGGCTCCCAGCACCCTTTCCCATCTACTGTACCTATAGAGAGGCAGTACAATATGCCCCTTAGTCTGTAGTATGTGATGTAAATACAGGAGGAAGTAGTCCCAAGGGGAGTGGATGAAAATGAAAAGTGTCAGCAAAGCTGTCAAAGGTGCATATTAAATGAAATAAGAAAAGGAGGCACCTTAGAGACTAACAAATTTATTTGAGCATAAGCTTTCGTGAGCTACAGCTCACTTCATCGGATGTTAAATGAAATGTATCCCATGAATATTACCACCTCGTGTGACATACACTCATAAGGCAGTCCCATCACATGAAATTCTTCAAAACTGAACTAGTGCTGCTTTAATTATTTTCAGTTTTATCCTTGTATCCACTCATTGTCTTGCTTTTTCTTTGTTTCTATACTTCACAAGTGTTTTTAATTTCCAAAGGTTTCTTTTAAGGCTTTCAAGCTCCCTGTACTGTGGTGAGACAGTTTTAAGGAATTTTATGTTATAAGCAAATCATTTAAGGATTCTTCCAAAGGAAGGGGGGAGGGGGGGGTGTACTCTGTGATCCCTTTGACAAGAGCTTGCAGTATTACAACATCAAAAGCAGGTGTTCAGTTTCCAGTGGCTTTTATTTCTTGACTAAAAGCATGTGGTTTGGGTGCATTTGTAAGATATCACATCTCTTTTGCATTTTACAGACTCCCTGTCATTGAAAATACTGTCATTGAATTAAACTTCAAGGAGGATTATTTTCAACTCTAACTGAAGACAACACATTATGATATTAAAAGGTAATCAAATGGGGACATACACATGGAGGAAGCTGGACAGACTTATGTAGCTGGAACTCAGACAGAGCTTGTTTTATTTTTCACAGCTTTCATGTGATTGAACAATTATGTTTTTGATTCTTTTTAATTCTGTAAATGAACAGCATGCTCATGAAAGTGAGGGATTAATAGCACTGGCAGGAGAGAGATATAGCATGGCAAGGTGTATGTAAGTTTCATCATACAGCTCTGCCAATGTACCTCAGTCCTGACCTGCTATTCCAGTCCTTGGTCTTTTCTGAACAGTTTGCCAGTTCTACTGAATTGTAGCAAATAATATGGGGGGAGAAGTTTGAAATGTTGACAAATGGAACCTAGGATAAGACCTAAATCTCCTAATTCATTCGCACTTTTACCTCACACAGAGCGCTCACAAGCACATTGCACTGGGGTCATAAATAGCCACATTCTCTTTATACACATAACTAACATTTCTTGCCAGACATAACAAGAAGCATGCTAATTTTTTGGCCATGAGCAACCTTTGTCAAGGTAGCTCACAAAACAACAATTGGGCCTTCAACTATCTTTAATGTACAAAGGTGACAACAGTGTTTGAGCAGATTTCATGTCTGCTTACAATGTAAGTGAAACAGAGTAATCTTAATTCTGTTGCCCAAAGAACATTTTCTTAAATGTAAACTTCATGCTGCAAAATCCCCAAGAACTTTGTGAGAGTTAATTTGTTTGTGAGAAAGAAAATTAATTTGGGGAACAAGCAACTTATTCCCGAAATCATAAGAGCTTATTTTCCTTCAGTTAAAGTTTATAAAGCTCTCTGGGATCCATTCAGATAAAAGGAGATATATAAATGCAAGATCATCATCACTGTTTGTTTTGTATACAACATATATTGCTTCCCCCTTTCTTCTGGTGTGTGGGTGTTGGTATGTGTGTGTGTAGTAATTTGCAGCTGACCCACAGCAAATTATTAACCATCTCTTCCCTATGCTGGTGCAGCTACTCTGCCCAGTGAGCAGAGGGTGAGGTGGAGCAAAGGCTCCACCTAATTCCCATCTCTCCCTGCCCATCAGCTCTTGTGAAGACGCAAGCAACCAAGTAGCCCTAGTTATTCCTACACACCTGGAACATCCAAGGTCCAGGTAGCCCATGTACAGAGGGTTCTTACACCATGCAGGCACACAGTCTTAATCAATCTAGCCCAAAGAAAACTATGCTTAAACAGAGGTTTACCCCTTCACAGCCCATCTTTTCCTCTTATGTGTAACAGTCAAATTCTGTGGTCAAATTTTCACTGAAGTCACTCGGAGTTTTGCCTAAATAAGGACCGCAGGATTGTGAGAGGCTAAAGGTTTATTACTGATTTTCTCGTAACAGTCAATTTTACAGAAATAGCATGTCATCACAAATCCAGGGTTATGATTTCACAGCAGGTGCCAAAAGAAGGAACATGGGGCTCCAAGGGAAGAAGTCCTAAGACAAACACAAATATCTAAATGGCAAAGTCAAATGAAGTTTGTGCAAAGGTGTTTTTTTGAAAGCAAGAAAATCCCTCTTTGAAATATCAGAGGGTCAATCACGGATTTATTTCAAAAATTTGAATTAGAATAAATGCTACCTGAATGAAGTCTGAGACATTTCAGTGAGTCTCCTAAGTAGAGAAATAAAACGATTTTATGCAACACTTTTTATAAAGTAATAACAATAAAAATTGTTGTGGACAGTGCTTTCATGAGGGATCTTCAGTACACTACACCAGAAGAAAATACTTCACTATTCCACATTCTAGATTTTTTTTTCCTACGTTAAAAACTTTTTCCTAGTCTAGATAATTTTATTTTGTCAGCCAAGTAATTTCTATTGATATTTCTACTAATTATAGGAGTCCTAAAATACTGAGCAAAAGTATTAATAAAAAAGTTAATTTCAGCCAACAAAGCCATTTAGTAAAAGCAGGCCATGCTACAATACAGTCTATCCAAGCAGTGACAGAGAGTAACAGAGGCAACACACTCAACCAAACAAGTGCTTTGGATCACTGTAGAGAGAATTCCTTTGGACAGGTCGGGAATGTTAACCAAACCTTCAACCCTTTTTATTCACAACGAGAGTTGGTATGATTCAATTCCTTTGAGGTAAAGGAGATAAAAGAGGAACAGGGACTCTTTGCAACTGAGGTCCAGCCTACCCCCAGAAAAAAAAATCTTTAAGTTTAGCCCTAAGCACTAACTCTTTAAGTCTCTCAGGTGACCACATTATCTCCAAGCTACATTTAATTCAGGACGAATTAGTATAAATTGCCAACATGTTACATCTATTTTGCAGCAGATCAGAACAAGGACCAGTCATGAAACTACTATGAAAAGTTATAATACTTCCTAGTAAATGATAAGGCTTTGTCAGACACGGAACTATTAGGATGCTCACTTGACAAAGCTGTCACACATTTAACTTTTACTAGTCTCTTAAGAGTGGACAGAATAGCTCAAAAAGGAAAACTATTATTCTGAAATAATGGCTGCTTAGAGGTCCCTCTTATCATTAGCAACAATTACTCCATACAAGGAGGATTAGGTTGGAGGTTTTTAAAATGCGGAATAACATTTTTATTAATAAATCAAAAGTTATCACGTAGCAACATTTGTGAATTGAAGAACTGAGTTACTTGTGCCTGAAGAAAGCTGTAAACATCTACTGGAGATGGGAGGACAGCTCCACAGCATGTTAACTTTCCAGATGGAGCCCTCCCAATCTTACCCGCCGCCAAGAGAAAAGGGAGTTTGTAGCATTCAACGCAATCTTGCAATAGCTAAAAGATCAGCAATGAAAAGCAACACCTTTATGGAGAGTTAATCTGACTCATGTCCCTCCTGTACAGACTGAGTTCTAGTTCCAATCTACATTTAATAATAATCAAAACAAATTTTACACATGCCTTCATCCCTAGGCACTCTGATATCCTTAGGCACTTGTCATTTTAAACATTTATTGCTCACCAATTTATGAGTGTTTCTAAGCTGCACTGCACATCCACTCCTTGGTAAGAATTTTATTTTATTTTACATTGCAGTAGTCTATAAAGTTTAAAGAAACTTAGCATTTGTTTAAGCAGTGGAGAAGTAATAGCACACAACAGAAAACATACAAACCTCTGATTGTACATGCCCCGGAAGTTATAATTTGCTCTATAGTTTGGGATTGGCTTTGGATCTAGTGGCCTGTAGATGGCAGGCTCTCCCCTTTTCATAGCCAGACCATTCAGCTCCACTGTTGGAGTTATACTGCCTGTAATAAATAAGACCATATGTAAGACTCTTCAACAGTAAAGCATGTTAAAACCATACATACAGTGTTGGGGGTGGGTGGGAAGGCTGTAAAACAGATCTTGATTTTCCTACTAAACTAAAAAAGCAGTGACTAAGAAGTTGCATCAAATTCCAGTATAAAATGGGGGTACAGATCCAACCTTAATCAATAAATGTAAACAAGCACTTAAATTGACATCTTCATGTATTCTCTTGGAATCTGGGCAGACAACTCTGCCCATATGTGATTACTATTATCAGACTGGTTTATCAGCTTTGAACAATCTCAAGAACGCCTTTAAAATACTATGAAGCTTTTTGAAATTAGTACCAGTAAAAGAATCACGTTTCTTTCCACTGGATGCCACTAAATAAATGGATGAAAACCAAAAATCTCTTATACAAAAAGTTTACAGCTATTGAAACAAGATAGCAGTAGCATACATTACTGTAATAATTTAATAACAATTTGATAGAAGTCAGAACTAAATGATTTCGTTTCAAGAGATGAGAGGTAAAATCTATGACTAAATTAAAAACTTTAACTTTAGTAACTTATGAACTGGAGACTAAATTCATTAAAATTTAGTGCTACTACAGCCATCTCCTGGTCAAAGAGTGCAAAATAGTAAACAAACAACTACCATTGTGTGTGTAATTATTTATTCTCCATAATGTCAAATATGAGGCTGCAATAATCATAAAATGCCTTATTTAAAAAGCAAAACCATTAGAAGACTCAAATCATTTAATATAACTGTCTTGTTATTTATTTCAGGGGAAATCTCACTGGCAAATTATAAACCAAAATGTGTCCCACTTCTACAGCGAGAAGAAAAATCCAAACTGAGTTTAAATAGGTGTATTCCATTATCTAAAACTATAATCAGATGTGGGCATTAATCCAGCCCAGAAGAGCAATAATTATAATAATAATAAACCAGTTATTTGGGTTTTATGTGCCAATGTTGCAGGTTTTATGCGGTGCTAGGCTAAACTACCACTGAACACAATTTTGAGTTTTTCCTCAAAGGAAGGACCGCAAGGACTGCAGAATTGGACTTCAAGTGACTATGAATTCAGCTACACAATAAAAATACAGGTAGTTACTAGATCAAAAGATACCTGTGCTTTGAAAGAAAAGGTCTTAAACAAAGATGACAGCATCATATGAATGCCTGTATACGCAATAGATTTTTTAACTTTAAGGGAAATTCTTATTACAGGCAGTCCTCGGACTTACAACACAATTGGTTCCTGAAAATTGCGTCGTTAAGTCAAAACGTTGTAACTCGGAACTGCAATCCGCTCCACTGCAGGACCAAGTGTCATAAAGTTGAAACCAATTGTCATAAGTCGAATCGGGGTATCAATTCAGAAACGTTGTAAGTGCCGTTCGTCATAAGTCAAGGACTCCCTTTATTCTTTTTTCTATTCCATACTTTTCAATTAAAAATATTAGAAGAGGCTAGTCCAAAACTCCTATCACCTGTATAACATGCTGCCACAACAAGAGCCAAATCCAAGGCTCTTCTTCCTCAGGGTGCTGCACCTGCTTCCACTGAACTAAACAGCAGAAGTCCCACTGACTTCAGTGGAAACAGGATCAAGCCCTGAGCCAGAGGATCTGGAAGAGTTATAGGAGTAATATGCTCAGCCCTAAGGGAGTGGAAGATGGGAAAGAAAACCCTAGATTGTTCACAAACAATCCCTTCTAGACAAGGCTCAGGTCACTATTGATGGGATCTGGAGAAAGGTTTATCCAGCTCTCCTCAGTCAGACAGGCCCTTAGTGCAAAGTGAATCTTTTTGAAAGTGGTTGAGAGAAAGTAATGAGGAATAATCGTAAAACAAATAAAGGGATCTTTTTATATTTCATTAATTACTATTTTATCAGACAAGAATAAGTCACTGAGCATGTGACTGAGATTCATAAGCACCGAGGGATGCATTTCCTGTGTTTGTATTTTATTTTCTCATGTACACCAGGTTATGTTGCGTGCAGCGTGCAACATGCAAGTAACATCTCCAGATGAAGGGCACATGACTCCACAAACGTCCTTCTGATTAACTGAATAATAAAGTATGCAGAACTAGCTGGAAGAAATAATTTATGTTGCTACAAAGGAAAATCTATTAGGCAGGGAATTATGTACTGAAATTTTTGTGCCAAATTCTGCCCAATTTCTATATTCACCTTCAGCGGCATTGCACATGGAGTAAGTCAGGTAGAATTTGGCCTTTTCCCTGAAAAGCCAGTTTGCAAGCTTCAGTATTCTTACTAATGTAAAAATGGTCAGTTCAATCTTGTTACTTTTGCGCTTAGTTACTGTTGATCACATAAACTGGCTTGTACCTTTACCTTCAGAGGTGAGTCTTGCAGAAGTAAATGTATTCACGTGCAGTTCAGCAGCTTCTGCTACAGCAGATAAAAAGAATTACCATGCACACTCACTGTAAGGTTCTTAATTATATGTTACCTTATCTTCCAGCTCTACTTATGCCTACTATAAATACTGTATAACCTCTATAAAGCATCTAAACCTGCTGTTCCATGACAAACAAGAAGATTCATTATTTGGAGGGAAATGAATAGGCAACATACCTGGGTTATTATTAATGTTATTTTTGGGTGGTCTGGGAGTTGGTTTGGGAAGGTTCGTTTTGTTCAAAGCTTTGCTAGCAGCAGCATGTTGAGCCTTTTTAATACTGCTCCCTTCCGCTTCCCATGTCTGCTCACCAAGATTCAGCTGCACTGTGAACATCTTCAAAAATATAAAGAACAGGTAAATAATGGCAAGACTGTCACCAAGGTGACTTAGAGCAATACATGTGAAACACTACCCAGATGGAGAGGAACTGCATGCCTTTATTTGTTATGATACTTTGGGCCAAATTCTGCTCGCAGATGTATGTATAGGGTTCCCATTGAAGTCACTAGGCAACATTTGGCCTTTAAATATAAAAATAAATCACACAACATCACACCAGCAATCACAAAAAGTGTTATAAAAGTCAAATAGTAGAAACTAAAGTATCAACCTGATATTCTTGGAGGGATACAAAAATTAAATTTAAGAGCCTGATTCTTCAATCTTGTATCTGTGTGGTCACTTACACAAGTGAGAAGTGGGTATGAAAGGTTTTATTCCCATTTTGTATGGGTGTAAATGACTATAGAGCTTCAAGAAAGTAGAGAATTGGGCCTGAAGATTTTTACTCAATAAGAGCCATACAATATTTTTTCTAACTCAATTTTTCTTCAAAAAAATAAAGCACATACACTCAAAGCAAAAGCCCTGGCAACCAACGGTTTTGTTCAACAGTATAAAGTATACAAATATTGTGTTGTCTTAACTTAATTTTGTTTCTTTAACATGAGCTCTATAATGCAGATTATGAACTGAAATAACTCAGATTTAACAAAGTTGGCTATTGACTCAACTCTAAAAACTTAAAAATCAATAGTAAAGAACAATCTCAAGCAAACAATTCATCACAGAGTAACAACCAAGCATTATAAAGTGTGAAAAAGAAATCCTAAAGGATCTCTATCATAAGCATATAATAATTGTGCCATTTACATTTATGCAGTTTAAATTTAAAATGCAGCTCTCATAACACTCCACAACGGAGGGTAGAAAAAAAAAATGAATTAATTTTCTTTCAAATATCAAAGTATTTGACAAAAGTATTAATCCAGATTATAATCTCACATGCACATGATACATTGCAGCTTGCCTTGACAAACATACTACTATACGTTTTGGAGATCCACATAAATATGTACATGAGACTAAAAGGTGAAATTAAATCTTTTATTTAGTTGTTTGGTCTGTCTAGGTGGTTTTTTTTGTTTTTTAAAAGTGAGTTAAATGTGCTAGATCAGGAACCACAAATGTAGAGCTGGGTGCAACAAGGTGGGCTCAAAATGTGCATGCACATGCCACACCCACAAAACACTTGCATATGATCATGCAAACTGGGTAACTGCTTAAAAACTAGTTCTATATTGCATGTGCCTGTACAAATACATATTGAATTTGTGAACACATCTCTTTCTGTTAAACTCAGCTTTGAAAATTTGGCCATGTATGTCCCTGAGAATTTTAGCCCAGGTCCCAGTATTACAGTTCACATCACCAGTTAACACCTCATTTATCTCAGTTATAGCACAGAGTGTTAAGATACAAGAATTCAAGATAATAAATAATAATAATAATAATAATAGTATGCTTAGTTGAGTTCCATAGCTAGAAAACTGACTGATAGAAGTCTCCTGCAAAGAACGAGAAAGAGGTGGAAATTTAATTAAAGAGATCAAATTGGCCAAAAACATTTTTAAAAGTCTCAAATAATCAATTAAAGGCTTGGAAACTTGGGTCCCAGAAGCCCAGAGCTTGGCTATGGTTTGATATGCATTCTGGATAATTTTCTGAGGAAGTTTTTATTCCCTATTGTGACAGTGCCCCCCATAAGGCTTTATGGAATTATACTTATGAATGTATATATGACATAACTAGAATGATTTATATGTTTTATGCTACGTATGCCACATAACATATCTCTGTAAAGGTTATGATCTACTGAATCTATTAATCCTATTTGTATGCATGTATCATTTTTGTACATATCAAAGTTATGAATATTGGCTCCATACTTGTTTGATTCCGAGTAGGTTTTAGTGAAGCAGTTGGTCAGCTTCCTGAGAAAAGACTATTCTCAGTAAGTGCCCAATCAAGAAGCCCTTAAGCCAACGATGAACTTGGAGACGCTTTCCCAGGAATGTGGCTTGGCTGGTAAGGAACTCAGTCATGCATGGGCACGTGACTTGGCCAGGTGACTCCAAAACTCCATTTTGTAGCTGAACTTTGCATAGGAGAGAGGAGGGAGTCTCCACCCACAAGAGAAAGTCTATTTAAACCCCGGGGAGACCCCTCCATTTTGTCTTCAGCTGGCTAAAGAGAGCACTTCTCCACCCCCCAAGGATACCTGAAAGAAACTAGAACAAAGGACAGTTACTAGAGGGGGTGTGAGTGATTGCTGGACCCAGACTAGAAGGAGACTAGTCTGTAAAAGGAAGCTTACTGGGTGAGGATTTTATCTGTATTTAGTTTTTATTACCATACTAGACTTAGACTTGTGTGTTTTATTTTATTTTGCTTGGTTAATTCACTTTGTTCTGTCTGCTACTACTTGGAACCACTTAAATCCTACTTTCTGTATTTAATAAAATCACTTTTTACTTATTAATTAACCCAGAGTATGTATTAATACTTGGGGGGGGAGGAGCAAACAGCTGTGCATATCTCTCTATCAGTGTTACAGAGGGCAAACAATTTATGAGTTTACCCTCTATAAGTTTTATACAGGGTAAAACGGATTTATTTAGGGTTTGAATGCCATTGGGAGTTGGGCATCTGAGTGTCAAGGACAGGAACACTTCCTAAGTTGCTGTCAATTAAGCCTACAGCTGTTAGGGGACGTGGTTCAGACCTGGGTCTGGGTTTGCAGCAGGCTAGCGGGTCTGGCTCAAACCAGGCAGGGCACTGAAGTTATAAGGTGACGGCAGAAAAGCAGGAGCAGAAGTAGTCTTGGCACATCGGGTGGCAGTCCCAAGGGGGGGGTTCTGTGATCCAACCCATCAAACATATATCTATCTTAATTACATTACAGCAAAACCTAGAAATGAAACACTTGTCACAATTTGTGTCCTTTCATTCCACTTCTCTTTCTTCTGCATGTAGAGCTTTTTCTTCTCCTTCCTGATCCTGCAACATGCTGAGTCCCTCAACTCCCTCCCATTCCTTTGCACTACTGTCTAATCTTTTTGCCTTTTTTTTTAAATTGGTTTATCTCCTAAAACCCAATGGAAGCCCAGCACCGGTGGCCAATTTGACAACCCAACTGAGAACAGTACTCTCCAAAAACTTGCCTACGCTCAACAACGTTTGTACAGAGGGCACAGTTTCCAGCCACACTCTGATCAGAGCCTCAGGAGTGGCAACCTCTAGCAATTGTAATTTACTGCAGGTGAGTTCCTCCTTTCTGTGGAGCACTTATTTGCTTCTTTACATTTGATCACAACTGTTAATACTTACTTGCCAGAAAAAAAACCAGAACAGGAAGAAAAGGAAAACAGAGTTTACTGGCATCTATGTCTGTCATACAGACTGCCTGCATTACACTAGATGTCTCCGAATTTTATGAAAACCACTAGAGAAGGGAGCAAAATATACGCAACAGGAAAGTAGCCCTTGGCACACTGTGTCCAGGCAGTCACATGGGAGATAGCAGCAGTTCATGCCTTTAGGGTATAAGTTTTTTTCAGACAGAGACTTTGCTTTGTTTAGCATATTTTACCCGTTGTAGAGCACCATGTTCAGTAATAGAAATAAATACACAATAGCTACTATAGCAATATCATAATAACTTCTATGTAAATGTTTTCTGTGGGCCAAAGCATTGCAACTATGTCTGATCTTATTAACGTCACCCCCATTCTTCCTCACACTCATCCCTTCTTTGTTTGTTACTTGTTGGGTCATTTCTAAATTAGACTGTAAGCTTTTAAGGGCAGGGACCTAGCCTTTTTATAACCATACGTTCTGTAAAGCACCTGGAACCCTTCGGGGACTGCAAACATAATGATTAATTATAACAAAAGATACACGTAATAGTTGAACAGAGCTAAGCATCAAGAAAAAGTTGTACACTTGCCTATTGCTCAGATGAACTTCTAAACTCAGTTCCTAGATCTATATAGAAAGCATCCAGCAATTTTAAGACATTAGCCTCTTAGGGCCCAAATTAGGAAATCCCCACAAAAGCACTGCTGACAAAGTACAGAAATCTAGCAGAGGCCTAAGGTATTTCATTAGCAGGAATTTTTACACAGATGATAAAACGTACATATCTGCATTAAAACCAAAGTGAACTATTCTGCATCCTGCTGTGTTTCTGGACTCTAACATGCAGAAGTGAGATTATAAATCTAAAGTAACAAAAATCCCTTGATTATTGATGAATGTTCAGGGAAGGTACAAGCAAAATGAACCTTCCTGTATGCACCTAACATTTCATAGATTTCTATGGCATAGTAGTTGAACAATGGTAGCATAACAAGTAAACAGGAGAACCAGCAGTAGAAGGGTTAATGAAAGAATCAAGTATATGTAACCTGAGAAAAACAGAGCCAAAACCCGAATCCCGCAAGGTCCTGGGTGCCTCTGTAAGCATGAAGTACTTTCATCGCCCACTGATTTTGATAGACACTGTTGCCATGAACTTTGTGTTTGTCATTACACCAGTGCAAAATGGGTGCAAAACACTGCCAAACCAGAATGGTAGTGTTTTACTCCCACTTTGCACTGATTACAATGCAAGGTGCAGCATCAGGAGGGCACATACAGAACTTCTTAGGAGAGGCTAAGCAACTTGCAGAAGGCTGGATATTATTAACAGAACTTTGCTCAGCTGCTCTGTTCTGAAGAGCAGAGTAGACGCTAAGAAGGTTCTCAAATATAAAAATCTCATTTTTGCTCTCTCAAGCTGAATTTTTTAGTCATCTTCTTGTGACTCTGCCCTTACAGAGGGAAGAAATTTGAAAACTCTTTCAGGTAATATGCCTTTTTAGGTCCACGGTCATCTGAAACCACCCTGACATGTTCTCACAGATCACAGTTGACTATCAAAATAGGATGCAAGACTAGACAAAAGACACTAAGTACTTTAACACCACTGTGAGACTAAAGACCCATTGTCACTGTGGGCTACAACAGGGTTTAACGGAAAATACTGTGATAAATACTTTGTTGCTTTAAAACACAGATTAGAATCAGAAGATTTGCTATCCATATAACCAACTTTATGGAGACTAAATAAAATGATTAACACAAAATAAAATGGGAAAAGACTAGCCCAGCAGTCTGTTAGCAGTGGGTCTGCACTGCCCATCAAAGGGATCCGTGTGCAATTCTCAGAAGCAGACTGCTAGGGTCCCTGGACGGGAAAGAGCGCTTTGTGCAGCTCAGCAGCGAACCCCGGCCATGAATGATAAAGGAAGGGTGTGTGATGGACTCTGAAGAGATCTTAAGAGAAAAAGATGAAGCCAAGAAGCATGATCTCAAGGGTCAGAGGATAAGTAAGGCAGAAGGCGATGATGAAAAGATTCTCAGGGCTCCAAGAGCGACACAGAAGAACTTCCTAAAAAACATAACAAAAACAAAGCAAAACAAAACCCCAACACTATAAACCTGATCGTGTTCGACAAGTGCACTTGTCCAAACCATGACATTATCTGTTCATAACTTAAGGTATGCCTCATAACCTGGAACTGTAACCTTACCTTGGCATGAGCAGGCCCTCTTTCATTCAGAAGCTTATACAGGGGTTGAACTCTATTGAAACGGGCTAACTCATTTACCAGACACATTGGAGTTTTCTCTTTGGGGTTTGCCATGTTATCTTGGAGAGGAGCTGTAAATAAAGAGTCTGTAAAGTTTTTGTGGAGAAATATATTCTTCACAACTTTGCAAAAAGTAGTAGTATGTTTAAAAAAGAAAAATACTTTGGCTAAAAAAAACCTCATAATACGCTAAAAATATGAGATTGTGTTAATGCCAACAAAACTGCACTTTGATAATACAATGTTTAATACTATTTACATATTTCTAATTTGAGAACACGTTTTTTTATTAGTGACCATTTCAATTACATGCAATACACAAAATCTTTTTAATAAGGAAGACAGTAGGTGGACGTTTATATATTTTAACTTGTACGTTAAAACCGTGTCCCTGAAAATTCCATTCTGCTCTGTACTCTTTATTGGAATTAATTGTTCTTTCAGGGTAATTTCTAAACACTTAAACACAGAAGACAAAAAAACTGATGAACACCTTGTGGTCCCACACTTGTTTCCCCTCATTCCTTCGCAACATTCTTCAGACCTCTCCGCTACTACTAGTGTCTGTGTGGGTATCTCCCCAACTTCGTTCTTTCAACAATTTTGTGGATTCTATTCTGTTTTCCTAAACTCAGATTGTTTATGTACTATATGTTTCTTTAATGTCTTTCTCCTGCTATTTTTTTCTTTCATCTTTGAATCTACCCCCAACACAAACTTGCACTGCTGACTTATTTTGGGGTAACATTTTACTGTATTTTATACCCAATTGAGAACAAGAACTATAGCAGTTATTAGGCAAGAAAGGAAATGCCATTTTCTGCCAAATAGACTGAAGATATTTTGTTCTAGGGAAGGAAAATGCATTTGGATAACTTCCTGGCTGTACTAAAACTTCATTATAAAAGATTCACACAGGATGTGGCAGAATAGTTTATTTTTTTCGGGGCTTCCATATCTCTTAAGAATGCTCTATCAGAATTCGACTAAAGGAACTTAATTCTGTAAACAGCATTTGAAACCAAAACATTTTTCTACAGAGTTTTGTTTCTTTAGTTTTTATTTTCTTTAGGACCTCACCCACTTATCTTAAAAACTCATCAAGTGGATTCCATTGCAAAATAAAAATAAGTATTCTAAGCGAAACATCTCCTTACCTGGTGAGTTGCTAGAAGGTGCAGAATCCACAAGACCAGCTGTTGGACTGTTACAGCTGGCAGCTGATTCTGAAATGGATCCATTCATTGAGGTCTGCAGACCCAGTGAACTTGCATTTGTTACTGATGGGGGTAGCACCGGAGGGGGAAGGGTAGGTCCAGAGAGGTTTGCTGCGGTCTGAATTTTAACTTGTGCCATTGTCTATCACTGCAATAAACAAAGATTTATAAGCAGAGTGCATTCAGATTTTTTGAAAGCAAATGGAAGTATTAATATCAATACTACTTTACACTGCACCTTTCATGCAAGGCTTTCTGCAAACATTAATGAATGAAGCCTCACAACACCCCTGTGAAGAAGGGAATTACTACTATCCCCATTTTACGGATAAGGAAACTGGGGCACAGAGAGGCTAAGTGACTTACACAAAGCCATACAGCAAGACTATGCCAGAGCCAAGAACACAATCCAAGTTTCCTGACTCTGGGCTCTGTTAACCATCCTTCCTAAAAGACAGTGTACCTATGAAAATACTAGACAAAATTCCATGTACAGTTTTGCTGGGGAGATTATCAGTGTCAGAGCTTTTTAGAAGCCACCTCACAGCTACGAAATTTGTTTCCATAAGAGCTCATTACTACAAACCTGACCACTTTCTGGACAAAATGAAAGGCCCATCTTTTGCCAGAGCTTCCCATTAAGACACACATGCACATGCATGCACCAAAAACAAACAGGAAAAAAAACAACCCAGCTCAAAATAACTTCTCACTCTTCAGCCTGTCTCAGACTGGAAGAGAGAAAAATAAAAGTAGAAGGGCAGAAGGAAAAGTACATTAGTTTACACAATTACTATTTGCCTTCAGCCTGAGTAGAGAAAAGAAAATTCAGGTGTTTGTGTAGACCAATAATATGCATTTCTGTAGCTCTGTAAGTGCTCAGATACTGAGGTGATGAGCATGATACAAATAAGGAGAGATTAGATTTAGGTTAGAAGGACAAAGGTAACATGTTGGCTTATATATATATAACTAAAATAAATGAGTCAATGCTTCAAATGAGACATTCAGGTGTCAATACTATTTTTAAAAAGAAAAGGAGTACTTATGGCACCTTAGAGACTAACCAATTTATTTGAGCATAAGCTTTCGTGAGCTACAGCTCACTTCATCGGATGCATACTGTGGAAAGTGTAGAAGATCTTATTATATACACACAAAGCATGAAAAAAATACCTCCTCCCACCCCACTCTCCTGCTGGTAATAGCTTATCTAAAGTGATCACTCTCCTTATAATGTGTATGATAATCAAGTTGGGCCATTTCCAGCACAAATCCAGGTTTTCTCACCCCCCCACCCCACCCCTACACACACAAACTCACTCTCCTGCTGGTAATAGCTTATCTAAAGCGACCACTCTCCTTACAATGTGTATGATTGGAAATGGCCCACCTTGATTATCATACACATTGTAAGGAGAGTGGTCACTTTAGATAAGCTATTACCAGCAGGAGAGTGGGGCGGGAGGAGGTATTTTTTCATGCTTTCTGTGTATATAACAAGATCTTCTACACTTTCCACAGTATGCATCCGATGAAGTGAGCTGTAGCTCACGAAAGCTTATGCTCAAATAAATTGGTTAGTCTCTAAGGTGCCACAAGTACTCCTTTTCTTTTTGCGAATACAGACTAACACGGCTGTTACTCTGAATACTATTTTTGTTACACAGGTAACAGAAGACTCTGATTTATATTTTTGAACAGCCAATAAAAAAAATGAAGCTGAGATTTCATTATTTTTCCTTTTTCTATATTTCTAAAGCAAGTGAAATCTTACAAAATTAGGCCCCAATCATGCAACTGAATCTGTACTGGCACAGAGGTCTACCAATACAGGCCAAATTACAGGATCTGACCCTTAAACATGTATGAAAATGAGACACATTTTGAACATGATTCCAGAAATTTACTCATTAATATCAGTAAATAGTGAGAATGTATGTTGACATGGTGTAATACAGGTATAAAGGTTTTATCGGCATGACTTTGGAATTTCCAAATGATCACTTGTGAGCAATTCTGCAATGAAAAAAAAAAAAAAAAAAAAGAAAACTTTTATCCCACTCCAAGCCATCACATATTTTGTGGTTGCCACACATTCTAGAGTTAACCTATTTTAGAAAAGTTTAAAAGAAAATAATTGGCACTGATTTTTGAATCCCTCCAGCTGCAAATGTAAGCAAACTTGTTTGTCTGAGCGATTGGCAGAATAAGAAATAGGACTGAGTAGACTTGTAGGCTATAAAGTTTTACATTGTTTTATTTTGAATGCAGTTATTTTTTGTACATAATCCTGCATTTGTAAGTTGCACTTTCACGATAAAGAGATTGCACTACAGTACTTGTATTAGGTGAATTGAAAAAATACTATTTCTTTTGTTTTTTACAGTGCACATATTTGTAATCAAAAATATAAAGTGAGCACTGTACACTTTATATTGTGTTATAATTGAAATCAATATATTTGAAAATATATCCAAAAATATTTAAATAAATGGTATTATATTATTGTTTAACAGTGCGATTAATCGCGATTAATTTTTTACATCGCTTGACAGCCCTACCCACATGCTTACAATTAAGCACCTATGTATTTGCAGGACTGAAACCTATAAATCATGTTTCCATTTTAGAAAACCTGTTTTAGAATATTTGTAGAAGTTTCTAAAAGCTTTTTCTTTTCTCTCCAAGATATCTACAATTGGAATGAAGGTATTAAGGAAGATTTGTGATGGGACACGAAAAATACCATAGTTATTTTAAATTCACTCCAATATATCTAATAGTTTTCTGTAAAACACACTGCATAAACAAAGTACACAATTGTACAATTTCGTATAAAAGTCTGATTGGCAGTAGTTTGAGTTGAATGCATTAATTTGAGTTGAATGTTTTTTCTAGCTTCTTAGCTTTCTGCATTTGACAGCACTGTGTTCCACAATTTCTACTGTACAGTCAGTAGTCGGCTTCTCCTGTTGGTATTCCTTTAAGCTCTGTACAAGTTGAGAATTTTTGCTCACACTTTGAAAAAAAAAAAAAAAATCACATTTCATAGTAATATTATCGTCATCATGAAATCTTTTGAATAAGTGAGTGGGTTTTTTGCAGTAGCCAATAAATGTAACATTGGTGTACATGTGTGTTCATGAATACAGGGAACATTCCATAACAGTACCAATGAGAAGGAATTTATCTTAGGTAAATATATCATGCTCAAGCAGCACAACACAAAATAATGGGTCACTCCTATTTATATTTTATATGAAGTGTAATTATTTTTGTCTGCTCTTTATGTTCATCACTTTATATCCTTAAATCTCTTGACTTTAAATGAATGCTCCCATTGCTACTGCTAACTTCTGCTACTGCAGTGTGCAGAAATGACTCTTAAAATAAAGTAATAAAATCAAAAGGAAAAGAAAAAATAGATACAGCAGAATAGCATATGGAAGAATAAATGATGGTCAGAGAAAGAAGGTAAAGTCTTTACATAAACTGTACTTTCAGAGTGTAAAATTAAAAGGATGCTGACAACTTCACATATAATCAAAAAAAAAAAAAAAAGAGAGAGAGTTAAAAGTAGTTTCAGGTACTACACTTGTCCCTGGGTCCCATTGCCAATTTTGGTGACTTTATAATCATAATTCTCTATTTCTGTTCCCTGTTGCAACATAATCAAGCCAACCTAATTCCCAGTGTAGACCGCATTAGGTAGACAGAAGAATCCCTTCCATCGACCCAGCTACTGCCTTCTGGGGAGGTGGATAACCTACGTCAATGGGAGAACTCCTCCTGTTGAGGTAGGTAGTGTTTAATTTGAAATGCTACAGCAGTGCAACTTCAGTGCAGCATTTGTGACACTGTAGTACTTCAAGTATAGACAAGCCCCGATTCTAGTAACCTATCAGAGTAACTATGTCAATGTTGTCGCACTGGCGTAAATTTCAAAAATGTCCCTAATGAAGAAAGGCCCTCAAAAAGGTACTTATTTTAGCTATTGGGAATTAGTCAAATTTTTTTCATCAGAAAATCCCAATTTATCAAAACAAAAACATTCCATAGGAAAGGATCAGTTTAGATAAATTTCCCATTTAAAATATTTTTTAAAAGTTTTGAAATCATCAAAACCTCCTGTTTCAACATTTTTTAAAATGAAAAGTACTTTTTTTAAATTCAAAATTACTTTTTGTTTCAAAATTTAAGTACATAAAAAATTAAAGTTGAAATCAAAACATTTCAAAATCATCAAAACAAAACATTGCAACTGACCTTCTTTGAATTTGGGGGGTGAGGGATTTTCAGTACATTTTTGATATTTTGACTTTTCACCACAATTTGTAACATTTTAAAATCTCAAAGTTCTTGCAAGACAAAAAAACTGTTTCTTGCAGAGCTGTACTTGTGAGTTTAATTCAGGGGTTGGACTGCAGCAGCACATAGTGGTACGCTATTCCAGTACTCCTCTGATGCCCTCAGTCTGTAGAATTAAATTTCATTTTTAAAAGGGGCAAGTCAACTAAAAATTTCACATTTCTGTCTGAAAAGGATTTAATGTCTATTAGTACAAGTAATAACAGATTAGTAAAATTGCAAAGAGATTTGTGTGGGCATACGGGTGATTTCTCAGCAGTAGACCTAAAATTGAAAGGCTCTGTCTTCACTAGAAAAAAAAGGTGTAGTTTACAATACCTGTGTTACAATCCTAGTGAAGACAAGGGAGTTGTAGCATTAACCTGTTAAGGAAAAGGTATATTTTTAGAATCATAGAAGATTAGGGTTGGAAGAGACCGCAGGAGGTCATCTAGTCCAACCCCCTGCTCAAAGCAGGGCCAATCCCTAACTAAATCATCCCAGAGACGGCTTTGACAAGCCAGGCCTTAAAAACCTCTAAGGATGGAGATTCCACCACCTCCCTAGGTAACCCATTCCAGTTCTTCACCACCCTCCTAGTGAAATAGTTTTTTCTAATATCCAACCTAGACCCCCCCGCCACTGCAACGTGGGACCATTGCTCCTTGTTCTGTCATCTGCCACCACTGAGAACAGCCTAGCAGAGCTCCATCCTCTTGGGAACCCCCCTTCACGTACTTGAAGTCTGCTATCAAATCCCCCCTCACTCTTCTCTGAAGACTAAATAAGCGCAGTTCCCTCAGCCACTCCTCATAAGTCATGTGCCCCAGCCCCCTAACCATTTTTGTTGCCCTCCACTGGACTCTCTCCAATTTGTCTACATCCTTTCTGAAGTGGGGGGCCCAAAACTGGATGCAATACTCCAGATGTGGCCTCACCAGTGCCGAATAGAGGGGAATAATCACTTCCCTCTATATGCTGGAAATACTCCTACTAATGCAACCCAATATGCCGTTAGCCTTCTTGACAACAAGGGCACACTGTTGACTCATATCCAGCTTCTCATCCACTGTAATCCCAAGGCCCT
Organism: Chelonia mydas; assembly: GCF_015237465.2. Lineage (NCBI taxonomy): Eukaryota > Metazoa > Chordata > Testudines > Cheloniidae > Chelonia > Chelonia mydas. Next base: position 55,580,770 of record NC_057850.1, on the reverse strand, counting down.
TTTCTGCAGAACTTCTGCTTAGCCAGTCGATCCCCAGCCTATAGCAGCGCATGGGATTCTTCCTTCCTAAGTGCAGGACTCTGCGTTTCTCCTGTTGAACCTCATCAGATTTCTTTTAGCCCAATCCTCCAATTTGTCTAGGTCACTCTGGACCCTATCCCTACCCTCCAGCATATCTACCTCTCCCCCCAGCTTAGTGTCATCTGCAAACTTGCTGAGGGTGCAATCCACGCTATCCTCCAGATCATTAATGAAGATGTTGAACAAAACCGGCCTCAGGACCGACGCCTGGGGCACTCCGCTTGATACTGGCTGCCAACTAGACATCGAGCCGTTGATCACTACCGGTTGAGCCCGACAATCTACCCAGCTTTCTATCCACCTTACAGTCCATTCAGCCAGTCCATACTTCTTTAACTTGCTGGCAAGAATACTGTGGGAGACCATATCAAAAGCTTTGCTAAAGTCAAGATATATCACGTCCACTGCTTTCCCCATATCCAGAGAGCCAGTTATCTCATCATAGAAGGCAATCAGGTTGGTCAGGCATGGACTTGCCCTTGATGAATCCATGTTGGCTGTTCCTGATCACTTTCCTCTCCTCAGAGTGCTTCAGAATTGATTCCTTGAGGACCTGCTCCATGATTTTTGCAGGGACTGAGGTGACACTTACCGGTCTAAATTTCCTCTGATTATCCTTCTTCCCTTTTTAAAAAGACAGGCACTATATTTGCCTTTTTCCAATCATTCAGGACCCCCCCTGATCGCCACGAGTTTTCAAAGATAATGGCCAATGGCTCTGCAATCACATCAGCCAACTCCCTCAGCACCCTCGGATGCACTGCATCCGGCCCCATGGACATTGTGCAGAAGGTCGGACTAGATGATCATAATGGTCCCTTCTGACCTTAATATCTATGAATCTATGTCCACTTTTTTAAACAGTCCTTAATCTGTTCTTTCACCACTGAGGGCTGCTCACCTCCTCCCCATACTCTGCTGCCCAGTGCAGCAGTCTGGGAGCTGACCTTGTCTGTGAAGACCGAGGCAAAAAAAGCACTGAGTACTTTAACTCTAACAGAAACAGCCAAAAAGACTGGAGACAAAAATATTGTTCTCCTCATTTTCATTTACTTGATGCCTTTGAAGGTCCTCTGCACATAGCCAGTTTTACTCCCATGTTGCTGATTGTTTCACTTCCTAGTTTCCTATGCACTCAATGCACTATTCTGGAAGCCCACATGGATGCTCTTCTCATCCACCTTGCAGGTCTTTGTTGAAGCAAGCTGGAAGGTAATGGAGTGGGCAGGAAGTTCTCTTCATCCACTGCTCCTCTTCCCCAACCCCTACTCAAAGCTAGACTGGACAGTGAAAGAGCAGTAAGATAGATATTTCAAAAGGTCAAAAGCCCTATAAAGATCCAAGAAACTAAAGGAGGGTGTGACAGGGGACGGACTCACAAGTTAGTTGGAGGGCTGCAGGAGTTCCAGACTACGCCCAACTCCTCAATTGTCAGTAATAGAGAATCCACTGTGATCCTTGGTAAAATGTTCCTGTAATTAATTATTCTCACTTTTAAACATTTATACCTTATTTCCTGTCTGAATTTAGCTAACTTCAACATCCAGCCATTGGATCATGTTATACCTTTCTCTGCTAGACTGAAGAGCCCATTAAATATTTGTTCCCCAGATAGGTACTTACAGATTGTACCCCTTAACCTTCTCTTTGTTAAGACAGATTCAAGGAACTCAATCACTATAAAGCATGTTTTCTAATCCTTTAATCATTCTTGTGGCTCTTCTCTGAACCCTCTCCAATTTATCAACATCCTTCTTGAATTGTGGATACCAGAACAATATTCCAGCAGCAGTCATACCAGTGCCAAATACACAGGTAAAATAACCAGTTTTCTCCTACTCGGGATTCCTCATTTATGCACCCAACGATTGCATTCGCTCTTTTGGCCACAACATCACACTGGGAGCTCACATTCAGCCAACACACACCTCAAATCTTTTCCAGAGGCACTACTTCCTGGGATAGAGTCCCCCATTGTGTAAGTATGGCCTACATTCTTTGTTCCTTGATATATACATTTATGTTTAGCCATAGTAAAACGTATATTGTTTGCTTGTGCCCAGCTTAACAAGCGATCTAGTGGTTTGTCCTCTTTATTATTTACCACTCGCTCAATTTTTGTGCGGACTTTATCAGTGATGATACTGTGTTTTGTTCCAGGTCATTAATATTATATATTGTAGAGCTAAGAACCAATCGCTTCAGGACCCCACTAGAAACACACCACTCAATGATGATTCCCTATTTAGAATTAAACTTTGAGACCTATCAATTAGCTAGCTTTTAATCCATGTAGTGTGTGCCATGTTATTTTTATGTTTTTCTTGGTTTTTTAATCAAAATGTCATGCAGTAATAAAAGTCAAAAGCCTTATCAGAAGCCTAAGTATATTACATCAACACTATTACCTTTATCACCAAACTTGTAATCTTCTAAAAAAAGGATATTGAGTTAGTTTAACAGTATCTATTTTCCATAAATCCATGTTGATTGGCATTAAATTACATTGTGCTCTATTAATTCTTTATTAATCAAGTCCCATATCAGGTGCTCAATTATCTTGCCTGGGATTGATGTCAGACTGATAGACCTATAATTACCCAGGTCATCTCGTTTACCCATTTTAAAGACTGGCACAACATAATATTTCTTTCAGTCTTCTGGAACTTCCCCAGTATTCCAAGACATACTGAAAATCAACATTAACAGTCCAGTAAGCTCCTCAACCATTATTTTAAAACTCCTGCATGCAAATTACCTAGACCTGCTGATCTTAAAATGTCTATCTTTAATAAACGTTGTGAGTTATTAAAGTTAGTTAAACATCCTCCTGAGGTACTAGTAGAATGAAAGAATTTTATCTTATGCTATGACTACATCATCTCTTTTCTTCCCAAATACTAAACAGAAATATTTATTGAACACTTCTGCCTTTTCTGCATTATTATTGCTAATTCTACCATTTCCATCTAGTGATGGACCAATATCATTGCTAGGATTCTTTTGTTCCTAATATACTTTAAAACTTCTTTTTGTTGTCCTCAACTCTACTGGTCATAGATTTCAACTTGTGCCCCTTGTCTTCCCTTATCAATTTTCTACAATTCCTAGCTTCTGATTCATACTCATTGCTATCAACTTTCCCTTTCTTCCATTTGTTTATTTACACACACACTTTTTTTTATAGCTGCCTTCATTTGCTCTCTAAACCTTGAACTGTTTTTTTAAACCAATACAGCCTTCTTCTTCATTTGTAAGATTGTGGCTTTTGGGGCACCTAATAGTGTTCTAAAACAATTCCCAATTATCATTAACCCTTTTCTGATTAAATTCTTCCCCCAGATGATTTGGCTCATAATTGCTTTCAGCTTTGTGAAAGTGGCCCTTTTAAAGGATCAAGCATATCTATCACTGGTCTGGACTTTATTCTGTTTGCACACTGTAAATGTGATCAAGTCATTATCACCTGTACATAAGTTACCATTAATTTTTAGTTCTCTCATCAGTTCTTTTTCTCTCAAGATGAGGTCTAAAATAGAATTCCCCTGTGGGAGAGGCAACACTTTTTGAATTAGGTAATTGTCATCTTTAATATTTAAAACGTCCAAGGATGTTTTAGTACTGGCAGCATGAGACCTCCAGCATGACAGCCAAACTGAAGTCCCCCATGATCACACAGCTTTTTTCCCTACACATTACAGATAGATGAATAAGCAGCCGCTCATCCTGTTTTCTGGTGTGATTTAGTGTGCTTAGCATAGGCTATTAATTAGTGTATCTTCGGTTTTACCTGTCAAGACACTGATCCACAAGCATTCAAGATAATTTTCTTCTGAGTATCAGTAACTCAAAAACAGGTAATGCCATATTTTATATAGAGTGCCACTTTCCCTGATTTTTTTGCCCCCTTGATCCTTCCTAAATAGATTATAACCATTGATTTTAACAATCCCTGGATAGACCAGGGATCGGCAACCTTTGGCACGTGGCCTGCTTGGGTAAGCTCCCTGGCAGGCCGGGCTGGTTTGTTTACCTGCCACATCCACAGGTTCGGCTGGTCACGGCTCCCACTGGCCAAGTGTCGCCGCTCCAGACCAATGGGGGCTGCGGGACTTGGCGGAGCCATATGCTGTATATAAGTTATAACCACTGTACATTTTGTTTTTACTATCGTGTTAAATATAGCAGCTTATTTTGGGATGATGGGACATGCAGTTCTGCATTTAATTTTAGAATAGTTTCTAATTCAACCCTTACCATTCTGTCAAAGTAATAGAAACAAAAAATAACAGTTTAAAAGGGTTTGACTTCAAGTACCAGTAAGCGGTGGCTAAGTAGGATTACTTAATGTAGCTTGTTTATATTTGTTTTAAATCCTCAAAACTGACAAATTATGCATGAGGCCAGTGTATGTAAATGTTTATTCTTATCACTTATCCTGAACTCCCTTTTCCACACCCTCCATTTGTTTGCTTCATTATCTTGTTGTCTCCTGCCTTAATTAAGGCTCTGATCCTAGAAGCTGATCCATACAGAACCCCACTGATTTCACATATGTAACACACTCCTTGGTTGGTTTGGTGCCCTTGTGATTAGCACACCTAGTGCTGTCTCCCACTGGGTAGGTCTTGCAGTGCTGGTCCTCCTTTAATCAGAGGTGTGTGAGGTGGATGGGTGATCTGAATCCCTCCTGTAGTAAGGGCAGTGGCAGGGGAGCCCAGGCCTGCCCATTCCACTGGGCTCTGACCTCGGGCCCTATGAGGGTCAACAGCGGCTGGCCCCCAAAGGTGCCCTCGGAGTTATCCTCCTTGGGGCACCTCCTCCTTTTCTCTCCCAGCTTCCAGTCCAAGATAAGGTGAAAAGAAAAAAAGCAACCAAACTGTCAGCTCCAACCAAATTCAGCATATAATCTTATTCCCTCAGGGAGGCTTCTCCAGCACCCTTGTCAGGACCCTTCAGGATAGCTCTGTCCTCCTCTCCCACACCTTCCTCTGTCTGAGCTGGGTTGCTCCCTTTTCAACCTCATCTCCAGTTAGATCAGTGGTTCTCAAAGTATTTACCATTGTAGGCCACATCTGTAGCTCTCTCTTTGTTATATGGGACACATCTACACAACACATATACTAGCTGTATAGCCCCGACGATGTCACAGGGGCTGCAGTTGTGTGCTGATTGGGCTGCAAGCGGGCCATGGGTTGACAACCACCGAGTGAGAACATACTCAGTGCCATCCCTCCAGGCTGCAATCTGGGCACAGTACTGTCCTTTAAACCCTTGCAACCTAGTGTGGGGTTCGTATACATCACAACATGGAATAACTTGCAGGATTAGAGCCTTACATCATAAGATTTTGGCATAGGTCTTCCTATATATTTGTGCAGTGCCCAGTACAAGGGAGCCCTGATCTCATTGGAGACTCTGCATGCTCTCTCAATACAAATAAGTAAATAATAAAAGGTGGCAAATAAAATTAGGCCTAACAAGTGTTTCACTTTAATTGACTAACATTTCTGAAGAATGAGAAAAAATATCCCTACATATTTTAATTTGGAAAATATTTTAATTTGGACAACCATTAGACTACTAAAATACATGTTAACATGGCACTAACTGATACTGTGGAAAAACTGACAATGTGAACCAATGTTCAAATTAAAGGAGGTTGGAAAGATTTCTCTACTGAAACGTACCATTTGCATAGTGCTAAACCAATCCTGCCATAGATGTCTTTTTAGCTCTAGCTCAAAAGAGAACTTCTGAAGAGGAAATCTTTTGTTTTGGGAATGGCACCAGATACAATTGTGGCAGAAAATTTTCAACAAGGGATATCAGAATGGAAGTACTGAAATTTAATTCAAATTCTGTTTAGTGCCACATTATACCACCAGATTTACACCACAGAGATCAAAACTAAAGGTAATTTTTACTTTTAGGGGTTAAACAGCAGCACCTACACTTAACAGAGAATCCATTTATATACTCTAGTGTTCTAAAATAGCAAATACACTGTTTCCCACCCAAAGCGGAATGGGTGTGTGTAGGGTAGCTAGCCAGAACACCAAATCATACTGTACCTTCCAAAAAAGTAGATCAGAAGGGAAAATTTTAAGGATAGTATTGTTCACAGGGAAACTAATTTCTGCTCTTCAGAATACTCCTTTGTGTGGTCAGTTGGCTGGCTAGACATGGGTTTTTTATGCAAGACTTCTCATTTCAATTAAGAAATTCAATAGCAAAATAATAATTTGCATTTACACAGCAACTTTCATCCAAATAATTCAAATATTTTTCCAAACATCAATTGAATCAGCCTCACAACATATCTGTAAACTACAATAGTATTTTACTCATTTTACATTAAAGCTCAGAGAGGTTAAGTGATTTAAAGGCTAAAAAACAAGTGAAAGGCAGAAGCAGGAGTAGAATTCAGCCATTCTAACTCCTAGGCCCTCCTCTGCCCATTAGATCACAATGCCTCTCTAGCACCCAAGAATGCTATGTGCATTTGAAATACTACCTGAAGTCTGCTGGATCCTTAATTAACAGATAACAATGCTAGATTAATATATTAGTATCTCTCACCAATGTCCTTCCGCAATTATGTTCCTTTTATGTAATGGAAAACTAGCCAATTTTTTTCACAATGGCAGCCTGAAATTTCAAAAGAAAATCAAAAGTCTATATAGAGAAAAACAGAGGTAGAGGAGGTGATTAATTATTACATAAACATCACAAAATCCAGACTTCCAAGATGAGCAAAATGGGGAGAGGAGGGTTTGTTTATTCGTTTAAGTTGTTTCACAACCTGTGATAGCAAATACAATAGAATGGAAGCAGTTTATCTAACAAGTGAGATAATTTTCCAGTATTTTGTAGTACGTAGCATAAATGTAAGCATAGAGGCAGATATTTGGTATACAAGCATTTTGGTTCTGGTAGGACACTTAGGCTGCTGTGACACACTACAGGTAACTTATATGGAGAATATGCATATCAGGCCTCTTACATGCATGATATATGCAATACCAGAGTTGTAAACCCTGCATAATTCTGATATGCTGAAATGTATATCAGCTGATATACCTTTGTTAAAGCTGATGGGCAGCTAAACACTCTTTATTCAGCTGAATGGAAGAAGTAATTAAGATCATTTACGGAGAAAGACAGCAGAAGACAATGGAAGCCACCACCCAAAGCAGTAGGCCACATGCAAGGTTGATCAGCAGCTAAGCCATGTCGGCAGAAGGGTTTCCCTGGAGACTGACTAAAATGTTGGGGCATTCACTGGCTGTAGCTGTGTGTGTGGGAGGCAGAAGGGCAGGAAGACAATAAGAAAAAGTGAACAGAAAGGGTGAGCAGTCATCATGAGTATGGCCCTTAGAGGGAACAGAGGGAGGGCTCTTTGGGAGACTAGACTGGCTGCAAAGGCAGGCTTGGAAACGGCAAGCCAGGAAACTGTCCACTCTTATGTGTTCCTTCTGTGTTCAGGGAAACAGGACTTTATGTACATTCTTTGTAAATAAACATGATTGAACCAAATACCTAACTCGTATTATCAATCTCCCCCCTAGTTAAAGCAACCCAAATATTGGCTAACCACTTGAGCCAAAGGGACAATAATACTAGATATTTCACAGAATTATATATCTGCTTAATTTTCATTGTACCTTTAAATGCATGCTGCCAACTCCTTCTAGCAGTAAGTTACCATGGAAAGTAGGAGCCCAGTCCTCCAGGTACTGAGTGCCCTCAGCTCCCCTTGACCTTGCACGAGGCCCTCAGCAACGCATAGAAAAAGGTCCTATGGACCTGGAAGCTCAAAAGAGATGGATATAAGATAGCTAACTAAGAAAAAATGTGACCCAAACCAGATGATATTGCCATCCTATGGGGCCCTTTCCAACTCATTTTATTCCAGTATGTGACAGCTCTCATAGCAAATATAAAACAAGCTTTCCTCCAGTCAATAGCAGGGCTTAAAAAATCCAATCACCTACTCACAGTAGCCTGTGGAAAACTTATTTTTTCAACCTGTGAACACGCAGCACCAGTCCCCCTTTGCCGCTCACAGATTTTGAAAGCAGCTGCACTGTGAAATTAACAAGACTAGTCAGTTTCACAACTACCATTCAGAACTACACAGCAGTGAAACAGTCACAAATGAGGTCACTTCACTTCAGACTGGTAGAAACCCTACCAGTCTGCCTTTTTCCAGCAAGTAGGGATAGCAGGGTAAACTATGCTTCTCAGTAGGGCCTTGGCCCTGGACTCAATGGCATCTCTGCCCTCTTTTTCATACCTGTCTCTAGGTAGTAGGTTTAGTCCTCCATCAGGTCAGAGTCTGCTAAATTTATTCAAACTACGATTCTACACAGCACTAAGATTCCCCCCCGTGTTAAAATATGACAGAGAAAGTTAGCTAAATGGTTATGGGAATATAGCAATACTGGGGCTGCTAAATAAAAGAATATTGGTATAGATACCCCCTGCTTAACCAAAGGAAAAGATGCAACACATCACAGTTGGGTACGCTGTAATATTGGGCTGCAGAACTCAGTATTTGGAAGCATTCCACTTATAACATGATTAATACACTAATAGATCCCTAAGTTACTCTTGGGGTAAAGTATGCACCAGCCATGCCTGCCTCTTACAGCCATGCACAGCTGGCACACACTTTTCTGTTTTCATTATGTTCTGATCCTAGTATTACACGGCCATAAGTAGCTTTCTCGTATTGGTCCACAGTTGTGACGAGTGAAATTATTTTTTCTAAATACTGTCCAAGATGATGCCTGGTAAGACTATTTTTCAGATTCTCCATTGAAGCTTTGATCTTTTAGTATAAACATAAGTGTACTTCAGATAAGACTGTTCCCAGTTAAGAACACAGTCAACTTTAAAGAAAACATTTAGTAGGAAACCTATCTGTTCTCAGAACTGAACAAAGTACCTTGAACTATTAGCAAAAGTCCTAGGTCTAGTTTATACTTAAAAGTCTTTCCACTATAACTATTTCAGTTATGGGTGTGATTTTACCAAAAGAGTTATACTGGTAAAAGCCCTAGTGTGCATGCAGTTACACATATGTAAGATTTAGATTAAAAAAAACTAGAAATATACGAAATTAACATGTAACACATTAAATTGATTAAAAGCTGGCTAATTAATAGATCTCAAAATCTAATTGTAAATGGGGAAACACTGGCTCTTGGCCGACACTAACATTTTTTATTAATAATCTTGAAGAAAAAATAAAATCAGTGATAAAGTCTGAACAGGAGTAGAGAAGCTATTTTACTTGCGTATTTGGCACTGGGTCGACTGCTGTTGGAATACTGTATTAGGTTTTGGTATCCACAATTCAAGAAGGATGTTGACAAACTGGAGAGGGTTCAGAGAAAAACCACAAGAATAATTAAACGATTAGAAAACCTGCCTTATAGCGATAGTCTACAAGAGCTCAATCTATTTAATTTAGCAAAGAAAAAAGTAAAGGGATGACTTGAGTCTATAATGACAGGTTTCAGAGTAACAGCCGTGTTAGTCTGTAGTCGCAAAAAGAAAAAGGAGTACTTGTGGCACCTTGGAGACTAACCAATTTTTTTGAGCATAAGCTTTCGTGAGCTACAGCTCACTTCGTCGGATGCATACTGTGGAAAATACAGAAGATGTTTTTATACACACAGACCATGAAAAAATGGGCGTTTTTCTCTCCCCCCCACCCCACTCTCCTGCTGGTAATAGCTTATCTAAAGTGATCACTTTCCTTACAATGTGTATGATAATCAAGGTGGGCCATTTCCAGCACAAATCCAGGTTTTCTCCCCACCCCCTCACCCCCCAAAACCCACTTACTTACCAACAGGAGAGTGGGTTTTGGAGGTGGGGAGAAAAACACCCATTTTTTCATGGTCTGTGTGTATAAAAACATCTTCTGTATTTTCCACAGTATGCATCTGATGAAGTGAGCTGTAGCTCACAAAAGCTTATGCTCAAATAAATCAGTTAGTCTCTAAGGTGCCACAAGTACTCCTTTTCTTTTTGAGTCTATAAGTATCTACATGGGGAACAAATACTTAATAATGGGCTCCTCAATATAGCGGAGAAATGTATAAAGATACAATAGCTGGAAGCTGAATGTTAGCTAAATTCAGATGGAAATAAGGTGTAAATTTTTAATAGTGAGAGTATAATTAACCATTGGAATTTTAAAATTCTGGTGGATTCTCCATCATTGACAATTTTTAAATCAAGACTGGATGTTTTTCCAAAAGATAAGCTCCAGAAATTATTTTTTGGGAAGTTTTCTGGCCTGTGTTATACAGGAGGTCAGACCAGATGATCACAATGATCCCTTCTGTCCTTGGAACCTATGGTATAAACGTGACATACGGTATAGTCAGCGTGGCATAAAGCACCTGTATACCAATATAATTCCATCTACACTAGGGGGATATACTGCTTTAACTATAACTGTGTAGTTAGAGGTACAGCGTTCTAGTGTAGCCAAGCCCAAAATATGCGACCAGCTGCCCAATCTGACCAATGCCCAAACAATTCTGGAATTTTAATTTGCAAAACCCTCAACCGCTTGATTTGTGAACATAATACAGTTTAAAAAAAAAAAAAAAACCACCCCAAGAGGCATGGTTAGGTAGTCTGAACACAGGACTGGGACTCAGTAACTCCAGTGTTCTGATTTTAGAGCTAATATCTCACTCTGTGATTTTAAGCAAGTCAGTAAATCTCTTTGCCTCAGTTTTTCCATCTGTAAAGGGAAGGCAATTTGAACCTCTCTCATAGAAGGATTGTGAGTAATAACATTTTTAAAGTGCTGTGAAGATAAAATGTTCAAAGAATTGTTATTGGCCAAGCAAAGTGAGGCCTAATACTCAACTCTATGGCATTTCTCATTGTCTTTTATTGATATGAAACTGATTAAACAATGAAGAGAAGAAGAGCAGCAGATTAGATGATTTAACAATAAAATATAGGCTTCCTGGCACTATTCTGTAAAGTTGCTACAGGTTATGAGACAATGTTACTGTCCTTCTGATTACCACCTGCCAGCTCAGCCTACATAAGCAACAAAGTATGCGACCCTCCAGTCATATACAAATGCTGGAAAATATTTGGTCTACAACTCATAAAACCTGCTTCAAAATTACATTAGATATTTTAGAAAGAAAGTTTTTGGCAGAAAAGCATCAAAGGATTGTAAGTGTACACTTTTATTTAACAAACTAGAGTAGATTTCTTCTTTTCAAAGACAAATTTATAGCCATAGTTCAGGCAGGTCAACACAAACGATCTGGAGGGAATATGACAGGTGTTGCATTTTCTAGTGGTTAGAACAGCAGCCTTAGAATCCAAAGATCTGGCTCTGCCACTGATTCATGGTGTAACCTTGGGAAGTTCACTTACTATTCCACTTTATAAAGACTTAGTACCGGATTCATGTCTCATATTTATATCAGTATAAATCAGGAGTAAGTCCACTAAAGTCAACAGAGTCACATTTATAAAACTGGGAAGATAGGAAAAAATCAAACCTATGGTCTCTGCCCCCAAAGAATAGTCTAAGTGAGCTATGCCATTGATTTAGTATGTTAGCTTGGGGCATGTCACTTAACTTTTCTGTGTTTCAGTTTTTTCAGGTGTAAAACTGGGTTAACAATTCATCTTTGTAAACCACTTTCAGATTTCAGGATGAAAGATTACTCAAATACATGCTGCTATTATTATTATTATTCAAACAACTGTTGGGAGACTGAGTTACTCAGATTGGTACACAGATATATAAAGCCTTTCACAGACTGATAGTCTGAATCTAGCACAAATTGTTTATGTTTGTGCTAGATTCCAATGGCTTATGTTACATGAAGTGGTGGTGTCAATCCAGTACGTAGTGGCCAATAGCCACATTACTGTTGGATATCTCCACAGAGAGCACTCAATGAGCATGAGGACCGAGGTCCACTGTAGTGGATCCTTTCAAAGCACAGTTAAGAGTCATCAACTGGGCAGCACTGGAAATCTAGCACTGCTGCCAGCTCTCCTTAAGTAAAGCACATCTGGCACCTTTCATAAGCACTACAGTCACACAAAAACCTGATCAGCAAAAAAAGGCTTTGTCTACACTAAGAAAACTTTTACTGGTATATTAATGCAGTTACACAGAAGCAAACCCCTTAATGCACTGCAGCAGCACAGGGCAGAGTTTACCTTGCTGCAGCTTAATCTGGTAACGCATCAGAGATACAGCAGCATAAATCCACCTTGCATCATCTTACTCATATAGTATGTACTCACTTACGTACTTACACCTGTGAAAATTTCCTTCATGGAAGCAGAGCCTTGCAAGTGTATAGTGATTTCTGTACATTCACCACTGACAGCTCTCTACAGCATAGAGGCCTACATTTCTAACCCTAATAACAGCAAAGCAAACCCTCCAAATGTGACCCAAAGAAACAGAGTTTCCTGTGAGGAAGAGTATCACTGACTTCCCCAGGTACCTCCATTTTCAGGCTAGCTGCACTGCAGGGAAATTCACCCTCAGAGGACAACAGGCAGTGTCTTCATGAGTCTTCACAGAAGTCCGACCAGTAGAGGGTGCCTGGGAAAAAACACCCTCTGCTGAGCTGTTCTAGACCACGGGTGGGCAAACTTTTTTTCCTGAGGAGCACATCTGGGTATGGAAATTGTATGGCGGGCCATGAATGCTCACAAAATTGGGGGTATGGGTGCGGGATGGGGTGCGGGTGGGGCAGGGGTTTTGGGGTGTGGGCTCCAGCTGGGGGTACGGGCTCTGGTGCAGGGCTGTGGATGAGGAGTTTGGGGGTACAGAAAGGGGCTCCAAGCTGGGATCAAGGGGTTCAGAGGATGGGAGGGTGATCAGGGCTGGAGCAGGGATCAGGAAACACTTCCCTCAAGCATCTCCCAGAAACAGTGGCATATCCCCGCTCCGGCTCCTACGTGGAGGCACAGCCAGTGGGCTCTGCGTGCTGCCCTGTCCACAGGCGCTGCCCCGTCACTCCCATTGGCCGGAAACCACAGCCAATAGGAGCTGCATGGGCGGGGGCTTGAGGCTGGAGCAGCATGCAGGGCTCCCTGGCTGCCCTTTTGCATAGGAGCTGGAGTGGGGATATGCCAGCTGCTTCCCGGGAGCCACGCAGAGCCATGGCACATGCAGAGCGGGGCAAGCCCCCGACCCCGCTCCCCAGCGGGAGCTCGAGGGCCAGATTATAAGGTCTGATGAGCTGGATGTGACCCGAGGGCCGTAGTTTGCCCACCCCTGTTCCAAACACATCTCCTCCCAAGCTAGTGGTGCCAACTTTCCAGTCTAGTATGACCATATTTCCCAAAAGGAAAATGGGACACCAAATGGAGCTAGCCCAAGCCATCTCACCCCACCCGCATGGGGCTGGCACCACTGCTCACCAGAGCCCTGCCTGCTGCCCGCGAGGCTGGGGCTGGTGTCGCTGCTCACTCAAGCCCTGCCTCCCCCCCAGCCTGAGAGGTTGGCACCCCTGCTTCCCCTCTCACATTCCTCCACACCACACTTTTTTTTGACAAAAGTAGGCATTTGATCAGTTGGCAAGAACTATGAGGAAAAATGCCCACTTTTGCCAAAAAAAAGTCAGGGCTTAAAAAAGGGACTGTCCCAGCCAAAATGGGACATACGGTCTGCACACCAGCTCAGGTCCCCAACAAAGCAAGTTTGTGAGGGCTTTGCACTGCTGTCATCATGGTTGACTTTTCTTCCACTGGAGACTCCAAAGCCTGAATTACATTGGCAGAAGTCTGAGTAACTTGGGGCTGAATATAGCCCAACAGCTCTTAAAAAAAAAAAAAAAGAAAAAAAAAAGTGAAATCCCCTCCTAATCTTTGGTAGTATTGACTCCTAACCTAACTATGCAACACAAATGTCAGTGTTAACTATTTTACTGTGAATCATGTTATAGGAGGATAAACACCTATCTATTCTGACAACATGGGAAAGTTTAGGCTTGTTAGGAAAGTTTAGGATTGTAGGTGAAGTTTGAGTACAGTAGCACTTTACTTTGAATCTATTGCGCAATCAATACAGCATACAAATAATATATTGTAAGGCTTTTTGTATCATTCTAAAGCACCAGTTTAATATGGTATTTTAAAATCTGTCTTGAACCTTGGAAAACAGATTAGCTAATGATCTTTTATAAGGAAGTAATCTGAATCACGCTGTAGTGAAATGTGGTAGTGATAAGAGCTGAAAAGGCCACAATGAAAAAAGAGGCATGCTTTGGCCATAGAAAACTACTTCACAAATTTAACACAGGCCTGATGCAATATGCAGCCAATCCGCGATTCGAGTGGTGCTTCCACAGTAAATAATCAGTCTCCTATCTTACCCCCCCACCAGCTGCAATAGCTGAGCTGCTATTCAGCGCCGGGCAGCTAAAATCCGAGGCATTTCACTTGAGAGAGGTCTGAGTCGGGAGGCCGGTTGGGAAACGAGCTGCATCAACCGGTGCATCTGCCGGGGTCGGGGAGGCTGCAGCATCGCCCCCCTCGAGAGGCGCGGGGAGCCCTGCGGGCAGGGGCTAGACATGGCGGGGGGAGGAGGCTCGATCCCCTGAGCCGAGCTCAGCGCTGGGGGCCCCATGAACGCCCTGCGCCCCGCGGGAGGGGAGCAGCGTTTACCAAGCAGGGCGGAGGCAACAGCTCCTGCCCTGCCCGGATCAGCGCGGTGGGGCCGCGGTGTGACCCGGGGCGGGGCCGGCAAAGCCGCCTGCCCCTCAGGCCGCCCCCCCCCCGCGCCCGGGGCCGCCGCCGCCGCGAGGGCGAGGTCCCTCAGCACAGGCGGCCACTGCGCCGCCTCTCCCCGGGCGGGGGGCGGGGGCCTGGCCGCCCCCCGCGGGCCCGGTTACCTGGTTCCCGGGAACACTTTGGAGACGCTTCCAACATCGGCAAACACTAAAGAGAACTGACCCCGCCGCGGCCGCCGCCGGCCCCAACCACTCCGCCCCCAACCCCCGCGCCCGCCGCCGGCCCCGCCGCCTGCCCCCGCGCCCGCCGCCAGGCCCCCCGCCCCCGTGGCCCGCCTCCCCAAGGCCGCTGCCGCTCCCTCGCGGCCCCCGAACCCCGGCGGGGAGGCCCCCGGCGCAGCGCCCGGCCCGCCGCTCCCCCCCGCTGCCGCAGCGCGAATGGCCCCGTCCGCATCCTTTCCCCTGCGCCGCGCCGGCCTGGCGGGCCGCGGCCAGCGCCCCCTAGCGCCAGCTCCGCGCAGCGCAGGGACCGCAGCAGCGGGGGGCCCCGCTCGCTGCAGCCGCCGTTCCCGACTCACCCCAGGGCCGGGACCAGCCGGCCGGGGAGCGCCCCGGGGGCCCTGCGCCCTGCTCGTGCCCGGCGTCAGAGCCGCTGGGCGGGGCACGACGCACGGCCCCCGAGTTGAGCCAGCGCGGCTCCCTGGCTGTGGGGCAGGCGCAGGGGCCGCTGTGCCCGGGCCTCAGGGCTCACGCAGCCACCATTTCGCCACGTGTGGCCTTTAAAGCAGGGCTCCCAATCGAGTCAGAGCCTGGGCTACGTCCGCCTCTCCCCACCTTAGGCTAAACAAGGGGGCCCCTGGTTCCTAGGGGCAGGAACAGCCGCATGGGCCTGTCTGCGCAAAAAAAAAAAAAAAAAAAAAAAAGTGGTGTAAGTAATGCAAGAAAACACCTGTGACTAGATTCTGGAGGCAGCCAGTGCTTTCCTGCCTGCAAAACATTATTACCCCCTTGCTAAGTTACTAAGGAGGGCCTGTGCCACTGCTGTTTGGTTTGCATAACAACATTTGAAGAAATTTTGATTAGCAATAAGTGTTTGAAAATTTCACAGCATGGGACTTCCTACAAAACATTTTAACAGGGCGCAGTGCTGGCACCTGAGTGACTGGGCTATCACAGTTTGGGTATCAGAAACTGACTAGACTGTATAAGGAGTTACACAGTGAAATAACCCCAGGTACATTTATTTCAATTACTAGACCTTGATTTTTTCACATTCCCTCTACACTGCAGACTAGCTTCCTGTGAAATTCGGCTTAGAGTCACAATGGAGGGCCAGAAGGTGCCAACAGATCATCTAGTCTGGTCTGTTGATAATTTATATGGAACTTATCAGAAAAGAAAGCTGAAAGGTGAATGTTTATAATTAACAGTTTTAAATTATTTAAACAATTTACTGTTAATTCACTCCACACAGCCACCAAGTTGTGTCATATTTTAATTTTCCACTGTTTGGGAGATAGATAGATATAGATATGTCACCCACCTTGTCTCCTGACAAATTGGAATTTAAAAATACAAATGTTGATAGAAAATCAAGTTGCCATTCCTAAGCTAATTTTCTATTTCTGGTTTTTAAAAGAGTGTCCTGCAAACTTTTTGGATTTTGCCTGTAATTCTTCCTACTTTTTCAGAGACAAAGTAGATGAAGTAGTATCTTTTATTGGACCAAGGTCTGTTGGTGAAAGAGAGAAGCTTTTGAGCCCTACCGAGCTCATCATCAGGCTACAACTACACGGCATCCCCCTCTTTCAGGGAGCATGACAACATGATATAGCGCAGTGATCGGCAACCTTTAGCACGTGGCCCGCCAGGGTAAGCCCCCTAGCGGGCCGGGCTGGTTTGTTTACCTACCGCATCTGCAGGTTCGGCCAATCACAGCTCCCACCGATGGCCAGCACATCTCTTGGCCTGCGCCACTGCCCACAGCCCCCATTGGCGAACCGTGGCAAGTGGGAGCTGTGATTGGCCAAACCTGCGGACACGGCAGGTAAACAAACTGGCCTGGCAGGCCACAGGCCAAAGGTTGCCGATCCCTGATATAGCCTGCGGAAACATGTCTTAAAGATTGGGAGAAGTGAGTAAACTGTACTGAAAGACAAAAATGGTGGGTTTTTAATATGCTTTGTAGGTCTCATGGGTGACGTACTTCAGTCTCTCTCAGCATTTATGGTGCTCAACTTTGAAATAAATATTGTTGCCTGTAGTTGAAGCACTATAGGACAGCCCTTCTCCTTAGCTCCCTCCCCCAAACCCATGATCAGAATGAATTATCAGAATATTGGAGGGAAAAATATATATAAAATATCTTTAAGTGCCAACAGGGTGTTCAGCACTTTTCCAGACAGTCTCTTCTTGAGCTTAATATCTAAGACGGACCAGATAAATTAACTTAAAATATACAGTGAACCTGTATATAAATCAAAGTCAAAACAAAATAATGTCTGAAGGACAATAGCATATTTTCTATGGACTTGGCATGGAGGTGTGTTGTTAGCTAATACATTTCTAGTAGTATTACTCTGTGTCTAAAAATGAAACCTCCTTATAATATACTTGTATACATACGTTATAAGCCTTACACATAGCATCCCGCCAAAGTATTTATCTCAAGATCTGTGTTCTTTTGTTTTCTTTGATGTTCTTTTAAAATATTTTTATAACAAGTTTGCCAAGAAGCACTGTAAGAGCTGTTTGATAGACATAGGGAAAGTAGCAGACGAAGAAGTGATGTATAATGTCTAAGAACTCATTAACAATCTTTCCCCCCCTTATTTTACATATTTTTTTTGTTTAAAATTCAGTCTACACTACACACTCAACTATGTAAGGGTTCAATATAGTTGAACCCATTAATAGGTCTCTAGTTATAGCAGCATCCTATCTTGCAGTCTAGTTGGGAGCCCTACGTGTTTTAACCATGGTGCCAAGCTGTATTTAAGGCATTAGCACAATTTATAGACACTTCAAACATGGTTATGCTCCTGCCTGTGCTGCAAGATGGGACTTTAGCTATAATTATGTGTCAACTTAACATTAGTGACTGGATGCCCCACACATGTACCTTTGTAATGTAGACAGAATTCAAATTACCTTAGATAAGTGAAATTTTAAAAAACTATTTACTTTTCACTATTTGTAATGTTAGCTTACCTTAAACATAACACATTTTCTAGTCAGTTTTCCTTTTTTGGTCTTTGAGCACCAGCACAGACCTGCTATGTTTAGAATCAACAGTTCTGGGGAATATTTAAACACTTTCCAATTATATTTTTAAAAGTTCATAAAAACATTTATGCTTGTTATGTTTTGTAAATTCCTTTTTCAAACATCCTAAGTGTTGGGCCCAAACTTTCTCCCTTTTATATTTTTCTGATGTTAGCATACCTTTTTAGAATGTTTGAAACAAAACACAGTACAAGAACTTTTTGTTCACTGCATTCTGCAAAGACAGACTCTGAAAAAGAAACTCTTGACGCAGGTGATTGTCAGCTTGTAAAATCTCTGTTCTGTACCAAATTTGGAAATAGTTTTGGCGAGGCTATGTCTAACACAATACTTTACTTAAAGTCCCTCAATTATTGCCACTCCACAATGGTATGATGAAAGAGCTAACAGACACTGTGGTGGTCTATTTTTTTTATGTAAACTATGTCTTAATTTAGAAAGTTTTAATAGGGTTACAATCTTGGCCATATAAATATCAGAAACAATACAATACAATAATCATTAGAGAAACAAACAGCGATACAATCATTGGATCTTTCTACTTAACAGGGTGTTACCATGTTACAGAATGAGCATGTTTATAGTACCCATGACATGTTATTTCTAGTGATTTTATTAAATTGAGTGAATTCTGATTACACATTTAACAAACCAGGCGTGTCTATCAAATGTGAATATTCAAAAAATTGGATAGGTTTGCTTGGTTGTGGTGGATTGTTGTTGTTGGGTTTTTTTGGTGGGGGGAGGGAGAAGAGGAGGGAATGTACTTTGACTATTGAATAAATGGTAACCAAATATCTAAGTATCTGTTTGTACTCTGTTTTGCTGGGTAGGTAACTGGTGTGTTAGTTTTTCCCATAACAACCACTTCCATATTTTTTTCAGCTATTCCTCTACATTGGACTATTTGTCTTTTTCCAGTAGGAGGCTATCACTAGCCTACCTGTCAGTGTTTTAATCACTCTCTTCGCTCGACCAAGTCTCAGCAAGGTTAGATGACACTCGGTAAAAACACCAGCCATAGCACAGGGTGTTGGACTTGGTGACTTCCTGAGGTCCCTTCCAGGCCTACATTTCTGTTATTCAGAAGCCAGATCACACTGGCGCTCTCACTGTGTACCTGCACAGGCAGTATCCACAGCGGGAAATTTCAAGAGTTAAAAAAAAAAAAAAAAGTAGGGCTGTTAAGCTATTAAAAAAATGAATCGCGGTTAATTGCACTGTTAAACAACAATAGAATACCATTTATTTTAAATATTTTTGGATGTTTACTACATTTTCAAATATATTACTTTCAATCACAACAATACAAAGTCTACAGTGCTCACTTAATATTTATTTTTGATTACAAATATTTGTACTGTAAAAACCCCCAAAATTGTATTTTTCAGCTCACCTCATACAAGGACTGTAGTGCAATCTCTTTATCATGAAAGTTGAACTTACAAATGTAGAATTATGTAAAAAAACAAAACTGCATTCGAAAACAAAACAATGTAAAACCTTAGAGCCTACAAGTCCACTCAGTCCTACTTCTTGGTCAGCCAATCACTCAGACAAACAAGGCTGGTTACAATATGCAGGAGATAATGCTGCCCGCTTCTTGTTTACAATGTCACCTGAAAGTGAGAATAGGCATTCGCATGGCACTGTTGTAGCTGGCATTGCAAGATATTTACATGCCAGATGCGCTAAAGATTCATATGTCCCTTCATGCTTCAACCACCATTCCAGAGGACATGCTTCCATGCTGATGATGGGTTCTGCTTGATAACAATCCAAAGTAGTGTGGATGCATGTTCATTTTCATCATCTGAGTCAGATGCCACCAGCAGAAGGTTGATTTTCTTTTTTGGTAGTTTCAGTTCTGTAGTTTCCGCATCAGTGTATTGCTCTTTTAAGACTTTAAAAGCATGCTCCACACCTCATCCCTCTCAGATTTTGGACGGCACTTCAGATTCTTAAACCTTGGGTCGAGTGCTGTAGCTATTTTTAGAAATCTCACATTCGGACCTTCTTTACATTTTGTGAAATCTATTGTGAAAGTGTTCTTAAAACTAACATGTGCTAGGTCATCATCCGAGACTGCTGTAACATGAAATATATGCAGAATGCAGGTAAAACAGAGCAGGAGACATACAGTTCCTCTCCCTCCCCCCAAGGAGTACAGTCACAAATTTAATTGATGCATTGTTGTTTTAATGAGCATGGAAGCGCGTCTTCCGGAATGGTGACCGAAGCTTGAAGGGGCATACGAATGTTTAGCATATCTGGCATGTAAATACCTTGCAACACCGGCTACAAAAGTGCCATGCGAACGCCTGTTCTCACTTTCAGGTGACATTGTAAATAAGAAGCAGGCAGCAGTATCTCACGTGAATGTAAACAAACTTGTTTGTCTTAGCAATTGTCTGAACAAGAAGAAAGACTGAGTGGACTTGTAGGCTCTAAAGTTTTACAGTGTTTTGTTTTTGAGTACAGTTATGTAACCAAAAAGATCTGCATTTGTAAGTTACACTTTCACAGTAAAGAGATTGCACTTCAGTACTTGTATGAGGTGAATTGAAAAATACTATTTCTTTTGTTTATCTTTTTACAGTGCATATATTTGTAATCAAAAATAATATAAAGTGAGCATTGTGCACTACATATTCTATATTGTAATTGAAATCAATATTGAAAATGTAGAGAAACATCCAAAAAGATTTTTAAAATTTCAATTGGTATTCTATTGTTATAAGTGAGATTAATCACGATTAATCTTTTTGAGTTAATTGCGTGAGTTAACTGCGATTAATTGATAGCCCTAGAAAATAACAAAAAAAACCCTATTGTTGAAGGCCAAAATATCTCTTGTTTGCACCTTTCAGATTCTTGCCCATGTCATCTATGAAGGACAACGGTAAAAGGAAAAAAAGAAACCTGATCAGGAAGAGAACCACATATATGTGATTTGGCATGGCCTAGAATCTGTTTTTGGTTGCTTAACATGACCACTCAGCTCCTAGGAAACATGAAGTCTTTGCTTTTCAGAACTAGGTGACTTCAAATCATAGTCTTCTACTGGAAAGAAAAAATGCAATGGAGAAAGTAAATCACTGTGGGAACTGGGAAATGATTAGATGGGGATGCCATTTAGGCCATGTCTGGACTGGCTGGGAGAAACCTGTTAGCTCATTTTTACCACAAAATCCCAAATCAAATTTAAAGCACAGGAGGGTGCCAACAGTTTTTCCTTGGGCAGAGTAGACAGGGCTGAGAGACCCAAGGCAAATTGCTGGAGAAACATCCAAGGTTGTAATAACCTTGCTCTTGATGAGGAGTAGAACTAAGGAGAAATTAAATGAGGGTGAACAATTCCTGGGCAACTTTTGTAGTGAGAGACAAGATATATATGTATATATATAGAGAGAGAGATCACTTTGAATAAAAGAATTAACTTTTTTATATCATGTAATAGAACAAGTCATTCACTCGTTCATAGTGCTAAATAGCATTACATTTTGAAAAATCACCAAATGTATTAACCATTAGTCCAGACTTGCAGTAACTTAGGAGAGAATTAAAGAATCAACAATATTTTACTTATCAATGATCATGACAAAGCATGGATAATAGATTGCGTGCCTGAGCCAGTAAATTTTCATAACAGCTTTGCAAGGCTGCAGTAGCTCAGCTGCTTGGCATTTAAATAAATAAACTTTGAAAATGTCTAACTTCATATAGAATCACTTGCTACTTAATCATTTTATTTGGAATTTTTTAGCATCCATTCTTTGATTTAACACATTAGATCTAGAGGGCTGTGGTTTAAAAGCAATTTAAATACTATTTACCTGAAACCACAATTAGTCCACGGACTCCACAATTATTTGAGAACAGGTTGGTTGGAAATAGATATTTTACAACTCCATGAGAATTTTTAAAATCATAACTTGAACAAGTAGTAGATTTCTATAACTGCCAACAGCAAGAAAGTACAAAATGCCATCTCTATCAGGCTTTCCAAGTACTAATGACATAACTGCATACCACTTTGATAGTATGTGGGGGAGGACACTATCAAAAGTTGCCTAGGTGTTCTGTATATTACAGGGAATAATTTAACACCCGTTATACAACTCTACATAATAGAATCTTATCCAGGCACCTTAGTGAGAGCAAAGTTTTGTTCATATTGACAGAACACCAAGATGATTTTTGTAACTGGTTTAAATACACTTTGGGAACATGGCATTTAATACAATCGCATGGTTACATACCCACTAACCCTTAAATCTTGGTGAGATGTCATCTTAGACTCCTTATCTCCACCCCTTCACACTTGTCATTCTCCCTCCATAGCTTAGTTTGTTTGGAAAAATTGTTCACAAAAGTACATAATACAATTTTAATGTAGTTTTCCGCTATCACTTGAAATTAGCATGTTTGATAATACAAATACTCATTTTTATAAGCCTATTACAAGTATTAATATATTATAAATAGGGTTCATTCAGTTACTGAATCATCACCCTTTTATTAATACTGTTAGAGGATTTATAGTTAATCCAATACTGTAGAAACATGTACTACCCATTTCCTGAATTATGTCAGATTACAAGGAAATAGCATTCTACAACATCCTATAATATAGGATGACAAAGTTCCAGTGTCACTAAGATTCTCAGTGTGTGTGAACTTTAATAGTTTTATACATTTTTGTATTTAATAGTACAATTTTTATAAATATTTGCACATCTTTAAGATTGGTAAAATGTAAAACAAAAAATGTGTCTTGTACCGATTACAAACCTGCTCTCTGGTAACCAAAAGACAATTTCCATGTGATAGTTTGCTATATAAAGTTATATTTTAATAATCTGAACTTTTCTTCAGTAAATATTAAGGAAACCTAGCACACCGGTGACATGATGAGCTTCATCATGGCTGACCAAAGAAAATGTTAAGAACATGTGCTTTATTAATTTTAAATACCATTATCACACTGTCTGGGTGCCCACCCCATGGCAGACTCCCCCGAACTGGTAGTATGTTCTATAATTGGATTTTACCAAGCCAGGAACAAATGTGAACTCCTGGATCACTGTAACAATTTTACAATGGAGTCGCAGATGGTCCCCTTAGATTCTCTAGTCTACTTTGCTATCCAGACAAAATGGACTTAGTGATTGTGATATATGAAGGGGTGGGGGGGAAACACACCTTTTTATGGACACCCAGCCAGCCAATTAGCTATAAAGTCCCTCTTGGTGGCTGCTTCCTTTATCTGTAAAGGGTTAAAAAGTCCCCAGCTAAAGAAAAGGGAGTGGGCACCTGATCAAAAGAGCCAATGGGAAGGCTAGAACTTTTTAAAATGGGAAAAAAGCTTTCCCTTTGTCTCTCCATTGTCTCTCTGGGCTGCAGGGACAGAGCAGCAATGGTGTCAGCAGTTTTAAGCCAGGTATGATCATAAATCATCAGATCATACCTTGAACTACTTATCTGAAACCCCAAATGCGTAAGTAGACCAGACACAGTTGGAGTTTCAGATAAGTAGTTCTAGGTATGGCTTAACAGTGCAATCCTTGCTGATCTTAAACACAAAAAAGAAGCTTACAAGAAGTGGAAGATTGGACAAATGACCAGGGAAGAGTATAAAAATATTGCTCGGGCATGCAGGAGTGAAATCAGGAAGGCCAAATCACACCTGGAGTTGCAGCTAGCAAGAGATGTTAAGAGTAACAAGAAGGGTTTCTTCAAGTATGTTAGCAACAAGAAGAAAGTCAAGGAAAGTGTGGGCCCCATACTGAATGAGGGAGGCAACCTAGTGACAGAGGATGTGGAAAAAGCTAATGTACTCAATGCTTTTTTTTGCCTCTGTCTTCACGAACAAGAACAGCTCCCAAACTACTGCACTGGGCAGCACAGCATGGGGAGGAGGTGACCAGCCCCCTGTGGAGAAAGAAGTGGTTTGGGACTATTTAGAAAAGCTGGATGAGCACAAGTCCATGGGGCCAGATGCGCTGATCCGAGAGTGCTAAAGGAGTTGGCGGATGTGATTGCAGAGCCATTGGCCATTATCTTTGAAAACTCATGGCGATCGGGGGAAGTCCCGGATGACTGGAAAAAGGTTAATGTAGTGCCCATCTTTAAAAAAAGGAAAGGAGGAGGATCCTGGGAACTACAGGCCAGTCAGCCTCACCTCAGTCCCTGGAAAAATCATGGAGTAAGTCCTCAAGGAATCAATTCTGAAGCACTTAGAGGAGAGGAAAGTGATCAGGAACAGTCAGCATGGATTCACCAAGGGCAAGTCATGCCTGACTAATCTAATTGCCTTCTATGACGAGATAACTGGCTCTGTGGATGAGGGGAAAGCAGTGGACGTGTTGTTCCTTGACTTTAGCAAAGCTTTTGACAGGGTTTCCCACAGTATTCTTGCCAGCAAGTTAAAGAAGTATGGGCTGGATGAATGGACTATAAGGTTGATAGAAAGTTGGCTAGATTGTCGGGCTCAATGGGTATTGATCAATGGCTCCATGTCTAGTTGGCAGCCGGTATCAAGTGGAGTGCCCCAAGGGTCGGTCCTCGGGCCAGTTTTGTTCAATATCTTCATAAATGATCTGGAGGATGGTGTGGATTGCACCCTTAGCAAGTTTGCAGATGACACTAAACTGGGAGCAGAGGTAGATACGCTGGAAGTGTAGGGATAGGATACAGAGGGACCTAGACAAATTAGAGGATTGGGCCAAAAGAAATCTGATGAGGTTCAACAAGGACAAGTGCAGAGTCCCATGCACCACTACAGACTAGGGACTGAATGGCTAAGCAGCAGTTCTGCAGAAAAGGACCTAGGGGTTACAGTGGACGAGAAGCTGGATATGAGTCAACAGTGTGCCCTTGTTGCCAAGAAGGCCAATGGCATTTTGGGATGTATAAGTAGGGGCATTGCCAGCAGATCGAGGGCCGTGATCGTTCCCCTCTATTTGACATTGGTGAGGCCTCATCTGGAGTACTGTGACCAATTTTGGGCCCCACACTACAAGAAGGATGTGAAAAAACTGAAAAGTGTCCAGCGGAGGGCAACAAAAATGATTAGGGGACTGGAACACATGACTTATGAGGAGAGGCTGAGGGAACTGAGATTGTTTAGTCTGTGGAAGAGAAGAATGAGGGGGGATTTGATAGCTGCTTTCAACTCCCTGAAAGGGGGTTCCAAAGAGGATGGATCTAGACTGTTCTCAGTGGTAGCAGATGACAGAACAAGAAGTAATGGTCTCAAGTTGCAGTGGGGGAGGTTTAGGTTGGATATTAGGAAAAACTTTTTCACTAGGAGGGTGGTGAAACACTGGAATGCGTTACCTAGGGAGGTGGTGGAATCTCCTTCCTTAGAAGTTTTTAAGGTCAGGCTTGACAAAGCCCTGGCTGGGATGATTTAGTTAGGGATTGGTCCTGCTTTGAGCAGGGGGTTGGACTAGATGACCTCCTGAGGACCCTTCCAACCCTGATATTCTATGATCTGGTGATTTGTGATAATACCTGCCTTAAAACTGCTTACTCCATTGCTGCTCTGTCCCTGCAGCCCAGAGAGACAATGGAGAGACAAAGGGAAAGCTTTTTCCCCATTTTAAAAAGTTCTAGTCTTCCCATTCGCTCTTTTGATCAGGTGCCCACTCCCTTTTCTTCAGCTGGGGACTTTTTAAACCCTTTACAGGTAAAGCAAGCAGCCACCAAGGGGGACTTTATAGCTAACTGGCTGGCTGGCTGTCCATTAAAGGGAGCTCCCCCTCCTTCATTTATCACATTGATAAATGGTCACTTACACCAAAAATTACACCATATTCAGGTTTCTTCCAGTCCCAAGAGACCAGTCACTCACCTCAGATCAATTGATACCCTAGATCTTACACCAAAGACAACGCCTGTAGCCAATCCTGTAATAAACTATCTAAAGATTTATTAACTTGGAAAAAGAAACTAGTTGGCCCACCTTGATTATCATACACATTGTAAGGAGAGTGATCACTTTAGACAAGCTATTACCAGAAGGAGAGTGGGGTGGGGGGAGAGAAATCTTTTGTAGTGATAAACACCCATTTTTTCATGGTTTGTGTGTATAAAAACGTCTTATGTATTTTCCACAGTATGCATCCGATGAAGTGAGCTGTAGCTCACGAAAGCTTGTGCTCAAATAAATTGGTTAGTCTCTAAGGTGCCACAAGTACTCCTTTTCTTTTAGTTATTTACAAGTTAAAGTAAGCAAAAACTTATACACACAAATGAGTTACCATCTAAATAGTAAGAGTGACAGAGTTGTTGTGATCTGTCAATTCAAAGTGTCTTTCAGGGTGGACCCAGGAGGCAGCCCTGGGGATCTGTGGCTTCAGTTTATAGTCTCTGGCCCTTCAGAGTTCAAACAACCAAAAAGATGGAAAATTTTCCTGTGACTGTTTTATTTTCTTCATTCAGCCTCCACGTCCACAGGGCCATTTACCCGTTCTTTATATTCCAGTATTCCTTGATGGCCCATCTGATTTTGATGGTACTTCTGGATGAGGGGGAAGGGGCTCAATTCCCGAGCCTGTGTTCACAAGTTCAGAACAAACATTTTCAAAGTTATAAAGCAAAATTTACATATTTTCTTATGGCATGGAATGCAGACATTACAAGAAAAATTAATATGTGTCAGCTTACAAGCATTCATAGAGTGTAAACACTCAATACGTTTTTATAAGATTAATACCAATGTTAAACAAAACTTACAAACAGGTGAATTGGTCTGGTCTCCAGTTTGTTAGTTCTTAGTGTATGCTTGCAGCCTGGGGAAGAGCTGACATCTGGCCTGCCAGCACCACAACCATTACATTTTAATATACACATGACACAAACAGTTATACCATATGTTGTACACAATTGAAAGGCAAGGCCTGGAGAGTAACAAAGAACCCTATGAATATGAAAGAGTGCATTTTACCCAACAATTTGCTGATACAAAAATATTAATACAACTGGGTGCTCTGGATCTAATGCTGTCACAGATACAATATACACAGGTATCAAATGTTTCGCGGCCATTATAAATTAATGTTAAATAATACTCATCTACTTTGACAGACATTTTCTGTGCCATTAGCGCTTCTTATATGTAAACAATTAGCAGACTACTGGACAGTCTTTAGTTATAGCATGCTTTTACTGTTTTAGCGTTTTGCTCTTGAGGTCTGGGGTTCAGAATTTAGTCATTCCAGTAAGGCCTAGAACATGCTTCCAAGATCTTAATTTTTCAAGAAAGCACACTTCCGATATACATATATATGTTCAACTGAAGTTGTGGCTAGAACCTTCTTTGAAGAAGAACCTGCAGCGCTCCCCTCTCAACACCACAGTAGGTGGCTTACACAACAAACATTGTTCAGGTTTTAGTGAGTTTTGTTTGTTTTAATAATCATACAATGTATTCAGTTAAATGTATCAATGAGCAAGTGTCAAATACAAGTGTTAACCAGTTTGACTCTTCTTAATTAACACAGCATCAAGCATTTTATTTATACAATATCCAAGTGCACCTATTATTTGAAGTCACTTGGCCTTTTGAGCTCTACTCTCAGGCTTGACAGAAATAGACGTCAATGAATGTTGGTGTTTGTTGATTTGACATGATAAAACCTACAGTGCCTTTCCTTTCCCATTAATCAAATTTTAAAACTGTGACAAGGTTTTAAAAGCCCATCATGGAGTGTCCATACATAAATGTATATTGGTCTAATGAGTGAGTCTAGAAAAACACGGTACCTTGATATCACTGATAAGCAGGAGACTGAGGCAACTGCTTATTTCCAACAGCACTATAGCAGGAGATTGCTTGTAATCAGTTTAGTGATCATGTGTTTTTCTTGGCCATACATTTAAAAACATTTACAGTCATAAAAATCAGTTAATAAATTACAAATGTTGATAGTAAAATTAAAACAAAGTTGAATCTAGCTGAGTCTGTTCATAATACACCAATGGAAAATGTATCCTTAGTATTAACATACATCATTATTGCTTATATTTCATAAACAGTTCAGAGAGACAATACTCTGAAACCTGTAAATCTGCTAACATTAGAAGGAAAAGTTATTTAAATAAAAAAATAGTGGTCTCTAACAAACAATTAAAGGTGGAGAAGGAAAGCCAGGTGTTTGGAATCATGCCTAATTAAAAACTGCAATTATTAAAATAAATCTAAATCATCTTATTAATCTGCTATTTCTTTCAGTTATGGGGGCTGCACAGTAATAACTACGAAATATGATAAAGTGTGAGTGGAAAAGTAGATGTTTGATTTTGGGACTTTTATACAGTTAACTAAAATATTACTGTGAACAGGATATGGGATGAGAGATGCTTTGACATACTATACATACCATAAGCTGCGTAGTTTACAAGTAAATACACGATCTCTAATGCAAGATCTCTTCCAGTTAATTGAGAGAATTTGTTTCTTATATTCCTGTGAAAGAGTTGTGAACAGTAAACTTAAAAAATTCTCAACATTGAATTATTTTAAAAGATTCACAACTAAAAGAATGTAGGCTTCCTAACCCCGATATATGTTACTGTATGTTCAGCTCTTCCTGGTTCTTCCCTAACCTACATTGAATGGAGAAACTGTTATTATGGATCATGTATCTTAAAAAATATGCAAGTTCCTACCAGGTCTCAATCTCAGTTGCCTAAGAAAATTCAATTTGTACATTTTTTTAAAATATCGTGAGTTACAGAACTATTTAATCCAGGGGTTCTCAAACTGGGGGTCAGGACCCCTCAGGGGGTTGCGAGGTTATGACCTGGGGGGTCGTGAGCTGTCAGCCTCCACCCCAAACCCTGCTTCACCTCCAGCATTTATAACAGTGTTAAATATTTTTAAAGTGTTTTTAATTTATAATGGGGGTCGCACTCAGAGGCATGCTGTGTGAAAAGTTTGAGAACCACTGATTTAATCTAACCAAGATGAGCTGATTTTATAGTCACAGGCTTTTATCTACACTCCTTGCTCTTCAAGTGTATCAAACTTGAGTGGCCTGATGGCTCAAATTCAACACTTTCTTCTGCAGAGTCAAACATTCTACTGTAATCATTTTCTCTTATCACCCATCTACTGAAGTGGTAGAAAACAGTATTTACAAGTGCTGCAATGAAAACATGATGGCCCTGTCTGCCCATAAAAGGTGTACCACTTCAATTATCCCGAGTGTAGTTCAACTGTGCTATCTGCACTTATACTGGCATAAAAACGCTTGTAGTGGTATAACTTACTCCCATTCAGGCAGGGGGGTAAACTTTGCCAGAGAGATTAAAATATCTTCTCCTATCTTATTTATTTCAGATCTTTTTATCATTTACACTAAGACCACTTGACATCCCTCTGGCTATGAAAAGGGGCCTTTAAAATGAGTGTAAATGTACTTTGAGGTGACAAACTGCCAGAGTGGGGTGAAAGGGCTCTAGGGTATGTCTAAACTAGGAATATTTCCTGGTAGAGC
The DNA here is from genome assembly GCF_015237465.2 of Chelonia mydas. Taxonomy (NCBI): domain Eukaryota; kingdom Metazoa; phylum Chordata; order Testudines; family Cheloniidae; genus Chelonia; species Chelonia mydas. Next base: position 55,551,141 of record NC_057850.1, on the reverse strand, counting down.
TGGATGCTATACAAGCAAAGCACTCCTAGCATGGATGCAGCTTATTATACCAGTAGAGTGCACTTTTACTGATATAGTTTATTCCCACCCACCTCACCCGAGCAAAACATGCTATACTGGGAGAAGTGCAATTTTGCTGGTATAAATCCTCTATGTTAGAGGCTTTTGCTGGCACAGCTAAATGAGTTAGAGGTCACACCTTATCACACCCTGATTGAAGTCTAGTGTAGATATAATCATAGTGTAAATTAGGAGTTGAGTTTTTGATTTGTTTTTTTTTTTTAAAGCCAAAATAGTTATATAGTACAACCCCTAGCATGGGGAGTTATATTGATCTAAAGGTGCCTTAGAGTGGTATAACTTATTCCCCTTTCCATATGGGAATAAGCACTTTTATAAAGAAATAACTACTTCCCCACTATGGGATTGTGCCTCTTTAATTAAAGCAGTACAACTTGTGTACAGACAAGACCAAGCGTTCATAGAATATTGTTCCTGCTAACATAGGACATGGTGTGCGGAATGTTGCAAAGAAATACAAATCCCTTGCATCAGGGGTGATCTCGTTGAGTCGTTTTCTAGAAGTATGAAAATCCCTTAAGGGCAACTGCACAAGATTTGTCCTACTTAAGTGATATTTGAAATGGAATGGTCTTATGATACTATTCTTTGTCTTGTACAAGACAAAGAAATCTAGGTATTAAACAGGGAGGACTTCTTCATAAAGAGGTGTATTTATTAATGACTCCTGCACTACTGAGCTTTATTTTCTGCAAAGAGCTTCACAAGTTACAAAACATCAGCTGATGATGCTACAAAGTGGATATAGTGATAGAGGTAGCATTATTAAGTTATGCATAGCCTGCACCTACAAGCAGGCTAAGTATGATGAATGAGGAGACCTATACAAGGATTACTGACACTGCCATACACCAAAATCTGAACAGTTCTACTACTGTAAGCCACAGCAATAATGACCTAGGGAGGTCACCTTCTTCTGGAGCATGTACCATGGGCACTTGCCACAACTATATAGGTAGATCTCACTTAATCATTTCCTTGCCACTACACTAGAACACCTCACTCCCTCATATTCTATTATGTGCCACAGGCAGACCCTTGGCTCCTGTGGGCTGTAATACTTCGGTATAATTTCAGCTGTTGGGTTTAGTATGTGGTGCTATCAGTGGCCTGTGATATAGGTCAGATAGATGATTGAGTGGTCCCTTCTGGCATTAAATGCTATGATTTATTGCAATAAGCCCCCACTCCTGAATGAAAATTTTGGATGCTAATAATTTACTACAGCTAAGTCCCTATTTTCTTCACTAAATGGCTGGCCTAAATTCCACAGCAAGATTTTTGGATGTTGTGGTGCTTTAATGTTGCAGACTGGAAATTCTGCAGCAGCTTAAGTTAAGGTTTAAAAGGGAGATTTTTAATGAACACCACACTCAGTACAATAGTCCCCATTACTAATTTTGATATTCAGTTCCATTTTATACTGTCACTACATTTAATTTTCAATATGCAGTTATGGATTGGCTACACTTGTCAATACAGCCACATCCTGAAAGTTGGAGGCTTTGACCGGTGGGAAGAGAGGAAGAGTTGGAACTTTTGTGATCAGGTGAGTTTGAAGATATGAGGTAAGCACAGTAGTTGGATGTTTTTGCTAAAATAGCAGCAAAGTAATCCATGTTAGCACTTAAATTGTCACCTTGAGGTTTTGGATTTTTAAAATTTAAGATGAACAGGGCAACTCTCATCTTTCAGAACTCTTGTTTCAGGTTATCTGCTGGTGCAGAATGATAACTGTCAGGATACAGATGTGGGCACCCGCATGAAAGACCCCCTAAGCTTATTTCTACCAGCCTAGGTTAAAACTTCCCCAAGGCACAAATTCTTTGCCCTTGGAGGGTATGCTGCCACCACCAAGTGATTTAACAAAGAATCAGGGAAAGGACCACTTGGAGCTCCTATTCCCCCAAAATATCCCCCCAAACTCTTATACCCCCTTTACTGAGGAGGTTTGAGAAAATATCCTAACCAATTGGTTACAAAGTAATCATGGACCCAAGCCCCTGGGTCTTAGGACAATAGAGAAATCAGTCAGGTTCTTAAAAGAAGGATTTTATTTTAGAAAAAGGTAAAAACCACCTCTGTAAAATTAGGATGGAAAATAACTTTACAGGGTAACAAAAGATTCAAAAACACAGCAGAACTTTCTCTAGGCTTAGTGTCAAAGTTACAAAAAATGGGAATAAACCTCCCTCCAGCAAAGGAAAAATTCACAAGCAGAACAAAAGATAATCTAACATGCCTTGCCTGGCTTTTACTTACAATTTTTGTAATATGAGAGACTTTTAGGATGGTTTATAGGAGAAGGAGTTTTCTGACCTGAGGCTTCTCTGCTTCCCAAGAAAACACACAAAAACAAAGCCTCTCCTCCCCGCCCCCCACAAGATTTGAAAGTATCTTCGTTCCTCATTGGTCCTTTTAGTCAGGTGCCAACCAGGTTATTTGAGCTTCTTAACCCCTTACAGGTAAGGAGGAATTCTAGGCTACCCTTAGCTGTATGGTTATGACAACAACATTGCACTGATTTACATTCAAGATTTTCTTTGCAGATGTAACAGCTTTCTCTTTCTCTCTCTCTATATATATATATGCACGTGCAAAGAAAATCTTGAATGTAAGCCAGTGCAATGCTGTCATCCTGTGCCAGCAGACAACCTGAAACAAGGGCTCTCAATGATGTGAGCTGTCCTGTTCATCTGAGGTTTATACATATATAAATAATAAAAAAATAATAAAAATAAAAAACTTAAGTCTAGAACAGGGGTGGTTATTTTTTTGCCAATGTCCAAATTTCTTGGCCAAGGTATAGTCAAGGTCCTGACTCCAGAGTAACATTTTTCACACCGCAATAATGATGATAATAATCAGTAAATAAAAAGGTTTTGTAGTCCATTCAAAAGCAACTGGCGGTCGAGATTTAGCCCACAGTCTGCCTATTGAGTACCCCTGGTCTAGAGCATGATGCTATAGCAAATTTTGTGACTGCAGAATACATGGTATTATAATGTCCAAAATTAGGTAACATGAGACTTGTAAGAGGTATTATGCCACACTACTACACAGAACAATAGTAAACAAATGCTATTAGGTTATTCCTTTAATAAGGGAAACTTATCTACCTTATCTTTCTGCCTCCCAGAAGGAGAAAAAAAAAACAGGATTCTAACTCCTGGATCTGATCCTTTGGGAAAGATTGCAAAACTCCTTTTCTTAAGCTGTTTTGAACCTTCAAGGCCACGGCAGGAGTAGAGCATGAGTTTGGCCTCTTTTAGCCATTTTAGTGCCAACCTCCCCTCCTGCAAGTATAAATGCTGCCCTAGCATTTTCGAGTCATCTCCTTCAACTGCACCTGAAGTGAACCTCCCAGAGAAAAGATACCAGTTTCAAAATAAATGTAAGATCATAAACACCTCAAAGAAGAGAAATGAAAAGATTAAAGAGAAATATCTGCAAAAACAGTAACTTCCAAACTCTGAAGTGAGACATGTAGGCAAGTGGAATCCTGCAAGGTGATATCTTGAAGCAGAATTACAAGGTAAGTAATTTTCCCTTCTCTAGAGAGTCCATATTTGCATGATTCTAAGAGTGAACTCTTAGAAGAAAAGCTTAAAAGGATGTCTCAAAAGATAGAAAGAATAAGGTTGAAACCAGAAGTAAACAAAGCCAATACTAACAGTGTACAAAAAGGGTTTTAAATATTTTACACTCCCCCCTCCAAACTCATTAAGTGCAACGTACAGGCTGTAAAATGAGGTCATAAACAAAACACACCTGTAAAGACTGATCAGCTGAAAATAAGGAATATTGTAAAATTAAACTTTCTAGGAAACGACATAACATGCTTCCATGTAAGGGAAGGCCAAATCCTGGGGCACAGAAGTCAAAGCAGGATTCCCTCCAGGGGGTCAAATCAAAGCAGTAGTGCTTTGCACATATACATAAAGATTATGTAACTGCTTCGCAAGAGTCTGCAATGGAAACATCCGAGGTATGCCCATTAGCAGCCTTACCTCAAACTAGATGCGGTATAATGACCTAGTTTCAGGCCAGCCATATTAAAGCTATGAGATATGCAGTCAGACAACAAACTGTACAAAATCCTTTTAATATTACTCAGCAAATTGTCAAGAAAAAATCTGAACAGGCTTTAGTTCACTCCACTCTATGGAGAAGGGCTGCTCATCATGGACCTGTTGGAATAAGACAACTTGCCCTGATAACAGACTCATTAATGTGCATCTCTGAACTCACATTAGACAGAAGTTTCAGATCAGTCTGTCACTGGGACTTAAAGCTCACTTACTCTGCAAGCTGAAGTCACCGTCACAAGAAAAAATATTTACTAACTTTTCTGTAACTGTTGTTCGAGATGTGCTGCACATGTCCTTTCCAATGTAAGTATTTGTGCCCCCCAAGCACAGTTGCCAGAAAAATTTCCCTTATTGGTATCCATTGGGTCAGCTCTAGCGCCCTCTGGCATTGCACGCTCTTAACGTCAGTATAAAGGGCCCCACTGGCTCTGCCCTCCTTCAGTTTCTTCTTACCAACCACTTCTGAAGAGGGGACAGAGGGTGGGTTTTGGAATGAACATGTGCAACACATCTCAAAGAACAGTTACAGAAATGTTAACCACCATTTAATTCTTCGAGTGCTTGCACTTGTCCATTCCAATGTAGGTGACTCACAAGCAGTTCACCCAGAGGCAGGTTTGGAGATCAAATACAGTCTGCAAAGGTGTCTCCACAGACATGCCCAGGAGGGTGGAGAACCAATGCTGCCTGGGCCATGCTGAGTCTATGAGGATGACCTGTGCTCAGTCCTGCTTAATCTTCATCAGAACTTTGTGAATCAGTGGGGTAGGCAGGAAAGTGTAGTGCAGGTGCCTTGTCCACGGTAATAGGAACGCATCTCCAAGGAACCCCAGGCTGTGGCCCCCGAGGGAGCAAAACCAATGGCATTTCCTGTTGAATCGGGTGGCAAACAGGTCTTTCAGGGGAGTCACCCACCGTCAGAAGATGTCCCTTACAATGTCTGGACAGAGACCACTTGTGGTGAGAAGAGAAAGACCTGCTGAGGTGATCTACTAGTTGGTTCCGAGCCCCAGGAAGGTAGGATCCTTCGAGTGTGATGTCATGATCGATGCATAGTAATCACAGGCAGATTACTTCCTGACATAGGAGGAAAGAACATGTACCACCCTACCTGTTTACATAGAACATGGCCATCGTATTGTCTATAAGGACTGAAATAGATTTGCCAGTCAAATGGGATAGAAACATCTGGTATGCTAGACGTACTACCCTGAGTTCCTGGACATTGAGTGTACATGGAGAGTTCATCTTGGGTCCACAGGCCTTGGGTTCTGATGGGGCCCAAGTGGGCTCCCCAGCTGAGGTCTGATGCATTGCATACTAGAGGCGGGGATGAGTGAGGTCTCAAGGCTACTCCTGTGCATACCACGTGTCTGTCCAGCCACCACTACAGTGAGACTAGGACCTGCCAGGACCATAAGAACTGAGTCCAGAAGATGCCAAGAGGGAGAGTAGACTGTGGCTAGCCAGGCTTGTAGAGGTCTGAGTTGTAGCCTTGAGTGCTGTACTACATATGTGCACAATGCCATGTGGCCCAGGACGCTCAGGCACTTTTGTGTGGTCATGATCTTTGGAGAGATTTTATCATGGACGCAATCACGAGGAACCAGTCGGGCGGAAGTAGAGATCTCACTTACACCAAGTCTAGTACTGTCTAGTACTAGTACTATGAACTCTATCATTTGGACGGGGATCAGAGTGAACTTCTGAAAATTCAGTAAGTCCAATGCATTGAAGGTTGATTGTATGAGCTGGATGTCGGCCTCTACTTGAGCTCTGGACCGGCCCCTGATCAGCCAGTCATCGAGATATGGGAACACATGGACCCCCTTTTTTCCTTAGGAAGGCTGCTACTACCGCCATACATTTCATGAAACCCTGCAAGGTGGCTGACAGGCTGAATGGGAGCACCGTGAACTGATAGTGACTTTGGTTCACTATGAACCTCAGGAAACATCTGTAGCCAAGGAAGATCGAAATATGGAGGTAAGCGTCCTTTAGATCAAAGGCGGCAGAGCAATCCCTGGGATCCAGTGAGGGAATGATGAAGGCCAAGGAGACCACGTGGAACTTCAGGTTCTTGAGATACTGGTTGAGACCACAGGAGGGAAGTGGGAAGGTGGGGTGGACAGGAATTGGATGGTGTAACCTAGTGTTGAGGACCCATCAGTCTGAAGTAATCTGGGTCCAGGCATCCAGGAAATAGTAAAGGTGGTTGGAAAACACGGGGGTAGCAGGATCCAACATAGCAGGGATTGTGATGTCACCCTTGAGTGTCTCATCAAAACAAGTGTTTTGACAACCCAGGGAGTCTGGAAACTGGCTGTGTAGGGCCTGTCGAGGATGACTGAGGTGGCGGCCTGTGCCTAAACCCTCTGTTCCTTCTCCTCTGTTGATCCTGCGTGATTGTTTGAGGGAAGTAACAGGTGGACTTCTGCGGTCTATATCGTTTCTTTGTAGTTGCCAGTAAATAGAGCCCATAGGATTTCAAAGATGCCTTGGAATCCTTAAGGCTCTGCTGCCTAGCATCCGTCTGTTTTGAGAAGAGCGACGATCCCTCAAAATGGAAGATCCTAGATGGTGTGCCCCGGGGATTGCAACCAGGAGGTCCCATGCATCATCACCACTGATCTGGCTGCGGAGTCATAGGCGTCCAGGGCTGCTTGTAGGGAAGCTCAGGCTACAGTTTTCCCTTCCTCAGTAAGGGAGGAAAACTCCTGTCTGGAGTCCTGGGGGAGAAGGTGCTTGAATTTAAGCAACAACTCCCACATATTAAAGTCATAGCGCTCTAGGAGGACCTGCTGGTTTGCTATCTGAAGTTGCAGGCCCCCTGAAGAGTAGGCCTTGAGTCCAAATCTTGGATCATATTAAAGAAGTTCTGTATTAAAATCACAAATGAGTTTGATTCCCCATAGTTTAAATTCCAGGGTATTACTAATTAAGAGGTCTCTTGGTTTTTGGTACTGTTTCTCTCCCTCTATGTGTGAAACTTGCAAGCTGCTAATTGTGTTAGTACATTCTAAGACAGAGTCTGTTCTCAAAGCAATTCTTTGTAACAACCACTCACACAGAGAGAGACTCAAAGCAATACTCTGTAACAACAGAAACAGCACCCAGAGACTCCCCGTCCTTTTGTTGTATTAACAATTGTGATTAAAACAGAGATAGAGGATGTATGTGGATGGATGTTTGGTGTGGATAATAACTGAATGATCAGAGAGGTGCCAGCCTAAGAATCCAGTGTCCATCGGCTGAAGAAGGCGTCAAGTGGAAATAACCAGAGGACCCCTGGAGGGCAGACTGGAATCCACCCAACAGCCTCAAGAATGGGAGAACCAAAGAACAAGATAACATCTAGCAGCATGGAGCCATCAGGAATGTGCTATCTGCTGGTTGATTCAGCAACAGCACGATGAAGCAATTCCCATAGACTGGCATAGGAAGAAATTCCTATAAAAATGGACTTTAGAAAGTGAGAACTTTGTGGGATCTGATTCTGCAAACCAACTTCCAGGAGCATCAGATGAGCATCTAACAAGGCCGTGTTCCCTCCTCATGTCCAGGCCACCTGGCCAGTGGCTTGGCATGAGCAACTCTAAGGCTGGTAACTATGATAACAACTTTGCAGAACCTGTGTGTGTGTGTGTGTGTGTGTGTGTGTGTGTGTGTGTGTCTGTGTGTGTGTGTGTGTGTGTGTGTGTGTGTGAATGCATAAATATGAAATTGAATGGAATGTTATAGCTATAACTAACTGCTTACTATGATTCTTTCTGTATTCACAATAAATGTGGTATTTTACCTTTTCCCCTTTAATAAGATCCTGCTGGTTTTTGTTTTTATTGGTACAACACAAAGAGGTTCAGGTTTTTAGGGTCCTTTGGCTTGGGCGTAGAGCTCAGTTGTCCCTGGCGCTCTCACTCACTACCCGCTGCAACCACCAATGATCCGGGGAGAGGGGGGGTAAAGAGGAACTCCTTAGCCAGAACCAGATATTTACACCCTGAGCATTTTGCCATTGCTGGAAGGGAAGCGGGGATTTGACACAGGGTCTTAAGATCCATGATGGCATTGTGTAGTGGCAGAGCCACTCTGGATAGACCCTCTGGTAACAGAATATCCAGGTGGTCATGTGTCCTCCTTAATCACCTCCACTTGGACCCCTAGGTTTGAAGCTACCTGCTTCAGTAGGTCCTGATATGCCTGATGGTCGTCTGGAGGTGGAGAGACTCCAGGTGCCAGTGTGGCCTCATCTGGAGAGGACAACAAGGAGGCTAGAACCAGATGGGGAACCTCAGTTGGTGCCTCACCATGAGCAGGAGCCTGAGAGTCTTCTTTTTGGGGTTTGAAGCCCCATGTTTGGTACTGGAGTCCGGTTCTAGGGTGCCTTTACATGGTACTGGGAGTGCTCTAGCCTCCAAGACAACCAAATCAGATAGTCTTAAAGGGATCCCTTCAAATGGTGGAAACCCCCATGGGCTCCAAAAAGGCCACTAGATGATGGTTGGGCCACAGGTGTACTGTGGCCTGGCCCCGCAGAGGTGCCAACAAGCTCAGTGCCATAATAGAGTGGGAGCAGTCAGAGGAGCAGTGTGGTCGACTGGTTTGATGATGGGAATACGGTTCCCCCTCCAAGTCCTATGAGGACAAAGAGGTGCGCTGCAGAGACCAGAGCGGTGCTGTGCCACTGGGTGCCAGAGAAGGTCACGTAGGGGACACTGAGGCTGTCAGCACAGGTGTCCCCTTGGACAGCTGATGAGGTGCTGGCACCAATTCCCTGTCATTTGGGGCCACCAGTTGTGCTGAGTCCTGATCCTCCAGGGAGCCCAGTACTGGCAGGGTCATAAGATTTCTTGCAGCCACAAAAGCTTTTGGAGTCAATGAGACTGAAAATTGACCACTATGCTAGTCTTGAGTGGGCACTGTAGAACACTGCAGTGCTGGGGCTGTGGGGACCTGGCAATGCAGCTCTGGGGATGAAGAGCAGCCTGACAAGGGTCTCGCTCTCTGTCCCCTCTGTCACCAGAGACTGGCTCTTCTCTTGCTGTTTGCGGTGTTTCTTCTTAGTCACCAGCGAAGAAGATTGGTGCTGAGGGACTCTTGTTGATGGAGGAGCACTCTGAACCAAGGATGAAGTGCTCAGTGCTGAGTTCGAGCGTGGCCGAAGGCTGATCTTAAGGCTGCCTTCATGAGGAGGACCTTCAGGCAAGTAGCATGGTCCTTCTAGATCCGGGGCTTGAATTCTTTACAAATTTGGCAGCGGTCTTTCCGATGAGCTTCCCCGAAGCACTTGAGGCAGCACTTGGGTTGTTCAAAAGGCACAGACTTGCTGCATGAAGCGCACGGCTTAAACCCTGGCAACCGTGGCACGTCAGCACCAGGACAAAGAAAAACTGCTATCTAACAGCAGGAGAGTGTCTCCTGTTGACTCAGCGCGGTGCAGACACTACTGTAAGTTGACCCAGTTACATAACTGAAGTAGTGTAGCTTAGGTCGACTTACAGCTTTAGTGTAGACCAGCCCTTAATGTAAGTTTTCAAGTCTATATGGGGGGTTTGACTTGACACATGAAGAAGGTGCAGAAACCTCAACCTATCTTCAGTTAGTCTGTAATAGGGATTAAACAGCTGACAAATGTACCTGGACTCAGTCAGTCTTAGATTCTGAGAAATGAAGCTGGCCAAGCAGTTTTTGTGCATGGTAAATTAAAGGGTCTATTTGGGTCTAACAACACCATACCACAAATCTTTTCTTCTTGGTACTATAGATCCTTCTGGTAGTTTCTAGGACATAAAGAGAACATGAACCAACTATCCAGACATGATGCCAATGAATCTCTATTCTGTCAAGAACCAAGCTAAGAGAGAGGCCTCCTGGGATGGGATAAAGAAAGGTGCCATGGTCCTGAGAGACTCAGCCTGATGGGATCAGCAAGAGTTCAAAACCCTATGTCTGGGACAGTATGGGGTTACAATTAGGATCAAACTTTAGACTCTTCTGAGCTTTGCCAGAACCTTTGCTAGCTGGGGGACGAGTGAAAAGGCATACAGAAGCCTCTTCTTGCTAATTTGGTCTTTACTCATTGCCAACAAACCTTGAACTAAGTAATGTCCCTCATTGGGGGACGATCTGATCTTCCACTTGCTGATCCAGAGATCCTTTCCAAAAATCCATTATGGATCAATAGTGTGTGCAACAGAACTCTCCCGTCAGGCATACAGCTATTACAAATGTCTTGTGGGTTAGAGCCTTCCTGACCCATCTGAACCAGGAACATCTTTTGAGATCTGCAAAGATTCTTAGAGCATACAGGACCAAACTAATCTTCAGAAGTGTAGAATTGCTGTTCCTGGAGAAACCACATAGCTTGGATATGGAGTCCTTCCACATGGCTTCCTTATCCCAGGCTGGACACATCTGTGATCACTGTCATTTGGATAAGTAGTGTTTGGAAGTACATTACTACCAGACTCTCTCTCAACTGCCTCCAGGCCAGGGAGGCCCAGAAGTCATTGTTACTCAGATGGGATGGAAGAATCCCTCTGTTGCTGCTTCTGCTGGGACCATAAGATCATGGTGCAAACATGTTATAGGTAGTACAAAAAAGTTGCAGCCTTAAGGCCCAACATTCATAGTATGGTCCAAGGTGTCAGTTACTAGCTTATGTTTTTTCTGTAGACTACAATTGTCTTGGATCCTATCCTGAAGCAGGAAGGCTTTGAATCGTTCTGTGTCTAGCAGACATATACTTCAAAATGTCTGCTGGAGACAAATTAGGACTTTGGGGTATTTTATCAGCCTTAGTGACTCCTACATGCTGTTTAGCTTGACCTCTTGTATAAGGCCACAGAACTTCCCCAAAATAATTCCTAGAGCACATCTTTTAGAAAAAACACCCAACCTTGACTGAAAAGGTGTCAGTGATGGAGAATCCACCACTATTCTTGGTAAGTTGTTCAACAGTTAACTAGATAGCTAACACCTTATTTCCAATCTGAATTTGTCTAGCTTCAACAACTTCCAGCCATTGGATTGTGTTATACATTTCTCTGCTAAATTGAAGAGCCCATTACTCAATATTTGTTCCCCATAATGGTACTCAGATTGTAATCAAGTCACCCTTTACCCTTCTCTTTGTTAGGCTAAACAGAGTTCCTTGAGTCTATCACTATAAAGGCATGTTTTCTAATCCTTGAATAAATTCTCATGGCTCTTCTCTGAACCCTCTCCAATTTATATACATCCTTCTTGAATTGTGGACACCAGAACTGAATACAGTATTCCAGCAGCGGTTGCACCAGAACCAAATACATAGGTTAAATAAACTTCTACTGAAGATTCCCAATTATGCATCCAAGGATTGAATTAGTCCTTTTGGCCACTACGTCACACAGGGAGCTCATTTTCAGCTGATTATCCACCAGGACCCCCACATCTTTTTCAGAGTCATTGCTTCCCAGGATAGAGTCCCTCATTCTATAAGCTGGGACTATGTTCTTTGCTCTTAGATGCATACATTTAGATTTAGCCATACTAAAATGCATATTGTTTCCTTGAACTCAGCTTTCCAAGTGATCCAGTGGCCTGTCTTCATTATTTACCACTCCCCCAATTTATGTCATCTATTTTCTTCCAGGTTATTAATAAAAATATTAAATAACATAGAGCCAAGAACTGATTCCTGCAGGACCCTATCAGAAAAACTCATTCGATGATGAACACACCTATTTGATGACATGGTTTGATTAAAGCAGGATCCTTGATGAACCAGTTGTCCAAGTACAAGAACATGTGCACTTCCAGCTTGCACAAGTAGATTAGAATTACCAAATATCTTGTGAAGACATATGAATGGCTCCAAAAACATTGAATCAGTAGTGCTGTTCCCCGGTGAAAAATGTAAGATAGTTGCCAAGCACTAGAACGGGGTGGGCAAACTATGGCCCACGGGACAGTCCTGCCTGGCCCGAGCTCCCGGCCGGGGAGGCTAGCCCCCGGCCCCTCCCCTGCTGTCCCCTCTCATCCGCAGGAATGCTGCTGTGCAGGCAGCGCGGCTTGCACCCGCCCACCTCCCAGGCTTTCAAATAAGCCTGTCCTGCCGCTCTGAGCAGCATGGTAAGGGTAAGGATAACGGTAAGGGGGCGCTGGATAAGGGGCAGGAGGCACTAGGGGTCAGTCAGGGGACAGGGGATGGTTAGATGGGGCGGAGGTTTGGGGGGAGGGCGCACGGTCAGGAGACAGGGAACAGGGGGGTTGGATAGGGGGTGGGATCCGGGGGGGCAGTTAGGGACAGGGGTCCTGGGGGGGTTGGATAAGCGTGTGGTCCTGGGGGGGGGGGGCCGCTGTCAGGAGGTGGGGGTGTGGACAGGGGTCGGGGCAGTCAGAGAACAGGAAGCAGGGGGGGTTGGATACGGTTGAGGTCCCGGGGGCGTAGTTAGGGGCGGGGGGTCTTGGGAGGGGGTGGTCAGGGGACAAGGACCAGGGAGGGGGTTGGATGGGTCGAGGGTTCTGAGGGGGGCAGTCAGGGGGCGGAAAGTGGGAGGGGGCGCATAGGCGGAGGGGCCAGGCTGTTTGGGGAGGCACAGCCTTCCCTACCTGGCCCTCCATACTGTTTCACAACCCTGATGTGGCCCTCGGGCCAAAAAGTTTGTCCATTCCTGCACTAGAAGTATACCTGAGTCCAAAGTCCAGAGCCAGTCACTTTACCAGAGTCAGGATTAAGACCAAACACTTCTTGGACCTGGTATTGAATCAGTTCCCTAAGAGGTGATGAGTCAGAGCCTTCCCATCTTCTAATAGAAAATATCAGGGGGGAAAAAAACACTCTACACCTTTGAACGAGATCCCTGAGAGAGGAGACTGGACAGAGTGCAGCCTGTGTCTCATTTGCCCTTTGCAAAGAGGTCTTCACCATTAAGTGGCTGGAGTCATCTATGGGGGTGCCAGGAACATGAAAAGCACACTGTGAAGCACCGACAATGGCCAACCCCGGAGGTGCTGAGGGCACCAGCATTGAGACTAGAACTTTCTGCACTAGAATGCCAAGACTCAGGGAACAAGTTTCAACTCAGCGCAAAAAGTGCTTCAACTTCACCAATACAGGACAAGCGGAATGAACAAGGCTGATATTGTTGACTTTGTGACAGCCTGACAGAAGACCAAGAGTGACTGAGACAGAAACAGTATACATGGAATCACCATCCTCCTCTCCACTTTTAGGACACAAAACACAGTAGGAGAGAAACAGAGACCTTGCTACACAGCTGCGAGCAGTCTGAGGCTTAAACAGCCTGGGGGCTGCCAGCTCTTTCAGCACCTCCAGACTTAGCCTTTTTGTATGGAATAAGCTAGAGCTCAGTATCAGTGGCTTCGAACACCAGGTTCTGAGAGCTTCAAGAAGCCTTCGGAGATGAAGCCACCTCTCTGGGCTTAGTAGGGAAGCTTGGTTTGCACCAACACAGACAATGACACAGACTCACAGAATTCAGTCTTGGCCAACTCTGACTTCCACTTTGATGGGTTTTCCCCTCCCAGCACTAAGGCCAGCCTTTTGCTGGACTAACAGGAATCTACCTGGAGGCACTGCCCACATTTCTTGTGCTCAGGGCAATAGTTGCAGATGTATCTTATACCCCTTCACATTGTGGTTGACTTGACCGTGTGGCAAATATGATTGCCAGTCTTGGACATTGTTCTAATGCACTGACAAGGTTTGAAGGTGCTGGATAGACATTCTCCCTCCACCGATATCATATCTGAAATAAAAGGTGTAGGTGGGAAAGTACAGCGTCAAAGAAAGCAGCAGATCAGACAACACAAGCAGCAAGCCCAATTAAGCATGGAACAGTAAGATATCAAGATGCCCAACTTTGGTATCAGACACCTAAACTCAAGACAGCAGTGCACAGAGAATATTGGCAGCAATGCCAAGATGCCGGTCAATTCCCCCTTCCCATCTCCCTGAGAAACTGTCATGGTTTACCTGGGTCCCAGCATTCCTTCAACCATCCCAGCTCATGGGGGAACACTGGGATCCAGTGAACAGCTGGAGTAAGGTGCAGTCTCCCAGAGAGCTCTTTCACCTACTGAAATCAAGAATGAACCAACTATCTTTTGGAGGACAACATATACATACGACTCCATCGTAAGTTGTCTCCATGACGGCTGTATCCTTTGAGTGTCCTGAGATAGGTCATTCTTTGCCCTCCATGCCTTCTCTTCCCTCCAAATAGAATCCAATTTAAGATGTACCTTGTGCTTCTACCATAGGGCAGCCTAATGAAATGACCAAACCACATCACCATCTACATCCAATCACTGAGCCCACAGTCCGCTGAACCTTGCAGTGCAGCACTTCCACATTGATTACACAATCTCTCCAATGAATTTACAATATTCTTCTTAAACAACACCAGTGGAGTGCATTCAGCTTCCTTTTGTGTACTTTCACCATCTGCCACATTTCTGAGGTGTACACTAGTGCTGGAAGAACAACAGGGTTGTACAATCTCATTTTAGTGTGTAGATACTCTTACTCTTCCAGATGTTTAACAAATAGGAAAATGATCCACTGCCTTTACCAATTCTTGCCTTCACTAACAAAGGGAATTGTTTTCCAAGGGAGCAGTTTCACAATGTTTATTTTCAAATTACAGTGTTTTAAAATAATCTTGACCTATACGTTTATTTAAAAAAAGGAATACAACATAAAAAGCTCCAAAGATGTTTAATCCACTATGGAAAATTAAACTAAAAATGCCCAATAATCTGATGAATATCCTTTAGAATACAGAATAGAGGATCATAACGGGAAGAAAAATAAAATGATGAAAGAAAAATAAAATGATGAAAAATATGTAGGCACAGAATATACAGTACTGCTATTGAAAAAATCAAAATTAAAATATAGCAGCAGTAGCCAAACATTTTAAAATTTGTGACACTGAATTATTTATTTTGAGAGTTTAAAGCACATAATACCTTTAATCTCTTACAGTTTTACAAAGATACCCAAAATTCCATTCCCTTAAAATTCCCATTGTAGGAGTTGTGGAAACATTAGGCTGCCACACGATTACATATCAACAACTAAGTGTACATACATATCAACCAAAGTCAATCTCTCTTCTCCTCCCATTGCTCAGTTTAATTAACTTTTGATCCTTACAAAAATGAGTTGTTGGAAAAGGGAGTTCAGCTGTCATTTGGTTTCTGTTATAGAACATACAGTAAAGGTCACTTTAATGTACACTCATCTCAAATTTTAACTATGTTGTGCTAGATTTTAAGAAAAGATAGATAACAAACACCAAAAAAATCTAAAATAATAAGTCATCACCAATCACAAATATTGAAAAGACCTTACTTTTTACAGAATTCGTTTTTGGATACTAAGAGTTTTCCCTTTTCCTCTGAAGTGGAAGATGAGTTTTCATGCCTTTCTGAAGTAGGAACCACACAAAACTGAAAAAATTTATTGATGTGATGCAATATAAATGTCTTCCCAGAACAGTCCAAAAATGTATTCTGAAGTAATATAATCTCTCTTCCCACAAAGCAAACAAAAGAGTCTACAATATTCCTGCTCCCCATTCAGTATTTAAAGTGCTTGCCAAAAGGACATCAAAACAATTACATAAGTGTATATAAATATCAACACAAACTAAAAAATAGCCCCAAAGCAGCATGATAATCTAGTGGATATTCTCCCTTCCATATTAAAGTATTCAAATGTAAAGAAAGTATTTCCTTAGGCCTTTGCAATATATAGTTGAGGAGGAGAAGGTTAAGCACATCAGTGTTATGTAAACTCATCTCGATTTCCATTGCATCATTTTGCAATCACTCTGACAGCTGTGTCAGGCAGCTAAATGAAGTACGGGAAATGCTTCTGTACTTCACCACGTAGGGGTCACACTTATTTCCATTCAAGGGCACTGATCTATTTTAAAAATAAGTATTTATTGTGTTATGGTATAAACACACTAAACAGAAAACAAATGTATAAACAATCTGAATATTGATGTAAAAGCAAAGCAAGGTAGTTTGGAGCAAATTCTGTTGCCACTTCATATGAGGAACTCCCACTGACAGACAAGAGTTCAACACACAGGGCAAAATTCACCCATGGGGAGGGCCAACACCACTTACATCTAATGTAAACTCTATTTTCAGACAGCACAGCACTATCAGAGTAATTTCACTATTTTCAGGACTTAAGTGGTGCATAGGCTTTGTGCTGGTCCTCTCTACAGGGTGAATTTTATTTATCAAACAGCAACAGCACTCGGAATCCAAGACAGTTAACTTGTTATGCTTTCTCTTCTAATATACCTTGCTTTCTTGGTTTTAAATAAGAATATCCATGTTACTTTAACACGGTTTTCATATTTCCTTTTGTTTTAAACAGCAGCATAAATGAGACCAGCTATTTGATTATTTACTTATTCATCTCAATGTTAATCCATACAATGGTGCTGATAGGTGAATCAAAGTATAATGCTAAACACTACAGCATGTATCTTTGATAAGATGCAGTACATTATAAAGCTTCTTCAAACCATTATATTGTATTATCACAATCCACAGTATGAAAACAATTACATCAATCTTTGACATGATGCACTGTAACAATTCTTTCAGAGGCATTAAGTTGTGTCACAGTACCATTTCTTTACTGTGGATTAGCAAGTGAATATTTGACATGATCCATTATGTGAACCAGCTGTAGGAAGAGAAATACATGGAATTTTGCAAGATACATCAATCAAGTCAATCAGTAATACAGAGCAAGTAAGTTAATAAGAAATAGATTAAATATTCATAAAAAGTTACTGCTCATGCATAGTAACAGTTTGCAGATACTAATAACTGGATTGTTATGATTAACTTACATCTGCAAATTCATGCTAAATACAAGTTAGTTATAATTAGGAGCACAACTGTTTCAATTCTGAAAGTGATTTTTGGCTCTTAACAAGAACTGACAGATTTTTCCCCCCCTTTAAAAAAAAAGTGTTTATTGTGAAAGTATATGTACACCAAATTTATATTCACAACTACTTTTTACTGTTGAGTTTTAAAGGCCAAAAAGGGTTTCTAATATAATAGAAAAGATAGTATAGTAGCCCTACTTTACTGATAATATCCGTAATTCAATGGCTGTACAAAGCTGATCCATTTGATTTCTACCCACCCTGAGTTCACCATTTACACTTTTTAAAATTTATATTTTAAACATTAGATAACATACAGAAGTATGTACAAGGCTATACAATTTGTCAATTATACAGCAGTAAAAAAATATTTGAATATTTTTAGCCAATTTTTTGTTCTATTTTGTTTTTTTAAGTTTAGCTGTTTCTGGTTCTTATTTTAAAAATAAAGTAAATGGTTATTTGATTTAGACATTTGTTTATTGACTACATTTTTTTTAAGGAGTCAACAATAAGGCAACAGTAAAAACAGCATTGTTATAGAAATGTTGCATATGTGTAAAGGTAATAAGTTTATAAAAGACATCAGTGCTTCCTAAAAAGACATCCTAGTTGTAGTATCATAAAATTACACAGTGGTGAGAACAATTACCTATTTTTCAACAATTATTTCTCTGTAGAAAAAAGTTAATCTAGCTGTAATTAAAGTTTTGTGAAGAAAAAGCTGGAAAAAAATTGTTATGCTTGTAGGACAAGCAAGTTAAGAAAATATACTTTTGTCTAAACTTAAATAAAAAGGTCCACACTTTTGTGTCAAAACATTAAGCCTCTGTCAAAAATGTATTTCTTTCTTTATAGTACAGGATTAAAGACAAGATGATGCTTACAAGGTAAAGAAATAATTTACAAGAAAATATATTCTGACAAAGCTTTTCAATCAAAATATTGTTTTGTAACATTCAAACATGACATACAACAACAAAAACAGCAACAAACAAAAATGTTATATGGATTGTTTTCAAACACATAAATAAATGAAATATTGTGTAGGCAGTAGGGCTCATGCTGATGGCTAGCAGGAAGTAACAGTGTGGAATCTACATGGAAAAAAATTCTAATGTACAAATTACAGGCCCAATTGTGGACTGCAGCAAATTTAATTATATCACTGCCATCTTCTTGTATCTCCAAAAGTAAGTCTTGATTAAGCCACTCATACCCAATTATTACTCATATCTTTGCTTTAGAGATATGAGTAACTACCATACAAAAAAGGTATTTTTATTTCACCATAGGGATAACATTGTACCTCTCTCCCAATGTCACTTGAAAACCTTCCATGTCAAAACAATTTGACAGCAGATAAACAATTTAATAAATATGATCTTATTACAGTCCTTTAGCGAAGCATGTTAATTATGCTGCTAGTTTTGCGATCACATGGCACAGAATCCAAATATAAAAGAATGGGATGGTTTCAAAGTAATGTTGAATCCCTTGCTTATAATCCCAAAATATCTGAAACTTTCCATAAGCCCTACCATCCAATCAATTTATTTTGCAGCAGGATCAAAACTTTTCTTGGTATAACATCCATTGCCGGCAATGGATGCCATAAAACCGCCAAGGAGTTCAACTGTTATTGCACAATACATGAAGACCTGAATTTCTGCCAAAAGCTTAAAAATAAAAATAAATGGAATTTTTCTGACATTTCCAGACACCTGCATTAATACTGTATGACTAATAAAAGCATGTCAAGTTGCACGGACTGAACCAGCGATCAACATGCGCCCAGAATGCACACTAGTAAAAATGCAGTCAAAGGAAGTAGTCTTCATTGTCTATAGGTCACTTCCAGTCAAAGGTTAAAGTTCAAAGACTGAATGATCAAAGTGCTCATTTTCTCAGTAGGACAATCTTCTGCTTGGAGGATCACAAAGTGGTGACATCAACAGGTGTCATCTTTAAAACAAAAAAAGATTTATGGAAAACAAATATACATTCAAATCCCAATTTTCTGAGAGGTACAGATGCAGAAGCAACTCCTAGCATATACGTTACCACATAGGTGAAAGTGCAACAAATGTCTAACACTGCTGTTTTAAGGAAATTGAATTCAGATTACAAAGCAAGATAAAAAACTGTGAAACTTTGCCCAGTGATACATAGTGACTTTAGGAAAAATGTGTTTATCAAAATTATGATTGATTAATGTTGGTATATACTAATCTCATTACAAAAGACCGTTATTTTTCATATTAAATATTTTGTATTCAATATTTAACGATCCAGACAATCCACTGTAAACCTGAAATTAAAAATCTGTTTCTTCTCAGCATTTTGCCCCTTCACTGTACACACTACGCATCTTAGTTTTGATGCTTTGAGCTTTTGATGACTAAGAAATGCTCGAGAGATTAAAGAAATACACAGACTTTGCAAACAGAAGAAAAAATACTAGGGAGGCCACATTTTGAGCAAACCATACTGTCACCTACAACTGAGTTCAAACTACACAAGATTTTTCACCATTTATTTGAAAAAAGTTATTTGACAAGCTGGATTACTCAAGAAGTGGCTTCCTGACCAACACAGGCAAGATATATTACAAAATTACATACAGTTGTATGAGAAGGTGGTAAGCATAAACTTCAATAGAAGCATGCATCCGACGAAGTGGGTATTCACCCACAAAAGCTTATGCTCCAATACGTCTGTTAGTCTATAAGGTGCCACAGGACTCTTTGCCGCTTCAACAGAAGGGGAGAAGATTGCTATTCTCTGCCACAAATGAGTGTGTCTTAGGAACAACCACAAAAACTGTAGTTGGTGTAATAAAGTTGACATTGTAAACCTAAAGTCTTTCACATACATTGAATTGATGGAAAAAAATTCTATGTAATTGCTCCCACACAGTTCCCTAGTAAAACACAATATTAATGGCAACACACTAACTTTCAGATGTGTTTCTTGTTTCCGAATATTCCAAAAGTCATTGGAAGACTTTCAATATGTCCACAAAAATGGTCTAAGTTATAGACAGTTGAATAAATTAAGCTTGGATCTGTCTCAGAGGATATGTCTACATGTCAATAAAACAGCTGTGGCTGGCCTGTGTCACCTGACTTGGGCTCAGCCTGTGGGCTTTGGGATCCAGCAAGATGGGATGGTCCCAGAGCCCAAACTCCAGCTTGAGCCCAAATGCCTACATTGCAGTGGTATAGTCCTCCAAGCCAAGTGAACTGACATGGGCCAGCCACAGATGTTTTACTGCAGTGTAGACATACTCTAAAGCACACGACGGGGAAAAACCCATTCATACTCCAAAGGAAATGCCCGTTTTGTCAGGCTTTTTTCCCCCTCCCATAGTTCCCAATGCTACTGCAGATATTTCTGCCTTTTAAAATCTCTTCCAAATCTCATCTTACAGTGGAGTTATTCACCTCTTTTTAGAGAACTATGTAATGAAATGTCTTACTCAAATATATATGTCAAATAATGTTAGAGAAATGAATGTTATAAATGTAGTATTATAAGAATAAGAATATATAAAGGAATTTTGGCTTTTTGAATGCGTTTCTACTGATGCAGCATTTCAGAGCTCAGCTGAAACTGCTTCAAGGTTGTGTAAATCGTGACACTTGGGTTCTGTGTCTTATTTGTGAAACTTTTGGTCTATGTAAATAGCAAGATGAAACAGAGTGACAAGAGGCTCCAGGTGTGGCCCCTGCAACAAGACAAGCTAACAAGTAAAAGCTCAAGGCCATAAAAATAGATCAGTAAGAAGGATAACTGCTATTGTAAGGTAAGAACTGGATAGAGCCAGAGGTGGTGACAGCAGAGATTAGATAGAAGTAGACAGATAAAAGTAAGTTTTAGCAGGATAATGCAAAAATGTATTAGTTCAGGTTAGTTATTGTGATTTATGCATGAGAATATATTAATTATATAGTTACACAGATGAGGTAACTTGGTAAACGGAGTCTGCACAACGTTATCAAACAAGGGATACAAGATAAGTGATTAACAAGAGAGTGGAGAAGACACGGGGAAAACATACCAGAGATCTGAAAAGAGTCTCTGTCCTCAGGAGAGGTAATCTGGCCATTTACTTTTCTTGCCTTATCTGTTTTTGCATGTATATCTAATTCTGAGGTGAGAATAGTATTGTCTTAAAATGTACATAATAAAGACTACAAGAAACTGTTTAAGCCTAAATAAAAAAAATGAGTGTTGAACTTATCAATATTTCTGTACACACTAAACTTAAAAAAATGTTTTTATTTTAAATTAAATATACTCCCCAATCCATCCTGATGGCAAGATACTCTGTCCTTGGTAACAGTACATGAAAAGAAGCACCAGGAGGGTGAAGAACTAAAACTCTTTGTTTACAAGTTGGACAGGATGCATTGGAGGTAAAGAGCGAGTATCTGAACCATTTACAGATAGTCCTGTAAGGGTGTCAGGAAAAGCACTTCCCAGGAAAAGCAGCAGCAATCAACAACACTGTTTGGGGACAAACACCATCCAGCTTCCACAGGAATCTATGTCCTGCCTAGGTAGGCGAGGCTCATGAACACACATCAGACACCTTAAGTGACACTGTTTTTTTGGAATCTGAGACAAAATCCCCAAAGAGCTACAATCAGATGGGGTGAAGGCAGATCTGAGAACAACCATATGCCTGTGTCACTATAAAGGTTCCCACATAAGCGTTATTCCGACTTGCGTGGCTATGATCGGAATACCAACTACTTCTTGGAGAAGGGGAAAATGTTTTGTTCCCCTGCAATAGGGAGATGGAAAAATGGGACTGACTGCTTCCTCTTCCTTTGAAAAGGGCAGATCATAACTTCTTAAGAGCATATAAGGCTGAGGACAGCTCTTCTGCAGAAGCAGGAAGATCAGCTCTCAAGCTAAGCTTCCCAACTTCCCACAATTCAGCACATCTTCAATCAAAGGAATTAGATTTTAAACAATCTCCTTTTAACTTCCCCTGCTGGTGCCATTGTCATATAGCAGCAGCACAGGATTTTTAACTACAGTACGTGCAATTAAGAAGAGAGGATAGTAAGGGCAATACAGGATACTCCTGAGGGAATTCTGGACCAAAACATTAAACATTCTGTGCCAAAAAAATAAAATTTCTGAACGCTATATTCTAAAATTCTGCAAAAATCTGCATATTTTATTCATCAATAAATAAATGTGGAGGCTCCAGCATAGTAGTGGGGAGCAAAGGCCACTGGCTGCACAGCAATGGGAGATCACCCTGCCGCCCCTCACCTCCTACCGAGGGACACGGACTCAGCAGTGAGGCTGCACCTGACCCTGACACAGGCAAGGGCTGGGTCTGCCACAGAAACATCCCAGGGCCCTGCCCCTCCATCACTGGTGCACCAAGATAGTAAATGAGAGGGACAGAGTCTCACACTTGCCCAGGTGTGGGGCAAGCAGGCTTAGCCTGGCAGGATCCAAGTGTGGAGGGGCTTAGTGTGGGGGAGGGGGATCCAGGTGTGGGGTGAGAGAGTTGTGTTTGTGTGTGGGGGGGGGGGGCGCAATCTGGGTCTGGGCAACTCAGTAAGGGGTCTGGGGGGGATCTGGACATACAGGGGCTTGTTGGGGTGTTCTGAGTGCAGGGGGAATGGGAGTCTGCAGGGGGTCCAAGTGAAGGTGGTTGGGGCTCAGCAGAGGGGTGTTTCGGTGTGGGGCTCGGGGGGGGGTTTGCATGTGAGGGGGCTCAGCAGGGATGTCTGGGTGCTGGGGGGAGTGGAGGTCTGGGTGCAGCTGGTTGGGGCTCAGTGGGGTTGGGATGCAGGGGGATCATCTGGGTGAGCTCAATAGGGGGTGGTCTGGGTGCAGGGCAGGGGCTCAGCAGAGCTCTGGATGCAAGCGGTAGTGGAGATTGGTGGGGGTTGAGTCCAGTGCGGGGGGAAGGGGTGCGGGGGGGGAGTCAGGGTGTGAGGGGGGTCCAGACACAGGGATTTGGTAGACAGGGGAGCACCTCCCTGTACAGTGACCCCTCCTCCTGTGGCTGAAAATGGGGGCTAGGGGGGAGGAGGAGTAGGGTAACTTCCTGCAGCCAGGGAGGTTTCAGGGGGTAGGTCTGACTCAGCCCAGTCTGCTCCTTGCAGGGGAAGAGGAAGTCCTATCTTCCTCTGCCTCCAGCCCAGCCAGGACTAACAGCTGAACCCAGCGCAGGGTAGGAGCCAGCAGCTGGGATATCCCCAGCCCCACTTCCCTCCTGTGGTGATTTACCTCTGACAGCTGCTCCGGGGGCCTGAAATGACACACTCACGCTGCTGAGGAGGGGCGCGTGACTGCTCTTGAGGCTTCCCTTTGCTTCCCCATCTTTTTCTGCGAGGAAGCAAAGAAATCTGCGGGGGACATTAATTCTGCACGTGCCCAGTGGCACAGACTTCCCCCAGGAGTAATAGGTTCTCTTGAAACCTGAACACCTCAAAGCACACTACGGTACATTTAGTAGTCAGTAGCAGGTTTCACATTGCCAGATAGTTCGCAGCAAGCTAGTGTTCTGTAAATTCACATACTGGTTTGCTATGCAGTAACTCACCAGATAGACAAGCTCCGAGACAAATTTAAAATTTAATAGTCTAGTATTGCTCCAGAATTGACACTTACTTTTAAAGAACTGAGCAAAGAGGAGACCATCACATCTTTGATAATTAGCAACTAGGAAAGGAAGTTAAAATTGATTTAGGTGTTATATATGTGAAAACTTTCCAATTTCAGCAGCATGAGCCATTTTTTAAACAGACTTGTCCTTTCCTGACTGTAACCTTCCCAAGTTTGAGTTGATCTCTCTCTATTTTTATCTACTGTTACCCAGTTTTGTTCTGCAATTACTTGATTTTTCTGCCTTTCAAGCAGAAAAGAATGGCTGGAGAATTTTCCACTGTGTAAAGAACCATTTATCTGGCAGGTGAATCTTGCCCATATGCTCAGGGTTTAGCTGATCGCCATATTTGGGGTCGGGAAGGAATTTTCCTCCAGGACAGATTGGAAGAGGCCCTGGAGGTTTTTCGCCATCCTCTGTAGCATGGGGCACGGGTCACTTGCTGGAGGATTCTCTGTTCCTTGAAGTCTTTAAACCACGACTTGAGGACTTCAATAGCTCAGACATAGGTGAGAGGTTTTTCGCAGGAGTGGGTGGGTGAGATTATGTGGCCTAAGTTGTGCAGGAGGTCAGATTAGATGATCATAATGGTCCCTTCTGACCTTAGTATCTATGAATCTATTTGATGACTAGTTGAATGGAAATAGAAGTTTAGCCACTATACAACCGCTAGTGATCAATTTTCAGAATCAGATAATCATGTTTATTTTTATAGCTAGATTTTCACTCTCAAATCCAATTTTTCACTTGTAGGAAAACTGGAGTAGCACCTAGAGATTGCTACCCTGCAGAGACTTCAGCCCTAAATCCTAAAGAAGAGTCATCTTCTCTGACACAAATTAAGATTAAAATTAGAGCAGATCTCATCACAAAATGAAAACTATTAGCTAGTCTTCTTGGAAGATTACTACCAAGAGGAAATAAGATAATTAAGAAAAAAATCTTCCTTGTGTCAATTCCATCAAATCCTCTCGCTCTGTGCTCTGTTCCATGCCATATTTTATTTCCCATCATACCCTAACATCTTCCTTTATAACATCCCTCCACTTCTTCTTGGGTTGGCCTCATCTTTTTCCTTCAGTCTTGTTCTGTTCCTTACCCACATAGTTGTCAGAATTGCTTTTTACATGACAAAGCCACATTAGCCTGCACTCCCTCATTTTGTTGTTTATGGGCGTTACCTTTGAGTACTTCTCTTAACACACACATTCCTCACGTGTTCTTGGTTACGCCACTCATCTCTCAACCTTGACATTTTTGTGGAACAGATTGTTTACTCATGTTTTTTTTGTTGCCCAACACTCAGGGCCATACATTAAAACTGAAAGTTTTACAGATTTTCCCTTTCAATCTTACTGGTTTCATCCTGTAACATATTACACCACTTATAGCTCTCCATTTGAGCCAGGCATTTATTATCTTAGCTCTAATTTTATCCTTCATTTCCCCAGATTCTGGAACCCACGCACTTGAAACTTTGCATTTTTGGTATTGTATGCCCATCTAGTTTCAGGGATAATTCTTCAGTGCTCACATCCTCAAGAAAAAAGTATTATATATTTCTCCAGAATTAACCAGAGCAACAGAAAAAACATGTTACAAGAGAAGAAAGGGGATGTGATTATTGAAATGTTCCTGAAACATCACATTAGTCTTGTGGATGACAGGATTTGCTATTCTTTAACTCTGGGCTCAATTTTTAAACTGAAAATAAGATAATACACATGCAAACGATAAACAGATTAAAGTTACCAAAATATATATCAGTGCAGCTGATACTGTTCAATTCTCATTGGAAACAGAGTAATACCCTACGTCAAATTCTACTAGAAAAGGGTATTTAAACTGAAGAATCTTAGGAACTCTAATTCTGAAAATCAGGGGAAAACAGCTCCATGGTGCACTTTTTTGGGGTGAGTTGCAGCAAGTCTTCCAATGCCAAGTAATGACAGTCATCCAAGATATTTATTCTTCAATTAAAATATCCCATATACACTTATTTCAGAGAACATTGTATTAAATGTACTTTACCAACACATGATTATATTTAATAGATCAGGGTTATCATATTAAAATAATTACATTCAAATTACATAGAAAAGCATTCTGGTTTTGCTAACCTCTTTAGTATTCATCTAGAATTGCTACAGCTAGGATCTTTACTCAATTTGTTCCCAAACAACTTTAGAAGCACTAATCATCATACATCTTTTCTTCTTCATGTCTCTTACTTTCAGCTTCTTTTTATTTGTATCAGCAATTTCCAAAATCTGTTGCTCATAAAAATTCACAATGCGAGTAGAATCAACCAATTATTCTGACTGATTTTCTCCACTCTTAAACTTCTGTTTTACATCCTGATCTGGTCTACAAATATCCATTTAAGTTTGCATATTTAAAACCCTAACTCAGTTTTCCTACTAAAATATAATTTATTCCTTTACAAAAATCTTTTATTTGGTGTCCCGGGAAAAGTTTTTATGTTCCAAATTCGCTAAGCTTAAGTGTTTAAAATTACTTAAAATCCTACTTTGTATTGTTACTCTTTTGCACTCAGCCTAGCAGTCCTCTGAAATGCCTACTCCAAATTAAATACTTACCATGATACCACCATTTTGTTTTCTTTGGATTTTTGTTACATGTTCTTACATAAAATGAATTATCTGGAGGTCGCCTCTGCAATAGAAAAAAAACCTAAAAATAATCAAATAATCAATATATCACTTACAGTATATTATCTATTTAAATAAACTTTTACATTCAAAAAATAAATGCCATACATTTTGTAAAATGTGTTAAAAGTAGGACTAGGCCCTGTCTACACTGATCAGGAAAGTCACTTTAGCACCCTTTTAGCAAGAACTTTAAGCAGGGAAACCCAGACAGAGCAAAAAAGTTTGCAAATTTTTCAGAACGTTTGGACAAAGAAAACTAATTATTCACTCTTATCTGCAAAAGCAAATGTAAAATACTTTTGAAGTTTGGCTTCAATGTGTCACAAGTATAGTTTTGAATCCCAGTCTATATGAAGTCTCTCATAGCTTGGTGAGATTGACCAGATGGACTTGGGTTACACCTTCACTCATGAAGATCTGCAACCTATCAATAGCCTAATGCGTAGTGCACTTCTCTGAAAAAAGTCACGGGGTGGTCACAGTGAAAAGGGAAGAGTCACAGAAATAATAAATAGTTATAAGCATTGTTTTGTACCCAATAATATATATTTTCCTGCAAATAATCAGAACTGAAATTGTGATGTGGTGAGAATAGACATCTGGCAAAACAGCATCATTCCAGAACTGACTGCTGTAAAACAAATCTAACTCCAATTTGAAGTGTGATCTTACTCTGAAAAATTTTTATGTAAAAAAATTGAGCCTCAGTGGATCTGCTCCAAGTGCCATATCTGCTTACTTTAGAGACAAAAATTTACTGTCAGCTGTGTGGGCTCACCTGTGCTAAGGGAACAAACTGGAAAAATGAAGGATGAGAAAAAATAACCTATTAATGTATCCTACTGCAATTAATTTGGTTCTTTACAAATAGAAAATTATTTCCTCCTACAAAATCTTTATAACAAGTCAACATCTGCACTACTCAAAACGTTTCAGTGTTTTAATTTACGGTATATTTGTTTGCATATTAGAAAAAAGGTAATATTATTCAAGTGTGAGAAATATAGACTTTGGAAAAAGTAGAAAACTTGCAGCTTTCATTTATTTTACTCTGAGTGCATTATAAAAAAAAACAAACATACCTTTTCTTTGCAGCTGGAAAGCATGCTAATAATGCTAAGACAAACCGATTGCACTGAGAGAGCTGGGGACCAGTCTTCTGTTAGAATGGATAAACAGATATGACCATTGCTATAAACATGAGGATGAACAGGAATATTGTCACCAGTAAACATGACCTAAAAAAGAATAAAATACGGTTAGCACTTGTTAACATTTAAATGAGAAACAGACGTGCTTGTGTCTTCTGGAAACAGTAATGCCTTATATTCAAAAGCCAGATTGTGCCATCTTTTCTTACCCTGAGAAGTATCTTACTCTGTTAGTAGTTCCATTGATTTCAGCAAGACTTTTTGCTGAGTAAGGTACTAATTAACATAAGGATGGCAGAATCTGGTCCAAAATGACTTGTACTTATGACAGAAAGAACTAGTGTGAAGAACTGAAAGGTTAAATGTAATCACTACTTATAAAGAGCAGTACAGCACAGAAACGTGCAAAGACAGCTTCTCTAAATTATAGCAATATAAACACATCACAAAGCTTTCATGAAAATTTTTTCAGTCTTAAAGCCTCATCTTATTCTTCTACAGAGAAAGGACTATGGACTGGCTACCCACCACACTGTGTTTCAGTGGTTCCATAATCTACAACACTATTCAACTGGAAATACCACGAGATTCATAAATGAGTAAGTCTCCTAACAACAAATACAATAGAAATGTAAGTTCTGGGAAACTGATTTTCCCAGCAGAAAAAAAAAAAAACCTTGGTAATTAATGCTACAGACTAACAAAAAGTTGTGATTTATAAAACCAGAAAATGCTGCCACATATGAAATATATAATTTTAGATTATACTCTATCTGAAGGATGATTTTGAGGTGGACAAAATAACACAAGAAAAAACGTGTTCAGAAATAGACAGGAATCAAATTAGAGTCACGTTGCCATGGTCAAAACAAGGAAAGAAGAGTGATCGTGGCAACTACTGCCCGTAAGTCAACCTTCTATCACTAATCAAATATAAAATTGACCCAGAATTCAAAGACGGGACAAGGGAAGTGGAGGGAAAGAAGCACCCTCAGCAGCCAGCATTACTCAACTCTTCATCCAATCCCCTCACCCAACCATCAACAACTTCCCACAGTATTCAGCCATCACCAGATGATGTAATAACTCCCTTTTATCTATATATTTTTATGACCTACTATATGAGAGCTTCCCAAATATTTTATGGATACATTCTCACAACATCCCATGAGGTAGGGAAGCATCCTCATCACCAGTTTATAGATGGGGAACTGATGCAGAAAAATTAAACAACTTGCGCAATGTCACCTAGGACCTCCCTATTACAGGAAATGAAGTCAGATCTTCTGAGTTCCAGCCCAATGCCTTAACCACAAGACCACCCTCCTCACTTCACTTTGCACTTTTATACTGCTATTACTGGTATTCCTAAAATACTGAAGGTTTTATTTTTTCAGACATCCAGCAATATATTTCTTTTTCAAACTAATGTCTCTCCTTTCAAAAAATAAAACCTATGCACAACTCAGTAAGCAAATGCATGCACACTATGAGACAACATACATTTGAGACAGAAAACAACTGAGTGCTTAAGTGACAGAAGTTTAAACTGTTATTTTATACTATATATGCACTTTTTTCTGAATCAAGGTGTTAAATTATACAAGATGCACTTATTATATGGCAGAATTTTTATTAAGGGAGTTCTGGCTATCTTCAACAGTCAAGCATCCATTACTTAAATACTTAATTGTTTTCTGTACTAACCAGTGTACATGTATTGGTCTGTTTACTGTTTTACAATAAGTTGCACACAGCCACACACACACTTTGGGTAATGAGTACAAAGAGTACCTACTTGGAACCAAATGAAAGTGGCTACCCTCTTGTGGATCACCTATGAGTACTTCACTGCAAACCTGATGGGTGCAGATGTGCAGGTGCCAGTTTGTTCCTTAAAACCTAAGACTGAAAAGTCAGCATTCTAGTTTTTACCACAGTACCTAAACATATCTTTGTGGTTAAGCTTTTCGTATGGCTTTTTGAATGAGTTGCAATAAATATGTCTCCATAGAAATCACCACAATTAGTACTAATTCACAAACTCAGAACTTTCAGCTGAGAGGTCAAAACTGAATGGACATGAAGACTAAAGTACTCTCACTCCAGGCTTTTCCTCCTTTTTTCAGGGGGTAGAGAGAGGGTTTTCTGCCTACCCACCTTCCCCTTGAAAGCCACACTTTGTAACCTTCCCTCTGGTTGTGGAGGGTGAATGTAGCTCAGCATTGAAATTGCTCCTTTAGTTGGTTTGATGTCACTAGAGATCAACATAGCAACCTTTCCAACAGGACAGTGCACTTCCTCTGCAGCTCCTGCTGCTGATTCAAGAAAAAATGAACCAAGTTTGTTCCTTAACTCATGTAGTACCAATAGATTATCAAGCTTCTCCTACCATGCCACAACACCTATGTTTGTGCTCCCCTGCCACAATCACAGCTGTGGTCCCACCTACAGTACTGCCCTAGCAGTACCAACAGGAGCAGCAGAGAAACTGCAAGGAAAGTGACATTAAGGAGCAGCACCAGGGTTTGGAGGCAAGAATAGAGGAAAAAAGAAGTTTATCATCCACTCTATTTCTACATTCCAAAAGCAGAGAATCACTGCCCCTGTGTTGCTCTTTCACTGGTCAGAAAAAATCCCCAAGAGGATTCAAGTGACACTCAGAAATGTCAGATTTACTCTGTTCTTCCTAGGAGAACAAGTGGACATATTTCTCAAATGCAGAAACATGTTTAAAAGAGGTGGCAACTGCACAATTGAGTGTACAATTGAAACCCATGTAACTAACACAGAACCTTAAAATTACGAGAAGTGTGGACAATGCATATTCAGCATATGCCATGCAGTTATAATCTAAAAAAATGGGAGGTAAGCGGGAGGGAGAGAGAAACTAATTACCTGAGGAGAATCAAAGGGATATCGACCACTGAACTTAAATAGAAGCTGAAATTTCTCCCCTTCATATAATGTACCTGGAGCACCTTCCATATCTACGATCCACCTAAAAAACAGATAGAAATCTTTATTAATTTAATCCAGCAATTTAAAATAAAATATAAAAGAATAACGGAATGAACTACCTATTATGGCACCACTACTGAACTATGCTTCGGTATCACAATGACCATGAAAGCAAAAGTAAATACAAATGGAAATTAACACCAAACCTCCGTATGTGAGAAACAAGTTTGGTATTTTATATACTTAATCTTTGTTATAGTGTTGTAGATTATACAAGCAGCAATGCCTAAGGAAATAAATACAAATGTGTTTCCCTATAAAATGCCTATTTGTACTCACAAGAGAAGTAAAGCCCAAGTTGAAAGACTGGTAGTATGTCCACCCCCCAGTCTCATTACCAAGTCTACAACTTGTGTGATGATTATTTCTATCCCCTTCCTCAGATGAAAGCAGACTCCCTTTCCATTTTATTTTACTTTTTTGCCAGGGAAATTTAAGAATAATAGAAATGTCACAAACAACATGCAGTTTACTAACATTAAATCAGAATCAAAAGGGGCATGCTCCTTTCCCTGACTCACATCTGCAAAAATGTCACTTATGATGCTATACAGAACTTAGCAACAAAGAGAATGTGAAGGTTAGCAAGACAATAGCACACTACAAAAGTAGTAACTGATTTGCAAACTAATCTACTTCAATCACTGAGCTTCTCTTTAAAGGTTGTGCAACAATAAAAGAAACTGATAGGCCAAAAAGGTACCTGTAAATATATAATCAGTAACTTAAAGGGAAAAACTGTCTAAAAGGCAGGAAATGCATAGTTAAAGTCCAACTATTTTGAAAAGTAACTAAAAATGGTGTCAGAGGGTTGCATGTCTATATTGTCTCAATGATACATGTCAGATATGCTCCAAGTTTTATCAACATTCCCTTTTGATGATATATCTACATATCTCACTTATGGCTTTGCTGCTTAATGTAATGGACACACCACATTGATGCGAATAAAACCTTTCTAGTGTACACATTTTTTTCAGACATACAGATACAATGGCAAATAAAAGCATATACCAGCTTATACTTTATTTTTGAAAAAACACAAAAATATTCAGATCATACCATCACTCCCCATAATTAGTTTCCTGAAAGAGTCTGAAGATTTGCTCTTGGTTCCCATCATCTTACCCTCAAGCTATTTTAATATTCATGTAGACCACTCATCCACACTTGCTGTAGTTCAATATCTTACTCTCCTCTATTCTTTTAAGCCATTGCCACATGCTACAAGGGCCATACAGAACATGGACCTTTCTCTGGATCATGCAATAGCCATGTGACATTTCAATAAATCACAATATTTATTTCCTTCTGATTCAGTTTCCCCCGCATCATGATTTAATGTCAAAATCTACCTTGATGGCAGTGACTGATATATTTAGGAGTGAAAGGTATAGTTTGCTTATAGTCTTTTCCCCATTCCTGTTGATGTCAAAGCATGGACTGATCTCTCATCACCTTCTCTGCAGTTTTAGATAAAACTGAATGCTTAGCATCCCTTCAGATTTTGCTCTCCTGAGTTCAGAATTGTTTGGGCACACCGAACAGACAAAGGAAATCCAAATGAGAGATTGTTGACTAAGAGGGATACCCACTTGATTTAATGCAAAATGTAGATAATGTCAAACTACTTTAGACTAATACTTTTGATCTAGAATGGTTTGCCAGAATTTAATTCTGTTCTGTCAGATAATGCATAGGCACATTTAGGCTGATTTTTAAAAAATTCCAGACAAAAAAGTTTTTTATTCTATAAAAAAAAAGTGCAAGCATCATTGACCCAGACAGTGAAATGTATCGTACTGTAGATTATAACCCAGTTTATCAGTTACTAGTGAACATATTAAACAGTGTACTTGTGAACCATATCACTTTTTTTATATCCATGGATCAACAGGAGCAATTATTACTCTAGAAAAAATAATATTTCACTTGTCTATAATTTGAGCTAATGTAGAAAATATGAAAAGTATTTACACACTCACTGTGTAATTGAATTTTGAACACTCTTTTCATTTAAAGTCATTCCTGGAGGTGGGTCATTCTGCAAAGCCAACAGTTCTTTCTGTAGTCTCTTCTAAAAAGAATATAAATAGGATTTGAAATATTGCATAAACTATATATTACAATAAAGCTAATTAATTTACAGTACATTTTGCTGTTTAATAAAAGCAAAACAATAAACTCTTTTTGCCAACTATCTTCTGAAAACCTGAAGTACAGAAAATGTGCCTCAGGACGAAGAAAGGGAGCTAGCTTCCTGCCACAAAAATTAAACAGTCTATTATAATTGGTTAGATTCAGAGAAAAGTCATAAGCCTCAAACTCAATCATGTTCTCGTTTATATAAATTCCAATGATATTTACAATATATTATTGGCTACTGTCAATCCAAACTGGATTATGGTATACGCATAAAAGGCCTAATTAGGTGCCAGATGAATCCGCTTATGGCTGACAAACCCAATTTGAGAGTGAAACAGCTTGTTAAATATATTTACAATATATCAGAACAGCTGTTAAGTTAAAGCAAGAGAAGCAGATAACATAATGGTACTTAGCAAAGACTTTGGCACCTCCATAATAAGAGCAATCATGGCTCCTTACTTAAGGTGGAATACCATTTTGCACTTAAAGCCGTGATTCAGACTTGTGTATAAAAATGCAGCACGTCCTCCCAAGTTTAAGGCACTGAACAGAGAATGAATTCTGCAAATTTAGAAGAACATCTATTAGTTTGAGTTAAAAGTGAAAAAATGGATTCTTTAAGAAGTTTGGCATCTGCATCAGTCTTTTCTTCACCCTAATGAGCCTAACAGAATAACGTTCTTCAAATATTCCAGAGATATAAACTAAAATCTTGTGCATAGGTCAAATGTAAAGCAATTAGGTCAAAATTAAGCTATTAACTATAAACATGGGGAAATAGTTTTACTTTGCGTAATGACCCATCTGCTCCCAGTCTCTATTCAAGCCTAAGTTAATTGTATCCAGTTTGCAAATTAATTCCAATTCAGCAGTCTCTCACTGGAGTCTGTTTTTGAAGTTTTTTTGTTGAAGTATTGCCACTTTTAGGTCTGTAATTGAGTGACCAGAGAGATTGAAGTGTTGTCCAACTGGTTTTCGAATGTTCTAATTCTTGACGTCTGATTTGTGTCCATTTATTCTTTTACGTAGAGACTGTCCAGTTTGACCAATGTACATGGCAGAGGGGCATTGCTGGCACATGATGGCATATATCACATTGGTAGATGTGCAGGTGAACGAGTCTCTGATAGTGTGGCTGATGTGATTAGGCCCTACAACCTATCCTGAAGGACGACCCATCACTCTCACAGATCTTGGGAGACAGACCAATCCTTGCTTACAGACAGCCCCCCAGGCTGAAGCAAATACTCACCAGCAACCACACACCACACAACAGAACCACTAACCCAGGAACCTATCCTTGCAACAAAGCCTGTTGCCAACTGTGTCCACATTTCTATTCAGGGGACACCATCATAAGGCCTAATCACATGAGCCACAGTGTCAGAGGCTCGTGCACCTGCACATCTACCAATGTGATCTATGCCATCATGTGGCGGCGATGCTCCTCTGCCATGTACATTTGTCAAACTGGACAGTTTCTAGGTAAAAGAATAAATGGACACAAATCAGATGTCAAGAATTAGAACATTCATAAACCAGCCGGAGAACACTTCAATCTCTCTTGTCACTCGATTTCTGACCTCAGAGTGAGTATCCTTCAACAAAAAAACTTCGAAAACAGACTCCAACGAGAGACTGCTGAATTGGAATTAATTTGCAAATTGGATACAATTAACTTAGGTTTGAATAGAGACTGGGAGTGGTTGAGTCATTATACTAAGTGAAACTATTTCCCCTTGTTTATTCCCCCCCCCCGCCACTGTTCCTCAGACGTTCTTGTTAACTCCTGGAAATATGCTGGAAATGGCCCACCTTGATTATCATTTCAAAAGGTTTTCTCTCCCCCCACCCCACTCTCCTGCTGGTAATAGCTCATCTTAAGTGATAACTCTCCTTACAATTTTTTTTTTCATGGTCTGTGTGTATATATAAAATCTGCTCACTGTACTTTCCACTTTATGCATCCGATGAAGTGAACTGTAGCTCACGAAAGCTTATGCTCAAGTAAATTGGTTAGTCTCTAAGGTGCCACAAGTACTCGTTTTCTTTTTGCGAATACAGACTAACACGGCTGCTACTCTGAAACCTATAACAACCCCCTTGCAGAACCTGTGTGTGTGAATGAATGAATGTGTGAATAAATATGAAATTGAATGGAATGTTATAGCTATAACTAACTGCTTACTATGATTCTTTCTGTATTCACAATAAATGTGGTATTTTGCCTTTTCCCCTTTAATAAGATCCTGCTGGTTTTTATCTATTGGTATAACTTAGTGATACATTGCTTTAGTCAGATCCAATGAATTTCCTATTTTATCTATAAGATTCTATCTGTACCTGAGGTAAATGGTGCTAATAAACTTCTGATTATAAAGGCGTTTTTGCCTGAGTCGAGCACTCAATTGTTCCAAATAATCTGAGAATTGGCCCACAAATTGTCAGCCTGCACAAAGATTTTATTGAAAATATATTAAACAGTAAAGCCACTTTTTTTGGCAGCTCCAGACCAACCATTTAAAAAAATCTCAGCACTTTATTATTATTATTTACAGCAGAACAGTCAGTGATTTTTCTCTCTGTGTCTTAAAAGAAATCACATCAATGTTAGTAGGCCCAAAATCTGACTTAGCTTTCAGATCACTTCTCTGCATATAAAAGACATTGTAATATGTTTTGTCACATACCCCCCCCCCAGAAAAATCCAATAAAATCCATTTTAAATTATTGCACATTACCAATTTCATAGTCTACCCCTCCAACCACCACTCCTTTATTGCTTTCTGTCTATAAATTCCACCCTCACCCCTTGGTTAAACATACTGTTTCAAAGAATTTAACTTCGACCTAGACTACATTAGGTCTCAAGGTGAATAAAATCCTGGGGTTTTTTTTTAATATTTTCATTTTGTTTTTTCTTAATTTAAATTTACTCTTTTTCATTTACACATCACTAGTTTTTTTTTTACTTTCTTCAAATTTTATAGTCTTAGGCCTGGTCTACACTAAAATATTAGATAGACCTAGCTCAGGGCTGTGAAAAATTTTGCGCTCTGTGTGATGTAGTTGGGTCGACCTAACCCTCACCACAGATGCAGTTAAGTTGATGGAAGAATTCTTTATTGACCTAGCTACCGCCCCTCTGAGAGGCAGATTAACTACACTAGAGGGTCTCAAACTTCATTGTACTGTGACCCCTTCTGACAACAAAAATTACTACACAACCCCAAGGGGTGGTGGTGGAGGGGGCAGAGCTGGCTCGAGCTTTTTTGCCACCCCAAGCAAAAAAAAACCAATCAACCAACCAAAGCAAACCACCGCCCAGACTGCTAAAGCAAAAAAAGAAGGGGAAAAAAAAATGGTGGCTAGAGAGCCGCCAAAGCGCTGCCCCAAGATTAACTGAAATGCCACCCCTTCACAGGGGCCGCCCCAGGCACGCACTTCCTCAGTTGGTGCCTGGAGCTGGCCCTGGGAGGGGGAGACAAAGCCTGAGCCAGCCCCAGGCACAAAAGGGGTGGGGGAATTTTCATCTAACAAATTTCACACCTAATCCTCATCTATTCTGCAAAAGGCAAGTCCAGGGCCTCATTAATATCCCTACTGTAAGAATGTCACAAACTCTGACACAGAAGTGGTAAGGGAACACCATGCTATTTTGAACTTCCACAGCTCAAGAAAGCTAAAACCAGGCTCAACCAGGCTCTCTCTCTCTACCAGAGTTTTCAGTTTAAAGTCAATAAGACTTGTGCTCCTAAGTAACTTCGGTACATAAATATGCTCTTTAGGTACACCTCTACCCCGATATAATGCAGTCCGATATAATGTGGTCCGATATAATGCGACATTCATAACTTTCAAATAACTTCAAATTCAAATAATTTCAAACAACAGGGGGCAAAGTAGAGCTGTGGCTGGGGTCAGAGCTGGGATGGGGCCCAAGTGAACCTGGGTGGCACTTCCTCACCACCCCCACATAGAGGCTGACCTGGGCCCTGCCGCACACCCCCACAGGAGAGCATGCCCCAGAGTTTGGGGACCACTGATGTAGTATAATTCAATATAGGATCAT
Organism: Chelonia mydas; assembly: GCF_015237465.2. Classification (NCBI taxonomy): domain Eukaryota; kingdom Metazoa; phylum Chordata; order Testudines; family Cheloniidae; genus Chelonia; species Chelonia mydas. The sequence goes on along the minus strand of NC_057850.1, from coordinate 55,514,327 downwards.
TTCTTGAATAAGGAATGTCTATTACATTGTTATATTATATACAACAGCAACCACATCAAGATATCTTACTATAACCAAATAAAACCTCAATAAGTTTGTGGATCAGAGTTATTTTAAAATTTAAACAAGTCCCCTGATAATCAGGTCCCAAATAAAAATAGTGGACAACCTATTGCAGAGAGAACTAGATTTAATACTTAACGTGATTTTTAGAATCAGACACTGGCGATCGAAAATGTCACATAACCTATTCTCACGTACTTGTTCCAGTCTAGTTTTAAAGATGACCTAAAAAGGATTTTTTTTCAAAAAACTTGCTAGAGAATCTTCATCATTAAAGGGAACTGAAAGGTTTGTGGGAGGGTTTTTGGTTTTGCTTAAAGGTTTTTCTCCTGCTCGTTTTGTACCTCAGAAGGAATGAGGAATAACAATTCTGATCTTCCCTTGTTTGCTGCAGGTATTGAGGGCCTCAAAATCTATATTATCAACTTTCACACTTTCACTGGAGTAACTGGGTTGTTCAATCTTTACCAAAGACTTCCTCTAGCCAATATATTAGTCATTAAAGTTAAACAGATATCAACAAAACACAAAGTATTTTAGACAGTTTAAAGATCCCTTCTGTTCTTAATTGTTTAACATTCACTCTAAATCAAAAGCTTCTCTTCCATTTTGTAGACTTTTCATTAAATAACTGAACAGAATCTCTCAACTTCAAGAAAACGTTACAAAAATGTGCTCTAAAAATGTGTTTTAAAAGGCTACATAATTAGTAAGATGGAAACAAAAACAATGCTGCACTAGCTCCCTGGATTCCCTGATCAAAAGGCCTAGGGAATTAAGGGGTCCCTTAGACACTATCAGTAAGTTTAACAGATACCCTCGAGATTAACATCTATAATATAAAAACAAGCACTAAATTAGACTTTCCCACTGCCATATTTTCCAAGAAACAGACACTAGCTAAAACATTATTATTAATACTAGATAGCACTTTGGATCTGTGGATCTCAAAGTGCTTTACAAAGGCAGCAGTCATCTCCCTTTTACAGACAGGCAAACTGAAAAACAGGTGTGCTCTTGTACAGATTATTTCACAACACAGACCAGTGGCAAATACATGAACAGAACCCTGGTATCCCAAGCCCCAGGTTGTATCTCCTTAAAGCTTCACAACAGTCTCTTCTACATAGTGTTTATACCTCTCTACAGACTTTTTTTTTTTTTTTTTTTTTTAATAGAAACTTTTGGGGACATAATAATTTGTAATTAGTCAAAACTAAGCTGCAGAAAGAATTCTGAAGGTTAAATAAAGACCAAACTGCAAAAATAATCTGGCATACAGATTCTTACAGAAAATGGAGACAAAAGATCTATTAGCACATCTTCCTGCTAAATTGGGATTGTCTGGTACTGTATGTTCTCACGTGCTTTATCCAGTCTTGTTTTAAATGACTCATAAAACTGGACTTCCATTACTTTCTTGGGAGACCATTCCAGAGTCTAATACATTTCACTCACATAATTTCCTAGCTTTATTATTATTTTTTCACTTATTCATATTACTCTAAGTTATAAACCCTAAAGCTGGGTATCAGCACAGCCATATGTGTTTTGCTCCAGTTGGTACATCTTCTCTGTGGGCTGTCTGAGTGGTGGTGTAGAAGCACCACTATAATTAAGGTTACCTCATGACATCTGTTGAAAAGTCAATGTTTCTAGGTCCTCTAAAAGCATGCTTAGTTGGATCTTTTTGAAATTTTGTGTCTCTCTGGAGGGTCAAGAGTCAGTGACCCAAATTTGGAGTCATTTGATCCAGGAGTTCCAGAGATATCAGTCCCCCCAAAAACAGCCATTTTAGAAAAAGTTTCTGGGTGTTTTGTTTTGTTTTTTTTTTTGCCCAGCACTGGAGATCAAACTATTACTGAACTATGAGTCAAAATGGTTTCAACCGGTCAAATTTTACCCAAGGTAGTGCATGGCACTCACTAAATTTTGGAGAGACCCAATTTGAGAACAGTAGTTAAGAAAGTGTCTATTTTTACACTGTGCATGCACCAATACAGAAGAACAGCTAGAGCAGGGGTCTCAAACTCACAGCCCGCGGGCCATCTGCCACCTGCGAACGTCCCCAACGTGGCCTGCGGGGCTCCAGCTGTTTTGGAGCCGGGTCTCTCCCTTGGCCCCACCTGCCGCCCCTGGGTGCTCGCCACCCTAGGCGATTTAAAATGGCCCGGGGCCCCAGCAGCACAGCGGAGCTAAGCAGTGTCTGCTTGCTTGCTCCACATGTCTTCTGGCCCCACCCTAGGGCTCCGGGGAGGGCTGTGCCTCCACATGCTGCCCCTGCCCCAAGCGCCCCTGCAGCCAATGGGAAGCTGCAGGGGTGGTGCCTGGGGGTGGCAACATGCAGAGGCCTCCGAGCCCGCCCCACCTCGGAGCCCCAGGTAAGCACCACTCCCTGATCCCCTCCCTCCCAGAACCTGCACCCCCACCCCCTTCCCACCCCAAACTCACTCCCAGAGCCCAACCTCTCACCCCTTCTGCACCCAAACTCTCCGCCAGAGCCTGCACCCCAATCTCCTACCCCAGACCACCTCCCCCACCCAAATTCCCTCCCAGAGCCTTAGGTAGGTGGGGGGCGGGTTCTGGGCAGCATGAGTGACATTATTGGCCTGCTGGGAGGATTTGAGGACAGGCACTGGCCCTAAAGTAAATTGAGTTTGAGACCCCTGAGCTAGAGGGTTTCCACTCCTGCCATTTTATATGCTGTAAAAGTCTAATTCTTGTAAGTACTCTATATTCCAAATGGTGAATGGGAATGCCTTTGGTGTGTCTTTCAGGGTGTAGGTTAACAGTAACGATCCAAACTTGGGGTAATCTGACCAAGGGGTTTCCATGAGGCAGCGCCTCTCCTCCCACCCCCTCCCCAAAAAAACCAAACAAAAAACCTGTTTCCTTCTACTGTCTTGTACTGTTAAATTGAACGATACAAATGACTGGTTGAATCACAGACCTCTTGACTGCTGGGAGCTCACCCTTCAATTAACAATTAAAGATAAATTAATCACAAGTCCCACCCTAAGATGAAAGGACTTTGGGGCTACGTGGCTAAGAGACTGCCATCTATAACTCTCAAATTGTACAAATGTGGGGGTAGGTGGGGCCTGAATGTAACCAAAGTCTTTGGGAGAAAAATTAGATATGAATGGTTTTGAGAAGGAAGGGGGCGAAAGAGTGGAGGAATAGGGAGAGAAGGGTTTGGGGCTGCAGTGAAAGGAACCAGGTTATGGCAGGGGCAGCAAGAGAGTTGGGGGCTCACAGCACCCTGCCAGCTCCACCAAAGCACCCTACCACTATTCCATTGTAACACAGCTGTACTTTGCTCCAGGCACTGGATGAGTCAGGTTATAAGAGGGGAAGAAGTAATAAACAGAAATGTTTGTACACCATGGAGCACAGTTTTCAGAGAGATGCATTCCCTGGTTGCAGTGGTGAGGCCTAGGTACAATAGTGAGGAGGTGGCCAGGTTGCATGGGCAGCCCTAACTGCATTTCCTAGTTTTCAGACAGTTTGAGTTTGACATACCACCAGGCAATCTTAACTCATGGTAACAGGGTTTTTTTGGCCATTGAATTAGTTTGTTTCACTTTGAAGTCCACTGGCTCAGAAGGTAAGAGTAAAAAACAAAAGGGAAAAGATAAGAAATTGGGCAGAGGACACTGCTCCGGAAAGGAAAAAGAAAAGGCAAAAAGAAGTATTAATTTTTCAGAGATAAAGGAGATGTGAAAATTTGTTAAGAAAAAAGGCACCACTTTGTTATGAGTGAAATAATTCAATTCCATGACTGTTCATGTTTGTTATCACTCGTCTCACTTCTCAGAACATTTCATAACCCTGTCCTAACACAGTAAATGTGGACACTTCTACCTTCAAATTTAGTGTGTTGCACAGAGAAAGTAAGCAAAACCTCCACAGCTGTTTCAACTGCCACCATCTAAAAACTTATCCACAAAAGGTAGAGAGAAAAAAGAAATTCTGGTAGAAACCTGTCACAGCAGCAGGACATTTCATGTTATTACACCCACTGCAGCCAAGCCCAAGCAACCAGTCAGCCATCCTGCTGTTCCCTCTTATTGGGAAGACTCCCCTCCCCACCCACCACCGACTCCTGATATCAAGGCTGTCTTTTTGTGAGACCCACCCCAGCCTCAGGCTGCCATGCCCTCTCCCATCTTCATAACCTCCCTTAGGAAGACATTGGGAGTCTCTCTGCAGTACCCCGAATGATCCTTACATCATGCACCTAGGGGACAGGAAGGGGGTTCTCTCTATCACATCCTCCATTCCCTATACACTCCGGGGGGTGGGGGGGGCTCATCCCATCTTCACACACTCTCCAGGGAAGCTGGGAGGGGGAGGTCTTTTCCACCATACCTCTTCCTCGCAGACTAAGCGGGGGGGAAGTCTCTCTACCAGAACTCCCCCCACTCACACACACTCCCCCGGGAGCGGGGTGTCTGCCACATCCCCCCCCCACACGTGGTGTGTGTGTGTGTGGGGGGTGTTTATAGTGCCCCCCATGCCCCGAGGAGAGGTACCTTCCGATTCCCGCCCCCCCCCCGCCACTGTATCCACGGACACCCCAGAACCTCCCCACCAACCGCCGCCCCTCCCGCAGCTTCCCCCGCCCAGCTGCCCGAACCTCCCCTCCCGCCAGGGGCTGCTCCAGTCACCCGGAAACGCCGCTCTCCCTACTCCAAGGTCCCGCCCGGAGACCCTCCTCCCCGGCTCCGCCGCTAGCTCCTCACCTGCATGGACGCCATGATGGATCCGCACCCCCCCTCCCGTCTGCGCCGCGGGCGGGGACCCGAAGAGAGAGACACGCAGCGACGTCCCCCCCCAGGTCACGTGGGGCCACAAGCCGAAAGCGGGAGGACGCATGCGCCACAGCGGTCAGAGGTCGGGGCTGCGCTTGGTACCGGCCGCGCCCGACAGGGTGTCACATCACAGCGAGGCGAGCGGGGCGGAACTAGGGAACGTGCCGCGTCGGCCTGTGCGCGCCGAGGGGCCTGGGACACCCAGTGCCCCGCGGCGCGGCCTGGGGGGCGCTCGGCCGTTGGACTGGAGCCAGTGGAGCGGTAGCGCGCCCTGAGCCGGGAGGGGATGCGGCGTTGGGCGCTGCGCCTCTGGGTGAGCCTCCCCGCAGCGCCTGGGCGGGGTGCTCGGCGGCAGGAGAGACCCCGGGCCCGCCGGGTGCGGGGCCTCTGGGGAGCAGGAGCTCGCCACCGCCCTCCAGTTCTCTTCGCCGCCGCGGCTGCTCCATGCGGGGAGCTGAGCGGGATTTAGGGTTGCCAGTTCTGGTTGCACGTGTTCCTGGAGGTGTTTTCACACGATGTAATCTTTAATTCCTGGAGACTCCAGGCCAATCCTGGGGGGTTGGCATTGTATCCCCCATCCAGCTCCCGGTGATTGCAGGGAAAGCTGCAGCGAGGTCACATGAGCATTTAGTCACTGTCTATTTCTCTGAAACTCTAGCTGGTATCTACTGAGCATGTGCAAATTGTGATGTTTCAGATGCTTAAATTGTAACTTTGCTAAAGGTGGGTAGATTTTTCCTGGAGGCAGCACAACCCTGAGCTGAAGGTCATGTCCTCGCTAAATAGTCATACCCCTGCTCCAAAGCACAGGGGTGCTAGAGCTTCTCATAGAACAGGGCATCTGCATTTTTGTTAAAAATGGTAGAAGAGTGTATTTTTCTTTCATGTTCTCAGAAATAGCTGAAATTTTCCAGAAGGCTTCAGCCGGAGGGGAAACAGTTGGCTGGAAGACTTCAGCCTAAAGGGTTACATTTTGGTAAACTTATATGCAACCAAAAACAGTGAAGTGTGGGGCCTTCATAATAGGTAGTGGTTCCAGTCCTGCCTCTAATACTAGTTATTCCCCCACTATCCCTTCCCAGGCTGCAGGTTAGTGTCTGGGTGAGTACAGGAATGTGTCTGGCAGATCACCGGTGAGATCCCATGATTTCCATGAACAAAATAACTTGGAGAGTTTCTAGTATGATGCTGGGCAGCTCATCCCATTAGTTACTCTAAAAAATCTGCTGTGTCATCATCTAGTTGTCTGTAGACCATTTAAGTCCTGGGTTCTTTTTGTCCTTTGTGTTGTGGATCATGTACATGCAGTCAAAGATTTTGAGTACATATGGCCAGACATTTTTGAGTGGTGCACTTTAAAAACAAATTTTACATGCGTATACATGCACAAACACCCCCCTTTTAATTGTGCAAGTATTTTATTTTTTAAAACCACCTGTAGTGTGTTGGATTGTCTATTCTGTGATTAGAGCTGGTCCTGTTACCAGAAGTTGCCATCTTAATAAAGCACTCAAGATAGCTGAATCCAAAGCTGACTGCAAGGACTTACAAAGGGATCCCACTAAACTGGGTGACTTGGCAGTATCCGGAATATGGCATACAGTTCTGGTCACCCCCTCTCAAAAAAGATATATTAGAATTTGGAAAAGTACAGAGAAGGGCAATGAGAATAATTAGGGGCATGGAACAGCTTCCATACAAGGAGAGATTAAAAAGATTGGTGCTATTCATCTTAAAAGAGACATCTAAGATGGCGGATATGATTGATTGCTATAAAATCATGCAGGTAGGGGGAAAGTGAATAGGGAAGTGTTATTTACCCCTTCACATAACACAAGAACTAGGAGTCACCCAATGAAATTAATAAACAGCAGGTTTAAAATAAATATAAGAAAGTACTTCTTCACACAATGCATAGTAAACCTGTGGAACTTGTTGCTGTGGGATGTTGTGAAGGACGAAGGTATAACTGGGTTCAAAAATAATTAGATAAATTCCTGCAGAATAGGTCCATCAGTGGCTATTAGCCAAGATGGTCAGGAATGCAACCCCATGCTCCGGGTGTTCTTAAACTTCCAAATGCCAGAAGATGGGACTGTGACAGGTTGGATCACAGAAAACCCCTTGGGAACTGCCAACTGATGTGCTGGGACTACCTCTGAGCCCGCTTTCCCTGTCACCTAATAGCTGTTGAAACTCCCTTCTCTTCACTGAAAGCATTTATGTTTTGAGAGCAAAGGTATGCCAATGGCTGATCAGCACATGTAAGTTTTAGAAGGGGAAGGAGCCAGTAGCCTGCCAAAAGACTGAGAAAGAGGCTTTGAGATGCAATCTAGAAGCATTTTCATGCTAAAATAAATGACAAGGTCACATTTCCAAGTGAAATCCTCGTGACGGTGAAGTTAGTGGGTGTAAACAACTCGAGGTGGGATTGATGTAGGGTTAACTCTGCTACTGCCCTTTTGACACAGTTAAAATATTAAATTGAGCACCATAATTAGCTTTACTAAGTTGTATTATTTTACATGAACCAAACACGTTTACCCTAAAATGTTTTTAATGCTATATGTTATACACACAGCAAGCATATCAAGTTTAGGCAATGGGCATGTGTTCAGCTGTAAACGTGCATATTGATTAGTCAACAGGGGCATAATTACAGTGCAATAAAACTGATTTGAAACCATGGTAATGAACTTCTCAATCCTGTTCCAGAAAATCAAGGTCAAAAGATTGTGTGCGCGGCTGCCAGCACACACCCTACAGTGCAAACTAGATTTTGTTTTGTATGTTCTACTATATAAAGTACATATTAAGGCCAGCTTTGTAGGACTTTGAGTTAGCTGTTATAAATACAGAATGGAGGGTGATATTAGTAATAAAAAATGACTGATTTCTCTTTCATGTCTTTTGCCACTACAGGCGCTCAGCTGCAAAAATATACAGCCCTGACATGCCCCTGAATTTATGAAAAATGTCTTTCCTGTATTTAGTTACACTTATGAAGGTTTTTAATCCAATCCAAAACTGTTTTGTGTTATTTACTAAGATATACTCATGCAATATCCAGTGCTAACCCAATTCTGTCCTCACTCCTACACAACCCCATGGGTATCAAAAGGAAGCAAAAGGTACAATTTGGCCCTTAAAAGGATCATTGTATATCTTGTTTAGGAAACTGTTAATCTGATTCTGGCCCTGCTGAAGTCAATGGCAAAGCTTCCACTGACTTCAGCAGGAGCAGGATCAGCTGCTTTATAGCTACCAAAGGTATCATTTATGCAAATTTGGCCTCCTACTTTTTCAGCAGTGGCACTGGATAATCCTACTCTAATTTTTATGCGAAGAAAGCTTTAGCACCCTTTGTTGTCATTGGATTTGAATGGAATATGGGCTATTTGAGTGTTCCACATATGTTGTACTGTTGCTGTATACACTACTTTCCATCCCCCAATTTGTTGTTTCATCTGTGTGTGATATTGTAACCTAGATTGCAAACATTTTCAACATGGTGTCTTTTAAAAAGTGTTGTTAAAGTGCCTAACACAGTGGGGCCCCATTCTCAGATTAAGGCACAACAGTAGAACACGTTGGAAAGAACTCTCTGCTGGTCACAATAGAACTGAGTAAATAGAACACAATGACTAGTTTATTCAGCAAATAATTTCAGTTCTGTCAATTTGTTCATGAACAGGTCATGGAACTCTTTGTTCTAAAGTATTCACTAATTTAGACAGTGAAAAATTCTCTTTTGGAATATGGTTCTCAAACGGTAGCACAAATTCTCAGTTTGCATTTCACCCCAATGCTGAGGACTGGCACAAGGCCCTACTTATGGGCTGTGCAGGGGAAGGAGGTCTGTGTGCGTTGAGAAGAGACGTCACACCAGCCCTGTAGAAGATTACACCAGGGAGTAGGGCAAGGGAGGGACAGTGGATCTTCATTTATGCTTGTATAGTGACGCCAGTACTCTGTGTAAATAGTGCAGAGGGACAGCTGGAAGACCAGCCTTTATAGGAAGGTGGGGGGTACTAAGTGGCTACTGAAAATATCCAACACAATGGATGAAATTCATTTTACCTATATAAAGCTTCAATATTGGGCCTCAGGTCTGACGCTGCACCAGCAAAGTTAACAGTTTTGCCATGGACTTCAGTGGTGCACAATCACACTCTTAGAATCCAACTCCAAATTTTATAGAGGCAGAATGAATTTCATATACTGTGTGGGTTAGTTTCATAAATCATTTGGCATTGCTTCTGTTTCTTGATTAGTTACATAAGACATCCAACCACCACAGTGCAAGTCATGAATGTTGTACTTGAATATACAATTTAAAACTTTTTCAGTAAAGATTCAAGCATTTGGTGTTAATTCACTTTTCTTGATCATTTCTGTTAAAGCTTCAGGGGTTGAATGTTTAGAGAAAGCAAACCCAAAAGGTTACAACTATAGTCAAATCAAAATTTGCCTTTGAATTCAAATGGCTATTTGTATAAATTTTTTTCCATTATTTAACATGGTTATAATTTTCTCTCATGGTGAGCATATTGTTTGTTTTGACTGTTTACAATATTTTGTGATGTGTATAAGCAGTAAATAAAGATTAAAAATAAAATATGAAACAAGTTTACTAAGCATTAATTTCTGATTTTAGTGAATATTAAAAGTGTTCATGTTAGAATTTGACAGGAAATGCACGGAATCACAAGCATCTTTGTTGGGTTTTGTCCAGACCAGTTTTATTCCACCACTTTCCATCCCCCATTATTATCTATAAAGTGTTTTTGCAAGAGAGTTATAAAATTAACCTTTTACTTAGGTATTACTAGTGTCTTGAATATTTCAGATACTAAACTGCATCTTACTGTCTGATTCCTTGCAAATTCTACCACTTTGGTCATGTTCCACCTTGTTTTCTTTTGTCCTGCCTCCTCCACCTTCCCACAGAAGTTACTTGTACATTCACATTAATCTCCCTTTGTTAGTCCAGTGGCCTCACAACCATAATCTGCAGTGCCAGGAGACCACATCTCACAAGTGAGGAGGACTGCATACTTCACAAAGGAATTCTGTTTGTTTCCCACTTGACCAGTTTGGTTATTTAAAGAAGGGTATTGACCTCTGCAATGCATTAGGAATTTCTCAGGAAGAGGATCTTTTGAAGAAAACAAACTACATAAAACCACCCACTGTACCTGCGTCTCTCCAGCAAAAGAGGAAGAGAAGTGGAATCAAACCAGAAAAGAAAAAAAAATGAAATACAGGGGAAATAAAAGACAGCTAGAAGTAAGAAATACTCCTGAGTTTATGCTGTGACTAGTGTGTCTTTAAAAGGCATATTGTTTTACTGCCTGTTGAAATGATTGACCTACCTCAAGCTAAACAAAGATAGGTAGGTAATCCCTTGTGCAATTTGTGCCAAGCTTCTAGGCTGGGATTTTAAAAGAGAAGGGAATTAGGCAGCCAGGAGAATAGTACTTCCTTACCTCACAGGGGTGTTTAAGGATAAATGCAATTAAGGATTGTGAGAAGCTCAGATATTTTAGGAGCTATATAAATACCATAGAGAGCTAGTGAATGATGGAATAAATGAAATAGTAATCTTGAGTATTCTGGGATGTGAGGAGATAACCAAGACATTAGCGATTATCTTCAAAAACTCATGGAAGACAGGAGAGATTCCATAGGACTGGAAGAGGACAAATAAAGTGCCAATATATAAAAAGGGGAATAAGGACAACCCAGGCAATGATAGACCAGTCAGCTTAACTTCCGTACTCGGAAAAATAATAGAGCAAATAATTAAGCAATCAATTTGCAAACAACTAGAAGATAAAGGGATAAGTAATAGTCAACATGGATTTGTCAAGAACAAATCACTTCAAACCAACCTAATAGCTCTCTTTGACAGGGTAAGAAGCTTTGTGGAAGGGGGGGGGGGGGCGCGAAGTGGCATATCTTGACTTTACTAAGGCTTTTGATACCGTCTCACATGACCAATTCATAAACAAACCAGGGAAATACAGCCTAGATGGAGCTACTATAAGGTGGGTGCATAAAGGTTGGAAAACCATTTCCAGTGGTTCACAGTCAAGCTGGAAGGGCATACTGATTGGGGTCCTGTAGGGAGTGGTCCTGGGTTCAATTCTGTTCAATATCTTATATCTATCTTTATATATAAATTATATAAATAATGGCATAGAGAGTACACTTCTAAAGTTTCAGAGTAGCAGCCATGTTAGTCCATATCCGCAAAAAGAAAAGGAGTACTTGTGGCACCTTAGAGACGCTCACAAAAGCTTATGCTCAAATAAATTTGTTAGTCTCTAAGGTGCCACAAGTACTCCTTTTCTTTTAAAGTTTGTGGATGATATCGAGCTGGGCGGGGTGGCAAGTGCTTTAGAGGATAGGATTAAAATTCAAAATCATCTGGACAAACTAGAGAAATGATCCAAAGTAAACAGGATGAAATTCAAAAAGGACAAATGCAAGGTACTCCATTTAGGAAGGAACAATCAACTGCACACATACAAAATGGGAAAGAACTGCCAAGGAAGGAGTACCGTGGAAAAGGATCTGGGGTTATAGTGAAGAGCAAGTTAAATATGAGTCAGTAGTGTAATGCTGTTTCAAAAAAAGCAAATACTAGGGTGTATTAGCAGGAGTGTTGTAAGCAAGACATGAGATGTAATTCTTCTATGCTACTCTGCACTGATAAGGTCTTAACCTGAGTACTGTGTCCCATTCTGGGTGCCACATTTCAGGAAAGCTATGGACAAACTGGAGAAAATCCAGAGGAGAGCAACAAAATGATTCAAGGTCTAAAAAACATGACCTATGAGGAAAGATTGAAAAAATTGGGTTTGTTCAGCCCAGAGAAGACTGAGGGGGAACATAACGCTTTTCAAGTACATAAAAGTTTGTTACAAGGAGGAGAGAGAAAAATTGTTCTCCTTAACGTCTGAGACAAGAAGCAACAGTCTTAAATTGCTACAAGGGAGTGTAATGGGGTGCTCACTGTACCCTGCTGGGTTCAGCTTCCTGGCCCAGCTCTCCACTGAGTCAGGACCACTCCAATCTGGTGCAACACCCGTGCTCTTTATTCCTGTGTCTAGTCCCCACCACCAAACTCCAACTATTTACAGCTTAGGCCTAGCACAGGCCTCAGTGGTAACAGGGTAGCAGGCTCCTGGCTCCTTCTGAGCCTACTCCCCCATCCTAGTCTCTGCCCCCTTGGACTCACTACCTCCCAAGCTTTTAGCCCATTAACGAGGCTGGCAGGTGTGGCCAGTTTCCAGGCCAGTCCCAGCTAGTTGCCCAGCCCCAACCCCAACCCCTTTCCCCTGATTGGGACTGAAGTGGCAGGAGCTGATTAGGGCTTCCCCTGCAGCTGCCTGCCACACACTTTGCCCACTAAGTAACCCCTGGGGGGGCTTGGTTTGGCCCCTTCTCCCCTTACCTGGGAGGTGATTTCGAGGCAGCCTTTGGCTTCTGCTAGGAGGTCCCCTGGATCCCCCTCACAAGGTTTGTTGGTTCTCCACCCACAAAAGCCACAGCGTGTTGAGCAGATTGCTCCATAGCTCTACTCCTACCCAGAGGTTTGCACCCCAATCGCAACTGGGCGGTTGCCCTCCCAGCTGCTCCCCGTTCTTGACTGGCAGGGGAGCCGGGTGGGCCTGGCACCCACACCGGCTGTCCTGGGCCTCTGGTGCAGGTACCAAGCCCGAGGTGGCCTGGCCCTCATTGCCTGAAGAATGCCCCTGCAAGCATTCCCCAGAGCCTTCCCCCTTTAAACCTCAGACCTCCTCTCCTGCGGTTTCCACAGCGGGGCACCCCTTCAGTCACTCGCTCTCCCCTTCTTAACTGTCTTTTCTCTGGCTTTGTCATCTAGTACCTGCTTCTGTCTTGTGGGGCCCTAGGTCCTCCCCTTCACCGGGGCTGAGGGATTCACCCCACCTTTCCTGGGGGCTCCCTCCTTCTCCCACCCAAGGGTCTCCTCCCACAGCTGTTTTTCTGTCCCCCGCATGGGGTAGAGCAGCCCCTCTACTACCCCCACCCATTGCCAGGCAAATCTGCCCCCAACCTCCTGGGGCACCTGTGCTACGGGACAAAGCCTCCAATCCCTATGGATGCATTCCAGCATAATTTGTCTCCTGGGGATAAACAAAACAGTGCAGTTTCACCAGCCCATGCTGAATGAGGGAGCGGGCTGAGGCCGTATTGACCAAACCTCTCTGGGGCTTCCTCCCCACCCATAAGGGGATGGTGGCCAGCCCTCGCCCTCGGTTCTTCTCTCTTGCACTCCTCCAATCACAAAATTTGGCAAGCTCGCCCTCCATCACCAGGCACTCCCAGGATTTGGGACCCTGCTGCCTGCAGTGCCAGGAGACCAGTTGACCCGGGCGAGTGGGGGGCCCCCTTAGCCTCCACTCTCTTTTTCTCTAGACCACTCCCAGGGGGAAGGCTTTCAGGGCTTCTTCCCCCAGTCCAGGTCATGGCCTGTCCACACCTCCCTGTGGGGAAAGTCCGCCTCAGCCTCCTCTTCTGTCATTTTGACGGCGGCCTCCATGATCGTCAGCTGGTGCCTCCAGACTCAGACCCACATGTTCTCTGGGAGGCCCTGCACAAATTGCTCAAGAATCACCTGATTCATTATTTCTCCCACTGTCTGGGTGTTGGACTGTAGCCATCACATAGCCCAGTTGGTCAATATTTTGGCAAAAGCTCAGGGCTGCAAACCCCCTGTCCACCTGAAACTTTTGCCTGTACTTCTCGGCCAACAGCCCCGTCTGCTCCAGGACAGCCACCTTCACCGTCTTATAATCTTTGGCCTGGTCGTTGCTTAAGGCCATATAGGCTGCCTTGTGCCTCACCTGCCAGATAAGGAGCTCATCTTAGCGCCCACATTGCCTTATCCCAGCCTATGCCCATGGCTACCCATTCAAAAGTACATAGGAAGGTGTCAGGGTCATCGGCAGGGACCATTTTACAGAGCCCCAGCCCTGTTGCACAGTTTCCATCACTGCTTGGGGGACTCACCACCCAGTGCAGGAGCCTTTTCTGTATATTGGCCTGCTCCCGGATGAAGTCGTGGAAGGTTTTTTGTTGTTCAGCCTGCCACGCGAATAAGGCCTGCCTCTTGGCCCGGTGGGACTGGTGAAAAGCCTGCAGGGTCTTCTGCAGATCCTCCAGCTGCTTAGCCAGCCACTGCACCATGCCCTCCATTCTCTCGGGTTGCCACTCCCTGGTGGTGGCTTTTGGCTCCTGGACAAGCTCCCACATGTAATAGGGTGCTCACCGAACCTCCCTGGATTCGGTCTCCTGGCCCTGCTCCCCAAAGTGTCAGGACCACTTCAAGATGCTGAAGCACCCGTGCTCTTTATTCCTGTGTCCGGTCTCCATCACAAAGCTCCAACTCTTTACAGCTTATTTACAGGTTTGGCCTAGCACAGGCCTCAGTGGCAACAGGCTCCTGGCTCCTTGTACACCAACTCCCCACTTCTGGTCTCTCCCCCACCTTGGGCTCAGTGCTTCCCAAGCTTTTAGCCCCTGTTAACAAGATTGGCAGGTGTGGCCAGTTTCCAGGCCAGTCCTAGCTAGCTTCCCAGCCCCAACCCATTTCCCCTGATTGGGGCTGGAGTGGCAGGAGCTGATTAGGGCTTCCCCTGCAGCCCCCTGCCACAGGGAGGTTTAGGTTGGACATTAGGAAAAACTTCCTGTCAGGGCAGTTAAGCACTTGAACAAATTGCCTAGGGAGGTTGTGGCATCTCCATCATTGGAGGTTTTTAAGAACAGGGTAGATAAACACCTGCTAGGGATAGTCTAGTTATTACTTAGTCCTGCCTTGAGTGCAGGGTACTAGACTAGATGACCTAGAAGTCCCTTCCAGTCCTACCCTTCTATGATGGATACATCCCACTGAAAATGAATGTGAGTTGTGTACCTAACTCATTTTTGCCTTTGAAAATCTTCTTCCTAGTGATTTATAGGGGGGAGGGGAACGGATCAGTATGCTGAAAAAGCAATTATGTACATAGTTCTTCCAAAAATCAGTTTTCATACTTGATAGAGTCAGTTGAAGAAAATAACTTAACCTTTTTCAGAAGCTACATAACCAACTATGTAAATTATGGCATATGTTGAACATGAGGGCTCAGAAGTTACTCATTGTTAATAAATAGCTTTACAATATGCTATAGAAAGTACAGCCAATTCTAAATAAAAGTAAAAAATGTAAGTAAGTTTATGAACTAAAAGCCTTCCACATAAATCCAAAAAGTGTATTTAAATGGATTGTTAACTGCTTAATTGTAAATGATTCCAACCTTGAAAATGAGGAACTGAGAGAAATTAAAGATTTATACAGCTGTTTCATATGGCTCGTACAGAATTAAGGTAAGATTGATGGAGAAAAGATGACAAGTAATTTTATACTGCTGTATAATGGACTAAAAGTTTATGAAACTTCAAAAGATGGTAAAGACCTCACATAAATACCAGAAAAGATCAAAAAGGACAAAGAGGAGACGCTACATATTATCAGAAGGAACACAGAATTGTGCAGTGTTAGCCAACAAGGTTACACCACCCTAAACAGAAGTACCCCAATTAAATATTGGCAAAGACAACAGAACAGCATATGGCAAAACAAGAGACCCTGGAAAGGGATGTTCTGAGCAAGTGTTTATTGGCAGCATAAAATGCTGAAATTCCAAAAGCAGAAGCAGGATGCCACATGACATTTGCATGAGTTTAGGTTTTGAGAGCAAACTCCACATTAAGTGTGCAGTTACAAATATGAAACCACAAAACAGATGCCTTCTTCTCTCATTGGACTATGAAAAGTAAATGCATAGAGCACAACTAGTATTTTAAATGGACTCCAATTTATATAAAGCAAGATTTGGGTTTTGGATTAAAACACATCAGCTTTTCAAAAAGTGAAGCAGTCAGATAGCCCATATGAATAAATCAATTCTGATGCTTTCAACAAACCATCATCTGGACAAGAGACAAGATGAAACATTTTTTCTATAGTAAAAGAGCTACACTAGTTTGAAGTTAGAAATTTTAAAATTTCTATTTTTTAATTCAACTGGTGCAAACACTTAATGTATATGCACTTACACCAATTTAACCTTTGCTTAAATCAGTTTAGGTTAATTCTGTAATTTACTGATGTAAATCAGAATGAACCTAAATTGACTTAAGCAAAAGTTAAACTGGTGCATGTACGTTAGGGGCCAGAACCAGTTTAGCTACATCTATTTTAAATAGCTCTAGTTAAACTGATGCAATTTTTCTACTGCAGACTAGGCCACATAGCTCTTACTAGTAATTCAGCAGCGGGCTAAGATTGATCACAGATAAACACCTTGCTAATTTTCCGTTGATTCCCTTAGGAAGGGCCACAGAAATACTACATGACTACAGTAATAATACTGCTGTGAACTGAGGTTATTATATCTATTGAGATACCATCTTTTTTGAAATCATCCGACCTACAGTGCATCTTATCTACACACCAGCTTCACTTGATAAGTAACTTTTAGACACATATCCTTTTACCTAAATCATAATTTGTTTATTCTAAGTTAAATACTTCTCAGAGGGTACTTACTTAAATTATGAAAAACTTGAAAGTGACTTAGAGGTTAGTGAAACTTTCACCTGCAATCTACAATCACATAGATCTCCAGAAATAATTCTGACGCAAATGATGGAGTGCAATGGACAGGAAAATCTGTTAGTTCAGCAAAACACTACTTCTACAGAAATAGTGTTTACATGCACTGAGAAGATAGCTGAAAGAAAGCATGCATGCTAAAAAGCAGATTTATCTGAAAAATTTCTAAGATCTAACATGTTTTGTGATATCACACCAAACAGAGCTTTTCAGAGCTCAGACAAGAGGTACTGAACTTTGGGATGGATGACATGGGAGCATACAAGGTGCATGTGCAACACCAACAGACACTAGTGTTTTAAAAGATTCTGATCTCAAGTGCATGTGCACCTAAGAGTGGGGTCCACGTGTACGGAACATCTCTAAGACGCACAATTGAGTTTTTAAGCTAAAGAATTCACCCATGTTTTAACATTTGGTTAGAGTAACAGAAGAGTTTATAAAAAGAAAAGGAGCACTTGTGGCATCTTAG
Source organism: Chelonia mydas (assembly GCF_015237465.2). NCBI lineage: Eukaryota > Metazoa > Chordata > Testudines > Cheloniidae > Chelonia > Chelonia mydas. The sequence continues at coordinate 55,497,289 of NC_057850.1, read as the reverse complement.
AGACTAAAAAATTTATTAGAGCTCTAAGAAGTTTGTTAGTCTCTAAGATGCTACAAGTGCTCCTTTTCTTTTTATGGATACAGACTAACACAGCTGCTACTCTGAAAGAAGAGTTTATGGCAAACTAAGATTAGAGTTACATATTACCTACTGTTACACATGGTGATCTTCAAGAGAAGATATTTACAATCTTCAACTGTTAAACGAATATGACAAGCTGGTGATATTTCTAGTGTGAAAGGAAAAGGCCTAACTGGCAAATTAATAAAAACCTGAATTAAGCATCTACAGTTCCATATTGGCTCCAAAAAATCAATTCCCAGAGTAGTATTGAATTAGAATAACTACCTCTGTGTAGTGAGATTTTGCTTTGTTACTTAACAGGATATTAAAATCATTCATTTCAATTTAAATAGTAAATAGTATCATAAAGATTAATAAAATATCATAAATAGTATCAAAGATTAATTACCAAAAACATAATATAGTGTTATATTTGTATTAAATATACACATTTCTAAGAATTCTCAAGTTTGTACTTTAACTAAGCAAACCAAAATTCAACAAATTCATTAATGGTTAAGTAATTTTAATTTCCCAACCCTACTCACAAACTTATTACCCTGCATCCCTTATTTCACAGTTCTCTGAACTGCCATTTCCAATATACAAGTTCAATAACCATTTAAAAAAAAAAAAGGGGGGGGGGGAAGTATTCTGGATTTGCCAGAAAAGAATTGTGATTTTACATCCTTTAGTTCTTCCAGCATCAAGATGTATTCTGTCCACATATAGAATTAACCTCAGTAGCAATGACAAGACACTATAATGAACTAATGCAACTGTGTCAAACTTCCCAATTTACATTTCTGGATGGGAAGTACTCAAAAACTTTAGGTTCTTGGCACACAATTAGGCTGGTGAAACCAGTATGGTTTAAAAGGCGTTTATTGATTAGATAAAAGGTAACCTTTGTGTTTTCCTTGTGGCTGCTCTAGTTAGGTTACTCACACAATCATCTCTCAAGAGTGAGTTGCCAGAAGAGCTACTACTTTTTAAATGTTCTTGGATGTACACCTTTCAACCATGTTCAACACAGAGTTCACAGCTTTACTATTTTCTCATAACATTGCCACCCCGTAAGCTGCTTTTAAAAATAAATCTAATTCTAACAGAGCTGATCTGTTTGTCACAAAAGCATTCTTCGAAGCTGAACTACTTTTTCCATGGGGGAAAAAAACCCAACCCAATGACATTTTACGGTTTGCTAACTGCAAAGCTTTGGTCCTTCTGTCTTAAAAGAACATTGTCAAATAATTTAAACCCAAACCTGATTCACCTTAAAATAAATAAATAAAAGTTACTAGCATATTTCTCCCACTCAGTTGTCAAGATTAAGTTACACCCTCCCACTACCCTCCAGTTAGAAGAAACCATTATTTTTGTAGGACCCATGTAAGAACATTGTGCTTTTGCTAACTTGGCAGAAGCAGCTGAACTGTTCTAAAAACTGTTGACACCAGATACACAAAAACACAACATTCATATGTTGGGATGTAAATACTAAGTGAAAATTAGAAGCAAGTTTGCCTCTGTTCCATTAGATGAAAGGTGTGGAGAACATTTACCATGTATGCAGAAGATCTATTCAGATGCTGGGAAGGAAACCATTTTTTCCAAGCTTAATGGATATTACAAACAAAGAAGAAAAAGAGCAGGTAGTACCCCTTGACCAGTTAAGAAGAAACGTACTATACAAACACCAGCTGAAAAACTGAAGTGCTCATATTCCACATATTCTGAGATCATTTGGGAATAAAAGCCACTTTGAACTTTGGCTATATTTGCATAAACATTCATGCAGCTCAAAATGGTGGCCTAGTTAAATCTAGTGGCACGTGTCCCTTGAACCTGGAGATTTAAAATATATTTCAGCCAGTTGAATGGAATTCTGATCGTTCAAGTGCAAAGCTCCTTTTGTGGCAGGCCATTGTAGGTGGAAGATGATCAGTCGTGGACAGACAAATTACTCCATTGTAACTTACATAGTATTCTATTGTGTCCTACAATCAAACTGGAAATATACATAACCAAAAATTTATTCCCCAGCTATATGTAGCTGATGACTCGACTTGGGTAAATATTTATCACATGCTTTCAGCTATGGCAAAGTTAGAGATGAGCATACCTCAAAAAGTTCTTTTTGGCACCTAGCAGTCTAGATTCTTCTTAGTATATGGGGGGAAAAAAGGTGAGCTGAATTTAAGAAAAGGCTCATGTTAATTTTTTCAATATTTTCCACTTCTAATTTAACTGGAAATGTTACAAGGTCAATTCAGCAGTAGTTGGCTGCTTCGGTTATAACAAGCAGCGCTTAAACATGGGGGAGGAAAGAACTGAACATCCTAAGGTCTGTAAATGATTTTGTTGAAATGTTTTGGGTGGGATCTTTTATCCACACTAATTTGCCCATCTGTAACCCAAATATCAGTTTTATATATTTACAATTTATTCACAGCATAATTGTGAACATGTGATTCCGCATATAAAAATCTGCTTAAAGATAAGCAGTCACAAAGCAACAAAAACTAAATTTTAAAAATTTTTCATTACGAAATTTATTTTGAACTCAGGGAATAAGTGTTGCAGGTTTCCATTTGTCTATTATCATACCCATGTCACTATCAAGTAAATTGCATTAGCTTCTTCCCCCGCACACACCTTTATTTGTAGGTTAATTTTCTTAACAGCAAGAACATTCTGCGCAGTGCATTCTTGAACATTACTCCATTTCCTCGGGTGCTCAAAGCCATTTTAGCTTCAGCTGAACGTCTCATACCAACACCCAAAGTACAAAATAATTACACAAGAATATAATAGCTATTGCATCTTACTGCTGAAGTTAGATTTATCATCCTCTTCTAAGAATTATTTTGGTAGTAGAATTCTCCAGTCTGCCTCTTAAAGAAAGACTTATTGTCACACTGTTCACCATGTTTGTTTTATGGAATCTTGTTTTGTGACATGAGAGAAGAATGAGTATGACAGGCAATTACCAGCAGGAATTGAACAATGGACAATTACATGTTCCACTCAAAAGAGTAAATATCGTTGGCTTGCCCCTCTCCCCTTAAATCTTAGTGTAAACATTGGATGTATTTAAGAAATCTATGAAAGATTCTCAAACATCTTTTTAATACCCCTTTACTTCAACGAAGAACAAAAAGGCCTCCACTATTCAGCTTTTCTTGTATATGCAATGGGGAGGCAGGGGAGAGGGAAGGAAGAGAAAAAAAAAAAAGAGGGAAAAACTACCTCTTTGGTAGCCATATTTAGGAAGGTTAAAAGGCTTTGATCTAAGAGTAAATACAGAGTTTACATAACTGATCACAAACAGTGGAAAAGAGCCATTATAGGCTATTATTAATCTTGTATATTAGGTCAAGTGACAGTACATTATGAATAAACTTACATTTTATATAGAACAGAAGAGAGTATACAAACACTAATTATCATGAGTTACTAACATGGCTATTTAATTCTTTCTAGTAAGCCACTATCAGAAGGGATGCATTTTTATTAGACAAGTGACCTGAACATTTTAAATTGATCTAAGGGGTAAATTAAGTTATGACTGAAAAATAAACCAGGTATACTTTTCCATTTCTAAAAACACCGCTAAATTTTGATTAAAACAAAAAATTATCCTAGATACTGTTTTCAGCCCAAAGTGAATGTTTATGCCAGTTTACAAATCCTTGAAAAAGGGGATTTATAATGCAAGTGCTGATATAACTTAAAGTTATAACTATGCTAAAAGGACAATTACCCTGTAAGGTGATAAAGTTCAGAGGTTTAGAAATTGCGACAATGAGAGAAAGTTAGAAACGCTAAACACCTACACATTTAGCTAATATTAGCTTTTAAGTAGCATTGGCCTAAACTCCAGTATTTTAAATGAGCATTGCATTAAAAGATAAAGTTCTGCTATACCTAAAAGATAAGGCATAGCCATCTACTAATTGGCATATTTATTTATTTGTCTGTTTGTGAAAAGGGCCTTATTTGTGTAATCAGCAAAACAAATTTAAACTTGAATGATTGCTATGCAACAGATTTGAAGATAATTGCCTCTGCAGTGAACTTTACAGTTCTCAACCGCACACACGCAGCATGCTATATGAAAAAAGTTACTAACTGAACTACAGGTATTAAATACTGAAAAAAGTTTTACATTTTTATTATAATTTATTTTATTTAACAATCTAAGAAGTTTGCAGCCATCAGCAGTTCCAGTGCAATTTCAGGTGCAATTGGGAATTCAGGAATCTCCGTGGAGCTGTTAGTGTAGCGAACCTTGTAGGTGAAATACATGCATACTTTGGATAGGACATGGGATGGAATCTCTCTAAAATTCACCTCATTTGTTTCATTTTCAGCAAACTGACCTGTTTAAAAAAAGGAAGAAAGAATCAGCATCAAAATTCCCTTGATAATGAATACATTTGTATTGCATGTGTGCAAACTCATCTAGAATACTTTGTCAGTGTAGTCTCTTGTTAGGAATTAGACATTTTCAGTGTACAAGCTGTATAACATAGTGTGTTAAGACATGCCACAATTACTGGAGCCAAAGAATTTCCATCACCTTTTCTTTAAAAATATTCTGTTCGTTTTGGTTAATCTGACTGCCTACAAGCAATATGTAGAGAAAAGATTTGATCCTGATCTCAGTCTGTGCTAGGAGTGCTCTCTGAGAGTTCCATACTCAGCCCTGTGAGACCCACACTGATGTAAACACCTACAAGAAACAAGGTCAACCAATGATGACCATGTGGCCTGGCTGCTAGGGAGCGCGATTTATTTTGTTTAAATAAACCTTTCAGATGATTTGAAAACATCCGGTTGTACAACAGGGGCACCACATAACCCTACTTTTGTTACCATTGCACTTCCTTCCTTTGTACAGTTTGTCATTTGCTTGTTGTGTCTTGTCTTTAATTATATTGCATGCTCGTTAAGGCAAGAACCACGTCTACCCTTTGGGTGTTTGCACAGCACCTACCATAATAGGGCTCCTGTTATCCCTGCAGAGCCAATACAGCTTTTGAGAGTGAAACAGCTTCTATTCCCATCTTGAGAATCATCAGCAGAATTTATTACTAATTTCCAACCAATTACATCTAGGCACGACTACTGAAGACAATCCAGCCCAAATTTAATGGGAAGGCAATGCAGATTTTAAACGCACTTCGTAAAGCCATGCAACTTAAATAGGGAACATCCACATCAAATAAATATTCAAGTATCATTGAAATCAAGATCCATTAAATGTTTTCACTTTTCATAATCTTCTATTATGTCTGAAGAGGTTTGTGTGTGTGGCTGGAGGAGCAGTTATTTACCTTGCTGTAACTGTGCGTCTTAGAGATGTTCCGTACACGTGGACCCCACTCTTAGGTGCACATGCACTTGAGATCAGAATCTTTTAAAACATGAGTGTCTGTTGGTGTTGCGCATGCACCTTGTATGCTCCCATGTCATCCATCCCAAAGGCATAAAAGGCAGAGCATCCCCAAATGCTATTCCTGTCTCCTTTGTCAAGATTCTGGGCTGTAAAACTCGAGCTACAGGCAGAGGGTCCACATAGGATCCACATGTACAGAACATCTCAAAGAACTAGTTATTATAAGGCAGAGGTCCCCAAACTGTGGGGCATACCCTCCTAGGGGGGCACGGAGGAACATCTGGAGGGGCACAGGGAGGGAGCGCCACCCAGCACTGTTTCTGGCCCCAGCCCCCTGCCTGGAGCTCCACGCTAGGTGCCCTAGTTGCCAGCCCCTGCCTGTCAGCCTCGGCTCCCAGCCTCACCCCCACCTGTGGCCCCAGCCTCCTTACCCCGTCCACATCCCCCCGTCAGAGCCATGGCTCTGGGGGCGGGGAGAGGACATGGATAGAGGAAAGGGTGTGCATGAGGTAAAACGTTTGGTGACCACTGGAGGAATATCTTAGATCTCCCATAGCTGGAATTTGCAGAGAAATCACATGGAACTCCATTCATACATTCATCAACACTATTCAGTGGTGTCAGCCTCCAGATCTGATGCTTACTTTGGTTGGGTAGTACTATAGTCCTTATTTAGATAAGCTCCGAGATTCCCTCCTCCTAGAGGAGTGGACTCCTTACTGATCACCAAGACTGGGATCCATATGTACAAATTCTCAAAGAAAAGAGAACGCTTGGTTGATAAACAGACCTCAGTCACCATTGAAATGGTCTTAGGCAAAGCCTGGCCAACAGTGTCACAAAAGTGTACAAGTCCATATGTCCAGCAATTAGAGATGTTAATGGATGATTCTGAAGTTGATTTTGACTGGCACAGGATTGGTTCTGGTTGCTGAATGTTATACCAGCTTCACAGCTGCAGATTTAGCCAAATCTCTGGAATGAAGATTCCATGGGTTTTTCTTACATGGTACTGGAAATTCTAAGCAGTACCAAGGACCAGACTTGGAGCTGTGCTCCCTTCTCCCATGGACTGGGAGGATAAGGAAATCTGAAATTCAGTGTCAAAGAACTCAAAGACTGAATGAGCTCTTTGTTCCCTGGGAACCTGGAGTGACATCTTTTATAGATGGAGCACTCTCTGAATGAGGTTCTGAAGGAGATCCAGGAACAACTTTTGAGTCAGATACTCCTCTCATGGATTTCTCCATCAGGAACCACTTTAAGGGCATCTCCCTGGCTTATTAGATGCATTTTGAAAAAGATTTGCAAACTGCACACATTGCGGAGGATATGGCCTTTTCCTAAGCAAAAAAGTCATTTGATGTGTCCCTCATTCAGAGAAATCACAATGTTGCATGATAGGCAGGATTTAAAAACTGGAGATTTTGACTCAGTCATACTGCTGGCAGCCACAATACCATGGCAGCTAGCTAACAAAAAACCTACCTAATTTTGGGATTTTTTTTTTTTTTTTTTTTTGGCCAATGGGCTGCTAACAACCAAGCAAACCACAAAACCACCACCACAAAGTTGTAGAGAAAAAAAAAATATATGAAAGAATTAGGTACAGTAACAATGTAACAAGATAGGACTACTGTAGGTCAGAGGACAATGAAGCTGTTATGACTCATGACCAGAGGCAGCAAGAAGGATCTGAGTAGCAGCTGAGGCGGCTTTGCCCTTTATTGTCTTGGGAGGAGCAGTGCAAGGGCATGCAAGATGCATGCATGGACCCAAGGAAAACTGCTGGTTAAAAGATTCTCATATCCTGTGTGGTGGGTGCAAATGCACCAACGAGTGAGATCCATGTACACAGATATTCAAAGTTTAGTTAAAAAATTGGGTTTTGATTTAAATGGCACTGAAGACTCAAGTGTTTTTGTGACACTTTCAGCCAAAAACTCACAATCAGCCAAATGAAAGTTGGTGGAGGTGTTTTGTATTGTTTTTTGTCATCTTATGATGTAGTCTTTACCACGTCTGGACCAGACTCTTGCTCAGGATATTCCAGCAGAAGCGGTTCAGCAGGTGTTCCCACCTATTTTGATGGTATTCAGAATGAATATTTTTGGTGGGTTTTTGTTAAAGATGTGACAGAATGGTGAATTCAAAAATGTGAATCTAATCACTAATTAGAGAACAGCCAATGCGGTGTAACTAACCAATATAAACCCCCTTGCAGTTTTGGATGAGGCCCAGAATCAGTCATGAGATGACTTCAGATACCCAAATTTAAGTCTGAATGCCCTTTTGTCCCTGAAATTTAAGAGGATTCGGATGCATAGTTGGGTTTTGGCCCCTTCTTTAGTTTTAATATAGGTTCATATTCACAGATCATTTGCTATATCTCCAGATATAATTTGTCTATCTGGCAGCTAGAATCTTTTCACTTGTGAACAGTTTTACCTTGATGATTTTTTATACACAATGTGCTCAGCCATGGAACCTGATTATACTGGACTCTTCCTCCTTCCTGCTGCTGTAGCCCTTTTTGATTCTTAATTGGCAAGCCCCGCCCAGAGTCACAGCCATGTACTACTATCTGCAGATGTGGGACAGGCAGGTATAGGCCCACCTAAAACTAAAGGACCACCCCCTCAGCTAAGGAGAGGAACCACTCAGCTCAGGCTACAAGTGAGTTCATTGGACAACAAATGGAGAGGGGAGGGGGGAAAAGCTACAGGAGTGAGGTCAAAGGTTGAAAAATCAGAGAATCAGAAGGGAACACCAAGCATAGAACTCCAGATAGCACCTGCTGCTCCTCAAAGGCATCTAATGAGTCAGTGTACACTCCCCAGAGGAGCTCTGCCAGAGATGTGATTGATTGAGGGACTGGAAATAGACCCCACCCAGTCACAGAGTGCCCTCTATATCCAGCTTCATCCTCCTGAAGTGACAGGTGTGCATAGATCAGGAAACGTGGGGAAAAGTGAAGCCAGAACCTCAGTAAGAGGGGCTGCAAGATGATGCATTCTACATAGATGCGTGCCTGGGTCTCCCTCTCATCACAGAAGTGACAGGCATCAGGGGAGTTCGTGACCCACAGTAAGTACACGTTCATACTCATAACTCTCCAAAGGAGCTCCCAACAAATATACCCAGTGGATCATGGAACCAGAGTGGAGTACAGATTGGCTCAGAGTTCCTTGCCCTTCTCAGCTGGCCTCACAACATGGTATTGGGGCAGGACACAAGGGAAAGAAAGTGGATGGCATGATGCATAAGTGTACACAGATGTTTTCTGGGCATGGTTTGGAAGTGGACCAGCTGGATGTTGTGCAGCCAGCTCTGGTGGTTGTCAGGAGCGGCTGGGGAGACTCACACTGCAAGGGCCTAAAGAGGAGTTCTGGAGAGCCAGGAGTAAGGGGTGGGCAGGCAGCACCCTCCTGCAGAGCCAACTTGAGGAAAGGGAGAGAAGCAGGAGGCAAAAGGCTGCTCTGAACTCCCCCGGTATAGCCCGTGACAACAAATTAAGATTAAGGCTGTGTAACTACCCCAATATTGCCAAAAATAAAGAAGTCATGAGTAAGCCCCAAAAATCATGAGATTAAAAATACAAACAAAAAAAATAATCTCTCTTTTTGGCACAGAACAGAGGTTTTTTTGTTTTGTTTTCTAATTTTTGAACTTCCCCTGCCCAGCCCCAGTATGCAAGAGTTAATGTTGCCCACTCTCCCAAGTTTATCGGGTAAGGTGATTTTTTGCCCTTGCTACAGGAGCTCTTACCCCATCATTTGCCCATCCCCTGTCCCACAATTAGTTCTGCTCCCAGTCTCCTAAGTCAATCCTGTCCTCACCTCCCTCATTAGTTCTGCCCATCCCCACCATCAGCACATTACTCCAGCCTCACCTCTGCTCTCCTCCCAGGATTCTTTACCCTCCTTTCCCAGTGCTGATGGCTGCAGTGCTGTCCCCTCTTCACCTTCCAGGACTGGGGGGGCGGGCAGCTCCAAGGGCTCTTCACCACCCCACCCCCCATCCCAGGCTAAGTGCTGCAAGAAGGGAGAGGGGAGGTGGGGGAAAGCAGAGGTGCTATCCTGTCCCCATTACTCATACAAGAGGAGAGGGAAGGAGGGAGCAGAGCTGCCCTGAGTTGCTGGGCTCTTTAGCTCCCATGCCTAATCCCAAGATAATAGCTTTGAGTTACTGAGTGATGGAGGCAGGGGGGAGAGTTCTGCCTGCAGCAGCTCAACTGATTGTTTAGCCCCAGGAGGTGGGGAACTAGAGTAGATGACCAATCAAAAAAGACTTGTCTGTTAAGGGTTACAGCTTGGGCATCCTCACAAGATTAGGCTCCAGCCGTGCCCATCACTAGCAAAAGAATTGTAAGAGTTGGAAACAGTGCAGACCCCAGACTTCTCCAGAGCCCAGTGGTTGAGTAGGGATGGAGCAAAATCAGCACATCTGGGGCACACTCCAAGTTTCAGACTGTACCCACCCCAGTGATATCCAAGGGAATTTCAAGATGGGGATTGTAGCAATTAGTTTTGGCTATCAGTAACTGAAAGATTTTAAAATGTAGCCTTCTCCTAATCTTAATGAATCCTCTCCCCCACCTACATGCCATTTGAAGGAATGGGAGGGGGGAAATCACTTCCACAGACAAAAATAGTAGTAATTGTAATTGCTTGTCTTACGGTAGCACCCAAAGACTTCATATACAGTTGGCACATGAATATATATATAAAACTGATAATACAAGACTTGATAAAGCTGAATTGTTCACGTAGGAACAGAAACCAATCCTGGACTGGGACTAGTCACTATTCATAATAGAAATTCAACTTTTATATAACAGGATTATACAAATCCAAACACTCCACAAAATAGGAAAGTGAAATAACTGAATTACAAGATGCTACAAAACTCATTGCACCTACCTGGACCACTCAACATAGCTTTTATTGTTCCTGATGTTAACGCATGCTCTCTTTTTACAATAAACTCATGACCATCAGAGGATATCAACTTCACATACATAGCATCAGGGCCCTCACACCCACCGTATGTTTTCTCTTCTCCATCTATAACAGAAAACAAATTAAGTGATACTTTCAGAATATCTGGTTAGTACTTTCGTAGTATGAAGAAAGCCAGTACAGCTTATGCCTTTATTACAAGCATGAAGCCTCAGCGCACTTACTTCTGAAAGACCAAAGAAATAAAGAAATGCAAGGTAGCAAAGGAGAGGGTGGAGGATAAGACGAGGAAGTTGTTTGTTTCTTTTAAAGTTTAAGTTTTGCTGTCTGCTGAATTTTTCAGCTTTGTGTCTTAGCGAGCTAATTTAGTTTTAATATACTGTTACTGATCTGTCCCCTCATTCCCTTGTCCCTGACCAATGGGTCAAAACATAATTTCAGACATTATTTCTTTTTCTAGCAAAGTCTATTCAGGGTTAATTTTTTCCTTTATATAATAAAAATAAACCCTGCCACTCAAATCTGAGACTATACTTTCTGCTTGCTCTAAAGTGGCTGTTAAACAATCCTCATGAAGTCGTATTACCAGGGAAAGGTCATGTTTCTAGCGTTAATACATTAGAATACAGTAATTAAGAATTTGCCAAAAGAAGAAGAAACATCTCTTCTTACAGGCATTGTCTGTTGTCATGCTTCTAAGAGGGCAATTCACAGAATAAAAGTCTTTGCCTGGCATTAACGCATTCATTTAAAAAGGAACCGCAACAACTTTAAAAAGTCAATTTGAGGAAAGTTTACTTACTATTGCAAGTAACGTAAGTTTACTGCAACAAAGAGTAAACAAAATGTTCTTTATTTTCAGTTTTTTTCTACTTTGGACAGCACTTTGAACAGTTTCCTCTGTTTATGTGACTCACACAACAGCAGGAAAAAAAAATTAAGTAATAGTAAATATCACTGTAAAACAACAAAATTAGACAGAGAGCATAATACCTGAAACTCCTCTCCCTCTCTTACCCCTCCCGCAAACCATTAATTAGATTTCAACTTGTGCCTTTGGGTGATCCAAGGGTAAGACTACAGAAAGATTCAAAAAAGTTTCAAAACCTGAAGTGATAAAAAAAAAGCAAAACACCACTTTAATCCAATTTAAAATTAGAAGTTGTATTTATAAGTCTATTTTCAGGTAGTGTGTGTTTCCACAAAAATAATATACATTTACATAAGTTACTATAGTAAATAGCATTAAAGTTACTTTAAAGAGAAGTTAATGAACTGTATATTCTACATAAGATTCCATTTCAGGGTTGTATTAATGTGCTTATTTATTTTAATTTGTACATAATCAGTAAGATGCTAGACACCCTCAATATCTGCAGTCAGTACTATAAGAAAAGTATGATTATAAGAAAGGTTGGTGATAAATTTACTTCCTTCCAGCAGAATCCAGAGGTGGTAAGAGAAGAGAGATGTACTTTTGAAGACTGGAATTTAATCAGTAATTATTAGTAAATGTCATTTCTTCCGGCACCCAAAAACAAATCAATGATTTCTTTTGTTAAGGAAACATTAGAAATTAAGTGTACCAAATACATACTGGACTTGTAAAGAGTCTTGTTAATTATGTCTTGCAGTCAGTAAGGAAAACCCTTACTATCAGGGTTAATCAAAATAAAATTACTATATAAATTATTAGATGAGGATTTTCCACCAGTTACCGTTAATGCAAAAGCTCAAGTTGCTAAAAAGAAATACAGCTGGGAAGGTGTCAGTGTCCATAAAAATAACTGAATCCACCCAAGCCCACATTAAAAGCTGGCTATTTTCTCACTATGCAGTCATTTGAATGGAGAAAGATAGGGCAGCTCCAAGCACGTAAAATCAAGTTAATTACAATGACATAGTAAGCAAAATTAATTGTTACGTAAAGCTTAAAAATACAACCTCCAAAATTCAGAGCCCTTTCCTACTCAATTCCATCATCATTCTAAAAGCCTCCCAACGTGTTTCATGTTTTAAAAATGTGAAAAGATGTTTGTTAAAAAAAATTAACTTACCCATTCTCTCCTTATTAAACGTTTATTGCTTTGCGACAGCAGCTTTCACTGTAAGATGGTCTGAAAACAAGAAGTATTGACACAAGTGTCAAAATTCCTTTTTAGTAGTAATTTCATAAGTCAGAGTTTAAGTGACCTACTATAAAGACTGATGTTCCAGTCAAAGAAAATTTTCATGATGACATACAAGTCTGATTAGAAGTATTCAGTAGATTCAAGTTTCAGGATGTGTTCTTTATTCATCAGATTCTCACAAGCTTTACGAAGTGAAAGCTGACTATGTGAAAGATTTCCAGATTTTACCTTACATGTTGTAAAAATAAAGTTTTAAACCTTTAGCAGTCAAGGTTCTTAGAAAAGCTAGTTATAGTTTCGAGAACTTTAGGGGAGAAATCTGTGTACATAGATTTTGCTACTACAATGGCAAAATTCCTGTAAGAAAAAAACAGAAGAAAAATAAGCACTTTGTGTCACAATGCAGTTAGTACTGGTGAAAGATTCAAGGCTAACAAGTGTAAAAACTGAAGCCTTTATCTGCAAAATAATTCCAGTATGGACAACAGCAATTCCAGTTTCTTTGTATGTCACTCCAGTTACGCTCTGGAAAAAGACAACTCTAGGACAGCTTGAAAGATAAATTCCACTCACCCACTTACCAACTCCTTACATTTATTTGGGGGTAACCCTCGAAGCATGAAAATGAACACATAATAATAGAATGTTGTGGGCTTCCTAGAGACTCAGGAAAACAGCACCAGTAGCAGTGAAGTTAACAATATTCTGGTCAGTTTCACAGATGCTATTCAGAACTCTGTGGACAGTAATGAAAATGTCAAGAACTCTTAGTGATTCTTTCTACTCCTTAGGAAAGCTGTGAGTAACAGCAGAGGCAGGCACTGGAATTATTCACTACAAAGAAGGACCATAAAAGGGAGGCTAGGGCAAGGATAGAGTACCAGAAGACCTCTTTCTTCCCTCTCCCCCTATCTCCCACACTGATGGAGGGATAGAGAAATGGAGACAAAAAACCTTGTGGGAAAGTGGGAGAAGCAAAGAGAGAGAAAGCCCCTTTTCCTTTTCCTTTCCACCAGTTTGGGAGTGGGGTCATAGAAGCTTGACATTAATAATATACCTATTAGCCAGAGGCTGATAAAGAGAACTCTGAGCAGGGTGGAGACAAAATCCAGTAGAGAAAACAGTCCTTTCCAGCGACTAGTGGCAGACACACTTCTCACCAGGGACCAGCTCCTGAACATTACTGGGGAACCTCCCACCTTTCATATCTACTTGCTGAGAAATATAACAAGGCCTGAAATTTGTCAGTCTCTGTATGAGAGGGTAGTTCAGTCTGCATACCTATTCATGCCATCTGTGTTTAGTGAGACTAAACAATGGTGCCTGGCGGTGTCATGAAAAGAATGGAAGCCACCGTTCAACTCCGTTTACAAAGGCCACCAAACAACGTATTATACCCACTTTACCGAGGAAAAAAATTGAAGGAAAATTTTTTTTTCTTATGGACCAAAGCCAAATTTGAACCAGTAATCTTATAGGTGAGACGTTCCTGACTATCACATACACAGGACGCTTGCTAGAACGCGGGATTTGGGATCCATGCCAAGTACTGCATTCTAGCGGGGACCGCGTTAAAATGAAATAATATTTTTGTGACTGAAATTTCAATACAGGTATATGTAGTTGTGTATTTGCAGGTTATAGCGGGCTAACGATAGCATCAAAACTTGGAACTGTTGCGAAAAACGAGTCTACAAGATACAGTACTCACCACGGGCGTCAGTGGAAATTGTGTTTTAAAATGGAAGCATTTTTAATGAATTTGGTTAAATGCTTTGTGTGCTTTGTTTTGATTGTCCGCTTTCAGGTGCCATGAACTTCCGTCTTCGCGTATGGAATGCCATAGAGAAATTTATGTAAACTGTATATATAAATACGCGTATAGAAATTTTTGTAGTGCTAATTACCTTCACCATCCATAAAGTATAGAAAACCTTAGAAAATAAACTCCTACTTGAAGGAAACAAACAAGAAAGAAAGTGTTGCTTTATTAGAGATTTAAAGTAGACATTACAATAAACTAGTCTAGTTTTTTTTTTAAAAAAAAGTCAGTGAGTTGCTTTTGCTTCTTGCTGCTGTGCTGCTTCTGCTTAGCAAACTGCAGAAGACCGTGTAGCTGTATAATTTTTATAGGTTCAACATCTTGTGTCTCAAACCATCTCAAAGCAGTCTCTAAACCAACTACGGTCACAGCTGATGTTGGAACAACGTCCACTTCATCTTCCCCTTCTTCCACGGCGAAGGCCAATTCTTCAGCTTCTGGAATGTTGTTTGGTTGTACTACCTGAAGAATTTGGTCATCCGTTAGACTTTCAGCAACGGGACAAAATTCTTCTGCTTCATCGTCACCTCTTATCCAGGACTCAATATTTTGTGGCTGAACAGTTACCCCGAGCCCAGACAGTTGCTGGGACAGCTCCTGAATCCACTTCATATCTGTTCTTCCAACTTTCTCCTCTGTAAATCCCTCGAAATCGAATTCCTCAGACTGTGATACAGTACGTGTCTTTCCTCCAGCAATCTTGCATGAATGATAAGGTAATGAACACAAGGTCACTTAAAACTAAAAAAAATTGTACTGTACTTAAATTTGGAATCCATGACTGCAACCACGTTATATCCAAATTTGCGTTATATAGACGTGCGTTCTAGCAAGGGTCCGGTGTACTTCTGAGTCTAAAATTTTCTGAGGGTTAAATTGTGCACGTGCTCATACAAATTCCTTATTTTCCCTGTGCTCACCCTGTTCTTGATATTTCCATGGGAACTCCCCCAGGGAAGCCATAAATGTTGCTATTCCTGCACATAGCATTTCCTCAGGAGCAGTGTAATACTGAAACAAACCTAATTCCACTTTATAAGCTAGAAGCATATGTAATGGTAGAAAGGTTAATGGTAGAAAAGTTACAGGTAGAAAAGTAAGGCAGGTGTCAATTTATAAAAAAAAATAAAAATCGACAGAATCATAATTTCAATATTGTCACTCTATGGTGTGGCCGGAGGACTCACTGCCCTCCCACCCCCAATCCTGGCTCCCAACTTCAGGACCTCTGGTTGGTGGAAATTTTGATAATGTTGTCAGAAGTGGGTTGAGTTGGGTATCACTCAAATGCCCTTCCTCCTACAAACACAATGGTACCAAACATGACAAACCTAGAACAATTGCATAGATAGATATTTGAAAAAAATGTTTTAATTATACTTAACACAGGCATGTCACACATGCAGCTCTCACAAAGTTAAATTGTGGCTCTTGACTGACAGTATTGTATTACCAGTTAATGCTTAGAATGATACATGGATTAATTTTTTTTTAATGTTTCAGATTACTATATAAAACGGAATGAGTGCTTCAAGCTGATTTGCCATTATTGTTAAAAAAAAGAAGCAGTTCAGTGGTATTGATCATCAGCTTTGTTATTATGCAAAGAATAATAATGAGGCACTGGTTAAGATGTTAGCATCTAGCCAGAAGTTAGTTGAATCCATCCACAAATGGTTTGCATATAGTTACATAACATACATGTGTTTGAAATCATTTACTAATGTGTACAGGACTTGCGAGACCAGTTCCACACATGCAGTCTCTCAATGACCTACTGCATATGATGGAGAGCTGCAATATCGCAGAACGGATCAAGCAACTTGATCAGGTTGAATCGACAGCAAAGCCAACCTTTGGGATGATACGGTGATACATGAAGAGGGTTGAGTCTTTGCTGCTCTTTATTTGATCTGTGGGACTGCTAATTGGAATTTGCACCTTGCAGCACTGGAAGACTATGTGACATACTTTTTTGTTTTAGATTTAATCAAACTATTCTGCAATGCTTGTCTGGTACCTTGCTAAAATAAGAAGTTTAGAAGAGTCTGATGCTGACATATGGGAAGAATTCTGAAAAGGAAATTGGGCTGTTAAAAGGTTATCAGTTCCCTTCTGTGCACTTGGTTCAGATGAAGTCCTACAAAATGAAAACAGAGCAATGAAAATTGTTGGGGGTAGGTGGCCATTACAGCATCCAAATGGTCTTTCCTGACAACCCCATAACTCCATCGAATTTCAAACAAAACATTTATCATGGAGGGATGACTTCCCCAGAAGTAACCAAGCAACATCTAGACTCATTAAGTACTGTTAAATGCCAAGAAAGGGCAATTTTAAAGCTACAGGATGAGCTTATTCAAATTGCATTAGCATATGACAGAGCAGAGCTCATTAATATCATGACAAAAGCACTATTGAGTGGTAAGATAGCTAAAGATGTCAATCGAATGGATACTTTGGGTTTCGAAGGCTTCACACGAGTCATGACCCAAAGAATTATCCAAGGTTCTGTCAATCTATGGGTCCCAATCAAGAACAGACTAAAGTTGTGTTTGTATGCAAAGAAAATCAAAGTGAAGGTGCATGGACTGTTACAAAGTTAACCATAGATCATGGTTTGCTTCTCTCCTGGTCACGTCCAGATCTCATCATGATGTTGATCTACAAGACTGGGAAAGTATGAGTTCTCCATGGTACCACAACTGATGTCTGAATGTGACAGAACAATGCATACGTGCCAGGCAAAAAGAAAATTAATGCTCCTCTTGCATGGTCTTTCTTAGCCAGCACCTATAGACAACATGACCAGTACGTTATGCTAGCAAAGGCCTTTCAGTGTAGCAATCATACATGATATGGCTGAGGAATAAGCTCTCGACAAACGAGGAACTGTTAATATCTGCCCACGATTTGACTGAATACTTCATTATGAGGTTACAAAGAAAATACTGGACCTCTGACAAAATCCACTTCATGTCTGACACCTGTGTAGAACAATCAATTAAAAATATTACTAGAAACAAGACCACAAAGTGTCTTCTATCTGCCCAAAACAAAAATCATTGACTCAACAAATATCTTCAATGTCACAGTGAAGAAGCTAGTCTCATATCCGCATGAAGGAAGAGATAACCACATACTTTGCAGAAAAAATGCTCCACTGTGCCTTTGCATTGCTCAAAGAATTTTGCTCTTGCATGGAGTAATAAAGCTATGTCCTCAAGCTCCTCAGTGGTGTTTCTTTGTAGTTCCCATGAGGAGGTGGACACTAAAATTATCTTGCATGCCATCAAATGTCACAAAGAGAGGTGCTACTGTTCTAGTGCTCTGTGAGACATTACCCAAGACTTCAGCAAGATTCTGTTCTTGTACCTGCTGCTTAGGAGCAGAATCGCTGTATATCCTTCAGAGATGTGTTCCTATCATTTGAACCATTAAAAGCTGCCGCACTGCCAGGTTTCCATGTCCTTTCAGGATGTGACACTGGAAGGTTGGCTGGAAAGACCAAATTATCTTACTGGAAGGCATTTGATTCAGCCTCCAAAGACTCTCTTCTCACTCTAAAGGTGCTCAGAATGGCCGAGACAGTCGCCGATGAGGTCAAATGGACTGTAGGCATTCCTATGCCAAGTTTACCCTTTGAAGGCCAACATTACAATACTTGCAGAGCTATGTTGATGGATGTTTTCCAAGGAATGGACAAATGAAGAAAAACTGCCCCCCAAAAGGGGTGTATTTATACTTGATATCAAGATGGCAAATCACCAAGCAATGGCATTCTATGATGCTGGGGGGAACCAAAACTACCCTCACCTAGAGGACATGGATATGTCTTTGGTGTGATCAGTATGAAATGAGCTGTAGCTCACGAAAGCTTATGCTCAAATAAATTTGTTAGTCTCTAAGGTGCCACAAGTACTCCTTTTCTTTTTGCGAATACAGACTAACACGGCTGCTACTCGGAAACCTGAAGTTACACAAGCTCCCAAAATCAATCCTTCAGCTAATCAAATGCTTGTGTACAAAGACCAGATGATCACCACTCTGCAAATGTTCGGCCAAGCAGCCTACCTTGTACAAAGATGTGTGACTGTGACGTAGACAAGGATTGGTCTGACATGTCAGCAGCATGCTGTAGACAGAGTCGACACTGACAATGATTGATGAAAAACATGTTTTCAGTTCTACATGCCAAGGCTAGCTTCCCTAGGATTAGCCAAGATGCATGTCTTTTATGTAAGCAATGCATCCCTGTTGAAAGTATAATTTTAAAAAAAAGCTGACTTTTAAACATTTTCTCAACTGTTTATCTACATAACTGTTCTAGGTTTGTCATATTTTGTACCATTTTGTTTGTGGGCGATGGCCTTTTGAAAGAAAGAAATGGGTTGAGTTGGTTATCAGAGGATATTATCTAAATTTCCACCAACCAGAAGACCTGAAGTTGGAGGAAGAGACTCCCAACTGCCACAACACAAAGGGTGATATCATAGAAATTATGATCCTGTAGATTTTTATGAATCAATTGGCACCTCTCTGTCCCTTCTACCACTAACCATGGAATGAGATTTTACCACATTATATTCCCAGACTATTACAACTCCTGTTGCAGTATGAGGAAAAAGAAAAGGAGTACTTGTGGCACCTTAGAGACTAACCAATTTATTTTCTTTTTGAGAATACAGACTAACACGGCTGTTACTCTGAAACCTGTCAGTATGAGGAAACAGTTCAGTGCAAGAGCCAAGTAGGTATGATACACAGCTGGAGATGGGGAAGTAATATTTATCTTTTTTTTCCCGAACCCTCTAGCAGAGGATCTCCTATGCTTCCTTCCCCACCCACAGAACCATTCCCTATGCTTCAAAATCAGTAGCAATGAAACTGATTAAGACAGCATCAATTCCACTTTACTGCTAGGAAAGTACTACCAGCAGCAACAGCAGTGCAGGTGTAATCCTGAGTAGGAAAAAAGCAGGAGGGGTGGAAGAGTAGGAAATGGCAATGCTAAGACAAAGGAGGATATGGGAGGAAAACAAAAGGGAAACTGGGTAAGTTGAACCCAGGAGGGACAGAAAATAGGTAACCTAGTGACAGCCTATTAGAATCCCTTACACCCAGTCAGAAGAGGCTGGGAGTGCTACACAGGTAGCACATAATCTCCCATAAATGCAGTATTTTGTGAGAGAACAAGTGCATTGTACTATTTTCCAGCAACTACCCTCAGGATAACGGGAGCAAATTCAATATGATCCAGAGCAAGCTGCAACCAGCTTTCCCAGCCAATGGGAAACAACGAGCCACAGAAAACTGAAAAACAGGATGAATGAAGGCAACTGTATTTGATGTTGATGCCTATCTAATTTGTTATTTTAATACCCCAGAAACAGAAAAATCCAGAAATAAAAAAATAAAATTTGAAAGTGGTTAGAAGGGTGCAAGGGTGAAGAATGTCACAAGTTATAATTCAGATTTTACTGCTTTCAGACACCTTTCCCCATATACAGTTTTTGCACACAAAAAAATCTCACACAGAAGGCTGTACTCACAATTCAATGCTTTATCCAGCAAGGATTACTTTGAAGTTGTCAGCTATACCTAGTCTTTCCCAATTGAGCTGGAAGTGGTCATAAGTATTATTTAATTAGTAATAAGTTAGAAATAGGCAAGTCAAGTAATTTAAGTGCATCCCCTTATAAGAGCAGATTTCTCAGTATATTTTCTAGTAGCAGTTTACATTTGTGACCCAGGGACCTCTTGATGCCAACTAGCAGAGTGCACTGAGGATGCAAAGAGTTCTACAGGGATCCCCTAGGTCACATATATGCATAATAATTCACAAAATTACACCAAAAGGGTGGCATACGAGATCTGAGAGCCAGTACCCTACTGGCCATCATCATCATTTCAAAATGTACATACAGATCATATTAAAAAAAGAGTTATGTATCTATACTGGAAGTTAACTCAAAAGGTTTTGAGAATGTAAGGCAGGTAATAAGTAATTGGGTTCCAGGCAGTGGGTAATAGAAGCTTTTTAGTGTGTATTGTCTACTTCACAATACGGGCCTATTTGAATATGGAGCCAAAATGCTAATCAAGAGAAAATGTACAGGAATAAAACAGAACAGCAGGAGGGGATCCCATTTGAGTACAGAAAATGGATTGTTGAAGTATATCTGAGGGACAGAGATCCCCTCCTGGATTTTTTAACCACTGACGAGGCAACCTGATAGCGTGACTTGTCCTGTGAATGGAAGATCACAGCCAAGCCTGGCTGTAATACACTGGAAGGATCTTGGGTGAGCTTTACCTAGTTACTTTCAGGTCTCATAGGGCAAACAAGTCTAGCTTCTAGAAAGCGAGTTATGATTTTATTTTATATGTAACTATTTGTTTCCAATATTTCTACTTGCTATCATTTGAATCCCTACTCATTGTTAGATATTTTTATAGTGAAAACAAGCAAAAGTTTATTTAAATGCTGTCTGTTAAGCGGAGCGGCAATCTAAGGTGCACTGGTAAGCTGGCAGGGTACAGTTTTAGAGAATTCACAGGTTGGCTACTCCCAAAGAGCATCCTATGGATCAAGGGTTGGACATTCTAGGGGGATGCTCATAGCATGTCTATTGCTAACCTGCAGAGGGACAGCGGAACCTGTGTTGGCTAAGAGAGAAGTGCTTGTGTTGCCTATGACCAGTGGAGTCAGGGAGCGGATGGAGAGCAGACACAGACAAAGCTTCTTCAGACTAAGGGCAGGAAGTGTCATAACACTTAAATACCATGTTTCTTCTGAGAATCTGGAAGCACCTTACTTAAGTATTAACCTCACTTTACAGAGGGACAAACTGAAACCAAGGTTAAGGGCCAATTTTAGGGACCTAAATATGCAGAACAGGTACTTTTGAAAATTCCACTAGGAATTTAAATACAAATACACATTTACGGGACTGAGTACTTGTGGAAAACTTGCCCTAAGTGACTTAATCAAGGTCACATTAAGTCAGCGCCAGTCAGGAAGAGGATCCAAATCTCCTAACTGCTAGTCATCTCCTCTAGTCACTAGTCCATGCTGCCTCCCTTTATTATATGGCCTTTCCCTGCCCACTCCGCCGAGAACCCACCTAAATAACAAAGATGAATACTAGACATTTTGTTGGTTTCCGCATCTGGAGCATCTCTTCAGGGTAGAGGCTTATGTGATATTACCAAAACAGGCAGCTAAGCAACCTTGCTTAACTCCCAAAGTGCACGCATGTTTGGTTAGCAACAATTCCGACACCATTTCCTTTACATAAACACAGAAAACACAAAGCAAAACATTTAGAGGCAAAACAGGAAAAAACCCTACAACAGAACTGTAAAGTGTTTACAAAGTTGCTAAATGATTCACCTTACCCAAAATAATATTTATATCTATTTATGATTTTCACAAAATTAATTATTTGACAGACATGGAAAAATGGTCACTGGTTTCTCTAAATTGAGTAACAAAATTCAACAGTAATTAAAAAGTAGTCTTATACCAGTGCCTTAAATATGCTGTGTGGATGTTAAAATTCATGTATTTTGTAAGAATAAGGATTTTTAATCAATTATTGTATATAATTTCCCTACTTCAAACTGTTGTGCAGCATAATGTATACCGGTGCCTGTTACCTTCTCCTCACACAGAAGTTGTTGCAGTTCAGCATTGTATACAACTGTGTACAGTTGTTTCAGAATCAACCAAAATTAAGAAAGCTGCAATGTAAATCTGAAGCCCACTCAACTCCTCTCTCAGTGTCAACATCTGACATTTGGGTTTTGGGCCTCCCCCCTCCTCTCACCAACTATTTTAACCATTTCCTATCCACAACAGTATGGAACTTAGATCTGGTTTTTCCTTGCAGGTTACGTATTCTCTGCTGCTCAAACCAAGTGGAACATGGTTTAAGTTGTTGACAGTTTTGACCAGGAATTAATATGATTGCAAAGAATCCAGAGTCAATATGACATCCAGGATGGTTGATTTATACAGCCTCTTTTACACAGAGATATACAGGATTATTGAGATACAAGGACAAAGTAAGGGACCCCAAACCATTAACCCTGCATTTTCTATATAGCAGCCACATTTTTTCCCCCTTAACTTGAATTTCCTAGCTTTCAGATGTTCATTTTTAAAAGCAAAGATACTCTTAAGTTATTGATATGTATTTAGAACCTTAACTCTAATTCAACAATGTTTGGGACTCTTGCAATAAGCCAACAGCTATGAACATTTCCTATTTTATTCAGAATTAACTGGTTTTTAATTAATATTATATTGCTGCAAACCACCCCAGCAGAAAATTTCTTAAATAAATTTTATCTAAATACTAGAGACTTTTCCCACATGTCTCCAGTCAGATACTTCAAAGAGGAATACTTTTGTTACTGAATAGTGAACAGGTTTTTAGAAGATGCTAAGTGATCTGCTTGTAGCAAGCTCTCAGATTTCAATAACAGTTGCTCCCTGTAATAAGGATTATTGGAGTGGAGGGGGCGCGCAGGGGTTAGCTACAACAGTTACATATAAAAAACTCCTTACACATCAATGAAAATTGTTTACTGTTAATTCCAAATCAGAAGCAGAATGTCAAACTATTCTCACATGAGGAAGCGTGCCATGAATTACAGAAATTTAATGCTTGCATAAGTGCTGAAAACAGTCAGGATTGGTCCTGCATGATTTCTCCTTCTAACAAATGACAATTGAGGCATTCAAGACTGTGAACGGTGAAATTAGTGAAGACAGAATAGCATCTTGTTTTTATCTTTCTTGTTGCAAAATAAGATGATGAAATTAAAAAAATAATATATTCCGAATAATGAAAATAGAAAAATTTTAAAAGGCAGTCTCATGGCAAATCTACTGCTGAGGAAGGCCATGGATAAGCTGTAGCCTGATAATAAAGAGGGCTGAATGATGTTCTAAATCATTAACATTTGCAACTGCAAAAGTAATCAAATAATATGCTTCAGGATATTAGCCTGCAGGAGTCAAGAATTTTTTTTCCAACCTGTGGTACAAATATCACAATAGAGTAGGTGCTTTATATCTGTTCTTTGCCTCTCTGAAGCATCCAGATATGATACTGCTGAAGGTAAAATACCATATTAGATTAAAAAAATAAGAATTGACATTGATTGGTCAAACAAACATGTAGGGTTACAATATGACTGACACACTCCTGAGTGGGTATTTAAAAAAGCGCCCCCAATTACAGCCCTACGCAGACTACCCGACCTTGGGTCTGGACATGCAAAAGTTGGAGCACAGTACACATTCTAACCCCTTCAACACACATGCCTGCCAAGCTGTCAGGCAGGGATTGGAGGAAAATGAATAGCACCTTGGCACTATCATGCAACCCACCAGCCATTACCGTGGGTGTCAATGTACTTGTGGTATAGGTCAGCGGCAAGTTATTACCACACCCTCCCCCCATAGTAAGAAGAAATGGAGGGAGTTGTGGCTTGGAGGTATGTTTGAAGCACAATATCACCCACGCTATTCAGGAGATATGCAATTTACAGACCACCTTTTGATCAAGGTTGTACCTAGAAGCTCCATTTAGCCCTAGAGATTTTCCCCATAAAGATGCTAAAAAAATTCATACTGGGATACAACTACTGGCAAAACAATGGAACAGTCTTCAGTCTGCAAACTAAAATAATTTGAAGAGAGGTTTAGACAATGTAATTGTTTAAAACTGCTCTCTTCAAATGTCATCTAAAGAAATTCAGCATCAGCTGCTAAGCATATGCAAGACAGACACGTATTTAAACTACTAGTAAGTACATCAATACTCAAAGTTTTACCCAGTTAGTGTTATGCATGTGAGAATGCAGACTCTTAGGCCATCTGGTAAATATCAGTGTGCAAGCAGTGGACCACTTAGATGGTTCTCTAACTCTGGGGGTATTCAGATGTCTTTCAGGGAGTAGTACATCAACTCATCTAGATATTTGCCTAGTTTTACCACAGGCTACAGAAAAAAAAAAAAAAAAAGCAAAGTAAGTACAAACTAAAATTTCATATAATGACTTGCTTATACTGCTCTATATACTATACACTGAAATGTAAGTACAATATTTATATTCCAGTTGATTTTATAATTATAGGGTAAAAATGAGCAAGTAAGCAATTTTTCAGTAACAGTGTGCTGACACTTTTGTGTTTTTATGCCTAATTTTGTAAGCAAGTAGTTTTAAGTGAGGTAAAACTTGGGGGGTACACAAGACATATCAGACTCCTGAAAGGGGTGCAGTAGTCTGGAAAGGTTGAGAGCCACTGAAATAAACAGTCAAATATAGATATGCAAAGGCATATTTATCTGTTCCAGTAAAATAGTGGCTACTGTGTCCACTGGATAACAAATTCATAATGACAGCATACTTAACTAATTTATGGTAATTAAAGACAACTGTGGGCAGATTTTGGCCATAGTAATTTTAGAATATTAACATCTAGCTATGTGTGCTCAAACAACATATTACATCTTACTTTTAATGTACTCTATTATATCCATTTTTTCAATATACTAAGGAAATAATATGAATGCCTTCACCATCAGTACATTAGCATACAAGTCAAATATGATTCAGAGAGTTCATACCCCTAAAGTTTTCAAAATGTCATCTTTACACAAATAAATACAGAAGTGTGTGTAGGGACAAAATCAGAAAGGGTAAGGAACTACATGAGTTACTACTAGCAAGGGACATAAATGGCAATAAGAAGAATTTTGTAAATAGGCACAGGAGAAAGACCACAGAAAGTGTAGGCCCACTACTTAATGGGGAAGGAGAGCTAATAGCACATGACATCAAGAAGGCAGAGGCATTTAATGCCCATTTTACTTCAGTCTTCACTATAGAGGTTAATCGAGATCAGATGCCTAGAACAATTAATATTAACGACGAGGGAGAAGGAACAAAATCCAGAATGCAGAAAAAACAGGCTAAAGACTATTTAGATAAGTTAAATGTATTCAAGTCAGCAGGATCTGATGAAATTCACCCTAGGGTTGGGTATTTAAGGAACTAGCTGAAGCAATCTTGGAACCATTAGTAATTATCTTTGAAAACTCATGGAGCACATGTGAAGTCCCAGAAGACTGGGGAAGGACAAACATACTACTATTTTTAGAGAGGGAACAAAGAGGACCTGTGAATTATAGACCAGCCAGCCAAACTTTGAAACCTGGAAAGATATAATTATTAAACAATTTGTAAGCACATCCAGGATAACAGGGTAATAATTAATATCCAACATGGATTTTTTAAGAACAAATCATGCTAAACCAACTTAATTTCCTTCACTGAGCAGTGAATGGAAGGGTAGGGGGGAAGCAATAGACATGATTTATCATTATTTGAGTAAGACTTTTGATGCAGCCTCCCATGACAGTCTCATAAGCAGATCACATTTCTGTAGTTTAGATTAAAATTACTAGAAGGTGATTGCATAACTAGTTGGAGAAAACACTCAAAGTTTATCAATGGTTCATTGTCAAAGAGGGAGGATGTGTCTAGTGGCATTCTGCTGGGATCTGTCCTGGGTCCAGTATTATTCAATATTTTCAAGAATGACTTAGATAATGGTGCAGAGAGTATGCTTATAAATTTTGTGGATGACATCCAGCTGGGAGAGGTTGCAAGCACCTTGGAGAACAAGATTAAAACTCAAAGTGACCTCAGCAAATTGGAGAGCTGGTCTGAAATCATCAAAATTAAATTAAAAAAAGTGCAAAGTACTGCATTTAAGAAGGAAAAAAATCTAAGGCACAAATACAAAATGGTGAATCTTTGGCCAGACAGTTGCACTACTGAAAAGAATCTGGGGGAGTATAGTGGTGTGGGCAGGGTCCTAGAGCTCGGACTCCAACCCAAGCCCAGAAGTCTACACAGCAACGAAATGGCCCGAGTCAGCTGGTACAGGCCAGCCACAGGTTTTCCTCTGCTGTGTAGACGTACCCTACAAGGATAGCTAAGTACTGGATAGGCTTCCCTGTGGAATCCCAGTCACTGGAGGTTTTTAAGAACAGGTTAGACAAACACCTGTCAGGGATGATCTAGGTATTCTTGATCCTGCATCTGTGTAGGGGGATGGACTAGATGACCTCAATGTCCCTTCTAGCCCTATGTTTCTACAAAATATTGATCAATAAACAAATAGGCTAGGTGGAGCAGTGGGCTAATGCATTAGCTTTTCACCTACAAAAGTATAATTTTAAGTTCTGTTTTCATTCTAGGTGATTAAGTTTTAATGTTATTCTACGTCTCACTGTCATTGGTTTACTTCACATAGTTACCACACAATTTCTTGTAAGTACATTTACTGCTCAGGAGAAACAGAACTGAAAGATGAGTTACATCCAGATTCACAAAGGTATTTAGGTTCCCAATTTCTACTGATTTCTATGGAAGTTGGAGTCTAGATACCTTTGTGATCTGGGCTTTTGTGCAGATCAGGACTGAAGTATATTAATAGAGCAGTGTGAAAGAAAACTTGCACATCTATTTGCAATTCAGCTGGCTAAAGGCTGAGGTGTGTGGGGGGTCCAAATGCAGCTGGTTGGGGCTCAATGGGGTGAGGGTCTGGGTGCACGGGGCTCGTCAGTGTAGCCCAGGTATATAGGTGTCGGGGCTTGTCGCAGAGGGGTTTCCTGTGAGTCGGGCTCAGCTGTTGGTGGTCTGAGTGCAGGGGTGGGGGTCCAGATGCGGGAGGGGGGACAGGGGTGGGGGTGAGGGGGCTCAGCAGGGAGGGCCGGATGGTGGGGGCATCCAGATGCAGAGGGGTTGGGCAGCTGAGGGAGCAGCTCCCCATAGTGACCCCTCCCCCTGCGGCTGAGGAGCGATGGGGACAGGAAGCAGGGGGGGAGGTAGGAGAGGATTATAGAGGTGGGTCTGACCCAGACCCAGCCACTCCATGCAGGGAAAGTGCACTCCTTACCCACCACCAGCCCCAGTGCAGGGCAGGAGCCACCACCTGGGGCATCCCAAGTCCTGGGTGGGCTGGGGAGGGCAGGGTGCAGGGAGTAAGTCTTGACAGGGGTGCCCAGAGCTTGGAGGGAGGGTCTGACCCAGAACCAGCCAGGGCACCTCCAGCCCTCCCCTCCCCAGTGATTTACCTCTCCCCCAGCTGCTCCAGGTGCCTGAAACCACATGCCCCCGCGTTGCTGCAGAAGGATACATGAACACTCTTGCAGCTTCCCTTTGCTTCCCCATCAGAAAGTCATTTTTCTGCAGGGACGCAAAGAAATCTGCAAATTCTGCATGCACGCAGTTGTGCAGAATTCCCCCTGGAGTATTATTTGTAGCATTCTAATTACAAAGTGAACACTCAAGTCTAATCTGCCTTCATACAACATGAGAAACATGAACAATGATACAGAAATATTGCATCAAGAAAGTCTTCAAAACCATTTACCCTTTACATAGACATATAGGTAATTTTGGGGAATGTGGGGGAGAATGTGAAGGGAACAGTCAAATAAAATGATTGTGTATAAGGAGAAAACTTTTAGTACACTGTTCTATAAATACTCTGCCTTCAACCCTGGCATAAGTTATTTTCTGCCTCCTCATTGAACACAAAATTCTTTCTTGTTTTAAAGTAGAACCCAGCCACCCCTTTATTTCACTATACCAATGCCAAACGCAAGTCTTCCACACTCCTATCTCTAAGGCACTGTCTATGTAGGGAACTTTACGAAGCTTTTCCCACCTGTACTATTCCCAACTCACCTGATCAGTGGCAGCCCTAGCACAGAGAAGGTTCAGAAGATATCCAGCATTTTTACTCAAAGAACATTATGGTATTTGGAGATCAAAGCAAGAGGGGTCTTGTGCTATATATGATTTTCTCCCTTCCCCCAAGCATGAACCCTGTAATCTAAATGGTTTTAATGATCTGTAAGTGATCAGAAGTGCATGAAATAAAATAGGAAAGAAAGGTATGTGGATATCTGTCCTTTCCCTTTAGTGCCAGTCTTCACTCACAAGCTGTAACACAGATGCTGGATATTGCAACTTGTGAAAGAAGACTATCATTAATGAGAAACTTTAGTTTCTCTTTTCTTCACACAAATATATTACTTTACTCCCTACAGATATTTAAGAGCATTTAGACTATCAGTTCAGGTTTAAAAGGAAGGAGACAATCACATCTATCTCAAGGCAAATCTCACTTTGGTACCTAAGCACCGTAACCTACCTTAAAAAGGTTCCTAAATACCTCCATCCTTGGGATTTTTGTAACGGAATTATTTCCTTCCCTTTAGGGAGGGGAGGGGAAGGAGGCGGCTCCCCCACTGGCGGAGGAAGCCGTCAAAGCAGAGCAACAGTTACAGGACTGCTTGAGAGAGGATTTTTGTTGTCGGTGTGTGGATTCCAATGAGATTCTTCCTACCCCTACCCCCGCACACCCCTGAGCCTCCCTCAGGCCGCCCCGAGCCCTGAACACGCCCCCAGCCTCCCCCCGCCCAGGGATGAGTAATAAGATTTCCGCCCAGGGGGTGGCCGCTTCTCGGAGCGGGGCCTGGGCCCTGGCCCGGCGAGCAGAGGGCGAGGCCCGCTCCTCCCTCAGGAGGAAAAGCCTCGGCGGCGGCGGCGACCCTCCTCCCGCCGCGAGACGAAACGGGGGGGGAGGGGCAGCCTCTCAGCTCGCGCCCCCTCCACTCCAGCCGGCCGTGGCGGGGACTCACTTGTGTCAGCTTCGCTGCCTCCACTCCCTGCTCGCAGGGCCCCCTGTTCCGGGCCAGCTGCCTCACAATCACTTCCGATAGGTCAAAGGTTAGCACCGCCTGCCGCCACCATAGGGACAGACAGCGTTCCAGCCTCCTGCCCTTGGACGGTTTACCAAGCCCAGGTCCCAGCATGCCACGGGCCGCGGCAGCCCGTGTCCGCCGGAAGTATTGCATGCTGGGAGATGTAGTTCGCAGCCCACGCTCTACGGGCTTGGAGACAGCTAGCAGGAGCTGCTCCACCATGGTGGAAATGAGGGTAGGTAATCGAGGGCCATGTTGTGTCCCCAGTTGGTGGGTGGCTGTATTGCCAGCTTGCCAAAGTTCATGAGTCCAGCATTCCACCCAAAAAATAATCACTGGCTTAAAAAAATTCCCAAGGATTTACATTTGGGTAGTGTGACCAGACAGCAAGTGTGAAAAATCAGGATGGGGGTGGGAGGTAATAGGAGTCTATATAAGAAAAAGACCCCAAAATTGGGACTGTCCCTATAAAATCGGGACTTCTGGTCACCCTACATTTGGGTTCTTTTTATTTGCCATCTGGTTTATCAACCTTTAGGGCTTACATTTTCAATTTTTTTCCTGCAATGGTACAGGGCTAGAAAGTTACTTTTCAAAACAATAATAGCTGAGATTCAGCTCAATCGCCACAGATCAAAGGCTCAAGTTCTTGAACAAGAATATAATGCTCCCTACTCAAGCTTGATAGGAAGGCAATGACACATTGGGCCCATAGAATATGGGGATCATGACAAATGATCTGTGGCGCCCCTAAAATCAAGGTGAAATGCAAGGAGCACCTAGTTATGGACCAGGACTCCATTGTGCTAGACCAGATACAAACACAGAAAAAAAAAGGTGATCTTTGCCTCAAGAAGCTTACAATCTAAGTATAAGATGAGACAACAGGTGGATGCAGACAGGCAGGAGAGTACAAGGAAACAATTATTAGCATGATAGGCAGTGATGTCAGCATATGAACAGCCTAATCATTGTCAAGTTTTTTGTAGGCATCATAGCAAAGGAGAGTTTTAAAGAGGGATTTTCAGGAGGATAATGAGGTAGGTTTGCAGCTGTGTATAGGGTGCTCCTCCCAAGTGTGAGGGCAGCTACGATTGCCAGGTGTCCAGTTTTTGACCGGAACGTCCAGTCGAAAAGGGACTATGGCAGCTTCGGTCAGCACTGCTGACTGGGCCGTCAAAAGTCCAGTCGTGCAGCGGGGCTAAAGCAGACTCCCTACCTGCCGTGGCTCTGTGAGGCTCCCAGAAGCAGCGGCATGTCCCCTGTCTGGCTCCTACATTTAGGAGCTGTGGCCAATGGGAGCTGCAGGGGTGACGCGTGTGGATGGGGCAGCATGTAGAGCCACCTGGCCGCACCTCTGCATAGGAGCCAGAGGTGGGTCATGCTGCTGCTTCTGGGAGCTGCTCGAGGTAAGTGCCACCCAGAGCCTGCACCCCTGACCCCTCCCATGCCCCAACCCTCTTCCCCAGCCCTGATCCCCCTCCCGCCCTCCAAACCCCTTGGTTCCAGCCTGGAGCACCCTCCTGCACCCCAAACCCCTCATCCCCAGCCCCACCCCAGAGCCTGCATAACCTGCCAGAGCCCACAATCCCCCCATTCCACAATCCCCTACCTCAGTCCTGATCACCCTCCAAATCCCTCATCCCCAGCCCCACCCTAGAGCCCACACCTTCAGCCGGAGACCTCACCCCCCCACACACACCCCACCCCCTGCCTCAGCCTGGAGCCCCCTCCCACACCCTGAACTCTTCATTTCTGGGCCCACCCCAGAGCCTGCACCCCCAGCCAGAGCCCTCACCCCCTCCTGCACCCCAACCCCAATTTCGTGAGCATTCATGGGCCGCCATTCAATTCCATACCTAGATGTGGCCCTTGGGCCAAAAAGTTTGCCCACCCCGCCTTAGGCCCTCCTATTTTTAGGCCCTACTAGTCAGGCAGGGGGCGCAGCCAGGGCCGGGTGAGGGGAAGGAGCGAGCTTGCATATATAGCCTGCTGGAGCGCTCCTGCTAGCAGGAAAGGCAAAGCAGTCCCATGTGGCTTGGAAGGACCTCAGCCAGAAGCCTGCTGCTTCCGCTCCCTCTAGTGTTTGTCTCCCCACGCTGCAGAAACACACTGCCAGGTATCCAGTTAACACTGGTGACTGGACACTAAAAATCCAGTTACCATAGAAACCTGTGCTAGCTGTGGATGTAGTTTAAACAGGCATTGTCCCCCAGCTCCTCCCCACCCCCAATTTCTCCAGAGCTCTGCTTAGCTGTCAGGGAGGGAAGAAGCTCCCTCTGTCCCTCTCCTGGGCTGAGGCTGGCAGGTAGCTCCATGACACTGCCTCCTGGGTCCTAGTGCCTGTTAGCGTCATCTTCTATGTATGCTGGGTCCCATTTCTGGACAACTGGTGAGTGCCTGTGGGGGGCAGAGCAAGGAGGTTGTAGGGGGAAGAGGCAGTACCAGAGCGGTAGGGTGGGAAGCTTGCACAGAACCTGCACACACTCTATCCAGCTCCAGCCAGAATTATTGCCCCTCCCTTGTATAAGGAACGAATTCCCACACATTTGTAGGAAAAACAAAACAAAACATCCCATTCTGGATACTATTACTTTAACATTTACAGTACCTTCCATTGACGGACTTCAGAATTATGATGCTCCATGTTCAATACTGTATTGAACTGTACTAAAAATCTAAGAAATCTATTTTTCTGTACTGGGATGCATGGGCAACCAAGTTCTTTCCTTATGCTTAGCCTAGTTCCACAGGCCAATGCATCTTTGTACTTTTAAGGGATTGCAGAAGCACTGGAGGAAGCTCAACACACAATGTTGTAGGTTTCTCCCTCCCCTCTCCCTCAAGGATTTTAGCAGGCTATGATAGAAAGACTGGCTGAATAGGCTAAAGGCAGGTTCTGTCCATTTGCTGGTTCTCTAGCAGTTCAATCCATCGTAAAAGTACCTCACATTTAATTTCTTTTGAGTTTCATCCCAAAAACTTAAAGCTAAATAAACCTGAAGTTAGTCCTCATTTTTCTGTCCCAACTCAAACTAACTTCTTTCCCAAGTGGAAAATGTTGGGTAAGCATGGAACGTGTGTGATTTGAGAAGGTAATGAGAACACAGGCCATTTCCTGCTGACAGTTACACCTGTGTAGCCTTATTGACTTCAGGGAGAACAGATTTTTGCACAATAATAAATTTTGGTCCCTTCTGCTTTTTCACACCTCATATAAGCATCTCATTCACTTTCCTCCCCTAAACTCTGAGCACTTTAAGGAAAAAAAATAAGCAAGGTCTGCTTGATTTACACATGCAAATGAAACAGGAGTCCCTTCATTCTACACTAGCCTTAAACAAACACCAGACCTGATGTAACAAGGGTGTTACTACAGCAGCCTTGGTTGGACGGTTCTTTTGAAAGATCCTTAATGGTTCTTTTAAGATGCTGATTTTCAGTGAAGTCTTTTTGTTCAGGGGGGCAGAGAACACAACAAGGAATAGCTCTGTTTTGTCAACTTGTAGTCTTTCAAAAGCTGAAAGGCTTTAGATTAAGTTTGTTTAATGTTTGTACAGTGATTTTGAAGAGCTAACATAGTACAGAAGTGCTAAATATTATGACTCGGCAACCATCTAAAGATCTGTGTCACTTCTAGCTTACCATTTTCTTACAGGAAGCTTAAAACAAACAAATGCAAACTGCAGGAGCTGGAGCACACAGAACTCATGCTTAAAAAACCTCATGTCAGAGTTGCGGATCACACATTCTAGAATAGATAATACTTAGTCCTGCCATAAGTGCAGGGGACTGGACTAGATGATCTCTCTTGGTCCCTTCCAGTCCTATGATTCTATTCTATGATTCTAATTGTGGAAGAGCTTGGTGACAGAATGGCCTGATGTGGTGAATCACTGGAGATTAACAACACAAACTGGGTATCATCCCACAAATAATATTTGGGTTCAATGTGAAAATAGTAATTTATTGCCCTCAGTTAGTGCAACACTGGGAGGCAGCTTTCAGAGCAAGACAGCCTAAAACACAATGCTACCCAATGACAGGTTTCAGAGTAACAGCCATGTTAGTCTGTATCCGCAAAAAGAAAAGGAGGACTTGTGGCACCTTAGAGACTAACAAGCTGTAGCTCACGAAAGCTTATGCTCAAATAAATTTGTTAGTCTCTAAGGTGCCAAAAGTCCTCCTTTTCTTAATGCTACCCATTGTAATTTTCCCACTACTACTTCCTGTACTCCAGTGGATTTTACGCCTGAGTGGCTTTCTTTTACATGATAAAAGCTGGCTGCATCGCAGACTGCAGTCAGAGTGAGATAGGGTATGTGGTGTAGAGTCCATAGCTTGGGGGAAACACCTGTAGGGCTTGGCTTTGCACTGTGCCAAGTGAAGAGCTGAGGGTAGAAGCACAAGGTTGGAAGAGGTGAACAGCATGGGGAATGTTGCAGTGTTCATCCTCATACAGATGAGCACTCCACTACTTAGGAGGAAGGAGGCCTAAGAGAAGGACAGTGTAGAATCCCTCGTGCTACCTCTTACTTAGAAGTATCTGTTTGAAGAATTGAGTGTAGTGAGAGTAGAATAAACTTGTTAATTTTACATAAATAAATAATATGTAAATATGTATGTAGAGAAATGTTTGATGACATCATACTTTTTTTTGCAATATGTAATTCATAGGTAGGCCCTTCCCTCCCATTAGCCTTAGGCCCCTCATAACCTTAATCCGGCCCTGGTTGTAAAATGGGTCCCCCCAATGTGGCTGTAATTGAAATGTAGCTAGCACATTATTAAAGTTCTCCTCTTAATGTTCATAGCACCCGGCTTTCAGACTGTTGGCAAACAGTTGTTGCAAAAATGCACTAGCTCACTGGTTTGACACAAGTGTGAAAACCGTGAGCCCGATCCTGCGCGCCACAGAAGTTAGTGGGAGTTGAAGTCACACAGCACTTGGCAGGTTTAGCAAAGCTCTTCCCAAATAACCCTGCAGACACTGGGGCTGAGCCTGTACCACTGAGCGAAGAAGCCAACGGGACTGGGTTTGCCACTGGCTTGAATGGGATTCGGGTGGCTGCCTCATTGCAAGGGGAACCAACGCTACAGGGCTGCCGGAGGTCTGGGTTTCTCCCCCTGGCAGCGCTCAGCTCCTGAGGAGAGTTACTATTGGAGGGGGAGAGGCAGCTGGCCCAATCCCCGGCAGCGAGAGAAGCGCCTTGGCTCCTCCCCTTCCTGGCCTGCCCTGCTGCGGTGCGCGGGGATCCGCTGAGCGCGGCCGGGACCGGGTGTGGGCGATGCCGCTCCTGGCTGCGGGCGGCTGCCGAGCCCGGGCGCTGGCGTTCTGGCTGCGGAGCGCTGGGCGGTGCGCAGCTGCCGCGCTTCCTGGTCCGCCGGGGAGCCGCGCAGCAGCGGCGTGCGGCCCCCGGTGGGCGGCTCTGAACGACTCTCCAAGCGCGTCTAGTGGCGGGGTCCCGGCGCTGCCGCTGCCGCTGGCCCGAGGTCCAGGAGCAGCTGGAGCCCTTCCCAGGGCTGAAGGGAGAGTAGAACAGGTGCAGGAGCGTGGGACGCTTTCCTTGTAGCTGGGCTGCGGGCAGGGGTGGAAACCTCCGATCAAATAGCAGAGGGAGAAGCAGGGGTCTTGGTTGAGGAGGCCGACCCAGCGACATCCCCGCCCCCAGTGTACTGGATTCATTTCCTTGTTCCTGAACAGCAAAAGTAAATGCAAAATCTCCCCAATTTGAATCCATTTTAAATCTTCACTGTTAATGGTGCGTTTAACAAAGTGTTTGCTGGTGGATAAGGTTAAAGGGGCAGAGTAGAGAATGTAAAATGTGTGAAAGATAAGGTGTGTCCAGTTACTGCTGTCTGTCTACCTAGGTGCTTGCCAATACAAGCACCTAGGTAGATGGACAGCAGTATAGCCAACCCTAAGTGTTTGGAACTCAGGAATCAGGCCCCCTAAATCATACAAGATTAGCTTAAAAATAACAAGTTTTTAAAAAACAGAATCTGGGTTTTGTTTTTTTTTAACTTTCTGAGTTCACATTCTTTTTCTTTGTAACCATGTGGGCTAGAAATTTTCTTTTAAATGAAATATGAGGTTCTCGTTTAATGGCAGGACTCTAGGAGCTGGGGATTCAAGTAAACCATGGCATTTTATCACAACTCACACAGTATTTGAAGAGCTGGCAGTGCTGAGGATTGATAGATGGGTGACCAGAGACTTGCAATGAGCTTGGAATGTGTGGCCTTCTGCCTGTATACAGCGCACCACTGAAATGTCTAGGGATGAAGGGTTTTATGGCTGCATATCCCATTTCGAATCCCCTGAATCATTAAATCCTCTGTTTCCTAACATTTACAAATTAATTAAATTTACTGATATCTATTAAATTCTTGAGTTTAGTTGTAATGTAATTAATTTTTAGCCTCTATCCTGTTATAGATTCAACATCTACATCAGGAGAAATCTGAAATGTATGTAGACGATGCTAATGCTTTATTTGCCATGTGCTGCTTTCATCCTGTAGATCATATTTTCTCATGTGGCATCTGTTCGCTGCTTCAGCACCTCCTCCTTTCATGGGCAACCAGAAGATGGAAGACTAGTTTACACTGGGAATCTGGCAAAGACAGTGTTGGGTATGTGATTGAAATTGAAATGTATTGTTTGATTTATCTATACTTAAACATGTCTTTAAAACATAGTTTGCTGTTGGGAATGGAGCCCTCCTGTTTCTTCAGATATGCACGAAGGGCCAGCTTGTGGTCCCCTATATAGTCATATAACCAACCCTAAAGGTTCAAATAAAATGAGTCAGATTCTAAAAAATCACAAGATATGTTCAAAAATGAGCCACACTCTAAAAAAGAACCATGAGATTGCCCCCCACCCCCCGCACTATGAACTCCTCATTTCTGGTCCCACCCCAGAGCCCTCACCCCCTCCCACACCCCTGTCCCCTGAGCCAGCCGGGTGAAAATGAGTGAGTGAGGGTGGGAAGAACGAGCAACCAGGGGTGGTGGTGGAGTGAGCAGTGAGGGGGGCCTCGGAGAAGAGGTGGGGCTGGGAGTGTGACAAGGGTGTTTGGTTTTGTGCGAGTAGAAAGTTGGCAACCCTAAGTAGCGCAGTAGTGAAGACAAGCCCTAAGTTCAGTCCTCTGTGAACAAAGTACATTTATTCCCTCCCAGCTAAACTTAATGGAAATATTACTCTTCTCTAGCAATATACAATATTTGATAGTTATAGCTGAGTTCATAATAGCTATACTTTTGCATAAGCAGTCGCTACGCTACCAAGATTTAACTTGTTACTTTGTGAAACGTTTTGATAACTAGAATTTTAAAGGTGTTTCATAAAACTTAACTTTTAGTTTATTAACCATAGAGAAGGAGAAGGGCTGAGGGCTTTGATTTCCACATGATGACTTCAGAAGTTCCACGGTAAGAAGGGATTAACTGGATCATCATTTAATTTAGCAATTGAAGTAAAGTAGTGGGTATATGAGAACAATGTATATAAAGGACTGTAGGGGTAACTTTGATCATAAACATTAACCTATGATTTTCATCTCTTATACAGGTGTGAAGTTTTTCTCTTACTCTACGAGCATATTTAGCTTTTGCATGATGCCCTACATCATCTTCAAAACTGGCATTGGAGTTGAAAGTGTGATTTTACAAACTGCCTTTTACGGCATTGTAGGATTCTTTACCTTTATAACACCAGTTACCCTGCATCTACTTACAAAGGGCTATGTGGTTCGACTGTATCATAAGGCTGAGACGGACACATACACAGCCATTACATATAATGCTATTTTGGCAGAAAAAAGAACTGTGTTCCATCAGAGGGATGTCAAGGTTCCAGACATCAGCAAGATGTTTACAACATTTTATGCCAAAACTAAATCAATGCTTGTTAATCCAATGCTTTTCACATATCCACAGGACTATAACCATCTCATGGGCTATGACAAACCTTTTTATTTTGACTTGGAGGAACAAAAATAATCCAGTGAAAGCAAATAGAATTAGACGATAGAGTGAAGATGACTGTCTTTTTTTGTATTTGTCTAGTGCATCATTTCTAAAACCACACACAATTCTATAACGCGTCCATAAGTGTCAGCTAATTTAGAGTTTCTTTATCATATTTCAGAATGTATAGAAACCTGAAGCTTTTTTAATTTCAAACAATCTGAAGTCTCCTCAGATTTAAAATTAAAATAGATGCTTATTTTGTCTGTTTGATTTCTGCTGTTACAGTAATGAAGAGAAGGAAAATGGATTTGATCTTAGTTTTATGCTGCAAGCTCCCTGATACAGTATTTTAAAGGAACCATTCCTTAAAAAAAGCAACATTGACTAATCAAATAGACGAATAAGAATTTTGAAGCCCCAAAAAAGGGTCTGTGTCTTAAAAAGTGAAAGGGCCAGATTTTTTGGCTTGTCTTGTTCAGATGATATAAAGCAGGGGTGGGAGCTGCAGGGACGGGGCAGCACACCGAACCGCCTGGCTGCGCCTTCACGTAGGACCCGGAGGGGGACATGCCACTGCTTCTGGGAGCTGCTTGACTTAAGCGCTACTGCTTGAGGTAACCCCTGAGCCCCTCCTACGCTCCAACCCACTGCCCTAGCTCTGATTCACCTCCTGCCCTCAGAACCCCTCAATCCCAGCCCAGAGCACCCTCTTGCACCCCAAACCTCTCATCCCCAGCCCCACCCCAGAGCCTGAACCCCCAGCCAGATCCTTTGTACCCCCCCGTGCCCCAATCCCCTGCTCCAGCGCAGAGCCCCCTCCCACACTCCGAATCCCTCATCCCCAGCCCCACCCCAGAGCCCGCACTTCCAGCCAGAGCCCTCACCCCCCTGCCCCAGCCCAGAGGCCCCACCCGTACCCTGAACTCCTCATTTCTGGCCCCATCCCAGAGACCACATCCCCAGCCAGAGCCCTCACCGCCTCCTGCACCCCAATTTCTTGAGCATTCATGGCCCACCATACAATTTCCATACCCAGATATGGCCCTCGGGCCAAAAAAGTTTGCCCACCCCTGGCATAAAGGAAGTAGAGACTGTCCA
Organism: Chelonia mydas; assembly: GCF_015237465.2. NCBI lineage: Eukaryota > Metazoa > Chordata > Testudines > Cheloniidae > Chelonia > Chelonia mydas. The sequence continues at coordinate 55,459,031 of NC_057850.1, read as the reverse complement.
TAATTCCCCAGGTGGGAATATTCCCAGCATGAAGGAGTCCCCAGGAAGCAGATAGCTACTGTTGCTGGCACCACAACTCCTTCCCTGCAGCTCTCTCTGGAAGGCACCGAAGGAGTATCTGGAGCACAATGCACTCTGGCTATCCCTAGTTGCTGGATGGTCCCTTGGGGATTGTGCAAGTTAGCTGGAGCAACTCCCAAGTTACTCTAACCTGTAACAAGACTGGGGTGGAGAAACTGTGAGCCCATAGCAATGCCTCAATAGCCCCTCTGCTGTGCTCAATAAAAACAGCTCAGCAGAGAATCTGGTCTGCTGAGATAATGCAGCATGTATATTTTACAACAGAACTGACTGCAGAATGTAGTTAAATGGGGTCCCACTCCATGCTAATGAAAGCTCTGAAGCAAAAGAAATCTCCCATGGAGTACTGCATAGTCTTTTGGACTCTATTTTCTTTGGAATTCATAACACTGCAAAGAAAACAGCTTGATTACGAAGGGGGTTAGGCCTCTGAATTTCTCTGTCAAAATGGATTGCTTAGATTAGTTTTACTCTGTACAGAAATTGGATTTCAGTGTTTCTTTTTTAGAAAAAAGGAAGGTTTGGAGATGTAAGCTGATAGGTTTTTTGTTTGTGGATAAATATTCAATTCCACCTAAAAAATCAAGATGTAATGAAAGGCTTAAAATACTTTGAGGTTTAAAAAATTGATTAAATTGACAATAATGTAAAAGAAATTCAGATGAATCCTTTTATGCCAGCAATACACTTTACATTAGGGCAGCGGTTCTCAAACTGTGGGTCAGGACCTCCTTTGAATGGGGTCGCCAGGGCTGGCTTAGATTTGCTGTGGCCTGGGGCTGAAGCCTGAACCCCACTGCCCAGGGCTGAAGCCAAAGCCTGAGGGCTTCAGCCCTGGGCTGCAAGGCTCAGGTTGCAGGCCCCCTGCCTGGGGCTGAAACCCTTGAGTTTTCGGCTTCGGCCCTTCTGCCCAGAGCGGTGGGGCTCGGGCTTTGGCACCTCCACCCAGGGCAGTGGGACTTGGGCAGATTCAGGCGTCAGTCCGCTCTCCTGGGGTCATGAAGTAATTTTTGTTGTCAGAAGGGGGTCATGGTGCAATGAAGTTTGAAAACCCCTGTATTAGGGGAATGTCTTGGTGCTAACATACTAAAGTAGTTACCTTTATGAAGAAAAAATAATTAAGATTTTTTCTTTTTAGATTTCTCCTAAGTTCCAATTTGGCAAAATGGCTTTTTGATTAGTCTGTTTTCTTATTTTAATGTCTCACTAAAGAGAGACAAAGTATCTATATTTTTATATTTTTATTCTATGTATTGATCTAACTCTGGACACATTTGTTGAATCATTTAAAAGCAAACCAAGCTATAGAAGGATTTTTGTGGAACTTTTCTTGTTTCAAAATGGTTATACATCTTAAAGACCTGTTCCAACTCTCAGTGAAGAGACTCCTCAGGTAAGCAATAAAATGCAAGAGGCGGTGTGTCTGTAAATGATGGTGAAAGAGATGAGACCAAAGACAAATGATTCAGACCACCTGAAAAGTATAATAATTGCTCTGAAATCCACTGTTTGAAGTGTTAGTACTGAGTGAAAATAGAATTTTATACACAACTAAAAGAAATCTATACGCTTTTGCATTTGCTTGGTCTCACAAAGGAGCTCCTAGTTCCATGCAATTTAGTATCTGCTGTCATGGAAATTTACTTTAAAAAGATATCAGCTATGTTCAGTCTCCTGCTCTCCTTTTTTGATACCTGTTTGCACAGGCTGAAGTTGCCTTGAGCTCTTTTAAAGGAGGGAGAAATGGGAATTTACAAAGGAAGGAAAAGAACATAGGAATTAGGTGAAAGAAAGGGGCTTGTATTTAAATGCTTTAAAACATAGCAAAATTGTCAATTTTCCCTCCTCACTTCTGCAACAAAATTTTCACTGCCATTTAAAGATTTTTGACAATTCAGAATTTTACTGATTAAACTTAAAATAGCCACACTGAGCTATCAAATCCCATGACCAATTTTTAAAATGAGGGGGGGAAGTGAAACTATTTTATCTATCTAGTTGCATCATAGCTGTGACACACATAAACATAGGCTAGTTGTCATGCTCTTTACTTAGTGTATATATAAACTCACCTACACTAACAAAAGTCCCAATACCAGCAAGTGAAAAATGACATCTCATGACTATGGTGTAATCCAGGGGTTGGCAACCTTTCAGAAGTGGTGTGCCGAGTCTTCATTTATTCACTCTAATTTAAAGTTTCGTGTGCCAGTAATACATTTTAACATTTTTAGAAGGTCTCTTTCTATAAGTCTTTAATATATAACTACTTTACATACAACAATAGTTTAAATAAGGTTTTTAAAATGTTTAAGAAGCTTCATTTAAAATTAAATTAAAATGCAGAGCCCTCTGGACCGGTGGCCAGGACCCACACAGTGTGAGTGCCACTGAAAATCAGCTCACTTGCCACAGGTTGCCTACCCTGATGTAATCCGAGGTTGATATATCATAGTTATGCCACTAATGATTGATGGCAGTGGTAATCTTGCAGCTTTTTTGTTGAATTTAGACATTTAAAACACAATTTTATTAATATCACATACAAAATATGTCTTTGCCTTTCAGCATTATATAAGATCACATTTATTAGACAAACAGTTAAAACATCTTAGATGGTTTTTATACTGAGAGTTTATAGAATAGTTATAAACGAGTTATGGAGCAAATTGTGAATTCAGAAATATCTCAGCCAATTATAGTTGTATTTAATTTCTTGGTAGGCTGTAATCCTTTTCACAATTACAGGGCTAACTACACCTTTGAGCCCCCTCTCTTTGATCCCCTTCAGATGCTAGGTCCCTGCACCTGCATTTCTATCTGGGTGGAATCCTGAGATTCTCCTGCTCTTAGACTGGATTCCCAGGTTACAGCACCTTGTGTACCAACTGTGATTATTCAGCAGACCTCACTGGTTTCAGCACCTGCATGTCTTTCCCTTCGGAGCTGTGACCAGTGGGGAATAGTGACCCAAAACAGCCTTTTCAAAACAAAGTATTGTTTAATCTTAACAGTAGGAACAAAACCCAGTAAAAGGCATTTTAACACAGTAAAAGTTCTACATGCATATCTATCTAACCTAATTGTAGGTAGGACTGTCTTAACCTAGACTCCCCAACCTCTGGAATCTAAGTTCACCTTAGCTCAAAACTGTCTGCTCGCCCCACTTCACGGAGTATGTATCTATAACCCCAGCCAAAGTCCTTTGTTCTCTCTTGTGTTTCCTGAGCCTGGTCAAATTGGTTCTGTCAGCTCCACAGGTTATTGGAAGCATGCTTCAAACTGGAAGGTTCTGTGTTGTGTCTCGTCCCTTGAAATATTTGCCAGGAACCAACCCCTGCTTCGTGGGTGTATTTCCTGACACAACTTGCTTGTAAATTAACTTGATATACACAAACAGTAAGTATTCAGTAACCCAATATAACCAATAACCAAGTTACATAGAGAATTAATAAATTATTACAGATCAGCCCATGTTCTTTAAAATCTTAAGTACTGTAAATTGTCATCTATTTTATATCATACCTATAAAAAGTTTTTAAATGACAGTCCTAGCAACATCCATAAATTATTAATTATATTTTCCCCACTAGCTGCCAACATGATTTCTGTGATATCTGTTACATACATAGAGCCTGTGTACATCGTGCAAAGACCAAAAAGTCTGTAAATTATGTCTAGAGAATGTTTTTGGGGAATTTTGCAGCAAATAGTGGTTTGCAAGCACAATCATTGAAATGTGTGCCTGAATTGGCCTCAGATTGTGGCTAATTATTCCATAAATGTTAAACTTTGTGTTTTTCCCTCACCATAATCAGTCTCTCATAATCTGTAAAGAAAATATTTATAAGCATATTTATATTTTTATTGTGAACAAAATTTTATTCACATAATTTGGAGAATGTTTAGGAAATTGAGCTAAATAAGGTAAGATGAGACATTTCATTATTATTTTCAACTTGTTTCCTTTACCCTACTTTTTTCAGCTGCAGTCTTTGCTGTTTGTCCACTTGCCAAAGGAGGCAAAGAAATAAAATTCCAAAGCTTTAAATTAATTTAAACAAAAGCAATGAAACCACTAGCTGGTCTTGGCAAGGGAGTACTGCTGTTTGCCAAGCCCCTACCAGCACTGATTCTCTGATTTTAGTACGTTTACTAATTGCAAGTACAGTTGCAAATATCTAGAATAGTAAGATATGTGGTAGAATTTCATTGTTAATTTTTTTATTTGCTGGCCGGGACTTCCTCATTTTGGAATGTGTACTGTGTCTTCCCCTCTTATTGGGGCTCATATCTTTCTCTCTTCTCAGTCCCCTCCACCGCAGATAGTCTTCACAGTGGGGCTTCCCTGTCTCCTTGCTACCTGGAGGCAGACCAGATCTTTTCTCTCAGCCTGGATTTAGGACCACCCATCAGGAAGAACTGCCCAGAATTCTCCTCCAAGCAGCACACATGGCAGACCCCAGGGTTCCTCTTGGAGCAGAGCTTTCAGAGGATTTTTAAAAGACTTTAAACTAAATATTTTATTCCTTCATTGGTTTTGAGGTTTTTCTCCTCAAAACTGCTAAATTCAAGAATATTTTTTTTCTTCTGGCTTTCGGAGGAGGGTTTGAAAGGCAGCACCTCTCCTCCCTCCCCATTTCCAGAATGGCAGAGATGACAAAGAGCATTGGTAATCCCCTCTCGCACTCGCAGGCAGGCTCCAGGGATAAAGACAAACCTGCCAGCCAGTGTGTGGGTAAGGTCCATCTGAGACAGTTGAGCAGGCGGCAGGGAAGCCTGGCTTTCAAGCTGACGAGTGGGTGAGAACCATGCTGATCATTGAGCAGGCCTCATAGAAGCTTCCTTCACTGGTACCAGGCAAGCATCAGTGGCATGGAACCAGTGGTAAGTTTTTCAGTGCCTCCCTACCTCTCTCCCAACCATGGGACCCCTATTTCCACAGCTTGCAGACCCCACAGGAAAATTTCAGCGGCGCCTCAAGGAAGACAAGTTCCTCTCCTCCTGACCCCATAGCGACCTGGAGGAAGAAATTCCTGCTCCCCGTCAGTAGATAGACAAGGTCTGTGCTGAGACAGCTGCAAAGCATTCCCTCCCCCCATCCCCCGGTTTCTAGAAGTTGCCAAGCCTCAGCTGCCATGAAAGGTGCCAGCTCCTGTCACCTTTCTGAGACCAGTGGGCCATTTGTCTCCTGTGGCTCTGGCTCACTCCTTATTCTGTGAGATCAGCCCCTACTCAGCTGGACCTAGCAGCAGGGAGCATGGGGTAAAGCAATTCAGATCCTCTTCCCTGGTAGATGGACCTACCCCATGTCTACTTCTAGTGTCTGGGGGGTCCCCAGGTTATCATAAAGTGACTCCTGTCATTACCACACTTTGTAAAAAGAGCAATGATTTTCTGGGAAGAGACCGCTTCTTATGAGGAGGTCCATAAAGCTATTTATCACAGCCGTCCACTCACATTTTCCCAGATTCTGTAGAGTTGACAACCTCAGCCATGCTGATGCAGTGTTTTGGTAGAAGGTTGTAACTCAGAGTGCCCCAGTAATGCTTAAGTTCCTTTTTGATTCTAAATGGGGAAGTTGAATCCTACCTCCTTCCCTAGGGATGGCTTTCTGCTTTTCTACATGTAAAGATTGTCTGACATGGAAGGGACTGAGAAGGGAAAATTCTGTCTTACCTGTGGCTTTTCAAAACATAAGAATGTCTGACCTAGTACAGCCAATGGTCCATCTAGCCCAGTATTCTGTCTTCCACCAGTGGCCAACGCCAGATGCTTCAGAGGGAATGAATAAAATGGCAATTATTGAGTGATCCATCCCCTGTTGTGCAGTTGAAGATTTAGGGACACCCAAAGCGTTGGGTTGAGTCCCTGAACATCTTGGCTAATAGCATGGTTGGACCTATCCTCCACGAACTTATCTAATTCTTTTTGAACCCAGTTACATTTTTGGCCTGCACAACATCCCCTGGCAACAAGTTCCACAGGTTGACGGTGCATTGTGTGAAGAAGTACGTCCTTGTGTTTGTTTAAACCTGCTGCCTATTAATTTCTTTGGGTGACCCCCCTAGTTCTTTTGTTATGTGAAAGGGCAAATAACATTTTCTGATTCACTCTCTCTACACCATTCATGATTTTATAGACCTCGGTCATCTATCCCGCTTAGTTGTCTCTTTTTCTAAGCTGAACAGTCCCAGTCTTTTTAATCTCTCCTCAATATGGAAGCTGTTCCATACCCCTAGTCATTTTTGTTGTCCTTCTCTGTACTTTTCCCAAGTCTAATATATCTCTTTCTTTCTAGGACCTTCCATGTCAGACAGTCTGATCCTCCCTCAGAGGATTGCCTTATGTCCAAAGTTTTTTCTGGCTATTGCTCGTTTGTTAAGTAATTTAAAAGGGAAGTGTGTGTTCCTCCAGAGAATTCCTAAAATTAACGTCAAGGCTCTTTGCAAAGGGTTTAAAACTTTTATATAGTGATCTTCCAAAGATGAAAAATATTCTTTTTCTGGAGTTTGTCCTGGGGGGATGGTGCTAAGTCCAGGCTCATAGCAAAGATCTGGGCTGCCTCCAGTTGCCATGGAGACATGGAATGCCCTGCTGCCAAAACTGTCTGACCACCCAAGGTCCTAGAAAAAAACCCACAGGGAAGTTAGAATTTTCCCTGTTCTCACTGGACGAATAGATATGACCTCCTGCAAAGAGATTTCCATTGCTAGGAAAGTGTGGGAGCTCTATTGTTCAAGGACTTGCCATAAAATAATGTAATGTACCACACTGGTGACTGGCAGAGGGAGTGACTAAATACTTGCATGGACACTTCTTTTCACCTATTTATGCTTTAGGTGTAGAGCTCATTTTCTCTCTCATCTTGGAATACTGCTAGTGTTCTTTCTGTGTTGGATATTATAAAATAAAACAAAAACCTGTAGGAGAGTTCAGTAACTTTATTGCAGTCAGATTATTGGTTATCCATCAGCAGCCAACAGTTCAAATATAAATTATTATTTTGAAACACAATCAAATGTAAGTTAAGCACTTTTATTACTCCTAGATTTTATACAACTGTGGAAAAAAACCTGTTAAAATAAAGTTGTTGTTGGTTTTTTTTTTTAATCTAAATCAATGAGGAAATTCACTTCCACTCCATCTTATTCAGACTTCCACTTATTCATTCTATTGTCCCTAAATACAGTATTTCATATATAGTACCAATAGAAAGTCATGGATGTGAAGTTCGCAGGTTCCTGGACTTAAATTTTTCTTAATGAGGTGATAGCTTGGTTTGACTGCTTCCACGTTAAAGGCCAAGTTCTGATCTTGAGTAGTCGCGTGTGCTGTCAGCCAGGGGAGCCACATCCATACATCTGAGAACAGAATTTGAGTTTTGTCTTTTAGCTCAAAATGATTGCCCAGCTCTAGACAATGAAGTTTAATACTCCATTATCCTATGAACTTGTAAACACTCTAAAATATATCTTAATTACAAACTTGTTCTATAGCTCTCCTTTGTTCACTTTTGCATGTTGGAGCTACGCTTTCTGTATGCAAACAGTTCTTTTTCTTGTTAGTTGAACATTACAGCTACATTTGGCATAGTCAATGTTGTTCCTTATCAGGTAGTTTTTTGCTGCAGGACTACCTCAGAGACCAGCTTATTAAATAGCAATACTTTTTGAGTTGTATATGTTTGGATTGCTTCAACTCCAACCCAGCAATACTCAGCATTGAAGAGCTGGAGATCCACTCCTCCATTGAATGCAGCCATAAAGAGCCACAGAATAACTCCAGCAAAATGCCACAAAGCATTGGTAAAACAAGATTATTTTCTGACTTTCTGCACCTTTCTGTCTCACTCATCCACACTCCTGCCAGGTAGGAGGACAAGTTCAGAGACACTTCTCCTTTCCCTTTTCTCACCAATCCCCTTCATGGTTGCTTGAAGGAAGGGATAAAGAGTGACCTTTATAGCTCTAGTCTGCTGTCTTCGTGCTTCTCTTTAACTTTCTGTGAGGCCTGTTGGTGTTATGTGAAAGCCGCTGGTGCATGCCTAAAAGCCACATGCAACTAAAACTACTCTTGGGGGGGTGGTTTAAAACTTGGTTTAAAGAAATTTTGGCCAGCCACTGTGGATAGGGCTAAGTATAAAAATTAAGTTTATAAACCATGTTTGAGCCCTTGAATAACATGAATTGTCCCTGTCCCCACTAGCCAGCCAGATTACTTTTAAACTGGGTTAAAATTGAATAAAGTGAAATGATTTAAGGAAAGAGTAGCAAGAAAATGCAAAAGTTTCCCTTGTGTGTCTGTATAACCCATTAGAGGGACTTATTCCTCAACCTTGTCCTACCCTGTAATCAGTACCGGGTTTACAATGGCACCATCACACCAAGCCCACAGTCGGAAGGAGCCCATTAAGGTTGCCAAGCAGGAGAGAGGGAAGCTCCTCAGAAGTGGGCGGGGGGGCCCATCGGTGGCTGGATCGTGCACCTGCCGCCTGGACTGTGCCCCCGCCGCCCGCTCCATCCCTTCCTAGGGGCCCTGCCTATGTTCCGCTCCCGCTGTGCCCTGAGGCCCTGCCCACCGCTCGTTCCTCTCCCCCTGTCGCTCACCCTTAAGGCAGGAAAAAAGGGGGAGGGCATAGCCCACCCACTTTTAAAAGTGATGGGGCCATGGCTCCCTATTCCCCCCTGTTCTGGCACCCCTGTTGCCAGGTGTCCTGTTTTCAACTGAAAAGTCCAGTTGAAAAGCAAGCTTGGCAGTGTCTGGATATTAAAAGTCTGATTACAGGAGTAACTGCAATCAGCCTCCCCACCAGGAGGGCAGGAAGAGCAGCTGCTGCTGCCTGGAGAAGCTGCAGCTCAGCTGGAGAGAGAGAGAGCTGGCTCCCAAGGACCTGGCTGTGGCAGAGAGAGGTAGGTATTGGCGCTGCGCCACCCTGTGGTGGATCCTGTCTGCCCTGTCCCATCCTACTGTGCTTGCCCCTGGCCTCTGCCTCGCTTGGGGGACTGACCCTTTCCCCTGCCTTACTGTGCTCTAGTCCCTGCCTCACTCTGGGGACTGACCTGCCCCCTATGGCCTGCTGTGCTTTTCCTCCAGCCTCTGCCTTGCTCTGGGGACCAACCCCACAACCCTTGGGGGTCCACAAATATGTTTGGCACTGGGCTCACAAAACATTATTCCAGTCCTGCCTGTAATAGATATCTAAAAAACCCCAGAGGGCAGCAGAGGTTCAGCAGGGGATGCCTCCATCTAAGTTAAATGAGTTTTACTGCAAATGTCTCAGCTTTTGCAAAGTCTTTTCCAAAATCCTGTTTCACTAGTAATTGTAAGAATTGTACTGTTGGTGGCTGGAGAGCAGCTAGTATCACACATTGAGATGTAGGCAGTGCAACCTAGTGGTCAGAGCAGGAGTCTGACCTAGTGGTCTGAGCAGAATCAAAGGGCAGAACTGGAGTCATGGTCAGGAGACAAACCTATGACCTGAGCCAGGAATTAGGAATCAGAGTGTTGGAGTTAGACAGGGACTAGGGCTGGAGTGGAGCAGGCAAGGGATAGCGCAAGGGATGGTTGGGAAGCAGGTCTGGTGCAGCCACACTGAGCAGCCACTGTACTGCTGTTGCCACCAGGCTTAAACAAGAATCTGTTGAGCCTTCGATCGAAGGCACAGTTACTTAATGAGGATTTATTGGGCCCAGCTCAGCTCATTGGGTTGCTAGGTGACTGAGCCCGGAGCTAGCTGAGTTCATGAAAATACCACCCCCTTGAGAGCTCCTCCTAGGGGTCCTTGGCCCTGGCTTGTCTCATAGACTTTAAGGCCAGAAGGGATCATCGTGATCATCTAGTCTGACCTCCTGCATATTGCTGGCCACAGAACCTCACCCACTCCTGTAATAGATCCTCTGCCTGAGTTACTGAAGTATTCAAATAAATCTCGATTTAAAGACTTCAAGTTACAGAGAATCTACCATTTACATTAGTTTAAACCTGCAAGTGATCCATATCCTGTACTGTAGAGGAAGGTGAACCACCCCTTCCCCCAGGGTCTCTGCCAAACTGACCCCAAGGGAAAATTCCTTCCTGACCCCAAATATGGCAGTCAGTTAGACCCTGAGCATGTGGGCAACACCCACTAGCCAGACACGTGGGAAAGAATTCTCTGTAGTAACCCAGAGCCCTCCCCAACTTGTGTCCCATCACCAGCCTTTAGAGATATTTGCTGCTAGATTGGCTACATGCTATTATGGGTAGTGTCATCGTACCAGCCCCTCCATGAATTTATCAAGCTTAGTCTTGAAGCCAGTTAGGTATTTTGCCCCCCTGCTTCCCTTGGAAGGCTGTTCCAGAACTTCACTCCTCTGATGATTAGAAACCTTCACATAATTTCAAGCTTAGTGTCAGGACATCTTTGGTGAAATCTCTCAGGAGATCAGGAGTGTGAATGTTTTCTTCTGGTTCCCAAGATTGCTCCTCTGGCCTGTTCTTCTTCCAGTGTATCAGATACTGATGAGCTGGGAGTCGAGGGCCTGATGGGCTTTGTATTCCTCCTGCCTGTGGACAATTACTAGGGGTAGAGAAGGGTCTATCCAGTCAGGGAAGGGATTGTCGATGAGTGGCTTGAGGAGAGAAATGAGGGATTCTGGGACCTGAAGCTTGAAGGACACTGGGTTTATTTGCTTGATGATCCAAAATGTACCCAGGAATTTGTGGTCAAGCTTGGCCAAAGGATGGTCTGTTCTCAGGATTCTGAGTCAACAGCCAAACCTTATCCTCTATTGAAAGGTTAGGGGTGGCCTATCTCTTTTGATCTGTGTAATATTTATATGTTTATTTAGTGGCAAGTAAGTGCCCCTGGAGTTCCTGGTATGTTTTATGGAGGTGGAGGACAGGTCCTTGGCTTCAGGGATGGCAAAGCCTCCAGGCAGGTCTGGGTGGAATTGGTGGTGAAAACCAAAATTTGCAGAGAATGGGGTCTGTTGGGCTAAAGCATGGGTTGAGTTGTTGTATGTGAACTTGGCCAAACACAGCAGTGGGAGACAATCACGCTGACAGAAATTCAGAAAATTGTGGAGATACTGCTCCAGGGTCTGATTGTTGGCTGCTCCAAGGTCTGATTGCTGGCCGCCGCTTCCCACAGCTCTCACTGGCCAAGCACGGTGAACCGTGGCCACTGGGAGCTGAGGGGGCTTTGCCAGCTGATGGTCAATGTCCGCAAAATATCACATGGCCTGCAATCAGATTACCGTGATGCGCCGCAGGTTGCCCACCACTGCTCTAGGAAGTGGGGACAACTCTGCAAAGGCAGCCTTGATGGCCAGGAGTTCCTTGTCCCATATGACATAATTTCTCTCTGAGAGAGTCAGTTTCTGAGAGAAGACAGCACAGGGATGAAGCAACTGGGGAGGACCTGTAAATTTTGAGAGAACCACATCTATCGTGAAGTCTGAGGCATCCATCTTGACTATGAAGGCCTATGTAGGGTCTGGATGGATCAAAATGGTGGCATAAATAAATGCTTTTTCAAGTGGTTGAAAGGCCCCTGCTTCTGAGTGAACCAGGTGAACTTAGCTCCCTTCTTGATAAGGGACATTATAGGGGCTACCAGCTCAGAGAATCCTTGGATGAATGGCCAGTTAAAATTTGTGAATCCAAGAAACCACAGCATTCTGCATATATTTGAGAGTGTCTTCCACTTGCTAATGGCTTTGTAACTTTTGGGGGTCCATGGCAAGTCCCACTGGAGAGATGAAATATCCCAGAAACAACTCTTGTCAAATTTGCATTTCATAGATTTTGTGTAAAGTTGATTTTGGCAAAGCTGATCAAGAATGGTGTGTAAATGCTGGTCATGGAGTTCTTAGTTTTGTGAAAAAATTAGTAGAGATGGTCACAAATTGGTTGAGCATATCTCTGAAGCCATCATTCATGAAATGCTGGAAGGTAGCAGGGGTATTACATAGACCAAATGGCATGACCAGGTATTCAGAATAGCCATATCTTGTCTGAAATGCTGTCTTTCATTCATTCCCCTGTCGAATTCTGAGCAGGTTATACGCTGTACTCAGGTCTAGCTTTGTGAACACCCAAGTCAAATGGAGTCTTTTCAGGAGTTTGTGTATGAGAAAAAGAGGGTATCAATTGCAGATGATGATCCTGTTTGGGGCTTGATAATTGACACAAGGTCAGAGGGAGACATCCTTCTTAGCCATAAAGAAGATATATACTCCTGTTGGGGAAGTCAAAGGGTGGATGAACCCCTTCTGCAGATTTTCCCCAAGTTATTACTGGAGGATCTGCAGCTCAGGTTTGGATAGGGTTTAAATGTGTCCAAAAGGAACCTCCAATCCTGGTTGAAGGTTGCTTGGGCAATTGTAACTTCAGTGAGGAGATTCAGTATCCACCTTCTGTTTGTCAAATACCTTGGCATATACTAAGTACTTGGTAGGAATTCCAGGCACTGCTGATGAATCTTTGGTTCATGACTCTGGATCCATTGGGGCTGGAGTGCACCGCAGAATGTGACCAATCATTGGTTGGAGCTGAGGAAGAATGATCATCAGCACTGGAGGGCACAAATAAGTATAGATTACTAGTGCCAGATGATTTGGGTGTTATGAGTTGTCAAGGTTCCTCCCCCACTCTGAACTCTAGGGTACAGATGTGGGGACCTGCATGAAAACCTCCTAAGCTTACTTTTACCAGCTTAGGTTAAAACTTCCCCAAGGTACAAATTAATTTTATCCTTTGTCCTTGGAATAACCACTGCCACCACCAAACTCTAACTGGGTTTACTGGGAAACGTAGTTTGGACACGTCTTTCCCCCCAAAATCCTCCCAACCCTTGCACCCCACTTCCTGGGAAAGGTTTGGTAAAAATCCTCACCAATTTGCGTAGGTGACCACAGACCCAAACCCTTGGATCTGAGAACAATGAAAAAGCATTCAGTTTTCTTACAAGAAGACTTTTAATAGAAATAGAAGTAAATAGGAGTAAAGGAATCACCCCTGTAAAATCAGGATGGTAGGTACCTTACAGGGTAATTAGATTCAAAACACAGAGAATTCCTCTAGGCAAAACCTTAAGTTACAAAAAAGACCCACAGACAGAAATAGTCATTCTATTCAGCACAATTCTTTTCTCAGCCATTTAAAGAAATCATAATCTAACGCATACCTAGCTAGATTACTTACTAAAAGTTCTAAGACTCCATTCCTGTTCTATCCCCGGCAAAGCAGCATACCGACAGACACACAGACCCTTTGTTTTTCTCCCTCCTCCCAGCTTTTGAAAGTATCTTGTCTCCTCATTGGTCATTTTGGTCAGGTGCCAGCGAGGTTACCTTTAGCTTCTTAACCCTTTACAGGTGAGAGGATTTTTCCACTGGCCAGGAGGGATTTTAAAGGGGTTTACCCTTCCCTTTATATATATGACATGAGTGATGAACTAGGGGACACCAAGGACGACTGGCAAGAGTGGAGCATGGATAACCCTCAACTATAATATCTTGCGGTGACCACAAGGGTAATGACCTCCAGGGGAGCTGTCTGATGCATAATGGGACCTGAAGAGAGAAGTGACCTGTTGATAGCCTTGACAAGCTCAGGGAAGTCCTTGTGAAGGATGGGAATTTGATACCCCTTAATGAACTCCTGGTCGATGAAACTTCTGGAGGTGCCTGGGTCAGCAAATGCTTCTAAGTGGATGTCAGACATGGCAGAATGCCGGAATTGAGGAAAGAGATGGAGCAGTCTAATGTGCTGGTTAGGGGTTTCCAAGATTCCAGCAGATGGGCAGCAGCATGGTTCACAGTGGAGCGCCAACCTCACCCTAGCTCCCCTACTGGGGCTGAGCTCTGGTGTTTTGTGACCTGGAGGTATGGGCTGGTCTTTGGCTGGGCACCCGGCTGCAATGTGCTCAGGCATCTCACAATACTAGCACAGTCTCATGCCAGCAACAATTCTTTTAGTCAGTGAAGAGGTGGGGCTGGGCCTTGTCAACTTGCATTGGTTTGGGGTCTCGTAGGGCCACTGGTGCCCCAGGAGATAGAAGAATTCTGGTCTGTAGGGGTCAGATGGTGCATGGTTTTCTTGGGCTTGGTACATTAGCCGATGATCAATCCTAATAAAAGATCAGTTAAGGCTCCCAGGCTAGGCAAAGGTTCTACCTGTACTAATTCATCCTTGGTAGGGTTGTTGGGTCCCTGCCTGAAGTGGTATCACTTCACAGCCTCATTCCAGTAGGTATCTGTAGCCAGACATCAAAATTCCACTGCATATTTGGTGACAGACACGGGACCTTGTTGGAGGGCATGGAGAGCAGCTTCTGTGGAATGTTCTCAATGAGGATCATCAAAGATGCCCACCATTGCCTGCACAAAGGTCTCAAGGAGAGGACTGAACCCTTCCAGGAATGGGGATGCCCACTTCAGGACCTCTCCGGTGAGTAAACGAAGTACTAATCTCACTTAGGACCTATCTGTGGGGTAGCACTGTGGCTGCAACATAAACTGGAGATGACTGGTGAAGGAACGACCAAAACTTGGCATGATCCATCCCCATCAAACTTATTGGATAGGGGCAGCTTAAGCTCATCGAAAGTGGAAGTGAGAGCTGCAGGGACAGAAGACACTTCCTGGGCTTGTATTTGGGCCTGGAGGGCAGCATTCTGGTCAGGTAGTGCGGCAGCCTGAGCCTGCAGTTCCTTCAGGACTCCAGTGACGTCTGAGAAGGTGTGTGGGGCTCCTGCTGGGACCTTCTGGAGGGGGTCTTCATGCTGTTAGGTGAAGTCCTCTTTTATCTTGTAGTGGGTTGCTCAACCTGACACACCAAGGTGTAGGAGTCAGAGCAGGAGTCTGGCCTAGTGGTCCACACAGAATCAGAGGGCAGAACCTGAGGCATGGTCAGGAGACAAGTCAATGGTCTGAACCAGGAGTTAGGAATCAGGAGTTTACAGTTAGGCAGGGACTAGGGCTGGAGCAGGCAAGGGGTGCAGCAAGGGCTGGACGGGAAGCAGGTCTGATGCAGCTGCATTGAGCAGCCAGTGTGCTACTGTTGCTATCAGGCTTAAGAGGGATCTGGTGGCCCTTCTGTTCAATGTGGGAGCACAATCACTTAGTGAGGATTTATTGAGCCCAGCTGAGCTCACTAGTGTGACTGGTGCCTAGAATGTACCATGCTGAGAATGCCACACTCAGGACAGACTGCAAGAAACAGGGCAGACATACTCCAAAAACTGGTGGTTTATTCTCTAATTTTAGATTCACCAAACCGGTAACAACAGAGCTTCCATAGCACCACACTGGATAACAAGAAGCCAAAACGCAGGCCCCTTTCGGCATTCCAGCCCTTGGTTCCCATCCAGACAAACTGGTCTTATAATGATGATAAGTTCTGAAAATCTAATTCACCATACATGAGGTTCGTCCAATCCCAAAGGATCAGAAACTTACCCCCAAGTCAATATGTATCTCAGACCTTATCCAAATATCTCGCTGTCTGACAATCCTTAGTAAACTAACTGAAGATTTTATTAATAATAAAACAGAAGAAAAAAGAGTTATTGAATGGTTAAAAGATCATATATATTACAAGTGAATGCAAACTCCTTAGATCAGATTTGTAGCAGTGATGGATGAGTCTGCTGGCTTGCGCAAAAGTCTTTCTGGAAACTTCCAAAAGATTGGAAGGTCCTCGGTCCATTGTTCAAAATAATCCTTTTGTTAGAAATCCGCAGTCAAGAGAATTGGAGCAGGAATGAGGCAAAATGGAGATGTTCAGTTGCAATTTATACCCTCTCCTGTATGCATGGAAAGATACTGTCCCAATCAATGCCCATAGCCCGTGTGCATGGAAAGTTACTGGCAAAGATGGAGACTTAGGTCACATGTTCACATCACATGTGTTTACATGTTTTGCGGAATAATAGGGATAGCCATTGGCTCCTCGCTGTCTGAGGTGTCTTCAGGAAGAGCTCATTGAAGTGCTGATTTCTCCTGAATGGCCCATCAACACATGGCTGGCTAGACTGGATGTAAATCTACCTCGTGGGTGTCACCCAAGAACAAAACACATCTTTGAGATACAAATACTTAGCAAATATTCATAACTTCAGATGCAAAGATGAAACATGCATATAAATACAATTATCATACTTAACAGATTACAACTTTTCCATTGACACCTTACATGACATACTTTGTATCAAATCTACTGCAATTGTGCAACAGTGGGAGCAACAATGATATAAATGGTCATCTTCCTTTTCATACAGCATCACATATCACAGCTAGGCAACTGCACCTGGAACTAGCTGAGTTCCTGACAGCTAGTGGATATTGTCTTTTGTACTAATGATTATCTGTATCTGCTTGAATTTGATTTGTATCCTTTGCTAAATCTCTAGATGTCACCTTCTGGGATGCAATTCAGTCCAGTGAGGGGTTGTGTCACCACCTGCCCTGTAACCCTGAATGCCTCACAGGGTTTGATGCTGTATTTCTTAATGTGGGCTGCTCACAACAAGCCTATAAGCATGGAGGTCACACCTGGAGTGTCTAGACAGCCCAGGTTCAGCAGCTCTGACCCCAGCAGCCTGTCTACAGCCCTACCAGCCTGGGTTACTACTTGCAGGGGGACCCCAACACACTCCCAGTCCTGGATTTTTCCAAAACTGTGTGTTCTGCCATGTCCAGCCTTTCCTGGACAGTTCAGAGAAATAATAAGGTTTGTTTGTTCCTCTGAAGACACAAAAGCACATCACAGCTTATTAACTTACATGGGGTGACTGCACTGCTCTGAGCTGGTTTATAGTAAAATAGAACAAATTTACTACCAATACGACATAGGTTAAGTGATGCTAAGTGAAAGGAATAAAGTTAGGAAGAGTTACAAGCAAATAAAGGTGAAATCCCACATCTAAAAGTCTAAAACTTAATATAGCAAGGTACAGGCTTTGTTCAAGATGTTTTTTCTCACCAGTCATTCTTCCCAGCCATGTCTGACTTTTTCTCAGTCAGGACCTTCCACAAAAGTACAAGATACTGGCTTCCCTTGCCGCCTTCAGTGAAAGATCTTTACCTAAACAGCTTTCTCACCTATATTCAGTTCCAGAGATTTCAACCCCTTCCATTGGTTGAATGATCCATCTTTCTCAGCTTGCAAGGACTCTGTTCCCTTGTCTCCATCCAGTAATGGATGCCAAAGATGGCTTCTCTCCCTGCTTTTACATCTCCCAAAGTTCAATGACCTTGCTTCAGGAGGCAGGAAGACCTCCTGTGTGCTTAGCTTGCTGTGTCCACCAGGAAGCTGACCACCTGCTGTTCTCCCTGTATATAAATAGGGCTTCTATTGTTTCTGATTCTGCTATGCTTAATTTACATAGCAGATAGGTAGATAGCTGTGACATTCCCTCCTGTCTGGGCAGATTGTACAGCCTAATATAAATTAGTATCCATTATTCCTTATATAGTATTAATACATACATTTTACAATGATTTAAATCACCAGCCATGTTACAGGCATTCATAAAATACCTTATTTGATGTGCTAATATTGTATTCAATCAGTTGATTCAATTGCTTATCACTTGAGGTATCATTCAGCCCCCTGTCTGTATAGACCAGTAAACCTTTGAAATCGATTCTTCTGAGGGTTACCTGTCAAAGGAAAGTTTATTTAAGCTATGAGGAAGATGACATAGAGTCTGATGGTGAAGGAAGCTTCATGCTCTTTCTTCCCCACTTGTTAGGTTAATAGCTTTGTTTACCTAATATGTAAAAATGGACCTTCATTGTCTTTGCCAAAGATTGGGCTGGTCAGAGAATCAAATACATGTTCATTTGTCTAAGCAGTCCTGTTTACCAACTCCCCCTGATGTGCCTGGTTTGAACACATTTTAGTTAACATTCCAGCATAGGTCCATAACTCTTAATACCCACCACATACATCACACAAGGTTATTAGTAGTGAGTTATTAGTTTTCAAACAATATCTCACAAGGCATATTTTGTACAAAGATTATTACAATTGTGTGTAGGGTGTGACTATAGGGGTGCTTAGTGTTACAGTATGACTCACAATAATTAATAAAGAGCCTGCCTTCTATCTTACCCCTCTTATTTTAGTATTCCAAAAAATTTATTATGACACATTCTGTTCCCTAAATCCTTTCCCTATCTTCTGTTTCTTTTTGCCATTACAAATATGAAAACATATTTAATCTGCTGTCTGTTCATTCCCTCTTGGAAAAGAGGACACTAAGGGGGGATATGATAGAGGTATATAAAATCATGAGTGGTGTGGAGAAAGTGAATAAGGAAAAGTTATTTACTTGTTCCCATAATATAAGAACTAGGGGCCACCAAATGAAATTAATGGGCAGCAGGTTTAAAACAAATAAAAGGAAGTTCTTCTTCACACAGCGCACAGTCAACCTGTGGAACTCCTTGCCTGAGGAGGTTGTGAAGGCTAGGACTATAACAGGGTTTAAAAGAGAACTGGATAAATTCATGGAGGTTAAGTCTATTAATGCTATTAGCCAGGATTGGTAAGGAATGGTGTCCCTAGCCTCTGTTTGTCAGTGGGTGGAGATGGATGGCAGGAGAGAGATCACCTGATCATTACCTGTTAGGTTCACTTCCTCTGGGGCATCTGGCATTGGCCACTGTCGGTAGACAGGATACTGGGCTGGATGGACCTTTGGTCTGACTCAGTATGGCCATTCTTATGTTCTTATGCATTTCTGCCACTTATTCTTATTTAATTACATATTTTGCTGTTTTTAAAGCAAAACTGATTTTTTTTTCCACTTCAAAAGTAATTTTGGAAAATAAATATATGGTGGATATGGATTACAAGGGATGCATACATATCACAATATATAATTACATGATAGCTAAAATATGTGCATGTACTTTGTAATATGGATATTAGTTAAGAAAACTACAGAAATTCAGAAATCAAGAAATAGTTCCATCCTATTGTATTGTTTAAAAATCCTCTAAAGGAAAACAAACTTGAAAGCCATGTGTACAAACTTAATTTCAGTCTTGAACAGGGGTGTGCACAGGAATAAAAATTTGATGGGTTTTGGAGGGGCATGGTCTGTGTTCCTGCTGCGGCACTGGGACCAGAGGATCTGTCAGCTCCCCCTGGGGCCAGAGAAGCTCACTCTCCCCATGGGCCCAGCGGAGCAAGCTCTCCCCGCAGCGGCCCTGGAGCTGGAGGAGTTCTGTGCCTACACCGATTATTGAGGGAGCTCATGTTCCTGCTTACCACTCCCCCTTGTGCACACCCCTGATCTTAAACATCATCAATTCAGAGTAACTCTAGTGATCTTCATATAGTTTTGAAAATATTTTAGAACAAGCTGTTGTTTCTTACTTGAAATTTGTAATCTCCTTTAGAAATTCATGTACTTCACTAACAAACAATTAGTTGGTAGTATCTCGTATTTTTATTGAAGTCCCCATTGTTCCTACCAAGTGTTCCCGTCATCTAATGGATTCTATCACTCTCTTACCACTTTGGGGTACCATGAAAGTTGTTTTCCAACACCCTTGGATTCCACGTATTATGCCTTGTGAAACAACCTCTGAAATTCAAGCCTTTAATCTCGCTGTGCTTGTTCCCCATATACAAAATGGGTAAAATACGCCTCTACGTTACTCATGTGTTGTGAAAGAAATTCATTAATACTTGTGAGGCATTCAGATACTATGGTATGCGGGTCAGATAAAATTACCAAAGTTGCTTTTTTGTATGTAATCTTTTAATTGATTTCTTATGTGCAGAACAACAAAAAATAATTAAATATATGAATTTACGCTATAGAAATAACTTTTGCTAAGTGATAAGTACAATTTATGATCTATGAAGGGCATGCAGAAATATTTAAGAATCAGGAAGATTAATTGTGATGAAATAGTAATATCATTAATACAAGGTTCCAGGTTAAATATATTTGGAAGAAATTTGTACATATAGTTTCAGTCAGACAATAGTTTCCTCTCTTAAAGGTGGTGATAAGCTTTGATACTCATGTAAATAGCTGAGAACTGAATTAGTCTTGATTTTGTTGAGTGAGCATTGATCCAGTCTAGTTTTCAGAATTGAGGTAATCGGCGAAAGTGAAATATGTTGCATAAAATTTTTGTCTTGTCTTTGTAGATAGAAAGTACAGTTAAGAGAACTATAATACTCAAGGTGCTTGAAAATTTTGGCCTACTGGTTTCAAACTAGTCTTAAATCTGGAATGTAGGCTATGATTTTCTAAATTCTAGCATAAAGTTAGGCTCTTAAATAAGTGATCTGATTTTCCAAAATACTAAGCACACAACAACTTCTACTGAACTCAGTGAGAGCTGTTGGCTGCTCAGACCACTGGAAAATCAAGCCACTTATTTAGGAGCCTAGAATAGATTTAGAAGCCTAAAGTTAGGATTCTATTTTTAAAAATCTTGACCTTAAGCTCTTCACTAAGTCTGGCAGGAATAAAAAGTGCCAAAATTAATGAGATTATAGAAATATTATAGACTTCTGTTTAGCAAATAGTCATTAGAATGCAGTCGGATAAGACAGTTAAAGAATCACCTAGATCCTCAGATCTCAGAAGCCATCCTTCTTTTGAAGACAATAGACATTCGCCTCACATGACTGAGTTTGCCCCATCCTTCGTGACTTGGGCGTTGTCTAGTGAGTTTATTAACACTCATCTGCATCATATTCCAAATCTCATTGGTAAGCACCAACAATGTGCTTATTAAGGAAGACATGAAATAAGGAAAATCTCTGCCCCAAAGAACTTCTAGTATATTGTAAGAGAGAGAAGGCACAACACAGTGAGAAACACAGAAGAGGGAATAATGTAGAGGTGAGGAGTTTTATTTTCATTTATTTTTTAAATGTTGGTTAACTACTTGTGGGCACTGCATCAGGAGCCCCATGTTTGATGGTCGAGGGGTCTTTCCTATAAAAAAAAAATAGCTAGGTCAGTCTCATGCCTCTTATTGATTATACCATGCATGATGTCCTTCTCCTACTCACTCTAATTCCCAGTTATTCAGTACTTGGGCCTGGTGCTCTTTTGCAAAGTGCATTCTTCAGGCAAGAGTACAGGAACAGTAATGATAAATACATAGAGAGAAATCAAAAGAGGGGGGGGAAGGCTAAAGGAATAGCCACGTGTAGAGGACGTGCTGCTAAATGATATCAAGTTCATGTGTCTACAGGCTTTGTCTTCACTAAATTTAATTGTGTTAAACATAATTGTGATGAGTTAGCTGACATGGTCATCTTCTGTATCATGTCAGCTAGTCATGGTTAAGCCTTGTCCCAGCTAGGTTTGGCATTGTCATCTAATTAGATTCCTCACAATTTTATTACGAATACTAAGATTTCCTAGTGATGGTAAGCTGTGTGTGAAATATGTTCTTGGAAAATCTTTGGCTAATGTATCTTAATAAGAAAGTGAACTTTCTAAAATCAGTTAAATAAAGATTTTCTAAATTTCTTATGTTACACAGCAAAGCTCTCCTCAGCCATGGTAATTATGCTTTGAGATGCTACTTCTGATAAATCAACTACACTTCCTTTTACGTAATTGTGGTAATCATCTATTTTAGACTTTTTTCAACTTCCCTATTTGGTGTAAAATATTTTCTCTTTCATTATTCGTTTGTGGCTTAAAACCACATTGCTAATACAATCCCAAATGTGATCACCTTGGAAAAATGTAACAGTAGATGCAGAATTTCCCCTTCTTCCCATCACTTTATTATAAAGATAGCTGCATAAATGCAGTAAAATATCAAGTTAAGTGTATAGAGAATTTGAGGAAATGTAACAAAAAAACCAAAACAAACCCAGTAATCATGTGGCTCGTGATGACTCAGCCTAACTTTGTTCCTCTTTTCTGAAAACAAAGTGTTCAAGTAAAATATTCACCCAGATAGTACCCCCTTTATTTTTGGAAGGCTTGAAGATATGCAAGCATGTTTCAGCTTGTTTTTTTCATTCTGTTTACTTCTGGATTCACTGAATCACAAGGAAAAAAGCTGCTTTGCAGATCCTCAGATGTAGAAATATCCTATTCCTTTTGTGGTAAGTAAAGGATTGTTTTATTTTCAGTGGTGTTTGCACAAGAATGGATATCCTCTCAGCAAACACTTGTCTTCCTTTCTCTTGTATTTGCCTCTTTGAGGAGTCCAGAAAGATAAAGAAATGATCCACTAGAGATTTAAGAATAATTTTGCTCTTTTTCAGTAGTTTGGGTGTATATATTTTTCTGGTATTCTGCAATTTCTGTATGATAGTAATTACACTGTGCATCCATAGATATTACCACAGTCCATGTTGGGGAAGGTATGGGGTGGGAGAGAGGTTAGCTTTTCTGATCAGGACAGGCATGTGTGTTGGTGACTTTGGGAAAACTTAAAAGACAAATTTCAATGTGCTTCTCCAGTGCTGTGATTAATCAAGTTGGACAAGAAATGCAAGAAATTTACTGTGAGATAGATTTTCATAGAACTTGAAGTTTAGCTGTATGGAAAATAGGAACACTTCATGTGAGTTCCTATTGGCCCTGGAAACTGGTGAAACTGTGAGACAGCTAACAAAGTACAAGTTGAAAAAGAAATTGGGGAGGGAGGGCAGTTTTCCACTTTGCTCTTAATTGTTTCTCCTCTTTTCCCCCTACTCCTTTGCTGTGGTACATAGGCTCTAATTTAGGCCATGATCTGGCACTGAATCACCCAAAAGGAACCCCACTGATGTCAACAGAACTCTGTGTGGGCAGAGGAGTCCGCTCACATGGTGCTTGGTGCAGGATCAGGGCCTTAGACTGTACATTCTACAGGGCAGGGATCATGTCTTGTACAGTTCCATACACATCACACGTGTTGTATTATTAGTAAGAATGAGCTGTAACCTAAGACAGAGAGAGAATATTTGCTGTTACAACTGCTTTGCATTTATTTTCTTTTTGTTAAAATGTTAAGAAGTGCCTATGCTTGAGCTTTCGGCTCCCTGACAATACAATTTACAATCTCTTAGGAATATCAGCCAGCAGCATAGTACAGTAAGAACAGTTAGCATAGCAGCCAGTAAATACCACAGTACATTATACCCCAACTATTCCATATCCTCAGCATTCCCCAGATACTCCATCAGATTACGTTTTCATCATGGATAAAATAGTACATCATGTCCTGCAAAGACAGTACAAGTAAACTAACCTGACATGATTTCGGTCATTAAAAGAAAAGTATTGAACTGGATTCCCTCTAAAATGTGAAATAATAGGCTTTCCAACACTGAAAAGCCAGTGCATTTTGTACTATATCCTGTATTTTACACTGACATCTGCATCTTGTAGAAAGTACAGCAGTGGTCACTCAGAAAACAAACCATGGTACAGAATAATCTACTAAGGTTCCATTACATTGGAAGCCATGCTAATGACAACCAAGTTCTAAGACAGTTTCACTGACCAGTGTGGATGGGGATATTTTTGTCTGACAATCGTGTTAATAGCCTCCCTTCAGCGATAGTGTGGAAAATGCATGTCTTCAAAACATACATAACTACAACAGCGTGTGTTTGTCACAAATGTCCTCAACCCACTTAACCTACGGTTTTTAATACTTAATTTCAAAAGTGGAATGATGTTATTTCTGCCTCTAAGAAGGCATCTAGAAGGATCATTTACAAACATTTTTTGATGGAGAGTGCTATTCATGCTGACTTTATTACATATTTTTTAATTTAGATTCTATGGACCATGTTTTCTTCCTTGGTATAGTCCCTTGTTCCTTTAGTGAAGGTCGGTGGAAAATTACTCTTTTATGGATTCCAAGTAAGTCACTTTTTGTTATTTCCATCAAATTTGGGGGATTAAATTCTGTATTTGCACGAGGATAGGTCACTTCTATCTCTAAACCTCTATTCTAAATGAGAAGGCTATTTAGGGGAAATTTTTCATGTTTGAACATGGAAAGATAAATCATGATGATATACAAAGAACCTGATTTTCTAACACATTTATGTAAAGATGTACGCACTAAAATGTGACTCACTTGTGCATGCAATTACCATCCATCATTTTACACACTAATAAAGTAATTGTGTGTGCAAATTGTCAGTTAGACAAACAATTGCCATTTGCTCATGCAGTTACTCAATTTATCATTCACGACTATTGTGCATAAATTAGGCACACAATTGCTCACGTACAATTTAGAAAACTGGGCTCAAAGTATATTCCTGCATTAAATGCCAAACTCAAATCAATCTTCATTATGGAGCCTTGACTGGTGCCTCAATAATATGAAAAACATTAAAAATACACAACAAAGTTTGGTCCTTAGAACTTACACTTCATAACTGAATAAGATGGAGTGACTGTTTATAGGGAAAGAAGAGACTTTTGACAGATGCTATATGTGCTAGGAGGAGAGTGGAAGTGCCAGGAGAGTGCCTGTTCCTATGTGTCTGAGATTTTCCTCATTCTACTCAAGACCCTGTCTAAACTAGAAAAATAGATTGCATTTAAAAATGTGTTAGCTAACACATTTTAACTCACAATTTTGAACGCTAGTGTAGATAGGATTTAACACCTTTAAAAATGTGTTCGCACATTGTCGTCTACCCAAGGCCCTTCATGGCATGATTCAGTGTCACCCAGCAGTCCCCTCATAGGGGGTATGTGATCTTGGGGGATCTTTTCAAAGGGAGAGAGACACAGGGCCTGCTACAACCAGTACCATACCTCCTCTGTGTAATGATCACCTCCTGAGTTTCCTCTTTTTAGCAGCAGCCACCTTCTTTAGGCAGTTGAGATGCTGAATGTAGCACCTGATTCCTGCAGAAGTACAGATAAGACTGCTGTGTGAAGATAGAGTGCTACTGTAGCCGAGGAGAAAAAGGAATTGAAGTCTTCTACCAATTCATTGAGCTACCTGATTAAACAGAAGGAGAAGCAACCCAGTGTCCAGATTGTGGGCATCCCAAGAAGAAGGAACAGTTTTATAACTTAATTAAAAGCATTCCCCCACAAAGTAAAATTCTTGATTAATTTTAGTTTACACTCTGACTTAGACAGTATATATATTTATTAATAATTTTCCTGGCTCTGCTATTCCACTTTGTGTCTTTATAAATACCTAAAAAGTAGCACCAGACAGATGTTCTTTGCTTCCACAGTGCCTTTCATTCAAGTATATAAAATGGGGGTGGGTGAGGGTGATGATATTTAACTTGTGGGGTTGCTGGATTCAATTAATTTATGTTCATACATCACTTTGCTGAATTGGGGGCTACAGTTTTTTATATTTTCAATGTAATTAAGCATGCATCTAATTTTAATCACCTGTGTAGTTTGTTAACTTCAGTGGAACAACTTGGGTGCATATGTCTAAGCACTGGAGATGGTTGAAAACTTTCCATATTTCTCTTGGATGGAAAATGGCTTTTCAGTTATAACAGATTTCTTTCAGTGGAAACTCCAATTTTCATTTAATGTTTTTTTTGTCCAAAAACTTTGAAAATTTGCCATTTTAAACCAAATTCACACCCCCCCCCCCATTTTTTTTTTGGTGTTTCGACAACACCCTCCAAAAAATCTGAATAATTGTTTTTTGTGGGGAGTGAAGAATAATTTCCCAACCAGTAGCCACATACTTAAACACCTTGCTGAGTTGCAGCCTATGTGAGTACTAAGTTTAATATTCTAGTCACCATTAGTATGCATGATTCTCACCTCATGTAGGGAGTGAATGTGTTTTGTGGAGATTTAATCAGTTAATGTTTTGCTTATTTTTTATAGGGAGTGATATAATCTTTTTGGAGGGCAGCATGGATTTATGGTATGATGCTGCAAATGTATTTCAAGGGAAAGAAGTTATTTGCCATGGATTTGATGATGACTATTCATTTTGTGGAACTCTGAAGGGAGGTAAGCATAAACTTGGAAGTTCTCCTTTGCCAAACAGGGAACAGAACCCTGCTAGCTACAATCCTGTTTAAACGTTGTTGCTGGCAGGTTTGTTAGAAAGCTGTTTAACTGACCAGCACGGACAGGGATATTTCTGTGTCTGTGAATAGCTCTAGATGATGATATAAAACCATGCTAACCACAGCCAGTTTTTGCGGGCCCCCTAATTCGGGGGACCTAGAAAAGTAAAGGAGAATTTCTGCACAGGCTACCATTGATAGCACTAGAGACACCACAAATTTCATACCAGCTGGTTGCCTCTAACTGAGCCAGTGCATCTGCTGGGCAGCCAGAAGGGGGCAGCTCAACAGCAGTAAAGGCCGCATGATTCAGTAGCCTAAGCAAGGGACTGAGGGCAACTAGCAAGAGACTAATTCTAGCTATAACACAGACTCTTTTTGGCATTGTTCAAGTCACGCAGGCCAAAGCTTTCAAACTTGAGCACCTAAATTTAGGCAACTAAATCCAGAGGAACTAAGAGTCTGCGGCTCTTTCTGATGTCAGTGGGAGCTGCATTTGTTCAGCACTTCTGAATATCGATTTAGGGGTGGGTGTGTGTGTGTACACACACACACACACACACACACACCCCTAAATCGATATTCAGAGGTGCTGAGCAAATACACACACACACACACACACCCCCCCAAGGTTAAAACTTTTGGCTTTAACCTCCCTGGGCTTCAATTTCTACATCTGTAAAATGGGGATAATATTGTTTACCTGCCTCACAAAGAATAAATTACATTGTTAACATTTTTTAAATGTCAGGCAAGTCTCAAACTTTGCCAGAATGCACATGCAGACCTTACAGACCCTAGGAACTATAAACGCCCCTAGAACCCCAATTTATTTGGACAATTGTCCCTTGTAAACTTCTCTAAATATTGGTAGCACTACAAAGACCTCAGCACAAGTAGCAGGGCTCCAAATCTTCTGCACTGGGGTGCGGGGGGGAAGGATGTGACCTAAAGACACCCCGTCACACCACACAAACATACACAATTAAATTTATTATGGTTAGGGTAGTACCAACAATATGCTAGGTACTAGCCAAACATATAACGTGAGTCATGATGCAGTCTCAGACTCAAAGAACTCAAAATACAAGAGTACAAGCAATGAAGGATGAGGAATAAATCATGCAATCAACATTTGCCTTTAAAAAAAAAAAAAAAGAATATCTGCTACTCCCAACCAATCCTCAACCTAACTATTATTTCAGGCTAATCCTTTGAAGGCATCATGGTAGGAGTAGGTTTGGAGGAGGTGAGGGTGGTGGCCTTATGGTTTAATTCAGTTTACCAAGAGGGAGGTGTGACAGAATGTGCAGAGATGGTTGTGGGAGAGGCAGATAAATGTGTTAAAGGTGGCATCATTGACAGAGCAAAGGGAGCTGGGGATGAAGGTGTCAGAGACAAGTAGATTAGTAGAGGGGCAGACTTATATAGCGTCAGTTACATTTTGAATGTATGCACTAATGATCTCCAGACCACTGACACAAGCCAGACAAATTTCCTAGTTGCATTCTGCACTTTAAGGAAAACCTAAATAGAGTAAGAAATAAGGTCTCTATCCAACTCCCTCTGAAGTCAATGGAAATTTAACTGGCATGGTAACTTTATCATTGTTAAGGACCAAGAATAAATAACCACTTCTTTTATAACTGTCCCTATTTTGCAGAGACGGTCAATACGACGTTTGAACTTAGCGGTTTAAAGATGCAATTGCCGAAGGTACTCACTAAAGTATATATACACTATATCTAATATATATGTTAAAGGTTACAAAAATTAGCAAAATAGATTGCTTACATGTATACTTCCCCTGAAAATAGTATTGCACCAAAACTGTATACAACAACTTCGTTATGAAATTTTTGTTTTTTTCTTACCTCAGGAATGACTGTACTTGAGTGGTAGATGAACTCAAGTTGTCCCTCTATATTATAGTTTTCTGAAAACTTTATTTTAAGAAATAAAATTAGCACAGGTGATATAACAAGTCTAATGCAAGCAAACAAACAAATCATTCTTAACATATTGGAAGGATAAGGGATATTGTGTAAATAAGAAAACGAACTGCCACTATAGAACATAAGAATGGCCATACTGGGTCAGACCAAAGGTCCATCTAGCCCAGTATCCTGTCTTCCAACAGTGGCCAATGCCAGGTGCCCCAGAGGGAATGAACAGAACAGGTAATCATCAAGTGATCCTTTCCCTGTCACTCATTCCCAGCTTCTGGCAAACAGAGGCTAGGGGCACCATTCCTGCCCATCCTAGCTAATCCATTGATGGACCTATCCTCCATGAATTTATCTAGTTCTTTTTTGAAAAAGAACTATAGACAAAGGGATTAATGTGTGTATCACTCTAATGACCCTATATGTTCCTTATTAACATTTGGTGGTTTACATTAAGTAGGTACCATCCCACCTATTTCCTTGTCTTCCAACTATAACCATCTCATTCCATCTTTCAGGTTCTCTCTTCCCCCTCCCTTACTGCCCGCAAAAATAACTTCCTCTTCCTTGTTCTCTAGATGGCGTCCTTCTCACTTCAGATATTCTCTCTTTTCCTCTTCTCCCTATTTCCAGGTCACTCTTCCATGTCTCTTTTTCTCCTCTTCCCCATTTCCAAGTTCCCCTTTGTCACACAGAGACAGTGCAGAAGTACAGGTGACAATACCGTGACCCCCCTACAATAGCTTTGCAATCCCCTTTTTGGTCAGGACCTCCAGTTTGAGAAATACTGGGTCTTAAGGGCTTTACATGTTTACATTTTGCCATTTTAAAATACATATTCATGGTTTGTTACAACACCATAAAATTTAAGATTTAAATACCTGAAACCATGAAATTCAAGATTTTTAAAATGCTGTGACTGTGAAATTTACAAAAATGGATGGTGATTTGGTAGGGCCCTAGTTATTGTGGATTCAGACTTATGTGACTTAGCCAGCATTACACAGAAACTCTGTGGCAGAGGCAGAGAGAAAACTGAGTTCCCCAGTGCAGCATTGAACTGCCTTAACCACAAAACCACATGGAATCATAGAATATCAGGGTTGGAAGGGACCTCAGGAGGTCATCTAGTCCAACCCCCTGCTCAAAGCAGGACCAATCCACAACTAAATCATCCCAGCCAGGGATTTGTCAAGCCTGACCTTAAAAACCTCAAAGGAAGGAGATTCCACCACCTCCCTAGGTAATGCATTCCAGTGCTTCACCACCCTCCTAGTGAAAAAGTTTTTCCTAATATCCAACCTAAACCTCCCCCACTGCAACTTGAGACCATTGCTCCTTGTTCTGTCATCTGCCACCACTGAGAACAGTCTAGATCCATCCTCTTTGGAACCCCCTTTCAGGGAGTTGAAAGCAGCTATCATATCCCCCCTCATTCTTCTCTTCCGCAGACTAAACAATCCCAGTTCCCTTAGCCTCTCCTTATAAATCATGTGTTCCAGTCCCCTAATCATTTTTGTTGCCCTCCGCTGGACGCTTTTCAATTTTTTCACATCCTTCTTGTAGTGTGGGGCCCAAAATTGGACACAGTACTCCAGATGAGTCCTCACCAATGTCAAATAGAGGGGAACAATCACGTCCCTCGATCTGCTGGCAATGCCCCTAATTATACAACCCAAAATGCCATTGGCCTTCTTGGCAACAAGGGCACACTGTTGACTCATACCCAGCTTCTCATCCACTGTAACCCCTAGGTCCTTTTTTGCAGAACTGCTGCCTAGCCATTCGGTCCCTAGTCTGTAGTCTATGGGATTCTTCCCACCTTTTCTCTTCCTACAGTTCCCTTCCTCATTCACACCTTCCAATTTTTGCACTACATAAGGCAGGTATCCTACAGACAATAGTCTCCTTTACTCACAAACCTGCTCCACCATTAGAGCAGGCCCACCAGTGACCACATGAGACCAGGATCCTGTGCAAAAAATATGTGATCATGTAATTAAAGGCTGCATCATAATACATATGCACAAAAAGGCAATTTACAGGTAATCTTAATTCTTCATTTCCTAACATCTGAGTGCTTGATGTTGCAACCTTAATAAGGTCCTTTTAACACAGTGGTTTTTTAATGTAATTTCCCAAGTTTTTTAAAAACTTAACTGAAAAAACAGAAATCTCATCGTACTGACACCCACATTAGTCATCAGCAAGGTCGGACCCTTTAGATCCACCACGCAGACCTCTGCCACTTGAGCAAATGGAGTAACTGATAGCAGTAGTAGGTTGCCATTCTCTATGTGGACCAACACTAGAACTGATTAGACAGACACTTTGCCAGTGAGTTTCACAGCTTTTTGCTGACAGCAGTGGAGTTTTGAGACTCAAGAACTGGTTTCCATTCCAGGCTCTGGAGGGGAGTGTGTTCTGATGGTCTCTTTCTGTCTCTGTTTTCTCCCAAGCCTGATTCCTTATGCCATTCTTAACTCCAGCCTATCCTGTGCCAGACCTTTCTCCCCACTCCCTGGGCTCCTCATCCTAGTCTTCTCCCCCCGAGTTTCTGGGCTGAAAAGTGGCAACAAGATTGTGTGGTTTTTTTCTTTCTTTGTTTTAGGGAATATATATGATTCTTTTAAGATTATTCTCTGGTCCTTCTGAGAAGAACTTGTTCCTGTGTATGAATGTCACCTTGTTAATAAAATAGGATGGTTAAGGAATTTCAGAATAAGATGATTGCTTCAAATCATCGCGGAACACAAGAACTGCTGCTGCAAGGAACTGGAATTTTATCACTGAAATAATAAACAGACTGATTTTGCATGGGTACGAATGCAAAATGCACTTTACTATACGCATAATTATAAGGAAGAAGGATAGTCTCATCCATTCATATACTTGCTATAATCAAATGGCCAGCCAACTTGTGCTAAATTTCTTTGTGAAAATTAGGTACAAATGCATACTGTTTAATCTACAGAATGACCCTGAAATGGTGTCGTAGTTACAAATGTATTTCAATTATACCTCTTGTGTTATGCAGAATGTGTGTATTTCAGATTCTGCTAAACTAAGACAAGACAAGAATGTTTGCCAGAATTTATTTGATATAAAAGAAAACCCTGTGTATTCTCTTGTTCATTCTGTCTGTTTAGCTTCAGTAGCTATTCTATTCTCAGTCATTTATTTGCACCACCACACATAACAGTGAAGTGAAAGGCTTTTTAACATGCCAAGACAGGAGTTCAGGGATCTTTGGTTATCTGGCAGCAGTTGATGGTGTTAATAGCATCTGAAACAGAGTGGGCACTGGGCAGCAGTGTTCACTGCTTACGCAGCTTGAGTAGAGCTGCCTTAAGGCAAACCAGTGTCCTAGGCACAACCCACTGATGTGGTCCTGGCCCCTGCTTGGGGTGGTGGTGGCAGGATTATCCACACAAGCCCTCCCCTGGGATGGCAGGGGGCCTGCTACTGTTCTTCAAGTGGGCAAGCGATGACTTCTTCTTCAACCCACAGCCAATCTCTGGCAGGCCTGGGAGCAGGGTGCCCCAGCCTGTTGCTGCTATTCTTTAGGTGGCCAGTGCCTAGCCTCCCTCACCACCTGAGCAGTGGGCCCTCTGTGAAGAGGTACTTTATGTCAGCCCAGCATAGGTCTCCGTGTGGTGCCAAGAGCCCTCTGTGGGTTAGTGGTGTCAGAGGGAACCAGACCCACAGACAAAGCTCTCTCTTTGGGAAGGGTGGGTGTGGTGACCTTTTCTCACAGGACCACAATTCCTGAAAGTTGGGGGACTTAATGTCATCCTCAGGGACCTTGTTTTGAACCATCCTTTCCCTCCAGCCAAAGAGGAGTAGCAGAGGAGACAGCAGTAGCAAGGTGGCCCAGCCGTGGGCTATGCCCTCCCTCCGTCCTGGTCCATCAGGGAAACATGGGAGGAAGCCAGGGTTCTCCTCCTCTCCCTTGGTCACTAGAGAAGGAGTAACAATGACAGACCAGGGAGGAGGGAGATCCTGATGTGCAAGAGGAGCAGCCTACTGCATTGATAAGCAGGCCCCTCTTCCCTTGGCCCAGCTGGAGAGCGAAAGCCAGGATTGTAGTGGCAAAGGCTGTCTTCCACACTAGTGAGGACCCCCACCCAGGAGCTGCTGCAGGAGCAGCAGGGTTTTGGTCCTTCCATGCCCCCAGCTAGGATTTCTTTCCCCATGAGTTGCTGTGAAGTGGCTGTGGTGGTCTGAACTGCCTCCCCACTGGAGATTGTGGTGACTACTGCTTTGGTCCACCATCCTCAGGATCTTCTACTGCTTGGGGTGGGGCCTTGGTCCAGTCAAGTGTGTTTGGGCAGCAGAGTCTTGCAGACTCCCTGGTTCTTGTAGGTGTAAGCAGGGTCTGAATGAAGCTCTCCGTGGATGAGCTGGGGGAAAAATATTTCAGGACCAGACTATGTTTACATGAACACACCTACTCTGCCTAGGTATTCAGCACACAAAGCCTTGTTGCCAAAGTGATCAATTTTGGCTGGTGGGGGGTTACAAATCACTTTGTATGCAGAGGTAATTAAATGTTTTTATCCTGGATTGTATGAGTAAAGAGCAGCAGAACTGTACTGAACACACCCAGATTGACGGGAGTACAGTCAGCTGAACTACACTCGCTAAGCAAGGGGTAGGGATGCCAAATCCCAGTGGGGGGGGGGGAGGGGAGAGAGAGAGAGAGGGGATAGGTGCTCCTAGCTGGTGGTGTAGGCTTTGCCTAAGAGTCCTAGATGCCATTAGACCTTCCCCCCTCAATTGTTTAAAGACAGCAGATTAGATTCAATGGGAGAGTCCTTTGTTTTGTCGCTAGAGCTGAAATGACTGATAACTAGGTCTAAGTGCTGAGACTCAGACCTGCTGTGGGGCCGTGTTTCAGTGAAAGAGACTGCCCACCCTGCACTAGCAGTGAGGTTCCATGGTAACTGGTGAAATCACTGAGAGCTGGGTTAAGTGATGGGACATGGCAAAGGTTGCAGTAGAGAGGCGGGTGATTGCACAGAAAGTGACAGCAGAGCGGCCAATGGCAGCGGAGTGAAGGATGGCACAGCAGTGGTAGCAGGCAGCAATGCAGAGTGAACAGCAGTGGTGGATTAGCCACTAGGCCAATGGGGCCCGAGGCGAGGGGCCCGGCCAATTGGAGGGCCCCCGGAAAAATGTGCACCCCTGCACCCTGACCCGCTCCGCCCAGTGCTCCTGCCAGGGAGCTTGCCCTTCTCCATCTGCCTGTCACTCCTGCCAGGAGTGGGGTTGGGGCGCAGGGACTTGCCCTGGCCTTCCTGTGCCCTGACTCCACTCCCCAGCAGGAGTGCCGGGCGGGAACAGCAGGTCAGGATGAGGGGGCACACATTTTTCTGGGGGCCCCCAATTGGCCAGGGCCCCTGTTGGCCCGGTGACTAATATATCTTTTATGGTTAAATTCCACAGGTCATCTTGCCGTCTGTATTTTCACAATAAATAGTTTAGGGCTAACTCCTGAAGATTGTAATCAGACAAGATCACTACTGACTTTGATGGGAACTTTGCTGGAATAAGGACTAGAGGATTTTGTCCAAGGTGGACCAAAGAGGATTTCAGTTCACCTTAAAGTTGCTTAATGATTCTACATCACATAGTGATCCTTAGGAAATTAACAGGAACATTGTCTTAAAATACGGTATGATTTGGATGTTTCCTCTCTGCACAGTCCAATACCAGGCTTTTGTTAGGCTAGATTCTCAGTCAGATGTTCCCTAATGAGTTAACTTTGGGGATTTTGTAGCACATATTCTGTGGAACAATAGAAAATTCTGTGTTAAAGCTGTAAACTGATTAATAGCCACTAGGCTGTGCTGTATCTCACAGATTACTTTCAACTCCTTCCAGAGTAGCAGCTGTGTTTGTCTGTATCCGGAAAAAGAACAGGAGTACTTGTGGCACTTACCGGTTTTTCAATGTTATGATTCCTGGACACAAATCTGACATCAGGAACCATAACGTTCAAAAACCGGTAGGAGAACACTTCAACCTCTCTGGCCACTCAGTAAAAGACTTAAGGGTGGCAATTTTGCAACAGAAAAGCTTCAAAAACAGACTCCAATGAGAAACTGCTGAGCTTGAATTAATATGCAAATTAGATACCATTAACTTGGGTTTGAATAGAGACTGGGAGTGGCTGGGTCATTACACGTATTGAATCTATTTCCCCATGTTAAGTATCCTCACACCTTCTTGTCAGGTGTCTCAATGGGCCATCTTGATTATCACTACAAAAGTGTTTTTCTCCTGCTGATAATAGCTCATCTTAATTAATTAGCCTCTTACAGTTTGTATGGCAACTTCCAACTTCTCTGTATGTGTATATATCTATATATCTTCTTACTATATGTTCCATTCTACGCATCCAATGAAGTGGCTGTAGCCCACAAAAGCTTATGCTCTAATAAATTTGTTAGTCTCTAAGGTGCCACAAGTACTCCTGTTCTTTTTTCAACCTCTTGCCGACTACTACATAAACTATCAGCAGATATAGACGAGCAGAATTAAAGTTTTTACTTCTAGCTTACAGCAGGCGGTCAGCTTTTTCAAACTGGGTGCCAAAAAAAGCATTTTTGCACAGTTGTAACCACTCCATTTAGATATTGGGCCCCAGCAAATTTTAGTTGGAAAATCTGAAACAAAAGTCACAAAGAATCGCTAGACAGTGTAACAAACAGAGGTGAAGGACTAATGGAGGACAGACATCATAATTACTTCAGAGCTGTAACGATGAAGAATTTATGCTTGCATTAAATTCTGCAGACACTAACAGATTGTACAAACAGTTCTTATTTTATGTCTGAATAGAGCTATTGGAAATTAAAGTTGGTTTCCTTTGAATTTATTCTATAAACAAACAAAAAAAGGACTCAGAAAATCTGGTAATTGATGTCTGCCTTACTATATATGTTTATCTTCATTTTGAACTTTACAATTTGCCCGATGAACGTTTCTAGTGATTATCTGAAATCTAATACTAAAGTCACAGAAGTGTTCAGGGACCATTGTCACTGAAACTGTTTTGAGGATTATTTATTTTATCTCAAGGCAGTTTAGCTTATGCTTGGAATGTTTTCAGATACTTAAAAAAAAAAAATTTAGAATGAATATGTTCTGATCATTAATGTAGTACATATCCAACAGTTGACAGAAGCTAATAAGTGATGGGAAATAAATAAAGATCTTTACGCATCAGATTTTTGTTAGCTTATGTGGTAAAGACCTTGTAGATGTTGGAGCTTTGTAGTACAGATATGTGGAAATAGGAAGTCTGTAGCTGAATGCTTATGATTATATATGCTAACAGACAGAATCCTCAATATATGCAGAATACTTGAGCCCCAACTGGTAAATAAGACACATTGGAGACCTTTCTAAGAAATTTTCAAGATATCTTCAGTATATGATCTAAGGTTGCCAGCTATTGTATCACTGATGTCCATGTCCTTATTTCTGTGTTTTATTGTTACACTATAGGCCAAATCCTGTCTTCAGTTGCACCTGGGTTACCCTGAAGTCATAACTGACGTCCATATAGAGTTCATGGCATAACTGAGGACAGAATTTGGTCCTGCATATCTTAGTGTATGTCTACATTACAACTGCTACAGTGGCACAGCTATGGCGTCGCAGCTGTTGGCACCATACTGCTGATGTTTCCTACATCGACATAAAGAGTTTTTCCATTGTTGTAGTTAATCTACCTCTTCCATCGACCTAGCTGTGTCTATACCAGGGGTTAGGTCAACCTAATTACAGCACTCAGGGCGCAACATTTTTAACAGTCCTGAACGACATAGCTAGGTTGATCTAATTTTTAAGAGTAGACCAGGCCTTCTACTATTCTGATACACTCTGTGGTTCAAATCATGCCCTTGCTCCTCTCTAGAGTGGTAGGATGCAGAGCTCATAGACTTGAAGGCCACAAGGGGTCATCGTGATCATCTAGTCTGACGTCCTGTACATCGCAGGTCATAGAACCTTACCCCCACACTCTTGTAATAGGCCCATAACCTCTAACTGAGTTACTGAAGTCCTCAAACCTTGATTTAAAGACTTCAAGTTACAGAGACTCCAGCATTTACTGTAGATCAAAAGAGCCAGTGACCCGTGCCCCATGCTACAGAGAAAGGCAAAACCCATTCAGGGTTTCTGCCAGTCTGACATGGGGGAAAATTCTTTCCTATCCCCAGATATGGTGATCAGTTAGACCCTGAGCATGTGCGCAAGATCCACCAGCCACACCTGGGAAAGAATTCTCTGTAGTAACTCAGAGCCCTCCCCCTCTAGTGTCCCATCTCCAGCCATTGAATATATTTACTAATAGCAGTTGCAGATGAGCCATATGCCATTGAGGGCAATCTCAACGCAATTTAACTTATCAACTTAGTTTTTTTACCCCCACTACTCCCCTTGGAATGCTGTTCCAGAACTTCTCTCCTCTGATGGTTAGAAACCTTGGTCTAACTTCAAGCCTAAACTTACTGATGGCCAGTTTATATCCATATTTTCTTGTGCCAACATTAGCTCTTAACTTAAACAGCTCCTCTCCCTTCCTGGTGTTTATCCTGCTAATGTATTTATAGAAAGGAATCATATCTCCCTTCATCCTTCGTTTTGTTAGGATAAACAAGCCAAGTTCCTTAAATCTCCTTTTGTAAGGCAGGTTCTCAATTCCTCTGATCATCCAAATTAGCCCTTCTTTGCACCTGTTCTAGTTTGAATTCATCTTTCTTAAACATGGGAGTCCAGAATTGCACACAGGATTCCAGATGAGGTCTCACCAGTGCCTTGAACAATAGTAATAACACCTCCCTACCTTTACTGGCAATAGCTTGACATTAGCCTTTTTCATGGCCATATCATATTGACAGCTCAGATAAGCCCTTAGCAGCAACGTTCTGCCCAGCCTCTGCATGGGTGGCAAGAGGTAACCTGCCCCCTAACCTGCATGCACAGGACTAGACAGAATTTAGCTTGTATGTTTATCTATATAAAAACTTAAAAATATAAGGTAAAATTTGTATAAATTTGTAAAATTTGGGTAAAAAGGGCTCTGTATTGTAAAAAACAGACACAGACTTGTATATTAATGTAATTCATTTTAAAAAGTAGAACACAAGTGCTAAAGGAGACGTATATGTCATATGTAACTTTAACACTAACATTTTTGCTTTCTTGGAGTCAGTTATTTAAATATTTCTCTTTGCTTTGTTTTCTTTTACAAAAAGTAGGGCTGTTGATTAATTGCAGTTAACTCACGCGATTAACTCAAAAAAATTAATTGCGCTTAATCCAACTGTTAAACAATAGAATACAAATTGAAATGTATTAAATATTTTTGATGTTTTTCTACATTTTCAAATATATCTATTTCAATTACAACACAGAATACAAAGTGTACAGTGCTCACTTTATATTATTTTTATTACAAATATTTGTACTGTAAAAATGATAAACAAAAGAAATAGTATTTTTCAATTCACCTCATACAAGTACAGTAGTGCAATCTCTTTATTATGAAACTGCAACTTACAAATGTATTTTTTTTGTTACATACTGTACTCAGAAACAAAACAATGTAAAACTTTAGAGCCTACAAGTCCACTCAGTCCGACTTCTTGTTCAGCCAATCGCTAAGAGAAAAAGTTTGTTTACATTTTTGGGAAATAATGCTGCCCACTTCTTAATTACTTCACCTGAAAGTGAGAACAGGCATTCTCAGGGCACTGTTGTAGCCGGCAACGCAAGATATTTACATGCCAGATGCGCTAAAGATTCATATGCCTCTTCATACTTTGACCATCGTTGCAGAGGACATGCTTCCATGCTGATGATGCTCCTTAAAAAATAATGCGCTAATTAAATTTGTGATTGAACTCCTTGGGGGAAAATTGTATGTCTCCTGCACTCTTTTACCCTCATTCTGCCATATATTTCATGTTATAGCAATCTCGGATGATGACCCAGCACATGTTGTTTGTTTTAAGAACACTTTCACTGCAAATATGACAAAATACAAAGAAGATACCACTGTGAAATTTCTAAAGATAGCTATAGCACTCGACCCAAAGTTTAAGAATCTGAAGTGCCTTCCAAAATCTGAGAGGGATGAGGTGTGGAGCATGCTTTCAGAAGTCTTAAATGAGCAACACTCTGATGCAGAAACTACAGAACCCAAACCACCAAAAAAGAAAATAACCTTCTGCTGGTGATGGCTGACTCAGATGATGAAAATGAACATGCGTTGGTCCGTACTGCTTTGGATCATTATTGAGCAGAACCCGTCATCAGCATGGATGCCATGTCCTTTGGAATGGTGGTTGAAGCATCAAGGAACATATGAATCTTTAGCGCATCTGGTATGTAAATATCTTGCGACGCCGGCTACAATGGTGCCATGCAAATGCCTGTTCCCCCTGTCAGGTGACATTGTAAACAAGAAGCAGGCAGCATTATCTTCTGAAAATGTAAACAAACTTGTTTGTCTTAGCGATTGGCTGAACAAGAAGTAGGACTGAGTGGACTTGTAGGCTGTAAAGTTTTACATTATTTTATTTTTGAATGCAGGTTTTTTGGGTACATACAAGTGTAGAATTAAGTTCAAATGCCATGATAAAGAGATTGCAGTACAGTACTTGTATTAGGTGAATTGAAAAATACTATTTCTTTTGTTTTTTACAGTGCAAATATGTGTAACAAAAATAAATATAAAGTGAGCACTGTACACATTGTATTTTGTGTTGTAATTGAAATCAATATATTTGAAAATGTAGAAAACATCCAAAATATTTAAATAAATGGTGTGCTATAGGTGTTTAATTGCGATTAATTTTTTTAATAGTGCGACAGCCCTAACAAAAAGTTTTTCTCTACTAGACAGTGTAGGTCTGGCTTTGACATGAACCCTAACAGAAAATACTCTCAGAATCTCATCGTTTAACCTCTTCCCCTTTTAAGCTTTCTGGTCTGCAAAGCTCCACATTAGGGACCCATCGAAGTCCATTCCAGTTAGATTTAGGTGAACTTGTTCAGACCAATTACAAACTGATCTGAAGTCTTTCCTGTCCTTCAGCTTAGAGGTTTTGAAAACTTTGGTCGAGTTTTTTTTCTCTTGTCCCTCTTCATGTCTTGGCTCTTTTTTGGACCAGAAATTGAATTGTGCAAATTCTATGAAAAAAAGCTAAGGCAGGTGAGGTAATATCTTTTATTGGTCCAACTTCTGTTGGAGAAAGGTACAAGCTTTTGAGCTACCCAGAGCTCTTCTTCAGGTTTGGGGAAGGAAATCAGAGTGTCTGAGCTAAATACAAATTGGGACAGATTAAGTATAAGGGGTAATGCATGTTGTAGGAAGCCTCTTCAAATAAACTGGACAACTGAGGGTTGGATTTTATGCAAAAGGGGTTTGAAGTGGGCAATTAAGGGTTAGCAGATTGTGAGGTGTTTTACAAGTTGTTGTAATGAGACATAAAACCAGTGTCCCTATTGAGTCCATGTTTTTTAGCATTTATTAGAGTTATGAATTTAAGTTCCCAGGCTCGTCTTTTGAAGGTGTTGTGCAGGTTGTATTTCAGGACAAGTACTGAGAGATTACATATAGAGTGACTGTTTGTTTGTGAAAAGTGTTTGCCACTGGGTGATATGGTGCTTTAGTCTTCTATCACTTCTATGTGCAAGTTCATTCGAGAGCATAGTGATTGTCTCGTTTCACCCACTAGTTCTTATTGGGATATTTGATGCATTGAATGAGGTATACTATATGTTGTGATAAGCATGTGTAGGACTCGTGAATGTTGAAAGGTGACTTGTGTAGGACTCATGAGTGTTGAAAGGTGAGAGCGCTAAGTTTCCTCTGAGCTGCGCTGCTGTGCAGCAGGCTATCAAGGGCCGCACAGGTGGGGAGATGCGCTCCTCCCCCGGCTCAGCCCAGCCCAACCCCGCTGGAGCTGCCACAGCTCGGGAGAGGAGCCTCTCGCCCGGCCCAGGCCAGGCCACTGGAGCTGCCACGGCCGGGGAGAGGCACAGGTGTTTCTTCCCCAGCTTAGCCCAGCCGTGCCAGAACTGCAGTGGCCGGGGAGAGGCGCCCCTCTCCCAGCCCAGCCCTGCCAGAGTTGATGCGGCTGGGAGAGGTGCCTCTCCCCCAGCCCAGGCCTGCTCTGCTGGAGCTGCTGCAGCTGGGGAGAGGTGCCTGTCCCTCGGCCTAGCCCAGCCAGAGCTTCTGCGGCTGGGGCGAGGTGCCTCTCACCAGGCCCAGAGCTG
Source organism: Chelonia mydas (assembly GCF_015237465.2). Taxonomy (NCBI): domain Eukaryota; kingdom Metazoa; phylum Chordata; order Testudines; family Cheloniidae; genus Chelonia; species Chelonia mydas. Next base: position 55,418,703 of record NC_057850.1, on the reverse strand, counting down.
CTGTGGTGAGAGAAGGCTGAGGGGAGTCCTCTCTCCCCACCACAGCCCCGAGGCAGCCAGCACCCCAAACCCCTCATCTCCAGCCCCATCCCAGAGCCCTCACCCCTCACCGCACCCCAGCCCTGAGCCCCCTCTCACACCCCTCATCCCTGGCCCCATCCCAGAGCCTTCACCCCCAGCCAGAACCCTCACCCCCCTACACCCAAAGCCTCTGCCCCAGCCCTGAGCCCCCTCCCACACCCTGATCCCTTCATCCCTAGCCCCACCCCAGAGCCCGCAACCCCAACCAGAGCCCACACCCCAACCCTCTGCCCTAGTTCTGAGCCCAATCCCCTCTTCCCCAGCCCTAACCGTCCGCAAATCCCAACTCTCTGCCCCAGTCCTGAGTCCCCTCACACACTCCAAACCACTCAGCTCCACCCCGGCCACACATCACCTCCATATTGGTGCCCATAACAAAATTCATTTTGCACATGGACGTGAAAAATTAGAGGCAACATTGGTGCGGGGTAGTTTTGCATCTGTTTTTCTGGTAGGGTCTGGTGCCACTTTGAGTAGTTCTGTCCAGATCTGTGCGGAATTTGCTTCTGATTGGGGGATTGTTTGAAACCCAGAAAGGGGGCTCAGGAAAGATTTCTTTCGGGATGTGGTCCCCATCAAATGTGGGTTGAAATTGTTTGATGATACTCTATATGGGCTCTAGTGTAAAAAAAAAACAACAAAACTGTATGGAGTATATTTCTGGTACGAATGTAAACATTAGGAGCCCTACATCCCATGAGATACCCTTTATTGCCAAGGTTTCTAGCATAGTTTTGCAGATTCCAAAGATTTGGTATAGAGCAGGTAAGTATAAGATTTTTTGGGTGTTTATCTGAACAGAACCTCTAAACCCATCACAGATCTTTCTCTCTCATTACTATTGCTTTTTAAGCAGCTGTCAGGATTTACTGCAGATGGAAAAATAGCTTTCCTTCACCCCCTCACCCTCTGTTGCCAAATATGTAATTAGCTAAAGAAGAAGTTCCTGTAAAATTGTTTTTCATTAAGCACATACACGCTTTGAAATGTGCATTAACGTTCCGTTCCAATCTAGCAAAACACTTAAGCACATCAGTAACTTTAAACCTGTGTGTAGTCCTGTAGGCCACACTGGTGTACATGTGTGCTTAAGTGCTGGATCAGGGCCTAACATACTTTGTGATACACAAACAAACAAAAAGCCTGGCAATCATGACTGTCTTGATACAACACCATGTTTCCAGGGTTGGACTGGAAGGTACAAGCATCCTACATAATCCAGTCATACTGCCCATTCAATTTACCAGGTCTCTCTCTCTGTCTCTCTCTCTCTCTCTAAGTGGTTCAATCCTCCTCTTTCAATGAGAATTACTTGTAATGTATACAGGTAACTGGAGGAGACTAATACTTAATTTCAGGAAAGATATTAGGGGTGCTGTCCTAGGCTTTGTCTACACTATAAAGGGTTTGCCAGTATAACTATACTGGTATAGCTCTAGTAGCAAACTCTCCCAGTGGAGACAGTTTATATTGGCAAAAGTGTTAATTTGCCAGTATAGTTTATACCAGTTCCCTGAATTAAATACACTATTGTAATGATCTAAACCCCCATGTTCATCCTTTTTACAGAATTATGATAAATTTTGCACAAAGTATGCCTTGTGAGGTATCATTTGAAAACACACATTTTGCTGATCATTATTGTCTTGGTAAAATATATGTGGCAACGTTGTATGTAAGGTTATAAGATTACTCTGTATGGTATTGCTCAGACATGTTCCAAGTCTGGGGAGCAGCCACAAACCAATTCCCCAGAGACAAAAGGCAAGCTGACACCTCAGCCTGGTGTCAATGAAATCAAATGGACCACCACCTGGTTAAGTGGCCACTCTTTGGCAGAAAAGAGGATGTGAGTGAAAAATCTACATCTTGATAAAGAAACCGCTTGGGGTTCCTGTCCCGTTTCTGCCTCCTGAACCCCATCTGGGGATGCTTCTTGAAGAAGGGAAAACTATAAGAAGGAAGAGCAAATGCCCCAAAGGATTTCTCTCTTTCTTTCTACCCATGGCATCCACTATACCTGAAGAACAAAAGAAGCGGCATTGGGCTGGGGGAAGAATCCTGACTGAAAGAAGTTCAGCCAGTAAGACTGCTGAAGCATGTGATGCAAGACCTCTGCTTCAAATTCACTCTATGTTGTTAAGTTAGGTATTTGTTGCATTTTACTTTTATTTGTCTTTTAACCACTTCTGACTTTTATGTCTTATTACTTATACTCACTTAAAATCTACTTTTTATAGTTAATAAACTTGTTTTATTGTTTTATCTAAAGTAGTGTGTTTAAATTGAAGTGTTTGGGAAACTATTTGAAATAACAGGATTTGTGCATATCATTTTTTATTCATATAATGATGGATTTTGTATGAACTTATATTGTCCAGGAGGGTGGTGGGCAGCACAAGACATACATTTCTGCGGAAAGTCTGGACTGGGAGTTTGCTGGTGTTACCCTGCAGTGTAATGCAAGAGTGGCTGACAGCAGAAATCATACAATTATAACTGGGAGTAACTTACATGCTGGAGGCTGTGTGAGAGCAGACTGGGAGTGGTAAAGCAGTGTAAAGAGCACCCCAGACTGGAGAATTGAGGGGACACAGCTACCCATCAGTCCAGATTGTACCCTGGGCATGACACAGCTATTCTGGCAAAAGGACCTTTTTTCCAGTATACCTGCATCTACACTGGCAAAAAGTGTAGTGTAGCTATCTTTGTTAGAGGTATGCTTTTTTTTCATACTCTGAAGTGACATAACTATACTGGCAAAACTTTTAAGTGTAGAGCAGGCCCTAGTCACATTACAGTCCCTGGGAGTCAAGAAGTTTCCTCCTGCATGGTACCTGTGGGTAGTATGGAGAAGATTGTTTTCCTTAGATTATATCCATAGTTATCCGGGCAGCCTCCACTATGTTGTTTTGGGAAGATCCATTAAGGTTCATTACTTGGTATATTTTCTGGTCTTCCAAGAAGTGAGACATTTTCCCCAAGATATACATATGTATTGATTATGAATGACTGGGCTAGTTCTGATTTGCACCACATTCAAACAAGTCAGTTTCCCTTGTTTTGGATTGATACCTGCACTGAGTTTTTACTACAAAATAAACCAATGTAACTACTTCAGTAATGCAAGTAAAAAGTGAGAATAATAAGTACACACACATCAGGGAGGTTTTGCGAACTTTTTTGTATTCACTAGTACTAGGAGAGCAGCAGAAACATAAATCAGTCTATTTAAGGTGAGAGAGAGAGAGTGTCCTTGCATAGTTTGCCTCCTAATGAACTGCTCATGAGTGACCTGACTCATCTTCAACTGTCTGTCAGGTGAACAGACTGGTAATTATTCCTAATGATCACTGTGACATTCCCCAGGGGTACCAAGGGTTGTGAGGCATCTCACCACCACCTGCTCGTAGCGTGAATCAGTCTTGTCTTTGCCTGCTGTGGTTCAGCTCCATGAAACTAGCAGCCTCGGGTTGTACAAGCGCTGACTTCAAGGTCTCTGCAGACCTCACTGTCTCTGTACAGGCTACTGATAGGCACCCTGAGTCCTCAGAGTGTTTTCTTCCTGCAGTGTCTAGCCCCCATCACTGGACACTCTCAGAAATTGCCAGGTGAGCTATCCCTGAAGGAACAGTGTACAAATTAAGCTGGTGCAACTCAAGGTCAGACCCTTTACAACATCACAGCACTGCAATATATTGCTAGGGAATCAATCATCAGTTTATTATCAAAGGTTTAGTTTCAAGAGATAGTGAGCAAGGACAAGTGGAAATAGAAATGGTTATACAGTACATAGAACACAAAACATAAAACACGCTTCTCGGTCTACACTTATCAATGTAGACTTAATAAAGTAGATTTTCTCCCAAGGATTCAGTCTTTGGCAGAGTTGCTAGTTTTCAGTCAAAAGCAGGATCCATGCATTCATGAACACCCCATGCTCTCCAGCAGGGTTCCTCAGTGAATAGATAACAAATGTCTGTCTTGACCCCTGCATTATAGTCCGGTAAACTTTTCATGTGCACCTCCAGATAAGATTCTTCTCCCCAATTATTTTTCTGGTTGATTTCACATCTCCATTCTTTATTAGCGTTCAGTTCAGACCAGTCGTAGCAGAGCACAGTCCACTCCTTACCCTACAAAAACCAGTTCAGAATCCATTAGTTGGATATCCAAACTATGCTGTTTGTTTATGTTCCTGATATCTTTACAGTTTCATGTGACAATACTATATACAATGTCCCTTGTATCATCAGCCATTTTCTCAGGGCCCAAGAGGAGAAAAGGTCTCCTTTGGTTAAGATCTCTCTGACTAGCCTAGCTCAGACTCTCCCTTGCATGGCCTTCCTGTGACTTTTTATTTATCAGTCCTCAACTGATGGGCTAATTAATCCTTCAATTCACCCAGCCTGCTATCTTGATTAATTACAATTCATTCTCCAATCAGACCTCTCTGGGAGAGCCAGTTAGTGCCAGAGTGATCAGAGTGCAGGGAGTTAATAGGTAAGCCTGCACTCTGTTGCACCAGTGATGGGAAGCCCATTGTGAAACAATACAATACTTAACTTAAATGCCAGTTAGCTAGATGGACAAACACTCCTGATCTGAGAGAGAACTTCTTTCTGCTGGTAACTCATACTTTGATACAGACTCTCAGGATATATTTTCAGTACATATGCACTATTCCTTAAATATCATCCACAAATACATCACACAATGTTATTAATGACAAGCATGATCCTGGCTTTCATTTAAGATCTCACATGACATCCTTTATAAATAAATACTATGACAGCTATGTGTTGGGTGTAGTGAGTTTGTCAGACCTGTTAGGAGTTGTTGACACAGCAAAGTGAACCCTTTTCCAGCTGGCACCAGTGGGCCTCTCTGTGTTTCACTGTTGCACTGAAAAATTCTTCCCCATAGAAAAGGTGAACCAAATTTCTTATGTTGTTATGTATTTTTGTATCAGAACATTGGTGGAAGTTTGCTGATATCAGTCATGCATTTAAAAAAATAAATGTTTCTGATGATAAAGTGACACACATCCAACTGTCTGAAAGAAGCAGATTGTCAGTTTCAGTAATAATTTTGACTAGAGGTTTCTGCCTCTCTAAACATATCAGTGACCCCATTTATTTTCTTAGGGCCAGATTCTGATATTGTTACTTACATTGAATAGTACCTTATATCATGAGCAGTCTTAGTGAAGTCAATGTGTCTACTTATGGAGTAAGACACTATTCATTATAAGTAAGGGTATTGCAGTCTTCTTCTAAATTTCCTCAGTGAATGCTCTGCACTTTCTTGTGGAAATAATAGACAACAACAAAAGGCAAAATTGAGACTTTACACAGGAATATACCAGGCAGAGGGGTTGCAGAAGCAGCCAGGCAAAGAATTGCCTAGTACACTCCTTGTTCTAGGGGAAAGTAGTCTATGTCACTCCTTTATTGGATAGAGATTATTTCTCCCCATACACTTGTTCAGCTTCACAAGCTGACTTATTGTGGAAGGTGGAGGCTCTGCCCGCCTGCATAGGTGGGAACTAATAGCCTCTAGAGACAACTCTACCTTCTGTCAACAGATAGACATTCCAGCTAGCCTGCACAGAGTAAGGAGGGGGTAAAGGACCTCCCTTACATGGCCACAGAGGGAAAGTTACAGTCTTGCAAACTGATATTTTCATTGAGCTGTTGAACTTTTGTAGATTCTCAAGTAGATAACTGGGTGCTGTGATATTCAAAATCTGTGAAAGAGCCACTGCTCTTGAGTGTAAATATAATTGAAATGCATGGTCAGCCATGATTGTCAGCAGGTATAACACAAAATGTTTCTCTCCCTGCTAGAGCTCGATCCTGCCAGGTGCTGAGCAATTCCTGAAGGTGCTACAGGTGTTGCTCAACATCTGGCAGGAATGTGCCCTTTGTTAGTTGCAGTCTTAACATAATCATAACACAAACATGCATTATGCTCCTTTAAATACGGAAGAGACATTTTTGACACAATAACAAGTTGTGTTTCCTCCTAGTCAGGAGCTTAGTTCCAGTCCTATTTCAAATGCTTTACATAAAGTGACATGTTTCACATGACATCCAACGGCTATCAAAAAGTCAAGTGTGAATTGACAATAATGGAATAGATAATGTGATGCTGGGGGTTTGATCAAAAGAACAAGACATGCCCTTCTGTGGACATTTTATATTTATATAAAGAACAAGACATGCCCTTCTGTGGACATTTTATATTTATATATAATTTTAAATATATTTTATAATTTTTATATATAATGTATATAAAGTTAAAACGGCAACAGAGATTCAGCAGAGATTGCTATTAGACTTTCTTTGAAAGAACAGTGATGCTTTTTCCATGCATCCATCAGTGCAATGGAAAGAGATGGTGTCATCCCCTTGCTCTGTGAGTATGGACAGAATCTACCATACTAAGTTCAAGAAAATTAAGAAATTACTTGTTCTGATTATTAGTTACTTAATATTTGTATTGCAGTAGAGCTCAGAGTCACCAAGCAGGACTAAGTCTTCACCTTTCCGGGCACTGTTGAAACACTTGTGAAGAGGTGTGTGTATAAAAGTTTTAAAACAGGCCCTTTGGAAAATGGGATTTATGCTCCTAAGTGACTTTGCCTAAATCCTAATGGATCATAGACTCCTAAGTCACTTGGACTCTTCTGTAAATATTACCTGTGGTTCATATGCCAAAAGCACTGACAATCTGAAGGGTATACAGCAGGGTAAAATGGAGAGATTCTTACAACTCTAACCTAAATCTGCTGGCTTATCAAGTTAGAAATAGAATGAGATGCTTAACAGTGATGGGTCTTGCTTTCAATCTTAGTATTAAGTTGATGTTTAAATTACAGCTGCATGGAGTTGGCACTGAACTCCATCTTTTTTGCCATTGTCATACATGTTTCTATCAGGCACGGTCTAGATCACAGTTCTGTGCTCCATTTGTATTATTCCTCTGAGGATGTTAGGTTAACTTTACTATCTTTTTCATTCCCCACTGCAGCAAACCCCCTGGCTTTATTAGGAAATACGGCATTACTTGTGGCACTCATTCTCTGCTAGTCACAGCCATGTTTGTATGACACTGATTTAATACTGATTAAATACTGGATTAATTTACTGGATTAATTCACTAACATTTTTTTCAATTATTTTTCTTTGTATTTTCATACTAAATTCAGAGGTCAGAAAGAGTCTAATTTTAAACAAGAGCAATGCAATCTAAGGCATTTTTCCCTAGGGTGTTCATTATACATTTTTACCTTGCTTTGTGCTTCCCCTAATCTTCAAGACATTGTTCATTGTGGCCATGGAAGACTATCAACAACCACTCCTCACTTACCTGAAGAGGTTGATGTTGACCAGCCCAAGGCCCCATCTTCTCACCAGCGCTGCATGAACCATCATCACAGCCCTTCTAGGAGGTATTTTAATCTTCTGTATTAGCCTGATTTCCCTAATCTCATCTCAACAAACAGGAAATGATGTTATCCAGTCCTTGTTAGCTCCACGGCAGGGAAAGATGACCTTGGAGGAAGTGAATGATTGGAAGGGATAGGAAGAAGGGCATTTTCCTCAATTCTGCTGTTTTTCCAAGGTTAAACTAAGTATCCTATAGTCACATGAGTTTAAAATAATTTACTGTGGGTAAATTGGCCACATACAAACTCTGTTAAGAGCAGGTTAGTGTGTAGGACAATGAAGTTCGAGACACCAGACTATACAGTCAGAATGTAGAAAAGTGAATATACATTGTGGAGTGTGTGAAGGACTGTGTGTCCTGTTATATGCAGAAAAATGCGTACAGAGTTTAGTAATGGCATAGCCAGACAAACTTTTTATACGTGGTGATCAAAGACTTTCTTCCAAAGGAAGAATAACAAAGGATTGACCTTCCTGTTTTACCAAGTGGGTCCAGCTTTTCCAAAGGAAATTCTTGGTCTTCCTTGTGTATTTCCTCACCACTTCCTTCTAGCCCACACTGTTTTAAAAATGAAGTCTGTGGAACAAATTACCTCCTTAATAATGAAATAAGTGCTTCACGGTTGAATAAGATAGACTTACGTACTAGTGTCGGTGTGTATTTTAATTATGAATAGAACACCAATGTTTACCGTATGAGGTAGGGGTTGCTATGGTACGTATCCATGTTTATTAAATAGTAAATAGCTGAGCACTTTTTTGGAATTGTCTCTGGGAGATGCTTATTTTCGTAAAAGGTCAAACTGCACAGTGTTAAATGCATATATTAAAGTGTAATTACACGCCAGCTTCTGTGGAAAATTATGTAATATTTATTCAGTAATAAAGAGGTAAGAAAAATTCCAAAATATTCGTAATAGAAATGGCATATATCCTTTTCATACTTTAACGTCTGATTAACTCTGCGAAAGCTGGCCCCGAGCTCACAGGAAAAAGGAGGAGGCTTGGCTATAAGGTAGTCCCTCACTTTGTAAATTCAACTACTACCTAAATGATAGTGTGATGGTACATTAGTGTGATGGTATGCCCATACAGGTTTAAAAGGGATAAATCCCTAGTGTGAGCAGTGGAGGTGAGACCTCCAAGCAGCCTAGAGAGGCTGCATTGGGCACAACCAATCAGGGCCCATTGGACTCACATAAAACAAGCTGCTGGGATGGAAGTGGGTAGTGGCTGCTGGGAGCTCAGGAGTCAGGAATGTGTCTCTAGCAGGCTGAGAGTCCTGTGGCACCATGGACAGAGCAGTTGCTAGCAGGGGAGCAAGAGGGAGTTACTGGCTGGCTGCTAGGACTGACATGCTGGGGTCCTGAGGTAAGGGTGAAGAAGGTGCTGGGGATGTGGGGAAGTGGCTCAGGGAAACCTATTGAGCAGTGGGAGGGGACACAGCATGTGGTTGCCATCTACACATCTGGGCTAAAACCCGGAGTCATGGGTGGGCCTGGGTCTCCCCCATCGCCACTGGAGAAGTGACTGGACTATTAGACTGGAATACTAACCCCCAGAAGGTGGGAACACAGATGTTGACACAGCTAGAGGGCTGAGTCGCGAAAAGGGCACTGCGGTTCTTGGTGCTGTGAGAGGGGCTGCAGTCAAACGCAGACAAGGAGTGACAGTGTGCAAGCTGCAGACAGGGGCACCAGCCTCTAGCTAATCCCCAGACTGACCAGGAGGAGGTGCCAATCTGGTGGTGAGAGAGGTGCCCCGTGACAGATAGTGCTATGAGAAGCTGATCTGGGTTAGGACTAAGAGCCTGTTATCTGACTGAATAAAGAAGAGCAAGCAAACCGGAAAGGAAGCTCTGTACTTAGGGTTTAATCCTGCAAATCCATACTCATGAGTGTGTTCCCATGAGACTATCTGTGCAAGGGCTTACAGGGTTGGGCTTTGATGAAGTTAGTACTCACTTCCAAGGAAAGAATGAGACCAGGCTTCTGGATGGCTCTAGGGTTTGGTAATATGATACACAGCCTTTCACCTGTAGACCACTGCTTTGAATCTGTCACAGATGATTGAAAGTCTTTGCTATAAGAGATTTCATACAAAAGTCCCAAACCATGTTGGAAGAACAGTTATGTACTTAAGTTAGGAAACGCCAAAATTAAGATTAAAAGAAGTACTTGTGGCACCTTAGAGACTAACAAATTTATTTGAGCATAAGCTTTCGTGAGCTACAGCTCACTTCATCGGATGCATTCAGTGAAAAATACAGTGGGGAGATTTATATACATAGAGAACATGAAACAATGGGTGTTACCATACACACTGCAACGAGAGTGATCACTTAAGGTGAGCTATTACCAGCAGGAAAGCGGGGGTGGGGTGGGGGAAAACCTTTTGTAGTGATAATCAAGGTGGGCTATTTCCAGCAGTTGACAAGAACGTCTGAGGAACAGTGGGGGGTGGAGCGGGGGAATAAACATGGGGAAATAATTTTGCTTTATGTAATGACCCATCCACTCCCAGTCTCTATTCAAGCCTAAGTTAATTGTATCCAGTTTGCAAATTAATTCCAATTCAGCAGTCTCTCATTGGAGTCTGTTTTTGAAGTGTTTTTGTCAAAGAATTGCAACTTTTAGGTCTGTAATCGAGTGACCAGAGAGATTGAAAAATATAGAGACTGTCCAGTTTGACAAATGTACATGGCAGAGGGGCATTGCTGGCACATGATGGCATATATCACATTGGTAGATGTGCAGGTGAACGAGCCTCTGATAGTGTGGCTGATGTGATTAGGCCCTATGATGGTGTCCCCTGAATAGATATGTAGACACAGTTGGCAATGGGCTTTGTTGCAAGGATAGATTCCTGGGTTAGTGGTTCTGTTGTGTGGTTGCTGGTGAGTATTTGCTTCAGATTGGGGGTCTGTCTGTAGGCAAGGACTGGCCTGTCTCCCAAGATCTGTGAGAGTGGTGGGTCGTCCTTCAGGATAGGTTGTAGATCCTTGATGATGCGTTGGAGAGGTTTTAGTTGGGGGCTGAAGGTGATGGCTAGTGGCGTTCTGTTATTTTCTTTGTTGGGCCTGTCCTGTAATAGGTGACTTCTGGGTACTCTTCTGGCTCTGTCAATCTGTTTCTTCACTTCAGCAGGTGGGTATTGTAATTGTAAGAATGCTTGATAGAGATCTTGTAGGTGTTTGTCTCTATCTGAGGGGTTGGAGCAAATGCAGTTGTATCGTAGAGCTTGGCTGTAGACAATGGATCGTGTGGTGTGGTCTGGATGAAAGCTGGAGGCATGTAGGTAGGAATAGCGGTCAGTAGGTTTCCGGTATAGGGTGGTGTTTATGTGACCATCGTTTATTAGCACTGTCGTGTCCAGGAAGTGGATCTCTTGTGTGGACTGGTCCAGGCTGAGGTTGATGGTGGGATGGAAATTGTTGAAATTGTGGTGGAATTCCTCAAGGGCTTCTTTTCCTTGGGTCCAGATGATGAAGATGTCATCAATGTAGCGCAAGTAGAGTAGGGGCATTAGGGGACGAGAGCTGAGGAAGCGTTGTTCTAAGTCAGCCATAAAAATGTTGGCAGACTGTGGGGCCATGCGGGTACCCATAGCAGTGCCGCTGATTTGAAGGTATACATTGTCCCCAAATGTGAAATAGTTATGGGTGAGGACAAAGTCAAAGTTCAGCCACCAGGTTTGCCGTGACATTATCGGGGATACTGTTCCCGACGGCTTGTAGTCCATCTTTGTGTGGAATGTTGGTGTAGAGGGCTTCTACATCCATAGTGGCCAGGATGGTGTTTTCAGGAAGATCACCGATGGATTGTAGTTTCCTCAAGAGTTTCTACGTAAAAGAATAAATGGACACAAATCAGATGTCAATAATTAGAACATTCAAAAACCAGTTGGAGAACACTTCAATCTCTCTGGTCACTCAATTACAGACCTAAAAGTTGCAATTCTTCAACAAAAGCACTTCAAAAACAGACTCCAACGAGAGACTGCTGAATTGGAATTAATTTGCAAACTGGATACAATTAACTTAGGCTTGAATAGAGACTGGGAGTGGATGGGTCATTACACAAAGTAAAACTATTTCCCCATGTTTATTCCCACCCTCCACCCCCGACTGTTCCTCAGACGTTCTTGTCAGTTGCTGGAAATGGCCCACCTTGATTATCACTACAAAAGGTATTTCCCACGCAGCTCTCCTGCTGGTGATAGCTCACCTTAAGTGATCACTCTGGTTACAGTGTGTATAGTAACACCCATTGTTTCATGTTCTCTATTTACATAAATCTCCCCACTGTATTTTTCACTGAATGCATCCAATGAAGTGAGTTGTAGCTCACGAAAGCTTATGCTCAAATAAATTTGTTAGTCTCTAAGGTGCCACAAGTACTCCTTTTCTTTTTTGTGAATACAGACTAACACGGCTGCTACTGTGAAACCCAAAATTAAGGTTGTCGCTCAACTTTAATTCTGCCCCTTGTGCCAATGCCTTACAATGAAGTCTTTAATTATGGGATCACATATTACTTCTCAAACAGTACAATATATTAAATGGCTTTTTCATCTGTGACAGGTTTCAGAGTGGGAGCGGTGTTAGTCTGTATCAGCAAAAAGAACGAGGAGTACTTTTGGCACCTTAGAGACTAACAAATTTATTTGAGCATAAGCTTTCGTGGGCTAAAACCCACTTTATCAGATTCATGCAGTGGAAAATACAGTAGGAAGATATATACACACACACACACAACATGAAAAAATGGGTGTTGCCATACACACTATAACGAGAGTGATCAATTAAGTTGAGCTATTATCAGCAGGAGAAAGAAACCTTTTGTAGTGATAATGAGAATGGCCCATTTCCAACAGTTGACAAGAAGGTGTGAGTAACAGTAGGGGGGGAAATAAGCATGGGGAAATAGTTTTACTTTGTGTAATGACCCATCCACTCCCAGTCTTTATTCAAGCCTAATTTAATGGTGTCCATTTTGCAAATTAATTCCAATTCAGCAGTCTCTCGTTGGAGTCTGTTTCTGAAGTTTTTTTGTTGTAATATTGCAACTTTTAGGTCTGTAATTGAGTGACCAGGGACATTGAAGTGTTCTCCGACTGGTTTTTGAATGTTATAATTCTTGTGATCACATCAGCCACTCTATCAGAGGTTCGTTCACCTGCACAGCTACCAGTGTGATATATGCCCCTCTGCCATGTACATTGGCCAAACCAAACAGTCTCTACGTAAAAGAATAAATGGACACGAATCAGATGTCAAGAATTATAACGATATATATATATCTTCATCAGATCCATGCAGTGGAAAATACATTAGGAAGTGGGTTTTAGCCCATGAAAGCTTATGCTCAAATACATTTGTTAGTCTCTAAGGTGCCACAAGTACTCCTCGTTCTTTTTTCATCTGCAGAAATCGTGCCTTGTTCCACAGGAATTCTATTTCAACCTCTGTGCACCTAAAAAGCTGCACAGGGACTAAGTCAAGGAACCCACAAGCTAAGCAAGTATTTGAATGTGGCATAGCACATCATGTCATCATGATCAAAATTTAGCTCAGTTGAAAACATCTGTCATGAAACCTGATATATGTGAAAATACCAGACCAAAAAGAATCAGTTTGTATTTGAACTATGGAGAAATTTCAGTGCCTTAAGTAACCTAGAATGAGAATGTTAGTGAATGCTAGTGACGGATGAAACCGTTTAAAAAACAAATAGGCTTCAGAGTGCCATGGGATCAGCTAACCCCTTTCTTAGCATCTGGTGAGTCTTGCCTCAATGTCCCCTCTTGGATGAATTCATATGCTTCCAGGCATTTCAAAATAACTTTCTCCCTCTTAGAGTCTCATTTATTACATCACAAAACAAAATATACATTGACTATTCCTTTGGCTCTTACAGGCTGTGGTACTTCCCCCAATTCTCCCTTTAACACACAATTCCTTTCTGTTTTGCAGCACTGGACATAACAGAACACACTTCTGTCCCAAAGTCAGGTCCTAAAGCCTCCCCTGCAGGTATCTCCCCAGCTCTCTTCACTAGGAGCCACTTGAATCTTGGCAAGCTTCCTTAGCCTACCACTATCCTCGCTAATGTTAGAGACTCTTCCTGCTCCTTGTAGGTTTCCTCTTCTGAGTGAACAGACAGCCCCTGTACAAGCTGGGATGCTGTCATGTGACCTTGGTCACCTGACTTATGCATAGGCCTGAGTTTTGAAACAGGACACTGAAACATTCACATGAAACTTTGGTCCTTACACTAGTTATGAATAAACCATGAATAATGGATACTAATATACTGAACAGACAGCAGTCCAGTATGAGCCTTCTGTTGGACTAGTAAGGATTCAGGTAACAGATACACTTGTTCTCTGTAATAGTGTTGGATAATAAATAGTATTGGATAATAAAAAAAGTGTCAGTGAAGCCATATTGTGTGCTCTGAGAAAGAATGTATTTGTAGGTTGAGGACAGCCTAAACATCCTATGATTACTTGGACTACAAAAAGCCAGCTAATAGCACCTAAAGCTTTTACAGAACTGTAGCATGTTGGATGGCTGTTTGCTGGCCAACATTTAGAATGGGTTCACCATCCAGTCAGGTTGTTCAGCAAGGAGAGATGACACCTGTAATTCTCTTTGATTAGTGACAGAAGCCCTGATTCAGCAATGTACCACTGAAGTCAATGGGACTGCATGCTTAAAGCTAGGTATGTTTTAAGTACCTTGCTGAATTGGGGCCAGACTGACTAATGGGGAGAGCAGTGGAGATCGTGCGAAGAAGATTATAACTGAGTAGAGAAGAAGTTATACAAGATCTAGATTATGTTGCCCTTATCTCATACACAACAGTCAAGAGAATATTAGTGATAGGTATGGAAATGAAAAGTCATCTGCTCCTAAAGATAAGCATGAAAATGTAAAAGGTGCTGAAGATGAGCTGCTCTGCACATGAGTCACTATAGACCCTGGAGCCAGGAGAGGAAACAGTTATTCAGTGAAAAGAAAGTGAATAGCCTCCACTGCCTTGGAGCTATTGTTTCTATTTCTGGTAGGGCTGCTCAGGATAACAAAGAAAGCACTAGTAATTATTAAGACAAAAAATTACAAAGAATAATGTGTAGCAATCTAGTGTGCATATAGCGAGAAAGCTTAAGATAACCCAAAGCTGTTCTTGTTGTAAGGGCTAAAAGCTGAAAGAGGAATAAATAAATTGTACAATGGCCGTTTAAAAATGAAACTTTAGCATGCAAAGCAATTCCTGTGTTGGAATTTGGAATAAGGCCACTGCTCAGACTGATGCATAAAACACATGTGACCATAAAGGAGCACAGATTTTTTTTTTTTTTTTTTTATCATGAAAGAACTGTAAATATGTCCTCCAGGGTTATGTCTGTGGGATATTATTTTTAAAAGCAACATTGAGTGCCATTCCCTTTTACAGACTATTACAGTAAAACCTCATATTCTCCAACACCTCAGGAATGGAGGTTGTTCGTAACTCTGAACAAAACATTGTGATTGTTCTTTTAAAAGTTTACAACTGAACCTTAATGCAGCTTTGAAACTTTACTATGCAGAAGAAAAATACTGCTTTTAACAATCTTAATTCAAATGAAACAAGCACAGAAACGGTTTCCTTATCTTGTTTTAAAAAACTTTCCCTTTATATTTTTAGCAGTTTAAGTTTAATACAGTACTATACTGTATTTGCGGGTTGTTGGTTGTTTTTTTTTTTTTTGGTCAGCTGCTGCTGCCTGATTGTGTACTTCCAGTTCTAAATGAGATGCGTGGTTGATCAGTTAGTTCTTAACTCTGGTGTTTGTAACTCTGAGGTTCTACTGTATTTTAAAAATTTTCCTTGTTTCTACTGTTATCTTCAGTTACCACCTCCACACCACTTCATGCCCTTTCACATGTTTTTAATTTTTTTTTTCAATATTAGCCACAGACTAGTCCTTGAAATGTTTGTCTCTTTAGGTTTTATTTAATACAGTTAAAATAAATTTCTTATACATACAGCTTTTTATGGCAGCTATGTTCATTATATGTATAATCCTCTTCATCTCTACATTTGACAGATATCTCTACAAAGGAAAACAAAACAAAGCAGAATAAGGAAAAAGGAATTATCTGATCAAAAACAGTTTACATGAGAAAACAATTACGTTCAAATAAGAATATTTAATCACGTAAGGTAAAATTCACCCTCTGTGCAGAAAGCCCACATCCGGCCATTTCCTTGTTCATGTGGACCCTCTACACAGGGGTGAATTTCACCCTTAAAGATTAGAGCTAATTTGGTCCTCTCCTAAGTTTCATAAACATGCACAGGGGAGCACTGAGTTGGAAAACAGTGGAATTAAGGTTACTTCTAATGGAGGACTGAGCATGCAGTGAGAGGTGCTAAGTATCCAGAATTCATAGTGACTGACTGCATTCATAGTGTACTGAAAAATCCTAAGAGCAGATGAAGTCAGTTTATTTTTATATGAACTTTATAGGTCTCAGGTTTTCTCAGAATCAGCCCTTAAGTCTTCTTTTACTGGACAATTGAAACAACTAACCCTTTTCTAATGTAGTTGTTTTTACAGTTACTGGACAAATTCAGTTGATGACAGTGGGTACAAGTCCACTAATGTCATTTGGACCCATACTATCTTTATGGCTGAACTGTTCTTTCTAACTTGGCTTTTTTGTACAAGATATTTTGGATACGTTTTTTTTTAAATTTGGAAGAGGAGTAAAAATTAATCTAAACTTGCACTAATGGAAAAAATAATCAAAACTGTAATAAAAGTACAACAGTAATAGAAGGGTTTAACTCCATATATTTGAAAATACAAATCTCACACTTTTATCACTTGGCTACATAATCTTTAATTAGCAGCTATAGGACTTCAGTGGAATCTTTTTGCCACTGGAGGATCTCCGTATTTCCCCATGAATGCAGTAGAAATAGTCAGAATGTATAAAATAGCCAGACTAAAATACCAGTTAAAAAATGAACATAAGAGAGGGCTAGAAGGTTCAAGCAGTATGGTTTTTGGGACTATATTCTTAGTCTTGAAATGGTAACTACTTGCCCTCATCACACAGCTCCTCCATAGCTACCAACAGACTTCTTTTTGGCTTTGGCCTATAAAACACCACAGAAGTCCATAACAGTGCCAGGAGCACAATGTAGGCCTGCCAGCCCCCCCGTTCTTCTTCTTTGGCTGCCAAATGTAGAACCTCCCCATGCATATGTCCGCATGGAAGGCCTGGCCATACCCACCATGCCCAACAACTCACGGGGTTGGGCAATAGATGAGCGAGCCCCTCTATCCCAGAACCATGGTTGGTTAGAGGATTGTAAGGAAATTTCACTCCTGACTTCCTGCTGCCAGGATTCCTCTCATTGGAGGAAGGGTCTATGGCTCCAGATCAGAGGGTCATCCCCCACTAAGTGAGTTCTTGGGATTGGTTAAAGGCCACCTGATTGACTTTGGGCCAATCAGCTGGCAGAGGGGTGACGCTGAGAGAAGATTATGGGTTTGGCCCAGAGTGATGCTGAGAAAAGATTATGGGATTGGCAGGCTATGCTGGGAGAACATGCTGCTGACATGTTAGTGGAGGGAGTATGCCTAAATGTAGGGTTAAGAGATTGACCCAGGAAGCAGGCTGTGGGTATAGCCTAGGCAGAGCAACCCATGGGTTTGGACACTTGGCTACACAGCAGAGACTGGGATCTGTGATTCCAAGTTCACACTGCATCCAAGCATTAGTGAGCACAGCAATAGCCAGGAGTTATACTGATTTGGACAGGCCAGGGGGCCTTTGTACTCTTTTAGATAATATAGTATTGTGACAGAGCGAGATATGTCTTTATCAAATTGTGAACTCCATTTTATATTAACAGCTCTATTTTGTATTGTGTGTCTAAACTTGCCAAATGCAAGGTCACTGCACTGCATTCCAGGACAGGACCTTAACACCTCCATTGAAGGTTCATCACAAAGAAGCCAGAACAGACCAAACTGGGGCTATCCACACTGAATGACTGTCAATTGCTGGTCCAGTGCCAAGAAACGTTGTTGTTGTTCTCCCCCCTCTACAGCTGGGGCAAGCCTGCCATGGGGCTGTGAGGTGGGGAGGCTGGAGCTCACCAGCTGAGAACATGGCTAAAAGGAGACAGAGACTGTACTTAAGAAGGGGTGCTGCTCTGAATGGAGGTAGGAAGAGCAAATATCACCATGTGGAAACAGGATGTGCAGAAGAAAAGAGAGTATGAGAAACTCTACCTGGCCCAAAATGCAGACAAACACAGAAGGGGTGTTCAGAAGCTCAGATTAAGGGAGGGTGTACCTCAGGACTTTTATTATGTCTCAAAGATTTGTAACTTTTTATGAGTAAAGTGACTGTGCTTAAGAAATTCCTTTGCTAAACCCGTGTTTCCTGCTTTCCTGCCATGTTGTCCCTGAAGGGATTAAACTAGAAGCTCAGAGCCCGCACAGAACAGGTGCAGTTCTGCGGGAGAGTGTGCTCTCAAGAGGTCTGAGGAACTGGTTTCATGATCTAGTGTAGCTGGACTGCAGAGTCCCATGTCCCAAGGAAGGGCATCAGACAAGTGGTCTGAGCTTGGAAGTGTACCCTAGAAACAGTGACTAGACTACCCAGACTCACTTGGCTTGGCAACACATGGGACTTGGTGGTTATGAAAGTGCTGACTGTACAGAGGGGGACTGGGCCCCATTGTATGTATAAACATGGACACTCATTTTTGTACTCTTGCTCAGGTGGTATGTGTGGCTCCCTGAAGGAGCTCCTAAATGGTCCCTTTTACTAACTGAACCTTTTTGTCTCTGCATAGATGAAGCATTATATCTGAATACAGCATTTATATTTTGGAGTTATTTCCAGCCTCACCAAAGGCTGTGGAAAGAAAACAAGAATTTTAGGCCTAGTGGGAGGCACAAAGCTTGGAATTTGGGGATTGCTCAGTGAATGAGGTGTACTCTTCACACTGCTTCTGTGAGGGCTGGATTAGGCCAGGCAGGCCCAATTAGCCAGTTAAGCAGCAAATAAGTGAAATATAGGCTGAGTGGAGAGCCTTGATTAGAAGGAAGCTCACCTGAGCAGAGGTGGGCTGAGCTAGTATAAACCCAGGAGGATGGTTTGTGGTTTAGTAGAGAGAGAAGGTGGGAACCCAGGGAAGGGGTAGGGCCCTGGGGAAAGGGTGTACCCTGAAGAGAGCAGGGTGGTGTAGGGTTGCCAACTTTCTAATCGCACAAAACTGAACACCCCTGCCCTGCCCCGCCCCATCCCTGTGACCCTGCTTCTGCCCTGCCCCATCTCCAAGGCCCTGTCCCCACTCACTGCATCCCCTTTCCCTCTGTTGCTCACTCTCCCCTGCCCTCACTCACTTTGACCAGGCTGGGGCAGGGGGTTGAGGTGAGGGAGGGGAGTGAGGGCTCCAGATGGGAGTGCGGGCTCTAGGGTAGAGCCGGGGATGAGGGGTTTGGGGTGCAGGAGACGGCTCTGGGCTGGGGGAGGGGGTGAGGACTCAAGCTGGGGGTGCAGGCTCTGGGATGGGGCCAAGGATGAGGGGTTTAGGGTGCAGGACGGGGCTCTGGGCTGGGGTTGAGGGTGTGGGGTCTAGGATGGCACCAGGGATGAAGGGTTTGGGGTGAAGGAAGGGGCTCTGGGCTGGGGCAGGGAGTTGGGGTACGGGGGGGGTGTGAGGCTCCAGCTGGGGAGGGTGGGCTCTGGAGTGGGGCCAGGATGAAGGGTTTGGGAGGGTGCACCTCAGGCAGGAGTGCAGGAGGGGGCTGGGTCAGAGAGTTGGGGGGTTTGCGGGATCCAGAAGGGAGTTTGGGTGGGGGGGGGACTCCGGGTTGGGGTGAGGGAGGGGTGCAGGGTCCCAGTGGTGCTTACCATGGCTCCCAGAAGCGGCCGCCAGGTCCCTGCAGCCCCTAAATGCATGGGTGGCCAGGGAGGCTCTGCATGCTGCCCTTGTGCCCGCAGACACCACCCCCACAGCTCCCACTGGTTGTGGTTCCTGGCCAATGGGAGCTGTGGAGCTGGCCCTCGGGGCAGGGGCAGGGCGGGTAGCCTCCCTGGACATCCATGTGTCTAGGGGCTGCAGGGAGCTGGTGGCCGCTTCTGAGAGCCACACGGACATAGGGCAGGCAGGGAGCCTGCCTTAGCCCCGGGCCCCCGCTGCACCACTGACCAGACTTTTAATGGCCCGGTTGGCGGTGCTGACCAGAGCTGCTAGGGTCCCTTTTTGACCGGGTGTTTTCTGGTCGAAAACCGGATGCCTGGCAACCCTTGGGTGGAGAAGAGACCCTGCGGGATGCAGAGTAGGAAGCAGCTCAGGGAGTAAGCAGCAAGATTGGGGACTGAACGGACCTTGGCTGTGTGTTGTAGGATCCCCAGGCTGGAACCCAGAGTCAGGGAACCCAAGCCTGTCCTCTATCAGCCACCGAGGAAGGGGCACCATGGAGCAGTGAAAGGGAAGACTGCCTGAGGCTGCTGGTGAGAAGGGACTTTGTGTAATGGGACTGTTGGGCCCTTACTGAAACTTAGTGTGGTTTTTTGGTTGGCCCTCTCCCAGTACCAAAAGAAAGGGTAAAGATGAGAAATCAAGACACTGAGACTGACAGTCCCCAGGGCCAATGGGGAGAGGCCAATGCTCCAGGTCAGCAAGACTGACAGGGCAGGCTGGCCAGTGTGGGAGTCAGGAGCGTGGGGTCCCATCCTCCATGTCAGCTGGAGCTGCCTGGGCCACAGCAAGACCAAGATAAGGAGAGAGCAGCAGCCAGAGCCAGAGAGAATCAGAATAGCAGCCTGGGGAGCTGAGCTGGAGGCAGAGTGAAGCTGCGGCTGGAGCAGTCTGGCATCGGGTGTGGTGAGTAGCTGGGGAAAGCGAGGGGGACCCGGGGCAGCGGGCCCAGCGCAGAGAGATGCCCCCAGCCAAGATGCCTTGCAAGCCAGACTTGGAGGGGGATCATAACCCCGACGGGGCGAGGGCGACGCTGGGAAGAGGAGTCCTGCCACCTAGAGCCTGAGGGCGTGTGGCCACCGCGAGAGCAAGTGTCCAACCCGCAGCATCCCTGCAGCACAGCCAGGCCCTGGGCAGGAGGCCTGGAACGTGAGGTAAAGACTGAACTTCCCTTACATTCCAGAGACAGCTGTTTGTGGTTCTGCCGTGGCCAGAGAGCAGGGTTACATGTTTTCCTTTAACCTTCCCCGTTTTTTAAATTGGTTGCTGTTTAATAAATTGTATTTGCTTTGAACTATATGTAATGATCAGTGGGTCAGGGAAGTGTCCAGTGTGGAGAGAGTACCCTGGAGTGGGGACACCCTAGTCCCCGTCCTAAGTGACCATGACAAGACTGGGGGGTGGTGTTGAGCCCCCAGGAATCCTGGGCCCAACCTTGTTGGGGTTACAAGGACTGCAACACAGGAGAGTGGGAGGGCAGCCCTTGAGGTCAGGCAGGCCTCTGGGTAAAAGGGAGGGGGAAGCGAGGACTCGGATCCTTCTGCTAGCCAATTCCACCAGGGTAGTATATAAGCCAGGAATGTTCCCCACAATGGTGGAACCATTCCCCCACTTACATCGTATACACCCCTGGAAGGGGAAACTATGTAGTGACCTGGCCAGGGGGATGAGTCACAAAGAGAAGTGATGCTGTAGCTCACGAAAGCTTGTGCTCAAATAAATTTGTTAGTCTCTAAGGTGCCACAAGTACTCCTTTTCTTAAAGAGAAGGCTGCAGTTCCTGGAACAAGAGAGAAGCTGCAGAGAGGGAAAGAGAGAGAGTGCGACCACCAGAAGGAGCGTCGGCCTGGCAGAGCTAATCCCCTGAACTATCAGGAGGCAGTACTGTCCTGCGGTGAGTAGAGTGCCCCGTGACCCTACCACACAGGATTTAGATTTATGGCAGCCATTTTACTGGCTCTATCAAAAGACTATATAGCAATGTTAATGCCTCAAAGTGAAACATTTAAAGCAACAAGTGAAGTAATGTTTTCAAAAGGTAGTTAACTGAAATGACATATGGCCAGTGCCTTTAGGGTAACACCTCAAGCACCCTATGGTATAGTTATTAACCAACAGTGGCTAGGATCTCAGTTTTACATCTTGCACAACTCCTCCCTAACACCATTCTGGTATATGGATTCAGTTCTGACTTGGAAGGCAGAGGTGCTGCTAACATTCGGCCTTCAGGTAAGGATGAATTCATTCACTAGGGGTCCTATTTTTCCTCTCATGCTGCTTTTCCACTCCTATGAACTCACTCATTTAAGTGGAGTTACTTATGATTTATGTAGGTTCAAGTGAGGGGACACAGTCAGGCCCATTGAGACCCTTTTTAAACGAAAACCACAAAAAATAAGGTAGCTTCTGCCTGGTGTTGACTGAATTTAAATGTCTTCAAACTTACTTTTGGAATTACAAGATACAAAATGGAACATAACATGATGTGTATCTCACGGAAGCATTTTAAAAAAGGTCCAGGGGCCCAATTTTACCCCCAGCTAGGTACATAGAACTTCCGTTGCTAGAAAAGGGCATTGTGCAATTGTAGATACGGGAGGAACCGAGTCCTGAGTGAAACCAAAGAACACACACAAACTACTTCTGAAGTTTCTACTTTTTTTTTCCTTGCTCCCTTTACTATAGGTTTCTTCACTAACAGAGCCATCTTAGCAGCCACATAAGAATTGCTGTAAATTTGGACATTCCTTGATTTTCCCCCCACCCCCACATCAAGTGCACTTCATTAGTGTGGAGGTGGCAGTTTTGATTGGATTTGATAATTCCTTTTATGATAGTCTCTCTCCACCTATAATTCCAAGATTCCATCCTATTCAGAATGCAGTTGCTAGATTGAGAACTCTTTGTAATTTAGGCCCTTCAAGGGTAGGATTGAGGGGGCATGGGAAGTGAGAGGGTGGTACTCTTCCAGGCTATACCCACAACCCAAGTTCCACTTAGTTGTGACACCAACATAGGCTATCATTCACAATAGATTGATCGTCATATTATGGTTTTCACTTTTGCCTTGCAGCAATGAAGTATATCAACAATGAAATAACTTTAAATGTGGTCATTAGGCTTCAGAATTATCATCCTTTTGAGATGTACAACAGCAGTTCACACTTCTTAGAATTATTGTTTTTACTTAGGTTTCCCATCATCATGGTATTAGTTTACACTTACTTTAAAAAAAACAAACAAACAAAAACCATATCAGTTAGACTTTTTACAAAGTGAAATCCTGGACTCTGCAATAAAAGGTGGCAGCCCATAGGAAAATGTACTAGTTTGAAGAATCAACATAAACCTATCCGCTTAGACCCCTCAATATGACATTGGATTGTTGAGCAGCAAAAGTGCTATTCCCGAGCTGGTCAACTTTCAGAAAGAAAATACATTAAACAACTTTCGGAAACTTGCAAACAAGCCTCTTTTTCTCTATTATTTGTAGAGCTAGTCAGAACGGAGTTTAATTGGAAAATGCCGATTCACTGAAAGCACTTCAGGTTTGACTAACTTCCATTGAATTGTGGAAACCTTCCTGCAGAGGTGAAAGTAAGCAGGTCTGGTCCAGTATGGCGTACCGGCAAGAGCCAGTACGCCGTGCTAGACCGGACCTGCTTCCCCAGGCGGGCAATTTAAAGGGCCCAGGGCTCTCTGCAGCGGCCGGAGCCCTGGGCCCTTTAAATCACCTCCCGAGCCCCGCTGCCAGAGCCCTGGGGTAGTGGCGGCAGGGCTCTGGCGGTGATTTAAACAGCCTGGAGCTCCGCTGTGGTAGCAGCGGCCAGAGCCCCGGGCCCTTTAAATCACCCCTGAGCCCCAGGGCTCTCAGCCGCCTCTGCAGCTGGTAGCTCCAGGAGTGATTTAAAGGGACCGGGGCTCCCAGCCATAGCCTGAGCCCCAGGGCCTTTAAATCTTGATGTAAAGGGCCTGGGTATTTAAAGGCCCCACCTCTTCCAGATGAGGCCACACCTCTTCCGGTTGCGGCCACGCCCCCTGCTCATGGTTCCAGAGTACCGGTAAGTCCTTTGAGTTACTTTCACCCATGCCTTCCTGGTGGGCTGCTGAGGATCCCAGAGCTCTGAGGGTCTGTGGCTTGAGGGCAGTCCTGCCATGTGGACTGCCCAGGGCCCTGGGACCTCAGGGCTTCCAGACTCACGGGCCAGCGGGCTCACCAGGTGCCAGAACTATTAAGAGGTGAGCACCTGTGACAGTGGCAAGCATCGTATCAATTTCACTCAGCAGCTGTTGGGTCCTGGAACTTTTGAAAACACCATGGATCAGTGTTCTAAATGTTCTCATTTCAGGAATCTCTGCTTTGTGGAAAATTTTGAACCCAAACCAAATTTCAAAATGTTGGGGTTTCCTATTGTTATAAATATAAAGGGAAGGGTAAACACCTTTAAAATCCCTCCTGGCCAGAGGAAAATCCCTTTCACCTGTAAAGGGTTCAGAAGCTAGGATAACCTCGCTGGCACCTGATCAAAATGACCAATGAGGAGACAAGATACTTTCAAAAGCTGGGAGGAGGGAGAAAAACAAAGGGTTTGTGTCTGTCTGTGTGATGCTTTTGCCAGGGACAGAACAGGAATGGAGTCTTAGAATTTAGTAAGTAATCTAGCTAGATATGCGTTAGATTATGATTTCTTTAAATGACAGAGAAATTAAGTTGTGCTGAATAGAATGAATATTGCTGTCTGTGTGTCTTTTTGTAACTTAAGGTTTTGCCTAGAGGGATTCTCTATGTTTTGAATCTAATTACCCTGTAAGGTATTTACCATCCTGATTTTACAGAGGTGATTCTTTTTTACTTTTTACTACTTCTATTAAAATCCTTCTTTTCAGAAACTGAATGCTTTTTTCATTGTTCTTAAGATCCAAGGGTTTTGGTCTGTGGTCACCTATGCAAATTTACCAAACCTTCCCCAGGAAGTTGGGTGCAAGGGTTGGGAGGATTTTGGGGGGAAAGACGTTTCCAAACAACGCTTTCCTAATAAATAAACCCACATAAACGTTTGGTGGTGGCAGTGGAAGTCCAAGGGCAAAGGGTAAAATAGTTTGTACCTTGGGGAAGTTTTAACCTAAGCTGGTAAAAGTAAGCTTAGGAGGTTTTCATGCAGGTCCCCACATCTGTACCCTAGAGTTCAGAGTGCGGAAGGAACCTTGACACCTATATACTAGAAATTCTGAGTCTTCGCAGCTCTAATGATTTGTATTGCTGTAGCACTATACATTCCAATCATTGGCCAGGGCCCCACTGGGCTAGCCCTGTACAAACAAACAAACACACACACTGCCCCTGCCCTGAGAAGCTTCTAGTCTCAATGAGGGCTTGTCTATACAAACAGTACATGGCAAGATGGGTATAGATCTACCTTGCATTAGTCTGCCACACAGTCAGTGTACATGTCAACCCCGCTACTGCACACTAAAAGTTCCCCAGTGTGTTCTATTACAGGAATGGGTGGATGAGGTTCTGTGGCGTGCAAGTGGTCAGACTAGATAATCATGGTCCCTTCTGGCCTTAAAGTCTGAGCCTGAGACTCACTCATTTAAAAGGAGAGGAGATCAAAGCGCTTAAGGCAGCTTTCAGCTTGTAGCAGCAGGGGCCACATGGACAGTGAGTATGAGGCAGGCTAGTGGATGGTAGGTTTGCACCCCAGCATGCCATACATTAACTGTTTGTACAGACAAACCCTAAGATATTTGTCACAGCAGAGTGCTCTGCTTTATCTACTCCATGAGCTAATCTTGCATTATTCTTCCATATGGATATTCTGCTCTTATCTCTCGGGCTTTTCTGATCACTTTGATGTGATGAAGCAGTACAAAAATAGTACAGAGAAGAAAAAAGCAGATTGGCATATTTCTGCTTTTAAATGGAGTCACTTTAGTTATTAAAGAACTCTACTAAATGTAGACATAAGATCATTGTTCACATGCATGGCTTAAGTTATCTGTAAATCATTGGGGATTTAGGAAATTCCTAAAAATAAAAATACAGAAAATTACTGGCTTCTCAAATAGCTAAGAGTGCAAAATTTTTTATTTCAAAAGTTTAGCTCTCATTTGAAAGGAAAAGGGTTTGCTCTTTCTGTTTTGTTGCTATAACTGTAGCTGTTAGTCAATTTGCCTCAAAACAGGATCCTGTGTCAGGATCCTGGAAGAACAGGCTGTTGAGGGAAGGTAGGGGTGCTTATAATGTTGCCCATGTGTGTATATTTTGGATACAAATGCCTGATTTCAAATGGGAAGGCACTTTATTCTAGTTTTAATTTAGCTTTAGGAAACTTATTAATTGAAAGTACTATTCTAATCCCAAACCTTTTATCTCTTCCACAGGTCATATGCTGCTGTATGCTTTTTTCACTCACTCCTTCCTTCCCTTCCCTTCCTGAATGCTGTCCTTATCTAGGGAATTCCCCTTTGCAAAGCCAGACTACAATGCTTCCAGCATGCCATGCATATCTTACATACTGTCCCAAGAGTCAGCTGCAGAATTGCCATTTGTCTGTTGTCCAGTCAATGAAAATAGATTTTCAGTCCTCCAAATATGAATAATATCAGTTCTTGAGCTGTGGTTGGCTTGATTAGCCTGTTCTGCATGTACCAGGAGAAAACTGAAGGGATGGAGCTTCAAAAATATGGCTGAAGAGTATGCTGCTGCTGTTAAATCAAATAAACCAGTTCTGAATCCATTCATGGGTTTCAGAGGAAAGCTATCTCTGCCACTGTTAAGCAGAGGCCAAATGCTCCAATTCTCTGCTGTTTAACAAGAATGTTCAGAAGACTGGATGGATGGAGGCATTTTGAGACCTAGCAGTTCTGGGTCTTTGATGGAAATGTCCATGAAGTAGTTGATAACTTCCTCTATTCTTTCCTACTTTCTTTACCGTTCTACTTATTGTAGCATGATGTGTGGCAGTCAGTGGCTCTGAGGATTGGGAAATTCTGGAAGCAGGCAGCAAAAACTCCCCTTCACTTGCTGTTGCTGAGAAAATTGGCAATGCAGTACAGTATGCCTTGTTGTGAAGTATCCTGGCCTTTAGAAATTGTTGCCTAATTTAATGGAAAAAGTCAATAGCCATTCTCTGAAATGAAATTTGGTTCACTTTATGTCTTATAGACATTCATATTTAGCTAACTGTTGCTATTGTATTTATGTAAAGGTTATGCCAAGCCTGGAGGAGGGGAGAATGACTTAAGGAATATGGGTTGTAAGAGAAACTAGTAGCACTGTTATGCAAGATCAGTTGCTTAAAGGCATGCTGAATCCAACAGTTTTATATCTCTCACTGATATATAGTTCATGATGATCATATTGGTGTTGATTGTGGATTAATTCCACACTGACTCCTCATCTCCCTCCTTGCTTTTTATCGGCACCTTCTGTAGCTGTTCCTCTTTGAGACCCCTGAGCTATATCAACATTTTCACTACAATGTTCACTGCCAAATAATGAATAAAGTCAAACACGTGGTCCGCGGGGTTCTTCCCTGCAGCCTGCCAAGCTTCCCCGCCCCCCCAGCGCACCACGTCCCCAGCCTACCTCCAGGCCAGGGGTGGGCAAGCTATGGCCCCGGGCTGGATCCGGCCCCTCAGGGATTTGGATCCAGCCTGCGGATTTGCCAACCCCGTGGTACTGAGGGCCCCGCACCAGTTCCCTGCGATCCCCAGGGGACGGGGGGGGGGGGGCGGGAAGGGGAGCAGAGAACTCCGTGAGCTGTTCTTGCCTGTGGTTACCTCCCCTGAAGCTCCCACTGGCCGGGAACACGGGGAAGCACGGCAAATGGGAGCTTCGGGGGAGGTACCCACAGGCAAGAACAGCTCACTGGAGTTCTCTGCTCCCCCTCCCCCTGGGACCGCAGGGAAGTGGTGTCCACTGCTTCCCGGAGGGGAGTGGCATGGGGCCGGCGCAAGCAGGGAGCCTACACTGGCCTCAGTGCACACTCCTGCCACCTCGGAGCCGCTCAAGGTAAGCGGTGCCGGGCCGGAACCTGAACCCCTCCTGCACCCCAACTTCCTGATGTGAGCCCCCTGCCTGCACCCCAACCCCTTGCCACAACCCAACCCCCTGCCCTGAGCCCCTTGCTGCACCCCACGGGCAGGGGCGGAGTAGGGGGCAGGGTGATGTGGCCCTTGAGCTAACGTACGAGTCCTCATGCGGCCCTCCTGGTGATTCGAGTTTGAGACCCCTGATATAGCTCTTGGTGAATTTTCTGCATGTTGCAATTTCTGCACTCACCAGTAAAATAGCATCTGTAGGAAGCAAATATGCAGCCCAATGATAAAATGGTAACTTGTAGTAGCAAATAACCAACCCCTGGACAACAACCTATAAGGCAATTGATGTTATGCATATTAGAGGAGCTTACTCTTACATTATACAGATCAACTGTTTCCAGCATTGTTTGGTGGGGGTGGGTGTTCATTTGTCCTATTGCTTTGCTCCTCCTTTTAGTGTCAGATAGGCCCCTCTATATCAGTGATTGGGCTGCCATGAAAACTTTGCATGTGTCAGGGACCCACAGCTGAAACCAGATTCAGCCAATGAACCTGGCCTCCTGATTGGCTGAAGACTTCAGCAGGCACATTCTTAAACCCTGTGGCAGGTGTAGGTTCCTGGCTCCTCTCTCGTGTTCCAAGGCTGTAGCTGTGTTGCTGGTCTTGCTCTCGCTCTCAGCATGCTCCTGGTCCTTCCTCCTGCCTCTGACTCCAACTCCTGTTCCTGCTCCCAATCTCCTACTTCTTGCTCCCAGTTCTTGGCTCCAGCTGATACTGTGGTTCTGACCTCTGACTGCTGGCTCACTCCTTGGACTTGGTATGCAGCTTCTGAGCCTGGGCTCCTGCTTCCTGGCTCTTGTCTCTGGCTTGCTCCCTGGACTAAGTAACCCTGCTTCTGCTTTGGGTTCTGGCCACTAGGCCTGGTCACTCCTGTTCCAACA
Source organism: Chelonia mydas (assembly GCF_015237465.2). Classification (NCBI taxonomy): domain Eukaryota; kingdom Metazoa; phylum Chordata; order Testudines; family Cheloniidae; genus Chelonia; species Chelonia mydas. The sequence continues at coordinate 55,390,180 of NC_057850.1, read as the reverse complement.
ATTAGATCAACTTCCTGTGCTAACCGTTAGTGAAGGCCTCCCACAGTCTGGACCTTAACAACATTGTAGCAAAGCCTCACTGGCACGGCGCCTCCTGCTGGTTATCTGGGAATTGGCTTTTTTCAGCTCTGGAGTGCCTCCTTCTGGCTGGTGTCTTGCCTGCTGCTGGCCCCATGTCCCTCCTGGACCCCAGTGCCCTTTTACCTCAGGGTTCTGCCCCAACAGTGTACCACAGTCTGGGTCTACCCTCCCAGGGGGAACCCCTAAACCTCTAAACCCACCTTGCCTCAGTGGCTACTGCCAGTGATCATCCAGCCCCCACTCACTGTGGCAGACTATAGTATAATGGCCACTCATCATTGGCAAGTGGTTAGGACCTGCTGCCTTTACCTGTCTCCGGGCTGTATCTCTGTAGCCCCAGTACCTTTGATAGGCCTTCAACAAGGCCTGCAGCCTGGGGGTTTACCAGGCTGAAGCTCCCCAGCTCACTTTGCCTTTCCCCAGCACTGCTCTGCTTCAGGTACTTTGCTCCCAGGCAGCTAGCCCTTCCCACTCTACGGCTAGAGTGAGACTCGCCTCAGCTCCTGGCTCACAGCCCCTTTATAGGGCCAGCTGTGGCCTGATTGAGCTGGCCACACCTGTGGTCTACCACTCCCTCAGCTGCTTTCACTCTTCTTCCCAGCCCCATCCAGGGCTGCTTTTAACCCCTGTTATATGGGAGTGGGGCGGCTGCCCCACTACAATCATAGTCTTGTACTCAGATTCTGAGAACATCTACAGCATCTGTTAACTCACAGAGCAAGAGCCCTGTTCATGCTGCTCCCTAATGCTGGGTCCCTGACATGGCAACACAGATTGCAAGTGGCAGCAATGAGTCGACCTATTACTCCAAACTTGTCATGAGCTGTCTCCCCTAAACTGACTCTGACAAAAATTACTTCATTTCCCTATTTACCATCTGATATTATTCTTATGAATAAAAAGTTTTGCATTTTTTTAAACATTAGAACACATTTGTTTCAGAATATATGGCTTCATGAAATCATATTTTCAGCATATTGTATATGGTCAAACTACAGCCATATTTAGCAGTTAGTCATTAGTGGGGTAATTCAACTTGGAAGTTAATATTTTAACTAAATTCAGAGTTATCAGAGGGTTTGCTCCTTTCCCCTAAAGTCAATGGAAGGCTTGCTTTTTTAAAAACTTGTTTTATTTTTAAATGTGGAGCAGAACGAGAGCCATAAAGTGGGGGCATATAGGCCAGAATCTTCAAGGGTAGAAAGTATTCTTATCTACCACTAAGAGCAGATGGTGCTTGGCACATTGTGGGGTTAGGCTATAAATCCCAAAACACACAGGAGGATCTTCCTTATTGGTCACATGATGTTGATTTTTTTCCCAGCAAGTAAATGGTTATGAAGAGCTAGTAAAGGCTTTATGGTGTCTGCAGCACAAAATAGCTAAAGTGGAATAAATGATTCACAGCCACTGACATATTTTGTGTATTTAGCTGCTTATTCTGCTCCTGACATGTTCATAAGCAGAATGTAATTTTTTCAAATTGATTTATTATGCAAGTGTATTTAGGGCCAGATTCTTCCACTTGTATGTCCAGTAGGACCTTACTCTGAGCAGTCCCATTAAAGTCAGTGAGGATACTTCTGAGCATAAATGTGGCAAAATCTGACCCTCAGTGAATCTGTGTGCAATTTTGCTGCCCTTCTACGGACTGATCATAAACAGTTCACTGTGGTTATTCAGTGCTCAATATTTAGTACTTGAGCCATGTTGTTTTGTTTTTTGTCATGTGGTACTGTTTCTTTTATCTTATAGACCTCCAGTTGTCTGACAACCAGAAGGAGACCTGACTAATCATCTGGGGGCTTTGAATTTCTCTGGGGGAGGAAACGGATACGCACAATTTAGAGTACGTTATTTTAGAAAATGTTAAACTCTTTCTTTTCTGGACCAGGCAGGCTTTTCCCAAGGCATAATTCACAGCAAAATAAGACCTCAGTAATGTGTATTAGCTGGATACAGCTTACGTTGCATTCACATAATGTAATTGTACGTGTGGTCCTAGCTGTGAAAATCATAGCTGTATCCTTGCCTGGCTAACAATTTCCTGGGTGCCATGGTATTTGCAAGGGCTTTTGAGAATTCTGTCCCCATGCTGCATTAAGCAGTGTCTTAGTTGGAGAGTGGGATTTTCAGAAGTGCCTAAGTCACTTAGGAATACATGTTCCTTTGAATGTCAATGAACCATGTACTTACTTTTGACCATCCCACCCAGTCCCTACATCAGAGCCCACCATCTATGAGAATAAAAATGTACAGTCTAAAGATTCTTATATGATACTACAGTATCTGAGCGCCTCAGTTTTTAGTGTATTTAGCCTCACAACGTCCCTGTGAAGAAGGAAACTATTGTCCACATTTTACACCTGGAGAACTGCGACACAGAGACTAAGTGACTTACCTGAAGTCTGTGGCTGAACAGGGAGTTGAACCCAGGTCTCTCAAGTCAGCACCCTCACTACTGGCCCAACCTTCCTCTTTACATGTGAGGGAGAAGCATGATTTATATAAAACATATACTTTTAAACATCTATCTATGCATTTTGTTTTCTACTCTCTCCTTTGGGCCCCCATGCTTGAAATGGGAACTACACTTAGAACTACATAAAAAGATACCAACTAGAGGAAAGCTGAGCACTCTGACTTCATGCTTCCATGTGAAAGCTGCAGAGCTGAGACTTGAGCTCAGTCCCTCATACTTCAGGAGCAACACTGTGGTGCATGCCATGCTGCTGGGGAACCGAGAGAGTGATTTTTTTTTTCTGCAGTAGTGAACCCTGCTGACTTTCCCCTGGAGTGGAATTAGATTCTGGAGGAAGACTTGGGCTGTGGATGTGCTGCTGAGCATTTGCTAAAATTTCCCATGGTTGCTACCCTCAGTTTAGCATCGCTGGGAGTGCTAGTGCAGATAGGTCGGCAAGAAGCTCCCAACAGTGCTTAAAATATTGTTGGTCCCTTTTCTACACTAGTGCTCTCACTATTGTTGTAGCTGATAGGGAATTTTTGCTAAAAAAGTAGAGAAGGCCTTATTTCCATTCTTATTGGTGAGGGAGGGTGCCCTATATGGTGATGCAGAACCTATTTTAAATAAGGAACAAAGGCACGCCTGCTAGATGTCTTTATGCTGTTCCACCTCAGGCTGCAGGAATAAGTGGGAAAAGGGCTGTACTATTACTTTGTACTGCAACATATATATATATAGTATTAAATCATTTACAAACACAGGGAAATGTGTGTGGCTTTCACGAATGAGTGTGTGTGGATGAAGCTTTAGAACTGCTGGCAATGTCCTGATTGGGTAAACTTTCACCATGGTGGGCAGGTCAAACGGAAGCCAGATAGCAGGCACTGTGGGGGGGAAAATGGGGCTGCTTACCAGAGTCTAAAGATTGAAAGTATCTTTAGATGCTTAAACAATTTCATTAAAATCTGAAACATTCTTTTTAATAAGGTTTTTGGGCTTTCTCGAGTGACAGGTGAAAGAAAAACTTACCATGTCCTCTATATGTTGTCCCCCATCTGCATGAGATTACACATCATGATGTCCTGTCAATCATGCAGTGTATGATTTGCGTTGCCAGTGGAATTGTTTAGAGAGAAATGGGAGATTTAATTAAAGAACAAAATTCCTCCAGGAAAAAAAATGCTCTATATTAGTGTCAAACTGTCTCTTCCCAGTACTACTAAGTATAGGATGGGAATTAAATATTTAATTTGATGGAACTGAGTTTATTAAAATCATACAAAAGTAGAGCTATTTAAATTTTTGCCTTCAGGCCCTATGAATTTTGCTCTCTCCTATAATTATATTTCCTCTATACATAATTCGCTTCTCCCTGCTCCTCTCTTGCTACCATCTGTTTCCTCCAACCCTCCAGGGGCTGGATCCTGCAAGCTCCCTCTCCCCCCCCCCGCCATTAACTTCAGTGGGATTGCAGGATTGGGTCCTGGAAGATGACATGCTAGGTGAAGACACTTAATTTCAAGCTCTAACAAATACTGCATAACAACTGGTGCAAACAGTTACTAAACGCCTACTTGTTGCACAGTGGCCCTGGATTCTCAAAAGCTGGTGCTAAAAAAAGATGTGTGGAATATGATCCTGTATGACACCGGAGAACTCAAACATAAGTAGAGTGAGTCTCCTTGCAATGGTCACAGTTAACACATTTGTACAATAAAAAGGAGGTAATGAGAGAAAGCGGATATGCATTTGATGCGGATAGAAACTGTGTGCCTATTTCATTGGCAATACTAGTCAAGAATGATTTGTCCGTGGAAAAAACAACAATTGTAATGTAGCCAAGGCCTTTGCAAGCTATAGTGCCAGCTGTGTAGACCTGCCTGGGGCTATAAGGGGACCATCTGAGCAAGTTGCAAGGAAATAGCTGCAACCGTGTTTCATGAATATTAGGCGCTGTGTCTTCTGCCAGAACTCTTTTCATATCAACTATCTATCTGATTTCTCATCAGAAGTACTTCGTCCCTCTTCACGCTGATGACCAACTTGTTAAAGATGGCAATACGGGGGAAAATGTCAGCTAGAGAGAGCAAGGGAGAGACTTCTGAAATCATGTCAAGGATGTTTTATCAGTGTGAGTGCATCTAAAAACTGTGTCAGTCACCCTCTAGCCCTTGAGGATTTGGGTTCCCTTTCAACTCGAGGCATATACAAATGCTGGTAATGCTTCCTATTGTTAGAAATACTTCCAAGTTTGTTTAGATGGCAGGAACTTTTAAATTTATATTTTAACCCTCCCTGAAACCTGTGAACCATAATCAAAGGGGTAAGGTCCTGTAGGAAAATACATGAGAAGAAACACTGAAAGATTGTGGGATTCGTTTCACAGTTCAGCAACTTTAATGTCTGTGGTAAGTAGCCAACAGCTGCTTCAGTTCAGCACTCTGTACTGTAATTAGCTTTAGAGAGCTCTGACAAGATCAATAATTCATCCATTGATCTTTCACATCCATTATTTTATATCTTGGGGTGCCTGGAATCTAGAATTAATGAGCAAATTACCCAGACTGTGTCCCAAGAGATCATCAGTTCCTTTCTTAAAAGGAAGGAGAACATGATGTCTGTCTTGTTCAGGTTTTAGATAAGTTACTTGTCACCCAACAGGCTGAGGTTGGTAGGGACCAGCTACAGGGAAGTGTGTGTCACCCTCATCACTATTAATTTTAGCCAGCACTATGCTCTCTTTAGGTACCCACTGATCTGTATAAATCTCAGATGCTGACCTACTCTGTTCTCTGCTTAAAGGCTTTTGGCATGAGTGTGTCTTTCTGAAAGCTTTGTTTGCTGGACAGTGCAGATGAATTGGGGGTGCATGGTGAGGGAGGAGGGGATGGCATATCAATGTTTAATCAGGTCAAGTGAATGACAAAAGGTAGGTGGCAAATCAGAACATAGACTTTTTCTGTGGGAGTCACAGCTGGCTCTCCACACGGCAGAGGTCATAGCTATTGGGGATTTGTTCACACATGGGCAAGTGCACTGCCTCCCATTCAGAGTATGCCCATAGTTTCCTAGACTAGAGTATTTGTGCCATTTCACACAATCTGATCACCAACCCAGGAGCTACCATTAGGTATATAAATATCTAAGAGTGTGTTAACAAACGGCCAGCTGCAGAAGATAAACAACAAGCCTGTCAGTTTGCCTTAAGGAACCTCAATCCCCTAAACTAACTAGTGCACACTACGCTACATGTTCACCGTGCTTTTAAAAATTTATAATGCAGCCTCTGATATGGTATCAAGATGCCAATTAAACAATACAATAAGAATTTACCCCATGAGAGAAGTGATTAATATTACTCTTCTATACCAATTCCTACCATCCAGCATACCTCATGTCTTCCCTCAGCCTCCCCCACAAAACCTAAACTAGGGGAATAATTACCAAGAAGAAGAAAATACAAACGCTTTCTCTCTCCCTCCCTGCTCAGAAACACAGAGCCAACAACTAGGATTACTCAGGGCCAAATGCTAATAAATACATGCAGGCATACGTGTCTGTAAACCTGAGGGAGTGAGTTTAATTTGCACACTGGAGTAGCAAATAGTGGATTGTAACAAGAAAAGCTATTACCAGGAGGGTATAAGATAAAGCAGGCCCCTTTTATCACCAGGGTCTATTCTTTTACACACACAGGTGCTTTTCTAGTTACAACCCCATCCTTCTGCGTCATCGATGACTAAAGTACACTCTCTGGACCTGATTCATGCTCATGGGTGTAGAGTGGATGCAAACTTCCCACAGGGGGAATTTGTGGTAGGAAAAACAACCTACAGGGAGGGCAGTACTTTAAACTAACAAGAGCATATGTGCCTGGAAGCCTATTCCCATTTCCTTCCCAGCCAGCCCTGTCTACTTTCAGGCCTTTTGGGCTCCCTGATGGATGGGATTTATACACAGCTTGTACTGCCATGCTGCAGGTGGACATTCTGCTGCCAAAGGCCCACAGTCTGGTTTCCACCAGCTTCTCTGGGCCATGCTGCAGTCATTTACCAGTGTCACCTTTGAATTTTTCACCCCCGCCCCTTGCACTTCACACTGGAGCTTAACTGCAGAAGCACTTGCCTGTGACACTCTACATCTATGTCTAGCAAAAGATGCCAGACAGGGTATTCATAGGAATCAAATGTCTGTCGTAGAATCTACACTGAAAATTCCTCTCTGAGTTAGATCACAAAGCTTAATCTGAGAAACAGCTTCCTGATTTTGTTACAGAGATGACATCAGTCTATTGTCCATTTCAAGTTTTTCTTTATCCCACTCTTAGGACGACTGGTGAAGTGACATTTCAGTATCTGTTAATATAAGCCCACACAGGTAAAAATAATGTGTGATAACTTAGTATTGAAATAGTTCCTTAAAATGTTCATATATCTGTTTGCTTATGAGGTGGAAAGAACCTAGCTCTACCCCGTGAGGGCGACTACAAAAATAACAAACAAAAAATTGTTAATTTTTCCAATGAACTTAATTTGACTGTGTTGGTGTCACTTTTGTGCTCACTTTCAATAATTTTCTTACAAACCAATTCACTGGCAGCAATATTCACATGGGTGAACATAAAAGGACAGGATTTCAGAAAGGCTAATCTTGCAGGATACTTTTGACGCAGGAAATTTCAAATTGATAATCACAAGTACTTGCACTGGAAACTTGATTCTCATATCATGCAAAACTTGGGTTTGGAAGTTTTCTACCCAAAGCTACAAAATCCCCCTGGTTCACCTGAAAGTTGAGTCAGGTTCACCTACGCTCCAGTTAAAACTGCTCCGACTTTCAGCTAGGAGGGGAGATGTGACGTAGTGCGGATTTTCCCTTGTTAATGTTGTATGTGAGTCTTACTGTTTTGCATGAATGTTGTGTGTGCCTCAGTTTCCCTGTGTATTGAACCAGTGTCTAGGTGGTGGGAATAAAGGTGTGTGACTCTTGTGGGGGCTGCTCCAGCTGCCTGCATGGATACAATGGCTGCCCCTTTGTAACCTGGGATGCGACCAGGTGACTCTTGGCCCGGGAAGCGAGACAAAGGCTGTAGGAGGAGCAAGGGACAGGGAAGGGGCCAGGCAGCTGGAAGTGAGTCTGTCTTGGCTGGCGTGAGGTGCAGGGAGAGGGCCAGAGCCCTGGCTCTGGGCTCCCCTCCCCCCAAGATGGGCTTGGTTAAAAGTCACTGATTTCTGTGCTAACAAGTTCTGTCCTATGCTGTGTTCCTGTTGACCAATACACCTTCTGTTTTATCGGCTGGCTGAGAGTCACATCTGACTGTGGAGTTGGGGTGCAGGGCCCTCTGGCTTCCCCAGGAGCCCCACCTGGGAGGGCTCACTGAGGGAAGCGCACGGTGTGGAAGGGGATGCTGAATGCTCCGAGGTCAGACCCAGTAAGTTCGAAGCTGTGTAAGCTTCTTGCCTTGGAGACAGTATGCTCAGAGAGAGGAGGCATGCTCCCCCAGAGTCCTGGCTGGCTTCGTATGGAGTAGTTCCAGAGCATCGCCCTGGTGATTCCGTGACAACTGGTGGTAAAGGTGGGATAAACTGCACCACGTGGACAGAGCATCCTGCAGTAAGCGACTGGGGAACAGTAAAACAAAGGGGGATTAGCAAGAGATGGGGGTGCTGAAGGCTCCAAGAAGTGCTGTTCCAGGAGGTGGGAGAGCCTATGTCTTAGCCTTGAGAGAGGTGGACCCCTGAGAAGGACTGTCGCACTGAGGAGTTTCCTCTCATGGATCGCGTGGAGTTGAGAAAGCACAGACCTATGAGTCCATGACCATTTAGGATCAGCCTATAACCATCTCCTTAAGAAGGACATTGTAGAACTGTGCAGAGAGAGAGGGCTGTGCATTGGAAAGTTCACTAAGACGCAGCTGATTGCTCTGTTGGAAGAGGAGGATCACTCTAAGGAGCTGGTTCCTGACACAGCTGGGGGCGCGAGAAAGCATGGGAACAGCCAGGCAGCCCCAGAGCCCGCATTGGCTCCTGACCCAGCAGGGGGCGCGAGAGAGGCTGGGAGCAGCCGGGTGTCCCGGCGACCTGGGTCAGCGACCAGGAGGAAGTCTCCACCATGTTCCCCATTGGTGGATCTGAGACAGATGGAACTGGAGCTGAGATTTAAGGAGTCAGAGGACTATGAGAGACAGGGAAGGCATTAAGCAGAACAGTAGGAGAGATAGAGACAACATGAACTGGCAAAGGCTGAGTTGAGAGGCAGAAGGACCCGTCCAGGGGTGAGTGGGGATGGACCCTGGGGTACCAATTCTGCCGGGAACCTCGACACTAAATTGCTGCCCCAGGTTAAGGAGAGGGGAGATATAGATGCCTGTCTCGAGGCCTCTGGGAAGGCTGGCAACTGGAACCAGGCTGGCCTGGCAGAAAGGCTCCGGTGTCTAGACCCTTTCCTGGGTCCCAAGGCCACAGAGCTCTTTAGCCAGATGGGTGGGGTGGCAGACTGGCTCCCACTCCTGGCCCCAGCATATATGTCTGCCTGGACTCTCCTGGGCTCAGGCCCCTCAGAGGGAGCAGAAGGTGATGGTCAATGGGGAGACATTCCTGGGGTGGCGAGATCCTGGGACAGAGAGAACTGTTGTCAGGCCGCAGGTGGTGCAGCCTCACCAGATGCTGAGGGGCTGTGTGACCTGGGTGAAGGTCCCAGGGATGAAGCCCCTCACCTGCAGACACAGGAGGGGTCGGGCTGGCTGGTAGTTGGGGTTTTCCAAGATATCAGCTCTGACTTCCTGTTGGGGAATGACTGTGTCTATTTGGGACAGGATCCAGGCCCTGCTCCTGTAATGGCCAAGAATTTGAATTTGAATCCAGGGAACCATTGGCTGAGACTGAAGTGGTCAGTGAAAATGCAAATGACCTGGCTGGCAGGGGGGAGGAGCTGCTAAGCTCAGGATACCTGTCTGTCTGTAACCAGAGCCCTAGAGCTGAGTGGGACAGAGAGATACTTCCCACCCCCTGGCACACTGGGAAGGTGGCTCTGATGCTGTGAACAAAGCCGCGGGTTTGCTGCCTGCCCTCACTGGGACAGCAGGGGCAAAGCTGAGCCCAGGTGGATCGGAGACCCCAGCTGATTGTGGGGAACCACAGCCAGGGTGGGACAGCTGTCAACCAGGGCTACCTTGTCCAGAGATGCAAAAGGCCCAGGACAAGGGTAAAGCAGCCTTGAGACACCTGCCTGTCATAGAGGAGCCTTTTCAGAAGGTAGCCCTGGACTTAGTGAGGGACGAATGGGACAGGAAGGCCTTTCCCAATGGAGAATCAGTGGTGGAGTATGTACTGACTTTCTGGGAAAAGCTCGCTGAGCTCATGGGTCCAGCCATGGAGAACCTAGTTAGGGCCCAAGGGAGGCGGAAAGTCTGGTACGACTGTTCAGCCTATGGCTCTGGGGACCAGGTGAGGGGTCTCATCCGGGTGAGGAAGAATAAGTTGCAAGCTGCCTGGGATGGGCCCTTCAAGGTCATCAAGCAGCTGAATGAGGAGAACGATGTGGTGGAACTGCCCAACTGGGCTCTCAGCCACCAAGGAGACCAGGTCAACATGATGGAGTCGTACTGTGACGGGGAGAGGCTGGTGTGGCCAGTGGGAGAAGTGGGAAGATCCCCTGCGGGGGTCTCTTCTCTAAGACAGGAGACGGCCCCTTGCTGGAATCAATTCCCCTCTCTGACCAGCTAACTCCTGCCCAGCAGGCAGAGATCAGAGAGATTCATTCATACCAACAGCTGTTTTCCAACTGGCCTGGGCTCACTAACCGAGCTGTCCACTGGGTAGAGACAGGAGCCGGCCCTCCCATCAGGTGTTCCCCATTCAGATTAACTGGGAACACAGCCCAAGCCCTGGAGGGAGAGGTCAGAGACATGCTGGTTTTCGGGGTGATCCAGCCATCCACCAGCCCCAGGGGCGTCTCCCATGGTGCTGGTCCCCAGGAAGGATGGGTCGATTTGATTGTGTGTGGCCTATCGGAAGCTCAATGCCATCAACATGTCTGCTGCCTGCCCATGCTTAGGCCTGATGGGATTGTGGATGGGTTGGGAGGGACTCGGTACCCCATGACCAGGGATCGCACCAAAGGCTACTGGCAGGTGCCTTTGGATCCAGATGCCAGTTTGAAACCTGCTTTTGTCATCCCTGTAGGGCTGTACAAATCCCTGGTCCTACCTTTCGGCCTCAAGGAGGCACCGATCAACTGCCAGCGCCAGCGGGATCAGTTACTGAGGGGGAAGGAGAATTTTACCCTAGCCTACATTGATGATATTTGTGCCATTAGCCAGACCTGGGAGGACCATGTGTCCCAGGTGAAGAGGGGGCTGAGTTGCCTCCAGGATGCAGGGCTGATTGTAAAAGCTGGGACGTGCAAGGTGGGGATGGCAGAGGTGTCGTACCTGGGCCACAAGGTGGTGAGCGGCTGCCTAAAGCCAGAGCCGGCCAAGGTGGGGATGATCAGAGACTGGCCTGCTCTGCAGACTAAGAAACAGGGCCAGGCCTTTATTGGGATGGCAGTAGTGCCCCACTTTAGTTCTGTGCCAGCTCCCATCACTAAGCTATGGAAGAAGGGTAAGCCAGACAAGCTGGTCTGCACTGGGCAGTGCCAGAGAGCTCTCTGCATGCTGAAGGAGGATCTGGTCAAGTGCCCGGTGCTGGGAAACACACACTTTGACAAGACCTTTATGGTGTTCACCGATGCCCCAGACACAGGGCTGGGCGTGCTGCTGAGGCAGGCCAATGCAAAGGGTGAGAAACACCCCATCATGTACCTGAGCAGGAAGTTGCTGCCCTGGGAGCAGGGCTATGCAGCCATAGAGCCATAGCCAGGGCTATGCAGCCATGGAGTGGGCTCTTAAAAGGCTGCAGTCAGATCTATTTGGGCAGCGCTTCACTGTGTACACGGACCACTGGCCCTGCTGTGGCTGCACCAGATGAGAGGGGCCAATGCCAAGCTCCTGAAGTGGAGTCTGTTCTTCCTGGATTATGAGATGGAGGTGGCCCACGTTAAGGGGAGTGAAAATGTTATAGCTAATGCTATGTTCCAGAGAGGGAGGCCTGAACTTCCCCAGGTCACTGGCTAAAGTGACCCTGCTCAGTTAGATCTCTCAGGGGGGAGAGATGTGACATAATGGGGATTTTTCCTTATTATTTTGTATGCAAGTCTATGTGTGTCTTACTGTTTTGCATGAATGCTGTGTGTCCCTCAGTTTCCCTGTGTATTACACCAATGTCTAGGTGGTGGGAAGAAGGGTGTGTGACTTTTGCAGGGGCTGCTCCAGCTGCCTGCACAGATGCTATGGCTGCCCCTTTGTAACCTGAGACACAGGAGAGGGATGCGACCAGGTGACTCTTGGCCCAGGAAGCAAGACAAAGGCTGGAGGAGGAGCAAGGGACAGGGCAGGGGCCAGGCAGCTAGAAGTGAGTCTTTCTCTGCTGGCTTGGGGCACTTTCTCTTGCTGGCTTGGGCCCCGGCTCTGGGCTCCCCTCCCCTCAAGGTGGATTTGGCTGAAAGTAACTGATTTCTGTGCTAACGCTGTATTTTTGTCAACTAATAAACTTTCTGTTTTACCAGCTGGCTGAGAGTCACATCTGACTGCAGAGTTGGGATGGAGGGCCCACTAGCTTCACCAGGAGCCCCCCCTGGGAGTACTCGCTGAGGGAAGTGCATGGTGTGGAAGGAGATGCTGAATGCTCCAAAGTCAGACCCTGGAAGGTCGAAGCTGTGTAAGCTTCTTGCCTGGGAGACAGTATGCTCAGAGAGAGGAGATGTTCCCCCAGAGTCCTCGCTGGCTTAGTATGGAGTAGTTCCAGAGTATTTTCTTGGTGACTCCATGACAGGAGATAATTGTGATGCTCCTTATTTGAAGTCCAGAATATCCCCTCCTCTCCCTTCATACAACCTGACAGTTCCACTGGCTGGAATATGAGGGATGGAGCCATGAATCTGCCTACTCCTTGCGTCTCCCCTACCCATTCATGCCCTCCCAGCACTCAGATCTGGGTAGCCTTATTGTGCTGTGCTAGGGGTAGGAATCCTTAGTCCTGACTTCTCTCCAATGCTACTGCTTTAAGACAAACCACAACGATAGGTTGTGACTAAAGTGTAATGACGAATCATTATAACTAAACTTGTGGCCAGCTACATTTAAATGCCACTAGATCCAGAATGGACAGATATTTCATCAGTCTCTTACACACTCATGGTCCTGTGACAATTCATTGTGAGGAGAGTGATCACTTTAGATAAGCTATTACCAGCAGGAGAGTAGGGTGGGGGGGAGAGAAAACCTTTTGTAGTGATAAACACCCATTTTTTCATGGTTTGTGTGTATAAAAACATGTTCTGTATTTTCCACAGTATGCATCCGATGAAGTGAACTGTAGCTCACGAAAGCTTATGCTCAAATAAATTGGTTAGTCTCTCAGGTGCCACAAGTACTCCTTTTCTTTTTGACAGTTCATTGTATCACATTGCTACATAGTAGTAGATAAGCAGTATGCAAATTAGTGTCTTAGAACTGCCCTTAGAGATTAAATTTAATCTTCAGTTAGATAGCGGTTAATGAGAAATAGTTCATTATCAATGTTAGAATAAACTGTTTTAATGGGACGAGCAAAATAAACCCTCCATCTTACAGATAATGAGAAAGAAGATTTGCAGTGACATGTTTAAGCCATTATTTGCTCTGTGTGTGGAGGTGGGAGTAATTTGGCAGGAACACCTGCAGTTCAAGGATGGTTTTTAGAATGTTTAAGCATGAAATGACAGAAAGGCCTTGAAGCTACTAACCTGTGACTGGGCTGAACTCTGTGAAATAACAATGTTTATTTTCCAGCCACTGTTTTCTACAGGAAACAGCAAAAATCTTAGGGTAACCGTCTAATCTACAGTGGCTGCCTCTCCCTGGGTGTAGCTTAAGTCTTTCAGAAAATAAAGCACAGGTTTCACAGAAGTAAATAAAGGTTGGCTTCTGTCCAAGCACACGACCTTTTATTTGTTTTATAGAGTCCACAGCTGTGTGGAGTTTAGAGAAGGAAAAAAGTAACAGGGTTCATTCACTCAGCTGTTTGTATTTTGTGCAATGAAAAAGAAAATATTTAAAATAATATACCTCATTAACTACATGTGGGAAGTTATGTCAGGTCTATTTAGGGCAGGGGTGGGCAAACTTTTTGGCCTGAGGGCCACATCTGGGCATGGAAATTGTATGTTAGGCCATGAATGCTCACAAAATTGGGGGTTGGGGTGCTGGAGGGGGCGAGGGCTCCAGCTGGGGGTGAAAGCTCTGGGGTGGGGCTGGGGATGAGGGGTTTGGGAGGGTGCTATGGGCTGGGACCGAGGGGATTGGAGAGCGGGAGGGAGATCAGGGCTGGGGCAGTGGGTTGGGATGAGGTCAGGGGTGCAGGCTCTGGGTGGCGCTTACCTCAAGCAGCTCCCAGAAGCAGCAGCATGTCCCCACTCTGGCTCCTACACAGAGGTACTGCGCCGGCCAGGCAGCTCTGCCCCATCTGCAGGCGCCACCCCTGCAGCTCCCATTGGCCACGGTTCCCAGCCAGTGGGAGCTGCAGCGCCAGTGCTTGGGGCAGGGGCAGTGTACAGAGCCCCCTGGCTACCCCTATGCATAGGAGCCGGATGGAGGATATGCTGCTGCTTCTGGGAGCTGCATGGAGCCATGGCACGGGCGGAGTGGGGCAAACCCCCAACCCTGCTCCCTGGCAGGAGCTCGAGGGCCCAATTAAAAGGTCTGATGGGCTGGACGCAGCCCATAGGCCATAGTTTGCCCACCCCTGATTTAGGTCCAACAGTTAGACATTACAAAAACCTAATATGAGAGGAGGTGCTTCCATGATTGTCTTTTAAATGCTGATTAAATAGTCTGTGGTTTATCTTAAAACATTCCCTTGCCACCTATATAAGCTCAACATTACAGCATTGTACTACCACATGCAAAAGACAGCAAAACTGAGAAAAACAAAAGTGAAACTGAGTTACCTGATTTGAATGAAACATGAAAAGGAAACAAATGGCATGAATCAGAAGATTAGATTTTAAAATACTTTCATTACTAATAAACTAAGGTGTTCTAAATGCAGGTAATTTAAAGCATCTTATACTCCTCCCAACAGTCTGTTTATTGTCTCTTATCTTACACTTAGACTGTAAACTCTGAGATAGGGACAATCTCTTACTCTCTGTCTGTACAGCATCTACCACAATACGGTCATAGTCCATGACTGAGGTGACTAGGCATTACAGTAATACTACTACTGATAAATTTACACAACACTGTAGGAAATGTGTATACAGAAAGACAAAGTCCCTTCCTTATACGAGCTACTTACAGGATCACTCAGATTACCAGGGTACTTGAAACAGCAATTCAAACATAACAAGAGACAGAAGCAATTTCAGTGGTGAGATCAGTGTTGGAAATCTTTGCAGAAGAAGGGCATTTTAAGGAAGGCTATGTGTAACAGAGTGGCTTGCCCGATTGGCTGAAGAGCCTGGGCTGAGCCAACCTGATTACAGAATGAGCATCACCTGAAGGGAATCAGGCAATTATCCATGAAGAGCAGAAGGTGGCTGCAGTGAAGGGGGGAAAAGTCAAGTTTAGGTGGTGACAAAGCTCAGCTGGGGAAAGAATGTGAGTGCCAGGCAGAAAGCTGAGAGAGTAAGGAAAAGCTCTCCAGGCAGGGAGGCTTGGGAGATCCTGATGGAAACAAAAAGAGACTGAGACCCAGAGAAGAACTTAAGATGCTGGGTAGGAAGTAGCTCAGGGAAAACTGAAGTACAGGTAAAGAAGCGACCTTGCTGTTCTCTACAGGGCTCTGGGCCAGGAATCAGAGTAAAGTGTTGAATGAGGCTTCCCTACTGACCCCACGGAAAGAGGTGTACAAGCCTATCACAAGGGTTATTGAGCCTAGCAAGGGAGCGACAGACTCAATAAAAGCCCCAGAGAGGGGGAAGAATTCTTTTAAGGACATTTTTAGAACTTTTAGTTTGGACAATTGTGACCTGAAGGGGGTGGACTCCAGAGGGTGACCCTGCCAGAGGCACAAGTCCCTGGAAGAGAGGACACCCCACTGTCAGAGGGACTATTGGTGGGTGGCGCCTGAGAACCAAGAACTAATATGCCATGTATGGCCATGAGGGGGTGCCTAGCAATGAGCTGATTCTTGCACTATGATAGAACAGGGGGAAAAAGAGGTAAGGCTTGTCACATGGAAGTGGGAGGCTATTTACAGAAGGAGCAATGTAGAAGGAGGTGCAAAGTCAGGGCTAACTAATGACATAGAAGAGAGGGAGTGGTTGTGAGAGAGGCTATGGTGGTATACACAATGTGAGGGGGTGTAGGAAGAAATAAGTGCATAGACTGAGGTGAGGGTGATATTTTATATAGAGCATGTGGTCTTGACACAGAGAATTGGGGAGCTTGAACTTGATGCAGAAGGAAAGGGGAACCCGTGAAGGGATTTGAGGAAGGTGATCTTAGCAGCAATATTTGGGAGCGACTAGGTAGGAGAAATATAGTGGCAGTATGCCACAGAGCTGAAATGGATGATGATCAAGGCATGCTGCACAAATAATGTTGTAAAGTCATAAAGAATCAGTAATGTACATATAACTTTAGCGCCCTCATGGCCAAGATGGAGTCTGCTCTGCAGGCAGCTCTGGCCAAGAGACTGCATGTACAGGAATGCAGCAGGGAAAGTCCCTTCCACCCCAGGGGCACCTGTTCCAAACCCTCCAGAGTAAACACACACACCCACAGGAAAAGTACAACAGATATAACAAGGGGAGATATTTATTTACAGAGGGGTGAGAGGAGAAAAACAACAAGGGGAAGTATAGGGGGAGCAGTAGAACAGGGTTGCATCCAAACCAAGGCCCCACAGGCCCAGTGGTAGCACAGTCTGAAAGGGCAGACACTGAGCAATGTGTCTGCACACAGAGTTCAGGAGGCCTAAGCAAAGTTCCAGTCCAGTGGTGAGTCTTGGGTGCTCCTGGTCATCTTAAGCGCCAGTGAACTTTTCCCCAACAAACTGCTCCGGTGCCCTCTTCTGCCGCTCTCTGCAAAGCCACACAGAGCGACCACCTCCCCACTTAACTAGCCAGCAGCCTCCCTCCTTATTCCCAATGCAGAGTCACAAGCCCCAGTACTCACGGCTCTGGGCCCTTCTCACCCCACAGCTCCAGACCCCACCCCCAAGTTTCCCTCCTTACTCTCACTGCTCCCCCTCCCTCCCAGGAAAAGGATTTAAAGGGGCCATGCTCTCTAAACCCCAAAGGGGTTACATACAAATCTGATTTTCTTGTGTTTATGTGTATTCCCCACACTGGCAGAGAGGAAGTTAACTGAAGCTAGAGAGCAGTTAGTGCATCTGGAGGGTGGGCCAGGCCCAACTGGGTGCTTGAATTAAGGATGAATTCTCACTGTGAGGAATGGGAGTGACTAATAAAGGAAGGCATTCAGTGCATAGAAGAGGCAAGAGGCCCAGGGGGGAGTAGGCTTGGGGATAGTTTCCCAAGAAAAGAGCTCTGGTAAAGGGCCAGGAGAGATGCTGGGAAAGGGCAGGAGTGGAGTGAGCTTCTGTAGTGAGCCTTGACAAAGGGGTAGCCCGAGGGTTGGGGTTTTGGGAAGGAAAAATATATAGACAGTTAGTCAGTCATAGTCAGCCTTGGGAGCGGCAGAAAAGGAGCCAGACCGACATGGAAAAAACTCCTGGATGTGTCTCTCTTTACAAGAACAGGCAAGGGCTCTGCAAAGTCCAGGGGAAGGGCTGAAGAGTCTGCAGGTGAATGAGCCGAGGCAGGGACTGGGGAAAAGGGCTTAGAGACAGGCCAAAGTAGGAAGTAGCCGGGGAGTACACCTTAGCTGCTTGTTAGAGGGTCCCTGGACTGAAGGCCAGAGCAAAAAGAGGGCCTGGTTTCCCCTACCTACTCTTGAGGAAGTTGGTGTGAAAGCCCTTTGATAAGGGGGCAAAGACCATTAAGCCCAAGTCAGGCTGATGACATGATGTAAGGTCATGGGACTCTGTTACTCTGGAAGGGGTCGGACTGAATGTTACATGGGCTGAGTCATGAAAAGAAGCAGATTGGTGCTGGGCCGGAGTAGCTGTTGGCAGTAGGGTGCAAGAGGAGGACAGCCTAGACATAAGGGGGCATGCTGGCTGGTGAGTCATTCATACTCCATGACATAACAATATAGAGCTACCTGGGACTTTCATGGCTGTCACTGGCACTTAGATACCCCTCATATGGGTACTTTAGAAATACTGAGAGAGAGGCTATAATTTATACTGCGGGCACTTGGGAACTTCAGGGGAAGAGTTTGCATAGAACTGACTCTTCTATACCAAAAACTCCAGTGTTAGTAAAGGAACCAGATCCTCAGCTGGTATAATTGGGCAAAACTGCACTGAAGTCAGTGGAGCTGTATCCATTTACAGAAGGTGAGAATCTCTGTTATCTGTTAGGAGTATAGGGCCTAGAACACACAGTTATAACAGATCTGATTTGATCCAATAGAGGGCAGTAGTACACAAGCACACTAACCTTACATTGCTGTTGACTCTGTCTTGTTGGAAATAGAGATACTAATACACTTAGTTAGCTTCAGGTTTTAAAAAGCATATTTTTTAGCCAACTTATTTTCTGCTTCACTGATAAAAGCAAACAGCAGGAGATTTTTTTGTAATGTTTAAGGCTGGCCTCCTCCAGACAGCCTGTATTTCTTAAAATAACTACTGGAGTACCTTGGTTAAGGAAGTTTACCTTGTTCAGATCCTGTCACATTCTGTTTTGTGTAACCAAACCCCAAAACATATAATATTATGCTTTTCCAAATATGGGTTATTATTTTTTAAACTGTACTATAGCCTGTCTTTATATCAAGTTATAATTCATATTTTGCAAATTAAAGAAACAGCCACCGTAGTAACTAAAGCCAACAAGCCCAGTAAATGAGAAAATGATGGAAAAACTGATAGAAATGTCAGATATTTCAGTTCTCTTAGCAAGATCCGTTTAAATTCCAATGACTTGTCAATGAAACAGTTCCTCTACATCACTGAAACACACAGCCTCGACTTTATACCTTAGAATGCTTGGGTAGCAATAAAATATTGTAGACTTCAGAAGTAAAAACCATCTGTTAGATACAGTAATTTTTCTGAGGTCAGAGTTAAGGTTGTATTTGTGTGATTGGGGGGGACTGATGTGTGCATTTGGGTAGACTTGACAGAATTTAGTTTTTCTTATAATTTTGAAGAGAAATCAGTGTTTGTGCTTTTTGTTTTTTTTAATTATCACTTTACAGTTTCACAGTTGTGGGAAAGTATGGAGGGTCATGATGATTTAGTGATCACATATGTTAAGATTCAAAAAGTTAAAGCTTTGTAATTGTTAAAACACAAATTGTCAACATCACATGTCAAAAATACACAAAGTAAATATCCTTAAATTGAATTCTTTTAAGTTTTCAAGCAGCATTTTTCTTTAGCTATCTGTAAATGTTGATTATTGATGGAAACACTTTTTGTTTTGTGTGTATTGTAAAATTGAAATTTACTGACATTTACCAATTAAAAAAAAAATCTAATGCTTCCCAGCCTAATGATGCCTGGCTGTATGTTGGGAATGAAAAGGAATTGTGGTGCTGAGGAGTCTGTGAATATGTTTGGGGATTTTGGTATTTGGGTGGCATGGGCTATGAATCGAGGTTGGCGGGGATGTTAGTCACCTTAGGTGGTTATCTCTTTGGTGTGATAGAGGTGTGTTTTTTGTTTTGTTTTTGTTTTTTTTAAATTGCATTGACGGGAAAGATTCTTGAACAACATCAACTCTAAAATAATGAAATCTTTCATATTTATTCTTTTCTGGCTTTTTTCATGAACTTGTATTTTCATGTATGAACATGATATAACAGCATAAACTGATTATTAGAGCGATTCATAATATGTCCATGAAAAGTACATGAAGTATAGTAGCAAAGCCACCCAACAGAGGTAGTGTTGTTTAGAGTTTAGTGTTGTTTGGCTAGGCCTTGGAATCAGTTTATAGTCTTGGTTTTGCCACAGATTTAGTGTATCTTTGGCAAGTCATTTTAAGATGTCTATGTTTCAGTTCACCAGTTAGCTAATGCTAAGTATACCCATTTTACAATCTAATGGACTTGTTATGTGAGGCATATAAATCAACGTCTGCAAAGTGTTTAGAGATTCTCAGGGGGAAGTTCCTCTGTAAATAGAAGGTGGTATTAACAAAATGACAAATCCATCAGGATTTCCTTCAATCTAGATCATTTGGGGTCTTTATATATTTTTGACTTCTTACTATGGAATTTAGAAGACCTCTTAAAAAGGGAACAGAGTAAAAGACAACGTCAGAGCATTTCTTTCACTTTTACCAGACTCCAGGGATACAAACCTGTACTGGGAAATGTTGTACTTTCCAAAATATAAGTTCCAATTATCATGTAAATGTTTATTTGCTTCAGTGGTTAAGTCATGATGACTTGGAGGGATCACTCTGCTTAGTTATAGTTTACTGTACCACAGTAACTAGAAAAATATTATTCAGTTTGTTTCATAGTAAAGTGACAAATTCACCTACATAGAATCTGATTATTTTCAAATGGTAAACTTAGTCCTCATCAAACCCCTGAGTTTCTTTCAAGGCAAACTGAAGACACACTTGTCCAAAAAGAGTCAATAGAATAATAATAACATGCATGCAAAGACTCCACATCTAAATGGCTGTTTGCTTGCATGATTTATACTGAAGGAAACTTACTTCACATAGCTGGTACATGTTGGTCAATCACTGTACCCAGGCACTCCCACTTCTTCCTGAGAAAGAAAAAAGAATTCTGCTACTTTTATACACTATACATCACTTGCTTATTTAGCCTAAAGCTTCATTCCTTACCATCTGGGAGGCTGCATATGTCTAAGGCCATGTAGGGGAACTCAGTTTTCATTAATAAGGAACCGTGTCTTAAAATAAGCCCCGAATGAGTAAATAAATGATTCAAGCAAGGCTATATAATCTTGAAACGGGTATTCATCCTTTTCTCACAGGAAAACATCTTATAAATAAGCTTTTCCTCATGGCATTTTAGGCATCAAAGCATAAACACCCCAATTAAGTCCACACTCTGCTGTATAGGTGAATAGCTGTAGCTTCAAATGACGTACATCACCAAGCAACTCAGCACTCTCCAGATTTAATTCTGACAGGCAAGAACAGGTGGATGCCATGCAGCTTAAACTTGGAAAGATGACCCCAAATGACTATTAACTTACATCTGATGGTTGTAAGATAAGGGTTAATTAAGGATCTTCCAGAGGGGACATAGGATGTTCAGGTGAAAGGTAAAGGGAAGAATGTGCTGACACAGAAACAGGTCAGATGCTTTTTCTAAGGCTCAAAAATGATGTTAAGCTCAGTATACAGTGAAGAGCACTCCACTACTCTTAACATGAGAATGTGTGTCTTCATCTCCAATAAATTAAAATAACAGTCTATGGCTGATGTGCTCGTGTAAATCTGCATATTGCTTCATCCATGCAGAGCAGGGATCGTGTTAGGTAGTCACAGTATATGAGTGATGAGCTTGGAGATGGCTTGCTCAGTGTCAAACTTGAGATGAAGTGTCTTTCAAATGGCAGGAATTGTATACAAGATGGATGGGACAAACAACAATTTAAAACTAGGGCTGTCAAGCAACTAAAAAAAAAATTAATCATGCAATTAATCGTACTGTTAAACAGAAGAGAATACCATTTACTTAAATATTTTTGGATGTTTCTATATTTTTAAATATATTGATTACAATTATAACAAAGAATACAAAGTGTACGGTACTCACTGTATATTTTTGATTACAAATATTTGCATTGTAAAAAAGAAACAAAAGAAATAGTATTTTTCAATTCACCTAATACAAGTACTGAAGTGCAATCTCTTTATCATGAAAGTTGAACTTACAAATGTAGAATTACAAAAATAAACTGCATTCAAAAATAAAACAATGTAAAACTTTAGAGCCTGTAAATGTAAAGAAACTTATTTGTCTTAGCGATTGGCTGAACAAGAAGTAGGACTATGTGGACTTGTAGCCTCTAAAGTTTTAAACTGTTTTGTTTTTGAGTGCAGTTATTTAACAAAGAACACATTTGTAAATTGCACTTTCACAATAAAGAGATTGCACTACCGTACTTGTATGAGGTGAATTGCAAAATACTGTTTTGTTCTTTACAGTGCAAATATTTGTAATAAAAAATAATGTAAAGTGAGCACTGTATACTTTGTACTCTGTGTTGTAACTGAAATCAATATATTTGAAAATGGAGCAAAACATCCACAATATTTAATTATTTTCAATTGATATTCTATTGTTTAGCAATGTGATTGTGATTAATTTTTTAAATCATGATTGGTTTTTTTGTTAATCCTATGAGTTAATTGTGATTAATTGACAGCCCTATTTAAGGCCTTTATTTCCCTCACCTGTATAATGTCCTGTGTTGACTCCATGTGTCAGTAGTCATCCATAGATCTTTCCTTGCACCAGACTCTTACAAGGTCAAATAATAGAACTTTCTTCCCTGAACAACCTTTCATAACCGCCATTCAGAGGAAATGGTGCATTTATGTCCAAGCTCACAGCCCTGAGCTGTCAGCACACAACTTAAACTGGGCCTGATCAAGCAAGGTGTGGAGCTCCACTCCCATTCTCAACACCTACTTGGCAGTGCTCAGCACCTTGAAGAATCAGAGCTTGAGGAACCAATGTGAAGGCTTTGGCCTAAATGCTGGGGTAGAACCAGTAGAGCAGAGAGTGGATTTGGCCCACAATTTATCTAATATTACTGTCTGTCAAGACGCTGTAGGCGAGATTCTCCTCTTGGCTGCATAGGTGTCATGTCATTTCATTCCAGTCAGTGGGATTGAATTAATGTATCTAAGAGGAGAACTCTTAAACCTAATACTAGTATTTCAAATAATTTTCAAAGTTGCATCAATATTCACTGTGGAAAGATCCAGGATAGTCTACTTGCATTTTCTGGTAAATTTATCCCCATATTTATAATTTGGTCTCAAACTAAAGAAGAAACTAGCACTCTGATCCACCAAATGGTAAAGGAAAGAAGTAAAATTTAGATTTACACACTTGCAACTGGGGGACTAGCATTTGCTATAGGTTCTGTGCTATGTAACTGATACTCCATAGTTAGGGCCCTTCATTTTCAGTTTTTATTTTATTTTTTTTCTGGGAATTTCAGTGTTTGTTATCACAACAACAAAACCAGGGGAAGATCAGTGCAAAAACTATGAATAATTTTTCTGGGTAAATATTGGGGTTTATTTTGGTGGACAGAAAGATGTGGGAATATATTCAATAGATTAATGCTTTGAATTCTGTTCATCAGTGTAGTTTGCTGCAGAACTAAAACAGAACTCAAAACACAGTGCCATCTCTGAGTTTAAGAAAACAATATATCTCTAATCCCCAAATAAAACTCTTCATTTGAATAAACAGTTTACTGTTGTAGACTGTGATAAATGAAGGGGGGAGGTAGCTCCCTTTTACGGACACCCAGCCAGTTAGCTGTTGGTAGCTGTTCTCTACTTGCTTTACTGTAAAGGGTTAACAAATCCACAAATAAAAGGAAGGGGAGTGGGCACCTGACCAAAATAGCTAATGGGAGGACTAGAACTTTTTACAATTGGGGAAAAAACATTCCCTTTGTCTTTCCCTCTGCTCTCCAGGGAGAGGAGACACATAGCAGCAATGCTATAAGAAGCTTTTAAGTCAGGTATGGAAAATCATCAGATCATACCTAGAACTACTTATTTGAAACCCCAGATATGTAAGTAGATCAGGAAGTGTCTAGAAAGATGCAATTAGGTTTATTTCTGTTTATTTCTTATTGGCTTGTGGACTCCTCTGTGCTAATCCCAAATGCTTTTGTTTTGCTTGCAACCTTCAAGCTGTATCTCAAGGAGGTTATTCTTGATGTTTATTTTTTGTAAGTGGGTTTTTTAAATCTAGCAAAAGCCTAAGTTCCAAATGTATTTTCTTTCTTTCTTTTTTGTTTTTGTTTTTAATAAAATTTACCTTTTTTAAGAACAGGATTGGATTTTTGTGTCCCTAAGACGATTGTGCCTATGATGTTTAATTAGCTGGTGGCAACTGCTGATTTCCTTTGTTTTCTTTCTCTGCTCTTCCCCGGAGGTGGGTGGTGAAAGGGCTTGAGGGTGGTGGGCGTGAGATTCATCAGATGCGCACGCACTTCAGTACGTGTATGTTTGTTTGTTTGTGTGTATCTTCTAAACTAATACACAGCCTTACTTTAACAAGCAGCTTTGCATATACACACAGACTAATGTATTATCATAATATAGTCTCATGCAATGTATTTTCCTAATAAAAAGTTATTTTTTATATATTATTCATACAAAAAGGGTGAAAATCAGAAAAAAATGAATAATGCTTTTTGTAAAAATCAGTTTAAACTGAAAACAAAGGGGCTTATCCGTAATGGATTCCTTTCATATTTAGGAAGCAGTATTATCTAGTGGGTGGAGACTTGAGTTCTGTGTTTAACTCTTCCACTGACTTTGTGGTCTTTAATAAGTCATTTACTGCCCTTTCTGCATTGGTCTTTCAATCTGGAAAAATATTACAGTAGCCCCATCTGTACAGTGCTTTGAGTAACTTTGATGAAGACCACCGTTCGGTCCTGAGAAAAGAAGACTGAGGGGGAACCTGACAAGTCTTCAGATAAGTTAAGGGCTGTTATAAAAAGGATGGTGATCAATTGTTCTCCATGTCCATTGAAGGCAGGCCAAGAAAGAATGGCCTTAATCTGCAGCAAGGGAGATTTAGGTTAAATGTTAGGAAAAACTTTCTAACTATAAGGATAGTTAAGCACTGGCATAGGCATCCAAAGAACATTGTCAGGGATTCCATATTGGAGGTTTTTAGGGACAGGTTAGAAAAGCACCTCTCAGGGTTCGTCTATGGTACATTGATCATGGGTAGTGATCAATTGCTCCATGTCGTTGGCAGCTAGTATCAAGCAGATTGCCCCAAGGGTCGGTCCTGGGGCTGGTTTTGTTCAATATCTTCATTAATGATCAAGAGGATGGTGTGGATTGCAAGTTTGCGGATGACACTAAACTGGGAAGAGTGGTAGATACGCTGGAGGGTAGGGATAGGATACAGAGGGACCTAGACAAATTAGAGGATTGGGCCAAAAGAAATCTGATGAGGTTCAACAATGACAAGTACAGAGTCCTGCACTTAGGACGGAAGAATCCCATGCACTGCTACAGACTAGGGACCGAGTGGCTAGGCAGCAGTTCTGTAGAAAAGGACCTGGGGGTTACAGTGGACGAGAAGCTGGATATGAGTCAACAGTGTGCCCTTGTTGCCAAGAAGGCTGACGGCATTTTGGGCTATATAAGTAGGAGCATTGCCAGCAGCTCAAGGGATGTGATCATTCCCCTCTATTCGGCGTTGGTTAGACCTCATCTGGAGTACTGTGTCCAGTTTTGGGCCCCACGCTACAAGAAGGATGTGGAAAAATTGGAAAGCATCCAGCGGAGGGCAACAAAAATGATTAGGGGGCTGGAGCACATGATTTATGAGGAGAGGCTGAGGGAACTGGGATTATTTAGTCTACAGAAGAGAAAGCTGCTTTCAACAACCTGAAAGGGAGTTCCAAAGAGGATGGATCTAGACTGTTCTCAGTGGTAGCAGATGACAGAACAAGGAGTAATGGTCTCAATTTGCAGTGGGGAAGGTTTAGTTTGGATATTAGGAAAAACTTTTTCACTAGGAGGGTAGTGAAGCACTGGAATGGGTTACCTAGGGAGGTGGTGGAATCTCCTTCCTTAGAGGTTCCAAGGTCAGGCTTGACAAAGCCCTGGCTGGGATAATTTAGTTGGGGATTGGTCCTGCTTTGAGCAGGGGGTTGGACTAGATGACCTCCTGAGGTCCCTTCCAACCCTGATATTCTATGTATGTTTGGCCCTGCCTCCGCACAAGGGGCTGGGTTAGATGATTTCTTGAGGTCCCTTCCAGCCTGACATTTCTATGATGGAAGTCTCCTTGGTATTACTGTAGCTGTGCAGGATAACAACTCACATGCTGGTTCAACCTGAAAGAACAGATATTTTGATGGTATGTTCTGTTGTCAATGATAATACTTACAAGAAAAGAGATCAGATTTCAAATCCTTTACCAAGGCACTATCATCCCTATTTTGCAGATGGAGAAACTGAAGCACAGAGGAATTAGTCACTTCTTCCACATCAAACACTGAGTCTGTGGCAGAGCCACACAATCTACTCCTTCTACCCTCCATTCACATTGTCATTTTAGACGCTAAGATCTTGGAGGCAGAAATTGTTTTGCATTGGTTTGTACAGTGCCCATTACAATGGGGCCCTGATCCTGATTGGGAGGTGCTGGATGCTATTGTAATGTAAATACTTAACTTCCCCAAAGTTTGTTTGTGCTCAGAACCAGTGTTATGCTTTGGTCGTTGTGTAGTAATAGGTTTTAGTTGTGAATTCAGATCTAAATCTAGATCCAGATCCCCCAGACGGGCTGGTTTGGGCCCGTCTCTATTTCCAGCCCAATTCACACGCCCAAGAAGCTTGGAAAGGCTCTGATAAACATCTGAACTTCTGGGTGTTTGTTAGCATCAAATCGGCACTTACTTTATTAGTATGAACATTTTTGTTGCCAAGGTTTACAGCTAATTTGATGATAGCAGTGATAATGCAAGTATGTGAACTGTTACCCCACCCAGTTACCTCACCCCACCTTAAGGAAATAGAATGTTGCTTGTGCAAGGGGATTTTTGTGACTCAGTACTAGTCATTCATTAACAGAAACTCAGTGGTGTGAGCATTGGAGCAATTCCATAGTCAACTACAAAGGCAAACAACTTTATTCACATATGCCTTTATTGTAAACTAGACCATGAAACATTATTTTTTTGGTCCATTTGCATTGCTGGTAAATCTTGAATTTATCTGTTGGCTTGTGACAGCCTGTGAGGAAAACGCTTCACTTACCCCAGTCATATCATTTTTGAACATCAGTAGTGCTAAATCTTGAACAGTAACTGAGCTGTGAAAGGAGAGGGCTGTGAAAACAAGTTGTGTTTTCCGGCAGGATTTTGAGCAGAATGAAAACCATGAACAGAATTAACTTTCAGAACTTCATCTTTTCAGATGGAAGCATGCCCCCTTCTGTCAATGTTCTTTAGTTTATCCTTGAAATGCTCTGGATCTGAAATGCTAGGTGGCAAAGGCCATGAGGAATGGGAATAGAGAGATAGTCTTCATTGGTTCAAACTCAGCTAATTTGGTAGTGACATTGGCAAGGGACTATATTATGAGTCTGAGGAACAATTCTGCCATTGTAAATCTAGAACAGGGATTGCCAAACTTACTGACCCTCTGAGCCACATGCGACAATACAGGGGAGGCACCTGCCAGGGCCCCGCTCCTCCTGAGCCCTGGCAGGCACACTCAATGGGGCTGAAGCCCCGAGGCCCTCCTCCCCGCTGGGCAAAAACCCCTACTCCACCACCCTACTGCAAGGCAGAGGTCCCAAGCTCCCCAGTCTCATAGGTGGCGAATGGGGAGGGCAATTTTTCCCTCCCCATATTTCATCTGTTTGCATGCGTCTCAGTTCTGTACACTGGCACTGTAAACACTGTGATACGTATTAATGGAAGTAAGAGATGCTGTCATAGTTACCAGGTGAACTGTGCTTTATACCCCTTCTTGTCCCTCTCAAATACACAAGCCTGGCTTCCTTCATCTTTCTCAAAGGTGGAACCTACAGTCCAACTGCTCTGGAGCTGGATCTCTGTGTGGCATTCCCCCGCATCCCCCAACCCCGTTAACATAACAGGTCCAGCTGTGCTTGACATCTGAAAGTCCTTTTCCTCTGGGGCCTGTTACTGGAGCCTAATTAAAATGACTCACACATCATCTTCAGCACAAAGCATTATTTATGTATACTGGTCTGAGTGAGCTCTTCCTTGACATCTTGTGATGAACTGGCGGGGGGTGGGGGGTTTCAGGAATGGTATTGCATAAATACCTACATTGCCTTGGCAAAGCAGCTCCATCATACTGCACACCTATGTGATGAATTTTGGTTGGTGTTGGGTTACAAATCATCTTAGTATTCAGTGCAGGGATAATGAAATATTTTCCTTGTTCTAAGGGCAGCAGAACTGTACTTAGCTGCCATGATTGAGGGAATCACCCTAAATTGAAACTCATCGTCTAAGCAGGGGACAAGTATGCCAAATCCTAGTGGAGGGAGGGGTGGTGGTGAGCTCTGCCTAAGGAGTCCTAGATACCATTTGACTTGACCCTCCCCTCTCCACTGTTTTAAAGACAGATCTGATTAGACTCAATTGAGAGTCCTTGTTTTGTTCAGTGATCACTAAAGCTGAAATAACAGATAACCAGGTGCTGAGCCTTAGACCTGCAGTGGGACACTGTTGCAGTGAAAGACTGCACAGCCTGCACTAGAAGTGAGGTTCCTACCCACCTGCTGAAATCACTGACAGCTGATGTAAGTGGTGGAGCCGCAGAACATGATGTCGCAGGAGAAAGACAATGGTAGTGCAGTGCAGGGACAGTGGCTGGCAGCAGCAGAGGGGCAGTAGCAGTGGTGGTGGCGGCTACAGCAGCTGAGGTGTTGCTGGACTCCTCTGCCCCTGCAGAGTGGGAGATAAACTCACCTCTGAACACTGGGTCTCTGCTGACCAAGGACAGCAACTGTGAGTGGGATGCAGTGGAGGGAGAGGGGAGTTCTGTGTTAAAGGAACTTTTAGTTGTCTGACTTTCACACCACAAGGTGAGAAACTGACCCAGAGGACTCTGCCCAATGTACTCATGGCCATATGCTTTTGACTAATGGTTTTGGTGTTTTCCCTTTTTAAGTGTTCTTTGCTATGCACAGACTCAGTGCCTGCAAGAGAGAAAATATTGCCTCTTATAGGTGCACAGAAGTGGTGTTTAATATTCCCAGATTACGGGGGGGCTCGAGCCAGTTCTGTTTTGTTTTGTTAAGAAGAATCCCTAGTGAGTAATCAAACAAATGGCTTTCCTGTTTACTTTTTTGGCCCTTTCCTTATCCAGTGGCCTCTCCTTATGCCTACCTCATTCGGGCAGGGTCTGGCTGAGTTAAATATACCTCACCAGTTCATAGGCTGCATTCTGGTCCTAGGTCAGCTTTTGACACGGTGGAGTTACCTGCTGCCCTTACTCTGTGACTTTGCCACAAGCCTTATCTAACCCTTCATGCAAAATATATATTAGAGTAGCACCCTATATGTATCAAAGGAAAACGGCAGGTAAAACACACTCCTAAAATATGTGATTCTATTAGAGTAATGAATTCAATAGAAAGGAGTAATTACACTAGTATTGTGGAAGCACCTGAGCCTGAAGTGCACTTGATTTTAGTGCATATTTTTGCCTGAGCAAGGACTGCAGGATCAGGTCTTCCCTTTGTATTTGGCTGTTTGGAGTTGTTCAGGCAAATTTTGTCCATTTTAGTTTCACTAGCTAGAAGTATTGAAAGCATCTTGAGTTTGAGCCATAGCTCCTGGAGGTGGACTCTAGACATAATATACCTCCCAAGGTTTCAAGTGGCTACGGTGGGATGCAACTGGTCACCACCAATCCCCGTGAAGCTATCCCCACTGCAGCAGCTGGCCCCGGTGCCTCACGTACTGAGTCTGCGCCATGCTCCACCCCCACCTTCCAGCCCAGTCCACCTCCATGCACTGCCACTCCCCATCCCTGAGCTCCCCTGAAGCCACTGAGTATGCCTGAGGGGTCTGAGCATGCTCGGGAGCAGCTGAAGCTACTGCACTCCTAGCTCTGCCCTTGGCAATGGTGTGAACCCTGTGTAATGAGCGTACAGCTGCGAATGTCATTGAATGTGGGAAGTATTCTACTTCAACCAGGACAAGTCTGTGGGGGTTAAAGTGAGACAGTCTCGCAAAACCCAGGACTGGTGGGAGAAACGCTTCAATGCTGATGAGTTGTTCAAAGGTTTAGGGTTGGCTTCCCTGACTAGGACTGCTCACAGAATAAGGTGGTAGTTTCATATTATTTAGAGAGTGAAGGTGTCAGAATCTGGCCCTTTGAGAATGTGAAAAGAGAAATGAAAAATGCTTATGGTCCAACTAAGCCAGAACACTCAGGTGTCTGACCCTCTAGAACAATGAATGCCCTTTCTCTGGATATAATATGCAAGAATTAGGCTTTCAGTTGTTTTAAATGCCATTTAAAAAGTTTCAGGTTGTGTATGACATAGCTAAAACATGGAGGGCCCAATCCTAGAAGGTGTTGAGTACCCACGACTCCCACTGAAGTCAGTTACGGGCACTCAGTATCCATGCAAGGTGCTTATCAGTTCATGACAACGGGTCTGAAAGCATGAAAATCTGAGTCCCTGTTCCACAGTTTTGGAACAAAAATAAGAAGCTCTTTGGGGCCTGAATCCACGTTTGTACAGTATCCTGCACAATGGGGCTTCTTTTTGATGAGTGGGTACTACTGTTCTCTCTCTCTGCCCGCCCCCTGCCATTTTGGGCCAGCTGAGGTGGGACAGCTGCAGCCAGTGTAGTCTGAGGCTATTTGGGCAGAGTAGTCTTGCTCCCCTCCACTAATCAGCTGTTTGAATGATGGCTTCAGGCTGCAGTTGCAATCCCTTGCCTCTAGTGGCCACTATGTCCCCTCCCAGGGAGGTAGAAGGCTGCAGCCTGTTACAGGCTCAGCTCAGGCCCATCCCCTGATGGCTCTGAGACAGTGCATCAGTTTCTTTCTGTTTCCCACAGTGGGGCAGTGTTTGCAGTAAGGGCAGTGTTATCCACCAGTCATGATTTTTGTGTAGGTTTTTTTTGGGGCGGGGGAGACTGGTGGGGGACAAGAGAGAAGACGCAGCTCGAGAATGTTTTGCTTAAGCTTTATAAAGGAGAGGAATGCCCCTTTGGCTGCTACAGGCAATGTGTGCTGCAGACTGCCCTAGCAGCTGCCTGCAATACAAGGGGTGCCCCTGTGTGCTCTCGGGGGGGGGCCCTGGGTTCAGCACAGCAGAGAAGCCCCCCCCCTTCCTACCCCACTTAGCAGAAGTGGCCTCAAGCCTAGGGAAAGCCTCTTCAGGAAGCTGGTGATCAGGGTGGGGGATGCCACTGCTGGAGCCTGCCAGGGCAGTGGAGTGTAGGGGGCATAAGGTTGCCACCCTCCAGGACTGTTCTGGAGTCTGCAGGAGTTGAAGATAATGTCATCTGATGAAACCTTCAGGAATATGTCCAACCAAAACTGGCAACACTAGGAGGCTTAGGTAATGGGTGGGAGGGCTGCAGGAGTCTGCTGGCATCTGAGGAGGGCTCAATAGCACCATGGCCTGCATTTTTGTGTGTACACTGGATATATTTAAGGTTGCATTCTCACACATCTTGGGAGAGGGGCTGCCCAGGCAAGTTCTCACACCAGAGAGTGAAAACATGATTTATTCCTTTTTGCTTTAAAAGAGAATTCCAAAAGTATATTTTTTTCTCAAGAAGTTTTAACCTTTGGGGTTGGCAACAGGAACGGTACAAGTAGGAGCATCAGCGGAGACAGAGGGTCAGCTATAGGGCTGGGGAGGAAACCGCTATGGGGGGAGAGACCAAAGAGGAGGACAGCAGTGGGGGAGGAAATAGCTAGCTATAGGAGGAGACCTCAAGAAGTGCTGGGGCCTTTATTTATTTTTTCTTAAAATGAGAGGTTCTAGCACAGCAAATTCCTTATTGGGGCTGGGCGTAGGTTGCCTATTCTCCAGGATTGGTCTGGAGTCTCCAAGAATTAAAGATTATATCATGTGATGAAATCTCCAGGAATACATCTAACCAAAATTGGCAACCCTAGGCTGGGGGCAGGAAGGGCTGGTCATGTGGTGCTATTTCTAATTCACTGGCAGAGAAAGGTCACCTTAGGTGTCTGAGTGGGGGTGGAGAGACACGTGGACAGGGGGTGCAAGGACAGGTTGGGGTGCGGGGACAGGGGCAGATATGGCTGACTGAATGGGAGAGGCTAGGGATCAGCCAGCATCTGCATGGGGGAAGCTCCTTAAACATCCCTCCCTGCCTCCCCAAAAAACCTGTTCCATACTTTTCTACCCATACTCAACAACCCTCCAACTTAACACCTAAGCTCCTTCCCAGCAATTTACTTTCCTCTCCCTCAGCTCCTCTGTTACCCCTGACTCCCCCAAGCCTTTGCACTGCTACTGAGGGGTGCAGGAAATATGCTTCTGTATTGTAGTTTAAATGAATTATTATTCAGAGTTCTGTATTAATATGCCTATAGCGGGGTGGTGACTTGCCAATGATGAATGGCGATTACACTGCAGCCTGCCCCAGTGAGCAGGGGCTAGATGATGACTGGCAGTAGCCACTGAGGCAAGGTGGGTTTAGAGGGTTGGGGGTTCCCCTGGGAGGGGAGACCTAGAGCGTGGGGGTCCTGCTGGGGCAGAACCCTGAGGTAAAAGGGCACTGGGGTCCAGGAGGGACAAGGGGCCAGCGGCAGGTGAGACACCAGCTTGCAAAGGGCACTCCGTAAGCTGGAAAGAGCTAATTCCTAGACGACCAGCAGGAGGCACCACACCAGTGAGTCTTTGCATCTCTACAATGCCTAGTAAGGAATCTATTTGTCAAAAAACATTTCCGGAATCTTTTTTGTTGTCTCTATTGTAACAGACATACTTGCTTACAGGTATTTTGAAATAAATGACCAAAAATAATTGAAACTGGTATGATTATATTGTGTTGTTTTTGACAAATAAAATTTGCAGAATTTTAAAATATTGTGCTCAGAAGTTTTAATTTTCTTTGGCACAGAATTCCCCCCAGGAGTAGCCCATATTAGGGCTGTCAAGCGATTTTAAAAAAAAATCACGATTAATCACACGATTAAACAATAATACAATACCATTTAAATATTTTTGAATGTTTTCTACATTTTAAAATCTATTGATTTCTATTACAATACAGAAGACTGTGTACACTGCTCACTTTCTATTTATTTTTAATTATAAATATTTGCACTGTGAAAAAACAACAGACTATTTTTCAATTCACCTAATACAAGTACTGTAGTGCAACCTTTGTCATGAATGTTGAACTTACAAATGCAGAATTATGTACAAAAATAACTGCATTCAAAAATAAAACAATGTAAAACTTTAGCCTACAAGTCTAGTCACTCCTACTTCTTGTTCAACCAGTCACTCAGACAAACACATTTGCAGGGGATAATGTTGTCCGCTTCTTGTTTACAATGTCAACTGAAAGTGAGAACAGGCATTCGCATGGCACTTTTGAGCAGACATTGCAAACTATTTACATGCCAGATATGCTAAACATTTATGCTCCCTTCATGCTTCGGCCACCAATCCAGAGGACATGCTTCCATGCCGATGACACTCATTTAAAAAAATGTGGTAATTAAATTTGTGACTGAACTCCTTGGGGGAGAATTGTATGTCTCCTGCTCTCTTTTACCTGCATTCTGCCATATGTTTCTTGGTATAACAGTCTCAGATGATGATCCAGCACATTTTATTCATTTTAAGAACACTTTCACTGCAGATTTGACCAAACAAAAAGAGGGTACCAATGTGAGATTTCTAAAAATAGTTACAGGACCTGACCCATGGTTTAAGAATCTGAAGTGCCTTCCAAAATCTGAGAGGGATGAGGTGTGGAGCATGCTTTCAGAAATCTTAAAAGAGCAACAGTTTGATGCAGAAACTACAGAACCCGAACCACCAAAAAAGAAAATCAATCTTCTGCTGGTGGCATCTGACTCAGATGATGAAAATGAACGTGTGTTCGTCCATACTGCTTTGGATCATTATTGAGCAGAACCTGTCATCAGCATGGATGCGTGACCCCTGGAATGGTGATTGAAGCATGAGGGGAGATATGAATCTTTAGCGCATCTGGCATGTAAATATCTTGCAAGGCCGGCTACAACAGTGCCATGCGAACAGCTGTTCTCACAAGTATGGGAAGCTCAAAAGCTTGTCTCTTTCACCACCAGAAGTTCGTTCTATAAAAGATACTACTTCACCCACCTTGCCTGTCTTCTATGCAGCAGCCCTTGTTTTGGGGAGAAATAGGGGATGATAGAGCATTCTTGATCCATGAAAACCTAATGGTCTGACTCAAAGCCAATGAAGTCAGTGGAGAGAACCCCATGTACACTGGGTCAGACCACACGGGCCAAATTTTCCTAAAAGCTCAGCACCCAACATGCTGAGCTTTTCTGAAAATCTGGCCAGTTAAGTTCTTAAATGGGACCTGTGTTCTTGAAATCTGTCCCTAAATGTTTAACTTTCAAAGATGGGGAATATACTTGCCCTTCTCTTCCCACTCCCCTGTGTGGCTTGCATTATCCTTTGCTAAATGCATGCCACTAGTGTGTTTATCTTGCTTTGCCCATTTTCAAGATAGTTTTCCCCAACTCCTTAATTTCCCCAATGTATCAGTGATTGAGGTTTCTACAGAAGATAATTCAACAAGGCAATCTGGTTTTACAGGCTTATAATAGAGCTTTACTTAGTGCTTGGAAAGGTAGGATCACAAGCTACCATATGCTCCGTGGTGGAGAGGAGACCAAACTGTAGCAGAAACCTCAGCCAAACCCACAAAAGAGAGAGAGAGCA
Source organism: Chelonia mydas (assembly GCF_015237465.2). NCBI lineage: Eukaryota > Metazoa > Chordata > Testudines > Cheloniidae > Chelonia > Chelonia mydas. Next base: position 55,355,831 of record NC_057850.1, on the reverse strand, counting down.
GTGGCCCTGCTCTCATCTCCCCTTGCTTACGTGCTGCAAAAGTCCCTTCTGGTAGGAGCTCTATTGGTCTTAGAGGGTACAGCTGGGGTGGAGGTGGACAGCAGTTGTTGGATGTGGCGTGCTTCATAGGAGGCTGAGCAGATTTCTGCCTGGAAATCTGCCTATGAGTTACTACTGGTTAGATCAGTGGTAACTGCACCTGTACCTCTGTAGTCCCCCATGTTGTTTTTTTTTTTTGTGATGGGACCACATAGTAGCATGGAGCAGAACTTCCAGAAGGGAGTGGGGACTGAGAAAGGTAGAGGGAGCAATGAATAATGCTGAGGTCTGGGGCCTCATTCATATGTTTCTCCTCCTGGTAGGTGCCTGGAAATTCATATAAATTTTGGAGTATCTGCTGTATAAAGCACTGAAACAGTTTCACATTCCATGGGCCTAATCCTGGCCTCCCATGTGACAGGCTCATTGATTTTCACTCTTCAAGCTTCCTCCCACAGTATTTCCTAGACCTCCTACAAGGAAACGTGCATGGTGATAGCATGAGAACCATAATTGCATCTGAATATGGATGGATATTGAGTAAGCTTACACCAAGCTTTTAATCATAAAGCTTGCTGATTAATTTCTAGTAGGTTTTCTTCTGTGAATCAGGAGAACTAAATCCAGCTGCGAAAGATTATTTAACTCGGGGCTATGAAAATGTGAGTGAACAAAGTGTCAGGCCTGCAGATAATTAAAATAAAAAGCTGTCCTGGAAGATTAAACTCATCCTGCAGCAGATGAAATGAAGCAAATATACCTGAGATACCAGGAGAATAACCCCAAATATATATCTGGGAAATACTATTTTTGAATGAATACTGGATGTTTTAACAAAACCCCTGTAACCATGACTTTTTTCATGAGCATGTTCAGTATTACTATGCCACTAGCTAGCTTTTTCATTGAGTGCTAAAGTTTGAAGAACTTGGTTCCTATTTCAGAATTGCACACTTTAGTCCTAGATTTAATTTAATTTAATTTATTTTTTGAAACAGTCAGTGTTGGTCTAGCTGAATCTATATGGTGCCTTTAAAACCTTAGAAAAGAGATGCAAAATTCAAGATTAGAGGATTTAAAACCTTCTAATGTAGGATAAGGCATAACCATTTAAAGCTCATTCTATTAATTCAGGTCCCAGTTCAGCAAAGCAGTTCTGTAAATGTTTAAGTCCATCTGCAGTCAGTAAAGCAGTGAGGTGCCTGGTTGTCTTTAAGAACGTGTCTAAAGCTGAGAGTTTTGCTGTAGAGGTATGGACTGCTGAATTGGTGCCTAAATTTCTCCAAATGAATACGATATTGATCATGCTGAAAATAAGTTTTTCTCCTTGGAAAATGATAGCAATTAGGATAATATAAAACACATACAGAGTAAATTGGAGAAAGAACATTTATTTTGACAAAGGCTGGAAGACTCTTCGTAAACTACTTTTAACTTAGTTTATGCTGCACCTAGAAAACTTGGTCAACTCCTCTAGTGAAATGCATTAAAGATTTAAAATAGGCAGTTAGTTAAACATGAAAAGATAATAGTCCCAATCCTGCATTCCCTGTGCAGTCATAATTGGCTCTTGGGCCTGAATTCCTTACACACCATTGGTCAGCATGGAATATCACACTGTATGTTTTAATTGAATTGTGAGAGCCAGAGGTTCCAAACATAGGAAGAGAGACAGACTTATCCTTCTTTGTAGAGCAGACTATTTTTGATATAAAATAAAGCAGGGGGAATTCTAGACATCTGCCTGGTAAGCAAGCTCACTTTCCTAATTTTTTACTTTATCAGACTTGTGAAAGGAGGGGCCAATTCTGGGTGGGGTTGAATGTCCAACTACCTCTGAAGCCAATAAATTCCATGAGTTTAGTGGGCTCTCGGCACCTTGCAGGGTCAGGTCACATGAGTGTAATTAAAGCCAGCACAGACTTTACAGGGAGGGAAAAGAATTAAGGCATCAAAATGTATTACTACAGTAAGAGTGGATCATTACAAAGCAGCCTAGGAGAAGCCTGAGGGAGCTGATGTGAGTGATTATTGATTCCAGGGAAAGGATATCTCAAGGGCAGGGGTTGTCATGTGGGAGCGGCAGTGAGGTAACAATGCACCCCCCCCCCGGCAAATGAATCATAGCTGTAGAGAGTACGGTATGCTTAACTAGACACTTGCAACTTGATATTATTGGCCACTGTGTTGTTCCCTCTGGTCCCTAAGTCAGCCAGAGTCATCACTTTCCTTAGTGGTGCTATACTGATGACCTTGGCAACCCCCTACCTTTCTCTCTCAATTTTCCACCACGGTATATTCAGTACTGCTCCTCAAGAGTTCAAAAATCAAGAGTGGCCCCAGAATCATCAGACTGAAAAATGTATCTTGATGTTTTTTTAAATCTGTCTTTTGACTCTGCTGCCAAGGTGTTTGTGATAATTTAAGGTTGAAAAACCAACCTTTAATGTATACAAATGCATGCCTCTCCCTAAGTGCTAATAGGGAGACTACCCCTTTCCTCAACGCTAAGATAGGGGAACTGCCATCCCTTGTCTATTACTGTCTTGACTCTCTCCCCTCCTAGTTCATTTCCTTTGATAAAAGAAGGTTTGTATAGTAAATAGTTTGAGAACCTCTGCCCTAATTAATGGGTCCTGATTCACACTCTCACATTGAACTGATACCAATTTTTAGGGTTGGTAAATTACAGATATATCTATTAAAGGACTTTACACTAACTCCTGCTTTCTGAATTTAGCTTAACAGGGTGCAGAGGAATATATCAGGACAGGGTCACAGACAAAAATGAGTGTTGTACATTGTAAGCAACAGCAAAAAGAAATGTTTGTCATTTCATATGAGTAAATGTCATATGTTTATGTAGCACGGCAATAAAAGAGATGACCTCTTCACAAATAAGTATAAGCTAACCACTAACCAGCATCCTTGGGGAGTACAGTTAGATAATCTCCATTCATTAAATATAATTTTTTAAAAAATTAAGTGTTGAAAATATTTGTAATACTACAAAAATGACCCTGTAGTGACTGATGTACCTTTTTTTGCATAGAAATATTATCATTCGTCAGTGACAATGTTGCAGTTAAAATATGGGATTGGTTTAGCCTTTTGCAAGAAGCAGCACTTCCCTGACTCCCTCTACCCTTCTCTGCCTGAGACTGAGTAGCACTTCCTCCTCCTCTGCCTCCCAGCTGCTCCTGAACCCCTGCTCCACTCTGCTCCACTGCAACCCCTAAATCTGCCTCCTGCTCCCCCCTCATCTTTACCATCCACCTTTCCCAGTATCTCTACTGCTCCTCACAGTCCTTGTGAACTGTCCAGCCCCCTGAGTCCTAGAGTGGCAGCCATTTTGCCTGTGGGCATGGCTTCAATCTCAACTGAAAACAGTGGGAGGTGGCCACCAACTTTATTAATGGCAGCCTCCCTTTCACATGCAGATAGCCACTATTCCCCCCACAATCCCTCTTGCTGGCTGTAGCCCTGTGGACAGTAATAAGAGATGGTGACCGTTTTGAAAAAGGGAAAACTTGTGAATTGGCAGCCTTTTGTCATGTTTTTAGCTGTCTCGTGAAATCAATACCTTAAAATCATGAAAGTTGGCAATACTGGATGTTCATGGACACGCATGCTCACATAGACACCCACAGCCATGTTCACTCACACTCAGTTCAGTTTATTTTAAACCAGTTCAGTGCTACGTTAGTTGAATAAGAAACCATACAAATGTTGCCACAGTGTGGAGAAATCTGGCACGCTCATGTCTCTGGCAGAGGTAGTTACAGTCTGAGGCACAGATCACCTGTGTAACCTTTCACTTTGTTGCATTTGCAAACATTCTTAAGGAATCCAAATATTACATTAGCAAGAGTAAGTCATATGTGAGTAAACCCTACTTTCTGTCAGTGGAGCGTGTTTATACTGGAGGTTTGCACTGGTGTACCTATAATCAGGTTAGGCTGTTTTTGAAGGATGTTAATGCCATTCTTGTACCCTCTCAGAGAAAGAAGATGGTCCAGTGGTCAGAGCATTTGCCTAGGACTTGGAAGATCTTGTTTCTAATCCTTGCTCCACCACAAACTTCCTGTGTGATGGGCAAGTCATTTAGTCTTTCCATATGCCAGTAAAATGGGAATAGCACTTACTCACAAAGGTATGGTGATGATAAATAACTAAGATTGTAAGGTAATGGGGGATAGGACCTAAGAGAGAGATCTCATAACTTCATATGCTATGTAAAATACAGTTACATCAAAGTAATGGATACATCAGAAAACACTGTCCATATAGTTACACAAAATAATTGCTGAAACTGCAAGAAAAATATCATCAGCCCCTGTGTAATTATAGCAAAGAATCAAAATATGAAAATAACTGGATTTAAATTATTAACCTGATAGATAACTTTAGGTTAAGTGACTTGTCCAAGGTCTCATAATGAGTCACTGGCCTCTTGATGCATGTGCGTTGGTAGAGGAACTCTCAGAATTATGCACCTGCACTGAGAGGAAAACATCTAGTCTAAACTAAGTCAATTTTAAGAGTCTGATCTCTACAGGAGCATTACTTCCATGATTTCTCCCCATCCACCTGTGTTCATGACACTTTGTGTTAACTAATTCAAGCTCATTGCTTAGGTCAGTGAAAATTTTGGTTTCTAGTTGTAATTTAACCAAGTTTAGTGCGTCCTCTCAGTGTAAACTCTTGGCAAGAACTGCAGATGAGTCTGATTGTAGAACCATGGGATCTTGATTAAATAAATAGGTCTGAGAGTGTTGCAGGTGAGCTTTTACCCATTTTCAAGAGCAGCAGGTTAGACCTAGCTTCCAGAGGATAAATTTGGAGTTGGTCTATGGATGGAGAATGGGGGAATATGTTTGAGAGCTTCATGAGAAAGGCATGAATAATTTGCTGTATAAAAATCTGAAATGAATCTATCTGGCCCAGGGATTTTGCCAATCAATTGCTGCAGCTTGACCTGAGGAGGTCGGGGTGTGTGTGTGTGTGTGTGTCTCCCGATTTTTAGGAGAGAATTGTTGGTAACATTTCTGAGAGAGATGTTGGAAAAGAGAACCATATTCATATTTTTAGGAGGATTGCTCATGAATTGTTTGATTTCCTAGAAGGGGATTAAAAGTCACTGATTGCCCTTGGTTTTTCAGAGAGACAAGGGGATGAGATAATATCTTTTATTGGCCCAACTTCTGTTGGTGAAAGAGACAGGTTTTCAAGCTACACGGATATCTTCTTCAGATATCACCTCATCCACCTTTTTTTTTAATATCCATACTCTCTTAACAGAAGTTATCATCCACAGAGGAGCTTTCTGAACCTATTGGAAATGGATGTTATTCAGAATATAGGCTTGCTCCTGGAGCCATCTAACACCTCTGAGCTGATGGAAGATCTGGAGAGTCAAACTTGCAGGAGTCATGCCCTCTCTGCCATGATGGTCACCTCTGTGCTAGAGTATGTCCTCCAGGAAGAGTAGAGATGCCACCTTTGGTTTCTTGGGACACACTTCTTGTTGGGGCAGAAACAAAGCAGCCCAGGGTAGGGCAGAAGCAGGCTGCAGCTGCACGAAATAGCAGGAAGTTTTGTTGCCTCATTTCTGTACATAGTCACTGTTCGTAACAGAGTTTCTCTTGACGCCAGTCTGCTCGTCAGTAAGATGCTACAACCACTGCATTAGCCAATATTGCTTTTTCAAAGGCTTGACTTCTCAAAGGAACTCAAGTGCCATCTCTGCTGTGAAGACTTCTGGAATGCCATGGAGCTCCTTTGGGGTGAACTGACTAGTATGCCTTTTCTCTGTGGTCAGGTTGTGAGACTCTTAGCGTTGCTATTTTTTCCTTAGATAGTTGGGTGACTGTTTGTTTTGTGGTTTTTCCTCCAGAGAAATCCCCTGACCTTATTTACGTATATGTAGAAGCTATTTTTACATAAAATAAGACGAGTAACATGAGATTTCATGACATACTGTGAAAGCTCATTATTGTGGAAATTCAAATAATAGAGTCTAGGAGCTCCAATCATGGATGAGGACCCCATTGTGCTAGGCGCTATACAAATACAGAACAAGACTGTCCCTTCCCCAAAGAGCTTACAGTCCAAGTATGACAGGAGATGACGGATAGATTGACAGGGCAGTACAAGATAAAAATGAAACAATACTGGTCAGCATGATGGGCAGTGGTCTCAGCACATTATCTGTGTTTCTTACAGTTGTGCTGCGCACCATGACCCATTTTTATGAATAACATAAAAAAGTCCTTTTAATGACCCCCTCTGTAGCTGTTCTTGAAGAATAGGGAGGCTTGAATGACCTTTCTTTGGGGATCCAACTAAATCTTCCATAGTTATGCATCCTGCTTGATCAGAATAAAAGATGCTGTCGTTCCATTAGAGGTGTTAATGCAGTGCCCTACTTCATATAATTTACTTGCACTGCATGTAGAAACAAAGGGAATACAACAAACACAATGTGAAATGACAGAAATAGCAAACAGGGCAAAATGCATCAGATTAATTTAGGCCCTTGTTCTTACCTCCACTGTGTGGCACAGAGGGGAGTAAAAACACATTAATCATGTGGCTATCATGCTTGGGAGACCACGCTGGCGAGAGGTGGCTAACAGGCATACTCCTGTCCTTGCAGCCCCTTTGCTTGAGCAATGCATGTCTGGCGCATGTATAACTACGTGTAGAGTTGTAGCTGGCTAGAAATGGTAGTGCAGATAGGAAGCAGCCTCCTGATAAAACACATGCTTCCATCAGACCACAGCACAAATAACATGACTAATTGTCCCAAAGCTAATGACAACTGAGTCAGCATCACCATACATGGAACTGGCGTCACTGTGTGCTTTTGGATGATATCATAGCTGTTTTAGCAGCTCTAGATACTACATAGTGCTATTGTCACTAATCTCATTGTCTATAGGGGGGACAGGAAAGGAGGGGCTTAGAATAATGCCAGCTTGATTAGGTGCCTCAGTTCCCCATCCTGCACTGTGCTTTTGTGGGTTCGTTGCCATTATGTTATGCACTTCCCCTGTTGCCATACAATTAGCTGTCCATGGTCCCTTTGAATTCACAGCAAAATGCACTTTTGAATCTTTTGAGACTATTCCGTACGCTGATTTTAAAACATTTTCTTTTGGAGTGCAAATAAATATATACGCTCTTGGGGTTGACAGAGGTCTTGCAATCATGGGATAATCAGATGCATCTCCTGTGGCTCAGAAGAGGTTACATCATTTTCTCTTCTCTGTATAAGATTTGACCTGTTACATGGTAAAGAAATAAATCCCATATCGTGTGTGTGCGCATCTGTCTCTCGTGAGTCTTAGAAGTCAGTATCACACATTTTGGGTATGTCTACATTTGAATTTTTATTGGCGCTTTAGCACTTAACTAACATAAGAGTAAATTCTAGTATAGAGATGAAACACATTTGTTCTTAGCCGTGGTTAACCCTACTTTATATTTACCAACATTTGTTCCTAATCGTGTTTATCTGGTCTACACAGGAATTGACAGTTATATTAGTTAATGTGTTAACTGACACCTGTTAAACGATGACTAAACATTAGTGTGGACATACCCTTTGTGAGCCTGGATGAAGGGATTTATATTCATGAAAATAATAGATTACATACTTAAAGTACAAACACAATCCTGGGTGAGAACTCCCACTATATTAAAATGTACTATGGAGATAGCCTCAAAAAATGTCCCTTGAATACAGAAAACATTCTAAATGATCAGTTCTGGCGTAATTTTATTAATGTAGTTATTTGAAGCTTTTTTAAAAAGAGTACTGAAAGAGAAGATACATATATTTTCTGGTAAAAGTTTTTAGAAAAAAGAGACCTTGATTGTGACTTTTTAAAATATGTAGCTGGTACGCTTTGTCACTGTATTTAGATATAAACAGGCTATTCTTGTTCTATTTGTAATTACAGTTTTATTCCTCATTAGTAAAAAGCTGTTTTTTAAAAAAATGTACAAACAAAACTAAAACCAAAATTTGTCTAGATTGGAGTAATATTTAACAAATTTCTCTTTTCACAATGACCCTTTAATTCCTGTATTTCAGAATTAAATAATTATGTCCAGGAATTGGGGGTTGGAGCTACATTGGGAAAGCTCTAGAAGATACATAAAGTCAAGTTTACTAAAAAACCTACTGAATCTGGTTCTGGCCATCATTCGTCATTTCATTTGCTGGCAGTAAATAGAGATGAGAGGGGAAACAGTTATCTCTTAGCCCAGCAACTGTTCTCAAGTAAAGGACCCTGGAAGCCACATATTCATAGGAAGTTTGTTGTGACTAATGCAAACTGATAGTCCTTGCAATGTGATGTCGAAAGCCCAGAGGCACTTAGAGTCCTGTTGTTTCAAGTGAGCATGTGGAAGGCAACATGGATCATGAAGGTCTGTTAATATTCCCGCACTGGAGAGGAAATGTGTGCTGGCATTAATGTGTGTGGAAAAATTCTCTGACACTGCTCATGTATTTAAAACACGTAATTCAAGGCTGAAAACAATAACTTTTTTTCTTCTTTTGTTGAATGTGTTTTTTTTTGTTTAAAGTAATTAACTAAATCCTCAATAAAGCCAAAGAACTGCACTGGAGTTACTGTTAAAAGACATGCAGTAAATTCAGTGATCCTAGTATTTAAAAAGGAGGCTAAAATAAAAAGTAAACTCCCTGTATTTTGTGGCTTTACTATATCTTTTTAATTGTGGCACGTATCAAGCAATTGGAAATGAAGATACTATTGACCATCTTTCCATTCTCCATATGTGAGTTCCATCTCTACCTTTGCTTTGTCTTTGATTTTCATTATAACATTATATTTTTGTCTTCCCTGATGATGTGCTTCACAAGAAGCCAATAATGTGTCAAACAACCCAATAGTAAATGTATTTCCTCCTTATGAATTAATGACCTTTACATTAGATTCTGCCCTCAGTTTCAATGCCTTTGTTCTGACTTGTTTTGAGCATTGTCCTGAGATCCATGTCAAAGATTAGAGGAATGAGTCTGTAGAACAAACAGGTTTCAGAGTAGCAGCCGTGTTAGTCTGTATTCGCAAAAAGAAAAGGAGGACTTGTGGCACCTTAGAGACTAACCAATTTATTTGAGCATAAGCTTTCATGATAACTGTGATTACACAGTCTTTGGGGTGGGTGGGAAGAGTTGCTTGTACTATAACTATTCGGAACATAGAATTGACAGTGGGGAGGGGTTGCAGGAAATGGTCTTAGTTATGCTGCAGAATAAAAAATGACAATATAGCCAAGTTTTATATGTCTACAGAAATGATCAGGCTTTCAGTTTAGATTGCAAACAGCAATAGTAAATCTTTACTATGAATGATGAAGTGGTTGTTGCAAAGCAGCCAGGAAATTTACAATGTTCCTAGAGGGCCAGTATGACCTCAGAAGTCCTCTGACAGTGAAATATTTTGACAGCAATGTGAGGCTCAGTTTTTCTTAGCCTAAAAATTCTCTTATTGGAAAATGTGTGTATAAGATTGGGGAGATTAGGAAAAGGAAAAGGCTTAGGCCCAAAGTGGCCACTCCTAATGCGGATTAGAAAAAATATTTATTAATGGGGACAGTCAATAAAATAACTTTTTTATAAAGAGGCTTTCAGTGGGATGGGGAAACTGAATGTACCTGTGAGATCTCATGTTTAACTGCTTATGGTTTAGACTAGAGCTACGTTGCTGTAACAGAAGTAGCAATAAATATATGAAGGTGACACTAGAAAGGAGAGGTTATATAAAAAGATCATAATAGACGACCATCTTAATAACCAAGAGCTCAGTGCTATAGATAATGAGTCCTTGTGGAAGAAGGAAAATCCCTTGCTTCAAATGGCTTTTCTTTCTGTATTGAAGATCAACTGTACAAGGAAAGGAAGGCAACATCCAGGATCACTTGGCCTTGCACCAAAGACAAAAATATGTTGTATGGAGGCAGAGGTGTGGTTTGTAGATGGCGGGGTCTAAACAGCAACTGGGCGCAGTATATGGATAGCAGTGCTAGAGATGTACATTAGAATCTGGAACGTGAACTCTGAGTTGCACGTTGCTGGTGCTCTAGAAGGGGAATTATTTGTGGGTAGCTGTACTGTTGCTACAGCTATCTTTGTTCAAGTACATAAGCAACTGTGAATAAAACAGGCTAGGAATTCAGGCCAAAATGTTATGACGTGGTGCTCAATTAGGCTCTTAAATCTGTATTGAGTATGTCAATATATTTATTTGGATAGAGATAAAAATAAGATGCCCATACCAAAAAATCTAGTTTTGAGAAATTTAATTAGACTTGCAATCAAAATGACTACCCAGCAGCAAGAGAGTCATACACACACAATGAATTAATTCAGCCAGCCAAAGCAGTAGCAAAACAGACGCTTTTATACCTCCAGGAACATACTTCCAACCTTCCTCAAAAACCCCTCACAAAGCTATGTAAATTGATTTTCAGTAGAGCTGAGCACCCACAAATTTTGTGGAAATCAATGGGACATAAAGGTACTCCAACACCTTTGAAAATTAAGCTGCTATTTATATATAATATTTGAAAATCAGTGAGAGTGTATAGATTTATATAGCTTATTTTCTCTTGTTTCCTTTGTTGTCCAGCATATATTTTTTAGTCTGGATCCTGTGAGGAATCCTGAATCATACAGATATTTACTTCTGCTTCAGGGGATGGGTTGATGCTTGAGACATGTTTTGAAAATCTTGCAATTATGAAAAGATTGGAACAACAATAAGGAGTGGTTTGGGGATAAGTTGATAAACTGGAGACTAAATGCACATGAGACAGACTAATTTAAATTATGTATGATTTTTGTATTTTTTTTTAATTTAGTTGTGGCTGTTAATGTGGCTTAAGTGATTTTGAAGACATGCTCAGGGTTTGGAATATTTATATGTGGAGTGGAGAAATGACCCTTGACCTTGTTTTAAAGTTACACTGGAAATGTAATTTAGTAAGTGAGCGGTCATGTCGTTCGGATGTGAAACTTTTGAGGGAATTACAAAATGTGATTTTTAAGAATTTTATTTTGGTGAAACAGAATAAGGCATTATTCCCTGTTTATCACATTGGAATGACTGGAGCAGCCATAGCAAAAAGGAGTCTCTCAACTCTGGCAAGTGATTTCGGGTAGAAACTAGAGATGGTGAGAAAATGGATGTTTTTTCTTTGTTGTTAACATTTTCTATGGAAAACTTAGAATTTTTAGCAACCCCCCCCCCCCCAAAAAAAAAAAAAAAAAAAGAAAACATAACTTATGCCTAAAAATTAACCTTAATTTGGAAAGGCTGCCAACGTGCTCATGGAAGCTCTAGCTTGGGTTCCTCGTGCCCCATTCTTCGCTATCGGCTGTGCTCCCTGGCCAGAACACATCTCCCATGATAGGTCACAACCACCTCTTGTTGAGCCCCCATGCTGCATCATAGAAGTCCTTTTCTGTGGTTCCCAGAAGGCGGAATGTGATTGGGGAATCTGGCCCAGAGAGGAGAATGGGGGCATAAGGCACCTAAATTACAATTCTCCTATGAGCCATCACAGTGGCATTTCCAAATAAAAAAAAATTTCTGGCTGAAATTTTTGGTTTCTGGTTGCAAATCAAGAATTCTTTGGTTTTCAAGTGTTTTGGCTTTTCACTGAAAAGTCAATTTTCTGTGGAAAGTGGACACTTGTTGAAAAACTTTAGTTTTAATTTTCTATCAATATACAGTTTAGACAGAATTTTTCACCAGACCTATTTAAAAAGCTCTCCTACAAAAAGGGCTTGGTTAGCAGCCAGTGGAAATTTTTCAGAACTCTTTACTGGGGGTGAGGGGGAAGAGCCAGAGGCCTAGATCTAGTATCAAGTAGAGTCCTGATCTGGCACTGCTTAAGGAGATAATGGAATTTTCTATATTTTTTAAATTCTTGGTTTTTAAAAAAACTTTTAACCTTTTATAAATGAAGCAGTTTTTATATTCAGTCTCTCACACATGGTAATACTGTTGTAATTTCCAACATCTTGCCTGCCCAGCAGATTACAGACACAGGCAGACTGTCACAGTAGACACATCACATTTCGTTGTAATCAGGATTCCAGCGGCTGTATCTTAATAAATATAGGTAGAGAAAAACAATTAATAACAGAGACCACCTCATCTTTATATCCTTGAAGAAAGAAGTACAAGGAAAAAATACTGTGTGTATGGGGATAGAGATACATATACAAATATCAGTAAATTTAAGTCATGATTACATGTTACCATTTACCAACATTAAAGTTTGAGTCAAACTTTTGAGCTGATGGTATTAAAATGGGTCAGAAGTTAAGCAAAATGAGTTAACCCTTCACTAATTCGGCTCTGATGGCTATTGTAGAGGGTACTATATTATCTTTTTACCTTTGTGACTAGTAGCCATTTTTCTACAATAATTTTCTTTTTACAAAATCTTTGGCATTTAGTTAACATATAGTACTAGCCATACTTAAATCTAGGTCCCATTTTGGATCATTCTGATTTACAACATTTCTTCACAATCATTTAGTTTGAATTATAAGCATTATGGTAAAACAGTATCAATTATACAGATGCTAAGAAAAAATATGTAAAGCAGTATGAGCTACCATGCTAACATCCTATAAATGTCACTATGACAGAATGATGTTAACTTAATGAGCCATAGACATCTGTTTCTAAACTGTTACCATCATTTTATGTAGTGACTCTGATTCTCAAGTTTCTATCCCATCTTTAGTGTTTTTGTGCTATATGCATTTTGGGAGGATTGAGGAAAGTTAAGATAAAGCTGACTTTGAAGGGCAAAATTTGAATCTGAATGAATTTGTAGATCATCATCTCCTATTCCTAACTTGTATTACGCATGGTCTGAGGACTGGGAGCCGGGAACACTTCAATTCAAGTATCTGCTCTGACACTGACTTTTTTTGAGCCTTGAGGAAGTTGCTTAACCTCTCTCTTCGTCAGTATTCGTGTCTGTAAAATGGTGTTCTTAACATCTATCTCACTGAGTATTGTTTAAGGCAAGATCTTTGCACTGGTTACTTCTGCTGCTTCAGTGCAGGAGGGAGAGTAGGCTTCATATACTACTAAACTTCTCCCATAGGCTAGGTGGATGGAAAGAGGCAGGGAAAGGACTTTGCTCCTCTCTCCCTCAGTGTACTAGGCAGCATAACTGTACCGGCACACTGGGTGATGTGAACTGTACCAGGTACAGACTTAGTATAGTTTTTTCCCTTCTTAGAGCAGCAGAAAAACTGGGAGGGAAATTGTGGCTCCAAGAATCAGTCTCCCTCTGGGGCAGAAGAACAAGCTACTTCTTACTCTAGGCTTGTGGCAGAACCACGACTGAGTACTCGGAAATGAAAAAAGCTATATAACACCACTTGCTGTGAATTTTCCTCGTCTGCCATCTCTTGTATTATGCAGTGTAGTTGTAGCTGTGTTGGTCCCAGGATATTAGAGAGGTGGGTGAGGTAATATCTGCTATTGGGCCAACTTTTGTTGGTGATAGAGACACCTTTAAGCTTACACAGAGCTCTTCCTCAGGTCGGCGAAAGGTAGTTTGAGCCCAGCTAAATGAAAAGTGGAACAGATTAGCATAAGTAGTTATCTGTTCCACTGGGCATTTAATTGTGACACTTGGGATTTCCCAGACTTGAGGAAGAGCTCTGTGTAGCTCAAAAGCTTGTCTCTTTCACCAGCAAAAGTCGGTCCAATAAAAGATATTATCTCACCCACCTTGTATCTCTTGTATTATCATTTCCATGCTCCAGAGCACACTAGCACTTTGGAAATAGACTGGCCCAAGTAACACGCAGCACTGGGTAGTGACGTGCTGAGTACCCAAAACTCCCTCTTTGCTGAGTGGCAGCAAATTTTGGACAAGGCTCTACTGGCCAGCTTGTCAGTTGCTGGACTTCACTGGAGCTATTCTGACTTACACCAGTTGAAGACTGGATTCTCAGCTGATGTAAGTCAACATCACTCCATTGACTTTAATGGAGCTATATTGATTTAAATCAGCTGATGGTTTAACCTCCAGTCTTCTGTTTAATCCTGTTTCACATATTATAAATAAAATTGGCTCATTACATGATCATAACATTCATCATCTTCTTTGTCATAAAATTCTGGGTGCTCAGCATCTTATAGGATTGGGCCTTTTTACCTTACGAAGTGGAAAACTGCCTTTTGAAATAAAGACTCTGGAGACTGAATGTACCATTCATGCAATGAGGCTTGTGATCATGGTGTCATATTCATGCAAATTAAGGAGCACCAAATATGGGTGACTGAGTTGATTTGAACCCTTATTGGTCACAGATGCTCATCTGTCTGAAAGCTGGAAGAACTGCTTGTTTGGGAGCTCAGAATTAGCTCTGGTTGACTTGTGCGTGGGGGTGGATGGAATGTAATGGACTTGCTCATATAACAGGGCTCTCTACCAGTTCAAGGAGCAGAATAGCAGCCCTGGTCCTGGCATGTCATGCTGCATTCTCATCTTGCTTGTCATGCTTGCTGTACAGGGCAGGTTAGCAATCACACTGTAGTTATATATGTGTAAAAGAGACAATCTTGCAAAATTATAACTCCTGGTTTGGAGAGTTCTCCATGGACAACTGTTTTAACACTCAAGGATGAGTGAAATGCTGATTATCATGGATAAAGTTTTGAAAGCACTGAGTTGAGTTCTTTGGGTAAATCAAGCCTGCTTTTCTTGAATGCACAGATTTAGACCTTCAGGAAACTATTTTCTCCTAAACTTGAAGCGTAAAGGGCAGTGGCTTCCTTTTTTCAGATACAGACATGTTTGTTAGAATCCTAATTTATATTCATTTCCTCAATTTCCAATCCTGTGAGTCATATGAAGGAATCAAATTCCCCTGGAATAAGCAAACTGGAAAGCACATCCTATCTCCAGGCAAAAGAAATATGCTGAGGTAGCTGATAGTGAAACAAATATAAGGGTAAGCCCCACTGTGAGAGGGGAGGAAGTCAAGCATATCACAGCTCAACTGAGAGGCCAAGAGACAACTTAATTGAACAATTTATGTTACGTGAATGACAAAACTATCCATTATTTTTTTTGAAAAAACACATGGTATTTCTTGTAGCAGCAACAGCACATAGCAATTAGGGGTTGGGTTTTGTTGCCTTCACAGCTCAGGAAAGGACACTAATTTATGCTGTGTCAACTGGAATTAATCGTATTTCTCATAGCATAGATTTAAAATTATTCTTTGCATCTTACATTTCACCTTATATTTCCCATATGCTACAAAGAGCAACTTAGAAAATTGGCTCGGTCTCAGATCAGCCAAACTACACTCTTAATTTTAATCTCTTTTCTCTTTCCCTCCCCCGCCCAGTAACTATTTTAATATATTTGTTGTTTGATGATCTGTGTTGTGGCTTGTTTGCAGGTTGCCAATGAACAGGCTAGATATAAGGTCTCCTACCAAGTGAACACGAAGCAGTGTAGGAATGGCTACACGAGAGATGTCTCTAGGAGTCTTGTGCTCTACCTGGAAACAAGAATCAAAGCCCATGCACAGAAGAAGGAATAGGAGTAGAGAGGGCACTGAGCTGGGACTTAAGAGACTTGAAGCGATTCTTCCACTGACCTGCTGTGTGATCTTGGGCAAGTCACTTCACTTCTCTTCCTTGTGCCTTTGGTAGGAGGGGATCCTAACCTTTGTCTGTCTTGTCTATTTAAACTGTAAGCTCTTTGGTGTGGGAAGACTGTCTCTCACAATGTGTTTGTACACTGGCTAGCACAATGGGACCCATCTCTGTTGGTGCCTCTAGATGCTACTTGGGAGTTCAATTGTCAGCCATATCGATTTTGTGTTTGTTTTTTTTCCCACTGGGAACAACATTTGTCTCTCTCTCCCAGAAGCTTCATCAGACTTTCCACTTATTCTCTTCTATAACTAGCCAAAACTAATGTCCTCTAGACTGTAGCATGTCTTGGGTGTAAGGAATATCCACCAGCTGAGACAAAGTATGAGTTTCTACTAGTTCAGCTAACGGGGTGGGGAATCCTTTTGGTTCATTACTTAAGTGTATTCTTTTGGGCCTTGTAGAGCCTGGCCTGAGGAAACTTGCAGGATGCATAAATTTAGGGCTCAATTTTCAAAGAATATATTTCATTCAATTCAACTCTCATTGTAACTAATGGAAGGATTTCTGCTGACTTTAATAGGAGCTGGATCAAGCCCCAAGTACGTAGTGAACTGCAGTTTCACATACAATGATGATATTTTTATAGCTCTGTTGAAATAGTGAGTGTAAAGAGACATAAGGATGTTTTGCAGATTCAGCTGGATGTGGAACATGAGATGTTTAAGGCGCTCAGGTAATATGGTGGTGAGCATAGCATAAATTCCTAAAGGTGAATATAAATCTACACCCCTTTCCTCAGTCACCTTCCTCCCAGTTGCACCCTAGTTTGAGCTACATAAACGACCTCCAACAGCTCTTATCGCTTCATTTGAACAACCAATGACTTCAAGTGCCTAATAAAAAGCCACAGCATTCTCTATGCAGTTGTGAGCTCATGCTTGATATCTGTAAAGTGCTGAGAAATAGAGGAGCAGCTTTCAAGGCTGGAAGGTCTAACATTTAACCTCTTCTGCAGGGGTTCTCAGCCTCTTTCATAGTATGATCCCATGTTACAAATGAAAAATTTCAAAGTACCTTTCTCATCTCTCCATAAAGATAGGGAGGATTGTCATATCCTTGCACCCACCCCCACCTGTTCAACATTCCCAATGTGAGCATACATATTTAAGTTAATAATTAACCAGAAGAATAGCACTATTGCTTTGCAGGCCTGCCTCACTCTGGCCTTCTGTTCTGCTTGCCTCTTCTGTTTTTGTGAGCGGGCAGAGTATCAACATTGACAAAAATCTGCTCTTCTATAGTAAGATTCTTGTAAGTTTTGATACTTTACCAATGCACAAAAAAGAAGAGAGTAGGCAGACAGATCCAAGGGGCCACGTGACTTTCATATGTGCACCGGCTATAGCAAATAAGTCAATACCTAGGTATGGTCTGGGTAGATAAGCAATGGGATATTGGTTTTTCATTACTTGGGCAGAAACATGGCTAATAATTTTTCCAGGATTAAACTTTAAAGATACGATTTATAGGGAAGACCCAGTTTTGATTCGGTTATTCTAAGGTGAAAAGAAAAGGAGTACTTGTGGCACCTTAGAGACTAACCAATTTTATTTGAGCATGAGCTTCCGTGAGCTACAGCTCACTTCATCGGATGCATACTGTGGAAGCTGCAGAAGACATTATATACACACAGAGACCATGAAACAATACCTCCTCCCACCCCACTCTCCTGCTGGTAATAGCTTATCTAAAGTGATCATCAAGTTGGGCCATTTCCAGCACAAATCCAGGTTCTCTCACCCCCTCACCCCCCTCCAAAAACCACACACACAAACTCACTCTCCTGCTGGTAATAGCCTATCCAAAGTGACCACTCTCCTTACAACGTGCATGAAAATCAAGGTGGGACATTTCCAGCACAAATACAGGTTTTCTCACCCTCCCCCTTTTCCCAAAAAACACACACACACAAACTCACTCTCCTGCTGGTAATAGCTTATCCAAGACAGGTAATAAGCTATTACCAGCAGGAGAGTGAGTTTGTGTGTGTGGTTTTTGGAGGGGGGTGAGGGGGTGAGAGAACCTGGATTTGTGCTGGAAATGGCCCAACTTGATGATCACTTTAGATAAGCTATTACCAGCAGGAGAGTGGGGTGGGAGGAGGTATTGTTTCATGGTCTCTGCGTATATAATGTCTTCTGCAGCTTCCACAGTATGCATCCGATGAAGTGAGCTGTAGCTCACGAAAGCTCATGCTCAAATAAAATTGGTTAGTCTCTAAGGTGCCACAAGTACTTCTTTTCTTTTTGCGAATGCAGACTAACACGGCTGTTGCTCTGAAACCTGTTATTCTAAGGTGTGCCCCTTTAATAAATTACTTTTTTGCTCGCTACTTAAAGGGAGCAAAGATACTGTGTGGTGCTTGAAAATTAAAAAAAGAGGCATAAATCTTTAGAGAGTCTGGGCATGCAGAGATATTATGCCCTGGCATGCTGTGTAATGCTATCTGCTCACGAACTGTGGGAGAGGGTGTGATGCAGCATCCCTATGTCAAGCCCCAGGAGTTTTAAAAATGAAGACTTGGGCTGGGAATGTTTCAGGGGCAGAGCAGATCGGGGCTTTATTCTTTATAAAATACTACCCAATTTTCTCACCTCCCACTTGAGATTTCCTCCAGAGAAAGCAACAGACTGAGTGTTTGAATCAGTCCCATTGCCAGAGTCAGACTCTACTCAGGAAGGCAGGCTCGTTCTCATTATGTAGGTGTTACTCTTATTGGGTAGCATAACTCCAATTTTTTATCTCATGGCATGCTAGTCAACTTTAAGTCAATTCTATCTTCAATTTCCCAGGAGTTATTCAAATCATATGACTCAAGTGTAATTTTATTTTGTTTGTCCTTAAGTGTTTCTAGTAACATAAATGGGATAAGTTTTTGGATCTGGAAGAAAGTTAGGAACAAAGATTGGTTAACTTTGGCCATTTCCAGATTGAAGTAAATCTGTATTTAATGTTTGGAGAAAATGTGCTTTAAAAAAAAAAAAAAAAAAAATAGAATGGAATTTGAGTATCTTTTTGTATGTTAAAAGATAAACTAAACTTTGCTCTGAATTTTTGACAATCTTGAAACAATATTTGACTATCGGACCAAAACTTGAAGCCCTTTCTCAGACTTTACTTGGGAAGCTTCTTCTGATGTCAGTGGGAATTATGCTTCAGAACTAAAAACTCAGACCAGTGGGAGTTTTGTCTAAGTAAAGAACTGACTAAAAAGTGAGTAAGGGCTTCAGCATTTTGCCCACTGATAATCAAATTTAGCTCTGGGTTGCAATCCCCATTGTCTATATGAGAGCTGTGCTGGTGAAATGTTACCATATTAAAAAAATTGCATGATATGTGCTTTTTAATGGACTGCTCATGGTTTTCTCTCAGATGTACACACTGCTGGTCTGAGTCTAGATTTGGAAGATAGAATTGCCATTCCCAAGCATTCAAAAATCATGAGTCCTTCCCCCAAAATCATGATTTACAAAAAAAATTACCAACAGTTGAGTTCTTATTTGTTCTTTTGAGCCTTGATATGTCATGTATTCAAGGATTTCTCTGCAACCATAATGGCTAGAGACCCTTTGATTCTTAACGTAATCATGGGACTGCAGGAGCTGGGGCTTTAAGGAAAAACATGAAATATTGCAAGCCTCCCCGTGTATATTCCTAATTAGAAGCCCATTGAGGCAGAGACCTGTCACGCTTGTCTGTAAGAGCTGGACACACTTATTCTGATGTGAGCACATTCTCCCCAGCCTCCCACTTGTACGCAGAACAAGCCCAGTGGTCACACTGAGTTGTAGCCATTCCAAGGCCCATATGCTGCTGTCTGAATTTCACAAATAATGAATAGGATTGGGATGGCTGCTATTAATACAAAGTTTAAAAATACTTTTAAATGCTCAGATAAGAGGCAACAGGCAGAGTTCACTGTGGTCCATTCTATGCAAACCGTAATCACTGTATTTTTTTGCTCGGGTATTACAGTGATAGGTGCCCTAAGTACCCTAAATAGGACGGCAAGGGTTCTGCTCTGCAGAGCTTACACTCTAAATTGGAAAGCTACAACACATATAGATAAAGGATATGCAGTGAGGGTACAAACTTGGAAAAAATGTTCAGTTACTGTTGTCCCAATTATACCTACTTTCCACCTGGGCAGTTTCTTGGGTTCCAGGTCCAAATGTGCTAGAAGATGCACATTGTATTACTATCATGATGGTCTTGCTCTTGCAATTAGTTTGAGTGCGTGCTTAGGTTCCTACTGAAATGTACTTCTATCTCATTGCTCTCTGGAAGGCCGTCAACTGAGCATCACTGGTACTTGATCTTTCATATTGAGCAGGCCTTCAGTCATGATTTGGAAACCAGAAAGAAGGAAGTAGGAGAAACACTTTTTGGATTTTAAAAGTAATTACAAAATTGAACTTCTGCTGCTTGAACTGGCCATCATAAATCTTAATCACAGTTCTTTGATAAGGTCACTCTTATCAAAGAACTGTAAATATCTAAACATCTCTGTAGAAAATTGACATTGTGTAGCTAGAAATCATCTTGACACCAGAATGCTTTTTCCTAGTATAATTAAACCGAATTTGCTTCTATGTCCGTCCTTGGGAGAACACTATATTTGGAGCATCTCTCTTAAATGATGCCTTCAAATAACACTACAGCCAGATCCTCAGCTGGTGTAAATCTGACTAGCTCCAAGGAAGTCAGTAGAGTCACACTGACTTACGCCAACTGAGCATCTGGCACTGTACCATGAAGAGGAGCTACATGTCTGATCAGTGTTATAATACAGTAGTGTTTTTAAAAAGCAACCCACTCTGGTTTCCAGTTTCATTATATGATGAAAATTTCTCTCAGTGACCACTGAGGGTGCTCTGAAAAATGGGTTGCTTAATAGATGTGGTCTTCTAATAAAAGTGGATGAAACTCTTGGGCCATTTTTGGGTAGTCTCTTAAAACAGGCTGTTTTAATAAGAGAGATCTTTGTACAGGTTTCATGTTAAATTTCTAGCTAAAGACATGCAGCTCAGAATGGAATGTAAAAATGAATGGTCTACATGAGCTGCCTTATTTGGGGAGAGGGGCTGCTGTAAATTATCAGAGACAGGTATATTAATGCCCTATTATTTAAACAAATAGTACTACCAAAGAGAGATTTAGGAAAAAAGATTCAGTGTAAACACAGAACATAAGTCTGCTAACAGAGAGCATACTAGAAGCTACTTTCCTGAGGCCAGTTAGCAATGCTGGTATTAGATCAGTTTCTCTGGTGCTATTTTGAGCATCAAAGCACCAGATTTACGATACTGAGGTTTTGATTCCACTTTCTTTATTTAACTATTTATGCACCTTGGCCCCCAGAACATTTGGGGCCATGTATTTTGATACAGGTCAATTATAAAGAAAGCTACAGGATTATGTGAATTCCATATCTGTCAGTTGGAAATATGAAGAACAATTCATCTTGGGCAATCCATTGTTGGAATTTCTCATTTTCTGTCTATCCTTTCTTCATACCATTTAAGTTCGCCCACCTTTAGAATGAAACGCAGCAACAGTTTGAAAGCTTTCAGCAGCCTACGGAACAGTTTATGCCAGGAAGTAAAGAATACCATATTGACGTGAAACTGCAGTGAGAATATAATTAATATTACCCACAGAGGAATTTGGCTAAAACAGTGGAATTACCACACTTACTCTTGTGAACAGTGTCATAGGATCTTTATTGACCACAGTTGGTCAGATTTCAGTTAGAACTGATCCTGGTTTCAAGGGCTGGACCTTTATCTGTGTTTGTCCTATTTTTCATTTTGAATCAGATACAAATGTTTTAAATATTGAGCATTTGAATTTTATTTTGTACGAGTACTTATTAAGGATTAATAACATTTAAAAAATACCTTTTGTTCAATTCTTCAGAGAGAGAGAGTTAACTTTTCAAAGGACAATCCCAACAGAGACTCTGAAGCTGCATATTATCAGTTCTTTCAAAGCTAGCTAATATGTCAAAAGTGTACTCAGTGTTACTCACAACATACAATGTGAGTATTCTCTGAGAGATTTACAGTAAAAGTAGGCATAATGCAATCCATGGGGAAAAATATATCCTCCCAAGCAATGTCCACTCAACCTGTTTTATTAGAGGTCTCCTTAATAAGGACGCATCTAATCTTTGATTTCATGTTGGTTTGGTGTCTGTATGAATATAGACCGTTTTTAAAGTATGTGAATTAATTGAACACTGATTTCTTGGGAAGCATGAATTTAAAGTAATCGCTTTGAAAGTGATCTGACAGTTATGCAGATCACTACAGAATGCTATGGAATGACAGCATCACTTGGATTTGACAGCATGATTTTCAAATTTTCAAATGGATGCTCGGTGCTCAGCTTTCATTTTGAGTTTGTAGGAAGGATATGAGTGAAAAAAGAAAACTTGGATTGAAATTTTTTATTTATAATTCTGTTCTGTTCATGGAGTAAGCACAGATAAGTTAGTTACTCTTGCTGAAGGTTGCATTGCAACACTATTTTTATTTTTAGAATCCAGACTAATACATAGTAACTCAAAACAGGGAGAGACAAAGTAGGCTGCTCCATAAGGCACAGAGGCACAACACACCCCACCTTGTTTTAGTCTGGTTCTTTCCAGGCTCCTCTGATCACATACTTCACTCCGGAGTCCCCTAGCGTGCAAGCAAAAACAGGCAATTGCCTCCCCTCTCCCTCCATCCCCACACTGTTGAACTGATTCCTTGCAATTCCAATACAGTCCTCAGTACACCACAGAGTCTACTCTATGGCAGAGTGAAAACTACAAAATCCACAGTCCTTCAAGGTTAATCCCATTTTGGGATGCGCTAGAATGGGCATGATGAAACACATGCAAATCAGCAGGTGCTGCTGCTCCACTGTTCCAAGGGAAATTAGAATGAAAAGAAGAGCTCGTGAAGAGACCTCTACACCTGGCATTTTTTTCTGCTTTGATCTGTATACCCAATGTGTTCATCACAGGTAACTTCAAATCCTTTCTTATTGAATAGCTGTAATGTATAGTGTGTCAGGTGTGTTTTGAGCAAAGACTGAAAGAGCACGTTACTCCAAATTACATTAGGATCATATAACTAGATCTGGTCAAGAAGAGAGCACTGAAGACTGCTATGGATGAATATTAGCATATATATGATGAAACTGTCACCATCAAAATGATGAGACTACTTACATTTATGAATTATTTAAATACACTTTGCTTCCATCTGATGAATCATTGTGAGCACATGGATTAGACACAAATTGTAATAAGTCTTGAAGAGGAGCAAAACTATGTTGCCCAATAGTTGTTATATAGCTATTCTTTGTAATCCTTATTTTTTCTATTGTAATCTGCTAAATATGACTCATTTCGATCAATTTTATCTCTTCCCTCATCTCCCCTACTAGCAACTCAGAGTGAGAGGTATACTTATTTTCTGAGTGGGGAAATCAGCTCTGCTTAATTTATATGCGAGGTTGTTTATGCATTTCTCATGAAATTATGCTGATATTTCAGATCCGTATAACACGATGGACAGCAGACAATGGGACTTACTATGCAGCCTTTTGGAATTATTATTGCTGGGATAGGGACTTTTCAAAATATGCATTACCTGTTCAGGAAATGTTTTTAAAACATGACCTGTAATAGAATATTTGGCCTTTGAACAATTATCCTAGCCCTTAAAAGCTATTTGTCTTTTTAGGGGCTTGTGAGTTTTTGGAGTTCTTATGGTCTATTTTGTAAATACCTAACATAGGACTTATCATAGATAGTTGGGGACATGTTAGGAGACTTTTGATTCCTTCATACCAGGATTTTAGAAAGAAGGGACCGTGATAACAGCTGATGATCCAGTTTCTCATCTCAGCGACACTGAGGCAACTTCACTGAAGTCAGTCGTCTTATCTTGAAATGAGACTTTGGCCCACATGACAACAAAGCCACCACCATTTTTGTATAGACAGTTTTCCATATAAACTAGGATCTGAGGGCAGCTAATGGTCAGCAGATATATTAATATGTTAATGTTGATTTTACATTGATAGTAATAGTGATTTTAACTCATATTGCAATTTTAACCTTTCCAGGCTTCCTGGGATTTTTATGCATACACTTGGTCATCCAATCAAAGTTACTGTTGTAGTAGCAGCCTACCACAAAGACAAAAAGGCCTGAACAAGTGGCCAGAATCTTACTGTGCACTGATGCACTTTTTGGTTTCAGGAAGAACCACCAATTAATGACTGACAAAATCATGAAGAGTGGATCTAAAACTCTGAGCCAAACAATTATCCCAGTTAGGGGTCGGATCTCGAGTGGTAGGTGCTGACTACTTACAGTGCCCATTGATTGTAGCTCAGTGCTTGTATTCTTTGTATTATGTTTCCATTTTCCCTCTTTAGGAGAGATCCTCATTGCCTACAGATTCTATTTAAAAGTGTGATTTATTCTATAAAAATGGCATTGCCCAGTTCTGCATTTCTTGTCTCTAAAACAAATAAAATTCAGGAGCCATACAATGTTTTTATTTATTTTATTTATTTTAATCAAAACAACCCAAATCCCTGTGTTTATAACCTTGAGTCTTGCGATCTCACCCTGGGATCTGAAAGTCAAGCTGATTCACAGATAACTTTCAATTATAGATAATATTTCTGTTTGAGGGTATGCAACAGAGTAGAATCTATGTGTGTCTGTCTGTCTTTTTCTTTTTCTGCCACAGCTGTATTGGCTCTAACATGAGTAAAAATAGTAAAAACTCATTGTTGCTAAAAAAAGCAGAAATGGCTGAATATACATAGCGAGTATATCGTTGAGTAAAAAGCTACTATTTTTATAAAATCACTTATCTAAGCATAACTTGTGATAATAAAATCTCTTCTGATTCCCTGCATTATTACTTCTAAAAGTCTTGACTAATCACTCCCATTAAATACAAGCGAATGTGACTTTTTTTGCCTTCAGTTGTCAATTCAGGTAACTGTACGGAGACTTGTGAAGTCTCAGTTGCTCTGTTTATTCTACTGTTAATCATATCAGGATACTACACATCAAATTGTCCTAAAAATGGACAGATCAAACAACAAAATCAAATATGCTCTTAGTAATTAACAATTTCCTTGTGCAACAATTCAGGCACACATAATACATATTTATGTTGAATTGCTATTACAATAATAATACAGTAGTATAAGGCCCTTTTACAAACTCCACATCTAGCCTGCTTGTTTCTTGGTTTTGGCTAGGGCCCTACCAAATTCATGGTCCATTTTGGTCAATTTCACAGTTATAGGATTTTAAAATAATAATTTTCATTATTTCAGATATTTAAATCTGAAATTTCATGGTATTGTAACTGTAGGGGTCCTGACCCAAAATGGGGTAGTGGGGGCATTGCAAAATTCTTGTAGGGGGGTTGTGGTATTGCCACCCTTACTTCTGTGCTGCTTCTGGTGGCAGTGATGCTTTCAGAGCTGGGCAGCCGGAGAGCGGCAGCTGCTGGCCAAGAGCCCAGCTCTGAAGGCAGCACCATCACCAGCAGCAGCACAAGTATGGGTGGCATAGTATGGTATTCCCACCCTTACTTCTGTGCTGATGCCTTCAGAACTGGACCCTTGGCCCCTCAGCCAGCAGCCGCCACTCTCTAGCTGCCCATTGCCACCCTTGCTTCTGCTGGTAGTGCTGCCTTCAGAGCTGGGCACCTGCCAGCAGCCGCTGCTTTCCAGACACCCAGCTTTGAAAGCAGCACAGAAATAAGGGGGCAATACCACAACCCCCCTACAATAATCTTGCAATCCCGCCACAGCCCTCTTTTGGGTCGGGACCCCCAGTTTGAGAAATGCTAGTGTCTCTGACCCCTGTGAAATCAGTATAGTATAGGGCAGAAGTACACAAAAGACCAGATTTTGTGGTGGAAACCAGATTTCAAGTCCGTGATGCATTTTTCATGGCTGTGAATTTGGTAGGGCCCTAGTTATAGCCCAGGCTAGGAGTTGCAGTTCCTGGGTCTCTGCAGCACAGCATGCTGGTAAGGGTGGAGTAGGCTATATGAGCAGTTCCCTGCAGGAATCAGTCAGTCACTTGAAACAGGATAAATAACTCCACAGATCTAGAGACAGTTAGTGGGCTTGTGGACCTGGGGAAAGAAGCTTTTAGCATTTACTGGTAGTGTAATTTTTGTTGATTGTTAAGATTTTGTGTTAGGAGCCCAGAGTGGGAGAGAGGCTTGAAATAAGATTATGACAGTGGTCTGAGGTAAAAGGACAATGAGGCTGTAAAGCCCAAAGTGGACATCTGTTCAACTTTTAGGGGCACCAGGTGGAATCTCCCCTCCATGCCCAAAATGGGAGCTGAATGCAGACTCCCAGCAACTTGCCTGCACCCAAGGCAAGACTGGGGAAAGCTTGGCCTTGACTTATGCTTGGCTACAGTAGGTGGAGTTTGAGTTTAGCTGAAGGGCTAAATAAACAGCAGGATAATTTTAGTGCTTCTGAAATGAAATCTGCTTCCCAGGAGCCTGGAAACCCTGCATGTCCTGGCTCTGCTGCAGCCTGTCAGGAGGGCTGCTAAGGAAGGAGACAAATAGGCATGTCAGTTGGCAGGGAACTTGGTTTCAGTTGAAAGTTCCTGCAGAACACTTGATTTTGATGAATCAAGATATTCTGATGGGAAAAATGTTCTGTCAGAAAATTTTCCACCAGCTCTAATTAATATACTAACAAGAGAAACTGAGGCAGCAGGTTTATTACCACAGCCAACAGGTGAGACCTCTCTCAGTAAACAAGTGTGAGATTTCTTTAATACCAAGGAATTCAGATATTTACTACTGTATTCATGCTAAAAGAAATAGTTTATGAAAGGGTTTGAAAACAGCAAAGCATGTTTGCCAAGTTTACAAACTCCAAACTGCTCCTCTGTCATTGTTTTATGATTATATCTGTTTCCTTAATTTCTCTCCCTTGCAGATTACTAGACTTGTTCCCACGATGCTACTTGGAGAAAGCTTCCTGAGATGTGTTTTCTAGACTTAAGCGTTGCTTTCTTTCCCTGGCATAGCTTTGTAGCATTGCAGATTTCAGAAGAGTTTTCTGACATCTTTGCTACTGGATCCTTTTCTCAGCCAGGAACTGCCAGTCTGGTTTGCTTGACATACGTTAGTTCTTAGCTTAAATTTAGTTCTCTTTTCTAGTCATGTTAAGAAAATGTACCTTCTTGATGGCTGATCCCCAACAGATGAGCAATTCTTACTTCCGTTTAGTCCTTTACAAAAGAGAAAATATACTCTACATTGGTCCTTCAGAGGTGTGGAGTGTTAGTTTTCTGGCTGAAATCTTCAATTGTGCCAGGATTCTGAGTCTTGTTTGTTTTGCAGTAGTACCTAGAGGCCCCAGCTGAGATCAGAACTGCATTGTGTGGGTCATGTTCAGACAAAGAATCAATCAGACCCTGTTGTGACCCTAGACACCCCTATATTTATACCCTACACACTAATGCTATGATTTCTTTTGTACAAAATATGTCTTGTGAGGTATCATTTGAAAACTAATAACATACTGGTCAACAATTTCATTGTAAAATATACATAACAATGTTTTATGTGAAATTTTGGATACTCACTGATATTATGCTTTTAAAGTCAATGACTAAAAGGTGTTTTAAACTAGGCATGTCAGGGGAGTTGATTAAAGGAGTTTCTCCAGACAAAGGAAAGAGGCAGACACCTCAGACCGTGTGGCCAAATTCAATGGGCAGTTCATTTGTATCAGATGTTTCAGCAGGAAGAGATACTTTGCATAGTAGCAACCACCGGTGGGGGAGGAGCCAGAATGGAGCCTTATCCTCTAGATCTCATGGCTCCTTTACTCAGCATGAACTAATGAACGCTATCTGGGGGAACTCTCCAGATGAATACATTTCAAAAGTTCACTGAACTATAGAAAGAGCAGGAGTGAACCCTTAAGTGACCCTTCATCTTAAGGAGACAAAGAAACCAAGTGTTTTGGTCTCTGTGATGGGTGCTGGCCAGTAAAGGCTAGAAAGGAGACTGTGGCTGAGAGAAACCATCTTGAACAAAGACTGGGCCTTGCTAGATTAAGTTTTAGACTTTTAGATGCATCTTTTCACTTTTATTTGCTTGTAACCATCTCTATATTTATCTCTTTTACCTGGTATCCCCTAAGCCATGCTCTTTTGCTAATACACTTGTTTTGCTTTCATTATAAATCATCAGTGCTGAGTAAGTTCAATAAAGTGTGTGCTTCTAGGAAGCTGACAGGTTGACATGTTACACTGAGTGTCTAGAGGCAGTGACACTAACACCCTTTCTGTGAGGGTCCAGTGAGAGGACCTAGTCCTTGCAGCAGGATGATTTTAGGGTGAATTTGGGGCTGGCAGGGTACTAAGGTCAGTCTTCAAGGAGTAACCAAGTTGGGCAAAGCCAGGGTGAAGCTTGTGGGCTGCTGGCAGGCTGTTGGAGTCAGAGCTTTGAACCAAAGCTGTATAGCCACGAGACATCCAGGGTTACAAGGCAGCCATTGACTGAACCCCTTACTGACCTAGGTGAAGCCCCAAACTTTATACATGCCCCAAAGAGCTTATAGTCTAAATAGATGGGGTGGGAGAAGAACAGAGAGTTGGGGTGACCAAGGTCACACATCAGGCCAGTGGTAGAAGTGGGTATAGAAACCAAGTCTGTTCAGCCCCAATCTGGGGCCCTTTGACCATGCTGACTCTCGATACCTTTGAAAACATATCCGGGAGAATTTGGAGGGTATCCTAGCTCAAAGACCTGCTTATTGGACAAGACTTTTTTCTCAATTACACTAATGTAAATTGTGAGTAAGACCATTTAAGTCAGTTGAGTTACTCTGGATTTTCACCTGTGTAACCAAGAGCAGATTTTGGCCCACCTTCGCTTGGTTGTTTTTGCCTTGTTGCTGTTCTGTAAATTTGCCTTTTGTCTTTTTTTTACAATTTGATAAATGTTGTTTCTGGTCTTGAGAATTTGTATTTCAAGGGTTGGCCCAGGATAGCTTTTTAATTTTGAAGGCAGGAGGGAGAGAACTGACAGATCAGTGCAATATACCTGTGATAATGGGGGAAAAATTAATATTAAATCTGAAAGGAAAAAGGAGCATAGAAGTATTTTCAAACAGACCGCTAACCTTTGTCCACAAGTAACTAAATATTATTTGCTTGCTAAGCGCCAACAGAGTGATTTGTACGGTACCAAATAAAAGTATCAAGACTGTTCCATACCAGAGAACTAAGACTCTGTTACTACTTAGCTTATATGACTACTAAGAATGGGTCTCCGTGGGAGTAAGAGTGGCAGAATCTAGCCCCATATTACCATGTGTAAAACCTCAATTTGCACCTGTTGCGTGTGCCAGCTGCTGGCTAACTGTGTGTGCGCCACGGTCCTCTAGTACATAGCATGTTAGATCTGCTCAAGCCTGTGTGAACAATACATTACCTATTTGCTGGTGACCTGAAGATGAGAGAGATCCAGATTTCACTGCACCTAAAATAGATTCTGTGTTTGGAAGCTCTATGCTCTTTTTTCTTACCCAATAGGATGTCTGCGTGTGTGTGTGTAGCCACTGACTCATTACACAAGCAAAAGGATGCTTTCATGCTGGCAGTTATCCATTTTCCACAGTTACCTGCCTGCACATAAATGCATATTTGCAAGTGAAATTTAGGTAACTATATTTCAAAACATAGTTCTTATTATAAATGGGAGTTAAACACAAAACGAGGGGAAATTTATACTCCTCAGTGTTCACCCTCCCACTTTTTAAAAATTCCCTTTATGGCAACTCAAGGATAAAAATTGGCATACGTTTTAATGGTGGTTGGTAACAGCTGGTCAAACTTTATTTTAGGTGTCCCATCATTATTAATATATTAGTTACTATAATAACCCTGATCAAAATAAATTCATCAGGGGCTCCCATCTTTCATTCTTTTCCTGGAATTTCCTTGTAATTCAGCAAAATTGATGCATTCATTTGAGACAAAGTACTGTTAATACTTGGGTTAAACAAAGTGATTCTCTGTATGTCTTTGCTGTGGGATATTAGCTGTATCATTTGCCTCAAAGTTGTACAGTCCCAAAGTAAATACTCAAAAATGTTAAAGAACTTCAAAGGATCGTAATGCCCAAGTAATCCAACAAGCATTAACAGTCCCCTTGCCCTGAAAAGAGAACCATTTACATAACTAATTAGTTTACCATAGTAAATAATCCCCTGACATTTACAGTAAGTATCCATATTGGAGGTTGAAGTAAATATTATGTTGCATGCAAAGCTATAAATAGTAAGAATTTTGATGTCAGGCACAGGTTTAAAATACTATGGAAAATAGGAGAGCACTGGCTGTGTTGAAATGAGTATGCATGTCTATGGAGCACAGTTCAAAAGCTCATGGTTCCCATATACTAACGAGACAGGGATCAAAAGTCAGTGGTGTGTTTTTGTTAACTCAGGTTTTCAACACAACAGTATGTGCTGCATCCTTGTCCAGCTGGCCAGAAGAAAAGGGGCTTGTGCCCTTTAAGGGCTTCCTGTGCAACTAGAGGAAAAGGAAGTTTGCGCAGAGGGAGTGGGTAGTTGCTGCAAGTGGATGGATCAGGTTGGTTGGAGTAGAATTTATACCCTGTGGAGTTCCCGAGCAGCCCTCTCACCTTCACACCCATGAAATCTGAAAAAGTTCCTTCATGATCCATACTGGGCATCATGCTAGTGACCCCTTTGTCGTTGGGACTGAAAAATAATTTTCCCCTCACAGTTGGCAGGGGTGGTTTTTTTCCCCTTCCCCACAGGAGGTTTGTGACCCAGTGAGGTAGATAGGGTGGTTAGGTTATAATGTCAAAACGGATTACATAAAACCTGTGGCAGTGCAGGTACTTGTTAGGGAAGGGTATTTCGATAAAATGGATTGGAAAAAGATTTAGAGGAAAGCATCCCTTAAAGGAGCTGAGTTGGGGGGACATGGAGACCCTCAGTCTAGTACAGCAGGGAGCCAATTGCCCTCCTTTTATGGCACCCTAAACTGTCCTACTACGAGGGGAAAGTTGTGAAGTCCCACAGACAGGATCGCTGAGTCCAGTTTGGGGATTATGTGAAAATGATTAAAGAAAGGATGATGACCTGCTGAGCACACCCAGATATTTTAAGTGAATAAAGTTGCAGCCTAATTAAACAAGATCTATTGCTTTCTATCTTTTCCCCAGCATGATTGGACAGTGAGGTTATGAGACAGTCTGAGCAGAAGTGAAGTGTATCTTAAAAACCACAAGGTTGACTTTTAGCTATTCCCAATTGGGAGGGAGCATAGTGGTTAAAGCACTGGGCCAGGAGCCAATGATTAATAGTTCTCAGTTCTGTTCCCAGCTTTACCAATGAACTTTATGAAAGTCATATGACCACTTTGGTGAAACTGAGATACAGCTTAGAAAGGGAGATAACATTGTACTTTGCAAGAGTGATGTGAAGCTTAATGAATTACAAGTTGTAAAGCAAGTTGAGGGGATTGGTGCTTGAGAAGTGCCAAGAATTATTATATGATGGCTAAAGCTGCGGGCTGAGAGCAATACTGATTGTGCATGGACAATGAAAAACATAGAGCTCTAGGTATGCAGCTATAGAGGACTATGCATCAGTGAGGGTCCCACTCAGTCAATAACTTTTTCCCAACACACACCTACAACCCTCCTTGACTTTGCTGCAACTCCCAATTCCAACTACCTTTTCTGAGCTCAGTTACGTGAACCAAATCTTTCTGGATCCCCAGTAATGAGCATTGTTTCCCCCCCCCCTTCAGAACAAGCTCACTTGATGTCCCCCATACATAACAATACCAATTGCTGCAATTTTCCCTTGGTCGTAGAAACTCCATAGAATCCCTTGTTGGTTTCTGGGGGAGGAACAGGAACAAGTAGATCAATGGCTGTACTTCTACATTCTAGAACCTTATTATCAAATGTAACCAGCTGCAAAGTTTTAACTGGAACATCATCTGTTGGGGGAAGTCTCCACTTAGGTCCCTATGCATTTTACTTTACTTAGGTTCTGCAAATCATTCATCTATATTGGGGATGTTTATAAACAGAGGAGTAAGAATCAGAAAGCATAATTTATTTTCACTTTCAAAAAGCCTTTGACAAAGTTCTCACAGTCTTCACACATCAGAAACTGGCTAAGAGCCAAACAAAGATTAGGAATAAATTATCAGTTCTCATCATGACAAAAGGTTAAGAATTGGGTGCCCCAATGTTTTATGCTTGGACCCGTGTTGATTAATAGATTCACTAGTGATATGATAAAGGGTTGAACCAGCAAGGTGACAAAACTTGCAGATAGTACAATTATATGGTTACTCAAGACTAAAGTCTGGGGAACTCACAGAGGACCCTAACAAAGCTAAGTAAATGGGTAGCCCAATGTGAGGTGAACTTCAATATTGAAAGTGTGAGGTAATGCACAATGGGAGAAAAAATTAGAAGTGCTCCTATGCAATGTTCAGCAGTGGTCAAAAAAGTAAAGAAAACAATAGAATGCATAAGGAATGAGATGAAGAAAAGGAATAGTGAAAATATTACAAGGTATTATATAAAGAAATGGAGTTCAGAAGCGGAGCCCCCATCTCAAAAATGGATATTGGAGAAGTAGAGGGAGTTAGAGAATGGAAATGATTAAAGGCATGGAAAATCACATGAAGAGACTAAAAGGACTAAGACAGTTTTGCATAGAGAGCAGAGGAGTAAGAGGGGAATGTGTCAGAGGTATCCAAATAATGAATGGAGGGAAAGGTAAATTGGGCACGCCAGTTTACCCTCTGACATAATACAAGAGCAAGGGGACAAAGAGCAAGGGAATGTTCCAGCTGTCTAAGCTGCTGGCAGGCAGCTCTAAACAAATGAAACAAGTTGTTGCAAAATATCTGAAAATATACAATGGAGAATTAATAAGGCTGAGATTCAGCAATGTACTTAAGTATGTGTATAACTTTAAGCATGTGAGTAGATCTACTGAAGTCAGAGTTAAGTACCTGTCTGAACAGGGGTCTAAGATGACATTAAAAAAAATGCAAGGGCACTCAAAGTTGGAGGAAAATGTGCTCCAGATAACATGGGAACACTAGTATTTAATTCCTCCTCTTTCTATTCCAGCTCCTTTTCCTCAGACCATTCCTAGTTTGACCATTTCTTGCAGCGTGTATGTCAGTGGATTGCTTAGGCGATTCACTCAATGTGGATGTCTCTTGACTGCTGTATTAATTATGCTTGTAATCAGTTGGGGTGTGAAGATATTTTCTATGATGAAAACCTTGGTTTGTTTTTCATTCTCTTGTTGAGCTATGTGATAGGGTATTCTCCCCACACCACCCATGAAGGGGTTAAGGTGACTCAGCACAGGGCTAACTAACTTTGTAGGGTGCACCTGGGAGGAGATTTAGTCTTGAGTGACAAGCACTAATTGAAAATGGAGCCCATCTGTGCAGGAATAAGTAAGGGGTTGTGTAAAGCAGGAAGTGAGAGCAGAAGGGGACTGCAGTGTGGAAGTCTGTAGTCACTTTCTGGGCCTAGCGAGGAGAGAAGGAGGAAAACTGCGGGGAAAGCAAAAGCCCTGGGATCCTGACCCTGGGGGAAGAGTTTATCCAGAGAGGTGATGGAGAAGAAAGTCTGCAGAGGAGGAAGCCCAGGGAAATGGCAGTGAGGGTTGAGACAGTGCAGATCTTGGCTGCTGATTGGGGGGTCCTTGGACTGGAATCTGGAGCAGCAGGCAGGCAGGCCTGGGTTCCCCTACCAGCCACTGAGAAAGTGGTACAGTCTGGAATGAGAAGACTGCCTGGAATGGCACTCAGACAGCTGCTCCAGTGAGACTTTGTTACCCCAGAAGGGGAAAATTATATAGAGGCCTGGTCCTTCAGCCAGGTCTCTATATAAAGAGGAAGCACTGTGACTTTTAGAGCTTAAGAAGGGCCGCAGTACAAGTGAGTGAAGGAAGGTGGCATCAGAGGGGGTAGAGCTAACTCCCAGACACAGGACTGGCCACAGACCAAATGGCACCCCAGATGAGGAGCCTCTTTGCCCCTGTCTTTGTTAAACTTTTGAATAACTTATTTTTCATTGCATTTGTAGCCCATTTCATGACTTGGATGCATGATTTACATGTATGATTTATCTCTGTCATATAGGATGATAAATTTGCATGCGAAGATCTGTAAATCTGTATTTATTCAGGCCACATCATATGTAAGCAAATAAAAAATTCATTTCCTCTCAGCTTATAGAAACTTTTTTTAATTTTACAAATAACTGAAATGTACTAACATCAAGATATTGAACTGTAGTCCACCCAACGTTGATACAGTATTAAATAGCGTTACAGTAGGTGACAGCCTTAGAATGTTAACTCTCGTCCTTTAATTCAGAATGTCACTTTTCTCGTCCTTGCCCTCATAAACTGAAGCACAGCGTCAGAGAGATCCGAAGACTGACCACTGGCATTTTCAAACGATAAAATAGAAAGTGATGTCAGTCTCTCATTGGCCATTGTTGATCAAAGATATGTTTTAATGAGCCTGAACTCTGAAAAGCTGTGCTCACTGCTCCCGACTATGATTGGCAGCTTGATCAGAATCTTCCAAGCTATCCACACATTAGGAAAAGTGTCCTTCAGCTCTGCATCAGGAATAAATTGGAGAAGTTGGAGTGGAGAATGCTTCCCGTGTGGTAAAATGTGATGGATGTTGTCCAATTCGATATAGAGGTCTTTATGATTGATGTCCAAACCATTCCCCATGTGTCAGCGTCTGGTGAAGGTCTGTACAATTGTTCAAGAATGTTTTCCTGTCCACTGGCAGCTTATTAAGGTCATACAAAAAACTCAGGTCTTTTCATGTTGCTTCATTTGTCCAAACTCTTCTTCGATGGATGCATGAACAGTGTCAATGAGCGAGCAAAACCACTCCCTCTTGAATTTTTCCTCCGAGATTCCCATCACCTCATCTCTGCCCTCAGAACCAAACTGTTTCTTCTTCTGATGAATACAAGTTTCCTTGAAGACAGGCTCAACTCCTAAGTTTTCTGCCATTTCTTTGGCAGCAGTGATGGCATCGTCAAATCTGTTGTCTCTGTAGGCCACAACGAAATCAAGTAGTAGCGGTCGCAATGTCCATCGACTGAGTTTGTAATGCCTTGCTTACAACATTTACTTGCACAGGGTATAGTGCCAAACCACAGTTGAGATCAGAAATTTGAAATCAGTGATCTGGTTTGCCAGGCTTTGAGCCTCGTGTTGGATTCCAGCCTCGACTTTACTCGACTGCACCAGTTCCATCAGGGCATCGTAATCCTCAGTCACTTGGTACCTCACTGGCCTTACGCTGTCAATGCGACTCGCCCAGCGAGTGTCACTTACTGGCTTTATGGTCAGATTTGTAACATTGTCCAGATGTTCCACCTGATAGTTGATGCTGAAAACAGGATGTATATCCTTTGCTGTACTACGAAGAGAGATACTGAATCTAAAGAAGATGATGCTGTGTCTGACACTACCAGGCTGAGGGAATAGCAGCCACAAGGCATGAAGAAAGCTCTTGGATTCAGCACAAGGATTCTTGCCTGGATGCCACTGTTTCTTCCCTTCATGTTCACGCCATTGTTGTAGCCTTGGTTGTGGCAGTGCTGAAGCTTTATTTTATTCTCATTCAAAACGTTCATACATAGTTCTATTTGGCCTTTCCCAGTAGAGTCATTCACAGGTTGGAAACCGATAAAGTGTTCCTTTACCTGGATACTGCCATCCTCTTCGTCAACAAATCTTAATGTAAATGATATACTGTCACTGTGACTGACGGGAGTGCAGTCAATTATTACGGCATAGTACTTCACTTTGCCAAGCAGCCTCAATATGTTATCAAGCACCTTCCTTGGCATAAGGTCAATCAATTCGTTTTGAATTGTTTTGCTGCAGTAATGGTCCATAGCTTCTTTACAAACTACTTGATGTAGGTGCTCACGCATGTCGTCATTGTATTGCCCAGCAAGCTCTACCAAACTGAGGAAATTATCGTTATGTTCAGTGACATTAAATAAGTTGTTTATTAGTCGCTACTTACACTCTTCAAGTCTTAAAAGGCAAGTACACTTTCACAGTTACACAACAAAGCAAGGCCCACAATATCATAGCTGGGCTCTCACTTCAGTTTGTTCTTGACTGTCTCTTATATAGCCATGAGGGCATGGCTGACAACATTCTAGGAGGTTCGAGGAAAATGTAGTTCTCAGAAAGTCTGGAAGGTTCCACAAGATTCTACAAAGGTCCAGAACATTCTAGGAGGTTAGTGAAAAATAAATCCACATCTAGAGTACCCGAAACATGTTACTTCAAACATTCTATTTTCCCTTTTGTCACTAACAACAAAAACCTAAATCCAGCCCTGGCCAGACACAGCCACAAGAGGGCACCCGAGCAAGGAGTAGAACCCTGCAACAAGCTGCCTTTTGGGGGAACATTTTTTCTAATCTTGGTGTTTGTGCAGGTGCAGTGATTACTACAATTATAAGCCAATGTTTTGATGCTATATAATTGTTGCTTTTGTTTGTCAGTTTTATGTTGGCCAAGTAGGTGACATAAAACTTCTTAGCTTTGTTGTTAGAATTATGTGTTCTATCGCAATTCGTCATGTATGTTCTGCGTTATTATGCCTCTTTGTTAGTCTATTTTACTCTTCTTGTGATGGTATATTTGCATTTCTAATGCTCGCTATGTGCAGTTTGTATATGTAACTCCTCTTTGTTTCACTGATTCATTTGAAGTTACAGTGATTACGCTGATTGTATGTACAGCTATCCGTAGAGTGATGCAAATTCATCCTATGATTTACTCGCAATGGGCAAAAATCACCTAGGCACAAAGGGCTAGATCCACAAAAGGACTTAGCTGCTGAATATCCACTTTAGGCACCTAAATCCCAGAATTGGGCCACACTGGGATTCACAAACCCTGTAGGCACCTAAATTTGCTTCATGCCTATGTTTTTGCAGTGAAAGTTCCTTAAGCACTTATGTTTCTACCTTGAGCATATGCACTGCAGCCCCATTCCAGGGGTCTGTGTGCCTAAGCCCCAGAGCTATTCATGACCTGGGAAAATTGGGTATTCCTCTGCCCACCTCATCTGTGGGACCTTAGCCAGTAAACCTGTTCAGATCTCACCTACTGGACTGGGTCACTATAGATGAGCTTACACAAAACAACTGGGGAGCGGAGGACCTCCTTCATAACTTTTAGTCCAGTGCTTAAGGTACTCAGCTGAGATGTGGGAGTCCCCCAATTCAGGTCCCCCATCTGCCTGATGGAGAGAAGAGATTTAAACTGGGATGTGCCACCTCTCAGGTGAGTGCCCTAACCACTGGCTATGGAATATTCTGGTGTGGGGCTCCCACGGTGTCTCCTGTTAGAAGCTGTTCCACTGTGGATATTGGAGCCACTGGATCCTGGGTCTCCCATCTACCAGGTGAATGCTCTAACCAGCAGGTGTGTGTATCTCTCTCCCTCTCTCTCTGATTCTTTCATTATTTAATCCAAAGTGGAACAGGAGAAATTTAGGGAGCCCTCTCCATCTCCCAATTTAAAATATCCAATAGTGCAGATTGTCAGGTGGATGGAGGACTTGAACCCAAGGTCTCCCACGTCCCAGGGGAGTACTCCTAACCACTGGGCTAAAAATTATGAGGAGGTGGTCGACCTTTATGCTAAAATGGCCAAACCCCAAGAGATCCTTTTGCGTCTGAGAATCCCGAGCAGAGGGAGGGGCTTCCCTTTTGTTGCCAATACCTATCCCCAAGAGAGAGGCTTGGCATTTCCCATTGTCTAACTTAGGATAGGAGCCACCTCATGTGCTGGTTTTTGTGAATCCCATTCTGAGGCACCTATCTCTCCACAATTATTGTCTATAGGGAGCCTAGGTGCCTAACTTAGGTTTTGTGGATCCCAGTGACTTTTCAAGGTGCTGAGTGTTTAGGTATGGCAATAGATTCCTTTGTGAATCTATCCCCAAACCTTTAAATACTGCATAGAGGCTTCATGATGGTGGCAGGAGGGCTGCTGTCTCAGTGGCCACACATGGGTGTTTGTGTATCTCCTATGCATTGAGGGAAAAGGTCTCAGCACCAGCCTTGCATAAGCCAGTATGGAACGCCACATTTCAAACCTAGTTTTTGTTCATAGATTGGAAGAAAGAAACAAGCTTTCCTACTTTTCCAGCTTTCAATTGGTTTCTTAACTTCAAATGAAATAATCATTTAGCTGAATGAGTTGAATAAACTGAAATGAAGGAAATATTCTCTCTGCACTGCAGAAGAGGCTACTGCTGTCAAGAGCTGGTTCAGCACTTTCAACAAACTCTAGTTCCAGGTGCCTAATCGGTGACTTCCACCAGTTCAATGGTTTGATTTTCTTTAATACTGAGCGTCAGACATGTACTGCTTAATATTTTTGTGCTTAATTTAAATGATTTTAATAAATTGTGGAAAGTTTAGGGCTTAATGTAGGTTGTTGATTTCAAATTTAATTAGTTTTATTTTAAAAAAGAAAATCTGTATTTAATTTAAATCCAATTTTTAATATTTTTAAAAATCTGTTATCCATCTTGCACTTAACCAACCAGTCACACAACCTTCATCCTCCTCACCTGGGTAGGTGAGTTAAGCTTGTCACAGGTGGCTTTGGAGCCATCTCCCATTAAGGGGCAAATCACCCAGTATTACTTATTTATTCATTCATCATTGTGACACTGTTGATGGGGCATTAATTATATCCTTAATACTGTGATTGAATTAATGTAATAAATAATTATCTTTATAAATTTGCAAGTGTTTGTTTATGCTCCAACCATTCTGAGGTTTTTTTATTAGAAATTGAAGTTTCCTGCTCTTTCTGTTGAAGCCTGTAAGTTTATCAATGGGATGGTCTAAGCCACCTAAAGTTTGGTCAATGTGAACTTTTTCAGATGGATGGGTATTCAATTTGGAGTCATATGATACTGACAAGAATAGTGCCTGTGAAGTCAAGGAGAAATAATGCATAGCATTTCAGTGTCCTTAAACAACCTGTATGTTTCAGAAAATATCACTGAGATTTACTGGAGAGAGAGATGAAGGAAAGGCTGGGGATATCATTTGTATCTTTCAAATCACTAATGAGCAGGATGGAAATCACAGAATATCAGGGTTGGAAGGGACCTCAGGAGGTCATCTAGTCCAACCCCTTGCTCAAAGCAGGACCAACACCAACTAAATCATCCCAGCCAGGGCTTTGTTAAGCCTGACCTTAAAAACTTCTAAGGAAGGAGATTCCACCACCTCCCTAGGTAATGCATTCTAGTGTTTCGCCACCCTCCTAGTGAAGAAGTTTCTCCTAATATCCAACCTAAATCTCCCCCACTGCAACTTGAGACCATTACTCCTTGTTCTGTCATCTGCTACCACTGAGAACAGTCTAAAGCCATCCTCTTTGGAACCCCCTTTCAGGTAGTTGAAAACAGCTATCAAATCCCCCCTCATTCTTCTCTTCTGCAGACTAAACATCCCCAGTTCCCTCAGCCTCTCCTTATAACTCATGTGTTCCAGTCCCCTAATCGTTTTTGTTGCCCTCCGCTGGACTCTTTCCAATTTTTCCGCATCCTTCTTGTAGTGTGGGGCCCAAAACTGGACACACTACTCCAGATGAGGCCTCACCAGTGTCGAATAGAGGGGAACAATCACGTCCCTCGATCTGCTGGCAATGCCCCTACTTATACATCACAAAATGCCATTGGCCTTCTTGGCAACAAGGGCACACTGTTGACTCATATCCAGCTTCTCGTCCACTGTAAGTCCTTTGAAGTCTCTCAGACTGAGTGGTTTGAATATTTCCTACCTATTCCTTCTGCTGCTTTTCTTTTGAGCAGTGCCGTACATCTGAAGTACTAAATAAACTTTATCCTTCAGCTGCAAAAAGGAAGAATAGTTGTAGAATTGCTTGAAAATGTACAGTAATAATATTATATTCTACATTTCTCTATTCTGAGGACCTAAAATCCAAATGTGACTGAATTAAGTGAACTAATTAGCTTATATTTTTTATTAAATTTCATAAGACCCCCATGAGGCAAGTAAGTATTATATCCATTTTCTAGGGAAACAGACAGTTGGTGATTCTGAGCTCATATTCGTTGCTTTTCCAAAGTCACCCTACAAAATTTTGCCAGAGTTAGACCTTTTTCCTTGTCATGTATTCACTAGTAACAGTTACTGTCTGACAATATAAATGATGTACTTTGACAATAACTGTATTTTCTATGATTTATACATGCTATTGAATAAGAGTAATTATTCTGAACAATAAAAAGGTGATTTGCCCTATACAACAAAAGAATATAAAAATGGGTTCTATGCTATGTATACATCACGAGGATGATGCACCGTAGATGGTTACTCCATAAGGAAACCCCCTTTTCAGTAAACACTGTGTTTTTAAGGTACATGTACTACTGAGGATTTCAGTTTATATGACTATTCCAAAGTAACATGCCTAAAACTGATCATGTATTTCAAGTATCTCCACAGTTTGGGATGTTAAGATCAGAGATTTTTGATTGACCTACTATAATAATTGGTGAGCCATGAAATATAGATCTGGGATGGTTCTGAATAATCTCAGTCCCCAGGGATGCAAAAGGGGAGGGGAGTTCAGAACCATCTTTATTTGATGTAAATCCCCATTTGGAGACTAGCAGCTGCTTAGTTAGTATCACAGCAATCATTTATACAATAAAAAAATCTTCTATTTGAACTGCTGCATGGAAGCGACATCACTACATCAATTAAGTCCAAGCTATTCCATTTCTCAAAAATGATCAAAACGTTATGTAATAAGTAGGTATTTATTATGCTTCTTAGGAACTAGTTAGTCCATAGAATGGTGGTGGAATGGGGTGGGATGATACAAACATTGGTCACAGTCAGGACATCATATCAAGATGCTTCACATGGGGATATAGACAGTAGAATGCAAACTTATCTAAATCCATTTACCTTAAAACTACAAGTGATTTCCTGTTTCTTGTCTCCCCTGGCATTGACTCCCACTTATATGAGCTTCTGGTTATCTGAACAAACTTCATGTCTCCATGACTGTTATGAAACTATGGATCATATACTATATGGGATCCTACCGTAGTAAAGCATTTGTTCAATCCAAAATGGCACAGGAAAGAACATGTACATGTACAAGCATATGCAACCTAGATTGACTACTTAATGTACCTGGGGTCAGACTTGAGTTTGTCCCTTTGCACAAGAAGGAGGACTAGAAGAACAGGAAATAATAACACAGCATGAAAGCATATATTGCATGCCAAGTACTTCATAACAAATACTCTTCCCAAGCACCTGGCAAGCACAAGTCATTCATTTTCCAAATGTCACTGGCTAGTCAGTTCCTCAGGACATTCCCTCCTAACGCAGGGATAGTTGATAGGTACAATGTCAGAATTTGGCCTCCAGCCTTGTTCTGGTGCCATGTGTGCAAACTAAGGACAGAACTACAGCTTGATTCTGTTTTTGTCTTGCAGGTGGTAACTCTTTGATGATATCCTTGATGTTTTTTACTTTCCCATTAATATAACACAACGTGTCAACAGAGCTTTGACAGAAGCATATTTGGAATATTGAAAATATCTTTTAGGTGCCTAGACACAACAACTGGCTCCTGGTACAGTATGCAAAATATTAGTGGTATGCTGTAGTCACCTAGCTTTTAAGGAGAGTGAAAGCACACACAGCTGCGATGGATTGGGAATGTGTCGTGTCTAGTGTACACCAATGCAGAGGGCAATATGGGAAACACATTAATGTTTCAAACCTGCTCTCTGGAGTGACTTTAGAATGCAGCAGACCTCCATGTTTGTTACTGGCTGACCTAATGGGAGTTGCTCTTCTAGCTCACTAGGCAGAGGGTTAGAGATTTGTGCTTTTGAGGTAAAGGTCATGAAATCCATTCCGGACATCACATACGCGCTGTGGCTTCTTTCTGTGTACAGTAGGAGGCTGTGGCTACACAAACTGAAGATTTTGAAGCAGTGTTGCAGAAAAAGACAGCCGAAGTTCTGCAACACACACAAAGTGTAGCAGCAAGGATTCTTATTCAGGCCAAGTTTCAGCGGCTAATCACCCCAGTTGTATAATTTTTGCTTTGACTGCCAGTAAATTTTGGAATTAGTTGTAACTTAGAAACCATTGCATAACTGGTGGATGCTCTCACTCCTAACTTATGCTTTAAGTTAGTAGGATGCAGAGAAGTATACAGGTGCATTGTCTGTTGCTTTATTTCAGATTCACTCAGTTAAAAAAAGGAGTTCAGCCCAATCTGTTCATCCCAAATGACAGCCATAGTTACTGAAAGAGAAGCAAATGTAGAATAAATGTATTTTAAGCCATAGAAAGTCGCATTGTTTGAATTTATTTTTTAATAGCAAGCAATCAAAGATTGGTCCATCGGTTCTCAATCGACTGTTCTCTGTCATGTCCTGTAGAGAAGATAGCTGTATATATGATATACAAGCTATAATGTTTTTCAGTAGGTTATCCATATATAACTTCTCCAGCCAGTTTTTGAGTTGAAAGTGTATCTTCAATGTTTAGAATATTACTTCATGTACAAACAGTATTTGAATTTCTTTGGTTCCATATATGAAACCTAAAATCTTTGCTTGCTTGCTATTAAAAATAAATTCAAACAATGCAACTTTCTATGGCTTAAAATTCATTTATTCTACATTTGCTTTTC
Source organism: Chelonia mydas (assembly GCF_015237465.2). Lineage (NCBI taxonomy): Eukaryota > Metazoa > Chordata > Testudines > Cheloniidae > Chelonia > Chelonia mydas. The sequence goes on along the minus strand of NC_057850.1, from coordinate 55,313,169 downwards.
TTTCAGTAACTATGGCTGTCATTTGGGATGAAGAGATAGGGCTGAACTCCTTTTTATAACTGAGTGAATCAATCAGGTACTGCTTATGAGGGACACTGAAAGCTATTTTCCCTAATTATTACAAAGTGTTTTTGTTCACGTATTTGTACATGCAATTACAATCCATAATATGGAAACCACAGCCAGTCCATTTTCATTTATATGGGTCACTCCAGATTTTCAGTTTGCATAATTATTAAAGCTGCTCCAAGACCAATGAGAAGCAAATAGCTGTAAGGCAAACATGACTGATACATAAGCATAATATACAGACAACCACCATTGGTTATGTATCTATCTTATTAATCTACCTACCTACCCACCCATCTATCACCACTGTATGATGTGAGTGCCTGATCTCCTGCTAACGGATGAAGAAGTGCACATGCTCATCCTCTGTGGTCCCTTAGTTGCCTTCAATGCTGTTAGTTTGTAAGATCCACCATTGTCCCTAGCAGGGGTAAGTAGAATTGTTTTTAAGTGCTCTTGCTGCTTGAGAGGCCCAAAAAAGTAGTACTGGGCAATTATTTGTCTGCCTCAAAGTCACTCTCATGCAAGGTACCACATGGTTTTATCTGGTCACCTTGCCTGTATGGATCATGATGCCTGTAGTATAAAATCACAAAAAGAAAAGGAGGACTTGTGGCACCTTAGAGACTAACCAATTTATTTGAGCATAATCTTTCGTGAGCTACAGCTCACTTCATCGGATGCATTCAGTGGAAAATACAGTGGGGAGATTTATATACATAGAGAACATGAAACAATGGGTGTTACCATACACACTGTAAGGAGAGTGATCACTTAAGGTGAGCTATTACCAGCAGGAGAGCGGGGTGGGGTGGGGTGGGGGGGAAACCTTTTGTAGTGATAATCAAGGTAGGCCATTTCCAGCAGTTGACAAGAACGTCTGAGGAACAGTGGGGGGTGGGGAGGGGAATAAACATGGGCATGTACTCAAGAAACTCCCTGAAAAAGCACAAGAACAAATCCGCACAGACACACCCCTTGAACCCCGACCCGGGATATTCTGTCTGCTACCCAAGATCCATAAACCTGGAAATCCTGGACGCCCCATTATCTCAAGCATTGGCACCCTGACAGCAGGATTGTCTGGCTATATAGACTCCCTCCTCAGGCCCTACACTACCAGGACTCCCAGCTATCTTCGAGACACCACTGACTTCCTGAGGAAACTACAATCTATCGGTGATCTTCCTGAAAACACCATCCTGGCCACTATGGATGTAGAAGCCCTCTACATCAACCTTCCACACAAAGATGGACTACAAGCCATCAGGAACAGTATCCCCGATAATGTCACGGCAAACCTGGTGGCTGAACTTTGTGACTTTGTCCTCACCCACAACTATTGCACATTTGGGGACAATGTATACCTTCAAATCAGCGGCACTGCTATGGGTACCCGCATGGCCCCACAGTATGCCAACATTTTTATGGCTGACTTAGAACAATGCTTTCTCAGCTCTGGTCCCCTAATGCCCCTACTCTACTTGTGCTATATTGATGACATCTTCATCATCTGGACCCATGGAAAAGAAGCCCTTGAGGAATTCCACCCTGATTTCAACAATTTTCATCCTGCCATCAACCTCAGCCTGGACCAGTCCACACAAGAGATCCACTTCCTGGACGCTACGGTGCTAATAAGTGATGGTCACATAAACACCACCCTATACCAGAAACCTACTGACCGCTATTCCTACCTACATGCCTCCAGCTTTCATCCAGACCACACCACACGATCCATTGTCTACAGCCAAGCTGTACGATACAACCGCATTTGCTCCAACCCCTCAGACAGAGACAAACACCTACAAGATCTCTATCAAGCATTCTTACAACTACAATACCCACCTGCTGAAGTGAAGAAACAGATTGACAGAGCCAGAAGAGTACCCAGAAGTCACTACTACAGGACAGGCCCAACAAAGAAAATAACAGAACGCCACTAGCCATCACCTTCAGCCCCCAACTAAAACCTCTCCAACGCATCATCAAGGATCTACAACCTATCTTGAGGGATGACCCATCACTCTCACAGATCTTGGGAGACAGGCCAGTTCTTGGTTACAGACAGCCCTCCAACCTGAAGCAAATACTCACCAGCAACCATACACCACACAACAGAACCACTAACCCAGGAACCTATCCTTGCAACAAAACCCGTTGCCAACTGTGTCCACATATCTATTCAGGAGACACCATCATAGGGCCTAATCACATCAGCCACACTGTCAGAGGTTCATTCACCTGCACATCTACCAATGTGATATATGCCATCATGTGCCAGCAATGCCCCTCTGCCATGTACATTTGTCAAACTGGACAGTCTCTACGTAAAAGAATAAATGGACACAAATCAGACGTCAAGAATTAGAACATTCAAAAACCGGTCAGAGAACACTTTAATCTCTCTGGTCTCTCGATTACAGACCTAAAAGTGGCAATTCTTCAACAAAAAAACTTCAGAAACAGACTCCGACGAGAGACTGCTGAATTGGAATTAATTTGCAAACTGGATACAATTAACTTAGGCTTGAATAGAGACTGGGAGTGGATGGGCCATTACACAAAGTAAAACTATTTCCCCATGTTTATTCCCCCCCTCCACCCCCCATTGTTCCTCAGACGTTCTTGTCAACTGCTGGAAATGGCCCATCTTGATTATAACTACAAAAGGTTTTCTTTCCCCCTCCCCCCCGCCCCCCGACTCTCCTGCTGGTAATAGCTCACCTTAAGTGATCACTCTCCTTACAGTGTGTATGGTAACACCCATTGTTTCATGTTCTCTATGTATATAAATCTCCCCACTGTATTTTCCACTGAATGCATCCGATGAAGTGAGCTGTAGCTCACGAAAGATTATGCTCAAATAAATTGGTTAGTCTCTAAGGTGCCACAAGTACTCCTTTTCTTTTTGCGAATACAGACTAACACGGCTGCTACTCTGAAACCTATAAAATCATATGTAGGACTGGAAGGCATCTCAAGAGGTCATCTAGTCCATCCCCCTATGCGAGGCAGGATTATGTATACCTACTAAGTATGCTTTTACACCTGGCTCCGTCTCTAATCACTTAACCTAGTTAGTGCAGATGAGTGACTTATCCTGAGCCTGAGACTAGGCCTTGGTTGAGGACTAGTTGATTAAAGCTCAGCTCAGATAAATCTGAGGGGACTGGTCGAAGGCTGTTTTCTGGAAGGATTTCTTGACTGTGCAGCTCATTCCTTCCCCTTGGTTCTAGGGTTGCTTATCCTTTGTGCCTATTGCAAGGCTCATCTCTTCTCTCAGCCTTTCAGGAGGAGATGGGCTGAGAGATGAATGGTCCCATGTGGGAAGTTATCTGATGGTGTGACATGCTTAGAAAGGGTACTGCTTGTGGCCACACTTTTATATATTGTAATACAGCATGGTCAGATGGCAGCAGGAGAGTGTCAGAAGGGAGCCTTATTCCCTGTAGAGGGAAGAAAGTTTGCTATAGATTAATTAGAGCACCTGAAGCCAGTCACCTGATAAAACCCCCTTGCTTCAATCAGACAAGGGAAGGAGTTGAAGCAGAGCAGATTGGTGTTGGAATAGAGAGCAGTTTGGAGCAAAGCAGAGGAGAGTTTGGAAAAGTGCTGCGGTGGGCTAAGGTAAAGGGACACCTGGTTTGTGCAGAGGGAGGGCAGGAAGCCCCAAAAACTGAAGGGCAGGAGAGGGAAGTAGCTAGTTCAAGCGGTTTACTGCTATCCCTAGGGCCCCTGGGCTGGGACCTGGAGTAGAGGGCGGGCCCAGGTCCCTCCTGCTCTACTCCCCTCTTCTAGGACACTAGTGGGGCAGTTAATACCCCAGTTCAGGGGTGAGAAACGGTGCCCTGAACCCTCCCCAAGAAGAGAGAGCGCGAGACCCATCAAAGTTGTGGCAGCAATTTGCCACACGTGATGTGAGCAGTGGGATCTACGTGCTGGGGACTTAAACCAGGGTTAGCCAAAACCCTCCCGTCCCTAAGATGGATGATGTGGTCAAGGCCCTAATACAAGCCACCACATCCCAGCAGGAGGCTACCCAGGTCCTAGCAACCGCCCAACAGGAGGCAACTCGGATGCAGCAGGAGACTAATAGTCTGTTGATGAGTCAGGCTGCCCAGGACCGAACCCTGCTGCAAGAGCTGATGAACCAGATGAAGGCCCTTACGGAGCTGAACCGAGACGGGACCCGGACCATATGGGCCAGCCACTGCGTACAGAAAATGACACGGGAGGATGATGTGGAGGCATACCTCCTGGCTTTTGAAAGAGCAGCCCTGCGGGAAGCCTGGCCCCAAGATCAGTGGCCTGGTATCCTCACCCCGTTCCTGTGTGGGGAGGCCCAGAAGGGCTACTACGATATGGCCGTGGAGACTGCAGCAGATTACCCCCAGCTGAAGGCAGAGATCCTTGCCAGATCCGGAGTAACGAAGGCATTGCAAGCCCAGAGGTTCCATGAGTGGCAGTATATGGAGGACAAGACACCTCGATCGCAATTGTTTGACCTGATCCACCTGACCCGGAAATGGCTGCGCCCTGAGGCCCTCAGCTTTGAGAAGATGATAGAGCTCCTGGTACTGGACCGGTATATGAGGGGGCTACCACCAGGCCTCCGGGCTTGGGTTGGCCAGAATGACCCCTCCACCTATGATGAGTTGGTCTCCCTCGTGGAAAGACAGCTGGCAGCCCGCGAACTGTTCCAGACCCCAGGGGGTGAGACATGGCAAACCAGGAAGCCAGTCCCAAACCCAAGACCCCGGATTGTCGAGAACTCCAGGAGAACCATAACTGGGAGGAAAGACACTGAGGAATGGCCCAAGGCCAAGAAGGGACCTGGAGGTTTGGGAAGAGAGGGCTGGGGGGGCCGGCCAAATAGCCCCAGGCAGAAGGCAGCAACCAGAATAAGGGGGCGGTGTTATGAGTGTGGGGAATTGGGGCATATAGCAGCCCAATGCCCCAACAGGGAAGATCCTATGCAATGTAATCTGGGGGATCATGGGGAGCAATGTGGCCTAATCGGCCTGGTAGGGGTTGCAATGACCTCGGATGGGTATACAAGATCAGTAAAAATGAATGGAATCGAAACCATAGCATTAGTAGATTCTGGGATTGCTGTCACGCTGGTTTTGGGGAAGTTGGTGGTGCAAGACCAACTAACCTGGGCCAAAAACACAGGGGTAACGTGCGTTTATGGCACGGTAAATTTCTACCCCACAATCCTGGTACGGATTGAGATCCAGGGGAATACTACCAGGGTGACTGCAAGGGTGGTCCCCAGCCTCCCCTACCCTGTCTTAATTGGTAGGGACTTCCCCGGGTTTGAGAGCTTACTCCCACCCCAATAGAGCCAGGGGAGGGTAGCAACCCCTGGGCTGAGACGGAGGCACCTATAGATAGCCTCACCCCAATATTTGCCGAATTTGCCCCAGAGTTATTCTCATCCCCCGGAAAACCCTGAAAGTCTAGGCGGGAAAGGAGGGCAGATAAAAGATTAGGAACCAGGATTCTAGCAGAGCACCAGAAAACCTTCCTTGTTGGTAGGCGAACCCGTTCAGGAGGCCAGGAGATAATTCAGGCCAGTGAGGACTCGGAGGCAGTACCTAGCTCAAGTGGGGGCAACCCAGGGGACGAAATAGAAACAGGCCCCCTGGAATTAGGTCAGATTGGTACCACACATGAGAATTTCGAGCAGGACCAAACCAATGGCCTGCTATATGCGAATGTGAGGGAGGAGGTAATGGAAGTAAATGGTGTACCCGTGGAAGGAAAGACCAAAGGCCCAAGGCTATATTACATGCTCAAACATGATCTGTTGTACAGGATAGCGCAAATATGAGGGGAAGAAGTAGAGCAACTCTTAGTCCCACAGAAACACACAAGGGCAGTACTAGAGTTAGCTCATAGTCATCTATTTGTGGGACATCTAGTAGTAGACAAGACACTAGATAGAGTCCTAAGAAGGTTTATTGGCCAGGAATATGTGCAGCGGTCCAGCGCTATTGTGCCTCCTGCCCTGAATGCCAGTTGCATAGCCCCCGACCTCACTTGCGGGCCCCATTAGTACCTTTACCTATTATTGAAGTCCCTTTTGAGAGGATAGCAATGGACATAGTGGACCCACTGGAAAGATTGGCACAGGGCCACTGAAACATACTAGTCATCCTTGACTACTCCACATGGTATCCAGAAGTCATTCCTTTAAGAAACCCCACATCCAAGGCAATAGCAAAAGAACTACTCCAGGTTTTTGCCAGAGTGGGCATCCCTAAGGAGATCCTGTCAGACCAAGGAACTCTGTTCATGTCAAAATTAATGAAAGACTTATGTACCCTACTCTGCATCCAGGCCATACAGACCTCAGTCTACCATCCACAAACAGATGGACTGGTCGAGCGGTTTAACCGTACCCTTAAAAGTATGATCCGGAGGTGGTAGCACAGGATGGAAAAGACTGGGATACCCTTCTACCGTATCTAATGTTTGCTATATGGGAAATCCCCCAGGTGTCCACTGGTTTCTCTCCCTTTGAACTACTATACGGACGCCACCCATGCGGAATATTAGATATTGCCAAGGAAGATTGGGAAGAATAACCCAATCCAGGAAAGAATGTCATTGAGCATGTGACACAGATGAGAGAGCGAATAACTTGAGTAACCCCTATAGTACGAGAACATTTGGAAAAAGCACAAGAGGTCTAGCAGACATATTACAACCATCAGGCGAAAGTACGGAGATTTCAGCCGGGGGAACGGGTAATGGTGCTAGTACCGACAGCAGAAAGCAAACTCCTAGCCAGCTGGCATGGACCATATGAGATAGTGGAAGCCATTGGGGAGGTGGACTATAAGGTCAGACAACTAGACCGCCGAAGGCCAGAGCAAATCTACCGCATCAACTTACTGAAGCCCTGGTGTGACTGAGAGACATGCCTGATCATTCGGAGAGCTCCACCCCAGACAGACGACACACAGGGGCAGGTGAAGATATCTTCTGAGTTAACTCCAGAACAACGAACAGAGGTCATTAGTATGATCCAACGGAACCAGGACGTGTTCTGTACACAGCTGGGCCGTACGACAGTGGTCCAATGTCATATTGTTACCGGTCCCGGAGTAAGGTGACGATAAGACCGTACCGAATATCGGAAGCTAAAAGGGAAGAAATTAGGACAGAAGTGAAGAAGATGCTGGAACTCGGGGTTATTGAAGAATCCCACAGCCAGTGGTCCAGCCCTATCGTCCTAGTCCCCAAGCCTGACAGCACCCTGAGGTTTTGCAATGACTTCCGGAAGTTGAATGATGTATCCCAATTCGATGCCTATCAGATACCATGCATTGACGAACTAGTTGATCAGTTAGGCAGGGCCCGATACCTAACCACTCTGGACCTGACCAAAGGATATTGGCAAATTCCCCTGGCCGAGAATGCCAAGGAAAAGAGTGCCTTCTCTACATCCGATGGCCTATTCCAAAACACTGTCCTCCCTTTCGGACTCCATGGGGCCCATGCAACATTCCAACGACTTATAGACAAATTGCTGTGACCCCATGCCAAGTATGCCATCGCCTATCTAGACGACATAGTCATCCATAGCCCTGACTGGGAAACGCACCTCAGAAAAGTAGAAGCTGTGTTAGACGCCCTGCAGAAGGCCGGCCTCACTGCCAACCCTCTCAAATGCGTGATAGGGCTAGCTGAGGCCAGATACCTTGGGTATGTAGTAGGGAGAGGTTTGGTGAAACCCCAGTGCAACAAAGTAGAGGCAATACAAAGTTGGCCTCGACCAGTCCGCAAAAAGCAGGTCAGAGCATTTCTAGGGATAGTAGGATACTATCGGAGATTCATCCCTCATTTTGCCACAAGAGCAGGGCCATTGACTGATTTGATAAAGGCTCGAGGCCCTGAGATAGTAAAGTGGACTGATGTGGCAGAAGGAGCATTTGCAGATTTAAGGACAGCCCTTTGCTGCCATCCAGTATTCATAGCCCCAGACTTGGAGAAGGAATTCATCCTACAAACAGATGCCTCGGAGGTAGGGCTAGGAGCTGTCCTTTCGCAGATGGTAGGGGAGGAGGAACACCCAATCTTGTACCTCAGCCGGAAACTCCTCCCCAGGGAACAAAAGTACGCCATCATTGAAAAAGAATGCCTGGCGGTAAAATGGGCTATGGAGACTCTCCACTACTACCTACTGGGGCGGTGGTTTACCCTCGTGACAGACCATGCCCCACTCCAGTGGATGCACAGAAACAAGGAGAAGAATGCAAGAGTGACTAGGTGGTTCTTATCCCTGCAGCCCTTCCATTTCCGGGTACAGCATAGGGCTGGAACCCAACATGGCAATGCTGATCGCCTATCACGACAGCACTGCCTCTCATCCCAAGTAGTCCCATGGTGTTGAGCGGGGGCAGGAGGAAAAGATATGTGATACAGTATGGCCAGAGGGCAGCAGAAGAGTGTCAGAAGGGAGCCTTATTCCCTGTAGAGGGAAGAAAGCTTGCAAAAAGATTAATTAAAGCACCTGAAGCCAATTAGAGCACCTAACGCCGGTCACCTGATAACCCCCTCCCCCCAATTCAATCAGACAAGGGAAGGAGTTGAAGCAGAGGAGAGTTTGGAGAAGTGCTCCGGTGGGCTAAGAAGACCAAGACCCTAGGTAAAGGGACATCAGAGCTGTGCAGAGGGAGGGCAGGAAGCCCCACAAGCTGAAGGGCAGGAGAGGAAAGTAGCCCAGGGGAAGGAACTGCTAATTCAAGTGGTTTACTGCTATCCCTAGGGCCCCTGGGCTGGGACCTGTAGTAGAGGACGGGCCCGGGTCCCTCCCTCTCCACTCCCCTCCTCTAAGACACTAGTGGGGCAGTTAATACCCCAGTTCAGGGGTAAGAAATGGTGCCCTGAACCCTCCCCAAGAAGAGAGAGCGCGAGACCCATCGAAGTAGTGCCGGCAATTTGCCACACACACACACACACACATATATACACACACACCCACATGTGCATGCACACGTGGATATTTACTCTTGTATATTTTAATATTTGTGCAACTATATAGAGCCTGGACTGGTGCTCCTGAAATAAGAACATGCTAAGGCCCTACTGGGTCAGACCAAAGGTCCATCTAGCCCAGTATCCTGTCTTCCGACAGTGGCCAGTGCCAGGTGCCCCAGAGGAATGAACAGAACAGGTAATCATCAAGTGATCCATCCCCTGTCGCTCATTCCCAGCTTCTGGCAAACAGAGGTTAGGGACACCATTCCTGCCCATCCTGGCTAATAGCCATTGATGGATCTATCCTCCATGAATTTATCTAGTTCTTTTTTGAACCCTGTTATGGTCTTGGCCTTCACAACATCCTCCGGCAAAGAGTTCCACAGGTTGACTGTGCACTGTGTGAAGAAATACTTCCCTTTATTTGTTTTAAACCTGCTGCCTATTCATTTCATTTGGTGACCCCTAGTTCTTGTGTTATGAGAAGTAGTAAACAACACTTCCTTATCTGCTTTCTCTACACCAGTCATGGTTTTATAGACCTCAGTCATATCTCCCCTTAGCCGTCTCTTTTCCAAGCTGAAAAGTCCCAGTCTTATTAATCTCTCCTCATATGGAAGCCTACACAACCTAATAATTTTTGTTGCCCTTTTCTGAACCTTTTCCAATTCCAATATATCTTTTTTGAGATGGGGTGACCACATCTGCACACAGTATTCAAGATGTGGGTGTACCATGGATTTATATAGAGGCAACATGATATTTTCTGTCCTATTATCTGTCCCTTTCTTAATTATTCCCAGCATTCTGTTTGCTTTTTTGACTGCTGCTGCACATTGAGTGGATGTTTTCAGAGAACTATCCATAATGACCCCGAGATCTCTTTCTTGAGTGGTAACAGCTAATTTAGACCCCATCATTTTATATGTATAGTTGGGATTATGCTTTCCAATGTGCATCACTTTGCATTTATCAACATTAAATAGATCTAAAAAATGAAATAGAACTTTCAGCAATATGACACTTCATATTTTTAAAATATGATCTGGAAAAGATTGTTTATAAATCCTCTTTTGTCATAGCTGGCAGATGACAATGTCTGATCGCCAACAGATCTGGCCATTAGATTCCTTTCAAACATTACAGTCTGCTCTCCAGCTATGAGTCATCTTCACCCGAGTAAATAGTGAAAATAACTAGAATATTAGAAAAGGAGAAATAGATAAAAAGAGAATCTGTTAGCAATACTTTTTGTAGCAAGCAGATGCTAGAATGCTTTTTCACGTGTTACATAATCTGTATGACTCACAACGATGTGTATGTAGCATTTAGTACAAAGGGGAATAGCCATAAATACAAAGAACATTTTTGCAATCTCAGGAGTTGTTCACAAAGGAGGAAATCTATAGTTGTGTTTCAAGTTCTTTAATTTAGGGAGCTGCATGCTTATCTGGTTGGTTTTTATTTTCTTCTTCTCATGTGTTTTATCACAACTTATTAATAGCAGGGAAAACCCTGTTGGTTAAAATCTTTTTTCCTCAGAGCTGTTTTATGCAATCAGTCAATATAAGCTATTACCACTGTGTTTGCATTATTGACTGTTTTCAGTGGCACTCAATTCATGGGGTAGCTTTTAACAACATGCTGACCGAACACAGAAAAGTAAGCAATGCCTAGCTTACTAACTGTAAAAACTTAGTAATGTAATGGGCCCAGAATGGCTCTCCCCAGTTCTGTCCCTGGTGGGGGACCCTATGCACACAGATCTCACACTGCTGCATGGAAAAAGGAGTTTTGTTACCTCCATGGCATCATCCCCATGCCATTATGGATTCCGAGACAGAACTTTGTGGAGGTGGGCTAGAAGATGAATGCCAGTCAGAGGCAAGATTGTGAAGGGTATTCTTCATCTCTTCCCCCCACCTCTTCTGGCCCCGTACAGATTCCTTGGAAAAAATGCCTCAGCATTAATTTTCACAGCAATTTCCAGCATCTCTTACAGTTTTATAAGGGGACTGTCCTGCATGAAAAGTAGTTCCTTGGCTACTCCCCAACTTTTGTATAGGCATATGTGTATGGGCAGGCGGGTTGGCAGTGGCACCATGGTGATCTGGGATGTACCATGAAGCTGTATTTCCCCTCTTTACCACTGACCCTGCAGCGTGACATGTGAATTACACTTATCTGCTCTCCTTCACCCCAAATAAGGGGGAAACAACATGGAAAAATGCAAAACTACCAGGAGTTGGCCCATGGGCTCTAATATTTTCAGCATAAGAACACTAATGTTAATCAAGAGCTGTAAAGTACATGTAGTTTTGGAAGGGCACAAATGTTTTTAGTTAAGCCAGACTCCACTTTGCTGTAGTAACAACCTCTGTTCTTCTAGCTGGAGTTACAGCCCTAGATATTCTTTCTCCTTTATCTAGCAATTATTAAGAGGTTTTGTTTTGAGCAGAACACTATAAAGTTCCAATACACGGTGATCCCTTCCAGGTGGAATTATGTTTAGAAATATTCTAGTCTCGAATAGCAGATTCAGCATGTGGTCAGAAATCTTATGTGTTTTACCATAGCATGTAGGAGCCCCAGCTCTGGGCCAGGATCCCATTGTGCTAGGCACTGTACAAATAAAGGCCAAAAGACAGCTTATGTGCACCCTGGTGTGTGTGTCACTGGTTAGCAGAACAATGGCATGTCATAGCAATAGCTGGTTTATTAAGACTTCAGCTCCAAGTACAGCAAAGTGGATTTTTTTGTTTTTGAATAATTAGGAGTGACCTCAGACCGTACAGAAGCTAATGGAATGTTTCCCATTGACTTCAAAGGGGTTGGAATTCACCCTAGGACAAGAGATCAGAGATCAGCATCTATGTGCGCAAGTCACAAATTCAAACATTTGAGTGCGATTACACAGTGTGTGTAGGCTACTTAATAATCCCCAAATAGTCCCAGTTCTATTACATTTTGCCCTGGGAGTTTGGTAGGTTTAAGACAAATTTGCAGAACATTGAGCTGGCTCTAAAGGCGCTCCCTGTTCAGTGTGTGTTCATCCTCTGCCAAGCTCCAGAGCTGGATGTTTTCATGTACATTTAAAAATGAAACACATGTATTAAGCTTTTCAGTCATTTATCCTGCTGAATGACAGGTTTCAGAGTAGCAGCCGTGTTAGTCTGTATTCGCAAAAAGAAAAGGAGGACTTGTGGCACCTTAGAGATTAACCAATTTATTTGAGCGTAAGCTTCCATGAGCTACAGATGAAGTGAGCTGTAGCTCACGAAAGCTTATGCTCAAATAAATTGGTTAGTCTCTAAGGTGCTGCCACAAGTACTCCTTTTCTTTTTATCCTGCTGAAGTGGTTTAGCACCATTTGAAATAATTTTTTTTTCACTTACATAGCTCTTGGCACACAAATTGGAGGAGACGGACACAAGGTCATTCTATCCCCCGCCTTCCCTGTGAGGCCCCAGCACTTACTTTGGTGCTGCTCATCTTGATTTGGTCTCCTCCTGTTTTCCTGGCCATCTCTGAGCTCCCTGGCTGTGTTCCTGCGGGGCTCCTCGAAGCAGTGTCTTCAGGACCCACTTCTCATCATTCTGTTCTCTACACTTTATTCCCTCTTCAGTTGTCATTCTTCTTTTCACCCAAATCCTCTTAATCTCAAACAGTTGTGTTTCGTCTTCTCCCTCAACATGCCCCCCTCCTTCATTCCCCCTCAGTCCCCCAATCTCATTCCTCTGTCGAGCAAACTTTTTCTCCCCTGACTTCTGCCTTGCCCTCAAATCTTCCTAAACTTTCTTTCTTTCCCAGGTCCTAAGTCTCTCGTCTCTTCTCCCTTCCAATTCTACAGTCTTTCCAATCTATTTATATTTATATATAGACACCCATCACTCTGGTATCTTACCACCTCCTCCTTCTCCTCCTCAAATGCTTCTCCTCTCCCTCATTTCCCCAGTCTTTTACCTACCCTTCCATATCCCAGATTCTCCTCCCTCCTCCATATTTTTAGCTCCTCAAATCACCGTTCTCCCTTCCCCACATCCCTCACTTTTTTCTTTCTCACCCCAAATCTCCTTCATTCCTCTCCCTTTGTTCTTTCTCCCTCCAAATACTTCTCTTCTCCCCCTGCTAACAATGTCCCTTGTGATGGGGTATACAAACACCACACTAGACCTTGGGGTTAATGAGCTAATGTGGGATTAGGTGACTCTGCCCTGTCACATCTGGGAGAAATGTCAGGATTGGAGAGAGAGTCCCAGCTCAGTTGATGGATGACCAGAAGGGAGAGTAGCACTTTACTCCTGGAGAGGCCTGACTGAAGGTAGGAGTTCCCCCAGCTGACCTCTGCCCTTTGGCCCCTGTCTGAAGACAGGGAGGGCCAAATGCTGACTCACCTTGAGGGAACCATTCTCCTCTATCACCTGTGAACTCAGTATATTTATGTTAATTCTCCTTGTTTTTTGTTTGTTGATTACCCCAAAAAGGGAGAGACTTTAAAATCATCTGGCCGGAGGGCCAAGTCACAGGAAGAGGCAGACCTCTGTAAGCCTGGAGTGATTTTCGACCGGAGAGTGAGCTGCTATTCCACAGATGGCCACAAGATGTGCTAGTGGCTAGACAACCGCTTTATAACTGGCAGAGTCTGTGGTCATCCTTCCTATGTATGAAGAGGAGGGGGGAGGAATGACTGACCTAGATGGTCAAACACCCTAGACCTAGGGATGTGGGTTGATAGGATGGTGGCAATATGGACCTAGAGGGTCTTCTCAAATGGCTGACCAAATCTCAAAATCTCAAATGGCTGACCAGCATCAACACATGGTCTCGGACTTTAGGGAACAACGGCAGGAACATTAACAAATGCTGGTCCAACAGGTAATGGCCCCAGTGCAGCCACAGGGACTCCCTGGGGTTCCCCTCCAGGAGTTGTAGGCCTGGGCCCGGTGCCATGCCAGTGAAATTCACAAAGATAGGCCCTGAAGGCGACCCAGAGGCTTTCCTGGTAATCTTTGAGTAAGTGACTATGGCAATCCAGTGGCAACCTTACCAGTGGGCCACCTTGTTGGCTCCTTACCTAATGGGGCAAGAACCCACATGGTGGCCAAGAAATTTAAGAGACCTATGCTAGCGGTGGTTAAAGTTGGACACTTGTCAAGGTGGCTGAGCTCATTGTGGTGGAGCATTTTGCCCATATTCTCCAGCTGGAGATAGGGAGTGGGCGCTCAAACACCAAAGAACCTAGCCAATTCTGTAACTGTGGGTCTTTGAGATGTGATGCAGAGGTGTATTCCACTTAGCTGTGTGTGCGCCCAGGGCACTGGAGCCAGAGAATTTTGCCTAGCAGTGCCCGTAGAGGGGCAGCACTTGCAATCAAAGCTTGCAACTCTCTCGCTCTCCTTGCAGCTGTTGTGAAATGCATTTTTTTGACATAGGAGAGGAAAGGGCCAGGATGTCAAAGACTTGAATGGAGGTCCCATGAGAGTTGCTAAGACTGTGTTAAGGTCCCACAAGGGAATTGGTTCCCACACTGGAAGATGGAGACATAAGAAAATAAGACAAAGGATTCCTTTCAAGAATCTCGCCACCATACCACTGGAAAACATTGATCTTCCATGAATGGATGGTTAAAAGATTGTGATCGCCACTAGATGCATCCTCAATGAACTAAGCATAAGACCGGACAACTGAAGATGTCTTGGATACTAGCCAGTGTTGACTGAACTCCATGGGCCAATGACCACGTTGAAAAAGGCTTCCGCTTTGCCAAATAGGCCATCCTGGTAGAGGGTTTTCTACTACTGAGTAGGACCTGTTGAACAGCTGCCAAACATTGCTCTTCCTCCTAATTCAACCATAGAGCAGCCATGCCATAAGATGCAGGGAGCTGAGTGCAGGATGTAAAGTGCGACCATGATTCTGTATGAGAAAGTCATAATGGGGGAAGGGATATGGGGTCTGAACTGACAGTGCAAGAAAGTTGGAAAACTAGCAGTGCCTTGGCCATGCCAGGACAATGAGAATGAGGTTGTCCCGTCCCAATCCACTTTCAGCATGAGGATGACCTGTGCAATGATAGAGGTCAGAGGAAAAGTGTACAGGAGAGTTGACTGTAAGCTGAGGTGGAAGGCGTTGGTCAGGGAGACCCCCTTGAGAGCAGAACAAATGGCATTTCCTGTTCCTTGTAGAGAACAGTTTGATTGTTGGGATGCCCCACTCTACAAAGATGACTCTCAGAGCACTGGGCTTCAGAGAAAAAATTATTGCTGAAATGGTCCGTGAGATGATTCTGGGCCCCAGGCAAGTGATCAGCTTATAGAAGTGATACTCTTGTTAATGCAGAACTGCCACAACCTAATCACCTCTTGGCAGAGCACCCTTGCTTGTTCACATAATACACCACAGTGGTATTGTTGGTAAGTATGTGAACCCTTGATGCAATCTATGAAAGTGAGACAGGCATTATAGATGGGCCCAAGCTCCAGGCCATTGATATGCAGTGGAGCTGCCTGCTCTGACCACAGGCCCTGAACCTTCAGCAACCCCAGATGCACTCCCCAATGTATCAGGGAGGTGTCAATGACAACAGTTCTGGTTAAGGACTGGGCAAAGGGAATGCCTTGACATACTTCCTCTGAACCATCCACCACTGCAAGGAATCCAGAATCAATGGAGGAAGGTTGAAACTGCAGACTGAGACAAAGGCAGCAAATTGTCTGGAAATGGTCAGTAAGCAGAAAACATCTTGAATTTGTAGAGTCTATTAGGACCACAATTAACTCAATTTTTCTGGGTGGGGACCAGCATTGACTTTCCAGTGTTTAGGATGAGACCCAGAGTTGAGTAAATGCAGTGTAATGTGTACATGAGAAAGGACTTTTTCCCTGGACCTGCCTCTAAGTAGCCATTTGCCCAGAAATGGGAAGACGTGGATTCCCTGGCTCCGGAAGTATGCCATCAGCATGATCACGCATTTGGTAACATCCTGGGGGCAAAAGACAGACTGAAGGGAAGGACCACGTACTAAAAATGGCAGTTTGCCACAATGAACAGGAGAAATCTTCTGTGCTTTGGGAGAATGTCCTCATGGAATTAAGCATCCTGAAGATCCAGAGCAGTCATTCTGAGACAACATGGCAAGGCTAGTTGATAGGGTGACCATATGGAACCTCATGTATCTGATATATTTGTTGAGGTTGCAGAAGTCAAGAATAAGTATTACTCCTCTCTTGGATTTGGGAGCCAGGAAGCACTGGGAATAGAAGCCCTGACCCCGGTGTTCTAAAAGAACTTCCTTCACTGTTCCCAAGGCCAGTAAAGAATAGACCAGCTCGAGAAGCAGTATCTTGTGAGAGGAGTCCTCCCTGGGGAGGGATGGTGGGAGGAGGAGTGGAGAGGAATTGGATAGCATAGCCCAACCTGATGGTGCTTAGGACCCAGCTGTCAGTTGTAACAGAGCGTCAAACATTGCACGAGCAAGCCAACCAGTCCCTGAACAGAGGTCAGGTAAAGGAAATGACAACGGGACTAATGCTCTGGACCAAGAAGTCAAAATGAACACTTGAGGGGCGATGGGGATGGGTGTGATGACTGGCTGAACCCCAGACCCAACTGCCTTCTCAGGGATCTGTGCCCCTTTCTGGGGTAACCCTGCTGTCTCGAGGGAGGAAAAGGCTTTCCAAAGGAGCATTGTGGACTGTATTTTGCTGCTGGTGGCCACCAGTGGTGCCTCTACATTGCTAGTGTATACATCCCCAAGGAATATTGGGTGGCCTAAGAGTCCTTAAAAGAGTGCAGGGTCTTGTCTTGGGGACCTGCTCCATGATTTTTCCAGACTGAGGTGAGGCTGACTGGTCTGTAGTTCCCCAGATTCTCCTTATTCCCTTTTTTTAAAGATGGGCACTATATTTGCCTTTTTTCAATCATCCGGGACCTCCCCTGATCGCCACGAGTTTTCAAAGATAATGGCCAATGGTTCTGCAATCACAACAACCAACTCCCTCAGCACTCTCGGATGCATCTCATCCAGCCCTATGGACTTGTGCATGTCCAGCTTTTCTAAATGGTCTTTAACCTGTTCTTTCACCACTGAGGGTTGCTCACCTCCTCCCCATACTGCGCTGCCCATTGCAGCAGTCTGGGGGCTGACCTTGTCTTTGAAGACCAAGGCAAAAAAAGCATTGAATACTTCAGCTTTTTCCACATCATCTGTCACTAGGTTGCTTCCCCCATACAATAAGGGTCCCACACTTTCCCAGACCACCTTCTTGTTGCTAACATACTCATAGAAACCCTTCTTGTTACCCTTCACATCCCTTGCTAGCTGCAACTCCAATTGTGCTTTGGCCTTCCTGATTACATCCCTGCATGTTCGAGCAGTTTTTTTATACTCCTCCCTAGTCATCTGTCCAAGTTTTCACTTCTTGTAAGCTTCTTTTTTGTGTTTAAGCTTACTGAAGATTTCTCTTATATAGCCAGGGGAGGGGCTATGGCCACGAGGCATGAGCACTGCCCTACTGCTAGGCAAAATTCTCCAGCTCTGGTGTACAGGGCACTCATACACCTAAGTAGAATATACAGCTGTATTTACTCGAACTCCTGTCTGGCTACTGAAATGGCTTTGGCTGCATCACATGAGTGACTGCTTGAGGCCAAGGGGCCCCTTGACTTAAGGGAGAACCTATTCAGAGGAATTGGTGGTCTTATGGCATGGTTTTGGAAATGCCAGCCTCTAAAAGGCCCAGCAGATTGCAGGCTCCTAGACTGGCCTCTGGTGGGAAACTCTGGCATCTTAGGACCCAGCCTGGAGAATGGTCCCTGCAGTTTCCTCCACAGGAAGGTAGGGGTTGGAAGCAGATGAGTCACATAAGGAAGGGCCACCTTGAACATCAGGCTCGGGTTCAAGGCCTACTTGGACAGCAGTGGGGTTTGTTTTTCATGTGGGTGCGCAGGTCACTAGTATCACGAGTGCCTCTATACTGAATGTGCTTCTAGGTTTGGGACTCTTTCTACAGTATATTCATGGAGATGTTAAATCCTATCCCAGTGGATGCATGCAATTGACTGTTGGGGATATAGGAATTCCCTTGTAGGTGGGCTGGCCTCAACACTAACCTACTTCATTATCTTGGGGTGGGATTAGGAGCATTTCTCAGAGGTACTGAGAGGACTTCAGACAGGCCCAGAGGGGTTAAATGAGGTGATCCTGGGAGAAGGGAGTCTCAAAACCCTGGACGTTGGACACACAGGTGTAGGTGAGGAGCTGGACCATGGAGAAGGACGGGGGTCTGGCTGAGAGGAAGCTCTCCCAGAAGGGCCACCTAACAATGAAACTGTTTGCCCCCCTTCTCCCCCAGAGGAGAGGGCATCCTAACTAGAGGCACCAACTTCATCAAGGATCAGAGGGAAGATGAAATCTTGAGCCTAAGACCGGCTACCTTGTGGGAGTCCCAGAGTGAGCAGAGCAGTACACCCGATTTGAGCTTCACATGGAGCAACAGGAGAAAGACCAACTAATGGGTCTGTTTGGTTGGAACTCCTTGTTCACTGGCCTCAGAGGTGTGAGAACATGTGATTGGCTCATGCTATCCCCTCTGCGGGCCAACTCTCCGATGAGAAGACCCTAACCCGGATTCTGGACTGATTTTTCGTGGCCTCAGATTAATCAAAAGTTAAAGACTTCTGCAGCTCCTGTCCCAAATGCAAACTCATAGGACGTAAAGGGGTGAAATAATTCCTTCTAGTCCAGTGGTGGGGAACCTGCGGGCTGCACGTGGTCCATCAGGGTAATCCGCTTCCCACAGCTCCCATTGCCCCGGAACGGTGAACCGCAGCCATTGGGAGCTGTGGGTGGCTGCGCAAATGTAAACAACTGGTCTGGCGGCCCACTAGTGGATTACCCTGACAGGCCGCAGATTTCCCACCACTGCTCTAGTCCCACTTCCTGTAGTAGGCATCCCATTTGAAAGGACAGGGATGAAACTTGTTGGACCCTTTAATGTTTTTATATCCAGCCTCACTTTTTTTATAGTTGATTACATCACCTGATATCCTGAGGCAATCCCACTGTCTTCTCACCAATGCAAAGAACTGCTAGACGTCTTTGCCAGAGTCTGGGTACCTCAGGAGAGCCTCATGGATCAAGGCACCAACTTTACATCTTGGCTGTTGAAGGAGGTGTGTGATTTGCTAAAAATGACAACTCTACATACATCTGTCTGTCATCCGTAAATGGATGGTCTAATTCAATCATTCAACCAGATCCTGAAAAGGATAAATGCTAAGGAACCCTGTCACTGATATCAGCTCATCCCTTTGCTTTTATTTGCTTTTTGAGAGGTTCCCCAATCATTTAGTGCAGTGGCTCTCAAACTTTTTTCTGGTGACCCACATAGCAAGCCTCTGAGTGTGATCCCCCCTTATAAATTATAAATACTTTAAAATATATTTAACACTATTATAAATGCTGGAGGCAAAGCGGGGTTAGGGGTGGAGGCTGACTGCTCGTGACCCCCCATGTAATAACCTGAGGGGTCCTGACCCCATTTGAGAACCCCATATCTAGTGGATTATTTCTTTTTGAACTTTTATATAGGAGACAACCCCAGGGATTCTTGACATGGTCTGTGAGAAGTGGGAAGAAAAAAAATTCCGAGGACAGAGACAATTGTATAATATGTACCAAAGCTCTGTGAGGGCCTCAAAACCCTAGGGACCTGCACCAAAGGATATCTCTTCAGTGGCCAACAGGCCCAGGAGCAAGCCTATAACAAAGGAGCACATATGTGCATATTTAAGTCAGGTGATTGGGTGGTACTTCTAGAGTCCAAGCTATTTGTTACATAGCCATTTGAAGTAGTCCCCTAAGTTGGGCCAGTTAACTATGAGATTCGGCAGCCTTCTAAGAGGAAGTTGCTCAGATTTACCATATTAAACTGACGCCATGGAAGGAGCGTGAGAGCATATGTTTTACTCCTTATCTCCTTGAGCCAAGTTGGGGCTCCAAGTATTCCCTTCTCTGGACCCAGATCATATACAGATCGGGGGAAACCGCCATCTGGAGCAGAGGGCCCAAGTGAGAAGCCTAGTGAAAGCCTTCCCAACAATATTTGTCTTCCAGTCCAGATGGACACCTCTCATGCAACACCATACCCAAAGAGCCGGGGCAACTTGTTGGGGAAAACCCCTGGCTGCTCCCATCGAAAATGAGGGATGCTGTGAAGCAAAAGAATCCAGGTCATGTTGGAATGAAGGGTCACTGAAGAATCCTGCAGTGGCTGGCAAAGTCCAATTATATTTGTCCCCAAAACTGGATGGCATTATCCAGTTTTGCATAGTGTTGATTTTTTCTAAAAGATCTCTCCAAATTAAGTGCTTACCCGTGCCCCAAGTGGATGAATTATTAGACTGTCTGGGTGCGGCCCAGTATATCACAGTGTTAGCTCTAACCAAGGTATACTGGCAGATCCCACTCACACTGGAATCACCAGAGAAAACAGCCTTTGTCTGTCCTTTGGCCTGTATCGTTGTAGGACTATGACTTTGACCTCTGTGGTAACCCAGCAATATTCCAACAGCTCATAGATCTAGTCTTCAACCACATGGCTCATATATAGCAGCAGATTTAGATATAGGCATCTACAGCCAAAGTTGGGAGGAACACCTAGCAGAAGTCGTTGCCATAGTTTGGTCCCTATGAAACACTGGGCTAGCTGCAAACCCTACAAAGTGTAAGGCTGGAAGAGAAGAGACCACCTACCTGGGATATCCTTTGGGGAAAGGCCAGGTCCAGTCCCTCGTGAACCAAGCCCATCCCCTCAAAATATGACCTACCCCAACCAAGAAGAAACATGTCAAAAGGTTTCTGGGGCTTGTGGTTTAATGCTGTGGATTCATGCCAGCGTTTTTGGGGATAGTGCCCCCCCTACCCCCCAAGAGCCTAGTTAAGGCCAGCCCCAAGAAAGTTCACTGGTCTGATGCCTGCAAAAAGGCCTTTCAGACATTGAAAGACCTCCCTATGCAAAGAACCTGTCCTGTTCACGTCTGACTTCTCAAAAGACG
The DNA here is from genome assembly GCF_015237465.2 of Chelonia mydas. NCBI lineage: Eukaryota > Metazoa > Chordata > Testudines > Cheloniidae > Chelonia > Chelonia mydas. The sequence continues at coordinate 55,292,049 of NC_057850.1, read as the reverse complement.
TCATTCTGCAAACCAAGGCCTCAGAAGTGGGACTAGGGGCAATGCCATCTAGCACTCTTCCTGAGCTGCGAACGGTTCCTGGGTTGGGGGGGCATAGTCAGTGTTGGAAAAGGAAGGGTTGGCTGTGAAATGGACTGTGGACTCTCTCTCTCTCTGATATCACCTCTTAGAAAAATCTGTTCAACCTTGTCACTGATCATGCCCCCTTGAGGTGGTTAAACGACACGAAAAAAATGAACCCCCAGCTTATGCGCTGATATCTGTCTCTCCAGCTCTACACCTCCCAAATTCAACATATGGTGATTTTTTTCCCTTGCCACCCCTAGGAAGTGTGTGTGCGTGGGGCACAGTCTGCTGGCCCAGTTCTCTGGCTGCCATCTCAATGGGGAGGCTGTGTGATGGGGTATACAACTCCCCCCACTAGACAACATGGGGTTAATTATCTAATGTGGGCTCAGGTGTCAGGATTGGAGGGATGAGCGTAAGAAGGAGAGCCCCAGCTTAGTTGATGGCAGCCTACAGAAAACACTAGATCTTCAGTGATCATCTCCTGAAGAGAGGGGCTGGATGAAGATAGGAGCTCCTCCGCTGACCGGTGCCCGACAGTCCCTCCCTGAGGAAAGCGAGGGCCAGCTGCTGATGCACTTTGAATCATTCTCTGTTTCCAGTGAATTCAGTTTATTTGCATTAATTCCCCTTATTTTTTGTTCAAGGCCGACTCTGGAAGGGGACAGACTTTAAAGTGACCTGGCCGGAGAGCCAAGTCACAGGAAGAAACAGACCACCACAGGCCCAGAGCCACCGTCGGGAGGAGAGCCGCTACTTCATGCATGGCCATAAGAAGGAGCTAGTGGTGAGCCAACTGCTTTGCTCCCTTCAGATGTATAACCACCATATTTGATCTCATAGACAACTGGGGGCATGTGGAGGAGGCCTGTGGAAATGGTGTTGGGAATTTGTCCCTTCAGTACGATATCAAAGCACTGAAACCATCTACTGTAAATGTAAATCAAAGCAATTGCGTTGCTTTTTACAGGCCTTAAATCGCTAGTAGCACTGAAGTCTCGCCCCTGTGTAATGGTATTTCTACTCATCTCATGTTGCTCTTCCTACAGCAGTAGACCCTGCACTGTAAAGGCCTCACAAACACTAGTCTAAGCAGAATCAGTTACTGTGGTCACAAGTAAAATGGAAGGCACTGACCACTATTTATGCAGGCTGTTGTGTGGTACACAACACAATTTATGCAGGCTGTTGTGTGGTACACAATTTCTCAGTTAAATGTGACTATATAAGCATCTTTTCCTAGTGGATAGAGGTCTGGATTGGGACTCTACCATTGGTGTGACCTTGGAAAAGTCACTTCACCTTCCTGTGTTTTAGAATCTGTAAAATGGGGATAATGATCCTGATCTCACTTTGTAAAGTGCTCTGAGAGCTCTGGGATAAAATGTTCTACAAGAGCTAGGTATAGCAAATAAAATACCAGATACTTTCAGAGTTATTCTAATCCTATGGAAAATGCCCCCCAAATATACCATAGCAGCAAAGTTAAATAAAGGGCCCCAACTACAGAGCACAGTGGTGTAATTATCCCACGATTATTGCAAACAAATTTGATTACTGAACTGAATTTAATAAAAATAGTTTGCTGTGTATGGTCTCAGGACTCCAGATCCTCTGAGGGGTTTGTTCTGTGTATGTTTTGAATTAGAATCTAAATCTAGCTCTGGGTCAAAACTTTGCACTTGGACCCTGTTACTGTTGTGGCTGAAACTAACCCCCCTCACTGCACCCAGAGCCAAACACCTGCAAACTTTGGAGTGTTTGAAATTCAGGGCAAAAATTTTCAAGAACAGGTGCCTGAAGTTAGGATTCTGATTTTCAAAATTGCTTCAGTGGGACCTATTACATGTTCAGTGTGGAAATCAGGCTACTTAGGGGCCTAATTGAGGACTGAGGCACCTAGTTTTGAAAACCTTGTTCCCAATCTGCCTTTCGTGGCTTAGGCCCCTATCTAATTTATCTATGTGAGGGGGACATGAAGAGGTTGATAAAGGAAATCTCAGTGAAAGTGAGTTATATTTTTGCAGTTTTAAATACCCTTTACATGGTGTTTTTCAGTGAAACTAATACAGCTTGCACATGATTTAGTTGGGGATTGGTCCTGCTTTGAGCAGGGGGTTGGACTAGATGATCTCCTGACGTCCCTTCTAACACTGATATTCTATGATTAGAAAAGGGGACATATCTTCTCCTGAATTTACTGGTTTGTATCAGAGGGGAGACCAGGTCATGGAAATACCATGCAGTGTATTCTATAAATCTGGAATTCAGCTCTAATTATCTTCTGCATAAAAAGAGCATCATCGCCCCTTTCCCAACTTTGATTTAAATTACAACAAAACCAGAGGCCAGTCTCCTAGAGGCAGCTAGAAAACAGTAAATTGTTTTTCCTCAATTTGTTGCTCCTCTTTAATTTATATTAAACTCACAAGCTACAAGTGTAAAATGTAAACACTATATGGTTCTCTACCTTTCCAAGTGTAGTCTGGTAAATCGGGTGCAAGGGATGGAGGAAGGATACGGTTGTGGAAGCCGACTCTAATGAGCAAGAATGAATGTGCAGTACAGGGTACTTTTTTCCCAGGAGCTCATGTGTTCATTTCTCAAGTCCAAAAATAATAATCACAGCACACAGACCAACGTAAATCAAGAATCCCCAGAGGACTCTTTAGTCTCCCCTGTTAGTCAGCTGCAGCAATCTGTCCATTCTTCCTCATGATCTTATCAAGGACATTTGGAGTGGATCTCACAATTCAAATATCAGATTTTTTATAAAGGTGACAGGGTTTCACTGGGAATAGTTATCTGCCTTTTGCAGCCTCTATACACAGAGGTTTCAGTCATGTATACTATCACAAAAGAACTACAGTAGCTATTCAAATCACTAATCATATATGGGAGTGTAGCAAGGCGGTGTGGTGCCCCACCACCCTGCAGAGGGAGGAACCTCCCCAGACACCAAAGTGGGCGGAGCCAGTGGATCCTGCGCCCGTCCCCCAGAGGTCAAGGCGCAGGACAGGGAGTATAAAAGCCCAATCCCAGAGCTCACATGGTCCGCAGCCGCCGGAGAGGCCAGACGCCTGTGGCCTGGCTCCAGCCTGGGTGACCCCGGCAATCCACGGCCGACCCCAGGACTGGCTGGACCAGCCAATGCCGAGAGGTGCACGGAGGAGCTGCCAAGCCTACCCCTCGCCAGCTACCTGGAGGAATCGATGGTGCTGGAGCCCTCTGAGGACACCACCCTGACCCAGGTACCCTATGAGGGGGAATACGGAAGTAGCCTGGGGGCAGCTGACCCTAGTCTGGCTGCAGCACTGCCAGAGCCAATGTCAGCGTGTTGCGGCCAGGATCCCCACTGACACAGCAGCGGGTCTTCTGCTGCTGCTAGGGCCCCAGGCTGGGACGCAGTGGAATGGGTGGGCCTGCGTCGCCCCCTGCCACCCACTCTCCCTAGTCGCTCAAAGCCAGGAGCCTGGGGTTTGCTATTGAACTATTTGCTCAGCCCCTGCTTGCAGGCCTGAGCTTCTGACTGTTTGCTGCCCCACTCTGACCCAGGGCCTGGGCTTACCTAGAACTATTTTGCACAGTCCCTGTCTGAAGGTCTGGGCCATAGACTGGCCAACCCAGCAGAGTGTGTGTAGCGAGGCGGTGTGGTGCCCCATCACCCCATAGAGGGCCGAGTCCCCTTACTGGGGGACTGAATGAATTAAGTATAGGTTTGAAAATTAGGATACAGTCATACAGAGCAACAGCCTTAGAGTGTGAAAATGAGCCAAATGGGAGACTGGGCCACGGACACAAACACATGCATTTCCAGTGCAGTAACTGAAGTTCCATCTTGTCATGTCACCAGTGAATTTGGTCCAGCATGGCTAAGTAGCATGCGACGAATTTGACTTCTTGGAGAATGATGGGGGGAGGGTGCGGAGAACAGAATTATTGGGCTCTCAGCTCAATTTGAGAGAGTAGAGATTAGTCATAAGGAAAGAAAAATGAACAAGCATGGAGCAAGCTTTCATAGGAGATTAGCCTCTTTAGGGAACACCTTCCTCTTCAGAAAGCCCTTTCCACCCTCAGAATAACACAACAGTAATTTCCCCTGCACCCAACCCTCCCCCCATTAGCCTGAAACACATGAACCTAAACAAAAAGTAAATCAATAAAATCTAAATGGTCAGAACCAAAAAAGGGAAAAGTGGCAGAGACTCTATGAACTCCCCTAGGGACTAGGTTGTTGATTTTTACATTGAAGATGCTTAGGTACTATGGGCAGCAGTATGAAGTCCTTAAGGCAGACAGAAGTAAAGTTTTTTATTCCTCCCCCAATCCCATCTGTTCCTTGGGCTGTCCCCATTAAAAGTCTAGTATTCGGGAGAATAGACCTGCTTTCCATTCACTTCCTCGAGAGGCACCCATAAAGTGCTGATATGTCTGTATTGTTTGCAGATGCCACTTGCTAGTTTTCTGCACAGAAAAACACCAGGATTTGTGCATTGCAGAATTTGAGAGAGATGCTGCAGATGTTTCAACTACAGTAGGTTAGCACACCAATCCCTTATTCTGTTTCACACACTCTGTTCTTCAACCTCTTCACTGTTTCTGTGAATATTAAACCAGAGGATTTGAAAAATGTTATTTCTTAAAGGCTTAGTTAATCTTCTTTCATTTGCTCCTTGTTTAGTAGCTGACCTTCGATAGGAGGACAATGTACTGTGCCATCTTCTCTGACTCACTGAGGTACTGAAGGATCATTTTTATATCCTTCATAACCATATCTTATTAATATACAGTAACTAAGAATGTTAATATGACTCGAAAGCAGAGTGAATACCTGCAGGCTTGTTACTCTTATCAGAATAATTTATTGTACAGCCTACTTTACTATAGTTCTTAGCTACTGTGTAGTATCATTACATACATGTCAATGTTTGTGTAAATAAATATTTCTAGGTTTGTTATGGAAATGGCTTATGCTATGTATTTGAGAGCATGGTTTTGATAGTGTAAGCCCACAGGCCAGTGTTCACACTGAATCCACTTTTTCTTTCAATGTCCCACCACTAGAGTGGGAGTCTCTTTAGTTTCTTTTTATCTGATGGGAAGATAGACAAAGGAGCAGAGAATGAATAAAGAACTGTATGTGCTAGGAAGACCTGATAACTGAGACTTTGACAGTCTTTGGTGACTCAAAACTGTCCATTTGATAGTATCTCTGTATTGTGGACATTGAATATATTGTGTAATCAGATAAATTCATACCATGTAATTACACAAATAAGAAAGTGCGCATAGCTGGAAAAGATGTCATTCTGTTCCCATAGTTGTAGAAAAAGTTCCTCTTCATCCCCAGATTCAAAAGGTGTCTGAGAATTAGGCAGGGAAAGCTATTGTAGTTTAAATGTGATCAAGCAAACACGTTCTCCTCTGTTGCTGCCTAAATCCTTCACTTGTTACTGGGGGGGATTTACATATGAATTATTACATCTTCACATTCACAGTACTGTAGAAATACTTCATGTCACTTTAATCTCAGTTTTGAAGATATGAAGAGTATTGTGTGGTCAGAAAGTGGTAGGGGAATAAAAGGTGGTTTAGAGATCTATCAGTTTCAAAAATGTTTGACAATATGTATCTCTGTTCATTATACCCAGGAACTTATTTTTTCATTGTTAAACTTTTTAGAGAAGGGCTTATTGTGTAAACAAGAGACATTCTTGCAGCTTTATAAAGGTAGAGTTAATTCAAAATATAGACAGGAGCAACTGCTCCTAAAATATATATTTCTATTAAAGGGAAGCTCCTGAAAACTCAGCACCAATTGGTAACAACTAAGAGGGAGTAAAACTCTGTAGTGACCTACTCATTAGACAACCCTGCTGGCTTTAATGGAGTTTTATATGCTGTGTTTAGTCTGTGTAAAAATACATAAAAATCCTAATTGTGAAGAGAAAGGAAGAACACCTATATCAGGAAGCTATCCACCAGTTTTAACTTTCTTTCACTTTGAAGTGATACATTCCTTGGGTAAAATTCTGACTCAACTGAAAACAAGGGCCAAATTCCCATGGACTTCCAAGGAGCCAGGCTTCTGCCCATTCTCTTGGCAGATGATAGAAGACATTTTTCCAGGAAAAATATCTGCAGGATACTGTTCGCATGAACAGAAAAACCCACCTGCAACTCTTAATAACCAACTTTTTATTAGAGCAAATACAGTCGTGGAAACTGTACATTATACATTTTGGGTTCAAGACTTTTATAAATAGAGAAACTCCTACATAAAGAGTTCATTTTTTTTCACAGCAAGAAACTTTAAATAGACAAAGTGACATTATTAAGTACATTGGCAGGCTTCATGTGCTGTCCGAAATGTAGTGTACAGTATAACAACCAATTATAAATAGCCTTTCATGTAAAATACAGCTGTGCACATTTTAGAAAAATACCAACAATTTTTGAGCTTTGTTTTAGAAAAGCTTATAAATCATACATATTTATAAATTGTACTAACATGCTTAAATTTATAAACATTTTCAGAAGCTGATTGTTACCCCATTATTTTCAGAGCATAAAGTATTTTAAATAAACATTGAATAAGAATTAAATGTCAGTTAAAAAATTAGTTCTCTTTGTAAGGAGACATGGGGTGGGCAGGAGCATTTATCCCTTACTTCAAGGCTTACAGTAACTTTAAAATGTGTTCTCATTTAAAAATTACTTTCTTAAATTTAAAAGTAAAACATGATTTTACTTCTTTTTAAAAATAAATAAATATACCAGTTATTTTCATTTGCTCTCTTTCTGCTTTCTTCCACACTGGTCAAACCACAGGATTCTCAACATACTTCTGCATAAAACACAGTGTTATTGTTCTGCACTGAGCTGTATCAGGCTACACAATATTCATTCCATACCTATGTTACTTTATGTGCTGCATCAAAAGATACCTAATGTAGCTTTTAAGAAACTTCTCCATTAAACCATGCAAACAATTACAAAGTTTACAAACATGTTCAAAAACTAAAAATTATGAAATCTTTTCTAATAGAGATAAAATAAACCATATTCCAAGCCCTTTTCTATTTTTGATTTGAAAGTAAATATTTTAATTTAAAATGATCACACCACATAAACTTCTGTAAGTAAAGAAGCATGCTTTTGAGTAATACAGGGTACAGTAATTACAGTGTAATGGCACATGAAAAAACACTGATCACATCAGCATAACATAGGACTATAAAACAACTTAAGACAAATGTTCCAAATCAAAATTTCTGTGGCTCTCTCTTTTTTTGTTTTGTTGAGGTAAAATTATCTACGGACTTTAAAGACATTAAAGCCATATAATTGATTAAACAATTATTTCAATGGATCTAAACGCTCTACCTGAATGTATTCAACACAAAGCTAGTATTTTAAAATTAATAATATTTTTGTATGTAGTAACTAGCTTAGGTTTCATTGGCATTAATGTCCACTTGGACAAGACTTGACTTTAACTGCTGGCAAAAATCCCAATATTAAAATATAATCATTCAAATAACCGATTACCACAACACTGGTGTCGGAGAAAAACCACACAAAACTTCAATCCTATTTCTCAAGATATTCTGCCTCCTTTTTCTAACGTACTGGTACTCCCTGAAGACTCTCATGGTATTATAAATTGGCTTGCTATTGACACAAGCATTTGAGCATTTTTTGGAAGCTATAAAGGACAGCTTAAAACTTTGCCATTACTGTATATTACCTGCTAAACCTTAATAATTTAGGAAAATTAGTTTCAAGAATTGTACCTTCAGATAAAAAAATATATATACTGTATGTATAACAGAGCTTAGCTTCTCTGCTGCTAGATGCAACTAGTACATTTCTCCAGGTTGCTCTACATACTATATTATGGCTATACATCAGGTTTAAACAACAGCGAAAACAGAATCATGCACTAGCAAATGAAATTCAATCTCCCCGACCATTGCAGGAGATGTTAAAAGCAGCAGGTAATGGAATAAGACTGGTGAGTGATGCTGCTAACTATTTCTTCTAATGAGATAGGAGTGAACGCTGGAATCACTTCCACAGCAACTGAATCCTCTGACCACATTCCTCTGGCAGTCGTTTTCCGATCTCCCTACTAAAAACATCAGACGGTAAAATAATAAGGCAGCTGTTAGCTTCCATCAACAAAAAGTGCAGCTCCGTACATTTCCAGTTTAGTCACACACTGCTGGAACAGATGGAGTAGCCAATGCACTTCACTGGTTGGGCTGCTTCAGCAGATTTTTGTTGTTGTTTTCCAACATGGCTGCTTGCTTCAGCTTCCAGAGGACCCCAAAGCCACAAATCATCAGTAGAGAAACTGATCAGGCCCCTGGCTGAATTTTCCAAGTGTCATCTCTCTTGCGTCCCATCCTAATTCCAAGCCTCCTTCCCTGTGTCTGAGTACGACTGGTGCCATTTAAAAGGCTGATGAGACAACTGCAGAGAATTGTGGGCTAACACCACTAGTTGTCATGACTTCACTGAAGGGTCAAAACAATTATATCATTAAGTAACTATGTTGAATCACATTCAGGCATAGCTAAAATTAAAGTAGGGAACATTAAAAGTTTGTAAATCTTTATAATTTGAACTGGGGAATCAAACTGATTTGGATATGGTGTTCTTCTATAGAAACAAGACCTTTCTTACCTTCTCTAATTCCAGTCAAGTTAGAAAATGGACAAAAAGAATGGCTAAACCAATATTCAACAGCATTACCAGGGCAATCATGACTGAGTTAGGACCCTGAAAATACAATAAAATGGGTTTCGATTACATTTTTTTTAAATGGAAAAAATCATGCAAGCCTGAACATAATACATGTTTCTAAATGAAGTCACAACAGGAAATATATATCATGACCTTGTCTTGACCTTTTAAAACCTGCCTCTGAAAGATTAATCACCCCTAAAGGTACAGACTCTACTCCTGATAAACAAAACATTTAAACTCATTATTTCTGGCATTCAGCTGTGCTAAATATCATGTGTGTGAGAAATGCAATGGATGCTGTAAATGCAGGTGAAATTAAATGTGGTATCATATTGGTTTAATCAAGTCAGGATTAAGTTGTTTTTCTGGGAACTGTGATTGTCCAAAGAAAACAAAATAGTGCAAGACAAAAACTATGCCAGTTTTTTAAAACAAAACTTGAACTTCAGTAGTAGTAAAAAAAAAAGATTATAGTACAGCACCTCTTCCCTACTTTCAGGCCTCCTCATAGACTCCAACCTCTTTTAAAGTAGAAAATATAACTGTGTTATGTAAAATAATACACCCTGGCACTCGCAGTACTCTCACTGGAATTTCCTCTTTCCCTTCCCTCCGCAGGTAGTTTGGCTAATAAAAAAGAGATGACAGAGATCCCCCAGAAATCTTTTATAAATATTTAAACTGTAATTTTAACAGTTGCAGAATTACAGACCTGTTCCTGCTCCTGTAGACACTGATGGCAAAATTCCCTTACTTTATAAATGGAGGTGGTCAATTTCATAAAGAAATGTAAAAGTCAAAACAACCCCTGCCTCCCAAGCGAAATCTAAATTTTATTAAAGAGCTGACTCTTAATCTTTGTATAATTTCTTCATTTTTACATGAAATAGATGACCAAAGATTCTGATTAGCCTTCTGATGTATACTGCTGCTTTTTTAACAGTGCCCAGAAAGATATCATTTGTACAGATTCTCACTTATGAATAGTTTGGAATATACATTTAACAAATGAGATGCCTCCGTTCTTGGGTTCGCCTTTTAAAATTTTTGACATATTTACTCAGACTTACATGTGATTAACTTTTAAAAAATGCATACTCCACTGCTAGTAAAAAAACAAAGAAAACCACACCGCTTATAAAATTCATTCCTATGGAAAACACAAATGATCCATGCAAAAAGGCAAGACCTGAGCAGGGCAAGATTGTTGGACCTGTTGATGGGGCTATCACTTTTAAGATCACAAGAGGGATAACCAGATTTAATTAAATATTAAACAAGAATTTATTGACTTACTGCAAACGTCATCTATTGTAAAATTCCGCTACATTTAATGGCTATGATTGACATCAGCCATACAATCCCTGGAATGATACAGGTTGAGAACTGTTTGCTAGAATACCGTAATGGCAAAGCCTGTCTTAAATGAACAGTATTTGTGCTAGTATCACATCAAATAGTATTAAAAATGGTTCAGAAATGATTACAGGCAAACACTTACTACCAGGCCTCGAGCTTACTACTGTGAGTAGTTTCATTCAAGACAATGAAAACAGTGTGTACAGTGACGAGCAGTAGGCCTGGTAATGAGTGTTTTCAAGACTGGGCTCATAGTACTCTCACAATAGAATCCACTACAGATGGTAGCTGCAGGGGACTTTAGTCTTGGAGAAATGGAGTTAACAATTAACAGACACCAGGCTTGCCAACTGTCGTGAATTTATTGTGAGACATGATTTCTAAGTAAAATTAAGCCTCACTCATGACAGAACTCTCAAAGCTCAGGATTTTTTTTTTTTCAGCCCCAGGTGGCAGCACTCCGGCTGTCAACCCTGGGCGGCTGCTTCCCTGCCAGCTTGGGAAGAGGGAGAGGTGACCCCATTGCAGGCCTCCTAGGCCTGGGGAGGGTGAAGAACCCGAAGAAGAGCACAGGTGAGGCTGGGAGAGCTGAATTATGGCGTGGGGGCTGCAGAGCAGGGCTGATGGGGTGGGTGGGCTGTATTGATGATGGGTTTGGAGCAGATGGTGTGAGTGCTAGGAGGATGAATTGAGACCACTGGGGGTCGATGGGGTAGGGGGGCTGAACTAAGGGGGGTTGAGTGGGGAGAGAACTGAGGGCAGTGGGGTCAATGAGGGAGGGAGGGTTGGGTGGGAAGAGAACTGATGGGGGCCTGGAGGACAGGATTAATTACTGGGCAGGAGAGGGGCAGATGTGGGGGTGAGAGCTCCTGCAGCAGGGGCCAAAATCACCTTATCCAATACATGTGGGAGAGTGGGCAACACTAATTGTCACATGCACACACCCTGGGGATGGGAAATTTAAAAATCAAGGGACTGACCTAAAAAAACGCAATACAATCTTTTTGTGTCTCATGATTTTTGATCTCTTGAAGTTGTCAATATGGAGACACTCCCATATCAATAGTGCCACTGCTTGCTGAGATGCAAAGAGGCTGTCAAACGAATGGAGAGGCCCTTGGAGATGGGAGGAGGCACACTACCTGTACTGGGCCTATCTGCACAATGGCACTGACAGATGTGAGATACCTGGTGTGATGGCCCAGCTTGTATAGTTAGCATTTGAGAAGTGAGCTCACGGCCAGGAACAGGTGAAGGACTTTCTGCACAAATCACAGCTAACAAACAAATAAGACCAGGAGAAAAGAGACAAAACTAGCGTAAGATTGAAACTTTAAAATTAATATCCGGAGGCAAGATTTTCAGAAGCGACTAATGATTTTGAGTGCCTCAGTTTTTGGGTGCCCAACTTAAGGCACTTCTTAATGACCTAAGTTTGAGGGGGTCATTACTTAGAACTTTCTGAAAATTAGACCCTTTAAGGCAGTGGTGGGCAATCTGTGGTCCTCAGGCCGCATGCAGCCCATCAGGGTAATCTGCCTGCAGGCCGTGAGACAGTTTGTTTACATTCACTGTCTGCAGGCACAGCCGCCCGCAGCTCCCATGGGCCAGGAACGGTGAACCGGGAGCTGCAGGCGGCCACGCCTGCAGATGGTCAATGTAAACAAACTGTCTCACGGCCTGCAGGCAGATTACCCTGATGGGCCACAGGTTGCCCCGCACTGCTTTAACATGTCTCAAATTGGTGCACACTATCACTAGCAACTTCTAAAAATCATGTCACTAAGTATGTCTACACTGCAATTTAAGGTGACACTGCAGCTTATATAAGCATTCCCATGCTAGGTTTAACCACTACAGTACAGATATGGTGGCATGGGCTTCAGCCTGGGCTAGGAGCCCCTGTATAAGTCCCCTGGGGACCCTAAATACATATTTGTGTTGCTGTTCTGTGCTGGGGTACGTGCTGCTGTGTCTTCACTACTATCAAAAGCTAGTGTGGGTCTGGCTGCCTGTGTTACACATTCAACTGCAGTGCAGATGTACCCTAAATGAGCTGGAGTCTTCCTGCTTAAGCAGAATTACTGCCCTTTTATGATCCCATTAACTAGCAGTCTTTCCGTTAAGAAGTACCAACAGGGCTAAATCTGGTCTCTGGGAGATGCCCCCCATTTATGTAGTTTTGCCAGTTAAATGCAACCTGCATAAGTACAGTGCTCTGCATGACAACAAATTGTTAGAACAGTGGTTCTCAACCCAAGGTACATGTATCTGTGGGGGTACTCAGAGGTCTTCCAGGTGGTAATCAACTCATCTAGGTATTTGCCTAGTTTTACAACAGGCTACATAAAAAACATTAGCGAAGTCAGTATAAACTAAAATTTCATACACACAAATGATTTGTTTACTCTGCTCTATTTACTGTACACTGAAATGTAAGTAAAATATTGATATTCCAATCTATTTATTTTGTAATTATATGGTAAAAATGAGAAAGTAAGCACCTGTTCAGTAACAGTGTGCTGTGACACTTCTGTATTTTTATGTCTGATTTTGTAAACAAACAGTTTTTAACTGAGGTGAAACTTGGGCTACGCAAGATAATCAGACTCCTAAATGGGGTACAGTATGGAAAGGTTGAGAATCACTGAGCTAGAGGGTCACACCCTGGAGCCTTTGCTGAATTTTCACAAGTGTCTGGTGGAGTATGTCTTCATGGCAGTTAACCCCTACCTCAGTGTTGCCCCTAACCCCCACTTCTAGCCCCTGTCCACATACACAAATCTTTGACCTATCTGAGGCTGTATGATAAAGCCTGATGCTCAGGTCGGTAACCTGGCCGCTTTGCAGTGAGGATGCAGGCTAAACCACTGAATTGCTGATAATCTCCAGTGCCTTCCCACAATTCAAGTCCCCACACGGAGTACCAACAAGGCTAAATTACTAAATCATTATCTCACCATTTGCTGGCAAAGAATCAGAGTGGCCCAGCTTACTGCAGCATAAGGAACCATAGGAGATACCCCCAGAAGTCCTACTGCCATGCATGGGTGAGTGCAACAGCTGGTAACTCAGGTAGGACTTTGCAGTGTGGCTCCTCACACCCAGGCTAGATTTACGTGGGTGCCAATCATCCAAGTTAACTCTGAAGTGAAGATATATCCTTCTGTAGCAGAGTGTGTGTTAAAAATGACTAAGGGTTTGAGCGATATTGTCTACAGAAAATTCCCCACAAGAAACAATGGGTCCCCTGGATGTTTTTGAATCAAATTCACTTTCATTCCACTTCACAGAGATGGGGACTCATCCCTCCTGCCACAAACTGGCCTTTAGATTATCATAGGAGAGGCTGCTATTATAACTACTCTGGATGCTTACATCTGCATGGTTCAGTGCACCACGGCCCTACGGGGATCCCTTTCTATGGCAAACCTGTTTGAAACAAGTATGACTTGCAAACTCAAAAAGGCCAAGGTTCATACACTTACGAGACCCTTCCTACTGAAGCCACTTTTCTGTTTGCAGAAGGACCATACGATACACTTCACTGTTAGGATACATTCCTCCAGCAAGGAAGGATGGTTATGGTTATGGTTAAGGCACTGACTTGGACTCAGGAGAGGTGGGTTCACTTCCTGGCTTTACTGCAGACTTCCTGTGTGACCTTGGCCACATCACTCAGTCTCTCTGTGTTTCAGTCCCCCATGTAAAATGTGAACAATACCTCTATTCCCTTTGTCTACTTGGGCTGTAAGCTCTTTGGGTTTCAGACTAGCTCTTACTACATGTTCATTGGGTCTCTAGCATGCTGGAGCTTGTAGATGCTTCAGTAATATGGGCCTGGATTTTCAAAGGATTGAAATTCAGTTGGAGCTGGGTGCCAACTCCTTTGAAAATTCTAGCCATAAATAATAATATTGGTTTACGTGGACTAGGTGAAACCCTGGCCTTGTTAAGTCAATGGGAGCTTTGTCACTAATTTCAGTGGAGCCAGGATTTCCTTCATTACCCATCATACATCCTGAACTGCATTCTACATGGTATGAGAGCTCCAAGACACACAGTTTTTGGTTGAATAGCAAGTTGGGGCTGTAGTTCAAACAGCAACAGGATAAGATATCAGATTCCAGAACTCTGCCTGGAGATGGAGGGCTATTCTATTGATGCATCTATCACCCAGATGAAGTGGGTCTCATTAGCTCCTACTAAGGAGAATAAAAGGTAGAGAACCTCTAAAGTAAGAGAGGGGTAGGATATGAGACAAGGCATCCTTCCTAGAAAGAAGCAGCTGATGAGGAAGCGGAGGTTAAGGATTAGGTTTACTAATACTGAGTAAAGAATGAAGAGATGGTGATGTTGGGGCACCAACCCATGCTGAGTTGACACAAACAGGGACTCACCCCATTCACAGTGGTGAATATATTTTGTTTTCTCTTTTGATAACAAGAATTGTGAAAGTGGAGTTTTCTGATGTTCCAAAAATGTTCAGTCTTAGAGTTTTGTTCTATGCAAAGCATGACCCCAGTTTTTAGACACATGCTATGAGTGTTAAATGCTTTAAGGTGAAGCACCAAAGATAAGTCCTTAATACCCTGCAGGAGCTTAAAATAGCAAAAGGCAAAATTAGTCTGTGCTGTGCAGGATTGACTAGAACAGGTGCAATAAAGAAGCTGCAACAGCAAAGTTTTAGTCCTGCATCAAACTGTCCTTTCATCTTTTTAGTAGCAGGAAAGAGAACATCTTTTCCCTTAGGTAAGAGAACCCTATGTAATTAATTTTGAGGTAGAAGATGGAACGACTGTTCAGGGAAATAACTAAGAGATATAAAGACTAGTCCTGCAATCCATTTGCATTAGGAATGGCCATTGACTTTGCTGGGAATTCTAGGCATAGGAGTTTACAGGATCAGTGCCAGAGCTCTGTATTTTCAACAGGGACATTAGATTGTATGATTGATGGATGTCAAGTGCACATTAAGAGGAGACTATACCCCATACCACTTGATATTCTGCACATTGTGATGCCCTTAGATTTAGGTAAAACGGAACTACGTATTGTGGTTTAATACCAGTTACTCTCAAAATAGTCTTTTACGGTATAATAGAGCCATGCCCCTTCTTCCAATACTACCTTATTTAAGCCAATATGCAAACAATTTGGCAGAAGAACATGGGTGCATAGGATAAAACACCATCTGCTCATCTTTTTGATCACAATTCAAATCTCATCTGATTTATCTCCAATGATTTTTCAGGTTTAGTTCAGTGGATGGGTAACTGTGACTTGCTGACAATCTCTGTTCAGGAAAGACTTAGAGCAGAGGGAATCAGGGAATGAGGGAAATCATTTCTGAGGTTGAAATGGGGATGGTGAAAACTTTGGAGAAAAATGCACAAGCAGCATTAATAACAATTCTGTACCAACACACACCCTTGTTCTGGTAGACTGTTGGAGTACCTCTTGTTGCTTTACTCCTGTTAAAGTTTTAAAAAATGCAAACAGGTAGAGAATTTACCCTGTCTCTGACACACATCACCACATATCTTGGAAAAGTCAGCTACACATACACACACACACTTGTAGAAAATATAGTTTTAAAGACATACAGCAAAATGCCTTCACATTGGGAGTGAACTCCCACACCCTCATTTCCTTTTTCTCATACACTCACCACACCGATGTTATCAAGACTAATGCAATTAAAGTACCCCAGTAGAGGCAGGGGGACAGATCCCAGGCTATCACATCAATAAAGAAATGTCTGCTGTGTGATATTCTCTTATTACCCTCTCCACCTTTTGGGCATGGCTACACTGCATGCTTTTTTCAGTAGTGTGTCGTGTAGGTACATATGGAGCCCCCACAACACAGGTATAAATAGCAATAGACTGTGAGGCATAGCTTAGGTTAGTAAAGACATGCCTGAAGGGTGTGGATATGTATGTGAGTACTTGCCCAAGTCATGCCTCTCTCTCGACACTGCTAAAAACAGCAGTGTAGGGTCCCTGCTGCTGGAGCCTTTCCTCACCTTTTGCTGACATGTGTACTTAGAACCCGCAGTGTGTATGCTTTTCACTGCAGCATGTAGCTACACATACACTGCATGCCACTGCCAGTGGCGTGTAGTGAAGACATAGCCTTCCTGATCATTGGCTAGTGGTGTGTTTGTGTCTGTGCCCTGCCCTGATTGTCAGAGAAGGTGGAGGGATACATTTCTGATATAGAGAGACTCCAGCTAGTCAGTAACGTTAGGAGCTCCCTCAGGTCCCAATAATGATTTGGTTTGGAAGGAATGGTGGAAAAGATGAGAAAAATTTGGCCTGATAGATGCTGCCTAAGCAGGTGCAACTTCACTTGCTTATATCAGGGCTGAACAGAAAACTCAAATTTCAGGCTGAGATTCTGTCCCTTCATCTTTGGACCCCCTTTCCCCTTCCCGGGCCTGACAACTTCATGGTAGTGTACGTCTGACCCATCCACATAGTCAGGCTCCCAGGGTCAAAGGCCAATATCAGCTGCATAATAGATTAAAAGGCCAGAAGGGAACATTGTGATACTGTAGTCTGACCTCCTACACAACACATGCCACAGGACTTCTCTGAATTAATGCCTGTTTGAACTAGATCATATCCTTCAAAAAAATATCTAATCTTGATTAAAAATTTCC
Organism: Chelonia mydas; assembly: GCF_015237465.2. Classification (NCBI taxonomy): domain Eukaryota; kingdom Metazoa; phylum Chordata; order Testudines; family Cheloniidae; genus Chelonia; species Chelonia mydas. The sequence continues at coordinate 55,275,203 of NC_057850.1, read as the reverse complement.
AGTGATGGAGAATCCATTACATCCCACAGTAATGTTGTTCCAATAGTTAATTGCCATCACTGTTAATTTTTTTTGCCTTACTTCTAGTCTGAATTTGTCTAGTTTCAAATTTCAGCCATTGGATCATGTTATACTTTTGTCTGCTAAACTGAAGAACCCTGTATTTCTGTCCCCTGTGTAGGTACTTAATCAAATCACCCCTTAGCCTTCTCTCTGTTAAGCTAAGTAGATTTAGCTCCTTGAGTCTCTCTCTATAATGCATGTTTTCTCATGGCTCTTCTCTGAGCCCTCTCCAAGTTTTTAACATCCTTCTTAGAGCATGGACACCAGAACTAGACATAGCATTCCAGTGGCGGTTGCATCAGTGCCCTATTTATATATTCAAGGATTGCATTTGCCTCTTGGTCACAGCATTGCTCTTGGAGCGCATGTTCAGCTGATTATCCACTATGACGGACAAATCTCTTTCAGAGTTGCTGCTTCCCAGGACAGAGTCCCTCATCTGGTAAGTATGGATGGACTACCTTTTCCCCCAGATGTAGGACTTGACGTTTGGCTGCATTGACACACACATTGTTTGCTTCAGTCTAGCTTACCCAGCAACCCAGATTAATTTATCAATGACTTGTCCTCTTCATTATCTACCAAGCCACCAAACTTTATGATTTTATGTTTTCTGTCACGTCATTGATGACAACAGTAAATAAGTATAGGGCCAAGAATCAATTCTTGTGGGACCCTAGTAGAAACACACCCACTTGATAATTCCTTGTTCATCATTACATTTTTGAGACCAATAAATTAACCAGGTTTTAATCCATTTAACGTGTGCCATGTTTATTTTCTATCATTCTACTTTTAGTCAGAATGTTGTGCAATACCAAGTCAAATGCCTTACAGAACTCTAAGTATATTAATTGCATCATCACTATTACCTTTATCAATCACATTTGTAATCCCCTAAAAAAAAAAAATCTAGTTAGTTTGACAGGATCTGTTTTCCATCCATCTATGTTGATTGGCATTTATTATATTACCCTCTTTTAATTCTTTATTAATCGAGTACTATATCAGCCAGACCATTATTTTGCCTCAGATTGATATTAAGATGATGGGCATATAATTATCCAGGTCATTCTGTTCACCCTTTCAAAATACTGGCACAACATTTGCTTTCTTCCAGGCCTCTGGAACTTCCCCAGTGTTCCAAGCCTTACTGAAAATCAATATTAATAGACCAGAGAGCTCCTTGGCCAGCTCTTTTGAAACTTGGATGCCAGTTATCTGTGTCTGCCGATTTTAAAAAGTCTAACTTTAGTAGCTGCTGTTTAAAATCCTCCTGACGTTCCGTTGGAATGGAAACTATTTTATCATGATATAATATGAACATATGTGTAGGGCTGTCAAGCAATAAAAAAAATTAATTGTGGTTAATCATGCGATTAAAAAAGTTTATTGCAATTAATCGTGCAATTAATCGCGCTGTTAAACAATAATAGAATACCACTTATTTAAATATTTCTGGATGTTTTCTACATTTTCAAATATATTGACTTCAATTACAACACAGGATACAAAGTGTACAGTGCTCATTTTATATTTATTTTTGATTACAAATATTTGCATGGTAAAAAACAAAATAAATAGTATTTTTCAACTCATCTAATACAAGTACTGTAGTGCAATCTCTTTATCATGAAAGTTGAACTTACAAGTGTAGAATTATGTACAAAAAACCCCTGCATTCAAAAATAAAACAATGTAACACTTTAGAGCCTAAGTCCAATCAGTCCTACTTCTTCTTCAGCCAATTGCTCAGACAAACAAGTTTATTTACATTTGCAGAAGATGATGATGCTTGCTTCTTGTTTACAATGTCACCTGACAGTGAGAACAGGCGTTTGCATGGCACTATTGTAGCCGGCGTCGCAAGATATTTACATATCAGATGCGCTAAAGATTCATATGTCCCTTGATGCTTCAACCACCATTCCAAAGAACATGGCGTCCATGCTGATGACGGGTTCTGCTCGATAATGATCCAAAGCAGTGCAGACTGACGCATGTTCATTTTCATCATCTGAGTCAGATGTAACTAGCAGAAGGTTGATTTCCTTTTTTGGTGGTTCAAGTTCCGTAGTTTCCGCATCAGAGTATTGCTCTTTTAAGACTCCAGAAAGCATGCTCCACACCTCATCCCTCTCAGATTTTGGGAGGATCTTCAGATTCTTAAATCTTGGTTCAAGTGCTGTTGCTATCTTTAGAAATTTCACATTGGTATCTTCTTTGCATTTTGTCAGATTTGCAGTGAAAGTGTCTTAAAACGAACATGTGCTGGGTCATCATCCGAGACTGCTATAACATGAAATATATGGCAGAATACGGGTAAAACAGAGCAGGAGACATACAATTCTCCCCCAAGGAGTTCAGACACAAATTTAATTAACGCATTGTTTTAACGAGCATCATCAGCATGGAAGCACGTCCTCTGGAATGATGGCTGAAGCATGAAGAGGCATATGACTCTTTAGTTCACATGGCATGTAAATATCTTCCGATGCCGGCTACAACAATGCCATGCGAACATCAGGTGACACTGTAATTAAGAAGTGTGTAGCATTATCTCTTGTAAATGTAAACAAACTTTTCTCTTAGCGATTGGCTGAACAAGAAGGACTGAGTGGACTTGTAGGGTCTAAAGTTTTATATTGTTTTGTTTTTGAGTGCAGTTATGTAAAAAAACCCTACGTTTGTAAGTTGCACTTTCATCATAAAGAGATTGCACTACGGTACTTGCATGAGGTGAATTGAAAAATACTATTTCTTTTATCATTTTTACAAAGCAAATATTTGCAATGTAAGATAATATAAAGTGAGCACTGTACACTTTGTATTCTGTGTCGTAACTGAAAGATATATTTTAAAATGTAGAAAAACATCCAAAAATATTTAATACATTTCAACTGTATTCTATTGTTTAACAGTGCGATTAATCACGATTAATTTATTTTTGAGTTAATCACATGAGTTAACTGCGATTAATCGACAGCCCTAATCATCTGGCTTTTTTCAAATACAAAACAAATGTTTATTGAATGCTTTTTCTTTTTTGGCATTATTATTGACAGTTGTACCTTTCAACTGTCTAGTAATGGAATATCTAGGCACAATGGTCTAAAAACACAATTTCAGTCTTCACTTTCAATTTTATGAAATTAATCCAACTAGAATTTCTGTTAAAAAATAAAGAAGAAAATTAAATTTTCCATAGCAGTATAAGAACTGAGCATTATAAAACTTTAAAGTACTTGTTTTGGGAGTTTATTTAGATCGTGTAGTGGACTTTAAGATCCCTCACTGACTTTGGATCAGGTTTTTAATATATTTATATATGAAATTTTAGAATTTACTGTATTTACCGAGCTGAAAAACCTGAGGGACGGCTGGGGAACCATTGAAAGACTTGCCAGAAACAGACATGAGTGGAGTAGCTTCGTCAGTGCCCTAAACGCCAGAGGTGTAATAGGAACATGATGATGATAACTAAAAGTATATCTGCACAGCAACTAGTCACCTGTGGCTGGCCTGTGCTAGCCGACTAACTCATGGGGCTTGGGTTGCGGGACTGTTTCATTGCTGTGTAGATCTCTGGGCTCGGGCTAGAGCCCAGGCTCTGGAACTCCATGGAGTGGAAGGGTCCCAGAGTCCAGGCTCCAGACAGAGCTCAGAAGTCTACACAACAAAGAAACAGCCCTGCAGCGTGAGCCCCATAAGCCCGAGTCGGCTGGCATGGACCAGCTGCAGGTTTTTCTTTGCCGTGTAGACGTACCCTAAGAGGCTGAAATATCACCTTTGTAGCTGATATTTAATGAGAATCTGTAATCAGGACTTTAATAAAGTCTTATTGCATCACTGGGTATTTAAGGCCTGTTTGATACACTGACAATTTAGCCCCAAACATTCATATCAATCTAAAGGGTAACCCTTAGCTCTAGGGAGTTACATGGGTGATGAAGATGATCTGTTATGCTGATTCTGAAGCTGAAATGATAAACACACACGTGTCTGATGTGATACTATATATAATTTTTTTAATGGTTGCGCAGTAATTAATTGTTAACTATTCAGCAGCAGCCATCTGAATTTGGAAATTACCTTTCTCAGGGCAAGCAAATAATAATCCCTGTGCTGATAATGTTTATATGCAGGTTTACAACAAAGCTATATGGAAGTTATAAACTTTTCAATAACAGTCTTCAGTAAATCCCACTGGCACTTTAACGATTAATGGGGAAAAAATGTTTGTTGTCATAAAATTGGATTTTTGGAAGATCCTGCATAATTTTTTGGGTAAACATTTAGAAATTGTTAGATTCTGGGATCAATCTAGCAGTGTAACCAAAATATCCAATAAGGAAAACATATTGGTTTGAGGTGAACACATGAAAAAACACCAAAACATTTGTGTGTGTAAGGATCTTGCTGTTACATAAATACACAAGAATTTATTCTATGAACTGCCACTATTGGTATTCTGGCTACTATCTGTCCCTTCCATATTTTTAAGAAAGGCAACAGTGAGGTAAAGAACCTCAGTTCCTTACTCCAGTTTTACTCATTGGGTGTTATCCAGCAGTCCATACAGAGATGAAACTGCTATGGAAGTCAGTGAGTTTTGCCCGGACTTAGACTGCAAAGCTGAGATGCAGCAGGCAGAGCAGCACTGAAGGGGAAGGGGCTGCCAATAGTACTTACCGAATGGATTTCCACTTCTGCTGAAGAATGGGACTCATTATTAGTGGGATTCTTTGGTGCAGCAAGTTCAGGTTTCTTTACTTTTGTATCAGATTTGCTTTCTTTGGCATCTGGATTAGTCACAGATCTGGCAGGACTTGGCTTCTGTGGAGTTGGTATCCGTGTGAGTGCTGAAGGTAATGGGTTGACATCTTCATCCTCCTCCCTGAGCTCCTGTGGAAGCAGCGTTGGATTCATTTTTACGTAGTAGCCATGGTAGTGACCATGCAGCTCCCCATTCTCTGTGCTGATGGGATTGTGGTGGGCTGAAAACTTTGGCTGATGTTTCACCGCTATCTCCTCCTTTGCGGGTACTTTTGAATACAGAGGCTTGTTGACCACAGCTGTTACAGTCTCACTAGCTAAACTCTTTTTTTCTTGAGTGAGTCTTGCCTTTGAGCTGGAGTTTTGCCTTTTCAGTTGTTTGGTAGGGGAGGGCTCAGATGGAAGAGGAGAGCTGTGCTTTGGGCTTGCTTCAGGTGTCCCAGGTGGTGTAGTGCCTTTTCGATAAAAATGAGGAGACTCTTTGGGGGAAGGTGTTTTTTCTTGAACCTTTTCTTCAGGGTTTTCTTTTACCTCCACGCTTTCTTGAAATCTTTGTTTGATATAATCAGGGCCTGAAAAATAGTATAACAAAATCTTATCTCATTAAAACAAGAATAGGGCCTGATGGCAAATCTGCCACGCTGTGGGTATGGAGCTGGGCTGAAGCTGAAATAAAGAGGGAAAATAAAAACTCACTCAGTTTTGGACTTTATATTATAATGCATTGCTAATTAAAGTTGCGGCACCTTTTCCTCTCTGCTTGGCAATAATTTGGGCTTTTCACTATTGGTTTGATCACTTTGCCTTCAACCTTGCAAAGGGACATAGAAAATACAGTAGATTGTCTCCAAATGAGACCATTGAAATCAGTGGGAATTAAGTGCCTAAATACCTTTCTGAATCTCACCCCCAAGTGGCTAACTTTTTATTTGTCTCATGCATACACCTGCCATTTTCTCCTCCAATAGCTGATTTTTGTCTGTCTACCATACATGGTCCTCATCACAATGATACCTGATTGTTATTTTGGTTGTTAAATACTTAGGAGGCAATCTCTCTCCTTATGCCTTAATAGCCTATAGAAGACTGAGCTTGAATCTTTTATAAGTTTTCTGGTTTGAATTTATGAGTGGGTATTTGTGTGAGGGATTGCATTGTCTCTGTCTTTGGGTATGTCTTCATGGCAGAGTAGACCTTGGCTCTTATTCAGAAATTTCACCTAGCTCCCCTTGCATTCCCACCCTCCCCTTATCTGAGTTTAGTGGTGCTTTCTAATCCTTTACAATAATAACATCTGGTAAAGAATATTGTAACTTGTTGCTGCTGGAATCTGAGAATTAGTTTGCCACTAAAAGGCTGTGTCCCTGTGCAACAGAAACTCAGTGAAGTAAGGACTTCCTAACACACAAATACAAATTGATGGTCTCTCTTCCTCTTAAAGTTTTAATACTGATCTATAGTAAGGTCTTATTAGTTTGTCATTATTTGTACAAAATATACTTCATTACATTTACAGTATCGTCTTCAAGGGTTCAAAAATCATGACAATGTTTTAATAGTAATGAGATTTTTTAAAAAAAGCTAATTGTTTTTTTTGCCTTCTTGTTAGCCCTTAGGACATACTCTAGTCACATTTCCAAGCTTTTCTCCACAATCACGAAGTCTAGAAATATACTTTAAAAAACAAACAAAACAAACAAAAAAAGAGCAGAGATTGTCACATAATCGCTTGATTCCAGAAGCTCACTTTAAGGAAGCACCAACTATCACAAAAATCACAAGAGTTGGCAGTATTACATTTAGCAATATTCTATGATGCATTATTCACAGCTAGTGAAAGCTAAAATGTAATTGAAAAACTAATAAAGTACACTCTGTAATGCTGGAGCTTGGTTTCTTTTTATTGCCTTTGTTCCCTAAGAGCAACATTCTGCTTCGTCTTTTACACAGCTTTGAAGTAAAAGGGGAGAGTGTAAGGGGCTTAAAAAGGAGGGACTGGCAAAATTGTAGTCTCTGAACTCCAGGGAGCACAGGGACTTCTCCATCCCTATTCCCTTGGGATACAGAGAACCCTAAGGAGGCAGAGAGGAGATGGGGCCAAGGCCACGGCCCTGCTCCTGCCTCCTCATTAGCCTGGAAGAGGGGCTAAAGCTGGAGCAGGAGGGCAGGGTGCACCCCATACAGATATGTAGCCTGCCCTTGTGCATTAGGGTGGATAGGGATGAATTTAGTCTCCCTGAAGCATGATTCCTCCTGCTGTTTCCTAGGAGCAGCATGTCTCCTCAGTTCAGGGCTTTTTTGCTTCACAGGCAGGATCTGAACCCTTATCACTAAATATCCAAAATTCACCATCTGGCAGTGACTCTCCCAATCTCATTAGTGTAATTTAATAAGCATGTATTGTATTTTTTATATTTATTTCTATATCTTCAGAGGTATAATGAAAAATTAATCCTATTTTTTTTTGCCAGCTATAAAGGCAATTCCTCTCTTCAAAAAAGGTAATTAGTACAAATGACTCATTTTGGATGATAGAAAAATCCTGGCCTAATCAAGTCTCTGCCTGTCTCTCTCACTTGGAAAAAAGGAGTGTTTATTGTGATACAGTGTCTTCATTGTGAACCAGTTCATCTTCTGGTCCAGCTGTGCATGCTAACACATAAACCAAGTAACAGTTTGATGGTTTAATAATTAAAATGGCATGACAATATATTATTTTTAAATTACTTATTCCGCTAGTGTAATAGTACACTTTCAGTTGCTCTTAAAATTGAATACACTACATCCTGATCTCTTGGGATTTTTACTTCTATTCCTGTGTGACCTTGGGTAAGTCACAACTTTTCTTTGCCTCAGTTTGTTCGCCTGTCAAAAGAGATAATTTAGTGGGCGCAACTGACTCACCTGCTTGAAAACATCTCCCTTGTTCTGGAGCTATTCCCTGTTTTAAAATGGGAAATCCTGTTAGCACCAGTAAAATCTTTCCAACTGGGCACCCTTAAATACGTCTATGAATGTGCTCCCTCTTAGGAGTTACTGCCTGAAGCTTAACTCATTAGGGCTAGGGATCATGGGTTCTCAATCTGGTGAATATGAACAGGTTTCCAGAAAAGGGGGTTTTTCTATATGATTAAATGGAGAGGTGGGTATCCCAGCATGCAAAATGTTGAGAGCCCCAGGCCAAACAGTGACAGTTGAGCTGGGTCTTTTAGCATTTGGAGTCCAGATGACTAAGTCAGATGCCTATTAGGCCTGTAGGTAACAACATGCTATAGAAGAAGCTCTACCAACTTTTTGAAGGGTGAAACGTGCATCCTCCCCTATTAGACCAACTCCACTTGCTGGTGTTGAAGGAAGTGGGTCTGGGGCTCTGCTCTCAGCCCACCCCTTTTAGCTCCCCTCTGGAAGCTAGCCATACCGACAGGGCTAACGAACCCTCTACTCCTAACGTGGCTGGCTCCCTGCACAAGATAGGCTCCTTGTGTCCTTCTTCTCTACTTGCATTCCTACGCAGGCCCAGCCACAATCCTTAATATTTTGTAAGTGGCTTGGGTGGGAGGTCTACAAAACTACGAAATAGTATTATCATTACATACTGTATGCAGAAATGCTGGTTTGAGAGTCACCTGGCATTACCTAAGCGACTAATTAGATAATAATAAGTGGAATAATGGTGATTAAAATATAAAGATCCATGTACAGTTTACTCTAGAGACTAGTTTTGAACTGTGTTTGCTCTTCGGTAGAGAAGGGAATCTAAAGCATGGCAAACAAAACACACCTGTATATACAGTAAACATTGTTCAGTCTTTCCTTCTGTATAGATTTATATTAAATTTAAAAAATATTTAAAGGTCTTGTTAAAAGAGAAGCACTTTACAAATAATTTTCTAGAAAAAAAGCACCACTTTAAAACCTGGAGAAACCTAGCATGGAAAAATTAAAATGGTGCAATTTTATGTAAGCAGGGTTTTGTAGACAAAGAAAAGATGGCAACTCTCTATACAGAATCTAATGTCATTCAAAGTACAGTACACGATGACAGTACATAATTCGATTTCAGAATATTTCAGTGGTAATTATCAAGCATACACCTATTCCTATCTTTTAAACTGGAGTGCATAATTATGTAACATCCCCTAACCTATTTTATTTCCATATAACTGATTTACTACTAATAATGATAGTTGCTTTTGGACTCAGTAGATTTAATTCCTAGGTAATGAATGGCATTTCTGTTCACTTTAATGATAATAAGTGTAGTTATATTGTGTTAAGGCTAAATTCTTCCCTGAGATGTCTACGCAATGCTCCCAGAATTTGGTTCCAATACTCACCCCAAACTGCCAGAGGTGTAATGATGACATTATCAGATCCACTGCTCACTGAAGTCAGTGCAGTGCCTAAGTGAAGAATTTATTGCTAATATTTGTATTACATCCATGTTTTAAGTACACAACCAAGATTGGTGCCCCACTGTGCTAAGCAGTGGATGTATCCATAGTAAGAGAGAGACTGAAGAGCTTACAATCCTATTAGATAAGACAGAAAAAGGGCAGCAAAAGGAAATATCAAATCCCCATTTTACAGATGAGGAACTGAGGTCGTGGCCCCAGTTTAGCAAAGCACTTAAGCACACGCTGAACTGAATAGTCCCACTGAACTCAATAGTTAGTTGTCAGTGGAACTGTGCATGTGCTTAAGAGCTTTGTTGTATCATGGGATAAGTGATAGCCCAAGGTCACAAAGAGTGTCTTGGGCAGAACAGGAATTGAACTCGCATCTCCTGAATCCCAGTCCAATGTCTGAATAATTGCAAGCCCATTCTCCAACTTGGCCCTCAGAAACAACACATAGATACATTGATACGTCATACCACCGTGGATGAGTTGAGAGTTACATTTAGTGAATTAAAAAGTAATTACTATATTCATTCTGATCTGGAAGACAGAAATACGAAATAATTATTAGGTAAATACACAGGTCTTTACTGTGTTGTAACCTGGAACAAAGCAAGAGCACACTGGTTGTAGCGAAAGCTGAAGCTCTAGTTGTTTAAACAACTGAATGATCTTTTTTGAACAGTGTATTACAACTATTGATTGATGTTCACCGTTTTGAGGAATAAATTAGTGAAAATCCTGTGACTTTGTTATCCTGTGAGGGGATCAATGTTTTTCTGTAACACTACAGCTGCCAACAATATCTGTGCTGTCAGTGAGAATTATTTTTTACGCTACTGAATATTTATGACTTAAGTCTGACTTCAACCTGAGCTCAAAATTGTATTATTAGAAGGGCCCTATCCTGCAGGTCCCGAACATGGAGAATGCTCACAGACTTCAGCAAGACTTTCTCACGTTAGAGACTTTCAGGGTAGGACCTTTATAGGTAAGCAGTTCTCAGAAGTCAGGATGACAACTGTGGGGGAAGGAAATAAAAATAATCCCTCATCAGTCTCTTAAACTAAGTATCTCAGTGAGTCAGCACTAGGGTGAAAATAACTGTATTCAGTAAACTTCAGAAAGACAGGATTTTTTATTATTACTTCATTGTGGATGTGAGTATGTGGCGGGAGGAAGAGCTATAATTAAAGTCTTTGGTGCCTCTGTTTTATTTTAATATTTCTAAAGGTTAAATTACACGAAAAAAGAGCTTTTTCACTGCTAGGCAGCACATGTCAATGGATGGCTGTTTAGAGGTACACGTAAAATGAGTTGCTGGGGTCAGTGGACAGTTTTGTCCACATTACCACCTCCTATGGTTGTGGATTTATATATGTTTGGTGAGATTTGCTGGCAGTATCCGTACAGGGACCAAGGATTGAATGGAACTGGAGACTAATGACTCAATCCCTCAAGGTGCTGATCTCCTTCAAGTAGTAAACACCTTGCAGGATCCAGCACTCAAGTATTCTTCTCACTCCTAAAGATGGTTTCCCATTCCTGGGCATATCTGAGGGGTTTTGGTGGGGAACACTGTCGATCTAGCACCTTTCGGTGAACTCAATTGTACCAAAAAATTATTGACAAAATAACACAACATACTCAGTAGCATGTTCCATCTTGTTCATATAATATAAACAAACAGTCAGATTAAGTTTGCACAAGCTCTGAGCAAGTTTTGAGTAACACAGTCAAATCAGGGGTTACAGAAACAGTACAACTTCACTTCTACAGCATCTTTCATAATAACTGAACCTGAGAACACGGTTCATACAATTGTGTAATTTAAAAATGAATAATAGCAGAAGGAGGGAGAAATGCATGGTCTAGGCAAAGGCTTAGAATACAATTTCAGCTGGGATTTGAAAGAAAAGGGATAGTTGATGACACAGCATTCAGTGCTGTTTACAAGGAACTTGAGGTCAGAAGCTGATTTGCATTTTCAGCCTCTGACTGGTTAGTCAGTATACCCAGGATTTTTAAGTGCCAGTCAGCAGTGTGCCCAGGAAGTCATTAAACTTTACTTCTCTGGATTGGATTTTAAAATTGTCCTGGCTTGCCTGGCAAGAATATATTTTTCCTACTTGCTAGCTCTAGCATTGAGATGTCTCAGGGTCAGTAGGTTTGCCCAGATAGGCAAATTACAAGACAAAAAGCCATGTTATGCTACAAAGTTTGGTCAATGCAAGTTATCTTGGTGTATAGCCAATGACCTTTGTATATTGCTTGGGTCCATGCACACCTGGGTGCGTGCTTTGGCGCTGCATGTACTCATCACAAGTGCTTGTATCCATGTAAAATGTGGTGCACCCCGGGTAGGTATCCGAGCTCGTCCTGTGCTGCCATCTGACACAATGCCTTGTGGGACATTTTTGCCGTGCTTTGTGAAATACCAGTGATTCACCCAAAGATTTCTGGGAGCAGGGGTCAAATTCCTACCATGCCACTTTCTCCATTCCATAATGTTTTCCACAGCTCACAACTTTCATGCTGGTTGCAAAACTCCCACAGTCCTCCATGCCGCTTTTCAGTCTCTTTGGCAGAAGCATGGACTCTGAACAGCTCAGCACAATTCTCATGAACATTGCTAATACAACATGCACAATTCTCCGGTATTAGAAGAACCTGAGCAAATACTATTATAACTGGGATTGTAAAGAGGAAGATGTGGAGATGTTCAAGTGCAGAAACTGGATGCTGACAGACTCAATGGGAAAAAATGCCAGGCTGTTGCTGGTGTTCAAGGAGCAGCTCCACACAGTGGATTTCTGCTTCTGGTCTCAAAAAATGAGCACCGATTGGTAGAATTGCAGCATAAGGTACATTTCGGATGATGAGTAGTGGCTGCAGAACTTTTGGCTGTAAAATATCACATTTCTGGATCTGTGTGCTAAGCTCACCCAGACCTCCAGTAGGAACACCAAAATGACAGCTGCATTGTCAGTGAGAAGCAAGTGGCAACCATGCGAAGCTTGCAACGCTGGACTGGGCAATCAGCTTAGAGTTGGAAAATCCACAATGAGGGCTGTTGTCATCCTTGTGCGTAAGGCCATTAAGCATCTCCTGCTACACAGGACTGTGACGCTGGGTAATGTAAAGGACATATGGATGGATTGACAACACTGTGGTTCCTGAATTGCGGTGGGTTGGCAGATGCACCCATATCACTATTCTGGCACCAGTCCACTCTGCCACTGAATACATCAACTCCCATACCCAAGTGCTAGTGGATCACTGTGGGTGCTTCATTAATATCAATGTGGGCTGGTCAGGGGAAGGTGCATGATGCTCTCTTCTTTAAGAACACAGGACTTTTCAAAAAGCTGAAAGCAGGGACACTGATGATACTGAAATAGCAATAGCTATTCTGAGGGGCCAGACTACCTCTTGCTCCCATGGCTCATGAAGGTTTACAGTGGTCACTTGCCCAGCACCAAAGAAAGTTTCAACTACTGGCTCAGCAGGTGCAGAATGACAGTTGAATGTACTTTTGATACATTGAAGAGATACCAGTGCTGTTTACTTAGTACTTAATAAGGCAAACGTGCCCCTCATTATAGCTGCACATTGTGTACTGCAGAATATCTGTGAGGTGAAGGGGGAAAAGCTACTGCCACAGTGAAGGGGTGAGGTGGTCAGGCTGTTTGCTGAATTTCAACAGCCAAAACCCAAGGCTATTAGAAGACACAACTGTGGAGCTGTGTGAGTGAGGGAGGCCTTAAAAGAACCTTTAACAGTCAGTCACGGTAATGTTGTTTGATGCTTTTATGAAATAGGGTCTCTCTTGTGTATGGGGTGGAGTCAAAGAAGGGGACAGACTGCAACAAGGCAGAGATGGCTGTCAACAGGACAGCCTAGGGAGCATCAACCACGGAGTTCTCCAATGATTGGAAAGGCTGCTGAATCCTGGATCTCTGGGGATGTAGGTCAGTAATGCTTTGCAGCATCTGAGTTTATTGCCTGAGCAAACCCATTATACCCCCGTGCACTTCCTGATGTGCCTCTGGGTCCTTTTCTCTCTCCTGCAGCAACCACTCTCTCCATTCTTGGTCCTTGTCCATGGTCATGGCCATATGTCCCCTCCAAGACCTGAGTTCATGGCCTGAGGCTGTACAGGACTGGAGGATCTCGGAGAACATATCCTCTCTAGTCCTCTTCTTTCTTCTCCTGATCAGGGTCAGACATTCAAACAACATACAGAGGGCACCTCTCAAGGCCACCACGTCAGAAGTTGTTCATTGAAATAGACAGCCGCACCATTAGATTTACAGTCACGAGGGAAAGCGAAAGAGAAGTCTCAAAACTCCCTTCAATTACTCCCATTCCCACCTTTAATGAGAAATGCTAACTGTCACTTTAACTTTGGAGCACCTCGTTACAGCACTGCTCTGCAGCTCAAACGCTAGTGAGCACGTCCTAGCTTAGCAGGGAGGGTGGGAAGGTGTTCTGTTCCTGAAGCTTTAAATACTGGTGGCCCTGCCCCGGGTTTAGGGAAAGGACAATGAATACTGGCAATATTTTCACAAGCAGTAGTGATTTTGGCTGATATCTCACTCCCAAGAGTGACAAAGGAATAGAGAACGCAGCTCTTACTGGCGTCCTGAAGCTGCCCAGGCTCATATGCTACTAGCTTGTTTATTACAATGGTGCCTGCTGAACTCATGGCAGAATAGTCCCCGTAGGAAAGTCCCCAGTTGTGGTGGAAGAAACAAGGCTGTCGTCCCTAGAATCTTCAGGAGAGGACTGCAGAGTATCTCCATGAAAATTTTGTTAAGATCTCTCAAGAGGACAAAAGGAACATTTCTATCCATATAAGCAAAGTACTCTGCAAGGCCCCCTCTGCCTAGCCCAACAAGCCAAAGAATTGAAAAGCAGATGCTGAGTCTACCTCTATTTGTCTACCCGAGGAAAGGACACTGATCTGATATGGATTGTGTAACTGGACTTCCACACTAATCTTTTTGAATTTATTCCCTAACATTCTATTTTTTAATATTATACAGGTAAAGTAAGCAATCAAAAGTCAATGACTGTTTGCTAAACTTGCAGATGGGATGGGCACCATTTTTAAATGGGGAAGAATGGTGGAGAGGGAGGAGAAAAAGGGAGGGAAGGAGACGAGATTTTGGACAATGTAAAGCAAAAAGCTGATAAGGAATAATACATATGCACACTTACCCGAGCTCCCTTCTCCTTCATCAGTGGGGTCATTTGTGCTTGCCTGTTGGGACTGGCTTGACTCCAGTGGAGTTTCAAACAGCTCCTGGCTCACAGTAGGATTTGAGTTTCCTGCCGTGTTGCCCTCCTCCTTGCCTTTCCCAGGAAGGGTCTCTGCCTCGAGCTCCTGCGAAGTGTCCACGTTGAATGCAGGGTGCTGGTGTGGTCACTGCCAAGTATGGCAAGCAGTTTGTTGTAAAAACAACATGTCTGTGGGGCAGCACCAGATTTCCTGTTGCCCTCCCTCATCTTTTGGTATCCCTGGTGAAGTTCCTTTGTTTTCACACAGCACGGCTGCTCATGCCTATCGTGCCCCCATTGAAGTGTCCCCTCTGCAATCTGCAGGTTGATGTTGATATTTCTATGGCTGCTGCATAGCTGTGCTTGCACAGCCTCTTCTCCCCACAGTCCAAGTAGATCAAAGACTTCTTGCCTGCTCCAGGCAGAAGCACATCTAATAGCACTCAGTGTGCATGGAGTTGGCATGGTTTTAGGTACATAACAAAGGTGAGCAGGTAGGTGTGCTTACCCAGGTGGGCAATCAGGAAAAGGCATTTCAAAAACATGTGTGTGATTTTAAAACAGGGGAGGGGAGGGGTTGGAGTGGCTGTTTTTTGTGACTGCTGGGCAGTGGAGTTCAAAATTGTGACTGGAGCGGCCACTGTTGCAAGGACAGGGGTAACGTGGGATGGCTGCCGCAGGACTGTTTGGATCAATGCAAGTAATCAGTGTGTACCAGCTGTGTACCAGCTGTGTAGACCTAAGGAGGTAAGTCGTGGCTTTGTGTTACTTGGGGAGGTGCTCTTATTGCATCACCGTGATGTGGTGCTTACATTGGAGGGATACAAATTTTGGTGTAGACAAATGCACAACTAGGTTGACGCAAGTCTATGTAGATCGATCTAAATTTGTATTGCACACCAGGCCAAAGAAAAGACAGGATATGGCAAATTTTGTATAATATAAAAATGCCCAGATCATACCTAAATTTCAGAAATTATCTGGGATCCTTCCCAACCTTCTCAGGTTCTCCACCAACCACCCCCGCTCCCCCACAGAACATAACTGGGGATATACTATTGACATGACTTGGAGATTGGCTGCTGTACTTCTAAACCTCCTGCCTTTTAGAGATAAATGCATTATAAAATGGAAGTGACTTTGTTAGCATAACATAACGTGATCCTTAACTCACAAACCATAAGAATGTATTACAAAGGCTAAAACTCCATCCAAACATTACCCGACTTACTAGAGAAAGTATAAGAGTGTCAAAAATGTAGGCGAACTTGCAAAATGGTCCAGGTTGTGTACAACATCATGAACTTGCAACTCAAACAGCATGGTAAACAAGTTTATCTAACAGGGAAAACTTTGAAAGGTAACATTTCTCAATCGTTCAATGCAATATCAAATCCTCCCATCAATTCCTGCAAAGCTACGTTAAGCACTATCATTCACTTAATTGAGTACAGTATTTAGGCAGGATTTTTGCATGTAATATCCATAGCTGTTTTCAAATTAGTAAAAAAAAGACACTAATTTCTCATTATTCAAAATAAACCTTAAAAGCAACATTTTCAAAAAATTTCCAAATACAAATTTACAAGATGGACAATATGTGTAAAGGGACTTGATCGGATAGTGTAAATAGTAGAATAGTGAATCTCTCAAATGGCTATCAATAAACACTTAAGTGACAATAGTGTTTGTGCCCCTTCTGTGTTCTTTTCGGGTACGTCTACACTGCAATTAGACACCTGCAGCTGGACCGTGCCAGCTGACTCAGGCTCACAGGGCTTAGGCTAAGGGGCTGCTTAACTGCAGTGTAGACATTCAGGCTCAGGATGGAGCCTGACCTTGGGGACCCTCCTGTTTTTGGGTTCCTAGAGCCCGGGCTCCAGTCTACACTGCAATTAAACAGCCCCTTAGCCCAAGTCAGCGGGCATGGGCCAGCCACAGGTTTACAACTGGCATGCAGCCATACCCTCTCTGAATATCCTAGCAAATGTCTAGAGGAGAGAAGGAGGAATGTTTGTGTAAACAGCACATTTTGAACTCATTTGAGTATCTGCACTGTAAATTAGGGCCTAATCCTTCAATGGTAGGCCCCTACACATGTATGGAGCCCCATCTGGAAATACTATACCTGGATTTGGATCTGATATGAAGGATGGCACTGCAAATAGTACATTTCTCTACAACACCACGCTGGGACATGAGTTCATTGTCTCAGAGGAAAGAATGGAACTTATTGAATCATCAACACTGCTTCCTGAAGGCACTTTGTTTTCCTAAGTATCCCTTTACTAACCAGGACTGACTGTACTTAGTTTATATTTGACAAGATCATATTCCAGTGAGATATGGCTGCCGGGGCAGGACAGGCTTAATTTTTCCTGGCTGAATAACTTACATATGCTGTAATCTACATGAGTGCCACTGACTTTTAGAGGCTCACTTAGCCACTGAGCTGCTCCCCCATAGGCAGACACCCTGATATGGTACAACTGCCAAGATAAATAAAGTTTTAGGCTTTGCAAATATAATAGCAATCCTTTTCAAAATATTTAATTTCATTGGGCTTCTTGGGAGCACAGTGCAGTTATTAGAACCTCTGGTCATTTATTCATTTTACAATTGCTCTGAAGAGTAACCCTTGATCATATTTTGTAAAATCTGAATAAATACATCAAAAAGTTTTAACCAATATTAACTAAAGCAGCCTAATGGTATTCTGTTCTAAAAATGGTTTTGTATCAAACTGAAAATCTAATGCATGCTCTCCATGATGTGCTGATTCTGCAGGACTGACATTAGTGAAAATAATTAAATATGTATTTGTCACTAAAATAAGCAGATATGACTGAATATATGCAGATATGTGGCTGTTTTTACAGTCAGTTGTCACAGTAGAATGACACACTGATTTTTGTAACATTTCTTTGAATACCTTCCAGCTTGTCCACATCTTTCTAGTATTGAGGTGCCCCCAAATAACCTTAGTATTCCAGGTGCAGTGTCACCAGTCACGTGGAGAAGGGACTAATACCTTCCTTCTCCATGACATGCTGCCTTTGCGTATACAGCTTAAAATAGCATTAGCTATTTTGCTGCCATATCACATTTCAAGTGCATGGGTATGATTCTGCTCCCAGGAGAGTTTGGCAACTGACTTCAGTGGGCGTACCATCACGTCTTATATCTAATATGCTGACTCCTATCACTCCTATGTTTGTTTGATATTATTACTGGTGGTCAAGTTTCTTCCTTTCAATTTAAACATTTAGGTTGATGATTTCAGCCCTATGTGTCAGCCTGGCTTTGTCTCAGATACAGATTATTTAGAGTCAAATTGTGAATCCCTTATTTGCACTGGTGAGCAGTTACTCATATGAGAGTGGCAACACTGATTTCTGTCCCCCAGTAATTATTTCCAGTCCATATTTGTAACTTCAACTAACTACTTTGTTTTTCTCTGTCATCACTTCCTCTTGCATCACCTCATTTCACCATCATCGGCTGATTTAAATATACTGTGTGCCTCTTCTACATTTAATTAATGGACATGGATCTACCACTACTTCCTATGTCATCTCATTAGATGCCTCCTTCCTGAGCTCTCTGAGGACAAAAAAAAAGGGTGATGGTAAAATGAGACACAGTTTTCTGTCCATGTGCCAATGCTCATGTCTACACCAATTTGAATGCTATTTTTAAAAAAGAGATTTACAAAATTAGTAGGCAAGGAAATGCAGTAACTGTAATGTTTTGTTTTAGCAAAGCATGGTGTGGAAGTAGATGTTTTTCTCCCACAATGGTTTTAATGGTTTTACAGTAGTCTCTTGTGAAGTTATATTTGAAAATTTCAATAGAATTGGTCTGGTATGTCTTGTTCTTAAAAAAGCCAAGCTGTTTATTGCTCATGGTTCTGTTAACCTAGAGAAGTTCCCCCCTCCCCCCCTTAACATGTGCATAACTCCATCAAAGACCTAGTTGAACTTGGGCACTCCAGACTGCCGTGAGGGGATTCACACACTGATCTTTAAGCCTCTGGAGTGTGAACAAAATCCAGGCACTGCCCTGGCTTCGGGTAGGCACACTCGAAGTGCAAATTCTTTGTCTACACCCTCCCCCGCGAGCTGAGACCCCCATGCTCTTGACTTAATCTCATGAGAAACACATGCAACTCAATACAAAAATAATAACTCTTACACACATTTCCCTGCCTTAGTTTCCTCATCACTCTAGAACATTCTCTGCTGTGTCCAGGATCCTTCTGTTGAAGCTCATGTCTTGACTTCTGAACCATGGAGCCTCTTTCCTTAGGTCAGCTTGTGTTCTCTGAGCTTGGTTGGTTCTGCAGCGAAATCTAGTCCTCCTGCTTTGAAAGCATGCCTATCTCTTCACATCTCCTGCCCAAACTTCCCATGTCTCTCTCCAAGGCCTTCCCCTTAAGAGTCCTTTTAAAAACTCTTGCTTTGTTACATCTGTCCCTTTGTCTGGTTGGAGGATTTTCCACTCGTTCCATTTCTTCTTCCCTGCAGACAAGTTGGAGGAAGTAGCTTTTTCCAGCCTCATCAGCCAACCTGTCATTCAGGTGTTTCATAGGAACAACTTCATAATATGGACCAGAATTCATAATTTGCATAGACAGATCCCCCAAACTGTCACAAACTCTACCAGAGATTTTTATGTGTTCCCCCTATTCCATTGTGATGTTGAGCTAATGGATTTGCATAGCTGTCCTGGCTCCACTGCCTGTTGGGCCAGAAGTCACCACAAAGGAGGGAGAAGAATTTGCCTCACTGCATCTGAATGCATGTAGAAAATTTATAATTATAAGCCAAGTAGCAAGTTTCCCCCCGCACATATTTGGACTTGGGGGCAGGGGGAGGGGAGAGGGGTTGTTTAGTTAACATGCACTGAACGAAACCTGGACTTCTGGATTGCTACTGGGGATTAATATTTACTACTCAAAGCAGAGATTATTGAGTAAATTAAACGGAGTAGTTCTCTACAAAATAAGAGCAGCTGTTCAGCCCTCACAATCTCTACCAGACCATGTAGGCTCCATAGCAGTCTGACCAAGTTAGAGGAAATATGAACATGAACCAGAAGCGCCGAAGAAAATAAAAATCTCCAGCACAATGAGATTTAGAGCTGTATGCTGGGAGTTGAGATCTGTAAATACACAAACCAAGCCTTGGGCATCTCAGGTCCATCCATCCACCTAACACAGCCAACAGCAATTATTGCAACCTTAGTAATACTCCAGGTCTATAGACTGACCAACCTTAGGTCAAAACTACAATCAACTGTGTGTAAGAAACGTTAAACAAGAACAAAATATGCAGTGTGGGGGTGGGAGAGAAATGATATCTGTCACTGCTGTGGGGTGCTCTCATCGTTGTGCTTCTAGTGCTGATGGCTGGGTGGAACTGCTCATGGGGAAAGCCTGATAAGTTCTGGCTCTTAAAATTCTAACCTGGGGAAGCATTCAAGTTGAGTAGCATCAAAACAATCCCTCCCCACCCCCATTGAGGTTTACTGTTCCCAGAAGATAAGGGATACTCCCCTCATGGACTATAGAAAGGTTGGAGATAGGATGTTTAACAAGATTGTAATAGTAGCCTTTTTTCCCCCTAGGCATCAAAACAGCTTCCTTAAAGACAGATGGCAACCCACTCCCCGAAAGGGAAACCGCTGATAATCCGAAGCAACACCAGATCCAGGACACTGATCTAAATCATAGGTTGTAGCTCAGAGCACTCCTTATGCCTTTAGAACTTCAGTGAGCAATATCAGCTTGAAATTCAAAACAAAGAAGATAAAGTGTTATTCCCTCAAGATTCTGCTGTGTCACCATGGAGGCACACAATATAGTTCAGATATGAGTGGTTTTATGGGCAAAATACTCACTGTTTTAGACTCATTATGCCAGATGCTGATCTCAGTTACATCAGTTTTCTATAAGTGTAACTTCAGTAACAACTCCCTGACTTCAATAACAACTCCTGGTTCTCACTAGAGTAAGATCAGAATCACACAGTCATCTCCAACTACAGTATAACAGAATTCATGCCCCCTTTCCATTAAAAGATGCATTGTTTCTCCCCAAATCATGTGATTATGTGAGACTCTCAGTTTTTATTTTCCAAAAAGTAAATTTCTAACCCTCACAGAACCACCACCCTCTAGACCCCTAGCCATACCCCTTTGCTGTCTGCAGTGCTGGAAATCAGATTATGCAGGGTCCTAGCATGAGTAGGCTAAGACGCAGGGCTCCCTGTACCTTCTTGTTCACCACACCACATTATTTATCTTTGCAGTCACACTTGTGGTACTGTATTTCCAATATGCAAATACTAAGGTAACTAATTACAGAAAAGGTAAATGTCAGGACTTTAATGGTATTTCAGTATTCACGATTCAGACTGACATCTCACTTTTACAATATGCTAGTTTGTTTTACTGCTTTACTCCCTTTTCATTCTCCCTCTAAACTACAGTATAACAGCTAGAACATTTTGACACCTGCTGGTGTCTGTGTAAAATGAGTGCAATACTTAAATGTGAAAATAGGTACATCTAATGTTCAGTTGGAATGTAAGAGGCATCATGCTAGGGAGCAAGCTAAAATTGTTTCATTTCATAATTGTAAATTGCACCCCACATTGTCCCGGTATGTACTGAGTAGGAGGCAAGAGTTTGAGGACTAAAAATTTAAGAGCCTGATCCAAAGACTCAGAGATTTCAATGGGCTTAGGCCTCAGGAGAATCAGATAGGATCTGGCTAAACGAGAAAAGACACAATGATCAGTTGTTTAAGGAGAAACATTTCAGACGGGAGACTTTAGCCTTCATTCTGTTTCTCTTTCTTAAAGAAAACTGTTGATATCCCAAGTGCAGTCATGCATACCTTGCTGACAGACTGCTTGTTTATCACACATACAGTTCTAGCCAAGAAGAGGGTAAAATTACATTTTCCCACAATATCTTTTTTTCCCCAAGACAATTCAATGCAATGAAAGGCTGTGTCTTAACTAGAGTCATGGAGATTGAGACTATCTCATGCTTCATTATCTTTCAGTAATACCTAATAGGACTCTATGGAGATGCTGGAAACCGAATAGGCTTGGGCAACTGAGAAATTGCTATAACGGAGACAACAATGTTGAGTTTGTTTTCTTTTAAACAGGCATAAACCCAGTATTATTTTGAATAATGGCTCTTGGAGAGGGATATATAAACATTATTATGGGCATGCCTTGTTTATTATTGTTAATGACATATGATAATAAGAAATGGTGCTCTATCAGTCATAGCTATGATATACTGGAAATATTTAAATATAACACTGCCGCGTACTGTGAGGTTCAGAACTGGATGATACCAGACAGAAGTGATCTATTTGAGCAACATTCAGAACTTTCAGCCTTAAACTGGATATGTTAAAATTCATGCACCTTTGAGGAGATTCCCAGGTGCACAATTCAACATAATACCCTCTGCAGATCCTATGCTGTATTGCGGCTGATGTGGGATACTTAAAATTTGGTCAAAATCTTTGACTATTTCAGTCCCTTAAATCAAAGCTTTTTAAGAAAAGGAACAGAAATTAAAATGTACATCTCACATGTCTGGAAATGTTTATAATGGATTAGGAAACTTAAAATCAAGATTCATAAAACCTGCTCTTTCTATCTAACTACACAGGTTGTAAATGTTCCCACACAAGAGACTGACTCAGCAAAAACTTTCTAAAAACTATTATGTGATCTACCTGCCTATGAACTTTCCTCTTCTGTTCTCTTGCTGACAGTAATCCTGCCTGCAGAATTGAGCATGAATGACATAGCCTTGCATCACGAATGTCACAAGGAAAGAGGAGGAATCCTTCCACCCAGATCGTAGATGGGCAGTAAACTGCTCTACTGTTGCATTTCATCCAAATGACTGAAGTAGCCACCATATTCTGGCAAACACACCTTTGTAGGAGGTTTGACAGAAGGATATGTATAGTTGAGATCCCCTGAAGAACTGAGTGCTAAGATGTACAAGGGGCATGCACCCCCTGCAGACTCAATCAGAGAATCATAGAATATCAGGGTTGGAAGGGACCTCAGGAGGTCATCTAGTCCAACCCCCTGCTCAAAGCAGGACCGATCCCCGACTAAATCATCCCAGCCAGGGCTTTGTCAAGCCTGACCTTAAAAACTTCTAGGGAAGGAGATTCCACCACCTCTTTAGGTAACGCATTCTAGTGTTTCACCACCCTCCTAGTGAAAAAGTTTTTCCTAATATCCAACCTAAACCTCCCCCACTGCAACTTGAGACCATTACTCCTTGTTCTGTCATCTGCTACCACTGAGAACAGTCTAGAGTCATCCTCTTTGGAACCCCCTTTCAGATAGTTGAAAGCAGCTATCAAATCCTCCCTCATTCTTCTCTTCTGAAGACTAAACATCCCCAGTTCCCTCAGCCTCTCCTCCTAAGTCATGTGTTCCAGTCCCCTAATCATTTTTGTTGCCCTCCGCTGGACTCTTTCCAATTTTTCCACATCCTTCTTGTAGTGTGGGGCCCAAAACTGGACACAGTACTCCAGATGAGGCCTCACCAATGTCGAATAGAGGGGAACGATCACGTCCCTCGATCTGCTGGCATTGCCCCTACTTATACATCCCAAAATGCCATTGGCCTTCTTGGCAACAAGGGCACACTGTTGACTCATATCCAACTTCTCGTCCACTGTAACCCCTAGGTCCTTTTCTGCAGAACTGCTGCCGAGCCATTCGGTCCCTAGTCTGTAGCGGTGCATTGGATTCTTCCGTCCTAAGTGCAGGACTCTGCACTTGTCCTTGTTGAACCTCATCAGATTTCCTTTGGCCCAATCCTCCAATTTGTCTAGGTCCCTCTGTATCCTATCCCTACCCTCCAGCGTATCTACCACTCCTACCAGTTTAGTGTCATACTGTCCTTCCTTCTCTTGTACAGTAAGGTGAAAGAGTTCTTTTGCAGAGGGTCTCTACACCTGTGGAGTAGGGAGTCAAGATTTGCCCCACACAACTGGAACAAAACAGTTGTAAAATGGAAATTCTTCTTGATGAGAAATGGATCCTCTTACACCCCCTTTACACCAAAATCAAGCCATGTTAAATAACATTACTTTTGATCTCCAGGTATGCAATGAAAAGGAACAGAACGAGGAGTAATGGTCTCAAGTTGCAGTGGGGGAGGTTTAGGTTGGATATTAGGAAAAACTTTTTCACTAGTAGGGTGGTGAAACACTTGAATGCGTTACCTAGGGAGGTGGTGGAATCTCCTTCCTTAGAAGCTTTTAAGGTCAGGCTTGACAAAGCCCTGGCTGAGATGATTTAGTGGGGGTTGGACTAGATGACCTCCTGAGGTCCCTTCCAGCCCTGATATTCTATGATTCTATGATCTCAGGCTGATAGAATCCTTGTCCAGGGGGCCAGGATTCACACTGACACACTTTAGCATTTACTGTTTGGCTATGAGGGCCCCTTCTGTCTCCCAATCTTGGGAGCTTCTAGCACCGCTCTTTCTGTAGGCTTCCATACTCCCTATTATCCTCCTTTAACCTATTTAATTTTGACAAGGTCCCTGTTTCCAAGTTCTTACCTTACTCACTCATGGAGAGGTATTAACTGGGCCTATTCAAAAATATTACTGTTATGATTATTGGATGTGACCAAATAGCTTGAGCAAATCAAAGCCTACTGAAAATTTAAAGCACGTATATATATTCAGAGAAATGCAGTCCTTTCAAGAGATTTGGTTCTCTGACTTTATTCTGAACCCATGATGTGTGATTGTGTTCAAAATTTAGATTACTTTTTCTCTGTCCATACGCCTTTCTACACTTGTTTGCTTTACATATACCAGTATATAATCCAAAATTAACAATTATAAAAAAAACTTAGAAAATCAAATTTAAATCATTATTTGACCTTTCATTGATTTTGAAGTCCGTAAGCTAATAAGTAGTTACATAACAGTTAAATTAATGTCACTTTGTACTTTAAAGAGACAAAACTGCTTACCTAAATTGTTCATGTGAAAGACTGTACTGTGTTTAAATCAGTGATTCTCCTAGATCAGTGGTCACCAACCCACTGACCGCGATCGACTGCTTGATCCTGGGGACTCTCCCAGTTGATTGCAATCTCCGGTGGTGTAGCGGGGCTGCTGCTAAGGCCAGCTCCCTGCCTTCTGCAGTCCCACGCCACTTCCAGAAGCGGCCAGCACGCCCCTGTGGCCGTGGGGTGGGGTGGGGTCTCTGCATGCTGCTCCTGCCTGCAAGCACTGCCCCTGCAGCTCCCATTGGCTAGGAATGGGGAACTGTGGCCAATGGAAGCTTTGGGGCCGTGCCTGCAGAGAGGGGCAAGCGTGCAGATCCATGTGCCCCACGCCCCCTCTCAGGGGCTGCAGAGGTATGTTGGCCCTTTCTGGGAGTGGCGCGGGGCCGGGGTAGGCAGGGATGTTGTGGTACAGAAGAGAGTGCGGGGTGCTGGCTCTGGGAGGGGGAGTCAGGGCTGGGGTAGGGAGTTGGGGTGCAGGGTATGGGGTGCTGGCTCCAGGAGGGGGCTCAGGGCTAGGGGTTGGGGTGCGGCCTCCCGCTGGGTGGCACTTACTACGGGCAGCTCCCAGGCGGCGCTGCAGCCTTCTCCTGCACCCAAACACCCTCCCAGAGCTTGCACCCCTGACCCCCTCCTGCACCAAGCCCCTACCCCAGCCCTGCCCCTCCTCCCAAGCCAGCACCCCAAACCCCTGCCCCAGCCCTGACCCTCCCCCCAAGCCAGCACCCCAACCCCCCTGCC
This sequence comes from Chelonia mydas, assembly GCF_015237465.2. Taxonomy (NCBI): domain Eukaryota; kingdom Metazoa; phylum Chordata; order Testudines; family Cheloniidae; genus Chelonia; species Chelonia mydas. Next base: position 55,249,858 of record NC_057850.1, on the reverse strand, counting down.
CCAGCCCTGACCCTCCTCCCAGAGACAGCACCCCATACCCCCTCCTGCACCCCAAGCCCCTGCCAAAGCCCTGACCCCGCCTCAGAGTCAGCACCCTGTACCCGCTTCTGCACCACAAACCCCTGCCCCAGCTCTGACCCCCCTCCCAGAGCCAGCACCCTGCCCCTCCCTGCACCCCAATCCCCTGCCCCAGGCTCAGCCCAGAGCCTCCTCCGACACTGCGAACCCCTTGGCCCCATCCCAGCGCCGCACCCCTTCCCGAACCCCAACCCCATCACAGCCCAGTGAAAGTGAGTGAGGGTGAGGAAGAGTAAGCGACAGAGAGAGGGGGGATGGAATGAGCGGGGCAAGGCTTTGGGGAAGGGGTGGGGTAGATCCTGGGTTGCCCTTAAATTCAAAAAGTGATCTTAGACATAAAAAGGTTGGAGACCACTGTCCTAGATACACGCCTTTACTGCAACATTTGAAATCATTGGGAGCACTTCCAGGATGTGACCATATACTGATCTTAGAAAAATACACACACAAGTAGGGTAGAAATAGGGATAGTGCATCCTGTATTATATATAAACGTAAACTAGAAAGGTTTTGTCAAAACAAAACTGCTCATTATAATCATGAGGATGTACTGTAGTTTGAGATGTAATAATGAATTTCTTTGCTTTGGCTCAGGCTGCAAAAAAAAAAGTTAAGTTCCAAGACTATAAGAATAAAGCATGCTGAGACAAAAAAATAAACTCATTTTAAAATAAAATTTCAGAAGATCATGAAATGTGTGGTTTCCCATGTATTGTCTCAGCACATATATCCCAGAAATTGTTCTGAGCTTATGGTCTGGAAATGAGTGTAGTTGCAGGTACTGGAAGGCACATACAACTATGGAGCCAGGATGCTAAGCTGCCTTAATTCCAGTGGTTGGTGACTTTTGGTAAGGAAAGAGGGAATAGGTTGCTGGTAAGAAAAGGTCAGAGGATGAGGGCGCTGGGAGATTGTGGGAAGGCACTGAAGAACTCGTGGCCTTCAACTGCAGGGTTACAACACACTACAGATACCTTGAATGGGAAGCTCACTTGAGGTCTGCCTTACTCCCTGAACAATGTTAGCTAACTCATGTGATTTCAACCATATCCCATAAATGAGGGAGGAGGGTTTTTTGTCTTGATAGCGGGACAAGTTAGCAGGAAAATTGAGCTATAATTTGTGTTAACCTGCGAGTGAAGACAAGCCCTAGAACAGAGGTCCCCAAACTGTGGGGCATGGAGGAACATTCGGGGGGGTGCGGCTGAGGCTTGGCCCCGCGCCTGCCATGACCCCAGCCTCAGCCTCTTTACCCCTGTCTGTGTCACAGCCTTCCGGAGCCGAGGCTCTGCTCCCGGCTCTGCCAGGAGGGAAGCGAGGGGGAGGGGAAGGGCGGACAGGAGTAAGGTGGGGCATGAGGTTAAAATTTTTGGGACCTCTGCCCTAGAAAGATAATCGAAGAGCTGTAACTCTTGACTAAGGAGGAATATGACAGAGGTCTACAAAATCATTAATAGTAAGGAGAAAGTGAACAGGGAAGTATTATTTACCACTTCACATAACACAAGAACTAGGGGGTCACCCGATGAAATTAACAGGCAGCAGGTTTAAAACAAACAAAAGGAAGTACTTCACACAACACACAGTCAACCTACGGAACCTGTGTCAGGGGGACGTTGTGAAGGCCAAATGTATGACTGGATTCACAAAGAATAAGTTCATGGAGAATAGGTACATCAATGACTTTTAGCCTAGATGGGCAGGGACATGACCCTAGGCTCCAAGTGTCCCTAAACCTCCAACTGAAGTCTTTAAAATATGATTTGAGGACTTCAATAGCTCAGACATAGGTGAGAGGTTTTTTTTGCAGGAGTGGGTGGGTGAGATTCTGTGGCCTGCGTTGTGCAGGAGGTCAGACTAGATGATCGTAATGGTCCCTTCTGACCTTAGTATCTATGAATCTACGAACTGCCAGAAACTGGGATTGAAAGACAGGGGGTGGATCACATGAAATTGCTTTGTTCTGTACATTCCCTCTGAATCATCTGGCACTGGCCGCTGTCAGAGACAGGATACTGGGCTAGATGGACCACTGATCTGACCGAGTATGGCTGTAATGTTCTTATTGGACAGGTAAGAGACCAGATAATATTCTGAAAATACATATTAACACTAGATAAAAATCTGTTACCCACCTTTTTGCATCTGTTGTTCTTCACGATGTGCTGCTCATGTTCATTCCATTCTAGGTGTGCATGCGCCCACCTGCGTGGCTGTCGGAGATTTTTGCCTTAGCGGTATCCGATAGGATCGGCTGTGGTGCCCCCTTGAGTGCCACGCTCATGCTAGGGACATAAATAATGTGTAAAAACAATAACCGTGTATCTGATTAAAATTCTATCGGTTACACGGTTAAACGTTTAACCGGGGAACTAGGAATGTGGGGCAGCGGAGGTGTTGCAGCACTTCAACGTTTTACGCGGAGCTCCGCTGCTGGCCCCACACCCGGGATCCTGGCTGCCAACCCGCGCCCAAGGTCCTGGCTGCCAGGACCTCTGGTGCACCAGGATGCATGGCACAGGCAGCAGCAGACAACCAGGTGCACGGGGTTGGCAGCCAGGACCCCGGCAGAATTTAATCGTTAACAGAAAAGCTTAATGCTTATCGGTTACCCGGTTAAACTTTTACATCCCTAGCTCATGTGTCAGTATATCTGGCGCTGTTGGCTCTACGCCCTCTCAGTTCCTTCTTGCCGGTAACTCCGATAGAGGACAGGGGAGCAGGTAACGGAATGGACATGAGCAACACATCTTAAAGAACAGTTACAAAAAGGTAGGTAAGTGGTTTTTCTCCTTCGAGTGCTTGCTCATGTCGATTCCATTCTAGGTGACTCACAAGCAGTGTCCATGGAGGTGAGCTCAGAGTTCATCGTCAGGCAGCTTGCAGCACTGCTCTGTCAAAGCCAGTGTCGTCTTGAGTTTGCTGGGTAAGTGCATAATGAGACATGAACGTGTGGACAGACGACAAGCTAGTGGTCCTACAGATCTCTTGGATTGGCACCTGGCCCAGCAAGGCCGCTGACAACACTTGTGCCCTAGTCGAGAGTGCCATCATGATTGCTGGCGAAGGAACTTTTGCCAGCTCACAGCAGATGCAGGCCGTGGTCCAGGACGAAATCCTTTGAGCAGACATTGGGCGACTTTTCATTCTGTCTGCCACAAACAACTGCGTTGACTTATGGAACGGCTTCGTTCTATCTATGTAGAAGGCCTACTTCTGACGTTCAGGGAGTGCAGCCTGCGTTCCTCATCTGACATATGGGGCTTTGGAAAGCAGATGAGTAAGTATATGTCCTGTCCTGTGTCGTATGAAACTGGGAAACTATTTTAGGCAGAAACGCCGGGTGCAGTCGCACCTGGATCTTATCCTTGTAGAAGACCATATAGGGTGGTTCTGAACCACCCTGATCTCAGACACCCTGCGGGCCGACGTTATTGCAACCAGGAATGAAACCTTCCAGGAGAGAGGAGGAAGCCAAAGGCTCGAAGGGAGGCCCCAGGAGCCTCGACAGCACGAGATTCAGGTCCCAGGGAAGGACGGGATCCCGGACGCGTGGGTAGAGATGTTCCAGGCCTTTCAAAAACCGGCCCATAATGTCGTGAGCAAAGATCGACCTGACTTGGAACAGAAAGTGGAAAGCTGAGATAGCGTCCAGGTGGACCTTGATCAATGTCAGGGACAAACCTTGGAGTTTGAGATGCCGCAGATAGTCTAGGATCTCCTGCAACGAGGCCCGGACATGCCGTTCCGAGGCCCAGCCATGAATCTTTTCCACTTGGCGAGGCAAGTCGTGCTGGTGGAGGGGTGTTCTGCTACCCAACAAGACCTGCTGAACCCAGGCCGAGTGTTCCCATTCGTCCGCATTCAGCCATGCAGTAGCCATGCGGTCATGTGCAGTGCCGCCAAGTTTGGGTGCGGCCACGTGGCCCAACAACTGCAGCAGATGAGAGCGGTGGTGAGCGGGTGGTTCTTCACATGGGAGATCAGGTCCGACATGACTTGAAAACGCGCTACTGGAAGGAACTGCCCCAATGAACTGTATTCGTTGCATTGGCCTTCAGGTGGATTTTTTCTTGTTTATTTACAGGCCAAGGTTGCAGCAGGTGGAATGCACCAAATCGAGGCTCCTCTGCACTTGTTCCCGAGATCTGTCCTTGATAAGCCAGTTGTCGAGATATGGGAAGACCTGGACCCCCTGCCATCTCAGGTAAGCAGCCACTGGCGCCATACATTTTGTGAACACCCTTTGGGCCGATGAGAGGCCAAAGGGCCGTGCCGTGAATTGAAAATGGCATCTGTCCACTATGAAACAGAGGAAACGTCTGTGACCTTGGAATATGGAAATAAGCGTCCTTCAAGTCGAGGGCGGCGTACTAGTCTCTCCGATCCAGGGAAAGCATGATGGAGGCCAGGGAGACCACGTGAAACTTCAACTTCCTGAGAGACTTGTTGAGGTGATGCAGGTCCAGAATGGGTCTAAGGCCCCCTTTTGCTTTTGGGATTAGGAAGTACTAGGAATAGAACCCCTTTCCTTTCATGTCCCGAGGGACCTCCTCCTCCACCCACCCCCCCAAGCGCAGGAAGTTTCTGACCTCTTGAACGAGGAATTCCTTGTGAGAAGGGTCCCTGAAGAGGGATGGGGGTGGGAGCTAGGAGGGAGGTGCAGCCAAGAATTGCAGGGTATAGCCCCGAGATACTATGTCCAGCACTCAGCGGTCTGAGGTGACCTGCAACCAGGCCGAATGGTAGGGACAAAGATGTTTGAGGAAAGAACAAGGTGGATCTGGGGAGCTGACTGGGGCGTTGCTCTCGAGCACACCTTTAAAATGAGCACTTCTGGCCCCCAGGATACTTTGCCGGGCTGGGCTGTGCGGGTGAGTGGGAGGAGGAAGGGTGGCAACAGCTCAAGTTCATGTCTCTATCCTTTCTCCTTGCAGACCCCTGATAAGACTGCCAAGGCCTTGGTGGTGGGGGCGGCTGGAACTGTTTCCTTGCAGACTGAGGCAAATGCATACCCAGCAAGTGAAGGGTGGCCCAAATGTCCTTTAACACAATGGTCTCCAAACTTTTTGGCTTGCGCACCCCCAGGGCAAAGACCGGAAGACCTGCCACAGACGCGCCGCCGATGGAACAGGACCGGAAGATCTGCCGCAGACGCGCCACCAGAGGGGAACACCAGCTGTGGACGTGCAGAGCTGCTACCAAAGAAAAAAACGGTGGAGTGCCGTCCAGCGGTGCTCCTGCTGCCGTGCACCCCCTGGGATGATCTTGCGCACCCCAGTTTGGAGACCACTGCTTTAACACATGGAGCCTCGCATCTGTTTACTCCGCAAAGAGACCTTTCCCATCGAATGGGAGATCCTGGATTGAGGTCTGCATTTCTTGGGATAGGCCAGTGGTCTGAAGCCAGGAGTCCCATAAGTTAAAACTGTACCTGCCCAAGAGGCCTGGTGGTTCACCACCTGGAATTGCAGGCTGGCTGTTGAATAAATTTTCCTCTTGAAAAGGTCCAGTCTTTTGGCCTCTTTATTTCTGGGAACTGAACTGGTGTGTCCCTGCTTGTCCTTTTTGTTGGCTGCAGAGACGACCAGTGAGCCCAGAGGTGGGTGCGTATATAGGTACTCAAATCCTTGGGCCAGGATTAAGTACTTCTTTTTGGCCCTTTTGGAGGTGGGAGGGATGGATGATGGGGTTTGCCAGAGGGCAATTTTCAGGACTCTGTCATGCACTGGTAGTGTCACACCGGCAGGGGTAGAGACCGAGAGCACACTGAACAAGGTGTCTGCTTGCTCAGCCATCTCCTCCACCTCTAAGCCCAAGTTCTTGGCCACCCGTCGAAGCAGGGCCTGGTGTTCCTTAAAATCGTCCAGCAGTCTGGCCCTTGTGGGTCCCCTGTCCACCTTGTCCGGGGACAAGACGATGATTGTACAGGTGGGGAGGCCACGGGACATTATCCCCCGTGGGGTTTTGGGTACTGTCTCCGCTACCCCAACCTCCGAGCGCATTTCATGCACCGATCCTGGTGCTGTCAACTGTTGCTCTGAGGTGGTGGCACATAAGCAGTGCGAGGCGGGCATCGGCATCACCGGCATGCCCCATGCACTCCAATACGGCCACTGGCCGTGCTGCCAAGGTGGAGTGGCCTCTGGTGCCCAGTTGTGCCAGTGGAGTCTCGCCAGTGCCGGGGGAACTGGTATCGCAGTGCTCCCATGGGGCAGGCTACAGAGATCTGCACCAAGAGGACACTGGCGGCAGGGCAAACAGTGCCTGTAGTATGGTGACTGGCGCCTCCCCCTAGGTGATCCGTGTCAAGATGGCGGGGACCGTGAACGCACTGCCGGTGACCAAGGGCGAGTCCCAGAGGATCTGGGCTGCGACGCTGGAGATCTGCGGCACAGAGATGGAGAGCGCTATCTTGGCTCAGGGGGATCAGCGGCCCTCCATTGTCCTCTGGGGGGTCTTGGAGGCTGGCTTGCCCTCGTAGGGAGCCTTTGCTGCGTCCTGTGGCACACGCGGTGCCGACAGCATGGGCAGAGGCCTCTGCTCTCTTGGCGCCAGGGGGAGCTTGGGAAGGTGTCGATGTTGCCACAAATTTGGGTCCCTTACTACTCCTGGGAGTCGGTGGTGGATCCTTTAAGGAGCTATGGGCCCTGACTGGGGAGGCACGTCCACATGGCTCCGGAGTGGCCAGGCTGCCTGAACTGGGTCTTTTGCCCCATGCCCCATAGCCTTTTTTGCCTGGCGCTGGGGAGCCGTGCTTCTTAGTTTTCTTTTTGGGCACCGGCAACGGGGAGTGGTGCTGGGGGTGCACTGGGCACCGAGGCTGAGGTACCAGGGATCGAGTCTGGCTGGGATGGCTCAGAAGCCAGTCGGAGGGCAGCCTCTATGAGGAGAGCCCACAAACAAATAGCATGCTCTTTCTGAGTCCTGAGTCGAAAGGTTTTACAAACACAACACTTGTGATTCACATGTGATTCCCTCAAGCACTTGAGGCAGCTGCCGTGGGGAGCACTCACAGGCATAGGCCTGTTACAGTCCGTGCAGGGCTTAAACCCCAGAGACCGAGGCATGCCCAGTCTGGGGTGAAGTCCCCAATGGGACTCTGACTTCTAACTACACTTAACAACTACTTACCACTAACTACTACGAACAACTATTTACACGGCCCTAAGGCTCAGTGTCAGAAGAGATGAAACTGCTAGCCCTTGCTATACAAGCAAAGGTGTTCCAATTAACCACCACGGCGGTAAGAAGGAACTGAGAGGGCGTGGCGCCTGATACTCCGACGCATGAACGCAGCACTCGGGGGGGGTGTGTGTGTGTGTGCCACCGCTGACCCTACGGATACCGCTAAGGCAAAAATCTCCAACGACTGTGGACATGGAATTGACATGAACGAGCACTCGAAGAAGAACTGAAGTTCTTTTTTGGTCTACATGTTTTGAAATTGTTTTTATTTTTATCAATTACTTTTTAAATAACCGTTGAAGGACACCTAATATATGGTAAACATTCCAGTGCTTCTTGTTATCCCCTCTCCACCAAATGGCCAACGAATATGTGCTGTGAATGGGCAGATCTACAGGTGGGAAACTGGGGTGGAGCAATTTCTGTGATACTTTGAGTACAGGGACTAACACATTTGTGTAAGGGTCAGGCACAATCTAGCCCTCTGTTTTTTACTTAGTTCTTAGTTCAGGCAAAGCTGTCATTGACGTCCCAAGATTCAGTAATGATTTCAGGATTTGGCCTGTAATGAACATGGCATAGAAATAACTCTGAAAATTCAGTTGTATTATGTTCTCTAAAGACAGAGTAAGACTTACTCTAACTTCAAACTTAAGGGAGATGCTCAGACACAGCATACTCCTATAAAATCTTGACACTGACACTTCAATAATGAAAGGTTTTATAGGAAGCACTATTTGTTACCAAATGATAATACAATAAAAACAAAACCCTCTTGAACAATAAGTGCTCTTCATTGCCTACACACAACTATGGTTTCTGAGTAAGTGATTAAATTAAAAATGGGATGAACTTTTTAATTTAACAAAGAACCCTTTTCTTTAAAAAATATAAAAAGGAAAATATCCCCCAAACAAAACAAAACAAAACAAAACCAATCAAAATTTTACCTGGTTGGTAGAAACTTGGTGAAAGTTCTCTGGCAACTGCTCGTGCAATATCACTTTCCTGGCGAGCAGCCTGAGCAGCCTGATCCGCAGCATCAGCTTTAGCTCTTGCATGTGCAGTTCTATACAGAGCAGAAAAGGGTTTATATGCACAGATGCCGTTTCATTAGTTGCATTAATACACCCGAGAGCAAAGTATTATTGTCTCTGGAAAAGAAATGATGAAGTATAGCCAGAAAATTATGCCTGTTGATTGTGAATAACTGCAAAAGAGCAAACCTTCATACAAGTTATCATGACCCATGTAGTCTACACAAAATAATATTGGGACAATTATTGGTCTGCTTTAATCAGTCTGGTTTGGAAGTGAATGGAAAATATCTTTGTTTGATGCTTTGGGGGATTTTTCTTCAGTCTGCTGAGCTGAAATTTGTATAAAGATGGTTTTAATGAAGTACAGTCAGTAGGAAATATGGCCCAGCCTTAAAAGGTGGCATCATGCGAAGACAAAGCTGATCAGTTGCAAGGTTTTCTTGCCAGTGAACTCAAACAAGCAAATTTGTATTCATTTATTAAGAAAGATGGCAATACAAGCAAATACAATATAATGATTGCATACATTTACTTTTGATGAAAATATCATGCAAATTTATAAATAGATGCCAGTTTAAGCCTTGGTGTTGCAAAGTTTAGAGATCTAAAATAAACTGTTCCTAATAGATGCTAAAGGGCTTTTTACAGTACACCCACGTTCTTGACTTTGCAAAATTAAAAAAATGTAACTGGCTTTGACAGAGGACATAACTGATCATACAGGTACAAAAGTACCATAATGGAAAAGAGATCGAGAAAAAATCATTAATGCAGTCAGAGAACCCTGATAAAACTTCCCCCAACATTTCAGCAACCACAAACAGCTTTACAAACCAAAATTATTAGAACTAGAAAAATATCCACCTCCAAGTACATGGGATGTCATCCAGATTATACCAACTATAATTGTACAGAATGTAATTTTCTTTTATATAACTCCTTTTACATTTAAGATATCTTGAAGTGCTTTGCAAAATAATGAATTATATTCAGCTAGTGTAATCACTATGTAGGCCGGGGTGGCCACATGCAGCTCTTCAGAAGTTAATATGCAGCGACTCCGGGGCTGGAGCTACAGGCACCAACTTTCCAATGTGCTGGGAGGTGCTCCCTGCTCAACCCCTAGCTCTGCCACAGGCCCTGCCCCGACTCCACCCCTTCTCATGCCCTCCCCTGAGCCTGCCATGCCCTTGCTTCTCCCCCCCACCCCCAGACTCCTGTATGCCACAAAACAGCTGATTGGGAGGTGCGGGGAGGGAGGGGGAGGCGCTGAGAGCAGGGTAGGGGAGCTAATGGGGGGCTGTTGACGAATTACCGTGGCTCTTTGGCAATGTACATCGGTAAATTCTGGCTCCTTCTCAGGCTCAGGTTGGCCACCCCTGATGTAGGCAAATGAAGACAACATCCTGAACTCAACCTCCCCCCTCCCGCCGGTAACCGAAGAGTTTAGTAGTGCCCATGATAAAAAATAACGTTGCTTATTTACTACAAAAATGTAATTATAGTATAAATAAATAAACAAGCTAGATAAATGAGTAACTATGGTATTTTTGTGTCTAATATGGCAATATGTATGAATAAAAAAACCTTCTGAAAAGAATTAAAGACACTACCACTGTTGGTATGGAAGTTCATAGAAACTAGTGGCATCGATTTTAAGACCACGGTGACCATTATGATCATCTACTTTGACCTTCTGTGTAACGCCATTCATAGACATTCACTTGGCAATTCCTGTATCAAGCCTGTTATTTCTAGATCAGCTAGAGTGTATTCTTTAGAAAGACACCCACATTTGATTTAAAAACTTGAAGTGATGGAATATCTAACACATCCCTAGGTAAATTGTTCTAATTGTTAATTATCCTCACTGTTAAAAATGTGTGGCTTATATATAGTCTGGTTTCTAGATGCTGGATCTTGCTCATGCCTTTGCCTATTAGTACAGGGCTCTTTAGTCTATCAGAAAGCTGTCTTTTTAAACATCTGAGGCCAAAATGTTTCCTAAAACGCAATCATTAAAGAGGATTAATTAAGCTATTCCAGTGGCAGTCGAACTACAGTCCTCTTGTACAATAAATATAGATCTATAGAAATGAGCATATATTATATACTCTGTGACTGTTCCTAGACCTGAGGCCCCCTAAATATCTACAGTTTGCATATTGGGGAAGTCAAGGAAATCACAGAAATGTAGGGCTGGAAGGAACTTCAAAGGCCATCTAGTCTAGCCCCCTGCACTGAGACAGGACCTGAGAATCCCTGACAGGTGTTTGTCTAACCTGTTCTTAAAACCTCACAATGATAGAGATTCTACAACCTCCCTTGGAAGCCTATTCCAGTGTTTAACTATCCTTATAGTTAGAAAGTTTTTCCTAATATATAAAGTAAATCTCTGTTGCTGCAGTTGACATGGAGAACAACTGATCATCATTCTCTTTATAATGTCAATAGTTCAGTTTTACTGTACTTGCTTTTATTACAAATTATATCTGGATTTAAATCAAAGGGTTTCAGTTTGAAAGCAGCCTTGGCTTTCTAAACTGTGGGTGCAACTAATGCCATTAGATGTATTCTTGCTTTTTTGATTCACTAGGGTAGTTAAATATCTAAATGACATCAGTTACACCCACAGAACTGTGGGCACAAAATCAGAGCCTTTTCAAAATCAGTCCCATTGGTACAATCCTACAGATGTCCATCTGCTTATACCTGAAAAGTGACTTAAACGAGGTGTACTGTGGGCTGAAAAGCTTAAGCAACATTAATTGGCATTCTGCACTAATCCTAAATGTGCTTTACGTGTAGTGCCATATGTCTTCCATGCATCAGCTATTAGGGATCCAAAGCATACAGTATAACATTTATCTCAATTTAAATTCCATTTAAACTCTCCATTGTCTTATTTCTCCACAATATCCTCCTGTATGTTTACAGTACCTGCTAGTTGAGTGTCATCTGTAAATGTGATCAATGTACAATTTACTGTACTTCTCCAGCACATTATTAAAGATACTGATCTCAAAACAAACCTTTCTAGTAATCAGCTTTCTCCCCAGTATAAGGCAAACCATTAATTATTCTGTTTTCCATCTATCAGAAATTTTTGAATAAACACTATAATATTCTTAGTAACCAGATAGCACAGGGGTGGGCAACATTTTTGGCTTAAGAGCCACATTGGGGTTCTGAACCTGTATGGAGGGCTGCTGCCCGGTAAGAGCTCACAGCCCCGCCGCCCAGAGTGCTGGCGACACGGCAAGCTGAGGCTGCGGGGGAAGGGGACAGGGGCTAGCCTCCCCAGCCAGGAGCTCAAGGGCCGGGCAGGACGGTCCCGTGCGCCGGATGTAGCCCGGGGACTGTAGTTTGCCACCTCTGATCTCGTATATCTGACTTAATCAGTTCTTAATGAACCTGTGCTCTTTATCAATCATGTGGCTCCTCCTAATTGCTTTCAAGCTGTTTCTTGATTCTCCTAAATAATGAGTAACATCACTTTCTTGAAGGTTATTATTCTCTTTCTAATTACAATCTTTGGAAAAACAAATGCCAAGCTTAGAGCTCAGAGTTCTGTGTGGTCAATAACAGTAGGGCCTGCTCTCACTAATTTCCTCTTTTCACGGAAGAACCTTTTTAACTTTTGCTTTTTCCCTTTTACCCATTTAGTGCCCAATGCTGCAAAGCTCTGTGTAAACAAAACTCCCGTAGAAATCAACAGTACATCCACAAATTGCAAGGTGTGAAGGTCATGATGAATGACGAAATGAAATGTTAAGGGAATCAATCACTTACATTTTATTTTTACATATTTTTCTGACGTTACAACACACTTAAGCTATTCTACAGAGGTTGTCATACTAACCTCATTACCATAGTATCTGAGTACCTTCCAATAGAGCATTAAGTGACGTGATTAACATCTATCATGCATGATTTGTTCTCTCCCCAGTGGGAAAAATGTGCAGGCAGAGCAGTGTTTTGTTATGGTAGGATTTTTTTTTTTTTTTTTTTAAAAAGCATATTCTGCTATATGGAGTTACCAAAGGGTTGATGGCTCCATGCCCAGGTAGACCGAATAACTTTAATCCAGACAGGAGGTGACAAAGGTGTGTATAACTGATGACCGAACACTGTCTGACAAGATGAGAGAGACTCTCCTAAGCAACTGGAAATGAAAGAAAGTATTACTCATGGAGTCTTATATGTAAGAGCTTTGCATCAGTGAGGAAGTTCAATATTTTTTCAAAATGTTATCAAAATGATCATTGAAATTTATCATTTGAGAACTTGTTTTTGTATTTCAAAAAACAATTGTAAAACAAAAAAATTGGCAATTCGGGGGGGCGGGGGGGAGGGGAATACTCCCTTCCCCCAGCTTTTAGTTAGAAAACCTTCAACTAGATCTGCCCATGGATGGATTCATTCAGACAAATCACTTAAGAAAAGTACCTAAGAAGGGTCCATACCTCCCATCTCCTCTATGGTGGAATCTGGTCCACTAGAATAATCCATTTAACTTTTAGGGCATAAAAGTCTGCAGTGTTACACATGCCTGAGAAGTGAACTATTCTCATATGATGTTACAGTCAAATAGACAGTGTACATGTTGTATATTTGTGCTCCCTTCACCTGAGGCTGATTATTAGAACAAATTAAATTTTACACTAATAACTTGACCAGTTAGAGCACATTTCAGATGCCAAGGATTTAGGTCAATTGTGTGAAAAATAAATCTGCATTATTTGTGTAATGTGCAAATATACAAGGGTGGATTGATTTAATCACCAATTTTGATAATGATTTAAAGAAGAAAACTTTGATTTAAATAATTGATTTTAATTGCATTTGTACTTTAGTTATTAGGGTTGATTTTCACTGGTTGGTAACCATTAAAACATGTTGATTTGCAACTAAATATAGCTTTTATTAAATTTGGTGCTTCTTTATTCTTATACATCTTTATTTAAGCAATTATATGGCATAACAGTCTGATTTTTAAAAATGTTTTACTATGTAAGAAAATGGTGTATGATGCATTTCTTATTATATTTTTTTATTTGTGATTTATGTCAGGCTTTATTTGGATAGAAATGCAATTAAACTAAATACAGAAAACCAGCATTTTTTAATTAAATAAAACTTAAGTATGCTGGATACAAGCTTTCTTCTTTTATCAAAATTTTTATTTTTTGCATTTAAAACTAACTTATTTATTAAATAAAGGAAGCATTATCTATAGTTAGTGAATTGTTTCTGGTCACTGTGTCCTTTAAGATTTTAGAACTAGCAGAGCTCACTCTTCACACCTAGTTTTTATTCACAGATTGGAAGAGGAAAACAAGCTTTTCTGCTTTTTCAACTCCAAATTGGTTTCTTAACTTTGATTTAGCTAGCTGAATAAAGTGAAGTGAAGAAAATATTCTCTCTGCACGGGCAGATGAGGCTACTGCTGGCAAAATCTGGTTTAGCACTTCAACATGCTCCCGTTCCAGGTGCTTAGCCAGTGATTTCCACCAGTTCAGTGGTTTGACTTAAACTTGATAGCAAATAAGTACTGCATAATTATTATTTTTTTGCGATTCATTTAAATGATTAATAGATTATAAACAGCTTTGGTCTTAACATAGGATGTCCATTTCAAATAAATAAATTGTAACTGGTTTATTAAAAAAACCAAAAACCTGTATTTAATTTAAATCAAAATAATCGGATTTTAAAAAAACTAATTTTTAATTTTTTTTAAATTGATTTTTATCCACCTGAAATATATCAGAAATATTTTGCTATTTTTATTAGTTTTGTAGTATGAGATGTCTAAATGCAGTATTCAAAAATACTGTTAAGAGTATGTCGTGGATTTTTAACAGGAGACTTTGATACTCATCATGGTCTCATTTGATTACACTTCTGATATAATTGAATAGTCTGAATTCCATAGATGTACACGATGTAAGCAAAAATATCAATATAAAAAGGCTTACTTTAAAGAAAAAACTACAGTTGGATTACATGAGGCATCATGCTCATTTGCCACCTTTCGCTTCACATAGCTATGGAACGTAAATATATTCCAGCACTGGTCGTTGCTCAGAATAAAAATAGCATGCAATGAAATCCTAATAGCAAATGTTGATAGATAGGACACACTGCAAAACAACACAGCACATGAGCTGAGATAGTTGTGGGGTGGATGTTAAGGAATAGAGTGTACAATAGAGGCAGACCCATTGTGAGACCCAAAACAACCCACTGTGAGACATAATTAGAGAATTTATAGGACTAATATTGATGTTCAGAGCCCTGGAAAGGAAAGAGTAGCTAACATTTGTTTAAATAATGGACACATTGACATTATGAATTCATATTATTCAAAAGGCTAAAATCTATAGAGATCTTAGTCCCGCTGAAGTCTTTTCAAAAGTTCTTCAGTATCACTCTGTTTCAAATCTTAAGGACTTCAACAGATTTTTTTTTTTTTTAAAGAAATCATCTTTTTGCAGTTCATGTCCCTTATTGAGTTGTCTTAAATTCCACACTAAATTGATTGTGAATTACTCTGAATTTAACCTTTCCTTTTCTGCGCTCATTCATGTTCCTTAATCAGGTACAAAATGCCTAGAAAGAGGTTAATAAACCCCCCCCCCCATTTGTTTTTCTGTACTTTACAGTTACCATATCAGTTTTTTTAGTTCAAACGTATCTTACTCAATACATCTAGTGAGAGCAATGCTTGAAATGTGCAAGTCAATTTGGTAAGTTAGATACTAGTAGTATTTGAACAGCTGAGGTTTGAGTCTCTCAAAGGTAGCAAAGGGTCTGAGCTCTCCCGTGGGGGTAGGTCCTCAGGTGCAGGGGTGACAGACTGCACATGGCATACACCCAGGCACAGATGAATCAAGCTGCTCACATTATGATATGTTAAAGATCATGAGACTGAACACTGGAAACAAGCAAAAATAATAGGCTTTGATGGCGCTTTCATTTGCAAATATCTAAATTTACCCTGATAGAATACAGGAAACTGGCATTTGGGTATAATGCCAGAATGTTTCAGACACAAAGCAGGTGAAGTTAACTACACCAAAAACTAGCTAACATGAAACAAATGCAAAAATTGGATTTGTGACAAATTCAGTTGGCTGTTCTAAATTGAACCTACATTGTTGTATGCAGTGTTGTTGTAGCCCTGACGGTCACAGGATATGAGAGAAACAAGGTGGGTGAAATAATATCTTTTATTGGACCAACTTATGTTAGTGAGAGATGCACGGAAGTTTTCCTCAGATCAGCTGTGAAGGTGTGAAGTTTGAAAGCTTGTTTTGTTTAAGCCAGCTTTAAGGGGGCTTTGTTTTGCTAGTGATGCAAACCCGCCCCAATGGGAAAATGGAGCTGTCCCTGTCTATGCTGTAATACAATCACTGCTAAATTAGTAGGAGAGTTTTATTTATTGCAGATTGCATTGTATTTTATTATTTTTGCAATGTATTTGACATCGGTGCTAGTGAAGACATCAGCGTTGGATCTTTTCCTTGGCACCATCTTCTCCACTAGTCTTAAGTATCACCTGTCTGCTTGATAGGGCGTTGGCTTGTCCACTAGCAGGATTCTGAAACTCGTGTCCTTGGGGGTCTAACACAACCTTCATGGACTGTTTCAGAAGAACCAATTTCAGCCTTGTGACGTGAATGCTTCTAGCAGAGAACAACGAGTTGCTTGGAATATGTGATTTCCACAGAAGTAATACCTACTGTGTGCCGCCTTTAGGGGGGATTAGTCCATTGCTGGATAGTCAGGGCTTGAAGCTCCCAGGTTTCAAGTCTGCCATACTAAAGAGCCCTGTAAGGGGAGGTCTGACCGGAAGAGTTCAGTCCAGAGATGACAGATTAGTTAACAGTGGTTGAATGTAGGAGATTGAAAGTAGTTCTAGAGACTTTGGAAGGTTTTGAAGTTCAGCCTGAAACTAAGAGCTAAGAACTAGTGTGTTGGATGCTTGTCAGGTTCTGTCTGACTGCCACAGACTGTAAAAGGGAACTGAGGAAGGGTTGCCCTGCCCTTTATGTCCTCATGTGAGAGTAGGAGGCAGCACAGGGCACACTGATATTAAAAAATAACACCACCTCAGGTGTGCCTCATGTGCACACCTTCAGTGGGATCCACAATGCTGCATATGCAATGAAGAACTGGCACCTATTTGGCATTCACTGGTGGTGCAAAAAGAGTATAATTTATTGTAGTTTGGCATTTTGCAAGGACCAAATTCAGCTCCTCCTGCAAGGAAATAAAGCACCTGAGGAAAGGTGATCTGTGCTTGTGTACACCAGGGCTGAATTTAGCCCTGTTGGAGCCAACACAGGGTAATTAAATTAGGTAGGTCTTAGGTCTTTATCTAATATCCTCCTGATAATTTCTTTTCCTCTTCTGCCACATCACATGTGAATTATACATCACTTTATGCATCTAACTCAAACTTTTAAAATGTCAAGAACTCGCAGTTAGCCACTTCAATAAGTGGTCTGATTTTCAGAAGTGCTGAGCATCCACAGCTTTCTTTTGAGTAAGTATGAAAATCAGACTGCTTATTTGGGTGTCTCAATATGGAATATTATTGGGTGCCTTAATATGGAATATGGTGCTCAATTTTAAGCACCCAGGTTTGAATAATCTGGCCCTTTTAATGCTAACACAGTACATGTTGTCCTACTTCGCTCCTTACACTGGCATGCCGGTCATTCTCAGTTTAAGAATTTATCCTGGAGACTTCTGTGGAAGTTACACCCACTTTCTCCTGATGGTCTTTGGATGAAATTGACCCAATAACTCTACAAAGGACACTTGTCTGTATCACTTGGTAATGTTCAGAGCTAATGCTATCTCTCTACTCTCTACAGCTATTTCTGGTCATTTCAGCTCTAATGAATGATTCTAGTTATATATTAAGTGACTGGGTCTGTAATTTATTGTAATAAGATGCAATAGGACTATTCCACTCTCTCCACATCCTTTACTCCAATGATGCATATTAATTTATATACTACTTACCAAAGATGCTGTTTTGATCAATCCCCCTGCTTGCTTGCTCGCTCTCTGTTGTTACAATATCTTTTGGAAGAAAGGCATCCTGTTTCCTAGCTGTAATTTTGGTTTCTGTACTTTCCAGGATGAAAGGTTACAGGTCAGACAAGCAGTGCTACTAATCACAGCAGAAAATATCCATGAAAGGCCTACCACTTTTTCTCTCTGATTCCTTATATGACATTGCCATAGTATGTGTGCAAGTGGAACAAAGCACATATTGTTTAAGCAAGTTTCCAGAACAATGGTATTGCCTCTTAACAGTGGTAGACTTATGTCAGAGAACAAAAGTTTTAAGGGGCAAGGAGCCAAACAGGTTAATAGGAAATATTATATGCTTTCAGCAATTAAGATCCAAAAGCAGCTAGTCTACAACATGACAAGGCATAGAAAATAAGACAAGTATAACCAAACTGGGAGTGTCTATGAAGTGGTGTAGCCAAAATAAAGAAAATTAAAATTACGGGTGGGGAAAAAACTCTTTTCTTACAATTTCAGCCACAGGTGCTGGAACTAGGGGTGTGGGCGGGTGTGTGTGTGTGATGCTGCATCACCTGGCTTGAAGTGGTTCCCATTATATATAGGGTTTGCAGTTTTGTTCAATTACTCTCAGCACCCCCATTATTCAGATTGTTCCAGAACCCCTGATTTCACTAGGCAGGAAAGAAGGAATGTAACTAGAAGTTGTCTAAGTCTTTTCACTTGTGAATTGCAAAGTAGAGGAAGGTATAATGTGGTCTTACACAGGAGATAGTTCCTGGAACTAATTTCAAGCAAAATGCAAAGTGACAAGTAGGTTCTTCCATCAGTGAATGTTGTAGAGATTTTTGATCAAAATTTCCAGGTAGAAGATCACCTTTTTTGTGTATTTCTAAAAAGGTGGAGAGTATTTCCACCTCAAGAGAGAACTCAAAGAGGATAGCATTCTTGTGAGGGAATTTGAGCATTCTTCTATGAACAACAAGGTGTAAAAAGGGTGAACTCTTAACAGGTTAAGATGCTTTGTCTCAAAGTGTTGACTCATCTAGGAAGTCATCCAGGTGTAGTACTTACTGAGACTCTTCACAGATACATTGTCAAAACTTTGAAGACCCTAAAGACCACTGCACATCTTAATGAGGGGATTTTGTGTTGACCATGGAGCACAATCTTGAACTACAAGTACCTCTGATGGCAGTGTGGAGGTAAGAATACAAATCTATTGAGGAAGGTCCTTAATTGATGGAAATTGTGAACAATCAAATTGTGAATGGGAACCATCTCTAGGACACAACCTCATTTAGCCATTTTAGGTCTGTTCCCCATCCTGGCCATATGGAGTGAGCAAAGAAAGATTTCTCACTGGCTCTGCTATTGCTCCTTGCCCTACTGACTCCAGTGAAAGCACCTTTCCTCCATCCTCATTTGTCCAGCCCACCCTATGCCTTTTGTAGAAATGATGAGGTCCATGGCCTCACTCCAGGAAGTTGATCTCCAGTTTGCCCTGCCTGACAATGTTCAGTGTATGCTCCTCTCCATTTAAGGTGTCTGACTTTGGCAGTGATTCCAGCCTAGGGCTGTCGTAATGTTCAGGGAGTGCAAAGTCTGTGCATATGACTGTCCCTGATGGTGGGCCAGAGATGTACACGGGTCCAGTTGGAAGCCAGAGGAGCAGGGGAACTTGTTTTCATCAAGATATGCTTACCACTACTAGATTAAAACTATATTTGAAACTGCACATTTAAATTTGGGAGAGCAGCCATTCTACTAGCAGGCACCAATGGTTTGTTTGTCTGTTTCTTTCTATATGATTGGCCAACAAAGTAGTAGTAAAGCTTCATGGCAGCAGGTTAATATATAGGATGACAAACAAAACTGCATTTCAAAGATACAGTATTTTCTTATGTAAGCAATAAAGAACACCCACAGACATGAAAGACGTTAAATTGCTCTGAATGTATTTCTTTTAATATCAAACTTGTCTGCTTTAACACTCCTGAGGAATTGAGCCAGATTTGAAAACTGTCAGGAAAAATTATATCAGCCAAGTCACAAAATCTATTTGTCTCCCCTTTACCACAACGTAGGATCATTTAAAAAAACCTGAAATATTACTTGATAGTGTCCTCCCGTTTGTGTGCGCACGTGTGTGTAATGGCCAAGACAAACTTTTGCATGAGCAGCTTGAGAGAGGTAACGTTTATACTCTGATCCTATGTGGGGAATCTTCTTCTTACAGTTTTTTGTTACATCAGTCTTATAAGGGATAAATTTGTACATGGTCCCCAGAGGCAACAGAAATGGGCATTGTTAAAAAAATAAATTAGAAAGTCTTTACAAAACATAAGAACCCTCCAGATACAAATACTATGTCACATGTGGGCAGCTTAACTGGTTAACTTATTTTCTTCTCTGGCTGCCATTCTGCTTGAGTGATTTCCTCCCCTCCACCCAGGTCTTCAAGTTCCCAACTATATCCATACACCAACGGAGTACATTTTATCCCTTCCAAAGGGCTGAACAGTAAAAATATCTCAGACCTGGAGTTGAAGGCAAGTAAGTCGGCAAAGCCCAGTTAAGGAACATATGTGCCTTTCTAAAGCTGGATATTCCTACAATTCCAGAGCAGTACATTCAGTGTTCTTTATCTTTTCTAGAACATGAAGGATTCAAAGGACTTCCTGCTCCAGTATTTCATCTTGTTGCTGGACCAGGTATTCAGCTCTCCATCGAGTATGTGGGGAAGAAGACCAGGAGTTAACTATCCTGGTGTTAGCATTTTTCAGATAAGGGAAGAGAGGTAATGATGAGGCTGAGTCAGAACACTGTTTTCAAGCTCTGTGGAAAGACTGTTGCACTGATTTTTTCTTTGACACTGTTGTCTACTGGCATTAAACAACTTGAGACTTTTGACAATATTTCCTTACTGAGCAAGAGTAACTAGTTGCCTATCCGGCTCTTGTGCAGGCATAGCAAATACTGGAAAGCACCCAAAGAGCAGGAAAACAGGAGTAAAGGGGACAGACTGACCTTCACCATTCCAAACCGTGGAAGCTATAGAGCAGCAAAACATAGCCCAGATTCCAAGACTGCAAACACAGGGTTTCAGTCTGTGGATCTGGAAGTTGGAATTCTTTGAAGATTCACACTTCAAAAACACATGGATAGGGTCAGATCTTGACCTGCCACTTGCAGGCATGTAGGACACAATAGGTATCTGCTGTACAGGTGAACAAGTCACAGAAAGGCTATATGGGAAGGTTGTGGGCCTAATGAGCTTTGGTGCATGTTTCTGCAGGGGTTCAATATTCTCCACCATACAGGTTGTTTATGATGGGCATTGAGCAGAGATGTGGCAGAGTTCACAGACACCCTGACAGTCCTTTGTCAGCTCTTGTGGCTGTGGAGCTATGCCACACACTTTGTCAGGAAATTCCTTCATGTGCTCTGCAGCCAATAGCTAGCCCCAAAAGATTTAAGCATTTTAGTAATTCAAGGTGACTTATTCTAACCTCACAGCACACAGAGATCCCCTTCTTACTTGAAAGAACACCAGTAATAATCCTAAAATTGGCTCTATCTGAAATACATTTGTATTTGTGCTAAAAGATGAATGTCTTAATATATCATCTGAAATATTGTTTACTTGAGAGATTATCTTTGACGGTATTTAGCAAAATGTCGTATCACAAATATGGGTCAAGAACACGTAATGGGAAGACTGCCTAGGGCAGCATAATATTAGAGACATCACAATGTTGTATGTATACAGGGTTGAAAAAGTTTAGTATGCTACTAGACAGTAGTCAAGATCTCCCTCAATATTTTCACAGCAGCTAATTTTTAATGCTTCCAAATGTTGAATCATAGAATATCAGGGTTGGAAGGGACCTCAGGAGGTCATCAGGTCCAACCCCCTGCTTAAAGCAGGGCCAATCCCCAACTACATCATCCCAGTCAGGGCTTGTCAAGCCTGAGCTTAAAAACCTCTAAGGAAGGAGATTCCACCACCTCCCTAGGTAACACATTCCAGTGCTTCACCACCCTCCTAGTGAAAAAGTTTTTTCCACTATCCAACCTAAACCTCCCCCACTGCAACTTGAGACCATTACTCCTTGTTCTATCATCTGGTACCACTAAGCCCTAGTTTACATTACGGGTTTAGGTCGAATTTAGCCGCGTTAGGTCGATTTTAAAATGAATGCGTCTACACAACCAACCCTGTTCCGTCGACCTAAGGGCTCTTAAAATCTACTTCTGTACTCCTCCCCAGTGAGTGGAGTAGCGCTAAAATCGACCTTGCTGGGTCAAATTTGGGGTAGTGCAGATGCAATTTGATGGTATTGGCCTCCAGGAGCTATCCCAGAGTGCTGCACCGTGACTGCTCTGGACAGCACTTTGAACTCCGATGCACTAGCCAGGTACACAGGAAAAGCCCTGGGAAATTTTGGATTTCATTTCCTGTTTGGTCAGCGTGGCGAGCTCAGCAGCACAGGTGACCATGCAGTCCCCCCAGAATTGCAAACGAGCTCCAGCATGGAGCAAAAGGGAGATACTGGACCTGATTGCTGTATGGGGAGAAGAATCTGTGCAGGCTGAACTCCGATCAAAAAGAAGAAATGCTAATATATATGCTGTGACGGGGCAAGGCCAGATGGCTATAGAAAAGTAGTGGGAGATAGATATATTAGCTCCAGGCTAAACAAATCCCTGGTACCAGGATAAGTGAAATGGCAGCTGCTCCAGGTCAATTAAGACACCTGAGACTAATTAAGAACTTTCCAGAAGGCAGGGAGAAGGCTAGGTTGATTGGGACACCTGAAGCCAATCAGGGGCTGGCTGAAACTAGTTAAAAGCCTCCCAGTCAGTTAGGTGGGTGTGCATATCAGGAGCTGTGGGAGGAAGTTGCGCTGTGGGAGAGGCTGAGTAGTACACACCATATCAGGCACGAGGAAGGAGGCCCTGAGGTAAGGGTGAAGTGGACCTTGAGGAAGTGAGGGCTGCTGTGGGGGAAGTAGCCCAGGAAATTGTACATGTAATGTTTTTAAAAGGTCAGCTACCATAGCTGATACTATTAGGGTCCCTGGGCTGGAGCCCGGAGTAGAGGGTGGGCCCGGGCTCCCCCACCCCTCACCTTTGTCCCCTGATTAACCACTGAGACTGGGAGACAACAGAGACTATGCAAGAAAGGATAATTTCTCCTCACTTCCCTCGCTGGCTTATGATGAAAATGGTTCAGTAGACTGTGACCCTTGTCTCTAGAGAGAGAAGGGTTACGTGGAGGGTCACAGTGAGCCCCGGAGGTTAGCGAAATCCGCCAGGAAATGCGGGACCCACGGAGGCAAGGACAGAGCTTTATCACAATGCCAAAATTGCACAGGGCATGGTGGAGAGAGGCTGCAACAGGGACACACAGCAGTGCCGCGTGACAGTTAAGGAGCTCAGGCAAGCCTACCAAAAGGCAAAGGAGGCAAATGGTTGCTCAAGGGTCAGAGCCCCATACATGCTGCTTCTATGATCAGCTGCATGGCATTCTAGGGGGGGACCCTTCCACTACCCCACCACTGTCCATGGACACCTGCAAGGGGGGAGTCTCATGCAACAGAGAGGAGGATTTTGTGGATGAGGAAGAGGAGAAGGAGCAGGAGGAGAATGTGCAGCAGGCAAGCGGTGAATCCATTCTTCCCGGCAGCCAGGACCTTTTCATCACCCTGGAGACAATACCCTCCCAAGGTGGGATCCCCGACCCTGAAGGCAGAGAAGGCAGCTCTGGTGAGTGCACATTTGTAACTACAGTACAGGGTTTAAAAGCAATAGTGTTTAATGTTTGATTTGCCCTGAAGACTTGGGATGCGTTCGCGGCCAGTACAACTACTGGAAAAATCTGTCAACATGTCTGGGGATGGAGCAGGAATCCTCCAGGGACATCTCCATGAAGCTCTCCTGGAGGTACTCTGAAAGCCTTTGCAGAAGGTTTCTAGGGAGTGCTGCCTTATTTCGTCCTCCACGGTAGGACACTTTACCACGCCAAGCCAGTAGCAAGTAGTCTGGAATCATTGCAGTACAAAGCATGGCAGCGAATGGTCCTGGATTTTGGTTGCATTCAAGCAACATTCGGTCTTTATCTTTCTGTGTTAGCCTCAGGAGAGTGATATCATTCAAGGTCACCTGGTTGAAATAGGGGAATTTTTGTAAGGGAACAGTAAAAGGACCCCGTTCATGTTGGGTTGTTTGCGCTTGGCTAAAAGGGATCATTCCGGAGAATAGCTATGCGGCGGGGGGAGGGGTGAAGGGATCATCCCAGAGAAGAGCCAGGCGGTGAGGTGAGAGGAGATGTATGCTGCACATCCACCCGAAAACCGCAGCCCCTCCTTTTAAATGTGAAACCCAACCGGCATTGCTTGCTATGGGAAAGGATGGCGCTGCAGTTTGAAACCATTCCCACATGTTATGAAGGCAGAAGAAGCCAACCTCGCGTACCAAAAGGCTTACCATGGTTGCCTGGAAACTGAATTCTGTTGCCCAGACTTGCGTGATGTCACATACCGGCAGGCGCTCAATATAAAAGGCAAAATGCAACCTTGTACCTAAAGCACGTGTGCTGTCTGCTGTGAATTGCTTGATTCACTCTGAAAGAGTCTCCCTTTTGTTCTCAGAAATGTATCATCTTAAATTTTACTCTCCCTTTTTATCTCCCCCCAGGTGCAAATGTTTCTATGCTCCCCCATCATCTCCGTCCCTGAGGTTATCGCAGATTGGAAGGTGAAAAAAAAAAAAAACACACTCGCGATGACATGTTTTCTGAGTTCATGCAGTCCTCCCGCACTGATAGGGCACAGCTTAATGCATGGAGGCATTCAGTGGCAGAGGCCAGGAAAGCATTAAGTGAGCACGAAGAGCAGAGGCAGGAGGCAATGCTGAGCCTAATGAGGGAGCAAACAGACATGATGAAGCGTCTGTTGAAGCTGCAGGAAAGCCAACAAGAACACAGACCTTCGCTGCATCCATTGTATAACCGCCTGCCTTCCTCCTCAAGTTCCATATCCTCCTCACTCAGATGCCCAAGAACGTGGAGGCGGGAGGCTCCGGGCACCCAGCCACTCCATTCCAAAGGATGGCCAAAGCAACAGAAGGCTGTCATTCAAACGGTTTTGATTTGTAGTGTGGCAACAATAAGCAATGTGGCCTTGTCCTTCACTCCTCCCGCACCCCACCCCACCCAGGCTACCTTGTCCATTATTTCATTTTTTTTTTAAATTAATATAGAAAGAATGCATGTTTTCAAAACAATATAGTTACTTTATTTCGAAGGGGGGAGGGTGGTTGGCTTACAGGGAATTAAAATCAACAAAGGGGGAGGGTTTGCATCAAGGAGAAACACACACAGCTGTCATACCGCAGCCTGGCCAGTCATGAAACTGGTTTTCAAAGCTTCTCTGATGTGCAGCGCACCTAGCTGTGCTCTTCTAATCGCCCTGGTGTCTGGCTGCTCAAAATCAGCCACCAGGCGATTGCCTCAACCTCCCACCCCACCATAAACGTCTCCCCCTTACTCTCACAGATATTATGGAGCACACAGCAAGCAGCAATAACAATGGGAATGTTGGTTGCGCTGAGGTCTAACCTAGTCAGCACACAGCGCCAGTGAGCTTTTAAATGTCCAAAGGCACATTCTACCACCATTCTGCACTTGCTCAGCCTATAGTTGAACTGCTCCTTACTATTGTCCAGGCTGCCTGTGTACGGCTTCATGAGCCACGGGAGCAAGGGGTAGGCTGGGTCCCCAAGGATAACTATTGGCATTTCAACATCCCCAACGGTAATTTTCTGGTCTGGGAAGTAAGCCCCTTCTTGCAACTGCTCGAACAGCCCTGAGTTCCTAAAGATGCGAGCGTCATGCACCTTTCCCGGCCATCCCACATTGATGTCGGTGAAATGTCCCTTGTGATCCACCAGTGCTTGCAGCACCATTGAGAAGTACCCCTTGCAGTTTACATACTGGTTGTCAAGGTGGTCCAGTGCCAAGATAGGGATATGTGTTCCATCTATCGCCCCACCACACTTAGGGAACCCCATTGCAGCAAAGCCACCCAGTAAGACCTGCACATTTCCTAGAGTCACTACCCTTGATAGCAGAACGTCAGTCACTACTCTTGATAGCCAAGTAGCATTGGCTACTTGGATCACAGGAGTCCCCACAGTAGACTTGCCCACTCCAAATTGATTCCCGACTGACCGGTAGCAGTAAGGTGTTGCAAGCTTCCACTCGCTTCTCAACAGTCAGGGCAGCTCTCATCTTGGTATTCCTGTGCTTCAGGGCGGGGGAAAGCAACTCACAAAGTTCAAGGAAAGTGGCCTTATGCATGCAAAAGTTTTGCAGCCACTGTGAATCATCCCATACCTGCAACACTAAGCGGTCCCACCAGTCTGTGCTTGTTTGCCGGGCCCAGAATTGGCATTCCACTATATCAACCAGTCCCACTGCCACCATGATGTCCCAATTGCCACAGCCCGTGCTTTCAGGAACGTCTGTGTCCATGTCCTCATCACATTCGTCTTTGTGCTGACGTCTCTTAGCCTAGTCCTGCACATACTCCAGGATAATGTGTGAGGTGTTTACAATGCTCACAATAGCAGCGATGAGATGAGCGGGCTCCATGCTTGCCATCATATGGTGTCTGCACGGGTAACCCAGGAAAAAAGGCGCAAAACAATTGTCTGCCATTGCTTTCGTGGAGGGAGGGATGGGAGACTGATGACATGTACCCAAAACCATCCTCGACAATGTTTTTGACCCATCAGGCATTGGGAGTTTAACCCAGAATTCCAATGGACAGTAGAGACTGCGGGATAGCTACCCACAGTGCACCTCTCTGAAAGTCGATGCTAGCCACGGTACTGAGGACACACTCCACCGACTTAATGCGCTTAGTGGGGACATACGCAATAGACTGTATAAAATCGATTTCTAAAAATCGACTTCTATAAAATCCACCTAATTTCTTAGTGTAGATATACATGAGGCCTCACCAATGCCGAATAGAGGGGAATGATCACATCCCTCGATCTGCTGGCAATGCTCCTACTTATACAGCCCAAAATGCCATTAGCCTTCTTGGCAACAAGGGCACACTGTTGACTCATATCCAACTTCTCATCCACCGTAACCCCTAGGTCTTTTTCTGCAGAACTGCTGCCTAGCCACTTGGTCCCTCATCTGTAGCAGTGCATGGGATTCTTCCTTCCTAAGTGCAGGGACTCTCCACTTGTCCTTGTTGAACCTCATCAGACTTCTTTTGGCCCAATCCTCCAATTTGTCTAGGTCCCTCTGTATCCTATCCCTACCCTCCAGCGTATCTACCACTCCTCCCACTTTAGTGTCATCTGCAAACTTGCTGAGGATGCAATCCATGCCATCCTCCAGATCATTAATGAAGATATTGAAGAATACCGGCCCCAGGACCGACCCTTGGGGCACTCCGCTTGATACCGGCTGCCAACTAGACACGGAGCCACTGATCACTACCCGTTGAGCCCGACGATCTAGCCAGCTTTCTACCCTCCTTATAGTCCATTCATCCAGCCCATACTACTTTAACTTGCTGGCAAAAATACTGTGGGAGACCGTATCAAAAGCTTTGCTAAAGTCAAGGAATAACACATCCACTGCTTTCCCGTCATCCACAGAGCAAGTTATCTCATCATAGAAGGCAATTAGGTTAGTCAGGCATGCCTTGCTCTTGGTGAATCCATGCTGACTGTTCCGGATCACTTTCCTCTCCTCGAAGTGCTTCAAAATGGATTCCTTGAGGACCTGCTCCATGATTTTTCCAGGGACTGAGGTGAGGCTGACTGGCCTGTAGTTCCCCGGATCCTGCTTCTTCCCTTTTTTTAAAAGATGGGCACAACACATTAGCCTTTTTCCAGTCATCCAGGACCTTGCCCGATCGCCATGAGTTTTCAAAGATAATGGCCAATGGCTCTGCAATCACACCCGCCAACTCCTTTAGCACCCTCAGATGCAGCACATCCGGCCCCATGGACTTGTGCTCATCCAGCTTTTCTAAATAGTCCTGAATCACTTATTTTTCCACAGAGGGCTGGTCACTTCCTCCCCATGCCGTGCTGCCCAGTGCAGTACTCTGGGAGCTGACCTTGTTTGTGAATTACAGATCTAAATGCTGTAGGAGGCCTTGAGGAACACTGGAGCTTTGTAATACTCTCCAGTGGACTTGCAGTCCATAAAGCAGATAATGGACTATATGCTGACAAAAGTTATTCTGTGGCAGATATGATCTTGCTCTAATATTGTTCCTGAGGTGTAAACGAAGAGTATCCAGATTCTTCAGAAAAAATGGGAAAAGAAACTCTTCAAAGAAAATTTAAAAAAAAACTTGCCCCCATATACATTGACGCTTGCATAAAATAGGAAATACATAAAGCCATTAATCTGTCATCTAGCAATACAGCTTTAAACAGTTTTTATTGCATCCTTGTGCACTATGGGTGTTAGCATTCTGTGGTATGTGTAACGCAGGTCAATAAAATGAAGAGTCTGTTATACACATGCTTTATGGCTGTAATCACATAGGTTGTGTTGCAATACTGTGACCTTATGGTATGCGCCGGTGGTCTGTGCAAGGCCCTGTGTATCACATAAACTCCATATAAAGTTTTACCTTCTGTAGAAATCTCTACAACATACCTAGAAGAAGTACGTCCCATGATAAACTACACAGTCCCCATTTTGGGATGCTTCTAGTATTATGTGATATAACAACAATGGTAAAGTAGGGCTTGGTCCACACTTAAAATGTAGGTTGACATAGCTACGGTGCACAGAAGTCTCAAAGAGCCACATCCCTGATGCTATGCTGACCTATACCTCACTGTAGATGCAGCTAGGTCAAGAGAATAATGCTTCTGTTGAACTACCTACTGTTGTGTTCCTACATCATCATCATGATGTTCCCATTATGCCTCTGGCGTTTAGGGCAGCGACGCAGCTCCTCCACTCCTGTCTGTTCTGGCAAGTCTGTCAATGGTTCCCTGAACCACTGAAAGACTCTACAACAAGAGAAAAACTCTTCCTTTGCTGTAGGTTGTGTCTACACTATGGGGTTTTACTGGGATAGATACGGCACTGTAGTTATGTTGTAGACATGGCCTAAGAGTAATTTACAGCACAGGGAAACAGAAATGCTGACTGATGATAGTGGTCTATAGTTTAAACAGGAATTTCAGAACTTTTCAACCCTAAACCCTGTAAGTATTATTGAAGTTTGAGATTTTTTTAAAAAAATTATATTAATCATATTCTTAACTGTGCTGTCCTAACAGAATATGGTTGCATTAAAAGGGAATGAAACTGTTGAAGTGGGGTGTTACTATTACTAATACAAAAATCTTGTTTTCACTGTATTAGCTAACAAACAACAAATCACTTAATTGATAAATTAATCAAGGGACTGCTAACTTTTTCACGTATATATTACTGGTTCTTATCTTACATTCTTCTAAAAGACAACAGATGATCAAATCAAATCGATCTGCTGTACCCAGACAAGAATAAACTATCTCAAAAAATTTCCACTTAACAGTTAAAGGATTTAAAATTAAATTTATTTTAATGAGTGCACAAACCGATTTATATACACAATGGAATTAGGACCATCTTGTATACATTCACTTCATCTCGGTGTTATAAGTCCCATTCAATAACTAAGTAGTAAAACAATATTAACCCATTTTAGAAAAATATAATAAAGATCATGCTTTGCTTGCAGCTATTCAGATGATGTGGAAAACCAGGTTATGGCTGATGAGATGGAAAGAGTGATCACCATAGCAACAATCTACCACTTAACAATGAAGGGGGAAGGGCAGATCATCCTTTCCTAATTGCTCATGTAAACAACTTAGTTCAAAATCCTCAAGTGTCAACTTCTTTATTTAATACTCTTTCACCTGAGGAAGACATTTAATGAAAAATGCACATGGTACTCCTAATACTAACGGGACATATGTTGATCTTATCCACAATGGAACCCATTTCATGGCAACAGATCCAGTACTTAGAGAAAAATTATAATTTTCATTAAACACACACACTTGTATTTTTGAATAGTTGAACTTCCCCCCCAGGAAAGCTAGTCTGACTTAGGGCTCCTCCACACTTAAAACGCTGCAGTGGTGCAGTTGCAGCAGTGCAGTGAACACTCTACACACGCCAACGGCCGGGGTTCTCCCATCGCCACAGGTAATCCACTGCCTCGAGAGGTGGCGGCTAGGTGGATGGGAGAATTCTCCCGTGCTGTCTACACTGAGGATAAGTCAGTTTAACTGCATCGCTCAGGGGTGTGCTTTTTTCACACCCCAGTGGGACACAGTTATATCGACCTAATTTCCTAAGCTTTGTCTGTACTGGCACTTCATCAGCAAAACTTCTGTCGTTCAAGGGTGTTAAAAAAACACCCCCCTGAATGACAAAAGTTTTAGCAACGAAGAGCGCCGGTGTGAACAGCGCTTTGTCGGCAGGAGCACTCTTCTGCCGACAAAGCCGCTGTCGCTCGTGGGGGGTGGAAGTTTTTTCTCGTCAGGAAAACTCTCTCCTGCCAACAAACAGCAGCTACATTGCATGCCTTTTAGCGGCAAGGCAGTGTAGCCATAGCCCTAGTGTAGGCCAGGCCTGAGAGAGAGAAAAAATTGCTCTGGTCAGGTAGAAAAAGCACTGCTGGTTTAATTAACAATGTACAACTTATTCATTTTCAAGTTTCTAATACAGTGGCTCTCAAACTTTTGTACTGCTGACCCCTTTCACACAGCAAGTATCTGAGTGAGACCCCCCCCTTATAAATATATAAAAAAGCGTTTTTAATTTAACGCCATTATAAATGCTGGAGGTGAAGTGGGGTTTGGGGTGAAGGCTAACAGCTTGCAACCCCCCACAATAATAATGTGAACCCCCTGAAGGGTCACGATCCCGTTTGAGAACAGCTGGTCTAATATATGTGTTTATTGCTATTGAAAACTGTATGCTTAAGAAGTTCCAGCTTATATCACACAGCTTTTGTTGTACACAAAGTTATTTTAAAATCTTTAAAACAAAAGGAATATAGATTCCTTTTTTTTTCTAGTGACAGCTATGTATACGCCCTCACAACAGTAATTGTCTGACATTACCCTGATTACTTTTAAAAGTTCTGATTAGGAAACTGATTTTCTCTAAACTCTTGCAAGTTAGTTTGTATCTTAAACATTTACTGTTTTTATACTAGTTTCCCTCCCCTCACCCGTAACATCTTGGAAACCTTAAACTTAAATTGTTTTAAATCTAATTGGTCTTTCTTTGTTCTGTAAGTGTTATTCAGGTGCATCAGCATGCTGACACCATCATATTCATGCATTGCTCAGAAGCCTATTGCGCTCATCTCCAATCACTCTCTAAATGCCTAATCCAAGGTACTTTGACGTCAATGGGAAAACTCACCCTGCCTTAAGTGGGAAACATAGATGCTCAGCACTTCTGAAAAATCAGACCCCATATTTAAAGGCCTAAGTTCTGGCACTCATGTTTGAAAATTTTGGCCTAAATAACTTGGCAAATATCAAAACACGAAGTGGCAGAGATGGGCATGGACCCAGATATCCCAACTTAGTTCTGTGCCTTAACAACAAGATCACTTTTCCTCAGTTCCTATCCTGTAGTCACATACTTCCTACCATTCAAATATCAGAGCTCAATTCTGCTCTCTGCAATTTTCAATGAAGGGATAAGAATTATAATCATGCTACTATGGTCAGAATTGGGACCTAGGATTCCTGAGCAATTTCCATTCTTTCATCTCAGACATGACCTGACACACTGGTTATCCCAAGATATTTCCCATATAGTGCCCTCCTGCAATTCTCTGCCACTGCATCAAAACGCCTCATCCAAATTTTCCTTTGCAGCAACATCCATCCATCCATCAGCTAGCAATTTCTCTTTGCCATCTCCAATGAACTAAATGTCCAGATCAAATCCCCTCCACCAGCAACAAAACCTAACACTTGAATCAATCCCCATCACAGAACAACCTCCACTCCAGCCCAATTTATTTTCTTATTCCAAACTGGAGAATGTGCAGCAGGCAGGAGAATGTGCAGGAGAGGATATCCTCTCCTTAGACCTTCATGGGTAGAGGGGAAGCCATTAGTCGTTCTCCTGTGGGGAAGGGAGGAGAGAAGGGAAAGAAGGAGTGGGGCTTCTTACTGCAGTACATTCTTCATAGAGAACAGTTCTCCCCACAAATATTTTAGGTAACTGCCCATATTGCCTGACAACCCTCCCTTATAACCCACTGATGGGAAAAAACCTGTAGGGCTGGCCTTATGGTGCTAACCACTTCAAGGCGGCACTGGCCAGTAATTTACATATGCAGGATGATGGTCTATACTATAAATACCAGCAGTAATTTTTCTTGCCACACTTTCCTCACCCGAAACACCAAGAAAGAGAAAAAAAATTTCAAATGAATAAAAAGGAGAAAAATCAAAGTATATTCTGATTTACACTGTTTACATTTGGAATAATTCCATTGTCCTTCGTAAGGTACCTCCAGATTTATATCTGTGAAAAAAGAACAGAATTTTGCTTTTGTTTTGCATATGAAATATGTAAATGGAATAACTTATGATATTTAAATGTTAAGCCTAAACTCTCAGACAATGTCCCTTTGTATTTACTATGGCAGACTAACAATGTGCAGCGTATAGAACAGGATATTCCAGTTTAACAGAGTTCAGTTTTCGAGTTTAGTCACCTGTGCTAAAGCAAACTGTCACGTGTGTGCCTAAAATAGGCAGGATCTGTACACTATATATCAGGCAAAGTCAGAAAATTGTGTTCCAGATGTTAAAAGTGCATATGCCCATTGTACAAGATTGGATCTTGCACAGAATCTTGAATAGATTAAATAAATAAAATGACAAAATGGATATTTCTCTGTTGGATCTCATTCAATAATTTAAGTACTGTGCAGGGAGAGAACAGAATTGATATAGCAGTTTTGGAAAACCAAAGGTAGAAAATCCTAACATACTCAATCTATTTTCATAGATGATAGAAGGAAAATCATTAAAATCTGATTATTTTAAGAACATGAAAGCAAACATGAGCATGACAAATACAGTACTTTTTACTGCCGGAGATGCAGTATTCACAACTGAGAAAAAATGCCTTTAACATAAGCCATGACAGAGAAAATTTGTGTGCGCTTTGTTGGTATACAGATGATGAATAAACTGCCCAATACATAATATACTTTAAGATATTAGTATGCAGTATGGTACAAAAGATAAATTATAGATGATAATGTCTCTATTCATTAATCAAGCAGGGCTTGAAGTCAGAGGCGGCAAGGAACATTTACAATTCACAAGTACTGTACGTAGTCTAATGAGCCAGTGAAAATATAGCTTTGATTGTGGCAAAATTATGTGCTTCAATCTTGGCAGAAAAATGTCTTGATTAGTAGGTGCCCATTTTTTTTTTTTTTTTTGCTGGGCTGGGATCATACTTCTGCTTGTAACTGCCCAGTTCTAACCCTCTCTATTCTTAGCAGAGGAAATGAAGGGTTTTTAAAAAAATTAAAAATAAGTTCAAAATGTATTTTTTTAATAGTCAAAGGAAATGTTCAGCCCAAATTCTTCCTTTTATATATTAGAAAATGATTATTACAAAGAGAGCATGGTAGAAAGAATAGTTTAGAAAAAAATCAGGTCAGACACATCCACTCAAAACAAAAATTGGTGGTCAAGTATTTTTTCTAAGTACATTTTAGTATAAAACTATAGTGATTATGTCCTTAAAATACATTGGTGTCCAAAGATAGGAGCTCTATATCTATCTTGACTGCTGCCTAATTGGAAATCTGCTAAAAAAGTATTCCAAGCTAAAACCTGACACACATGATGAAAATCTTGTAATTTAGTAACTCAGGGAAACATGAGGTTTCTGTGAGATAGAAAATGATAAGAACTAAATAATTAGTTCACTGTGAAGATGAAAGAGATTATTATGCAAGATTGACTCACTAAGAATATACATACAAAAGTTTGAGAATCCAATGCACTGACGTTTCAGGATAGTTTCAGTATAATAAATTGAACTTTCATAAAAACCAATCTCACTGCCAAACTGCAGTCATTAATCCCTTGCTTTATGAAACATCTGTCAATAGTAAAAATCTGATGAACAGAATCACCCACCTTTAAAGTTCAAATACTAAATGTTTAAATTAGACTGCTAATTTCTAACAGTACCTAGCTTTTCCACTTATTGATATTTTATATAGAGTTAGAACCAACCTTGATAAAATGAAAAGGAGGACTTGTGGCACCTTAGAGACTAACAAATTTATCTGAGCTCAAATAAATTTGTTAGTCTCTAAGGTACCACAAGTCCTCCTTTTCTTTTGTGGATACAGACTAACACGGCTGCTACTCTGAAAGCTTGATAAAATGTTAATATAATTCAACAATTACAATAAAAGGATATTTTAAAATGTAAAACTATTCTTTAATTTGCAACCATCTTGATACACAACAGTGGACTGGACATTAAAAAAAAGATACTCATGACACTAGTGCAAATTGTTTGTGATTTTAGGTTTGATATACAATGTACTACGATTACAGAACAGATTGTATGCTCACATGATTTTTCCATTTAAAGAGAGCTATATTCAAACAGACAAGATACTGAAACATGTAAATATCCTTTAAAAAAAAAAAAGAAAAGAAAAGAAGGATTTTGTCATTCCTAATTGTAGAAAGGAAGCATTAATGTAGTTTAAAACAAATCTGTAATATGGATGCATGCTGACTATATGTTAACTGACATTTGAGGTTAATTTTTTCAAAGAAATTCTCATATAAGACTACATATTTGGAAACAATGATATAAGAATTCCATTATATATGGGCTTTTCTTTTTAAAACTGCTTCAGTATAATCAATTCAATTTTTATCTCAGAGAATCTCCCCTGACCCTTTCAGTCTGGAAGAGGTGATTTAGGGGAGACTATTTGTAAGGTTTATCTAATTAATGGGCATTAATTAAACTGATAGCTGAAAGACCTCTAAAATTAAGACTGTACAGTAAGGCCCCGATCTTGCAATTGTTGCCACATGGGCAGACCCCTGCGGCAGTGCAGAGTTCCTTTGGTTCGGTATGGACATAAAAGAGTCCACCTACGTGGATCTGCAAGCAGGCTTGAGGCCTAACATTAAACAATTGACCCCTCTCTCCTGTTCTTCTCTATGTTTTCTACTACCCTCCTCTCCTTTTGAGATGCCATAGATTTTCTCTCATCACCACTTCATCCACCAATATCTTTATTTCACCTGTTATCCACTATCATAATTTCCATTTGTCAATCTTTTTTCTGTGCATTTTTCCATATCCTTTGCAAGATGTGGTGGATTATTCATCGCTGAAGTCTTTAAATAAAAAATGGATGTCTTTCTAAAAGATAAAGTCTAGCTCAACCAGTGGTTATGGACTCAATGCAGGAAATACTGGGTGAGTATCTATGGTTTGTGTTATGCAGCAGCTCAGACAGATGATCATAACAGTCCCTCTGGCCTTAAAATCTATAAATCTGTTAAACAAAGGTCTCTGTTGCCTTTCTTTAATGGTCTTCCACATGCAAATTAAACATTATCTGACATCCTTCGGAGGGGATAAACTTGGTGTCCTGGCTGATATTCCCACCTTAAAAATATTTCTAATATTCAGGGCTATTTGAAGTATTGCAGAATAGATAACATCTCTGCCTACATGCCTTCACAGCCACTGGACTACCATTCATTACGGTAAAGGTGCTTTAATACATCCCTTTATTATGAAAGGAGTTAGATTAAAAAAAACAAACAAAACCCTCTCCCATGGGTGAGAGATATTGCGCACTTTGCAATAATTTGTACAACCATGACTCTGTATTGTGAGCCCTCTATAGAATCTGTACAGTGAGCTGACTCAGGTGAGCTCCCCACTCAGTGATATGGACTTCTGTTACCAGCCGGATTCAGAGATCAGAAAGTTACTCTTTTCATGTGTATTCTCAACACTAGGCTACTGAATGACAAAGTCCTTGAAGTACAGACACCTTTGTTTCCAGGTCAGTGAACTGAGGAAAATAAATTTTTCAGCTGAAACTGCAGCGGTTTTATTCTGAGTCTTGCAATGTGTCTGATGAAAGATGTATGACACCATGAAAGCTAGCAGCTTTAGGAAAAGGCAAACAATGCCCTATCAGTGAGTCTGGGCTTCGGATCACACAAACTGGCTCTGCATCAGATTTTGGCTCCTTTCTGTTCCCTTTGCACTCCTCAGGTGGTGCACAGGGAGGAAAATCTCCCCCCTCCCGCAAAATTCCCTGCTTGGGCTTGTATTGGTAATAACCCTCCCCAATACAGAAACACAGGCGCCTGATCATTAGGTGATAGTACACTTTCTTATGGACCTAGGGAAGGGATAATAGAGGCGAAGAATGTCATTCTGGACCTCAACTTTGAAATGAATTTGTCCTCTTTTCTCAGGTCTAGAATGATCTTAAGTTATTGTGTGTAAAGACCTTTCCCTCAGGAATGTGGATTATGGAACTTCAGGCCTCTCTTTGTCTGCTTCATCCTACCCATTTTAGACATTATACATTAAACTACTTTTACAAGATCTGGGGTTCTTACATAGTGACCTGGATCATCCTGGTAGGACTCCAAGCTCCTAATCATCTGCTGACAGAGAATTTAGCTTTTCACTTGGATGTTGACCACTGTTGTTAGACCACTGGGTCTTTGCATAATAGTTTAGTCCTCTGGCAACTATTTCAAATCCTATGGACAAGGGTGAGTGAATGGGTGAATGAATGGGTACATGGATATGGGAGCAGGAGGTGGCGGAGGAAGATATTGATGGGCTACAGAAGAAAAAAGTGGGGGTAGTGAAAGGGCAAGAGGAATTTTTTGGAGGGGGAAGGAAGTACATAAAATAGGGGACGAGGTAAAGAGCACAGTGGACCTGATTTTTCATTATTTTGCATAGCCATTTACACCTGATGAAAGTGGAGAATCAGACCCAGTAAAGGGAAAGAAAGATGTGAGAAGCTAGAATGTGAAAAGAAAAAACAACAAATGAAAAGATACACCATTATTAAATACAGGAAAGAAATGAGAAGAAAAGTGGAATGAAGCAAGAGAGAAAAAGATCAATCAAAAAAACACAAAGTGAAAGATGAACAAGTGAGATGGGGATGGGATTTCTATTCACTGCCCTAAACTTTAGTTTCTTCTAATGCATATTTAACTTCAAAGACTAATGAACACTTTGGATAAAGGCATATTTTCTTAAAGATTCATCACCTCTATTCCTTCAATTGGATGTTATAGCTCAAAATAAACAGGCTGTGAGCTCTCCCAAGAGGTCCCCCTGCATAACCCAGGATTACTAGAGACTTGCCACTCCTGATATTTTTAAGGTACAAAAAACCTAAGTAGAAAACCTTTCAGGCCTCCTTTAAGCAGCATAAAGAAAACACACACACACACGTCACCTTTGAATTTCAGGAGACATGGCCTTAGGTTGTTTGGCACCACAGGTGTTTTATAACCTGACTAGGATGTTTAGTCCTCAGTTTAGTAGCTGTTGGGTAACATATCCAAACTGGGTTAAAATTCCTACCCCTGTACACTTAGCTCAACACATAATTGGGATCCAAAAGCGTAATTTAAATATGAAACCCAATATGAAAATAACATTAAGGGTATTTTAATGCGTATATTATTTTTTAAAAATCAACCCATTAAGGGCCTGATTATGTTCCTATAGAATCAATGGCAATTTTGCCACTGATGTCAATGGACATAAAATCACACCCTGATGGTGAGGTCAGGCTATCAGACCAACTAGGACTTGTTTTTGGAGTATTCATAAAACATATCCATGATAATTTTTCAGCACAGTGTATTAGCCAGGTGACACCCATTGGCACTGAAATACGCACTGTTAATTCATATTAATCACACTTAATATCCTCCCACCCTTTTTTCTTTAAAACATTTAAAAAAAGAGACATTTCTTCAGTGAGCTCTGAAATGTCCAGCGATCTTTGGCAGAACACCTGTGCATTTGTTGGAAAAGAAACATTCAAATTAGATTTGTATTTCTGGACACTAGATCTGTCTTTCAATCTAGTTTTCCCTGGGGAATTCAGACCCTGAAGTTTTCTGGGAGCTACAGATCATTCATAACTTCTGGGATTAAGTTAAAAAAAATGCAGATGAATAAATTTTGAGCACAGTCAGCAACACAGCAGATGATAAACATACATCTGTGTGCAACGCAGAGAGCTGATGATAGCACAGAAAAGATGGGCTACAGTTTCAGCTGTTAGCGGGCTATATTCCTGTCAAATGCTGATAAGTTCAACTCCGGCATTGCCTTATTTAGTCAGACTTCTCTGCTGACACACTTAAACACAGTAACAAATGCATATGCTGTTTCCAGTCTGGACAGGCTCTTGCTCCTCCTTTTAGTAATACTATGACAAATATTAAGATGCTTAAAACTTTTTATTTAGGTTTATGGAAAGAGCTTTATTAGCTTGTTTTTTTAAATATACTACTAGTTATTTATCTGTCCCACTAACAACTGTCTAAAGTGTGCGCCTATGTTAAGAAAGAAAACTAATCATAAAACATTACAGCTATTTCTATAAAGGGGATTTTTACCCTATACTTCAAATAAGTCTTTTAATCTGGAAGACAATGAGAAGACATTCAAATAAACATGGATGTAGTGCCTCTGAATTATATGTTTTGTTTTTTAAACATTGGACAAAAGTTAGGAATTTAGTTCTCTAAACAGATATAATGCATCATTTTCAACTGTTTACATTCCCTCAGAATATTCCTAAACCAGTCAGAATAGTTCTTTTCTTTGATGTTATATGACAAAAGAGAATAATTTTGAAATATGATGTTTTCCATCTAAAGAACGACTTCGCCGATTCTCACTTTGCTAATCTGATAGCTCACACAATGTACTCACCCCACTTCTTAGAGAAGATTTCATAGCAGACTGCTGTACTAAGGTTCCTCTGTAAAGCTTCATTATTTTTATCAACTACGCTCCAGTGCATTTACCAACATATTATGAAGTATAAATACTTAAAACAAAACTGTACTTGTCAAGGTAAATTAGCAAAGTACATTCTGTGATGCAGTATCCCTAAAGTTTTGTCGTCATGTTTCTCTTACTTGCTAATTGGTAAAATACAGTAATCCACATTGGATCTGCCAGTCATTAGCAAGAATTGGTGAGATTCTGCTGTATTATATTTCACAGCTACCGCCAAAAGCAGAACTTTTGAGAAAAGATCCATTGAGAATCACATATTTAGGCACCTTTGGAACTATTATGATATATTCTGTTATTTGTTTAATATGTCATATTACAAATTGGCACATCGTGAATGAGGATTAATCTATTGAATACTAGCTGTTTTTTAAACATGAAGGACTTTTAAATAGGGCCCCTAAGAACCATACACATTATGGCTGCACAATTGTTAAGCTGTGAGTTAGGCTTTGTCTACACTGGCAACTGAACAAAAAAACTTTTGTCTTTTAGAGGTGTTAAAAAAAAAAAAACCCTGAAAGACAAAAGTTTTGCCACGACAAGTGCCAGTGTGAACAGCAGGTTGTCAGTAGGAGCACCCTCCTGCTGACAATGCAAACGCTGTTCTTTGGAGGTGGAAGTTTTTGTCCGTGGGAGAGCTGACAAACAGCAGCTACACTGCATAACTTTTAGTGGCATGGCTGTGGAGACACAGGCATGTTACTAAAAGCTGTGTAGAGTAGAGAAAGCCTTAGTGTTGTTAAGAGAGAGCCACTAAGAGTTCACTGTCACATATTTTTCCCTTTCAGCTCACTCTAACACCTTCCAATGTAAAACAAGCTTGACTCACAATGGGCTTTTGTGTCCAAGTAAAATCAACCATAGCTCATTGACTGTTTATCAGTTGACCCATGGATGCAGCATTTAAGCAAGTCAATAGCAGAGTATTTGACTGGCTTGATCTGGTGTGACTATATGAATTTAGGGTCTTAACAATAGCAATGTCTGACCCAGTGTTTGCGTTCCCTGCACAGTTCTGAAACATGGACCTGGACAGGGTAGATTAAGTGACTTGCCCAAGGTCACACAGGATGTCTGTGGCAGAGCTGGAAATTAAACCCAGATTTGAGTAATTGCCCAACCTTTTAGTCCATCCTTCATAACCATAAATCTATGCTTAACCCAAATTTCACTTTAGGTTTCAAGTTAACTGGCAAAACTAAGTTAATAATCATGTTTAATAGATGTCTTTTCAGATTTTCTTGTATTTTCTGGGCCTCAGATTCAAAAGCTGCTTGTTAGTGCTAAAAATTAAACTGCAGCAGTCTATATAACCAGTTATTTCTACTGTAAAGGTATATTACCTATTAATTGTCTAGTCTCAATTATCCCTAAATGAAGATTCTCTAGTGAAGAGATCCAATCTACTTGTTAAAGTATGAAACAGTGTTCTTAATTATGCTCATCAAATAAAGCAAAGAGAATCAGATTTCCAGAAATATAACTCTTAGAGACCAAACTGAATTTTCTTTATGGTATACATTCTGTCACCCTTACCGATGCTGAGTAATAAAGTAGAACCTCAGACTTATATACACGAGAGTTACGAACTGACCCGTCAACCACACACCACATTTGGAACTGGAAGCACGCAATCAGGCAGCAGCAGCAGAGAGACACACAAAAAAAGGGATGGGGCCAAATACGATACAGTGCTGTGTTAAACTACTGAAAACATAAAAGGAAAGTTTAAAAAAAGATTTGAGAAGGTAAGAAAACTGTTTCTGTGCTTGTTTCATTTAAATGAAGATGGCTAAAAGCATCATTTTATTACTGCATAGTAAAGTTTCAAAGCTGAATCAATGTTCAGTTGTAAACTTTTAAAAGAGCAATCATAATGTTTTGTTCAGAGTTACGAACAACCTCCATTCCCAAAGCATTCATAACTCTGAGGTTCTATTGTACCTTACTCTGTAATGATTCCATGGGACTACTTGCCGAGTAAGATAACACTCGGCTTCAGTACGGGTGGCAAAATATGAACCGGTATGTTTGGGTTTTAAGAGAAGTTTCTTTTTATGGAAGGGGAAGGACAAAAACTGGCAAGAGAATTTCCTTGATGGAAGTCAGAACGTCATGCTATTTTAAACATCATTATGGCCTTCCGAAAAAAGAAAGTGAGGAATGCAATTTCCCTCCCCTCCTCATTTGACATAGGAAAATAAATACCACAAGAAAAATCATGTTCAGAGACAGATGCATCAGAAACTATGGAGTCCATAGACTGAGATGGGGAATAAAAAGAATTAAATTAAGATGCTGTAATATGCATAATACTGTATCTTGGGGGCTATTAAACCAGAGGATAAACCTGTATGCTACTCCCTTTGAGTACTAAGAGAACTCAGCTCAAGACCTTTCTGCAAGTACTTTAGGCTGTTTTGAATAGCAAGGGAAGCGAGAGGAGCTCTGGCCCTCCTTCCAACAAGAAGTGGCCCAAGATTTGCAATAAATATTGGGAAAAAGGCTCTCTGGGTTTTAGTAAAATGCATACATTTGTCTGGCTTTCTTAATCTCCTTTTTAATTTTCACTCACAACTCAGGTCCAGAATTTAAAAGGTTCATCGGAAAGGATGATAATTGACACTTAATGCAGCAGGCTGAGAATCTGAGGAAGTTTTCCCCCCATGAGCAGCTGAACTGTCTCTACTTAGTTAATCGTTATGGTCCATCTGAGACCTACAGATGTCTTGTTTTAGGCTTTTTTAAATCCCCGCCTCCCACCCCCAAAGTATGTAAATTATTGAAATACTTTTCCTTGGATGAAATCCTGACACCGCTGAAGCCAATGGGAGTTTTGCCACTGACATGTGTGGGACCAGGATTTCAATTGCACGAGTGTTGGACTTTACAGTGAATAGATTCAAACTAGACAGGTTTGGTCAGCCTTTCATCCGGCATGGATAAATGGAGAATAGTTCACTATGTGGATGGGGTGCTCCTTTTGGTGGAGACCTTAAAAATAGAAGT
Organism: Chelonia mydas; assembly: GCF_015237465.2. Taxonomy (NCBI): domain Eukaryota; kingdom Metazoa; phylum Chordata; order Testudines; family Cheloniidae; genus Chelonia; species Chelonia mydas. The sequence continues at coordinate 55,208,311 of NC_057850.1, read as the reverse complement.
TTTGTCTGCTGTATATGGATATTAATATCCCAGGCATTTCTAAGAGTAGCCAATTTTCTTAGCGTTCTTGGCCAAATTTCCCCCTCATCTACTGTTGGGCAGCATTCATTGGTTGGCTGTTGATCTCCACCCCAGATATAGCTGAACAACAATGGATATGACTGCTGTACAGAGTTTGTGAAATTTTTTGGGATCCTTCAGAATGAAAGGCACAGTATACATGAGTAAAACAATTAGCTGATATCATTACAGCCCACCTAGCATATTGTGCTGAAAGCAATAGTAAAGACAACTGCAGCAGTTTCACGTAGTCAGTCATCTCAAATGTGACGTGCTGTTAAAGGAGGGCACATTTCAATTTAGCTAATCAAACAGGACATGGACTTGAATTAGAAGACGAGGACACTTCAAGCACATGGGTTTTTTCACATACATTTTCAGAACAAAGAGCTCTTTGTAGGAAGCGTGTCTCTTTTTTTATTCTACATAACTGATTCAATCAGAAAGTAAAACACCCACTATTTAGAACATTAATACACTTCCTTTTCTCCTGTAAGGACAAAGGCCTACTTCCACTAAAAGAAGTCTCATGTTTTCACATGTAGACATTCCTGCTAGCTACTGCAATCTTCCAGGTCCTCTGCTATAAAGTGAAAACCCAGTACCAGTTTTTAAAATACTCTGCTTGAAGTTGTTACTTTAGCCATGTGGTCCAACATAGCCTCTTGCCCCCTATATATTTATTAAAATAGCAAGAATTCATGATCACATCCCTCTGTATAAGGATATAATTGAAAGGTCCCATCTATAACTACAATAGAGCCCAAAAGTAGAGAGAGGGATGGCCACCTTGCATAGGCCTGCTCACATTCTCTCACGCAATTGGCAGCCATTCTACAAATCCCACCGATACACATTTGCAGAAGTGGTAGGGCCCAGTTTTCTTTTAAACCCATGCCCATTGCTCACAAGATGTGGATAGGTTTCAGAGTAGCAGCCATGTTAGTCTGTATCTGCAAAAACAAAAAGGAGGACTTGTGGCACCTTAGAGACTAACAAATTTATTTGAGCATAAGCTTTTGTCAGCTACAGCTCACTTCATTGGATGCATGCAGTGGAAAATACAGTAGGGGAATTTTATATACACAGAGAACATGAAACAATGGATTTTGTTCAGGGATTCCATGATAGGACTCTGAAGAACTACTGAGAAGACCGTGCAGCTGTACCAAAATGGTTGCTTAAGTAAGGACTGCAAAATTGGCTTCTATGTGAATTTAACAAGACAAGTGAGCCTGTTCCCTAAGGACATAGTGTCACTTCCAACTGTAGTTGCATCCATTCCTGCTCTTTACTTTTCCATTGTGTAGCTCAAATGCGTAGACTGCATAGACTGTCAGTCCTTCATCAGTTGAGACTGAGCCAATCGCACCACTCGTGTATGGTAACACCCACTGTTTCATGTTCTCTCTGTATATAAAATCCCCCTACTGTATTTTCCATTGCATGCATCCGATGAAGTGAGCTGTAGCTCATGAAAGCTTATGCTCAAATAAATTGGTTAGTCTCTAAGGTGCCACAAGTCCTCCTTTTCTTTTTGCAGATACAGACTAACATGACTGCTACTCTGAAACCAGTTTACAAAGCAATCCAGATTACTCTGTATAAAAGCCCTGTACTTACGGTTATTTACCATTCCACCAATTGTTTCAGCTATGAACTATAGCAGAGAGAGACAGGCAGACACAGTCCCTATTCCAAGAATCTTCAATAGCTTGCTCTAAATCTTTTAAGTCTAGGACTCCTGAAGGCCACAAAGCACTTCCACAGAGCACAGAAGCTACTCATCAGGTGGGAATCACAGGTAAATTTAAAGGCAGTAATGTAGAAAAAACAGCATCTAGAAATATAAAAACAGTGGTTTCATTTGTGGGGAAAACACAAATATCTAAATGGGTACAAGGACACAAAGTATATTCTCATACCAGTTTCAATCTTGTGAAGTGTCTGGTGGAAATATAAATGCTGGCTGCCACAGTAAAAATCTACTGGGAGGTTTTTGACCCGCAGCCATACTCTCTCCCCAGCAGTTAGTTTACACATCTTAGACTGTTTTCAAAACAAATGTTAGTATGCTGATCCCTCTAATAGACTCTTCACCACTACCCTATAGCACATTTTAGATGAATCGCTCTTTCTTCCCACTAAGTAAAAAGGGAATTCTATTAAGGAGATTGAGGATCAGGAGAAATGAGTCTAATCTGCTGAAGTGAATGTTACATATCTTTTTGAGAACACCTGTATTTGCAATATCAGGGTCCTACAGGGAATAGTGGGAATTAGCAGAAATTTCTTGAAGAACCAACTAATGGAGAAAGGGCTTTCTTCAAGCAAGGCCTGAAAGATCAGCAGCTAAATCTAGGTAAGAGCTATTAACTTTTACTCAGCTTCTAAATATCTCTAAGGGCAGTGGCTTGTCACTATTTCCCTGGACTTTTCTTTAACATTAAACAAATTAATGTCCAGCTGAAGTCAAGAAATGTCTATAGGGAGATAACAGCCCATGAATTTGAAGGGTTTTGTTCAGGGATTCCATGATAGGGCTCTGAAGAACTACTGAGAAGACCCTGCAGCTGTATCAAAATGGTTGCTTAAGTAAGGACTGCGAGATTGGGTTCTATGTGAATTTAACAAGACAAGTGAGCCTGTTCCCTAAGGACATAGTGTCACTTCCAACTGTAGTTACATCCATTCCTGCTCTTTACTTTTCCATTGTGTAGCTCAAATGCTTAGACTGCATAGACTGTCAGTCCTTCATCAGTTGAGACTGAGCCGATCGCAACACCTCTTCCAATCTTCTCTCGCTCTGGCGATCCTTCACCATGCTTGTCCATATCTTCTCATTAGGAAATCATCCCACCTTTTTGGAGGCCGACCGCATGGCCGTTTTTGTGCTCGCGGATACCACTTGGATATAGCTGCAGTCCATCTGTTGTCACTGAGTTGGGCCACATGTCCCGCCGACCGCATTTTGCTGAGCCTGCTTTTAACAACAACGTCTCACACTCCAGACTGCTGCCTAATTATTTTGTTGGGGATGTGATCGCGGAGCGAAAGGCCCAAAAATGTTCGTTCCATTGCTCTCTATGTGACAGACAGTTGATGTTCTTCAATCTTTGCCAGCGACCATGTTTCGCTGCCATATAACATTGCTGGAAGCATGGTCGAGTTAAAAAGATTCGCATGAGTTGTTTTGCTGATCTTTTCTTGGAGAATGTCCTTGATGTCACTGAATGCGCACCATCCAGCTTTTTTTCTGCATGACAGTTTGCCTTTCTGATCGTGGCGCATGTTGACTTCCTGGCACAAATAAACCTATTTATCAACGTCTTGGATCTGCTCTCCTCCAAGAGTTATTTGGGTTCTTGGCAGAACATCTGATCTCATGTATTTTGTTTTCGACCAGTTCATTTTTAATCCGACTTGACTACTTTTCGTGTTCAGTCCTTTAAGCATTCTCTCAAGCTGTGCTGTATTTTCGGCTATCAGCACTATATCATCTGCGACCCTGACATGGTTTAGCCGCTTGCTGTTGATATTAATCCCGCCTTTCAAGTCTGCTAGTCGAAAAACCAATTCAAAACAGGCTGTAAATAATTTTGGTGAAACTGTATCTCCTTGTTTCACACCTTTCTTGATGGGGATTCAGAGGGGAGTATCGAACAGCGATATGTCCATGCTGCAGCCAGAGTTTACTTCCTTTAGTAATGTGATACATTTCACGCTGATGCCCTGTTCTGAAAGAGCTTCAAGAACAGCGTTAGTCTCTACGCTGTCGAACGCCTTCTCGTAGTCCATGAAGGCAATGCACAAAGGGAACTTGTATTCCCTTAAACCAACTACTAGAGCGTTCAGAGTGAAGATGTGGTCTATCGTGCTGTAATTCCTTCAAAAGCTGGGCTGCTCTCTAGGTTGCTGTTCATCCAGGTTTGGCGACAGTCTACTTGTTATTATTTTAGTGAACAACTTATAGATATGTGAAAGCAGGTAGATCGGGCGATAGTTCTTTAGATTTTCTTGATCGCCTTTCTTATGCAGCAAGATGGTATTGGACTCTTTCCAACTGGACGGTATCTTCTGGATTTCCAGGTAGTGGCTGAAACTTTGGGCGAGAGCTCTCCAAAGTTCCTGACTGCCCGCCTTAAGCACTTCTGCTGTCAGACCACCCTTGCCTGAAGCCTTCCCCTCTTTCATTTGATGGACTGCATGACAGACTTCGCTGATGAGAACCGGGAGTATGTGTTCATTGGTTTGTTGAAGTGATGGCATTGGGACGACTATACGGGATGCAAACAGCTGGGTATAGAAATCCCTGCAGATTGCCTCCATCTCTGTTCGGTTACTGATTCTCCTTCCTTGTTCTTCAAAGCTGATAATGATGACCTGTAAAACACCAGTTCCCATTTGCATTTTTTGAATCTTTTACGATCTGCAGCAGCCCAAAAATGAGAAAAAGGAAGTAATAGCCTCAGGACAATACCTTTACAACCAAAAGGAAAGACTACCTATGGACAGCTGGCCAAAGGGCATGGAAAAAACCCTGAAAGATATCAGGCACCTCTTGTTGAAATACAGTGGAATAACCTATTAACTTGTTTGGTGGAAGTTGTTGCCCGTTCCCTGGAATCAGGCCAAGAAATAATCACAATCAAAATTGAACTAAAGTATTCCTGATGGTTGATGTATTGCTTGCTTCCCTTCTTTGCGTTATTATACTCTCACACACATTCCATTCATACAGATGATAGGCTGTAGATGCGGGTGTTGCTTTCAATCTTAAGTGATTGAGATTGGCCAGGTTCCAGCTTCCCAGAGATCGAACCTCTAGGCAATGAGAGTCCCCGAAGTCCCTTTGGGTCTGCAGGAGGGCTCTACTACTCTGGTCCAGTCCTGAGTTCTTGCTGTTGCAGGTTACATCTCTCACTGGCCGCTACTGCCGTGGGTTTTTATACAGTCCCATATACACCCTGATTATCCTTACACGGTAATATTTCAGTTCAAGCCTTGTGTTTGGTTTGTTACACTCATACTATCTCACTCATTCCTTACATATTGATTACATATTCATAAGCATGCATACAATTGGTAATATAGCTTTAAGCAAGCCTCTCACATCAGCGAGGACTTCTGCTAATGTTTGTGGTTCAGACAGGAACAAGGTAACTGGTGTAACAGGAAACACACACAGATAGAGAGAGACTGCTTGAAAGGCAGATGTCGGGGGGCCATAGGCTGCCCCTCCTCCCCATGGAGCAGGATGTGCTCCTGCCTGGCAGAGGGCAAGCCATGGACAGGGCTGTGTCCCGCTACAGCAGTCATATATAATGGCTAGAATCGAAGAAAAGAATAGCAGCCCTTCTTCTTCTCTTTTCTCTCTCTCTTTCTTCAGTGCAAAAAAGATGCTTTTGAGTTACAGCATCAACTTAACGCTAGTACTATTTACATAGTGCATCATGTTTTAGAGGAGCTTAGAGTCTAAGAGCTCAAACCTGCAAACATGTAGATGAGTACTCATGCCAATTTACATATATAGCACACAAAATTTAATCTAACTTAATAACTCATTGTTTAATACATAAAAATAGATTTGCCACTTGAAAAAAACAAAGTAAAAAAAACCACCCCCACGTTTTGAAAAGATCTGTACTATGCAGAAAAGCCAAGATTTTCAAAAGTGACTAGTGACTGAGTATGCACTAAAGAGCCCTGATTTTTCAGAGCAGTGAGTACTCAACCTCTGAAAAATCAGCCCCCTTTACAGTGTCTCAAGTTGGGAAACCCTGGTCACTTTGGGAAACCCTGGACACAGAGTTTAGTGAAAATGACTAGTATAAATTAGCAATGGATCCCTACTAGCTTAAGTTTCTGGAAATAGTTCTTTAAAACCGATCATCTATTTAAATGAACAACTGGAGGGGAAAGGAGTCTTAGTTCCAGAAACGGGTCATTGTGACCCAAATGCACCTGGCATATGGAAAGCTTCTTTGAAAACGAAACCCCCATTTTATTTCAGATTTGCATTCTACTCAACAATGGTTCTAATAGGAATGATTGGAGTCTGTTTTGTAAATATATATTTTAAATCCTTAGCAGAGCTGGGTCTGAAATAAGACTTTCATGCTTTGATATCCCTAGGTCATTCTTCTCAACCACAATGTCGCTAATTGTATGAACCACAGAACCACAAATCACATCAGAGAAAAATTTTAGTTGTAAATTGGGTCTTTTTTCTACCATTAATTCTAGAAAATTTAGAAATATATCCAACAGAGTTAGACACTACCAAGTTTTCGAGGTTTATAGTCATAGAGATAAAATAAAAGTTATATTTGGTGATATGCATTTGGTGATGCATAAGCCAGGGTGGATTGATTTTAATCACGTTTTAAATCAGCAAGCAGAAAACCTTGATTTAAATCACAGATTTTAATTGTTTTGCATTTGTACTTTTTAGTTTTCTTAAAGAAAGGTTAATTCTCATCGGTAATTATTATAGCATGATGATTTGCAACTAAATATAGCTTTTGCACTAAATTTGGTGATTTTTACTAGCCAGAGTACTGTAACTATACACATTTATTTAAGCAATTATGTAGCTTAACATACATGTATTCAGAATCTTAGTTTCTACATTTCTTATAAAGTTGGAAAATGTTGAATGATCCATTTCTTATATATTAGATTATTAATTTTTTATTTGTTATTTGGATGAATATTATTTCTATTTGGATGAAAATTCAAAATACACAATTTTAATTTTATTAAACACTACCAATTTCAACGTGCTGGATACATAAAGGTTGATCAAAACATGCTTTACATTTAAAATGAATATGTTAAACAAAGGAAGTATGATTTATTAACAAAGGAAGCTGTGACTGAGGGACCTGAGCACTGTAGTAACCCCTAGCAGTCTATCACAGAAGTGCAGCTATCTCTGCCTCAGTTTCCATTAGTTGGTTCAGGGATGTCACCTATATGTTTGCCTGTCTTTGTCTGTAACTCCAGCCTTCTGGTTGGATTACTTGTCTCTCCTCTTTTGGGACTGAAAGGAGTCAGTCTCCACCCAAAGTTCTATAGGCCACTTCAGTGGATCTTTGTCACAAGCTCTCTCTTAATCCATTTTCCGGCACAGCCCCCTTTATAGATTTCTTCCCTTCTTTCTTCAGAGCAGAAATAAAGTAAGTTAAGCAGGAACACAAAGACACAGTCCCATATTCTGTTATTGCTGCCACCCCTGGTCAGGGTTCTTGGCAGTCTCTACCCCATCTGTGCACAGATGGTAAGGGGACTCAGGCCCAGGGACTCTGGTTGGTGTTTAACTCTCCTACTGCTCCCCTGGGCTGATTCTCACCTCAGGGCCTTGCAGGAACTTCCTACCTGGCAATCTTCTCTGATCCCTTCTGGAAGAACTGGTATCTCTGGGCAGCTTCCTCCAGTCTGACCTCATAGAGTCCCTTCACTGCGGCTCTGACTACAGCAGCTGCCCATTTGGCTGGGCTGCAGCCTTTTATCCCGGCTGTTGTTAGCCTTCCCATAGACTACTACTGGGGAGATAACTGCTCCCTTTTTTAAACCCTTTGGTGTCTGTTGCCTTGTAGGATCTACACAACCCATCACAGAAGTATTCACTGTAGTTAGTGAACTGAACTAATTGTTTCTGGTCACCATATCCTTCAAGATTATGGAACTAGTAGATTACACCCTGTCACACCTAGCTTTTATTCACAGGTTGGAAAAGCAAAACAAGCTTTCCTGCTTTTTCTACTCTCAATTGGTTTCTTAACTTTGAACAAACAAGTCATTGAACAGAACTAGCTTAAGAAACAACTGAAAAAAAGAGAGCAAATGAAGAAAATATTCTCTTCTCTACATCAGCAGAAAAAGCTGGTTTAGCATTTCAGCAAACTGTGGTAGCAGGTGCATAGCCAGACTTTCTTTAAACTTTTGGCAATGAATGTACCACTTAATGTTATTCTTTGTATTTAATTTAAATTATTTTCATAGAAAAGTAAGTTCAGGCTTTAAACAAATTGTCATATTCAAATGTAATTTTAAATAGTTTTTGAAAATAAACAAAAATACATTAAATCCAATGTTGACTTAAAAAATTATTTGATTTTTTTTTTTAAATCAACCCTAGCACAGGTTTAACCATTTTAAGTGTAATATAGGCTGGACTCTCTTTGCCCATTTTGGAATAGTGAAACAATAGGCATATCAAAAGATCCTTTTCTGGGCAAAATAATTCTAGCCTGATCACAAACAAGTCTGACATCTGTGACTGTAGAGATGACTTCAGTGGATTGGAGAACAGTTGAAGACAGAATATAGCTGGAACTGGTAGACAAGTTTGGAATTCAGGAATGCCTTCCCGAAAAGCAGCTGCTGTATCCCCAGAGCTGGACTGAGGGTTTGGGAGTATATATCTAGTAAGAAAATATCTTGCTCAGGAGTTAAAGTAAGGAGGAAAACCAGCTCCCTTTCCTCTGCTAAACACACAAAGGCGCTGCTCCTCATCTCTCTGGCTTGGTAAGCAGTGCTCCCATTCCCCCTTAGCTGGCATGGTAAGAACTTTACCCTACCCTCTTTTCAAACTACTTTAAGTAATGGTCTTGCTATGGCCATGTGATGATTAGAAGAAGATTTGTCTCTGAAGATTTAGAAGAGATGGGGAGATTTCCTGGAAGATGAAATTCTGGTATTGCCCCAGTAAAAGAATAAAAAGGACTCTGACTAAAATGGATCTCAGAAATTACCTTTCAGATATATCCATGGTTACGATCTTGTACTGCCAGATGGTACATTTTGCACCTCTGAATTGTACGGTGAATTTTGGCCTGACGCTGCTCCCAATGAAATCAGTGGAAGTTTTACTATTGACCTTCAACAGCAGCAAAAGGTTAGATCAATGCCCAGCACTTTTTAAAATCCCATCTGTATTGTATTATGAACTGCTGAGGCAGGATGCATATGCTATATACAGGACCAAGTGTGCACACTACTCACAGGAAAGGTCCAAGGCAAATCCTTTAAAAAAGTGATCTAATTTATTATGCCATCATCAGGCGGCTATATTTCACAGCTGTTACATAGCCACAAAATAACTATCATGTTAAATTCAAGATCACTTTACAGCCTTTTAATGAACATGAGACTGCAGAATGCAAATGAACTAACATCAAATACCATGTCTCAAAACCATAACTCAACAGTAAATGGTTCATAAGCGGCTTAATATCAAAGTTGAAAAGCCATTACAATTTTGCTTCTGCCATCCCTATGTTTCCTTAAATAGAATCTTGCAAAACAATGTGGAGGAGTTTATGTATTAACTAAAACTGTTTTTCATATTCAAGTTTTTTGGAACTTTAGGAAAGACCCAGTAAATTTTTACAGAGCTGTCATTCTGAATAACCAAACCACATATTCCATTGTCAGGATACTGTACTCAAAGCTGGAAGCACAATGCCGTCAATTTTTCTAATCTGTCTGCTACCAAAGGTTGTTCCCAGGAGTGCCACTCAGCAGTTGTTCATTTGAAATGCTGTATATTATTACAGAGAACATTGGTGCATATCAGAGATTCAGGTTTCTACCAAAGGTTGCTGAGCAATTTTTCTTAATAAATTATCTTAATCTTTTTCTATTTTTTATTAAATTATAAACATCTATATAATTATTAAAGATAGAATCTCATTTCCAAGACACAGAAGTAATTCTAACGACAGCTTTGATATACTCCTCATATCCAAATATTCTGCTGCAAGACTCCCTGCTGAAACTGATGATGAAAACTACATTAGAAAAAAAGAAGCCCAACTACAGGGGAGTGATATATCCCTATGAATATGTACTTAAATAACTGAGATAGCGAATATGATTTTTTTTAATAGTGCAATTGTAACTGGAGGATATAAACAGGAAGAATTAATTTATATTTGTACATTTCACCTTTCAGTAACTCGCCAAGTATCTGGAAACTTAACACACATATAGAGTAATTAAATTTACATGAATCTAGCCATCAATAAATAAATGAACGTGCTTCTTTATCCCAAAGGCAACCTCCCACTACTTGAATAGTTAAAATATTACTTAAAATATTACTGAACAGTAAAGGAGCACAAAAAGGCCACCGTGGCATTCTTCAATCAATATTTCTAGATATATGATTTGGTGAGTGTCAGACATTATTTTCTAGTCCAACGCTTCCAGAAATAAATTGCTTTTGATTCATAAAATAATAGTTAGAAAGGCATTAGATGTATGGATAAAATGTGTACTTTAGTCTAGATTTTGGGTACATCTGGAATTAATCCCAATAGTGAAACTGCCCCATAGAAGTAAGGATATGATTTCAGATACATGTTTAGCACAAAGCCCCTCATTTTGTTTAGGCAAAGGATTTTAACTGACATGCGTTATAACATTAACTTGGACTCATCGCACATTATCTTACATTTTACTCACCTTATTATTCCTTGTTTTACAGTTCGCCATTACAAAACATTCAACACCACCTTTGAGCTCTTTTGAAGATGTTTGTGAAACTGACACAATGAACTATTATTAACAGGACTTGAAAATTCCACTTGTGCTCCTAGGTAAGTAGGAATATTTCCTGGGCATATGCCTTTACCTTCTGTAGAAACTAGCTATCATTAAGTTAATCAAAAATTAAGTTTCTAGCCATTATAGTTGTGGAAACAGCTTTCCAAATGTGATCCAAGGATGAATGAATGCAATCATGTTTACCCAAATCTGAAGACTGACAAGAATCAGATGAGGCAGTCTATTTTCATTGCTATTTTTCAGATCTGTTTGAGTAGCAGTGGAAAATGACCAAAAAAACAAACAAACCAAAAAACAAAACAAAAAAAAAACCCCACACCACACACAACTGTTTAATTTCATTTAGATGGGGTCTGGAAAATTCTGAGCAACAACAGATGCATGTCCTAAAGCTATTTACTGGGAAGAGGAACTCCAAAAATGAAGGCTGGAGAAGAGTAGAGCAGCAGAAATGTGCCTTCCCCATCTCTCTGCAGCAGCCAGTAAACTGAGGGGGGGGTACAGTGGAGGAGACAGCATAATAACAAGAAAACTAGGGAAAGTTAAAGTAGCAACCTGGAGGCTCTGGAATGGGAAGAGAGAAAATAATCCTGCCCTTTCTGAGCGCTGGAAGGGAGAAGTGTGGGATGGCTTCAAATTCATCAGATGCATACTAGCCAGAAACTAATATAAAAAAATATGGCTCCTTGAGCAGTGTCCAGGGTAGCACACTGATAGGAAACTTAGTGCCTTCTCTTTCATAGCAGCTAGAGGAGAGCAGGGGTTGGCTTCTTACTTGGCCTTTGTTCCTGAACTTTGGACCTCCTGCACCCCATCTTTCATAACCATTGTAGCTGTAGGTTTAGTCACCTGGCTATTGGGTATCTGGTAAAATTCCAAGTCCTGTGAGGGCTGTGAACGTTTAACAACCTGCATGGAATTTGGAGGAAAGAGCCCAGGTGGCAAGAGGGAAGAGCTTGGAGGAGGCACAAGGAAATCAGTCTGTTTGAACATGGCTTCAATGTTAGCTGCAGCATCTCTGTAAATGGTTCTCTTGATAAAGAGCCAGTTTCATTTTAGAAATATGGAGTCCTCTCTTGTTATTACCAAGCATGCAGTACATGAAGCAACAGGAGAAACTGATTAGATAAACTGGGGTGGGGGAAGAGAGAGAAAAATACCCTAGACTACAGAGAATTCTGGGAGGGGGAGCAGGGGAAGGGAGTTTGAGAAGAAAAGACAGAAAACATACAGTTGTAGAACACCACAATATGGGGGAGAATGGAGAGAAAGAGAGCGGAAACAGACACGGACGTCAACTCAGAAAAAGATAGGAATAAAATAGGAAAAGTGAGTAAAGACAAGAAAGGAAAAAAAATCTAACAAAAATAAAAGTAGTAACTAAGTAGGGTTGCTCAAATAGTATTCAGCAAATATATTATTCAGTTAATTTTACAGCATTTGTGGAATAAATTATTCAATTAATACTTTTTGTGGTATATGCACAGCTCAAAACTATTCTGCAAATATATTAGTTTAATACAGAAGGAATTAATCAAATAAGTTAAATGAATTGGTATAGTAAGTTACATTTAAAAAAAGAATTAAATAGAAAATTGAAAACATTGCACTTAAATACACTACAAATAAACAACACGTGACTTTTATTCCTGTAAGGGAAGAAGCTTGGGGGAAGGGAAGGGTTGTACAGGCAGAGGTATTTTTCTTCCTAACAGGCTTAGTTTTCAAACTAGTCAGTGCCATGTAAATTTCTCAAGTTCTGATTACTAGTAAAATATTGATAGTTAGCAAACACTGAAGATGATGTTACTGTGATGCTGGCAGACCAAGTGCCAGCTCATGCCGAAGCCCCCGGCCAATTCACTTGTGTATTAGTATAGATCAAAGTGATTATTAAATGTATAAAAGAGTGTATTTGGTGTTTAAACTTCATGAAAACTAATGGATATTACTTACATTGTCTTTACTTATCAGTATCCTGTTTAAATGTAGTAGCAAACATTTACATTGTGTAAATAAATAACCAAATGAGAAAGAAGCCTTGTGAAATGCAAATGAAGAAATTTAACAGAAAAGTGCTAATTTCAAAGCAAGTGGTCACTTGATGATTGGAGGTCAAAGACTCCAAATACATTCCTCATTCTCAGTCATCAAAGGAAATGCCCAAGCGCGTAGTGACCCTGTCAGAAGAAACTGAGAAGAAACTATAAGAATGGATTCAGGGAAAGATCCTTCATCTCTGGACTGTTTGGACTCTTAAAGGGAAGTGTACCAGATGCAAAGTGGAGAGCCCCAGAGACAACCTGTGTACCCTGAAAAGACTTTTGGGAAAGTGGCAGTTTAGTACATCACTGCCACCAATTTGAATTACAAACTCTGACTCACCTTTACATATATTTTACCTGCTTCAACCTCTCAATAATTCATTTCCTTTTTTTATCTAATGAACATTTAGTTAGTTAACTATAGAATTTGCTACCAGTGTTATCTTTGGTGTAAGATCTAGAGTGCCAATTGATCTGAGGCAAGTGACTGGTCTCTTGGGACAGGGAGCAACCTGGTGTGATGTGATTTTTTTGGTTTAAATGACCTTTTATCACAAAGTCCACTTTGTTTGGGTGGCAAGATAGACTGGAGAGTCTATGGCAGTGGTGGGCAACCTGCGGCCCATCAGGCCCGTCAGAGTAATCCACTGGCGGCGGGTCATGAGACAGTTTGTTTACATTGACCATCCACAGGCACGGCTGCTCGCAGCTCCCAGTGGTCGCAGTTCTCCGTTCCCAGCCAATGCGAGCCGTAGGAATGGGTGCAAGCCACAGGGATGTGCTGGTCGCTGCTTCCCGCAGCTCCCATTGGCTGGGAATGGCAAACTGCGGCCACTGGGCGCTGTGGGTGCGGCCGTGCCTGCGGATGGTCAATGTAAACAAACTGTCTTGTGGCCCACCAGCGGATTACCCTGACGGGCCACAGGTTGCCCACCACTGGTCCAAGGGGACTGTCTGTGACTCCATGGTAAGACTGATAAAATGATCCAGGAGTTCACATTTGTTATTGGCTTGGTGAAATCTAATTACAGAACACATGACCAGCGTGGGGTGTCTGCCCTGTTTTCTGACAGTCTGCCCTGAGGTAGGCACTCAGTTGTAAGCCACTCCAGACAGCATGGCAGTTACCGCAGAACATTTTGATAGGAAACAGTAGGTTAATTCATTAACCTTTTACTTTCACCTTGGTTCAAAGCTGTACCTCAGATTACAAGTGAAAATGCATCTGGTGGTCTCTTCATTCTAAACAGACATCTCTCCATCACAAAAACTCTACTCCAAGTAGGAAGAATTGGCAGACACTGCCCAAAGCCTTAGCTTTTGGAATGATTGGGGTATTGTACATCAGAAGTGAGATGTATTGGAACAGCTAAAGGGGAAGTGTGCACAACGTCTTCTCTCACAATCTGGCCCTAACAAGAGATGTTGGTCCTACACTTATATGATCTAAGACCCATAAAAAATGTTTTTTTTTTTTAAAACAATATACCTACTGGGCTGGCTTTTTAAAGGTTCTTTCAGCTCCTAAATTAATTAGTCTGCAAATCAGCCAAAAATATCTATGTAATAATCTGTCCTGTACAGAGAAACATTCCAAAAGTCTTGCTTATTGGAAAGGTTTTCCTTATATGGGTCTTTCGAAAGGCCTGGTGCACAGAGCTTCTGTTTAACTAAAACATATACAGTCAGCAGAATTTACATTTTATCTTAAGTCAGAAATTTCCTATACATCTACGTTCTCAAATCTCTCAATTTTTAAGAGAATTTTTAATCTCCCCAGTTTAAGAGAACAACTCTGTTGTACCAACTTCTGGATCTAATATGCATGCACAATTTCCATTGAAATCAGTAGGAGCTCCACAAGTAAACTTGACAGCACAATTATTTTTATTTCTGTATCATAATGTTTTTAGTTTGGGGCTGCTTGTGAAAGTGATCTAGCATTAATATCTACAGACAAGAGTTAGTCCACACTAATATTCTGGAGCGCCCGTTGTCTATTTTCAGATCCCCTTCTCTAAATCTTAAGAATCTATAGCTGATGAGAAAGAAATCTGAGGAGGTTCAACAAGGACAAGTGCAGAGTCCTGAATTTAGGACAGAAGCATCCCATGCACGGCTACAGGCTGGGGACTGACTGGCTAAGCAGCAGTTCTGCAGAAAAGGACCTGGGGATTACAGAGGATGAGAAGCTGGATGAGTCAACAGTGTGCCCTTGTCGCCAAGGAGGCTCATGGCATATTGGGCTGCATTAGTAGCAGCATTGCCAGCAGATCAAGGGAAGTGATTATTCCCCTCTATTCAGCACTCGTGAGGCCAAATCTGGAGTATTGTGTCCAGTTTTGGGGCCCCCACTACAGTAAGGATGTGGACAAATTGAAGGGAGTGCAGCTGAGGGCAACGAAAATGATTAGAGGGCTGGGGCACATGACTTATGAGGAGAGGCTGAGGGACCTGTGATTATTTGGTCTGCAGATGAGAAGAGCGAGGGGGGATTTGACAGCAGCCTTCAACTACCTGAAGGGGGGTTCCAAAGAGGATGGAGCTTGGCTGTTCTCAATGGTGGCAGATGACAGAACAAGGAGCAATGGTCTCACGCTGCAATGGGGGAGGTCTAGGTTGGTATTAGGAAAAACTGAAGCACTGGAATGCTTTACCTAGGGAAGTGGTGGAATCTCCATCCTTAGAGGTTTTTAAGGCCCGGTTTGACAAAGCCCTGGCTGGGATGATTTAGTTGGAGTTGGTCCTGCTTTGAGTGGGGGGTTGGACTAGATGACCTCCTGAGGTTTCTTCCAACCCTAATCTTCTATTATTCTATGATTTGATTGAAAAATTAAATACTTGGGATTTTTTTAATTTACAGCTTAACTGAAAGCTAACATAGAAGTACTTTGGCCCTTTTCAGCTGTTAACTCATTCAGCTATTAACGCTTTTGGTCAAAAGTCAAATCAGTGAAGTAGCCAGTGACAGTTTTGTAATTTCTACACTTGAAACAGATATATTATATATACACCAACACACACTACAGGGACTGTTACAAATCAGACTTTTCAACGTCCAAACCTGCATTCCTTTTTCCAGTGAAATAACTGTATAATGAGTAAAATCCTGGCCTCACTGACTTCAACAGAGCCAGGCTTTCACACACAGAATGTAGAGTTAGTTTAAGACTATTCACATGACGTATTATACAGCAGCTTGATTTTATCCATAGAACTTGACTTAAATTTTACCATGGCAAAATTTTATTTTTGATCATGAATCGGACTGAACAGTAAAATGAATATAACTGATTTTGTTCTAAACCCAAGTTATCTTTGTACTAATGCAAGCAGACTCATATAAATACCTTTGGTATTAGTTGGATCCTATTTCTAAACACAATGTTCATATTTCATCTATAATAAGTAAAGCATCTCAAAGATTTGCAAGGCACTAGTTTTGCGAGTGTCCAGTTTAGTGCCTCGAGTAAAGTGAGATTGGTAGAGTCAGCTTAATCCACAGTGGAAAGTTTGTGCGCTGCACATATTTCGACACAGTTTGGCATGACTGGCAGTTGCTGTTCAGTGGGGACACAAACTACACATATGCAATACGCACTAAATTCTCTCTCCCCCTTGAAATCACAGTTTGTCCAGGTCAAAACTGAGGACATGAGTGAGAGGGGATAAGGGACGCTGCACTGTAATTATCTACAGGAGGCTTCGGTTTTAATTTCTGTTTGTTCTGTTCACAGCATCCTAATATATGTTCACAGCATCCAGTTTAAACTGTGTTGAAATACTTTAAAAACTCAGGACAATATTTTGCCTCAATTTAAGTGCTTTACTGCAGAGATCTGGACTCTGTGGCAGTTGTACAGCTGCTATAGCGAATAAAAAGGTTAATGAGCAATATCTATTTATATTCTGTTTTATCCACCTCAAAGATCAGTGAATGTTACATAATTATACATATTAAAGCTTGTTAGACTCAGCATTTTGAGTGTGGTGTAAGTCTGATTTAGGTGGTAGTATGGATTTGGTCAAAAATATTTTGTGGGGTATGAGGACAGGAAAGGATAAGCAGGGAAGCCTTCCATTTCCTTTGATTTCTTCTCCCCATCCCTTCTCTTCCATTCCATCTCTCCTCTCTTCTACTAATCTTTTTTTTCATTCATTGCCATTCCCACTTTCTCCCCCTATGCGTTTTCAAAGTTTACTCTCTCTCTTGCAATGTCAACCCAATGCTAAAAGTAGCATTTCTTGTGATTAACTTGGAGAGAGAGGGGAAAGCACAATTTCATAGTTTGAGCAAATGACTGAGCTCCAGGAACTCATGCCACAGCTCCTGATACAAACTCTCTTTCTGGCCTCAGGGTAATCACTAGGGGTATTTCTACAGTGGAATAAAACACCCCCGGCTGGCCGATGTCAGTTGACTCAGGCTTTCAGAGCTATAAAATTGCGGGGTAGATGTTGGTGCTTAAGCTTGAGCCCAGGCTCTGCAACCCCACGATAGGGGAGGGTCCCAGAGCCTGGGCTCCAGCTAGAGCCTGATTGTCTACACTGCAATTTTATAGCCCTGCAGCCAGTGTGGATAAAAATCAATGATTTTTTTTTTAAATTAAAAAATCATCTTTATTTAAATTGGATTTTTTTGATAAAATGCTTTTTGAGGAAAAAACTTATCTAAAGATGTATCTTAATTAAAACTATTATAGCTCAAAGATATCTCATCATGCAATAGGGATTATAAATTCTAAATCTGTAGTATGAGACAATATATTCATGTAATGTTTAAGAAAATTTTTGTAAATGTCCAATAGTTCATGGATTAGGGATCCAATTTTATGAGGTTCCACAGGCTTCTGTATAGATTATTTAGGCTAATCTTTCTATCTACCCAATGGGACTCAGTGCTCACTCTAGAAGATACCATCAGAGATGCTTAGTTTTGCAGTTCTCAAACTGTGGATTTGTGTCTCCAGAGGTAACATGCTTGTTTAGAGCAAAAACGTTTTTAAATAAGTAAATAATAGAGAGAGGTGAGAAATAACAGACCTCAACTCTATTGCCCCTGTGCAAATTTGTGTACACAGAGTCAATTCCTTACCTCTCTCTAAAAGTGCAAAGTTTCAAAAAGTTCAGTGAATAGAAGATTATTAGGGGCACAATAGATCTGGACAAGGAGAAGAAGTCTGGAGATAAATGTGAGAAGCGAGGGACATATGCTTGTTTTGTTAAAATACTATGTTTGCTGTCGAAGAAAAAAATCCAGAATACTTAATGTTGCTGTTTTAATTAAATAAAACAATTTAAATGTCTGTCTGGTGATGTCCTCCTCCTAATAAGGCATGGCAAGAAAATCCTCCAAATATTAATGATTAACCTGTTGAATTGGAGATAGTTCACCTTCCAATGACTTCATAAATATCTGCTTCAATTACCTTTGGGAAATGAAATAACCAAACAATCATTGTTTTCTGATATAGCTGTAAAATTAATCTGAAACATTTTCAAAATAAACGACTGTTTAAAAATTTATAGTGTATACCTTCTAAAAATGAAACCTACATCTATCTCTGAGCTGTGAAGAATACGTATTAAGGTTATTATAACTACCAACAAGAATGCACTTTTATGTAGAAATCCATGAATAAATCAAGTCTTCCTGACTAGTAATTTAAATCAAATCCACCCTGCCTGCAGCCAGAGCCCGAGTCAGCTGACACGGGCTGGTGGTAGAAGTTGTATTGCAGGGTAGAATTAATCTCTCTGCCTTGATCCCCCTATTTGTAAAATACCTACCTACAACACAGATGTGAGCAGTAATGAATGCAAAGAGTCTGAAGATGAAAAGAGCGATGTTAAGTTATAAGTATCATTACGCTTGTTTCTAACATTGTATAGTCACAGCTAGATCTAGAAAACTACCAGAAGAGTTTATCTTAGTAAGAAAATCTGAAGAACTCAGTAATATAGAGTATCAGAAAGTATAGGGCACACGTGCTTATTATTATTCTTAAGAATAAACTGTATCCTTTTAGAATTATATCTCATCCATATAGTAATTACAAAAACACACACCAAGGAAAGAAGGGAATTCCAAACCAAAGACAAGTATCTTGGCTCCCAGTGCATACATTTATGGGAGGGTGAGAGTGGGGGGAAGAGAGAAGGATATATTCCAGAGACCCTTTATACCCCTCTCTACCACAGACAGGGAAAGCTTCCCATTCACCACTGGTGGGAATGCAAGTGGTTTTTTCAAGACTAGTTGTATTTATTTTGAATCTGCTGGGATCCTATATTTACCCATAACATGCACCCTATGGATATTAATAAGGTTGTATAAAGAAGAATATAGTCAAAACTCTTATCCAGCTCCCCTTCTCTACTCATCTACTTCTTGAAAAAAATACATAGTACTGCAATTATGTCAAGAAAATCAAATTTTATGACCAAAATGGTTGTCAGAATGTTATGATACACATGCAGAGAACTTTTCATAATAATAAATGGTTACTATGGACAATATTTAGCACACAGTAAGGATAAAAAGCTGACAAAGCTTAGTTTGGTGATCCTATAACAAAGCTCTGATTTCTTGAATATGTGAAATGAGTAAGCATTGATTAGTTTATACTTATCTTACTTGAAAACAGTCATACATGGAGTGGCAAACTGCATGGACTGCATCCTCTATGTAAGATCTAGTGATAGGTTGTCTTAATTGTGAGCTGTTTCCTGGACACATTGCTGTTCTGATTATTCATGTTACCAATTCTGGTTTTATTAATTAAGGCTATGACAGAACCTGTGACTTCCACCTATTTCTAAATGGGGGGAGGAGAAGAGTCAGCATGGGGCCAAGTGTAGAGTTCAGAAAAGATGCTTAGAGGGCACAGGAGATCTCTAAAACCATGTAATTTAGATAGTCACAACATGCTTTTGAAACAAACAGTAGCTGGTGTTTTTTTTTAATATTTCAGGCCCAGATGTTTAGCGTGGGTAAGCTAATGCAAGTTACTGGGCTCAATACAGAGGTAACTGAGTGAAATATAATGACCTGTGATTAATGCCTTTCATTTTCTGTTTTTACAGAAAAATTCCTGGGTTTTTACAATATTTATTATTCAGGTTTTGCCAATTTTCATTTGACTTTTGACCCCTAAAGTACATGTAAATACTGATTATGTTAAGAAAATCCAATGCATTACATTAGGTAGATGTGTTTGTTAATAATAAATTAGTCTAATTGCAAATACGACGCTGTCTGTTAAAGTAAGGTAATGTAGTAGAAGATAACAGTATGTATGTAATGTGGGTAATATACAGCTGATGAAATAAACCACAGCATTAAACTACTTTTAATTCCAGTATTCTTACTTTTCTTTAGTTGATGCTTTAAACCCTGATATTTACCCAGAATCCTGAGAAGTTCATTTTTTACACTGATTTTCATCCTTAAAAAAATTATAACAAACATTGAAATTCCCATGAAATTTTAAATAAAATCAAAACCAAAAGCAAACATACTTTGTCTGTGATATAGAGGAAATCAGGCTAGATGATCTAAAGGTCCTTTCTTATACCAGCTAAGGATCTGGCTCCTAGAGTTGTGTGTGAATTTTCCTAACTTTACAAACTTGTGAAGTATGACTGAATCTGTTCCTGATTTTGCAAAAACTTAACAAACCTAAATTACTCACTTTAGCAAAGTTACAAATACACTTAAGTGTTTTTAGGACTGGGGCCTTTATCACCTCAAAGTACTGTAACAAATTTGTGATTAAAAATATAGTTTTACTGAAATATAGTGCTCAATGACTTAATGCAATTTCTGTTTCAAAATTATAGACCACTGCCATTTTAACTGTGACAAACTCAGAGTAATGAAGATAAGCACATGTGTAAATGTTAACAAGATCAAAGACTAAATTATTAACATTCATCTCCATACTATTTCAATTCTAAGATGACAGCCCACACTGCAGACTTAGACCTGATCCTGCAGAGCCTCACACACATGCTTAACTGTAATAGTGAAACTGCTTATGTGCCCACAGTAAATATTTCAGATGAGGTGTACACTCCTGAAAACAGGAGTTTAAAATCTGGACAAAATCTTAGCTAATGGCAAAAAATTGAACTACTATATGTTCAAATTGTTTTAAGCGACTCCATCACAATAAAAAGTTTTTGTAAAGAAAAATAAACTAATCTTATTTATTTCCTCCATCTCCTTCTTTTCTAACACCATCAAGTTTTTGAGGGGGCAGTATTCTTATCTCATATAACCCTAGTTAGCCAGAATAAAACCTTTACACTAGAAATACTTGGACGTTATAATACTAGAAATGTATAACTTCCTTTAAAAAAAAGTTTAAAATACTTACAATGAAAAAATGAAGTCTTTGGAGTCTCCTGGTGCAACCTTCTGATTGACGACTGCTTTAACAGGTGTTGAAGCATCCTTAGGATCTCAGAGTAGGCAATAAGCATTCACCAGGATTGGACCCATACTTTGTATGTCCTTAGAATACACACACAGGAGAAATTCCCCCGTTCAATATTCTTGAGGACTGGCAAGTAGCCATTTTTCCTTCCACATACAGGAAGATGGAGAAGTAGGCTAGATTTATCCCCAGTATAACATTTTTGTAGGCAATAAATGAATGGATTTGTCTCAGTGACTTTAAAATAGTTTTAAGATTTTCTCCACAGAGACTATTAAAGTGATAAAATGGGGGAAGCACCCCTATATTTCTGAAATTTTAATACATGCGCTCCAGTGTTTTCTCTTTGTTTAATATGTTCTGAGAGATTTTTGCTTTTACTGTAATATGCCACGATCCCCAAGTTATACCTGTGTTTGTTAAAACAATTTTATTATTAATTATTATTCATTGATAATGAATATTCACTTTTTAGATGTGTATCTTGTCTTTCTGTTGTAGCAGGGATTGGTCTACAATTCTTAACTGTTGAGCAGCTTTGTATGTATATGATGATTTTGTAATGATGTCCATTTATTTTTGATTAATTGCTATGACAGTAATTATGTCAAAAAGACACCAGTAAAAATAAATAGGAAAGCACATTCTGAGTCAGGATAGAATTTAGGTTGATGGAGGTCATGCTTAACTAACTTGCTCGATTACTTTATAGATCCTACAGTCATGATAAAAGAAAAGCAGAATACATAAAACAGATTTTCAGAAAGCTTTTGACATCTTCCATATATCAAGAGATTAATGGCAACAAAGAGTCTGAGAACAGGAAGCAAAACAGTGCACTAGATAAAAGGGAAAAAAAAGACAGCTACAAATGGAAGTTTTACAAGTTGAACAAGGGTTATGAATCCAGGCTCAGTCCCAAAATTTCAGTAACAGTTATTAAACAACTAAATTATTTGGCCAAGATACTGAAAATAAACATTTCCAAATCTGTAGATAATACTGAAATTAGAATTGGAGTAAAAAATAATTTGCAATACAACTAGAATAAAAGGGAAAGGCATCATTTGAGTCATTGAGTAAGTACACTGAAAATGCTGAAAATGGTAAAATAATTAGTTTGGGAACAACGAATGAAGAAGCTAGGGAATCTGTGCTAAACAGCCATTCTGCACATTCATTCATAGAGTCGTAGATTATAAAGCCAGAAGGGACCATTGTGATGATCCAGCTTGACCTCCTGTATAACACAGGCCGTAGAACTTCTCAGAACTAATTTCTTTTGGAACTAGAGCATATCTTTTGAAAAACATCTGGAGATGAATGGATCAGGAAATGAATTTTAGAGTTACTAAAGAAAAATTGCTGAAACTCTCAGCCAGGAATACAGCTGCAAAAAAAGAAGGCAAGCAGAAACTTATTGTATTACCTGAAGAATGATCAATAAGAAAAAGAATGGTTCCTGTTGTATTGGATAAACCCTTGTTAGACCCCCAAATAGAACTGTGTGTATATAATTGTTTACGGTTTACAAATTGTTCTTCTGAGAGGGTGCATCACAGATTTTTTTAATCCCAGAAGGTACCATTATTATAATTTAGTCTGGTATCGTTCATAATACAAGCCACAGAATTTCACCTACTAATTCCTGCATAAAACTCCAATCTTGTTAAGTCAGAGCATCTCTCTTATCACAGTCTCAAGAAAATCAGTTATGGAAAGGCTTAATGAGTTTGAATGATTTCCATTTGAAAAGACAAGAGAAACTATTCACACTACTGAACAGCGTCAAAAATTAGGATACAGCCCAAGAGCTAGGATTAAAAAGGGAATTATTCTTATGCTACCAGTATTTAATGCTGAGGATACTAATAAACACAGAACGAGTTTCCAAAATGACTAAAGGTAATTTAAGCAAAAGTTACAGAATAGAGTTTGGTTGACTTATGGAGGAGACTGAGGCAAGGTGATGGTGAATAAAAAGGAAAGTTGAATGGAGATCAACCCAAAATGGGTAGTCTTGCTAAACCAGACTGCCTCTCTTTTTTGTTAAAGGATTATATTTTTCTGACATGGAACATTCCCTGATGTGCCCATAAACATTAATTTATAAAACTATATGCACGTACATATCATGGATTCACTCTACGCTACCTCTCAAAATGTTTATCAACCACATCCTCAACCCTCTTAATCCTTTATAATCATCTCTCCATCCTATCTCCACTGTCCTAAACAATTAGGACAGCAGAGGGTCAATATAATGTGTGCCTTCCCTATATGAATGTCCTTCAAGACAAGTCTCTACTGGTCTTTAATCCTACCTTAGAACTTCGTTGTTGTTTACTTATGATTGACACTCAAGTATTTTCTGATGCTCTGTTATGTGTTTGCTCTTGTATGCACTTGATTGCTTCAGGATGACAAAAGCTGATTACAAAAAGCAGAGGTGGAGAATAGATTTCAAGGGCTATCAAGAAGTACTTGTATATCAATCTAGGTACATATCCAGCTCTCATTATCAATTTATTTTTCTTAATTTCATCCTGTAACTTCAATTACACATGGTACCAGACTCAATAATCTTTCTCAAATCACATTTAGGGCTTGTCTACACTTGCAGTGCTGCAGTGGTGCAGCTGCAGTGCTTAGTGAAAACGCTACCTATGCCGACAGGAGAGCTTCTCCCATCGGCCTAGGTACTCCACCTTCCTGAGAGGTGGTAGCTATGATGATGGGAGCAGCTCTCCCATCAACATAGTGCTGCCTACACCAGGAGTTTGGTGAGTATAACTGTGTCGCTCTGGGTGCAGATTTTCCCTTACCCCTGAGTGACATACTTATACTGACATAAGTTTGTAGTGTAGACCAGGGCTCAGCTATTGCTCAGCAAAACTATAGATAATTTTATTCTTTAAATTCCTTGTAACAACCAATTCTTCTACCCTTTTATCTACCCTTTATTTATTGCGCTCCTTTACATTCTATCTTATTTGTCTACATTTTTTAGGAAGAAGGTGTTCAGAAATGAATACACTATTACAAATAGTTTCTGTAGTCATACTTTGGGGGACCCTTACCTCCACCTACTTAAAATGGTGTTTCTGCATATCCAGCCTTTACTAATTTACATCTTTTGAAGACTTTACGAACATCTGTAGTGGGGCAGCTGCCCCACTCTTGCATGGAAGGGGTTAAAGCACGCCAGAGAGGCTGCGCAGAGCCCAGACAATCCTGGGAGGGCTTATTGGGAGCCAATCAAGTGGAGGCTTGAAAGTAGCCTCTCAGGGCCATGCTGGGCCCTATAAGAAGGCTGCAGGGCAGAGAGGAGTGGAGTCTCTCCCTGGAAGGCAAAGGGAGAACTGGCTGGGAGAGGGAGAGGGAGAGGGAGAGGGAGAGGGAGAAAAAAAAAAAAAAAAAAAAGCACCTAAGACAGGGCTGGGCAGGGTCAGCAGAGGCTGGGAGAGCTCTAGGCTGATGACTGCCAGACTGGGGCCCTGACAGAAAGGGGCAGAAAAGGTGCTGGGGCTAGGGCGAAGTGGCCACGGGAAACAGGCAGTAGAGGAGAGTTGGAAGAGGGCAGTAAGTGGCTGCAGGTAGAGGGTCCTTTCTTTCCCCCCCACTTGCTAGTGATGAGAGCGGCTAAGCCAGACTGCAGTTTGCCCTTGGAGGAAGGGGCAAGACTGAGGACTGCAGTGAGCCACTGAGGCAAGTGACATAACCAGAAACTGCCGGTCCCCTGGAAAGGGGGTGGGGGAGAGCCAGTGGAGCAGGCACAGCTGGAGGACAGTGTCCAGAAGTGGAGGCTGCAGTCCGGGAGGGACCTGGGTCCAACTGTAAGGACGGTGGAGACCGAGAAAGTAATGGAGAGTGAGACACCACTAACGAAGGTGCACTGCTGAAAGAGTTAATTCCCAAACCAACCAGCAGGAGGCACCGCTGTGGTGAGTCTGCACCCCGTTACAACATCATTTACAAACTGTTAAAGATTCTTTAAAATATTACTCTAATTTTTTTTTATTAGGAAGCAGTACACTGGTTAAAAAATAATCTTTATTTTTCTTTAGATCCATGTTTTTTTAACTTCAGAATATACTATGATCTGCTTTATTATCAAAATGTGTACAGTATGATGCATTTCTTTACTCAACCTACTTTTAAATCTTCTGATAAAACTTAAATTCTCATTCTGGATTTTTTATGTTGTTGTTTTAAAATTAGTTATTGCTTCAACTCTTTGCTAAATGGTTATGCTGCCAAAGGCCTCCCTGACTTCTTTGCAGAATCCAATTACTAACACTCATTTGAGGGCAAACTGTGTTGCCAAGCAGATTTACCTCTAATTGGATAGTGCTCCTCAGGGTTCGTTAGTAGCCCAATAACTTCTTTATGTGTTTGCCACTCAACTACTTTTCGGTATAAATCATCCAAAAATTCAACTTCTTCCATGTATTTGGGGCTCACTCTTTGAATTATTTATTAGTATTACTTATGTGCAGCGAATATACCTTTTTAATTCTATGCACTAGTGGCTGTACAGTTCAAGCAAAAGTTGATGTCAGCAGTGGAAGGTCATCTTTAACAAGTGTAATATGGCATATTCTCTTTCTAACACTCCAGTCAATATTTCCTCACTGCATCTTTTTTTTAAAAGCTGTTTTTATGGTGACAGTAAATTGCAAGTAGAGTCTGATTGAGAAAACTAATTTGAAATGTGGAAAGTTGCCAGAAAGCTCTATTTTATTTATTTACATTTATAAACAATAAAGAGTGCCTATGCATTTGCTTTAAGCGCCCTTGACAAAACACTTAAAAATGATCATAAACTGCCTATATTACCATATAATTTAAACTGCGGCAATTCCATCTCAGATAGCCCCAAACCAACAAACAAGAAAATTAAAAGCTGAAACAGCCTTCCTTCTTTCTCTGTTAACCACCCTCATAATTCTCTCTCATTTTCAAACACTTGGGGAAAAAAACCCATGAAGTTTGCAACATGCCCTGAACGTCATCAGGTTCTGGTTATTTCAGATCCAATGGGGGAAGCAAGTTCCAAAACTGAGTCCCCTCAGAGAACACCCTGCCAAGTGGGTCTCTATCCCCATCTAGAGTTAAGGGATTCCAGCTGAAATGAGTGAAAAGAGGCTCTCTCTCAAATAAGTAGGTAGGTCGTGATTCACAAAGAAACTTAGGTATGGTGACACTCAACATCACCATGTATAACTTTTAGGTACTTAAAAAAAAATCACTTGGATTCACAAAGCTTGAGTTAGGCACCTAGATCCCTATACAGAGAGATAGGTGCCTCCAAAACAGGATTCATGAAAGCCAGCATGCTAGACGACGCCTCACGTAAACTAGCCAATGGGAGGTGCCAAGCTCAGAGGTATGCTAAGACCTGCCCCTCTCTTTTGGATAGGTGCCTAAGTCTGGGCTGCAGGGAGGCTCCTCCCTCTGCATGGGATTCTCAGCTGCAAACCCTCTCCTGGCATTAGGGAGACTTGAACTGTGTGGGAGGGGTGTTGCTAATAGATAGATGTTTTGAGCACAACTGTACAAATGCGTCTTTTGCATTCCAGGTGAGTTCTCTAACGACTGGCCTGAAAGTTATGAAGGAGCTCCTCCTCCTCCTCACCCTGGAATTTTGTGTAAGCTTCCCTAGAAAGGCCCAATCTGGTAGGTGAGCTCTGAGCATGCTTACCAGATCAGGTCCTGCAGGTGAGTTTGGCAATGGAAAGCCTGTCCTCCCCAGGTTCATGCATTCTCCGGGGCTCAGGCCTCCGGATGCCTGGCATGGGGCTGCAGCATGCATGCATGCTCAGAGGCAGACACATAGGCACTTAGGGAGCTTTTATTGCAAAAATTTAGAAGCCAATCTATTTTAGGTGCCTGCAGGGTTCAGGGGCAACTGAGCAGGGGTTCTGTGAATCCCAGTGGGGCATGATTCTGGGATTAAGGCACCTAAAGTGCTAGTTAGGCACTTAAGTTCTTTTGTGAATCGAGTCCTTAGGGTGTTACAAGTCAAAACGAACACCTTACATTTTACCTGAAAACCTACAGTAAAGAAGAACAAATCACTAAGCAAAAGTGTAACATGCTTATGGCAAGATATTCCACTTTATAAGCAAGCCACCACATTCTTCACCAGTTTAATTTTCAAGATGGCGTATAAAGGTGAAACCCCATGTGTACAACGGAATGCAATGATCTAATTTAGTAGTAGTTCTATATTTTAGGTGCAAGTGTGCAAGACTGACAGTATATTTCTGAAGTGTGCAAGTAATACTTCTCTCAAGTTATGGGGGCAACTTCTATTCTCAGGTTCACATATACAACTTCATTAAAGTCAGTTAAGATGCACATATGAAACAGAGCTGAATATTGCCCATTGAAGACAACAATTTGTACTCAAACTTTTAAGAGTCTCTGTCAATATAACTTACTGCAGACAATACATTTTTTGTTGCTACACCAAGTGGCAAAAGTATGCATTTTGCAATTACATACCTTGAAGATGCAATTTCCACTTTGGTTCTTGCCATAGCAGCTGCCCTTTGTGCACCCTCTAGGGCTCTGTCCACTTTTTCTTTAGTTTTGGTGTTTCTTATTGGTATAAGTTGCTTCCTTATTCCACGGACCAAAACATTGTTTTTATATTTTCCCTCTTCCTTTGTGCCATCTGGAAATATGGTGCATCCATATCCATGCCTTTTATTATTTAGCCATTCTCCTTCATATTTCATACCATTTGAACGCTCACTAATACCAAAACCACTGCGCTTGTCATTCTTCCACTCTCCCATGTACGTTTCTGTTGTGGTGGCATCAACATGGTCTTCCATAGGGCAATAATCACAGTCACCATCTCCAAAACTAATCGTAGAGTTGGCATCACTAGAACTAATTCTGCTCATAGCAGCATCACTCCTGACAGAGCTACGTTTGCT
This sequence comes from Chelonia mydas, assembly GCF_015237465.2. Lineage (NCBI taxonomy): Eukaryota > Metazoa > Chordata > Testudines > Cheloniidae > Chelonia > Chelonia mydas. Next base: position 55,180,240 of record NC_057850.1, on the reverse strand, counting down.
AGATATTGATGATTTAGATTCAGATTTTCTAAGTTTTATACTACCAAGAAGGGATCCTCTTCTGAACAAGCCGCCTCTTTTCTTACTACTCATGGCTTCCGGGTCACTGTGAAAATTCAAAACAAACCCACCTCTTGTTCCAGCTGGGCTGTCTGAAGTAATGTCATGCAGAACAGTGCCATTGCTCTGCTCACTACGAAGTGAGGCTAGAGATGTTCGGAGGGGTGACCGGATCACAGTTGCCATGCCATAAGGTACACTTTGACGTACACCATATCCGTGCCGCATCCCTCCTGTCCACTGTCCCTGGTATGTACCTTTTAAAAGAATAACCAATGGAAACAACATTTAAGAAGCAATTCAGTTACAGAGGAACTGATGCCATCACTATAATAGTATACCTACTGTCAACTATTTTATCAACCATATTTTTGGCAAAATTTCATCAGAAAAGGCAACACATTTTACATGGTAAAAAGAAAACTAGAATAGAAAAATATTTTTCTAACTTTTTAAAAATTATTCTGCCGTTTAATAAAAACTTAACATTTCAAATGAACCCAGTACTCAGACAGCTAAAAATCCAATTGTGTCCAGTCGGGTTTTAATCCGGGTCTCTCAACAAAAAGGCACTCCTAATGGTTTACCGCACAATGATTCCTTGCACACTAGTTTCAAAATATATTTTAACAGAGAAAAAAAAACATCTAATTTTTCTGAGATGCCAGGAATGAAATGGTAGTATATTACCTTTGCCTCTTCTTACTCCTTGTGAAATTTTGGCATTTACATTTTTTGCTGCCAACAAATATTTCGCTATCATGAATAATGAATAGCTGTGTTCTCTATAAAATCAATAACTTCCCTGTAGGTTGTATTTCATTTCAGACTTTCATTCTATTTGTAGCAACAGAAATACAGTCTTATGAGACAAAGAACCCAGGAAAATAGTATACATCTTATCCTGCAGTCTGATCATAAGCAAAAGTCCCACTGAAATCAGTGGGAGATCTGCTTAAGAAACAACTGAGTTCAGGTCCAAAGACAACATGTTCAAGGCCTTGATCAGCCATAATGAAATTTAGAACAATAATGACTGAGACATGGAAAATAGTTTTGCTTGTAAATTTTCTTTTTATATTTAATTAAATAACTAAATCAGAACTAAGGCAGAAACTTCAAGTTTCTCTCACTATTCACTTAAATATGAAAAGAATTTGAAGTAACCTCTCATTTGTGCTGCATTTGTGCTCATTTGCATGTAGTTAGGACAAGCCAATGGCAGAATAACAGAGAATTAAGGGATACCATTTTAGCTGTACCTGAATATGTTATGTCACAGTCTTAACACTGAATTTTTTTTTTAAAATGGAAACAGAAGAGGGAGGGAGTTGCATAACATTTGAAAAGAGGCAATCACAGATATCTGTTTCAGATTAGCTGCCGTGTTAATCTGTATGTGTAAAAAGAAAAGGAGTACTTGTGGCACCTTAGGGACTAACAAATTTATTTGAGCATAAGCTTTCGCAAAAGCTTATGCTCAAATAAATTTGTTAGTCTCTAAGGTGCCACAAGTACTCCTTTTCTTTTTACAGATATCTGTGTGATTGAAGTTGTATTTTCTGGGTTTAAAAAAGTGAATTCAGGTTACGCCCTGGTACATGGTTGTCTCCTTAAGAACATAGGAACTACCATACTGGGTCAGTGGTTCACCTAGTTCAATATCCTGCATCTGATGATACCCAATACTAGATGTGTTAGAGGAAAGTGCGAGAAACCCTACAATAGGCAGATGTGTCCCCTGAGAAGTTCTTGTCCTAATCCTTAAAAGTTAGAAATTGATTTAATCTCCCTCTCTCCTCCCCCCACCCACTGCCCAAAATACTAACATACATAACTCTGAATATTCTTAGAAAAGTACTAATAAGCAATTTTTAAAATATCCTTGTTTGGTTTTACTCTGTTAGCTGCATAACACATTAAATTGCTCTTTAGAGAAATATATTTGACATTTTGAAGTCAGTGATTTTCTGTAAATGTTTGCATTTGTCAAAAGCTTCAAATTTTAACATCATTTAAAGCTTAATTTGAGTAATTTGTCTGAAATTAAATCTCAGTTTTATGTACATAGTCCAGCTTGGTTATGCATCTGTGTGACAATTAATCAATATACAATATTACCACCATTCACCACTTATCATATCTGTCTGAACATACTAATTTAAAAACATCAGTTTATAAGCTTTGTCACAAAGATTTTTTTAACCAATTTATACTTCATATAATGTTAAATAAGCTCAACAATGTAACTATTTAGTGTTAAAATATTCTAGCAAGTGGAAGGTTTTCCTTTCTAACAGATGGCGGCTGACATCAACAGTAAGCAACTTTCTTAGATTCTCTTTCCCTCTCTGTATCCTAGATACCTGCTGAAGCACTGGTGTTTAAGGCTGCTGAATCTAGAAATGTGGTTATTTAGAAATACTCAACAGATGGAGCAGAGCAAATAAAAAACATAAGCATAATACATGGATATGGTCTGTAAATAGTTTTAAAAGTACAGTCTTTTTCTTGACATTTGTTACTTTAATAAATATTTTTCCTGGAAATAAATGTATAAATATTCTAGCATAGCTGAAGCTATATTTTGCCCCCACTTCCACCCATGTGATTACAAAAGGTATACTGAGGTGAGAATCCGGCTACAGATGTTTTGCTGCTTCATATATCAACTGTCTGATTTGTTATGCCAGTAATAACTGTTCTGTTACTTTGAAGTACACTTGACTCTCATTTAGACTAGGCCCTATTACACCATGTTGGCATCCGACCCCATAGCCTCTTTACATTGCCAGAACAGTATAGATCTGGATCAGGTCCACTCTATTTAAATAAAAAAAGTTATCATAAATATCAAAGCTAGGATGGTCTTCAATTTTTCTTGATCATAAAATTTTTATTTTGAAAAGTGAACACAGTAGATCAAAAACATATAAGCCAATTATGATGTATGTTTTTCACTGCTTTCTAGGAGAAAATGGAAATGGTTATGATTTTCTCTGGAGAGCATTAAAACCAGGACAATTAATTTACACTTATGTGCTTATCAGACTCTTCTTTCTACTGGGACAATGAAATCAAGGCCAGCTCCTTTTTAAAAAAAAGAAAAGAAAAATTAGCTAACGAGGAAGTGGAGTATTCTATAAATCAAACATATTGGGGTGGTGAGGGAGAGGGAAACAAACAAACACCATGCCATGGATATTTCATCTGATTTGTGTGTGAAGTTTTGCAGTGCAACAATTCTCAAGAACTCACACATTTGGTTGTAATTAGGCATTAATCAAAAAGGTATCCCTCTCTTTATTACTACTAGGTGGTATCATGGTGAAAAGTGTCCACTCTTGCATTAAGTTTTCCAGTTACATTCGAAATATTTTCCCTTTAAAAAGTATGCTGAAAGCATACATATAGATAAATGTGGAAACAATAGTTTTACGTAAATTATAGTTGCATCTATTATTTCCAAAGTGAACATTTAAGAAGTTGTTATAGGGATATGATTATCCAAAATAATACTGTAATATAATGAAAGGCTTACATATTCAATAGACAACATGATCTACAAAAAAATCTAATGGAAAGCTTGTGGTTCCTGTGCAATGCATACTCATTCATGCAAGAAACAACATGCTTTTTTTCGTGTTCATTTTAACTATAACTGATAGTTCTAATTAGTGCCATTGATAGCGGCTTTAAGGCTACCACTGTCATTACCAAGTGATTTAAAAACTGCATGTGCTCCTCAAAGAAACGAGCTACAACAGGGCCACACAGCGAAATAGTTGAATTCAGTACAGTTAAATTCGCTAATCGTTTTGGATGGCCCAAAATTGCATTTGTCAGCAAATAACTATCGATCTAAAAAGTTTACCTAGCTCTAATTAAGACCTAAATTTATAACCTTTTCCATGTAGATTTAGTTGAACGTCAGTTTCAAAAGCACATACACACAATGGACTGTAATACTCTGGTGTTGCAGATGAAAATCAAAGGAAGTTTTGTATGCAGACAGAAAGCAGAAATTTGCTTGTTGCCAGTGTTTGCTATTTCTACACTTATATGTACATCCCTCCCACACTAACACACTTTAGAGAAAACTATTGTGGAAACTTTCTGTTTAGATTCTTTTTTTAAACCATTAAAATCTAAGTCTCAGTACATACATAAAGTTATTTCATTATGCTAGTGTTCTCCAGGACAACAAACAATGGCGTGTAATTACAAGCTACTTTAAAAATGAAACAAGCACGAAAAACTAGCCAACACGCAACGCACTAGCCGACTCAGCATAAAACAAACCCAATTTCTGCTTATTTTGAGCGCCTTTGGTATATGCTCAATTTGTTTGCAGTAACAATTCAGATATTTTTCTACAGGTAAAAATACTGCAGTTTCCCATTTGCTGCTGTATTGTTTGCAGTGCCTCAAAACTAAGGACCTGACTCTGCAGACACCTAAACATACGTGTAACTTAATTCACATGAGTAGTTCCATTAAAATCAATGGGAATGCACATGCTCAAATATACTGACATGCTCTTAAGTGTTTGCAGAATTGGGGCCTTAGTAATAGATTTAGATTTACAAGAACAAAAATTCTTAAGATAGGATAGTGTGGATTTTTTATAAAGTTACTGACTTCCAAACTATCTATGAAGACACTGACCTCTGAATTACATTCTGCTTCACTGAGAAGAGGAAAAAAACCTAAAAATCATGGATTCCCACAATTACACTGTTCTTTTTTAGGGTATGTTAATTATTGAGAAACCTATTTCTAACAATAATGAGCATGCTAATTTACTTTAAAAATATGGTAAACTAATTATACTTGTCGTCTGCCCTTCTTAAGCTTCTAATCCACCAGAAAAAAAAAATCCTACAGTGTAGTGAAAGTGAACTAAAACTCTGATCATGTTTTAGAATGAAATAAATAAAAAACCTGCATGTATCCTCTAGGCAGAGACCAAGCATAAAAACTTTCAGCCCCAAGAGATCACTATGAGCATGTGAAAACACTTTTAAAAAAATCCCAATATAAAACTAACTATAAAATTAATGTATTTTAACTTTATTATACAATTAATTTTATGGTCTCTCTAAATTTTGGAATAAAAAGCTTCCTTTGGAAGCATGCAGCTCTACTTCCCCTTAGCACATGGGCATCCATTCTTTGCTGCATCTCTTCCGGGTCTGACCACAAGTCGCTAATCAAACTTCATGTAGAAACTGATACACAGCATTACTTAAGAGGCCTGAACCAAAGATTTGTTTTTAAGTCACAAGGAAGGCAGATTTTATATATTATCGTTTTGCTAAATTACACTTCTTGCACAGCACTCACACACTTTCACACAAATTTAAACTTGCAAAATGTACATGACAAATGTTAAACTAAGTAACATTTCTAAAAGATTTCAGCTCTAAAAAATTAGGCCAGATTCTCCCCTTACATTGGGATAGATCAAGTAATTCCATTAGTCACTGCTCTCACTTACACTGATTTTACACTGCTGTAACTCCAAAAGCTACAGCCGTGTAAAATCAGCGTGAGAGCAGAAACAGGCCCATCTGTCTTTTGTGTGGCACGTGAAACGACACATGTACATTATGATTAAATGAAACTGTGCAACTGCGTAAGCTTTACTCATGCGTCATCTTGCTGAACCTCAACTTGACACCCCTTGATACATTAAATATGATGTCAGAAGTCACTAAGACATACTTATCCCAAAATATGGGAGAGTTTTAGGAGGGTTGGTTTTTTAGGGGGGAGGGGCAGGGGGCTGTAAAGGAGAGAAACAGCAGCTGGCCTGCTTATTTCAAAACATGATTTGTTTGTATTTAGAATCACTTGTGGGTTTTTTTTAAGTTACAATATTTCTGTGTTAATTAAATAAGCTCATTTAATAAAAATGTGGGTGGGGCTAAGATTCATTAATTCTAATAATGTGTAATCTATTTGGCCACTGTTTAGCTTTCTCGTGAATTTATCAATATTGTTTCCCCGCACAAACTCTCAAAAGCAAGTGATTGGATTTGTCTGACCGTTTTCTTTATGACAGAATATGTAACTGTTGCTAAATCAACTAACACCACCTGTGAAACCTCCAGCAGTTGTACAAAGAACAGGCAAAAACCAATGTTTGCAAGCAATCGCAATTTCTTTCTAAAGTTTAGGAATCTGCAAACATTTCTACCCGCTGGAGAAGGAAAAACGATAGCCCTGGGAATGTGGGCTTTTAAAAGGGAAACCATGAAACAGCTCATAAATTTCATCTCCTCAGCATATATTACTCAAATGCAGCGTTTCTAACAGGATAATTAACATTAACCTTAGGTCACCTCGCAACAGTGTAACCGACACTTTGTTTTCATTGCCCTGAGTGTAAAGCAACGGTAGCTTCCTTTGTGAACCTTCCTCCATTCCGCTCCGTGTCACATTAGTACTAGCGGTCCAGCTCCAGGATCGAGGCCTCACTGAACTCCCTGTCAGTTGGCTGCAGTTTCAACCACTGACAACGGGGAATCTGCTCGCAGGCTCAGCAGCTGCCCCCTTGCAAAGCATGCACCGCTCCCGCGGTTTCGATGGGGCCCTGCTCGCGCGCGCAATCTATACACAAAAGGGGCGGGGGGTGGGCGCGAAACTTTGTCAAGAGTTGAGTTGAGACTCCTCCTCCTTCCCCTGACCCGGACTCCTGGCAGCGGGGGCCTGGGCGGGGGCTGAGCAGCTCCTGCGAGAGCCAAGGCGCCCGGGGCTGCGTGCGTGGGGCGCGCCAGGTGGCAGCGGCACACGTGTGTGTGTGTGTGTGCGCGCACACACATGCCGTGCGTGTGGCCCGCCAGGCGTGTTGCACCCAGCCCCGCGCGCCAGGGGGCGGGCGCGCTCCCCTCCCGCGGGGCGCTCACCTCCATCCCCGTAGGTCTCCACGCCGTAGCCGTCCTGCAGCCCGTTGCTCCAGGTGCCCTCGTAGCGGGCCGGGGTGCTGAGGCTCTGCCGCACCCCGTAGCGCCCCTTGAAGCCGTGCGACCACTCGCCCCGGTACATCCACCTGCCCTTGGTCTCCACGCCCAGCCCGTGGCGCTTGCCCTGCGCCCAGTAGCCCTGGTAGGTGTTGCCGCTGGGCCAGGTGTAGCCGCCCACCACCTCGAAGCCGTGGGACCAGGAGCCCGCGTACTCGCCCTGCCCCTTGGGCCCGGTGCAGATGCCGTGCCCGTGGGCTTTGCCCTCCTCCCAGCCGCCGCAGTAGGTGCCGCCATCGTCGAAGTCGAACCTGCCGCCCGTCATTCAGGGGAGCGCGGGGCGAGCTCGGCTCCTTCGGTCCGCTGCTGCCGCCGCCGCCACCGCCGGGCTCCGGGCGCTGCGCTGCGCTCCCCGCGGCCCCTCCGCTTCCAGCGCCCCGCGCGGCAGGACTGCCAGGGCTCCTCCGCCGGCGCCCCGGAGCTCGGCGCCAGCGCCGCCCCCCGCCCCTCCCCCGCAGCCCGCCCCTCCCCCGGCTCGCACACCCGGAGGCGGCGGCAGCGGCGGTGGGGGCCGGAGCCCGGCACCCCCACCAGAGGGGTCCGTGCGCGCGCCCGCCCGCTCCTGTCCCCCGCGGGTGCCGGGGTGAGCCGAGCGTGTGGGCGCTGGAGGCGCGTGTAGGGTGAGCTCCGCTTAGCTGCCAGCGTTCCCGTGTGCAGGTGCGCTCGCAGTGCGGGACGGGTGCTGGTAGGTGAGTGTCTGTGCGCGAGCATCGGGCTATGCAGGGGTGCGTGCTGGCTGCAAGCATGTACCGGATGTGGGAGAATACAGCTCTGGCTCTGCGAAGATTTGTAGGTACGTGTTAATCTAGCTTGATAGTTACTTCTATAGTATCTGTAGCTGCCTGCGGAAAGGACACAATGTTTGCAAGTGTGTGTGGGGGGGAGGTGGCGGGTGCATATGTGACCGTAAATATTTATACATGTATGTTTTTATAGATAATGCACAAAGAGGATTCTGGGGGCAGCCTCTCTGTCTTGAAGGTGGTAGCAATGTCCCCTTTTAGAGAGAGGATGGTTTAACTTTACCAACATGCTCAAACATATTCCAAGTTTAGAATTCTTCTTTGCACTTCTCAGAGCTTTAGGTTTGGTCCCAGGAGCTAATGTTCTCTGAGTAAAGCTGAGCTGAGTTGTGGTACTTTATCTCATCTTAAATAGCATGGAAGACCCACCCTCACTGCAGTGCTAAGAGGTACTGTGCCAAACTGACAATAGTTTGAGGAAGTGAGGTCTAAGATTATGGGGCACAGGATACTGTAGTTGTATTTTTGATCTTTCAAAGACATAATGGTGTCACCTTTTAAGAAGTCTCACATTATGCCTTTAATTTGATGGCCTTTGGATGACTGGTTAGCTTCAAGTACTACCAAGTACTCTTCACCAGACATTTGGTAATCAGATAAAAATATAAGGGAAGTGACAGGAGGTGGCACAAAAGCACTGGACAAGATTTAGTGGAGAAGGAACTGGAAATTGTGTTTGGTCATATCTCAGAACTATGGGGATTGATGTTTTCTGAAACCTTAGTTTCACATTCTTTTAAAGTTACAGACAGGTTGAAAGAACATTTTAAAGCAAACTTTTCACTGCAAAGGGTGTTTGAGGAAGTTATGAGATGTATATGTATGCTCCCACGTCCCAATTTCATCTCCTGTGATATATGACCTCCTATTCTGATAGAGCAGAATTAAAGAAAAAAAAAAGAGTGGTTTGATTGGGGGGCTTGGATCAGTGTTCACGTCACAGTCCCCGTCCCCCCCCTCAGTACCTGGCCCACGCTGGGGAAGCTAATGATCCAACCATCAGACCAAATTCGGTGATGAATCCTGGTCACATGCCACCTGAGGCATGTTGCACATATGCTAAGAAGAGTGTTTTGGTTAAGCAATGTCTAAAATAAATTATTAATAGAAACTACAGATTATTATAAGCAAAAACCTTAATGCAAGGTGAAAAAATTGAAAAAAAAATCAGGAACTGAAAGAGTAACAGCCAGGACACGCCCATTAAGCTAAATTAAGCCCAAGAGTAAGCCAGTGTAGCTCCATTTTCTTAAATCTACGCTAACTGAAAATGTTGCACCTATGTAATGTTGCTGAGTTAACAGTACTGTTCAGGCTTTCTTTCACAAATTTACAACCTTATGTTTGTATTGAGTTGCACGACTGTAATGAGTTTCACAAGTAATTATGAATTAATATAATTGTTTCTAACTATATTAAATATTTTTGTCTAAGTTATCAGAGGTCTGTTTCTTACTGAGATACCTGTGACATTTCAAGCTGTGAAATTCAGCTATGGCTTTAATTGTGAACAACAAAAAGTGGTGGGGTTTTTTTTTTGTCATTCATGTACTGGGGACTATAATTATTACATAGTACCATAAGAGTACACTTGGCTCTTGAGTCACAGAAGAAAAGGTCCCTTTTGCAAGGAGATTACAGACTACTATAGAGTGATAATATAGTAAGTAAAGACCTTAAACTATGGAATCTGGAGAACAGTGGTGACCAATTTACAAGCGACAATAGTCTGATTGAAATGCTAGTAAATAAACACAACTATGATATAGTTGGCATCACAGAGACTTGGTGGGATAATACGCATTACTGGAATATTGGTATAGAAAGGTACAGCTTGCTCAGGAAGGACAGGCAGGGAAAAAAGAGGAGGTGTTGCCTTATATATTAAAAATGTATACTCCTGGACTGAGATTGACATGGAATAGGAGACAGACTTTTTGAAAGTCTCTGGATAAGGATAAAAGAGGTAAAAAACAAAGGTGATGTCATGACGGGGCCTACTACAGACCACCTAACCAGGAAGAAGAGGTGGATGAGGCTTTTTTAAAACAACTAACAAAATCATCCAAAGCACAGGACTTGGTGGTGATGGGGGACTTCAACTACTCAGATATCTGTTTGGAAAATAACACAGCAGGGCACAGATTATTCAAGAAGTTCTTGGAATGTAGTGGAAATAATTTTTTATTTCAGAAGGCAGAGAAAGCTACTAGGGGAGAGGCTGTTCTAGATTTGATTTTGACAAATAAGGAGGAACTGGTTGAGAATTTGAAAATGGAAGGCAGCTTGGGTGAAAGTGATCATGAAATGGTAGAGTTCATGATTCTAAAGAATGGTAGGAGGGAGAACAGCAAAATAAAGACAATGGATTTCAAGAAGGCAGACTTTAGCAAACTCAGGAAGTTGGTAGGTCAGATCCCATGGGAAGCAAGTCGAAGGGGAAAAACAGTTGGCAGTTTTTCAGAGAGACATTATTAAGGGCACAAGAGCAAACTATCCCACTGTGTAGGAAAGATAGGAAGTATGGCAAGAGACCACCCTGGTTTAGCCAGGAGATTTTCAATGATCTAAAAATCAAAAGAGTGCTACAAAAAGTGGAAACTGGGTCAAATGACAAAGTATGAATATAAACACACACAATTATGTGGGGACAAAATTAGAAAGGCTGAGGCACAAAACGAGATCAAACCAGCTAGAGACATAAAGGGTAACAAGAAAACATTCTACATATACATTAGAAGCAAGAGGAAGACCAAGGACAGAGTAGGCCCATTACTCAATGAAAGGGAAAAAACAATAACAGAAAATGTGGAAATGGCAGAGGTGCTTAATGATTTCTTTGTTTCAACTTTCACCAAGAAGATTGGGGGTGATTAGACATCTAACATAGTGAATGCCAGTGAAAATAAGGTAGGATCAGAGGCTAAAATAGGGAAAGAACAAGTTAAAAATTACTTAGACAAGTCTTCAGGTCACCAGGGCCTGATGAAATTCATCCTAAAATACTCAAGGAGCTGACTGAGGAGATGTCTGAGCCATTATCTTTAAAAAGTCATGGAAGATGGGAGAGATTCCAGAAGACTGGAAAAGGGCAAGTATAGTGCCCATCTACAAAAAGAAAATAAAGACAACCTGGGGAATTACAGACCAGTCAGCTTAACTTCTATACCCGGAAAGATAATGGAGCAAATAATTAAGCAATCAATTTGCAAACAGCTAGAAGATAATAAGGTGATAAATAACAGTCAGCATGGATTTGTCAAGAACAAATTGTGTCAAACCAATCTGGTAGCTTTCTTTGACAGGTTAACAAGCCTTGTGGATAGCGGGGAAGTGGTAGATGTGGTATATCTTGACTTTAGTAAAGCTTTTGGTACTGTCTTGCATGACCTTCTCATAAACAAACTAGGGAAATGCAATCTAGATGGAGCTACTATACGGTGGGTGCATAACTGGTTGGAAAACTGTGCCCAGAGAGTAGTTATCAGTGGTTCACAGTCATGCTGGAAGGGCATAATGAGTGAGGTCCCACAGGGGTCAGTTCTGGGTCCAGTTGTGTTCAATATCTTCATTAATGATTTAAATAATGGCATAGAGTGTACAGTTATAATGTTTGCAGATGATACCAAGCTGGGAGGGGTTGCAAGTGCTTTGAAGGATAGAATTATAGTTCAAAATGATCTGGGCAAACTGGAGAAATGGTCTGAAATAAACTGGATGAAATTCAATAAAGACAAATGCAAAGTACTCCATTTAGGAAGGAACAATCAGTTGCACACAGACAACATGGGAAATGACTGCCTACGAAGGAGTACTGCGGAAAGGGATTTGGGGGTGTCATAAATATAAAGGGAAGGGTAAACACCTTTAAAATCCTTCCTGGCTTGAGGAAAAACCCTTTCACCTGTAAAGGGTTAAGAAGCTAGGATAACCTCACTGGCACCTGACCACAATGACCAATGAGGAGACAAGATACTTTCAAAGCTGGAGGGCGGGGGCGAAACAAAGGGTCTGTGTCTGTCTGTGTGGTGCTTTGGCCAGGGACGGAACAGGAATGGAGTCTTAGAACTTAGTAAGTAATCTAGCTAGATATGCGTTAGACTCTGTTTTCTTTAAATGGCTGAGAAAATAAGCTGTGCTGAATGGAATGGATATTCCTGTTTTTGTGTCTTTTTGTAACTTAAGGTTTTGCCTAGAGGGATTCTCTATGTTTTGAATCTAATTACCCTGTAAGGTATTTACCATCCTGATTTTACAGAGGTGATTCTTTTTACTTTTTCTTCTATTAAAATTCTTCTTTTAAGAAACTGAATGTTTTTTCATTGTTCTTAAGATCCAAGGGTTTGGGTCTCTGGTCACCTATGCAAATTAGTGAGGATTTTTATCAAACCTTCCCCAGAAAAAAAAAAGGGGGGGGAGGTAAGATTTGGGAGGATTCTGGGGAGAAAGACGTTTCCAAACGAACTCTTTCTCAGTAACTGGTGTTAGACGTTTGATGGTGGCAGCGAAAGTCCAAGGGCAAAAGGTAAAATAGTTTGTACCTTGGGGAAGTTTTAACCTAAGCTGATAAAAGTAAGCTTTGGAGGTTTTCGTGCAGGTCCCCACATCTGTACCCTAGCGTTCAGAATGGGGAAGGAACCTTGACAGGGGATCATAGTGGACCACAAGCTAAATATGCGTCAACCACGTAACACTGGTGGGGGAAAAAAGTGAACATCATTCTGGGACATATTAACAGGAATGTTGTAAGCAAGGCACAAGAAGTAATTCTTCCGCTCTACTCCATCGTAATTCAGCCTCAACCGGAGTATTGTGTCCAGTTCTGGGCGCCAGATTTCAGGAAAGATGTGGACAGATTGGAGAAAGTCCAGAGAAGAGCAACAAAAATGATTAAAGGTCTAGAAAACATGGCTTATGAGGGAAGATTGAAAAAATTGGGTTTGTTTAATCTGGAAAAGAGAAGACTGAGAGGGGACACAATAACAGTTTTCAAGTTCATAAAAAGTTGTTACAAGGAAGAGGGAGAAAAATTGTTCTTCTTAACCGCTGAGGATAGGACAAGAAGCAATGGGCTTAAATTGCAGCAAGGGAGATTTAGGTTGAACATTAGGAAAAATTTCTTGTCAGGGTGGTTAAGCACTGGAATAAATTGCCTAGGGAGGTTGTGGAATCTCCATCATTAGAGATTTTTAAGAGCAGGTTAGACATTTTTAAGAGCAGGAGTGGTCTAGATCAGGAGTGGGCAAACTCTTCAGGGCTTTGGATCTGGCCTGCGGGATTGCCACCCCTGTGGTGCCCTGGGGTTAAGGCGGGGGGGGGGGCGGGCAGGCAGAGGGCTCTGTGCGTTGCCCTCACCTGCAGGCACTGCCCCCTGCAGTTCCCATTGGCCAGGAACAGGGAACCACGGCAGGGACGTGGTGCTGGGAGCGGCACGGGGCCAGGGCAGGCAGGGAGCCTGCCTTAGCCCTGTTGCGCACCACAGCCACCCTGGAGCTGTTCCAGGTAAGTGGCACCAGGCCAGAGCCTGCACCCCAAACCCCTCTGGAACCCAGCACCCCAACCCCCTGCCTTGATCCCCCCTGCTGCACCCCGCACTCTTCCTGCCTCCCAGCCCCTTGCCCTGAGCCCCCTCCCACACGTTGCACCCCGCCCTGCACCCCACTCCCTGTCCTGAGCCCCCTCCCGCACTTTGCACCCCCTCTTGCATCCCAACCCCATGCCCTGAGCACCCTCATATGCCCCTTGCCCTGAGCCCCTTCCTGCACACTGCACTCCCTCCCATACCCCTGCCCCAGCCCTACATTCATGGCTCTGCTTGTAATTTCCCCACCCAGATGTGGCCCTTGGGCCAAAAAGTTTGCCCACCCTTTGTCTAGATAATACTTAGTCCTGCCATGAGTGCAGGGGACTGGACTGGATGACCTCTCGAGGTCCCTTCCAGTCCTATGATTCTGTGATTTGGAGCACATCACTGGACATCAGCAATACCAGGAGAGAGGAGCTGGAGTGTCATTGAGAATCAAAGTCGGGAAAGTAACTAAATTACTTCTCTGTTGGATTGTATTTACTGAGGGACAACCTATCCTAAATTCTCAATTACTGAGGGAAAATCTATACTTATTGCTATATTTGCTTTCCATAAGCCACTCTTAGTATAACTTTTTATGAGTGATGTACTCAAATATTTGGATACTAATATTTGTAACTATCATTAAATTTATTAGTATAAATATGGGATATTGCAAATAATGTACTATATGTATTTTTTGACTTTTAAAATAAAACTTTGGGATAATTTAAGCATTATACCCAGATTTATAGATATTCTTTCCTTAACCTATGTATTAAATAATATTAACATTAGCTTTAATAAAAAAAATTTAAATGTCAGTCTCTTCTTTGTCCTGAATGATCTTAATAGTGTAGTAACACAGACTTTTCTAACTTTCCATGTAAATAAAAAGCATTGGATTCTCGTGTCTGGGCTACATTAAAAGAAATTAGGTTTCCCTGCAGTGACATCATGCAATAATCTTTTCATTGTGATTAAGGCATATTATTGTTTGTGGTCCTAGGTTAGATTAACCTGATTTTTAAAGACACATTAGATTTTGTTTAGTTTTTCCTTCTTCATGCTGCCACTGCAGGGCAGATTTAAGGTTGTTTGTAAGTGCCTTTTGTAGCCAGGCAAGGTACTAACAAACTTCAATAGGATTTTATTTTTTAAAGTGGAAACCTGTTTTCCAAGCTGCTGTTGCATCCTCAGTAGCACTCCCTCAGCCTCTTCAACTCCTCCCCGCTCCTTCCTGTTTCCTGTCCTTTCAGACTCCCAACAGCCAGTGCTCCCAATTATAATAATTACAAGCAACATCTAAACACCACATTCCCTCCTCTCTTAAGAAACTCTTCCAATTACAATAAACATTGTTCTAACCACAGGAACAAATAGGAAACAAGGCACTATACTGTTGACAGAAATATTACACTAAAAACACTATAGATAATACATAACATAGTCTCTAGTCCAGACAGGTGGTCATCTGGGTCTGACAAGCCGTCTCTCAAGCCCCGGTTCCAGAGCAATGTCTTGTTGTGTGGATACTACGGTGAAGTCATCCAATGCAGACTGGGTGTTGGCATAATCTCCTCTTGGTGCATAGGTAGGTGCAGGATAAGAAGCATTCCATACCTGCCCATCAGAAAGTCAGTAGGTGTAAGGTCCCTTCTTCTCTATGATTTTAAGAGGAGCTGTGAATTTATGGTCCCCTTTGTGTAAAATTCCAGGTTTTCATATTCTTACGAAGGAAACACACTGGAACTTTGGTTCCTTAGCACCCCGCCGCCTGTCTGTGAAAGCCTTATACTTTGCTTGGTTCTGTTCAACTGTTTTTCTCACATCATCCTCGGTTGGGGCCTCAGGTTGTGCCTTTAAAAATCCAGTAATGTTCAGTTTAGTATTCATCTGTTTCCCATGCAGTAACTCTGCGGGTGATCTTTGCATTGTGGCATGTGATGTAGCCCAGCATGCTTGCAAGAAATCAGTATTGAAGGTTATACACAATCGCCCTTCCAGTTTAGCTGTTTGCAAACTCTCTTTCAAACTTCTGTTAAATCATTCGATTTCCCCATTGGCTTGAGGGTAGTATAGGGATAACCTTCTGTGTAAAATGTTCCTCTCTGCTAGAAAAGTTTCAAACTCCAGGGAAGTAAATTGACTACCATTATCTGAAACCAGTTCTTTGGGGTTACCTTCCCTCCTAAAAACTGAAGAGAGGAACTTGATTACTGTAGCAGAAGAGATTTGCAATGTAAACACTACCTCAGGCCATTTACTGAAATAGTCTATTAAGGTGATGGCATAATGGCAGTCAATTGGAGCAGTATCAAAGGGTCCTACAACGTCAATCGCCACTTTTTCCCATGCAGATTCAGAAAGAGGAACAGGCTGTAATGGAGGGGTACATGTCACTGCTGTCTTATCATGCATTTGGGAAGTGACACAGGATTTTATGAGTGCTTCAGTTTGAGAGTCCATCCCTCGCCACCAATACAGATCCCGTAGTCGTTGTTTGGTTCTGACAATTCCTTGATGAGTATCGTGTGCCAGGTGTATGAGTTTTGACTGTAATTCTTCTGGCACAAGTAGCCGGTGTGTACCTCGTAGCACACAGCCATCGAGCAAAGAAAGTTCATCCCGAACTCTAAAATAAGGCAGCAAAACTGGGTCAAGGTTTTTAGGGTTACTGGGCCATCTCTTTGTCAGAAATTCCCGTAGTTTTTGTTGAATTGGACACGCTGAACAAGCAGCTTGAAATTGTCTCTTGTAACTGCAGTGAGAGTGCTTGTAATAAGCACAACTACTACATCCTCATCCTCCGGTGGACCATCTGGTGAAGGCAAAGGCAGGCGAGAAAGGCAATCAGCTACCACATTTTGGTTTCCAGGCTTATATTCCAGTTCATAATTGAAAGAGAGTAGTCTTGCAGACCATCTAGCAATACGATATCCTGCTCTTCCCCGTCCTTTCGTGATGGGCAACGTCGTCAAAGGGCTGTGGTCTGTGCGCAACTTGAACGTGCGGCCCCACAGGTAAGTTCTCCATTTTTCAGTAGCCCAGACACAAGCAAGTGCTTCTTTTTTGACTGTAGAATATTTTCTCTCAGCATTACTTAGTGTCCTTGAAGCAAATACAACAGTCCTCTCTGAGTTGTCCTCATGAAGTTGTGTGAGGACAGCCCCAAGTCCATAATCAAAAGCATCAGTAGTTACAATTGTGGGCAATGCAGGACTGAATAGTGCAAGTACTGGACTATGTACAATCATGTCTTTCACCGTTTCGAAACTAGCTTGTGCATCCGTTGTCCACACTAAGGTTGAACTTCGCTGTAGTAATTCTCGTAACAGTTCAATGACAGATGCATAATTGGGAATGAATTTTGCATGCCAGGAGGTAAGACCCGAGAAGGAACGTAACGTTTGCAAATCTGTTGGAGGAGGAGCATTTGAAATTGCCAGGATATGAGCCGGATCAGGTTTTAGTCCAGCCTGTGAAATTGTATGCCCCAGAAAGGAGAGTTCAGTTTGTCTAAATTTGCATTTGGACCTATTGAGCTTGAGGCCTGCTTTGCTGATGCAGTTTAGTACAGACTGCAGGTTATTGTCATGCTCCTCCGAAGTATTTCCAAACACGATAATATCATCCAAATAGCACTGAACTCCATGTTGATTCTTCAAAATCAATGACATCATTGTTTGGAAGGCACTTGGGTCTGATGGGAGACCATATGGAACACGTTTAAAATGGAATAGTCCCTCGTGTAATAAAAATGCTGTGAGGTCTCTGCTATCTTCATGCAATATAATCTGGTGGTATGCACTCTGCAACTCAAGAGTAGAAAACATCTTTTCTCCATGGAGTTCTACAAATACTACTTCTGTGTGAGGAAGAGGATGGCTGTCAATCACAATAGCTTTATTTGGCTCCCTTAAGTCCACACAAGGTGAATGCCTCTACCCTTCTTCTGCGTCACTACTATAGGTGAAACCCATTCTGAGGAGTTAATGTCTTCTTCAATGATGTCTTCTTGAACAAGTTTTCTAAGTTCCTCTGAAACAGCTTCCCTGACTGAAAATGGTAAGCGCCGTAATTTTTGTCGTACAGGCATCACATTATTCCGCATTTTAACTTTATGCGGAAACCCATAAGCACAGCCGAGTTTCTGCTCAACCTGGTGTTGGGTCTCAGCTGAAACTGGTGTGTGTACCGCAAGAGTGCTTTGCTGAGGAAGATCAATTCATCCATTAACTACTCTGAGATTTAAAGCAGCCAATAAATTTCTGCCAAGGATAGGAGTGCCTTTGTGGACAATGTAGAACTCTGCAGTTACACAACAATCACCAAAAGTAACTATTGCTGGCAGGCAGCCACGTACTAGAATATGTTTTTTCAAATAGCACACCAAGTGAAGCTTGGGTTCAGTAAGAAGCACATCTTTAAAGTAATGCAAATAGATGGAATCAGGTAGTATAGATACTGCTGAGCCAGTGTCCAACATTAGCTGAATAGAGTGCCTGAGGGTATGGTGGAAACATTTACCGTGCACTTTATTTGTTCTGGAATATGTGCAGTAGTGATTTTGTCCACGCTCAGCACAGTAACATCTGGTATTGTAAGTGCATGCACCTGTTGACTGAACTGGCTGCTGCGACATACTTCAGCAAAATGCCCAGTCTTTTTACAATGATTGCACTGAGCTACTTTTGCCGGACATCCTGTGTAGCTTGGGAGGTTTTGTGGGGATCCACAGTGAAAGCATGCTTTTACTGTATTTTGAATTTGCTGATTTGGTCGTTTTTCATTAGTTTTCCTCTTGTAATTGTTTGCAGCGATAGTGCACTTTTCTGCAAAGAAGTCACAGCTTGGACTGTGCCTTCTGTATCCATGCTCATTATTTTGGCTTCAGCTGTAGCTGACGCAATCTGGGTAGTAATGGCTATTGTTTTTTCTAGTGTAAGTTGTGGTTCTAGAAGTAAACGTTGTCTTGCAAGAAGCATGGTTGTTTTCTCAATGAGCTGGTCTCTAATCATCTCATCTGCCATATTCCCAAAGGCATAAGTTACAATCAGACTCCTCAGGGAAGCAATATACTGCATTATAGTCTCCCCTGGTTTCTGCTCATGCTGGTGAAATCTGTAGCGATTAGCTACTACATTCACTTTTGGTACAAAAAAGTTCTTTAATGCACTGAGTGCAGTCTCATATTTATCGTCTGCAAGGGGAAAAGTGTAAAATATACGCTGCCTTTCTGCTCTAAGGCAGTGGATTAGCAGAGCATGCTTTTTTACTTCAGAAATCTCTGTAGCACTGATTGCAAGCAGATAAGTCTCAAACATCTGGATCCAGGCAGTAAAAGCAATTGGAGGCTCACCTGGATTTTATAGAAAGGGTGCAGGTGGGTTCAGAGGCAGAAGATACATCCTCGTCCCCAAAATGTTGTAGTAGCCAGGCAAGGTACTAACAAACTTCAACAGGACTTTATTTTTAAAGTGGAAACCTCTTTTTCAAGTAGCTGTTGCACCCTCAGTAGCTCTCCCTCAGCGTCTTCAACTCCTCCCCCTCCTTCCTGTTTCCTGTCCTTTCAGACTCCCAACAGCCAGTGCTCCCAATTCTAATAATTACAAGCGACATCTAAACACCACACCTTTCCATACCTTAACGTGGATTTCTGGTAAATTTAACCTTAACTCTGAATGTCTTTGGCTTATAATGCTTGGTATTGGGATAATTGTAACATCTCTGCACTGTATTTTACTCTAACTTATTAATATATGCACTCAACCTTAACACTGTTAATTAAAAATTCTTAGATAAAAACTATTTCATGCATGAACAGTAAACAAGAAACCAAAAGAGAATGTTACCATATGATATTTCTAAAGATTTGAAAATATGAGGTATCACTTAAATATTTTTTTTAAATTTCTTTTATGGCCATATTTACCAGTATGCACTGGCTGCTTTCAAGCCACCCTGGAGCAATGCAAAGCAGCCGTTGCATTCTAGCCAATCAAACTGTATTTACAGCTGTCTTGCATCATCAAATTAGCTGTTTTCAACCATGAAGTATGTCCTGTATCTGTATTTTTATCTTCATATAAAACACAGTCCTTTGCTTGTGAATGTGTCTACTTATGGAAACTGAGTGATTGGAAATTAGCTAACCCTTTGTGACCTGGGACAGATTTCCAGTTAGGCACAGTAGGTGTATTCCTTGGGATGCCAGCGTTCTAGGGGCGCCTAAAATCTCACAGTTTGCCGCTCCTGGGTCTTGGCAGGGGGCGTGGCTGGCTGAGGGGAGACTGCCCCATGCAGCTCTGCTGGAACCTGCCAGCAGGGAACAGTGTTGCCATACTGGTTGCTCGCTCAGCCCGGCAGACACAGTCACTTCCTAGAGGGGCTGGTAAGTGCAGGTGGGGGGCAGGGTGCAGGAGAGTGGGTCTCTGGGTGGGCTTGGGGGGGCGGGGGGTTCTGGGCAGAGAGGGGGTAGGCGGCTCTGGGCAGTTAGGGAGGTCTGTGTGTGTTGGGGCGCTAGGCAGTGAGGGGTCTGTGTGGGGCACTTGGCAGTTGTGGTGGTGGGGCTGGACGCCTAAAAGTTTAGTGGCGGGGTACCCTAGCCACCTGTGGCAGTTCGGAGCTCCGAGCTCCTGTGGGCAGTGAGGGTACTCTGCAGCTCCCGGCTGCCGCTGGGCAGCGAGAGCCCCCAGAGCTCCAAGCCACCGCGGGCGGTGGGGCACCCCACAGCTACTGGCCACTGCTGGGAGGTGAAGGGCTCCACAGTTCTGTGCTGCCAAGGGTGGCGGGGGGAGGGGCCCTGCAGCTCGTGGGGGGAGGGGCCCTGCAGCTCCGAGCCACAGGTAGCAGGGGACCTTACCTGCTACATATGTGATTGTTTTAATTACATGTATTTTTGTGGTTGTGTTAAATTTTTAAATTATTGTTCATATTTTCCATAAAAAATGAAAAGAAAATATAAAGGTCAGCTGTAGGCGGGGGGCAGGGCAGCGCTGAAGGTGCTGTGCCTAGGAGCGTGCAAGGTGTAAATCCAGCCCTGTTTATCACTGATTTTAGAAAAAGAGCACAAACAGATTATCCACAACAAGAGAGTGAGTGAGTGAAGTACAGGCAAATTAGGGTTATCACAAATATCACTACAAAGTGCTAATATTGGTAGAATTTTAATGGTAGGTATAACAGGAATTTAGAAAAAAAGATCTCCACATATATGTAGTTACCTCTTTCCTGGAGTTTGGTACTACTAATAAAGAAATGATCAATCAGATAGTAATAGTCAGCTCAGGAGCTGCTGGGGTTCCTATCTCAGGACAGCTCAGCCCCTATTATAGATTCTCTTACCAGAAAGCCATTGCTATCTTTTCAGACAGTCTAAATAGAAGCAGGTAGATGAAATCCCTTTGTGGCACTCTCTTAACTGCATTTTGTTATCTGATCCATCTTGACTGTTTGCTATATTTGACTTTGCAATTGCACACTGCTGTTTTGCTTTCTATGCTCATTTAGAAACAGAAATTGTAGGTAATTCCTTTTTTAAAAATGAATTTTGTGCTCCAAAGATGTACTAGATTGTTAGCCCTAGAAACTGAAGCCTTTAAATTAAACAGAAAATTTCTAGCAAGCACTGCCATATTACATGCTTCTCTACATTGCTTCACCAATAAAAACCAAAACTCTGTTTTGGATGAGAGGGTAGTTCTGTATCTATTTTGCCTCTGTCCTTGGCTATTCTCTTAAGATTAGCAGTTACTGTCTGTGTTGATAGTTTGTGTGATGAGGAAATATATTCACTAGGCAGTGGCTTGGAACCACCAACCCCTTTTACAAATATATAAACTGTCATTCACAGATAATACAATTAAACAATTGTGTAGAGTTGTGCAACAGTTTAGTATGTGTCCTTTGAAATTTCAGGTTAAGTCTTAGATTCTGCCCTTTTCAAGAAAAAAAGCACTGAAGCCGAATGTTGGTAGAACTCTCTGTGCTTTAAGAGCAATGGAATTTAGATTGTATGACTTAACAGAGAGACTTTGAATCTTTGTTTCATGCTCTAACTGTGAACAGGCTATCATCTGTGCTTCTAGCATATGCTATTTGCATTTTTGTCTGTACAATGTGCCTTGTTCAGGCTGTCCAATCCACAGCGTGATTCCTAATAATTTATTTATCAAATCATTAGGGCTGTCAATTAATTGCAGTTAACTCAAGCGATTAACTCAAAACAAATTAACTTGATAAATTAATTGCAATTAATGGCAGTTTTAATTGCACTGTTAAATAATAGAATACCAATTTAAATTTATTATAATATTTTTTTGTTGTTTTTCTACATTTTCAAATATATTGATTTCAATTACCACACAGAATACAAAGTGTATAGGGCTCACTTTATTATTTTTTATTACAAATATTTGCACTGTAAAAAAGATACACAAAAGAAATAGTATTTTCCAGTTCACCTCATGCAAGTACTGTAGTACAATCTCTTTATTGTGAAAGTAACTTACAAATGTAGATTTGTTTGTTATGTGACTGCACTGAAAAATAAAACAATGTAAAACTTTACAGCCTACAAGTCCACTCAGTCCTGCTTCTTGTTCAGCCAATTCATAGATATTAAGGTCAGAAGGGGCCATTATGATCATCTAAGACAAAGAAGTTTGTTTATATTTATGGGAGATAATGCTGCCCACTACTTATTTATAATGTCACCTGAAAGGGAGAGTAGGTGTTCGCATGGCACTGTTGTAGCCGGCGTTGCAAGGAATTTTCTTGCCAGATATGCTAAACATTCGTATGCCCCTTCATGCTTCAACTACCATTCCAGAGGACATGCTTCCATGATGATGACAGGTTCTGCCCAATAACTATCCAAAGCAGTGCGGTCTGATGCATGTTCATTTTCATCATCTGAGTCAGATGCCACTAACAGAAGGTTGATTTTCTTTTTTGGTGGTTCGGGTTCTGTGGTTTCCGAATTGGAGTGTTGCTCTTTTAAGACTTCTGATAGCATGTTCAATATCTCATCACTCTCAGATTTTGGAAGGCATTTCAGATTCTGAGCAGGAGACATACAATTTGGCCCCAGGGTGTTCAGTCACAAACTTAATTAATGCATTATTTTTTTAATGAGCGTAATCAGCATTGAAGCAGATCTCTGGAATGGTGACTGAAGCATTAAGGGGCATACAAATGTTTAGCATATATAGCATGTAAATACCTTGCAATGCTGGCTACAGAAGTGCCATGTGAACTCCTGTTCTCACTTTCAAGTGACATTGTAAATAAGTAGTGGGCAGCATTATCTCCCGTAAATGCAAACTAACTTGTTTGTCTTAGCAATTGGCTGAACAAGAAGTAGGACTGAGTGGACTTGTAGGCTCTAAAGTTTTACTTGTTTTGTTTTTGAGTGCAGTTATGTAAACTATAATTCTACATTTGTAAATTGCACTTTCACGAACAAGAGATTGCACTACAGTACTTGTACGAGGTGAATTGAAAAAATACTATTTCTTTTGTTTTTTACAGTGCAAATATTTGTAATAAAAATAATAATATAAAGTGAGCACTTTACACTTTGTATTCTGTGTGGTAGTTGAAATCAATATATTTGAAAATGTAGAAAAACATCCAAAAATACTTATAATAAATTTAAATGGGTTTTCTAATATTAACAGTGCGATCTAAACTGCCATTAATCATGATTTTTTAAATCCCGCGATTAATCATGATTCATTTTTTTAAAATTGTTTGACAGCCCTACAAATCATCCTGTAGTGAGTGTGGTTGACATTATGGACCTAGTCCTGCCATGAGTGAAATATTGAATTAGGCCAAGTCTTATTAACCTCAGCTGGTAATGAGGATTTCTGCATCTTGCAGGATTAGGGCCCTTGTGAGAAATAGACAGTCTTTT
This sequence comes from Chelonia mydas, assembly GCF_015237465.2. Lineage (NCBI taxonomy): Eukaryota > Metazoa > Chordata > Testudines > Cheloniidae > Chelonia > Chelonia mydas. Next base: position 55,156,864 of record NC_057850.1, on the reverse strand, counting down.
TCTGAAATATCATAGTCCAACTATCTTATTCAGTACATAATCAAGAATATAATACATGCTGCATCCATAATAAATGTTCTTGTCCTACTGGTGATTGTTACAATCACAAAATATGTATAAACTGCATCACTTGTTGCATAAAGAGGCTTCATTCTGTCATTTTTTGAAATATCTAACAATGTGAGTAATATGTAATTTATATGAGTAACTTGCTTTAAATTAGACATGTGGCCACACATCCTCCCCTTGTGCCCCCTTATGGTAGGGCACAGTGCAGCACAGACCTGCCTGTTTCACTCCTGGTCTTCCACTGCTCAGCCTCCAGCATTTTCCACAGTGAGGTAACTTTGACCTTCCACGGCACGAAAAGTCCAGAATAAACACACACAAATGTAATCCTTCTTTCAGGAAGGCCCCAATAAGCAGCAGTCATCCCCACTTCCTAGTCCCAGTCTGTCTTCTCTCCTAGAATGAAAACTCAAAGTCTGCTCTTCTTCCCAGCCTGGCAACTGAGATAGGCACTCGTTTTTTAAGCTCCCCTCTTGAAGCCTGACAACCACATTAGGAGTCACAGGTGAGAGTGGTTGGGCCCTCAGTAGATATGATAATAAACATATCTTTAGAAGTTGCTGTAAAAGAGAGAAATCTGTTACATATAGAGTAAGGATCAGTTTTATCTAGTCTTTGGTTTATGAACTTCAAATTTTCCACTGTCATTAAGTCACATGATGTCTCTATATACTAGCTTTGATGTTTGGAGCCCTCATTTAGATGAAAGATGTGTAAAGCCTCATATAAGGAGGCTCAACTGTCAGTTATTTCACTGAAAGTCAGCAGTAAATTTTGATTGGCAGTTTGGTTCCATAGTCATTTGTTTTATATGATAGCATTAGAAATATTTTGCTAAATTTGCCCAATTTTGACCAAGCAATATGATTTTAATTTGGCAGGCGGTGCTCCGTCCAAACCAGAAAGACTGGCAGATCTGAGAGGCTGACATTTTCCACAGAATGTCAGAAGGGTACCAACAGTTAAATATAGAGGCTAAAGTAGTGATTTTGGATGCTTCAGTTTTTGGCTGTTTAGCTTGAAAGACTTGAATAGGGCCTGATTTTCAAAGTGTGGGAGTTCAACACTTCTTGAAGATCGGGTACCTATAAAGTGTCTCTGGTTGGGCACCTAAAATACTAGCCACTTTAGAAAATGTTGACAGTCCCTAATAATATACCCTATTCCAAATTCTCTTAATCTGCAGTATGAGGATACAATTAGACCTTACATAAATTTGCCTTTCCAAATTCTGCTTAAAATGATATTTTGATAGGCCTAAAACAAACAATCATTCCTGAATATAATGTTCCATGTGGCTGTAGCTGTATGTTTAGTGTTAAAATATATTACAAATGTAAAAGCAGTAACATTAATGTGTGAAAAACTTACTTGTGTCATTTCATCTAAAACTTTTTGGGATTATGAAATAAGAGATGATTTTTTTTACTGGTTTTTGCTGCCTCCCAAATTATATAGTTGAGGTTGATTTATATATCCTTCTGTTATGAGTAATGTAGTTAGTGCTTATGAATGAGTGAAACTGAAGAGAGTTAGGATTTATATTTTGTCATTAGGTGTTGGTGGTATAAATAAATTGGGGTATAACTTCACTGGGCCTTTAAAGATGGAGGTGTGCCTTCATACTGGTTTCAGAAGTTACCCTTTCATTCCTGTTGATGGAGGCAGCTGTGTTTTGGTGATTGCTTTTATTTTAGAGACGTTAGCACATATAAAAGCTGTGATTGCTTGAAAGCTCTGGAGGATGAAATCCTCAATTTAAGCACAGAAAAGATTCAGAGCTAGCAGTTATAGTGTGAATTTTCTCAAATCTTTCTACAGATGTGACTTGGCCTCTAAGGGAGAGAGGGCATTTTAGATTCATCATCTGGCCTCTGAATTCTATTATATAAGGGTGCCAGTTATAGTTGTGGGGGTTTTATTTCGATGTTTTTCATTTGTCTGTCTTGCCATATTACCTTAATATTTGAGTTCCTTAGAAATTAACATAAATTCCAAACCTCTACCCCTGGACCCAGAATTCTTCTTTGTCTTGATCCCACTGAATTATTAAGCTTCCATTTATAAATAGCTTATAAAGGGGTTAATAAATAAATTATAAATTTTAATAAATGGTTAGTCAACTGTTAGACTCCAACAGGTCCATAGGTAGCTTATAACCATCTGTGACATCCTGTCCTGGTTTGCTTATAACCATCTATAACGCTTACTAATCATGTCTCTCTCATGCTTATAATAGCTATTAATCATTTATGAACCTTTTATAAACTGTTTATAAATGGAACTTAATAATAAAGTGTGACTGCCTTCTCTCATCTCTTCCCATGAGGAGTGGATTTTTAAAAAAATCCTTATTATACTAGCAAAATTATTGCAGAGAGAGGGATCTTGCATTATGTCTATTGGCAACTAGACAGAGACTCACTTCACAGAGGAGAGCAGGCTTTGAGAGCCATCAGGTGACGGTGGTAGCAACCAAATGTTGCCAATCTGTCTTAGATTTGAACTCATAAAACAGAGGAGCAAGGCAGCCTGTTACCAATCTGTTGAACAATTTAGTTGTGGTTTTCTAGAAAGATTAGGTCAATAGTGTTTGATGTAACCCAGTTGGATCCAAAAACATTCTAAAACACTGTCCAATCAGATTAGTTTAGTGTCTGTTACTGAGGGAAATACTTTATAGAAAAATATTTAAAAATAAGTTTAGACTTGCAAGTAACTTTCCCACCAGTAAATTTTTTTATTTTTTAATTTTTATTTCATCCTATCGTGCTTAGAGTGAGTGTTGAAAGATGAGCAGCCAAGCAGTGGTCAGCCAGAGGGAGAAGAGCGTCATACAGCCCCCAGAATAGCAACAGCAGTAAATATGGTCATGCTGTTCCTCCACTCAGATAGACCCGGATCACATTTACAGCACCCATTGGGTCCATTGGCTACCAGACATTCAGGAGCTTTGATGAAACGTTTACAAATGTAACTGCAGTTAAGAAGACCTTATTCCAGCGTCAAACAAGCTGACATCAACCAAAAGGAGGAGACATGATAATGGGCCACAGTGTGCAGGCATCATACAGTCTATGGGGAGAAAAAAATTAAATCACCAGCTGGTTCAATGCTTCAAGATATTAATTGTGTTCTTGTTCCACTCACATCTACATGGGAACTTGCTGTAATTTGTAGCTGACTCATGGCCACTGAAGCACACAGGTTTTGCATAATGGGAAAGGTGGACTGCAAAATGATTCTCTCTGTGACTGTCTTATGTTTTATATAATGCCTATCACAGTGGTATCAAAGTGCCTCACATAATGAAGGAGCAGAAAAGCCCAGACTGAAAAGGTGTTTTTTTTTTCACTGTTCTCTCATATATTTAAAAATATCTCGTGATATAAGACATAATATTCTGCATTATCAGTGGCAAACACACTGTCTGAGAAGGGGTGCTCACGCTAGTCCAACTGGCTGGGAAAACCCTGTTTACTACTTAGATTTAGAAAAAAGGGGATCTTTTTCCAGGATCCAAAAATGACTTCTGACTTCTGTATACAAAACTCTGCTCATCATTTTCATGTGATTCCCCCAAACTGACTCTGCTGTTAACTCACAGTTAATTTCTATCCTAATTTCCATGCTTTGCTTACCTGAGACTATAATGTGTAAGTCAAATTCTGCCCTCATTTACACACTATCTAGCTCTTCTGAACTGTAGAGTATTGCATGTGGTAAATCTGGGCATTTTTTGCCCTGTAGCTCTATGCCCGTCTTCACAATTTGAAAAGCTGGTTTCAGTTCTTTTGCAGCTTCTCTGCTTTGTTGGTTTCTTCTTCCCACCCACTATGTCACTTGGAGTGTTACTGGAGTAGGTTTGTTATTTCAGACACATACCAACGCCTGCTGCACTCATTTCTCCCCTACAGTCTTGCACAGGGCACAGAGTCAACTTCATACTTTCATTTGTATCAGTTACACACACAGGATCTAAATTCATCCCTTCCTCTATATAGCCTAATATATTCTGTCAGATGATAACTCAATATATACTAAATAGTAATTCTGTTTGCTTTTTCACTATAATTTTCAATTTGTTTTGGTGGAATCAATATATTTCTCTCCTTATGGAAACCTTGCTGAGACACACATGATAAAGGAACTGTGTTTTCAGAGTAGCAGTCCAATGACGCTATTTAGTTAAGAAAAAATCATGCCATCATGTTGCAGTTCGTGCCAAAAGAACATAGACAACTATTCAGTGCCCAGTATCCACTGCTGCCCAAAACCTTATCTTGTCCTATTTATACTTTCACAACTGAGATCTTGTTTAAGAGCTGGGTGAATATTGTATTTGCATTTTTAAAACAAACAAATTTGCTCCAGCGTTGGCTATGTTCCTATTGTGTTTATTCGCAGAAAACACATTTTAAATTCAGATGTGAATTGACTTCTGCTGGAAGTACTTGTGTGTGCTCATCCAATCAGGACTAAGCAACACAGCTCAAATTTCAAATGTTGACTCCTAAATGCTTGCAGAGAACTACTTATGATCAATAAATATACTAAAAAAAGATTAATATACAATAGAATCATTTTGAATAAGGGACCACACTGAGGCTATGTCTACACTACAAAATTAGGTCGATTTTCTAAAAATCACCTTCTATAAATCGATTTTATACAGTTGATTGTGTATGTCCCCACTAAGTGCATTAAGTCTGCGGAGTGCGTCCTCAATACCATGGCTAGGATCAACTTACGAAGCGGTGCACTGTGGGTAGCTATCCAACAGTTCCCACAGTCTCCGCTGCCCATTGGTATTCTGGGTTAAGCTCCCAGTGCCTGATGGGGCAAAAACATTGTCGAGGGTGGTTTTGGGTACATGTCATCAGTCGCCCCTCCCTCCCTCTGTGAAATCAAAGGCAGACAATCATTTCGCGCCTTTTTTCTTGGGTTATTCATGCAGACGCCGTAACACAGCAAGCACGGAGCCCGCTCAGCTCACCGCTGCTGTTGTGAGCATTGTAAACACCTCGCACATTGTCCTGGAATATGTGCAGAACCAGGCTAAGAGACACCAGCACGAGGATGATTGTGATGAGGACATGGATACAGACGTTCCTGAAAGCATGGGCTGTGGCAATTGGAACATCATGGCGGCACTGGGGCTGGTTGATACAGTGGAACACCAATTCTGGGCCCGGCAAACAAGCACAGACTGGTGAGACCGCATAGTGTTGCAGGTATAGGATGATTCACAGTGGCTGCGAAACTTTCACATGTATAAGGCCACTTTCCTTGAACTTTGTGAGTTGCTTTCCCCCGCCCTGAAGCGCAGGAATACCAAGATGAGAAGTGAGTGGCAATAGCCCTGTGGAATCTTGCAACGCCTGATTGCTACCGGTCAGTCGGGAATCAATTTGGAGTGGGCAAGTCTACTGTGGGGACTGCTATGATCCAAGTAGCCAATGCAATCACTGATGTTCTGTTATCAAGGGGAGTGACTTCATGCCAGAGCATTCACTTTCTGCTTTCCTGTACTCTGACATTGTTTGCCTCCACGCATTCTGCTGAGGTCTTTCAGTGCGGGAGGACTGTATGAGCTCAGAGAACATTTCATCGTGAGTGCGTTTTTTTTCGCCTTCTTATCTGCGCTAGCCTCTGGGATGGAGATGATAGGGGGAGCGGTGAAATATTTGCAGCTGCGGGAGGGAAAAAGGAGAGTAGTATTTAAAAAGACACATTTTAGAGAACAATGGGTAGACTCTTTCATGGTGAACCAAGCTGTTAACATTACATAGCACATGTACTTTCGGTACAAGATCGCATTTTGCCTCTTATATTGAGGGCCTGCTGGTTTGGTGTGAGAGATCACACGTGCAGGGCTGGGCAACAGAATTCAGCTTGCAGGCAGCCATGGTAAGCCACAGCCTTTCGGCTTCTTCAACCGTCGTAACCTGTGGGAATGGTTTCAAACAGCAGCACCCTCCTTTCCCATACCAAGCACCCGTTGGGTTGGCCATTTAAAAGGAGGGGCTGCAGTTCTGGGGTTAATGTGCAGCACAAACCCAACTAACACCCCCCCCCACCGCAATTCTCTGGGATGATCACTTTCCTGAGGATAAAACAGAAAGATAAAGAATGGATGTTGCTTGAATGCCAGCAAACACCGGGACCATACACTGCCATGCTTTGTTATGCAATGATTCCAGAGTATGTGCTACTGGCCTGGCGTGGTAAAGTGTCCTATCTTAGGGAACGGAATAAGGCTGCCCTCCCCAGAAACCTTTTGCAAAGGCTTTGGGAGTACCTCCAGGAGAGCTTCATGGAGATGTCCCTGGAGGAGTTCTGCTCCATCCCCAAACACATTAACAGACTTTTCTGGTAGCTGTACTGGCCGCAAATGCATCCCAAGTCTTCAGGGCAAATTAATCATTAAACATGCTTGCTTTTAAACCATATATTATATTTACAAAGGTACACTCACCAGAGGTGCCTTCTCCAGCTTCATGGTCCAGGAGCCCACCTTGGGAGGGTTGTGAGGGTATTGGCTCCAGGGTGATAAACAGTTCCTGGCTGTCGGGGAGAACGGTTTCTCTGCTTGCCTGCTGTGCGCTATCCTCTTCCTCATCATCTTCCTCATCCCCAAAATCCTCACCTCTGTTGCATGAGACTCCCCCCTTGCAGGTGTTCACGGACAGGGGTGGGGTAGTGGTAAGGGCCCCCCCTAGAATTGCATGCAGCTCATGATAGAAGCGGCATGTCTGGCGCTCTGACCCGGAGCGGCCGTTTGCCTCTTTGGTTTTTTGGTAGGCTTGCCTGAGCTCCTTAATTTTCACGTGGCACTGCTGTAGGTCCCTGTTGTAGCCTCTGTCCATCGTGCCCTTGGAGATTTTTGCAAATATTTTGGCATTTCATCTTTTGGAACAGAGTTCTGATAGCATGGATTCGTCTCCCCATACAGCGATCAGATCCAGTACCTCCCGTTCAGTCCATGCTGGAGCTCTTTTGCGATTCTGGAACTGCATAGTCACCTGTGCTGATGAGCTCGCCACGCTGGCCAAACAGGAAATGAAATTCAAAAGTTCCTGGTGCTTTTCCTGTGTACCTTGCTAGTGCATCTAAATTGAAAGTGCTGTCCAGAGCGGTCACAATGGAGCACGCTGGGATAGCTTCCTGAGGCGAATACCGTCGAATTGCATCCACACTACCCCAAATTCAACCCAGCGATGTCGATTTCAGCACTAATTCCTTCGTCGGGGAGGAGTACAGAAATCGATTTTAAGAGCCCTTTAAGTCGACAAAAATGGCTTCGTCGTGTGGGTGGGTGTAGGGTTAAATCGATCTAACGCTGCTAAATTCGACCTAAACTCGTAGTGTAGACCAGGGCTGAGTGAGTGGGGTACACCGTCTCTCCTAAGGGTGAGCACTGCTACTTTTCCACATCTTCATGAGGCACCAATCCTTTTGCATCTCTCCTTGCTCCTCTGGTTGTTCCTCAAATGCTTGGTTTGTGTTTGTACCTAGCCCTTGTGTGATGGGAGGCAGAAACCTCCTGGTAACTCTTCTTCTGCACCTTGTCCCCTCCAGTTGCACGAAAAGAAGGGATATTATGGTCCTATATGTGATAAGAGAACCAGAAAGGAGAAGAGGGAGGGGGAAGGCACAGCAAAGGGAGTGGGACAAAGCTAAGGGAAAAGGGATGGAACAAACAATGGAGGCGTAAGAGAGAACAGAGGTGAAGAACATGATTGAGATGAGAAGAAAGCATGGGGAGTGTGTGGAAAAGATGAGATGAGGAGGTTAGTGGGAATAAAAGAGTTGCCCCAAAAAGCGAGATAGTGTGGCGTGGTGGAGAGTCTGCATTAGACCACGATTCAAGAGACCTGGATTTTAATCCCAGTTCTGCCACTAGTGTGCGGCATAACTTTGGGCAAACCTTTTTTTGTCTCATCTATTTCGATTGTAAATGACCTCTCATTATGTGTTTGTACCGTGCCTAACACAATGGGGCCTGTAGTGCTATTTTAATGTGCATAATAATAATAATAATAAGAGACCGGTAAAAAAACAGGAAGAACACAAGACAGGGAGTAGGGACAGAAGAAATTAAGAGATGGGAAAAATTCATCCTGTCATAAGGATAGAAAAGGCTATCTAATGAGGAGTTGATTTGACATCATGTAATTCAGGAATAATAGGGAAGGATAAACTCTTCAGAACTATTTTTGTTTCTAGCTAGTCGTGACATCTGAGTATCTTAGTTTTATTTGACATTGATCTACTACATTTTTAAATGCTATTTTTAACAAGTTTCACTTTTTAGTGAAATCAATGTGTTTTTTCCCACTGACTTCAACTGGAATTAAGACAGGCCTTAAGGATCTCATCTAAATCGGAGTCCTGCCAGTGACTTCAGTGGGCTTTGGGTCAAACACTAAAGGAGTTTCTCTATTAGTACTTAGTAGCAAGCTCTTATTCCAACTGCAAGCCAAGAAGGAAACATGGTCCCTTGCACACTTACTGTTATTTTTATTATGGCAGTGCCCTAGTGGGGCCAGGCGTGTGCAAATGTAATAAGACATTCCTTATCCTAAAGAGCTTACACATGAAGTATAAGATGAGAGGCAACAGGTAGATACAACAAAAAAAATGTGGGGAGCACAGGGTAACTAAGATGATTGTATAATAAGTATAATAAGCAATAGTCAAATTCACTTGAAATTCACCTGAAAACACTTAAGCACACATTTAGTTTTCCTCATGTGAGTCGTCCCATTGAAATTAATGTGAGTAAATTTAAATAGGGGCATCAGTGTTTGCAAAACTGAGCCTTAGGTCTCAATACATTTTTTTTTCCTTCTTGTTCTTCACTAAAAGAAGGATCAAGCCCCCTAGCTACTATATTACATATGCACACTGAAGCAATGTGATAGGTGCATTTTTAAAAACAAACAAACGAAAATCGTTATGTTCTGGAGTGAGACCTGGATTAAGATTCCGACTAGTTAGCTTTGGGTTTGATCGCATGTGTTAGTTGCGACAGTCTGGAGGCATAGTTGGGATAAAAGATTATTTGCGGAGATAAGAGTGGTAGATCACATAAAGTCTGAATAATAATGCCTGAATTTTAAGATTTGTAGTAGAGCCCTTGGACCTCATTCAGCTGATCTATTTTACATTTGATTTGAAATCTGCCACTTCCTGCTACTTGATTATAATAGTCAAAACTGTTGAAGATTTGATAACATTAGGACAGTTGAATGTTTCATTTTTAATAAGCATCAGAAAAGTAGGGAAGTTTGGGGCTCCTAGTAATTTTTTAAATAAAATATTGTTGTTTAGATTTTTATTAGTAGTATCTTCATAGTCACAGAGGAGAAATTCAATTTTTAAAGAATTGTTGGAAATATTGACATTAGAAATTCCTTTGTGTAGGAAAGGGGAGGGATTGTGCATTTGGAGAATGTAGGACAGAGTTCTGAACAGTAACTGTCTGAGGGGAATTGAATATGATACTGTAAGTAACTCAGTAAGTAAGAGAGATAGTTCAGTTTACTGAAACACATGCATGTATGTACTGGGTTGGGTGCAAAATAGTAATTCAGTACTCTACACTTTTATACAAGATTTCTTCCAAGTATTTTCCAAAGGCTATACAAGGGTCATGAAGTTTAGCCTGCCTACACTGTTTTACACGTGGGTAAACTGAAGCACAGATAGGCTGAATTGTAGTTATACTTTGATGTGTGACTGTTAAAATATTATATGCAGTGTTGTTGTACCCATATTGGTAATGTAAGGGTCCATGTTTCTTGTCTCTCACTAGTTTTCAGTATGAATTCGTTAAGTTTACAGTCAAAGGATATCTATTCTGTCAACACTGCAATCTCTCCCTGGGATCTGAAAGTCATGCTGTGTTCTCTCTGGCTCATGCGTCATCACCAGTAATACAGACTCTGCAACTGGAACTTAGTCAATAGGTGTTGATGATGAGTGATCCAGAATAGAATCCAGCTTGTTTTCCTATAGCTGTATTAGCTACTGCATCATTAGTAATTCAGATTCTGCAACTGGAACTGAATCAACAATTCAGCTAATGATGTATGAGTCAGAATAAAATCCAGCTAATTTTTCCTGTACCTGTGTTGGCTTGGCAGTTCTGTCTGGTGTGAAAAAGTAGCTAAAGCTTATTTTTATCTGTAAAATAATCATATCTGACTCTGAATACACGTGGGAACTGATCTGCTGAGTAAGAAATTGCCATTTTTAATAGCATGATCACTCTTCTGACGATATGTATTCTGGCCAAATCACAAAGTAAGTGGCAGAATTGGAGGGGGAGAGGGGAATATTGATTTCCAGACTCTGATCTTAATTTCTACAGAATATTACTCCCTTGTTAATTTGGTTTTGACTTTACTTACACTGCTTATACTGTGTATGTATTGTGACAGCGTCAGGCCAGATGGCTACAGGAGAGTGATAGAAGGCAGATATATTAGCCCCAGGTTAAGTAGGTCCCTTTTCTCTGGGTAAGGTAACAGGGAAGGTTCCAGAACAATCAGGAACTTTCTGGAAACAATTAAGGCAGACATGCTGATTAGAACACCTGCAGCCAATCAAAAAGCTGCTAGAATCAATTAAGGCAGGCTAATCAGGGCACCTGGGTTTAAAAAGGAGCTCACTTCAGTTTGTGGTGCGTGTGAGGAGCTGGGAGCAAGAGGCGTGAAAAGCTGAGAGTGAGAAGGCATACTACTGGAAGACTGGGAAGTACACGCATTATCAGACATCAGGAGGAAGGTCCTGTGGTGAGAATAAAGAAGGTGTTGGGAGGAGTCCATGGGGAAGTAGCCCAGGGAGTTGTAGCTGTCACGCAGCTGTTACAGGAGCCACTGTAGACAGCTGCAATCCACAGGGCCCTGGGCTGGAACCCGGAGTAGAGGGCGGTCCTGGGTTCCCCCCATCCCTCCATCCCCTCAACTCCCTACTTGATACCAGAGGAGTTGACCTGGACTGTAGGTTCCACCAGAGGGGAAAGTCTCTGGCCTGTTCCCCGATCCACTAGGTGGATCAGCAGAGACTGCAAGGATTGTTCTTCATTCTTTTCCCCATGCTGGCCAGTGATGAGGCTAACTGAGTGAACGGCAGGTTTGAGCCATGAAAGTGGCCAAACTGAGGGCTGCCGTGAACCTCTGAGACGAGCAAATCCACCAATAAGCTCAGGACCCACCAGGGCAGAGGAGGAACTTTGTCACAGTATATGTATAAAAGTTAATATTATTTTCACTACAGATTTTATGTAAAAACTACTAATAAAGAATTTTGTTTAGGCATTAATTTTTATAATTCTCACAAACAATTCAATTGTGGAGCTAGTACGGCACCTTCATGATGTAAAAGTTTATGCAGTAAAACCAATATATTTTGTTTTCAGAATGAAAAACAAGATATTTCTGTACATCACAGGAAGATCAAAACACACCACATCAAGGTTCTATAAGTGAGGCCATATAGAAAGAAAAGGCAAAAATGCTAGAGAAATAAGAAAAATAATTAGTTAAGAGGCAAGATTTAATGATAAAGTGGCCACCTATCTCTTATCTGAAAAGTGGCTGGGTGGCAACTCAGTTTGCAGCTGTTCGTTTCGTGATCTGGATATCTGCCCAGCTCCTCCTTTATGTACTTAGGTACATATCCAGTGTATACAAAAGTATTTGCAATGAATTATGAAGAATAATTTTCTAATCAATCATGTGAGCTTTCTGAAGATGTCTCTTGGCAAATAAACTTGGATTAAAGGGGCTGTAGCAGGATGCCTGTCTTAGAGAAGAGGGCTTTCCAAGATGTTCTGAATGTCTTTCTGCTTTTGGTTCTCTTGATGGAACACGCTTGTGCATTTGAAGATTTTTTAAGAAAAGCTGGAGAGGAAAAAGCACATATGGATAATACCTCATTCTTTTTGCACTTTTCTGAAGAAATAAATAAGTCCAGCATTTTGTCACATTTTTAGGTAAAAGGGGACCTCTTGTGGTTATTCAGAGAAACATCTTTATTACAAGGCTCATGGAAAATAATTTCAGTACAACCACAGCTCACCTAACCTGGGTATGTTCCCAGGGTTCCGAGCTCAGTATTCCTGTGCAATAGTTTTGAGTTGGAAAACTGTCCTGGTTATTGATATGCAAATCAGCAGGCCAACCACCCCACCAAGTTTTAGAATCCCTATCTCTTGTGTTCCACCATAAAAAAACTTTTGAACTTGAGTACTGTTTACGTAGGCCAAGTGTGGAAATACAGATATGTTGGTCCTAAGTTGCTGTCAGAAAAAAAAATTGTGGGTGTTCACCAATCAGCTGTTTGGTGGGCCTTGCTGATCAGCTATTCGGCAGGCCCCACCGATCAGCTCTTCCCTCAACCCCCCAGTGCCTCCTGCCCATGGCTGATCAGCTGTTCGGCAGTGGGCTGGAGGCACTGGGGGTGGGGAGGAACAGGGGCGGGAAGAGGCAGAGTAAGAGTGGGGCACGCTTGGAGGAGGGGGAGGAGCAGGGGTTGGAAAAGGTGGGGTGGGGAGCCTTAGGGAGGGGGCGTAGTGGGTCCAGGAAGAGGCGGAGAGAGGGTGGGGCCTTGGGGTAAGGGATGGAGTGTGGGCGGGGCCTCAGGGTGGAGCGGGGATGGAGCACCCCCTGGGGAAAGTTGAAAGTTGGCACCTGTGGCTGGTGTCTTAAATCTAGAAAAAAACTGAAAGGTTTGGATGTGCTTGTGGATACATTGAGATAGTTAAGAAAGCCAGAAGTGGTGGGGATTAACTTCCTCACTTTGCCTCCTGTCTTTTATTGTACTTGGGTGTGGGCATGTGACTATAGGATGAAACAGGAATTTCCTAGAATACATTTCTGCTGCCCAAACATATAAAAATGGCAAACAGATTGGATTTTTCAGATAATAATATAATAGTTTCTGTAAGAAGATCTAAAATCACTTCATAAACATAAGTGAATTAGGTTTAGGTAGGAAAGTATTATCACCACCCTTTTACAGATGGGAAAATGGAGGCACAGACAAATTAAGTATGTTACTCAAGGACACACAAGAAGTTTATGGCAAAGTTAGGAATAGAACCAAGATTACTAGACTCCGAAGTTTGTGTGTTAGCCCTAAGATCATGCAAGATCATCATACATGTCATGCATATCTTTAATTCTCTTAACACAGGAATATCTATTACTCATCAACTTTAAGGCCAGAAGAGACTATCATGATCATTTAGTCTGACCTCCTACACATTGCAGATCACAGAACATCACCCACCCACTCCTATAATAGACCCATAACCTCTTTTTGAGTTACTGAAATACTAAAATCTTGATTTAAAGACACCAAGTTACAGAGAATCCCCAATTTACTCTAGTTCAAACCAGCAAGTGACCCAGGCCTCATGATGCAGAGGAAGGTGAAACCCCTTCAGATCCTCCCAATCTGACTTGGAAAGAATTTTTTCCCAATCCCAAATATGGCACTCTGAGCACATGGGCCACCAGCCAGACACCAGGAAAAGAATTCTCTGTAGTAACTCAGAGCCCTCCTTCTCTAGTGTCCCATCTCCGGCCATTGGACATATTTACTAATGGCAGTCGTGGCCATATGCCACTGCAGCAATCCCATCCACTCCATAAACTGATCAAGCTCAGTCTTAAAACAAGTTAATTTTTTTACCCCCACTACTTCCCTTGGAAGGCTGTTCAGGACTTCACTTCTCTGAAGTCTAGACCTTACTTTAATTTCAAGCGTAAACTTACTGATGGCTAGTTTATATCCCTTTTTTCTTGTGCCAGCATTTTCCCTTAATTTAAACAACTTCTCTCCCTCTCTGGTGTTTATCCCTCTAATACAGTGGTTCCCAAACTTGTCCTGCCGCTTGTGCAGGGAAAGCCCCACGCGGACCAGTTTGTTTACCTGCCACATCCACAGGTTCGGCCAGTCGCGGCTCCCAGTGGCTGCGGTTCACTGCTCCAGGTCAATGGGAGCTGCTGGAAGTGGCGCGGGCCGAGGGACTTACTGGCCACTGCTTCCAGCAGCTCCCATTGGCCTGGAGCAGTGAACCGCGGCTACTGGGAGCCGCGATCGGCCGAACCTCCGGATGCGGCAGGTAAACAAACCGGCCTGGCTCGGCAGGGGCTTTCCCTGCATAAGCGGCGGAACAAGTTTGGGAACCACTGCTCTAATATATTTATAGAGAGCAAACACCTCTTCCCTCAGCTGTCGTTTTGTTAGGTTAAACAAGCCAAGCTCTTTAAGTATCTTCTCGTAAGGGAGTCTCCATTGCTCTGGTCATCCTAGTAGCCCTTCTCTGCACCTGGCTGCCAGTTTGAATTCATCTTTTTTGAACATGGGAGACCAGGATTGCACAGAGTATTCCAGGTGAGGTCTTACCAGTGCCTTGGACAATGGTCATAACACTTCCCTATCTCTACTGGAAATCCCTCATTTGATTCATCCTAGGATTGCATTAGTCTTTTTCACAGCTGCATCTACTAATACACCCAAGTTGATGTGGATTAACCAATTGTGATCAACCAATATACCCAGATCTTTCTCCTCCTCTGTCACTACCAACTGATATGTCCCTGTCTTGTAGCAAAGTTTCTTGTTGTTAGTCCTTAAGCATATGACCTTGCATTTCACACTGTTAAATTTAATCCCATTGCTATTACTTGTTTTCAAGGTCCTCCAAATATTCTTTTATGATACTCTGGTCCTCCTCTACATTGACAACACCTCCCACATTTGTGTCACCTGCAAATTTTACTCCCATTTTATGTACCAAGGTCATTAATGAAAATGTTAAATACAATCGGATCCAAGACCAGTTCTTGAGGAATTCCACTAGTAACCTCCCTCCAGCTTGACAGTTCACTTTCAACATGATATGTTGTAGTCTATCCTTTAACCAGTTCCTTACTCATCTTTCAATTCTCATATTAATGCCCACCTTCTCCAATTTAACTAATAATTTCCCATGTGGACTTGTATCAAATGCTTTACTGAAATCCAGGTAGATTAGATCTACTGCATTTCCTTTATCTGGAAAATCGGTTATCGTCTCAAAGAAAGAGACCATGTTGGTCTGGCATGATCTACCTTTTGTAAAACCATTTTATGTGTTATCGCAATTACGTTTTACCTCTGTCTTTAACAACTCTCTCTCTTAAAATTTATTCTAAGACCTTGCATACAGTTGAGGTCAAAGTAACAGGCCTGTAGTTTCACAGAATTTTTTCCCCTTTCTTAAACATAGGTATTGTATTTGCAGTTCTCCAGTCATAGGGTACCACCCCTGATTTTATGGATTCAATAAAAATCCTTGCTATTGGGCTTGCAATTTTATGTGCCAGTTCCTTTAATATTTTTGGATGGAGACTATCCAGGCCTTCTGATTTGGTCCCATTAAACTGTTTAAGATTGGCTTCTACCTCTGATGTGGTAATTTCTACCTCCATATCCTTGTTTCCATTATCCACCCTGCCACTGCCCCCAAGCTCCTCGTTACCATTATTAAAAACCAAGGCAAAGTATTCATTTAGGCATTGGGCCATAACTAGATTATCTTTAATCTCCACTCCATCCTCAGTGTTTAGCAGTCCCACTTCTTTCCTGGTTTTCTTTTTATTTATATGGCTAAAGAACCTTTTACTGTTGGTTTTAATTTCCTTTGCAAGGTCCAACTTTGCTTGGCTTTTGGCAGTTCTCACTTTTACCCTACAGTTTCTGACCTCCAAGAGGTAGCTTTCCTTGCCGATTCATCCCTTGGTCAATTCCTTGTAGGCTCTCTCCTGTCTCTGAATAACCTGTTTGAGATATTCATCCAATTTGGTCTGACACTCTTCCCTACAATTTTTCCCCTTGCTTGAGATGCATGCTTCAGATAGTTTCTGCAGCCTTGACTTAAAGTAATTCCAAGCCTTCTCCACATTCAGATACTTAGGGAAGTGGAGTGGACAGTAGAACTCAAGGAAGTCTCTTCATTTTTTTTTTCAGGTTTGCCCTTTTGAAATCACAAACCCTAGCTGCAGACCTATTTTAGTTTATCCTGCCTTTTACCTGAAACTGAATTAACTCATGATCATTCAAACCATTACTACAGTGGAAGACATGTTAGACATATCCAGATAAAAAACCTTTGCTTTTCTAAACTATTGTACATGTTTCTTATAATTTCATTGGCATTTCTTTGTTTGAAATGCTGTTCGTGTAAGGAAACAATTTTTGTGCTTTACTAGAATTAATATTATTCATTAATTTCTAAACATTAATGTATTCAAATTAGTAAATGCTTGTTGTTTGGATGGTACATCCTTTAGTTATATTATTCCTCCAGAGCTGCACTCAGGGATGTGAGAAAAATACATCAAGGGAGGAAGGAAGAATTTTCTGTTTCCCAAGGTAACAGCTCACCCGAAATACAACAAAAATTCATTTTTATTAGTTAATAATAAATAATCTGCACTTAATTACACAGTGTTTGCTTCAAGTCAATGAGAGTACTCATGTGATTAAAGTTAATCAAAGGCATACATGTTTACAGATTCAAGCACTAGACATTTGCACAGCCAGACATTGTAACAAAACACTTAATAAAATATTATAAGCCACAGTGTTTAGGCAGGGCCTGATCTCCATTCTTTGCACACCCAAAATTATCATTAGAGTGAATGGTTGTTTAATGGGAGTTTGAGGTATACAAACAATAGAGAACAGGGCCATCTATTTGGGATGATCTTCAATTGATCAAAAAATCTCTGATATTTTGTATTTGAATAAACAAATGATCCCTCATTTCCCCATAAATTCCAGAATTAACTGGACAACAGACCGAGTACTGCAGACAATGAATTTCTCAGTGAGCTGATATGCTTCTTATTTTTCATGTTAAAGGGAAAATTCGTAACAGTGAAGGCATCAGAAATAATTAAGGCTACTTAAACACTGCTATAAATACTAAGTCAAAGAACCACTGGGCTATGAAGATTTGTTATCATGTACAAATAATTACTTTCACTTCTCTCAGACAATATACTATGGAAAATTTAATATTGGACTCCCCATATTTTAATGTACAAAATCTGAAGGAATGTTTATAATTCTCAGGCACTACTATACATTTATATGACTTGTCTGAGTAGTAGTTCTGGGGGCTGATCCAAAACTCAGTGAAGTCAACAGAAAGACACCATTGTAGTTTAGAAAGAGAAATGTTCTTAAGTGCCCCAGTGTGTCTTCTTATTCTCTTAGCTCCTCACAAACTGCAGAGCAGACATTCAAATATTCTCATCTAGGAAAGCTTTCCTGAGCCATGCCAATTACACTCTCCTGTTCTGCAGAGTTCAAGTCTGAGATGATGCCCTCCTAACAGGAGGACTAATTTCTTTTCTGCAGTGGCTTTTCCAGGCTTTTAAAGCAAGGTCACAGATGGTAGCATTGATTATAATTGTCTTGTACTAGCTCTAATTAGAATTCAAATCCATGAGCAATATAACATAAGCCTGATTTTCTAAGATAGTATCCTAAACTATGAAGGTTTATATCCTTTCTATATTTTGTACTATCTGATGTAACTATGAGGACATTTAGCTATATAGATAGACATTTATATAACCCCAATTAACTCTTGATCTCAATTATGTCTTGTAGCAATGAATTCCGCAGTTTAATTTGGATTGTATAAAGAAGAATTTCCTTTTATCAGTTTAAAATGTATGGTCTTTCAGTTTCATCAAATGTCCCTTTGTACTTGTGTTATGAGAGTGTATATAGGAACACCCATTCTAACTTCTCTATACCCTTCATTATTTTGTATGCCTCTGTCATGTCCACACTTCCCAATGTGAGCTTTGGGAGGCATTGTGCCTGGAGTTTGCAGAAGAATCATAACTTCCCCTTGATCACTTTGTTGCAGGGCACAAAATGTACCCCCAGAACTGTATTGAGCAGTACCCAAAGGGGTGGGGCTGTGTAGGGTCACTCCCCTGAAATACTGCTTACCTCCTCTGAGGAAGTTTGTGCTGTTTGTGATGCTGGCCTTGCCACAGTCCTTAGGTTCAGGGGAATCCAAAGACTGCAATTGTGCCTCACTCTTGTGAGTATTACAGGGGTGGGAGCTGACTCTTTGTTCCCTCTTTCCCTCCTTATTTAAATGCCTTGGTCACAATTACATTACAGAGGTAAGTGACTATGAATAGTGGGTGAAATCCTGGCTCTGTTGACACCAATGGCTCAACTTCCATTGACTTCAGTAGAGTGAGGATTTTACCCACTATGTCTAAAATGAAATGAAACACACTTAGTACCAACAGGGCCTAGAACTCACAACATCCTAGATTCCGGTTTGGCTTGCCCTGCCCTAGCTGTGGGGAATATTTAGTGTGAAACAGGGTAGTCCTAGAAAAGGCTTTCCTATCCGATTTCCTGCTAGCTGCAAGATCTAATATAAGCTATGTACCATCTTTACTCATCCACAAAAAATGCTTTCTGCATTTTCCTGGCCTAGGGGACATAATTTCTGATACATGGTGGTGACACTGTCAGAAATTGCTTCCTCTCACTTTTCCTCATATCCTGGAATGGAGGGAGAAATTTCTGATGAGTATGGCTGAATCCTACCATCATATGTTTTTCAGGCCTTCTTTATTCCTCGTAGATAACAAAAAGGAGGGAAAATCTTTTTATTTCCTCTGTATGTCACCCTTAAAAATTCAAGAGCATTGACTCCCTGGTTTAGGCTGAAGGAAAGCAAATATGAAGATGTAATAATAACAATACAAGAAACACAGGTGGGTAAGGTAATGTAACACAGTCTGATTAATGTTCTTGCTGGATGATGACGTCCATCGTGTTTTTTCTCTTCAGCAAAACGTATTTTCCTTGAGCGTCGTGTAATCATGTGATTGTTAAAACATCCATTTATTCATCAAGCATAAATGAACTTTCTTGAGGTGTGGACTTTTTCCATGTACATATATATTTATGCCTGTATAAGGAACATTCTGTTTAATTTAGCTCAACATGCTGGGCATGGGATACACATTGAAGGGCTGGGTCCTCAATGTTTTGGGCTAACCTTAGCAAATTGGCCATTCTTGACTGAGGGCTATAAACACATGTAAAGATGGGACACAAACACACACAGCCATGGTTGTTGGTTATGGAGGGACTTTATGTTCTTTATGCCAGATTCTGCCCTGCAGTTTGTACCTTACCAGAATTACAGTTTCTAACCCATGTATTATTTTAAACACCCAAATCATGTCTGCCAATATTGGGGGGCACTCAGTGCATGAGCTCTCTAGGCGGCAGCTGCTTTGGGTTTTCCCCGCAGAGGTTACCTAGGCATTGGGCTAGATTGGGGCTTTCACGCCAGAGCCCTGTGTAGGGGGTGGCAGGTGCAGTGATGCACTGTCCATGGGTGCAGCACAAGCCCCCACAATCTGATCCCACTTTTTTTTTCTGTCCCTCCTCCACCCCTTCTCTTCCTAGTCCTGCCCCGCCCGCCCCTGCGTTTCCTCCCCGGTGCGGCCAGGGCGCAGGTACCGATGCCGTGCGAGGGCGGCGGCTGTCACGGAGCATGCTCCGAGCGCCGGCGCACGCTCCGTAGCAGCCGGGCAGCCCGGTCCGCTGGGGAGCCGGTTCTGAGGCCGCTCAGCCCCTGGGAACGATGGCGCGGCAGGAGGATGGCGCGGCAGCGGGCAGCGTGCTCCTGGCTGACTGCAAGGCAGAGGCTAAGTTAATACTGTACCACTGGACCCACTCGTTCTGCTCCCAAAAGGTGAGTGCCTGGTTGCTCTCGGGGGTGCCAGCAGGGATCAGCACCTGGACAGATCCCTCGCGTCTTTGCCGCCCCGTCTGGGGCGTGGCGGCGGCAGCCGCAGCTCAGTGGCCTTCTTGCCTTGCAGGTCCCAATCTGGATGGTTAGGCGTGGGCAGAGGGAAGTAGCGCTGTTGCCTAGATCTGGAGAGG
Source organism: Chelonia mydas (assembly GCF_015237465.2). Taxonomy (NCBI): domain Eukaryota; kingdom Metazoa; phylum Chordata; order Testudines; family Cheloniidae; genus Chelonia; species Chelonia mydas. The sequence goes on along the minus strand of NC_057850.1, from coordinate 55,136,791 downwards.
GAGGAGGAAGAGATGGTGAGGGGCAAGGCCACAAAGCTTTCTTTTTAGGCCCTGAAAGGCTTGCAAGGCCTCCAGGGGACTGTGATCATTTCGAAATGCAGAATCCCTAAATCCAGCACTGGAGGCAGCGGGGAGGAGGCCTACGAGGAAGGATGACTAGGAGCTTTAAAACAGAAATATAACACTCCTTGAGTTGTTAAAATGTAACAGATAATTTTGAATGGCACTTCTGTAGTCTGTAAATATAACAAGACGACATGAGCATATACATCTATTTTGTGTTCTAATTCAGAAGACGTTTTGATACTTTTTAACAAAGGGCTGTTTCTCACCTTTATTACAAATGGTTCAGTTGCCAAAGCAAACAATTATGGTATAATAAAATATGGATTATTCTTGTAATGGAGAAGCTTTCACACCAAGTACATACACAAGAGAAGCACCAAAAAGAGGACAGGTATTCAGAAATTTGGCCACCCTTTTTACATTTATTCAAAGGGGGAGAGCTCTCCAGCCAGCAAATCTTTAGCCAGGCTTTTTGAATATTAACCTGATCCTTAATAAGTCATGTCCAATGTAGTATGTTAATATTTTATTGTAACTTTGTCTTAATAAAAAATTCCAAAAAAGTATGCCTCAGTTCCAGTTATGTATACAGAACATATTCGAGAGTATATGGGAAAGGAATTTAGACATCACCAAAACTATAGCACCAGGTTTTAAGATATTTTAAAAAAAAAAATTTGTGTTGTTAATTCACTTACATTTTATCAACTGTTTCTAGGAATACCTGTCAGTCAGGTAATAGCCACCAACTATTTTATGCTCATGATAAATGTGTTGAAAGAAGAGTTTTAGGCAATTACAATTATTCTTTGTTGTTTGTTTGTTTGTTTGTATTACAGTACCACTTAAGGATCCCAACTGAGATTAGGACTCAGTTGCATTAGGAACTGTACATAGTCCATACCTACAGAGAACACAATTTAAGTAGACAAAGGATGTGAAAGAAGACAGAGAGGTGAAGAGATTTGCTAAGGTCACACAGCAGATCAGTGGCACAGCTGGGAATAGACCCCAGTACTCCTGACTCCCACTGAAACACATTGCCCCTCTAATTGAACAGTCTATCAGTTTATCCCTGGCAAATAGCTTAATCAAGTAATTCTTGCAATATTTTTCAGGTGCGCTTAGTGATTGCTGAAAAAGCACTGAAGTGTGAAGAACATGATGTAAGTTTACCCCTGAGTGAACACAATGAACCTTGGTTTATGCGTTTAAACTCATCTGGAGAAGTGCCTGTCCTTATCCATGGGGAAAACATTATTTGTGAGGCCACACAGATTATTGATTATCTTGAAGAGACATTCGTGGATGGTAATGAAAATTTTTTTTAGATTATGTGATTTTTAATGCAGTACTTATGTGTCGCTGTATAGAGTTTTGTTCATTTCCATAAAAAGTTTCGCATTCCCCAAGCAAACGGATTGCATTGAAAATACTTTAACATCTATTTGGCAAGATAACGGATATTCTGATCACTTATCCTGCTAGCCCACACAGGTCAGAAATATGATAATACTTTGCTGTACTAATTGTATAGCAAGGACTAATATAAAATAATAGTTTCACAGAAGGATGCAAAACATTTTCAATTTTTGGAAAAAACCTCTCACACAAAAATGGTGTAGTTTCCTGGATAATTCCAGAATAATCTTTTTTTTAATTATACCCTGTAAAGGAGAGAGAATAGTGAGTGTGTGTGCTTGCATGTGTGCACACGAATAAATGGAATAAGGAGATAGAAGTGGGAAGAGTACATCTATGGTAATAACAAAGGAATAGTGGCATACCTTGAAATTTCACAACACTTGTCATTACTAGCAAATAGGCAGGACCAATTTTTAAAGAAAACTTTTTTTTTTTTTGGCTTGTGCACAGAAACTGTGTTTCTTGGAGTGAGAAGAAGACGCAACCTTTTGTATTGGTGCTCTCTAGTTAGGGTTCTGATACGCTATGTCCCTAACTGGCAAATGTAGTTTCAAGGATAAAATTCTGCAGTGGACTTTAGAGATTCCCGTAGCAGTAAGAACATGTCACTATTAGCAGTTCAACACCTGCTGAATTAATTGCTAGCTGCTTGCCTTTTGGTCAGATAATAATTGGAGGAAATAGAGAGCTGGGTAAAGCTGAGGGTGGCTACAATCTATGAATACAGTTATAAATGAACTGTTAATGCTGCTGTAAAACTCTTTAAAAACATATTTAAAATAATTAAAGTATCATTTTATAATAGAGTTCTTGAATCACTGCAATATTTTCTTTTTAATGGGCCATAAGAGATGTCTATTGTACTTCACTATGTAGTGACATTGCTTGAAATGTAAAAAATTGATTCTGCTGAAACTGCTTGACTATAATATGCTATGGAGCAGATTCTCTGCTCTGCTAAGGTCTCTTTAATCACATGGTTAAGTACATTGCTGAAGAGGGATGGGATTACATGCTGAAAACTAAGCACACGGTTAAGTGTTTTGTTGAACTGGGCTCATAGTTGGGGGGGGCGGGAATCATCCAGTAGTGAGGATTTCACTTGATAACCATGTCATCTGTGCTACACAGGGACAACTGAAGTACCATTAAGAACACTAGTCTTATCATAATATCATTACATATATTATATAGCTCTTCTGATTTATTTTTAAAAATCTCCTAAATAAATGTATTTCAGAGAGGACACCAAGATTAATGCCAGAAGAAGGAAGCATGTATTATCCAAGGGTGCAACACTATAGAGAGCTCTTGGACTCCTTGCCTATGGATGCCTATACGCATGGCTGCATTTTACACCCAGAATTAACAGTGGATTCCATGATTCCAGCTTATGCAACAACTAGAATTCGCAGTATGTAGCCTGAATATAAACCCCAAAATATTGCCATTTAACAGATCTTTCTTACTTGGTTCTAAATATGTTTTATATTTAAAGATCCCTGAGACCTGAATAAGAATGTAGTTTTAAAATTTGCTTAACACATAAACAACTCATACTCAGACATTGTTGATGGCAAATACGTTTGATAAACGGATGCCCTACAGTTAGGCACTTAAATAACTGGGAGCAACTGGGTGGTCAGCAGTTTTGAAAATCAGCTCACTTAATAAAGTAACATGATATGGATTTATTGGCCTAGTTTTAGGCACTCATTTTTTTAAAATATTGGCCTTTTTAAATGAACAGTAAAATTTTCAAAAGTATGTAAGTTGCTTATGAGGGCCTAGGCTTCTAAGTAATGTAGGCACCTCTGAAAATTTTATCCAGTAACTCAAAACCAGGGATTTAGGAAACTTCAGTTCCATTCTCCCAATGTTGAGCATTCAGTCATAATGACAGGAAATACTGCTATCTATAATAGTTTTGTGGGCTGAAAGACGAGTACATTCATCAAGGTCTTTGTTTTAGAATGAACATGTCCTTTTCCATATTAGGCTGGTAACAATCCTTCCTCGCCCCCACACCCCCAAAGTGCACTTTCTTTCTAGTCTGAATTTGTTCAGCTTCAACTGCCAACCAGATAAAATATCTGAGTCATAGCTACTATCTCTTGTGATCACAGTCCCATTGGACATCAGTAGAGTTATGAGCATACTACTGAGGGAAGAATCTAGCCCTATATGTGTCATTTTAACTTTAAAATCTTGATAATTTTAAAAGATATTTTGCTTAAAATTTTGAAAGATTTGAAAATGTGGAAAAATACTCCTTTTGGGAATATCTGTGGAGTTAATTCTGCTAACAACAGGAAAGGATAGCAACTCGGTTTGTGCTTAAAATGCACAGACAGTAATGGCATTTGCAAAATTTTAATTTTTTTATCTCGCTGTTTTAGGTTATAAAACAATATACATATTTTCCTGTAGGCTGCACTAATAGTGCCTGCACCAAACCATTGCAGTGAAGAAAATATATTCTTTGTAAATGTAGAAATGTACAATGGCAGCAGAACTTCTATTAAAATAATGAACCTGACTGTCCTCTCTCTGAAACTAGCGTAATGAAGAGTAGCCTTACAAAGAGTGGAGTTTCACTGATCTAAAACTTGCGTGAGAGGAGAATTTGGCCCCACTTTTTGTAGGAGAAATACCTTTATTTTCACACCTGGGGGCAAAAAAGGATAAGCAGCCTGGGTTCATCTGACAAATTAAATTAATTTTTAAAGATCAGTTTGTCCCAAAATCCTGGATCTGCACAACCCCACATTTTGGGAATCTTCAAAGCAGGATATGGGATGAAATCCTGGCCCCATTGAAGTCAATGGCAAAACTCTTATTGTCTTCAGTGGGGCCTGGATTTCACCTATTGATTTTTCCATTTAGACCAATTTCTGACTCCTAACATGTAGATTGTAAGGGAAGGGGGAACCATGGTAGTCATTTAGTCTGACTTCTGCATAACACAGGCCATAGGACTTCATTGACTTAAATTCTGCTTCGAGTCCAATACTGTGGTTGGACTAGAGCATATCTACCAGAAAAACATATAATGTTGATTTAAAAATGTCCAGTGATTGGAGAATCTACCACAGTCCTTGGTTATTCCAGTGGTTAATTACACTCTCTGTTAAAAATTGCACCTTATTTCTGGTTTGAATATGTCAAGCTTCAAGTTCCAGCCACTGAATTTTGTTATAACTTTGCCTGCTAGATTAAAGAGCCTTTTGTTATCAAATTTGTGTTTCCCATGTAGGGTGCTTGTAGACTGTGATGAAATCACCCCATTTTCTTCTTTGATAAGCCAAATAGATTGAGCTCATTGTGTCCTTCACAACAAAGCATGTTTTCTAATCCTTTAATCATTCCTGTGGCTCTTTTCTGAACCCTCTTCAATTTTTCAACATCCATTTTGAAATATGGACACCAGAACTGGACACAGTATTCCAACGGCAGTCTCACAAGTGCCAAATACAGATGTAATATAGACTTTCTACTCAAGAGTTCCCCATTTATACATTCAAGGATTGCATTAGCTCTTATAGCTACAGCATTGCACTGTGAGTTCATGGTCAGTTGATTATCCACCATAACCACCGACTCTTTTTCAGCGTCAGTGCTTCCCAGGATAGAATCCCTCATCCAGTAAGTAGGGCCTCCAGTCTTTGTTTCTAGATGTTGGACTTTACATTTGGCCATATTGAAATGCATATTGTTTGCTTCATTGCTTGCCCCCAGTTTAGCAAATGACTCAGATCACTGTATATCACTTCTTGGTTATTTACAATTCTTCTAATCTTTGTGTCGTGTGCAAACTTTATCAGTAACGCTTCTGTTTTCTTCCCGGTCATTGATACAAATATAAATAGCATAGGGCCAAGAAGCAGATCTTGGGACCTCACTAGTAACACAGACACGTAATGATAATTCCTCCTTTAAATTAAATTTGGAGACCTATCAATTAGCCAGTTTTTAAGACATTTAATGTGTGCCATGTTCTCATTCAGAAACCACTTCTCATTTCTTCAAGCTGATTAAAATGACATGTTTCTTTGCAATTTTGCACACCACTTACTTAATTTTTGTGGACTAAAACATGAATGTAGTGGGTGATTTTATATAATTCCTGTTTCTGTTTTATCAGGCCAAGTAGGTAACTTGTTGAAATATGACTTTCACGGCTATTTAAGGTTGAAACAAAGAACATATAAAATAATGGGCCGTATTCTTCTCTTACAGCAATTTTACTTCAATTTAACTCCACAGATTTAGGCTTCATCTACTCTACAAAGTTTTGATGGCATAGCTGTTGGCTAGCAGTGTGAGAGAATCACACCTCCTAGTTGATACAGCTGTGCAGCAAGATTCCTGGTATAGATGCAGCTTAGCTGACTATGTTAGCATATCTAATGTTGTTCAGAGAGGTGGTTTAGCTGTGTTGGCAGAACAGCTCCTTCTGTTGGGTTATACTACATCTCCACTAGGGGTCTCTGTTGGCACAGCTCTACCAGCAAAACATTTGGATTGTAGACAAGCCCTCTAAAAGAGTTACACCTAATTTCCCCTAGTGAATTTGAGAGGAGGCTCAGGCCCTATAAGTATTCTTCTGTGTTCAGTTTTTTATTACTGGAGATATGTGTTTAATAAAAACTTGCTTACTCTGAGCCTAACTTTTGACATTATGGGTTTGTGAGCTGGTGGAGTCTCTTCCAACGTCCAAACAAACTACACACTTGTTTAAAAATGAAAAAGTTATCCCCTCTGTAATACAAATAAATAATGATAATGTCTCTATAGGGTCTTCACTCACATTTCTTCTTCGCATTACACAAGCAGAACCTTTTCCTAGCCTATAGCAAATATACACCCTGCCCAACATTTTCAAAAGGGGCTGCTGATTTTAGGTGTCTCAAATTTTGACCAACTTGGAACACTTTGGGCCAGATTTTCAAAAGGTGCAGATAGACAAAGATCTTTAGATGCATAAATACCTGTAAAAATTTGGCCCTTTGTGCCTTGATTTTTTTAAGAACTGCTCAGTACACCGATCAAACTTAAAGGGAGCTGTGGGTGCTCCAGGCCCAGGTGTCCAAACTTGGGCACCCAGAAATTGCTCACACAAAATTAGAGACCACCTTTGAAAACTTGGTGGCAAATATTTTTCAGGAACAAAGTATAAGCATTTGCTGCAAAGATACAGCTGTTTATTACATCTGTTGCCATGTGCCATTGCCCTTCCCTCTTTGGTAATGAGTAACAAAGAAGTTGGGTTTACTGAAAGAACAAATGAATAGCTTCCCCAGTCCTTCATTCTTTCTCCCTGGAAGCAAGTGCCTGGTTTATAGAATTAATCACAAAATAGGGAGTAGAAAATGTTTTGGGGCCCCTTGTTAATTCATCATTCCACTACTCCAAACTGTGATATCTCTGAGCCACTTGACATGGAAACTTCATTCAGAAACCACTTCCCATTTAAAATGACATATGTTTTGTAGCAATTTTTAACTCCACTTACTCATTAATTTTTGTGGATGAAAACATGAATATAGTGGGTGATTTTATATAATTCCTGTTTGTGTTTTATTAGGCCAGATAGGTAACACAGAATCGGAACTAAAGAAGCTTGCCAAAGAAAATCCAGACCTCCAAGATGCTTATATAGCAAAACAGAAGCGCCTTAAGGTGAGTAAATTAATGGTATCCCACCGCTAAACTAATTGGTTGGTAATATTGGACTTCTCCTGGAATGATTCACCTGTCATTATCAGTGTGCTCATTCAGGGAGACAGCCCTGCAAAACGTTTAGCACTTCGTCTCCCATCCAGCAGAACACTTCAATACATGCTTAATTTAAAGAACTTTAATATGCCACAGACTTCAAAGTTAAGCCTGTACGTGAGTGTCTTGCTGGACTGAAGTGAGAGCACTCACCCCATTGCAGGATTAAGCACTCAGAGTATCTCCATGCTGGAAATAATTTTTTTCTGTTCTTTGAATCGTTACTAATATGCGTATTGCCAATAGCTTCCACTTGGCTTTTAACTGTGATGGGAAAATGTGCACATTTTATGAATATGTACTGTAATCCCAAAATGAATCTTCTTCCCAAAACACTAACTATAATATATATGTATGATTGTTTAAAACTATAACCTATGTATATTTGCAGTCTAAGCTGCTGGACCATGATAATATAAAGTACCTGAAGAAAATACTTGATGAATTGGAAAAAGTTTTGGATCAGGTGGAGACTGAGTTACAAAGGAGAAATGAAGAAACACCAGGTAAGGGATTATTCCTGTTTAATTCTATTGACAGTTATGTTTAACACAATTGATTCATCCAGATAGCAGCATTTGTTCTGTATGATACTTTTTGATGTATCCGTTTTAATTTATAGCCATCTAACTGCACTGAGCCTATCAAATATGGCTTTCAATACTAATTTAGTCTAATGCAATTTACTGTCATTAGGAGCATATATGAGCACTTTTAAGTGTGCTTTTGAGACCTTGATCACACATTTTCAGCATGATTAGCCACAACATTCCATACTGCTTTTAAAAAAACATTTCATAAATTGCTTGAGGTCCCAATTCAACATAACAAGTTCGTGCCTAACTTTAAACACGTCAGTAGGCCTCATGCTTAAAGTTAGGCATATGCTTAAATACCATGCTGAATTTAAACCGTTGTGATGGAGATAGGTACATAACTGACAGTCCTGGAGATTAAAGGCCTCTAGTCACAGAACAAAAACACTGCAGAGCAGCGGCAGTGCAAGTTCCCTCACACTTTTGTGCCACTATGTCCTAACCTTAGCCGATCCTTTTTAAAGAAAGCTCATTCTCTGTGGTCATCCAGAGTCTGATCCAGCTCCCACAGAAATCAATGGGAGCCTCTCCTCTCACTTTACTGGGAGCTGGATCAAGCTCTCAATCCTTCACCCTTCTACTGAGACTACCAATAAGGATGCTAGTTGGTATTAACCGTGTTATGTAAGTGAACTCCTACTCACTGAGAACAGAACTCAGACAACTAGCTCACTTCACATAGACAGCAAATCAGAAGTCAGATGGTAACAGCTTTTAGTCTCTATCAATACAGGCCGGATTAAAACCAATGAATGATACAATAGTGAATAAATCTTTTGGCCAAATTCTGTACTGCCACAATGCCAGTGGAGTTACACGAGCAAAGAATTTCATCCCATTACCAAACCCTTGAGGATTCATCTATACCCTCTGGAATTTCATCGAGATGCTCTAGAGTTTCTTGCATTTGTAAACCATAATCAAGCCTAGAACTTTCTGGACTCCTTGTTGAAGAGTTACCCAAATTGATTAAAAAACTGAATTCAGAAATCTTAATATCATTCTAGTGCTGAGAGCTGTTTAACCAAATACAAACATTTTTATGACTGTTTCTCGTGGTTTTTCTTTCTTGAGATTCACTTCCAATTTCCTCTGTCTCCAAACTCCCCCCACCCCCCACATCATGAATAGCAGCTCTAGTGATCAGATGATAACATTTCAGTGAACAAATGAGATGTACCAACATCACTTCATGAGGTACTTTGTTTTCTCATAGAGATCTTTCATCCAAACAGTGACCTGGCATGACATCACTTAGTTTGAGATTTGACAAGAGTATAGCAGGGGAAGGGAGGTGGCATTTGGCTGCATGTCAGACTTCTGACAAATCAGATGCTTCTCTGAACTTCATCTAAGCTATCTAAACCTCTTGAGTCTGCAAATAGACCAGAAAAATCTCATGATTACAGGCTTTTTTATGAGATGTCTGGTTCTTGCTTTGGTTAGGCCATAGATACCATAAAAAATGTTTTCTCAATTCTCACAGTTCTTTCATTTTTGTGCTCTTCCTCACACCCTGGCTCCATCTGGGATTGGAAGGGGTCATTCGGAAACTGAATTAGAAGGCTGGTTCTAAGTATTTCCCAGCCCAACCTCAAGCAGGTAAAACCACAACACACATGGGAAAGTGTGTTCTCATGAGACTTCCAATGCAGTTTTATGAGTTTTCTTTACTGAAGTAATTAGTTCATTTCCATTTCACAATGTATGTTACTTTCAGCAAGATAAGAATAAGCTTAAATGTGTGGGTGCCCATCTGAACCAAACCTCCAGACAGTTCGGATTTCACTTCTCACTGTTGGTCAGAATCCTAAACAAAAATAAAGATTAATGTGCAGAATTATAAAGCCCATTTTTAATATACAGTAAAAGCTTTGTTATCTGGCGTGTTGGGGGAATGAGGGTTCTGGCTAGTCAAATATTCCGGTCAACTAAGAGTTATACTTACCAATGCGAGTTGTGGAGCCAGGGCTCGGGGTGGGGGCAGTGCACAGAGCTGTCTGACTGCACCTCTGCCTAGGAGTAACAGGGACATATCGCTGCTTGTGGGGAGCTGCTTGAGGTGAGCACCACCCGGATCTGGACACCTGGCTGCAACCCTATCAGAAATGATGGTTTTTAGAGCTTTCCAGTTGGGAAAGTGCCAGATAACACAGCTTTGACTGTATTGTTTTTCGTTTTTCTTCCTGTTCTAATCCCTTTCATATCTTTGATCTTCTTTTCTACCTGTTTATTCTATCTCTCTGACTTTCCAGCTATAGATTCATAGATATTAAGGCCAGAAGGGACCATTAGATCAGCTAGTCAGACTTCCTGTGTAACACAAGCTATAGAATTTCATGCAGTTACCCTGTATGGAGCCCAATGAACTTGTGTTTAAATAAAGCATATCTTCCAGACAGGCATCCAGTTTTGATCGGAAGACTTCAAGAGACAGAGAATCACCACTTCCTTTGGTAGTTCCAATAGCTAATCATCCTCACTGCTTTAAAAAAAAAGTGCCTTATTTCTAATTTGAATTTGTCTGTCTTTAACTTCTAGTCACTGGTTCTTGTTATTCCTTTTACTACTAGATTAAAGAGCCCTGTACAACTGGGTATTTTCTCCCTGTGAATGTATTGTATACCACAATGAAGTCACCTCTCAATCTGTCTCTGACCTTCTATTCCTTCCTTTTACTACTCCAATCTCTCCCTCCCTCCTAGTCTTCTTCCTCACACAAGTCTCCTGCTCACACAGTTAGCTGCTTAGATCTTCCCTTTTATTCTTCTTTTGTAAGGATTAACTTCCACATTTCTCTTCAGCTGCACAGAACTGATTCCCTCCCAGCACAGGTCTCTCTCCCCAGCCTTCTAGATATAACCACAGATCTCCCTGGCTCAGAGAGCATATACTTATTTTGATTTGAAAAATACAGCAGAGAGCATTGTATTTCACTTGAGCATTTCCACTTGAGATCTAAACAGAATGTAACTTGCTGACTGGGTCATAGGAGGGCAATTAGGGGACTTCTAGTTAAATTGGCAATTCTGAAAAAATTACTGTCAGATCTTAAAAGTTCTGCGTAGGCCATGGGTCAATGCAGAGCTCCTCTAATGGCCAGATCAACAGGTTAATTTTCTTTTGCTTGGAAAATTTTCATCAGATGTAAGCAGCTCCTATTTGAGTTTTTTTAAGTAGTGTCATCCTGTTTGTGTTATTCTATCACGCCTTTGCCAGCAGGACCTGCAGCCCTTGTAGTTCCCTTGTTTCCCTTCACCTCTATTGAATTAATTTAGTCTTGAGAAAATTTAATCGGGAGCAAAAAATGAGTCTTAAAGTACCAAACTGAAGTGTGGATCTTACTGGGCAACTGGGAGGTAGACTTTGCAGCATTGTATAGACTATGGAAGGGGTTGGAGAAGGAAGTTAGCTATTAAATCAGATTTTTAAAAGTACTATCCTTGTTTATGAATCTGTTTATGTACTAGCAGTAAACATACATGTAATAGACCAGGCAACCTTCCACATACCTTGTACTTTGTTAGCTCCTAATTCTTTGTGTGTTTATCTCTGATTAGAAGATGGACAGCAGCCTTGGCTGTGTGGCGAATTCTTTAGTTTGGCAGATGTATCGCTTGCTGTTACATTACATCGCCTGAAGTTTCTGGGGTTTGCAAGAAGAAACTGGGGAAATGGAAAACGACCCAACTTGGAAGCCTATTATGAACGTGTCTTGAAGAGAAAAACATTTAACAAAGTTTTAGGACATGTCAACAACATATTAATCTCAGCAGTTCTGCCAACTGCGTTCCGGGTGGCCAAGAAAAGGGCACCAAGAGTTCTTGGTACCACCATGTTGGTTGGCTTGCTAGCGGGAATGGGTTATTTTGCTTTCACGTGTCTTCGGAAGAGATTTGTCAACATGATGTTATCAATTAGAACAAGACAACCTTATTTTTAAACTCTAATTTGCCTGATTGTGGGTGGGGAACACCTCTAACCCCTAGGAAAATCTCCAAGATAAACATATATGAAAGATTCATGGAGCAGAACATTGTCACAGAATAATAGTCTCCTACAATGACATACATGTATTGGAAAAGCTGAAATACTTGTAGATAATAAATGTTATGGGGACAATAAAGAAAATAAAATATGTTCTTTTCAGATGAGGAGCTGTAGATCCTGTGGCAATGTTTTCTTAGAAGAATCCTTGTTTCTGTCTCTTTTACCAAATGACTGATGTAATTTTAGAACTTTTATTCAATTGGTATTCATGCAGCAATGCGACAGGTACTCATTGCGGGTGAAATTCTTCAGTGTACAGAAGACCAGCACAAGTCCTGGGCTCCGCTTGAGCCCTGAAAACAGGATTTAAGTGGGACTTAAGTGGCCCATAGTCCTTGTGCCTGTCCTTTGCATGGGAAAGAATTTCACCAAGATCAACTGCCATTGATTTGCAATGGGGCCATTATGACTGTCTTAGGAAATAGCCCTATAGGGCCAGGTTTTCATATGGAGGTTCAAATAGTAGCATGAGTTTCATTTATTTGGGAAGATACCTGAAGTGGGTGTGTGAAAATCAGCTAATTTGGGAAGACATAAGAGGAGATTTTTTTAAAGGGATAACTAGCAGGTAGGCTCTCAACTCCCATTGAGATTCAGGCACCTAACTTCCACTTGTCCCTTGAAAATCCCCTGCATGGGCTGTGTGCACTCAAATAACCAATTTGCCTACATACCTTGGATATTTTTGCCTACAAATTAGGTGGGTGTAATTGTATGTAAGTAATTACATGTGTGAAAATATTGCCCATAAGTGCCACAGCCTATCGGAAAATATCTTATCCACTAAAAATAGCTTTTTATATGAGTAAGATTTTCTGAGGATAGCTTCATTTTTGTTTGTTTTTTATTAGTGGAAAAGAGTCAGCCATCTGTCAAATTTGATTGGCTAACAAAAAGATTCAAAGTGGGTAATTCTCCAGCCTGGTCTACTTATTTACTGAGAAGTTACAACTTGGTGAAAATGAGTGAAAATTGTTTGAACAACCTGGGAATAGCAAATTTGTATTGCAGTTTCTTCATAAAGCTACAGTTTGGATTTGAAGAAACAATGTAAATAACACAGATGCTTTATGCAATCCACCAGTCAATGGCTACTGATGGATGCATTGTTCAATCTGACCCAACTCCCTGTCATTCCTGTGGCAGTTGTGTACCTATCTGAGGCCAGATTTTGTTTGTGTGTCAGTCAGTGGCCTGACAGGAAGCACAAACTACCATAAGTCTGACCTAGCAAGATTTCTAGCTCATTTGTGAAGACCCAGAATGTTTCAAGAATTTTGGATTTATATCTGAACCAAAACGCATCTGAAGTTTTTGAAGTTTGGCTATCAGTAACTAGTAGACAGGGGTATTCTATCTGCTACCCAAGATCCATAAACCTGGAAACCCTGGATGCCCCATCATCTCAGGCATCGGCACTCTTACAACAGGATTATTTGGCTATTTGGACCCTCTCCTCAGACCCTACGCTACCAGCACTCCTAGCAATCTTCGAGACACCACCAACTTCTTGAGGAAACTACAGTGCATTGGTGATCTTCCTGAAAACACCATCTTGGCCACCATGGATGTAGAAGCTCTTTACACCAATATTCCACACGAGGATGGACTATAAGCTGTCAAGAACAGTATCCCTGATGAGGCCACAGCATGCCTGGTGGCTGAGCTTTGTGACTTTGTCCTCACCCACAACCATTTCAGATTTGGGGACAACTTATACCGTCAAGTCAGTGGCACTGGTATGGGTACCTGCATGGCCTCACAGTAGGCCACCATTTTTATGGCTGACTTAGAACAACGCTTCCTCAGCTCTTGTCCCGTAGCGCCCCTCCTCAGCTTGCACTACATTGATGACATCTTCACCATATGGACCCACGGGAAGGAGGCCCTTGAAGAATTCCACCTGGATTTCAACAACTTCCACCCCACCATCAACCTCAGCCTGGACCAGTCCACACAAGAGACCCAATTCCTGGACACTACAGTGCAAATAAGTGATGGTCACATAAACACCACCCTATATCGGAAACCTACTGACCGCTATACTTATCTACATGCCTCCAGCTTCCATCCAGGACACATCACACGATCCATTGTCTACAGCCAAGCCCTAAGACACAACCGCATTTGCTCCAATCCCTCAGACAGAGACAAACACCTACAAGATCTCTATCAAGCATTCTTAAAACTACAGTACCCACCTGGGGAAGTGAGGAAAGAGATTGACAGAGCGAGACGGGTACCCAGAAATTACCTACTACAGGACAGGCCCAACAAAGAAAATAACAGAACACCACTGGCCATCACGTACAGCCCCCAGCTAAAACCTCTCCAGCACATTATCAACGATCTACAACCTACCCTGGAAAACGATCCCTCACTCTCACAGATCTTGGGAGGCAGGCCAGTCCTCACTTACAGAAAGCCCCCCAACCTGAAGCAAATACTCACCAGCAACTACACACCACACCACAGAAACACTAACCCAGGAACCAATCCCTGTAGCAAACCTCATTGCCTACTCTGTCCCCATATCTACTCTAGCGACACCATCAGAGGACCCAACCACATCAGCCACACCATCAGAGTCTCATTCACCTGCACATCTACTAATGTTATATATGACATCATGTGCCAGCAATGCCCCTCTGCCATGTACATTGGCCAAACTGGACAGTCCCTACGTAAAAGAATAGATGGACACAAATCGGACATCAGGAATGGTAACATACAAAAGCCAGTAGGAGAACACTTCGATCTTCCTGGACATTCTCTAACAGATTTAAAAGTAGCTATACTTGAACAAAAAAACTTCAGAAACAGACTTCAAAGAGAAACAGCAGAACTAAAATTCATTTGCAAATTTAACACCATTAATTTGGGCCTGAATAGGGACTGGGAGTGGCTGGCTCATTAAAAAAGCAGCTTTGCCTCTCCTGGAATTGACACCTCCTCATCTATTATTAGGAGTGGATTACATCCACCCTGATCGAATTGGCCCTGTCAGCACTCGTTCTCCACTTGTGAGGTAACTCCCTTCTCTTCATGTGTCAGTATAATAATGCCTGCATGTGTAATTTTCCACTCCATGCATCTGATGAAGTGGGTTCTAGCCCATGAAAGCTTATGCCCAAGTAAATCTGTTAGTCTTTAATGTGCCACCAGACTCGTTGTTTTAGTAGACAAAATGTTACTGTAATATCTAGTAATGGGCCTGAATCAAACTCCTATATCCCAATGTCCACAAACTTTAGTTGTTTGCTGTGGTCTATCTCTAGTAATGTCTGATTGAATTCTAATCGTCATTTGAAATGAGCAGATATGGATTTTACCTGGATAGTTTTGGTGTCAAGCAGATGTTGAAAGGGATAATTTGTTCATTGAACATTGCTGGTTATAATTTAACAGAGTGTTAAATGTTTAACAAAAGATGGCCCATATCTTACTGCTTCTTTTCATTAGTAAGAAACATTCATACATAGGAAACAACACTTTTTGTTTGTTTGTTTGTCTGTTGATGGTAAAAGACGGTTTCATATAATTCCATTTAATGACCCAGTTGTTTTGGACATCTTGATAAATTGAATGTGCTCTGTTTACAAAAACTTAGTATCGCTAGAGTAAATTTAATCCAGTAACACTGTTAATGTTTTGTTAGCTTTAAATGACTCTTGCTTTGTTGTTTGTATATTGCAGCATATCTCTATTTACTTTGTATCTGGCAAATTCCACAAAACAATATGCATCACTGGATGCTTCAGTAGCATGTCATATTTCTGAGGAGTTTGAAAGTATAACATTAAAATATCTGTTCAAGTCATTCTAAAATTAACATAATTTAAATATGGACTATGCAGAATGAATTTCACCTTCTTTCCCTGCATAAAGTTGTCTTCCTAGAGAAATGTTTTCTGTTAGCACAAGTGTCCAGCCCACACTACCAATTTGTATGTATATTTATGATGAAGACTAATGATGGGTCAGGCTGTGTAGTTTCACTCCCTGTTATCTATCCTTGATCTTTAGTGCCCTTGAGATTACACACATTCATTGCCTGGCAACAGCAGCATGTACTGCTGAGAAGACCTGAAATGACCACCAGATGTCAGTACTCTGCTAGGGCTGCACTTTGAGAATCCAGTTGAATTGTCATTGAAACTCTCACAAATTAAACGTTTCTGCTCTCAATCTGAGACAAAGGGAGTATCCTCCTCAGGGTAGCTAGTGTGGTTAAAAATGGTGTGACACAATTTATTTGCCATGTGATTTCAAACTGTTCTCAAACCTGGAATATTTATTGAATGACATAGTTTCTATAGTAAATATGTAGTGGCCTATGTAATTTGAGATTGTCTACCAGAGGGCAGAGTTAAAACAACACTTCACATTAACATGAACACTGAGTAGCTGGGAAATATATCTACCTGAATGAACACTTTATGGATAACACTATTCAGGAAAGTTCAGGTTGCTAGGTAGAGCATAAGTCTGTCACTAAAACTGTAATACTAAGTAGCTTTTGTTAGCCTTATGATTAACTACTTGATAGGCTACTCATTCTCACTGCGCTAAAGTGCTCTTCATCATGGCTGAAATCCACTCCTGTACAGAGGGCCAATAAAAGACCTATCACATAACTTAAGACCTCAACGTAGGGCTGATGTGGGATTTAAGTGTGCATTGACCTTGTGAGGACCCTGTGCACAGGGGTGAATTTCACCTTGTATTTGTAAAGTTGCTTGTCTTTTAGCCCAATTTCTTTCCAGCAGTGATTAGTACTGCTTCCTGTGACCATTTTGTAGTTTGGATGCTCTCCTCCTTTGATTTTCATATACCGTTTTCTCTCCATATGTCACACAGCTGATGTACAGCAGTATGCTAGTATTTTTTTTTTGTATCATATGCTTGTACGTGGGCTCAGAAAAATAAATGTGGGACGTGAAATGATGTTCTAGAGTAATGCATTTCCTTTGGTTTAACAAAACTGAGCATGTTTGAGAAGCACAAGGTTTTCCTGTAAAGAGAAATTATTTAGGCTGAGGCTGTTCAAGGAATTAAGCCACATAAATTTACAATTTACGTGTCATTCAAGAGACAGTTGTACACTGAGTTTGTGCACATATGTGGAAATAACATAGTTACAATTACATTGCTCCCTGATTGGCTGAGCCTATCTGATATACTGAGGAGGGTCAGCAGAAGCCATTTTAATATGTTTCTTCAGAAGGAGAGGCTATATTTTGTGTGCTCTCTGAGAGAATGAGAAAATTACTAACTTCCCTTTTAGGGTCTGGTCTGATAATCTTTGCTTACATCATAATTTGCATTACAATAGTGTTTACAGGGCCCCAACTAAAACCACAGCCCCTTTGCACTAGACATTGTATAAACACATGGTGAGAGAAGAGTTCCTGCCCTGAAGAGCTTATACACTAAATAGACAAGAAGGGAAACAGGCACTCAAAGGTGACATGACTTGCCCAAGGTCACACGGCAAGTCAGTACAGAATCATATCTCCTGCCTCTCACACCATGTCTCTCTAACATGAGTAATTTGTGATCACATGAATAGATCCTATGGACATCAGTGGAAATATTTGGGACTAGGGATTGTTCATGTAAATAAAGGTTACAGATTTCCATCCTTATTTTTTAAGGGGCTTGAGTCTTAGTTTTACACTAGCAGCCACTCACTAGAGCTGATGGCACACGTCTCTGCCCCAGGGCACTGACAGAGGCAACAGCAGACCAGAGCTGTGTGATGTTCCCGACTGCAATGGTGGTGGGTGCTTACTGTCCTAATGCCCTAGATTAGATTATGGGTACAGTGCTCACCCTACCTCCGACAGGCTCCACAAGGGCAAATGCGGCAACTCAAGTTCAGTTGGGACTAATTAACTCACTGAGTAACTGGGAGGCAGTTAATTAAGCAGGGAAGCACCTGGGCATGAGGAACAGCCCCCTACAGACAGAGCTCCCAAAGGGAGGGGTCTCGGGGGGACCTGATGAGGGGGCTCACCAGAAAGGGAACTCAAGGAAGAATGCTCCTGGGTCTGAAAGGGGTGATGCTGCACAGGACTGCCAAATAGCATTTCAGGGTGAGGGTCGCTGCCACAAAGACTTTTAAGGGGTAGCAGGCTGCCATCTGCCAAAGTTGCTAAAGACAATAGCAGGTCCCCAATCCTTCTGTACATGGAGCCAACATAGAATACAATGTTGGCACTTAACAAAGACAACATAAGGTAGGTGTGATGGTGTCATGTGAAGGTGTGTGAGGGAAAGGCTTGGTGGGTGGGTTGGTTTGTGTGATGAAAAAGGGACACAAGACCTGATGGGGACCTCACTAGATCCGGAGAGCTTAGATAAGTATCCAAACATTTGTTTAACAACATCTGCTCCCACTGAAGTCAAACCAGCATTCTGCTTCACACTTGCAGAGATTCTCCAGACACAAGGAGTATTTCCCAGTAGTAATCTCTGACCTCTTTAGGTTTACTTTGCACCACATAGAGAGAATCTGGCACACAGACCAAACCATCAGTTTGGGAAACACGGAGGAAACTTGGTGTTGTGGGAATATTGATAGCATCTAGGCTAAGCACTTCTGGAACTCTAACCTGTTTTTAATTTGAACAGACTACTGTAGTCAATTGAAGAGAAGCAAATTGTCACACACACCTACCTGCCTTGTGCTGACAGCAATGGAGGTGTATGGATAACTGTGGAAACCAAATGATCTGGAAAGAGAGAATAAAATGGATTCTTTCAATTCTTGGAGCATCATACAAGCAAAATTGTTGACTAAAATCCAATCATGTACACCTGTGCAACTCCAGAGAAATTAGTGGGGTGTCACAGGCTTTATTGAGGGTATAATTTAAAGACAATGGGCTTACACAGGTATAACTGAGGGTCTGTGTTGATCTGTACAACCTCTACTACTGGTGACAAAGTTCAAGAAGATGAGGCTTAACTTTCAGCTTCCAGGCTGAGTTGGCAGGATTAACAGCTTTTATAAAAAACAATCTTGTCAACCAGGCCCATTTCACATGAAAATCACTGAGAGGCAAGAGGCCAAATTCTTCTCTCAGTTGGCTTGATTTAAACCTGGAATAATTCATCTGAAATCAATAAAGTTACTCTAGATACACACTTGTGTAACTACGGGCAGAATTAGACCCAATGAAAATGGAATCCCAGAATGCCATATTTGAAGAGTGGCTTCAGTATGAAGCTGCACTTAAGGTCACCTGGTACCTGAATTAGTATTTTTAAACACATTCAGGAGTATCTATTACAATCTGCAGTATGTCTCTGTTAAGGCTGGGGTTTGTTTATTCAGTTATGTATTTATTGCTTCCCGCAATAATAATTTGAGAAGTGGGGCAGGCAAATCGAATATTATTTTAATTTGGGATTCACAACTGAATGGGGGCAAACTGTGGCAAGCTTTACCAGAAGTGACTGCATGGAATATGTTAACTGCCCATTCTAAAGAATAAACCCATTGTAGTTTCAGTGCAGTATATGATTGTTATGAGTGTACAGAATGGATCAGGTTCAATAATACTTTATTTGTTCATATAGTGGGAAGGGAATGGGATCCTGACTGGGGATGGTGTCTGTTATGACAGGCAGCACCAGACGCAACAATTACACTCAGTCTTTCATGTTCTTTTTCATAGCATCTGAGCAAATTTTTAGTCTTGGAAGAAATGTATATGGTGGTGAAAGTTTTTGCTTATGCAAGGTTTTGGGTAGAGGGAGCTATGTGAATGGCAGGAGAGTGTGCTCCTTGCCTTAGGCTCTGATTAGAGGCAGTGATTCTCGCTGGGCATTGGTGTTGGGCTGAGATTCCTGAAAGAAAGAATAGTGTGTATACTGTTTGACCATCTCATTTCAGTACTCTGTGTGTGTGTGTGTGTGTTTGTATAAAAGCAAATTATACTTAAAATATAATCAAACTTCACATCACTAATTTCTTCTCCACTGGTAAACTGACCTGCGAAGCATGATATCTGCTACTGCTTGGCAGAGAGGTGCCGCTGGTTTCAGAAATGGGGAGACAGGTCAATGCGTGAACTGAGAGTGAATTGTGACAACGGTCTGAAAGTATGGATTGTTTGCTCTTAGTATGTACCATACAATATATAAGATGTAGATGAGTATTGTGGGAGCAGTCTTATCTACTAAGTTCCTGTTTTTTCTCTCTTAACATTGCATCAGTGTTAATTTTTACATTTAGGCATTGATCCTGCAAACGCTTAAAATATCCATGAATAATTTTATATCCACATGTCTGTATTTTGTATATTAACACACAACTTATGCTTACAAAGATAATAGCATAACTCAGTATTTACAAAACACAGTTCTGTGAAAATGTGTGTTTTGTCAATTTTGACCAAATGAAAAAAGGCCTTCCCAATGGCTCCAACTTGCAGAATCCTATACCTTTAATAAGTCCCTCCCTACAAGGAACATATCTGTTGGTGGTATTTACTGAATTCACACTAACTGGGCATGAGCTGTAATAATATCTTCAAAGTATGGACTTGGAAAATAAAGTAGCATGTTTGGTGCTTTATTATTATTTATCATTTATTCTCATTAGGGCTGTGCTTAGAATCCCTATCTGAAATCGAAGCCCCATTATATTAGCTGCTGTACAAAACCAAAATAAGCATGAATCCTTGCCCCTCAAGTGTTGACGATCTAAAAGACTGATTGAGCAAGGCACTTAAGCACATGCTCATGTGTTTAAAGTTAAGCATGTGCTTAAATACTTTGCTGAATCGGGGCTCAAATATACAAGGCAGATATAGGAAGGAATATTGTCCCCCTTTTTACAGAAGGGGAAACTAAGGCACAGAGTTTTATTACAAACCATCCCGATGAGTCGAAAGAATAGTAAATATGGCAGGCGACCAGCTTGGCTTAATGGTGAAATCCTAGCGGATCTTAAACATAAAAAAGAAGCTTACAAGAAGTGGAAGGTTGGACATATGACCAGGGAAGAGTATAAAAATATTGCTCGGGCATGTAGGAAAGATATCAGGAGGGCCAAATCGCACCTGGAGCTGCAGCTAGCAAGAGATGTCAAGAGTAACAAGAAGGGTTTCTTCAGGTATGTTGGCAACAAGAAGAAAGCCAAGGAAAGTGTGGGCCCCTTACTGAATGAGGGAGGCAACCTAGTGACAGAGGATGTGGAAAAAGCTAATGTACTCAATGCTTTTTTTGCCTCTGTTTTCACTAACAAGGTCAGCTCCCAGACTGCTGCGCTGGGCATCACAAAATGGGGAAGAGATGGCCAGCCCTCTGTAGAGATAGAGGTGGTTAGGGACTATTTAGAAAAGCTGGACGTGCACAAGTCCATGGGGCCGGACGAATTGCATCCGAGAGTGCTGAAGGAATTGGCGGCTGTGATTGCAGAGCCCTTGGCCATTATCTTTGAAAACTCGTGGCGAACGGGGGAAGTCCCGGATGACTGGAAAAAGGCTAATGTAGTGCCCATCTTTAAAAAAGGGAAGAAGGAGGATCCTGGGAACTACAGGCCAGTCAGCCTCACCTCAGTCCCTGGAAAAATCATGGAGCAGGTCCTCAAAGAATCAATCCTGAAGCACTTAGAGGAGAGGAAAGTGATCAGGAACAGTCAGCATGGATTCACCAAGGGAAGGTCATGCCTGACTAATCTAATCGCCTTTTATGATGAGATTACTGGTTCTGTGGATGAAGGGAAAGCAGTGGATGTATTGTTTCTTGACTTTAGCAAAGCTTTTGACACGGTCTCCCACAGCATTCTTGTCAGCAAGTTAAGGAAGTATGGGCTGGATGAATGCACTATAAGGTGGGTAGAAAGCTGGCTAGATTGTCGGGCTCAACGGGTAGTGATCAATGGCTCCATGTCTAGTTGGCAGCCGGTGTCAAGTGGAGTGCCCCAGGGGTCGGTCCTGGGGCCGGTTTTGTTCAATATCTTCATAAATGATCTGGAGGATGGTGTGGATTGCACTCTCAGCAAATTTGCGGATGATACTAAACTGGGAGGAGTGGTAGATACGCTGGAGGGGAGGGATAGGATACAGAAGGACCTAGACAAATTGGAGGATTGGGCCAAAAGAAATCTGATGAGGTTCAATAAGGATAAGTGCAGGGTCCTGCACTTAGGACGGAAGAACCCAATGCACCGCTACAGACTAGGGACCGAATGGCTAGGCAGCAGTTCTGCGGAAAAGGACCTAGGGGTGACAGTGGACGAGAAGCTGGATATGAGTCAGCAGTGTGCCCTTGTTGCCAAGAAGGCCAATGGCATTTTGGGATGTATAAGTAGGGGCATAGCGAGCAGATCGAGGGACGTGATCGTTCCCCTCTATTCGACACTGGTGAGGCCTCATCTGGAGTACTGTGTCCAGTTTTGGGCCCCACACTACAAGAAGGATGTGGATAAATTGGAAAGAGTCCAGCGAAGGGCAACAAAAATGATTAGGGGTCTAGAGCACATGACTTATGAGGAGAGGCTGAGGGAGCTGGGATTGTTTAGTCTGCAGAAGAGAAGAATGAGGGGGGATTTGATAGCTGCTTTCAACTCCCTGAAAGGGGGTTCCAAAGAGGATGGCTCTAGACTGTTCTCAATGGTAGCAGATGACAGAACGAGGAGTAATGGTCTCAAGTTGCAATGGGGGAGGTTTAGATTGGATATTAGGAAAAACTTTTTCACTAAGAGGGTGGTGAAACACTGGAATGCGTTACCTAGGGAGGTGGTAGAATCTCCTTCCTTACAGGTTTTTAAGGTCAGGCTTGACAAAGCCCTGGCTGGGATGATTTAACTGGGACTTGGTCCTGCTTTGAGCAGGGGGTTGGACTAGATGACCTTCTGGGGTCCCTTCCAACCCTGATATTCTATGATTCTATGATTTAAATGGACTTGGTCAAGCTCTCTCAGGAAGGCTGGTGGAACTGAAGCCAGATCTTCAGGGTCCTAGTCCTGCACCTTAATCACAAGACCATCCTTTGTCACTGAGCACCCTTCTTCTCTCTAAAGGGAACTCCAAAAATGGAGACACAAGTACGTAAAAAAGTGTCAATAAAATTGACACAGGTTGCAATATTAGAGTGTGACCCAGGGACCTCTTGGTGCCAACTGGCAGAGGGCACAGCATACACAGGGTTTTACAGGGATCCCCTGGTCTCATATATATACATAATACTTTATCAAAGGGTGGCATGCGAGATTGCTACTAAGAGCCACTGGTGATCATAATAATTGCAAAATGTATGAATGGATAATATTTAAGGAGTTCTACATCTACTGTGAAAATAATGTTCTTGTGGTCTTGAGTTAAGGCAGGTCACCAGGAGGAGACGTATCTCCTGCCTGAAAGGGATAGTTTCTAAGGTAATACACACAGCTCCATGTCTGGCCACTTCTGTCTTGTATGCCTATCTGCATACTGGGTCAGGTGCTAATTAAGAGATTGCAAAATCTACTAAAGAGGAAATCTGCAGGAAAAAACAAATAGCAGGGCAGTGTCCTAGTTATGAATAAAGACTAAGGATTTGTCAAAAATCGTGTCAAACCAACCTGATAGCTTTCTTTGACAGGGTAACAATCCTTGTGGATGCGGGGAAGTGGTAGACGTGGTATATCTTGACCTTAGTAAAGTTTTTGATTCTGTCTCATAAACAAACTAGATGGAGCTACTATAAGGTGCATGCAAAACTGGTTGGAAAGCTGTTCCCAGAGAGTAGTTATCAGTGATTCACAGTCACACTGGAAGGGCTTAATGAATGGGGTCCCACAGACATTAGTTCTGGGTCCGGTTCTGTCCAATATCTTCATCAATGATTTAGATAATGGCATACAGAGTATACTTTATAAAGTTTGAGGATGATACCAAGCTGGGAGGGGTTGCAAGTGCTTTGGAGGTTAGAATTAAAATTCAAAATGATCTGGACAAACTGGAGAAATGGTCTGAAGTAAATAGGATGAAATTCAATAAGGACAAATGCAAAGTACTCCATTTAGGAAGGAACAATCAGTTGCACACATACAAAATGGGAAATGACTGCCTAGGAAGGAGTACTGTTGAAAGGGATCTGGGAGTCATAATTGACCACAAGCTAAGTGTAAGTCAACAGTGTAATGCTGTTGCAAAAAAACCCGAACAGCATTCTGGGATGTATTAGCAGGAGTATTGTAAATAAGACACAAGAAGTAATTCTTCTGCTCTACTCCACTCTGATTAGGCCTCAACTGGAGTATTGTGTTCAGTTCTGGGCACCATATTTCGGGAAGGATGTGGACAAATTGGAGAGAGTACAGAGAAGAGCAACAAAAATGATTAAAGGTCTAGAAAACATGACTTATGAGGGAAAATTGAAAAAATTGGGTTTGTTTAATCTGGAAAAGAGAAGACTGAGAGGGACATGATAACAGTTTTCAAGTACATAACATGTTACAAGGAGGAGGGAGAAAAATTGTTTTTCTTAGCCTCTGAGGATAGGACAAGAAGCAATGGGTTTAAATTGCAAGAAGGGAGGTTTCAGTTGGACATTAGGAAAAACTTCCTAAATGTAAGGGTGGTTAAGCACTGGAATAAATTGCCTAGGGAGGTTGTGGAATCTCCATCAGTGGAGATTTTTAAGAGCAGGTTAGACAAACACCTGTCAGGAATGGTCTAAATAATTAGTCCTGCCACAAGTGCAGGGGACTGGACTAGATGACCTCTCGAGGTCTCTTCCAGTTCTATGATTCTATGATTTTACAATTATTCTGGTATTGTTGAAGTACAAAGGAACACACTGAATCCTTTACGTAAGAGGCAAACTAACGGCATGCTTGGAAAGGAGGATCACAGCTAGCCTGGCTGTAAAGCACTGCTAGGATTTTGGATGAGCAGTACCCTACAAGACATGGGAGTATCTTGTTAATTCAGTCTAAGCTCTAGAATGTGTTATGATTTTATATGTAATCATTTGTTCCCAGTACTTCTACTTGGTAATATTTGAATCTCTGTGCTTTGTTAAATAAACTTATGCTTGATTTCACTATAAATATATCTAAGTGTTGTGTGATAAGCAGAGCGGTGATCCAAAGTGAAACTAGCAAGCTGGGGTTTAGTGCTTCTTTGGAAGCAACGAATCTATGAAAACTGCAAGTGTCCTGTGAACCAGGGCCTGGACGCTCCAGGGAGATGCTCATAGGATTTGAGAGATGGGGTGTGCCTGTTGCTAACCAGTAGAGAAACAGTGGGAGGAAAGTGCCTGCAGCTGATGGAGCTGACCCACGGCAGACAGACAAGATTTCTTCATGCTAAGGGCAGGTGGTAACAAGGTGCCTCATGACCCTGGATTCCCCTGGGCAGAGGCAGGTAAAAAATGGCAGAAACCACAACACTGACACAGGGCAATATTAGAGGAATCAAACTTTGAGTTTACCCAGTGGGCCAGATTGAGAGCTGCTGTGAGCCATTGCTACAATGACTTCAGTGGAGTTACATCCATTTACACCAGGCTTGCATAAGATTTCTGAAGTCGTCAAATCACATTTCATGATTTTACATTAAAAAGCTTCATTTTAACCAGCCTATTTGTTTTAAATATATTAAAAGTCACATAATACTTCCTTTAAAACAGGAGAGCACAGCACAGAAGTGCATTAAGTTTGTTTAAGCTTTTAATATGGGCATTATGTAAAGAACCCAATTTTTAGAATATGGAGTTATTTTTGGAATAAAGAATCCTTTTAAAACAAGTTTGAGCATGTAGGGTTAGGATTGTTTCCAGAACAGCAGCATAAATTTTATATTCTGTGTGTTTAAGACAGTACCCAAGGCTTCAGTTTACTTTAGTTTTCCTTAGTTATCTAATCATTATAATATGGGAGACTTCAGCAATCAGACAAGATCCTAGGCATCACAAATGTATAATGTGAGTGATTTTTTTTCTTTGATTATCTTCAAGATGATGTTCCTGGGGACAATACAAACCATATAACGGATAAGGGGTCAGTCCATTCATATCTGGTACCAGAAGTTCCCAGAAACTCTTTGTACCAGTGGGAGGGAATGGAAACCTTCCCAAAATGGCTAGCAGAATAACTGCAGTAACAAGTAGCTCAGACTGCAATCTTGCTGCGGCAGCAACTAATATAGGCAGCAGTCCAACAACAGTGAGAAGAACACACTGCAACCCACCAGACTTAGCTGCAATTTGGGATGAGCTGCAAATCCAGCTCACCATGAAGAGCAGCAAGCCTGGCAGGAACAGCTTCAGGAGCAGCTGATTCCGAAGCTCCCTAATCTGGTTGAACAGGTCAGGTAATCAGTTAGTCCCAGTCCTATTCAAATTGGCATCAGAGGATGTCCCAGTGGATTTCCTGGTCGTTGGTGAGG
The DNA here is from genome assembly GCF_015237465.2 of Chelonia mydas. Classification (NCBI taxonomy): domain Eukaryota; kingdom Metazoa; phylum Chordata; order Testudines; family Cheloniidae; genus Chelonia; species Chelonia mydas. Next base: position 55,110,486 of record NC_057850.1, on the reverse strand, counting down.
GTAAATGCTACAGCTCAGTGGTAGGAATCACGTGACTTTTTGTTCCCCTTTTCTAATGGGGGATGCACAACTGTCATACCAGGCCCTAGATGAGCAAACGGCTACAGATTAGTTGGGGGTGGGGGCGGGGTTCAGAGGAAAAATACCAACAGCAGTTTTGACAGTGAGTCCCTTTCTCCAGCAATATGGACATTGCTTGACACTGGACGGACTAGGCAGCTCCTTGGCTGAACAACAGGAGAATGAATAGCTGTAGTAGTACTGACATCAAGTCTGCTTGGGAGGATGAAGTCTTGGGTGTGCTGTTCACACTGGCTGAGGCTGTGCTTCAGGGAGAAGAACAGAGGGAGGCCGAGCTCTGGGAGAGATCAGCGTAGACTCAGGAGTACCCTGAAAGTGAGGGGAAGTTACTGTGAGGGAGCCAGAAAAGACACACTCAGAACATTGAGAGGAGTCACTGGCTACTCTTACTGTGCATTTTTTTCACATAGGAAATCTTGCTCTTGTGTTGATTGTGAGTATGGTGGTTGATGTGGTCTAGTTGAGTCTCAGGTTTCAGGATGTCCAGAGGATGTAGTGTGCATCTAGAAGGTGGCTGCCTACAGGTTTATGTAGGCAGTGTGCCAACTCATGATTTTATTTCCTGTCTCATGACAGTTGGTGTTTTTCCTGAAACCCCAGATGATGGAGGCATGGGATTAGGGGAGAATCTTGGCTTTTCTGAAAAAGAAAGAAAAGGCACACATTTAGCCTTCAAGGTTGTGGAGAAAAGCTTCAAAATATGAGCCCTAAAGGGTGACAAACTAGAAGGATAATAACCCTTCCCCCAATTTTGTGAATATGTTAAAAACTCATTACTTTAAAGCTAATATCATGATTTTGAATGGTTTCAGTTGGCAATACTGTATAGGAGAGCTTAGTCAGAGCTGAGGTATTGCAGACAGGAGAACACTTTTAAGTCACCTACGTCCATGGGGACTTATACACAAATCCTGTAGCTGTAACCTCTCTCTAAGTGAAGGGGTGGGGTGGCTGGTGGACTGACACGAGGTAGGAGTGTCCCTTTCATTACTAGGCTGTTTGTCTTGAGGAGAGACTAGAAGCACGTTCGGGACTTCAGAGGTTCATGGCCCTTATCCCAGAAACCCTGAGACGGAGAAGAGATTGGCTCCTCCAGCTCCAACAGAAGATGTAAATTACCCAGGGGAAACAAAGGAGCGGCATGCTCTGGAGGAGGATGTGCAACAGGGCAGCAGCGCTCTTCTGTTTTTCCACCCATTCACCCCATTAGCAGGTGTTAGAATCTTGCATGAAGCTACTGAAGTTCTGTTGCCTCGTGGTGACACCGTTCAGCTACACTGGGTTGTGCGAGAGAAAAGGAAGTAGTTAGTTTATGCAGTCATTTCAGTCCTGGCCTTGCTGGCCCATAGATTCTCCCCTCAGGTACAGGGGTCTTTCCAGCTGTCCTTCAGGAAACTGGGGGGTATCCTCCAAAGCTTCTCCCTCCTTGGCAAAGCTTCTCCCTCCTTGGCCAACTCGTCTTGTTTGGTTTTGCTTGGTCCTCAGGCTAGCTGTGACTATCAACCAGCTTCCCCTTCAGCTGCTCCATGCCTCCAATTAGTCCCCAGGCTCAGCAGGCAGCGTTTTCCCACTAGTGTCTTAGTTCATCCTCTTCTTATGCTTTATGGGGAAGCTGACTCTGACTCTGTAACCACTACCTATTATATTCCTTGTACATTCATGCCACTAGACTCTCACTCTGCTCAACAGCCTTAAAAGCATAACAGAGCTTTCCTAATGTTACCCCACTTTCCCCATACTTGCACTAAACCTTTCATAGTATCACCTTTAAGTGTCTACATCAGGGGTAGGCAAACTTTTTGGCCTGAGGGCCACATTGGAGAATAGAAATTGTATGGCGGGCCACGAATGCTCACAAAATTGGGGTTGCGGTGTGGGAGGGGGTGAGGGCTCTGGTTGGGATTTGGGGTGCAGGCTCTGGCTTAGGGTTGGGGATGAGGAATTTGGGGTGTAGGAGGGTGCTGTGGGCTGGGACCGAGGGGATTGGAGAGCGGGAGAGGCATCAGGGCTGGGGCAGGGGGTTAGGGTGTGGGGAGAGGTTCAGGGGTGCAGGCTTTGAGTGACGCTTACCTCAAGCATTTCCTGGAAGCAGTGGCATGTCCCTTCTCCAGCTCCTACGTGGAGGTACAGCCAAGTGGCTTTACACTCTGCTCCATCTGCAGGCACCACCCCTGCAGCTCCCATTGGAGCCCAGGAGGGGGCCATTGGAGCACATAGGAGCTGGAGGGAGGCCATGTGGCAGCTTCCGGAAGCCGCATGATGCAGCCCCCGGCTGGAGCCCCGGAGCAAGGCCAAGCCATGTGGTGTGGTCCCCCCGACCCAGCGCCCCGGCTGGAGCGCCGGAGTGGGACTGAGCCACGTGGTGCGCCCCCCCGCCCCCACCCCAACCCAGCACTCTGGCTGGAGCGGGACTGAGCTGCATGGTGCCCTCCCCCAACCCAGCGCCCCGGCTGGAGTGCCAGAGTGGGGCCGAGCCAGGTTGTGCAGTCCCCCCCAATCCAGCGCCCCAGCTGGAGAGCTGGAGCGGGGCAAGCTCCAGTCCCGCTCCCTCTAGGGAGCTCGGAGGCCGGCTTAAAATGGTGTGTAGGCTGGATCTGGCCCATGCGCCATAGTTTGCCTGCCCCTTGTCTACATTCTTCATAAAGAGCCTTTCTTTCTGGGGAACACTCTCTGCATTCCCTTATCAGGTGATCAACTGTTTCTTTAACCTTACATATGTTACAAAGCCCATCTTTGTGTCTATTCAATAAACGTAAATTATTATTCAAACCACAGTGACCAGTTAACAGTCTAAATACGAGGATATCACTGATCCTTTCATAACTTTGCACTAGCACATTATCGTCTATGCTGGGACATACTTCATAGACTCTTTCTCTTTTTACTAGGTCCACAATTCTCACCATTCCTCTTTAAACTAAACTTTTCATTTCCTGCTTACTTTAAGGAATCTTTACAGCAATGTCGCCGTTTTTTAAACAATTTTTTGCTTCTTTATGTGCCGTTTCACAGCCAGGTATCCCTGCATGTGCTGGAATCCATACTAGTGCTATGTCCATACGTGGCTATACTAACTCTGGTGTCTAAAACAATATTTCATGTATTAGGTCACTCTTGCTTCTTGAGGTATCCCTTTGAATTGTCAGTATAGCTGATGATTAATCTGAAAAGAGAACAGCTGTGGTAGGCCAGATGTCCATATCCAGTTTGATGCTAGCATTATTCCCACCAAATCAGCTCTCATTGGGTATGTCTAAAAGCAACTAGACACCCGCGATTGGCCTGTGCCAGCAGACTTGGGCTTGTGGGGCTGTTTCACTGCTGTGTAGACATATTCATAATGGCTATAAAATTAGATGTTCTTTTAGATTTCTCAGCTCCAATTTTAGGCATGCAAAAGGCTGCTTCCACTCTACCTATTTTTTCATCTTTTGATCCATTGGCATGCATTTGGCAATGGTGACTCCATTTATCATAAACTCAAACGTTATCTGTCTCTTTCTTCTCGTTTATTTTATTATATGATTCTAAATCCACAGCCAGAGAGATGGTTTTCCAGGTATAATGTACTGTTCCATAACTATAGATTTTAATCTCTTCTAGTCTTTTCTTTTTTACTTAACTCTTTTCTCACATTTTAACCCTGTGAGCATGAGCGAGTTTATTGTGTTGGGCTACATTTCATCCACTTAGTTTCCAACATTCTTGATATATTTGTCCAGTATTCTTATTTGTCTGTTTCCCCTGACTTTAGCCCAAAATGTCAGATCTAACACTTTCATCTCTATATTTTGAGGGAAGAGGCAGAATGTATGCATTCCTCTTCTTCCACCTCATTCCACACAGGTTGGGTGAGAGGGGTGCCTTGCCCTGCCCCTCTGTAAGTATCCTGGCCCCAGGCCCTTAAAGAAACAGTAACAGATTTCTCCTGAACACTAATTTCCAGGACTGCTTCCTCTCCACTAATACCTCTCATTTCCTAGGCCTTTGCATACATCAAAACCTCCACAAATCTGGAAGGGTTATGCCACCTGAGTGGGTGCGCTGATGGCTAGGCACCATGACCCTTACGGGGGCAAATTACTTCATCACACTGACAATCATTTTTGTATGCATCCGATGAAGTGAGCTGTAGCTCACGAAAGCTCATGCTCAATTAAATTGGTTAGTCTCTAAGGTGCCACAATTACTCTGAAACCAATCATTTTTCTGTTGAATACCCATTCTGTTCTGTTTAATGATACACTCTTAGTAGATTGTACTCCAGTTGTTATTTTGTGATATTTTAAATAATTCCCCAAAGTAATGATCATTTATTCCCCAGTTCTTTTCTCCATTAATGAATCATGACTCTCATAAAGCAATCATTTGTCAGGTATTGAGCATTAACAAATGCTATATTTTTGCTTATATGTGGAATTAATCCCACAAAATGATTTTACCTCAGAATTTATTTTGTTCTGCCATGTCATGGTCCTTCAGCTTTTGCTTTACTGTACTCAGGGCTGGTTCTAGGGGTGAGCAAGCAGGGCAGTTGCCCATGGCACCAATTTCCAGGGGATAGTGAACTGCTCTGCTTTTCCCCCCTCTCTTTGTTCAGCTGCTCAGGGAGCTGAGGCACCAAAAACATTTTCTGGCCTGGCCTGCAAAACATCTTGGGCTGCTTCTGACTGTACTGCAATGGTTTTTGTTTGGATTGTTACTTATTACCTTATTGCCTCTTCATGGCTCAGCGAGGTACATGCTCTGCATGGTGGTGTGCTGTATAGTAATCTCAAACACAACTGTTTATCAGTGCACTGGGTGACATTTTCAAGTCAATAAACAATGCCAGCAATACATTGTACTTGGATAGTACCTTATATCGAGCAGCTCAAAGCAGTTTATAAACAATAGTGAATTGTATTCTCACAACACTACAATAATGTAGAGAGGCATTATTATCCCCATGTTACAGATAGAAAACTGAGCACAGAATGATTCAGTATCGCAGGGGTCCTACCAGAGCCTGTAGGTACCTGGGATGGACTGTGAGCTCTGCCAGATTTCCTGGAAGTTTAGGTTCTGTAAAAACAAGTGTGAAAGCTTAGAAAGGTTTTATTGTTCTTTAAATGTTTTTATTAAACAATGTGAATGTTGGGTATTTATATCTTTATTGTCACAATTTGCATTTACAATGTAATGTGTGAGGGTGATTGGAGTTGCATGCGCTGCATGTGACTGTAAGAGAATGGCTTAGTTTAGAAAAATTGTTTGCTGCACATAAGAAAGCAAGGAATTTATTATGCCATATCTAAAGCGAGGGTCTCGGTAATAATAGCTGCCTGGCATTAGCTTTAATTGATGTGACAGATGCTTTTGGTATTTCCTAGCTTTTTTCCGTTAGGAGAATATATGCATATTTCTCATTTTATCCATCTCCACCAGTCTGAGCTCAAATTCCATCCCCTATAAATATAACTCAATGTGAGTTTCTTGCAGTAATCTGCAAATGAGAATACCAAGTCACTACTTTAAAAGAAAAGACTCCATTTAACAGCTCGATAGCTTCCCCCTCAAAACTATGGTATTTTCCAGATGTTCAGACAGAGTAATGTTTAGCAGAATACATTGATTTTCAGAACTGCTGAGCACTTGCAGCTCCCACTGACTTCAGCAGGAATTGTGGGTATTCAGTGCCTCTGAAAATGAAGCCCACGGTAAATGTGCATAATTCAGCTCATGTCAAGGCAGCTTCTGGGGCTTGGCTCATAATTTACATCTGTCTAGCATTTACATTTTTGTAATCTAATTGCCACAACAGCAAGTGACAGGTATTTGCTATCAGAGAGAATGCGTGGTGACACAAAGATCGATCTAATGGACTGTGTAGTTGTGCAAATTCACTGGCAATTTCACTTCCTAAGAGTTTGTGGAAATGGTTTCTGATTTGGGTTAACACCCTTTGTATATTAATTTGAGATTTGTGTCAAAGAAACCAACAACTCAGTGCAAACACTCAGCTGACACCAATTGGCGCTGCCTTATGTCAGGTCTCAAAACCATGTATTAACTTAGGTTTACCTGAAACTCAAGCTCACCTAAGGGTTTCTAATGGGGAGTCACTAGATTTGGATTCTATTCCCAGCTCTGTATTCCTTTAAGGAATTTCTTACCCATATTCCTGTAGGAGGACACAATCTGATCCAGAATTCACCTACCTTTGTGCCTGTTCTGATACACAGAACAAGAGCATTACTCCACTAACAATCCCACTGAAATCAGTGGGGACCACTCATATGCTAATCAACATGAATAAGGATTTCAGGATCTGGCCCTAACAGAATAGAGATATAGTAAAGATTATAAGAAAAGGAGTAATTGTGGCACCTTAGAGACTAACAAATGTATTTGAGCATAAGCTTTCGTGAGCTACAGCTCACTGCATCCGATGAAGTGAGCTGTAGCTCACGAAAGCTTATGCTCAAATCAATTTGTTAGTCTCTAAGTTGCCACAAGTCCTCCTTTTCTTTTATGGATACAGACTAACATGGCTGCTACTCTGAAACCTGTCAGTAAAGATTAATTAATTAGAACCTGACTGTACAACTCTTACCACCCTGAGGAACATTTACTTGCATAAGTAGTCCCACCAACTTCAGTGAGACTGCTGGTGCAAGTGCTCCACAAGAGAAGTAGTGGTTGTACAATCTGGCCTTTAATGTGTGTAGATTTCTTAAAGATCATCAGATGGAAGGCACTCTAGAAGTGCAAAGGTTATGTGTACAACAGAGCATTATGATTTTCACTTCGCTTGGTGCTTGCAAACAAATGCTTATTATAGGACAGGTCGGGAAAGGAACTAGCAAGTCATTTATGAATGTGAATTTCCTCTTTCATCAAGCTAGAGAAATGCCCAGTACATGCTTACTTGTTTTATTTGGGTGACTGACTGTCTTAGTATTCCTATGCTACATGGGAAAAAGCTAAGATTTCAAATGAATGCAGATGGTGGAATTTTCCTTTCTAAACAAGCCACACCAAACATTTATGGGTTTTACATGCTTACATTTTAACTTTTGCTGATGAAGTGTATCCACTGTGCTGCACCAAGAGGAGCTTAGTACAAGTAGATGGCTTAAAGTTAGTAGTGTTTGGGTACAAGCATTTGCATAGTTTTCTCAAGTGCCAGTGTCTCCACACTGTCTGCGCAAGTAGCTTTTAGAGACCACTTGATAGTATAGTGAGGCCCAGTGTTAGTTGTCCAAAAGGTATTACTTATGTTTGAACGTGAACCTCAATGGCTCTATTTTTTTATTTATTCGTTCTCAGTAAATTATTTTTACTTTCGTCTCCAGACTGATTGATGTGGCATGTGCCTGGTGAGGATGGAGAGACTTGTAATTTCTGGGAAGTTGTGCTCTCTGGATCATTTTCTGAACAAGGGGACCAACAAAGGCAGGTAAATGAATAGCTGCTGCTTTATATTTCAGCACACACAAGGGGCGAGCAACTAGATGTTTAGTACTTTGTGTATCTAAAAGGGAATGTCTGGGAGTAGGTATTATTAGGTGCTGGGATGATAAACAGTATGTGACTGGGAGCCAGACCCAACCATCCTATACACTAGGTAGCTCTACTCAGTTCTCTGCGCGGGCAAAATAAAGCAATCACATTGTACAATGTATGCAAAAAACGATATAGCTGGGAAAGCTGTTACCATGGCAGCAAGAGATGAGAAATCATGGGTGTTACTTAGTGCACAATTGCAGGCCTCAGATTCTAACTCTAATGCTCGCTGAGGGGCAGATTTTGGAGCACTTACTCTTGCTGGTGAGCAGTACAACCCAAGTTGCCCCACTGAGATCCAGGAGCTACTTTGTCTGAGTGGTGAGCATGCGAGCGAGAGCTTTGGAGCTATTCGGGGATAGACCACGACCTATCCTGGTGAGAGTGAGCCAGGGGGCCGTTACAACAGCAGTTCCTGTGAACAGGGCCTATCGGTCCTTACTCTCTCTGGGAGGCAGGGCCATGGCCCACACTGCTGTCCACAGCAAGGCCAGCAGTGAGGCTCATGCATCAGCCAGAGCAAGCTGCATTGTCTTCAGCATGGTGGGGTGCTCAATAGGCAGCCTTGGGCACAATGAGTAGTAGGTCTGCACGCTGTTCTCTACCTCAGAGTCTGTGCAAATGGCACAACTGAGCCTTCTGTGGTGTGAGTTGTATGTTTGAGTCTATTTTCCTACCCTCCACAGATAATTATTCTGCATTTGGAGGCTGCAGTTGGCATATACACTAGGCATATAAAAGAAGTATTTGTGTATACTGTAGATGCCAATCTGAAGGTTGAAATGAGGGAGTGGATATTTTATAATAATTAATACACTCAGCACTTACTTTATGTTTCCACCTGTAGAGCTCAAAACACTTTACAAAGGTTTACAGAAGTGGAAACTTTTTACATACAGAGAAACTGAGGCCAAGTACTTGCCCAAAGTTATAAAGCAAGTTAATTTCACATCTGGGAACAGACCTCAGGTCTTCCAGTCAAGCTCCTTCTGTTTGAAAACTAGTCTCTGCGATACAAATTTTTGTTAACTATAGGTAATAAGACAGAGGAATCAGTTGTAAAATTTGGTTCTGGATCTGCACCTTTTCAAAAGTTGGGGATTGGGGCTGAGTAGTGTCTTGGTGTTGGCCCATTTCTATCAGCAATATACGTATAAACTATCAGGAAACAGAGTATTCTTACAACCTCTTCTCCACTGCCAATAACATTGCTAGGCCAGACTCCTTGCTGCATTGAGTTTTGGAGAGCAGCAGACGAGGGAGGGCCCATCACGGAGTTGGTTGTAGCTCCCTAATTTTTTGTCCTGCCTAAGAGCTGCCCTCACCTGCATCAGCAGGCAATTGCCTAGAGGGACTCTCTGTCAGCTGAGGATAGCTAGAGTGCAGCATACTCTGGCCAGACTGCCTCCTTTTGTCTTCTATGCGGGATTGCAGATTCTCCTGCCTTGTGTTGCCAAATAATGCTACGAGGGTAGAATGGGGACAGAACCTGTCCTAGGGTCTCCTATATCATTTAAATGTATGTAGATTTCCTGTTGATCTGTGATTTTCCACCCATTGTGTAAAGGGCTCTATGTTAAATGAAAGTGTTTTTTGACAACATCTCTGAATAAGAATAATGCTTTATATATAATGGTTTGAACTAATTCCTTCTGAACATTTTCTCTCTTTACTCTAAAGGGAGTAAATCTGTTTTCCAGTGACTAGCAGCCTGATCTTTCTCCATGGCAAAACTCCCACTGACATCAGTGGAGCTGGATCTACCATGATGAAGTAACATACCCTTCTGGAATCTGGGCATTTGGTTTTGGACTCCTCTCCTTAGAGCAAGCTGGATCCAACAGTCCTTTGCATGCAGAATATCCATTAACTTTGGGCTAGCTTCACAAAGAAACTTAGGTGTTGCAATGCTCAGCCTAACTTACGGTGCCTAGAAAATCACTAGGATTCACAATGCCTGAGTTAGGCACCTAGGTTCCCTGTACTATGACTGGGGAGAGATAAACCAGCACACTAGGCAGCTCCTCACCTAAGCTAGCCAATGGGAGATGCCAAGGAGAGGGGCCTGTCCTAAACCCTGTCCCTCCCAGGAAGTTTGATTCTGCTCTCAGCTTGGGATTCTCAGCTGCAAACCTTCTCTTGGTGTTAAGTTCCTATGCCATTTTATCAGGAGGAGGAACAACTTCAACAGGAGAGATTGAGGGAACACCACATCAGAATATTCCATAGACCAGTCATTAGGGCACTCACCCGAGAGGTGGCTGGTCCCTTTTCAAATACTTTTAGGTATAGAGGGGACTTAAATTGGGGTGTGGGAGGGGGCTCTCCTAGGTGAGTATCCTAATCACTGGGCTAAAAGTTATGAGGGAGGTTCCCCCAGCTGCCTTGAGTATGCTCACCTATAGGGACCTGATCCAGCAGGCTCTGAGCACACTTACCTGCTTGGACCCCAGAGAAGAGGTAGGTGGAGGTATGCATATTTTCTCTGGTTCATGCATTATAGTGGACTATAGGTGTCCAGATGCCTGGCATAGGGCTGCAGAATGCCGAGGCAAAAACATAGGCACCTTGGGAACGTTCAGCACCAAATGAGTTTAAGCACCTATGGGGTTTGGTGGCAGCTGAACGGGTGGTTTTGTGAATCCCAGTGGGGCCTGATTCTGGGATTTAGGTGCCTAAAGTGGCAATTCGGCAACTAAGCCCTCTTGTGAATCTAGCCCCTGATGGAGGTTCCATCCACAGACCTTTCGTTGGTGGCATTGCCATTAATGGTAATGGGTAGGCCCTACCAAATTCCTGGTCCATTTTGGTCAATGTCACATTTTCAGATGTTTACATTTGAAATTTCACAGTGTTGTAACCATGGTGGAGTCCTGACCCAAAAGGGGACCATGGGGAGTCATGAAGCTGTTTTAGAGGGGTTGCAAGATTGCCACCCTCATAGCCACCTTCCTGCAGCTGGAGGTAGGTCTGAACTCCCTCCAAGAGCGTCCGTGCAGGGAAAGAGGAAGTCCCATCTCTCCCCAACCTGGCTAGGACTAGCACCCCTGTCCCTCCCCTTCTCTGAGGCCCCTGCTTTCTCCATCCCCCATCCCCTCCATTGCTCGCTCTTCCCCACCCTCACTCACTTTCACCAGGCTGGGGCAGGAGGTTGGGGTGCAGGAGGGGGTGCGGGCTCTGAGCTGGGGGGTTGGGGCAGAGACATTTGGAGTGTGGGAGGGGGCTCCAGGATGAGCCTGGTGCAGGGGGTCGGGGTATGGAAGGGGTTCAGAGTGCGGGCTCTGGAAGAGAGTTTGGGTGCAGGAAGGGGCTCAGGGCTGGGGTAGGGAGTTGGGGTGCAGGAAGAGGAGAGTGGTAAATGTTCCAGCCAGGCGGTGCTTACCTCAGAGGTGGCTCCCAGAAGGAACTAGCATGTATGGCTCAGTGGTGGCCAGGTGGCTCTGTGTGCTACCCCGCCTGCAGGCACCACACCCGCAGCTCCCATTGGCCATGGGTCCCAGCCAATGGAAGCTGCAGAGCTGGTGCTGGGGTGGGAGCAGTGCGCAGAGACCTGCTGCCCGCCCTTGCACCTAGCCAGACATGCTGGTCGCTTCCCGGGAGCCGTGCGGAGCAGGGCAAGTAGGGAGCCTGCCCTAGCCCCACTGCGCAGCCAACCAGACTTTTAGCAGCCTATTAAAATCTCCCGGATTGGTTTCAGTAGCCACCAGGAGATCAGTTCCAATTCTGGGAGACTCCTGGCCAATTCGGGAGTGTTGGCAACCGAGTGAGACAGCTATGATGCCAACCTTAGCCATGAGGGTGCACCTAGTGGTGAGTGGACCCAGTTACCGATTTCAAGACTAATAAGAAATAAATATAAACTTTCCAAATTAACATGTGAGTCTTTTTTCAATGTTAATAAGATCATTATAATGAGTTGTTCGGGGAGTAAAATTGCTAAAATGGTGTATCCAAGAGAAGAAATATAAGACTAAGTTTGACAAGGGGGCCTGAGTTGTAAATATTCCCACATGACGTATTTGTTAAGAAGCCAAAAATGCATTGGAAGCTGTTAAAGGCTAGTAAACTAATTGCTTTAAAAACATCTGAGAGAGACAGATTAAACACTTATCTTGACAAAAGATAGATACTGGACTATAACAATATTACCCACATGGTAGGATTTCAATAAGCATCTGTTTGTGGAAGCCATTATTTATAAAGCATTTTTGCTAATTGAGAGGCTGTTATTAACAGAAGGACACAGCAGGTAAGAGCAAATGTAAGTATTTTCAGTGACAGGGCAATAAAGTCAAAATGCTTGCAAATAAAATTAAACTGTTGAAAGATCAGTTTAATGCAAATGAATTCTAGGTTAGCAATGATAAATAAACTGTGATTTTTATGACATTGTTTATTTGCCATCATTGAGAATTTATTTTGGAGTGATAATATAAACATGCACAGTTCCAACAGTACTGGTATTGAAATCATAATTCCTGTTGATACACAGCAAAATCCTGCCAGAAATTTAAATGAAGAGCGAGTCACAATGTATTTGGATTGCCATAAACCCTCTTGCAGAGTACAGAAATTGTGTTCCAAAAGAACAACCCTGACCCCATGCTGCTTTAAAAAAAAACACAAAAAACTGAATCCATTTTGCTCATCCCAGCAGACTGGTAGTTTAAAAGGTAAGGAGCATTTCTCACTGTGAAGAAAACAGTGGTGAACATTTGCAAAGAGAAATGTGTATTCTGCAGTTGTCAATTCTGAGCCTACGCTGTCTTGCCAGAAAGCTGGAATTACTTTTGTGACGTTGGCTGCCTCATAACATAATGTCATACACCATGAAATAGTTTCCATCCAACTTTAATAGATAATATATTGTAATTAATTACCAGCCATTAGATGGCTCTTTACCTCTCTGATGCTGTTTGCAAACATTAAGTGAAGAATCCTCACAACAGCCATGTGAATTAGGTAAGAAACATCACCCCAATTTTTAAGATGGAGAAGGTAAGATACAGAGGGTCACATGGTTAAATGGGTGCCATGTCTTCTGGTCAATTCAGGGGGAAGGGGCTAAATGACTTTCCCAGTTCTGAGTTCCTCTTTTCCCAAGCTCAGTGCATCAACAAGGGAGGCACAGCTGACTTTAAATGACCTTTGCACCTCCCCTGAGGATGTTTGGGCATCAATTTTAGCTCCCTGTAAGTTAGAGCAGTCCCAGGCTCTCGACACGCCCTCCCCACCTGCTGGGATGAGCAAACTGTTTATATTTCTCCAGATCGAACATTATGGTGGCAGTACTAGGAGACTTGCTCACCCCATTCACCCTGATGAGCTCCCCACAAACGGAATAGCCTAGCAGGGAGTTGGGTTTCCATAACGAGCCCCCAGAGCAGTACAGGTTTCAGAGTAGCAGCCGTGTTCGTCTGTATCCGCAAAAAGAAAAGGAGTACTTGTGGCACCTTAGAGACTAACCAGTTTATTTGAGCATAAGCTTTCGTGAGCAGTACAGTGGCTCAGCAGCTTCCCCTGCCTGACTTCACACGCATTCCTGCTCTCCTCTCGTGGGTATAGAGGTGCCGACAGAGCTAAGGACATGAGCTGCCTGTCATGGAAAGGAGCAGCACTATCTTTTTGAGCCACTGAGAATGAAGCTGGGTAGGACGGAGCAGATGGAGGCAGTTACCAGACTGAGTGGAAGCAGAGAGGGGAGCAGGTGGAGGTAGGGCTAGGCTTCTGCGGCAGTAGCCAATGTGACATTTTCTTTAAATCATGACATAGTAGGAAGCCAGATGGGAGGGACTGGAGAAGGTTTTACTCAGAAACTTTCCAGGGAAGCAGACCAGTTTTATGGATAATACTGCTTCCTTTACGCTGATGAAATTCCTTGTTCAGTATTAGAAGATAGCAACTCAGAGGGAGGAGTTGGGAGATGTTAGTAGACACAGGAAAATGGAGGAAGGGCTGGTGGGGGTGCAAGAACTAAAGAAGGGACAAGCAGAAGCAAAGTGAGTCATTTGTTTATTTTTAAAGTGAACTTAGTGCTTGTGAAAGGTTCTGGCCTGACAGCCCTGGAGACTGAAGTTCTTGATTTGTCCACAGGAGAAAGAGAGAGTCTACGGCATGACTAGCAGTGATACAAACTTTCCTGTTTAGCGAGATGCCTCATCCTTTTCTGAAAGGTAAGAAGATACTTCAGGCATTACGTCCATTCAATCCTTGGACCCTTTACTGGCTCTGTAAACTGGAGCCAGCTGTTCTAGAAGGTTCTGCGGTATGGCCATCTATCCATGGGGAAATGGTCTGAGAGTAATTCATCACAAAGATCACCAAGCAGCTGTCAAACTGTATGGCTTTTGTTGACTACACCAAATTGTGCTGAATTTGAAACATGGAGAGGGAAGAGCTGGGTAAAGAAAGTGAGCTAGAAAGGACCAAATCCTGAAGTTGGCGACTGAGAGAAGAAAGGCTCTTTATCTCCTACAAAGTGACTTACACAAAATCTTCTCAAAGTTTGTGGGTCTTCTCCACTGGACTCAAAGTGCCAAAACCTTCGCTATGTGTTTGGGCCTTGGGAATTCTGGTGGAGCTTTTTCTCTGGCATGCAGTGGGTATGAATAAACTCTGCCTCTGCTATGCACCACAGCTGTGCTTGTTCTGCTCTGTCCTTTTATGCGTGCTGAGGGAGAAAGCCAGATTTGTCAATCATGATGTACAAATGGGGGGGTCAATTTTGGAAAAAACTGCCCCTGTGAAGTGAATTGCAGCTGGAAATAAGCATTTGGCTCTCAGTGCTCATTGTCTCAATTGTATTTGACAATGGCAATTACACAAATTATCAAATGCAAAGAAAATAAACAAACAATTAGTCCTTCTGGGGTAGAGCTTTTATCTACAGTATTGCTTTTGCTTTTATTTTATTAAACTTGACAAATAATAAAGTAGGAATGCATTGTTCAAAATACAGCTATAATAAGTCTTTACATTTTAGTAGACAGATCTAAGATGTATTGCTTCTGAGATGAACTATGGTTACAGCTGGTGCTTGACTCTGCATAAACACTAAAGTGTTCAAATAGAGTACTGCAGGGCAAGTAAAGGTCAAATCACTGGAAAAAATTTAAAGCACAATTATGGCAGTTTAAAAGGAAAAATATTTGGAGTTGTTGATAAAATAGGGACCATGCACTATTTTTTAAATTCCTTCATCTGATTATGTAACAAGGGATTCCATAAAGGAGGCAAGCACACTTGAAATAGAAATGTGGAGGAAGGTAGTAAAATTTTTTCCCCTTATTTCCTTTTTTCATTATACTCATCTAATATATTATGGGTATAGATTGGACTTTTGTTCAGTGAAGTGTGGCATCGGGAGCCAGTGCACAACTGTTGCATCACTAAAAGGCCAAAATGACCAATCAGAACATGAGTTTGGACACTGAGACCCTGTCTTTCATTGGCTGATAGAGTTTTAAGACCAGCAGGGACTATCAGATCATGTAGCCTGACTGCCTGTATAGCATAGGCCATAGAATTTCACCTAGTTACCCTTGTATTGAGCGCAATAATTTATTTGACTAAAGTATATCTTCCAAAAAGATCTTGATCTGAAGCATTCAAGAGGTAGAGAATCCACCATTTCCTTTGGTAGCTTGTTCCAATGATTAATCACCCTGTCTGTTAAAAAATCTGTACCATATTTCTAATTTGAATCAATATGTTTGTAACTGTGTTTTCGCTTAGGCTCCCCTGTCACGGAGTCACCCGGCGATGCTCTGGAACTACTCTCTACGAAGCCAGTCGGGGACTCTGGGGGAGCCTCCTCTTTGTGAGCAGACTGTCTCCAGGGCAAGAAGCTTACGTAGCTTTGACCTTCCTGGGGCTGACCTCGGAGCATTCAGTATCCACTTTCACATCGTGCGCTTCCCACAGGGAGTCCGCACAGGCGGGGCTCCTGGGGAAGCCAGTGGGCCCTGCACCCCAGTTCTGCAGTCAGACGTGACTTTCAGCCAGCCAGTAAAACAGAAGGTTTAGTAGACGACAGGAACATGGTCTAAAACAGAGCTTGTAGGTACAGAGAACAGGATGCCTCAGTCAGGTCTGTCTTGGGGGGCAGGGAGGCCAGCGCCCCATCTGGCCTCCCTCCATTTCCCCAGCCAGCTCCCAGCTGAAACTCTCCAGCCCCTCCTCTCCTTTATCTCTTTCCTGGGCCAGGAGGCCACCTGATTTCTTTGTTCTCCAACCCCTTCAGTTGGCACCTTTGCAGAGGAGGGGCCCAGGCCATCAGCTGCCAGGAGACAGGGTGTCGGCCATTCTTTGTGCAGACACCATCACGCTGGCCCCCTAGGGCTCTGCCATAATCACACATCCTTATCCCACCACCTAGATGACTTAAGAACTGCATAGGGGAAACTGAGGTACCCACACAGTATTCAGAGAAAACATTAAGAACATTCCCACTTCATCACATTCCCCCACACTTTAAAGGTGTTAGATTAACATGCTTGTAAAGCCCTGCCAAGATGCAGGCTAATGCAACTGAACTAATATCATGGAAAAAAAACACACATTTTTTGTCCCTCAAGACAGGGCCTCTATGTCCAGTTACACCCTAATGGTCATTGTGATGTGTATGGAGCTGCTGTGTGATAACTTATGAATGCTGCATGTTGACCTGGTAACTGGGATGTTTGCACTATGAATATATTGGTACAGTTTAATAGTGGGCTGAAAGGAAAAACAAGCAGGAAGGGGAGAATAGGCCAAGATAAACCAACCCTTAGCATAGACTTCAGGGTTCTGACTTGACCTCCTGCTCACATCCCTGGACTGGTTTGGTTCAAAAGGGCACAAGCGCAGGAGCTGACAAGAACAAATGGACTCTGACTAGGTTAAGAATGGAATACTTGTGGCACCTTAGAGACTAACCAATTTATTTGAGCATAAGCTTTCGTGAGCTACAGCTCACTTCATCGGATGCATACTGTGGAAACTGCAGAAGACATTATATACACAGAGACCATGAAACAATACCTCCTCCTCCTCCCGGTATAGGGTGGTGTTTATGTGACCATTGTTTATTAGCACTGTAGTGTCCAGAAAGTGGATCTCTTGTGTGGACTGGACCAGGCTGAGGTTGATGGTGGGAATGGCCCACCTTGATTTTCATACACATTGTAAGGAGAGTGGTCAGTTTGGATGAGCTATTACCAGCAGGAGAGTGAGTTTGTGTGTGGGGGAGGGGGGTGAGAAAACCTGGATTTGTGCTGGAAATGGCCCACCTTGATTATCATGCACATTGTAGGGAGAGTGGTCACTTGGATGAGCTATTACCAGCAGGAGAGTGAGTTTGTGTGTGTATGGGGGTGGGGGGGGTGAGAAAATCTGGATTTGTGCTGGAAATGGCCCACCTTGATTTTCATACACATTGTAAGGAGAGTGGTCAGTTTGGATGAGCTATTACCAGCAGGAGAGTGAGTTTGTGGGGGGGGGGTGAGAAAACCTGGATTTGTGCTGGAAATGGCCCACCTTGATTATCATGCACATTGTAGGGAGAGTGGTCACTTGGATGAGCTATTACCAGCAGGAGAGTGAGTTTGTGTGTGTATGGGGGTGGGGGGGGGTGAGAAAATCTGGATTTGTGCTGGAAATGGCCCACCTTGATTTTCATACACATTGTAGGGAGAGTGGTCACTTTGGATGGGCTATTACCGGCAGGAGAGTGAGTTTGTGTGTGGGGGGACGGAGGGTGAGAAAACCTGGATTTGTGCTGGAAATGGCCCAACTTGATTATCATACACATTGTAAGGAGAGTGATCACTTTAGATAAGCTATTACCAGCAGGAGAGTGAGTTTGTGTGTGTGGTTTTGGAAAAGGGGTGGGGGGTGAGAAAACCTGGATTTGTGCTGGAAATGGCCCAACTTGATTATCATACACATTGTAAAGAGAGTGGTCACTTTGGATGGGCTATTACCAGCAGGAGAGTGAGTTTGTGTGTGGGGGGACGGAGGGTGAGAAAACCTGGATTTGTGCTGGAAATGGCCCAGCTTGATTATCATACACATTGTAAGGAGAGTGATCACTTTAGATAAGCTATTACCAGCAGGAGAGTGGGGTGGGAGGAGGTATTGTTTCATGGTCTCTGTGTATATAATGTCTTCTGCAGTTTCCACAGTATGCATCCGATGAAGTGAGCTGTAGCTCACGAAAGCTTATGCTCAAATAAATTGGTTAGTCTCTAAGGTGCCACAAGTACTCCTTTTCTTTTTGCGAATACAGACTAACACGGCTGTTACTCTGAAACCTAGGTTAAGAATGGTTTGTTTTCTCTCTCTTTAAAGAAGAGAGAGTTATTGAGGAGATGTTCAGGCAGGAACCAGGCTGTGACAAATGCACTTGCTGGGGCGTCTGAAGAAGCTAGGCCTGCATTGGTTATAACAAGGGGATGGTAAGCCTTAGATAAGATAGATGTGTGTAGGTTACTTGTTTTAAAATCTGTTTTTCTCTTATGCTTTGATTCTACTGTGAGAATAAACAATGCTTTGGTTTTAAGAAGGCTGTCTGATCACTATATATACCCCTGCTCAGCCTCTGGAAGGGAAGAACTGCAGCTGCTGACCCCAGTTGGATTTACTGGGTAAGCACAATTGATAGAGAGGGTACTGTAAACCAGGGTCTGCTCTGAGAGTGGGAGAATTGTGGAATTCCACCCCAGGATAGGGAGAGGCGTGAGGCCTGATGTCTGAGGGGGTGCACTCACACCAGGAAAGGTATGGATAGCTCTGTAACAGTCACACTTAAGTGAGCTGTAGCTCACGAAAGCTTATGCTCAAATAAATTTGTTAGTCTCTAAGGTGCCACAAGTACTCCTTTTCTTTTTACTCACTGTTTGATTGAGAGAATCATCTTGACTGGAGAAAGCTGCTAGTGGGTTATTTAATTCACTCTCACAGGGTTATTATTTACAGACAAATGTCAAGTCTATCCTTAAATATCTCCCATGAAGTTGAATTCTAGTGATCACTTGTTCCAATTCTTAATTTTTCTTATTAGGAACAACATTAGAATATATTCAGCCTAAGAATTCCTTTCTGCAACCTGACTCACGTCATCAATGACTAGTAAGAATAATAGATTGCTTTATGACAATCTTTTAATTATTTGTAGACAGTAATTGGGCTCTTGGTTACACCAGTGTACATTCACAAAATTCAGTGGAGTTAGTCCAGATTTACCATGGCAAAGGTGAGAGCAGAATTTGGCCAGTCATCTCTCTTCACAATACCTTTCTCTAGAGTGAACATGCCTACTTATCTTAACCCTTCCTTGGTATTATATTCCCCCTTGGTATTATACCCTTTGGTATTAATTTCCAAGCCTTTTCTCATTTGTACTTGCATTATTATTTGTTTGGTTATCCATATGTGTGTAGCATATGCAAATATTCTAGGTGTTGTCCATACACATATGAAGACACAGGGCCTGATTCTTGACGCCTTTTAATCAGTTTTAAGATTATGTAAATCTATGGACTTCAATGGATTTATATCAGTGAAAAACTTTGTATAACAGATTGGAGAATCAGGCCTAGTCTCTGAGCTCTCCATTTTGTCTGTGTCTGAACATAGTTGCGGTCTATTGAGTCCAATGCTGAGTAGAGTGGAATAGTTACCTGGTTTATCTTAAATGTGATATTTCTATCCTAATACAACTTGATATCATCTTCATTTTTTGTGATGACATTGACTCATATTCTACTTAACATCCAATTTATAATAGTGCTATCTAAACCATATTTCTCTATTTTCCCTTATCAGAATGTCACGTGGAACCTATCAAATACCTTAGTTAAGGCAGATGTACTAGATCAAGTGTAATTTCCTTTATGCACTAAAAAGTACAATGAGTTTAGCATAATTTGTTTCTTTTGAGCATATGTTGCTTTCACCTTATTTTTCACTAGGAGCATATTTACTGATTGTGGGTGGGAGTTTCAAAAGTAACTTTGGAAAACAAGTCCCATTGAAAGACACAAGGATTTGTGCTCGCAGCTTATTCAGGCATTTTTGAAAATCCCACTCTATTAGTTGTTGTAGCAAATCTGAGTATATATTAACGTCACATTTATGGGTGTGTCACTTCCTTAGCCTTGGTCTACACTAGGAGTTGAGGTTGAATTTAGCAGGGTTAAATCGATTTAACCCTGCACCTGTCCACACGATGAAGCCCTTTTTTTCAACTTAAAGGGCTCTTAAAATCGATTTCCTTACTCCACCCCTGACAAGGGGATTAGCGCTGAAATCAGCCTTGCCAGGTCGAATTTGGGGTACCGTGGATGCAATTAGATGGTATTGGCCTCCGGGAGCTATCTCAGAGTGCTCCATTGTGACCGCTCTGGACAGCACTCTCAACTCAGATGCACTGGCCAGGTAGACAGGAAAAAGCCCGCAAACTTTTGAATTTCAATTTCCTGTTTGGCCAGCATGGCAAGCTGCAGGTGAGTGCAGAGCTCATCAGCAGAGGTGATCATGCAGAGCTCATCAGCAGAAGTGACCATGATGGAGTCCCAGAATCGCAAAAGAGCTCCAGCATGGACCAAACGGGAGGTTCGGGATCTGATCGCTGTATGGGGAGAGGAATCCGTGCTATCAGAACTCCGTTCGAGTTTTCGAAATGCCAAAACATTTGTCAAAATCTCCCAGGGCATGAAGGACAGAGGCCATAACAGGGACCCAAAGCAGTGCCGCATGAAACTTAAGGAGCTGAGGCAAGCCTACCAGAAAACCAGAGAGGCAAACGGCCGCTCCGGGTCAGAGCCCCAAACATGCCACTTCTATGATGAGCTGCATGCCATTTTAGGGGGTTCAGCCATCACTACCCTAGCCGTGTTGTTTGACTCCTTCAATGGAGATGGAGGCAACACGGAAGCAGGTTTTGGGGACAAGGAAGATGATGATGATGTTGTAGATAGTTTACAGCAAGCAAGCGGAGAAACTGGTTTTCCCGACAGCCAGGAACTGTTTCACATCCTGGACCTGGAGCCAGTACCCCCCAAACCCACCCAAGGCTGCCTCCCGGACCCGCCAGGCAGAGAAGGGACCTCTGGTGAGTGTACCTTTTAAAATACTATACATAGTTTAAAAGCAAGCATGTTTAATAATTAATTTGCCCTGGCATTCGGGGCTCTCCTGGATGTACTCCCAAAGCCTTTGCAAAAGGTTTCTGGGGAGGGAAGCCTTATTCTGTCCACCATGGTAGGACACTTTACCACTCCAGGACGGTAGCACGTACTCGGGAATCAGTGTAGAACAAAGCATTGCAGTGTATGTTTGCTGGCATTCAAACAACATCCGTTCTTTATCTCTCTGTGTTATCCTCAGGAGAGTGATATCATTCGCGGTCACCTGGTTGAAATAGGGTGCTTTTCTTAAGGGGACATTCAGAGGTGCCCATTCCTGCTGGGCTGTTCGCCTGTAGCTGAACAGAAATGTTCCCCCTGTTAACCATGGGGGGGGGGAGGGGCTAGCTACGTGGTAGGGGGAGGCAAAATGCGACCTTGGAACGAAAGCACATGTGCTATGTATGTAATGTTAACAGCAAGGTTTATTGTGAAAGAGTGTACCCATTGTTCTATAAAATGTGTCTTCTTAAATACCACTGTCCTTTTTTTTTCTCTACCAGCTGCATGTGTTTCAAGGATCACAGGATCTTCTCCTTCCCAGAGGCTAGTGAAGATTAGAAGGTGAAAAAAATGCACTCGTGATGAAATGTTCTCTGAGCTCATGCTGTCCTCCCACACTGACAGAGCACAGATGAATGCGTGGAGGCAGACAATGTCAGAGTGCAGGAAAGCACAAAATGACAGGGAGGAGAGGTGGGGGGCTGAAGAAAGTAAGTGGCGGGCTGAAGACAGGGCTGAAGCTCAAAGGTGGCGGCAGCATGATGAGAGGAGGCAGGATTCAATGCTGAGGCTGCTGGGGGATCAAACTAATATGCTCCAGCATATGGTTGAGCTGCAGAAAAGGCAGCCGCTACAGCCCCTGTGTAACCAACTGCCCTCCTCCCATAGCCTCCTCACCCAGATGCCCAAGAACACGGTGGAGGGGGCCTCCGGCCACCCAGCCACTCCACCCCAGAGGATTGCCCAAGCAACAGAAGGCTGGCATTCAATAAGTTTCAAAGTTTTAAACTTTTAAAGTGCTGTGTGGCCTTGTCCTTCCTCCTCCACCACCGCTCCCAGTGCTTCTCTCCTCCACCACCCCTCCTGGGCTACCTTGGCAGTTATCCCCCTATTTGTGTAATGAATTAATAAAGAATGCATGAATGTGAAGCAACAATGACTTTATTACCTCTGCAAGCAGTGATCGAAGGGAGGAGGGGAGGGTGGTTAGCTTACAGGGAAGTAGAGTGAACCAAGGGGCGGGGGGTTTCATCAAGGAGAAACAAATAGCCAGCCAGTCATGAAACTGGTTTTCAAAGCTTCTCTGATGCGCACCGCGCCCTCTTGTGCTCTTCTAACCACCCTGGTGTCTGGCTGCGTGTAACCAGCAGCCAGACGATTTGCCTCAACCTCCCACCCCGCCATAAACGTCTCCCCCTTACTCTCACAGATATTGTGGAGTGCACAGCAAGCAGTAATAACAGTTGGAATATTGGTTTCGCTGAGGTCTAACTGAGTCAGTAAACTGCACCAGAGTGATTTTAAACATCCAAATGCACATTCTACCACCATTCTGCACTTGCTCAGCCTGTAGTTGAACAGCTCCTGACTACTGTCCAGGCTGCCTATGTATGGCTTCATGAGCCATGGCATTAAGGGATAGGCTGGGTCCCCAAGGATAACTATAGGCATTTCAACATCGCCAACGGTTATTTTCTGGTCTGGGAATAAAACCCCTTCCTGCAGCTTTTGAAACAGACCAGAGTTCCTGAAGATGTGAGTGTCACATACCTTTCCTGGCCATCCCACGTTGATGTTGGTGAAACGTCCCTTGTGATCCACCAGTGCTTGCAGCACTATTGAAAAGTACCCCTTGCAGTTTATGTACTTGCCGGCTTGGTGCTCCGGTGCCAAGATAGGGATATGGGTTCCGTCTATGGCCCCACCACAGTTAGGGAATCCCATTGCAGCAAAGCCATCCACTATGACCTGCACATTTCCCAGGGTCACTTACCCTTGATATCAGCAGATCTTTGATTGTGTTGGCTACTTGCATCACAGCAGCCCCCACAGTAGATTTGCCCACTCCAAGTTGATTCCCAACTGACTGGTAGCTGTCTGGCATTGCAAGCTTCCACAGGGCTATTGCCACTTGCTTTTCAACTGTGAGGGCTGCTCTCATCTTGGTATTCATGCGCTTCAGGGCAGGGGAAAGCAAGTCACAAAGTTCCATGAAAGTGCCCTTATGCATGCGAAAGTTTCGCAGCCACTGGGAATCGTCCCAGTCCTGCAACACTATGCGGTCCCACGAGTTTGTGCTTGTTTCCTGGGCCCAGAATCGGCGTTCCATTGCATGAACCTGCCCCATTAGCACCATGGTGCCCGCATTGCCAGGGCCCGTGCTTTGAGAGAAGTCTGTGTCCATGTCCTCATCACTCTCGTCACCGCGCTGACGTTGCCTACTTGCCTGGTTTCGCTTTGCCAGGTTCTGGTGCTGCATATACTGCTGGATAATGCGCGTGGTGTTTAATGTGCTCCTAATTGCCAAAGTGATCTGAGCGGGCTCCATGCTTGCCGTGGTGTGGCGTCTGCACAGAAAAAAGGCACGGAACGATTGTCTGCCGTTGCTCTGATGGAGGGAGGGGCGACTGACAACATGGCTTACAGGGTTGGCTTACAGGGAATTAAAATTAACAAAGGGGGTGGCTTTACATCAAGGAGAAACAAAAACAACTGTCATACAGAGTGGCCCCCTCAAGGATTGAACTCAAAACCCTGGGTTTAGCAGGCCAATGCTCAACCCACTAAGCTATCCCTCCCTCTGGTATTTCAGGCTTGACTGAATCTCTATTAAAGTTTTCAAGGTGCCCCTGACAGACCTCACCAAAACGATTGTCGGCTGTTGATTTCACGGAGGGAGGAGGGAGCAAATGAATACAAAACAAATCGGGTCAATTTCTTGTTTTGATCCACTCCATCTATCTTTTTACATCTTTGGCTGTCAGCAGACGGTGCAGTAGGACTGCTAGCATCCACATCTCCTGGCTGCTCGGCAGAAGATGGTGCAATCGGACTGCTAGCCATACTCATCTCCTGCCTGCTCACCATAAGATGGTACAATAGGACTGCCTGCAGGACTAAAGAGAATGACCTGGTTGAGTCACTCCTAATTTAGTCCCTGCGCCCATGTCTGCCCAGGTGCTCCTGACCAACCTTACCGAGGCGGCCAGGAGCACCTCGGACATGATGATGATGGTTTTCAGGCCTATTGCACCGTCTGCTGCCACAAGGCAATGGGTTGCTGCTGCTGTGTAGCAACGTAGTACCGCATCTTCCAGCACCCAGGAGACATATGGTGACAGTGAGCTGCGCGGGCT
The DNA here is from genome assembly GCF_015237465.2 of Chelonia mydas. Classification (NCBI taxonomy): domain Eukaryota; kingdom Metazoa; phylum Chordata; order Testudines; family Cheloniidae; genus Chelonia; species Chelonia mydas. Next base: position 55,086,329 of record NC_057850.1, on the reverse strand, counting down.
CCATGTTGCTGTGGTATGGCGTCTGCACAGGTAACTCAGGAAAAAAGGTGTGAAACGATTGTCTGCCGTTGCTTTCACAGAGGGAGGGAGGAAGGGCCTGACGACATGTACCCAGAACTATCCGCGACAATGTTTTTTGCCCCATCAGGCACTGGGATCTCAACCCAGAATTCCAATGGGCAGCGGAGACTGCGGGAACTGTGGGATAGCTACCCACAGTGCAACACTCCGGAAGTCGACGCTAGGCTCGGTACTGGGGAAGCACTCTGCCGAGTTAATGCACTTAATGCACTTAGAGCATTTTGTGTGGGGACACACACAATCAACGATATAAAAACGATTTCTAAAAAAACGACTTCTATAAATTCGACCTAATTTCGTAGTGTAGACATACCCTTAGTCTGCTTTTTACTTTTCCTTAAGCATAGGGTCTGTACTTTGTTTGATCTTTTCTGCTGATCTGTGAACTTTCCTTAGCAGATCTTATTTAAAAAGAAAAAGAAAAAGAGAAAAAAAAGATAGAGAAAAAAGAGACAATACTCAGATGCTATAATTTTAGTTCCTTAGCATTCTAGGATGAATTCTTTCAGGACCTGTTGACTTAAATACTTTCAAGGTGTCTGAAAAAAATCAACAAGCAGTAAAGGGCCAAATGCAGCCCACAATATAATCTATGGCTGATTACCTCCATCTCTTCAACTGCAGATGAGGATACATATGATTTAACTGCACATTTTTATGCTGGTGAATTCAAACAATAAATTTCAGTTCATTTATCAAGGAAAAGCCAAGTACAAATACATAAATTGAGTCTGCATTTTCATTTAAATATATAAATTCATATGCAGATTAGACCTCAGGCTATTTGGAAAAAATCATCTTGTCCTTAATGTTGTAAATTCCATTTCTGTATCTTTCAAAATGGGAAAAATACTGCCTCCCTGTCTCAGAAGTCTTAATTAATTAAGGTTTGTAAAGTGCTTTGAGATCCTCATATGATATGACAGGTGCTATAGAAGAGCACAGTCATATCTTTGCATTGTGTATAATCTTTGTCAGATAATAATTTGGGTTATGCCAACAGCCAGCAGAAACAGCTGTGGTTAGCTTAACATGGTAAGGATTAAACAGAGTAATTGGAAGATGACTGTTATACAGGTAAACAATTTCAAACCAGAGTTCTAATCAAATTAATTACAACTGAAGACAGGCAAACTTTCTAATTCCATAAACTATAAGAAAAACAATGATAACAGAAAAAAGAAACAGGGTTTTTCTTGGTGACTTTCTAGTTCATCCTTGCTTTGAGGCTAAGCTATAAAATGTGTAAAAGTAACTGACTTAGTGGATAGAGCACTGGACCCGGGGTCTATGTTCAGCTCTAGTGACTGACTTTCGGCAGTCTCTTTGTACTCTTTTATCTCTTCGTACTTCTATGTCTCCGCCCTCCCTTTTGTATTTTCTACTTAGCTTACAAACTATATAGAAGTAGGGGCGCTCTAGAAATGTGCTTATGTAATACCTAACACAGTGGGGCCCCAGCCTCTGTGAGGATCTCTAGGCATTGCTGTAACCCAAATAATAATAAAATGAAACTTTGTTGATTTTAATTTATTTCAGATGATGAAATTGTTGCTTTTCAATGTTACTTGGATAAAGAACACATTGGAATAATACTGCATGCACTACAGTGGTGACTTTCCCTCATTTCCTTATATTACTAAAGACCAGACTGGCCAGTGGCTAAAAGCTGCAACCTTGGAGTTCATGTGGAGCCATGATACCTCAGGGAGAATTTGTGAGGGAGTAGTTCAGGGTGTAGGGCAACTATGCACATTGTCCTAATAGGGCTGTGCCGAAATTCCACTATTCTGTGACATTAATATTTTCCTTTGAAATTTTATTGGGAAGAGCATAGGTGCAAGATGGCCTCTCCGCCAGGATTCCAGAAACCCAACTCTAAGTAGAAATAACTCTGGGCATGACTATTTGAGTGACTGTCCTATAATTTAACACCAACACCCCATATGCGTTGGGAAGTCTGCTAGGAAGCAAGGACTGCAATTGGGAGCAGGCAGACTTCAAGCCTTTTGGGAAGGTCTAGTGGGAAGGAAGACAGCAGATGGGAGTAGAAGAGTGTGTGTAGGACCTACTGTGGAATGCTGCCCAGAAGTTTCACAGTGTAAAGAACACTTCCGTGGAGAAAAGGTGACTTAAGACAGAGACTAGCAAAGCTTGTGGGACAAAATGGCTGACTCATACACATTGCTGCTCAGAAGTCATGATCCTGGAGAGGTCAATCATTCAAAATCACTCACTTTGTGGAAGGACCAGTGTCTATTTAGCAGGAGTTCATATACTCAATCCACTTTAGTTCTCCACATGCACTGGCTTATCTTTCACTTGAAACATGTTCATAACGTAGAAAATGATTATTGTAATTCTAATTTTATCCTAGGGCAATGGGGGTGGGGAGGGAAAACCCTTATCCTTTTTATTCTCCATTTTGTGTTGTATTTCTTGGCAGCCATGAAAGTTCAGTGTTCTGGTATTCTTAATGTAGAAACACTGAACTAATTGTACACAAAGCACATCACAAAGCCAGTAACCGTAAATTTCATATTTATACATGTTAGATTAAAAAAAAAAACTTACTAAGGCCAAGTCAAAGAGACTATTCTGCAGAATCCTAGGGTAGAAAGGGCCAAATTTTCAAACAGACCTCAACATTTGTGCCTGCAATGTTTTGCATGAGCAACTATTTGCACATGTAATAGCAACACTTGAACATGCAACTGTGTATGAATAGGAACATGCAAAATTTGCAAGAGCAGGCCTTTTAGACAATTTGGCCTTGTGTGCCAAAAAACCGGCACACAAGTGCTCTCAAGTAAGACTGAGCAAATACACCTGGTGGTTTAATAAAAATAAAAATTTTATCTGTAAGGATTACATTTATAGATAATGTGTAAGATGGTAATAGGCATGAGTGGATGTAAATGGGCATAATTTCCATGTTCTGGAGGCAGAATGGGGTATACAACGAATAAACTACTTTAACAAAAGTGTATGAAAGTGTGTAAGATATAGAAGACATGCAAATTTACATTACTCTCCTGTTGTTTGTTTCTGCTACACCCCCTTTGCCAAGTTCTGCTTCATTTAATTATTATACCACCTCTTTTGCCTGCTGTGTAATTTACCTGAAAGTTGTAATGTGACTTATGCCAGGTGACTTCTGTCAGGTCTGAATTGAAGAGACAGCATTGACCTGAATTGTTGAAATTGAGTCATCTCAAAACTCCAATGTTCTGATTCAGCACCCTTTAAACAGTTTTCAGAGTAGCAGCCGTGTTCGTCTGTATTTGCAAAAAGAAAAGGAGTACTTGTGGCACCTTAGAGACTAACAAATTTATTTGAGCATAAGCTTTCATGAGCTACAGCTCACTTCATCGGATGCATGCAGTGGAAAATACAGTGGGGAGATTTATATACATAGAGAACAGGAAACAATGGGTGTTACCATACATACTGTAACCAGAGTGATCACTTGAGCTATTACCAGCAGGAGAGCGGGGGGAGAGGGGGAACATTTGTAGTGATAATCAAGGTGGGCCATTTCCAGCAGTTGACAAGAACGTCCGAGGAACAGTGGGGGGGGGGGGAATAAACATGGGGAAATAGTTTTACTTTGTGTAATGACCCATCGACTCCCAGTCTCTATTCAAGCCTAAGTTAATTGTTTCCAGTTTGCAAATTAATTCCAATTCAGCAGTCTCTCACTGGAGTCTGTTTTGAAGTTTTTCTCCTGCTGGTAATAGCTCACTTTAAGTGATCACTCTGGTTACAGTGTGTATGTGTAATACCCATTGTTTCATGTTCTCTATGTATATAAATCTCCCCACTGTATTTTCCACTGAATGCATCTGATGAAGTGAGCTGTAGCTCATGAAAGCTTATGCTCAAATAAATTTGTTAGTCTTTAAGGTGCTGCAAGTATGCCTTTAAATAGTATGTCCTGAAGTATGTTAGTTTTCTGCTCTGTCTTGGTTAGAAGGATCTTTTGCATGGGCTCTCAAAACAACTCAAAATTTGCGGCGGCTGACCCATCCTCCCCACCACTTTCTTTCACTGCCCACCCCTCCCTCCTGCTAGCTGGCTGTTCACTTTCAGTTTCAATGTCCCCTCAGCTGTAGCAGTAACTGGTAAACATCGGGTTGCAGAGCATGGTAGGACAGTACCTGTGAGATTTTGGAAAGAAAGGTCATATGTACCTTGGCAGAATCTTTAAGTTAGACCTGAGGTGGAAAACCGTCCAAAAATTTTGTGGTTAATAAAAGAAAACACCATCGGATGCTTAAAAATCATGGAATTAGGGTTCCACAGCCCCCTTTGGCTGGTATCACTTTCTACCATGAGCTTAATAGGGAGCAGTACAGAAAAAGTACAAAATGACTTTGGAAATGTTATATATATTTCACTACAAATGAAAATATAGTGTATTCTACGCATTTGTTAATAGTCATATCTCCTCCATGATGAAGCAGTACAGTTGGGCCAAGTATCAGAGAAGATAGTGCTCTAACATCTGTGGCCAATAATTTTGCAATGGACAAGGTCTTGACTGTGTCTGTAAAATGTGATCACAGGGCCATGGAGAAGATGAGTTTGGTTGATATAGTGGAGCTTCTAATGAGACTGAGTTCATTGGCTCAATGAAATAATGGAGGGAGGGTGTAAACTTTGGACTTTATGTAGAGAATAAGCTGTGACAAGATGTAATGTCTGATCTATAATGGGAGGGTGGGCTACAGCAAAGCTTGGTCTCTATCCTGTGTATGGAGAGTAAGACACAAATATTACTATATCTGCCAATAAAAGGGCAGCTGTGTTCTGTACTCATAAACTGCAAAGGGAACTGCTGCTGGTATGGCAGTCTTAACTTCAAGTGCGTAAATGGACGTTATTGATCACTCTTTTGTTATACCTTTGCATGCAAGAATGTTGGAAGACACTCCATGCTTTTAGAAGACTTGATTGTGTACACTTTCAGCTACATTGGGCCAGGTTGCTGTACAGTGCTGATAAGACCCAGCAGGGCAAAACCAATTCTGCTTCCCAAGCTGGCCTTGAACAACCCACCACACTTCATGAAACTATGTGTTTCTGGCTGTGCTGGATATTGAAATTTTAGAAGCAAAGTGGGATGCTTGTTGGGATGCCTTCAGGTAACTAGCCTGAACCTTTGCTCATACTCTGAACAAATTCTCAACTTTTTTTAGGTTCACATGAGTCTTCCTCTATTTCTGTCTGCCCTTTCTTACCCTAGTTCATCTCTCTGCTCCTACTTTATTTTTATAATATAGCATCAGAAGTGTGCTACGTGTTTTACAGACAAACAAAAATCACAGTCCATGCCCAGAGAGCTTAAAATTGAAGCAGACTGCTGCTCTAACAAGTGAAGTCAAAGAGTGTGAGTGTATCCTAGATGCTTCTCCAGCCGATGTTCTGACCTTGACAGATTATGCTATTCAATATGATTAGAGGGTGAGTCAAGGACATTTCTTCCTAATGTCTGTGCAGTTATCCAGTATTGTTTGTTTTACAGTTTCCATGTGTTCACCCTTCTCAGTTCCCTCCTTAATTTCTGTCACTTTTTAATCACTTAATGGAGGATTCTGGAGTACTGTTTGTCCCTCCATGTCCATTCCTTCAATAGCATTATCACTGCTAGCAATGACAGATTCCCATCAGTAACAGATCATCAATAACAGAAATTATTTTCTTGGATGATGCATGTCTCTGGAATTAGAGACTCATTCTCTGTAGTCTATTCAGTAGAATGGTGCTGCAAAGAGTGGTTTTTACAGGACATGCAATCCGTTGTTTTAGGCTCAGCCATAAAACTGTGATTGTGCATATATTTATGAAAGTACTTGCAGCCAAATACAACTGTAAATAATTCCTTTTCTACTTGTACATAACATTCCTTTGTTGGTGTGATGCTGATATAGTGGATAGCCTTTCTGAAGCACTACTGCATTAAATTGCATTTGGATACATGTGCTTGTAGAGTCAACTTTCATGTAGAAATCAAAGAGTGAAGTATTGGACATTTTGTTCCTTTGTGATAAAGAAAAAGGGTTCCATCTTGTTCCTATTGACTGTTTGGAGAGTGATCCAACCCAGAGACCTAAAGGATGAAATTTATGGTTAAGCCCTCTTTATTCAGGGAAAGCAATATCGTATTACTTTATCTCAAATTAGTTAATTGCCTTGCTTTATTAATAGAATGCTGAACTGACTTCAACAAGCTTGGTTCAGGTATGGAGATGTGGCTACTTGCACAGATAACCATGCTGATATAGTATTGAGGATCATAATTATGTGGCTCTTTTTTCACAATGATTTTTAGGAGAGTCTGATTTTCTCCCGTACACAATAAATTGATGTCTAAAAACTTAATTCTGGAACACTGATCTGGCTCTTCTTAGCGCTCATACTGTATCTTTTCCACATAACCTCAGAAGACTGGCTCATCATACTTCTTCTAGAATAACCAAATACCAGTGTGTGTTGAGCAATTGTCACAACATCACTAAGTCCTTCATATGTCATACTGCTCTTGAGTTGTGCTGATATGATGACAAAAGGCAGGTGAAGAAATCTGCATGGACCAAAATCTCTGTTGAAAGTTATGACAACTGAGAACTTAGTCACCCAATACCTCACTGCGTTATGTCACAGTGCTGTATGCAGGCTGGTGTGTTTAAGTGTAATGTCTTTAAAGGGTGGCAAATTGTCAACTGAATGTTTTATGCTTCTCAAGGATCCATCAGGGTCTGAGTTCTGGTTTGGGTATATTATTCGTTGACTTGTGTCTTTAGTAACGATTCTTTGATCTCATTCCTGTTTGTAGCAATCATGGAATATACGTAGTGCCCTTAGCAGAGCACTGTAGGAGCAATGTAGGGTGACTGCTGGGTCAAGGTAAAAGGAACATTCCCTGGGAAATAGCAACTCCTTTGGAAAATGCTTGCCTATATTGGCTTATTTATTCTCAAATGGTTCTATGGATAGCACAATTCCATACATACAAAAGGTGCATCGGTGCTTGTTAGTGTACTGCAGTGGAACTCAGATTTTGAAGTTTCAAAAGGTGTGCTCTGAAATAACATTTACTTCGATTAAAACTTGACTTTTGTGACCAACTGAGCTATATGTGATCACCAAATGCCTGGCAAGTGTATGATTTGTTTGAGGATTGTTAGGCACTGGCTGCATCTATACTCTGTGGGGTGAGAAGCATGGTTCTGTCACTGTTTGGTCTGAGCTGGATACCATTGCATGATTCCTCTTCTCTTTCTTAATATATATAGTGCAGTGATGTCCTTTGGCTTGGCCAGTTTCATATTTAGTGTCTTTCTCCATTGAACCACAACATTTCTTTCTGTGCCTGTTGGTGTGGGATGTTGATGCTACTGTTCCACTTTGCAGAGTTCAGCTGCCTCTCAGAGTCCTTTTTGGCTACTTGTGAGTAGAGCTGATGGGGAATTTTTCAATGAATTAAAACAAAGTTTTTGTGGAAATGTATTTTGTGGAAATGACATTTTTGCCAAGAAGGCTTCTCAGGTCCTGGAAGGAATTTCTGGTCAGAGGAAAGAGACTGACCCAGGTCCCTGAATAGCCAGTAGCTCAACAGGTAGGGCCCTCACCTGGGGTGAAAGAGACCCAGGTCAAATCCCTCCTCTGAATTTGGAAGAGCAGGGACTTGAACCTGGCTCTTCCTCATCCCAGGGGAGTATCCTAACTACTGAATTATTGGCTATTCTGGGATGGTTTGTTGGGAGAAATTTTGAAAGGTCTAGTTTTCTTTCTGATGTGGAACAACAAATGTCAGACTCAACACTCTTTTAGGGAAATGGAATTCTTGTTTTCCAGCCAGCCCCATTTCTGAGTTTGCATATCCTCGCTGTCTTTGAATGAACCTGAATTTGAGAAGCCTTTGCTTTTAGCTGGAATTTTGCTAGTCAGTCCATCAGAATTTGGCATGCTCTGTTGCTTTTTTTCTTCCTAAGCAAAGTGTTGCTTCTTTGGGGAGCACTTGTATTAAAGACTGTATGCATCATTTCATCACTGTCTGTGTAACCAGAATTTTTATAGTACATATAACTCAGTTACAAACTGTTCAAATGTTTCCAACATTCTTTGTGTTTTTGTGAAACTTGTATCTAGAAAAACAGGCTTTGCTTTTGGGTGATGTGTTATATTGATCATCAACTTTTAGTATCTTAACAGAATATTTGCTGACAGTCCAGATATTAAAAATGCCTATTATTGACAACCCCCAGCACTGCAGTGCCTGAGCACCTATGCCATTTTCACTGGGTCCACAGAAATCGGAACAGGAGCTGCATTTTTTCCTTTTTCAGATATTCCATCTATTGTAAGACATGCTCTGAAATAGTGGAATGAACAAGTTCCCCTCCATTAATTTCAATTGAAGCTGTGGGTTGGAGAGATAGTATGATGAACAGAAATGGAGGGAGAATGAGCATTGTATAGGGAGAGAGTGACTGACTGGGAGTTTTTTGGGATGAGAGGTGTGAGCATATTTGGAACTTAGGAAAAAGGAGAGTGAGTGGGTGATGGAGAAAGAGGGCATGCTTTAGAGATTAAAGAAGAGGGACAGAGTGTATGATGGGTTAGAAAGGAGAGACTGAGTCTGTGAGAGAAGAGCATGAGACCCCAGGACCCCTTTCCACCCCACTGCACAGTTACATTCTTTGGTTGCCTCTCCACAAAGCCTCACTAATTCTGTTGGGCTGGCTGTGGGCCTAAGCATGCAGTTCAGTCTTTGCATAGTACCGATAATGGCAGATGGCTTTTGCTAGCACTTAGCAGTCTCATTGTGAAAGGGATTGGCACTCTTTACATGACCAGTGTGTTCATGTGTTTTTTATGGTCTCTTATTTCTCTTTGTCCTCATTTAGCTTGCTCAGGAACTTCTTTACTTTAATTAAGAAGGTAAAATGTATAAATTAATAAAATCCAAACCAAACACTCCTTGTAAATCTTGCTGAGCATATTGTCCAAAACACACTCCAGCTGAAATTACTGGGAGCAATAGGTGCTTGGTACTTATGAAAATCAGACACTTCTGGAAATGTTGGTTTTAACTTTTATATGCCTCTTGAGAGAGGCATTAAAGGCTTTTGGATAATTCCGAAACAGAAGTTAACATTAAGGGATGCTAGTGTTAGTAAGGCTGCAGGTTAGTAAGATCTGACTGTTACAGCTCACTACCTGCCAGTGAGCTATCTCTGATCACAGCATTGCAGTGAATCTTCTTTAGCTTAAAAGCGGCAGAGTCCTGTTGATAAGGTGCCACAGGACTCTTTGCCACTTTTACAGATCCAGACTAACATGGCTACCCCTCTGATACTTTAGCTTAAAATGAGCTAAGATGCATGTCTAATTAAATATTAAGAAGACCATGATTTATATTTATGCAATTCATTTATTTTGCTTTCTTCGATTTGTAGCTCCTTACGTGCAATGTAATTATTCCAGATACAAATGAAGGAAACTGCCACTGGCTCCAAGGAAAACAAGAAGTCAAGCAGAGCTGGCTATCCTGCAGTAAACTGCATTGGCTAGGATTTGATTTGGCACCTGGCAGATGAGTTTAGTTCAGTAAACCCATTATTAAGTTTTTATTAGCCAATAATGAATATATAGGTTTGGGGAGCCCCTGGGTTTTGAAGGTATTTTATATAGTCAGCAGTTGGTGATAAATGAGAAGTAAGCATTTTCCAGTTGTATTTATTTTAGTGTTTTCTGTGCAAAGCAACAATATCATTTTAAATGACTCTGTCTCTGCCCAGAAGCAAACACATGCAGCACTAGGATCTCAGGAATGGTGTGGTTTAATGGTCAGAGCTGAGGATTAGATGCCTTAACTGCAGGCTATCTTCCTTTATACTTACTGTTCAGTTCTGTAGTCTGACAAATCATTTAACTACTTTGTGCCTTGATTTTTCTTCCATGAACTTGGTATAAAACATGAATCCCACTGGTATCTAGAGGATTTAAATGAAGTGTCAGCTTGAAATAGTTTATTACTTTCAGGTATTGCATCTACTCTTGAGTCATCCTACCTATATTTTTGTTTCAGTAAAAGTTTCCTGCATTAAAAACCTCTTCGATTCTATATAGGTTCTTATATGGAGCTCATCACAGTAGTATCTGATAACCTTCCAGTAGGGCATTAAGTAATATGACTGCACATCTGTCATGGGTTTGTTTTCTCACCCTCTCCCCAGGGGGACATACGGCCAGTGGAGTGAAATATGATTATGCTCTGGGTGTCCCTTTCAGTGGAAGGTGCTACAGAAGTGCAGTTGTATTAACTAAAACTCAAAATACTTTTACAAACTTGAATGGTTCTAGCCTCCTACCAATTAATTTTTTTAAATATGTACACCTGTTTCCATAGATGCTGGTGGGTAGTTCAGTGACATTTTCTGACCCACCAAAGGCACTTGACAAGTAATGGAGGAGGAAGAGAAGGACACAAACATAGCAGACTCGACCTGGCTGATGATACTCATGACGCTTGGTATAACCATTGATGCCCCCTATGTAGACTGGTGCTTCCAGAGCAGGGCCACAAGCACATACCGGTGGGACCAAATTGTCATGCAGACCTGGGATGACCAGCAATGGGTCCAGAACTTTTGCATAAAGGAAAGCTACATTTCTGGAGTTTTGTAAGCAGCTTGCCCTGACCCTCCAGCTTAAAGACATGCATGAGGATGGCCATGCTCTTCCAAAAGTGAGTTGCTATAACTTCTGGAAGCTGGCTACCCCAGACTGCTACAGGTCCATTGACTACCAGTTTATTGTTGGAAAGTCACCTGTGCGTAAAGTGGTTTCTGAGGCAATCAGGTGTGTTGTTTACCCTAAGAGATGGACAACAAAAATGATTAGAAGCATGGAGAGACTTCACTGTGATGAGATTGGAACTATTCAACTTACAGAGGAGAGAAGTAAGAAAGGGCATAATAGAAGTATATGAAATAGCAATTGCTGTAGAGATAGTAGATCAAACATTTGCATTTACTTTTTTTCCTAATATACAACAAGGGGCCATCCAGTGAAATTGAAAGGCAACCCATTTAAAACTGGTGAAATGAAAAAACTTTTTAAAAAAAGCATGAATAGCCTCACAGTGGAGCTCACTATAACAGGGTCATTAAGGCTAAGAGTTAAGTAGGATTTTAACAAACTATTGGACTCTTCTAGGGATTCAACCAACTGTCAACAGATCTCTTACAGTATGGTTATTTGTGTTATAATTTGAAATACATCTGAAGGTCACACCATCCCAAAACTATCAACCAAGATTTAGCAGAGGTCCATCGGAGTGGTGATATAATTTACCAGGCAGATGAGAGTTGGGGGTGGAGGGGAGAGGCATGCTACACTGTGATAAAAGGTTATTTAATGGTAGCCAAGATAATACAACTAGCTGTCAAATAAATAACATAATAAGGATTTTATTTAAACCAGAATAAATGGAACTGGATTCCACCTACCTACAATAACATTAAATAGGTGAAGTATGTGTGTGTGTGTGTATATATATAAAATCAAATATAACTGTTCATGTATATATATAAATATAACTGTTCATATATATATATATTCCAAAAACATTCATATACATATATGTATATGAGAGAGACACCCCCACACATACATACAGTAACTTACTACTAAGTGTAATTAACTAAATATAATCCTCCAAATAAAGAAATATATCTATGTATGCAAAGGTTATTATCTTATTGGTTATTATTGTTATTTTTTTAGTTCAAGGTTCCCCTCTTCTCACATATATTACTGGGTACTGTCTAATGCCCAAGTCAGTCTTTGAGTCTCAAGTTCGTGGCTTTCTGAAGAGATGGACTCAACTCCAGTAATGCATGCTTGAGGGGGTGCATATTAGACCAGACCCACTGGATCTGAAGAACCTTTGATACTTCAGTTCTAGATCTTCAGGACCACGAACTCAGTGTTAGGGCATGACTGGAACCAATGCTCAGGAATGGATGCTCAGGAACACACCATCAAAGATGGGTTGATTTGACCAGCTAGCTTTTAGCTACTGGGACTCTCTTCTGCATGTCTGTTTCTCTTGCTCAGCCTCAGTCTCTCCACTTACTCTTCATTTCTCTCAGTCCCAGTCTCTCTCCACTCCCTGCCCTCGGTGCCCTCACTCCTTCTTGCTCTCTCTCTCTCTTAGTCTGCCTGCCTCTTTCCCTCCATTATCTCCCCTCTTCTCCTCCAACTGTCACTTCTCCTCCCCGCCTGTCACTTTCTCAGAGGGAGAGGGTACTTCCTCTCCATAGAAAAATTACAGTGCATTCATCCAAAACCATATATCCCCATCCAGGATTGAGTCCCTTTACCACTTTTACACAATGTTTTATACTAGGCTACAAGGCCTCATGCATAAGTCAGCTATTAACAGATGGAATTAAAAAGAAGCTTCCCCTTTGGCAGGTTATTCCATTAATGTCCAACAGTGGGTTTTTTGTATCTTCCTTTGAAGTATCTGGTCGTGGTCACTGCTGAGAAAAGATACTGGACTAGATGGACCACTGCCCTGGTCTGGCAGTTATGTCCCCAAGTTGCTTGCCTGAGGCCTGTGGAGCAGCAGAAGTTGTCCAGAGGGAATGGGGAAAGGCTCTGTAACTCCCTGTCATGCTTTCCATGGGGTTCAAGTACCAGTAAAGGGAGTTTACCAAATATATCATACTTATTCTCCTGGAGTCAGATTCTGATCCCCTTACTCATATTGAATAGCACTTTGTCTGCAAATAGCCCCATGGACTTCAGGAGGACTACTGGTGGAGTAAGATGCTGCTGTTAGAGAAGTGAACCTGAATCTGGTCCCTTAATTATGTGCTATTAATGGCTATTCCCTTAGTTTTAAGATGTGTTAGTTGCCACTATTCTGTAAAACAAAATCAACTGATCCAGTCGTTCCTCAGGGAAGTAACCATCTCAGATATTGACATCTGCAGGTGAGTTTTCTTTATTCTGTAGAGCATGTCACTGTGGGATCTAGTTGCTGCACCTGGATAGATTACAGTAGAACCTCAGAGTTATGAACAACTTGGGATGGAGGTTGTTTGTAACTCTGAAATGTTTGCAACTCTGAACAAAACGTTATGGTTGTTCTTTCAAAATTTTACAACTGAACATGGATGTAATACAGCTTTGAAACTTTACTATTCAGAAGAAAAATGCTGCTTTCCCTTTCCCCCCCGTAGTTTACATTTAACACAGTAGTGTACTGCATTTGCTTTTTATTTTGGCTGGGGTCTCTGTTGCTGCCTGATTGTGTACTTCCAGTTCCAAATGAGGTGTGTGGTGGACTGGTCAGTTCGTAACTCTGAGGTTCTACTGTATAACACAAATTAGATGTACTATTTGCAATAAAAACACACACAAATATGATTTAAAATTAATTAATTTCCAAACAAAATAAGTGAGCTTTACTCTGTGAATTGAAGGCTTTCAGGTTTCCCCTGGACTTTCCAGCAGAATGAATTCAGTGGAAAAAGTCCAGGGTTTTTTTGATGTTTTTTTTTTTTTTTTTTTTGCTAACAATTCCCAGTATAAATAGGTATAAATATATCTGGTATAAATGTATCAGAGGGGTAGCCGTGGTAGTCTGGATCTGTAAAAGCAGCAAAGAGTCTGTTATAGACTAACAGACGTATTGGAGCATAAGTTTTCGTGGGTGAATACCCACTTCGTCAGATGCAGTATAAATGTATAAATGTAGTTGCTTTGAACTCCTTGCTTCTTTAGCTGTCAGTGCATTTTAGAACTGCATCCCTCTTATAGAAAGTTCTTTATTTACAAGTGTTACTTTTGGGCACCTAATGTAATCTTTGGTCTATGAAATGCGAGTCCCTGGATATACCATATAATATGGAATCAAAAAACGACATTAAACAATATTATTGCACAGTCTAACATTCAAAGAATTAAGGTTGCCTGTGCAACCTTAATTTGGCCCCTTTGTGCATATGTATTATTATATAATGTGATCATATAATTAAAGACTTTGTTTCCCCACATAGCCCATATTAATAATCTGCACCTTGACTGAACTGATCCTAAGCCAAAAGTCTTTAATCCGTCTTCTGCCCAGCAATGGGAGAGTGAAGTATCAGCTCTGTCTTGGCTTGATCAAAAGAAGATGCAGCATAGAGTTGTACTTTTTTGTTTGTTTCTTGAGCCTTATGTTATTCCAAAGTTAATATTATCAGCTCCACAGCAGTAAAGTGGTGAAACTATATGATGCAACAGGAAATGTCAAATTTTGCAGGTTAATATTGACATGGCCTTTTGACATCAGATATCACATTACACCGAACCTAGAGACACTTCTCTTCCTGGGTAGGGCTGCATTTCTGGGAAGTCTATCTTAGAGCTCTCCCTAATGGCTAAATGCACTAATGCAACCAGTCTTGAAAGTGTGATGGGGTAGCCACAAGAAATGAGTAATTTTAGGGTATCCAGTAGTAAAAGCAGATAATTCTCAAAATTTCCCACACATCATCGACTTGCATGTCCATTAAGCAAATTATTTATAGGGTTTTTTTTTGTAAAAATGTAATCTTGTTTGTCATACCAACACTGTCCTTTTCAGATAAAATGAGCTAACATATGCTCTTGAAATATAATATTGATAAGTGAAATTTTAATAAAATTAACACCTTGGAATGTGATAATAGTATGGAAATGTATTAACTTTTTAAAATTATCTCTACAATTAAGTCAAGGAACTGTTCTAGAAAGAAAGTAGAGGAATTCCCTATGTCTTCTTTTTTACTTCAAATGGAAAACCAACTTAAAAACAAAAATTTTGAATCTAAAGTTGCTAAGTTAGAAATAAGTTTGTGTGTGTGTTTGTTTTCCTGTGGCAAGAGTAAACTTTGGTGACAATGTGAGCATTTTAGCACACTATTGAATGCATAATTGCAAAAAAGTACCAGATAGCCCTCCAACCCCTGCATTTAGGGCCACCCATTTCCCTGAACAATTGTAATGCTGTTCTTTCAGATTGTGGGGATGACTCAGGTGACTATACACTCCATATACCTCATATAGGTCTAAGATGATACTGAAAGTGAAAAATAAAAGGTAATAATTATATATCTCACAAACCTGTGATGATTACAACTGACTGCAGCTTTATTTGCAATAGTTCCTTTTTTCACAAAGGAAATGCATTAAATCTTCCCCAAGGTTATTTCTATTGTTAGGGTCAGAACAGAGAAGAGCTCCCTTTTGCTTAGCCATGTGTGACTTCACTTCCTACATTGTCATAAGAACGGCCATACTGGGTCAGACCAAAGGTCCATCTAGCCCACTATCCTGTCTTCTGACAGTGGCCAATGCCAGGTGCCCCAGAGAGAATGAATAGAACAGGTAACCATCAAGTGATCCATTTCCTGTCGCCCATTCCCAGCTTCTGGGAAACAGAGGCTAGGATCCAGGCTCATGGGTTCGGCAGTTTGCTGTTTCTTGCCCAGGTGTGATTCTTAGTATTACTGGGTAAAGAACCACTATATCTGTTCCGTCAGCTGCAATTTCCCTGATCAGAACAGTGAATTCCCACCTTCTACCTCAGGTAGCAGGGCTAATACCTGGAAATACAGAATGTCTGTAAAGTACTGTTACCACTTCTTGACCTGAACTGCTAGTCAAAGTTTGGGGCCATGGGGATGTTCCAGTTTGGAGTAAAATTTGACGATAGAGTCTGGCATTTCTTTGATGCAATCTTGTTTAGTTATAGGAAATGTGCGAAGCCCTGCTTCTCTGATACAGGAGGAAACAAGAACAAAGGAGCAGTTTCTTCACTTATGGTCCCAAGCTTTTTTCAGCCAGCACCCCCAGCCCAGAGTCTCTCTTTAAGGTTCTCCCGGGGTCACCGTGCTTTCAGTCTGCTGCTTGGCTTTTTTGCTCTGCCTCTTTACCTTTCTTTGCTGCACTCCAGCTTGTCTTTTTTTCACACCTGCAGACAGACACATACTTGGTCTGAACAATACCATGTGGAACCCTCTGCTCACATGGTGCTAGTTTCTGAGCTGACTCTACTAGGCCTTCTTTTAGACACACACCTTTTAACTGTCTCTTGAGCAAAGAGCACATTCACCAGTTGGTTTCAGCGTGGTTTTAAGTCATCCCACCACAAGGTTTAGCCTAGCTCATAACAGTGTGTTCTAGAACATTTATTAACTAAGTGTACCTTATATCCAGGATTATGGGCCTGATTCAGTGGGTGTTTCAACCTGCACTGCCTCTCCTATTTGTATTCTCTAGCAGCTTCCAAGTTGGTAGCATTGTTCAGTGCAAATGGGGTAATGTTTAATATCAATGTCCAGAAGCCATGGGGTTCAAATAAAGTTCACAGGACTTGGGGTCCCCATGGCCTTGTTGTGATTGTGAGAATTCAAACAGTTTTGCTTAGCACTATATTTCCGAGCAGCTTGGTTCTGCAGTCCATGGATCTGCAGTTAGCCATCACTGTGATTTCTGTGTCCCATCATCTCCACTCTGCATGTGTTCCAAATTATTTAGCTTTGCTGACAGACTTAGACCCTGTCCTCCACAGAGTTCTGGGTGGCCTGCTTTTAGCCTCATGAAAGCCTACCAGTTATCCAGTTTGACTAGTTAGAGTTGGAAGAGTGCTTACTTATTGACATTCAATAAGACTGACAGCCAGGTAAAAAGATGACAAACTGCAAACTTCACAATGCAGGGGACAGACTTCAATATTAATCCAAAATATTAATAAAAATATAAACTTTTTAAAAACTAGGTTATACAAATGTGTTTAAAAGTTTTGTATAGCTACAAGTATGTTACAGCCAGGAAGCTTGAAAATATTACTATCAGTGTATATTGAGTTATATTATAAAATGTTCAGGCTGATTAAAGAAATTGTCTCCCAGGGACTAACAGATATTAGTAAGATAAGCCCTCCTTAACCATAAAATCATACTTTTTAGCCCTAAAAGCGGTATACAAACTCAGAAAAGTTGCATTTTAAACTTTACCTTGCTTTTACTTTTACATTATTTTGTGCTATTTTAAAAACATATGGTGGGTATTGAAATCTGTGCTTTGTACAAAATACTTAATAAAAGTTTAATTGCTATAACAGACAAATGATAACTTAAGGAACTTGGGTCAGGAGGCCAACCCCTAAGAGTGCCTTAAGGTAGACCAGAACTTCCCACTATGTATAAGATACCAGTCTGGTACAAATGTAATCCTTATCTCAAGAAAACAAACCATGTCAAACATTCGTGTTTTAGGAAAAGATCTGACTGTGAAAGGAATTTTAGGGTTGATTTCTCAGACCAAAAAATCTAGAGTTAAGGTGAGCTTTTTTCACCTCCCCAGAAAAACTTCAAAGTAAGCCCACACAAAGAAACATCTTGTTGAAGTGAATTACTCTAAACACTTTATTCAGAAAAACCTCTGGGAAAAACTGGTGCCAATGGAAAGGTGTTAAACCTTTCATTTATTAGATGTTGTAATGGCAAACACCTTGGTGAAATGCATACTTGCAAATACGTTAACTAAATACAAAGATCTTAATATAATTTCCTAATTTCATTTATATATAAATGTAAAATACTTTATTTACCCAGATGGAATCTGATGACCTTGCTAAACTAATTTCTAATGTAAGAAGCATTCAAATAGAGAATATTTTTATTAATGGGAAATTAATTTCTGTCAGTGCTAAAACAACTCCCTCGTCCAGGTCAGGAAGACAAGAATCATCCCTCTAAAAACTATTTAAAAACTCAACTGCTATAATAACTACTTAAACTAAAGACTTTCTAAAAATTATTTAATTTAAAAAAGACTGTTCTGAGAACTAAAACCTTTCCTATAAAAGAATAGGAGTGTTTGGACTCTTGAAAAACAGAAGTTTATTTCCTGTTGCACGCTAAGAAAATTCAAAGAATATCTCAGAAAATGAATAGAAAGGAAGTTTAAACTCTAATTTTAGAAGATTATTTAGAATTTTCCCAAAAAGAACAATGCAATTAGAAATGTTGCATATTCATTAAACAGAGGGCATATCTGGAAGCTGATGGTATCATCTAAACCAACCCCTAATGACATGAAGCCAATGGAAAGATGGCAGCAAGGAGCTTTTATTTCTAAACAAGCCTGAGGTATGCTTTCCTAATTTCAGAGAGACATGTAGAAGAGCTGGTAACACAAATAACATGTTTATCATTTGTGTTCTGTCACTTGTATTTTGTTTAATGTTTTCTTTTCCTTCCTTTAATAATAATAATAGTAATTAATAATTAATATAGCCTAGGTTAATAATTGATTATTTTGCTTGGTCTCAATCATGGTGTCCCCGGGGTATGTAAAAGAACCCCTGGGACTGAAGTAGTAGGAGTCACAACCATGAATTGGCAATAAGTGAAACAAATTAGTAAGAGCTGCACTCCCTTTCTCTAAATATTTTTAGTAACTTTTAAAATAAAATTATTTGGCATCCAACAATTTTGATTTTTACCCGCTTTCTACCCCACAACACTCTCTGGTCAAATTTTTAGTATCTCTTGAGTCAGATCAATAGGATGGTAACTGTTCTACTGTACTCAGCACTCAGCTGGAGTACTGTGTCCAGTTGGGGCACCAGGGGTTGCCAACTTTGGTTGGATGAATTCCTGGAGATTTTATCACATGACATAATCTTTAATTAAAGATTAGTCTTTAATTTCTGGAGACTCCAGGACAATGCTGGAGGGTTGGCAACCCTAGGCACCACACATAGAGGTGAACAAATTGGAGCGTCATAGGAGAGTAACAAAAATAAGAAGTTTGGAAATCATGATGTGTGAAGAAAGGTTGAAAGAACTGGGGTGTTTAGTCTAGAGAAGAGAAGTCTAGCAAGGTACATAAGTCTTTAAATGTGTACAAAGTTGTTATAAAAAAGGGCAGTCATCAATTGTTCTCTGTGTCCAGTGAGGGTAGAACAATAAATAATTGGCTAAGTTTTCAGCAAGGGAGATTCAGATTATATATTAGGAAAAAATTTCTAGCTATAAGGACAGTTAAACACTGGAACAGGTTACTGAGGGAAGCTGTGGAATCCATCAACGTTTTAAAGAACATGTTAGATAAACACCGGTCAGAGATAGTCTGTATATACTTAATCCTGCTTCAGTGTCGGGGGTATGGACTAGCTGACCTCTTGAGGCTCTCTCAGTACCACATTTCTAACTGATATTCCAAGGAAATCAGTCTTTCTGTGTTGGTTTTCTATTGTTTCTTAAGAATGTTAACAGAAAAAATATCCATCTGTTCAGAGTATAGCTTGCTACCTGTATTAATGAAAGTTGGATAACTGAAAAGGTCTTGCCAATCCAAATAATTTCTGCCAAAGCTAATTGTCATCTAGGAATCTGAAGTAGCAATTTTTTTCAGTTCATATTCCCAGGAAACAATAGTAAAACCTGTTTTTAAATAACCCATGATTTTCTTGGCGTGTCAGTTAATAATTTATTAACCTTCTGTCAGCATGCACCACCAGGTACTCCTGTCAACATTTTGGTATTGGTCTGACTTTTCAATTATTTGTGTGTTGACTTTGTGGACAGTCAGCTTTCTGAGTGCTGACCAGATGTTTGGATCCCACCTACAAAGCTTAAGTAAAATAAGCAATGGTCTATTGGGAGATAATTGACTGCAGCACGAGTTATTATGCATCCCAAGCCAAACTCATTGTAACTTCATTGTAGTTGGAGTGAGCTATTCAGCAGATATTCCATGACCACCTGAGTACAATGGAATTACTATAGGCCATGCTATAACTCATGTTATTAATGACTTTATGTTTTGGAGATTCTTGAAATTCAATCATAAAATACTCATTTTAAACTCCCCTGTACTGTAACATCATGAAGGTGATGGAGCCAAATGAATGTAATGGATTTATCTGGCAAGCCAGTTAAGGAGTCTTCTGCACTAATGCTGTTGACTGCCCCTTAGCCATCCTCTCACATATGCAGGCAAAGCATGGGACCAGTTCCTTTCCATGGGAACTGCTGAGAGAAGTATAAAAGCATCAAACCATTGCCATCCTCCCTGGCACTAGGGTTCCAGGTCTGCCTACTCCTTCCACATCAGACACATTTGTGGCTTGTTGATGGGGCTACAAAAGACCCCCGCTTTAGCTCAGTCCTGCCTCCTGACACCCTGTTTTGCAGTCTTGCTTTACTTCCTGATTTGAGGTCAGGCTGCTAGTGCTGCACTCTTGACAACCCCAAAGGGAATCCTCAGAGCAGCACCTGGGGTCAGAAAAATGAAGCTCTGCTAAGACTCTTCCTGTTTAGAAAGAAGTTTGCCCTCTCCTGAGAGAGTCCCAGGATTCTGCTGCTGAGATGGGAAGGGATGCAGGTCTTCTGGGAGGGAGTGAAGAGCTGAATTTGAGGTGAGGCTGGCTGCTTTGGAAGAACTGCTCTAGGTATTGGAAATGGGAGACTGGGGTGGGCACTTTGCCCTTAAAACAACCGAACAGGTGAGCAAAGTCAAAGCCAGGGGCCTGACTTTATTGAGTGTGGGACACCTCATGATGTGGTGAGCACTGTCAACTCTCATTGAAGTTCCTGTATGTCCTGGCTGATCACTTTCATTATTTACTCCTAGCACTTAGGAGTGCTAGACATGGTCCAGGACCCCACCGTGCAAACACAGAACTAAAAGATGGTCTCGGCCCCAGTGTGTGGCAATTAACCCACAGTTTATTTTGTTTGTAGTTTAACAGGTTTCTTTTCATTCATAACAATGAATAGAATCTCTCCTCATGGTGCTCCTTCAATGAGTCACTTATTTTGGAACATGAAAATCAGTCTATGTAGACAAAGTAGAAGTTATTATATTCTAAGATCACGTACAGCATATTTATAATATCCCAAGTGTATTGGTTTCTAGACAGGCGATAAGCAAACCAAAAGGCAGAGAAATGTCTGTTAATATTGTTATTTCAGATTCTGTGTATCTGTAAAGTACAAACTGAGCTACTATACAGTAGAAGGGGAACTCTTTCAACAAATGCATAGAACATTCACTTTGTTTTAACACCATTATTTCTTTACTGTCAAATCTTCCAGGTTCAAAGTTGTTCTTTATAAGACATCTCCTTACCAAATATAGCTGAACATAAATACAGAGAATAATGTTGGCTGAATAATGCCAGTGATCTTGGGTGTAGGAATGTGATGGTTTGTTTATCACACAAAATGATAAAACTACAGCATAGTGCTCCTGAGCATAGTTATTCTTCTAAATTGTTGTTGCTTCCTATTAGCATAAGCTTTAGTGAAAATTAACTCTTTGCTGTAAGAGAACATACTTTTACCAACCCAGGTCACACTGACTTAAGTATATCACCTGTGTGTATATATAATATATAGTTATGCTGTGAACCAAGGAGGTTTCCTGAGGATCAGGTAATTCTGATATGTAAATTCTAGTGCTTTTTAAATAAAATACCACTTCTCATGCATTTTAAATTGCAATGTATTTTGCAAAATACATATTTTACTGTGTGTTATTAATGGCCTTATTTAAGCGTCTACAGCAGTAACATACTTGGCACTGGAAAAGTGTATGGTCTGAGTCTTCAGTCTGAACATATTACCACAACTAGTAAAATATTGGCACAAACATGAAAACAGATGTATGTTATCGTATCTATTTCACATCACTATAAATGGACATCTATAACTCTGTTTGGAGAACTTTGTTCTCAGTTACATCACTTTTCTTCACTATTAATACAGTATTTTAACCAAGAAAAGATCTCTCCACTGGTAATTAAGATTTATTTCAATTGGTTGCCTATTTGTGTCATTTTTTAATATCATTTTACAAGTTGTGAACTTAGATATGTTGTAGCAGTCTCCAGAGTAGAGCCATAATGAGTTATATATCAAACAAGGTGACCTGACAGTTTATAAGACACCTACTATTGCATTGTATGTGGATTGCTCTGCAGTGTGAATGTGTAAGACCTATTAACATTAATCTTTTCAGTAAGATTATTAACACAAACTGACATCCCAGCCTTTGGATGTCGGTAGCAATAAGAACTACAGACTAAGTTGTCCCCTTGCACACACAGGAATTCCCATTGAAGTCAGGTCTTATGGGACTGGTCTGAGAAAAGAATGCAAGATTTGGCCCTTCAAAGTAAACCATTTCAGATGTATATCTTCATCCTAAATCTGCTATGGGAGATTGGATTTTTTTAAATGGGTCCAATGAAGTTTGGGATTCCATATATTTTATCTTGGCAGCTTTCCATACATGTCTTCCCTGAAATTGCTGTCCATTAACTTCTCTCCACTACATTCTAAATATTGAATGTTGAAATCTAAATTCTGAATATTGCCCCCAAAGAACAAACCAACCAAACAAAAAACCTCTCTCCCATTGTGAGACTTGCACTATAAACCAGGCTGTTTAAAATCCAAGTTTTAGTATAGAGTAAAGTATAATGCCCAAGGTTAAGGACCACAGTGGTAATGCTGACATCTTCAGACATAGCAGAAAGTTGTAGCATAATAACTAAACAATCAGCTATTTTTGGTAAGAATGAGAGAATAAGCTTTTCAGTAAATAAGGAAACAAATGTATTAAACAGCTTCATTTCCTGCCCTAAACTTCTACTTTGGGGGTTTCTGTAACCTCAGTTTGCAAATATTTTGCAGAATTCAACATTTGCATTTAAGTTCCTCATAAAAAAGAACAAGGATAGGGACTCACAAGTGTAATTATTACAGTGGCAGTATGGTGCACACAAAACAACTATTGCATCTTGTATATTTTTTCTTGTAGCTGGCACTGACAGGGATTATTTCAAAAAATCTAGATTTTGCATGCAGTTAAATGCCAGATAATCGTTAAACACATTGTTTCCTCCTTGATTGCCAAATAGCTCATTTCCTTCTAAGCAGTTCCTTATGTTGCACACGCACAAGGATACATGGGAGAGAGGTCAGGCTGGAAGCAAGAATGAGCTTTCCTAAAAATGGACTTAGCAGACCTAAAAAGAATAAGCTAATGCTTTTCACAGTGAGCCCAGTTGTGCCCACCGTAACTGAGTTAGCGTGAGTGAGGGTGGAGGAACCATCCCAGAGTTTGGAAAAGAGAGAGAGTTGATTAACCATGTCAAGGGTAAGTCCTGTAGAAATGTCCTTTTTCTTTCACTATGTCACCCCAACCAAATGTGATACTGTGCACCACAACTCCAGATGTGTTATGAACTAAGGATACAATCTACAGGTACTTGTTTCTCAGAGTGAACGTAAGGACTCTTGGGGGGCAGGGATAGCTCAGTGGTTTGAGCATTGGCCTGCTAAATGGAGGGTTGTGACTTCAATCCTTGAGGGGGCCATTTAGGGATCTGAGGCAAAAATTGGGGATTGGTCTTGCTTTGAGCAGGGGGTTGGCCTAGATGACCTCCTGAGGTCCTTTCCGATTCTGTGACTAGTTACCAATTATGCTGTAGCTGAAATGCCAAGGAAATCATGTGTGGAATGCAATGCTGGAAAAATACATTAAGAAAATAATTCACGTTGCAGAAAATAACAAAATGGAATAAGATTTGAAATGTAACTGTAGATTCTAAGCAATTGGGCAGTGAGGTGGTGAGCATTTTTACAGTCTATTAAGCTGCAGGGGGTGTGCAGTAAAAATGATCCATCTTGCTCAGCTAATTAAATACCTTCAACCCAACTAGTCCTATCAGTCTAGATTGAAGTGTGACCAACAAATATTGAAGGAAGTATTCAACTTCAGAAAAATTGAGGGTTGTGATAGGTTATCCCCTCTGGGCAATTCACTGGAACCCTTTGTATCAGTTGCAGTATTCACAACACTGCGTGCAGCCAGCTGCCCACAGCATAGCCCCGTTTCATGGAATGTGTATAGCAGATGTTTGAATGGTATTAACAAATGGAGGTCTAAAAGCTTTCTCCTGTTTAACAAGCTCTATTAAAAAGTTATTGAAATCATGATCAATAGCAATACATTTTAAATTCCTCTTAATCCTGCCTTTCATATTCTATATACAGTATATTTGTAGACCTACTTTTCATGCAAAATGAAGCCTACTGATATACTCTCTTGAATGAAATAATCTATTTCCTCATAATCCCTTTAGTCAATTACTGCACTCTTAATTTTTAGCCATGTCACATCTCTGTTCAGAAAATTAAATACGGCTACATATTATGACTTCAGAAATGTGAAAAACATAGGTTTGGGTAGAGAGACGAAAGACAACCTTTGAAAATTGTCCATTTACATACATATCAAGTTGAATCTCCAATTAATTTGTAGGTCACACATGAGTTTGCCATTCCTTCTTTATCTTTCTCATGTAGGAGAAATACATGCTATAGTATTCAGAATGCTTCCTGTGTAACAGATAGGTTTATGGGTACTTTAACAGATCTTGGAAATTCCTGAAAATAAGCCCAAAGCTCTTGAAGAGTGCTGGAACTAGTTCATCTGCAACTGGACCATAATACAGTCTGACTAATGCAAAAAAAAAAAAAGGGCAAAAAATCCCCAACACAAGCTGGAGTGGTGTGCCAATATTCCAAAACGAAGCAAGCTGTATGAAACGTCTATTGTATTTTTCTGAGTGGTGGTGTCAAAGAGAGATCTCTTTTCAAACAAATGAGACTATGGAAACGAAGGGGATTTCCATGAAAGCAAAATATTTACAATCAAATAGTGAAATGTAGAGCCCATAATAATTTCAAAGTGTCTCCATTTTACCACAGGAAGCTCCCTCAAGAAATCCTTGATGAACGACTGAATGCTTGCTGGAAAATATCTGATTCACCAAAGGCTGATATCACCTATGAATCATCTTGTGTGGCAGGCCAATTGTTGGAAAAGGCAATCAGTGTGGTCAGAAAGGTTGCTGGAGAAGGCAACCTTGGGAAAGCCCGTAGGAAAACAAATGGATCAGTGACCTATCAATGATCCTTCAGTATGTTCTCCTCCTCAGTCTGTCTCTTTCCTCTTTCATACTATTATTGGTTCATTGCCAGTGGATATGTGTTTGGCCCATACATCATGTTACTCAGGTCAGTGTGGCTAGCTGGGAATTGCCCCAGCGCAGGGTCAATCCACATGTGGTATTGAGTTCTGGCCTTACCCTCCTTACAGACCCGCAGGTGTGTGGAAAGGTGGCAGGCGAGGGCATTAGTTGGGTTTTCTGACTTTGGCAATACTCAGTTGCTGATTGGTTTCTTGGTGCCAAAAGCAGCTGGGACACAATTTGGAGCAGCCTCGAGTCTTTTCTAATCTACACTGGGTGCTAAATCAGCCTCCCTCCAGTACCAGAATTGCAGTGCTACAACAGTGATGCATCCGATGAAGTGAGCTGTAGCTCACGAAAGCTTATGCTCAAATAAATTTGTTAGTCTCTAAGGTGCCACAAGCACTCCTTTTCTTTTTGTGAATACGGACTAACATGGCCGCTACTCTGAAACAATGATATAGGATACCTCTGCCCATGTCTTGGGCCATATGACAAGAAAAGCTTGGCTGGAACTGAGAATTGGGTCCAAGATTAGAGGTATAGTTAGGTGTTGAGTGATACAGGGCCATTTGGAGGAAGGATGAGAATCTTGTATGTGATATCTGGTGCAGTGGGGACCCAGTGGAGCATTAGCAGGGGATTTTGTGTATGGTTTAAAAAACGACTTTAACAGCATATTGGACCGTCTGCAGGGGGTGAGGTAGTTATACTGAACAGTGAAGAGGTTTCAGTAGCTGAGGTGGAAAATAATATTGGCATGTACAAGCAACTTATCAGTTGGAATGGAAAGGATGGGGTGGATTTTTGAGAGGAAGTGTGACAGGATTTGGCCCGAGCCTGCATTTGGGGAAAAGAGTGAAGGCAGGGTAGAAATGTTAACTACAGTCATGGAGAATGATTGTAGTGGAAAGGGTTTAAGAAGAAAAATATGAGTTTGGTTTGGCCATGTTGAGTCTGAGATGATGATGAGCCATATAAGTTGAGGCACTGGGGGGGCAGGGGAGAGCATGAGATATATGAGATTAAATTGTAAGTGTAGAACATATTTAGAGAAGAGTATTTGAAATGTCCTACTAGGTCTTGGGCATCTCTAACTCTAGGAGTTGGATTGGGTGGTGATGTAAATTAGATATATTTCCTCAAGATGTCTGAAAGGACTTATTTTAACTCTACTTGCAAGGTACTGCATTATTCTGTATTATATGCTTGCCTTCTGCATTTGCTAGCACATTTTAAAAAGGAAGCAGGCTACTGCCAAATCTTGTGTTTTCTTCCTTTACAATTGTCATAACTATAAAGGGAAGGGTAAACCCTTTTAAAATCCCTCCTGGCCAGAGGAAAAATCCTCTCACCTGTAAAGGGTTAAGAAGCTAAAGGTAACCTCGCTGGCACCTGACCAAAATGACCAATGAGGAGACAAGATACTTTCAAAAGCTGGGAGGAGGGAGAAAAACAAAGGGTCTGTGTCTGTCTGTGTGATGCTTTTGCCGGAGACAGAACAGGAATGGAGTCTTAGAATTTAGTAAGTAATCTAGCTAGGTATGGGTTAGATTATGATTTCTTTAAATGGCTGAGAAAATAGCTGTGCTGAATAGAATGAATATTCCTGTCTGTGTGTCTTTTTTGTAACTTAAGGTTTTGCCTAGAGGGATTCTCTATGTTTTGAATCTAATTACCCTGTAAGGTATTTACCATCCTGATTTTACAGAGATGATTCTTTTTTACTTCTTTTAAAAGTCCTCTTGTAAGGAAACTGAATGCTTTTTCATTGTTTTAAGATCCAAGGGTTTGGGTCTGTGGTCACCTATGCAAATTGGTGAGGATTTTTACCAAACCTTCCCCAGGAAGTGGGGTGCAAGGGTCGGGAGGATTTTGGGGGGAAAGACGTTTCCAAATTACGTTTTCTCAGGAATCCAGATAAAGTTTGGTGGTGGCAGTGGAAGTCCAAGGGTAAAATAGTTTGTACCTTGGGGAAGTTTTAACCTAAGCTGGTAAAAGTAAGCTTAGGGGGTTTTCATGCAGGTCCCCACATCTGTACCCTAGAGTTCAGAGTGGGGAAGGAACCTTGACAACAATATTTCTAGAATCTGTGCTTTCTTTCCTAGTGCAGCTACTAAACTACTGGTCAATGTCCATCTGAGGCATCTCTCACCTCAAGTACTGTAACGTTCTCTTCTGTGGCCTTTAAATTTCTCCTCTTACTTCTATGCATTTGTCCAAAAATGGATGCCAAAAGCATATTCCACTCCAATCGTTCTGAAAAAATCACCCCTTTATTTGGAGCCCTTTCCTGGCTTCCCCTTGACGTTCTTATCAAAGTTAAACGATTCATCCTCACCTTCAGTGCTCCGCAACAGTACCAACCCTGCCTTCATCTCTTCCCACATCCATTCTCCTAAATGACCCCTTTATTTTCTATCTTCCTTCTTCTGCCACACTGCTCTGTACTTTCGGAATGCCTGTGTGTCCTAGAATACCAAAAGACCCCTCTGTTTGCATTCATATTAAAGTGCACTTCTACAAAGCCTACCAATGACAATACGTCTGAAGAAGACATATATAACACAACATTTTAAAAAACTCATGGCTATGCTTTGTTGAGGTTATCCCACCATCTGGTCATTCAATGTGTTATGTGTCTGAATTGTTCTGTCTCCTAATGGAGATTGTGAGACTATCTTCCCTGGAATTTTGTACAAAAAGATAAATCGCTAGCAGTGACTGGCAATTTCCTTGATTGCAACCATGAGCATTAGCAAACTATAGCAGGTGTATTTCGAAAGAGGACATGAAAGTAATGTTGTGGTGGTGTTGTTTGTGACAGTCTTGTGTCTGGGGGTGGGAGCCAAATCCATTCTTCTCAACATGCTAACCAGTCAAAGTGTTCCACGATATGGGGAAAAATAACCCAAATATGAGACACCCTCCTTCAATACGCATAAAATGGTACTACATTTTACACAGACTACTGAGAGAAAAAAGGATTAAGTAACTGGATTAATAAAATAATTTAAGAAACAGCTACCATGGCTCCGAGAGTGGGGTCCTTGGTCCCATTTTGTCTCCTTTTCTTTATAAATCTTTCTAAAATTCCTGCTTGCTTTAATTCATTCTTTTCATTTATTTTTTTCCTCCTGCATTTCTTATTTCTGTTCCTCTTTTCTCCATGCAATTTTCTCATGTCTCCCTTCCCCATATTTGCGCCTCTCTTCAAGCTGGCAGGGAACTCTTCATTGCATCATTCCATTTCCCACTGCAGTATTGCTGCCTTGTATTCTGTCATCCTGTCATAAATATAAAGAAAAGGGTACCCACCTTTCTGTATACAGTGCTATAAAATCCCTCCTGGCCAGAGGCAACATCCTGTTACCTGTAAAGGGTTAAGAGGCTCAGCTAATCTGGCTGGCACCTGACCCAAAGGACCAATAAGGGAACAAAATACTTTAAAATCTTGGGCGGGGGAGGCTTTAGTTGTGCTCTTTGTTTACATGTTTGTTGTCTCTTGGGACTGAGAGAGGCCAGACAGAAATCCATCTTCTCCAACCCATCCTAATCCAAGTCTCCAATATTGCAACCAGTATAGGTAAGCCAGGCAAGGTGGATTAGTTTATCTTTTGTTTTATGTGAATTTTCCCTGTGTTAAGAGGGAGGTTTATTCCTCTTTTCTGTAACTTTAAGGTTTTGCCCAGAGGGGGATCCTCTGTGTTTTCAATCTGAATACCCTGTAAAGTATTTTCCACCCTGATTTTACAGAGGTGATTCTTTTACCTTTTCTTTAATTAAAATTCTTTTAAGAACCTGATTGATTTTTCATTGTTCTTAAGATCCAAGGGTTTGAGTCTGTGTTCACCTGTACAAATTGGTGAGGATTCTTATCGATTTGCCTACAGCCAGGAAAGGGGGTGTAGGGCTTGGGGGGATATTTTGGGGGAAGACGTATCCAAGTGGTCTCTTTCCCTGTTCTTTGTTTAAAACGCTTGGTGGTGGCTTCATACTGTTCAAGGCCAAGGCAAAGTTTGTACTTTGGGGAAGTTTTTAACTTAAGCTGGTAAGAATAAGCTTAGGGGGTCTTTCATGCGGGTCCCCACATCCGTACCCTAGAGTTCAGAGTGGGGAAGGAACCCTGACATGGTGGCAGAGCGGTGGGATCATTTTGAACCAGAGATCATTTTGAACCAAAAGCACAGACCTGAAGAGGGTTTTTTTTTTAAGCTGAGAGCAGCTAGAGAGTTTTCTGTCTATTTGCCTGGAGATAGAGGTGTTAGTTTTTTTACAAAGGGATTTTTATTTTTTGAGCTGGCATTTTCTCTACCTAAAGGCAGGGTAGTTAACCTCCTGCAGGGAAATTCACAAGTTTTTTTTCCCCCCTAACTCTCGGGTATAGCTAGAATTAAGCAGAAGAAAGCAGGAAAATGGCTACCAGTGAAACAGCTAATAAAATAGAGCTGGCCAGATTCGAAGCTGAAGAGAAACAAAAAGAGCATGATAGACAGATGGCCTTAAGGCGCTTGGAGGTGGAGGCAGAAAAAGCCAGGGTGGAGGCAGAGGAAGCTGCCCACAAGAGAGCTATGGAGGAGAAAGAAAAAGAGAGGAAGCATGCACTGGAGATGGAGAAGGCAAGAGCTCAGCAGAATATACCAACCAACCCGAGCAATCCTTCTCCAGGTACCGCTTCCCATCCCAGAAAGTTCCCCACCTACAAGGCAGGCAATGATACCGAGGCCTTCTTAGAAAACTTTGAAAGGGCCTGCCTTGGGTACAGCATCTCTACAGACCAGTACATGGTAGAGCTGAGGTTGCAGCTCAGTGGACCCTTAGCAGAGGTGGCCGCTGAAATGCCTAAGGAACACATGAACAGTTATGAACTTTTTAAAACCCAGG
This sequence comes from Chelonia mydas, assembly GCF_015237465.2. NCBI lineage: Eukaryota > Metazoa > Chordata > Testudines > Cheloniidae > Chelonia > Chelonia mydas. Next base: position 55,056,259 of record NC_057850.1, on the reverse strand, counting down.
CGAGAGTCAGCATGGGGCTAACACCCGAGCATTCCCATCAGCTGTTCAGAGTCCTAAGTTGGAAACCAGATGTATCGTTTACCCGACATGCCTACCACATTGTGAAAAATTGGGATGCTTGGATATCAGGAGCAAGTGTTAAATCTCCAGAAGAGTTGCCCTTCCTAATGCAAGTGGAACAGTTCTTAGAGGGTGTTCCTGAGGAAATAGAAAGGTACATCCTAGATGGGAAGCCCAAAACTGTAATCGAGGTGGGGGAGATTGGAGCCAAACGGGTGGAGGTGGCAGAAAAGAAAAAAAACTAGTAGCAATTGGGGCGAATATCAGAAGGGGCAACTTGAAACAAGACCCTATCACTGGGAGCAACCCAAGGCCCCACCTACATCCCAAGGAAAACCCCAGACACCTTATTGTCCCACCACACCCTTCTCCAGCAACCCGCCTCGCCCAGTGACCAGTCAACTGGGCAATGTTTTAAATGTAATGAGCTGGGGCATGTGAAGGCCAACTACCCCAAGAACCCCAACAGATTACAGTTCGTTGCACCAGGGTCACACCAAAGGTCCTCAGGCCCACATGCCTCCCAGGTACCCTCAGAGCAAAGGGAAACTGTGAGTGTGGGCAGGAAGAAGGTTACAGCATGGAGGGACACTGGAGTGCAGGTGTCAGCTATCCATCAATCCTTAGTGGATCCCAACTTAATCAGCCCAGAGGCCCAAGTGACAACCCTTCAAGTCCAACTCTTTCGATTTGCCTACAGCCAAGTTGCCTGTCCGGTACAAGGGCTGGTCAGGAATGTGGACTTTTGCAGTCTATGATGATTATCCCATTCCCATGCTGCTGGGGGAAGACTTGGCCAACCAGGTAAAGCTGGCCAAGTGGGTGGGAATGGTCACCCGCAGCCAGACTAAGCAAGCTCCCACACCTATCCCTGTTCCTGAGCCTTCCACCAGGGCCCCATTTGTGTTACCAGAGACCCAGATGGAGGTGGTGGAACTGGATCGCCTGCCAATGACTGCAACGGCCATACTGGATCCAGTCCCAGAGACCCAGCCAAAGCCAGTCCCTGAACCGAAACTGGCAAAGTGAGCAGCACAAGAACCATTGCCAGCACTGAGTTCAGCGCTTGCAACCCTGACTACAGCTCCAACGCCAGAGGGCACCACCGAGCCTGCACTGGCAGCAGCAGCAGATGACCCTACACAAGAGGCTCAGCCAGAGTCTGAAATACCCCATAGTGCACCAGCGGAGAGCAGTTCACCATCAACGGAAACAGCACCATCACCTGCATCGCTTCCAGAGGGACCAAGCCCAGGTCCACAATCCAGTGAGGAACTGATGTCTCCAGCATCAAGGGAACAGTTCCAGGCTGAACAGGAAGCAGATGAAAGCCTCCAGAGAGCTTGGACGGAGGCACAGAGCAACCCACCGCCTCTCAACTCTTCTAATTGATCCCGGTTTGTTGTAGAAAGAGGACTTTTATACAAGGAAATTCTTTCTGGTGGGCACCAGGAAAACTGGCATCCTCAGAGACAGTTGGTAGTTCCAACTAAGTACCGGGGAAAGCTCTTGAGCTTAGCCCATGATCATCCTAGTGGCCATGCTGGGGTGAACAGGACCAAAGACTGTGTGGGGAGGTCATTTCACCGGGAAGGAATGGGCAAGGATGTTTCTGCCTATGTCCGATTTTGTGAGGTATGCCAAAGAGTGGGAAAACCCCAAGACCAGGTCAAAGCCCCTCTCCAGCCACTCCCCATCATTGAGGTTCCATTTCAGCGAGTAGCTGTGGATATTCTAGGTCCTTTTCCGAAAAAGACACCCAAAGGAAAGCAGTACATATTGACTTTCATGGATTTTGCCACCCGATGGCCGGAAGCAGTAGCTCTAAGCAACACCAGGACTAAAAGTGTGTGCCAGGCACTAGCAGACATTTTTGCCAGGGTAGGTTGGCCCTCCAACATCCTTACAGATGCAGGAACTAATTTCCTGGCAGGAACTATGGAAAGCCTTTGGGAAGCTCATGGGATAAATCACTTGGTTGCCACCCCTTACCACCATCAAACAAATGGCATGGTGGAGAAGTTTAATGGAACTTTGAGGGCCATGATACGTAAATTCATAAGTGAGCACTCCAATGATTGGGACCTAGTGTTGCAGCAGTTGCTCTTTGCCTACAGAGCTGTACCACATCCCAGTTTAGGGTTTTCCCCATTTGAACTTGTATATGGCCGCGAGGTTAAGGGGCCATTACAGTTGGTGAAGCAACAATGGGAGGGGTTTACACCTTCTCCAGGAACTAACATTCTGTACTTTGTAACCAACCTACAAAAAACCCTCTGAACCTCTTTAGCCCTTGCTAAAGAAAACCTAAAAGATGCTCAAAAAGAGCAAAAAGACTGGTATGATAAACATGCCAGAGAGCGTTCCTTCAAAGTAAGGGACCAGGTCATGGTCTGAAAGGCGCTCCAGGCCCATAAAATGGAAGTGTCATGGGAAGGGCCATTCACGGTCCAAGAGCGCCTGGGAGCTGGTAATTATCTCATAGCATTCCCCACCTCCAACCGAAAGCCTAAGGTGTACCATATTAATTCTCTAAAGCCCCTTTATTCCTGAGAATTAAAGGTTTGTCAGTTTACAGCCCAGGGAGGAGATGACGCTGAGTGGCCTGAAGGTGTCTACTAAGAAGGGAAAACTGATGGTGGCGTGGAAGAGGCGAACCTCTCCATGACCCTTGGGCATATGCAGCGACAGCAGATCAAGGAGCTGTGCACTAGCTACGGGCCGACATTCTCAGCCAGCCCAGGACTGACTGAATGGGCATACCACTCCATTGACACAGGTAATGCTCACCCAATTAGAGCCCAATCTTACCGGGTGTCTCCTCAAGCTAAAACTGCTATAGAACGAGAGATCCAGGATATGTTACAGATGGGTGCAATCCACCCCTCCCACAGTGCATGGGCATCTCCAGCGGTTCTCGTTCCCAAACCAGATGGGGAGATACGTTTTTGCGTGGACTACCATAAGCTAAATGCTGTAATTCGCCCAGACAACTATTCAATGCCATGCACAGATGAACTATTGGAGAAATGGAATGAGCCCAGTTCATCTCTACCTTGGACTTAACCAAGGGGTACTGGCAGGTACCGCTAGATGAATCCGCCAAGGAAAGGTCAGCCTTCATCACACGTCGGGCTGTATGAATTTAATATGCTCCCTTTCGGGCTGCAGAATGTACCCGCCACCTTCCAAAAACTTGTAGATGGTCTCCTAGCGGGATTGGGAGCATATGCAGTTGCCTACCTTGACGATGTGGCCATATTTTCAGATTCCTGGGCAGAACACCTGAAACATCTACAAAAAGTCTTCGAGCTCCTAAGGGAGGCCGGACTAACTGTTAAGGATAAGAAGTATCAAATAGGCCTAAACAGAGTGATTTACCTTGGACACTAGGTGGGTCAAGGAACTATCAACCCCCTACAGGCCAAAGTGGATGCTATCCAAAAGTGGCCTGTCCCAAAGTCGAAGAAACAGGTCCAATCCTTCTTAGGCTTGGCCAGATATTACAGGCGATTTGTACCGCAATACAGCCAAATCGCTGCCCTGCTGACAGACCTAACCAAAAAGAAACAGCCAAATGCAGTTCAGTGGACTGAAGAGTGTCAGAAGGCCTTTAACCAGCTTAAAGTGACATTCATGTCTGACCCTGTGCTAAGGGCCCCAGACTTTGACAAACCGTTCCTACTAACCACAGATGCTTCCAAGCATGGTGTGGGTGCAGTCTTAATGCAGGAAGGACCGAATCAAGAGTTCCATCCTGTTGTGTTTCTCAGCTAGAAGCTGTCTGAGAGGGAAAGCCACTGGTCAATCAGTGAAAAGGAATGTTACACCATTGTCTACACTCTAGAAAAGCTATGCCCATACGTTTGGGGATGGCGTTTCCACCTGCAAACCAACCATGCTGCTCTACAGTGGCTTCATACCACCACGGGAAATAACAAAAAACTTATTTGGTGGAGTTTAGCTCTCCAAGATTTTGATTTAAACATACAACACATTTCAGGAGCTTCTAACAAAGTGGCTGATGCACTCGCCTGTGAAAGTTTCCCAGAATCAACTGGTCCAAATCGTCCTTAAGAAGTGGGAAATATTGTTACTCTTTATACAGTTAGTAGTATATTTAGAGATGCATGTGTCTTATTAACTCTGTTTTATCCTAGAGCTCCAGGAAGAAATCACAGCCAGTGTTTCACCCTATCTGTGATTTGGGCGGCGTGTCATAAATATAAAGGGAAGGGTAACCACCTTTCTGTATACAGTGTGTGACGGGGCAAGGCCAGATGGCTATAGAAAAGTAGTGGGAGATAGATATATTAGCTCCAGGCTAAACAAATCCCTGGTACCAGGATAAGTGAAATGGCAGCTGCTCCAGGTCAATTAAGACACCTGGGGCCAATTAAGAACTTTCCAGAAGGCAGGGAGAAGGCTAGATTGATTGGGACACCTGAAGCCAATCAGGGGCTGGCTGAAACTAGTTAAAAGCCTCCCAGTCAGTCAGGTGGGTGTGCATGTCAGAAGCTTTGGGAGGAAGTTGTGCTGTTGGAGAGGCTGAGTAGTACACACCATATCAGGCACAAGGAAGGAGGCCCTGAGGTAAGGGTGAAGTGGAGCTTGAGGAAGTGAGGGCTGCTGTGGGGGAAGTAGCCCAGGGAATTGTACATGTTATGTTTCTAAAGGTCAGTTACCATAGCTGATACTACTAGGTCCCTGGGCTGGAGCCTGGAGTAGAGGGTGGGCCTGGGCTCCCCCCCCGACCTTTGACCCCCTGATTAATCACTGAGACTGGGAGACAACAGAGACTGTGCAAGGAAGGATAACTTCTCCTCACCTCCCTTGCTGGCTTATGATGAAAATGGCTCAGTAGACTGTGACCCTTGTCTCTAGAGAGAGAAGGGTTATGTGCAGGGTCACAGTGAGCCTCTGAGGCTCGCGAAATCCGCCAGGAAACACGGGACCCACAGAGGCAAGGACAGAGCTTTGTCACAAGTGCTATAAAATCCATCCTGGCCAGAGGCAACATCCTGTTACCTGTAAAGGGTTAAGAAGCTCAGCTAACCTGGCTGGTACCTGACCCAAAGGACAAATAAGGGAACAAGATACTTTCAAATCTTGGGGGGGTGGGGAAAGGCTTTTGTTTGTGCTCTTTGTTTACGTGTTTTGTTCTCCTTTGGGACTGAGAGAGGCCAGACAGAAATCCATCTTCTCCAACCCATCCTAATCCAAGTCTCCAATATTGCAACCAGTATAGGTAAGCCAGGCAAGGTGGATTAGTTTATCTTTTGTTTCATGTGAATTTTCCCTGTGTTAAAAGGGAGGTTTATTCCTGTTTTCTGTAACTTTAAGGTTTTGCTCAGAGGGGGATCCTCTGTGTTTTGAATCTGAATACCCTGTAGAGTATTTTCCACCCTGATTTTACAGAGGTGATTCTTTTACCTTTTCTTTAATTAAAATTCTTTTAAGAACCTGATTGATTTTTCATTGTTCTTAAGATCCAAGGGTTTGGGTCTGTGTTCACCTGTACAAATTGGTGAGGATTCTTATCGATTTGCCTATAGCCAGGAAAGGGGGTGTAGGGTTTGGGGGGATATTTTGGGGGAAGATGTCTCCTAGTGGTCTCTTTCCCTGTTCTTTGTTTAAAACGCTTGGTGGTGGCATCATACTGTTCAAGGCCAAGGCAAAGTTTGTACCCTGTGGAAGTTTTTAACCTAAGCTGGTAAGAATAAGCTTAGGGGGTCTTTCATGCGGGTCCCCACATCTGTACCCTAGAGTTCAGAGTGGGGAAGGAACCCTGACACCTCCTCTGCCTACTAGTGTTACAGAACTCTGCGAGGGGGGCTGGATATTGCCATGGAGGCAGTAACTAGCCCAGCAGAAAAAAACAGTATGGGCAAATGCTGGCGCCATTGAAATCAACGGCAAAATTCCGACCAACTTTAATTGAGGCAGGACTTCATTCTATATATTACCAGGAGAAAGCACTGGTCACTTTTGCAGGCACACAGAACAGCAAGTCACCAGTTGATTGATTCTCTTGCTGAACTCCAGTCAGGAGAATACATGAGCAGATGCCTTCAGTGTAGGAATTTAGGAGCCACCCAACAATCCTTGACACTGAGAAGTCAGATTTTCCATGATTGTTGGAAAGTCTAAGCAAATCAAACACTGATGTCTTAGATATCTGTGATATTTGTTTTCAAATGACTATCTTGGTTACTATGTCTGACCTTCCGAGTCAGGAAACATTGAGATTAGAAAGCAGGAACAAGAGCTGAGCACTTGCATGCTGGGCATTTCCAGCATGTAAGGGAGCATTTTAGCTAATAAGTAGGTAGATTCCATTTGTACCACGGATGACCAATATAGGCCACATATTTCAGTTGGTTTATGAGAGACAGACATTTCCAGTGCTAGTGCTCCTTCTCTCTGAGTCATCTACACAAAGAGATTACACCAGTTTAACAAAATCATTTCCTAAACAGATTCAGGGCTACACTGGCATGCTAAATTGCTGCTGCTGCGATTGATGCAGCAATGTCAATTTAGTGGGTTTGGTGAAGACATGATAAGTCAATGGCAGAGCGCTCTCCTATCCACTTCAATATTCCACCTCCCCAAGAGGTGAAAGCTAAGTCAGGGAGACACCATCTCCTTCTGACAGTGCGTGGTGCAGATATTGTGTTTGGTTGACGTAAGCTATGTCGCTCAGTGGGGTGATTTTTTCACACCCCTGAGCAATGTAACTTACATCAACCCAAACAGTAGTGTAGACCATGCCTTAGTTCAATTGGTACAATCTATTTGTGTAGACACACTCTTAAACTGGTTTGAGTGCTGTATACTGATGTTGTTTCAATCAATTCCTTACTGACCTAAGCCATTCTTAAACCTTATCCACTACAGGACGTTGCATGGGTTACAATTTCCTCATGTAGGCAAAGCCTGTGTTTCTGTAGAAAAAGAGCAAAAGCTAAGGCCTGGTCTACACTACGAGGGTGGGGAGGGGATTGATCTAAGTTACGCAACTTCAGCTATGTGAATAGTGTAGCTGAAGTCAACGTACTTAGACCTACTCACCGCAATGTCTTCACTGCGGTGAGTCGACTGCTGCTGCTCCTCTGTCAACTCTGCCTACACCACTCGCAGCAGTAGAGTACAGGAGTCGATGGGAGAGTGCTCGGGGGCTGATTTATCGCATCTAGATTAGATGCGATAAATCGACCCCCGCTGGATCGATTGCTGCCCGCCGATCTGGCGGGTAGTATAGACATACCCTTGTAAAAGCAAGTCACAAATACAAAATTATCCCAGCGACATTTGATTCTGTTGCATATTTTTTTGCATTTGTTTGTAGTTTATTTTGTAGTTAGGTACTATTACTATTGACATAGCACTATACATCTACATGGTACTCAGTGCCCTGTTCTCTTCTGGCTGAGGGGAATGGGGTGGAGTGGCAGAGGAAGACTGCTCTGTTCCTAGTTGCAAAGCTGATGGCAGGCAGAAAGTGTAATTAAAATGATGAAGATGACATTTTATCTTTATACAGCAAATTTAATCTAGAAGGATCCCAAAGTGTTTTGCAAATGGAAATCTATGCCAAACACTGAAGATAACTGTAGAAAGGGTTAACATTTTGGGCATTTATTTTTTAAACATCAACAGCCAGAGGACACCAAAAAAGGATTTTCTTCATGTAAGTAAATCATTTGGAAACAATTCTTCCTGGATTGTTAGGTGGAGAAATTAGGTCATATTTGGCTAACTTCAGTTTATTGTCAGGGTAACCTGCTCCTTTGGTCCTTTCTGCTTTTCTCTTTCTGTGTGTATGTGCTTTCTCACAAAAACTTAAAAATTGCCAATAACAAGGATGATGCAGAGGATCTGATCATTTCTTTACATCACAGCAGGTGTTGTAAATTGATGTGGTCCAAAATGTTACTGAATGTTTAGATGTGATGTTTGATCTTGGAATTCTTTTTTTAAACATATTTCTAATATAAACAGTTAAGAGCTGCAAGATTTTTTTCACAGAGTCTGAAGTTTGTGTTGTAGAAACCAGCCTTCCAATAATAACTGAATAAAATTATTTCAAATATTATTTCCAATAATCTAGTCAATAATGAATAAAGAAAAGAGAGTTCTTTATTTTCCCCTTGGGGAAGTCTAGAGTGTAAAAGATCTTACTATGGTCTTTTTAAAGAACAACCTGTTCACATAGTCTTTTATTATCTGGGTGCAGTAAATTTGTGGAACAGTTTTTTCTTTATAACTTTGTTATCAGGCTGAGAATTTAAGTTGAATGCTGCAGTATTGTACATTATTCCAAAGGCAACATCAGACAGCAGAGATGATGTCAACTTTCCCTATACACCCACAGTTTTCCTAGCATAAACAGCTCTAAATTATTTGTGATTTCATTTTAAATGGGTGGACCGTACTATATCAGACCAGAGATATACGGTATTCTCAATGATTAAAGCATTTGTCAATCAGCAAGCAGGGTTATTACTTAGACTCCCATTTTTAAAAGGTTAAGAGGAGCACAGAGGCCAGGAGAGGGTGGAAGAGTGAACAGGTTGGAGGGAAGACAGGTCACAAAGTCACACAGAAGGTTGAGCCTTAGATGGGGCCACAGCACAGGTGAGCCCCACAGATGGTACATTCTCCAACTCTACCCTCCCCTCCCCCCTGCTTTTTTTTTTTGAGAGCGAGAGAGAGAGAGCTCACAGGTTCTAAGGGTCTCTGCTCATTTGAACTCTGTTAAACTCCTGATTGTTTGCACTGTAGAAGATCACACTCCAAGCTGAAGGGGAATATAGGTAGGACATGGTCTAGGGCATCAGGCTTAGATTCTCTGTGCAGAGGACTCAGCAAGTGCTGTTTCCCACATGGCTGTGGCGTGGGTCCCAGTGGAGAGGGTGGGCCTGCGTCCCCCTACCATGCTTTGCTTGAGAGGTAGCCCCTGAGGCAGGCTGAGACTGTCATGTCTCCACTAGAGGGCAAGAGCCAGGCATCTTTACCCGCCATCCCTTTTTTGGGGAGACAGACTAGAAACCAGGCATGCTACCCACTAGGTCATCTGGCCCTCTGAACATCCCATTACATCAGTATATTTTACACTTGACATATCTCAGTATTTTACAAACCAATAAATGGCTGCCATTAAAACTCAGCCTTTGTTGATGATCACCATATAGTGATGTCTGAGATTACATAGTTTTTTCCATTCTGCAAAGTGAAATCCAGAAGTATTTCAGTTATCACTGGGGATTACTGCTGGTAATTAGTTAGTTTTTAATGATGGCCAGAGATGAAGGTGGTGTCTCTGTAGATAACTACATTGGGAATTATACACTCACAAGAGCTCATACAGAGCATTAGGATCTGTTCAACTAAGAGTGGTTTTCATCAAGACACTGGAATTAACCTTTTTTTTTTTTTTTTTTTTTTTTTTATAAAGGACTATAGACTTTCTAACCTCATGGAAACTTCTTTTACGGAGGCTTATGGAATCCTTGATCTTCCAGTGGAATTCCCCTGAAATCCTCCTCCTTCTGGCCTAGATCACAGCTATTAGGATCCAACAGAGCCTTTCTTGCATGAGCTTTGGATCTTTTTTATTAATTGGGTCAATTTGAGTACTCCTCCTGTTCTTTTTATAATTAAAGCAATTCCAATCTGGGGAACACCCTGGCAGAAGTTCTTCACAGCTGGTCATGATTCATGGATTCACTCTCCATTCCTGATGAGTTGGCTTACAAGGTTGATGATGCTATCTAGGTGGCCTGAAGATCATTATATCGCTAGGACAAATTGATAAATGGAGGAAGAATTTTAGGGAGTTGAGCTACAGCCTGCTTTGCATGGTGGTGACTGGATCCACTGCTAGCCTTTCCATTTTCGTGGGTCTTTAGTTAAAGCAAAATCTATAAGATCTTCAGGGTAGACATTGAGCCTACCTCTGTACACTACCTGGCACACTGCTATAATGAAATATTAAATGGGCACTTATTACAGTCTTGGATAAAAATGAGAAAAGTTCCTTCCGATGCAATCTATGCATTTGTGGAATAGGTTTTTAAATGAATGGTGGAAACTGCATTGTCTAAGTCATTTAAAACAAATGTGAATACAAATGTAAATACGGGTTTGTGATGGGGTGGACTAGGCCAAAAGGCCCCCTGCTGTAGGCCTCTGGGTTCTGCCACACCCATCCCAGGGAAGGAGCAGTGGAGAGGTCCTTGAAGCAGGCTAGAGTGGCTGCAGAGGAAGCAGCCAATCAGGGCCCAGGAGAGGCATATAAAATGAGCTGCAGAGCAAAGAAGTAGTCAGTTGCTGCTTGCAGCAAGAGAAGAAAGGACTGAAGACCTGGCTGCCTGGAAGAGCAGCAGGGCCATGGAGGGTTTGCCAGCAGGGACCGGGTGAGGACTGAGGGAGCTCCTGGCTGGTTTCTAGGACTGAGCCCGGGGAGGGCTGCAGGAAGATAGTGTCTTCAGGGAAGAAGCTCTGGGGATACAGCCCCCTACCAGGGCTGGATTACTTAAAGACTAAAGTCCAGGGAGGACTCGAGAGAGACGCCACCAGAGGGGTACTGAGATAGGCTCCGGTGGACCATATACCCCAGAAGGGGTTTGTGCTGGTTAACATGCAGACAGTGTGACTTGGCTGGAGTGCTGTGTCACTGAGAACCACTGAAAGGGGTCACCAGAACTAAAGAATGCAGATGTGCCCAACTGGAATGGGGCACTCGTGAGAAGTGGGTGCTAACCCTGTTACACTACTCACCAACATTATAATTATATTGTTTTACTGACAATGTTACTAGCTTCAATGATATCACATATACTGCTTGTAGCATGAGGGACTATATCTACTTGGATACTGTAATCCAGGAAGTGGATCTCTGACAGGAAACATTCCTGATCCTGAATCTATTTGAACAGTACCTTGGGCATAAGGGACCTAATTCTGTTTTAAGGTATATAGAGGTAACACCATACAGATAAACCTATTGGTTTCAAATGAATTGCACAGGAGTATGTAAGAGCAGAATTTAGTACAACTTGTCTAAATTAAGATTCGGAGGGTGGGGTATTATCCCACCAGAACCTCATGGAAATTGTCTGACATGAACATTATTTAGCTAATCTGAAATCTTTCTCTCAGAGCTGGATTTGGATTTTCAGGAAAGGGCTGAGGAATCCCTGCAAAAGGTCACCTACTGTACAATGATGTTTTGGATCAGCATGAGACTCATGCTAGCCACCAGAGTACAGACATGTTCACACCCATGGGTACATACTTGGGCATGTATCTCAGTGCTGGGAAGCATGCTTCCAGCTGCAGTGAGGAAGTACCTTAAGAGGCTTGAAGAAATGCAAAGCATCAAGATCTGGGTTTCTGGGAAGGAACTGTTGAGCTTAGCTGGGGAAAGAGTGTTCTGATTCAAGTTAATGTGTCTTATCTGTGATGGTGTTTTAATAAATCCCAAGAAGGAGTGTCTAACTTGCAAGTGACTGGGTGCAGTTGTCTGGAAGAAGGGGCAGAAGCAAAGTCTGATGCTGGATTGAGTAAGAGCCTGTTACAAAAATACTAGAGATTTACGGTAGGTTACGACTTTGGAAAAGGGTTGGTGGCTAGATGGGACATGTTCCGAAGGCACAAGCGAGCATGGATTAGAGCCAGCTCCTCCAGTCTGACCAACCTGCTGTCTGCACAGGACAAGGAGGCAGGAGATTGTTAAAGGTGGCTTTACACTACTTTTGTGGCTCCTAGATCCTGGAGCCTGCCAGGGGCTGAACCAGCCTGTGCAACAACATAAAGTGGACTCAGGCCTACCCTCAGTTATGCTTAGCTGCCTCTGGTTCCCAGGAGCTATTCCAGAAGCTAGGGGTTGCTGGAGTGCAGTGGTGCTCTAGCCATACTCTTTCCATGGCCAAAACCTCTGCACTGAACTCTCAATGGGGAAATTGCTCAGAGCCTTTGTGGCAGCTATATACCACCTGGGGAATCCTCAGGAGGCTGATTAAGCTGACATTGTGGCCCATGTGCATTGCTGGAGCAGGACCAGTAGAAGGGCCAAGAACTTGGTACAACATAGTGAGAGAACAATACCGCAGTGTGTTGGGAGATGTAACAGAGGGATGGACTTTTCCTGAAAGAGGGGACATGAACTATTTAGAAGAAGCAAGTTGCATTTTTTTACTGGCCTTGAACTTGGGGGGTGGGGTGGAGAGGGAGAGAAAGAGGGGAAGGGGAGAGATATGTACTATAGGGACACACACAGCTTCCAGTGTTAAGGTCATAGATACCTTCATTTTTCCTTTGAGCTAAACAACATAGTCACAATCTAGGAAGGCTCTGTGCAGTCTTAGCATAGATGAAAATAGAGCTGATACATTTATTTTATTTCTTGTATCTTTCTTAGCTAGTGCGTTTTGGTTTAAAGGCAGTGTTGACTCAGATTTGACAGTCAATAGTGTAACTGTCCATCCTGAAAAAAAGAAAGTCTCCACTCTCAGGGGAGGAAGAGCAAGCAGGATGAGTTCATTGACCCAGCAATGCCAAAGTCACAGGAAGGGCATCAAGAGGAGTTGCAGTTTCTTCTTCAAGTAGTGTCCCGGTATTGGTGCTCCATTTTCGGCATGCTTGCATCCCTGCACCTTGGATTGGAGATTTTTGGTAGCAGTGCATGTTGGACTGCACATGTGCTCCCCTCATCTCGTGTTATGAGCAGTGGTTATATAGTGCTGTGTGGTCCAACTGCCCTCAGTTTCTTCTCAATCACCCTTGGCCTGAGAGGGAGTCCCCAGCAGATCCTTTTCTAGAGAATTTTCTTCACTACCTTTTTGTAGTGATAACATTTCCATTAAAATTAGATAGTTAATAGTCGGTTCTGTTCCCCCCACCTCCCACACACACCTTTTTTCCCCCCACCATCCTGATGGGCAGTGGGCACTCCAGTGCATTCTTTGCTTTGGAGAGACACACATTGTTGCAAGCGGAAAGCACGGTCCCCAAAAGCCCATGACCTAAAGCTGAAGCTCTTAATGATGGAGAGTTCACTGTGGCCAGCCTCAGACCCCAAGCCCATTACTCATCCTGGACAATGGTCACCATTGGTCCCAACATCTGCTGCTCCAAACTCTTCACTGCCTATGAAGAGAAAGTCAGCAGACTCTCACAAAGACCCCAAGAAATGGGCCACCAATTTGTCCACGAAGGATCTATCCCAGAGGAAAAGGTCCCCAAAAGGTAGGTAGCCTCGGCACCATTAGGCACAAGCCTCAGTACCTTTGATTCCCCTGGGACATCTGGTATTGGCACTGCTGTTAAATCCAAGGACCCCAAGAGGGCAGGACTGGATAAGATGGCACCATCAGGTCTTAGTGGCAAAGAGAAGCCCAAAGCCTCAAAGACAGCACTGATGGCACCGACTAAACACACAATACTGAGTGTCTCGGCACCAATGAAACCCTTGGTGCCACTTACCAGACAATCAGGAGAATGCAGAATGATCTCGGCACCAACACACAGACCTCCCAGAGCACCAACTTGAATGCCTCCCACAGTTCTTGTGGTGCCAGCATCAGCATCATCAGTATTAAGACCCCCAAAAGACCTGTTCATCTTTGAGACCCAGACTGCTGAGATGATCTGTTCAGAGGCAGTAAAAGTGATTCTATTAAATAGCAGGCGATCAATGACATGGTGTACTTACCTCCACAAATGGAAGAGATTCCAGAGCTGGTGTGACAACAAACAGGTCACAGATATAGTCTCTCCCTTGCCACTGATACTGGACTACCTCTTAGAACTCAAAAGATCAGGATTATCCACAAGATCAATTAGAATACGTCTCACAGCTATCATAGCCTTCCACCACAAGGTCGCTGATCATTCGGTTTTCACCCATCCAGTGACAAAGAGATTTCTCACAGGACCTTGAAACCTATACCTGGAAGTACGAGACCCTACTACACCTTGGGATCCTAACCTAGTCTTATGCTGCCTCACTGGTTTCCCATTCGAACCCATACATCTATCGATGAAGACGCCCTTTCTCGGGGTCATCACATCCGCTTGAAGAGTAGGGGAAATAGGGGCCCATGGTATACTCTCCCTACACTATCTTCTTCAAAGATAGTCACATTACGACTACACCTTAAGTTCCTACCTAAAGTACTGTCTTCATTCCACCTAAACCAATTGATTCACCTTCTGTTCTTCCGCAAACCACATGGAAGTAAATGAGAAGCCCTATTCCACACTCGATATTAGAAGGCCAGTGCCCTTCTACCTTGAAAGAACTAAACTATTCAGAAAGTCACCATGACTATACCTGCCTATTGCAGAAAGATCAAGAGGATCTGCCATATTGAAACAAAGGCTCTCAAAATGGATTTCTGAATGCATTCACCTTTGTTATCATCAACACCATTTTCAGCCCCCACTCATTGCTCAAACATAGTTTACGTGATCGCTTTCCACCTCTATAGCTTTCCTGAACAATGTACCAATCACAGACACTTGTAAAGCAGCAACCTGGGCATCAGTGCACATGTTCACTGAACATTATGCAATTGTGCAAGACTCGACATCAGATGATCTGTTAGGACTGACAGTTATCATCACTAAGAGATCTGATTCCAAAGCCCTATCCCCCCAATGAGGGGCGCTGCTCTACAGTCACTTAAAGTAGAACACCCATATGGGACACTACCAGGAGAAGAAGAGAAGGTTACTCACCCTGTGTGTCCATATGAGTGCTCCAGTACGCACCTTCCTCCCCTCTGCTTTGGAGTTCAGACATGGACTCTGTGGGTAAAGAAGGAACTGAGGGCAGTTGGACCACACAGGACAATATAGCCACTGCTCACTACATGAGATGGGGAGGTGGAAGGGCGCAACAGGCACTGCTACCAAAAATCTCCAATTCTAGATGCAGGGATGCAAGTGCACCTAAAGTGGAGCATCCATAGGGACACACATCTTGAAGAACCTCAGTTACTACATAGGGTGAGTAACCTTCTTTTCTGCCTTGTTAGGTGTCAAAGGCACAGATGAGGAGTTCATGCTGGCAGGGGAGTGCTTAGGGGCACAGGATTTGGTGACCCCCTGTTATGGTAAATTTTTTTTTTTAAACAATAAAAACTAGATACTTAAATAGTAAGGCCAGAATTTGCAGTTGCATTTTCTCTCCAGGGAGAAGTATTCACAACTAGGGGCGTGATGAAAGCTTTTGAAGAATCATTTCTAGCATTAGCAGGCCTTCAGAGCAGATGGGCTGCAAGTCAGTTGTGGTGTGACAATTTCTATGTTTCTGTTGAGACAGGTTGTAAAGAATTTAGGAACACTAACTGAAGTACTAGGCTATCATAATGCTTAGTGGTCTTCAGAAGTGTATACCCTATTTTTTTCTCCCTCTGCTGTTCTCTATACACCTCACTTTTGTGTTTTCTTTTCTCCTCCTGTCAAGGTTCCTTCCCCACTCTGAACTCTAGGGTACAGATGTGGGGACCTGCATGAAAGACCCCCTAAGTTTATTCTTACTAGTTTAGGTTAAAAGCTGCCACCACCAAAGTGTCTAACAAAAATAACAGGGGAAGTGCCCACTTGGAAATGTCTCCCCCCCCCCCCAAAATATCCCCCCAAGCACTACACCCCCTTTCCTGGAGAAGGCTTGATAAAAATCCTCACCAATTTGCATAGGTGAACACAGACCCAAACCCTTGCAGCTTAAGAACAATGAAAAAGCAATCAGATTCTTAAAAGAAGAATTTTAATTCAAGAAAAAGTAAAAGAATCACCTCTGTAAAATCAGGATGGTAAATACCTTACAGGGTAATTAGATTCAAAACATAGAGAATCCCTCTAGGCAAAACCTTAATTTACAAAAAGACACAAAAACAGGAATATCCATTCCCTTCAGCACAGCTTATTTTCTCAGCCATTTAAAGAAATCATAATCTAACGCATATCTAGCTAGATTACTTATTAACTCTTTACAGGAGTTCTGACCTGCATTCCTGCTCTGGTCCCGGCAAAAGCATCACACAGACAGAGAGGACCCTTTGTTTCCCCCGCCCCCCCCCTCCAGCTTTGAAAGTATCTTGTCTCCTCATTGGTCATTTTCGTCAGGTGCCAGGGAGGTTCTTAGCTTCTTAACCCTTTACAGGTGAAATGGTTTTTCCTCTGGCCAGGAGGGATTTAAAGGTGGTTAGCCTTCCCTTTATATTTATGACACCTCCTCTTACTATTGATCCTTATGGCACTTGGAATCCAATGAGAAACAATGAATGTTGTGTGGCTCCTTCTGATATTTCCATGTAAAGGAGTGGACAACTGAAGGGGTATGACACACTAGGGGAGTGAATGGTTACTAGCTGTATCAGTCTGACCATGTATTTTTGGCTGGATTACTTTAGAGATTAGGGCCAAACTTTTCAAATTTAATTGCCTATAGTTAAACATAAAAATCCATTTGTGGGCCTCTAAAATGTTAGTGGCCTAACATTCAAATGTGCTGAGCCCCCACCGCTTATAATGGTGAAAGCAAGGGCCCTTTTGTTTAGGTGCCAGGTTTGAAAAGTTTGGTCTCGGATCCTGAGCATCCATTAATTGTGCACCTTCGAGTTAGAAGACTAAACTAGTTATTTTACTTTGTTTTTCAGAGTCATTATTCTCTGGACTTTGTTTTTGCCAAATGTCAAAATATAGTTGTTTCTCTGCTTCAGGGATAAATTAGACCGAAATGCACTAGGAAAAAATTGGCAAAGATGTAATATGCTGTAAGAAAGTGATAGAGAGATTTGGCTGGTGCCAAGAAAAAAATGGAGTGACCTTGCATCATACAGCTGGCAAATGCTGCCAACAGCCAGCCAGAACTAGTATGGCTTCACTCTCCGCAAACTGCACCAGTGCTATTACTGTTCCACTACACTGTTTATGAAAAGCTGCACTGGTCTGGAAAACATTATATGAAAGACAATTCTAAGAAACAGGAAAAAAGCATAATAATTTAGAGTAAGAATTTGAGCCTAAGACCTGATGTTTACAAGTGAATTATAAAACATCAAAGTCCAAACTGAAGCAATGGAAAGAAAGTGTTGCTTTCTGACTTTAAAATCCTGAAAACTTCTGACTATTGTAACTGTTAAATTTAATGATATATACTGAGAGCTTAAATTGCTTTTAAACTAAGGGCAGGGGGAAAGCTGACAGGTGTGAAGGAACACACAGTTCAGACAATCACATCCCTTAGGGGAGGATTTATTAAAGGGGATTCTCTATATCCCAGTAAAGAGGAGAGGATAGAAGTTGATAAAGGACAGGTGGAAACTGAAGAGAAACAGTCAAAGGAAAGGAGAGTCCCATTCAAGTATATCACATGAAGGAAGACCACTAAATATCGACACATTTTATAAATGCTTTTGTACAAATGCTGAAGTCTAAATACTATGATTTGTGAACTTGAGTGCCTGGTATTAAATAAGGCTATTGATAAAATAGGCATCACAGAAATGTGAAGGAATGATGATCAATGGGACATGGTAATACCATGGTCCAAAATATATAGGAATGACAGAGTAGGTTGTGCTGGTGGGGGAGAGGCACTATATGTGAAAGAAAGAATAAAGTAAAATATAACATAGTAAAAATCTTAAATGAATCAAACAGTACCATAGAATCTCTAGGGATAGAAATTCCATGCTTGAATAATAAGAGGTCTAGCGGTAGGAATATGCTACTGATCAAATGCTCAGGGAGATTAGAGAGGCTACAAAAACAGAAAACCCAATAATAATGGGGGATTTCAACTGTCCCCCTGGTGACTGGGAACATGTCACCTCAGGATGGGATGCAGAGATAAAATTTCTAGATACCATTAATGACTGCTTCTTGGAGCAGCTAGTCCTGGAACCTACAAGGGGAGAGGCAGTTTTTGATTTATTCCTAAGTGGAGCACAGGATCTCATCCAAGAGGTGCATATAGCTGAACCACTCAGCAATAGTAACCATAAGCAATAGTTTCACCTAACGAAGAGAGGGAAGAGCATCTTCGCAAGCAGGCTGGCTAACCTAGTGAGGAGGGCTTTAAACTAGGTTCACCGGGGGAAGGAGACCAAAGCCCTGAGGTAAGTGGGATACCGGGAGGAAGCACGAGCAGGAGCGTGCTAGAGGGCAGGGCTCCTGCCTCGTACTGAGAAAGAGGGACGATCAGCGAGTTATCTCAAGTGCCTATACACAAATGCAAGAAGCCTGGGAAACAAGCAGGGAGAACTGGAAGTCCTGGCACAGTCAAGGAATTATGATGTGATTGGAATAACAGAGACTTGGTGGGATAACTCACATGACTAGAGTACTGTCATGGATGGATATAAACTGTTCAGGAAGGACAGGCAGGGCAGAAAAGGTGGCGGAGTTGAACTGTATGTAAGGGAGCAATATGACTGCTCAGAGCCCCGGTATGAAACTGCAGAAAAACCTGAGTGTCTCTGGATTAAGTTTAGAAGTTTGATCAACAAGGGTGATGTCATGGTGGGAGTCTGCTATAGACCATCGGACCAGAGGGATGAGGTGGACGAGGCTTTCTTCCGGCAACTCATGGAAGTTACTAGATCGTAGGCCCTGGTTCTCATGGGAGACTTCAAACACCCTGATATCTGCTGGGAGAGCACTAGAGCAGTGCACAGACAATCCAGGAAGTTTTTGGAAAGAGTAGGGGACAATTTCCTGGTGCAAGTGCTGGAGGAACCAACTAGGGGCAGAGCTCTTCTTGACCTGCTGCTCACAAACCGGGAAGAATTAATAGGGGAAGCTAAAGTGGATGGGAACCTGGGAGGCAGTGACCATGAGATGGTCGAGTTCAGGATCCTGACACAGGGAAGAAAGGAGAGCAGCAGAATACAGACCCTGGACTTCAGAAAAGCAGACTTTGACTCCCTCAAGGAACTGATGGGCAGGATCCCCTGGGAGAATAATATGAAGGGGAAAGGAGTCCAGGAGAGCTGGCGGTATTTTAAAGAATCCTTATTGAGGTTACAGAGACAAACCATCCCGATGTGTAGAAAGAATAGTAAATATGGCAGGCGACCAGCTTGGCTTAACAGTGAAATCCTTGCTGATCTTAAACACAAAAAAGAAGCTTACAAGAAGTGGAAGATTGGACAAATGACAAGGGAAGAGTATAAAAATATTGCTCAGGCATGCAGGAGTGAAATCAGGAAGGCCAAATCACACCTGTAGTTGCAGCTAGCAAGAGATGTTAAGAGTAACAAGAAGGGTTTCAAAAGATGTCAAGAGTAACAAGTATGTTAGCAACAAGAAGAAAGTCAAGGAAAGTGTGGGCCCCATACTGAATGAGGGAGGCAACCTAGTGACAGAAGATGTGGAAAAAGCTAATGTACTCAATGCATTTTTTGCCTCTGTCTTCACGAACAAGGTCAGCTCCCAGACTACTGCACTGGGCAGCACAGCATGGAGAGGAGGTAACCAGCCGTCTGTGGAGAAAGAAGTGGTTCGGGACTATTTAGAAAAGCTGGATGAGCACAAGTCCATGAGGCTGGATGCGCTGCATCTGAGAGTGCTAAAGGAGTTGGCGGATGTGATTGCAGAGCCATTGGCCATTATCTTTGAAAACTCATGGCGATCAGGGGAAGTCCCGGATGACTGGAAAAAGGCTAATGTAGTGCCCATCTTTAAAAAAGCGAAGAGGGAGGATCCTGGGAACTACAGGCCAGTCAGCCTCACCTCAGTCCCTGGAAAAATCATGGAGCAGGTCCTCAAGGAATCAATTCTGAAACACTTAGAGGAGAGGAAAGTGATCAGGAACAGCATGGATTCACCAAGGGCAAGTCATGCCTGACTAATCTAATTGCCTTCTATGACGAGATAACTGGCTCTGTGGGTGAGGGGAAAGTGGATATTCCACCATAATAGAGGCTCAGACTATATGGATATTCCAAATTAAACAAACAGAGCATCAAAAAATGCCACTATGGCTAAACAACAGAGTAAAAAAGGTGATTAGAGGCAAAAGGGCATCCTTTAGAAATTGAAGTGAAATCCTACTGAGGAAAATAGAAAGGAGCATTACACTCTGCAAGTCAAATGTTAAAGTATAATTAGGCCAAAAAAGAATTTGAAAAGCAACTAGCAGTTGACATAAAAACTAATAGCAAATTTATTTAAGTATATCAGGGGCAGGAAGCCTCCCATACAATCAGTGGGGCCACTGGATGATCGAGGTGCCAAAGGAGCATTCAAAGATGATAAGGCCATTGCGGAGAAGCTAAATGAACTCTTTGGATCAATCTTCACTGCAGAGGGTGTAAGGGAGATTCATACACGTGAGCCATTCTTTTTAGGTAACAAATCTGAGATGCTATCCCAGACTGAGGAATTCATTAGAGGAGGTTTTGGAACAAATAGATAAATTAAACAGTAATAAGTCACCAGGACCAGATGGTATTCACCCAAGAGTTCTGAAGGAATGGGTGACAGGGGATGGATCACTTGATGATTACCTGTTCTGTTCATTTCCTCTGAAGCACCTGGCATTGGCCACTGTGGAAGACAGGATACTGGGCTAGATGTACTGTTGGTCTGACCCAGCATGGCCATTCTCATGTTCTTATGTTAAATAGGAAATTGCAGAACAACTAAGTGTGGCATGTAACCTACTGCTTAAATCCATCTCTGTAACGGATGACTGGATGATAGCTAATGTAATGTTGATTTTTTTTTTTAAAAAAAAGCCTCCAGTGGTAATTACAGGCTGGTAAGACTAACTTCAGAACCAGGCAAATTGGTTGAAACTATAGTAAAGAACAAAATTATCAGATACACAGATGAACACAATTTGTTGGTGAAGAGTCAACACAGCTTTTGTAATGGAAAATCATGCTTCATCAATCTATTAGAATTCTTTGAGGGTATCAGTAGGAATCTGGAGAAGGGTGATTCAGTGGATGTAGTGTACTTAGACTTTCAGGAAGCCTTTGACAAGGTCCCTTACCACAGGTTCTTAAGTGAAGTAGGCAGTCATAGAATAAGAGAGAAGGTCCTCTCATGGATAAGAACCTGGTTAAAGGACAGCAAACAAAGGGTAGGAATAAATGGTCAGTTTTCACAGTGAAGAGTGGTAAATAGCTGGGTCCCCATGGATTTGTTCTGGGACCAGTGCTCTTCAACATATTTATAAATGATCTGAAAAAAGGGGTAAACAGTGAGGGGATGAAGTGTTCAGATGGTTACAAAATTACCCAAGATAGATAAGTCCAAAGCTCACTGTGAAGAGTTACAAAGGTATCTCACAAAACTGAGTGACTGGATAACAAAATAGCAGATGAAATTCAGTGCTGATAAATGCAAACTAATGCACATTGGAAAACATAATCCCAAGTAAAAAGAAAAGGAGGGCTTGTGGCGCCTCAGAGACTAACAAATTTATTTGAGCATAAGCTTTCGTCAGCTACAGCTCACTTCATGCATCCGATGAAGTGAGCTGTAGCTCACAAAAGCTTATGCTCAAATAAATTTGTTAGTCTCTAAGGTGCCACAAGTACTCCTTTTCTTTTTGCGGATACAGACTAACACAGCTGCTACTCTGAAATCTGTCATAATCCCAAGTATACATACAAAATGATGGGATCTAAATTAGCTGTTACCGCTCAAGAAAGAGCTCTTGGAATCATTGTGAATAGTTCTCTGAAAATGTTTGCTCAATGTGCAACAGCAGTCAAAAAAGCGAACAGAATATTAGGAACCATTAGGAAAGGGATAGAAAATAAGACAGAAAATATCATAATGCCACTATATAAATCAGGGGTGGGCAAACTTTTTGGACCGAGGGCCACATCGCGGTGTGAAATTGTATGGAAAGCCGGGTAGGGAAGGCTGTGCCTCCCCAAACAGCCTGGCCCTCACCCCCTATCTGCCCCCCTCCCACTTACTGCCCCCCTCAGAACCCCTGACCTATCCAACCCTCCCTGCTCCCTGTCCCCTGATTGCCCCCTGCCTCTTATCCAACCCCTCCACCCCCACCGCCCGCTTACCATGCTGCTCAGAGCAGCAGGAGCTCACTGCCTGGCTGCAGGGGAGGGGGGACAGCAGGGGAGAGGCCGGGGGCTAGCCTCCCTGGCCAGGAGCTCAAGGGCTGGATGTGGCCCACAGGCCGTAGTTTGCCCACCTCTGATATAAATCCATGGTACGCCCACACCTTGAATATTGTGTGCAGTTCTGGTCACCCCATCTCAAAAAAGATATTAGAATGGGAAAACAAAATGATTAGGGGTATGGAACAGTTTCCATAGGAGGAGAGGTTAAAAAGACTGGGACTGTTCAGCTTAGAAAAGAGATGACTAAGGGGGGATCAGATAAATGTCTAGAAAATCTTGACTGGTGTGGAGAAAGTGAATAAGGAAGTGTTATCTACCCCTTCACATAACGTAAGAACCAGGATCACCCAATGAAATTCATAGACAGTAGGCTTAAAACAATGATAAGGAAGTGTTACTTCACACAAGGCACTCAACCTGCAGAATTCATTGCAAGGGGATGTTGTGAATGCCAAAATTATAACTAGTTTCAAAAATGAATTTGATAAGTTCATGGAGGTTAGGTCCATCAATGACTATTAGCCAACATGGTCAGGGAATGTAACCCCATTCTATGGGTGTCCCTAACCCTCTGACTGCTAGAAGCTGGGACTGGACAACAGGAGATGGATCACTCAGTAAATTGTCCTGTTCTGTTCATTCCCTCTGAAGCGTCTGGTGCTGGCCACTGTCAGAAGACAGAACACTAGGCTAGAGGGACCATTAGTCTGACCCAGTACGGCCATTCTGATGTTCTTAAATGTCACTATCGTTTGCTCCATCTCAAAAGCTGTTCTGAAATTTCATGTGAAGACTGTGAAATAACTATCCCCAGAATAAGGCTATCAATGGGCTCTAGGCATACCAGAACTTGAGTGCCCCCATCACTACACTGCAGCCATGCACCCAAGCTGTGGCCCTGCCCTTACTTTGGCAGTGGATGCTAGGGTAGGAGCAGAGGCAGTAGCAGCAGGTTCCACCCCCCCAACCACCCGTGAGAGAGGCAGGGACTCCTTTAGTACTTGCACCTTGGCTTCTGGGGTATCTACTTGGAAGGGTGCATTGGGTCCACCCACTCTCTCCTGCTACACACATAGTCCTCTGTGGGGGTGGTGTTGGCAGGGCCCTCCATGACAATGAGTCTTAGTTTTATTACCCGATAGAGATGAATGGGGCAGTTCACCCCTCTGCAAGTTATTGTTTAAGGCTCTCTATACAGTCAGGTGAATTTAATTTCAGCATTATTGAAATTAATAATCTATTAAAATTAACAACATAACTCTCTGCCATCTCTAAGCACTCTTCCTTCGTAAATGCCCGAGGGCTGATATGAGACTTGCGAGGTGTCCACGTTCTGGAGGACCAAAGTAGGAAGTGAATAGAGTAGAGGGCCATCACCAAGATCATTTAACTTTTGTCACTTGCAAAGAGAGAGCTCCCTGTTTGAATGTCTCTGATTGTGACTATGTCAGTATGGCAGGGGAGAGAACTGATCTCTGGTGACTCAGAGCTTCGACAAGCAACTTAGAGCTTTGTTAAAACCTTTGTCTTCTTTTGCTAGCAAAAATCCCTCTTTTCTGGTAAGAACCACAACTCTTCCTCTCATCCTAGGCAGTCTATTGCAGTGCTCAACAACACATACTCTAAAGCTAGTAGCTACTGCATATACACAACTACAGAATGCTGGGGTTAACACGATTCACCACTGGCATGGCAACTAACATTCTGAACAGATTAAAGGGGAAAACTGAAGTGCCGTAGTGACTCAGGTCACTTTCGAAAATGGGATTTAGGCTTCTGTGTCACTCAGATGCTTTTGAAAACTTTATGTAAGGGCTCATGTGAACCTGTAGGGAATAGATAATGGGAGCAGGGGAGTGAGGACCACACTTTCCTAGCATGAGATCCTGGATATGAGTCTCCAGGTGCAGACCCATAGTGTATATTTTGGAAGAGTTCTCTGTGGCCTCTTTTGCTGACCTGTGCAGAGGTGGGATGGATCCACAGATTTTTCTCTCCCAACTCCTCTACTAATTCTGGCTGGGCCAAATAGCACCATCTTGTGGTATTAGTGTGGAGACCTCGTGTAAAACCCCTGCTGAAACCAGCTCACAACACTCGGGTTCATTTCAACAGACTTGAACACAACTGGAATGGGATTGTTGTTCAAGTTTTTACTCCCTGCCCATTGACAGTGTGCCTAGCACTAACAAAGCATTACACCTGCCCCGGGGATGTTACAGTCTAATCACAGCATAAGTACAGATCGCAACAGGGCTCACCTACACAAAGTGAGTGCTTTGCAGGGTCAGAGAGATCAAAAAGTCAATGGGAGTTCATAGCATCAAAGATCATAGGGCTAGAAGGGGTCGTTTTACCTGACCTCCTGCATAACACAGGCCACAGGACTTCCCTGTTTGGAACAGAGTATATCTTTTAGAAAGACATCCAATCTTGATTTTAAAAATTTCCTGGTTGCCATTTGTGCCTTTAAAAATTACTCCATCTAGTTGTACCCCATTCTCCTAGTACTCTGGACAGTGTGAATAAGTTTGCACAGCTGTTGATAGGCATCACATCTTAAAGAAAAGAAACCATCACACCTTCTAGTACAATTTGGAATCTTTGCCCTGGAGCATCTGTGTTGCACATCAGGATGTGGTAAGAGTTCTGTGAGATTCTGCCCTGGGCCTGTTCACAGTGTATTGCTTCACTGAGTTATTTTAGCCATCTCTCTTCCATGGGTAAAAAATTCACATGAATGAGCAAAAGCCTTCTGCATCCAAATGTCATATATATTTATTGCACAACATAGGTTGCAGTTATTCTGTCTAGTTTTGCCAGTGGAGGTCACTCTCTTGGAGCAAAGTGTTCATAATTTCCTGTGCCTATTTGGTAATGCTTTGTCATTACAGTAAAAAATGAGAAGCACACTACTCAGACCACTTCTCTGCATCAATGTTGTGATTATGTGTTAACTTGGCTTGACGTTAACAGGAAATATATTCTGTAACAAATCAAAGGTTATATTTTGTAATAGTGTCAGAACATCTGCGGGAACATGGTCATTACTAATTGATTATGCAATATAGTTACATGATGTGTAGTGCAATACTTTGTCACCAATAAAGTACAGCAATGCAAGACATTGCAGCACCCAGGCAAAATGTTGCCAAACCAACAGGTATTGCTTCTCTTCAGCCTAAGAATGCATACAACCAAAACTACAGACTCTTACTAACTTACAGCATCATCCACTGATTGAGACATGGACCCAAATACTGCTCTAATCTATACCACTGCAAATCTGGAGTAGTCCAATCAACTGAATGGCGTAACTCCTGATTTAGAGTGGCGTAAACCAGAACAGAGTTTGGCTGATCTTCTGCATTTATCATTAAAATTAATTTTCTGTTAGCTGCAGAGAGAGTAGTGTTATTAAGAAATGGTCAATCTGATTATGATTTTAATTCTACTTGGAGCAATAGGTAAACTAACCTACATTTATATAGTTCTAAATCCCATCTTCAGAACGTATCACTTTTTGTGAAAAATGTCCAAGTTGTTTCTGTTTCACAGGATTTGAAATGGACCCTTTTTCGTGACCTTCTTATTTGCCAAATTTTCCAAAATGTAGCAACATTTTATTTTGTTTACTAAACTTTGTTTTTGTAAATGAAAAATTTGGATATGTTTGATTAATATTTTGTGAATTTTTTAAAAAAGCCTTGTGAAAGTCAGTAGGTTGGTTTTTGGGTTTTTTTTTTTTTTTTTAGGAAAAAAATTTTCATTGAAATTTTTTTTTTCTTTGGAAACTTTGCCTAGATCTACCCTGTGGGGAATATGAAGGGGTTTAGGAATGATTCTGGCAAAGTGAGAGCTTACAATGTGAGAGACTAACCATTTTTGACAAAGAAAGAACAAACTTAACACTTATTCATCCCCCAAACCAAACTCAAAGTTTTAAGGACCAAGAAGGGTTAACTACATCAATCTCACCATTATTAGACATATTTGGGGACTTCCTTCACCCTGTGACCCTGTAGTACCAAGTCTTATTGAGGGGGAATGGGAGGTAATTGACCTGTGAGCCACTCAAGAGGTAGCAACTGCGTAATAGGTAGATGAGCACTGCTCACTTTCAAACATTCTGCTCCACATAAACATCAAACATTTAACTAATGAATCCTCACAGCACCCAACCAAGGTGGATTACTAAATCTTACGGCAATTTTACAGATGGAGAGATTGAGGTAACATGACTTGCTCAAGGCCACACAGCAAATCAGAGTCAAAGCCTGGATTAGACTCCAGGAAATCTTAACTCCAAGTGCTGAGATCATGCCACTGAACTATATTGCAGCTGTTAAGAGTAGATAGTGGGACACTTGTAGCCAATCTATTGGACCCTGGTGAAGGGTTTCTTATTTATCTGAAGAGTATGCTAGGGCTTTCTTGGTGCTTGATGTTAGACGGTATTGCAGATTTCAGAATTGTAGAGTGTACTCTAGAGAGAGTTGCAGGGGTGATACAGAATAATGCGAAGACTGGTGAACTGCAGCAGGAAGATTAGTGGAGGTGTTAGTGGATTCTTCTAAAGGGATGTAGCCATTGATGGATGGAAATAAGAAAGATCTTGAATCATCCATCCAAATTAGTCACAGTAGAGCACTGCTTTCTATGGTATATGCACCATCTGGACGCTCAATGACTATCTTCCACAAGATGTGGGTGGATGATATGTATCCCAAGAAGGGTACGGTGAATCAGAATACAGAATATCTGAACTAGACTTGCCTGCACATGGGATAGATGATTAAAGGTATGAGGAGCTCTCTCAATCAAGCTGGAATGCATAGAGACTCAAAATGATCCAAAGTTTTGACTAAATTTCAGATAAACATGCACAATTTGGGGAGCTTATTTGAATAAACTTGTCTGCTAGTCCATATGAGATTCACCCATTGCTAGTTTCAATATGGGTGGAATTCAGCAGAGCATACAGACTCTACTAGGTCATATGATATAGGATCTTTGAAGTCTCTTGCCATTAGAAAAGGAGGCTCCTAAGATTAAAACATGCATGGAAGTTCTGCGAGCAGGTAAAAACTCATTCATTTCAGAAAAAGGCAACAATGGTCAATATTAGACTGTTTTCTACGGTCCATTTATGTGTACTATGCTATGCAAAGCTTACATTTTTATTAAACAAAGAACCTTGGTTATTGCAGGAAATGTCCAGTGCCTAGCTGTGCTCAGACTAAGTGCCAGATTTATTTACACGTCAGCTGAAATTTTTATTGACGCGTTAATCACTTCCCCTCTTGATTGTTACAATTCCTTTTTTTCCATTTCAGTGCCTACTCTTAAGACAACATGGGTCCAGAGTGCTGTGGTCAGACTTTCATTCAAGAATTTTATCTCCCCCATCTTCTGTCACCTTCATTAGCATCACTAATTCAAGTTCCACACTGTACTCCAATTGTACTTTGCTTTGTTCATGCCAAGTCTAAACCAATGTAGCTCATTGGCTTCACTGGCATTACCCACAATTTACAAGAGGACAGTCAGGTCCCTAGCTTTTAGAGCTCTCTCCAGCGACTTGGTCCACCCAACCTCTAACTTCATATCCATCTAATGCAACACTACACCTTGCCTATGCTAACTCTTCTCCTACACTTTTGTTCTCTTCTCTGTCTACTTTCTACAGCTGGGAGTTTTTTTTCCAGTTGTGCTGTCCCATCACCCTGGAAAACTCCCTTCCTCCATCTGAGACACCCCTATAAATCTCAGCGTTTTAAAAACACCCTTTCCTTTTTAGCGACTGATTGAGTCTGCACAATCTTTGAACTCCCTCTACATGAATTACAAAACAATGAGAATCACCTAAGATGTGTTGTGTGACTTCATCTCACACTTACGTTAATGGGCATTAAGGGCACACAGCAACTTGCAGGACAGAATCCTTTCTGATGATCTGTAAGAAGACTGTTATACGTAAAGAAATTGTATTATGTCAAGCCACCCATTTGACTCATTATCCAGATTAAATAGGTTTAGATGTGGGCACTATCTAGTCAAATCAATTGAATGAAATGAGCCAGCAAACAAAGGTATATCCTCTCCTCCAAGAATCCATGCATGGAAAGGTTATCATCGGGTGGAAGTCTGCATACAATAGCTGGGGCAGAATTTGTAAATCATATTTGCTTGTTCCATACACAGCTTCTGCCAGGGTGTAATTGCCAAAAAACCCAGAAGCTATGTATGGAAACTGACAGCAGCCCTTCCACCTGTAGGTATGTCAGTACACTTACCTGCATGTGTTAGGGGAAAGACAGTGGAGGATACAGAAGCTAGAAGGAGTTGCAGAGAGATGGGACACTCTTGATGATAGGGGAGGGGAAGGGAGTAGAGTTGGAATTTAGAACAGTGGTGGCCAACCTTATTACACAGGAGGACCACATAAACCTAAGCACAACCTTGTGTGGGCCAAACAGATGCTACATATTTTAATAAGATTTAAAATCACCTGTATTGATTTATATTTTAAGTTCAGCTTCTTTTGTATGTATTTAGATAGGTTGTTTCTATGTACAGCCCTGTCTATTTACACACTTGTGTAAACTAAAATGATGGAAACATGAGGACAAAACACTAATGAATCAGCCATTAGTATATTATGTTGAACCAGGCTGTGGGCCTTATTAAATGATCTAGTGGACAGTGTACAGCCCATGGGTGTAGGTTGAGTGCCCTGATTTAGAAGATCTCATTGATTGACCTTGGACAAGTAACTTAGTCTCTGTGTGCCTTAGTCCCCTATCTGTAAAGCAGATATAATACTGAACTCACAGGGGATTTGTGAGGGCTATCCTAAACAGTTTGGGATAAAAGATGCTATTTACATGGAATTGTGGTGACTAAAATTCACTTATTTATTAATTTTAAAACATTTTGGTCACAAACAGTCAAAGTCAAAAGGAATTGTTAGGATAGGTGGAGGTGGAGAAGTTCAGATAAGATGACCATTCTGAGATAACTTAAACCACACCTTTTTAAAAGTATTTTCATTGTTTGTTTTGTTTGTTTTCCCATTCATGTACCTCTTTAGTCCCTTATTTCACTTGGGACTAGGAAACAAAGTACTATAATACCACAAGGAAGACTGACTGGATGAGATTCTCAGCCTGCTATCTAGTTCCAAACTCAACTGAGCTGGCTAAACTCACCCCTGTTGTAACAATAAGAGTGACACCTGGGATGAATTTGGCCCTCCCTTCCTAATCTTTATATGCCATCACTAGCAGTGAGAATGTAGGATATCAGAAAGGAGAGTATGTGTTCTCTCACTTGCTCTCAGCGTTGCTGTCAAGCCTCCAGTGTGAAATGAGTGTTCCGCTATTAAAGGGACCTTTCTCTCGTGTGGTTCATCTAATGCTCAGCACTAATGCAGAGTATCTCCTTTGCTTCTCCCCCTGTCACTTGCCTGTGCTGATGGTCAGAGTGACTGAGGGGGAGGAGCAGAGTTGTTGGGTGGATCATTCCCACATCACTGGCAGGATGGAGAAAAGTGGTGGCTGCTGTCTCTTTTCTGAAAAAAGAAAAGGACTACTTGTGGCACCTTAGAGACTACCCAATTTATTTGAGCATAAGCTTTCGTGAGCTACAGCTCACTTCATCGGCTGCATACTGTCGAAAATACAGAAGATGGTTTTTATACACACAAATCATGAAAAAATGGGTGTTTATCACTACAAAAGGTTTTCTCTCCCCCCACTCCACTCTCCTGCTGGTAATAGCTTATCTAAAGTGATCACTCTCCTTACAAGAGTGATCACTTTACATAAGTTATTACCAGCAGGAGAGTGGGGTGGGGGGAGAGAAAACCTTTTGTAGTGATAAACACCCATTTTTTCATGATTTGTGTGTATAAAAACCATCTTCTGTATTCTCCACAGTATGCAGCCGATGAAGTGAGCTGTAGCTCACGAAAGCTTATGCTCAAATAAATTGGGTAGTCTCTAAGGTGCCACAATTACTCCTTTTCTTTTTGAGAATACAGACTAACAAGGCTGTTACTCTGAAACCTGTCTCTTTTCTGCCCTCTTCTCCCTTTTGTTAGCTGGTCTCACCTCCCCATGTATGTATTTTATCTCCTCCTTAAGATGCCTCTTCTTCACTCTTTTCTTTTTGTTGCCTCTCATCCTCTGGCTGCTGGACTTTACAGCAAATTGGAATAAAGGCCAAATCCTCGTGGCTTAACTCACACAAGGATTCCCACTGACAAGTGGTCATTTGCCTCTGAATCAGAGGAAGAGAAAGAGGGACTATCAGCAAGTTATCTTAAGTGCCTATACACAAATGCAAGAAGCCTGGGAAACAAGTAGGGAGAACTGGAAGTCCTGGCACAGTCAAGGAATTATGATGTGATTGGAATAACAGAGACTTGGTGGGATAACTCACATGACTGGAGTACAGTCATGGATGGATATAAACTGTTCAGGAAGGACAGGCAGGGCAGAAAAGGTGGCGGAGTTGCATTGTATGTAAGAGAGCATTATGACTGCTCAGAGCCCCGGTATGAAACTGCAGAAAAACCTGAGTGTCTCTGGATTAAGTTTAGAAGTGTGAGCAACAAGGTGATGTCATGGTGGGAGTCTGCTATAGACCACCAGACCAAGGGGTTGAGGCTTTCTTCCGGCAACTCATGGAAGTTACTAGATCGCAGGCCCTGGTTCTCATGGGAGACTTCAATCACCCTGATATCTGCTGGGAGAGCAATACAGCAGTGCACAGACAATCCAGGAAGTTTTTGGAAAGTGTAGGGGACAATTTCCTGGTGCAAGTGCTGGAGGAACCAACTAGGGGCAGAGCTCTTCTTGACCTGCTGCTCACAAACCGGGAAGAATTAGTAGGTGAAGCAAAAGTAGATGGGAACCTGGGAGGCAGTGACCATGAGATGGTCAAGTTCAGGATCCTGACACAAGAAAGAAAGGAGAGCAGCAGAATACGGACCCTGGACTTCAGAAAAGCAGACTTTGACTCCCTCAGGGAACTGATGGGCAGGATCCCCTGGGAGAATAAGATGAGGGGGAAAGGAGTCCAGGAGAGCTGGCTGTATTTTAAAGAATCTTTATTGAGGTTACAGGAACAAACCATCCCACTGTGTAGAAATAATAGTAAATATGGCAGGCAACCAGCTTGGCTTAACAATGAAATCCTTGCTGATCTTAAACACAAAAAAGAAGCTTACAAGAAGATTGGACAAATGACCAGGGAGAAGTATAAAAATATTGCTCAGGCATGCAGGAGTGAAAACAGGAAGGCCAAATCACACCTGTAGTTGCAGCTAGCAAGAGATGTTAAGAGTAACAAGAAGGGTTTCTTCAGGTATGTTAGCTACAAGAAGACAGACAAGGAAATGAGGAGGCAAACTAGTGACACAGGATGTGGAAAAAGCTAACGTACTCAAAGCTTTTTTTTGCCTCTGTCTTCACAAACAAGCTCAGATCCCAGACAACTGCACTGGGCAACACAGCATGGGGAGGAGGTGACCAGCCGTCTGTGGAGAAAGAAGTGGTTCGGGACTATTTAGAAAAGCTGAATGAGCACAAGTCCATGGGGCCAGATGCGCTGCATCCGAGAGTGCTAAAGGAGTTGGTGGATGTGATTGCAGAGCCATTGGCCATTATCTTTGAAAACTCATGGCAATTGAGGGAGGTCCCAGACGACTGGAAAAAGGCTAATGTAGTGCCCATCTTTAAAAAACGGAAGAAGGAGGATCTGGGGAACTACAGGCCAGTCAGCGTCATCTCAGTCCCTGGAAAAATCATGGAGCAGGTCCTCAAGGAATCAATTCTAAGCACTTAGAGGAAAGGATGGATTCACCAAGGGCAAGTCATGCCTGACTAATCCAATTGCTTTCTATGACGAGATAACTGGCTCCGTTAGAGGGGAAAGCAGTGGACGTGTTATTCCTTGACTTTAGCAAAGCTTTTGACACGGTCTCCCACAGTATTCTTGCCAGCAAGTTAAAGAAATATGGGCTGGATGAATGGACTAGAGGTGGATAGAAAGCTGGCTAAATGGTCGAGCTCCGCGGGTATTGATCAATGGCTCCGGGTGTAGTCGGCAGCCGGTATCAAGCGGAGTGCCCCAAGGGTCGGTCCTGGGGCCGGTTTTGTTCAATATCTTCATAAATGATCTGGAGGATGGGGTGGATTGCACCCTCAGCAAGTTTACAGATGACACTGAACTGGGAGGAGAAGTAGATACGCTGGAGGGTAGGGATAGAATACAGAGGGACCTAGGCAAATTAGAGCATTGGGGCAAAAGAAATCTGATGAGGTTCAACAAGGACAAATGCAGAGTCCTGCACTTAGGACAGAAGAATCACATGCACCGCTACAGACTGGGGACCGAATGGCTCGGCAGCAGTTCTGCAGAAAAGGACCTAGGGGTTACAGTGGACGAGAAGCTGGATATGAGTCAACAGTGTGCCCTTGTTGCCAAGAAGGCCAATGGCATTTTGGGATGTATAAGTAGGGGCATTGCCAGCAGATTGAGGGACGTGATCGTTCCCCTCTATTCGATATTGGTGAGGCCCCATCTGGAGTACTGTGTCCAGTTTTGGACACTACAAGAAGAATGTGAAAAAATTGGAAAGCGTCCAGCAGAGGGCAACAAAAATGATTAGGGGATTGGAACATATGACTTATGAGGGGAGGCTTAGGGAATTGGGATTGTTTAGTCTGCAGAAGAGAAGAATGAGGGTGGATTTGATAGCTGCTTTCAACTACCTGAAAGGGGGTTCCAAAGTGGATGGATCTAGACTATTCTCAGTGGTACCAGATGACTGGAATGCGTTACCTAGAGAGGTGGTGAAATCTCCTTCCTTTTTGAGGTTTTTAAGGTCAGGCTTGACAAATCCCTGGCTGGGATGATTTAGTTGGGGATTGGTCCTGCTTTGAGCAGGGGGTTGGACTAGATTACCTCCTGAGGCCCCTTCCAATCCTGATATTCTATGATTCTGAGAGGAGAGAAGCAGAGCCCAGTTGTGCTGCAAGCACTGCTGAGGAAAAGGAAATTTACACTTGGTACATTTCACTTGTAAGTCTTGCAGTGAAACAACACAGTGAGCTGTGAGAGCAGCAGGCATGGGGAGCATGGAGTAGAGGCAACAGAAGGGAGAAAAGTGTAAGGGTAATAAGG
This sequence comes from Chelonia mydas, assembly GCF_015237465.2. Taxonomy (NCBI): domain Eukaryota; kingdom Metazoa; phylum Chordata; order Testudines; family Cheloniidae; genus Chelonia; species Chelonia mydas. The sequence continues at coordinate 55,022,885 of NC_057850.1, read as the reverse complement.
CAATTAAGGAGGCAAGCAGGGACAAGAGACAACGGGGTGTAGAGGGGGAAAAAGCAACAGAGTGGGCCAGTCCCTCGCCAGCACCCACAATCCTTCCAGTGATATGGGAATTCTTCCACCCTCCATTCTGCTCCACTCCTTCAGTCCCTCTGGTCATCAACACTCTGTGAAATGCCTGACCAGAACAGGAACAGAAGTGCTGATCAAAGGAGTGCCCTTTGTAACAGGGGCCCTCTGCTTGGCTTCCCATTCCGGCCACGGATATCAGGCAGCAGGGAGCACTGAGGGAAAAGAATGTATTGATAGTTAGATGCTGTCTTAATGTGTAAGCAAGGATGGCAATTGAGGAAGGGGAGAGATGGGCAGGGCTAGATGGAGGAAGCTAATCCCATACTCAATCATGTCCTATACAATCTCTTTGCAGTAATGACTATATCTCCTTCAAACCTGTGGCTGGAATTTGGCCGCTCTGAATCAAGCTCCTGAAAAAGAAATTGAATAGTTTTACCATCTGTGATACACACTTGTCCTTTCTTTTTCCTTGCATATATGCTCATTATATTGCTAGCTGAATATGGCAACATAGAAATCTATGCAACCAGCGCTATTGTTAATTATTAATGATTTACATTTGTGCAACACCTTTCAGCCCAAAGTGCTTTAAAGTTGTGCTGTGTTGACATCTTTTCACTCTACTGGAATGGAGCCCACTCTGCGGAGCAAGTTCTGCAACAGCTGCTTCACCCAATATAGGTTTAAAGGAAGGGAAATAAAGAATAACAGATCCAGCTGAAATGACAGTAGAATTTTATGTAGGCAGAAAGGGATTGCCACGACTTGGTTTGGAATTTGGCCAGTGCACCAGAAATCAAGGCCCTAATCCAGCAAAGCAATTAATCAAACCCTTAATTTTAAGAATGGGAGTTGTCCCCTCATTTTCGGTATGACTGCTTGTGCTGAAAATTAAGCCAGTGATTAAGTGCTTTGTTGGATTGGGGCCTTATATCCTTACTCTGCAAAAAGTACAGTTAGAACCTTGATAACTAAACATGACCAGGATTTTCATTTTGCAACCGATTCCCAAAAATATGAAACATCCAGTAGTGCAATGCCCTCTAACACCATGCTGGTGTATTGGTTCAGTATAAACTGTTGCACCGTTTGATTTGCCCTACCTATTCTTGTTGCAGTCTACATTTTCCTTGAGAGTTTCCCATCAAAGTACCAAGCAATCCCCTTTACTCTACACAGTGCTAGCTTTGCATAGCTCTAGAAGGCTATATCTGCTTTCAGACAGATGTAAAACGAAAGCAAAGTTCACCTCTGTGCAGATAGCTTGCATAGGTGGGACTTCAGTGGCATACAGGGTCAGCATTGGCTGTCCATCATGGGGTGAATTTCACCCGGAGGGAGCACAACAATACCAAGTTGCACATACTGAAGTGACAAAGTTTGAGAAAATTGGTTTCATTATAATCTGCACATTTGGGGCCAGATCCTCATCAGGTATAAATTAGCATAGCTCATTACATTTAACAGAACTGTGCTGAGTAACAGCAACTGAGGATCTGATTCTTGAGGTTTTAGAATTTTAACAAAACTGATCCACTCAAATTATCAGTAGCGATGAAAGCTACGGAGGCTGGAGGCTGTATTTCAGTAACTAGAAGTAGGAAAGGGAGGGCTGGGGGACACTTTTTTAATATGGAATGTAGCAAACTTATGGAATTAATAACCAAAATATGACACAGTCGAAAACTGTAACGAGTTGGTTTGTAAGCACTCCTGAATTTAGGTTTGGCATATGCACGGTTCACTTCCGAAAGGCTGGTGTTTTGATTAGTCATTATTAATGAACCATTTGCTCAGCCTTTTTTGCCAGATAAATGTATATCTTCAAAAAAATTATTAGAAGTCCAGATGTCTAGTAATAAACTATGTTAAAAAAAAACAACAAACGGGCTTGGCAAGGCAAAGCCACCTTAAGCACCTTTTCATGAGACCATTTCAAGTAACTGTAATAAAATGCACCCGGACAACCCCACTACCGGTTTTAAACTCCTCGCCTGTTAAAATATAAGCGTTCGGTTTACTTGTCAGAATCTTGAGGCCCAACAGACCTAACAGGGAGAGGAAGGGTTTTCCAGAGCTGGAGCATTAAGCATAATTTTCATTATTTGGAAAGGAAGGGGGGCCCGATTCTGAGCTCCATATTGAATGTTCACTCAGTCTACACGCAGACAAACCTGCCACTGAAATTACTTGGGTTTGGCCTGAATAAAAATGTTAAGGATGTTGAGGTTTACCTCCATTGTGTATTTGCCTATACATTGTTGAGAGGCATTTTTGATGCAAAAAAACACAATTTTTGCCAATGACAGGTGCTTTCTTCTTAGCACATGCCCAGTTTCCACGTTCACCTGTTTCTGCCAGAAGAAATTGCTCCGCAAAAACTGGAATAAAGGCAACATTTACTAATTGTAGCATATGATAGCAAACTTAATTCCTGTGAATTTCACAAAATGTTTCTAAGTGGCTGTTCTTGCTCTCATTGATTTTAATGGGAAAAGAGGGAAGGTCCTTTCATGGATCAGTAATTGGTTAAAAGATAGGAAACAAAGGGTAGGAATAAATGGTCATTTTTCAGAATGGAGAGAGGTAGTGTCCCCCAGGGGTCTGTACTGGGCTCACTCCTTTTTAACATATTCATAAATGATCTGGAAAAAGGGGTAAACAGTGAGCTGCCAAAATTTGCAGATGATACAAAACTACTCAAGATAGTTAAGTTCCAGGCAGACTGCAAAGAGCTACAAAAAGATCTCACAAAACTGGGTGACTGGGCAATAAAATGGTAGATGACATTCAATGTTGTCAAATGCAAAGTAATGCACGTTGGAAAATATAATCCCAACTATACATATAAAAGGATGGGGTCTAAATTAGCTGAAGAAAGAGCTCTTGGAGTCATGGATAGTTCTCTGAAAACATCCACTCAATGTGCAGTGGCAGTCAAAAAAGCGAACAGAATGTTGGTAATCATTAAGAAAGGGCTAGATAATAGGATAGAAAATAGCATATTGCCTCGATATAAATCCATGGTACACCCACATCTTGAAAACTATGTGCAGATGTGGTAACCGCATCTCAAAATAGATATATTGGAATTGGAAAAGGTACAGAAAAGGGTGACAAAAATGATTAGAGGTATGGAATGGCTTCCATATGAGGAGAGATTAATAAGACTGGGACTTTTCAGCTTGGAAAAGAGATGACTAAAGGGGGATATGATAAAGGTCTATAAAATCATGACTTGTATGGAGAAAGTAAATAAGGAAGTGTTATTTACTCCTTCTTATAACACAAGAACTAGAGGCCACCAAATGAAATGAATTGGCAGATGGTTGAAAACAAAAGAATTTTTTTCCCACACAATGCACAGTCAACCTGTGGAACTTCTTGCCAGAGGATGTTGTGCAGACCAAGACCATAACAGGGTTCAAAGAAGTACTAGATAAGTTCATGGAGGATAGGTCCATCAATGGCTATTAGCCAAGATGGGCAGGGATGGTGTCCCTAGCCTCTGTTTGCCAGAGGCTGGGAATGGGTGACCGGATGGATCACTTGACGATTACCTGTTCTGTTCATTCCCTCTGGGGCACCTGGCATTGGCTCCAGCCAAAAGACAGGATACTGGGCTAAATGGACCTTTGATCTGACCCAGTATGGCCATTCTTATGTTCAGGTGGAGCAAGAACAAGGCCTAAATTTATTAAAGCTACTTTTAAACTTCATAACTGTACTGTCACATAATCTGCAGGATGAATTTGCCTGAGTACAAGTTCTACACACCACATAGAAGTAAGTCCCATATAAGTCCTCAAAATAGTACTTAATGTGGGTCTTAAATTGGTATTTAAGTCAGTTTCTCACTTCTCTGCTTTCTAAATCCACCTGTGTGCTTCCCTTTTAGAATCTATAAGGTTCCGTGAGATTCCTGAGAGTTGAATAATGACATTGCATAATTTTACAGGAAGGCTGTCCAATGTCATTTGTAAAACTGCACTCCAATGTATGCAGAGCACAAGTATGTGGATATGGTCATAATGCACTATACTGATAGTGTTCAGTAATGCTGCTTGGACCAATTTTTCCTTCATGTGCCAAAAGTGCAAGTAGTTATACCACCTGTAGTGTAAAAACATGAATGATCAAGCCTGGATGTATTTCTATAGTTCCTGGTTTTTATGTTTGTCGTGCTTAATATTATGCTATTTAGAAGTTCAAAAAATTACTACATTTAACAACTGTGTTATTTAAAATAGAATACTTTGCCTCTCCTTTCTAGCCAAGATAATTGACTTCAGCTGTTTGAGGGTGACAGCTGTGCCACTTTCGAGTCAAGGTATGGCTGGTCATGTCACTAACCTACTCCTTTTCTGCAAAGGCATACTCTTGCTGGCCTGAGGAATAGAGACTTGACCACGTGTAAAACATAGCTTGCAACTGTCAGTAGGCTAGAGTAGACTTGAGACTAAAAGTGTCAAAAATGACAAGAAGCATATTTCTGTGGAAGAATCAAAACTTAGGCAACATCTATAAAATATGTTAACATCTGTATATGATTGCTGTTTATGCTGTAGGAATTCCTAAAGGCCCCAATCCGGATCAGGGCCCCAATGTGTGCTTTACAAATAAATGTTCTGGTCCAATCAAAGATTTTCCATTATGTCCATGGTTAACAAATCAGTGTGGAAGAAACATGTTCTGAAAGACTCAACAGAGCAGGAAGGTGGCTGGAGAAAGGCTCTCTCCCTGAAATAAAGTTTTATTGCAGTTGCTCTTTTGTGAGGGCTTAAGAAGAGGAAGAACAGTGGATATTGGAGGAATGCAAGGTTAAGATATGCCATCCACACTAATAAAGTGAGGCTCTGTCTCCCACTAATGGCTAGAAAAATCTATAAAGGTTTAGGAGTCTGTTGTTATCTCTAAATTAACAGAGCTGGTCCATTAGCTCAGGTAGTCAGGGCTCAGGCTTGTGATCTAGAGGTCTTGGCTTCGATCACTCCAGTCAAACACTGTTACAGATGAATAAAAGAGGTGAGCATCAAAGCACTTTGGGAGAATAAGGGCAGTGAAAGGAGTGGGGGGGAACTAATTCCATATAGGAACACAAGGCTGTGCCCTGAAGCAGAATACAGGGGGTTACAAAGCAATGCAATAAAGTCATTGTGAGCCCTGCAAAAAGATGACATTTTTAAATTTCTCCTTCATTCCCTTTAAATATATTGTGGGGAATAATTCTGAATTGGCAGGGGGAAGACAAAATGACTGGGTAGTCAATAGGCCTTTACAATGTTCAGTTTCTATGATTCTATTACTCTTATTCATCTTTATGTCCTTGAGAGTAAAATATCCTTATTTCCGCATATATTTTTCAGTTTATTCCTTGTTTCAGTGAAGTTAAAAAGAGTGTTGCTATTAAAAAGGTGCCAGTAAAATTCATGTGAGACCCTGTTAACTTTGAGTACTGGGGATAACCCGGAGACACAGGTGGAGCCTTTGGATCAGCTGGAGAGCCAAACGAAAGACTTAGAGACTGGGCAGATTGCTGGAAAAGCTTGTTAGTGCAGCTGTGAGAAGTCAGAACTTGTAAAAGACAAACAGCTGTTGCGGTTGGACAGGAAGGCCTCTGAAAAAGGGTGAGGGAGGAGGAAAAGAAGTTTGATCATGGCTGGGTACGAGGCCAAAGATTCTAATCTTCTGATTTAATACTAAGTGTAGCATTACATTTCTCTGTAAGAGTAGAAAAGGAAAAGTTACAGGCAATGTGTTATGAAGACTGCACCTTTCTCACCTACCTTAACACCTAGATGACCCTTTTCCTCCCCTCCAAAAAAGCAGTTTTCCATCATAATCTGAATACAGTCCGTGCATAATCCAACAACTGGTGTTACCCCAAAAAATGGATTTTGGGATGCTGCTCTAATAACCCGCCTATTGCTACCTTAGTCTGTTCTTCCTGAGGTAAAATTTTCCAGGGTTGTTAAGGAAAGGACAGTGATATAATCTTCTGATAAAGTAATTGACTCAGGCAGTATTCTTTCCAAAACAAAGTATCTTATTGATTCTAAATTAAGTGATTTGTTACAAGTGGCCAGTTGGTAACAAATCACTGACAGCAGTTCTAAAGTAAAAAGACATACACACACACACTTCAAGCATACACATATTAAATACTATGCTAAACTACCCTACACTAAAATTAAAAATTGGCAAGCTTACTTTATAAAGCCGTTGGTATCCCTTTAAAATCGCTGCTGCTGCTTTATAAGTTCTTTGGTATTTTTCTTTAATTGCTGTTGCTGCTCGGCTCCTGGTCAGTCAGTTTTGTTCTGCTCTGGTTTTCTTCCTCTCTCTCTCTCTTTGCAGCAGCTTTTCTGACTTCTTTCCAGTAGCTTTTCTTTGGCTCTCCTTGCTGGCTTTCGTCTTCTCCCGATCGTCTCTCTCTCTCTCTTTCTTTCACTGCCTCAGACTAAAAAACAGGCAGCTGGCCTTTTATATTGTCCTATTGGAACTTCCTTATATACCTTAAGCAATTACCCCATTCACACATGCTCAGTACCAACCATTACCCCAGCATTATGATTGCCAGCTCTGACCTTCAAAACAAGTTGTGATCACTATGTTGCCTGCACCCAGTGCTAGAGGCAAACAACAGCAAGGTTTGCTGCCCGGTGTGCGTCATCCAATAATCACAACGGGGTGGAGAAGCAGAAAAGTTTATTTGCAGCTGCAAACAAGGTACAGGGAGAATAGAATCTCAAATCCTGCACACAGAGCAGGAAGTTACACAGGCTTTTATACATCCTTTCTTCAGCATACTTATCCAATAGCAAGCTGCCCTAAGTATCCATATAGCCAGCCAATCCTGTTACCAGCTAGTTCCCTTGTTCTCTGTACCATCTGTTAAACCATACATAAAGCTGCTTTGTTCAGCATTGTTCTTCCATATCTGCCCTGTTTGGCCTTGTTTAGTTTCAGGCAGTCTAACTTTGAAACATATTGTTGCAAATCCTCAGCATAACTGCTGCGAGTGCCTCCAGGTGGGGGGGCCAAGAACACTTGGGCCTAGTGCACATAACTGCTGCGAGTGCCTCCAGGCGGGGGAGAGGGGGGGCCAAGGACACTTGGGCCTAGTGCGAGGGGGCTTCATCGACACTCGTGGTCTTCCGTCCCCTCGAGTTACCTAGTGGCCATGCCCAGTGTTCCCAACAACTATGGGTGGGCTATGAGCAGCTAGCTGTTCAGCTAACTGACCTCTCTGTAATCCTTCACTGCATGTGCTTAATAGCCACCAATTTTGCACATGCTCACTATTGTCATTTACCTCAGAGCTGTGATTTTGCCGATACACACACAGTTACACACACACACACACGGCTCATTGCCAGGGTACCATTTTAGAAATTCTGGGCTTTCAACTGAGTATTCTCAGGGTCTGCAGCTTTCATCTCAGGTTGGAGTGACTTTTGCTTATTCAGAATAAAGATCGGGCAGACAAAGTGGGAACTGGAGAATTCTTCTAGTAACACTGGAGGAGACCAAGAACCACCTCACTAACCAGTTTCACTTAACTGCCAGGGCCATGTGTTCCAGGTGTGAACAGCTTTAAGGGTATTGAAAAGCTGTTTTGCCTCCAATGGAGTGAGCCATTCATGAAAAGCAGAGGGAATCCTCTACAGATCTTGGATAATACCTCTGAAGCCAGGTTGGCTCAACTTATTTCTTTGACATTAAGGGTTTGCCCTGGAGAAGTACATGGGCTTCCATGTTAGCTGCATAGTCTGGTTTAATTGTATGAGGATGTAGAAATTGGTAGTAAATTTCTAAAATTTTGCATATAAAAGTTGTCATGAGAAATGTGGGAATTTTTGTCTGTTTACTGGGAAACCAAACCTTAAACTTAATCTAAAGAGTGAATTAACTCCATATTCACTTTATCGTGTCTGGGCATGACAGTTATTCTTACAGCACTATGTGAATTCCTAAATATCTGTTTTGTTTGCACAATATGAGCATATATGTTATTTTGTGGGCACAACTAAAGGAATGTCTATACTGCAAAAAAAGACTTGTGACAGTGAGCCTCAGAGCACAGGTCAGCTGACTTGGGCTCATGCCAAGGGGCTAAAAAGAGCAGCGTGGACGTTCCTGCTCAGGCCGGAGCCTGGGCTCTGAAACCCAGGGAGGGAGGTGGGTCTCAGAGCCTGGGCTCCAACCTGAGTGGAAACATCTACACTGCTATTTTTAGCCCCTGAGCATGAGCTCAGGTCAGTTGACCCAGGCTCTGAGAACTCACTGCCTTTTTTGTTTTTTTTTTGCAGTGTAGACATACTCTTGGAGGCCCACGTTTCAAGTTTTTAATCCAAAATATATGCTGTAAAAACCTGATGCTGTGTGATTTTTTTTTATATACGAGTGTGTGTGTTATATATATAGTAGTGGGAAAAGGACTAGGAGAGATGAGCATTAGCAAAATTCAACTGCAGAGAGGTAAGTAGAAATTCTAATCTAATAGGTGAACAATTTCTTTAGACAAGAGAGGCTAAAAATGGGTAGGATATCCCTTTACTCCATGGTAGCTGTTTTTCCTTCCAGTGATTTTGTGATTTACTAGGAGGTGCTGGAAACTATGACCTCAGGCTGGCATTTTCAAAGGATCCTAAGGCAGTGAGGCCCCCAATTCCCATTGATTTTCAGTTGGAATTGGGCATCTAACCCCTATTACACCCCTTGTTAATTCTAGCCTAATTTTTTTATGCCCAAATGTGAAATTGTACTCAACCTTACCCACATGCACAGATGCACATAGATACCTATTTAACTATTATTATTATTATTATTATTTATTATTATTATTATGTAAAAGGTTTTGGTGTAATGATCAGCAGTTTCCATTTGCATGGATCTGTGTAAATCTTTCTGGTTCTCACTGTGGTCTATATAAGGAGGCAGAAGATGGTAAATAGCCAAGTGTACATAGCCTTTTAAGTTCTGCTGCTCTGGTATGTTAATGCTACTTTAAGTCCCTCACAGTTAGTTCTTACCTGTACTATTCTGGGCTTTCTCCCTGAAAAGGGTGAACGACAGCTCTGGCATCAACCTCATTATGAGCAGACACCTCTCGTTTGTCTATGACTTTGACTGAAAATTCCAAAAATGTTTTAGCCTTGGTACCTCTTCAGAGGCTCAGATTTTCTTTACAATTTGTGTAAACATCCCAGAAACAGTGTAAGGCCCCAATCCTGAAAACACTCATATACCTGCTTAAATTTAGGCACTTGAGTACAACTCACCGGGACTACTTGCATGCATAAAGCATGTGCATAAGTGTTTGCAGGACTAGGGTCTAAGATGTACGGACCACAAGAAAACAAATTTCTTACCAACCCCCACCCCCTCAAATTTCCTTTCTAACAAAAAAATATAAAAGGATACAAACACCAGGAAAGGTATAAAATTAACATAACTGATACTAAAACAGATTGCTTTCCAAAGGTACTGAAAGGCTGGCATAATTTTAATTTCCTATTTAAGATACTTGAGAAACACAACATAGCTTAATCTTTTCTTACTTTTAGTTATAGCAGGCTTAGTGAAAAAATTACTTACCTACTGACGTTAGAGTGTGTGTGTGTGTGTGTACACGTCTGGAAATGATTCTTTCATATTAGATCTTTTCCTGCATAATATTTATGGCAATAATTATGCCATAATCACATAACAAAAGCAAATATATTCTACCGATTTTATTTAAATTGCTTATTATATGAACTTTTTAAATTCTGCAGAACAGTCAAAAGATATCAGAGTTGTGCCTATTTAATAGAAAATCAGTTTTGCAATTATATTGTTTTCATAAAGTATGATTTATTACTCTTCTGGCTTGACTTATAACTTAGGCACATAACGAGTACTGCACTGGTGTTGAGCCAGAACTAAAGAGATGAAGAGGCAACCTGCTATACTAGTATGTAAGTGAGAGACAAGAAGAATTTGTTCAGTTACTGGGGCTCAGCAAGCAAGTTCATTGCAACCTGGAAATCTATTTCCATAAGCTTGACCTCCATCTCTTCCACCACCTGGAAAAATGGGAGGAGGAAAGTAGAGCAACAGACAAAGACAGAGTAGCTTTGTCTCTGCTCCCATCATTGCAGTTCCGTTGGTGGGAGCAAGAGGGAGTAGAATAGACAGGGCTCAGGCATTCTTACCACTGTGTCCCTCCTTCTTGCTGTGGCTGCTTTGTCACTTCTGCCCCTTTTTGCTCTCTTGCAACTGCTTTCCCCATTCTCTCCCCTCCTTTCTAGATGGTTCTCCCTTCTATCTTCCCTGTGGTTGTTTTCTCTATTCCTCCTGCCACCTGCCCTTCATGCCCCTCTGGGCAGGATTTCTGTGTCCCATTTCCACTGAATGCATCCGATGAGGTGAGCTGTAGCTCACGAAAGTTTATGCTCAAATAAATTTGTTAGTTTCTAAGGTGCCACAAGTACTCCTGTTCTTTTTGTGTCCCATAGAGGCTCTACTCCTGTCAGTAGCTCAGAGGCCCTCTTTCCCGCTCTCTGACAGCTGCCTCTCTTAGCAGCTGCATGGGAGACAGGCTGGAGCCAGCTATTGCTTTCTGACAGAGAGGAGAAGGAACCTGGCTGTGTGGGGAAGGGTGGGTAGAGAGCTGCTCTGTTTAGAGCTGTCTCTATACAGTCCTTAGATATTGATCAGAACATGTGTTACCTGGGATGTGTTCTGAAAACCCAGGTCTGTCCCTGCCCAATTGGAACTGTTGGCGGCAGTGTTTCTTACTATAGCTGGTAGTGACACCTAGAGCTAAAGTTACATGACACTTCCTCTGATAAGATCTTGTTTTCAGTTGCTTATATTTTGGCCAAACTGTAACTGAAATTTTCCTGCCTGGGTGTCTGCCTCAGGCTGAACGATTTTGAAAAGATCAGCTAAAATGGTTCAGCTGTTTCCAAGAAAGAACCCAGAGGAAAATATATTCTTTTCCCCAGGCTTTTAAAAAAAATCTTACAACTGTTTGAGAAGCTGTAGCACATCCATACTTTGGAGCAGGGTCTTGAAATTTGGGAGGGAACACTGCCTGATGTCAGGGATGTGCTTTTTGGTGTCCCTGTGAAAATTCATTCAGATTTGGTCATTGTAAGCCTCAGACAAATCTGTTTGCCGATGCTCAGTGAAAACTTGTTAGTTAGGGTTGCCAGGTCTATGGTTTTCGACCGGAACCCCCCATCAAAAAGGGATCCTGGCAGCTCCGATCAGCACCCCCACAGCTCCGATTGTCTGGGAGATGCAGCTCCCATTGGCCACTGTTCCTGGCCAATGGGAGCTGTGGAGCTGGTGCTGAGGGCGAGGGCAGCATGTGGAGCTTTCCTGATCGCCCCGTGCCTAGGGGCTGGACATGCTGGCTGCTTCTGAGGAGCTGCACAGAGCCAGGGTAGGCAGAGTGTCTGTCTTAGCCCCACTGCACCACCGACCGGACCTTTAACGGCCTGGTCAGCTGTGCTGATCAAGCTGCCAGGGTCCCTTTTCAACTGGGTGTTCTTGTCAAAACCGGACGCCTGGCTACCCCTAGCTCTGCATGGCTCCCAGAAGCAGCTGCCAGGTCCCTGCAGGCCCTATATGCATGGGTGGCCAGGGAGGCTCTGCTTGCTGCCTCCGCCCCAAGGGCTGGCTCTGAAGCTCCCATTAGCCAGGAATCGCAATCAATGGGAGGTTTGGGGGCAGAACTTGCGGGTGCGAGGGCAGTGAGCAGAACCTCCCTGGCTGCCCATGCATCTAGGGGCTGCAAGGACCTGGCGGTCGCTTCCGGAAACCACAATAAGTGCTGCTGGGACACTGCACCCTTAACCCTCTCCTGCACCCCAACCCCCTGCCCCAGCCTGGAATCCCCTCCCGCACCCAAACTCCCTCCCAGAGTCTGCACCCTGCTCCCCCCCAAAACAGCCCAACCCCTTGTCCCAGCCCGGAGAAGCCCCCTTCTGCATCCCAAACCCCTCATCCCTGACCCCATCCCAGAGCCCGCACCCCTGGCTGGAACCCTCACCCCCCCAACCCCCTCCTGCACCCCAGCCCTCTGCCCCAGCCTGATGAAAGTGAGTGTGGGTGGGGGAGAGCGTGTGATAGAGGGAGGGGGGATGGAGCGAGCAGGGGCAGGGCCTCAGAGAAGGGGCGGGGCAGAGGTGTGGCCTCAGGAAAGGAGTGGAGCAGGGGTGTTCGGTTTTGTGCAATTAGAACGTTGGCAACCCTAGATTACCTAGGAGATCCACTGGTGCACAAGAGATGCACTGAATTGGTGTGTCTCCTGACCTCACTAGCAATATCCTCCCAGCTGCCTCTGCCCACTCTTTGGCCATGCTGGCAGCCTCTGTGCCTTCTGGTGGAGGAGATGCTCCACATCCACAACTTTCTGCTGCTAGAGGTCCTGCACCAGTGATGACAGTGGCAAAAACCAGTTCCATTCTGGGTTAATTCTAGCTTCCAGTGTGAACAGTCTGAATTCATAAAATTTGAGTGGGTTCAAAATTACTTGAAAGAAGTTCACTTACCCCAGTTAAAATCAAGAGTGCACTTGGGGCTAGATTTGCAAAGAGACTTGCAAAAGCATTGCAAAGCTGAGTGATGTGACCCTTAAAGCCCTGGAAAATCTCAGCGGCAAAAGTCGCCTGAAAATTAACTGAGGTAAAACCAACACTCTTCTGGTCGGTCTTTTTTAATGTACTCCAGACTCTGGTGTCTTAGTGGGTGACCATCCGGATAATATTGCCGATGATTTCATCTGGCCTTGGCTCTGTTGTTGATAATATAGCCAGCATTGAGAAAGAAGTTGAAGCCTGTACTACAAAATGTTGTAAGTAACGGGGTACCTCAGTGAGAATGTCCTTTGCAAACTGAAAACCCTAATCAATAGAGAGATAAAGCTGAGGTTATATGATGCTTTGGTGATTGATAGTCTGATCTAGGGAACTGAAACATGAGCATGCCTACTGGACCAGGCCCCACAGGTGCAGAAAGGCAGGGGAACCACTATCTCCCCGTGGTTTGTAGATTATACTAGGACTTAGCAGTCTGGACACCTAGAGTAAGGTAACAGTGTGCATGCCCAGAGGCAGACACTTAGCTGGCTAGAGAATTTTTACAGCAAAAATTTAGGCATGGATTGAGTTTAGGCATCTACAGAGTCTCTACAGGCATGTACAGAGTAAGTGGCAGCTGAGCGGGGGTTTGGCAAATGCCAAGGGTGCTTACAGTGACTGTTAGGCATCTGAGTCCTTTGTGAATCTGGTCCTTGGCCTCCACTTTCCCCCCAAATCTATTTGCAATACTACATCTCAAGTCAGCCTCTGAGTACATTAATCAATGTATTGATGGCGTCTTGCACATAACTAAGTATTATTGTATTTTTTCAGAAGGCTATTCAGTGCTAGCAGTAACATGTGAACACTCAGTTAATTTGCAGTCTGTCCTGGAAAATGTTAGCTGCATTTGTCCCTTCTAACCACAGGGGCACCACCCAATGACTTATTGTAGAGGAAAAACATGCCATTCCATCAGCTTGCTGACGCTACAGTCAAAACCGTGGGAATATGTCCAAACTCCAGGAAGAGGCTGTTACCATGTGTGTTCACATACTTGCTCAATAATGTTGGGCAGCCTATTGAGTATACTTGTAATGGCATTTGAGTGCTAGTTGCAGATGCACACAAAAATTTGGAAGAATCCACATGGGATGCATACCTCGTGTTGAAATATTTGCTGCCATCCTGGCCATGTACAGTGCTGTATACAAAAGGCCATGCCTGGTATACAAAAGGCTGTGCCTGTTAAAATCTTGTTGTTTGACTAACTTGGAAAAACTAGCTACCTAACTTCCTGTCCCCAACCTTCCTGAAGTGGAGTCATCTTTAGACTTTTATTATGCCTCCGTTTGATTCATGCACTAGAAACAGTCCTGATGTAAGTCTGCAGATATTTTGCAAACTCGTATAATTAAACAATGACTAAAACACTTCTCAGAGCTTTCTCAAAAATGTTTTTTCCCATGCTCAGTCTTCCACTGTTGTGAAAGATTTGGTTGCCTAAAAAAAATCCATTTAGAACTGGGGATGTAAATATTATCTTGTGTCCCTATCAGGAAAGCATTAGTAGTTGCTATGGATGCACTCTATCAAGTGCTGAATGCCTCCTGAGAGGTGTGGAGTAGTGTGTGCTCACTATCTTGCAGGATCAAGCCCTGTATTTGATTAATAAGCTGTAAGTTTTTATGTTTTTAAGTGTAGCTGGAATCAGCTAAAGTCTTTCCTCAGCAAGGGGTACAAGATCCCTGCTCTCTGAAAGTGAATAGGAAAGTCTCACTTCTATGTTCTCTTCTCCATAGCTGATGGGTGGGGAGGGGAGCCGGAGAAGGCTGACACTTACGTGAGCAGTATAAAGGGATCCACCTATCACCAGAGGGCTGGAGAGGAATGTCCTGCTTCACAAGCAAGGATCTGTTCATGGAGAGGTAAAGCCTGGTCTTTTGAATCTAGTGGGGTTGGAGGGTGCTTGTTGCTGCCGTCTAGGTTAGGGGATCTTGGGAGTGGATGGAAGAGGGCTTATTCCTGACTCCTCAGGCAAGCAGCACATTTTCTAAGCCTGCTGCAGGGTAGGAGCAAACTCTCGCCTGCAGCAAGTGCACCTCTACTTGCCTCTGACATCAAATATGGTAACCTCAGCACAGTGAGATGGCTCTTCCTGAAAGAGGGAGAAAAGGGAAAACTTAAGAGTGGGACCCCAAATACATTAAATTTTTATAAGGACTTAATTTTAAGAGGCACCAGAATTGGTCTTTAACTCAGTATGACCTCCACATCATTAAAAGTGAAGTCATTGAATAAAAGCATGCCAGCTACTCTGTAATGTTTGCTATTTATAGCCAAGTTGTTAAGCTTAGATAGACTTAGGTAATAGAGTTACATTTACCTCGTTATGTTAGTTATTAACGGAGATGGGTTTCCAATTCATCTTGGCACTAGATGAGCTCAATTTTTCTTAAGCAGGAGAAGGGATTCCCTTTTCAGTCATCACTGATGATTCTGAGGTGTTAGGGGAATATCGGAGGGATAGTGGATAGCCCTTGAATCTTTCCTTCATCTGTAGACCTTGAAATATGTGTTTCTTTGCATTTCTTAAGAATGACAAGTATTGTTGTGTGTGGAAATGCCACTAAAAAGGGTTATGGTCATAAAAAAGGGATATATCAAGGTTACATTTGAAGTCCCTGGGCTTTCAGCTACTAATGATAATCCACATCAATGTATGCCTCTGTATTTTTGATGGCCAAAGACAGGCTTCTAAACAGAATGCATACCCATTTAGCCAAATGGATCCTCCAATATCTTATATATCTTCCATCTCTCTACTTCCCAAAGATCAGACTAATTTAAGAAGATCTGAGCTCAAGATTCAGAAATAGGAATGAGTGAATGGAGTGGGGTTTGAATTTTTGCAAGTTCACAAACTTTTCAAAGGTTTTGTGAACTCACCAGGACATGTTCACATTTTGTGAATACTTTCTTTCATAAATAGATCTCATGTTACAGCCTCACTGTTTAACCAAAGTGTATGCTAAACAATGTTTTCACATTTGGATCCTCCTAAATTTGCTAGGTTCACAAGTTTAGTAAAGGAAGTTTAAGGAGTGGAAATGGAAAAGAACTAACTATAGGAACAGGTGAAACTGTGCTAAAGTAAAGGGCCATTCCAGACCCTTTCAAAACTTTACCATTTTTTTCAAAAGACTTCTGTAGAATGCTCATTGTCATATGAAAGGCAGGCATTAGAAACTTAGGGTGGGGTTTTCAAAAGTGCTTAGAATTGTTTGTATGTTTTGAAAAATGTATGTTTTTCAAGTGAATTGATTCTAGGCCCAAATATAATTTTGAATTCAAAATTGTGCACGGTACATTTGTCAGCAAGGGAACTTCTGTTTGAAAAATGATAAACAGTGGTCCTCAGAAATTTTTATTGAAAATTTCAACATTTGTAATGAAAATGGGGCATTTTCAAAACATGAAAATCTGTATATAGGTTTTCTAAGTTTGTATTGATTGATTTTTTTTGAACTTTTCAGTTAGGTGTGCTAAAGTTCTCAGTATCGGTATGTCTACAGTGAAATGTAAGCCCACGGTTCGAACTCGGACTCAAACCTAACCCCCATGTCTATCTACACACAAATCACACTAACCCAGGGCTTGGACCCAGGGTCCCAGGATTCCATAGGGATGGAGGGTCTGAGACCGAGTCGAGCCAGGACCTAGGGTTCAAGCCTGACTGCTTTGCAGGGAAGATGCAATTCCACTGGACTCGTGCTCTGGGAGCCCACCAAAAAGTATTCCACAATCCCACAGGCTGATTTTCTTTGTCCTCTGGACAGTCAAATTTGATGCACAGTCAAGTTTTCCCACACTGCACCAGGAGCAAAGGGCTAGAGTGGTCACATTTTGGGAGGGTGCTAGGAAGTCTGGGATATGGATGGTTAGACTTGGGCCCACATAATGTAGTATAGATGCTGAAGCCCCAGGTTGTGACTCAGTGTTCAACAATTCCTAACCAAGGGATACAAATGAATATAGACGCTCCAGCCCTAGGTTAACAAACCCAGGGTCAGCTAACTCAAGCTCTTGGGGCTTTCATTGCAGTGTAGACATGCCCTATGTGAGCTGACTCAATTTAATTCCAGTGAGGAAGCAGGCAGGCCAGATGTAGTGGGTGAAGTATTATATACTTCATAGAAACTCAAAGCCAGTGCAGAAGGTGCTGGAGTAGTTATGTGGAAAGGCTGAAGGCAGAGTAATTAATGAGGGAGCAAGGCTCCAGAAATCTTACATTTAAATGATTAAAAGTATATCTTTAAAATGTCTCATTTTTCTAAAGGCTTAATGTGTGAGTAATTAATGCTCCTTTGCAAAGAGCTGGGCTTTGAGGGGCTGGAAAGGGGCTTGGCTTTTAGTGGGACTTGAGTCAGCAGACCCTGGGTTGGAGAACCTGAAGCTGATTGTTAACTCTGTGTTAAGAATTTTCTAACACGGGCTCAAACCTGGAGCTCTGGCGTCCACACTGCAGCATGAAGACCCGAGTAAAATCAACCATATCCCAGACTCCCTAGGGTCCACCTGAAATGTGGCCTCTCCACACCTTTGACCATGGTGCACTGTGGGAAAACTTGACTGTCCATCCTGTACATTGCAGGAAGTTTGAACAGCCCACCAACACGTCCTGCTGAGCAGTCTTTTTGGTCTGTGTGCGCACAGCCACTGGGACTAGCAACATGGAGGAGGTGCCTGTTGAAGAACTTCTTTTGCTGCACTTTCACTCCTCTGTCAGGAAACAGGCAGAGCTTCCATGAGATGCTGGTGGACATTTCAGCAGAGTTTTCTGATCCACCAAAGGCGCCTGCCACAGCTTCTGATAGAGCAGGAGGAGGAGGAAGAGGAGGAATAGTAAGTAGGCATGGCAGACTCGAACTGGCCCATGGGATGATGGGATTCTTTCAGTGGATTCCCAGGCCCTGAATTGCAGGGCTGCATTTACACTGCAAAGTAATAGGGATCGAATGCTGTGTCCTGGCTTGATTCAGGCTTGGTTCCTTCAGTCCTATAGGGTCCCAGAACCTGAGGTCCAAGCCCAAATCTGACAGATTTGTGTGTAGATGGAAGGCAGGTTTAGGCTCAAGCCTGAGTCTGAGCCTGGGCTTACATTGCAGTATAGACATACTCTTAAATGGAAAAGTTAAAACTTCTGGCTGAAGAATATTGAGCCAGATCACTATCTCTTAGGGAGGAACCATGGGAGGGACTGGAGGTGTAGCACAATGTCACTAGGTTCCCCACATAGAGCTTCCTGTAAATCAGGGTTTTCATAGAATCATAGGACTGGAAGGGACCTTGAGAGGTCATCTAGTCCAGTCCCCTGTACTCATGGCAGGACTAAATATTATCTAGACCATTCCTGACAGGTGTTTGTCTAACCTGCTCTTAAAAATCTCCAATGATGGAGATTCCACAACCTCCCTCGGCAATTTACTTCAGTGCTTAACCACCCTGACAGTTAGGAAGTTTTTCCTAATGTCCAACCAAAACCTCCCTTCTGCAATTTAAGCTCATTGCTTCTTGTCCTATCCTCAGAAGTTAAGAAGAAGTTAAGAAGAACAATTTTTCTCCCTCCTCCTTGTAACAACATGTTATGTACTTGAAAACTTTATCATGTCCCCTCTCAGTCTTCTCTTTTCCAGACTACACAAACCCAATTTTTTCAATCTTCCCTCATAGGTCATGTTTTCTAGACCTTTAATCATTTTTGTTGCTCTTCTCTGGACTTTCTCCAATTTGTCCACATCTTTCCTGAAATGTGGTGCCCAGAACTGGACACAATACTCCACTTGAGGCCTAGTCAGCATGGAGTAGAGCGGAAGAATTACTTCTTGTGTCTTGCTTACCACACTCTTGTTATACATTCCAGAATGATGCTCCCTTTTTTTGCAACAGTGTTACACTGTTGACTCATATTTAGCTTGTGGTCCATTATGACCCCCAGATCCCTTTCTGCAATACTCCTTCCTACACAGTCATTTCCTATTTTGCATGTGTGCAACTGATTGTTCCTTCTTTAATGGAGTACTTTGCATTTGTCCTTATTGAATTTCATCCTGTTTACTTCAGTCCATTTCTTCAGTTTGTCCAGATCATTTTGAATTTTAATCCTATCCTCCAAAGCACTTGCAACCCCTCCCAGCTTGGTATCGTCCGCTAACTTTATAAGTGTACTTTCTATGCCATTATCTAAATCATTGATGAAGATATTGAACAGAACTGGACCCGGAACTGATCCCTTCGGGACCCCACTCGTTATGCTCTTTCAACATGACTGTGAACCACTGATAACTACTCTCTGGGAACAGTTTTCCAACCAGTTTCACACCCACCTTATAGTAGCTCCATCTAGGTTGCATTTCCCTAGTTTGTTTATGAGAAGGTCATGCAAGACAGTGTCAAAAGCTTTACTAAAGTCAGATATACCACATCTACCACTTCCCCTCTAACCACAAGGCTTGTTACCCTGTCAAAGAAAGCTATCAGGTTGATTTGACATGATTTATTCTTGACAAATCCATGCTGACTGTTATTTATCACCTTATTATCTCCTAGATGTTTTGCAAATTGATTGCTTAATTTTTGCTCCATTATCTTTCTGGGTACAGAAGTTAAGCTGACTAGTCCGTAATTCCCTGGGTTGTCCTTGTTTCCATTTTTATGGATTGGCACTTTATTTGCCCTTTTCCAGTCTCATGGAATCTCTCCTGTCTACCATGACTTTTCAAAGAAAATTGCTAATGACTCAGATATTTCCTCAGTCATCTCCTTGAGTATTCTAGGATGCATTTAATCAGGCCCTGGTGACTTGTAGCCATCCAATTTGTCTAAGTAATTTTTAACTTGTTCTATTCCTATTTTACCCTCTGATCCTACCTCATTTTCACTGGCATTCACTATGTTAGATGTCCAATCACCACCAAACTTCTTGGTGAAAACCGAAGCAAAGAAGTCATTAAGCACCTCTGCCATTTCCACATTTTCTGTTAATGGAGGGCTGCAGGATTTGCTAGGGATCCTGCAGCATATGGATCCCCAGGTTTCTTGGAGAAGTTATCCACCCCACCCAAGGTCTATGGAGGCCTCCTTTTAGGCTTCTTCACTGGAGTCCCTTGTCAGCAAAGGCCTTGCAGGAGACATGCTGCCATTGGCTAAACCTTCCCTGCTGGTATATTTAGGGGATCAGGAGAGTGCAGGACTAGAGAGTGCAGCCAGATTCCCTGCCTACCCTCTCCCAAACCCAAAACTTTGCAGGGCCCCTTCTGTGTGGAAACCTGGGGGAAGCATCAGTGGGGCTTTGGGGAAGGGTGATGTCGTCATCAAGGTGGCATGGAACATGGGAGATCTGCTCAAAGAGTTCCATCCACATGTGTACCTGGAGGCATAGGCACCAACTCCATGGGTGCTCCATCCCAGGAGTCAGTGCCTGTGTCCAGAGCACCCATGGAAAAAAAATAGTGTGTGCTCAGCATCCACCAGCCGTAGTGGTTCTTCAGCCCCAGCTACGGATCAGCTGTTTCAGACCGGCCCTGCCCCCACCGATTAGCTGGTAGGCAGCTGTGCTTATCAGCTGTTTTGTGGGCTCCACTGAACAGCTGTTTTGCGGTCCCTGGGCTGTCTGCAGCCAGGACTGACCGTGCCCTGCTTCACGCTCAGTGGGAGTAGGGTTGCTCCTCCAGCAGCCTCAGGGAGCTTCTTTAGCCAGGGCTAGGGGTGGGCAAGGGCAGGGAGTGCAGGACTCCCTCTGCTCTGCAGAAGCCCTGCCTGATCAGCAGTGTGAGACCCTAATCATCTGGGTCACCCTGCCTCTGACCTACATCTCCTGGGCAGTCTCCTCCTGTGGCTGCAGCTCCCAGCCTGGCTCCAGCTGCAGGCAGCAGATGAGTCCTGTTCCAGGCAGAGGGAGCCAGGCTGGGGCCTGCTGCAGTGTTGGAAGAGGGGGAGGGAAGTCCATGGTTGCAGTTGGGAGGATTGCAGGGGGGCATTGGCCTCCCAAACAAAGGCAAGGTGTGGTGTGGAGGGGATGCATGCGGAGTCACTGCCACTGCCTCCTCCCATTTCTGTGAGTGCCTAGCTGCTCCGCTCTGCTCTGCCTGGGTAGGTGGGTGTCTGTTCTCAGGGGTGATGTTTAGAAGGGAAAGGGGGGACTGTCCTGGGCCCCCAGGATAGTAAAATTCTGGGGGCAAAAATGTATCTCTCATCCCTCCCTTGCACCCATGCATCTCTTATCCAA
The DNA here is from genome assembly GCF_015237465.2 of Chelonia mydas. Lineage (NCBI taxonomy): Eukaryota > Metazoa > Chordata > Testudines > Cheloniidae > Chelonia > Chelonia mydas. The sequence continues at coordinate 55,001,951 of NC_057850.1, read as the reverse complement.
AATACTCATTTGGCTCTGAAGTTCATAAAATCAGACAAAACACAGAGTTTTTTGAAGTGTGATTTAAAATCCCTTCCCCTTTCCATTACTCAGTTTTCTGTCTCTTGACTCTTGTGATGTCATTTCACTAGTTTTCCTGTTATCACAGGCTTTGTCTAGACTAGCATTTGTCCTCCTTTTGTAATTGATTGCCAATTGCTTGTTAAGCAATTGTAAATGCTAATCTAGCACTCTGCAAATGTTCCTATTAGGACATGGGGGCCCAGCCTCGGGGCAAACCTCAAAATTTTGTGCTCCAAAACAAACATCTGTGGAGAGCCTCAGTTATCAACATAATTAGCATTTACGATCAATTAGCTCAAATTATAACAGGATCACCAACTCTAGTCTAGACAAAGCCAAAGTATGAGTCCCCCAGGCTAGACAGGACCTGGATTTTCAATATAAAAAGAGGCAACATAAATGTATTTTCCCTCCTTCAAAACCCCCAAAACAAACACACAAACATACCAAAAAAACAAAAACAAAAAAACCCCCACCCAGTCCCCCAAATCTTCATGCCTTCTTCACACATCAGAAGAAAATCAAACAGAGGCACAGTCTGTTACTGCCCCTTTACATATCACCTTTAAAAATGAAATGATCCTTTACATTCCTAATTTCCCAAAATCATGGTAACTGCTGACTTTGTGGGGCTGAAAGACTGGAAATTTGTCCCTTTCCTCTGTTGCATGGGCATATAGAACAGAGTGCCGGGAGCACAACAGAATAGGTTAGGGTAAAAGAACATTGACTAGGGGAAAGAGGCCCTCAAAAAAACCTTGTCTTGAAAATAGCCACAGGATTAGTTTAGTAGTCAAGATTTTTGAGGTTGTTTAAGTGAGATACAGTCCCACTAAAAAAAAAAAAAATCACATAACATCCAAATATTACACTTATAACTCCTTTTTTAAAATTCATACTTGGGGCTCAAACTATTACTCTGATCCTGATATTACTCTCATGGGATCAATCGTGGACAATTTGTGCTACCCACTTTCCTTTTGGGGAAGCAAAATAATTAAAATAATTAAAAAGCTATTCAGGGGCTATGGTAGAATGTATGGCACAAATTAAGGTAATTTGATCAAGAGGTTTCCAATATATGTCTTCCCCCCTGCATTGTGAGCTTCTTTTCATTTTCAAAGTACTCTAAAATCCACATGTATAATGAGATTATCTAGGATATTGGTATGCCACAACCAGAGGCGGATTACCATTTTGAGGGGCTCTCAGCCAGAGCAAGTGGTGACCCTGCCCCTACCCCTTCCACCTGCAGTCGCCCCCTGGCCTGTGGCACTCCTGCTGGGGAAATGGAGTCGGGGCGTTCAAGCCCCCATGCCCCAACCCCACTCTCTGGCAGAAGTACTGGACGGGTGGGTGGAGCAGGGCAAGCCCTGCACCCCACCCCTGCCTCAGGCAGGAGACTGGGTGGGTGGAATGGGTCGGGGCTCAGGGACATCCATTTTTCCAGGGAACCCTAATTGGCCAGGGTCCCTGGGCACAGGTCCTGGTGGCCCAGTTGCTAATCTGCCACTGGTCACAACAGGGGCAATGGTGCAAGTTTGGAGTAATTTGATCCAGGCGTTCCTCAGATACTGTCCCCCTGCAGTACAAAGTAGATTTTAATATTCCAGTTGCTCTAAAACTGACATGCATAATGAGATTACCGTGAACAATGATATTCCAGGACTGAAATTGAGGTAGAGGGGAACTCCCTTTGAGGTGAATGAGTCATTTCACACCATCCAGAGCTATTGTGTTAGACTATTCAGCTCTTTGGAGTGTACCAATTCTACCTGAGCACACCTCACTGAGGTGAATGGACCATTCCACACATCCACAGTATGCCTCTACTGTAGAGGGCTGTGGAGAGCCCTTTCTTTTACACTAGCTCCCTGAAGTAGATATAAAGTCTGGGGCTTCCTGCTATTCCTCTTGATGCCTCCAGTTGGGAGATGTGCTCCTCACAGCCCATTAGTTACCATCCTCCTTTCTTCCCAGGCCCTTCCAGCCCTACCAGGGGTATAGTGGGGCTAAGAGGAGGGCGGAGTTGATAGCTAAAGTGGCAGATCATTCCCCACCCACAGATACCCTCTAATCATGCCCCCCTCACTAACACCTCTTCCTCAAGAAACAAGGGAAATTAACTGCCCCAAAACATGGTTAATGCAGACCTTATTTACAGTACAGTGCCTTTGCTGGTATAGCTATGCTAGCACAGCTATCCTGGCAGATCCCTCTAGTGGAGACATAGGGTAAGCTGGCAGGAGGTCAGCATAGCTACATCACCTCACCGTATAACATTAGCTAAGCTGACAGAGAACCATTCTTCTCATAGCATAATTGTGTCTACAGCAGGGTTTTTGCTAACATACCTATGTCAGCTAGAGGTGTGATTTTTTTCACACTTCTAGAGGACATAGCTATGCTGGCAAAACTTTGTAGTATAGATTAAAGCCTTCAAAGTTAGGTCAACATAAATCACCTTGCGTCAACCTAGTTGCACATGTGCCTACACTCAGATTTGTCTCCTGCTGATGTAGGTGCCCCATTATAGTGACACAGTAATACCACCTCCCTGAATGGTGGTAAGTCATTGACGCAGTGCGAGTATAGACATTGCATGACCTACGTTGACCCTACCAGTCCTCCAGCAGCTGTCCCACATTGCCGGACACCGACCACTCTGGTCACAATTGTGAATGCCACTTCCCAGGGGTCATGTACACTAGAAGCTAATTCCCCCCCTTTAAAATGTCCACATATTTTTGAAAAGATTATCCAGCTTGGTGAGCCCATCTAGCAGCTCTCTATTGTTGTGTGCAACTGATCATGCCGGCTACAGATGTGCTCCACACAGGGAACTGACAGGTTAGGAAAACCTTGTTCACTGTACCTCAGCACCCCACAAGGAACTCCCCTCCATTTTCAATAGATAAAGATACATGCTAAACAATACATTCAACTTGCTTTAATGCAAAACCTTAACTTCTGGCCTCAGCAACACTAACATATTTATGGCTGACGCATGTAAACGGGCCATATATGCGACCATGGGGAATATATGTGACCCACCCCTGCTTAGTACCCTCTTCAACTCAAGAAGTGTGTTTCAGATTCCTGCCAGTCTGACGTGCATCCTCTGGCTTGTCAGATTAGGTTTACTACAGCAACTCTCTTTAGACTGCGTCTCAGGCTGGTGAGCCACCTGTGGTTCATTAGTTTCATACCAATGTAACTCCATTGATTTCATTGGGTTGCTCCTGATTTACTCTGCTACAAGAGAGGAGAGAATCAGACATAGGCGCTGACCCCATGAGTGCTCCGGGACTCAAGCACCCATGAGAAAAAATAGTGGGTGGTCAGCACCCACCATTGTTTGGCTGGGCTGCTGTTCAACTGTTTGGCAGCTGGCAGGAGGCATTCAGGGGAGGGCAGAGAGCAGTGAGTGGTGAGTGTGGGGCCTCGGGGGAGAGGGCGGAGTGGGGACAGGAAGAGGCAGAGCAAGGGTGGGGCATTGGGAGAGGAGGTGGAGCAGGGACAGGAAGAGGCGGAGCGAGGGCAGGGCCTTGGGTTGGAGTAGCGGTGGAGCACCCACCAGGAGAAAGAAAAGTCAGCGCCTAGAGGGGCTCTTCTGTCCATAGTTTCCTTCCACAAGTAACTCACACGGGTAAAAGAGCAAGCAAGATCACCAAAACAAGGCTGAAATGTGTAATTGGAAAGCATAAGGGGCTGTGGGGATGGTGCCAAGATGTGGGTGGGCTTGACTGAAAGTGTTTGTGGCCCTTTTAAAAATGTCTAAATACAGCCTATTAAAGACGTTGCAGTGAAAGCAGTGCAAAAATAGTTGATGTAAAGGACTAAGATCTTGTGGGAGTTTTGGCAGGAGAACCAAAGAAACTCCAAAACCTCACATCCCACAAAGTGAAACAAATGGATAAGACGCAGGTAGTTTGGTGGCAAAGCAAAGCAGTGATTGTCCAACACAGTCAACACACTTCCCTGCTAAGGACTTCCTCCTACAAAGGGCTCAGCACTTTTTTTAAAGGCGCTGAGCATTCTGATCTCCCACTGCAGTTGAGGATACACAACACTTAGCAGGATCAGGCCACAAACTGACACAGAAGATAAAAAATCATAGGGGATGCAGAGCAGGCTCACTTCCCAAAACAGAACTGCCTTTGTTCAAAGTACTGTTGTAGGTTGTGTTAAATGTAACTGAAGCTGATGAGTGTATCTGCTGCTCTTCATTTAAGACAGTAGAAACAATTAAGCTGGTTTATGAAATAATAGCGACCAAAACTAAGACACAACTAAGGTCACTCAGGAATTTGAATGATATTGGCACAGGTATTGTTCTGGGCAAGGGTGTGTGTGGGAAAGTAGCAAAGAAGCAGATGCAAATAGACAGAAGGAAGTTCCAGACACAGGCTGGACGAGCATGGTGTGTGGCCCTGAGAGAAGCCTAGAGCGAGGTTTTGGGTTGAGTGCTGGCTGAAAGAGGCTTGGAGCTGTGAGCAAGGAAACTGCTGTTTGATTCCTCCTGTGTTCAGGGAAACATGACTCTGGTATAGGGACAGTCCGATTTTATAGGGACAGTCCCGATTTTTGGGTCTTTTTCTTATATAGGCTCCTATTACCTGCCCCTGTCCCCATTTTTCACATTTGCTGCCTGGTCACCCTACTCTGGTACATTCTTTGTAAATAAAATTGCATCAGATTAATACCTGACTCCATCACCAATTTCTCCTCCCAACTTGAACAACCTACAAGATCATGACATTTTGTCTGGTTTCTTGGGTTAAAAGGGGTAAAATTATATCAAATATACTTACTTACACAAATCATTCCAGCTCTAGGCTAAATTTACTTGTGGCCATTGTGTGATCACATTTCCTCAGTTTCTCTCGGCGTTCACATTAGTCACTCTTTTTGGCTGCTATAACTTTGTTCAGCATTGTAACTCCAGGCAAATATATGTATTAGGGCTGTCAAGTGATTAAAAAAATTAATCGTGATTAATTGTGTGATTAATTGCACAGTTAAAACAATAACAGAATACCATTTATTTAAATATTTGTGGATGTTTTCTACATTTTCAAATATATTGATTTCAATTACAACACAGAATACAAATATACAGTGCTCACTTTATATTTATTTTTGATTAAAAGTACTTGCACTGTAAAAAAACAAAAGAAATAGTATTTTTCAGTTCACCTAATACAAATACTATAGTGCAATCTCTTTATCATGAAAGTTGAACTTACAAATGTAGAATTATGTAAAAAAAATAACTGTATTCAAAAATAAAACAATGTAAAGCTTTAGAGCCTGCAAGTCCATTTAGTCCTACTTCTTGTTCAGCCAATCGCCCAGGCAAACAAGTTTGTTTACATTTGCAGGAGACAATGCTGCCCGCTTCTTGTTTACTATGTCACCTGAAAATGAGAACAGGAATTCTCATGGCAGTGTTTTAGCCTGCATTGCAAGATATTTACGTGCCAGGTGCCCTAAAGATTCATATGTCCCTTCATGCTTCAACCACTATTCCAGGGGACATGCGTCCATGCTGATGATGGGTTCTGCTCGATAACAATCCAAAGCAGTGTGGACCGACGCATGTTCATTTTCATTATCTGAGTCAGACGCCACCAGAAGGTTGATTTTCTTTTTTGGTGGTTTGGGTTCTGTAGTTTCCTCATCGGAGTGTTGCTCTTTTAAGATTTTTGAAAGCATGCTCCACACTTCGTCCCTTTCAGATTTTGGAAGGCACTTCAGATTCTTATACCTTGGGTGGAGTGCTGTAGCTATCTTTTGAAATCTCACATTGGTACCTTCTTTGTGTTTTGTCAAATCTGCAGTGAAAATGTTCTTAAAATGAACAATATATGCTGGGCCATCATCCGCGACTGCTAGAATGTGAAATATATGACAGAATGCGGGTAGAACAGAGCAGGGGACATACAATTCTCCCCCAAGGAGTTCTGTCACAAATTTAATTAACACATTTTTTTAATGAGCGTCATTGTTGGATCATATTAAAGAAGTTCTGTATTAAAATCACAAATGAGTTTGATTCCCCATAGTTTAAATTCCAGGGTATTACTAATTAAGAGGTCTCTTGGTTTTTGGTACTGTTTCTCTCCCTCTATGTGTGAAACTTGCAAGCTGCTAATTGTGTTAGTACATTCTAAGACAGAGTCTGTTCTCAAAGCAATTCACAGAGACTCAAAGCAATACTCTAACAACAGAAACAGCACCCAGAGACTCCCCGCCCTTTTGTTGTATTAACAATTGTGATTAAAATAGAGATAGAGGATGTATGTGGATGGATGCTTGGTGTGGATAATAACTGCATGATCAGGGAGGTGCCAGCCTAAGAATCCAGTGTCCATCGGCTGAAGAAGGCGTCAAGTGGAAATAACCAGAGGACCCCCGGAGGGCAGACTGGAATCCACCCAACAGCCTCAAGAATGGGAGAACCAAAGAACAAGATAACATCTTGGAGCCGTCAGGAATGTGCCATCTGCTGATTGATTCAGCAACAGCATGATGCAGCAATTCCCATAGACTGGCATAGGAAGAAATTCCTATAAAAATAGACTCTAAAAAGTGAGAACTTTGGGGTCTGATTCTGCAAACCAACTTCCAGGAGCATCAGATGAGCATCTGACAAGGCCCTGCTCCCTCCTCATGTCCAGGCCACCTGGCCAGTGGCTTGGCATGAGCAACTCTAAGGCTGGTAACTATGATAACAACTTTGCAGAACCTGTGTGTGTGTGTGTGTGAATGAATGTGTGAATAAATATGAGATTGAATGCAATGTTATAGCTATAACTAACTGCTTACTATGATAACAACCTTGCAGAACCTGTGTGTGTGTGTGTGTGTGAATGAATGTGTGAATAAATATGAGATTGAATGCAATGTTATAGCTATAACTAACTGCTTACTATGATAACAACCTTGCAGAACCTGTGTGTGTGTGTGTGTGTGAATGAATGTGTGAATAAAGATGAGATTGAATGGAATGTTATAGCTGTAACTAACTGCTTACTATGATTCTTTCTGTATTCACAATAAATGTGGTATTTTGCCTTTTCCCCTTTAATAAGATCCTGCTGGTTTTTATTTTATTGGTACAACATCATCAGCATGGAAGCATGTCCTCTAGAATGGTGGCCGAAGCATGAAGGGGCATATGAATCTTTAGCATATCTGGCACATAAATACCTTGCAATGCCGGCTACAAAAGTGCCATGCAAATGGCTGTTCTCACTTTCTGGTAACATTGTAAATAAGAAGAGAGCAGCATTATCTCTGGTAAATGTAAACAAACTTGTTTGTTTTAGCGATTGGCTGAACAAGAAGTAGAACAGAGTGGACTTGTAGGCATTGAAGTTTTACATTGTTTTGTTTTTGAGTGCAGTTATGTAACAAAAAAATCTACATTTGTAAATTGCACTTTCACGACACAGAGATTGCACTACAGTACTTGTATGAGGTGAACAGAAATATACTATTTCTTTTGTTTATCTTTTACAGTGCAAATATTTGTAATCAAGAATAACATACACTTTGATTTCAGTTACAACACAGAATACAATATATATATGAAAGTGTAGAAAAACATCCAAAATATGTAATACATTTCAATTGGTATTCTATTGTTTAACAGTGCGATTAAAACTGCGATTAATCGCGATTGATTTTTTAAATTGCGATTAATTTTTTCGAGTTAATCGCAGGAGTTAACTGCGATTAATCCACAGCCCTAATATTTATTTCTGGTAGGTAGCTGCTGTGCATTGGTATTTTCTCTTGCTCCATGCAAATGGCTCTGTAGTTTAAACAAAGACAGCAACAGGAAATTGGCATTTCTCCTTATTTAAATGGGAAGTGGGCAGAACTACACATGTGTTCATGTGTCCTTCACTTGCTGTGTCAAAATTGTACTAGTTTTTGTTACAAATCCTATATTATAGTAGAAATTATGCATAAAATACAAATATATACTGTACAATGGTCATCTCCACAGAACAGGTAAGTTAGCATTAGACTAGGTGCTCAATATAGCCAATGCCTAAAATAATGACACAAATCTCATACATGTGCTATGTATTTAAGGATGCATTGTCAGCCTTAATATGTTTGTTTCCTGGCTTTTATCATTTGTGTCCTAACGAATTATTAGTTAAATGGGAAGTTTTACATTCTTTTAAAAATTATAGCTTCTCCTCACTTAAAGTTGATGAAAAAAATTGCTAAACTCTGCTGTTGGCCAAGTGCTAAAAAACAGATTAATGATTATCTGAATCATGGAAATTATGGACTTTCTGTTTTCACAGCAGGGAAATATCTTCTTTCTCTATCTCTGTCAGCTAGTTGTCATTAGTATAAATATATTTTTATTAGTTCAACAGCTATAGGGACACATTTCAAAATACAGCCTATCACAATTTTGTGTGAACGATCACTTACACCTGCAGACAGACTTTGGGCATGTGAGACATATTGGGGCAGATCTCAACTGGAATAAGTCAACATAGCTCTGGCTTTAATGCTGATACACTGATTAACACCAGCTGAGTATCTGTCTCATGTTCCCAGGGTCAGATTCTGCAACTTCTCTGCACCTGAACTCCCAGTGAATTCAGTGGGAGTTCTACATGCACAGAGCTGACAGGATGGAGGCACCTGATTCCTGTAAGTGAATACTGTTTCCAAATACAAATAGAGAATCAAATATCAGCTGTGGCATAGCTCCATTGATTTCAGTAGAGTTATGTAGATTTATATGTAGTGACAATCCGGTACAGGGTCTTTTTGGGACACACTGACTGAGTGAGTGAAATTGAAGGTGCAAATTTAGAGGCTGGATTGAGGCCCCTTTGAAAATGTGGCTGATTTATAATTCATTTTTGATTTTCATGTCTCTGTTTATTGTCATTGGGTTCTTTGAAATCAAAATAGGATAAAACAAAACAGCAATTTAGCACACACTGAAATGGAAAACAAATAAAGACTTCACAAATTTACTTTGTATGCAACTGACAACATCTGGAATAACTTTGTAGCCAAGTGTAACCTCTTAAATATGGCCCTTGATAGTCAAACCTCAATAAGGTTTAATTCTCAAAGGTCCAGGAAGAAATATTAAAAACATCTTTAAAAAGTGTTGCATTTTCTTCATCAACTGAAACTATTTTTCCTGTTTACTTTTGATACTTATTTAAGACCACTAAACACTCTTGATCTGCTGGATTCCTCGTTGGTGTCAATTGCTTAAAAAAAAAAAAAAAAAAAAAGTGGGCAATTAGTAAATCTGTGCTCTGTACTTTTTGTAGGTGAATCTCTACACAAAATAGACTTCTAAGCATGGAAATCCTTGTAAGATTTAGTAACAAAGTTTTAGATGGCTAAAATGTTCCTTGAAGGTAAAAAGAAATGGCTGAATTTTTACCTCTGTGGTGGGGAGTTAGAAAATCATGCTCTCTGTCAAAATGATCCACTTACTATATAAAATCAACTTTGTTTTCCACACTGTTGCTGGCCCTGCAGAGTTGAATTGAACTTGAAGAGTTTTTGAGTCTCCAGTTACCCGGAGGGACCAGGATATGTTGCAGGAGGAGGTTAATAACATGGAAGGACTTCTGAATAGGAGTTAACTTTTATAATTATCTGCTTAAACATATGGAATGAAATCCTGGTCCCCATGAAGTTGAAAGAGGATGGTCTGATTGGTCAATTTAACCTAGAAATTTTGAATTGTGAGCCAGATGCTGTGGGGAAACCTGAGCTATAGAAAATAAAGAGCAACTCAAAGAAAGACAAAGAAGAGGCAGACCAAGGCTAAAGTCAAGAAGGAGGAAATGGGCAAACTGAAAGTCAAAGGAAAGAAAGATTGTAGACCTAGCTGTCCTTCATGTTTCACATGGGAATAATTTAATTGGTGTCTTCTCAGGAGAAACACTGGTAAATCCATTATGACATTCTTACTGGGGAAAGGCTTGCTGAGAGAGATCTCTCATACTGGGCCCTGAAATGACAAGACATGGCTTCATTTAATTCCCTGTAGTAATGTATTTTGTGTCTCCATAGAAAACAGCCTGAGAATTTCATCCTTGAGAATTTCAACCTTGAGACAATCAACTGCCTCATTCTCAGTTAATGGCAACTAGTACAGAAAAGTGAGCGTAACTGTCTCATCTTGCACATTGAGGGCTATAAAAGGTAAAGAACAGACTCCAGCATTATTCTCATTTCCTAGGATCCAGAATAATTCTAGTGCTATCAATGGAGTTATACCAGTGTCAATCCAGAATTTGCCCCCAGGACTGTGAAGCAAATCCAGGATAAGACAAGCACTCTGGTTAGAATGCGGTGCTCCAGTGAGGTGTGGTGGTGCTGCTCAGACTTGTGCAGGAAAATAATATGTCTGTATAGTCAGCCCTAGACAGAGCGCACTGCAATAGTCTCTCAGGTGATTGCAGTAATCTGAACCCCAAGGATACTGGCAGGGGTGAAAGTATGTCTAGGGATTTACCGGTACGGGGCTGGGCTGGGGCAGGCTCTGGCCCCCGGAAGGGGCGGGTCTTGGGCGGAAGGGGCGGGGCTGGGGGAGGTCAGGCCAGCCCCGGCCCACCCTGTACTGGCAAGTGCCTCCTTCCCCCTCCCTAGGGTAACAGCGGCATGTGGGGGCTCTGGCAGCGGTTTAAAGGGCCCTGGGCGGTAGCGGCGGCTGAGCCCTGGGCCCTTTAAATTGTCGCCGGAGCCTCGCCGCCACTTCCCCAGGGCTCCGGCAGGCTCTGGGGACAATTTAAAGGGCCCAGCATGGTAGTGGCGGCCAGGGCCCCATCTCCGGAGCCCTGCTGCTGGAGCCCTGGGGAAGCGGCGGTGGGGCTCTGGGGACTATTTAAAGGGCCCAGGCTCGGCCGCCGCTACCACCCTGGGCCTTTTAAATTGCCGCCCCAGCCCCACCGCCGCTACCCCAGGGCTCCAGCAGCAGGGCTCTGGCAGCGGTTTAAAGGGCTGGGGGCTCCAGCCGCTGCTGGGAGCCGCAGGCCCTTTAAATTGGGCCTGGGGAAGCCGATCCACCCCAGTATGGCTCACCGGCTCTTGCCGGTATGCCGTACCGGGGCGTACCAGCTTACTTTCACCTCTGGATACTGGGAAGTGAGGGGAAAAAGTATTGCTGACCATGTGTTTACTTCACCCCCTTTAGCAGCAGGCTGTATTGGTGTTCCAGTTGCATTTAGGGAAAGAGACCATGCAGCTCTAGGGCCTCGGAGTCCTCAACAAGGTAGGAGAATAGTCATTGCCTTCGGTTAGAACTTCCTCCTTTTCAGTAGCATTTTGAACTGTGGCCATTTGAAGCCACAGTAGCGCTACTTGCTTTCTATTGCTCATTTCACAATTTCTGCTGTTTCTGGCAGCTGTTTATTGCGTTTGGCTCGCCAATCTTTGACCACCCCGCGTCTGTTTGGCCATTAGTGCTTTAACTCATAGCTTCCTCTTGAATCCTGCAGTGATGCCTGAATTAGGTCCTCTAGACAGCTGAACACTATCTTGAACCATGGCTTCTTTGTGGCTGTTATGGTAGTATCATCTGGCTGGCGTTTTCACTTTTTTTTTTTTGTCGTTAGCAGGGGAGCTTTCTTTGATTTCTGGAATCTTGTTGTAAAAAGGGAGAAGAGAGCCCTGCTTACAAAGAAATACACCTGTTTTCCACAAGCAGGCCCTGCAACACACCGAGCGCTCTCTGCTCCCAGTCAGTTCACTGAGACACATCTCAAGAGGCACTCAGCATTTTTCCAATTAGAGTGTCAGCTCATCAGCACAGGGACTGCTGTAGTTTTCCCTTAAATAAATAAATAAATAATCCTTCATGTAGGGAAGGAAAGGGGAAAACATCCACATCAAAGCTCCTTTGTATTTTGAACCCTGCCATGGGGAAGACCTTGGAGACAGCGGCATTGGACATTTTTTTTTTCTAATGTGTTTCTTCCTTATTTTATTACCAAGTAGAACATGCAGGAAAAATATCCACTGTCAACCCTCCCAAGCCTAGCAGAAGCTGCTGCTGTGTCCAAACCATTTGACTCAACTCTTGTTAGTGAGAATTATTTGTGTGGAGACACTCTGGAGATCTCAGGCAATCATGACTGATGGCCTTGCTGTTTTTTTTTTTTTTTTTTCATTTCAGGGTCATTAAAATTCTGCTGTTCACCACGAGCCTAAGAGCAAAGCCATTCTGTTCTTGGAGAGCTTTTTAATTTTGTTTTAGTTCTCAAACACTCTTTTGTGGCCAAGTGAATTTAAATGTATCCATTAACTAAGACTAAATTAAGAAATCTAATAGGAGTGGAAGTACTATTTATGGGAAAGTCATATGACTACTAATGCGTCCTTTATGACTAGGGTTGATATGTTGAATGGAAAATGAATTCACTTAGTGGGTCATTTAATATAAAATATTGCCCTAATTTTTATCCTCTAACTAAAATTTCTATTTGCATTTTAAATACCATCTCCTGAGATTATTTTTGTCTGTGTTAGAAAATAGCCCACAACTCCTTGCCTTGAAAAACAAGGTAATGTGGCTGTATTGACCCTTCTCCTTATGCCTTATTCTTTGAGGTTGCTGAACCCTCTTCTGTGAATGGGAACTGAGGGTGCACAACATCTCACACTGTTAGGAATAGGATGCCATTTTCTGTTCTTTATAGTGTAGTGGATTAGGGACCAAATAAGAGAGGCAACACTTGGCAAAAAGAAATCCCCTTTTCATTTCAGCATGTAATTGCAATAACAGAGATTTTGTTTTGTAAGCAGAAGGCATGCCAAATTGCCTAGGTCCAACACAAATTTCCTTAAGTAATGGTATCACTTACAAATAGCTTTCACAAGACAGTTAGGACTGGAGACACGCAAAAGACTAAAGCCTCCTCTATTGTTTTATTTAAAGATGCATCCACCAGTGATCCCTAATTCTGGAAATGGGTAAAGCAGAGCTATTGGCACCCTGCTGATGCCTGAGGCTACTCCTGCCACTGCCCCCAAAGAATTGCTAATCCAGATCATCAGATACCTGTGCTGGGATGTCATTCCAATGAACACAGACTCCTGAATGTAGTGAACTGGCATTTCCACAACTTCATTGCCATTATAAGAAAAACAGGCTTTGGGTCAGGGCATTTTCAGAACAAATGCAACATATTAGAAATAGCCCCTCTTAGCAGACACCATCCTTTAGTTCTCCCTGTGCATTTTGTGTTGTCTGTTCATTTAGGGCTTGTATACACTGCCCTGCAGTTCAGACTACAGGTGCATGAAAGGAGTGTGCACCAAAATGCTGCTCTGTAACTGCCCCGTTCAGGGCCATCCTTAGGATTTATGGGGCCCTATGCAGTATTATTAAACTGGTGCCCCTATGCCCGACAGCAGCCAAGGCTCGCACATGTATTTTAGATAAGGGTGGTTTTTTGAAGAATTTATTTTAAAAACTAGATGTCAAAGATCCAAGCATTTAAGGCTCAAGATGAATACTCAGCTTGTACATCTAAAAATGTATGCAAGGATTTTTTAGAGATGTGATTTTATAATCTTCAGTAACACACTAATGAAATATTTTTAAAGCAAATTTTAAACTAAGGTCCTGTAGACTAACATGTTCTGAGTAAATATTACAGTAATGCACAACTGTTTTTGTCAGTAAATTCAGAAACTGACAGTATATACCTGGGGGTTGGCAAATGCCTGTTAAATGGCTTTATTTTCACTTGAAGAAAAGGAATACTTGTGGCACCTTAGAGACTAACAAATTTATTTGAGCATAAGCTACAGCTCACTTCATCCGATGCATGCAGTGGAAATGGCTTGAATGGCTCTTTAACAGTTTCAGTGTTGTGCTAATAGGTCTGGCAGGCTGGAAGGCTTCTTCACTTTTAAGTACTAGATCCCCTCCGAGGAAGACTCACCAGGCTGCAGCAGCCAGCTGTGGTGGGAGCCTGCAGGAAGGGTCAGAACAGGGATAGGAAGAGGCAGGCAGGAGGACACTAAGACCCAGTGGTGCCCCAATGCATCCTATGAAGTGAGCTGTAGCTCACGAAAGCTTATGCTCAAATAAATTTGTTAGTCTATAAGGTGCCACAAGTACTCCTTTTCTTTTTCCAAATTTTTGGGTGCCCTACGTGTGCTGTGTATGCCTAAGGATGGCCCTGACCCTGTGTGGATGCTGGGGGTGCAAATGAAAAGGTTCCTAGTTTGCATTAACGTAGAAGAGGATTACATTAATGTGAACTAGGAACTTTTTAGTTCATGCCTACAGTGTGCACATGGGGGAGTTACAGCACAGAACTTTGGCGTGCACTGCTAGTCATACTCCCATCCTTCAAAATGTGGGGCAGTGTAGACATAGCCTTAGATTATGAGCTCCTCATTGAAGGAACTCTTCCTTTATATACAGTGCTGAGCACATTAGAATCATAGAATATCAGGGTTGGAAGGGACCTCAGGAGGTCATCTAGTCCAACCCCCTGCTCAAAGCAGGACCGATCCCCAATTAAATCATCCCAGCCAGGGCTTTGTCAAGCCTGACCTTAAAAACTTCTAAGGAAGGAGATTCCACCACCTCCCTAGGTAACGCATTCCAGTGTTTCACCACCCTCCTAGTGAAAAAGTTTTTCCTAATATCCAACCTAAATCTCCCCCACTGCAACTTGAGACCATTACTCCTTGTCCTGTCATCCGCTACCACTGAGAATAGTCTAGATCCATCCTCTTTGGAACCACCTTTCAGGTAGTTGAAAGCAGCTATCAAATCCCCCCTCATTCTTCTCTTCTGTAGACTAAACAATTCCAGTTCCCTCAGCCTCTCCTCATAAGTCATGTGTTCCAGTCCCCTAATCATTTTTGTTGCTCTCCGCTGGACTCTTTCCAATTTTTCAACATCCTTCTTGTAGTGTGGGGCCCAAAACTGGACACAGTACTCCAGATGAGGCCTCACCAATGTCGAATAGCATTGTCTAGTCTTAGCAAATAAAGTTACACACTGTGATGGGGTGTGCATATCCAGCACTGGACAAGAGAGGGTTAACCCCACATTCTGGGTGGTGGAAGTCCTGCCCCTCAGATCATGCTGGGCATGCTCCAACTGCTGCCTCAGTATAAAAGGGAGCAGCCCAGCTCATTCTAGGCTGACCACTGCAGGGAGAAGATGCTTGGTGGAGGCTCCAGATCAGGAGCTGCTACAGCCACAGACTGCAGGAACCAGAGAATCCGGGGACCAGACTGGTGAACTGCCATCTCCAGCAGACCGCTGGGAGTCAGACTCTCAGGGATTTACCCCCACCAGGGAACCTGGAGATTCTGCACAGTGCTGTATGGACTGCTACCTCAGGAGATGCAATAGGAAGTGGCCCAGGGAATGGTATCTACCACCTGAGCAAGGTCAGCATGTTGCTGTAGGATTTCCCACTGACTGAGTGACGACAACTCCTGTTGTCCACAGGGCCCTGGGCTGGGACCCGGTGGAGAGGGAGGGCTGGGGCCCCTATCCAGCTGCCACCAACTCCCTAGGTGGTGGCCCACTCCCCTAGACTCCGGCCATTAGGCTGCGCAGCCCTGATTCCAAGGGCAGCTGCATAGACTCTGGCCACTAGGCCAGCCCTGACCGCAAGGGCAATTGGATAGACTTTGGCCACTAGGTGGTGCATCCCTGTACTCAGTGCTGCCATATGAACTCTGGCCTCTGGGCCATGCTGCTCTCAGCCTAAGGACAGTCAAATAGACTGTAACCGTGGTGGTATCAGTACCCCACCCCATCCCTAAGGAGAATGCGTTATGCATAACAGGTGACACATACAAACACAAAACCTACATTAAAACAACATTATTAAAGTCACACAGTCAAGCGTGGAAAAGTTAGGAAATGGCAGAATTAAGGCCACCCATGCAATCTTAATTCAACTCCCTTGTATGTATACATTATGATTGTGTATTTAAATGATAATATTCTGTTTTTTCCCCATAGGACCTGTGTTTCATGTCTCCTCAGTCTTCCCACTCCTCATCTGATCTGTCTTGAATGTCCTCCACCCTGAACGTCTTCTCCCAGTCACCTTGGCCAGCCATGTCCCTTCCCCACCCATGACTCCTGATCTCAGTCCATTTCCCCTCCATCTCCCAGCACCAGTCTTCTCCTCCCAAATAGGTTCATTGTCCCAATCTACCCCCAGCCCCCATACTCCAGTCTCTGCCCATGTAGTGGTGAGTAGCGATGGCAGGGAAAGGTCTGCTCTGTCCCTGCATCCCTAGGCTGGAGCTTGCTCAATACAGATAGAATCTTTGGAGAATTTAGCTGCCAAACCTCTAACAAGTTTCTACTAAGCATGTGCAAACAGGTTTTTCAACAGCTGACAATTTGGCCAAATTTGGATGGGATTTGTTACAGAAATAGCAAAGGCATGTCTCTGGCATGAGGACAACTCCCAACTCCTGCAAAATTTCAAGCCTTTGCTCCAAAGCACAGATGCTTCTCAGTTTTTGTTTGTTTGTTTTAAAACCTAGGGACATGGGGTAAACAATGTATATTTCTCTAATCTCATTCTTGGAAATGGCTCAACCATGTTAGCAGAAACTTTCCAAAAATATTAAGCCTGAGGCAGTCAGTTGGCATGGAAAATTTCTTCCTAAAGGGTTAAAGTTTAGCCAAGTTATAAGCAACTGCAAATGGGGTCTTATAATAGGAAATGTCAGCGAACCTGAATTTTAGCCAGTACTGCTAGATCCAACCATAGGATAGGATGTTGTGTTGCATCGGGGCATCTGAGGCCCAACAAGGAATAAGGCATTAATAAATCTCTTGTTTGCTTTTACAACATTGAACAGTTAAGTGTGGTTTGGGTTTTGTGTCAGGGTTTCTGTGGCTTATTCCCTTTGCAACAAACACCATTTAAAATCTTTTAAATCTTTTTATTAAAGATACAGAAAAGGGAAAGAGTTAAAACATTTGAAATGTAAAGTATTACATAAGGCTTTAAATCTGAAAATATCTATTATTCCTTTTCCCTTTTAGCTGTAAAGTCTTTGTAGGGAAAAGTTCCTGTTTGACAGATTTTAGACAGTGTTAAAGATGGTAATAACTGCTTTTTTGGGGGGAAAAGAGAAGAAGTTAGTTGAGATTGTTTGCTGCTGCTGTTAAAACCCAATGCTCTTTTCTTGAAGAGAAAACAAGACAGACACATAAAAGGGTAGAGAAAATAATAGTGAAGATCGAAAATGCAGTTTCTGTCTCTGGTGCTGACTCTAGGGGTACAGCGCACAGTGTGATCAGCTGTTCTGAGACTTGACAACCTCCTATCAGTGTGGAGCTGTTTAAGGCATTGCTTGTAGCTGCCTCACTGGTCACAGGCATGCAAGCAGTGTTGCGAAACTGACAGTCGTGGCCAGTTAAGCCAGATTCTTATTAAACAGAAGGCAAAGAGAGAGATAGGAAAGAGGAACTAAGGTGGTGAAGAAAAAGGACATATCGGGGCAGGAGTGAGAGTAGGAACCAAAATCTCACATTCTAGGTATTGTTCAGGATTTAGCTTAAGCTGGTGATATTGTCATCTGGGTTCCTCTCTCGGGCCTGTCTGGACAGGATGTCTCTCAGGATCAGCCATGACAGTAAAGCATGCTCCTCTCAATCTACCGATCCCCACACCACTTCCATTCACTAACTCCTAGATAAACAATTTCCAAGGGGGATGGCAGCCTCATCTCATTAACATTAACCAATCAAAACATATTTTGATAATTTCAACTATAGCAATTTCTTCCCATTTTTACAATTATTCAGCTTATTGTCATATAAATCCATGACTTCACCAGGAACCTTGAAGCCCCTTAACAGAGTTCTTTTAACCTAAAGGAATCCAGTTTTACCAGTCTATTTGTCTCCAACTTTTGCTAACTTTTATAAACAATTTTATGAAACAGGCGGAGTTGGACTTTTGTAATCTTGAATGACTTAAAGTACCGGCCTCTGCACATCACGAGTCAGTCGTGTAAGGCAGAGGACGGGGAAGAAGATGACTTGAATAGTAAATTGTCTTTCTTGGTCTTGTACAAAGATCAGCAGATGCATCTCAGTCAGCCCTTCACAGAACACTTAGTGGAGAGATTATAGATTTAGCACCAGACAAACAATAGAGCCTTTTCTGCAAGTGTTAATGGCAATTCTGTTCCTTATACTTGAGACCATATTGTTCCTTCAGTTATTTTTATTCTGTAAGTTATCTTAAGTGTTTTATTCCTTGAGGGAGCTATGCTAACAGGAGAGACAGCACTGAACAGAATTAAGGTGAGAACATAGCCAGACTCCCTGACAACTATGAGAGAAGTCTCAAGGTTCATGGCAGCTTTTGCTGGTTTGTCATTTTAGTCCTCCACATTTTGCTTTTATAAGGCATACACAAAAGGGAATGCACAGTGGTTGAACTTTTTGGATAAGTCCCCACTGTGTTCCCCAGAGATCGTAATTTTTAGACACTACCTGCCCTTACTGGCTCGATTGCTGTAATATGGGGTTGGATATTTTGTTTGGAGTTCTGTTTTCATTCAGATGCCTTACGTCTCAGCTCTGTATTAAAAGTGTGTGCTGTATGTTTGTACAGACTGAGATAATAAAGAATTCTGTGTTTTCAAAAGACAGAAACAGCTCATTGAAGCATGGTATATTTTGGTGAGCCAGCCAGGAGGGTTTGTGAGCTTCTGGTCTCTTCCAGGGAGCAGAACCTAGAAAGCCATACAGCGAGCAGCTGCAATTGGGAGTGCTGCAGGGGACTGAGCATAAGAAACAAAGATGGCTGATGGTGAGCTAGAAAATTTATGCATATAGCTAGAAAGGCAGTTTTAGCAGCTGCTGGTATGCCAGCTGTTTCTGAGCTGGTATGGCAGTGGTCAGAATGGTTAGATATCAGGGAGACCCTACTCAGAATTCCACAGGGGGAATCACATAAAATCAGCATTCCCATCGGTAATTGAACAAAACATACCAAACAGTACTGGGACTGCTACAAATGATCCAATCAGTAATTCCACTGCCAGTATCAGGCCTAGGCCCAACCCTAGGGCAGGGTCAAAATGAAGAGAGTTGGATGTGACGCTGTTCCTAGAGGTAATGACACCACGTCAAATCAGCCAGCTAGGAATTCACACCCATGTAACACCTTAGGCTAGATATCTCTGGTTAACCTTGATCACCTTAGTAAGGAGCAGCATGAGGCTGTCCAGTGCATACTCTGAGATAAGCCAGGGGATTTTGCAAAGGATGATCAGGCCCTATGCCAGGTAGAGAATTTAAAAAATGCACATAAATCTCCGTGGCTTCCAACCTGCACAGAAGTGTTATCTAGCAGTCTCCCCTCTCGACCCCCCCGCCTCACCAGGAGGTAAATGACTATTTGCAAGACTTACTGAACCATAGATGGGTTATTAGGTCCAGCTCTCTGTACTTTTCACCAGTTGTCTGTGTGTGGAAGAAGAATGGTAGTTTACGTCTCTGTATAGAGAGCTGAATTGAAAGACGGTGCCAGATCGTCTACCCCTTCCCTGTATACAAGGTGTGTTAGATAGCTTGAGTGAGAAGTCATGGTTCTTGGTTTTAGACCCAGTCAAGGCTTCCATCAAGGGTTCATGGACGAGTCAGTCTCTCACTGCTTTTATTACACCTTGCTAGTTGTATGAATGGATTCATATTCCATTTAGGCATATGAATGTGCCTGCTACCTTCAGTGATTCATCCAACAGTGGTGATTTTTAGAGATTCCCTGCCTTTGCTGGTTGGGTTTCTGTGGCATGGGGGGAGAGGACGTTTTGTTTGGAGTTCTGTTTTCCGGCTTTGTTATGTGTTTGTGCTGACTGAGATAATAAAGAATACAGTGTTCTCAAAGGACAGAATCCACATTTTGGAGTGTGTGACACCTTTAGTTTCTGACTCTGTAATTGTCTTTCCCAAACTCAGTTATTATGTGAAGTGGAAGTTTGGATAGAAAGTTTTCCCTCCCCTGTGTGGGTGGGAATATATGCTAATTCAGATTGTTCTTTAGGGACTACTACACAACTTCTTTTTAACATTGAAAGAGGATTGAAGTGGGATCAAGAGAAAGTAATAGCAAATTAAATAGCTGCTACTAAACTGTACCTCATTTAAACACAGCAGCAAAACCCCTTAGATTAACACATGCTTTTTGTTAGGTTACAGCCATCCATGACAGTTCTCCATTCACTGATAAGCCAATGGGAACTTTGCCCTAAAATATTCAAGAGGCCAAATACCCACACAATATAAGTAGCTACAAAATTTGGTCCACTATTATTTACATTTATGAAAGGTTTTTTTTTTCCTAAGCAGAGGGACAAATTTTGCTTTTACACCAGTGCAATTCAAGAGTTACCTCCACTGAGTTCAGGAGTTATTACACTAATAATAAAATTGATGCTCTCAACACTGTTGCATTAGAAAAAATCCACCTCAAAAGTACCTAGACAAGATTCTTGGCTATATTTGAGGAGCCAACAGTGCAGCTCTGAGTGGGGGTGGGGTATTGCAAAGATTGCATCTGTATTTCCCTGACCTTGAGCTGGCTCTGTGCTTGGCTGGCTTCCTGAAGTAACTTAGAGCAGCCTGAGAGAAGGCTGCTCTAAGTTGCATCAGCTGCCATTGGCTAGAACTGCTTGGGAGATTTTCAACGAAGTGATTTTTCTGTCAGAAAATGTTGATGAGTTGAAACAAAACTTTTTGCAGGAATGTCTGAGTTTTGATGAAACCTTCTCAGGTCACGTGTGGGTGGGTGAGGATGTGGAGTGAGTGACTCACTCACGAGAATAGCTAATAGCTCAGTGGTTAGGGCACTCAGGTGGGATGTAGAAGAGCAATGTTCATGTCGCTGCTGTGCCTGATTTGGTGGAGGGATATGAACCTGAGCCCTCCACATCCTAGATGAGTGCTTAAACCTGTCTGTTCCGAGGTGCATCTCTCTCTCTCCCAGAAATTTCAAAAGATCTTGGGTTGGTTCCAATGGGAAAATCTCACACTTTTGCAGAACTGGAAACCAGTTTCCTGTCCAGCTCTATTACTGACCCCTTGAGGCGTAGGAAGTCCCCAGGGCATACCCCATATGCTCTTTGTCCCCCCCACTTTTAAAACACACTTCAGCGAAATATGTAAACCCATTCCTCTACCCTGTTTTCAGTAGCATGGGTTTTAAAAATAAAATATCTGGTCACACTTGTTCTTTTAATCCTCACGCCATTTTTTAAACTAATTATATTTTTGAGCCTGAATTACTTGATACTATGCCTTTAAAAATAGAAAAAAAGTGCTTCAGAGAATTTTCCATATATAAATAAATCCTGAATAATGTGACCCATGAGCCTGGCAGACATCTTTTTCTGTCTTGAATGTTTCATCCAGACCCTGAGAAAATGGATCTACCACTCACCAGTGGGAACAGTGTCCAGAACTGGCAAAACTACGAGCACTGTGGTGAAATTTGGAGTACATTATTTTTCGATCATCTGCATCTAACTGGAATGATGAAAAGAGGGCTTTTGCCAGCCTCGGAAAAATGCTGCTTGATTTTATTTACTACTTCTCCACTATGCAGTGTTCAACAAAACCAGTCTTTAAAGTGTCAGAATGTGTTCAAAATGCTATGTGCATCTACTAGCTTCCTAGCATACAACTTTTAATATTGGCATCTCAAGAACAATTCAATTGCATGATCTCAGCAGCCACTGAAAAAGCTGGGGTGGCGTGGGGAACCCTGTTAAATTGTGCTGGCATAAAGAGGCCAATACAGCAGATGCCCCCCCGCCCCAAAAGGAATAAGTAGCTCAAAGCGGGAGGAGTGGGAGGGAGAGAACAGATGTAGAGAGGAACAATAATATATTGTCAACAGACTAAAGAGATCAAAGTATGTGGTTTGGCCAGTTTCCATGACATTTTTAAGAGGTTATTTAGTGCTTATAGTTTCTGGAGAGATAAAGGTGATTTGTGTGTTGTTTTAAGGCTTGTTCCTGTAGCCCCCGCCTGAAAGAATAAAGGCAATACAAGTTTGTTTGGCTTTTTAAGAGGTGATGCTGGTGTTGCCTAGCATTTAAGGCACAAATGTCTACAGTACTTTATAAAGAGTTGATGCTGGATAGATTTTTATTTGTCAGTTTTTGCTTTGCTTTACATTTACACTTTCAGGGACAAATTCTGCCCTTTCTGCAACTGGGAAGGCTCACTGACCGTGCAATTGTTATGGTTCAGTGGTTCGCGAAAGATCTCTAAACGGTATTAGAGTGTTGAACAGTGAAGAGAGGGTTTTAAAGCAATGAGTCTAGAGTTTTGCTTTTATGATAAACTTTGTTAATTTTTTATTACCTCATGCTGCCCCAGCTCCTCCCAAGTTTGTCAGGATACAACCGATGTGAGAGACAATCCAAAGAAACAGCGCATACACCAGTTTACTTGGTTCAGCTTGGGAGGTACACTCTAGTTAATATCAGAGTCACTGAGATGACATAGTAAAAAGAGAATAAGTTTATTCTCAAAGAACAGAGATTCTCAGATTCAGCTGAGTACTGAAGTAAGAATAATAGAAACAGTGAAAGTTAAAAATAAAACAAAAGTATAACACACTTCTAAGAGACTAATCATATCTTAGACAAAGATTTTAGCCAGTTAAAAGTTATGTTTCTCACCTAAAGCAACTACACAGTGCCACCACCCCCAGGGCCAGGATCCAACTTTCACTAATGGAAAAAGCATTGTCCATTTTACTCTCTCAGTGATGGATAATGAAGGGATACTTTTTTCTTATAGTCCAACAAACCTTTGAAATGTATCATTTTGAAGTGAGGATGCTGATGTTAGTGCAGCAATCCTCCCGCTTTATGTTGAGGATCTTCCGAAGAAAGTTAAATATAAGTATGGAGTTGCAGTAGTGACTCCGTAACCTTGATGAAGTTTTTATCTGTGAAAGATAAGTTTGACCAAAAATATTTAGGGCATTATTGATCAAGGCCAATTTAGAAGGAAAAGAACTATAGTGCATACAGGTGTGACATGCTTTATGCAGTTAACGTTGCTAAATAAGCAGGAAGCCATATTGTGCATTAAATGAATTTTCCAAGTGGTCTTCAAAAGATAGACTTTTTGTAGAGCACACTGAAGTCTAGAGATGACAAAGGCAAGCTACTCACAACCCCTTTGCTAAGAAAAACCGAAAAAAGTACTCTTTTCTAGTGCTGCTACTGTACACGATAGATCAGTGGTTTTCAAACTGCAGGTCACGACCCAGTACTGGGTTGCAGAATGTAAGGCACTGGGTCACGGCGGCTCTGGTCAGCACCGTTGACCAGGCTGTTAAAAGTCCCATCGGTGGTGCTGCCTGGCTAAGGCAGGCTAGTCCCTACCTGTTCTAACATCGTGCATTGCCCCCACCCTGAGCACTGGCTCCACATTCGCATTGGTGCGGTCCGCAGTGCCAGGACAGGCAGGAAGCCTGCTTTAGCATCCCCGCTGCACCCCTGACCAGGAGCTGCCCGAGGTAAGTCTGCGCCCCAACCCCCTGCCCCAGACCTGAGCCCCCCAAAGCCCCTTCCTGCACCCAAAAACCCTCATCCCTGGCCCCACCCCTGAGCCTGCACTCCCAGCTCTGAGCCCCCCCAATCCAGAGCCCCCTCCTGCACCCCAACCCTGGCCCCACCTCACAGCCCTCACTCCTGCACTCCAACCCTCTGCCCCAGCCCTGAGCCCCTCCCACACCCCAAATCCCTCATCCCCAGCTCCATTGGGTTGCGGGCATCAACAATTTTCTTCAACTGGGTTGCCAGAAAAAAAGTTTGAAAACCACTGCGATAGACCAGAAGCAAAGATCTGCAAAGTGCAAACCCTGTTAACAAAAGAGAGTATGTCCTTTTACTTAAGACAATTAAAATGTTCTAATTGCATTGTGACAGAACTTCACACTAAAAAAAGTTAGTTTGGATTCTATCATTCTCTGATGTAAAGATTGAATAGTTTAAATTGGAGCTGGTCAGGAATTTTTTTTTATCAATGATTTTTCAAGAGAAAATAGTTTCACAAAATTGAAATTTTGCACAGGAAGTTTGATTTTTCTGAAACATTTTGAGTTTATGTTGAGGAAAACCAAAACAAAGTATTTAGTTTTGCGTTTGTTTGACCTAAATTGTAATTCTTTTGGTTGGTTGAACTGACCCCCACAACATTCCACTTAGAGTAGGCTCAACATCATTATTAAACAGCATCTTCCTATGGTGCTGCTCATAGGAGCTATAATTCAGGCAACTCATGCCCCTATTCTCTGGCATGTATCAGGCCTCCCTGGCCAGACCACATTTCCCATAATGACATGGTCTCCCATCTGACCAACTTGTGTGGTGTATCATGGGAATATCATGTCAGCAGGTGCATCATGGGAAATGTAGTTCAGTCAGAGAGCCCAGCCCAAAAGGGACAATGGGGCATCTAGCACTTGAACTATAATTCCCATGAGGCAAGGAAGCACTATAGGGAGATGCAATTTAATTGAACCGAATCAAAATATTTCAGGTGAGTTCAACAAACTGAAATGTTTAAATTTGGGAATATTGAAATGTTTTAGTTAGATCTAAAATGCCCAAATGAAATGTTCAGCTGTTTCTGAATCAACATTTTTCAGAACTTTTCATGCAATGAAAAATGTTAATGTTTCAACTCCTTGGCCTGATTCAAGGTTGAAACCAAATACTGAAATATCAGAATTTCTGGTTCACTTCAACATGTTGCAGTCCCAGACTCAACGGTCATGAGGCTACACTGAGACAGAATTAAATGCAGAGATGATGTGGATTCTATAACTGGAGAGCCTCCAGATATAGACCTACTCAAAGTCCATATAACTAGGAGGTGTTTTTTCCACATCAGTCCCTAGTTAAATTGGTGACTCGCAATGTCATTGTTACTTATCACTATTCTTAGAATACAGTGCTCTTTCCAGAAGACGGCATTTCTGGGAATGGTGTTACAGTGCCAGGAACAATGATTTGCTTATATGGGCAACTTTCCCAGATGTACAGTGCTGTTGGAAATGAAAAGCATGACAAATCCATGAGAGAAACTGCAAGTTTTTTTAGGGTCTTCTAGGTACTGCTGAAACCCAGTCACCATCTTGGATTGATCCCGTCCAACCAAGTGAGTTTTCATTGCTGCTTTCCGCCCCCTCGCCCCCCCAATGTTAAAAGGATTTGCTTTTGAGTAAAACAGGCTGCTTTAATATTGAATATTATCAAGCGAAATATGAAATCCACTGACAAAGATCTAAAACAAGACTCCTTGGATCGCTTTAGTTGGTTGCAGCATCTTCAGAAGGAGAAAACGAAACCCTCGAGGGATTGACAAACAAGTAAAGAAAACACTTTCAAACGAGGCCCTATTTTGAGAGAGGCAGGTGGGAGGTCTGTGCATGAAAATGTGTACATTTACACACACCATAACTGCATGTGCAAAATGGGTTTCTGTACAGGCAGTTGGCTAATTAGACCTCTGAACTCATTTGCATCTGTCAACACTCAATTTGCATGTGTGACTATGGTCATTTATTTGTGTATTCACTTTGATTTTCTGGCACCGATCCACCACGGTAGACACCTCCCAAAACATGTAGACTACAAATGAAAAACCATAGATCTGCAACCAACTATATCATGAAACCTCACCAAATGATCTTTTATTCTCCATCTACTCCACTTACAATTATTTATGCAATTGCAAATAGACCGCCCATCAGTCTGTCTCAAAGTCTGGCCCTTCAAGTCTGCAAAATGTCTGTGTAACATTTACATCTTAATATTTATTGATGTACAATTTATGCAATGCCTATATGAAAAGAATAACCTAATCATTCTTGGGAGCAGGAAGTTTTCTCTATCACTGACATTTTTAATCTGATGAACATACTGTCAGGAAGAATAATATATATATATATGTTTACAGTATTTCAGTATTCCAGGTCTTTGTATTTTATTCCTAATTTGGAATTTTATTCTGTTTTCTTCAGCAGTTTCTAAGGGCTTGGCTACATGGGGACATTCAGGAAAATTAATCCAAATTAACTAAAGGTGTGAATTTAAAGTGTTTTAGTTAAACTGCATTAAAATCCTGTGTGGACACTCTCTCATTCAGAATTCAAGTGACCACTTGAATTCAATTTAGCTTTGGAAGTGAATTAAACTAAATTGAATTAAGACCATTTTAATTCCAAATAAGCATGTCCACATGAGGATTTAATGCAGTTTAACTAATTCGTGTTAAATTCACACTTTTAATTAATTCAGATTAATTTTCCTCAGGGTTTGTCTACACTTAAAACGCTGCAGTGGCACAGCTGCACTGCTGTAGCGCTTCAGTGAAGACAAAACCTACATTGACAGGAGAGCTTCTTCTGTCAGCGTAGGTAATCCACCTCCCTGTGAGGTGGAAGCAAGATCGATGGGAAAATTCTCCTGTTGACCTAGTGCTGTTTACACTGGGGATTAGGTTCTGGGGGATTATTTTTCACAGCTCAGAGCAACATAGTTATACTGACTTAATTTTCTAGTGTAGACCAGATCCCAGTGTCCACGTGGAGACAAGCCCCAAGACATTAATCACCATTGAATCTGATATAAAGACATCATGAAAGAATCATGTGGTTCTGAAGAGATCAAACCTCATATAAATTCAGACTTTTTGCCATTATTTACCCCACAGTAACTCAGTGTCTTCACTTGAGTTACTCTTGATTTAGGCCCTGTTCCAACAAAGAACTTAAACATGTGCTTAGCTTTAAGCATGTGAGTAGTTCCATGTGAGTCAATGGGGCTACTCAGGTGCTTTAGGAAAAGTATATGCTTAACTTCTTCTCTGACCCTGGGGCTTACACAGCTGTAACTGACAGGAGAACAGTCCCCAGATTTCTACCTAACCCTTAATCAGACTATAGGAATTTTAAAAAAGCCCCCCCTCCTCCATGCCTAAATAGTAACCATTAATAATTAATGGATATCCACATCCCCTTGTTGGCTTTGAAAATCTCACCCTATTGATCTACACACTGTTACCATGAGAACCATGCCCTTTCATTTGTGGGTTTCCCTGTTTTCTCTTATGTGACAAGTATATTGAAGAAGTCACATATTTTGGAAGGGTTGGACATTTTAAAAGTTTAAGTGGTCAATGTAAAATTCTTAAGCATATTTAAAAATCTGTTTTAAAAATTGTAGCTTCAAAGTTCAAAAGGATTTTGGGGGCATATTTTCAAAGGCACAAATGGCAGTTGGGTGCCTAGTTCCCATTGACCGTCAATGTGAGTTAACCACCCAACTGGCAGTTGTGCCTTTGAAAATCTCCCCCTTTGGTCTTATATTTAAAAATAAAATAGCTCCATCTTTATTGATAGCATCCTCCTCTCATTATTAATTCATTTTCTCCACCCCAACTCCTGCCTGCCATTGCAAGATTTTTCTGCCTGTTAGCCTCACTGTCAAGGCCACTCTATAGTTCTCTGCTATGCGCTGTACTAGTATCTTTCCCCAGAGGTGGCTTCTGTGATTCTCAAGACTACAGAAAGCAGGGGTATCAGATATCTTAATGTGGGAGTCATTCACATCGGATTGTATAGCATTGTATTCATTCCATCATTCAGGTCTAATGTCTTTAAAGTCTCATTAGCACATTTTATTATCCAGCATGAGTTACTTTGGCTAAGCATGGTAGATTATAGTTAAAATTCTTCAGCCTTGGGTTTAAAGTGACTTTCCCCTCACTTATTAGAGATGCCTTTTGATCAATTTGAGTATAATTAATAATAATATTGTAAACATTAGCCAAACCAATGTTAACCAGCACAAACAAAAACGACTATCATACCGGGGTTGGGATGGGGGAGCGGAAATAAAACAAAACATAGACTGCATTCAAATGGTAACTTCCAATGCACCATGAACAAACAGAGAAAGAGAGATGGTTGAAAAATTTCAAAATATGCAATTTTGATGAAATAGTCATAAATATTCAGTCCTGCTTTTTTTTCCAAATCAGCTGCAGAGCTGGTCAAAGCTTTTGGGAATTTGACACTTTCATCCAAATATTGTCACAGAGGGACTAAATTTTTATGAAAGCTTCATTTGACGATTACACCCATTTTTCAATGAACTCCATGGATAAGTCTTCCGGCATAGTCTGAAGATCAACAAATTAGTGCTATCAGACCATGGAAGAGAATAAGCCTCAGAATCCAGGGCCTCCCACTGAGAGCCTCCTGCTATAATTTTTTTTTCTCCAAATGCAAGTTGAATAGATCTATATATTGATCAAGGTGGGTGGTTGGTATGTTTTAGAAACAAGGTTTTCAACACCAGATCAGACTATTGTCTAACAAGTCTGATACTTTGCCTTTGACAATGACCAAAACCTGGCTTTTCAGGGAAGGAGAATATTCTCCCCATAATGTACCTAGTCAACTGGGAAATGCTGTTCAAAGAGCAATTTTTTCCCCCTGACTTCTGTGCTGATCAGTTTATTCCCTGAACAGCAGATCTGATTTCTCTTTATCATAGAATATGCATAACTACAAATGATATTGGTCATTAAATAGTTGGATTTGGTGGTGGCAGTTCCTGGAATATCTTTAACTGGAAATGGAGTCTTCAGCTTGAAATCTCAAAAATGTTAGAATTTCTTTGAGTATTTTCCTGATATAAATGAGTCACAAACTGTTCATTATAAATATTAAACTTCAAAATATATGTGATGTTGCCAGTTACATAAGTTGCATGATTTTACTTGAATGGATGACTGACTAAACACAGAACACATCCCAATTTTTTAAAAAATAGTCTACTACACAAGTAAAAATATTCTGTCAGCAAATATTGACTCAACCATAGCTTGTTCATTTTCTGTAAATTTTGAGTGCAAGAGGTTTTTAGCACATGTGCTTGTGTAACAGCAACTCTTTACCTCAATTCTTCAGAGGAAAATTTCAAATTGTATTTCAATTTTAAATTTTCAACTTGTCCTGTGGTGGTTAGTTACATAAGTCATGTGTTATAGCTTCTGTTCCTTGACTGGATGATTTATGTAACTAACCAACTAATTATATTAGAATTGAAAATATAATTTGAAAATAATTTCTGGCAAATATTTAAACTTCACTTTTTGCAAGTACTTGGGCTAGCAATATGCAAACGCATTGAAATGTTCACAAGACAGGATCATGAGCACAGGCAGATTGAAATTTGCTCATGAATTAGAATGAATACTTGTAGAAAAAAATCCACTCCTCACTGACCTATAGAAGTTATTAAAGGCTTGTCTCCAAGTTCTAGAGGAACACGGATTCAAAAATGATTTATTAAAATGTAAAAAGTAAAACTATTTTCCTATGTTTATTTTCCCCCCTACTGTTCCTCACACGTTCTTGTCAACTTCTGAAAATGGCTCACCTTGATTATCACTACAAAAGGTTTTTTTCTCTCTCCTGCTGGTAATGGCTCACCTTACCTGATCGCTCTTGTTACAGTGTGTATGGTAACACCCATTGTTTCATGTTCTCTGTGTATATAAAATCTCCCCACTGTATTTTCCACTACATGCATCCGATGAAGTGAGCTGTAGGTCACAAAAGCTTACGCTCAAATAAATTTGTTAGTCTCTAAGGTGCCACTAATACTCCTTTTCTTAGAGACTATTTGTGGCACCTTAGAGACTAACAAATTTATTTGAGCATAAGCTTTTGTGAGCTACAGCTCACTTCATTGGATGAATGTAGTGGAAAATACAGTGGGGAGATTTTATATACACAGAGAACATGAAACAATGGGTGTTACCATACACACTGTAACAAGAGCGATCAGGTAAGGTGAGCCATTACCAGCAGGAGAGAATAAAAAAACCCTTTTGTAGTGATAATCAAGGTGGGCCATTTCTAGCAGTTGACAAGAATGTGTGAGGAACAGTGGGGGGGGGGGAGAATAAACATGGGGAATAGTTTTACTTTGTGTAATGACACATCCACTCCCAGTCTTTATTCAAGCCTAAGTTAATTGTATCCAGTTTGCAAATTAATTCCAATTCAGCAGTCTCTTGTTGGAGTCTGTTTCTGAAGTTTTTTTGTTGAAGAATTGCCACTTTTAGGTCTGTAATCGAGTGACCAAAGAGATTGAAGTGTTCTCCGACTGGTTTTTGAATGTTATAATTCTTGACGTCTGATTTGTGTCCATTTATTCTTTTACGTAGAGACTGTCCAGTTTGGCCAATGTACATGGCAGAGGGGCATTGCTGGCACATGATGGCATATATCACATTAGTAGATGTGCAGGTGAACGAGCCTCTGATAGTGTGGCTGATATGATTAGGCCCTATGATGGTGTCCCCTGAATAGATATGTGGACACAGTCGGCAACGGGGTTTGTTGCAAGGAGAGGTTCCTGGGTTAGTGGTTTTGTTGTGTGGTGTGTGATTGCTGGTGAGTATTTGCTTCAGGTTGGGGGGCTGTCTGTAAGCAAGGACTGGCCTGTCTCCCAAGATCTGTGAGAGTGATGGGTCGTCCTTCAGGATAGGTTGTAGATCCTTGATGATGCATTGGAGAGGTTTTAGTTGGGGGCTGAAGGTGATGGCTAGTGGCGTTCTGTTATTTTCTTTGTTGGGCCTGTCCTGTAGTAGGTAACTTCTGGGTACTCTTCTGGCTCTGTCAATCTGTTTCTTCACTTCAGCAGGTGGGTATTGTAATTGTAAGAACGTTTGACAGAGATCTTGTAGGTGTTTGTCTCTGTCTGAGGGGTTGGAGCAAATGCAGTTGTATCGTAGAGCTTGGCTGTAGACAATGGATCGTGTGGTGTGGTCTGGATGAAATCTGGAGGCATGTAGGTAAGCATAGCGTCAGTAGGTTTCTGATATAGGGTGGTGTTTATGTGACCATCGCTTATTAGCACCATAGTGTCCAGGAAGTGGATCTCACCATAGTGGTCCAGGTTGAGGTTGATGGTGGGATGGAAGTTGTTGAAATCAGGGTGGAATTCCTCAAGGGCTTCTTTTCCATGGGTCCAGATAATGAAGATGTCATCAATGTCGCGCAAGTAGAGTAGGGGCATTAGGGGACGAGAGCTGAGGAAACGTTGTTCTAAGTCAGCCATAAAAATGTTCACGTACTGTGGGGTCATGCGGGTACCCATAGCAGTGTCACTGATTTGTAGGTATACATTGTCCTCACCCATAACTATTTCACAGTTGGGGACAAAGTCACAAAGTCAGCCACCAGGTTTACTGGTCTCTAAGGTGCCACAAGTACTCCTTTTCTTTTTGCGGATACAGACTAACACGGCTGCTACTCTGAAACCTGTAAAATGTTATGTTTATCTTAGGGTTTTTTTGTCCTTGAGAATATGCAAGTTTTACAAAACTGTTAATGAAGTTTGAATTTGAGAAATATTCCAGTGCTTGCAAAGGGAAAGTATAGAATTAACATTTGACCAAATGCTTATTACAGACAGGAAAATTATATACTGAGAATAGCTTGTATCTTTCTAATTAGAATATATCTGAAGCCTTTCCAAACCTTCATGCTGGCTAATCTAAGAACAATTGTGAATTCTCCTCATTGTAGTTTTGTGTTTTATTCTAATATTAGCAAGTTTTACAACATTTGGAAAGGTAAAACTACTGCAGCAAATCAAGACACAGTGTTCTTAAACAAGTCATAGACCCCTTTTTAATCTTCCAGGCATGAACATTAGTCCAAGATATCTAAGCCTGAGAAACAGCATGCCAATGTAAACATAGACATATTTTGGCAGTTACTCTGACGGGTACTACGCCAGGTATCTTTTTGTGTGCAAAGTCATTTTGGTGTCGTTTTGTTTTTCTTCATACACTATGCAGTAGATGCACACACACAAAAGGCTATGCTGTTCTTGGTATTTACAGTGTATGTTAGTCACAATGCAGTGTAAATAGATTATGCTGCCTGGGAATTATGCCATTTTCATAGTAAATATTTAAAGCAGGTAAAGGAATCATATTTTCAATTAACAAAATAGAAGTGACTTGCAGCATGGATATCTATACAAGCACCCTCTACTCTTTTATATGCCCCTTTCTGATAATAGCATTTAGCATCATTAGCCGTCCTGCTACGCATGTGAGCTGTGCCAGAAGGACAGTTATTTACTGCCATTGTGGTATCAGAAAAGTACAGCAGGGTCCTTTTCAGTCTCTGATATTTAGTTTACTTTCTTTCCACATTTTTTTAAAAGAGAGTTTATCTGAAATAAAGATTAAAGTCACCTTACATCTGTCTCTCCCATTCATCCACTGTTGAATCTCTTTGGTGTAGAAAACAGGTTGGAAATATTGCAAATAATCAATTCTTTCACATTACGGTGATCGGTGACTTTTTAATTGGTGTCTGAGATAAAATCACTTTCTTTTATACAAAGAGTAGGAAATAATTGATATTTCCAATACCTGTATGGAGTAACTTTGGGGAAAATGCTGACTTGAAAATATACAAAAAAAAGTTAATTGAACTTTTTCAAACCCTAAATTAAGTTCAAGTTTGATTCAAGTTTGGGGAAACTGGAGCTCTTTCTTATAGCTGAACAGGTTCATTCATCTAAAGTCTCCTTCCCTACAGCTGGGCTGTTGTATAGGGTGTAATGCTTCACAAATTTGAAAATAAAGAATATAAGCAGCTTAAAATATTTCCAGCAACCCACAGATTGTTGAAATACTATATCTGATACCTTTAATCTCTACTTCTCTTCTGGATGATTTTTATATTCAAATAAATTTTAGAAATTCAACTTTGCCACTTTTAACTAATTATATCTGTTTCATATTTTGACTGTTCCATATTACAGGTGCTCATATAATGTGAATTAAATACAAAACTCTTAATGTGGACCCCATTTGTATTCAATTACAATCAATACTTGCCCTTTCACAGTTAACATTATGCTTATATTGGCATGTATGCTCAGAATGGATTGGGCGACTTTAGGGGTTTGGTAGCAGAGCTTTTCACCTCTTGGATTACATTCCAAATACAGCCAAGGTTGTTAGTGTCTGAAAGTACACAGAAGTTTCAATCAAGGTGGGACTTGATATTATTGTTAGGTGGCATTCTTGTTGATAGTCTCAATAAAAGTAAAAGGATAGAATAGGGACAGAATCTAAATTTAATCT
The DNA here is from genome assembly GCF_015237465.2 of Chelonia mydas. Taxonomy (NCBI): domain Eukaryota; kingdom Metazoa; phylum Chordata; order Testudines; family Cheloniidae; genus Chelonia; species Chelonia mydas. The sequence continues at coordinate 54,968,644 of NC_057850.1, read as the reverse complement.
CTCCATTCTAGAAGTGGTCTGTTGAAAACAGTTTTGAGCCATATTGACACAGTGTTGTGTGAAAATTTGCACTGACTCTCTCTTCTATATCTATGCTGGGAAGAAACAGAAGTTTTCTGTGTCAGCCCAATGCCTTTCTTGAACACTCAATTCAATACAAACCAGATACAATATAAGCTCACAACACAGTACTGTATAAATGTACCTTTTAAAAACCACATTTATTTTCAAGAGAGAAATTGAAGGTTTTCCCCACACAACTGTTTTTGGGGTAAATGTGCCTTGGGGTTGACAGTAAGTGGATCTTCTAAATGAACAGAATCACCCACACTATGGTTGCCAATTCAAACAGTGGTAACATTTACCACTAAATCCCAACATCATCATTCGACAGTTAGAAAATGACAAGGGTGGTCTTGGGTACCATTGTGTAGTAACTACTGGTAATAGAGAGGTCTTGATTCTCGATTGCCTTGCACCTCATGTAATCATGTGCAAAGTGGGTGTAATATGCTATCACAATAGAGCGGTAGGATATGTCCCTTGCTTTGCACAGGCATAAATGACTACAAGAGGTCCAAGGCACTGGAGAATCAGGCCGTATGTGTGCGTGCGCGCATTTAATGGCAGTCCCTGCAATTGGCTCTAAAGGAGACCAGGCATTTGGGGAGGGAGGGACAAAGGCTGATATTGTGTGAGTGAGATAGGTTACTATTGCGGTGTTTGGTCTGATTTTTTTTTTCTTTCTTTTTGTTTTCAGGTTTTGGGGAGACTATTGCTTCTTCATATTTTATCAATTATTTCAAAGGAAACTAAGGCCTAGTAATAGATGTAAAATAACTAAATATACTGATATTTTAGTCACAGGGTTTCCCTAATTTTGCCTTCTCTGCTCCTGTTGTTACTTTCCTTCGCTCTGCAGTCAGCATCTTTCCTGAATCAAGGAGGACAGGAAATCAAGCTTCCTTTGGAGGCTCCTATCAAGCAGAATTGCTGAAGGCCAGCATGGCAACCCCTGCCCTCCTTAAATTAAATGGTTCACTTCCACAATTTGGGTAGACTCCAGAACAGGAAGATCAAATATATGGCATCGTCAATGCTGTATGAAGCCTTCAAAGCAGGATGTGCATAGATTCATAGATTCCAGGGCCAGCAGGAACCATTGTGATCATCTAGTCTGACCTCCTGTATAACAGTTTATCATTGACGTGAAAGAAAACATAAAATCATCACTGATAAAGTTTGCAAATGGCACAAAATTGGGGCTTGGCTAGTAATGAAGAGGACAGGTCAGTAATGCAGAGTGATCTGGATTGATTGGTAAACTGGGCGCAAACAACTTCCCCAAAATAATTGCTAGAGCATATCTTTTAGAAAAACATCCAATCATGATTTAAACATTGGTTTCAGAGTAACAGCCGTGTTAGTCTGTATTCGTAAAAAGAAAAGGAGTACTTGTGGCACCTTAGAGACTAACCAGTTTATTTGAGCATGAGCTTTCGTGAGCTACAGCTCACTTCATCGGATGCATAGCATATCGTGGAAACTGCAGAAGACATTATATACACACAGAGACCATGAAACAAAACTTCCTCCCACCCCACTCCCCCGCTGGCAACAGCTTATCTAAAGTGATCATCAAGTAGAGCCATTTCCAGCACAAATCCAGGTTTTCTCACCCTTTCCCCCCCCTTCCCCCCCCACACACACATACAAACTCACTCTCCTGCTGGCAACAGCCCATCCCCCTTTGAAACCCCTCTTTATAATGCGCATGATAATCAAGGTGGGTCACCTCCAGCACCAATCCAGGCCCTCTCACCGCCCCCCCCAACACCCCCCCCTCCAAAAACCACACACACAAACTCATTCTCCTGCTGGCAACAGCTCATCTTACAATGTGCACAGCAATAATCCAAGTTTAACCAGAACGTCTTGGGGGGGGTTTTGCAGGAAAAAAACAAGGGGAGACAGGCTACCTTGCATAATGACTTAGCCACTCCCAGTCTCTATTCAAGCCCAAATTAATAGTATCCAATTTGCAAATGAATTCCAATTCAGCAGTTTCTCGCTGGAGTCTGGATTTGAAGTTTTTTTGCTTTAAGATAGCGACCCTCATGTCTGTGATTGCGTGACCAGAGAGATTGAAGTGTTCTCCGACTGGTTTTTGAATGTTATAATTCTTGACGTCTGATTTGTGTCCATTTATTCTTTTACGTAGAGACTGTCCAGTTTGACCAATGTACATGGCAGAGGGGCATTGCTGGCACACGATGGCATATATCACATTGGTGGATGTGCAGGTGAACGAGCCTCTGATAGTGTGGCTGATGTTGTTAGGCCCTGTGATGGTGTCCCCTGAATAGATATGTGGGCACAGTTGGCAACGGGCTTTGTTGCAAGGGTAGGTTCCTGGGCTAGTGGTTCTGTTGTGTGGTATGTGGTTGTTGGTGAGTATTCGCTTCAGGTTGGGGGGCTGTCTGTAGGCAAGGACTGGCCTTTCTCCCAAGATTTGTGAGAGTGTTGGGTCATCCTTCAGGATAGGTTGTAGATCCTTAATAATGCGTTGGAGGGGTTTTAGTTGGGGGCTGAAGGTGACGGCTAGTGGCGTTCTGTTATTTTCTTTGTTAGGCCTGTCCTGTAGTAGGTGACTTCTGGGAACTCTTCTGGCTCTATCAATCTGTTTCTTCACTTCCGCAGGTGGGTATTGTAGTTGTAAGAATGCTTGATAGAGATCTTGTAGGTGTTTGTCTCTGTCTGAGGGGTTGGAGCAAATGTGGTTGTATCGCAGAGCTTTAAACATTGTCAGTGATGGAGAATTCACCACGACCCTTGGTTAATTGTTCTTAGGATTAATTATTCTCATAGTTAAAAATGTATTCCTTATTTCCAGTCTGAATTTGTCTCGCTTCAGCTTCCAGACACTGGATCTTCTTATACCTTTGTCAGCTAGAATGAAGAGCCCATTATAAAATATTTGTTCCCTATGTAGATACTTATAGACTGTAATCAAGTCACCCCAGGCTTCTCTTTGTTAAGCTAAATAGATGGAGCTCTTTGTGTCTATTTCTATAAGGTAGGATGTCTAATCCTTTAATCATTCTTGTGGCTGTTCTCTGAACGCTCTCCAATTTATGAACTTTCTTCCTGAATTGTGGGCACAGAACTGGACACAATATTCCAGCAGCGGTTACACCAGTGCCAAATACACAGGTAAAATAACCTCTTTACTACTACTGGAGATTCCCCTGTTTATACATCCAAGGAGCACATTAAGGCTTTTGGCCAGAGAGTCACACTGGAAGATCATGTTAAGCTAATTATTCACAAGCCCTAAGTCTTCCTCAGAGACTCTGCTTTCCAGGATAGAATTCCCCATCCTGTAAGTATGGCCTATATTCTGTGTTCCTAGATATATACATTTACATTTTGCCATAATAAAAAGCATATTGCTTGCTTATGCTCAGTACCAAGAAATCCAGATCGCTCAGAATAAGTGACCTGTCCTCCTCATTATTTATCATTCCCCAGTTTTTGTGTCATTTGCAAACTTTATCAATGATGATTTTATGTTTTCTTTTATGTCATTAATAAAAATGTTAAATGAAATAGGACCCAAAACTAATCTCTATAGAACCCCATTGGACACAGATCCACTTGATGATGATTCCCCATTTATAATTACATTTTGAGACCTATAAATTAGCCAGTTTTTAATCCATTTAATGAGTGCCATGTTAATTTTATATCATTCTACTTATTTAATCAAAATGTGTAGTACCCAGTCAAGCACCCTACAGAAGTCTAAGTATATTATGTCAACACTGTGACCTTTATCAACCGAACTTGTAATCTCATTTAAAAAAAAAAGTCAAGTTTTTTTTTTGACAGGATCCATTTTCCATATGCCTTTGTTGAGCTGCATTAATTACATCCCACTCCTTTAATTCTTTATTAATCAAGTCATGTATCAGCTGCTCAATTATCTTGCCCAGGGTCAATGTCAGGCTGACAGATCTATAGTTATCTGGGTCATCCTGTTTACCCTTTTTAGAAATTTGCACAACATTAGCTTTCTTTCAGTTTTCTGGAACTTCTCCAGTGCTTTAAGGCTTATTCAAAATCAATATTAATAGTCCAGTAAGCTCCTCATCCATAGTCTACCTCATGCTTTGTTGTTTTTTTTAAATCTCCATTCTGCATGTGTCCCATAAGAATAAATTCACCTCAGAGTTGAGACACTTAGGCTTTCATTCTTAGCATTCTCTTTTTATGGGGTGTGTATGCGTCCACTAAAAATGTCTTTTTATATGTTTGTTTTGCAGGACAGAAGTGAAATCTGCTCCTTAACGTTTCTTTGATTCTCTCTCTGTGTGATATAATGAATAAAAGGCTGCTTCAGCAGGCTGCAGTGTCACGACAGAAGAAAAGAAAAAAGGAGAAAATAGGATTACTCGAAAAAAGTTATGAACCTTCCCCAAGGGCTGAAAATTCCATTTGATGTACTGACAAAATAAAGTGAGGCTAGCTACTATAAAAAGAATAGGACACAATTTTTCTCAGCATGAATAGCCTAATGCAGGGGTAGTCAATTCTGTTTTGTCAAGGTCCAAATTTCTTGGTCAAGGTATAGTCAAGGTCCAGACTCCAGAGAAACATTTTTCACACTGCAAGTGTCCCCATGTTCAAGTAACACATACGATGCTGTGCATGAGTAATATACCCTATTGCTTATATTTTTAGTGCATTAAATGAAAAATAAAGTTAAACCACTGTATAACTTATCAATAACCTCCAGGAAAGATGTAATAAATGACATCTGAGACTTTGAGAAAGTACATAGATAAAATGTCAAATAGATGCAAATATTAGTATTAAAACACTTGCAGACAACTGTTTTAAGTTTTTGAATTTGTTTTGAGTTTACAAAGAGTATTAACTTTGGTTTTTGCAAATAAAATTATTGTAGGCATATCGGTATATAGATAAACATATTTGAAACTTTCAAGCCTTTTGTGGCTTATTTACTATTAGTACCAGAGTTTGAAAGTAAATAACACTTAGTACACATGAACTCTCTGTCTTGCTTTAGGATGCGAGGCTTTTCAATAACAAATACACATCCACATACGTATTAAGCAAAAGAATCATGAATAATTACTGTGAAATACCTGTTAAAACTGTAGTATCATTCTGAAAATGTAATTGTACATGGCAATACAAATTTAAAATAAAATATGCACAAATAATGTATAATTATAATACCAAGTAGGAAAAGTGACAGGTCCTCTGTTAGACAAAAGCCTTGAAGTTTGGAGTGAGTTCAGTCAAGGCAAGATGGAGGCAATTGCATAGATGATGATCAGTCAACAGAGTGATTACATGATTTAATGTTCATTGTTGAGAATGTTGACTCACACATGTATGTCGAGCCAAATATAGTCAAAATGTTAATTGCCACCTTCCTCATGTGAGGATACATAGAGTCCAGCACCAGGGTTGTAGAGAAAGTTTCAGATGTAGTTTCAGTGCACCGCATCTTAAGCACTTCATCCGCTTATAAATCAGTAAGCTACAGTTAAACTTTTGCTTTTCCAACATCTGGAAAGGATGCTTTTGCTTGATCACACCAGGTGCCATTTTCTTGTACCACAAATGGGTTCCTTACAAACAGGAAGATGTCTTTAACACTTTCAAATTCTTGGAACCTCTGCTGGAAGTTTTGAAGAAGCCTGTCCAGAGATGATGCCATCTGATTCACATCTGCAGTGTTCTGGCAGCTTAGCAAAATTGGGAAATGCAGCATCTCCCCAGTTTCCAAACCACTTTTGAAGAGACTCAGTTTGTTTTGAAATGAAGTGACACTGCTGTGGAGTTCTACTACGTGCGATTTCACCCCTGTTTTAGCTTTAAGTTGTTATAATTTAAGTGACCTGTCAAATCAACAAGGAAGGCCGGATACTTATGCTTGTGGCATCCCTCAAAAATGAGTGTAACTCTTCTGTCTTTTCCCCTGGAACATTATGTAGAAATCCTTCCACATGAACTTAAGTTTCCTGCAGCCTTCTTAGTACTTGTCTTCTGCAAAGCCAGCGGATGTCATTATCAACAAACAGCTCATCATTATCGGCAGATACCTCTGAAAGAAAGCTGTCTGTGTTGCAGTGATGACTTGGACCAAAGGAACTTGACAAGTTTAATCACCATTGACATTACATTAACATACTCATCTCTAAGGTTTGCACAAAGCGCAGTTTGGTGGATTACACAGTGATAGGTTTCAGAGTAGCAGCTGTGTTAGTCTATATCCACAAAAAGAAAAGGAGTATTTGTGGCACCTTAGAGACTAAAACATTTATGTGAGCATAAACTTTTGTGAGCTACAACTCACTTCATCGGATACATACAGTGGAAAATACAGTAAGGAGATTTTATATACACAGAGAACATGAAACAATGGGTGTTACCACACACACTGTAATGAGAGTGATCAGGTAAGGTGAGCTATTACCAGCAGGAGAGAAAAAAAAACCTTTTGTAGTGATAATCAAGGTGGGCCATTTCCAGAAGTTGACAAGAATGTGTGAGGAACAGTAGGGGAAAAAATAAACATGGGGAAATAGTTTTACTTTGTGTAATGACACACCTTACCTGATCACTCTCATTACAGTGTGTATGGTAACACCCATTGTTCCATGTTCTCTGCGTATATGAAATCTCCCTACTGTATTTTCCACTGCATGCATCCGATGAAGTAAGCTGTAGCTCATGAAAGCTTATGGTCAAATAAATGTGTTAGTCTCTAAGGTGCCACAACTACTCCTTTTCTTTTTACACAGTGATAGGAAATCAAATTGGGGTTCAGATTTTGCACACAATTCACAAGCCCTCAGTGATTATTGATCATGGCAGGAGCACCATCTATCGTAAGTGACAGAATCTGAGTCACATCAAAACCTTCATTAGACAAAACAGTTTGAGCAGAATTAAACAAATCCTCACCTGTTGTGTGATTGTTATGCGGCATAAGGGACAATACATTCTCCACAATTTTCTCTCCATCAAAAAACCCGACATACAGCACTAGCTGAGATGTGTTCCTGATATTCGTCCACTGCCATGGAAAATTTTCCCATTTTCAGTTTCTCACACAACTGCTTGAAACTGTCTTGTGCCATCATAGTGCGCCTAATAGCTGTTGTGCCTGAGTGGCAGTTGTCTGAAGGTGTCAACAATGTCTTTCTTCTCCGCAAAAAGGGTTTTGGCTGTAATAACCATACACTGCTTAATAATGTCCATATCTGTAAAAGATTTCCTGTTTTTTGTCATTACCCGCACTCACCTCAGTGAAGCTTCAGCTGCCTTTTCCTGAGCACTAGTCGCTTTTGAAATAATATTTGTGCTCTAAAATATGCATCCTTTAATGAAGTGATCTTGTCTGATCTTAAACGGGAGCCCAGTGGATATTTGTGGTCAAAATCCATGTGCTTCATTTCATAGTGCCATTTGATGTTCCCACTTTTCACTACAGCCACAGTCTCTGTACAAATTAAACAGAGTGATTGACCTTCTGGACGTTGTGGCAAAATAAAACAGTAAGTGTCGGTCCACTCTTCTTTAAATGAATGGTTTTTGGTGTCAACTTTCCTTTTGTTTGGCTGCCATGTTTAAACACACGGCTGTTAAATGTCGAAAAGTGCCAGAGGTGGGACTACCTTGGCTCACCTTTGCTCCTCCTGCAGTTCCTTGGGTTCTTCACCTACCCACTCACAGGACAGGGACAGGGAGTGCAGGGAGGGAGAGGAGAAGAGGGAGAGGCACAAGAGTCCTCCCTTTGTCCCAGGAGCAGAGGGAGGGGAAGAGCAGAGCTGCCCCAAGCCACTGAACTCTTTCTTCTCTTTCCTGACTCCTGTAAGAATGGTCCCTCCCAAGGGGCAGGGGTAGAGAGCACCGCCTGCTTCTTGCAGCAGCCCTGATCGGCAGCAAGGGGAAATGCAACCAATCAGAGGAGGTTTTCCCAAGATAGCAAGGAAATATTCACCCTTCAGCAGCTTAGGTGGAATTATGGACATTTTGTCTGCGGGCACTGTGACCCCCTTTGACAAGGGGGATGTGCACTGTAAGCACTGTTGCCACAGTTGGGCTAAACTGCAGGTCAGACTGAGCTGCAGCTGTGCCTTCTGGCCGTTTGAGTGAGCTGTGGCCCCCACACTAACTGCCAAGGCCCCTCAGACTTTTGTGGTCTGTTCACAACCATCTGGCGATCTGGATTTGGTCTGTGGTTCGCCTACTGACTACCTCTGGCCTAATGTAAACTGTGTAAGCCAATAAAAACTCAGAACACTGAGGAATTCATATGACAAATACGTTTAGTGAAAAGGTTTAACAGTATATCATGTTGATACACACCAGTGCCAGCTCACAAGGAAAGCTTTGAATTTTTCTGCCTCATAAGCTCAGTTTGGGTGTTGAGTTTCAAATGATAGTGAGTAAATACATTTGCTTCAAGGGTATAGTTATTGTATTTCATTTCATCCGCTTTTGACTATGTAAGTGCAATCTCTTAAAAATGCAAGAATTCTTCTCTGTTCAAAGATCTATCTGGTTTATGAATTTGGGGTGGGGAAGAAAGACAGGGATAGTGGATTGAAACCCACCCAACTAATCACTGGATTCACAGTTTTTCCATGTTAAAGTCTCTGACTTCAATTACATTTCACTGGGTTTGCTTGCCAAGGTGATTTTCTTGAGCTATAATCTCTCTTTTCTACCTGCTACAGCAGTCTGACAAGAAGAGAGAGAGAAGGCCTTACTATTTGTAAACGTTATGGAGGAGATTTTCAATGGCAAAAAGCGCAGTAAGGTGTCTAATCCCCACAGAAAGCCAGGGGGAGCTGGGCACTTAATTACCACTTGAGCCTTTTAAAATCTCCCTTATTATAAGAGGACCCTTATATTTAGGTTGCTCTACACTTTCCATTATAAAAGATTCTTGTGACCTTTTCTGAGATGCTTTAACACATCCCATATTTGCAGCAGGCTTCTCAAATTTACTAGGGAGAAAGCCCTAAAGCTAGAAAAATCTCTTATCTTTGTCCCATTAAATTCTGTTCAGGTTTAGCACAGTTATGCACTGGAAATCTTTCCCCTCCTGTTGCTTGCATGGTCAGAAAAATTTTGACATGCTGCCAAAATCATAACAACTGCACATGGACATTCTAATCTATGTCGGGCTCATGCTGCCATAGCTAAAGCAGCAGCAGATGGTGACACTGAACTGGGAACCCCGGGAAGAGAAGGCTCAGCTGCTGCCAGGTAGCTATAGTGGCTCAGTGGGGAGGTGTTTTTGAGTATGAGACTTTGTGGCCTAAGTAATGATGAGTTTTAATAGGTTTTTCTAAAGTAAAGTATCTGTAAATTTCTAGGCACGTCAATGACACTATAAAACAATAGCTCTGTAGGTTTTATATATGCAATGTGTATAATATGCTATTCATATATGGCACAACATCATGAGATAGAGTTTTGCTCCCACTTAATGATAGCTACAGTATGTTATTTGTTGACGTGCACTTCCATAAGGTGCTATGAAATGAAATCGAGGCTGTAGCTTTCAGTAAAGTTTAGGCAGTTGGCTAATTTGGCTTTTCCTCCCTCCCCTATGGGGGGTGAGTCAATGGATTCAGAGAGAGAGAGAGACAGGAGCTGTATACTTGTATGTGTAGCAGAACTAGGCACAGAAGTTGAGGTAGATTTCTGTGCGTTTTGGTCTGAATGTCCTGCAGGGGCTGCTGTATATGGTAAGGGCATGTTAGAGAAATAAATTGTAGGATACAGCCCAAAGGAATGTGTCTTAGTGGAATCTTGCCCTATGTTTTGATCTACAGAGAGTTGCAGTCAGGGCTGTCCCTAGGAGAGTGTGGAGCCCAGGACATATCAGCCTCCACCATAGGCATGGGAACTAGGGGCGCAGGGGGTGTTGCAGCATGCCCGGTGTCCTGGCTGCCGGCACCGCGTGCCTGGAGTCTCGGCACTGGCTAATCACGCAGGGCCCAGAGCGGTCATCCCGATTCGCCGAACCCAACGGACAGTTCTGGTTGCAGTTGTGCCTTGTAGCTGAGCGGCCACTTTGTGTGAATTTTCAAGGTTATGATCTGTTTTATTTATATTAAGGTCTGCATGTATTTTTGTAACTTTACATGCAAGTCTAATTCTGGTTGAAGTGGTCTATTGACAAAAAAAATTTCAATAATCTTTATACAGGATTAAATTTGAAGATGAGTTTGATGTTCAGGCTGCCTGTTTTGTTACAGTGCTAATGTGAGGTGGCACTCGATGCATGAGAAGATAGATATAGTGAAGAAAATTTATCTTTTAGAATTCACCTTTCTTAGGAAGGAATAACATAAGAGAAAAGTTAATGTGTGCACATTGGGTGAAATACACAGGCACCCCCACCCCCCTGTGTACACATTTCTGCAGCCACAGCAAGGTTAAAATACAGTGGAACTACCACAATTCCACTGTGCAGGAGGCCTGTTAAAGCAGAGGCTGTGTATGGAAATATGTCAGCCTTCTGGTCCCTAGGAGCTAAGCTCTGCAGTGGCCTACTCCTCAGGAGTAATCTGTGTATGTTATGAGAATTTATGGTCTCGGTCAAGTCATACTAAAATCACAATTTCAGTGGAAGCTCATTCAGGCCTTTTACATTCTCGGACCCGAGTTTGGCAATAGCATTCAAGGCGCTGAAGTGGCTCATGGAGGGCAGTGAACTAATAATAATAGCAGTGATAATGGGCCAGTTGGTCTGTGAACTGCTCCAGGGTCCACTAGCCTTAGGCGTTAATAAAGAATTAAGTAATTGCTCATTTAAATTTTTATCATGTTCAATCACATTAATTTGATGAAATTTCTAAAAATGTAATCTTACCTCAATATATTTTTTATAAGTTTGGCCTTTAAATAAGGAACCAGAATCCATAAATAGGGAGCTGGTATGATGAATAAGGAACTGGGAACAAGGAATCAACTTCAGCTTCTTCCCACATGAGTGCGGTGGGCTTTAGTTGCTATTACTGCCCAAGGGCTGTACTAGTGAATGTGATGTGATTGTCTCACTCCTGGCGTAATTGTCCTGCACAAAGCCTGTTCACTTGGGCTTTTAGCAAGTGTGATTTCTCTCATTAAAAGAATCTATTATAACGTTTGGATTTGTTTCTGTGTATTATACACTACCGGACACATGCATTTAATGTCAGTTCTGAGAAGGAATGTAAAATTACCTGAGATTTATCACTGGATCATGCTTTCAATATTCTTTATCTTATGAAAAACTCAGGGTTCTATTTTTCAATCTTAGTTAGATATTTGTCTTTTGACTGTTATCTATCAAATAGTTCCATGTAGCAAGTATAGATCCGTGGCATCTAAGAACTGTATATTTTTGGAAGGGAGTATTGATTATTATAGCAACTCCAGTGTGCCAGGCACTCAGCAGACAAGTTTGAAGTCAGAGTCCCTGATCTGAAGAGCTCATGATTTAGAGAGACAATGTACAAAACAGAGGAGGGGGACAGGATGCTGTTGTAAGCAGCGGGACTCAAGACTGAAGATGAACAGACATTTTGTTAGTTCCTTAGTTTTTAAAAGATGTGTTATGGTTTGTGTTCTGAACTTTGTCTGTTTGGTTAGTATTGGGAGGACTAGCAATGACAGGCCATTAGGAAGAAGTACATTTCACAGAAGGACTTGAAGTGTGGATAGGAAGGGCTTCAAGGCCTATGGGGCTGTGTGGAAGAAGGCCTGGAGATGTGAGTGAGCGGAAGGCAGGTTCATGATAGTCTCTTTTAGAGACGGGAAGCTTTAGGCAGCTGGATATACATTCTCTCTCACAACAAGATACAGTACAGCTGTGAGATAAATATGGAGCTCAGCACTCACTGAAACAGTCTCAGAGTTAAAGTCTGCTCTTATGTTCACCATGGCAATCACACTGATGACAACAGGATTGCCCTGGTCTAATTGTGAGCAGAATTTAGCCCTCAGACGGAACAAACATCTGCAGTAATAAGTAATTTATTTGTATAGCCACCAACCCTCAACCTCTCCAAGGCGCTTGGGGCACTATTCAAGAAAACAATATCAAATAATAAATAAACGAGATAAAAAATAAATTAAAACCTCATATGATGCATCAAATATCTTGGCAAGAAAGGGTTTTTCCAAGAACAGCCTCAATTATGTTTGTGGGGCAACGAAGACCAAGTTTTCCTGTGAACAGCTGCATGTAAAAGCCACAATAAAAGAATGGGGAGGGGAGTATGAAGAAGCCAATGCTGGACATTACAATGTGCACTAGGAGACTGGAAGGTGGTGGAAGGGCAAGGAGAAAGGTGTTCATGCAAAAAAAGCCATGAGGAGGTCACTGATGATCTGAAAGTTTTTGATTTTAACCAAGATATTCGAATAATCAGCAATTACCCATCTGTTGCATTTAAAATCTATATACCATATCTAATATAGATATTTAGTTGGAAGAAATCACTGTCTCCAATGGCCAATATTAGAACATTAATCTCTGGGTTTTCATTTTTTCACACTTGCTTAATAGATAAGATATGTTGAAACTACATCTTCACCTGTGTCTTAACAATGTAATGAGAGGGAAGGGCATAAAATAATTATCCATTTTACCTCACTTAGAACCATTCAGAAAACGGCTGCAAAAAACCCCCTAAAATAAAACCTGACTAATTGTTTGAAGCACGTCATTGCTCTGTATGTCCTTTGACTGATTCGCCCTTTTTATCCGGAACAATGTCACTCACCAAAAGGAGCACCATAGCTACATATATCTACTGTATCCCATTGGAGAATTAGGAATCATATCTTTCTATTGATACACTGCATTAATTTCTTACCCTGATAGGTCACAAGATATCAGATCTTAAAATCATAATCTCCTGAGTCAAAGAATATTTTTTTAGATTTTCTGTTAGAGACCTAAGTGTCTTAGTACTATTTTTTCTTTCCTTTTATCTGAAAAATCAAATTCATTCATGGCTACAACCTCCTCCTTGTGTTGTCTCCTCCTTATTCCCAACACGAGGTCACAAACCCCAGTACTTACAGTCCCATACAGTTCTGTACAATGGTGATACTGGATCCAGCTCCTGTTTGTCCTCAGGTGATTCCTTCCTCACACAGTGCTCCTCTTGACTCTGGACTAGGCTCATCCCCAGTTGGCTGCTCTGCCCCTCCTGGGCTTTGAGCTGGTTCTCGGCTACTTTGCTACGTCAGGTGCAAAGCTGGTTTATAGATTCTACTCAAACTGTGGTTATGAAGGGTTTGCTGTCAAAGTGGGGAGACACCCAAGGTCTGTCTTGGGGCCAGTGTTAGTAAATATTTTCATTAGTGACTTGGATAATTGAGTGGAGAATATGCTTAAAAAATTTGTGGATGACCCCAACCTAAGGAGGTAATTGTTCAAATCTACTGGGAACCAGTGAGACCTCTGCTGGAATATTGTGTCCAGTTCTGGGTGCCACACTATAGGGAAAATATGGGTAAATTGGAGTGCGTCCTGGGAGAGCAACAAAATGATAAAAGGTTAAGAATATCTAACATCTGTGAAGGGTTAAAAAAACTGGGCACGTTCAGTCTTAAGAAAAGAAGACTGAGAGGGGGATCTGATAACAGTCTTCAAATGTGTTAAGGGCTGCTCTGAAGAGGATGGTGATCAATGATTCTCTATGTCCACTGAAGGTAGAACAAGAAGTAACATGCTTAATCTCATCAAGGGAGAGTAAAGTTAGTGGTAGGAAAAACTAACTAAAAGGATAGTTAAGTACTGGAATAGGTTACCAAGGGAGGCTGTGGAATCCCCATCACTTGAGGTTTTTAAGAAGAAGTTAGACAAACATCTGTCAGGGAATGTCTAGGTATGCTTGGCCCTGACTCAGGACAGGGGGCTGGACTACATGACCTCTTGAGGTCCCTTCTAGCCCTATATGTCTATGATTCTAGGCTCTGTAGAGCCTTCTTAGAACTTAGCAGCTAAAATTTGCAAAGATTCTGTCCTCACTGACCATGCTCGAGCATCTCACAGCTCCTAGTTCTGACCAGACTGTACATGCACCATCCAACCAGCATGACTGAGCATACACTATCCCCTCACAGCTCCTGTGTGTGGCTGGACTGTATGGGCACAGCAGTCCCCACAGTGAGACTGAGCAAAGAATTTCACAGATATTTGTCAACAACAGAGAAATGGTGAAACTCAGAGATCTTGGGTGATATTTTACGGTTTGGAAGGGAGTGTCCTCTAGTGATAACAGATCCTTCTGCCTGTTCCCCCAAGCTTGACCCCTTCTGCCCCATTCCTTCCCCATCCCAGTAGCCTTGCTCAACAAGTCTCAGTTCCACCTCAACTCCTTGCCCCCTGTCTCACAGTCCAGCCAATCCCATTTCCCCTATTTTGGGTCCTTGTTCAATCTCTTTCTCTTCCTCTCCCACCCTGCACTCCCTGGCTTCATTCACTTCACACCTTCCAGCTTTTGCAGCAAATGAGGTAGGGGTCCTACAGCAGACAAATGCCTCCTTCATGACATATCCCTGCTTCATCCCCAGAATATGGTCCATCCTGTGCACTAAATGAGGTTCTGGGGAAAACTGTATGCAATCATATAATTAAAGACTATATTCCCTTCCAAAACAGAGCATCAATTATCCACAACTAATAATTCTGTGAGGCTAGTGTGAAGAAGGGAAGGTTGAAAGAATGCAAGAATTGTTATGCTTATAGTTTACAATCTTCACACAACTTTGTCTTTAAATCAAAACCAGAGCCACTAGAGCTTAAACAGAAGTTATAGGCTTGATGTAGAAGTTACTGAATAAGGATATTTATAGGAGATCAGACTAGGTAATCATTGTCATGCTGTCTGAAGTGGCTTATGACCGAGAGTGCCAACCTCAAGGCAGACTGCCAAAATCAGGGCAGATACCCCAAACTGGTGAGATGTTCTATAATTAGATTTCACGAACCCAATAACAAATGCAAACTCCTAGCTCACTGTGACAGTCTTACCAGGAAGTCACAGACACTCCCATTGGGCTCTCCAGTCTATCTTGCCACCCTGGCAAGCTGGACTTAGTTGATGAATGGTCACTTACCCCCAAAATCACAAAATATTCAGGTTGCTTCTAGTTCGAAGAGACCAGTCACTTACCACAGATCAATTTGTATCTTAGATCTCACACCAAAGATAACACCTGTAGCCAATCCTGTAATTAACTAAAGGTTTATTAACCAGGAAAAGAAATAAGTTATTTACAGGCTAAAGCAGGCAATTTATATGCACAAATGAGTTTGCCTGTCATTCAAAAGGTGACAGATGTAATCTGTCAGCACTGAATGTCTATTCAGGTCTTAACTCAGGCTGACCCTGAGGATCTCTCCTTTTTTGTTTCTTAGCTCCAGCCCTTGAGTCCAAACACCAAATGACAAAAAATCTTCATGTCAACTATTTTTATTTCCCTCTTCCAGAATTCAAATGTATGCTTCACATACTTCTCCATGGGTGGATGGGGCAGTTGCATAAGAACACAAGAACGGCCATATTGGGTCAGACCAAAGGTCCATCCAGCCCAGTATCCTGTCTGCCGACAGTGGCTAATGCCAGGTGCCCCACAGGGAGTGAACCTAACAGGTAATGATCAAGTGATCTCTCTCCTGCCATCCATCTCCACCCTCTGACAAACAGAAGCTAGGGACACCATTCCTTACCCATCCTGGCTAATAGCCATTAATGGACTTAGCCTCCATGAATTTATCCAGGTCTCTTTTAAACCCTGTTATAGTCCTAGCCTTCACAACCTCCTCAGGCAAGGAGTTACACAGGTTGACTGTGTTCTGTGTGAAGAAGAACTTCCTTTTCTTTGTTTTAAACCTGCTGCCCCTTAATTTCATTTGGTGGCCCCTAGTTCTTATATTATGGGAACAAGTGAATAACTTTTCCTTATTCACTTTCTCCACACCACTCATGATTTTATATACCTCTATTATATCCCCCCTTAGTCTCCTCTTTTCCAAGCTGAAAAGTCCTAGCCTCTTTAATCTCTCCTCATATGGGACCCGTTCCAAACCCTTAATCATTTTAGTTGCCCTTTTCTGAACCTTTTCTAATGCCAGTATATCTTTTTTGAGATGAGGGAACCACATCTGTACGCAGTATTCAAGATGTGCGCATACCATGGATTTATGTAAGGACAATAAGATATTCTCCGTCTTATTCTCTATCCCCCATTTTTTTTTGTCCGCTTTTGTCTGCTCATCGCCTACTTAGTTTTTTATAGTCCTCGTGGATACTCGGGGGGAGCCATTCTTCCTGTTTGAGTTCACATGTTCAGAGCAGGCATTTTTACAATTATAAAACAAACTTATATTTTACCTTGTATCGTGGAATACAGACATTACAAGTTATATTAATACATGCAACAACTTAAACCCTAAATACATTCTTATAAGACAAATACCTATCTTGAACCAAACTAACATACAGGTGAGCTGGTTTCCATTTCCAGCTATGAGTTTGCCAGGTCTTTGCTAACGCATATGGCCTTGGCCAGAGCTGGTACTGGGTTTACCAGAGTCACATAATGGACACTTCTGGCCTTAAAATCTACAAATCTATAAACCTTCCTTTCAGGTAATACTGGAAAGCTGGCACCCCTAAAGGGGCAGAGTTAAGATTGTGATGTGCAGCTTGTGGTGTATGGTAACTGAGAGAGAGAACTTTAAGGTGTTTTCCTGTGCATGGAATTGGGGAATGTGCTGTTAGGTGCCACAGGGAAATGAAAAGTTAAAGCACTTTCAAATAGAACAGAGAGCCAAATACTGCTCATCCTACTTGCCTAAAACTCACATTCAAAATCAGTGGGGAAATATTCGTCTGTCAAGTAAGCAGAATAGGGGTCTTAGAACACTCTGCAGTTCAGTTCTTGTTTCTATCACTGTTCAGAATTCATTTCTGTTGTAGCTAAAAACATTTTACTCTTAAAAATTGACAGATATCTGGAAAGGTTATTTTGTGCTGCAGAGGGGTGTAACTGGTGCAAGATATCCTCTGATAGCTGAATGAATTCTCAGCGATCCATCAGTGCCTCATAACAATAAGTAATTTGTAACAGAAATAGATTTCAGGAACTTTAGCCAATATGATGGCACATCTAAGGCAACTTATTTAGAGGAGGTCACCTCACTCTTAAACTTTTTTACTATTCTCACTAGAATGTTATGAGCACAGAAATAATTGAACTTAGAATCCCAGCAGATGAAAACTTGAGGCAAGGGATCAACACACCTTGGAATAAAATGCAAATAGCATTGAAGCCAAAAAAAACCCCAAAAAACATTTCCACACAGGGAATCTGGAGGGACATTTTCACCTTGGACATATTGCATAGAGAAATGTCACCAGAAAAATACCTTCAAAAGGGTAATGAAAATGTTAATGAGTTGTACAATGTAGCCACATGGATACTGGTCATTGGCGATGTGTAGGTTGGGAAAAATGGTTCAGCAAGATGTTTACATACAGTTTTATGGAAAAGAGATCAATAACATGAAAGTCAGTATAAAGGTGATCATCAGCTCCTATAAAGTGAAATCCCCCACAAAAGGTTAACCTCAGACTTTTGCAACCTTAGATTTCTGCAACAACGGACCAATAAGACTGAGTGATTTCAAAGGTAATGATATGGATATGGTTGAACAGTTTGACTATTTTATCATTAGATTAAATGGGAGAGGGATATCATATAGTCATCCGTTCATTCCAGAATTTCTTAAACCTGGCTGGAATTTAGGCAGCCCCTGTTCAGCCCGGGCTGTGTTCCCTAGTCTACAGGCCGGAGAGCAATGGAATGAAATGGTCTGTGTTGTGTCCAGCATTCTGAATAATTAATTCCCTATGTGTTAACTATAACTGAAGTCCACTAATGTGAAGGACACTACATATGGTATCAAGCACCCTTCTGACAAAAAACACCTTAAACAGAAAAGGTGCAAAAAAGTAACGTCCCTTTAATCTGCTAAATATGGCCCTTTTGGACTGCATGTAGGTAAGAAAACATGTGAATATCGGTATCAATCAGATTATCTTGAGGGTTCTAAAAATAACACACTGGGCGGAAACCATGTTTGAACTGGACTGGACACATGACAGTATACCCCCTCCTCTCCTCTCCTCTCCTTTCCTCTCCTCCCCTCTCTCATTTCAGCCCATTAATGAGGGACGAATTGCATAACCATGTATAAAACCCCATTCAAACACATATAATACCAATACACAGTCTAATTTATAATATATCTTCATTAAGCAAATTTTAGGCAGGGACCTTGCCTTATTTATTTATAAATAGCTAGGTGCAGCAATAAAACAAACAATAATTACACAACGGTAGCAAATGCTCCACAGTAAAAATTGAAGCTGGCTTCCTATTAAGTCTGATTTTCAAAACACTGTCCCCCTCAAAAGAAACTAATCTCTTTGAAATTTTATAGTCCACAGCTCAGACTTGAATTTTTCTGGGAAGTTTGGAAAAATCAGAAAAGGAGTTTTAAAGTTGTGGTGTTTAAACAGTGTCCCTGCTGTTGACTATTTGAACATTTTCTTACTGTAGTGGTTCATCATATTTCCAAAATAGCTTGGCATACAGACTAATTCATTTGGTGAGAAGTAGCTATTTAGCTGGTAGTTGTTGTTGGGGTGGGGATGACTGGCTAGCTATGGGAGTAAAGTTATACAAAAGCAGCTTATGATGTAGGGATGGGGGTTGCTAAATCATACTTAGGCAGGGAAGGGGCTCAGATTCCAATGTCTAGGTGCAGTATTTATTTTCCTTTTTTTTTTTACCCTTTTCCTGTTACTCCTGCCTATGGGCTGGGTCACACTGCTACAGAGGAGTTTTTACAGGTATACAGAGTAACATTTAAAATTACTTTGAGATGTTTATATGCTGATTTGGGGCTGTGTTGCTTTAGCTGGCCTGAGCCAGAGGTGGACTGGCTGGGAAGTAGATTGGAGATGGGTGGGTGGGGGGGGGTGTTTATATAAGAAAGGGCACTAGTCTGGCAGAGGATGTGAAGGGGCTGGGGCATAGGAAAGGGGCTGCGGACATTGAGAGGCATGGAGGAGATGACCGGGTGGCATGAAGCTGTTAATTGGCTTTGGAAGATCTGGCCACCACCGCTGCCCACCATAGAGTGACTTGATCTCTGATTGTTAAGTAGGTTTGACTCCATGCTGTGCTGGCTGCTTATACAAATATGGTCACTAAACAGAGCTGTTTCAACAAAACATTGTTTTGGTCAGAAAATGCTGATATATTAAAACTGAAACTTTTCACAAGAAAGGGTCAATTTCAGTGAAACATTGATGTTGCGTGTGTCCGCCTGCTTGTCTCAGCAGTTAGGGCACTTCACCTGTGCAATGGAGAAGCAGGTTCAAGTCTCTGGTCTGAATCAGGCAAAGCAAGGATTTGAATAGGAGTCTTCTACATTTCAGATGAGTGCCCTAACCACTTGGCTGTTATGGGGGGAAGGGGCTTGCTCAATCTCTTGTTTCATGGAAAACAATTCAAAAGATCTCAGCTTTGTCCTGGTATAGAATGGGAAAATGTTTCAAATCTCAATTTTTCACAGGACAGCAAAAACACTTCCCGACCAGGTACACTGCTAAAATAATCTTGTCTAAGTCTGGCCCAGAGGATGAGGTCCACCCTGCTGAATGCGACTTTGTCACAGTGATCCACATGTGTGATCTTGATGATGGATTAGGCTAACTCTATATAGATAGGAATAAAAAGTTAAAATTGGTCAAAAATACAGCAATCCATAGGCTTGCTCCTTTGCATCAATAATCACCAAGGGCACATCACACTACTGTTCTGCTTATTACACTGGCTTTTCATACAACAGCGCTAATCTTTGTCATGCATTGAATTGGCCCCAGCTATTTAGATGACTGCCTTTCTCTGCAGAGATGCCGACTTTGTCAATTCCCATGTGGGTGCTTGCCCCACCGCTCTGCCCCAGGCTCTACCCTCCTCCCAAGGCCTCTCTTCCCACCACCACTCCATCCCACCCTGCCTCTTCCTGCCCCTGTTCTGCCCCTCCCCCAAGCATGCCCCAACCTCACTCTGCCCCATACCCCCACCATCTCCTGCACAGCTGATCATGGCGGGCGGGAGGTGCTGGGAGGGAGGGGAAGGTGCTGATCAGCAGGGCCACTGGCGGGCAGGAGGTGCTGGCGGGGAGGAGGAGGAGCTGATCAGTGGGGCTGCTGGTGGATGCAGATCATCCACGATTTTTTTCCGTAGATGCTCCAGCCCCAGAGCACCCATAGGGTCAGCGGCCATGTTTCTCTGCATGGCAACGATCTCCCTAAGTAGCTAAGTTTTTCAGGTACTATCAGAGTTTCATTCGTTAGGATGTAACTCATGAGAATGGGAGAAAGACTTACCAGCTGGCCCAGTATTAAGGAACCTGTCTCTGATGGAGGTGAGAAAGACCACAGATCTCACCCCTTTCAGAGAAAGATGTAGAACTTCCTTCTGCAGTTTGTCTTCCCTGCAGCCACAGCGATAAAAGGGGAAAGAGGCATTAGGAAAAGAGGGAAGAAATAATTAAAATAACTGGCTGACACAGGGAAAGATGAAGGAATCTAAGCCACTTGTGACCCTTTCTATTGTGGCTGTCAATCATTGTTAGCTTCTTAGATGTTGTAGTGAGGAGTGTTGAATAAATGCTTAGATAGATAGCTATATCTACAGTCACTTTAAAGGGAAATCAGAAAGATTGGAGCTAGCCAGAGCCGCAAAAATGTACAGAATTCTCCTAATGGTTGGATTGTTTCAGACATTGGCTCTGAAAAGAACCCTTTTCAAGATTTGTGGATTATTGCATAATACACTTATTTATAATTTAGAATCAAATAGATGGCTGTTGACCACATTAGTCTACTAACTGCATACATGGAAAGATCCAATATAACATATGCACACAAAACCCCTGTGAAGTTGATTTTGTGTGTTTATTTTTGGGTAATTAGGGATAGCTATGATGATCTGTTGCCATCCAAATGCAGCTTTTTAAATTACTCAGCCATGACTAGTACTATGCAGTACATTCATTGAATTTGTTTAAGGTGTAATGTTTCTTATATAAACAAAAGGTGCTAGAATTTATTTTGGGATTCTTTTTAACCCACCTGCGCACTGTGAGCTCAAATTCCCAAGTAAATTAAACTTGATATTCATTAATTGTGCTGTCTTTAAGACTTGCTGAATAGCTTTAAAATTACAGTTCCTTCATACCATTTTTAGGTGGTAAAAAGTGGAAAAGTAGTGCTGTCACTATGGGCATTAGTAATTCTGGCACGTGTCTCCCTACCCCCGTCCTCCTGCTTTCTGCCAGGGTTTATATATCCTACCCTGAACCCCGCTGCATATCAACAGAACTTTTTAATTGTGCACCCCCACCCCTCCCACTATCAACACTTATGCATTGTCTGGTTAGCACTATGGGCTTTATTAGTGCTGTTGAGAAGTGAAGTGAGTTTGATGGAAACTGTCATACATATAAATGGAAGGGTAACATCCTTTATATATGCAGTAACATCAAATCCCTACTGGCCAGAGGTACAGAATCACTTACCTGTAAGGGGTTAATCAGTTCCATTAACCTAGATGGCACCTGACCAGAAGGACCAATGGGGAAAGAAGATACTTTCAAATCTGGGGACGGGGGGAGGTTTTGTTTGTCCTCTCTGTGTGTTCCCTCTTGAGACAAAGAGGGAGACAAAGCAAGTAATCGAGCTTCTACTGAAATGATACATCTAAAATTACAGGTTTCAGAGTAGCAGCCGTGTTAGTCTGTATCCGCAAAAAGAAAAGGAGTACTTGTGGCACCTTAGAGACTAAAATTTATTTGAGCATAAGTTTTCGTGAGCTACAACATCTGATGCAGTGAGCTGTAGCTCACGAAAGCTTATGCTCAAATAAATTGGTTAGTCTCTAAGGTGCCACAAGTAGTCCTTTTCTTTTTATCTAAAATTACGGAAATTTTAAGTAATAGCAAGGAAATGCATTAGATTATCTTTTGTTTTAGCTTGTGAATTATCCCTATGCTAAGAGGGAGGTTTATTCCTGTTTTTTGTAACTTTGAAGTTTTGCCTAGAGGGGAATCCTCTGTGTCTTAAATCTTATTACCTTCCAAAATTACCTTCCATCCTGATTTTACAGAGGTGCTTCTTTTACTTTTTTCTTTATAATAAAGTTCTGCTTTTAAGAACCTGACTGGTTTTTAGTGTCCTAAAAGCCCAAGGGTCTGGTCTGTGCTCACCTTGTTTACCTATTTGGTTGGTATATGATTCTCAAGCCTCCCCAGGAAAGGGGGTGAAGAGGCTTGGGGGGATATTTTTGGGGAAACAGGAACTCCAAGTGGTCCTTTTCCTGAATCTTTGTCTAGCTCACTTGGTGGTGGCAGAAGTACCATCCAAGGACAAGGAAGGATATGTGCCTTGGGGAAGTTTTTAATCTAAGCTGGTAGAAATAAGCGTAGGGGGTCTTTCAAGCGGGTCCCCACATCTGTACCCCAGAGTTCAAAGTGGGGAGGGAACCCTGACAGAAACACAGTAAATAACTGTTAGAATTGGGTGGATCAGAGGAGAACGTCATAAAGAAAAAAGACAGAATTAATGGAGCTGATATGGAATAAACCTGGCAGATGAAAGACAACAGACCTGGAAAGAGGAGGTAGGAACTTAGACAGTAAGCAGGGGGATAAGTGAAAGAAGAGATATGACCCTAGGACTCTGGGAACAGAAAATGGGGAAGAGACAAATAGTCTGAAGAGAGAAAGCTAAGAGGCCACTGAATAGAGTTGACAAAACTGTTTTGTGGCAACTTTTGAAGTTTCAAATTTTTTTTGTTCCTTATTGGAATGAGGATGAAACATTCTGAACACTTCCACAAGAGAAAATTTGTGAGGCAATTAGTGTGTTAGAGCAGAGCTTTCCACTCTGGCTTTCCCTGATTCAGGCACTGCAGTGATATGAACCTGCATCTGCTACACCCTGAGTCAGTGCCCCATCCACCAATCTATCTCTTTCCAGAGCCTCAAACCTTTTCATCAAAATTGGCACACCTCCGCAAAAGTTTTAGCTTCAACAAAACAGCATATTTCGCTGAAATGTCATTTAGTCAAAAATGTTTCAACTAGCTCTACCAATGAATGGCAAAGCATTAATTCTGGCATGTAAAGAGGATCCAGTTCAAGCATACTACAAATCATATTTTAAGATATATTTAAATATACAGTATGTCTTTTACAATTGCATAATGTATATCGGTGTGCCTCGAGCTACCTGACTGCATGAAGGTGCAGTGTTGACTGAGCAATGGATATTGCCAGATTTGGTCACATTAATTTGAATAATCCAGGTTGGATCTGAAAATCCTCTGTATAATATGGAATGGACTGAAGCTACCAACTCTAATATAGTTCCTGCTGCAGAACTGGTACAAGGAGATACATTAACATATAGCGGTTTTATTGCCTTCACTTCTGTTAGCAATCCCAATAAAAGATAGGGCACTCTGCTAGATGTAGCACCTATTTAGATTACTGACTGTGGATCACAAAATTGCAGCGTGCTGCTATTTCTTAGTGTGCCTCATATAGAAGAGCTTATCACCTATGGGACTTGCAGCCTGAGGAAACAGTTTTTTTAAAGGGTCTTATGTCACCTACGATTGCATTGAACCTTTCCTATTTCCTGTCTTGTGCTTATGGCTACTATCAATAGTCTAGTTGTCTCCATTTTACCAGTCACCAAGGTATTCTTCCTCCACTTGTGTATACAGCTGTAGCCTCAGCATATTGACATCCCATATCAGGGTTTTGGATTCGGGTTTCATTAAATACAATTTCTTCTATCTCCGATCACTCTTTTAGAATGTTTTGGGGAAAAAATCTAGCACCTACCAGCCCTAGTTAAATATAAGAGTAAAAATCCCTTTTCAGTTACTCCAGTGCTCACTTTTGCAATTATACCTGGATCTAAATGAAGAGGAATTCATTGATATTGAAAAGAATAATGTGTTGAAGCCACATTCCATTTTGGTTGCGGTTTATTGGATGACAATATCTTGAGACAGCATTGCTGAAAATTACAGGTCTTTGGTACTTGCATCAATAATATCAGTTCTTGGCATTTGCTGATCAGAGACAGAGGATTTGTCATTCTTACAAGTAGAATTCAGAAGCCTACTGAGATGCATGTAGTTTTTTGGCTTCAGTAAACTTCCAGGCCACTTATTTGCAGGTCAGTTCAAGAACGGGGAAAAAGATCTCCTTGGAAGCAGAGCTCTCTTTAATCTGAAGCAAAATTTTCAAAAAGGATAGATTTTACAGATGAAATGGATGTAAATATTGTAATCTTATTACAGTGACTATAATGATTTGTTGAAACAGCTATTTAAAAAAAAAAAGTAAATGTCAGGTACTTCAGACAACATTTAAGGCACTGTCCATGAGTTTTTTTGGGTGCAGATAGAAGAGATTTTTAGACCATCACCATAGACTAGGTAATCCCTAAAAGTTAATCTGAAAAACACAGGGATTTAAAATATAGTGTACACACACACACACCCTCTCTACATGTTAAATGACAACACACACACTCAGTAAAATAATCACATACAAGGCAGGCCTTATATTTTTTTTACAATCAATTTATTTTGGGAGAGGTTGAATTAGCCCATCTTATCTGAACAACTGATTGTATCAGATTTGGAATTGCTACTGTGACTGGCAATGAGATACTAAATTATCACTAGTCACTAATCTGTTAACTGATGGCTGCTCAGTGGCATATGTGAATGAGTTGGTGGACACTTTGAATAATCCAGGTTGGATCTGAAAATCCTCTGTATAATATGGAATGGACTGAAGCTACCAACTCTAATATAGTTCCTAATTGCAAGTGTCTACATTCCAAAATTACTTAGATAAGGGAGTTGTTGGCCCCTTACTAAAACTTTGTCGGGGTTTTTTGGTTGTTCCTGTACTTGTGCCTGGAGAAAGGGGAAGCGCTGAAGAGCAGTTATGATCCTGTGATTAAAATGGCCTCTGGCCAATCAGAGAGCTCCAGACCAGAGCCAATGGGAAGAAGCCAGCACCCCCAGTTAGTCTGATCAGGCAGCCAAGCCATTCAGGGAGCCCAGCTCAGGTCTAGGCCTCCGTGTGTGCTGGGGGAAGGAAAGACCGAGAGAATAGCACCAAGGCAGGGTGAGAGCTGTGGCCAGAAGCCAGCGGGAGAGAAGCAGTGTGGGAGGCTGGAGAGGCGCTGCATAAAGGCACAATGACAAGCGAGGGGAGAGGAAAACTCACCGTGACCCTGGTGAAAGATCCAGCAAGGAAGGACCCGGAGAGGGGAGTGAACAACAGCACTGGAGACAGGAAGGGCCCAGGGAATCAGAGACAAACTGCAAAGGGAATGAGAGACAATCACAGAAAATCCCGTGGAGGAGCAGGGATGGGGACGAGCTGTGGGAGCCTAGTAACACCCCCCTCGTACTGCTCTGAGACCAGTGAGCTGTAACTAGTACTGGCCAGGGAGAGTGCCTAGCAGCCTCTGAGCCCAAGGAGAAGGTGTTGAGTCCTGCAGAGTAACTTCACCAGCTTTTACAGAGGCTTGTTTGGTCCAGTCCTGAGGCCAAGACCTGTGTGAGCTGTGCATTGCCCAGGACAAAAGTCACCCCATCCTCTCAGCAGGAATCCAAAGCTCTTTCTCTGTCCTTTTCTGTTGACCTTATAGGGTAATCAGATTCAAAACACAGAGAATCCCTCTAGGCAAAACCTTAAGTTACAAAAAGACACAAAAACAGGAATATCCATTCCATTCAGCACAACTTTTTATCAGCCATTTAAACAAAACAGAATCTAACGCATATCTAACTGGATTGCTTACTAACTCTTTACAGGAGTTCTGACCTGCATTCCTGCTCTGGTCCCGGCAAAAACATCACACAGACAGAGAGGACCCTTTGTCTCCCCCCGACCCCACTTTGAAAGTATCTTGTCTCCTCATGGGTCATTTTGGTCAGGTGCCAGCGAGGTTATCTTAGCTTCTTAACCCTTTATAGGTGAAAGGGTTTTTCCTCTGGCCAGGAGGGATTTAAAGGTGTTTACCCTAACCTTTGTATTTATGACAGGCCTGCTTCAGCTAATTGCAGCAAGAAGATATGCTTCTCCTTGTGGTTACAAGCCTGTTCGAAGAAGTGGGTGCTTGCTGCTTGTTCAGCTCAGGACAAGGTGGTGACATTTAATGCCAAATCAGTGGTGCATGTTTTAAATGGATAGTATTTGTAGCCTGTGTACCTTCTGGTATTGATGAAATCTGTATGTTCAATATTTTTTTGTTTGCATAGGATTTGCTATATTGATGTAGTGATAAGATTGTGTTTAGATTTATGAGGCGTCTTAGTTCACCTCAAATTGTCCTCTCAGAAACATAAAGATTTTTTTTTTTTAGTCTGAGTAGGTTTACTACATTGTGGAGTCTTTATTCCAAACTGGAGCAACTCAGGGTATGGGTATCCACAAGTGTCCAAGTTTGCATATTTATCTTGTTGTTATCTACAGGTGGAAGTTCCAGTGTCAAAACAGACTGAATCTACTCACTGTTCCTACAGTAAAAATGGAATTTTAGTGGGTCCTTGTGTAACCAACATTTAGTTGGTTACATATGCATGACTGCAGGAGCCAGAGAAAGGAACTGAATTGAGACAATGCTCACTTTTCTAGATTTTACATAGTGTCCGGTACTTATTTTCAGCCGCAGACTTCCACTGTAAAGTAGAAGCAAAGTATATACATTTCATAGACTACCAAGTGCAGTACACCAGTGTGAAATACCTTAAAAAGCTCTGTGAAACCTTCCCATAGCATGTCCCCAGGAGTGCTTGGTGGGTAGCCAAAATACCCAGTTTTCAATCTGCCATATTGTCCAGACATTTTCAGCC
The DNA here is from genome assembly GCF_015237465.2 of Chelonia mydas. NCBI lineage: Eukaryota > Metazoa > Chordata > Testudines > Cheloniidae > Chelonia > Chelonia mydas. The sequence goes on along the minus strand of NC_057850.1, from coordinate 54,941,554 downwards.
TGTGCGAGAAATCAGGCTTCTTTTATTATGGGCAGTCCAGTGTTTGTTCCCCTTTCAAAAAGAAGATGTGGACCAGTCAGATCATCATCTCTGCTTCAAGAAGTGAGGAGGCCCAATAAGGATACAAGTTATGCTTCATATCACTTTCTTATAGACCAAGGTAGAAGCAGAGAATATTGGCTTTCTATTTTTTAATTCTTAGTGTGCTGTGAGCTTGATTTCCCAAACTCAAAGTCCATAATTTTTTCACATGCCAACATCTTGGGGCAGACTGGCTCACATTTCAGAATATCATTGGTTTAAGCAACAATGAACACATACTCTGTGCTTTTTCCTTGGTCCCCCTGTTTGCCCTAGTCAGCTCTGCACTCCTAGCAAAGCCTCTGTGGGCCCCCTTTTTGGTGTGGTGCAATGTCTTTGGCTGACATGGCATGACAGTGTGTTCCTTTTGAGATTGCAGTGTGTCCTTTTCTTGAAATTCATTGTCAAGACTGAGCTGGCCTTTATGTAAAATATCTACACGTTCTCTGTTTTATAACCTTATTTAATTACTCCATTATGCAGCAATGTAAAGTCACTTAGGTCATCTCTTCTTTAATAGTTCCAGAGAGAATAAATAGCCATATAAAACTTTAATCTCTGTACCCATTTCTGTTTCTTCATTTATGTAGTTGTATTGCTTCCAACTAAGCAGTTAACAAAACTTTGTAGCCATGGCTATTCAATTTCTGATGACATACTTTGGATTTATTTTGGAAACTTTTTGTAAGACAAATGACTTATCATAATCTCCATTATAACATAACTTTGTTTAGTATCTGTTGCATGCATTAATCTGCTTTCCTTTATTTCACATAAGATATTTAATATAATTATGGCTACCTTGTTATAATTACCTAGCAACAGAACTTTCTCTGAAGCTGTCTTTTGTCATCTCAGGTGGAGTCTGTTTGGACCTCGTACTTTCTTTCTACAGTCATGATAACAGGGTTCAGTGCTGGTTGTAGTTTTTGTAGCTTCCCAGCCTATGCCCTTCTGTTGAAGACAGCAAAGAGGGTCTTACAAAAAGGATCCAATAACTTGACAAAAATATAAATCTTAACTTTGAAGATAGAGGTATAAAAATATTTCCCTAAAGTTCAATATAGTAGTGAGAATGTTAACAGCTTGCCAAGACAAGGATTCTCCACCAGGTCTCTCACAATGCAGAGCTTCTCTACTAACCCTCTCTCTCAAGCTTTCCTTGCATGAGTGCTGTTAGCATTTTCTCACTTTGTAAGAACACTCTCTGAAATTCCCTATTTAAATAGAAGCTGAGCAAAGCCCCATGCCTCATTATTTTTTTTTATAGTCCTGCCGCTATCTGGGTGCATCCCATAAGAACAGCACTAAATGGCCCTTGGGCATCAATTTCAGCTAGGTGGCAACCTTTCCTTCTGTGCATATTTTCCCCAAATCTTTCTGGATGACTGAAGTATAGACATTGTCAGAGTTATACTGAAGATCTTAATCGTGTCTTTTCTTTATATAAGTTGATTTCCTATGAAAAGGTGTTTTTGTTTAGTTCCTAAATCTCTTCACTGATTGCTTAAGTTTTTGTATGTTATATTATTTAGTAATCTGTCTATATTTTAATATGAGAAAAAATTCATTTTAGCCATTATAGAAAGTGAAAGTTTACTGGTATGCATATAGTTTGACAATTTGTTTCTAAATGTGAAGACTCATCTTCTGTGAAACATAGAAAGAGCTGTGGTTTTTTTGTCAGGTATTTAGGCCTTTATGATCACAGATATCCATGACATTACTAGTAGTAACAAAATCTCTTATTTTGTGTCTCATTCTAACACTAGACAACTCTCTGAAAGCCCACATAAAATGAGAAAGAAGGGATGGAGATCAAAGGCATTTTCTTGCTTGTTAAAACAAAAGCATGCTGTAATTAAGGGAGGAGCCATTTAGGGCTCCAAGAATCAACATCCTGAAGTGCATCCAGAAGTGAAAAGCAAGTAAGTCAGAGATACTGGGTGCTATACTCAGACCTCTAAGCAATGAACTGCTGTATTCTTCATCACCAATAGCTTCCATGTAATCTTTAATAGCAACCCAACTTAGAATGCATTTTAGGAGGAGGAGACAAGAGCATGGATGACTTTAGCAGTGAATGCAGGTGGCAAAGGGCATCTGCAGTCACTGATACTCACTACAGTCCCAAAGCTATGAATCACATTAGCAAGGCATGAACTGCCTCCGTCATAGAAACAGAACTCTCTCTTACTACTTTCCGAAACCAGCCAACATCACCTCTGGATTAAGCCTTAACTAAGACGAGTTCACTTGTGTTCCTATTTTAGCCAGACTTTGGAAGACAGAAAAGGCAGATCTGAATGACATCTGTCTTGATTGTAATGGGAGTTGAGTCCTGAGCACCTTTGGCCCTAGATAAATTATCTGTACCCAGCAGCTTCTTTTTAAAGTTGCAGCTAGGTAACTGGCATTGTTCTTTACAGACCTTGTCACAGAAATTACCATATGAAAGAAGCCTATAGGTATCTCTATGTGAGATTATTTTTAAATGAAGACAAATGTCATTCAGGGAAAAGTAAAATAACTGGAAATCAAGGGTAGGATTTACTCAGAAAGGAATATGTATTTGTTTATCCATTTTTATTATCAAGGCCTGTATACTGTAATGGCCTGATTTTCAGAGGAACTGAACACTCACAACTCCAGTACCCTGGGAAAGTAGGCCCTAAATGACTTCAGTGCTCCTGCTGAATCTGATGATATTGACCAAATGATTTCTAGTGGGAGAGCCATCATTCAACTCTTGGCAGACCTGCCTGAGAGAGGCTACTCCATTGGCAAAATAGTGCTATACTCTTTCATTGTGCTGCAAAGAAGGAAGGAAAACTAAGTTACCTGTGTGGAACTGCAGGTAAGTGAAGAAAAAAAGGTGACTACATGCTATGCTCCCCCACCACTTGGGCAGACACTGGCAGCTCCTCGGTGAAACTGAAGGGGCACGGTCTGACAGAATGCTGAAGGAATCAGTGAGAAGCAGTCATGTGTGGCAGATCTGCACGGAAGAGTGCTATTGCTTATGTAGCAAATCATGGCAAATTTTTCAGCATGGATTCCCTTCTTTTGGGTCCCAGACGCTAACAAAGATGGTGTATTCACCAAGCCCAGGTATGAGGAGTAAATGGGAGTGTGGCACTTGAGTTGGCTGTGTGGAAGAGGTGGAGTCTCAGAAACTTTATGTACAGTTGTTTGTTCTTTGCCTCGCTACCAAGAAGTAAGATTGCAGTGGAATCCCTCTTCACCCCCTGGTCACAAATCATTTCTTCTGATTTCTGCAATTCCTCCCCTTGTGCACATTCCTGTGCAGTGTTTGAGGATACAATCCAGGGAATTTTGGGGCCAGGTTTTTATAGCCAGAGTGCTGAAGCTATATAATAATAATTAATAATAAATAGCTGCATTTGCATGCTCAGGTACAATTGTTGCACACAGAAACTGAAGCGATGAACATGGGAAAATGAACTAATAAGCCATTCACATTCAATTCCTTGCCAACGAAGGTAACATTATGCACAAATTTTTAAGTGCCTGTTGCGCATGCAAATAGGTTTCTATCTTTGGAAAATTTTCCAGTCCCAAGCAAATGCATTTCCTCCTTGAGTCGCTCCCAAAGAAATGAATGTGTGCCGCTAGTGTGATGGGGCACAGAAGACAATACCAGACAAATAAGTGTGTACCATAACATTATGTCCACTTCCAAGAAAAGCTTGTTGCTGTTTCGATAACATCGCTGGCCCTTTGGTTCAAAGTTACAGCTAACAAAACAAGTTGCACACTGCCCGCCAGAATGCCTACTTCGTATTGGTGCAAAAGTCATTGTACAAAGCGTTGAAAACAAGCTGAACAAAAAGGTAAATGCATTTCCAGAAGAAATAGAAGAAATGAAGTACAAGCAGAATAAAACATCAAACAAGCTCCTGTAATCAAGATGAATAACAAAGACACATCAGGTGCTTATAAAATAATCTCCACTGTCAAACCTGCCCAAGCAATAAGCTTTTTAACTGTTAGAGAGAAATGCTAGCATGCCCTTACTAAGCAGAATGAACTTTTAAGATATAGGACATCCACCTATAAAAATGAATGATTCTCCAAGGCAAAGCCTCTGTTTTTCCATGTTCATAAGCTCATGATCCACTGTGTATGCACAGTACACCTCACAAGCTTAACTCTAGAGCTGAATGGATATGCAGACTGAGAACGGAGGTATGAACTCAAAAAGAGGTGTTGCTGGCTCAAAAAAAAAAATCCAGTAAATTTCTCCAAGAAACTAAAATGGAATTGCAGAACTGCAGGGACATACAGGGAGGTCTACACTGGGACCCATGACATGGGGAGGGACCCAGATCTTGGGCTCCAGCCCTCGCCTGAACATCTACACCACAATTAAACAGCCCCATATCCTGAGTCAACTGACATAGGCCGGCTGTGGGTGTTTGGTTGCAGTCTAGACATACCCATAGACCTCAGATGCTCCAGAACAGCTCTTGGTGCACCAAAGAAGAGACATGGCATAGGTGGTTTTCTGCCACTTTCCACCTACCTGATCCAGGTGGCTAATGGGGCTAAACCATTATCCAAAGCAAGTTACAGTAACCCTAAGGTTGCTCTAACTTGCACTACTGAATAATGGCTCCTAAAGTCTTGCTCCACTGGCCAGGATCACCAGGCACATTGCTTTACTTTCAGCCCACCCAGAACACTCCCCGGGGCCAGGGGAGTAACTGGCTTTGGATTCCCATGTGGTGTAAAGGGGATTAACCTGACTGCATTACTGTCTTGAATATCTCCTGTAAATATAGAATAAAGCAACTGTGCATCTGCTGTAACTATGATTTTCTTAAAATTGCAAAATATTCATTTTTTAACTTTAACATAGAATTAAACATATGGAAGCTGCAGCTGGGTGAGTGCTTAGTGACTCCTCGCCATAACCTCTTTTAATTTTTCTTGGATCATTTATTACATGTTCAGACAGCAAGACTAGATAAGAATGTGATTATAAGGATTCTTTTTCTTTCTGGTCCTGAATGCCAATTGGAAGCTTATGAGCTTAAGTTTTATGTGGCTTTGGTTTTTCAATTAGTCAACTGGCTAGCTGTGACTGCTGCTCCTAGCTGGTGTAGATTTCACAAAACAAGGGGGAGAGACAATGCAGTAAAGCTAGACTATGGTCAGCCCTGGGAGAGTGGGGAAAAGAGGGTGCAAGGCAAGTAACTTTTCCCAGTTATGTCCTTGCATAATGTGGTGGATGGAGGAAATGGGCTGGGAGAAGGAAGGTACAGTGCTCCATGCTAGTGCTGAGAGCGGTGCTAGCCTCCTCAAAGCCAAATGGGAAAAGGACCATGACCCCAGCCCATCTGGCCATGAAGGTACTACTAAACGTGAATAAGGGTGGCAGAATCTGGCCCTAAATAAATATAATTGCCTCACCTATTTGTTCGTTATCCCAAAGGAATAAATTTCAAAGAAGTTATTAGGACTTAATCTGTGCATCAGACCCTCTCAGGCACTTTTTGTACCAGCTGCTTCTCTCTCAGTTCAAACCAACAGATATTACAAATAAAATATATTTATTTTGTTTAGGGCTTTCCCACAGACTATTTTTAAATAATAATCTTTGAAGAACTGTGCTGGCTGCGTTTCAAGTGCTCAGAAGTAAGGCCAGGAACTTTCTTAAAACAGAGGTCCTTTCTGCTCCATGTGGACGTAAAGGATGCAGGCCAAGTTTTGCCACTGTAGCTGACTCTGGTGTCCTTGGCCCAGATTCCCCATCTCATTCTGTTGTGCAGTCTGTTGTGTAACTATTGGCTATTACTCTGCACCTTGCGGGTGGCTACATTTAGTGTCTACATTTAATTTATGATGCCTTTAGGCAATTTAATATTTAATCAATATTAACTTTAGTTACAGTAACAGTTGATTTCATTGACCAAGTATTAAAAACACACAAACACAAGGCTAGATTAGGAATGCAGCCTGTGTGGCTACACAAGAGAGTAAGAGGCTATAAACCCCACTGCACTGCTGTGCAGGACCTACCTGGGTTTGAATCTGGTTGTGGGGAAAGAGCAGGGGTGCTCCATGTCTAAGACTTGTCCCTGAAAACAAGTGGATGGGCAAGTGGGCAGTTACAATTGGACTGATAGTAATAGAGACATGGCTTCATCCCATCCCACCACCATGCAACAGCCAGCGGAGCTGCTGGATACAAGGGGGGGAGTATGCTGTACCTGGTAACAGGGGAGGTTGATACAGTCTGCTTGCCCCTGTACAAAACAGGAGCTCCAGAGGAGTTGGTACACACAGGGGTGTCTCAGAATCACAGTTCTCTTCCAGAGCTCCTTTTAGGGAGGCACAGCTAAAACAGGCATGAGAGTGAACTTCCCATCAGGCAGTAAGTATTACATATGTAAAATAGTAATATGGAAATAGACTGGAAGCTTATCTCTGGGCTCAGTCTTACAACCACTTACTATTGAGCTTACTGGGATGTCCTGTCTCTTTAAATGTTCAGAGGGATTCCCCCTCTCCCCAAGTTCAAAGTCTCATCTTTTGTTTTAGTTTCAGTTTTGTAGCCAGAACGATAAAGGCACCATAGCAGACATGTGTGTCCATCCGCTCCCTCTGCATCTGTGTGTCTATCTCCATATATATCTAGCTCTAGAAAAAACATTTGGCAACAAAGAGTTTATATCTCACTAGTGTCCAACGCTCCCATTGCCTGACCAAGAAGAAGTAAAAGTAAGCATACAATTCTACTGAAAAAAGGGTTAAGTTCCCTTAGAGGCACAAGGTGACAGACTGCTGGGCTTGCTCCTGGGACAGCATGAATCAGCTAGCTAGGGAGGTGGAAGTAGGCAAACAAAGATAGAACAAAGGACTAAGCCTGGAGCTTGCGCAAAAGAAGAGAAGTTTGAAGGGAAGTAAGCATCAATCTTGTTGGCCACGTGCAAGCAGGTAGAGGGAGGAACAGCCTTAGCCTGCACTGGGGGTCTATAGCCAACAGAGGGAGCCCAAGTACAGCCAAAGGCATGTGTAAGCACACAGCTAGCAAAGGGTGACTGAGTGTAGATAGTGAAGTGTTGTGTTTTTTTTTTAAAAGGGAAAAAAGAATTTCCTCGTAGAACAGAAGGGTGTCCAGGAGGAGTGAATTCCAGCAGAAGAATAGAGAAATGGTAACTTTTGTAGGTAATGCTTGTGAGTTTGATGAAAACTGCGAATCATAGGTGGTATACTTTGAACATTTTGAGCAATTTGTAACCTGAAACCCCATTCCAGATGGACAATGAGTTTCAACCTTACTACCAGTGTTGGGTCCAAAGGCATACAGACTTCTGTGTGACCTGTTGTCTCTAACTGTGCCTAGAATTGCCATGTATGCTACAATTATTGCAGCAATGCAGGAACATTTTGCTCCTATCCCATTGATAAAGGCAGAAAAATATCAGTTTAATCAACGACATCAGGAAAGTGGAGAGTTAATAGCACATTTTGTTGCTGCTTTAAAGGAACTTGTCACAGCGTTCTTAGTTTGAACAAGCAGTAAGATATGTCCTATGTGACCAGTTAGTCTCTGGATTATACAATGATCAGGCCCAGAAGAAGTTATTGACTATGGGTGGTTACATTTAGCAAGATTGTTGAAGTAGCAGTTGCAATGGAGACTACAGAGAAGGATTCTCTGGAATTTAGTGTGAACTGAAAAGGTCATCTCCTGAATCGGTGAGACAGAAGACCACAGAAATGTAAGGAATTTCCATGTGACCATTGTGTGCAAACTGTGCACTCTGAGAAGGGTTGCTGGGCATGTCAAGTTATTTGCAGAAAGTGCCAGAAGAAAGGACACATTGCTGTGACCAGTTGCACAGTTCAGCCACCAACAACACAGAGTAACCATACATCCAAGAAGACACCTATGAAGACTGAACCGAAGAAAGGATTGAATTCATAATGTGGAAAAAGACAAGAGTTCTAGTGATGCTGACCAAGACCTAGCACTACATGTGTTATTGGAAGCTGGAATCAGAGATGGCATCTGGGTTATACCAAAGAAAAGTTGGTCCCAAAAGTTCATTAGATGGAAAAATCAGTCATTTTACCTTTGTCTATGATAGAAGGAAGGTATCCACCATTAGTTGGCAGAGCTTGGCTTGAGAAGCTCAAGGTGAATTGGACTGCGATCAAGGCAATCATGAAAGCGCATAGAAATCTTTGAGAAATACTGGACAGACACTCAAATTTTTTGAAAAAGAGCTTGAACAAATGTGCGACATATCAGTGAATCTCACTGTTAAGTCTGACAGCCAGCCAAAATATTGCAAGCCCAGAGTTGTGCCTTATGCACTGAAGGCTCCGGTAGGAGCTGATTTGGATTGTTTAGTGCACATCGGAGTCTTGTCACCAGTTTCACACAGTGAGTGGGCTAAGAAGGTTTGGCTCCCACTCATTGTGCCACGAAGGATGGCTCAGACTGCATTTGTGGAGATTTCAAAGTGACTCTCAGTCCAGTTTTATGTGAAGATCAATATCCACTACATAGTATTGAAGATTTGTTTGCTACGCTTACTGATGGACAGTGTTTCTGTAAATTGATTTTGTTCAGTGCTTAAGTACAAATGGAGATTGATCTGGCATCTTACCAATATCTCACAATCAACACACAAAAAGGCTTGTTTTGTCACAACAGGTTGCCTTTCGGTATCACTTCAGCATGTGCTCTGTTCCAGAAATCCAGGAGTGAGATTCAGAAGGGACTGAACAGAGTTCAGTGCTATTTGGATGACATCCTTGTTACAGGAAATTTGGATGTTGTCTTGAAATGTTTGGAAGACCATGGATTGAGAGTCCATCGAGACAAATCTGAGTTTTTTAAATCTTAAATTGAATGCCTTGGTTATGTAGTTGATGCCATGAGCTTAAGGAAATCATCAGAGAAAGAGAAGGTGGTTCTTCAAGCACCACTGCCAGAAAATGTGTCACAGTTACATTTGTTCTTAGGACTGCTTAACTACTGCGGTAAATTTCTGCCTAATCTGGTGACAATATTGGCACCCTTTTTACATGAACTGTTACAAACAAAGAAAACATGAAAATGGACTAAAGAGTGTGAGGGTGCATTCAAGAAAGCAAAGAAACTGTTGACATCAGCCAAAGTTCTTACACGTTTTGATGTTCTGCTGCCATTCGAACTGGCTTGTGGTACTTCACCAGATGCAATGGGTGTAGCACTTTCCCACATTTTTCCTAACGGAACTGAGAAATCAATTGCCTTTGCATCATGAATTTGGAAGTTTCATACCCATCTGTATGGTAGGCATTTTACCTTGCTGATGGATCATCACCTGTTACTTTCAATTTTTGGACTGAAACATGGAGTTCCTCATTAGCTGCTGTTCATATGCAACAATGAGCATTGCTTCTTTCAGCTGATTCCTATACTGTTCAGATTCACAAAGGGACTCAGCATGGCAATACTCATGGTCTGTTATGTCTGCCATGCCCAAGTTCTCATCAACCCAAAGAAACTTCAGACAAAGTGTTCTATCTCAATTTGATGGATAGGTTGGCCATTACTAGCATAGAGATCAACAAAGAAACCACTAAGAATGATGTGCTTGCTCTTGTGAAGGGGATGGTACTACAAGGTTTAGTGTTGGATCAAAAGTATCCCCAGTTTACACAACTCTTGTGACATCAACATGAATTTTCTGAGAATCATGGTTGCAACTTATGGGGAATGTAAGCGATCATTCCAAAATCACTTCAATCTCTTTGGAAGCTCTCCACGAAGGTTATTTTGGCATTGTATGGATGAAGACCATAGCTTGGAGTCATGTCTGGTGGCCAGGGATTGACAAAGATATTGAGAGGAAGGTGATGTGCTGTACTATGTGTCTGTATATTTAGCATGATCTTGGCCAAGCTTGTCTATGTCCTTGGCTGTGGCCTCAGACTTCTCGGACATGTGTTCATGTGGATTTTGGTGGACCCTTTTGCTGAACAACAGCTCTTAACCTTTCCAGACTATTGTACCCCTTTCAGAAGTCTGATTTGTCTTGCATACCCCAGGTTTCACCTCACTTAAAAACTACTTGCTTACAAAATCAGACATAAAAATACAAAAGTGTCACAGCACACTGTTACTGAAGAAATTGCCTACTTTCTCATATTTACCATATAATTATAAAGTAAATCAATTGCACTTACATTTCAGTGTATAGTATATAGAGCAGTATAAACAAGTCACTGTATGAAATTTTAGTTTGTACTGACTTTGCTAGTGCTTTTTATATAGCCTGTTGTAAAACTAGGCAAATATCTAGATGAGTTGATGTACCCCCGGAAGACCTCTGCATACCCTCAGGGGTACACATACCGCTGGTTGAGAATCACTGTCTTAGAAAGTTATATGTTTTTAGTTGTAGTCAACACCCATTCACAATGGCCAGAAGTTTTCCAGATGACTTCTACCACAGCTTCTAAGACCATTGGACACTTTCGTACCTTGTTTAGCCAGTTTGGTTTACCATTACAGTTGGTGAGTGACAGTGGATCTCAATTCTGTTCTGAAGAATTTTAGAGGTTCCTAGCTTCAAATGGGATTCAGTCCATATGCTCAGCTCCTTACATCCTGCTACAAGTGGACTAGTGGAATATTTTGTACAAACACTTAAGCATGCCTTAAAAGCTAACAAATCTATTTTGAGTCATCAGCAGAAAGTGGACAATTTCTTGCTTTTCTATGGGAACACACCACATGGTTCTATCCAGGAATCACCTGCAATTCTTTTCTTGAAGCGATCTTTGCATACCTGTTGGGACCTGCTATGTCCTGCTATCGCCTCACATGTAGCCAAATCCCAAGCTATGCAAATTGATTGATAAGGTGAGACTCACTCTCTTTAAGCCAGAGACTTAGTATGGATGCACAACTATGGTTGTGGAGTAACATGGAGAACTTGTAAAATTCACATGACCTGCTTTGTTTGAGGTAAAACTTTCTGATGGTATTTTATGGAAACAACATATCAATTAGTTGCATCCTCGACAAGTACCAGAGTCCAGGCATGTTGCAGTAGAACTTCCTAATGCTACAATCGAACCTCCTTCTGTTACAACTCCTAATTTTGACGATTTGATGGAAAAAACATTGGTATCAGATCCAGTTGATTCTATACAACACCCAGTTGACTCTTTACCACCCCCTGTTCCTATCATTCAGGACGCTACTGTGCCACCATCACCACATTATCCCAAGATAAACCAGTTGTGTGCCTAAACTTATACATTGTTTAGTTAGTGAGTTGCTCTTCTAGAGAAGAATAATCCTTTGCAATTTAAGAGTCTGTGGTAGTCCATCTGCAACTTTTAGTTAGGTTATATAGTGTTTCACATTAGCCATGTAAACAATAATGTATGTGTGCTTGTAAAGTTTTTTAAACTAGTGTGGAGGAGTGTGATATTCTGTCCCTTTAAATGTTCAGAGGCTCTGTGCTCTCCTCCTCTCCCCAGTGCAAAGCCTCACTTTTGTGTTAGTTTCTGTTTTGAAGCCAGAACAATAAAGCCACTACCGGAGACAGCTGTGTGTCCATCCACTCCCTCTGCATCTGTGCAGCTATCTCCTTCTCTGCTCGTCCCAGAAATATAACACAACATTAGGTAGTCCCATTGCCTTTCATAGCATTACACAAGGTACTGCAGTAAATTTTATGCTCCGAAGCATTTGCCATATTGGATCCTGTAGGTTAAACTGTGCCATTTAGGCACAGCCAGGAGGACAGTGTGGAAGCTGCATTGCCACAAAGGGAGGCCGGAAGCCTTTTCCTCACAGAGGCACAGTGCCTCCTAGGGCTCCTTGGTTGTCTTTTTTGGGGGGAAAGGGGAAGAGTAATTTGTGACTCCTCAGTGGTTCAAGTCTTTTTCAGAATGCAAAAGAGTTTTTAAATTAGATAAGAATGTCCACCAGGAGTACTTCAAACTGAGGCATACACCGTTGCTAATAGTTGATAGCTAATAGCCTACCTACATAAGCCTTCCTGTATCATTCAAGAATGCCTACAATTCATCACAAGGAATAAGGATTCTGCTGCTTAAAATGACAGTTAATTCTTGGCTAATATTAAAATATTCAGTAACGAAAGTAAAAGAAGATTGGAACGCGGATTTGGAATGAGATGGTGATGAAATGGTGTGTAACAGTCTCAATAGGAGTACGGTCAAATTGGCTGACTCCATAAAAAGTAACCTTATTCATCAGAAACTATGTTTAAGGCCTCACTGGACGCTAAATAAAATAAGGGCTGGGATCAAAAATAATAATAGGTGTTCGAATTGTGGAGCAACGTATGCAAACCCAATCCATATGCTGTGTAAATACCCACATGTCTGTATGTTTTGGGGGGGGGAAGAATAACTATTAGGTTTAATTTAATATTGAATTTGGCTATTCCAGAGGAACCCACATTTTGTGTACCAGAGATACCAGAAATCTGTGAACTGTTACAAGGGCACAAGCAAATATTTTGTTAAGAGCAATTTAGTGGATTAAGATTAATATTTGAAAAAATGGAAAATGTTTGTATCACTGAGTATTGCTGAGTTGTATATTGACCTGACTAACTTAGTAATGGCTTATTTTCATTTGATTTCTAGATCTGAAGGTTATATCTGTTTTTTGGACAGTTATGATTTCATGTTAATTTTGCAGTTACTAATTTTGTTCTGTTACATGTTTGGAACTGGGTTTTTTGTTTGTTTATTTATAATACAGTGTGTGTGATATGTTTGCTTTGCACTATATTATTATGCCAAGGATTGATCTGTGTGTTGTGTAGAGTTCCAGATCGGGAGGGAATATTGAAACATAAGCTGAGTGAAAGCTTTTTTTAAAAAAAAAAAAAAGTCTGTTTTAGTGACTGTGGTTTTAAATAAATGTTATGGGTGAAATCCTGGCTCCATTTAGGTCAATTGCAAAACCCGCATTGACTTCAAAATGGACAGGATTTCACCCCTTCTGTTTATGGCTGATCGTGATTCCCTACATCATGACACACAATTCAGATGTTATTTTATATTATTTATTATTATTACTTATTATTTGTATTATCATATCTGCTAGCAGCTCGAGTCATAGACCAGGATTCTATTGTGCTAGGCACTGTACAAACATAGAACAAAAAGATGGGTCTTGCCCCAAGGGGCTCGCAGTCTAAGTATTGCATCTTGATTTGGATATAATGGAAAAAACCAAACCATAAACTAACAAAAATAAAAGGCAAAGAAAGGAATCCAAAGTCAGGAAGCTTTTTTGTTTCTGGGTTAGGCCAAAGGCATTCTTCCCTGCTTGTTTCCTCTTGAAAGGGCCTCTGAGAATGGAACCTTGATGACAGAGGCTCTCTCTTCCCTTAAAAATATTGTTTGTTATATATAGGGCTTTAAATCCCTATATTTAGAGTTGGTTATTGCATCCTGGTATTGAGTACAAAGGAGGTGGAAGTGTGGGTGTTGCCTTAAGACTACTCCCAAAGAAAGGGGAGACATCTGAAATTTAGGATTTATAATGTAAATGTCTTCTCAGTTCAATCTGTAGCATTGCTAATGCAACACTACAAACCTTGTTTAGGATTCTGAGCCAATGTTATTCCTGCAGAGTCTAAAGATGTGGAGAAGTCACCCCTAGAATGAAAGGTAATGGAGGTAACCATGTCTTTGCACCTTGGGTGTTCCTCTATCGACAAGCAGTTTTAAAATCCATGTGGATCTCCTTGACAAAGGTTTCCTGGAAAAGGTATTGAATCAGTGCCTCTCCCAGCCAGGCTGTCCCTACCTTTCTTGGTCAAATCTACCTGCTTTTGAGGCTGCTTCAGCAAGGACTGGTTGAATGGAGGTTGCTGCCAGGAGTCTGGAATCTGGTTTTGTTATCTTGTATATTGAAACACCAGTGGTGAAATGGTCCTTCAGACTCTAAAACTTCAAATGCACCACGCTGAGGAAGTGAGATTTGCTTTTTATTAGCTGGAAGTGTTGGTAAACAGACATACGGAGACACATTGCATGCAGTACGTGCAAAATAATGAAAGCAAAGAAAAGGAAAGCATTGCAAAATTATAAATGGAGAAATGGCCTCAGTGTTTGCAAGCTGTTAAACAACATTGTTCACTGGCTGCCCAGCATATTTTTGGATATTTGGCTGATCTTCTGTTTTTATTAGTTTCTTTCTGAAAGAAATTGGCTCTTAGTTTGCTATATCTCCAAAGCCAAGCTTTAGCTGAGCATTACATCAGCCTGTTTCCAAGCCCTTGGGAGATGGCCAGTCTGTGTGGACATATTAAACAGCAGAGCCAAAGGATGAGGGAGATAATGTCTACTGAGAAACTTGGTCATTTTAAATTTCACTCATTTCATTTTGAATGTTTTTTTCTCATTATTGTTAACACCATTGTGTGTGTGCCATGTCTGAAGAGCAGGAATTTAAGAAAGTGTTGTTAGTATGAGCCATGACTTTTTTGCTTTTATGGTTTGTTTGCAATATTCCCTGTTGTCTCTGTGTGGCTAGGTATTTATATGGACCCCATCACTGAGTATCCTCAGAAACATAAATTAATTTATCTTCGTAGCTCCTTCATGAGTCGGGGTGGGGGGGTGGCATCTCCATTTTACAGATGGGGCACAGAGCTGAAAAGAAATGAAATGATTTATGCAGGTTATTTAGGGGGTAATTTAAAAGCATTACAAGGACAAGGAAATACATATGGGGAAGGTTTATGCAAATTCTAGCAGGTTTGGCTGCTTGGAAAAATGAGTTTAATTTTGAACTAGGAGGAAAAGGAACAAATTAACAAGTTTTCTGGGGAGCATTTGTGTTATTGTTGTCTTGACTTCTGGGTGTGGTACAGTCTTCTGGCTTCCTCTCTTTATGGTTGTAACTACAAGGCTGTTTTCCCATAGTACACGGTATTATCAATCAGTGTATCATATCTCTAGAACACGCATCGCAATAGGCACCTCTGTTTCTGTACCATGAAGGCAATGAGCATAATTTATTTTCACAATACCACACACAAGCTCCAGTGATATTCTTTCCATATGTTGACACTAGTAAAGTATAAATAATTGTTATTTATTTAAAAGATGGGGCAACTGTGGCATTGCTTTTACTTCAGAAAGAAGATGTGGTGAGTTTTTCTGGAAGCCATTCACTGTCGATTAAAGAGTGAATATAGCACCATAGCACTGAGATGGGCAGTGTTCACTGGTGGCGTTGTCTAGTGGTCAGGAGTTTAGGCCTCTGCTCACTCTGACTCTACTCTTTCCCCTCGGCCACCATCACATACTATGGGTGTCTGTCATTTGCTGGGGTTTGACCTGGCCTGGTTAGGTCACCAATCAGTCTGATCTCTTATTGGTGTGACTGGAGTCCAAGAAAGATATGGAATCCATCCATTGACCCATCACGTATATCCAGTCCCAGCCGAGGGTTTCCAAAAGTCTTTACCTGTTCCTTCCTGCCCTCAAGGAGGGTCTAGAAATGAGGGGTTTTGTGTCCTCCTTAACAAGGGAGGTTAGTAGGGGATCCCAGACCCTCCCACTCCACTGGGCTGTAGCCCAGGGCCCTGTAAGAGGTACCAATGTCCAGCACCCTGGAATGCCTTACAGGGCCACTTCCTACCACCCACCGTCTTGCCAAAATCTTACACTTTTGCTCAAATTAGTAAAGGGAGAGATAACAATGTAACCGTCAGCCTCTCTGGGCTCAGCCCACAGACCCTTTCTCTCCAGAGAGATGCTTCTACAGCACCCTTCTCCAGAAGATCTCAGCGTACATCTCTCTCCCTGCCCCGTCAGGCCCCTTCTGAGCTGTCTGGCTCCCTTTTACGCTCCACCCCCAGCTGGGGCATGTTCTACAGCTGCGGCTGGGTGGGGTTGCCTGGGCCCAGAATTTGTCCTTAACCCCTTCAGTTCCAGTGCAGGGTTTATACACTCCATTACAAGCACAACAAAGTCCAGCCGGAGATCTGGTTTCACTATACTACATTGTAGCTATTAACCAGCCAGTGAAATCATTTCACTTCATTACATCAGACATTTCTGTTTGTGTGGTCTCTGTCATTGAAATCTCATCCTTACAACCCATTGCCACATGGATCAAATCTCTCGGAAACATAATGCAAAAAGATAAAAATAACATAAGTAAACAACTAAAGCCTCTATTACACATCGAATTCCAATCGAGTCTGCAGGTAAAGTGCATACAACATTACTGATAAGGATGTCTGATGCTTCCTTTTGTGGCTGTGGTCATTCTGAGGTACTAATCAATATCACCAAGAAAAATCACTTGGAGAAAAGCATGATGCAACATACGATGAACAGTACAAAGAGCTAATTCTCATTTCTCTTACTCCAGTGAATCCCAAAGTGTGGGGCATGTGTAACCCACACAACTTCCGGGTGTAGTGTTCGTTCTACCTAGTGGCACCAAGACCACTTAAAGAGAGAGATAAAAGGAGTCTGCTCTGCAGGCACAGCTAACAGGCAGTTGGCTTTTAGCTCATGCTGTAGAGGCTCATGCACTAAGCTCTAGAGATCGCTGGTTCGATCCTGCCTGCTGACAACTGGGGTCTGTCGGCATTTTACATGCATTGCTGTGCAGTCCAGTGGACTAGCAGGCATGGCACAGAAGATGTATAAAGTAAAATGGATAGTCCTTTAACAACTCTGGGAATGGTGGAAAGGGGGAAGGGATTTCTTTCATTTTCCTGAAGAGAAGGGCTCAGCTTTCAAAAGTCTGTGAAAGGTTGCCCTATTCCATTACTAAAGAAAATATTTAATATCTAAGAGCTCAGTTGTGATACGTTTACTCTCAATGATTAGTACCTTTCTCTTCAGGTGGTTCTCCATTAGACTGCACATGGAGTAAGATACTATTTCTGAGTAAAGATATCAGAAACTAGCCCTTGGACCTGAGTATTAATTGTAATTAAAGAACTTGCTGGTGTTTACTATTATTTTGTTTATTAATATTGTAGTAGTGGTTGGAGGCCTCAATAAGAAATTAGAGGCCCCATTGTGCTAGGCACTAGACAAACACGGAAGGCACCTCTGGTGAATATGCAATTCAAATTAATATTTTGGGGGCACATGTTCTTACACTCTGTTTAATTTTTTTTTGGAAAGAATATGAAGTACAGTGGCTATCTGCTTCCCAGTGGCCACATCAGCTAGACAGAGAGTATTCCATGGAAAAGACTGTTTATGTGCAGAGGGATGGTTCAGTAATCCTCCACAGAGATTTCCAGGAAAGTGTCATGGAGGTACTCTGCAATCCATCTCAGAAGGTTTCTGGGGAGGCCTGCCTTATGTCTTCCACCACGGTAGGACACTTTCTCTCGCCATTCCAGTATTAATTCTGCTAGTATCATCGTAGTACACCACATAGCAGCATAAGGACTCAGTCTGTACCTGGGCACTTGTGGCCTCTGTTACCCACAGGAGAGTGATATCAGCTAGGCTCACCTTGGAGAAACGGTGGCAGTTTTCATTTTGATTGCTCAGACTGCAAACAATAGTGCATGTGATCCCACCCCCATTGTGCTTTTCTGCTCCTTCATGGTTTCCCAGACATGCTGGTGGTTTGGGAGACAGGGGTCAGTGTTCAGCTGAGAAGCTACAAGCCTCGGGCCATGGCTACTGGCAACGGCACTGGGAGGGGGTGAGGGGAAGGGAAATTTGATTCTCTCTCCTCCTTGTAACAACCTTTTACATACTTGAAAACAGTTATCATGTCCCCTCTCAGTCTTCTTTTTTCCAGACTAAACAAACCCAGTTTTTTCAATCTTTCCTCATAGGTCACGTTTTCTAGACCTATAATCATTTTTGTTACTCTTCTCGGGAATCTCTCCAATTTGTCCACATCCTTCCTGAAATGTGGCGCCCAGAACTGTACACAATACTCCAATTGAGGCCTAATCAGCGTGGAGTAGATCCGAAGAATTACTGTCTTGCTTACAACACTCCTGCTAATACATCCCAGAATGATGTTTGCTTTTTTTTGCAACAGCGTTACACTGTTCACTCATATTTAGCTTGTGATCCACTATGATCCCTTTCCACAGTACTCCTTCCTAGGCAGTCATTTCCCATGTTGTCTGTGTGCAACTGATTGTTCCTTCCTAAGTGGAGTACTTTGCATTTGTCCTTATTGAATTTCATCCTATTTACTTCAGACCATTTCTCCAGTTTGTCCAGATCACTTTGAATTTTAATCCTATCCTCCAAAGCACTTGCAATCTTCCCGGCTTGGTATTGTCTGCAAACTTTATCAGTGTACTTTCTATGCCATTACCTAAATCATTGATGAAGATATTGAACAGAACTGGACCCAGAACTGATCGCTGCGGGACCCCACTCCTTACGCCCTTCCAGCATGACTGTGAACCACTGATAACTGCTCTCTGGGAATGGTTTTCCAACCAGTTTTGCACCCACCTTATAGTAGCTCCATCTAAGTTGCATTTTGCATCTTCAATGGTTATTTTGCATTCTGGAAAGAAAGTCCCCCCTTGCAGCTTTCTGAACAGACCTGTTTTCTTAAAGATGCGGGTATCATGCACCTTCCCTAACCATCCCACGTTGATGTCGGTAAAACACCCACAGTGATCCACTAGCATTTCCACCAACACTATTGAAAAGTATCCCTTTCTGTTTATGTACTCTTTGGCAAGGTGGTCTCATGCAAAGATAGGGATATACATACCATCTATTGCCCCAGTGCAGTTAGGAAACCCCATTGCAGCAAAAACATCCAATATGTTCTGCACATTGCCAAGAGTGACTACCCTTCTTAGCAAAAGGCAATTAATGGCCCTGCACACTTGGATAACAACAGCCCCGACGGTGGATTTACCAATAACAAATTGATTCCCCACTGACTGGTAGCAGTCTGCCATGTTTATCAGCAAAGCCTATAAATAACTGAAAATAGGATTTTATAATGGATAGCGTTAGGCAAACTTTACTACCAGCATTGCCTATAATGATCGACTTGGGGATTTGGTAATCTATCAGAAGTGGTTTCTTTTTGGGTAATTGAAGATAGAATGGGTTTCAGTGGACCATCTTTATAACAGACGGCTAGTGATACTGCACTGATTTTTTTCCCCCTGCCCATTTCAAAACACTGAACTTTTATGGAGTGTGGGTGAGGGGAGTGGTTTACAAAGACTGGAAAGAAAAATATGTAGTTTATGGTATATTTTTTAAAAATGGTCAAATGATAGAGATAGTTGTTCAGAAAGATATGCCAATACTTCTGATTTTTCTGGTGGACGACTAATTTTTGTCCTGTTTTTATTGGTGGGCTGGAAATGAACCAATATACTGTACTACTTTTTTTCCTGGTGCTTCCCTGTGGGCTCTGTGAGGGGGGATTTCTTATAAGATCCGAGTATTATTTGTGTGTTTTAAGCAATTGCCCTGGCACAAGAATGTTTGGCACCTTCTGTTTTTCTGACTCCTCTCATAATTTAGACAATCCACCCTGAGATTCCTCATGTGTTCTCCCAAGCTATAATTCTAAGGCATGTGCTTCTAACTGATGGTGCCTCAGTTTAATGCAAATACATGAACGTTTCTGCACATTTTACAATCAGTTGCTTTTTGTTAAAGGCATTTGGCAGGTATGTCACTGTCTGAAATATTGTATTGGGAACAAATGTACCAAGGACATTTTGCAGACATAATGCCAAATTGTCATTGATTTCAATTAGGGCTGTCGATTAATCGCAGTTAACTCATGCTATTAATTCCAAAAAATTAATCGTGATAAATCGCACGGTTAAACAATAGAATACCAATTGAAATGTATTATATATTTTTGGATGTTCTTCTACATTTTCAAATTTATTGATTTCTATTACAACACAGAATACAAAGTGCTCTCTTTATATTATTTTTTATTACAAATATTTGCACTGTAAAAATAATAAAAGAAATAGTGTTTTTAAATTCACCTAATACAAGTACTGTAGTGAAATCTCTTTATCATGAAAGTTGAACTTACGGTTATGTAACAAAAAAAAATCTACATTTGTAAGCTATACTTTCACCATAAAGAGATTGCACTACAGTATTTATGAGGTGAATTGAAAAATACTATTTCTTTTGTTTTTTACAGTGCAAATATTTGTAATAAAAATAAATATAAAGTGAGCACTGTAGACTTTGCATTCTGTGTTGTAACCGAAATCAATATATTTGAAAATGTAGAAAACATCCAAACATATTTAAATAAATGGTATTCTATTCTTGTTTAACAGTGTGATTAATCATGTGATTAATCACAATTAATTTTTTTAATTGCACTATTAATCACGATTAATCTTTTGGTTATCATTATAGAGAAAGGGAGGTAAAACTATGAACTGAATCTCTAATGAATGTTCTATTTCTGTCTAATAAATTATGGTCAGTTTGTATGAGAATCAGGTAACAAAGGTGATAACCCAATATGTTTGTGTAAATTCAGTCTTTTCTGACAATAGCATATTGTCCATTGTCTGTCTTCTGGCCAGAGCTATACTTTTTAATCTAGTTAGTAATAATGATAGTCTGTTTCAGTTTTATGACACAGATATGTAGTACTATCAGGACATTCCCTCACTTCAATTTGGTTCATGCTTCTAATATCTCAATAACATCCCTTTTTTGGCATTACTCTTGTAATCTTGCAGAGCATGTATCCAAGCTGTGAAATCTGTTACATACTGGCCTTATTAGCTTGCCAGCATTGTAGAGTTCCTTATCATGAAGATTTGCTAGGGTTTTTGTATACATGTTTTTAACCTCTGGATGCACTCAGCTCACAACTTCCGAACTGTGATAACTGCCTTACCTTGTATTTGCACTTTGGAACCCATAGTAGGTTATAGAATTACATTTTCTTTGGCACTAACATTACTGGAGAGCTTTAAACAGATTAATTTCCCATATGAACTTTCACAGGAAGTGAAATTTTTAAGGGTCATATAAATAGGGTCGAATATTTTCTTCACATATTGGAAAACGCTGATGTAAAGCACATTGTTTTTTGGATATATCCTTTTGAATACAATAGGCAGTATAAAGGAAAGAAATAAAGAAAATTGCATAGAGGTATTCGATAAAGCCCAAATGAAAACAGGCTAGAGATGAAGAGTCTATGTCTTTGGACATCTTTGTCCAAAGACACTTTGATTGACAAATTAGGTTATTTTCGTGATCACCATTAGAGATGAGTCAAAACTGGACCCTTTGATTAGAAAGACACCCCCAACCTCCTAAGCTTGGGTGGTTTGTATAAAATGGAATTTGGATTCCAACCAATCCTGGTTTTGATTTTGCTTTTACGAACTAAAGCTCTTTTGTATGAACACTCCTGAACTTTGGAAGTTCAGATAAAATGGAACCTGGATCCAAACCAACCTGCTTTTGGACTTAGTTTAGCAAAACCAAAACATCACTTCCTCAATCCAACTATGGTCCTCTTGGTCCAAATTCAGCTGTTGTGCAGTCCAATTAAATAAATGGCTAAGAGATTAATTTGGATCCTTAACTTGGCTTAATGAATTTGACTTCTTAATATTTAAAACCCTTGTAAGACATCACCAACCATTTCACCAGATAGACTTTTTTATATTAAGTGCAGTGTCTATTTATTTAAGTAAGCTATTAAAAATACTGCAAGAGAGAGTGAATATTTTTCTCTCCATGTTTTTAAGTGATATTCCAGTGTACAGCTACAGTCATTAAGTATGTGAAAAGCTAAAGTCAGTATGATTTTCCCTGCTAATCATCATCATCATCACTTACTAAGCAACTTGGGCATCTATGAAGTTTTAGTCTCAAAGTGCCAGATTATGATACCCTATCTCAGGTTCATCCACAAGTGGTCCCATTAACTTAAAATACAACATGAGTGAGGGTAGAGGAATCTGGATAGAAATTTTGAGAGTGCTTCAGTAAGGGTATGTCTACATTGCAATGTAAATCTGGGCTGACTCAGTCTTGAGTCCAAAGGCCCCTTCTGTCTAAACACAAACCTCTTTGATTTGGCCTCAGATCCAGGCCTAAGAACCTGTGAGAGTAGAGGGTTTGAGTCTGAGTCAAACCGGGATCCAGGGTCCATGTGCTATCTTTTTGCAGGGTAGACACAGCCCCCCAGACTCGGGTCCTGGGAGTCTGTGAAAAGTATCTCACAGTCCTGTGGGCCAACTTCCTTTGTCCTCTCTCACCCAATAATTGCCAATCAACTCCAGGGAAACAGAAGCAAGCACCCTTGTAATATGGCAGCTCAGTGAGTCAGGGTTTAATTCTTCCATTTTTATTCTGACTGCCAAGCTGCAAACACATCTTCAGAGAACCTTCTGCGTTTGCAAAAGACACCAACCAGAAAGAAGTCCTTTGCAAAGTGAACTGCTTCATGGTCAAGGGCGTGCAGCTAGATTTTGGTTAATCTCTGGTGTGAGGCCAGCAAAACAGTAGATTTTAGTAAGAGAAACAGGAATGACCAACCAGCAAATAGAAAAGATGTTGGCAGTGTTGGAAATTTTCTGGACTGGTGACCAGTGCAAGGGGTGGATTAAGTGGCTCAAGACTGAGTACTGGACAACCAGAACTGCACTTCAGGCAACTCACTGGCACCATGCCCGTTTTATGATGAGTTTGACTGGGTGCCAACTACTGTGCCGAGCACAGAGCCAAGAGCACCAAACAATGACTTGGTCAGCTAGGATGGCCACCTCCTGACCCCAGAATCCAGTATGGGAAAAAGATGGGAGTCAGCAGCAAGTGTTACATGTGGCCAGCAAAGTGATTCTGCTACTGACATTGGTCCCAGACGTGACTTTGTCTCCCATCCACTGGCAGCCCTGCTGATCAACTCCTCTCCCTCCCTCCCAGCACCTCTTGTCTGCTGTGGTCAGCTGTTCCATGTTGTGCAGGAGGCCCTGGGAGGGACGGGGAGGAGTGGGGATGGGGCGTGCTTGGGGGTGGAAGTGGGTGGGAAGAGGCAGGGCAGGGCGGAGAACGGGCAGGAAGAGGTGGATGGAGGTGGGGACTTGGGAGAAGGGGTGAAGTGGGGGTTGAGCACCCCTGGGCAAACGGAAAAGCCAGCACCTGTTGCACCACAAACAAAGGACTGGAGTGACCACACTTTGTGAGGGTGCTAAGAAGTCCAGGATATGGTTGGTTGGACTCTGTTTTGTGTACTGCACTATGGATGTGGGTTCAGGCTCGGGTAAAAAAAATTCTTAATTTGGGTTAGCAGTCAGCGTAGATGCTCAAATCCTGGTTTCTCAACCCAGGACTTGAGTCCCATTAACCCTGGGCTTACACTGCAGTGTCGACATAACCTTAATCTACACCATCTTCCACTCTGATGAACCCTGGTGCCAAAGTATTTCAGATTTACTTCCATGTTTAAACAGGGCAGATGTTGTGGAGATGTGGATGTGATGCTGGGTTAGGGGAGTAGTCACTGGTTAAGATAGGGCCAAACATCTTATTTTTCACAGGGCTCCACAAAACATAAAGCCAATCCTATTTCTGGGGGTGTTTTTATGGTCAATTGATGCAAATTCCAAGTACCCGAGCTGAAAGAACATGGCAGCTGACAACATCCCCAAGGTGTTCTGTAATGAACCACCAAAGCATGCTCTGTTAATACTACATTAAAATAGTGCATGACGGTTTTAAATAACTATGGTGCAGTGCAAAAGCTCTTCAGGGCTCAACAGGCAAACCCAAAGCAGTGGGTCACTATTCACCTCACTTCTTCAATGGGGAAAGACCCCATTGTCAGTGTAGTAGGGAATGTGGCAGCAGAGAAAGCCAACCAGCTTGGAAAGAATGATTCCAAATCCCCAGATCTTGGCCAGCCTTTCAAGATCCTTCTCTAACCTGCAGTTTCTGCAAAAAAAAAAAAAAAAAAAAAAAGGGTAACTGAGCTGTATTAGCAAATCATCCAGGCAAATCTGGTTTGTGAACAGTGTTCCATAGGACTGTTTTTAAAAACTTTAGGGATAGACAACTGGTTTAGATAAAACAGAAGCTAATCTAAATGTCCTCCCAAAGGCAGGCTGGATTGGGCTGGGAGGAGTACAAGATAGCTAAGATTTTACCCAGAAAAGACTGAGGCTATGGTGGCTACCTGGGGAAACAATTTTTTTTTTTAGATTGTAAGATCTCTGGGGCAGAGATCTGTCATGTATGTTTACGCAGTGCCGAGCACAATGTGACCCAACATGGTTGTGGCCTTTAGGTGATATCACAATATAAATATTAAATAAGAATAATAACATGAAAAATGTCAGAGATGATATCAGCTCTGCCAACAGAGAGCTGTGCCTGTCTTTGGCACTCACATTTGCAAGACAAAAATGCTATTAAATTCACAACTGCTTCTGGAGGTCCAGGTAGAAACAGAAGCTGAGAACACTTTTTTTTATCATCTCTGCATGGGTAGGAGGTTGTAACCTTCTCTTTTATAGGCAGAGATCCATGCTTGTGACATATCCAAATTGGATGCTGCAGTACGCATGGACAATACCTTAAACTACCTGGGAAATATCAGCCGAGCAGAATGTAGCTGTGGGGATTCGGTGCCTTTCACTAGCGTCCAGTTCATTTCAGGATGCAGTATATGGTGTTTATTTTATCCCATAGACCACTACATGGTTTGGGTCCTTAGTACCTCAGAGACTACCTTTCTCCCTTTGTGATACTGTACCATGGCAGCTGAGATCAGCTGAAGCATGCAAGCTAATAGCCCCCAGGGTTAAATAGGAGGGGAGTGGAGGCATGGGGTTTTCAGTGAAGAGTTCTTGACTCTATAACTTGCTTCCCCTGTTGTACTGCAGCACCAAACTGTATTGATCTGTAGGTCCTGCTACAAGATTCTTCTTCCTGGTATTTTCTGAGCAAATGGGCTGAGTAGGTAGTGTTAGGTGGTGAGCTAGCCTTGGAAAGGGTTATATTTAAATTTTGTACGTGCACCCAGAGCTCTGTGTGAGCTTATTTAAATACATCAGAATAAATTAAAAACAACAAACCCAGTGCGTTCGATTCACCTGTATCCCATATCTGTGATTATTGGTCATGTGAAAAGTCAGATGGCCAAATCCTGGTTTGTTACTTAGTTAGTTTAACTATCTCACTATTTCTAAAACATTCACTGAACTCAATGGAATTTTGCCTGTGTAAAGATGGAGTAAAAACTCGATGAAGACCTCAGAATTTGATATATTCTTTTGGTAAAGCTTATATTTTATGTACAAGAAACATCTGAATAAATATTTGAGGATAAATAATTCAAATAATCCAAAGCCTTTCCAAAATTAATACAAAATATACAAATGTTAAGAGGCATATATAGCTCTAGTTGAGATTTTTGGTTCAACTAGTCAAACCTATTTGTAATCCACTCTTTTTGTGGTACACTACACTTATTTTGGCTGTGTGTCTTATGAAATAATAAAAATGGTGATGTCTTGAAAGCAGAAACTATTCTTATAAGGTGAGAAAGTCAAAACTGTTTTCTAAACTTATGTTGCCTTTTGGGCTTGGTTTTATATTATAATTGGCTATCCAACTGCTGTAATTAAAACCTTACTTCAGATTTCATGGAAACACAATGGGCTGGATTGGAAATGAAAAAAGCAAACTCCAAAAAGTTGTACTGGATCAATTTAAATGAGAAGTATAACTAAATAAGCTCTTGTGTTTTTATATGGAAATGTGAAGAAACTTTAGAGGCTTAAAACTTCTTTCTAGCCCCAAATACAAGTTTTTAAAACAAAAATCCCCTTCATAAAAGAAACATCTAGCTGATTAAAATTGTGTTCACACTTGAGAAAACTTTTATATCATACCTCAATATAAATAATTTTTGCAGTTCATGTATTTTTCATGTTTTCCCATACCCCCCTTTTGGTAATTATGAAATCACTCTTGAAACTCTGCCAGCCAGACTTACACTAAGGACCTTTCACACCACTCTGGCAGTGTAAAGGGGCCTCAAAGTGGACATAAAATGTAAGGCCCCTTTACTCTGACAAAGTGGTGTAATTTACACTAAATGAGAATCTGGCTCTTGTCTTTTGATTTTGAAATCTGAAATGGTAATATAAGATAATGGATCCTTGATTTCTTTACCAGCTAAACATGTTTCAGATAGTAACTTGTTCCTGTTTGTGAGACTTTATTCTTATAAGTGAGTCTTCCTTAACATCTTGTTTTCTGTGCTGAAAACACACTAATAAACAGTCAACCATGATTCAGGCTCTCAGTTTCAAAGATGGTTACACTCTATTAGATTGCATACTGGTATTCAATTTCTTATGTGTCAAAGAAGCAATCCTGTAATTTTAGATAATTTTGTCCACAACTATGTACTTTGTTTAGTTTCTTACCCTGGGTAAAGTGAGCGCAAATCATTCTGATTTAGTAGCATTTTCTGCCTCCTTTGCACTGGTGTAAAGGCCTGCATAAGATGCAAAGCAATGGAGAATCAAGTCCCGAGAGTTTAGAATTAGAACTTTAACACTTTGCAAGTGCATAGAGTAACAGAGTTCCCCATAGTATCCATAGATGAGATCTCTATTGTATACAAGAATCCCATAGTCACCAAACAGAACACTTCCACGTCTTCACTTGGTAATGTCATCTGAAAACTGAGGGTGCATCTACATTGCTGCTAGGAGTGTGCCTCCCAGCACAGATAGACAGATGCACGCTTGCTCTGCTTGAGCTAGCATGTTAGCAGCATGCGCAGCAACACAGACAACACCTGAGTGCAGACCCAGAGGGTCGGACTGGCTCGTGGCCAGGCAGCTAGCCTGAGCTGATGCCCATGTCGTAACATCCACCAGGCTATTTTTAGTGCGCTAGCTGGGGCAGAGCTAGCATGAGTCTGTCTACCTAGGCTGGGAGGCATGATCCCAGCTGCAGTGAAGACATACCCTAGATGAGCAAGTACTTCATTCATGCAGCTTTTGTGAGGATGGCTATGGAAAATGGGAGAACAGTAACTCTGAATAGGTTTAAGGGAGGATTGCAGATCCACCTACTCTTAAACCTCAGTCTGCCACTAGCTTAGTCTGCCACTCCCCTTAAACTTCACCCACAACACTAGATTTTATACCCTCTTTGGCCTCTTTTCCCAAGATGGCTCTTTGGGAAAAGAGCCATCTTTGGGGCAATGACACCTAGGAGTGGCAAGGTGGCTTTCGTTCTACGTTCTGTCTTTTAATCAATGTAAAATGCTACTTGGGGGTCATTCAATTGCTTTAATGTACAAATGGATTCTTCAGTATGAAGTCTGAAGTATAAACTAATTTGGGGTGACATTCACTCCATCTGACTGACATCTGTGTATCCAGACTGTGGGTGAGTGATAGGTCTGGCCTTACCATGAGGCGAACTGAGGCGGCCGCCTCAGGTGCCAGACTGTGGGGGGGGGGGGGGGGGGGGGGAGGAGCCACTAGGACCCAGAGTGTAGAAAATTGCGTCTGCTGCTGGTGCATATGTATTCTCTCTGCTCTAGATGCACAGAGATGATGGAGTGCTGTGCTGGAGGAAGGAGGGCACAAGAGACATAACAGGCAAGTAGGCGAAAAGGTGAGAGGCAATAACAGAAAGCAGCAGGAGCTGCAGGGAGTAAGAGGAGGATGAGCCTCTTATGTACCTCTCTAGCATCCCCAGGAGCCTGGACTGATTTTAACACCAGCTTCTCAGGGAGCTTCCTGTTTCCTGCTGCTTCCCTGAACCCACTTGAGGAGAATAGGCATCAACTGAAGTAGTAGGAGCCAGTTAGGCCCTTAAGATGCTGATATCTTCCCTCACTCAGACCCTGCTACCAGCCTGCTTATTTTTCCCCTTCAACTGAGTGTTGAGAGCCACTGTAGCTGGCAGAGAACAGCAGTCATGAGTGAAAGAAGAAAACGCCCCTCTGGGGCAGCATTCAGAAAAAGAAAGCAAAGGAAGCTTTTCTATTTAAGGAGGAAGGAGCTCTCCTGAGATACACAGACACAAATGTTCATGGTGAGCCTTCCAGCCCCAGTGAGGATGTGAGTGGTGAGGAGATGCCTGATCTTCTAGTTAGTCAGAGTGAGGTGACCTGGCAGCTACTGCAGCATTCATATCTCCATCTCAAATGGATGTAACCATGCACATTCCTGAAGCAAAGTGTAGATCAGAGAAGAATGTGGTGGAGGCGCAAGAAACAGCTGCTGCTGAGTTTAGTTCCTTAAGTCTAGATGATCCAGGACTGTGGACCCACTTGAGCAGTAGCCTGAAGGATTTCCTTGTACTGCATGGGCCACAGCAAGTGAAAAACTTCATGTCCCCCAAAGACAATGAAAATAGAAGTTTCCATCCAACACATTACTGGCGTGAAATCCCCAATGGTGACAAAGTGGAGAGGCCATGACTTATGTACTGAAAAACCCAGAATGCTGCATACTGTTTTTGTTGCAAATTCTTCCAGTCTAATGTTCCAGCCACATTGGGTTCCACAGGAACAAAGGGCTGGAAAAATCTGGCTAGAAATCTGGCATGCCGTGAGAAGGCAGCAAATCACCACAGAGCATTCCATAGGTGAAAAGAGCTTGAGATGAGACTAAGGTTAAAGGCCACCATAGATGATCAGCATCAAGAGAAGATTGCATCAGAGTCTCTTTATGGGCAAAATGTTCTGAAAAGGCTTATTGCCATTGTGAGAATGCTTGCTACCCAAAACCTAACACTGCGTGGCACTTCAGATCAGCTGTATGTGCCAAACAATGGAAACTTCCTTAAAATTGTGGAGCTAATGGCTGAGTTTGATGCTGTACTCCAGGAGCATCTCAGAAGAGTCACCACACCACTACCTTGGAAAAACAATTCAAAATGAGATCATACAGTTACTGGCAACAAAAGTCAAACAGAAGATTGCGGCAGATCTGAAGTCAGCAAGATATTACTCTGTTATTCTGGACTGCACACCTGACATCAGCCATATGGACCAAATCACTTTAATGGTGCATTTTGTAACAACAACAGAACCTAGTGAAAATGTCCCTGCAATGGTGACTGTCAGAGAGCATTTTCTAGAATTTATTGACATTGATGATACTACAGGAGCTGGTATGACATTTGTGCTTCTTAAAAAGCTTGAAGATACGTGAATTGTGATAGCTGACATGAGAGGTCAGTGCTACGATAATGGTGCCAACATGAGAGGAAAGAACAGAGGAGAGCAGACACAGATCCGAGAGTTAAATCTCAAGCTTTTTTTGTCCCATGCAGTTCTCATTCATTGAACTTGGTGGTCACTGATGTAGCATCAGCTTCTAGTGAGGCTGCTGGGGGGGGCAGGGGAAATAGCTCAGTGGTTTGAGCATTGGCCTGCTAAACCCAGGGTTCTGAGTTCAAACCTTGAGGGGGGCCGTTTAGGGATCTGGGGCAAAAATTGGGGATTGGTCCAGCTTTGAGCAAGGGGTTGGACTAGATGACCTCCTTAGGTCCCTGATAGTCTATGATTCTGCTGAATTTTTTAATGTAATTCAAAGCATCTATGTATTTTTCTCTGCATCAACTCATCAATGGCAAATTTTGAAGCAACATCTGGGAACTTCCTCTCTGACCCTGAAACCACTGAGTGCCACACAATGGGCAAGTTGAGTGGAGGCGATAAACCCTATCAGACACTAAATTGGGAAGATAGATGATGCCATAGTTACCATTATGGAGGATAATGCTATGACAGGAACTGTTCACGGGAGAACAGTGGTAGAGGGAAATGGAATCACCAGAAACATACATAACTTCAAATTTCTGTGTGGCTTAGTGTTGTGGCATGGCATATTGTTTGAAATAAATGTTGTAAGCAAGAGACTTCAAGGTGTTGACCTTGATATATCTGGAGCAATGGAACAACTGGACAAAGCAAAGTCATACCTACAGTCTTACTGGTCAGATGAGGGATTTCAAAATGTTCTGAAGAGTGCACAGAAGTTGGCAGAGGAACTTCACACTGAAGCTATTTCCCCACCCATTCACGAATACAAGAGTCATCGAAGAAGACATTTTGATTACGAGGCATGGGATAATCCCATAAGAGACAATTCAAAGTTGAATTCTTTAACCAGTTGCTAGATTGTGCAATACAGTCAGTTGAAG
Organism: Chelonia mydas; assembly: GCF_015237465.2. Classification (NCBI taxonomy): domain Eukaryota; kingdom Metazoa; phylum Chordata; order Testudines; family Cheloniidae; genus Chelonia; species Chelonia mydas. Next base: position 54,911,275 of record NC_057850.1, on the reverse strand, counting down.
AATGGTTCCTGCAGCTCATGGAACACAGCAGTATATTTGGGATGTTATATGATATTCCAAAACTCCTCACTATACCTGAAGAAGACCTACACCAGCAATGCAGGGCACTAGAGAAAGTGTTGACACATGATGACATGGGCGTTATTGATGCGAGTGATGTAGGTGATGAACTGAAAGCCCTTTCAAGATACATTTCAGCAGGATGAACTCCAAAGGCTGTTCTGGAATATATGTGCACAAATAAGATGACCACCCTCTTTCCAAATGCTTTTGTTGCTCTGCGCATACTTCTAATACTTCCTGAAAAGTTGCCAGTGGAGAACGCAGCTTATTCAAGCTGAAGTTAATAAAAACACATCTACGCTCCACAATGACACAGGAGAGGCTGGTCAGCCTTGCAGCCATCTCAGTAGAGCATGAGCTGGCCCAGACTGTGGACCTTCAGCAGGAAGCAGTACAAATCTTTGCATCCAAGAAGGCACGGAAAGCACCACTTTGATTATTCAAACAGATAAAAATGCCAGTGTTTGCTATGCAGACAAGAAAAGTTATATTTGCTGTTCAGGTGTTTGAAAGTTAAGTGTTACTTAAAATTTTTGAACAAGGCATTTTAAGTTGTTAGTTCTCCTTTATTAGGGTAGGTAGCAGAGCAGTACCATGAGAGGAGTAGAACAGGAAGAAGGCAGAACTGAGACCTTTCAAAGTTTTGGCCCAAGCAAGGGGGCATGGGGGCGTCATTTGAGCTCCCCTCCTCAGGTGTCAAAATATTGTGGGCTGGCCCTGGTGAGTGGGGTGCAAGGAGAATGGGGAGGTGAAGTTAACCCCATCAACCCAAAGCCAGAGGTGCCAGGTTGCTGTGCAGCCCACAGTGGTTACCATTTTAGCAGATGGCCTGGAATATCAGCTGCAGCCTATCTGTTCCTGTTGCACAGGGACTGGTCCACTGGATCCATGTGAATATGGATTTAGTGCCATTTCCCTGGCCTGAACACTGGTCCACCTCAAAAATGGCCTTCTGCACCAACCCTGCATAGGTCAGCTTGAAGGCTAGTTCCACAGCATGTGGGGATCACAGGGACTCTTGAGAAGCTGTTAAGATGGCTGTCTTCCACACAGTCCCTATGCAAAAAATAAGATATGCAGAAGGCTTTGAGCAGCCCTCTATACCGAGGTAAATTTCTCACTCAGTAAATGGGTTACTATGAGGTGATGAGTCATTCCTATGCTAGGCTCCAGCCAATCCTAGCCGGGATCTGGTCATGTGACTCCGAGACCAGGTGTATAAGCCCCAACGGTGGAGGAACAGCAGCTCGGTCTGCTCAACATCACTCCAGGACTTGGAACTCTTTCCTTCCGCATGGTGGCAACAGAGTTTCTAAGCCTTAGCCTACTCCAGCCTTGCTCTTGCTCCAGCCCTGTTCCTAGTCCTGCTCCAGCCTCACTCCAACCCCACTTTGGATGCCTGATTCCAGCTCCAACCACTAGGCATGACTACTCTGGCTCTGACCACTAGGCTTAACCATCTCCATCCCAGTTTCTGACATTTACGTGCCATTAGTACTGGCCACTGACATTGGTGACAGCATGCTACTGTACTACTGTGTGAGCAAATGAAATAACATCAAGAAGCTGGTGTTTTAGTTGTTTGTACTTTTTTAATGCTGTAATGAGATAATATAAAGAAAGAAGTTTTTTTTCATTTACAGAACTCTTGGGGATGATGTTACTATTAGCTGCAGTAGAACAGCAAATTACGAGATAGGTACTAATGAAAGTGAATGTTAGAAAGTCAATTGACTCTTGCTCAGAAAAATAATGTTAACTTCAACATAAGCTAAGGGGTCTATTAAGAAACAACATTTCCCAGCTTTAGCGGCAGTTGTATTTTTTCTAAATATAAGTCAGAAATTATGTCTGTGTCTAATGTTTCTCTAGGTCTCATACTCCAGCTTGAAAGCAGTATGACTGCATTGCTTAAATAAGAAAGCTGCCCTTTGCCTGGAAGATCACAGCACAGTATACAGATACCAACCTATATCGCCATATGCAAAATTGCAGTGGCTATATTTTGCTAGTAGAGCCCTAATGGAAGCCAGCTCTTAAGGAACATTTAAAAATTGCTTAGAGCAGCCCTCTATATAAGGGTAAATTTCTCACTTAGTAAATGGGTTACTATGAGGTGACGAGTCACTCCTATGCTAGGCTCCAGCCAATCCACGAGCCGGGATCTGGTCATGTGACTCCCATGTGCCTAACAGATGTGAAGTTCGAAAATTATGTTTTTAAGTGTTAACTTTGTTTTCTAAGCTATCTTGGAGCACTGTGTACTATGATATACTAGAATTGAGACTCTTAGGATGGGAGCTGCTATTTGACGTGGACAATTTTGTGTATTGCTCATCCACTGGGATATGGTGAAGACAGTCCGAAACATACACTTCCCATCATGTTCAGCACTCCTGAGCCTAAACAAAACCACCCAAATTTGTGCTTTGCTCCTTTGTAACAGATGGCTACAAGTGGACAATATATTTTTCTTATTAGTGTGAACTCTCTTGTCACTTGCTGATTGTGTTGGAGTAAATCATTTTGGAGATTATGATATGCAATGTGCTTTTAAATTAAATATAGAACCAAGTAGCTCATAATTTGTTTTGGTATTTGCATGTAACTTTCTGGGTCGAGCAAATGTATACTGTAGCTTCCATAGACAGGTTTAATCAGGGAGCAATTTGTGATTCTTTCAGTAAAAGTTGAAATGGAAAGAACATGCCTAAGTCTGGCCAAATTCCTTCAATATTTCTTTCTTACTTCAAAGGCGAAAAGAAAGAAGAACTGCTTTATTCTTTTTGTTTTGTAGGGCAAGAAGAAAATAGTCATAGTGACAGAAAATGGCCTCTAAAAATCTCGCCACTGTATTTTCCACTGAATGCATCCGATGAAGTGAGCTGTAGCTCACAAAAGCTTAAGCTCAGATAAATTTGTTAGTCTCTAAGGTGCCACAAGTACTCCTTTTCTTTTTAAACATGTCAGTGAACTTGAATGTATTTGGGAAAACAGTTTCAGTTCACTGTATGGGAAGGAAATCAACCTTTTTGTCTCTCAACTAGGCAATATCACCCAGTTCTCAAGCTGTGGTTCAGGGACAACTGGTGCTCTATCGATATTTTCTGCTCATCCACATAGAGTGGGTTGGTTACATGATACTAACTTTCCATTTTGTTTCGTAGATTCATAGATTCATAGATACTAAGGTCAGAAGAGACCATTATGATCATCTAGTCTGACCTGCACAACGCAGGCCACAGAATCTCACCCACCCACTCCTGCGAAAAACGTCTCACCTATGTCTGAGCTATTGAAGTCTTCAAATCGTGGTTTAAAGACTTCAAGCAGCAGAGACTCCTCCAGCAATTGACCCGTGCCCCATGTTATAGAGGAAGGCGAAATACCTCCAGGGCCTCTTCCAATCTGCCCTGGAGGAAAATTCCTTCCTGACCCCAAATATGGCGATCAGCTAAACCCTGAGCATATGGGCAAGATTCACCAGCCAGATACCCAGGAAAGAATTTTCTGTAATAACTCAGATCCCACCCTATCTAACATCCCATCACAGGCCATTGGGCCTATTTACCATGAAAAGACAACAAAAGCTTTCCTAATGTACTTTCCTAATGCTTCTTTTCCCCAAGGATTTTACCCCAGGAAAATAACATGTTCAAGGATTTTGAGGAAGGAAGGAAGGGAGATGAGGTGGGAGGTAGAGAAGAGGAAGCAGGAGGAGTGAGGGAGATGGTGCCACACACTAACTCCAGGAAGAACAGTCATAACATCATGCTGTAGACTGATGTTCTGAGTTCTACCTTAAGCTTAAATAATACAAAGAACCCACGCAGAGTGTATATTTGATATGTGAGGAAAGTACGAATAATCTCTGTCAGAGCTATGCCATTCCCTTAAAAGCTTTGGCTAGACCTACATCTTTGCGATTCTTTTCCAAGAACCTATCCGCTTTTATTCAGACATGTCCTTTTTATGGACAGTTATAATCCCCACTCACCATATACCTATCTAGATATAGATAGATATCTAGATAGATAGATATTCAAATCCTCACTCACCAGTTGTTTTAATTGCATACTAGACCAAAAAAAGACTTTTGATAAAAAGCACGCACACGCGCACACACACACACACACACACACACACACACACACAGAGACAGAGTTCTTTTGTTAAAGCAGCACGTTCCAGGATCATTTCACAAAACTGCCCCTACTGTAAAATTTTGGCTGTACAACATTCCATTATTAAATACATACTTTGTTATCTATCCTAAAGCTGCTATTTTAAGGGTTAGACTCTTTTTATTACAATCACAACTTCCCTCCTCTTTACAGTTGCTGGGGTATATGGTAAATTTCCTGGTGGAACCATTCCCCTTCTAGTTGATTTTCAGTGCCTTCTTTAAAATGCATTTCTGAAATTGAAGCTATATTTGGGTTGTCCATTTTTAGCTCTTTAAATGCTTTCTTACTTTTTGCAGGCTGATTTAGGCCTTGCACATTCATAGATAACACATTTTATTTTATCTTGTGCCAGGGATCTTTCCGTACAGCTAAGATATGTTCCCATTTGCATTCATTCAATTTTGTTTTTTTCTCTCCAAATTTCTGGGCTCCTGGTTGAGCTGAATTTTTGTGCCTGAGTTGATCAATCCCATCCTTGTCTTGCTACTGTGAAGCATTCCATCTTCTCTTTCACATATTCCTTTCAATTTTTCTATCCCTTCCCTTATTTCACTTATTCTGAAAACTGCCCTCTCTCCTCATCCTCCTCTTACAGCAGTCCATCAACTGCAGATATAAATTCTTGTCCTCCTCTTCAGCGAAGGTTGATGTGCCCACTTGCATGCAAGATTAACGACGCTTTCACACAATAACATCCACCCATACCCACAGGGTATATGAAGATGTAACCCCTCCTCTGGCCTTTATGGGTATGTCTACACTGCAATTAAAAACACATGGCTGGCCCATGTCAGCTGACTTGGGCTTGCAGGGCTTGGAGTAAGGGGCTGTTTAATTGTGGTGTAGACATGAGGGTCAGGCTGGAGCCTGTGCTCTAGGACCTGCAAGGGGGGATGATCCTAGAGCTTGTGCTCCTGCCGGAGCCCAAACATCTGCACCACAGTTAAATAGCCCCTTAGCATGAGTCCTGCAAGTCCAAGTCAGTTGACAGGGGCCAACCAGGGGTGTTTAATTGCAGTGTAGACATACCCTACATGGCCCTAACTGTGCAACCCCTACTCATATTGAGACGATTCTTCAGCACTTTGCACCTTGTACAGTCACTTACATATGAGCAAAGTGGATGTAAAAAACTGAGTCTTCTGATTAGGTAGCATAGATAAGCAGTAGGGAATCAGGCCTAACGTCTCTGGGCTGGGTTCCAGCTCTTAAGGAGCTCTGTGATATCTCGCAGTTATAAGCTTTCTTTGTTTTTCCTTCCTGTTATTTCTGAGAAGGTCTTCCATGTAGCTTATAATCACACCTGCCTTCAACTGGGTTTAGACACACCTGAGATGTTTCCATTATTTCTGAGTCGCATGTGTAACCCAGGCCTTTCTCTTCCAGGCATGCTTGCAGATTTATACTGTGAAGGCTCAGATCTTACATGAACCCATTTACTTAGTCCAAAGGGAAGCAGCACTGAACTGTTCAAGTTATGACCCAGAGGCACCAAAGGATGAATCTATTCTTCTCGAGCATCAAGCAGGGTAAGAACGTAGGCCACAATGGTGTCACTACTGGAGAGGTAGGTGTAATTAACTAATTCTACCAGGCCTGGTGCTGTCTTTCAAAATCTGTAGTGGCATTATCCCAAAGGGCTTTGCGCATCTCAACAGGAATTAAGCCATTGAGTCCATTCCTGATAATATCTTTTGCCACACTTAAAACCCATGCCTGAGCTTGAACACAAGATATAGCCATAGAACTATTAGATTGAAGTACATGCAGGGCCCCTACCAGGTTAAGATGATCTGTCTCCTGTAATTGGAGTCATCCCGGCAGTATACTGGCATGAAGAGAAAGGCCTGGGTTACACATGCGACTCAGAAATAATGGAAATATCTCAGGTGTGTCTAAACCCAGTTGAAGGCAGGTGCGATTATAAGCTTCAAATCACTAAATTTAACAGCTCAGTTCTCTATTAGTAGACTCTTCCTGTATATGCCTAAGGAGTTGATGTACTGAATTTTTAGTTAATTATTTTCATAGAAAGAAAAGGAGTACTTGTGGCACCTTAGAGACTAACAAATTTATCTGAGCATAAGCTTTCGTGAGCTACACAGCTATCATACTTAGCTGTGCTAATGATGTTGTAAGTGGATTGGATATTGATGCCAGATCATGTCCTAATGCTCCAATCTTACTGGCAAGGACCTGCTGGTCTATTGAATTTAATATGCCAAGTCCAGGTCCTATGCCCCCTAATATAGTTGCCACGGTATCTCCTTTGTGCTTTTGGCTGGGAGATACCTTAGGCAGTACACTGGCAAGCCAGGTATGCCATCCAAAAATAAGGGGCATAACATAAGGCACACAATCCCTTCTCACCTGTTTTAAGGAGATTTGGAGGGGCATGATTATTCTTTTAAGTGCATAGGTTGGGTTAATCATTAACAGGTGTTTAACTCCCCTTTTTACCACGACTGGTCCAATGTTGCTTACATATGGCTTAGGCACAATTATTACATGCTTGCTTTCATGTAACCCAAATAGACTCGTTATATGCCAGTCTCCAGACTCATTGAGGTGTACATGAATATTTACAGAGCCATGACATTTAACATAATATGTTAAATTACCTTTCATACAAAACTTATTTACATTAGGATGTGCTATATCACATGAAGATTTACACCAACTGCATTTTGACTGTACCAGATGTCTTGACAGTGGAGTGTTTACAAATGCACTTATGTTCTCAACAGTATATTTCAGACCCATATGTATTTCTATATTCACTTTACCCAGTGGCATGATAGAGGAAACATTAGATTGTATGTATGCACACTTGGAAGGATGCCATATCTCTATCCTATCTGTGCATGATTCCAAGAAGTCATCATTGAATTCCCAGGCACATCTACTTTGCGCCTTTCGGACCCAAGAAATTTGATCACTATTATCAATGATGGCCTCATGATACCATTGATCATTGTCAGTAAAAGTCATTAGAGACTCATTAATTTTTTCGTGCTTCCAAGCAACATAGCAATAACCATTTTGGTCAAATACATACACCGTAATTATTCCTTTCAACACCATGCTTGGCAAAGCATAATTGTAACCATACAAATAAACCCAGTCATGAACATTTTGGAACAGTTCATCCTTATCCTTGCAATACATATGGTCCTTCTCCTCCACAATTAGCAGAACACATATAAACCAATAAGCATAAAAGAACAGTAATACATATATAGATTTCATTTCCAGATCTGGTTGTTATTCCTGAAAAATAAAGAAAACAGACAGACATTAGATTTTATAGTGATTCTAGCTATATTCCCTTCCATGGCTTTAATTGTGTAGAGTGAAACCATTTAAAGACATTTTTCTTGCCTCCCTTAATCTCTACTTGGTAACAGGTTGGGTTGGCCTTATTTACCACGACTACCGGCCCTACCCATTTCGGGGTCAGAGAGTGACCCTTGTCGGAGAAGTACCTGTACAACACTTTATCTCCAGTCTGCCACTCTATGACTTTTAAATTGTCACCAAACCTTTTATCCATTTGTTTAAGCTGCTGTGCTACTTGCTTTTGAGTGTCACTGATTACTTGCAACAGATTGTCCATGAACCTGTCCATCTGCATCCGTGGCTAATAGTTGTCTGGGGGAACCCTCCTCGCCACCAGTTTTCAGCGGCTTTCATGAGGCGTTCTGATATTATTTCATGGGGCTTGAAACCATGCTCCCCCACTGATAATCTCATAGCCATGAGCACAAATGGTAGTTTCTTATTCCCATTCTTTCTCGAGGTTTTGATGATCTTCCTCAAGGCCATTTTTAAAGTCCTGTTTGTCCTCTCAACTGTTCTGGAGCTCTGGGGGTGACCAGCAATGTGAAGCCGCTGTTTGATATTCAAGGCTTGACACGGGGCTTTTGTTACCTCGCTGACAAAGCGGGGGCCTGGGTCGGAATCGATGACTGATGGTATCCCAAACCTGGAAGGGGTTTGCTCTAGCAATATCCTCACCGTGGTATTGGCGGTGTTATTTTGGGATGGATGTGCTTCCACCCACTTTGAGAAAGGGTCAATAATGACCAAACAATAGCGGTTGCCTCATCTTGTGCATGGCAGGGGGCCAATATAATCTATTTGCAGCCTGTGCCAAGGCCCTTCGATTGGCTGATGCTGTATATGTCTTTTAATGAGTTTGTGATCCAGATTGTTTGCTGCACAGGACTGGCAGCTATGGATGAACTGCTCAGTATCTTTATGGACTTCTGGCCACCATCCCACTGTTAAAATTCTTTTTATAGTTTTCTCAACACCAAAATGACCTTGGTGGCGGGCTAAGGTTAGTTCCTTCCTGAGGCTCTCAGGGATTACCAGGACAGGGATATCATTTTCATGTTGGGCTGCCATAACCAATCCATTACTATGACAGAAAACTTTGTATCCTCGGTACTTCTCTTTGTTCAGCAACTCAGTGATGCTTTCTTGCTTCTGCAGCTACATTGATAGGATCGTCAGGTTTCACAGGATGAATTTTGTGCACTGCCTCTTCTGATTTGTTCCACAGAGTCTCTGGCCACATTAAAGCTGCTTGTTTAGCCAGTAAATCTACTCGGTGGTTTAGCAAGGTGATTTCTGTTGAATTTTTCCTGTAGGCTCGCACCTTAAATAGATAAGTAGGATGTCTCCTTTTCTTCACCAGTTCCCAAGTATGGATCAAATATTTGACATAGGCTATCAGTTTGTTGTCTGCAAACTTCAGGTTTCTAGTGATCCACACCAGCATCCAGTCTATTAGGGCACGTATTGCCAGTCAGAGTCCAAACAGATGGCCACTGGTGCTTCGTTGTTACTTGCATCCAGTGCTGCCACGATGGCAATAATTTCAGCTGCTGAGTAGATTTAGGGGTGACGGTTCCCTGCAGAACAACATCTATTGATACCTGTAATGCAACATAGCCTGCACATGGCTTACCCTGATGAAATTGGCAACTACCATCAACCACCTATAAATCCATGTTATCAGATTTAGCTTCCTCATATGATGTCTTTAATTGAAATGGAGAAGGCTCCTCTTTAATGTCCGTGGTGGGAAGTGGACATTCTTGCTCCTTTCCCTGGGTGATTAATGCCAAGGGTGCTGCAGATAAGGTAGGCACTTTGTTCACCTGAATGTCTCTGTTTACTAAGTTCAGTGTCCAGTCTGCAAGGAGGGGATTAGACACCCGACCTTCATTAGCTTTTCCTGACAGAACATATTTAATTGGAGTGTGAACAGTTTTTAATACAATTGGGGACATTCCAGTAAGGTATACCCAGCGCTGGAGTGCCCAAGTTAATGCCAGCACCTTACGCTCACATGCAGAATACCTTTTTTCTATCTCTGACAGCACCTTGGACCCAAAAGCCACAGGTTTTTAACTGGTTCTCTGCTGTTGTAATAATATAGCACTGAGACTGCAGTCGGTAGTTGCAAGCTGGAGATGATAACGCTTGCCTGGCTGTGGGTACGCAAGGGCTGGGGCCTGGAGGAGAGCCTGCTTGAGATTGTAAAAAGCAGCTCTTTCCTCTTCCCCGCATCTCCACTCCTGTCCTTTCCTTAATAACAAATAAAAGGGCTGTGACAATTCTGAGTATTTTTCAATAAAGTCCCTTGAAAAGCCCATTAAACCCAAGAAAGACCTGAGCGGTGATGACATCCTGAGGCGCAGGCAACTTACTAATTAATTCTATCCTCACAGCATCTGGTCACCTCCCATGTATCCCCAACTCCATGTCCAGATAGGTGACCTGCTGCTGCAGCATTTGAGCCTTGCTTGGGCAAACGATAAAACCAGTTGCACTAATAGCCTGCAATACCTCTTTCAAGATCCTTAAGTTTTATTTTCTGGTCACGGTGGCAAACAATATATCATCTACATAACTGATTATATTATCTCTACAGTTGAGATCTTCCCACATTTTTAAGATGAATTTATGAAACAGAGACAGGGCATTATGATATCCTTGTGGCACACGGGTGAATGTTAATTGCTGATTCCTATATGTAAAAGCAAACTTAAACCATGCACTAGGGTGTAGCAGTATAGAAAAGAATGCATTTGTTAAATCCAATACTGTGAACCACTGAGCACCGACAGCTATAGTAGACATAATCTCATGGAATTTAGCCACGACTGGTGCAAGTCTTGGTGTAACCCAGTTCAGTTCATGGTAATCTCCGTGTTCGTTTATCTGCCTTTAGTACAGGCCATATCGGGGAATTAGATATGCTCTCGCTTACAACCAATACCCCTTGTCCTTTAAGGGATTCTGTGGTATCTTTTATCCCTTCTTCGGCTTTTTTTGAAAACCAATATTGTTTTTGGGCTTTAGGATTGGGACCCTCCACCTTTACTTCAGCCTGTATTTTTCTGCATTGCAGTTTATTCATTGCAAAGTCTTGTGGAAACTGATCATAGAATCATAGAATCATAGAATATCAGGGTTGGAAGAGACCTCAGGAGGTCATCTAGTCCAACCCCCTGCTCAAAGCAGGACCAATCCCCAATCAAATCATCCCAGCCAAGGCTTTGTCAAGCCTGACCTTAAAAACTTCTAAGGAAGGAGATTCTACCACCTCCCTAGGTAACGCATTCCAGTGTTTCACCACCCTCTTAGTGAAAAAGTTTTTCCTAATATCCAACCTAAACCTCCCCCACTGCAACTTGAGACCATTACTCCTTGTCCTGTCCTCTTCTACCATTGAGAATGGTCTAGAACCATCCTCTCTGGAACCACCTCTCAGGTAGTTGAAAGCAGCTATCAAATCCCCCCTCATTCTTCTCTTCTGCAGACTAAACAATCCCAGTTCCCTCAGCCTCTCCTCATAAGTCATGTGTTCCAGACTCCTAATCATTTTTGTTGCCCTTCGCTGGACTCTCTCCAATTTATCCACATCCTTCTTGTAGCATGGGGCCCAAATCTACAATCTAGCCAACTTTCTACCCACCTTATAGTGCATTCATCCAGCCCATACTTCTTTAACTTGCTGATAAGAATACTGTGGGAGACCGTGTCAAAAGCTTTGCTAAAGTCAAGAAACAATACATCCACTGCTTTCCCTTCATCCACAGAATCAGTAATCTCATCATAGAAGGCTATTAGATTAGTCAGGCATGACCTACCCTTGGTGAATCCATGCTGACTGTTCCTGATCACTTTCCTCTCGTGTAAGTGCTTCAGGATTGATTCCTTGAGGAATCAGGAACCTCCTTCACTGCTTCCTCCCATTTAGATGTGGTGACTCGCTGAGGGGCCTTCACTGCTGACACTCTGTGAGAGGCAGGCACTGTGAATCCACCCAATCCATTGTCCGTTTTACTCAGCATGCCAGCATGCCATTAGGTAAGTCCACAATTACAATTACATTTCCTGAGTGCATCCATACCTAGAATTCCATGTCCGTCTAAGCAGACCAAATGTCATTTTAGTCTGAATTATTCCAATAGTACAGGAGATTGGTTTTGTAAAAGGGACTGCACTTTCCTTTCCATTATAACCCTGCAGTACCTTAATCTCCTGAACTGGTAGTTTCTTGATTTTAGGGGCGGTTCTAGTACAAATGAGGGATGTTGTGGTACCTGTGTCTAATAACATAACTTGATTAACTATTCCTAATCTCTGTCCAGGGTAATTGTAGTTACAGGCCTCCCCCACATATTGTTTGAGATTGGAGGAGAGAGAGATTGGCCTCCTCATTGCTGCTGATGACTGGGTGATATGGGATCCTGACCACCCCCTTCATGTTGAGCCAATTTCATGAACAATTCCTCCGTTGGGAGATGATGGAGTCATCTTTCTTTTCAGGTTTCAGAGTAACAGCAGTGTTAGTCTGTATTCGCAAAAAGAAAAGGAGTTTCTTTTCATACTGTAAAAGCCTCCTCCAGAGGATGGACCGAAATCCCCTTATATCACGTTCCTTTTCATACTTTCTGTCAAACTCCTTATCCTCTTTATCAAATTTAGGCTGATTCTGATTACTTTGGCTATTTGCTGCTGCTGCTTGATTTCTTTTAGGGTAAGGGCTGTCTCTATTTTCTTTAATCTCACAGATAGACTCTTTAACGGTTGCTATCTTTTTCTTACCCCAATGACAAGGGTAAGCCTCCTTTTGTAATTCAAAAGCTTCCCGCATTAACCTTTCCAATTCCTTAAGACTTACATTCTTTACATTCATTGGGCACATGGAGATTCTAATGGAAGGTGATAAGCCTTGGACCAGGGCCACTTTAAACTTAGGCGTGTCACTCACAGCAATTCCATTTATTTTAGGTTTCAGAGTAGCAGCTGTGTTAGTCTGTATTCGCAAAAAGAAAAGGAGTACTTGTGGCACCTTAGAGACTAACAAATTTATTTGAGCATAAGCTTTCACGAGCTACAGCTCACTTCATCGGATGCCCCGTCTTTGTTTCTCAGAACAGAACTTGCCAATAATATTTTCATGTGGCTAATATAGATAGAACACAGCATCATATACCTCCCCAATGACCCTGGCATTTGCCATTTGCATATCTCCTGGCAATGCCTCAAAGTCATCACCATTTATGCACTCTCATATTAAGGAGACTGTGTCCTCCTTGCTCACAGCTGGCATACTGCTGATCTTAGTGAGCCAGTCGAGAGCAGATTCCTTGTTGAGAGCGCCCAGATTTTTACCCATGGCCCGGACCGGTTCCAGCCCAAACAGTTTTGTTTCATACCAGGTCCCTGGAGGCTTGTTTGTACCGTATTGTATGACCGTAGTTGTTATTGGGGCCAGTGGAGGATATAATTTCCCCTCCTCCTTTTCCCCATATGGTACCATTTCTAGATCTTGCTGGGGAGCAGAAGGCTGTACTGACCTCACCGATTTTCTACCTTCCTCCCAAGCATCCTTGCTGTCAATGGACACTCCCCCATCTGAGTCCATATCACTGGTGTTTTGGGACTCATATCCCCTCATGGGATCCATCTGGATGGCACTCATCACCCCCTGGGTTTTCCTCAGCCTCTCTTTTAATAAATTAATTTTAAAATTACAGGAGGCATGATTACTGGAGCTTTCTTTGGCAATCTTAACTTGTTTAACCATTTCTCTCAAGGCTGGCTGTGAATCTGCCAATTTGGTTGCTAGCACAAAATTATCTTTGTCTTTCTGTGCTAAACACATATTAAGATCTTTCACCTGTTGTTCTAGTTGATTAATCTGCATGGTCTGGTTACAGACTTGAGCAGATAGTGTATTGGCATGTACTGTTAATTTCTCCATTTCAGAGTTTTTTGATGTCATTTGTTCCTTAACCTCTGAAATGGCACCCTGCTGAGACTTGATATATTTGTCCAGTTCCTTAGCTACCATTGCAAACCCATATATTAATGCCCGTTTTCTTAGCTTCTTGCTAGGTTTCGGCTTGGATGTCACAAAGCCTTCCCAATTAATGCTTAATTTTTTTAAAGCATTATCTCCAACAAACAAATCCTTCTCCCATGGATTCTTCCCTTTCCCAAACAAATTTACACTGTATTCCAATGAGATTTTATTGCACTGCTTTTTCTATCCATGGGATAGATCCATGGGATCCATACTTCTTGTTGCTGTTAATGATTATTACAGTGATTAATTATGGTCATTGTTAAACATTGGCGCCTTATTTCTATGCTGAATTTGTTGCTTCATCTTTAAGCCATTGGCTGTTTTTATGCCTTTGTCTGCAAAACTGAAGAACCTGTTATCCAATTTTTGTTTGTAACGTAGATACTTATACACTGTAATCAAGCCGCCTCTTAACCTTCTCTTTGATAAATTAAATAGATAAAGCTCCATGAGCTTTTCACTCTTTTTTTCCAATCCTTTAATCGGTCCTTTAAGCATGTTTTCCAATCCTTTAATCAGTCTCATGGCTCATCACTGAACCTTCTCAAATTTATCAACACCCTTCTTGAATTGTGGACACCACGACTGCATTCAACATTCCAGTAGCAACCTCACCGGTGCAAAATAGAGAGGTAATTATAAATATCCTACTTCTATAGATCCAACAGAGATAGGATTCAAATCCACATGTACAAAAGACAATAGATTAGTAATCACTTAGCCGTAACCGTTTGTCCACCTTGTCTTCTTAAGTCCTTCACAACCTTTAGCTTTTAAGTCTTTTTCGGGCAGGGACTCTCTTTTCTGTGTTTGTACAGCAGACAGAACAACAGGATCCTAATCCTGATTGGAGTCTGTGGGCATGCAGAAGACTGGACTCACTGCTGGCACATCACGTTGTGGCTGGCTGTGGTATAGCAGGCTCTTTTCTCAGCACTCCTTGCTGACAGCTGCTATAGCCAGCCAATGGTCTCTCTTCCCATAACTTGGCCCTCTGACCAGGTCACAGTGCAGTCCTACCCCTTTTGGGGTAACAAAGTCCAACAAATAAAAGTCCAAGTGCCCTTAGAAAAAGGTCTTCAGCCTCAGTTCTGGGCTCCATGGTCCTCACATCCTTCTCTCTCTCTTTCTGAGGGCTCTCCGTTGTCCTTGTCCTCTTCTCCCACCTCCCACCATCTTACCAGTGGCTGGGAGGGGAATCCATTAGGTTCCAGCCCAGAGCCCTGTAGTGGGAAGGCAAGATCTGTCTATTCCAACCCTCGCCTGATACTTCCCTGGGCTTCTTCCTACTGTAGCCTTTTACCAAGCCTTCTCCCACAACCTCTCTAGGTTCACTTGTCTCTCAGGCACAGGACTTGCAGAACACTCCCCTGGAATCCCCAAATCTCAAATCAAAAATACAATTTAAATCAACTTCCTCCCTCCTAAGGCTTGGCCTTTCATGCCTTTTAAGTTCACCTTGCTGTTCCTCCACTGAACACCTTCCAGGCCTCTCAGCAATGCTTTCATCAATGCTTACCACTGGAGCCTGCTCCATTCCCAGTGACTGCTTGATGTATCCCCTAGCTTCCTGCCAGAGTTCTCTGTTCAGGAGAGGATCCCAGGGAAAACCCCTTGCCCTGGACTTCCTTTTTGACCCTTCTAGCCTCTCCTCTCTCTAGACCCGGAAAGTGACTGCAGAATTCCTTCCCCTCCTCCCTGCAGCCACTTTCATCTTCTTCTTCATGGTGAAGCAGATTCATCTGCTGAATCTATAACTGCCACCTACTATATTCCTCATACATTCACGCCACTACCCTCTTTCTTACTCTGCTCTATATGCTTAGAAAAAAATATAGCAGAGATTTTTTAATGTTACCCCACTTTACCGATACATCTGAATTTGTTGTAAAGAGCCTTTCTTTCCTGGGAACACTCCCTGCACTCCCATGTCAGGTGATCAACATGTGTTACATAGCCCATCTTTGTGTCTGTTCAATAAATGTAAATTATGATTCATACCACGGTGACCAGTTAACAGTCTAAATATAAGGGCTTCACTGATCCTAACTTAACTTTGAAGTAGCACATTATCCTCTATATTGGGGCATACTTCATAGAATTTTCTTCCTCTTTTCTTCTTGGGCCACAGTTCTCTCCATTCCTTTTTAAATCCTTTATTAACTAAATTTGTAAATTCCTGCTCATTCAAAGGAATCTTTATATCAATTTCTCCATGTTTTAAAGCATTTTTTGCTTCCTTATCTCCCATTTCATTGCCAGGTATGCTGGAATCAATGCTAGTGCTATATTCATACCGGACCATAGCAACTCTGTCAAAAACAATATTTCATTTATTGGATCACTCTGCTTTCTGAGGCACCCCTTTTAATTGCCAGCATAGCTGATAATGAATCTGAAAAGAGAACAGCTGTGATAGGCCATACATCCTGTATCCAATGTAACGATAACAAAAAAGGCTGCTCCAACACTACCTGTTCTTCCATCTTTAGATCTGTCAGTACGTATTTGGTAGTGGTGACTCAAATTACCGTGTATAAACTTTAACTGTCATATAGGACAGTGGCTCTCAACTTTTCCAGACTACTGTATCCCTTTCAGGAGGCTGATTTGTCTTGTGTACCCCCAGGTTTCACCTGACTTAAAAAATACTTGCTTACAAAATCAGACATAAAAATACAAAGATGCTACAGCACACTAGCACTGAAAAATTGCTTACATTCTCATTTTTACCATATAATTATAAAATAAATCAATTGGAATATAAATATTGTACTTACATATCAGTGTATAGTATGTAGAGCAGTATAAACAAGTCATTGTCTTTATGAAATTTTAGTTTGAAAATTTAGTTTGTGTAACCCTTCTGCCTGTCAGAGTTGGCAGCAACAAGGGCCGGGTTCAGTATCTAGGGGATCCATTCCAATAACACAATGCAAACCGGCTCGAGCCCCCACCCAGTGACCTGGGACAAATACATACCACCCCCGCTGGGTGCCTCCAAGAGGCAATGCTTCCCCTCTCGCAAGCACCTAGTCTGAGTGTAGCAAAAAGCCTTTTAATAACAGAGAGAAACAATGTGGCATTATGTTGGGGAAACACCACCAACAGGATTCATAACACAACCCATGAGCAAAAAACCCACCCCAAGCAAATTGGGGCATGCCCTTTCCGTTTGGTTCTTGAGTCCAGCAACCCCAAATCACACAAAGTCCCAAAAGTCCAATGACCCAAAAGTCTCTGTCCCTGGTCAGGGCAGCCCCAGAGTTCAAAAGTTTATCTACAGAGCTTTACCTCCCAACCTGGGTGGAGATGGGGGTGGAGGTAAGAGGCACCTTACATGATCTGAAGCTGACTGCCCCACAGCTCCATAGGCCTTCGCTCCGCTCCGCTCCGCCAGCCGCCCCACAAACTGCTTCGCTCAGCTCCACTCTGCGGCCCACACGCAGCTCCCGCCGTCCCACGAACTGCTCCACCAGCCAAGCCACAAACTGCTCCGCGTCCCACCAGCAGCTCCCGCCATCCTATGAACTGCTCCACCAGCCTGTCCACAAGGCACTCAAGCCGTCCTGCAAACTGCTCCACAATATATCTTCAGGCTCCCCCACTACTTAACACAACGCTCAGTGATTTCAGCTCTTAGTCAGTTCAGCTCTTTGATGAATTCAGCTTGTAGTAGGGGAGCCTCAGTGCTGGTGCACTATTAGCCCCAAGTGAGCTCAGCAGCCTGTAACTAGACTTCTAATGAAATCAAAATTAGCTCTGATATTCCACAGTGGAGAGAGGAGGAAGTGCAATTAGCATGTAAGTCCCTCATCAAGGGGCCATGCCACCAAGTATTAATACTTGTCCCCAGCCTCTCTCCATTCACAGAGTTTTGCAATCCATGATCCTTGCCTAGCGAGTGCTACTTAGTTGATGGTGAGTCCCTCCATCATAACAAAAGGCCAAGTACAGTTCCAAGCACAGTTCCCATAATCAGGGTAATAACAATTTATTCTTCCTGCCCCAATAACGGAGACACTGGGGATCCCACAGTAGCCAAAGTGACCATTTGGGCAGCTATGGCCTCATTCTAGGCGGGGTGGGTGTGCCTATGCAAATGAGATCGGCCCCTGAAGTTCTTTTCCACAACTTGCCACACCTCACCACCAGATGTCAGGGTGGAGCTCATCCTGACACTGCTTACATCTGTACTGACTTCACTAGTGCTTTTTATGTAGCCTGTTGTAAAACTAGGCACATATCTAGGTGAGCTGATGTACCCCCGGGAAGACTGTTGAGTACCCCCAGGAGTACATGTATCCCTGTTTGAGAACCACTGATAGGACAACTCTTTCTTTCTGTTTGTTTTATTATATAATTCTAAATCCACATCCAGAGAGGTATAACGTACTGCTCCATAACAGTAGATTTTAATCTCTTCCAGTCCTTCCTTGTCACTGAATTCTTTTACCCACATTTTAACTCTAAGAGCATGAAACAGTTTATTGTGTTGGGCTACATTTCATCTGCTTAATTCCCAACATTCCTCACATACTTGTCCAGTAATCTTATCTGTGCTATTTCCTTTGACTTTAGCCCAAAATGTCAGATCTAACATTTTCATTTTTAAATTGATAGACATTTCTCCAGTAGCTACCTGCATTGCACACGGGGGGTGTCAGCCCTTTTCTAATCTGTGCATCCTCTCTTAAACTAACCATCCAGCTCCTGCCCAAATGGGCTTCATGATCATCTAAGACAGGCCCACCCTCCAGGTGCAGTCTAATACCATAACTGGCCTCCCAGGCCCACATTAACCCTTTCAGAGCCTGTGGGGGGCACACACCCTATCATAGGGCACTACCATAATATATATGTTTATTACTAATAATAAATGTTATGCTTCTTTAAAAGGCTTTTTGTTCATCCAGAATGTGCAGATTGCCTGTGACTTTCTGCAAGTAAAATGCACTAATGGCACAAACAAAAATGAGTAGACTACACTCTTTTTCACAGGAACCATCAGGTGACACCTCAAATGACAACAAACTGCAGGAATACCTTTGTTCCCTAAACAATGCCGAAAAAAAAATCTGTTTGACAGACCATGAATTGATATGAATTGTATAGGTTCATAGGCCTGCAAGGACTATTATGATCAGGCCGTGTAACCTTCTGCATTACACAGGGCATAGAATTTCACCTTGTAATTCCTACATTCAAGTTCATAACTTCAGGTTGAACTGCCACATATCTTTTAGGAGATCCAGTCCTGATTTAAAGATTTCAAGTGACAAAGAATCCACCACAGCCCTAGTTAAGTTGTTCCAAGGGTTAATTACACTCACTGTTAAAATTTTTCACCTTATTTCTAGACTGAATGTGTCTAGAATTTCAGTTTCCAGCAATTTGTTGTGCCTTTATCTGCTAGATTAAAAGGCCCTCTAATATCAAAATGTTCTTCCCCATGGTGATCTCCCTCAAAAATGTATCTCCCTTATAGATGGTGATCAAGTCACCTCTCAACTTTCTCTTGGGTAAATTAAATAGATTACACTTCTTTAGTATTTCACTGTAAGGCAGGTTTTCTAGATTTTGAATCATTTGTGTAGCTCTTTTCTGAACTCTTTCCAGTTTGCCAATAACCTTTTTTAAAGTGTGGGCACCAGAACTTGTCACAGTATTCCTGTAGTGATCTCAGAAATGCTGTATACAGCCTCCATACCTCCAGTCAATATTCCCTCTTTATATACATCCAAAGGATCCCATTAGCAATCTTAGCCACAGTATTGCAATGGAAACTCCTGTTCTGATAATTAATTATTATTGTCCTTACCCTACTGACCATAGACTTTTACCGATACCTTTAACTACCCTTATCAATTGTCTAATTCATACCTGCTAAATTATAATCATTACTATCAACTTGCCCTATTTTTAATTTCTTATATATTTGCATTTTTAAAATTTATTGTTTTCATTTCCCTTCATAACCAGGTTTTTGGGTTTTTTTTTAATCAATGAAGCCTTCTTCCATGGTTGCAGAAGCGTGGGAGTTTTGGGCATTTACTGAAAGTATTCCTAAACAACTTCCTCTTATTATTCACATTTGTTTTGTTTAACATTTTCTTCTTGTTACAGGCTGGCTGGTACTTTAAGGCAAGCCAGGTTCAGTCTTGCCTGTGACCTACCACCTAGCCTCCAGCTGATGGTGATATGGCAACCTAATGACAATTAGTGACCCCATCTGCAGGGAATCAGGAAGGACTACTTAATTATAGCTGGGAGTCAGTCTGAAGGGGAGATACTTCAGAGAAGGTGGGACTTGCTTGCAGGTAGGAGAACATACAGGTTTAGGGTTAAGTTCCTGTGGGCAGGAGCATTGAGATAAGGCTTGCACAAGCAAGGACTCAGGGAAGAGGACCCACAGGGAGCAGCACAGGCTTTGGTGGGGAAGGCCCTGAGGTACCATCAGTAAAAGCACTTTAGTGAGCCTGACTGGGGCAGAAAACTTATTACATCAGCAAAAAGGAGAAGATGGGAGGACATAAGGAGAATCCAGAGGTCTGGGAACCAAAGAAAGGCTGTGTTAAACACAAGCTGTGGGGAAGCAGCACAAAGAGGCTTGGAGGTAGGAAGTGACCCAGGGAAATAGCAGTGCGTCAAAAGAAAAACACGTAACTACATAATACAGGCTCTCTAGGCCAGAACCCAGAGTACAGAGTGGCCTTAGCTTCCACTACTAGCCCATGCAAGCCTAACAGAAAGGATTGAACCCAGGTGGAGTTGAAGACTGATCTCAGGGGATGGGCTGAGGAATAGCTCAAAGGGTGAGAGATTTGAAGGTTCTTCTGTGTTAGAGCTGTTCGTTGGACCTTTCATTGCCCCAGTAGGGGACTGAACTTTACGTGAATTGCTTAGAGGGCTGGAGATGAGGACCCCTTGCAGCATCACATCCTAACACAAGGGGGCACTCTGGGTGTGGAGTACACAGTCTCACACCTCCCAATTAATTTTGTTTTCAGCTTTGGGGTCTTTTTTTTAAAGCACCATATATATAACTGGTGGGGACTGTATTCTGTTTGCACCTAACAAAGGCAAATAGGTTGTAATCACTTACATCTAGGCAATCATGTTTAGCTCAGTAAAAATTAATATTTTTCCTTCAGCCTTTCTTGACACTTTAAACTTGCAATCTTAACATTCTTGTAGTAACCCATACAAAAAAGCTACTGAATTATAACAGTTACACTCCCTAGTCATAAACTTATGAAAAACACATTCCCCTTACTATAGTTGAAATCAGCTATATGATGCAATATAGCATTGCCTACTGCACATGTTTTTTTCCCCATAGACTGTTAACTCCCCAGAAATCTTCCAATATTGAGCAAGGTGTGTATGTGTGTAGAGAGAACATGTGTAGGGGAAATGCAGCTGCTTGATATAAGTTTTCTGGGAACAAAGAATCTAACCTACCCACTCAAATTTCAAGGTACCCGTGCCACTGCCCAGAAAAGGGATGAGAAAGACGAGGTGCATACCTTACCCAGTGCCCAAAGCCTTAATTACCTCCTGTGCATCAAAGAAAAACCCACTCCTGTATCTTCCTGGGTGGCAAAAGCCCCAACTCCCTTATCTAGCTGCCAAAACCTGCAGCTTCCCCCTGATTGTTTCTATTATGTAGTTACTCACTGTCAATAAAGATTATCTGCAACATATTGAGAATTTTGGCTAGCATAAAGTAAATGTAATTTTGCAATTAACATTGGTTACTGTACTGGGAGAGGGCAGTACTGGGGAGAGCTTGACAGTGCTGCATAATACAAGGATTCTTCCCTTAAAATTCAGGTCCTTGCCACATAATTGAGGTGTAGTATGCTGCACTGGACATGGCGCCTTGGTTAATATCTTTCTTTGGCATTTCTAAATCACCCATCATCTTAGCATTTAGGCATCTACTATAATATTAGTCTAGCAAGTTATATCATAATCCTTTTAAAATCCCATATAGGAATACTTTATAAAATAGGAAAACACAATTGCCAAGGTAAAATGCCAAGATGTTGCACAGTATTCTTCTGTTCCTGGAGACTGAAGTCTTGAAGCCATTATCTAAACATGCTCACATAATGGCATGCAGTACAGAGTTCTTGAGAAGTTCATCTGAAAGTAGGTGGTGGGGAGATGTTTTTCTAGCTCCTTTCAATATTTTATGAACTCTGGTTAAACTGGCTGAGACATCTAAATAAATATCTGATTGTAGCTGGATTGCATTTTATAAAAATGGAAACATGCTTGCATAGGCCCATGTAAAAAGTAGTCTTTAAAAACTGACTTACAAATGCAAATGTGTAACTATAATGAGCTTTCTTCACTAATTATCTGAAGTTCACAATGTGGTTTTGTTGCAGATTTCAGTTTAAGAGACTACAATTTCCATAATCTGTCACAGCTGGACAAACTTTGTTATAATTGGCTGGATTTACTTTGGCTTTATAAGCTATCCCTGTGCACACTTTACAGTCACCTGAAATATCCCCTAAAATAGAAGCTATTTATGCTTGAAATGTTTAAATGAACCAATACAAATGTACCCCCAAAAGATCTGATTCACTGCTATGCAGAATTTAATTCAGCATTACGTGGTGCTATATACTGGAAAATAATCGCATCCATGTGTCATATGGGAGACACTGTTTTGCTATCGAACTAAGATAATTGTTTATAAGCTAATGTTTTTTGTTTTTTCAGGTGGGTGTTTAACTAACCTGACTGGAGTAGGGCAGGTAGGAGAGGACATGGGGGGGGGGGAAATCAAGGGAAGGTGAGTTCCTTTTTGCCAGTGTGGTTTCTATTGGACAATCCACCATATTATCTCTTGCCATAATTGACATATTGTTTGCTTTATTAGCACATCACAGAAATAGTCCCATCCAGTTGCCATGCTCTCCATTCACTTCTTTCATTACTGGGGCCAAGTGATTGCATTCTGCCTCCCTTATTGCTTCCATCCTTCTCTTCTCCCTTCTCTTCTGCATCTGATCACCGCCTCACCATTTCCCCCCAGCTCCCGCCCTGTCTCTGTTTTCCCCCACTGACTTTGGTTTTTCACATATTTTCCTACCTTCCCTTTTTCAGTCATCTCAGACAAAATTACAGGAATCAGACAACTCTAGGTTTATGTATAAAGCAATACGTATATTATTTATAAAAATATGTATTATAGTATGCATGAATTTTGGATGACAATATTACTCACATGTGGTTTTTTGCAATATTGAACTTATGCTGATCACAATGTGCTGGTTATTTATAAAATACATATGTTTTTTTCATAAACTAGAATTGCTTGGTATGCATGAATGTAACTGGGGTTAAAGGCATATGTTTTTAATTCAGATAGAATCTACTTAGCTTTATACTATCAGTCTGGTGACTTAATTCCAGAGAGGATGGCTTAATGAAACTCCTAGACTTCTTGGAACACCAATGCCATCCTTCATCATTCTGAGGCATATAATTACTAAGATCCTCAGCTAGTGTAAATCACTATACTTCTGCCAAGTTAATTGAACTATATAAATTGACACCAGCTCAGGGCCTGGCCCATTTAATGTTATGCAGTTTACTGCATGATGCAGAAACCCCTTGGCAAAGGGTCCTGTGCTCTTTTCAAACAACTCTCACCTCAGAACCAATAAACTCATTACACTAAACATGTCTTGCCGAATATTTTCTATAAATAGTAACATGTAAGGTATCTTTAGAAGCTTGTAACTTGTCAAAATTCAAAATCATTGCAAGATGTATGTGCAGGAATAATGTATTTATATTGATAACATGTTTTATGGACTTGGAGTAAAAAGTAAAGATTAGTCACCAGGATGTTTCAGTCATGGTGCATTTGGGCAAGAGGGAATCGTCACCCTGTCCTGTCTGGACAGTGATGTCATGCGAGACACAACTGTTTAGCCTTGTGCAATACTAAGATTTTGAATAGGACACCATCTGGGACAATAACAAACGGTTAAAAACATTTAAGGGTAAAAAAGAAACTTTACAAAAGACGGGTTCACCCTATCAATCAAGAGAAAGAAAAGACAGAGTATAACAGTGTGGGGAAGGGACACACTGGATCCATTCAATGAGGAAACCTCTTGAGGAGTGCAGGGGCGTTCATGAATGCTTGGATCCTGGTTTGTCTGTAGCCAGCCAGCTCTGCAGAAGACTAAAGTGTTGGGAGAAAATCTACGTTTTTATCTGGGCAAGGAAACCAGTAATGCATTTAGACCCAGGTTCTCATTTTATGTTTTGTTTTGTTTTGTAACCACGTGTTTCCACCTCTCTCTCTCATTTTTACTTAAATCTATATTCTGACTTTAATTAACCTACTTTTGTTTTATTAGTGCTGCGAATTATACAAAAGTGGTGGTTTAAGGTAAAACTAGTAAATTGGGGTACACTGCTGCTTTAGGTGTGTAGGATCTGGAATTTTGGTGAGTAGCCAGCATCAGGGGCTGAAAGTCACCAGGGAACAATTCAAAGAGATTTGGGGATTGGGGTGCACCTTCTGTTAACCTGCAACATGAATTTAGGGCTGGAATAGCCCACAGGAGAGTACGCGAGGGGCTGAAAGGCTGGCTGTGTCACAGAGCTGACACCCTGCTACAACAAGAAAGGCTCCCTCTTGCCAGAGGCAGGGGGTAACAAGGTGACTTTCAGTCCTGGGTACCCAAGAACCATCACAAGTGCTTTAGGGCTGAAACCTCAAAAACTTATTCTGCATCAGCCTCAAAGATCCCACAGTGTTTTTCATATGAGTAGGGGTTTGCTTTGTTACCCTTGTCCAGATTTCCCTCTGTTTCCCAGTTTACTGACTGACTGTCCGAGTCCCACTCCAGAGCTAGCTTGCATAGTGCCACTCAGCCCAAAGTACTTCACAGCATAGACACAGGGGAATCATGCAGTGTAATTGCAGAGAACTCAATTTATGTTCTGAAGGCTTTAGTCGGCCCAGATCAGAGTTGTCCCTGCACTTCTAGGGAGTCAAGGTGTTTCAAATCTTGTTGTGTACAGTGTTTCTCAAGTCACTGGCTTGTGACCCAAAAATAGGTGAGGCATCACAAGGTGTTGAAAATGTTATTACATTTGAAAGAAAAGAATCTCATTCCCCCCATTCCCTGCACACCCATATTCTCTGTCAATCTTTTGCAACACACACAAAGTATTGCAATTTATAATTATAAATTAGACTTATTGTATTGATTTTTTTTTACTCTTTTTTTGTAAATGTGAAAATGTTAGACTTTGAATAAGGGGTTGCCAATCCAAAATGGTTGAGAAATGCTGTTTTATAGCATCAAACTGACCTCTGCAAAGTCCTGAGCACCTCACCTTCCATTGTCTCAACAGGAAACAAAAATGACCAAAGCCTCTCAGGAGATGCTCATACCTGCAGGATCAGCCCCACAATTACCATGTCAGTGGAATCTACTTAGTTTTACATGGTCTTAAGGGATGCCGATTGAAATGACATTTTGTTGATTGAGGGTACAGTCCAATGTACTAAGAAGGGAAGGTTGTAACATTCTGTAGTTCTGGACCAGGATGACATGTTCCTACAGATAAATCAGGAATCTATCCAGACAGAATTCAGACCCTTTATCTTGTAGTATGAGCTTCCAGCAGAGAGAACTGATGTCTAGTCATTCCTGGGGTAGTATATTACATTGTCTTTAAACAGTGACCATGACCAGATGAAGAAAAATAAACAGTGTTAAGGGAAAGTCCGTGATATTTCCTGATAATCTGAATCTCTCTTCAGTAGTAAGGACTGTGTTCTATAATAGTTTGACATTTGTATAAAACAGTACAGCAGGAGCCAGAGTATCTAACTTGAATCTCATGCTTTTATTATTTGTATTGAGGTAGCATCTGAACGCCTCCAGCTGAGATCAGTGCTCCATTGTACTTGGCATTGTAGGAAAGCTACCCTGAGGAGCTTATAGTCTAAATAGACAAGACAGACAAACAGTGGGAGAAATGAGGTGGTATTATCCCCCCTTTTTTACAGATGGAAAACTGAGACATTCAGAGATCATGTTCTGTCCCAGCTCAGATGGGAAGCTTGTGATCATGCTAGAAACTGAATCTAGATCTCCTGAGTCCCAGTTCAGTGCTCTAATCATAGGCCATCCTTCCTACGTTTTAGGATTATGCCTTGAGTCAAGGGCTTATATTCAGTTTTGGATTATTTTTGTCAATTTTTAAGATACAAATAAACTGAGTCCCAGAACTTCTCCTAGAAAAGCCTTTCCTGGTCCAAACAAAAACAAAACCAAAAACTATGCAACGATCCAAAGCTGCTATGCAGTCCTTGGTCAGAAAAGTGCGTGCCAAAATTTTTGGTGTGGGTGTGAAGGAACTAATCCTTCCCCAGGCGGCTATTAAAACATAAACACTTTATATAATCTTATATTAATTAGGAAAGTGACAATCAAATATGGTACCTCTCTATTCAGTGAAGTTGTTTCCTTCTTCTTTGAATTAAATCTGATTTCTTTGCTGACAAAGTTTTACATTTTCAGATGATATCTTACCAAATTAGGTATCACTTTGTGTGTAACTAAAGCATAGCAATAAAAAAAAAAACTTGACTGTAATCTGCCTCATGAACTATCAAAAGTGTCAGCTAAGTACTAACTTCACGATCTTTATTATTGGTGAAAAGGCAAAAAAAGTGCAGGGTTTTTCAGATACAAGGTGGGATTTACTGATCTGAAAATAGGAATAAAACATCTGTGGATTTTTAAAGTGAGTAAATCTGACCTGGATTCCCTTGAGACACAAATTGCCAGTGTAGCATATGCCACAAAAGAACCTCTCACTCACCACAGAATTTCAGGTGCCTCTGGAAAGAAGGATAAGAATGGCCATACTGGGTCAGGCCAAAGGTCCATCTAGCCCGTATCCAATCTTCTAACAGTGACCAGTGCCAGGTGCTTCAGAGGGAAAGGATGAGTTAAGATCATGAGGTGGATCCTAGCTGTCATTGATTTGTGCCTGGCAACATTAAACTGATGGAAGGCTGTAATTCCTCCCACTTTCTCCCCACCCCCAGCTGACTATAGAATGTTAAGGGCTCCAGAGGAGAAGGTACCATGTGGTATCATCATCCCTAAAAACCCCAATGAAGGTTTGAAGGTTTAATTTTTCCAGCGCAACATTACAGAGGCCAACAGAGCCTGGAATACAGACATTTGAGATGGGCAGAAAGGTAGGGGCTAGAAAGGAATGTCAAGCTTAGGTAAGACAGTATGCATGTAGGTCTGTTCTTTTAAATCCATTTATCAGAGTGTTGTCCCTTTGATTTTTGTATAAGGGGAAGATAAACCTCCATAATCTCAGAAGCAACCAACCCTGTGACATACCAGCTCCTATTTTTTGCCATTACTGGGGCCCGTTTCTGTGTTCAGATTACTTTTTTCCCCAGATATTTTTGTGGAGAAGTGGAAAATATTTATATCAGTGTCTACAAATATCATACATTGAGTGGAATTTCTGTCTGATATGCCTGAATGCATAAAGTTGGATCAAAGGGTGTGGTTAAAGAAACCAGCTTGGAAAGGAAAAACAATGGTCTAGATAAGAAATTTGCAAGCAAACAAAATGGCCAGGCTTATAGCTGTGAAGAGGAGACTCCTAAGGCCCAGTTGTAACCAGGCCCTGGTCTTAAAGTGGGCAAATTGTGGATGTCCACCTCACAAGACATAAAGGCCTGACATCTTTGGGTTGTACTTAATAAAACTCTTGAGAAGGGACAGCAATGCAGCTAGCCTGGTACCCAAGTGGAAGGCTGATTTGGGCAGTGGTAATTTACAGTAAGTGGCAACAGCAGTAAAAACAAGTCTTGCTAACGTCAGAGCAAGAGGAGAGGTGGTTTATGCTTTTTTCAGAAAGAGAGAGAGAAAGAAAGAACAGATAGAGAAAATGTTTTATGAGCAACTCAAGAAAAGTCAGTTGGTGGAGTTATGCAGGGAGAGGCAACTAAAGTCTCAAGGGCTAACAAAGATTAACCTGCTATGCCTCAAGTGTACCCCGACTGGTGGTGGAGATACTAGCAGACAGTGGAGTTGGAGGCCAGGAGTATCCAGGAGATTGAGGAAGAGAACTGGAGTGTAGGCAGGAGCAGGAGTGGTAGCCAGTCCCCTATGCAGACACTGTTCACTGACTCAAGTGAACTCAAGGAGTGTTCCTGGAGGAGAAAGGGATGGATCTGGGAAAAAAAAAAAGCAGCTTACTGGTCTGGACAAATGGATAACATGAACTGGGGAACCAGGGACGCATTGGTCTGGTAAGTGAGGGTTGAACACAGGAATGCCCATTCTAGGAGGCACATAGATGATGAATTCTTAGCCCAGTTCAAAGAGGAGGAAGATACCGAAGCCTAAGTCTCCGCCTTTGAAAGAGTTAGTAATTTGAACCGGGTACCTGCCGCAGAGAGGCTGTTTTCTCACCCTATCAGTGGGTCCAAAGGGCATTCAAGCATCCATTCAAATAGGAGAGGCAGACTGTGACTTAGGAATCCTTGAAGAAAGTATTGCTTCTTAAATGTGAACTGATCCCTGAGGCTTATCGGAAAGGATTTCAGGGGGTGCAGAAGCATGAGGGTAACTTATCTAGAAGTAGCTAACCTTGGTAAATGGGGGAAAGGGTCAAGAATCCCTCCCACGGATCAGTTGTATGAAGTGTTTGAATTGGAGTTTTATGATGTGTATCCTCACGAATTAAGAATGTGGATGAGCGATCAGAAGCTACAGGATTTGCGTTCCGCAAGCAGTTTGGCCAATGAATTTGTTGCTAGTAGGGCTGGTTCTGAGACAAGGAATCAGGGTTGACTGGACTTAATCATGCTCCCTAGAAGGGGGAACAAGTAGCAGCACCCCTTAAGTGAAAAGCAGGTCATCTTAAGCCCACTTCCAAGAGGTTCCAGAGATCTGCACTGTAATCATCAGATGGTTGGACACAGATAGTCAGACTGTTTAGATGTTGGGAAGCAGGCACAGAGGGCTGGTCGATTAACTCACTGTCAAACTGAATGTCATAAGCCTGAGGTAAACTGTTTAAGGGAACTCTTGGGAAAAAGGAACTATGCAGTCAGCTTCTCTGGGCCACACAATGCGCTGCAGTTGAGTCTCTTCTACCCCCACCCCATCCCCTCAAAAAAACCCAACTCTGCATATGGCATATTGTACTGTAATGGGTACAGCCACATCTGATTCCCAGTAACAGTGGAAGGTGAAGTTAATGGAGAGACATTCAGAGGGCGGCTGGACACTGGGATCAGCCAAACTCTAGTCACACCTTATGCAGTGAAACTCCATCAACTGCTGAAAGGAGGTAACTATCTGAGTGAAGGTTCCTAATAGCAAATCATTTGCACAGTCTGCAGGGCAGATTTCTGTACAGACAGGGGAAGGTGTAACAGTGCTGGTACTGGGGTTATTGGAAGATGTACCTTTTGTCATATTACTTGGAAATGATACTGTAACTTTTAAGGTAATCCAGTCCTTGCTGTGAAAGCAAAGGGGTTGCATGAGGTGCTGACAGCTGGCTCAAGGAACGCAGCTTTTGGTATCAGTGAAAATGTAAATGTATAGATGGGAGGGAGAAGTGGGGGACTCATTTTCCCCCTAAATGCAACACCAGGAGATAGCTGCTCAGCTCAGGAGGTCTGCATGAATCTGAATGGGGCAGTGGAAGTACCTCTACCAATTCCCACCCAGGAGCTGAGAGTCACACTGGCTCAAGGATAAGCCAGGTTCTGTGTCCAGGTTAGCCAGTTCACTTGCCTCCCTTATTGGGGAAACTGGGGCAGAGCTGAGTGGTGCTGTGGCTAAGTCCAGCTGAACATGAAGACACAGAGGCACAGCAGGGAGGTGCTGTGAAACAACTTCTACTTGGAAGGAGGGAAATTGAAGCAGGGAAGGAATATTGCCAAGTGCATGGGCCCTGTCCAGGAATGAAAAAAGCTCCAAAGAAGTGTAAAGCAGTTGAATGGCACAGAGGTGCCTTTTCAGAGGGTGACTATGGATATTGTGGGACACTTAAGAAGAGATCCTGAATCACAGCCCTCCTGCAGGGACCAAGAGAGGACTCAGTCCTAGGGGTAAGGACATAGGGAGCCCCCCAGAAAGCATATGAGTACCTTGCTATGTACATCCCTAAGGTAGAGAGAAAAACCTGGGGAGGCCAAGCCAATTCTGGGGCAGGCCCTGCATCCCTCCCACACCAGTGCTCAAGCGTTACTTCTGGGGGCCAGGCCTACCCTGATTCCCCCAACTGTTCCAGGAGCCACTTCTAGTGGAAAGGACACCCCAGGCTGCAGCTGAGACCTTGAGGAATGTGGGTTCACTACCCCTTCACTCCCTGGAAGACAAATGGGAGGAGGCAGTGGCAGGCCTCGATACTAGACACAAACCCAAAGGTATTGGGATCGCAAGAGGGCTCATGAAACTTACCACATGTGCTCTGCTAGTGTGAACCAGACGGGTGGGGGGAGATATAAGAGCTGGATTTGAAACTTCTCGGTGCTGGTTTATGAAGACCGTATGATGTTTCATGATAGGAAATGCTGGTGGGGAGACCCCAAGAAGGGACAGCCCAGTAATTGTCACAATATTAATCTCATTTTGTTATTTTCTTTTCATATTTCTCACTTAACAACATCCTTTGGTCTTATATTACTGGCCTCACAGGTGATCACGGCACTTCTTAATTTTGTGTCCTCTGTGAGTTTAATTCTCTCTGTCAGATCATGAATGAAGATGTTTAACAACACAGGATCAATCACTACTCCCTGTGACTGCCTCCGTGCTCCTCCTGCAGCTTCCCAGGCAGCACTGCCTCAGTGTGCAATGGAGCCAAGGCAGCAGTGCTGTTGGGAGCCTTTAAGTACTGCAGTCTAAGCTAGTATGCAACCACAGAAGCCTTAAAGAGCAAGGACAGTTGGGGTAAGTAATCCACCAATGAGAACTCAAGACATGAGTCCACCATCTCTACTACAAATTCTCTGTAAAGGAAGAGTGGTGATTGGTTGAGTTAGTTCTGATACAACAGTGGCTCCATTTAAGGTGATCTGAGCTTTTGTCTGTTAGTCTATTTAATCATAACCCTTAGATACAACAATTGTTAATAACTTAATTACAAACCAATATAGTGACAAATAGCCAGGGCACTGAGATTTCAATGAGCTTTAACCGGTACTTAATTTGAAATGAAATAGGTGCTGGGGCTCAGCCCTGGCACAGATTAAGCACTGATGCACCCCCTATACTGCACACCCCATACACCCAGCCCTGCCTATCCCCATGTATCCCACATCCCGCACGCACCCCGCAACTTACATCC
Source organism: Chelonia mydas (assembly GCF_015237465.2). Classification (NCBI taxonomy): domain Eukaryota; kingdom Metazoa; phylum Chordata; order Testudines; family Cheloniidae; genus Chelonia; species Chelonia mydas. The sequence goes on along the minus strand of NC_057850.1, from coordinate 54,880,234 downwards.
CATCACAGACACTTACCCGAAACTTATCCCCACAGCCTACGCAATTTTCCACGGAGTTGACTGGTGCTTTGGTTTTCCAAGGGGGCAGGGATACGGGAGAGTAGTACTGCTCTCCCTACCACCCCCATCGCTTTCGCAGTGTCGGGTGTCTGTGTTAATTTTCCGCCCTACCCAATCCATCACTCCTGTACAAAGGGGCTAAGGTGTGGTCCCTGCCACATGAACCCAGATCACTCTGCTCTCAGCCTGGATCAGGGCACCTGCCCCAGCTGGAATCCCCTGGTGTTGGAAGAGCGCCCCACCCATTACACAAGAGGGTCCAGGATAGTTCCCAGCTCTGACCTTATCCCAGTGCTGGTCCTCCATGGGTGGCAGGCCAGGCAGCAGTCCCCCTGCTGAGCATAGCTGCTGCTGGGGGTTGTCAGCTGGGATCGCAGGCACCATGGTGGGGTCAGCGCCCCCTGGCCAGAGCACAAAGCTGCCTCCCCACCTGGTGCATCTTCCGCATCCTGCTGACTGTTCCATGCGTCTGATCCACCTCCTTATTAGCAGTGCAATTAACATTGGTTCTGGGAATGTTAAAACTTTGAAAATATTCCATGGCTAACTGAGGGGCAGTCAGGGGTAGGTTCTAATATATTTTATTTATTTATGTATATATTAATGTTATTATAAAATCCAACCTGATCAAACTTTGAACCATCTAATTATGCTCATAGTTTAGCTATATAGCTCTGTGAGCTTATTACTGATACATTTGCCCTCTCTTTTAACCTCCCCTTCCTCTACGGTTTGTCACACTCTTGACTTTTCCTACATAATGCCTCCAGCCTAAAAGTTACTTACATGAGGCCCTGCAAGACCCAATGGACTGAATCCTTATATTGTAACTCTTTGGTGGCAGGCTGTGTATCTTCCTCTGAGTTTTGTATCACACGTAGATAACAGGGAACCTGGCCCTAATTGGAACTGGCTACTACCACAGTACACATAATTAATCATTAACATTTTTAGAGCACAACTAGACATTTGTATAATGCAGAGTTTTATATGGATATAATTATTTTAAAAGTATACTTAATGGGTAATCTCATAAGTATTCCCACGCTCCATGGTATGTAACTTATCACTTAAATCAGCTTCTATAACAGATGACTGGAAGATAGCTAATGTAATGCCAATTTTTTAAAAAAATCTTCAGATGTGATCCTGGCAATTACAGGCTGGTAAGCCTAACTTCAGTAGCAGGCACATTGGTCGAAACCATAGTAAAGAACAGAATTATCAGACACATAAACGAACACAATGTGTTGGTGAAGAGTCAGCACAGCTTTTGTAAAGGGAAATCAGGCCTCACCAATCTATTAGAATTCTATGAGAGTGTCAACAACCGTGTGGACAAGGGTGATCCAGCGGACGTAGTGTGCTTGGACTTTCAGAGAGACTGTGAAAAGGTCCCACACTGAAAGCTCTTAAGCAAAATTAGCAGTCATAGTATAAGAGGAAAGGACCTCTTATGGATTAGTAACTGGCTAAAACATAGAAAACAAAGGGTAGGAATAAAATGTCAGTTTTCACAATGGAAAGAGGTAAATAGTGGGGTCCCCCAAGGATCTGTACTTGGACTGGTGCTGTTCAGTTTATTCATAAATGATCTGGAAAATGGAGTGACCAGCGGGGTGCCAACATTTGCAGATGATATAAAATTTACTCAAGGTACTTATGTCCAAAGCTGACTGCAATGAATTACAAAGAGATCACAAAACTGGTTGATTGGGCAACAAAACAACAGATGAAATTTGATGTTGATAGGTGCAAAGTAACAATCCCATCTATGCATACAAAATGATGGGTTCTAAATTAGCTGTCACCATTCAAGAAAGAGATCTTGGAGTCATTGTAGATCGTTCTCTGAAAACATCTGTTCAATATGCAGTGGCAGTCAAAAAAGTTAACATTGTTAGGAACCACTAAGAAAGGGACAGAAAATATAATAATGTCACTATATATAAATGCATGGTACACCTACAACTTGAATACTGTGTCAAAAAGATATATTAGAATTGGAGAGGGGCACCAAAATGATTAGGGATATGGAACAGCTTCCTTATGAGGAGAGATTAAAAATATTCGGATGTTCGTTTTAGAAAAGTGATGACTAAGGGGTAATATGATGGAGGTCTATAAAATCATGAATGGTGGGAAGAAAGTGAATAAGGAAGTGTTATTTACTCCTTCACATAACACAAGAACCAAGGTCACCCAAGGAAATTAATAGGCAGTAGGTTTAAAACTAACATAAGGAACTACTTCACACAGTACGTAGTCAACCTGTGGAACTTGTTGCCAGGGGATGTTGTGCAGGTCAAAAGTATAACTGGGTTTGAAAAAAAGCACTAGATAAGTTCGTAGTGGATAGGTCCATCAATGGCTATTAATCAAGATGGTTACAGATGCAACTTTATGCTCTGTCTGCCAGAAATTGGGACTGGATAATAGGGGATGGCTCACTAGATAATTGCCCTGTTTTGTTCATTCCCTCTGAAGCACCTGGCACTGGCCACTGGTGGAAGACAGGATACTGGGCTAGATGGACCAGTTGTGTTCCCTGGGACTTTTGCGGGGGCAGTTTGTTTTAATTATGAAAGCCACAAAGAGTGAGTTATACTGTGTGTTTCTTTCTTTATAACTGTAATGAGTTTATGAACCAAGTAAACCAATCTCAAATGCAATCAACAATAACAGACAATTCTAGGAATAAATGCTCAACCAAATAACCACTAGTAGTGATAGTTATTAGCACTTGGATGGTTTATGAACTCAACTTTTGGAAGCAATAAAACTGCCTGCAAGAATAGTTTAAGTAATTTATTTCCCTGAAGATTTGTAAGGGATTTTTAATACTCAGCACTCCACAGCATGCTATCCCATTGCTCTAGGAATGACTTCAGGTTTTTTTCCTATGTAATTGCAATACTATGCCTCACCTGACATTCTAAAAACATATGGGGCTCAGGGCTCAGGTGTGCTACATTTACACTTGGTGCAGCTGAGAAGAACTTGAGACAAAATGATTAATCTGTTCTGTTCTCCTGATCCTGGGCCAACCACATGCCTAACAGCTGCTCTAAATTACAGTGGCTTGTGCATCATGTGGTTTGCCCTGCCTCCTCACACTTTCAGCATATCCCCTTTCTTCCTCTTTCCTGCTCTCCACCACCTAACAAGTCCTCTGTATTCGGTGTACTCCTTGGCTGCCCCATGTTGCCTCAGGATTGAGCCCAGATGTTTGATCTCAAAAAGCTGTATCTGCTAGATTAACCAACCTTCAGTAATGGGTGTCTTTCAAGGTCTTTGCTTCTGCCATTCATTGAGAAAGTGGTGTAACTTAGGGGTAATGCCAGTGTAAGCATGATGTCATAGTGGTGCTAGCTGGATAAATAACGATTGACTACTTTTTGATAATATTTTTAGTGAAGTCAGTTGTTTCTTCGACTGCTGTTGCTTTGCCCTTCCCTTTTGGTTATGTCCATGCATCCTGCTGCCGCTTTTGAAACAGTCCTTTTGCCAGCTGCTTACTTTTTCCTACATTAAAACCAGTTGTTCCAACTTTTAAAGCTGAAGTTTAGCTTTGTACCTAACTCGTACAGCCTGGCTCTTGCAAGAGTTGTTTGCAGAGTACAGCTTCATGAAATCTAGGTTTTATTTTTTTTAAGTAGTGCCAAAATTCTGCGCTAGGTGAACTCAAACCGTTTTGTATTTAAAGCGATTACTGTTTCTTTAAGAAACAATTTTATACTGATGCCTTTAATCTCTGCTTTAAATCATAACTGAAGCCTTTCGAACGCTGCTGTATATGTTGCTATTTCTTGTGTCCCCTCTTTCTCCTAGTCAGTTTTTTTTTATTATTTCTAATATAGTAGTGCCTGAAGCCCCAGTCAGGATTGGGGGTTCAATTTGTGCTAGAAACTGTATGAACAAATGTAGTGGGTTTACAAATTGTTCCTTGTATTGCTTTATAAAATTTATTCATTTTTAAAATGGCTGTATAAACTCCAAGTTTTTGGATACAACATCTGGGCTGCTGAACAAAGTTTGAGAGAAGCTAAACAAAAACTGGGCCCAGTGCCCAGAAAAACCAACTCAAAGAAAAATGGGCAAAAGAAACTATTCTAAATAGGAAGAGCTTGTAGTGTGTTGGGGGGAGGGGGGAAGGGGAGGTAAAAATGGCCAGAGATATACTGGCCCTAGTAAAAAGACTTTGCACTGAGCCCACACGATAGCTGCACAGCAGACATCAGGGAGAGATTCCAGAAGACATCTGCAGGAAGGGAGGTCCATGGATTGTGTTCCTGAACTTTTAAGACTTTGTTCTCAGCCTGATTCAGATATAACTTTGGAGCACAGAGCTAGAATAACCCAGGCAATCTTCTAGTGTGCCCACAGCCTATATAAGGCCCCAGGCCCCTGCAAGCTCTTCTAGCCATCAGTGCAACAGCAACCTTGGACTCCAGGTGAGAGAGCTGGCCTTGTTCCCCACCTTGCCTAACTAAGCAATTTTCTCAGACACTGTTCCTAGCTGCCTCATCCTCCATGCAGCATTGCCAACCCTAAACATTTAAATATCACGAATCAGACCCAAAAAAACAATTATTGGTGCAAAAAATGTTGAGATATAAAAAAAATCAATATGCGGTTCTTTTTACTGGCCTTAATATTTTGAACCCTTACATATTTTCCAGCTTTTTCCACAAACTCCAGGGCTGGAAACTTAATTAAAAAAATGAAAGCTGAGATTTCCATGAAATCTCATGATTTCAGGAGCTGGGGCTTTAAGAAAAACACCACATACTGTGAAACTCATGAGAAAGTCATGAGCATTGGAAACCCTGTATTCCATAAAGCAAGCCCAGGACAGCACCTTGCTCCTGTCATCTACGAAACACCTTACATTCTTTTGAAGCCCCTCCAACCACCTGCCATTCAGCCTATTAGAGCAGGTGCCTGGGGAAAGAGCCAACCCCATCCTGCCTTCCTCCCTGCTTCCCCCAAAAGATTAGCTACCTGAGGACCAAGATACCTGAAGGTAATTAGGCATCTTGATATTGTTAAAAATCTGGTCCCAAATCCTTGCACCTTCCTACCACAGTTGCGTGTAAAAAGCTCCAGTCCTTTCAAAGTCCTTCCAGGCAGCTCCCGTCAGCTGGTACAGCAGGGGAGGGAGCTTTCCAAACCTCAGTAAGCACCAAACAAATCAGCAGTCAACTCCTTTCATTTTGAGTTTTGGCAATATTTTATTCTTCCATCACTGATTCTCACATGTCAGACCCTTTCCCTTGCCACTACTGCCCTATCTCACAACCTCCTGTGCCTCCTGCTTCCATGCACGTCTCCCCATCTCTCTCCGATTGTCTCCATTTCCTCTTCTTCCCAACCTTGTTCTGCTCCACTGGACCCTTCCCCTTCTCACAATTTTCTCTCCTCAATCTGCACGAAAGTTCCAGTAATCATAAACAACCACCTTAGTTTATAAACAAGCTAAAATGTGTATTTTGAAATGCACACAGGATAGAAATATGTTTATTACGGCTCATAACAAGGACAAGTAAACAACAATGTACAGTAATTTGAACTGGTATTTCACTGTCTAGACCGTCCTTTAAAATGATTATCTAATCTAACTGTTCAAAAAAACATTGTAGGGGTTTTCTTTTCCAAAGGTGCCCAGATTAGGGTTGCCAACTTTCTAATTTCAGAAAACCGAACAGCGTTGCCCTGTCCCTTGCCCCGTCCCTTCCCTGAGGCCCCACCTCCACTCACTCCATCCCACCTCCCTCCATCACTTGCTTCCCCCATTTTGCTCACTCGCTCATTTTTACTGCAGAGTCCAAGCAGGCAACAGGAGAAGGCAGGACCTGCAACAGTTTGAATGTGGGAGACGGAGTGTGTGATTCAAATACCGTTCACCTCACCCGGGAGAGATTTTTAAACACTATTGTAAAATTAATTGCCCCCCAAAAGAGTCCTGCTCACTCGCAATGAACGAGACTAAGGAGACTATTGCAGGAGCTTCATTTTTCTTGCCTTCACCCAGATGTCCTGGTAGGGGATCCAGCAGAGCTGCAGCCACTGACTGAATCCTTCACTACCTGACAATGAACTGTATAGTAGGGAAAAAAGTTATGTTGTTCCATGTTTGATGACTAGTTAAATTGTTTAAATGTATGCTTTAATAGACAATAGATGCAATGTGGACACACTGATGTTATGGGAGTTTAATGTTAACATTTCCTGACACTTATGTTTAAATATATAACCTTAATATTGCATTCATATTATTGTATGAATTCATTATAACTCTTTATAGCTCTTTATAGCGCCTGCGGAGGGGGTGGAGGCAGCACACGGAGCCGCCCTGGCCGTCCCTCCCCTTAGGAGCCGCATGGAGCCTGGCAGGGAGCCTGCCTTAGCCCCGCTGCAGCCAACCAGACTTTTAGCAGCCCAGTCAGCTGTGCTGACCAGAGCCACCAGGGTCCCTTTTTGACGAGATGTTCCGGTCAAAATCTGGACACCTGACAACCCTAGCCCAGATCCGATGAAGTGAGCTGTAGCTCACGAAAGCTTATGCTCAAATAAATTGGTTAGTCTCTAAGGTGCCACAAGTACTCCTTTTCTTTTTATGGTGATGAATAGAAAATCTATATAGTCTGTTAGATGAATTGTGCTATTAAAAGCCCATCAAAGTTCTAGTCAATTCACTTCCCTTTGTTTGGCTACTGTAGAGTAGAAGTCAGGCCAACAAGTTTGTGAGTTACTTAACCAGTCATATTGCTTTTTGCATAAAAGTTTTACCATCTCCACAAACTTCCAGTTTTTAACCCCACTCACTCTCCTATACTTGGAAGGGAACACCAGTACCTAGGGGGAAAAAAACCTGGTCTTGCTAAGTAACTATTAGATGTTATACAGTATTTTACTAAGGATCATCTGCATGGGAATTTAGAATTTAGATTTAGATTAAATCCCCAGGCCTCATTTTCAACATAAACCTGATTGTGCAGATCTGAAGTCAGTGGGTGCTGTTTGTACAAGAGCTCAGCTCAGCAAGTAACATAGGCCCCAATTCAGGAAAGCACTTGAACCCATGCTTAACTTTAAATACATGCTTAAGTTCCATTTACTTCAATTGGACCTAAGCAAACATTTAAGTGCCTTTCATGAATTCTCATGCTTTCCTGAATTGGGGCCCTGAGGCCTGATCTAAGACCCATTGAAGTCCAGGCAAGACTTCCTTCCGACCTTTCATTTCTTGTAGACATTATTAGATACTGGCACTTTACTAAAATATTTTTAAAATTTCATTTTAGTAAAAATAGTTTTCTTTTAAAAACAGTTCTCTAATTCTTTAAATCTCATATCATATTTTGTCCCAGTGCCATGGACTATGTCATGTTAAATCTCACAACACCCAGGACATTCTACTAATTTTGGGCACCAATACAGGAAAACATCCGCACTCATGAAAGCATTTAAAGTCAATGGGACTTAAGTAGGTGCTTAACTTTTAAACATGTACTTAAGTACGTTTCTAAAAGAAAATCTAGGTGCTGTGCCTGACTACTCTGGGGGTTGAGGGCACTTAGCATCTCACAGAATCAAGCTCCTGGTGAGAAATATTTTGATTTGCAACAAAATCTTGTTTTGTACATGTGTGAATACAATTTTCAAAAGTGTAAAAACTGGCTCTGTTGAACAGATGTTATCAAATTGTATTGTTTTTAAACTAAGGCCAGCCTAATTGAAGTAGCCAGTAATAATTTGAATACTGAAAAATACATTTTTTCTAAAATGTTTTGTTGTTTTTTTGTAGAAAAAAATATTATTGTAAGGAACTGGCAATAGATCAGTTAAAAATAATTAATTTGAGTGTACAATGAAAGAACCATAGGCAGAAAAAACAATCTATTTTGTAATGATTTTTTTCGGAGTTACTTTACAAGACAATAAACTGCGCTCAACCTGAGACATTCTGAAGCCTTTATATGGCTTATTAAGCATCCTATCACCTGGAACCTCATTGTTCATAAGATCAATGATTATTGTCAGTTAATAGTATTAGTCGCTAAATCTTCATAATTTATGACTACATTGGTCCTAGCTCATACCTCTTCCTCATTAATCCAGCTTTGTAACTGAGGAGAATAATAAAGCCACTGTTGCCAGATAAGATACAGTATGCTGTTTTGCCTTAAGTACTCTCAATTTATGGACCATTCATGTAATAGTTGTACTGTTTTAATAGGCTCTTAAAAATGGAACTCCATAATAATCATAGAATTATAGGACTGCAAGGGACTTCGAGAGGCCTTCTAGTCCAGTCCCTGCACTCAAGGCAAAACTAAGTATTATCTAGATCATTCCTGACAGGTGTTTGTCTAACCTATTCTTAAAAACCTCCAATGATGGAGATTCCACAACCTTCCTAGGCAATTTATTCCAGTGATTAACTACCCTGACAGTTAGGAAGTTTTTCCTAATGTCCAACCTAAAGCATCTTTGCTGCTTCCTGTCCTTTCTTCAGAGGTTAAACAGAACAATTTTTCTCCCTTCTCCTTGAAACAACCTTGAATGTACTTGAAAACAGTTATCATGTCCCCCCCATCACTCTTCTCTCCTCCAGACTAAACAAACCCAATTTTTTCAATCTTCCCTCATAGGTCATGTTTTCTAGACCTTTAATCATTTTTTGTTGCTCTTCTCTGAACTCCAATTCATCTTTCCTGAAATGTGGCACCCAGAACTGGACACAATACTCCAGTTGAAGTCTAATCAGCGCAGAGTAGAGCAGAAGAATTACTTCTCGTATCTTGCTTACAACACTCCTGCTAATACATCCCAGAATGATGCTTGCTTTTTTTGCAATAGTGTTAGACTGTTGACTCATGATTAGCTTTTGATCCACTATGACCCCCCACATCCCTTTCTGCAATACTCCTTTCTAGGCAATTATGAATAACCTAACTCACTTAAGCAAATATTTCTTCCTTTATGTTATTGGGGGAAAATGGTTTGGGTGCCTATATTGTATCACCACTATATAATGCATTTAGGGTAAAATGGTCAAAAAATGCTATGTGTTGGCCTAACTCAGCTCCGTTGAGTCAATGGTAAAACTGAAACACTGGATATTTTTGAAAGCCCAATCCTAAAGTTTCAATGTGCATTTCCTGCAGTGCTAGTTCCAGCAGTTTGCCATCTCTCCTTGCTTTTTCTTCTCAACATCATTAAAATTTAATTTAATGCTGAAACTAAGAAGATTTTAGCTTGCAAAAGTTGTACAAGAGAAAGATGTATTCAAAGGCAGCCATATTGAGCTCTTCTATTTTGCAATATTTGAGTTGTACCATATGTAAAGTAGCACTGGCACCACTAGAGAGAGCTCTGATAACAAAACATTGCTCCCCCATGAACATCAAGCTAAGACGTCTTTCAGTTTCACTAAGGATTAGAGTGACATTGCCACTAAACTATAACTAGGCCGTGCTTTATATTTATATCTTTGGGCCAGATCCGCAGCTGCTGTAAATCAGCATAAAAGATAGAACCATGACAAATTAGTACTTGAACTAAAAGTACAAATTATGCCATGCAAACCTGTTTGGTTTTTTTTGACAGAATTACACACCCAGTTGAAAAAGGAAAGACAGTAATACATCTGGATTTTAGTATTTGACACACTGGCTAACAAAATCTCACAGATGAATTCTAATTAGTTTGGATACGAACCTTGACATATGGACTGAAAATTGGTTGATGGATCACTCATACAGAATAATGGTAAACAGCTATGGACTGAGTTGGGTGAATTGTCTATTGGACGCCACAAGAATCACTGTGGAGTCTGGTAATGTTTAAAAAGCACATTAATGATTTTGAAGAGCTGCTCAAAAGCATGAAACTTACAGATGATACTAAAGTTTTTCCAACACCAGTGAGGACAGAGAAATAATACAAAGGGACCGAGAAAAAATTAGAAACATGCGCAGAAAATAAAATGAGATTCAACATGCAAAAACTGCAAATTCATCTGGGGAAAATTAATCCAAACCAGACATTCAACAGGAGGGAGAAATTTGGAAGGAAACAATACTGAAATACAGCTGGGGCGATAGGGGACAGTAAATGAAATAATGCCTGAACTTGTAATGCAATAGTACAAAAGAAAAAAAAGGGGCCCATGTGATGAAGTACTGCTGTCACAGGCATCACGTCTTCATGTAACTGGGGAGAGTGTACCTGGAATAGACTGTTCATTTCCAGATACCTCAGTATCACAAAGTGGAAGATTAGCATCACATGAGTAGCACTCTTTAAATTGATGGGATTATTCATGTTCTTAAATGCTTTGCTTGCTTTGGTCCAGATTCTCTAAAGTGGCTGGTGCAAACCCCATTGCTTTAATATTTACCAGAGTGGGCAAAGCGCTAAATGTAGTAGTTCAGGGAACAATCTTGCACTGATACGATGAAAGCCTACGAGTCTGATCCAATATCTATTGATGTAATTGGAAAAACTCCCATTGACTGCAATGAGCACTGGATCAGCCCCATTGTGATAGGTTTTTCCAAGACCCCCAAACAATGAATGGAAAACAAATGCTAACAGGGCTTATGCTCCAGTGAGTTATGGTCTTAAAGGCCCAGATCTTGGTCTGTTTTTGCTATCGAGGAGGGGATTCCATCTTGATTAACCAATGCAAACATTATCAAGCTAAAAATGAATGTTCAAAATAAAGAAAAAAAATCCATGCACACTTTAAACTGTCCCTCTAAGAAACTAAACTAAACTATTTCAGGCTAATTAATGCTTATGGTTGTTTGACATGGCAAACCAGTAAACACAGGATAGGTGAAAATGAAAAACTCAAATATTGGCCCTCAGGGCTTTCTCGACTGTTAAAGAATCACAGAAGCAAAACCCTTTAGTATTTTCATAAATGTCCAGATGGCCAATATTTTCTAGTTTTTGTGAGAGTAGAGGGAAAATAAATATTGTAGGTCTTGATTTGCATTTGATTTTCACACAACTCTACCCTGGAGGTGTAAAAGACTTCACTTTGAACATGTTAACAATCTATTCCTTGTTCAATAATGTCCTTGTCTCCCAGACAAATGTTAACACATTGTAAATACATCCAGATTAAGACTAGCTGAATTTCATCTATGTATTTAGGGTAGTAAATCCAATCCTAGAGACTGGTGGATCATAACCTTAAACTTGGGTAGGCAATTATTATCCTCTGAATGAAATCCTTGTCATGACACTGTTTGACCATCTTCTCCTCAGGCATTTGAAAAGTCAAAATACCTAGTATAACCATGCTATTTTAGCAGCCACCTAACCATCAGACAGCAAAGTTGACATCGAAGCCTAATTAAAAGTGGTTTAGTGTGAGTTAGCCAATGTAAGACATAATTATGACATAAGCATCTCTTTTGGCACTAAGGACCTGACTGTGAAACAGATTAAATTTCAATATGGTTTCAGGTTATTTAAAAAAACTACCTAATTTCCTGAATGGGAAACATTCAAGCCTTAAACCTGATGAATTTAATTTTTAAGTTTGAACATTTGCAAACTCTTGAAGTCTCCAAATGCAAACATGGGTGGGCAGGGGTTATGTGAAGGTATGTGGTTTCATGTTGTTGGCAAACACTATGCATGAACTCTGCAAATCTCTCCTCTTCTAACGCCTCCATTCATGCACCTTTTCAGACACTAGCCAAACCAAAAGCTACTATCAATTTGGGGGGAAAGTATTTTTTTTCTTCTTTAACAATTTCCCCCACTCATACTGTTTCATGGTTTCTTATATTATAATAATCCTCTTATTTTCAGAATGGCTAGCTCTGACCAGTTTAGAGACTGGCTACCTAACATTGACAACAGGGAGTTCTCAGAGGAGAACTCTTAGCCCTGGAATTCATTAACAATGAGGTCTAGGCTGAGACTAAATCTTGGCACTTGCCATTTTTCAGCCCCCTCCTGTAAGGCCATCCGGGCAGGACTACTGTGGATCTTCTTTTCCTTCCCCCAGTGCCATAAAGGATGGGTATACTGGAGGAGGAAAATCATGGGTAGAAACATTGTCATTGCTCCCAACTGAAAAAGCCCTACTGAGTTTACTGTATAAATAAATAAATACACCCCAGTGGAAAAGCACATGATGAGTTTATGAAATGAAACATAAAACATATACTATATGATTCACTCAATAATCCTATTTATCCCTCAAAAATAAAAAGGACTCACATAGTCCAAAATGAAAGGCTTGCAATTCTGTAAATAAAACCATATTTCAGCCTCCTCTTCCTGTTCTGGCCTAAACATTTATATTTGAGATCAGTCATGTTGGCTAACTCATGGAAAGAGAAGTTGTGGTTTCTCTCAATCATTCTTTATTTTAATTTTGTGTGATCCCTGGTCTTTATTATTAAGATCTAAGCAGATTTCCAATGAAACTGCAACAGTAGTGTCAGCAGCCTGTAATCTGTCAAAACCATCTTCAACTGTTTTTTTGTAAATTTAATGCGTCTCTGTAGAGTCCCTAGTTATTTAAAAAGCTTGTTTTGTTTTGATCAAAGTCCACTTTGTGATCAGTACACCTTTCAACAATATTATGGTCTCTGGATGGAAACGTAGGGACACAGGACCGACTTCTCTGCTGATGTAAATGGCTGAAATTCCATTAACGTCAAACCAGCAGAGACTACAACTAAACATTTTTCACAGTGTCATTGAGAAAATGGTCATCCTCTTTTTTAGTCAACCAACCATGAGGCTCATGATTATTGAGGAAGAAATTTTGAATTTCCCTGTTGTGCTGTTCCCTGCTGTGCGTTAGGATTGTTAAATAGTGTCATGAACGCCCATATGTCATAGATTTAAGATGATTGCACCTGAGGCGTTCTCTCATCTTTTTAGTTTCATTTTCATTTTCTGAGCATTTTCTTGTAATGCTACATTCTACGTTCTTGGGTGCATCTTCAGCAACTTGCTCACCTGGACCCAATTCTCCATTGCATTACATCAGCATAAAATCGATGCAATACAGTCAGTGGAGTCACACTGGTATAAAACTGGTGTAATGTAATGGAGTATCCAGCCTGTTATTCTGGCTAAAGTAATCAGGAGGGCCCTAAATTAATAACAAAAGGGGATGGTAAAAAGAGGCAAGATATGAGCACTCAGCACAAAATTGAGATGGTGAGAAGAAAATTAATCTAGGAACCAAAGGATCTGAAGAGAAGAAATTCTTTAATTCCAGTGCTACAGTCTGAGTACAAAGAAGAGGAATTGGAATTGCTCATTTACTGTTCTGTAGTGGGGCTAGATTGCATTGTAATGGCATGAAGGGCATGTTTGTCCAATGGATGATGCCATTTTGTTGTCAAAATCATAGGATCATAGGACTGGAAGGGTCATCCAGTCCAGTCCCCTACACTCATGGCAGGACTAACTCTTATCTAGACTATTCCTGACAGGTGTTTGTCTAACCTGTTCTTTTAAAATCTCCGATGATGGAGATTCCACAACCTCCCTAGGCAATTTATTCCAGTACACTTGCAACCCCTCCCAGCTTGGTATCATCTGCAAACTTTATAAGTATACTCTCTATACCATTATCAAAATCACTGATGAAGATATTGAACAGAACTGGACCCAGAACTAATTCCTGCAGGACCCCACTTGTTATGCCCTTCCAGCATGACTGTGAACCACTGATGACTACTCTCTGGGAATGGTTTTCCAAACAGTTTTGCATGCACCTTACAGTAGCTCCATCTAGGTTGCATTTCCCTAGTTTGTTTATGAGAAGATCATGTGAGACAGTATCAAAAGCTTTACTAAAGTCAAGATATACCATGTCTCTCGCTTCCCCTCTATCCACAAGGCTTGTTACCCTGTCAAAGAAAGCTATCAGGTTGGTTTGACATGATTTGTTCTTGACAAATCCATGCTGACTGTTACTTATCATCTTATTATCTTCTAGATGTTTGCAAACTGATTGCTTAATTATTTGCTTCACTATCTTTCCAGGTACAGAAGTTAAACTGACTGGTCTGTAATTCCCCTTTTTCTCTTTTTATAGATGGGGACTATATTTGCCACTTTCCAGTCATTTGGAATTTCTCCCATCTTCTGTAACTTTTCAAAGATAATTGCTAATGGCTCAGACATCTCCTGAGTCAGGTCCTTGAGTATTCTAGGACGCATTTCATCAGGCCCTGGCGACTTGAAGACCTCTAACTCATCTAAGTAATTTGTAACTTGTTCTTTTCCTATTTTAGCCTCTGATCCTACCTCATTTTCACTGACATTCACTATGTTAGACACCCAATCACCACCAATCTTCTTGGTGGAAAACAAAACAAAGTCATTAAGCACCTCTGCCATTTCCACATTTTCTGTTATTATTTCCCCCTGCCCCCATTGAGTAACAGGCCTACCCTGTCCTTGGTCTTCCTCTTGCTTCTGATGGTGTCCTTCACACAACATGATCTCACATGGACCATGTGTACAAGGTCACACTACAAGAGGATGCCATTTTGTAGAACAAAATGGCATCCTCCACGCAACATGAATGTGAGGTCACACTGGTGGGAGCATTCTAGTAGTTGCCTCTTTAGGTCATATCATTGCTCATTTATGAGCATAAATTTGATCTAGCTGGTATTACTGGAACCTGGTGGGATGATTACCATGATTACAATGTTAAAATCACTGGTTATAACCTTTTTAGGAAGGATCAAGTGAGCAAAATGGGAGGTGGAGTGGCATTCTATCAGAAATGTTATTACCTGTTTCAGGTGCATCTGAAGAAGTGGGTTTTTTACCCATGAAAGCTTATGCCCAAATAAATCTTAGTCTTTAAGGTGCCACTGGATTCCTCATTGTTTTTGTGGATAGAAACTAACACGGCTACCCCTTTGATACCTGTTTCTGAACCACTGATAACTCAGAAGAAATATCCTTGAGTGCTTATGGGTCAATGTCCTAACAGATAAAGCACAAAATGGGGTATTAGCTGGTGTTTGCTACAGACCACCAAATCACACCAGTGAACAGAATGACCACCCCCTTATGGGCCTATCTATAGTGTGTAGAAAAAAAAATCACCTGTGTGATCATGGGGGACTTCAATTTGAGTTATGTATGCTGGAGGAACAAGACGGGTGAAGTAATATCTTTATGCTGTAGATTCATATTTTTAAGTATTGTAGATGACAATTGCCTAACTCAGTGGTCCCCAAATTGTTGGGTGCTGAGGAATGTTGGGGATGGGGGGTGCGATGGGGCCCAGGCCAGCCCCTACAGGGGGAGGGGAGGAAGTGCCACCCTGCCCTGCTTTGCCCGCACCTCCACTCTGGCCTCGCCCCTAACCACCAGCTCACAACTCTGCTTCTAGCCATGGACCCAGCTGTGGCCCTGACTGTGACTCCGCTCCCAGCCATGACCCAAGCTGCAGCTCCGTCCCCGACTGCAGGCCTGCTCCTGGTTACAGCCCCTGGTTCTGACTGCAGCCCCACTTCTGGTCGTGGCCACAGCTGATGCAACGGCCACATCCCCATCCCCAGCTTTGCTCCCAGCTGTGGCTCCTGGACCTGACCGTGGCCCCACTGCTGGCCCCAGATCATGATTGCAGCTCCCAGGGGGGCAGAGACCAGTTAAAGGAGATCACTGCCCTAACTCAAAAAATGGTGCATGCTACACAGGGGAATTCTCCTTTAGACCTTGTCTTGACAGATAAAGAGGAATGATCACAGAACTAAACATTAATGGTAGCTTAGGTACAAGTGATCATGACTTGATCACATTTATAATGTGGAAGCACAATAAAGTCCAGGCCAATGATATATGTACACACATGCTTTAAAAGGGCCAATTCACAAACCTCAACACAATTATGAGCCAAATCAGCTGGGAGAAAGAATTTAATCCGAAAAATGTGAATAATACTTGGGAATTGTTTATGAACATTTTACTAGATGCCCCAAAAGCCACAGTCCTACAACTGAGGAAGAAGGCTGTACTGGTTAAAAAAACTGACCTGACATAGAGGGGAAGAGACAGCAGCTATAAAAAATAAAATAAAATTATATATATATAATTTATATCAAATGGAAGAAAGTAGAAGTTGATAGTAAGGAATATAAATCAGATGCTAGGTATTATAGAATATTGATAGGGAAGCAAAGGAACACAAGGAGAACTCTATAGACAGCAGAATGAAAGACAATAAGAAGATGGTCTTTAAGAATATTAGGAACAAAAAGAATCCTAACAGAGGTATTAGCCCATTACTAGATGTAAATGGTAGAATTATCAATAATAATGCAGAAAAGGGAGAAAAGTTCAATAAATATTTCTGTTCTATATTTGGGGAAAAACAGATAATGTAGTCATATAATATGCTAACATTCTTTCCATTCTAGTAGTATCTCAGGAGGATGCTGAACAGCAACTACTAAAGATATACATTTTAAAATCAGCAGGTCCAGATAACTTGCACGCAAGAGTTTTAAAAGAGCTGGCCGAGGAGCTTGTTGAACTGTTAATATTGATTTTCAATAAGTCTTGAAACACTGGGGAACTTCCAGAAGACAGGAAGAAAGCTAATATTGTGCCAGTATTTAGCGAGGGTAAATGGGATGACCCAGCTAATTATAGGACTGTCAGCCTGACATCGATCCCAGGCAAGCTAATGGAACAGCTGATATGGGACTCAATTAATTAAGAATTAAAAGAGGGTAAATGCAATTCATGCCAATCAACATGGGTTTGTGGAAAATAGAGCCTGTTTAACTAACTTGATCTCTTTTTTCTTTTATGTGATTACAAGTTTGGTTAATAAAAATAATAGTGCTGATATAATATACATAGACTTCTGTAAGGCATTTTACTTCGTATTGCAAACCATTTTGATTGAACACTAGAAAGATATAAAAGTGACATGGCACACATTAAATGGATTAAAAGCTGGCTAACTGATAGGTCTCAAAATGTAATTGTAAATGGGGAATCATCACCAAGTGGGTATGTTTCTAGTGGAGTCTCACACGGATCAGTTC
Organism: Chelonia mydas; assembly: GCF_015237465.2. NCBI lineage: Eukaryota > Metazoa > Chordata > Testudines > Cheloniidae > Chelonia > Chelonia mydas. The sequence goes on along the minus strand of NC_057850.1, from coordinate 54,863,102 downwards.
TTGGCCATGTGCTATTTAACATTTTTTTAATGACCTGGGAGAAATCATAACATCACTGATAAAGAAACTGGGGAGTGATAAATAAGGAAGAGGACAGGACACTGATACAGAGTGATCTGGATGACTTGGCAAGTGGGCACAAGCAAACAATATGCATTTTAATATGGCTAAATATATACATCTAGGAGCATAGAATGTAGGCCATACTTATAGGATGGGGGATTTTAGTCTGGCAAGCAATGACTTTGAAAAAGATTTGGGGGTCATGGAGGATAATCAGCTGAAAATGAACTCCCAGTGTGATGCTGTGGCCAAAAGGGCTAATGCAATCCTTGGCTGCATAAACTGGGGAATCTCAAGTAGGAGTAGAGAGGTTATTTTATCTTTGTATTTGGCACTGGTGCAACCGCTGCTGGAATACTATGTCCAGTTCTGTTGGTCACAATTCAAGAAGAATATAAATAAATATAGATAAATTGGAGATGATTCAGAGAAGAGCCATAGGAGTAATCAAAGGATTAGAAAACATGGCTTATAGTGATATACTCAAGAAAATTAATTTATTTAGTTTAACAAAGAGAAGGATAAGCGGTGAATTGATTACAGTCTATAAGGACTTACACAGGGAACAAATGTATAACAATGGGCTCTTCAATCTGACAGAAAAAGGTGTAGCACTCTCTGATGGCTGGAAGATGAAGCTAGACAAATCGAGATAGGAAAGAAGATACATATTTTTAACAGTGAGAGTAATTAATCATTGAAACAATTTACCAAGGGTCGTGGTGGATTCTCCATCACTGACAATTTCTAAATCAAGATTGAATGTTTTTCTAAAAGATCTGCTGTAGTAATGATTTTTGGGGAAGTTCTATGGCCTTTGTTATACAGGAGGTCAGACTAGATCAGTGATGAGCCGCAGGTTGCCCACCACTGGACTAGATGATCACAATGGTCTCTTCCGGCCTTGGAAGCTATTAATCTAGTTTCTGTTTCAGAAACCAAAATGTTAAGTAAGAAAGCATAATTCCTGGTACAGGTGCTTGTAGCCAATTACCAGATCATTTCTCATGTTTGACCAACCATTTGCATTAATATCAACATTCATTATTTTAGTTTTTCCTTTAATTTCCCCTGTATTTCTTTAGTTACAGCATCTAGTAATAGACACATGATCTTAAATCTATCTGGAGAAATATATCCAGTGGGAAGTGCTTCAACCATTTCTTGAAGTTGCTTATTTTGTGTTACAATGAAGGTGATGTGGCTAGCTTGAAATAAAGGTTCAGCTTTCTTGTTAAGTTCAAGTTTTTTGCTTTTCTGTTTTTATTGTCATGAGCATGATTCATCTTTACCATTTATTTGGATGTCAAAGTTGAATAGAAGAAACTGTTCCTGAATGAAACATGTTGAAAAGCTGTGGGAAGATCTGGGAGTCAAGGTTTGAAATCATCGTAAAGGCTAATGATGGAAGTAGCATTAAATGTCTTACTTGCAGGATTTTCAAACTCATCCATGCCCTGTTCTTCCCACACAACATACCTCCCAAACAGAAGTTTAATTCAGTGTCCCTTTCTATCATGAAAAATGTGATGAAATTCATTTTTATACTTTTTGAAATTGAACATAAATCCTTTCTATTTTGTACCTAGGGACTGTTGACAATATTTACATTTTACTTCAGAAAAATTACCTGTTTGAATGGATTCAGTCCATTCAATCACTTCTCCCCTACCACTTCCTTCAACTTTAGGTATGTTGAGTCTGATAAACTCATACACCAATGTCTGGTAATGACTAAATAATAATGTCCCTTTTGCAGTGTTGAACAACTGCTTTCACATTAATTTGTTAGAATGAGAAACAACCACTCATTCTGGGGCTGAGGGCCAAAAGGCAGAGGTAATGTCTCACTACTGACTAAAACTGGTTAAAGAAGGTTAAGGATTACTCTAGGTATTATTACCAAGACTGGTGTTCAGTATTTTTATAAATGACCTGTAAAATTAGCTGAATAGCTATCTAGGAAAATGTCGTGATAGCACAATACTTATTTAGGTTAGCCAAAAATATGAAGGATTGCAAGGAACTCCTGAAGTACCTAATAAATCTAGGAAATTGAGCATGGAAAGTGAAATTCATTGTGGACAAGTGCAAAATAATGTATATTGAAAGCAGCAACTTAGGGCCGGATCCTATGAGATGCAGAGCACTTCCTGGTGGACACTCAGCATCTCTCATGATAGGACCATTTTCGCTCATGGCTTCTGGTTTTATTTTAAGAAACCTAGATGGGTTCTGAATTAGTCATAACCCAGCATGAAAAAGGTATATTGGTTTCATTGTTGCTTTCAATTTGTTTCAACCAAGACCTCTTGATATTTATTTTCTTCGTTCCCCTCCCCAATTGATGGAGCTTTGAGACTTCAGCAATGCAATCTCATTTATAGACATGGGAAATAGAACTGGTTTAAATACATTCCTGCCGAGGTTTCTGGGGGTCAAACTGCAATCTCACTGGAGTCAGTTACCAAAATGCCATGCACTAAAGGTATTTCCAGCTGCAATACCATGAAACTGCTGTTTCTTGTGGCATGTAGAAAGAAAACAGAGGTGAAGCCAGCTGCCCTGTGATCTGAAAACTGGACATCAGAACAGTGAACATGAAAACAAAATCAATTGTGAGAGAATTATTTTCCCTAAAGGTGTAGCTCATTTTCTAGGTTCTTTCTGGTGAACCTTCTGCAGTATAAAAATTTTAAAGGAGACTAGGCCTTAATGAGAAATTATATTGGCTAATATCTAATGCAAAGCGCCATCAGATAATCCAACTTTAAGTTAAAGATATTATTTTGAGAAGAGTCACAATGAGTTATACTTTTGCAGTTAGGTATGGTTGGTGTCTGAAGTGATAACTCACCACTAATACCTGAACTAGTGCGGAGGGACAATAGTCACAAGAGACTCCTCAACTTTAGAACTCATTAGTAAGCTAAGGCTTACTTAGGTAGATCTTACCTATTACATTACTACATTAGCCATTTAAAGATTATTTAGGTACGCATTAAGCAGCCAGCCGAGATCACAGAGAATCAGTGTAATATACTCAAGATGAAATATATTGCTTAACAAGCACACTACCTAACTCTGCACCAGCCTCAGCTTCTGGATGATTTAAGCTGTAACCCCTTGTAGAGGACATTGCAATAAAGTAATCTCGAAGTGACAAAGGCAATGTCTAGAGCCAAAAGGAATGTTTGCAGCCTCCTGGCTATACAAAAATGAAAAAAGTCATCCTGGCTGGTGCTGCTATTTGAACCTATAATAGCAGCTGGGAATCTCACCTGAGACCGACACCACAAACTCAAACAGCAAAAGGCAGGCACATGTATCTGTCTCAGTCGAAGTGGCAGACATTATCTTCATCATATAATCTGGTTTTCTTTTCCAACAAACCACCCTCACCTCAATTGCAACTAGAGACAGTGTCAGCCCACCAGCACCCGTCCATGCACCAATTTTAACCAAACACTGGTTAAAAGCAATTTACTGCTTTAGTTGAGTTAGATGTAATAGATACACAGAGATGGGTATCATCAGCATGCCAAAGATATTACAACTAATGTCTCCTTACTAATCTTGCTGAGAACCCCATATACACATTAAATAAGATTGGAGACAAGATGGAAACTTGCAGAGTCCTGAGAGTTCTATCAGGCAAGAGGAGCAATTGCCCTTCATCATTCTTTGAGAACACTGTATGGGAAAAAGAAAGAAAAGGAGCTGCATAACAACAACCTTATCCACCCCTCTGGAATCTGCAGACAAGTCATCAATACCTCATGATTTATGGTCTGAAGGGCAAGTGAACACCTGGTTCCATTGAAGTCAATGGGAATATTTCCATTGATTTCAATGAGATAATGATTTCACCCTTGATCTTCATGAACTGGAAGAGGACCATCTACCAACAACTAGTTCATCTTTCTAGACTGTACCCAGTTGGTACCTAAAATGAAAAGAGTTTGCCAGAAGCTGGGAATGGGCAACAGGGAATGGATCACTTCATGATTACCTGTTCTGTTCATTCCCTCTGACGCACCTGGCATTGGAAGACAGGATACTGGGCTAGATTGACCTTTGGTCTGACCCGGTATGGCAGTTCTTATGTTCTTGTGTAAGGAGTCTGGGGCAATTAAATACCGTAAGACATGCTACCACCTTCTCTATAACCTTAACTAAGAATGGAAAATTACATAAAAGATAATTGGCCAGCATCAAGTAAGAGTTTCATGAATAGTGGTCATATAGATGCTGCTTCAATGGAATCACAGAATCACAGAAATGTAGGTCTGGAAGCGAGTAGTCATCTAGTCCAGTCCCAATGCGGAGGCAGGACCAGGTATGCCTAGACCATCCCTGACAAATGTTTGTTTAATTTGTTCTTAAAAACCTTCAGTTACAGGGATTCCACAACCTCCCTTGGTAACTTATTTGAATACTTAACTATCCTTACAGGTAGAAAGTTTTTTTTCTAATAACTAACCTAAATCACTTTTACTGCTGACTAAACCCATTACTTTTTGTCCTACCTTCAGTGGGCATGGAGAACAATTGATCACCATCCTCTTTATAACAGCCGTTAACATATTTTAAAACTATTGCCATGTCCCCCTATTGTTTTCTTTTCTCAAGACTAAACATACCCAGTTTTTTTAACCTTTCCTCGTAGGTCAGGTTTTCTAAACCTTTGATCATTTTGTTGCTCTTCTCTGGACTTTCTCTGAATTTGTCCACATCTTTCTTCAAGTGTGGCACCCAAAACTGAACAAAATATCGAGCTGAGGGTCATCAGTGCAGAGTAAGTGGAACAGTTACCTCCTGTATCCATACAACATACAACACACTCCTGTTAAAAAACCCCAGAATTATATTAGCCTTTTTTTACAACTGCATGACACTCACTATAACCGCCAGATCCTTTTCAGCAGTACTACTACCTAGCCAGTTATTCCGCATTTTGCAATTGTGCATTTGATTTGTCTTTCCTAAGTGAAGTACTTTGCACTTTTCGTTATTGAATTTTGTCAAGCTGATTTCAGACCAATTCGACCAATTCTACCAATTCAAGGTACTTATAATTTGACTTATATCAAGGTACTTATAATTTGACTTATAATCCTATCCCCCCAAATTGCTAGCAACTCCTCCTCATCTGCAAATTTTTTAAGCATACTCTCCATTCAATTATCCAAGTCATTAATGAAAATTTTGAATGTACTGGACAGGACAGGACAGACCCCTGCACTAAGGGACCTCACTAGATATGTCCTCCCAGTTTGACAGGGAACCATTGATTAATATTTTGAATTATGGTTTTGCAACCAATTATACACCCACCTTATAGTAATTTCATCTAGACCACATATCCCAGGTTCGCTTATGAGACTGTCATGTGGGACAGTGTCAAGAGCTTTAGTGAAATAAAGATAAATCACATTTACTGCTTGCCCTCTATCCACTAGGCCAATAACCCTGTCAAAGAATCTGACAACCTGCTCTCCCTCAAAGAGCCACAGATAGTTTTCACCAGCAATGGGCCCAGTCCTATTGTTCTGGCCTTCAGCAGCCTGAGGGAACATGGATTCTGAGCATAAGTTATGTTTCAAATGTTCATAATTGGAAAATTATTATGGATTTTTCTTTTTCTCTTAATTTAATGACTCACTGGCATTTAAAAAAATTCTTTCTAAGACTCAATGGCACTTGGACATTTAAAACCTGACATTTTAAATTGTTAACTTGTGAAAAGACAGAACTATTTGCTCGTGCGTAGATTGGGGAAATATTCAAAGTGTGAGTATGAGTGAGAGAGAAAGAGAGAGAGAGGCAACATACACCCAGCATTTTAATTTACTTCTTATGTTGACAGAGGAAATTAACAGTCAGAAACAAATTGATTCCTTTTCTTATTTTCTTTCAGATGAATAGTTCTTGGGCTAATCAAAAAAAATCTGGATAGTCTGCATTAAACAGGAAAGAATTGAGTGGAGCAGATTTGAGAAATGATCACACTCTGACCTGTCCTCTCTGTATATTTTTTGGCAAATGTTTGTAGGGGTTTTGTACTTCTTACACTGTCTGCCAGTGGACAGGCTGCAGAAATCCTTACTGCCATGCTTATTTATGGAAAGTTTCCTTTCATTAGTAGATCCTCATAAATCATTGAGAAGGAATATTACTTCATTTTCACTTACTTCAAAATGGTTTTGTATGGTAAGAATTGTTCAAAGTATAAGTGTAAATCGTTATCTGGTTTAAAGTCTTCAGAAAAATGTTCGTATATACCTCTTTATTTGGTGAGAAGGAGAATTAGCTTTAGCTTATGTAAATCATTTGCATTCAACAACTCAAAATTTCAGGGTCAAAAGATTAGAGATTTCTTGGATATACCTTAACAGCAATTTGTAAGCACTAGTTTATTTAATTGCTTTCTTAAATTAGTAGTAATTTATTGATCTCTGGAGCTGCAAATTGATGTTCCAGGAACCTGTGTAACTATGGTGGAGAGCCGCAGGAGAGATCTGAAAAGGAGCTCAGAAATCATAAAATCTGATAATGGAAAATTATACAGAATCTGGGATTAACCTCATGTGTCTTAATAATGATTTTGAAGGTGGTCAGAAAATATAATAGTCTAAATACTAAAAAATGCAATGGGAGCCTGAAGGAAAATCTAAAGTAAATTTGACTGGTTAATCCAAGCGAATGTGAAATCCATCCAGCCCAGTCTCACATCCACATGTGGCAGGGAGCCAGTCTTCAACTCTCTGCATTGGCTCGCTATTCAAGGCTTGGGAGTCAGGACTTGATAGTCAAAGCCCTTCTTGGCACTAGCCCAAATGACTTGAAGTATCACCTTTCTCCCTGTGACCCCGACTTCTCATGACAGTTACATTCCTCAGGAACATGAACGGTCAACCACAACAGTTAAACTTCTGACTTCAGGAGAAAGAGCTGTCTCAGCAGCTGGCACCACTGTGAACATCACTTTCAAAGAGACTGGTGTTGGGATTTACAAAGCACCTAAGTGACTTAGGAGCTCAACCTTTCAAAGTCAATGGAACTTCTGCTTAAGCATTTTTGATAACCCCACCTTAAAAGTAAAACAAAAAGCCACTGCTTTTAGAACAAAACACAAACCTCAACTTCTAACAACTGAGGGAAAGGAAGGAGAGAAATAGAGATTCTTTTTTTCAACTTTTAAACTTGCCAGGCACTCAGATACCAAAGTGAAATGGAAACTTTAAATAAAATATACAAGAGGTCAGACTAGATGATCACAATGGTCCCTTCTGGCCTTGGAATCTATGAATCTAGAACTAGACAGCCAGAGCTTGTTGTTTATTCTGGTGCATATTTTTGTTTTGGGCAGGGGATAGAAACACATTGAATCTGATTCTGATCTCTCCTGCCCCAGTTTTCTGACTTCATTGGAGTTATTCCTAATTTTATCTGAGATAAAGTGATCAAAATCAGTTCCACCATTGTTGTTATAAATGGATCCTGCTTCTTGCCCTGAAAGGTCCTTACTTTTGCAACCAGTGCTGGCAGCTACACTGATTTGTGCAGCGGCCAAGAGGATGAAGCAACACTGATGCTCTCTGGCAATAGACTGTGTTGACTTGTATTGTTCAACTCCTCTTGCTGAAGGGGATGGACTAGGAAGAAACCATCTCCAGGCATTGATAAGGTGTTCAGCATTTCATATCAGCATCACTGGACCTGTCTTACTTCTTGGATCCGGATTGTGGCACGTTGATGAACGGAGATTCTCCCCATTAGCTTCTTCTGTTAAATACAAGATACCATACTGATTTCAAAAGTAACTTAGGCATTTTTTGAAAATGAGACTAGGCTCCTTAGTCAACTAGGCATTGCCATGCTGAGCACAACAATGCCCAAATACCTTTACAAATCCGGCCCTGTGTGCCTATCACTTTTCAATACGGGACTTGGCTTCTAAGTCACTTACACACTTTTGAAAATTTTACCCTTTGTGCCTCCTGCAAAGGGCTGAGTAGCCTCAACTCCTCTGTCAGTCATTGGAAGTTGAGGGCATTCAGCGCTATACAGGACTTGGACCAACATTGTTACCGTCTACATTCTGAGGCCCCGGACTTTGCTTGTATTTCTTACTTAGACTTGGCTGGATGATACTGCAAGGCTTTTATTAGCCTACTTCTTTTCAGTCAGGTACTGTGTTTAGCAGGTTCCAAAAGGTTGCATCTGACTTATTATGTGAAAGGTCTCCCAGTCCAAAACTAAATTCATTTGATTTGTCCATCTCATGTTTGAGTCCTAGAATTGCCCTATTACACCTGTTTGGATCACAGTGGATTCAGTTGGATATTTCCAATCTACCATCGTCTGTAAAAGAGACATTCTAAGAATCCTTCATTTATACTCAGTTGGCAAAATCAGTAATAATAAGCCTGGAAGGTCAAAATTAATATACCCTGAGGACAATGTAAGGGTGCCAGTCAAAGCTCACTATATTGCATAGTCTAACGTGTATATTTGCAGCCGTTATGAGGTAACAAATCACTGTAAATAGAAATTCTGCATGTTTCCCAGTCATTCAGCTATGCTGAGGAACAAAAAACCAAAGAGAAGAAATCAGGGCGCATTGAACTACCAAGTAACTCATTTCTCCAGAGGAAGTAGTAATGGGTAAACTACAAAAAGTTCAGAGTCTCAGTCTGGATAAAGTTGCAAAACTTCAAATGCTTTTTTGAATCTCTTTGGTCTTGCAACTGGGCTGGAAATCTAGCAAGAACCAGCATTGTTATGACATTTCTAGTAATTCCTAGATCCAGTCTTGCTGGAAATATTGGGCCTGATCCAGTACCCATTGAAATCGACAGAAAATCTCCCAATTACTTTGAGCTTTTTTGAATGACCTGTTGTGCCTTTCCCCAGTGTTTCAATGCTTTTGCTTCTGCTCCCAGTCAGAACCTGGACGTGCAGAGGCCAATCTGAAAAAAATCTAGGTCTGAGTTCAGTTTGATTTCTGAAGGAAAGCTCAGCGTAGTTGCCTTCTTATCCTAATTCATGCACTGAGGAAAATACCTTTTAAAAATTCTATATTCATTTTTATTAGTTATGCTCATTTTGGTTAACTGCTTTGCTATTTCTCTGGTTCCTTGCTATATAATTTTAACTGTGGTTGTTAATAAAAACAAATTATGTGAGAGTATTTACTTAAATAATGCACACATGCAGAACCTTTTAGCCGTTGCTCTGAAGAAATATTCCATTGCCTATTGTATTGCCTCCTGGATCTTCTTGTTTGTGGAGACATCTCAAAATTATGACTATTTACCTTCCATTTACAGTACACAGCATCTTCCATCCAAAGATGTTAAAATGCTTAACAAACATTCCAAGTTATATATACAAGACAGGAATCACTTCAACCATTATTGAAATGCTGGGGGGGAAAGTAGGGCAGAGACATAAGACAAAGTGCAATATAAGGCAAAGAACAATTTATCCAATTGAATCAACAAGGAAAATTTAGGAAAACAAAACATCTGGAACTGACTCAGGATACCACTGCTTACACCATTTCATTTTAAGAAAAGTCACTAGATTCTTGTTTTATTACTTTTTACAAAGTATGGTGCTTCCAGCAGTTTTTGTGCCCCAATGTCTTATTGGGACATTAGCTCATTACTGGTTCACAAGCATGACTGAGCAGTAGCAGTAAATATTTATATTATGACAGTGCCCAAAGGCCCTAGTTGAGATAGTTTAGTTTATAAAATCTGACAATATGACAGCACAAGATGACATGGTTACAGGCCAGGCAAAAACTAAAACAGAACCATCCATTGCCACTGATACTGTTTTACAATCAGAAAAAAGGAAATGCTGTGTTTTGAGTCTTGATATTTATGTTTATTCTGTTGTTAGTGTCTAATGTTCCATGTATGACACACCACACAATTTGATACGCCTTTTTTATTGCATTTGACATAGGCTGGTAGGCAGTTTTGCTGTCGCTTTGTCTCATTGTTATTGCATAAAGAAAGCAAAATGGTTCACATGTACATTCTACTTATAGCCTACCATTTTCTCACTTACCATTGTGGTTAAGTGCTTTGTGAAATTAATCTGTGCAGTGTTGTTGTAGCCGTGTTGGTCCCAGAATATAGAGAGAGGACATAGGTGAGGTAATATCTCTTATTGGACCAACTTCTGTTGGTGAAAGAGATAAGCTTTCAAGCCACACAGAGTTCTTCTTTTTCTTCTGAAGAGCTGTGTGTGGAATTAATGGCAGGCATGGGGGATAGACTGATAATGTAACTATATATATGCATTTAAAGATAGCTTCCCCTTTTATACTGTATGTGTGTGTGTGTCTATATATATGTATATGACTAATACCCATTTAGCTAGCATCCCAGAGAGATGATGAACGAGAAATTGCCTGGAATATATGCCTCCACATTACGGGCGTGGTCTCAAACAATCCTTGTTTGTTTGGGGGCAAAGGAAGAGGAAGTCCCTTTGAAAAATCTTTCCTCCAGCGAAGGGGGTGAGGGTAATGTGTATTTTTACAAAATCCTACACAGGGATGTTTTCTGAAAATACATTTTCAATTAAAATAGTTTATTTTGGACCAATATGGAGTTGGTGTTTTGTTGCATATTAGCACTGTGCTATAGTACATCTGAGATCTTTGTCATCGATCTGTCCAAAAGGAGTTTGGATTTCTTCTACCACTAGAAAACTCATTAAAATAAGAACATTTTAAAAAAACGAGTTTATGTGATTCCTGAAATGTGGTCACTTGAGGTACAATTAGAGATTGTAGTTTTTACCGTAGACTCAGGATAGGAAATAACTGCAGTAATTCAGATAACACTGTGGGTAATTCTTCCCTTTTTATAGGCAAGCACTATACTATCATCTACAGACTGAAAGACCAGCTATGATTGTTGTTTGGAACACAGTATCATTTTCACTATGAGAAATTCAGTATATAATTTCTTAGGATAGGAAATAAAGATCTATACAGTTGAGAAAATGTATGATTTTATGTTATAAAATAGTTGATTTTCTTCCAAAACATTTCATGAAAAGCAAGTTAGGTTCTGTTACAGCAGGCATACTTTTGTAATCTGTTTTTATCATTGTAGGCACAGTACAGTAGAAGCAGGCAAAGCTGTCTAAGATTTCCAGCTCAATTTACTCACTTTGCAAACTCACCACAGACTGATTAAATCAGGTGCTGCTGGATCTCTTGCATTACCAAAAATAGCAGTTTCTTTTGGGCTGGGCGCTGTTCACACCAGCTCTTTTCATCAGTAAAACTTTTGTCGTTTGGGGGTTGTGTTTTTTAACACCCCTGAACGACAAAAGTTTTGCCGACGAAGTGCCAGTGTAGACAAAGCCAAAGGGATCCAGGTTCTGTTTCTACCTGTGTCACAGAAGACAACACAAGCTCAGACATTATGGCTGTAAGTTTCTCAAGCTGGACACTGAATCAAGAATAAGTGATCAGTAAACTTCTGCAACTCTTGAATCCATATTTAGGCATCTACATAAAGCTTTTATTAGGTGCCTAATCATAAATTCAGAAGCTTATCTTTAGGCTCCTACATTTCAGTTTTGGATTACTTTTTCTGTTATTTAAAATGAAATATAAACTTTAAACCCTAGAAAATCATAAATATCAAATTAGACTGAGTGTTTTAGTAGCTGTCTATTTGTTCATGGCAGTGCTAATATTTTAAAATGATACACACACATTATTAAGATCTGTTTTCCATGCCTTATTTTGAGACTGCAGACGAGATAAAATGGCCAAGTTCACTGATTTAACAGGCACTGCTTCATCACAGCAAGATGCCATATATGTGAACAGAAAGAAATAAAAAAGTTACTCCCTTTCCCAGTATTGTCGTATGATTTCATAAGCACAACTTTGGGAGATATAATAAAATAAACAGATTGTTTTTTAAACAGATGTTTTTATGCTGGTCTGCATGGGAACAGTTGATATATGAGGGAATAGTCTAAGATCTAGTACAAAAATAATATTTAAATTGGAACGAGTGCCCTTGTGATTTACACCTAATATTGCTCTCCCTCTGACAGACAGCCAAATTTTAAGGGGGAAAAAATCCACAATGTATTTCTCATTTCAAAGCAGCTCTGAAAATTTGTAAGGGAAAGCAATCCAAGGATCAAAGATATTTTATATATTTTGCCATAGGATGCTTGTGCATTGATCTACAGTACTACTATCTCTATATAGAACAGTCAAGGCATCACATGTTAAAATAATGTTTTTTTGATAACTAATTTGGTTTAAATGCTAACATTTGTAATGGTCCTAAGGGAGTTAGGTACTCAAATCCCATTAAATTTGGATTCTTAGCTATATTTAAAGATTATGGATCCAGTCTTGTGAGGTTATGAGCGATTGGGAGTTGAGAACATTCAACAACTTGCAGGATCAGATCTTATGTCAACTCCTACATCTATCCTAAACAGAGCTAGTATTGTAGGTCAATGAGAGAGCCCCTCATCTGCAATAGCACTAATTAATGGAAAAGTCCTTTGGCTTTTGCATAGTCCACACCCTTTTCATTCAGTCTGTAGCACTAGCATGGGCCCAGAATAGGCAGAGGAAGTGGTGGGGAAGGACTGCTTCAAGCAAATCTGGGGCCCTGTGAAGACTACTGACTGCTAGGATCCAGGTTAAGAGCTTGGGAGAGGCTTGCCTTGGAGAGGTGAGAATGGGGGAGAGAGAGTCCAGAACTCATGTGTATTTATGGACGGAATTAGGACAATAGTGGGTGGATGTTTCCTGTTAAAGTGGAGGAGGGGAAAATGTGCCCCCCACAGGACTGGACAAGCATTCCAATTCCCCTGTGGCTCAGGTTATTTTTATCACTCAGATCTGTCAGTCAGCATGCAGCAGCTCACACTCCAGGCTATGGATCTGTGGTACAGGAGCAGCAAACAGCACACGAACATTTGGGATGGGCTAGGGCTAAGTACTGTATGTAGCTGCAGATTTGGGAGCATTGTTTAAACCATGTAGGACCAAGGATTTTGGCTCCCAATCCAAAGGAACATGCCTATCTGTTCTGGAGCACTGCCCAGCAGTGCTATCTGTCTAGACCCTCGTGCAAGCGTCATGGTCAGGGTAAAGGAGGATGCTTCTAAGCCTGGTTAATCTCCAGCCAAGATGGCCCATTGAGGTCACGGGCTGCTGATCATAAGTTGGAGAAGCATTGATTCTTCTCTAATTTACTTCAGGGACCAATTTGATCCCTGACTGATCCCAGGACTGGGAAAGCATACTGCCATCTTTGATTCCCCAGCTGGACTGGAGGAGCTAGCTCATCATCTCTAAACATTTTTTCATGGCTAAATAAGCAATTGTCTCAATATTCAATTTATTTTAAACAGTGTAGATTTATCCTCACATTAGGGAGTACAATGGATTTGACTACAGCACAGGGGAATAGCCCACTAGGAGAGAAGAGTTTCATTTCTTAGTAGGGAGAGATCAATAGGGACAATCTGTAAAATCCTATTCTTACATTTGGTCAAAGAGACAAAAAGAGGCATCACATGTCTCCAGAGTAAAGGAGGAAATGTCAGGGTTTTCTCTAACACAGACAGAGTTTTCTCCGACCCCTTGCAATGCGTATTCACAGAATTTGGTGTACTGCATGGCCAAGTCGTTCAGGTACAGTGGTAACAAGGATTAATTCTCTAGCCACTGCCAAACCTTGGGTTGGTCCACATGCTACTGGTAGGGCTAACGTAGAATGGACATAAGTATTTGTATAGTGGTTCTGGATGGCTAGTGCAATGCATGATGAAATGACTGTGCCCTTGCCAGCATGGATTCAACCCAAACACGCATAAATTGGGATACCCCAGAGCTGACATATTACCAATCCTCCAAATAATATTCAAAATATTAATATTCTCCTTTTTTCTTACTTTTTTTTAATGAATGGACTTTAGAATTCTCCCAGTCTCCTTTAATAAATGCAGTATGGTCCGTTAACTAGACGTCTGGAAATGGGTCAGCCTTGGGACAAATGTTGAACTGGACAAGCTGTTCTTTTATCTCCTTTATCCATTAGTCTAGTTTATGTAAATAACAGATCAGGGAGGAGTATATTAACAGGTTGAGGAATGTGAGGAATAGTGGCGAAGTGAATTTGGGGATTCATTGAGAGGTGGGTGATAAATGGGGATGAGTGGTAGGGGAGGTGAGAGGAATTGGGGGGGTCACGTGAGGGGTAGGGACACTGGGAATGAGATGGGGGGATGAATGGCAAGGGAACGGGGGAAGAATAGGGGCAGGGACACCTCTCTGTCCCTCATTCTCATCTTCTGTGTGTGTGGAAGGATATGGGAGTCTGAGCCTTGTCCCTTCCCTCTCTCATGTGAACTGGAATCTGGGGATCCCTGCCCTCAGGGGATATTAGAGGCCCATTTCCTGCCCCCTCAGATAACCCAGGTTCTGGGGCAGCTTGCCTTTTGGAGATATCTGATCCTCTTTCCCTACCCATCCTGTGAGCCAGGATCTAGGACCTGTACCTCTGTATGGGGAATTGAGAACATTCGTGCACCATGAGCACACTGATAAGACTGGAATGAGGATCTGAGAATGGATATGTTTGACATATATCAGAAACTCTCCAGCACTGGGAAAGGGGGAAGGGAATGCCCACTGAGATGAATGGAGCAGTTCACACACCTCAGAGTTATTGTTTTAAGCTGTAGTCCTATCCATGGGATAGTCTCTTTCAACTGAGAACATCTAATTGAGATGAATGGGCCACTTACCAGCTCTTTGATCCTGCATCTCTGGAGTTGGAAATCCAGTCTGGGCAGAAATCTGAGAATAAACTTTAAACCCTAGGGAAAAGTCTGTCTGTCAACTTGTTTTTTGTTTTTTCTTGGAGAAATGTCATCTGAGTACATCAGAACATTTCCAAGGGGCTGAAAGTACTGTTAAAAAGAAAATAAATTACACATGTGAATGCTTACTGATGGTGAGGGGTGATTAGGAGAGCAAGATTAGGTGGTAATAGGGGAAGAGGCGCTTGAGTCTGCAATGAGGGCTTGGGGTAGGGATTATGGGGAGTGGAAAAAGACAAGAGGGGTTGGAGAATATGAGGGGTAACAGAAGAAACTGGTAGCTTAGGGATAGGGTGGGATTCATCTGGCCAGAATTCTCCCCTTCCATGCATATACTGGGATCTAGGAGAGTCCTACCTCTCCACAGGGGTTAGAACCCCTCTCCCTGACCCTCCATGTGTGTTAGGATTGTCAGACTGAAGGTAATGCAAATTTAATCATCTGAAATCCATAAAATAAATAATTAAGATACACATTGCCCATGTTTAGGGTAGCAACCCAGTTTGAAGGAGGCACTGTGCATGGTTGGGGAAGTCTGGCTGAAGCCGAGGGTGAGTGGTGGCAGTAATGGGCTTTGCTCAGGATGCAGCTCAAGCTACATAACCAAGGTAGCGTGCAGCCCTCCAGTAAGCTGCTGCCTGTGATATGTATATGCAGCAGCACAGGGCGGGATACAGCAAGAAGCAACTTCTTACATGTTATTGGCTTCTACATTGCCAACTAACCACTTAATGGGCTAGGAAAGGGGAAATGATGATGGGGGACCACATGTTGTGGGGAATGGTGGGGCAGGGTGAAGAAGGAGAAAGATGCATAAGTCTTCTCTCTGATACTTAAAGTTATTGTAACCACCAAGTAATATAAATTGCAAGCTTTTGGAACATAGGGCCAGTGAGAGAAATCTCATCCTGGGTCTGTTAAGCATTCAGACATTGCAAACATTTCAAAGCATGACCATTATTTCCATTCCACTATAACAAAATGTACAGGAGAAGCATTTTGGATGGGTTGTACATAGCAACTGTGTAGCATAGTGGAAAGGCCACTGGACTGGGATTATTCCTAGTTCTGCCACTGACCTGCTGGGTGATGTTGGGCAAATCAGTTAACCTCTGTATTCCTCAGTTTCCCATCTTTAAATTGGGGATAATTATCTAAAGTTCTTTGAGATCAGCTGATGAAAAACGCTTATATAAAAGCTAGGTCTTTTGATTATTACCTAGCCACAGTAGCATATCAACTGAAGACCTAGGTGAGAACTATAACTGTCTAAAAGACCATTAACTCCTACCAGTGAACATTTGGTTTTTGTTTAAAAACTAGGAAATTAAATGGCAAAAATATTTAACACAGATTTATGGTTGCCTGGTGATAGCTCATACTTTCCAGAATGCTAAACTCAGACTTCTGAAAAATCAGGAAATACAGAGTGAAGGTAAACATCCACACAACTGTAACTCTGCCCTGTTTAAGCAATGCTCCAATATGTCCATGTCTCACATGCTTCCACTCTGCCTTTTCACTGCAATGGATAGGTGCTATCTGAACAACTTGTGCTCTGCTCAAACATTGAGCCCCCTCACAGAATACCCCCTGAGCTGGCAATAGCCACTGGACATTCTCTGTATGCATTTTTGTCAAGGCTGAGTCCCCACTCTGGCACTTCAAGTGCAGAAGGTGGGGGCCCGCAAGGATTTTAAAAATTAATACTGGCCACTCCAGGCTTGTATTAAACTCCCCAGGTTACAGCTTCTCTCTGACCTTGGATGGGTAGATGCTGCAACCACCCAAATGCAAAAAAACCCTTGGGACCCAGGAAAGAGCACTTGGGAATTCCTTCCTGTGGGGTACTCTCAAGCCCTTTCACCCCCGCTCCGGGAAAGAGCTGAGAAAGAAAACAAAGGAAATCAGCTGTTGCCACCAGCTAATTAAGCAACCTATGCACACCTCTTTGGACACAAAAATTCAATTCTGTTCTTTAAAAAGGTAAATTTTATTAAAAACAAAAAAAGAAGAAAATACATTTGGAACTTAAGCTTTTTGCTAGATTTAAAAAGAACCACTTATAAGGATTAAGCATCAAAATCTTTCTAGAGGTCCATCTTAAAGGTTACAAGCAAAACAAAAGCACCTGGGATTAGCACAGAGGAGCCCACAAGCCTTACAAAATAAAAGAAATAAATCACATTTTCCTAAACATTTCCTGATCTACTTACATATCTTATCTACTTACTTTATCAGATAAGTAGTTCTTGGTATGATCTGATGATTTTTCATACCTGGCTTAAAGCTTCTTGTGGCATTGCTGATATGTGTCTCCTCTCTCCGGAGAACAACCACAGGCAGACAAAGGGAAAGCTTTTTTCCCCAGTTTTAAAAAGTTCTAGCCCTCCCATTGACTTTTTTGGACAGGTGCACACTCTCTTCCTTTTATCTGTCGACTTGTTAACCCTTTACAGGTAAAGCAAGTAGAGAACAGCTACTAACAGGGATTTTATAGCTAACTGGCTGGCTGGGTGTCCATAAAAGGGAGCTACCCTCCTCACCTCATTTATCACAACTCTATACTATGCTATTCAGGTTCTTATACTGCGCTCATCACTGTAGTATCTGAGTGCCTTCCACTACTGCACTAAGCTACATGAATATTATTTGTCACATGAGGTGTGTTCTCTCTCTTTTCTTCTCCCTAGAGAAAAACAGTGTGTGCAAAGTTGTGTTTTCTTCTGGTGTTCTATTAATTATTTATTTTATTATGATATGAACACACTGTGCTGTGTTTATATTACAAAAGGCAAGGTCACAAAGTGTGTCTTTCACTTGGAATAGAAGTTGGTAAGGTTTGTGATGATCCTTAGTTCCTGTGGGTGTTTTTCCCCTGTTCTTGGACCAGCCTCCAACAAAATTCTGTTACCTGCACAGATGGCAAACAGTAAGGGAACAATAAATAAGTGACACTTAAAATACCCATAAAACTTTTTCAATAAAAATGGTACCTTTTTTCTCAACAGATTTGCTCCTTGTGTGTATTCTGAACACTTGCTTTAGGGACAAAAATAAGGCTTTACTGCATTTTACTCCTTCTAACCCTACAAACCCATAACAGCTAACAGAGAGATAGCTACCAATTCTATACCATCAACACAATTGTTTGCTGAATTCCAATCGTTTAGGCCCCACTCCTGCACCATTTAAGGCATTGACTTAATGAGCATAGGATCAAGCTCTAACCCTTTTGCCACCATGCTGAAGGCACTGGGGCTGCACAAATTTTTCGATTACTTAATTTAACTAGCACAGTTTCATTACTATTGATGATGCACAAGATGGATGAACACCAGCATGACTTGAAGAACCCAAGCTGAGTGTGCAAAGCTGGCAGTTAGAAAAAAAAATATATTTTTGCTTGTAAACAGAGCATATTTGATCCATAAGTCATTAAGACATAACACATATAGAGCACCATGATGCCATTTTTAGAGGCACCATTCAGAGCAAAACTATATTTTAAGTGGTACGCAGATGTTTGTGCAGGCCCCTCTCTAGAGGTGTCACTTTTTCACTGCAATACTTTTTGCTATACTTTATAAACAGGACATTTCTGCCAGCCACAAGTAACTCAATACAGACACAGTATATTTTCTATTAGGGCCGGTTATGTTTATATCATGAGATAAAGACTTAATTCACTAGGTTCTATAGATGTGAATTTTCCTCTGAAGTGAAAGGTTAACAAAGGAGCTGTGCAAAACTTATTGATTTCAGTTCACAGAGTCTCATGTAAAGCAAATGTTATCTTCACTGTCAGATGGATTCACAAGAATTCAATTTCCCTTTGAGTTTCAGGACTGAATAAATTCAAAGCAATGCAAAATGCAGGAAAGACATGGTTTTGATACAAAATGACAAATCAGATGAGATTTCTTAGAGATTGGGCCCAGGTTCACTCAAAAGAGTCATGAATTCTTTGATGAATATGGGGTCAGTTTTGAGTGTGTAATGATATATAAACCAGACATGTTTCACACGGGTTGTAGGTTTTATAATGAAAGTTTTGCACATCTCTGATTAACAATCGCTTATTACTCAAATAATTGAGAACAATGGGCTAACATCAGTGGTGTAACTCACTGACTTCAATGGGATGAATACACTGTAGTAGGGATGAATATAACCCAATATTATTTGCACAAAGCTGATGTTTTTGTTTTTGTTTAGGGTCAGGTTTACAGGTATCAATCAGGAGCAATGCTATTAGGCAAACAAAAGTAACTAAGGAAAATCAAGAACCAGCTAAAGAAACTCACCACTCCTTACTGACTTTGACTGGAATTACTGCTTGTCATTATTTCTCTGAATTTTTTCTAAATAGGTCATTTCAAATAAAGTGACCATAGGGTTTGTCTATACAAATATTTAGTTCGGGGCAAGATGGGATATAAATCTATCCCGCGGAAGCCTGCTACGCCACAAGTGTCTATGTGGATCCTGTTGTTATGCACTAAGGGTTCCCAGGGTTTAATCTACCCTGCTCTGAAATGGGAGTAGATCAAAGAATACTAAGGAACTGTTAGTGTATGGCAGCAAGGTCCAAATGGACACTTAGTGAAAAGCAGACTAGAGTGGGGTAGAGTTAATCCCCAGCTTGCCACAAACTAAATGTTCATATAGACAAGCTCTTAGTGAGCTAAAAGTGAGCTAAATGCCATTCATACCACTCTCAGTTCCAGCTGAAGATCTTTACTTCCATCTTTTTTGTTTTTCTCATTTTCTACTTGGGGATGGAGTAAATGGATGGAGGACTCCTGGGCGCGTTACTCTTCTCTCAGTTATAACTTTTTAATGTTACTATAACACCATTGTTTGCAAAGGAGTTATTCTTAATTTACATTGATGTAACTGAGATTCATATGTGGCCCTAAGGATTTGTATAAGTTACAGAGTGTTGCTTTTTCAGATTGTTGTGAATATATATGCTTAGGTCATTCCAGTCTGAAGCCATCCTATGTATGTGAATTATCATTTCAAATAGTTCAGCTTTTGAAGCAGTGAAAGTGCAAACAAACAAAAAAAATAAAAGGACTGATTCTTGTCTCACTTACACCAATGCAAATTGGAAGTAACTCTGTTGAAGCCAGTGGAGATATACTGGTGTAACTGAGAGGAGGATCAGCTTTCTTCCCCCAGTAAAAGATGAGAAAATAAAAGAACTGAAGGAGAGATTTTTACAATGGGAATTTAGTGTGACATAAATGACATTTATTTCTCTTTTAGCACACTATGGACCCTTTATTATTTTTAATGACCTATTTAGAAACATTTCAGGATAACATGACAAGCAACATTTCCAGTCAAAGTCCGTAAAAGATTAGTGATTGTCTTTAAACTGGTTCATGCGTCATACTGCTTTCATTTGTAATTTATGCTGGCAGCTGGACAATCTACTGAAGTGAATCTCACTTGGCACGACATAAACCTGGCAAGGATTTCTGGACCGTTATGTGCATTCACTTTATGAACAAGTACACCATTCTGTGCACTACCGTATACTGTAACAAATTAAACAGCCTCACATCATCCTCTCATTTTGCCTGCAGTTTTGCTTTTGCAGACAATTGCTGGTGCAAATGATGATAAATGATTGCCTAATTACCGCATTGCACTCACAGATTTAATTGCAATCATTTACACCTGCAGTTGATTTTTGAAAATTTTGCCCCAAGGCCTGTGTGATTTAGGAGTCTTTACCTCATTGACTTTCAGTGACCTAAGTGACTTAAGAGCTTCTGAACATCAACCAATAGCAACTACAAAATAGGAGGATAGTTTTATAAATGAAACCTTATGCACAAAACTTGGTGCCTAAAGTTACACAAGAATCCCATGTTTAGACACTCTGTATAAATGGCCTGATTTTCAGAGGTGCTGGAGTCAATGGGAACTGCAATTGCTCAGCATATATGAAAATCAGGTGTGGCAAGGCACTTCCTTCACCTGTCAGGCTCAGCGCTTTTTCCTCTGCCAGTGGTGGTGGGCACCTTGAGTAAAGTAGCCCCACTCCAGACAATGTTTTTTCTCCCCCACTTTGGGTTTATTGATCAATATTTTCCAGGGAGGCCTCAGGTCAGGCCCAAGGAGCAGGAGTGACGGAAGCTCTCTAAAAGTCAGGGGGCCACGGGTGCCTGAACTATGGCCCAGGGCCTGCCTCTTCCCCCTGAGGCCTCATGCTGTGCCACCACTTCTCCTCAAGTAGGGTTGCCAGGTGTCCGGTTTTTGACCGGAATACCCAGTCGAAAAGGGACCCTGGCGGCTCCAGTCAGCACCACTGACCAGGCCATTAAAAGTCCAGTCAGCGATGCTGTAGTTCTAAATCAGGCTAGACCCTACCCGTCAGAGCACAGCGCTGTGCCCCAGAAGCAGACAGCAGATCTGGCTCTGAGGCGGGGGGGCACAGGGGCTCCGTGCGCTGCCCCTGGCTGGAGCACCGGCTCTGCATGCCCATTGGCCGGGAACCACGGCCAATGGGAGCTGGAGGGGCAGTGGCTGTGGGCGAGATCAGCACACGGAGCCTCCTGCCCGCCCCCCACCTAGGAGCCGGACCTGCTGGCAGCTTCCGGGGCACAGCATGGAGCTAGGAGAGTCAGGGAGCCTGCCTTAGCCCTGCTATGCCACTGACGGGAGCCACCTGAGGTAAGCCCATGCCCCAACCCTGAGCCCCAACCCCTTGTCCCAGTCCTGAGCTCCACCCAAGCCCAGAGCCCCCTCCTGCACCCAAACCCCTGCCTCAACCCACAGCCCCCTCCTGCACTCTGAATCCCTTGGCTCCACCCCCCAGCCTGGAGCCCCCTCCTGCACCCTAAACCCCTCATCCTCACCCCACCCTAGAGCCTGCCCCTCCAGCCCAGAGCCCATACCCCCTCCAGCCCAGAGCCCATGTACCCTAACCCCCTTCTTCAACCCTCAGCCCCCTCCCACACCCCAACTCCATGCCTCAGCTGAGAGCCCCCTCCTGCACCTGGAACCCCTCATTTCTGGCCTCACCCCAGAGCCCACAACCTCAGTTAGAGCCCTCACCTCCTCTCGCACCCCAACCCCCTTCCCCAGCCCAGTGAAAGTGAGTGAGGGTGGGAGAGAGCGAGCCACTGAGGGAGGGTGAATGTAGTGAGCAGGGGTGAGGCCTTGGGGAAGGGGTGGGGCTAGGGTGTTCGGTTTTGTGCGATTAGAAAGTTGGCAACCCTACCTCCAAGGCCCCACCCCACTCTGTCCCTTCTCTCCAAGGCCCCATCCTTGCACTGCCCCTTCTTCCTGAGGCCCCGGCCTCATGCTGCCCCTTCTCCCTGAGCCTGCCCTCTCGCCACATCTTCCCCTGAGGCCCTGACTTCACACTGCCTCTTCCCCCCAAGCCCCACTCCCATGCTGCCTAGGGTTACCAACCCTCCAGGATTGGCCTGGAATCTCCAGGAATTAAAGATTAATATTTAATTTAAAATTATGTCATATGATGAAACCCCCAGGAATATGTCCCACTAAAATTGGCAACCGTAAGGCTGCCTATTCCCCCCGAGACCCACCCCCCACACTCGCTTCTCACCGCACCCTCTCCCCCATCACTTGCCATAAAAAGTGATGGGGCCATGGCACCATGGCCCCCACGTTCCAGCGCTCCTGCCAAGGAAGAAACAAATTCAAAACACTAAATAAAGGGGAATAACTTTACCTACCTCCTCTCTATATGTGTGTAATCTTGTTATTGGCCCCAGAGTCCCAGTCCTTCTCCTAAACAGTCCTTCTCCTTTCCCTGAAGGGAGGAGAGCAGCCTCCCACCCTGGAGAAGCCTTTCTCCCTGAGGCCACACTAGCCCTGCAGCAGCTTGTCTTTCCTCCTTTCTCACCAGAAGAGGGGTTTGTAAAGGTCTCAGGCAGCCCTTAATTGGACTCAGGAGTCCCTAACTGACCTGAAGTTACCCCTTTTCAGATTAAAGGGAAAGCTTTATTCTAGGTTTAACATACTGCCTTCCACCACTCTCTTACAGCTGTCCAGCCTGACTTTGTCACACAGGATGCTTCTTTAAGTGTATAAATATGAATCTGGCCGTCTACCTTTGAAAGGTAGACATTTGGGCCTCTTTCCAATTTTGACATTTTGGCCAAAGTGTTTTGGTGATTGTTTTGTTTTTACTATTTCATTGGTATGACTGGATGATGGCTCCATATAGGGAATTTATGGGAAGGGTAAGTGAAGGAGCAAAGTAGTTTTGAACCTACTCATTAGGATTACTCTTAGTAGGGGGGACTGGAGAAGTTGCTTCATTTTAGGGTCCTTTGAAATCTTCCCATGGCCCCTACTGAGAATTACCTATATTGCCTGGGTGGAACAGATTCTTCCTGCATAATTGTGGTAGGGTAATGGCAGGCCATTTCTGAATAAATCCAGCACTTTTGATTATTCTATTATTGAATGTCACTATAACCCTACTTTGGGACAGCTGGGTATTCGGTGACCCCTCAACTTTATGGAGTTTGAAGAAATTGTGTAAATTATGGTTCTGCTGGTGTACAAATGACCAGGTTCTATAACAAATTTCAAGGTTCTCTGAGCTGGTACTGAACATTGTTCTTGGAGTCCTCATAGATTGGGGTCCTTGGGGACTTCACATTGGGGTAGATCTTGACTTCCTGACTGAACAGTTCCTTCCCAGTCTTAAACATCTGTTATGAGGGAAAGGTGATTGAGAAGGCAATGACTTTTAATTTCCAGGAACACCAATGACATATGGTAGGTTCTGGTCTGAATTCAGCTTCCTTTGGAGTTGTCAGGTTATGAATGCTCTTCTGCTGGCTTTAGGTTATGGACAGTTGGACTCTCAGACCATGCTGGGCCTCTCAGCAACTTCTGATACAATTGCTGCTTTAGCAACAAAAGGATGTTTCTCTTGCATCTGGAACTATCAATTCCCTGTACTAAGGCTTACAAAAGTTTCTTCCCTTAAAAAATGGACCCTAAAGATTGGAAGCATTTCAATGGTGAATGAACTTATTCCTGTGTATAACTTGCAAAACACTTTATTATCCTTTTGGATCAGGATTCTTATGTAATATATTGTTATCAGTAATTACAAGAGTACACACAGTAACCACATAAAAACTTGGGGCTTTATTAAACCCAGGTGTAATCAGACCAACTTAAGTTACTTCATTTGTATTATGACCCCCTTGCCTACAGCTGAATTTGGACATATATGCCTATGCTTAAAATAATTCTGTGAAATCGTTCTAGTTAGCATAGTATATAAAACATTTCATTTGTTTGAAAAACAAAAAGGATTTTAAAATCTGAATTATTTAGATTTCATTTCTTGAACTTTGATTGAAAAAGAAATATCTTTACCTGCTAAATTATCATCATTGCTGTATACAACTGGGGAAAAAAACATTTTGCAGTACATCAAAATAATATTGTACACAGTCTCACATTAATACAGAATGTAGAATTCCAGAATTTGCATCATTTGGCAAACTCACTATAAAAACAAACTTGACACCAGCATTCCCATTTTAGAAAATATTTTGTCTAGTTGTATTACCAGAGATCTTTGTTTGAGATCTTTGCTTAAGGTCAAAGAGGCCGTTGTTTTGCTCTATTCATAAAAGCGTAAATAATCTAACAAGACATAGAAGATTGACAAGACTTGAAGGTGTCTACCTCAGCCTTTGCCAATTTTTCCCAAATTGAATGCAGATGTGCTTAGGGGAAAGCTAATGATGACAGGAAAGATATCAAAAGGAATCAGAAAAAACATTACACTTCCAGTGATAATATTATTGATTCAGGTGATATAAATAGTTGAAATGCATCTATCTTCAAATCTTTCAGCCTCCAAGGAACAAGCACTACAAAATTACTTACAACTATATGAACAGAAAAAAATATAGCTCTGTCCAAAGTGTTTCAGCTTCAGAAATTGAGTTTATTATGGCCATTCTCACCATTTTAATCTCATTAGGGTGAAGGTCCTTTAACCCATCCTGTTAATTTCTTAATAGTTTCCCTTGAGCGTTTCCATTCAATGGACCACTGACATTTTAAAAATGTCATTTACTTCCTGTGCCCCACAGACTATTCACAGCTAGACATTACATACTTACATGAAGCTAGGGAGTCCCACAGACTTTGCCTAAAATGAAGTTGATTGCATGTACCCTTGGGGATGTGGTTTTCCAAGCAGTGCAGGAGATTTAGCCATGCATCTTTCACTAATTTTAATGAAAGGTGCATTGATAAATCCCCTGTACTGATTTGAAAATCTCAGACCTCATCTTTAATGCTAGGACCCATGAGAATAGCATGAGCATCCTAGTTCCAGTGATGCCTTATCTTGATCCAAGATGTCTGACTATGCAACTTGCATGGCCTCTTTGCTCAAAGAGCACCATTTATACTGTCTGTGGCCTGAACCTTGTTGTTAAAACTAAGGGGTTCTGGGTGCCACATTATAGAACATGGTGTGCCATATTTGTCCAGTGGGCTGCACCATTCTTTAGTGTGAAAAATTTGAGCTAAAATCAAAAATATATTTTGCATTTATCATAAACTACCAAAAGCATTTGAGAGCCCAACTAAAGTTAAAAATGGCAACATTTGGAGTGAACTCATGTAAAGCAAAAAAATGGTAGTCAACATTGCACATAAATCCAATGTAGCTGGCCTTCTCTTTCTTTGCTTATAGTTAAGGCTGGACTCCTGTTTCTGTCTTTGTTGCCACACTTCTATTACACTAAGGACAGGAAGAGAAGACCAGCTGTGACCCCCAAACAGGAAGAGGAAAAGGCTAGACCAGTGTTTTTTTTTCTAACATGAATCCTAGATCTTGTTGCATTGTTGTATTTTATGCTTCATAAAGGCTATTGCACGGTGAGAGAGCACACAGTCAGCTGGGAAGCAAGTGCTGAGGGGAGCATGGAGTGGGTATGAATGCAGTAGTCTATAGCTGTATGTGAATCAAATCAGCCTGTAGCTCTTTGGATATGTCCTTATCACAACTTGTAGCTCTAGCTTTAGAGAAATAATTCAGCTTTAAAGAGGGAAATTCAGGCCTATAGTTCTGTGACTTCAGCTTCAGTGACAAAAATCCCAACATGAGGTTGACTGAATCCAGTCTTGAGGAAGACAACATCCCAACCATTAAGTGATTATACCCCTGTAGAGGGAGACAAAATCTTTCTAATTACTGACTGTCCTTGCCTTAATGGTGAGAAAAAAAACATTGTTTAAATGAGTGAATTCTACATCAGGATGTAAAGTCAGTGGCTTTACAAAGTCAAAAGTGGGAATTTTTGTAACCGTAAATATTCTTGTTGCAGTGAAAGGCCATTTGTGATGGAGAATTTTGCCGTATTTATGTTCCACATGAAGTAGACTAAATTAACTTCATTGAATTCAGCTGAAGCCAATAGAATTAGTTTACCCACTAAATTGTTAAATCATTTGGATGCCAACATTATACAATACAACTGATGCTGGGGAAAAGATATGTACCTTTAGGAAGAAAAGTCACTGCAGTTAGCTCCAGCCCTTGCAATTGAGCTTTTCAGTTCTGCTAGAACGGTTTCTACCACAATTTGTCTATCCTGTGCAGACAAAGTCAAACTGTGTCATCTTGGGAATCAAGAGTTTTACCTGGTCTAAAGCATGACTTTAAACAAGACTTTTCAATGGTTTGGCGCCGTCCGCATTGGTCAACCAAATCGTGAAATCATGTTAGAAATCATTATAAGTGGAACTACATTTAAACAGAGTTAAAACATTATTCCAAAAAGTAGATAGAAGCATCCTTCCCTGGAGCTCTAGTCTCACTTGTCATGGGGTTGAGATGTTAAGTCAACATCACTATTCCTGACCCTCACTTAGTAAAATAACGAGTGAGGGTGAGCCCCAATAATAGCTCATCAGGAATATATGTATATACACACACACACACCCTCCCCAGCACCTGAGAGTGAAGAGAAAATCTACCTGTAATGGTTCCCTCCAGGCACAGATTCTCAGAGAACAATCTTCTGGACCTATTAATAATTTATCCTGCTTTGATTATAATAATATAATAGACTTGTAATTTTTAATTGCCTGCTTTGATTCCCAGACTCCGATCTAATTTTATATTATCTTAATTGATTTTTAACCTGTACATTGGCCAGCATTTTCAAACTGGGTGCCAAAAGCTGGGCACCAAATCCACATTTAGTGAGGGGTGGACGAATGCCCCAGCAGTTAGGGCACTAGCCTGGGACTTCCAGATCTGGCTTCTATTCCTTGCTCTGCCACAGACTTCCTATGAGACCCCATAGGTTATACCCATTTTACAGATGCGGAATTGAGCACAGAGAGATCAAGCGACAGATTTTTAATGGTATTTAGGGACCTAACACATTAAAATCAATGGGAACGAGGCTCCAAAATACCTTTAAAAATGTGTGTGTCTCTCCGTGCCTCAGTTCTCCACCTGTAAAATGGATAGAACAGTACAATGGTTTTGTAAGGATAAGAATATTAAAGACGGTGTGGCACTGAGATGCTATGGGAATGGGGGACATATAAATTTCTTAGATAAATGTTCAAAGAATTAACTTAACTCTGTTCCCTCTGAAGTCAATTATTTGTATTACAGTAGCACTAAGATGTGCAAACCGAGATTGGAGGCTACATTGTGCTAAGCACTGCACGGACACATATATTGAGACAGTCCCTGCCATCAAGAGCTTATACTCCTAATAAACAAAGGCCTGGAGGGGAAACGACTTACCCAAGGTTATCCAGCACTTAGTAGAAGAGACAGGCATAGAACTCAGTTCTTCTGACTCTGGACCCAGGTCAGTAATCTACTAGTAATCCACTAGACCACACTTCCTCCCACATAATAATTTAGCAAGGATTTTTTCAAAATTAACTTTCCACAAACAGAAATCATTGGCCATTTCTGAGTAAAACTTTATCTATTGTTCACAGAAGCAGCAAACTCAGAAAGGTGAGTCCTCTATGTCAATAAGAAATAGTGATAATGAATAGCCTTGCATTTTGCAATGCTGATGCTGGGTCTCTGTCCACCTCTTCATAAGAAAAGAAGTATTAATAGTGTTGAGTAAAGAAATAGCACTCAGACCAAATTGTGCTTCCCTGGATTTATATCCTTGCTGTCTGACAGACAGCAGGATATCTATTCAGATAGTCTTCCCTTTCCCTTCAGTATAGTACCCTTTGCTGAAATGGCTGCTCAGTCCAACAGAAATTAAACATATAAATCTCTGTGCTCAGTATGAGAAATCTTACCTTTTTTAGTAGTGCAATACACTAGATTTTTTTCAGTGACATCTTTAGTTGTAAAGATGCTTAAATATCTCCAAAGGACCATATAAAGGGGAAACATTACTGCAGAGCTATGAGACAGCATGACAAAAATGCTTAGGCTCGCTCACCAGGAGTCAAAATGATGAGCAGTGCAGACGCTACATTAATGGATTGGGAGACTTTGTTTTGTAATTTATTTACACGAAGACTCTCAACTCTAATACATTCATTTGTTTTCGTTTTGCTGGTTATGATAAGAACCCTAAAGGGACATTATAGTACTGCACAGAATGGTGTAATATGACAGCAACCAACAAAACATCTGGAAAATGTACTTTTAATATGACAAGTACACTCTGTCTAGTAAATACTCTTGATACTCTCCTCTGTGCTGCTGATGTTCCAGTGAAATTATTTTTTATCTATGTCCAAAAGTATGCTAGTTGCTTCAAATCAATGGAACATCATAATACACCTAGTAAGGAACTTCTGGCAATACGGAAGGGACATTCTAGGAGACATATCTGCATCTGGTATGCTCAAAGCAGCAATTTTCGGTGAAGTGGGATTCTTGCCAGGAGTCGTTAACATTTCCTCCATTAATTATTATTCATTATTATTATTATTGGTAGTAGTAGTAGTATAGCACTCAGGAGTCCCAGTTTGTTGACATATTTCTGGTATTGAGATGACCAATTTGAAGAAATTACTCTAAGTGTCTTTCAGATGCCAGCTTTGCTACTGCTGACATCCATATCCTCAGCCATAACCACAAAACTAAACTACAGCATTTTCTACATGAGGCAACATATTAAATCAAATGGGAAACTGAAGCTGGTGCTCAAAGTAGCAGCCTGCTTGGTCAGAAGTGTGTTTCATTCTGAGCACATGACACCAGTGCTTCATGTGTTCCATCTTCATTCCCTAGCAATTGGAGTTTAAAGGCAATTAGGATTTTACCTATACAGTCGTAGCTGGCTTTGGACTTGTCTGCTTGAAACCGTATCCATCCCCC
Source organism: Chelonia mydas (assembly GCF_015237465.2). Taxonomy (NCBI): domain Eukaryota; kingdom Metazoa; phylum Chordata; order Testudines; family Cheloniidae; genus Chelonia; species Chelonia mydas. The sequence goes on along the minus strand of NC_057850.1, from coordinate 54,833,782 downwards.
CATGTGATACTGCTGAAGATGAGTTCAGCACAGTGGCTGGATCCTTTTGGTGCAACAGAGAGTGTGTTGGTGGCACAGGGCCCTTGACTTTGGAATTCATTCCCTACTTTGGTCTGACATAGTCCTAATCTGTTGACCTGAAGGTCCAGTGTGAAATTCATCTGTTTTCTTTAGGCTTCGGTGCAGTGGGTTGATGGCTGGGAATTTGAAGATCTGATATTTTTCACTCATCGATGTTCTGCTTATTTATTTTTACTGGGGCTACAGGGTAGGAACAGGCTGGTGAAATTGATTTTATTTTTAAACATTTTGTAGAGTTTTAAAAGTTATGGAAAAGGTACTTGGAACCTGAGACAGCCATTTTAAAAACATAAATATACATCAAAGTAAATACATTAGGCCAAATCTTTCAATCCTGAGTGTCTTACATTGATCCCCAAATCCAGCCTTATGCAGCCAAGTAAAATTGATTTGATTTGAAGGGGTCACCTCAAGGGGTGAGATGATAGTGTACCTTCCATACTGGCTCAATCCTTGACCCGCCCATCTGTAGAGAACACCAATAAAAGTGCCAGCTAGAATGGTAGCATTTGTAATGTGCATACGTCTTCACTGAGAAATCAATGGAGATCACCCATTGAATGGCTGACATTTAATATTCAAACCTGGATTCAGATTGATAATTTAGAGTTAAATGACGTCATATTTCCTAACCAAGCCCCAAACAATCTAGTCTGCCAATATGTTATAGTGTATGTAAAATTAAAAAAAAAATGAAAAAAAATCCATTATTCTTCATCTTTTTACAAACACTCAGCATAATGAATTCATGTTGAAGAGGTTGTTGGTTTAAATGAATGGAGTTGTGGATCTATGGCCTGTGATATACAGGAGGTCAGACTAGATAATCACAATGGTCCCTTCTGGCCTTGGAATCTATGAGCACATTCCATTTAAGGAAGGGATCCATCCAGGTTTTTAGCTAAACCAGAAATTGAGACGTGTCTGTTCCCACTACATGCTTTTCTCCCTCACTTTCAGTTTCCAATCTGTTATTTCAATACTTTCTTTTAAACTTTGTACGCCCTCTCTTTTCCCTTATACCCTGTCTCTTGTAAACCAGTGGTGGGCAGGAGTAAATTTACCTCACTTCTTCCACAGATGCATTTACTAGCAAATGTGGGCCACCTGGTCTTCTTGCATAGGCATGGGAGGTTATAACAGTAGGTATTACTAATGTGAAGGCTCTTGTGTGACAAATTGTTGTGCCTGCTGATGACATACACAATGCAAGACAAATCTCTCTCTTTCACTTTCACCCATGCATGCACATAGGGAAATCTGCTTCTTCAGTTTTGAAACCACAGAAGGCTGCTACTTCAGTAAAAGGATGCAAGGCTTGGATGGAAGCCAAATGTTGACAATTCAGAGATACAACAGGCATCACAACCCTCAGCCTCATCAGCCCAATAGGCCACTGCAGAAGAACCAAGGGTCCTTAGTCTCACCACTTTATTTAACGTGACATTTCCAGGCACTAGTGAGTTTCATACTCCTGTTTCCTATTCTGTTTGAAACAAACCTACGGCCTGTCTCCCAATTAAAATCTGTATCTCTGGCTCTTACAGCATTCTGACATTTCTTTTGTTTTGATCTGGGTGGATATTCTACCTTGTGAAATGATAGACAAGACCATCCAGTCCTGCAATCTGTCTCCCTATCTCTCAGAAGATAATCTTCATCAATTTTCCTTTACTGGTGACATTTGCTGCATGTGGATTAAAATCATGAGACATTCCCCATCATTCTTCAAGCTACCCAATAACCCTTTGGTGGAATCCTGTCCTGGCACACTCTGTCATTAATCAGGCTCACAGATATCTTGGGCCATATTTCTAACTACTGACTGATTAACCTCTTTTTACTCCCTATAATCTCCCTTTAACACTGGTCAGATTGTTACCTCTCCCACCCCAACTTGGGCTCCTTAGTCTGATGCTCCCCTGTCTTGTGAAGTGCATAATACTTTCTTTGGGTATCAAGGTAAATAGTTCAATTCAAATTTCACTTCTCTTCTTACAGATTTTAGTCATCCTTGATGCTACACTGTTCTGTCCTCCTTCATTCTTCCTTACACTCTCTACCTCTGTCCCTGGCATAAACATCCCTGGTGACTCCTGGCAACCACACCCCCTGGAATTTAGCTGATTTGGCTTCATCTGTCTTTCATAGTAACTTCAACTACAGTTCAAATTCTTGACTCTTTTACGTCAGAACAAAACCTAATTTAGACCTCATGCATGTGATTGCCTAGGATCCTTCAATTAAAATTAGGTATAACACAAGCCAGTGCTGGAAGTTGAAGCTAGACAAAGGCAGACTGGAAATAAGGCATACATTTTTAATGGTGAGAGTAATTAATCATTAGAACAACTTACCAAGGGTCGTGGTGGATTGTCCATCACTGATGATTTTTAAACCAAAATTAGATGTTTTTCTGAAAGATCTGCTCCAGGAATTATTTTGGGGAAGTTCTATGGCCTCGGAAATACTGGAGGTCAAACTAGATGATCACAATGGTCCCTTCTGGCCTTAGACTCCGTAACCTTCGTAGGAGTTACTGCTTCAGCTTTGCTATTGCTTCTTATTTAAGTACTTGTTGGAACATGTGTGTCTCACTCTGATGCACCAAGAACTGTCGTGTTTGCAGTCTGCTCTTCATGGCTATGCCTGCTAGGATTGCATATAGTTGTGTGTCTACTTTTACATGAGCATTTACTGTAAATGGCCATTAGACATGCAAACTACTAGTTAAACAATAACCAAAAGTAATGGAAATAAAGGAAGTCTCACAAGCAAACCTGTTCTTAAGAGATTTGCAGCCAAATTTTACAAATGTCAGTGGTGTTGATATTTTATAATGTTTGCTAATACATCATATTTGTACAGTGTCTAGCACAATGGGGTTCTACTTCATTGTTGCCTTTAGCCACAATATAAATGTTGTAACAACAATATAAATGTTAAGTAACAATTATACCAATCTTAAAATGTGATTGCTTTACAAAATTAATCCTTTGAACTTCTTAAGAGGTTGGGCCAAATTCTCAAATCATTGACAATTTACACTATCTGAGTATTTGTCTTGTTACATTCAAACAAGGAGATGATCGTTACTTAGCAGCAATATACACAAATATGGACTTTATTTACATAGGGGGAAAATTAAATAGAACAAATTATCCAATATCGAATATCATACACACAAAATATGCCTGTGTTCAAGATTTCTTGTTTGGTCATCCATATGAATATTTTGTGGGTACAATTTAGGCACCAGTGTTGGACAATTGGGCATACATAATAACACTATAATAATCATCATAATAATACACCTTATCCTTACATAACACCTTTCATTGCAAAGTGCATCAACAAAACCCAATTATTTGAGTCTTACAACATGTCTGTGAAGGACTATTGTACATATTGCACAGAGAAATGAAATGACTTTGTGTAGACCACACACAGAGATCCCTGGTAGAGCCAGGGATAGAGCCTAAAAGTCTTGGCTTCCAGTCCCATGAACTAACCATTGGATCACACTTCCTGGCTATAAATTCATGTCATGCTTCTTCAGCTGAAATACTGTAAACTCGTGCACTAGCAAACTCAGTGATAATGTATGGTGTATAAACTAATGATGGGTCCTCTTTTGAAAGTGTTTCCATTCCCCATGTCCTGTGAATATTCCACATCTTGTTTATGAAATCACAAAATAATTTGAGGGGTCTTGTCTTACCGAGTGCCCCAAATTTCCTACTCCTGGAAACTCGTTCAGCCTGACATTGAACGTGCTCCAATCTCTAGCCCCCTAATATCTGACTGCTGGCTGCTAGCCACTGGCTGCTGCTGCTGTTACATTCTTCATGGCCTCAGTATTGTGCCCTCAGCTTTGCAGTATGAACCATCCTGTGCCTAAATAATTCCAATTTATATGCTGTTAAATCTGAAACAGATGGTTCCCTGGCCCTCTTTCACTCTTAGTCATGCTGTTTCTGTAGTTTCTCAGAGCTAGAAGTTCAGGTAACTGACCTATTTGTTAGTTAAAAGCTTTATTGATCCTTGCTTTGGAACTTGTAGGTGTGTGAGAGAGAGAGGGACAGAGAAAGCCAGAGCAAGAGAGTGAGTGAAAAGGAGCAGGGCTTTGAGTGTCTGTTGCACTCCACAATGAATGAACTAAATACTTCTCTTTTATGCTGCTGCTTGCATGCCCTGTAAGCTCACTAACACAGCTCAGTGACAAACCATTCTTTAAAGGCATTCCCATGGACTGTTCTGAGCACTAACTTTGTATGCTGCATTGTATGTTGTCTGAGTTACCAGACCTTATACTCAGTCATTGCCTATATAAATTGTATTTCCTGTTACTTGAATACAGATGTTTTAAAACAAAACATATACACCTCCCATTATCACCATAAAATAGGTTTCAGAGTAACAGCCGTGTTAGTCTGTATTCGCAAAAAGAAAAGGAGTACTTGTGAGAAATCAAGATGAATTTAATCAAATGAGGCTAGGGGGAAAACTGTAAGAGAAAAGGTAAGAAGTACTGAGAAAAAAGAGGTTTGTCTTTTTCCTCTTTGTTGTATAGCAGCCGTGGGTGTGATACAATATTTTAACCACCTACATTAAAAAGATGCCACCCAATCATTGTGTGTTCTGTGCAAAACTCATCCCCTCCCATTTTGGCTAGGAAGAGACTTAGAGACTGCCCTTTCTGGATCATACAGACTGTAATATATAAAAGCTGTTAGTAGCTCCTGTAGCCAGCAGCTTCAAAACTAGCAGAGTTTTGTTCTTTGAGGGTTTGTAACAAGACACAGTCCTCATTATAAGAGTTCACACTACAACATACGAAAGAGCTGTATAAATTGGGATCACAGTGTACTGTATTGATTTTTGGTATTACACAGAGGTAAGCCATTCAGCTCAATAAGTTTGCTTTGCATGCATTTTTATTACGGTTCATCACTTTTTGCTGGAGTGAGATTTGACTATTATTACTAAGCTGTCCTATTTTCATGCTTTTTATGTTCTTTGCCTGTTAGTTTGTATGTGAGGCATTATCAGAACCATGGGTGCAAGCAGTAAAAGACATGCCCTGGAATGTATTTTTCATCCCCAGTAAATAAAATTCTGTGAGATTCCTTGCTGTCTGCCCACTTAGAACAAGGGGTATGGTGTGTAGTAAAAAACTGATGGTGTGTATTAGTACAGTCAGTGTGCAGAATGTGTATCTGTAATTATGGCAGTCCATATATGATGGCATTTTATTTTACCTTAGTTTTTAAACCTTCATATGAATGTTCACTTTCCTACACTGTGTTATGAAGGAATAGTTCTAGATTGCTTTGTATCAGAGATTTAACAAGTTGGGGGGGGACTTTTGATCTTAGGGGGAAAAAAGTTTCCTTTTTTCTATCAAGCCATAAATTTGTGTATAGAATCACATCTTTTGACACCTTTTTTCCACAGATCTGCTCTCTGCTCTCCTGCCTTAAAGCTGAGCAACCCTGTGGCCTATCTCCCTTGACCCTAAAATGACAGTAATCTCTGCAATCAGTTGTGCCTTCTTATTTTTCATTCTATGTGAAACAAGTGCAATAGCATTACCCAATTCCACTGACCTATTCCTCTCAAACAAAAATTTCACTGACATTGAAGCAGCTTTGGCAGCTCACTTGGACTCTGAAAAGATCCCCAAAGTCAGGAGGAAGCGATACATTTCACAGAATGACATGATTGCCATCCTTGATTATCATAATCAAGTCCGAGGCAAAGTCTTTCCACCTGCTTCAAACATGGAGTATATGGTAAGTGGTTTTTCGTTTACTTCTGAGAGGGGAATAACATTTCATTAGACCTGCTGGAAAATATAAGAGACTATAAATCAGTGATTTCATTTTCCAGAGCCAAGCCAACATTTTTTAGTTCAGTAAACAAATGATTTGTAACCACTGCATGGCTTTACTATAACATGTTTTTTTTTAGCTGAAGTATTGTAATGAATAATAATAAGAGCTAAGAGCCAAACTGTGAACGCTTTACTCACCCTGGTGAACATTTACTCTCACAAGTAGTTCCAATAAAGTCAATGGGACTTGAGTCTATAGGGTTACTCCTGTGAGTCACTGCTCATGAGGGTAAGTAAGGGGTATACAATCTGCTTTTAAATAATTAGCATCTAAACCAAGTGATTAAGATCCTAATTATTAATAGTTCAGTTACTGAATTACTAGGGAGAACACTAAGTCCTAACACTGGTGTATTTTTTAAAAAAATTCATCCCATGAACATTGCTAGTCTCTTCCACATATATTATTTGCAGAGATTGATTTGTCTGGTGATCATGGTTTTCATTTTGCATGCATATTTTGTATTCATATAATGGTTTTATTTCTCTGTCAGATACAGTATTTGTTTAAAATTTTTCTCTAAACATGTTGGATTTACTCAGAAATCAGTGTGCATGATATCCCTAGGTATTTTTTCCCTTTATTGGCTAAAGTTCTTCCTGGGAAATATCTTTTCCTACAGCATGCTAACTTAACACACTAGTTATTTCCTCATTATGATTTCATGCTTTGTCATTGAAATGACTGGTCAGCCAGTGTATTTGTAATATGTGTTTCAACTTTCAATGCATGCATACTTTAGTACTCTAATGTAAAAAATAGGCCAGTTAAGCAGAAGTCCTTTTACTTACTAAGTAAAGAATTCACATTGTTTTTAAAGGGCAGTCAAATTTTGTTTATGGAGTATAATATTCGCTTAAAGACACAGGAGCATCTCAGATGACAACAGCTGGTTAACAGATTTAAGAAACATGACACCACTAACATGACATGCAGAAAAGGGGATGATGGTAGTAAAAACAAACTCCTCCTCTTTAGTAGCTAATGATTAACAATTTGGACTTCTCTCTGTCACAGATGTTACCTAAATCTGGGTTTGATCATGCAACATGCTGAGTATCTCCCAAGGGCACCTCAGAGAACTGAGAGTGTGCCGAACCTTGCAGCATCAGGCTTGTGTCTCTGATGGATATTGAGTTTGACGTTTGGTTAAGTGGAAAGGTCAAAGGCAGAAAAAAATAAGAAGGTCAAAAGTCAAGCTCAATCAGCCTTTTAATTACTGAATTCTGTGACTGATGGTTTCTATTGATTCTGTATAAATAAACATCACTGTGATGTCTGGGAGAAGGGCCGTCTAGCCTCACCCTCCCTTTGCCTTGTGTCTTTTGGAAATGTACTGTGCAATTGACTACAATGAAACCAGCTGAAATTCGCTTCAAAAGCAATGTCAGGAAAAAAAATCATATTCTCATGGGTTTTGTAAAAGAATCATTCACAAGACAAAAGTAAAGAAATTGTGAAGAGCAGGAAAGAGGAGGATGGCTCCATTCATTTAATTTATTTGGGTGAATTAACACCTTTCAGAAACTGCTAGGGCTTCATTGCATATTGCTGGGCATTCTGCTGGGCTTCACCCCAAAGTGGTGACCTTTAGAGCTGGCAGGTCTGACAAAGAAGCAAGATCCTGCCATTGGCAGTAGGGGTGAAATTCATGACAAGCTACATTTTACTCCCTTTCTTGCCCTCCCCACGTAGAATATCTTGCAACCAGCCATCCAGCAGGTGTATCTGTGCTGCTTTCAGCATCAGCCAGTTCAGTAGCCACCAAGACAAAAACTGGGCCTCCTCTGAAGCACTGCTTCCTGTTTTAATTAGTCAGCAGGGGTCACAGTGGCAGTGATGTGTTCCATTGTTTCCTCTTTCAGAGTTCAGAGAACTTGGGCAAAAGGACTAGAGATCACAATTCAGTTAGATCTGCAAGTTGTAGCTCAAGACACTACCAATAATTCACCTAGCTGCCCCCTCACCCAACAGCATTCTATTGGAGTCTTATGGAAAGCTTGGATTCCATTGTGAGGCCTCCATGTAATTTCTTCATGAAATTTCAGTATGTATAATTTCATCAGCAATGTGCTGTTGGGAACATCAGGTCTCTGTTACATTTATGAGGTTATGATATTCAATATCCATTCCTACATACAATATTTGGGACATATTGTCATTGCCAATAGACCAAATGTATCATGCTGAACATTCACAGAATTATGTCATCCTACCCTGAGGCCCCTGCAAAAGGGCACAGCTAGTTGTGAAACTGGTCTTCCTAAATCATTGTCTTAGTCACCTTAAGATAAGGGAAAAGCAGGTCAGATGCAGGAGAACTTTGAAATAGCTGAGGATGCTGTTTCAGTGCATTGAGTAGACATTTTGATGAGGCAAGCTGAAAGTGGATCATTTCATATAGTACATTAAAATAGGGATGGGCAAACTGATTTGGAAAAAAAAACGCCCAAAATATGTTGTTTCTCCTTGTTTTTTCCCCACTGTCCAAACAAATCACATTTTGCTCTTTCCCCCTGATTGCATCCTTTTTTTCTTCATAAAGGCCCTATACTCTTACTCCTTTCCACTTTCTCAGTCCCTTCTACTGATAAGGGTTTAGGATTTAGCACAGGACCCCATACTCCAATTCTCTGCCCCTCCCCCCATGCATGCTTGTCTCCTTTAACATCTTCTTACCCCAAGTCTGTTCTGCTTCCCATGCAATCTCTACATTTAGTAATATTTTGAGTCCATTGGGCATTATGTCATCTGCTGTGCTGAGACACCTGTTGTCTTAAATTCTTACATGTTACAGGGCTTCTCTTGGCTATACTCCTGATATGAGGAAAGGCCAAGAATGCACAAGATTTGTATACGGTAGCCAGCTAACTTATTGCCAGACCCCTTGAGATTCCATGACACATTTAGTTTGATAGCCAAATTGATAAGGACAATGGGATATATTTTTATTGTAGCCACGCATCAGTCTCAGACATATAAAAATAAAACACATACATTCTGGTCCTAACATTTTTATTTGGATTTTGCACTGGCAAACATGAAAGGTTTGTGTTATTTGACATTATTATTTGAGACCTGGTTTTCCTCTGCTTATATGGGTTTACAAAAGTGTAACTCCATTGATTTCAAGTGAGTTACTCTTGTTTTACACCAGGGAAAGCAAGAAAAGAATCAGACCTATTGTATTAAGCAATATCTGATGCAGAGTGTTAAAGAGAGAGATAAGGTGTGTGAGGTAATATTTTTTATTGGACCAACTTCTGTTGGTGAGAGAGACAAGGTTTCAAGCTCCACAGAGCTGATTTTCAGGTCTATATAGCTCAATAGCTTGTCTCTTTCATCAACAGAAGTTGGTGCAATAAAAGATATTTCTTCACCTACCTTGTCTCTCTCATATCCTGGGACCAACATGGCTACAGCAACACTGCAAACAGATGATTAAAATCAGTTAATCTATTTGGGCCCAGTTCTGATTCTACTGGTAAACATACATTCCTTTGCTTAGGAGAGACCCGTTTCACAACTTTTGCTACTCAGGACTGTGTGCATTTGAACATGTGCTAACAATATCATACAGGGGGAATTCATAACTTTGCCTATAATGTTGCTACATACGTTTCACCATGATATTATTGACCAGCAAGTTATTAGTTTTCAACTGATATCTCACCCAGTGTGTATTTAGAAAGCATCTTCAGGTTCACCAAGAGCTGTATTGAGCTCCCAAATTCATTTCACAGAATGCCCTAAGTATCCATTGGATGGTCAGAACTTTCAAATACTATCAGTTGGATTAAAACTAGAGAGCTAAAGGTGAAAGTCTCTGTATAAACATTCCTAGCCATCCAGTTACTCTTGAAGATGCTTTTGAAGTACACACTGGGTGGTGGATAGGTCAAGTAGATTGAAGCAATTTTGCTTACCATTCCAAGCACATTAAAGAGGCTTATTTGACACCTGAAAACCTTTCATCATAAAACAACAAAGTGAGATTAGTTGGTTTGTCCTCCAGCACTGCTGATAAAATGCCTTGTTGTTTATATACTTTGGCACATTAGCATTATGTAACTAGTACTGCTGCAGGTGTCAATGTACTAGTTTCTTTTCTTCTTTCATATATTTCAGAAGATGTTTTGTTTCTTGAGCTGTTTGCCTTTGCTCATGTGCATCATCCCATTGAAATCAACTATGCTTGTAAGGATTGTAGGATAAACTCCTTTAAGAGTCATATATAATGGGTTGGACAGGATCTCTTAGTTCGTACAGTCTGTCCCAACCCCTTGCAGAACTGTCATCTTCATTAAACACATATGGCAGTCTACTCTTGAACATGCATAGTGATGATGTCTCAGTAACATCTCTTAGCAAAGAATTTGCCTTAGTGTAACCTGTGAAATGTTTTTGGCTGAACATCATGAAATCAGAAAAAGAAATAGGGGCTACATTAGCATTAGAAATGATTTCCAAATGACTAACCTAAATATTTCCTTTGGAAGTTGAGATTATTACTCTTTATATACTGTTTGTAACCAACTAATCAAATGTATCTCCCTGTTCCATTTCATATCATTACCTCTCAAGTATTTACAGAAAGTTGTCTTCTTTGCATCATTTCTCTAGGTTGTATGATACATATCAAATGTCTTTAATCTCTTTGCATAGGTTATGTCCCACCATGTTTTTATTGTTAATACATGTAAATTACAGTTACATCCACTTTAAGGCTCCTTTACCAGAGCAGTGAAAGGCAGCATTTGTGTAAATGAAAATTAGGCCCAATAATTTTAATTGGTGGATTGCTAACTACCTCAATAGTACTAACACAGGAATAACATACAGTGGACTTTGTTCAAGAAGTTATGTCTGTTGAATTGTCTCAGTCACATAGTTCTCAAAAATCTCAAAAATATAAATGGTAAAGCTTGAAATAAAGTAATGGACAGGCAAGTCACGGATTCTCCCCTATGTTAAGGCTGCTTTCTGTCATGCCAGCAGAACAAATTGTCTCTAAATCTGGCGTATTCAGGACTAATGTACAAGGATCTGGTGTCTGGACATTGCAGTGTAAAGGGGCCTTAGTTGTGGCTTCCCTGTGCCCCAGTGGTCCACTTCTGCTGTATTGACCTCGGGGACCACTGGCAGCCAGCATAAGTCAGAGCAGCTTTTAGGATGCTCTTACTTACCTGAGGGAGTGAATCAGCATCCCACCAGACCAAGTAAAGCTCTTACTGTGTATGTCAAAAACAAAAGCCAGGAAGTGTTTCATAGTGAATGATTGGAGAACAGTTTGAAAGATTAACAGAAAAGACCTCCACTGGAAAACATCCCTTCTCTGCAAAATTTGAAGAACTTCTCAAACAATAAAATGGTAAGGAATGCCCTGTTTAAATTTGCTTTGGCATGAGAACTCCTTTCACTTGTTTTAGGCATAAATGTTTTGGAGTGGATGCTATGCTAAAGTGTGGATGAACATTTACATTATGTAAATGTAGTATCAGCAGAAAGCCTTCTGGGAGTTTGAGTCAGAGGGGGAAAAGAAAAACCTATTGAGGTTTCTGATAGAAAGGCAGTAACTCTGAGCCCTAGGAACTGGACATTCATTCATTATTAAATATAGCACCTCTTGAACTTCTTGGCTAAAAACAAAGACAGACATTTTGCACAAGAATCCTGATTCAAAGTACACAAAGTACTTAGCTTCATACATGAATGGAGAAGGTAGTGACTTCAAACATCTACATTTTTGTCCTCTTTCCACCTCTGAGACAAAACTGAGAAAGAGAATGTGTTCTCCAGAATTGTGGAAATGTGCTTGCCAAAGAGAGCAAGAGACAAAAACTGCTGAGACACCACCTGCTCTCTATAAGATGGTATAGTCCAGTTATGCTTACTATAGTTCATACATCCTCTGCAGTTCTCCAGTGTGGCCCAGAGCCAGCCTGACCCTGAGTGTGAAGGTGTGGCCCAGAGAACAATGGTTCTCTATATCTTCATTCAATGCCTGTCAACTTGTATCAAGATGGAGCATCACATGTTGAGACTTATCACTCCTTGGACCATATCTCTATTCTGAAGAACAAAGCAGCTCCTATAGGGTCTTTTATGTATGTTACATCTGTCTTTCTGATAGAATTGTTTGGAAAATGGTAAGTATTTTCCATGAACATTTTCAAAGGAAATAGAAGAAGTTTTTTCTCTGAAATGTTGTTTTTTAATGAAAAACCAAAAACAATAAGTTTTTGATATACCAAAACTAGAAAAGTTTCAGGTTTTTCATATAAAAGAGGATAATTTTGAGAGAAACAAAATTTCCTTTAACATTTTTGTTCTTGAATACAAGACATTTCTCTTTGAAAATATTTCAGATGAAAGATTTCAAATGACTCTTCCTTCAGGCTCTTGGCAAATTATCAGTATGATCATCAGTTGGATAAAGTTAGATCCCCTTGGTACCTCTTCCTGAGTAAGATCATGCCAAATAAAATGAGTCTTGGAGTAGGTTAGGAAAACACTGAATATTTTGAGGTTTGTAACTCTTTCATTTGACTTTTCCAAAAGATACACAAATAATAACATATGAAAGAAACTTATTACTATTACATTTGTCAGCCTACTGATTTTCTTTCTTTGCTTGTTACTGTTTTAAAGCCTGGTTCTAAAGATGAGAAGAAAAGCAGAGAATTGAAAGAAAACTATTTGGCCATTAGTGATATGCAAACCTGAAACAGTTAGGAGTATAGGTTTGGACTGAATAGGTACACAAAAATGTAGATATTTATATAAAACTTTATCTACCCCTCTTGTTTCTGCAAATTGGCTTGAAGTCTCATGACAGCAGGCTTTTTGTGAGATTTCGAGGACATCTGATCCTGGTCATGCTGGAAATGAATACCATAGGAGCGGCCTCTTGTAGGGTTGCCAGTTTTGGTTGGACATATTTCTGGAGGTTTCATCACACGACATTATCTTTCATTAAAGATTAATCTTTAATTCCTGGAGACTCCAGGACAATCCTGGAGGGCTGGCAACCCTTCCTCCTTGTAGTATTTCAGCAGTTCTGCTTACCAGAAGTTCAGAGCTGTGTTATATATTTTAAAATGTTAACCAACTGTCTTTGAAACTCAGAACAATTTCCCTTTGGGTTATTTTATGTGAACCTGTTTGCTCATATTTATTTGCAATAATATCCAAAATGGAGCTACATCTTACAGGTGGCCTTGTGTGATAAATGAGCATTTTTTCTTTACAAAGTGGACTTTTAGAATTTCTACCTACATTTTCAAATGTATGCTGCATGTATTAAGGCAGAATTTAGACACACACTAGGTACTAATTAGTTATAGTATGCGTAGTAATATTTCTAACAGGTGGCAGTTGAGAGCAAAGAAAGTATTCTTATTCTTAGAGAGAGTCAGCCTTGAATCCAAATGATCTCACAGCCCAAATAAATATATAAAGCTTGCCAAATCTGTCTATATAAATTCCAATGAGCTCATATGTTTTCATCACACAGTATGTACTGAAAGAATGAGAGAGAAGAGAGGAGGCATTTTCAATCACCCTGCTAAAAAAGCATGCAAGCAGAAGGAATGCTGGTTGTTTTATTAAGCTTAGGGCCAAATACTGGGGGGGTCCTACATATCCACAGAATACTTGAAAACATTTTAAAAGTTGCGAGTCCACTGTACAGAGGGGCCAGCAGAGAATCTGTGCAGAGGAATTCTGCATCTCTCTTCACAATGTGGTAGGTCTCCATAGAAAGGGGTACTAGGTGCGTGCCAGCATGGCCAGTTGGGATCTGCACACTGAGTGAATCACCTTGGACAAAGCCCTGCACAATGGGACAGCAGCAGGCCATGTTTGCTGTTCCTCCCCATGATTACATTTGTAGCTGTACTCTAGCTGTACAGACAACAACACATGATAAATATGTAGTCGCATTGCTTCATGCACCACTGGAAGGAGCTCAGATGCTACAGTGATGAGCATGGTATAAGAACCTATATAAGAAATAGACAGCCTAGCTGATTGGGGCCAAGGATTTCATTCCTCAGCCATCCCATTTCCCCCTCCCATTCCCCAATTATTTTTTTTTTGTCACAGAGAGAAGTCTTTTTGCAAAGGATTTTCTCCTTCCCTAGGCTTTACTTTTTATGAAGAAGTATTTCTGATCTGCACAGCCAGTTGAATAAATAAGGAAAAATGTTTGTCTTGTGAAAAATAAAACAGGCAATTTGATGTAAAAAATGTAATGGTTTTGATGGACCATCAGTAAAAGTACCTGCCGTTTTCTCTTTGGGCCATCGTGGTGGTTTGGTTTGGTTTGGTTTTTGTTTGTTAACTGAAAAGAAAAATCCATCAGCAGCCACAAATATAATGTAAATGAGGCCACAAATATAAAAGGAGTCTGCATGTTAGTAGCCAAGAGGATGTTGCTTATATTTGCATGACAATCTGGCTATGTCAACACTTAAATCGCTATAGCAGCATAGACATTCACTACAGCAACAGGAAGGGTTCTTCTGTTGCTGTAGTTAATCCATTTCCCCAAGAGTTGGTAAACTCTTGGAAGAATTCTTCCGTTGACCTAGCACTGTCTACACTGGGGGTTAGGTCAACTTTACAACGTTGCTCAGGGGTGTGGGTTTTTCACAACCCTGAGCAACGTAGCTGGGTCAGCCTAATTTCTTAGGTTTCAGAATAGCAGCCGTGTTAGTCTGTATTCGCAAAAAGAAAAGGAGTACTTGTGGCACCTTAGAGACTAACCAATTTATCTGAGCATAAGCTTTCGTGAGCTACAGCTCACTTCATCAGCTGTAGCTCATGAAAGCTTATGCTCAAATAAATTGGTTAGTCTCTAAGGTGCCACAAGTACTCCTTTTCTTTTTCCTACTTTCTTAGGGTACACATGGCCTCACAATTACTTATCTCCTCATTTTATTCACAATCTGATGCTATAATTATGCATGTGCAATTAAGGTTTCAGGTATATATACAACTACACATGAAAGACTCTCTATTCCAAAAGTTTACATCAAAGTGATTTATTTAAATTGGTCAAATTAAAATATATCTCTATTTAGGCAAGTTTATTATCTGTGCAAGGAAAGATTAAGATCTCATACCAACACGGGACCAGTATCAAAACAGAGGCAAGTGTGGCTAAACTCCATCTGTACTTGTCCCATAAACCTAAGATCTTCCCAGTATTCCAGAGTAGTTCAACATTTCTCCTAAAATGATCAGTAGTTTAATATTAATGTAATTTAAAGCATTGTCATTACCTTTCAGAGTTAACATCCCATTAATATGAATTGGCCAGTTAAGGCACCTGTCTCTTAGCAGATTCAGGGAGACAACACTATACTTATTCATATTTATAAAATTTTATTTGTGATTATAAGGGCTAGAAACTTAAATATTTTAAATGAAAGCACAAATTATGCAGAAATATATGGGTGCATGACAGAAGTGCCGGTACTATCACTGAATACCTTGCCTGATTTGTCCCTTTCTACACGATGCCCTCTTTCCTTTCCAGCACCTGCTGCTGCTCCAGACAACCTTCTCCCCTTTGTAGAGTAGGAGAGAAGAAGAATGCTGTACCTCCTCTTTTCCCTTTTTACACATCATAGTAAGAGAGGATTGAGATAAAAACATTGGCACTGGTCAAAAAATTTCCATCAAAACTTTTTTCCAACGGAAAAATGCGTTTTCAACTAAATTAATTTTTTTCACTGAAAGTGACTGATTTCCTTGAAAAAAAGGAAAATATTTTATTTATGGATCTTGAGTCTGACTTCTCACAAATTCAGAGGCCCATTTATATATTTTCTGGAATACTTGCTTGCATTCAATCGCCAAAATCAGGAATTCAATCACCAAAATATAACTCCTACGCCATAGACACAGTTAAAGAGCTGGCTTTAAAAACACCATTTCAACTATAAATAGGTATTAGTGGCTTAAGGAGCTATTCACAATCTCAAAAATAGAGATACTGCCTGAATCGATGCTATTTTACCTTCCCGTAAAAAAGCTCAAAGAAGTTTTTCTACTGTAGTCCACTTTTGGAGTAAGCCACTAAAAAGAAGACTGTAACAACACTCCTAAGCATAAGAAATTTAGTAAACTGCTGACAGACCTTGCTGGTGAATTTGGAATAAAGCAGCAATTTCTTTCCAAGGGGAAAAAAAAATCACAACACGTCTTGCAGAATTTAAAAGTCAGATCATAAATCTCAGTGATGATAGGGGTAATATGGGTGGTTAAAATTATGCATCTTCTTATCTTTGTTTCTCTGATAATGCATTAAAGAGATGAGGTAGAAAACTACCTCCTTAGTGAGTGACTGATTTATTGAGTGGCTATGGATTTTTCCTCTGGTACAAGATTATCCAGTGGTGGAATTTTGATAATTTTTCATAACAGGGAGGAAACAATTGATTGTGTCAGTATAAATCAAGTCAAAGAAACATACTCTAGTATAACATTTAAAAGCAATATTTGCACATACATACAGAGTTGTGGGATTGCCTGTTTATTTTCATCAAGTGGAGAGTGGTGTTCTCCATGCACCAGTCTGAGGTTCAAAGTTCTCTACTGGTCTTCCCTTTTGACTTGTGTTAGGCTATGAGACTTTGAGGCTGAATGCAGCTGCCTCCAGAACTGGTCAGTACCATTCTAAGCTGTCTAGAGAAGTTGATGGGGTGTCATGTGAAGAGCCCTATGCTTCTTCCAGTGCTATCCAGGGACTGAAAGAGGTCTGTATACCAACTCCAGCTCCTCCAGGGCTGTGACTGGGACTAAACCAATGCTCACACATGGGCACTTCTCTTGTAGACCCTTCAATCTGCACAGATTTTAAGCTTCCATTAAGTATACATAGAGTGTGTGTGTATTTCTAGCCCTTCTAGTTAAGAAAACCTTCAGGCTGTCACCTGATGCAGTGTGGTTCATGAGCTACCAGGAATTCCTCAAACAGACAAATTGAAACACCAGTTCTGAAAGGAATTGCTCCATATAGTTTAATGTGATGCGAACTCTGACATGTGACAGTGGCAGTTTAAACATCAGCATGGTTTGCATATTGTATTGCTGAGAGCATTTAAGCTGAAACATTTAGCTGCGCTTGTTAACTCTACATGACCCCACTTTTCCATGATGACTGAACATAATGAGGGAATACAATCACAGACTTCATTTTGCCCCCATTGAAGTCAATGGGTGCTGAATTAGACTGCTTTGAAATGGGAGTAGATTAAGTGCAGTCCCAAACTGTTAGTGTGCATCAGCAGGGTCCACACGGATAGTTAGTGCACTGGAGGTTAGCACAGGGTAGATTCACAGCCCAGCTTGCCGAAAAATAAATATTCACATAGACAAGCCCTAGACGAATGCTTAACTTTGAATCCAGTGATAAATGCATAATGTGTCATTTCAAGATAGGTTACAGTGGGACTTTAGCCTGCTCTACACTGAAACCAGTAAGTACTCCTCCAAAAGAGCAAACCTAAAAAAAAGGTGACATGAATTCTATTACAACTGAGTATTCATACAGCAGGCACTCAATGAATGCAAGAGAAAACTGCTGAGGTGCATGTACAGAGTGAAAATGGTATGTGCTCTCTGCAGGCCAGTAAAATCTGAGTCATTAGAGTCTGATATATCCCAATAGCATGCTCAGAAAAATGGAGAGTGTTGATTTTACAATTTGTTTTGTTTTAGTCAGTATAATTTAACCATGACATTGCACATTCATCGTCCACAGATGCCCTTAGCAAAGCTTGTATGTTAAAACTGTCCTGAACAGCTGCTGCCAAGTGCAATAGTGTATTTAAGAATAAGCATATTAAATATTTTACTTCACTAATAAAACAGAAGTAATTTTGTTTAGAGACCATTTTAAAAGGTGCACTTTGCTCTTGGGAAATTACCAAGAAATAAATATATCTAGAAATTGAAACCTATGTATAGTATAAGTCAGCAGCTCTTTAGCAAGCTTGCATTAGATTTTGTGAAAGCAATGGTGATGGAGGACTTCTGACTGCAGACATCCCCAGCAAAGTTAGAAAATACATTTTTTTTCCTTGTCTCAAAGACATTTGCTTCATGTTGTGACAGGATGCTGTTAACAGCTACAAATTGGGCACTATGGAAGCTACAGTGGAACCTCAGAGTTACGAACACCTCGGGAATGGAGGTTGTTTGTAACTGTTAGCAAACTATATTGAAAAATCCTTATGAAAGAAAACTAGTTTCACTTCTTACAGTTCATTCATTATTAGCAGTATTAGCAGTATTTTTTACACTTTCCTCTGCTATTTGCTGTACTTGATGGGAATGATAGGATTTACTGTCCTTCTTGCTTGAAGAGAGTAAAAACAACAACAACAACAGGGATGAAATTCTGACCTCACTCAAGCCAGTAATAAAAAGAATTATGTCTTATTTTATGTTTCACAACTCCTAGCAACTTGTACTGTTGACTGAAAATGAATAATGATTAATTAATAAATCAAAAGAAACACAGTATTTTAGGGGTGGTCTCATCAATGCCATAAAAAGAGGGCCTTACTGCTTCCCTGCTCTGATAAGATACTTCTGCATGCACAGCCTGAAATTGTATGCACGTTTCTCTTTTGCCATCCAGACAGAAAGTTAGGCTGTGATCCTGTCTATGTGGAACGCTCATTGAAGTCCGCAGGGGTTACGAATATGGATGGCTTCCAGAGACAGGCCCTTAGTTTGCTGAATACAATCAATACTTTCTTTCTTTCTTTCTTTCTTTCTTTCTTTCTTTCTTTCTTTCCTTCAAGTATCTTGGTTCTTTGGATTACATTTTATCAGATGCATTCGTCTGTGGAGAATATAATCTTGGGATTTCTTGTCTATATTTTCAACCTTTCCAAATCCCTTGATTTATTTATTTTTTTTGTCCTGATTCATGTTTGCAACATCTCCCCATTTAGTGTCAACTGCAGCTACACTCTTTGTTCTCTATTCCAAGTCACATGCTGAATAAAACTAGCCTAAGCACTAATCACTGCAATATATCACTGGACACATTTATCCATCTCCAAATGCAAAAAGCATTGTTATTTATCATTATCCTTTGCCAATTTACAATCCATTTCATAGTGCTCATATATAATCCTATTTAAAGTCTAGTATTAGATAGAAATCTATGGAGAACATGTTGTCACCATGCCTCAGTGAGTCACAACTGAGAATACCAAATTCAGGACAGACTGCTAAGAAATAGGGCAGACACACCCCAAACTGGTGGTCATTCTATCATTAGAGTTTACCAAATCATAAATGAGCTTCGGTATCACCACACTAGTTAACAAGAAGCCAAAAACATAGCCCCCTTATGCATTCCAGCCCTTGGCTCTCCACCCATACACTCAGACTTTATGATGAGTGGTTACTGAAAACCAGTTTAATCAGAATTGGGGTCCTTCCAATCCCAAGGGATCAGCCACTTAGCCAGGTCAATATATAACTCAGATCTTACCCAATAATCATGCTGGTGCCAGTCCTTCAGTAACTAAAATCTAAAGGTTTAATAAAAAAAGGAGAGAGTTATAAATGGTTAATAGATCATATACATACAAATAATTGCAAAGTCCTTGTACCAAGTTTGCAGCAGTGATGGAATAAACTGCTAACTTGCAATAGCCTCTCTGGAATCATTCAAACAAATTGGTGTAATCAGTCTTTGTTTAGAGCTTCTTTGTTAGAAACCCAGTCCAGAGAAATGAAGCAGGAAATGAAGACAAAATGGAGATGTCTCAGTTGCCTTTTTATATCCTCTGTCATGTGCATGGAAATTTACTGTCCCAAAGCCTACAGCCCCTGTTTGTGGAAAGTTACTGTCCGAAGATGGAGTCCAGGGTCACGTGAGCATATCACATGTTCTTACATGGCTTGCTGACTCACAGGGTTGGCCATTGGCCCCCTCAGTGCCTGAGGCATCCGCAGGGAGAGCTATATGGGCAATATGAATTATTTTTTTTGGCCCATTGTTAGAGTGAAGTATCCTTAATGAACCATCCACATAGTATTGATGCATCCGATGAAGTGAGCTGTAGCTCACGAAAGCTTATGCTCAAATAAATTTGTTAGTCTCTAAGGTGCCACAAGTACTCCTTTTCTTTTTGAGTATACACTGAGACATTCATCGAAACAGCAATTTCATAAAATCAATTAGCATTCATAAATTTTACATAGACAAAATTCTGAAATCTTCACATGCAGTCACAGATGTGAGTTAGAACTATAGTACCATTTTATTCCAGGACAGCCCCATTACTGCAGCTCTGGGCACATAGGACTGTGAACTCAGCAAGTTTTGAAGGTTCACTTTGGAGGGTGCCTTTTTGGAGCGACCTTTACTGTAATTTTTTCCACTATTAGCCTTCTAAAGCGTGGCCTTTAAATTGTTCCTTATGTAACTCTCCTCTCTCTCCCCCCACCCCCTATTTCCTTCCCAGGTTACTCAGGGACAGGCAACCCTCATCTGTTGCCAGAGGTAACACATAACTGTGGATGGGGGGAGAGGGGTGGCACAACTGAAAGATTCTGGGGGGACACGTGACTACCCCACATATTACCTCTGCATCCAACCCTGTGACTGACCACAGTGGGCGGTCTGTAAAGCAGGCAGTGAGAAGCACTGGGACTCCAGCAGCAGGGAAGGAGAAGCAGTCCCATGTAGCGGGGTGGGGGCGAGCTCAGCCAGTCGCCCTGCTGCTGCCTCCCTCCCTGCGTTGTACAGACACATGGTCAGCGCCACTGCAAGGGGGAGTCACTGCCTCCTTGCTGTTGGGAGGCAGCCTGACAGGCGGCCTGAAAAATCTGGAGGGGGGGCATGTGACCCCATGTGACTCCCCCCACATTGCCTCTGCCTTACATCATTAAGGATAATGGAGACCCTGGGGGTCCCAGATGAGATGGAGAATTAGGTGGGAATCCTCTAGTCACCCACAGACTCATAGACTTTAAGGTCAGAAGGGACCATCATGATCCTATAGTCTGATCCCCTGCACATTGCTTGACACAGAACCTCACCCCCCCTCTGCATTACTCCTCTAATTCCTATGAATATTGATAGCTGGCGGTGCCTCTCCGGGACAGGCACAGTATACACCTATGGGTATACCTTGGTGGCCTCCAGGTACACAAATATAAATAATGGCTCTTATGCAGATAATAAACACCCAGAATAAAACCAACACAATTTTACTTAAAAGTTATCCTACCAACATACAATACAAAATGAAACAGACTCATATAGACTCGTGCTATATCTACACCAAAACAGTAGTGGTGCTGTAATAGCTCAGCTAATGGCTGCAGCTTTAAACAGCAAGTTGCAGCATAAACCTCACCCACACTCTTGGCATTATACCACCCCATCCCTGAATGTGCGCTCACCCTTAAGTTTACAGTCCTGAGCCCTCTCTTGTGTTGGTGCAGTGGCTGAACAGGAGTTCAAGCCGGCACTCGGTAAGTCCAGCAAAGGCAGTCCAGGTGAAACAAGGAGTGAGGCACTTTTGTATTGTGACCAGCTTGAGTTGCACAGTGGTAGGTTGCAGTAACAGTTGTTATATTAGAGAGCCATAGCTCAGGGGTAACTTGTTCTTTGCTCAATGGTCTGTAAGCCAGATTCAGATCTTCTGCACAACCGACAGTCTTCAGCTCCTGCCCTCAATGCCTAGCTGTGGAGACAGAGACCATGAGCAAGGGCTCAGCACTAACAAGCTGTCATCTGTAGTGTAGTCTTAGCCCTGGTCATGTGTCTTCAGCCCGGCAACTCAATCACAGGACTCTGTCTCTGTTTCTCCTTGGCCCAGATCCAAAGGGGAGAAGCAGCTGTCTGTTGCAGTTCCCTACTCACAAAATGGAGGCCGCTGACCCCTTGAAATAGTCTCTGACCCAGGAAGCTTTGTCCAGTCCCAGAGAGCATCCAGGGAGTGCATCATAGGATTTGCAATCCTTCAAAGTCAGCATAAAGTATCTAGACGTTTGTCTAATCAGGGTATCTGTGAAAGGATTCAGAGTCTCCTCAGACAGGTGTGCCTACGCTTACATAGTTCATTGGCTTTTATTTGTCCACTTGGCATTTAATTTGCTAGTTACCCAAATATAATTAGCTAGTTACCCAAATATAATTTAATTTTGGTTAGGTCTTTTTGAAATTGCTCAGATCCTTCTCTAGTCTAATCCAAATGTCATCCAAAAATGTTACATTCTTGTGGATCCCTGGAGCATCCTACCTAAAATTGGCTATTTACTTTCTTACTACTCTTAGCTTCCTGACACAACCAGTTTTAATCCATGATGAGACTTCCTTCCTTCCAGTGGCTACTAGAGTTCCTCAAGAGGTTCTTGTAAGGTTCTTCATCAAAAGCACTTCGAAAATCCAAATTAACTTAAAACTATCAATTCCTTCTCCTGCATCTCATATTTGGTTACACTGAAAGAGGGCACCTTTGAGTCACTCCATAATCCTAACGTCAATGATTTTTCTCAACTATTTTTCTAGTACTGAGATCATTCTCACTGGTCTGTAATTCCCAGAATCAATTGCAGCTCGTTAGTTCATTGTCAAGATATGGGCATTATGTGCCAAATTGTCCTCTATGATGTTTATCCCCAATTGTCCATCTTACATCATATGTGACAAAGTGTATGTTCCA
This sequence comes from Chelonia mydas, assembly GCF_015237465.2. NCBI lineage: Eukaryota > Metazoa > Chordata > Testudines > Cheloniidae > Chelonia > Chelonia mydas. Next base: position 54,811,095 of record NC_057850.1, on the reverse strand, counting down.
TTCTCCAGCCTCATTGGATGTTTTCGGTTTGCTTTTGTTTTTAGAGATATATTTTTGGCCTGGATAAAATATTTATCCGGATTGTTTGTTTTTTTTCTTGCATTTCTATTTGTTTTTGTTAAAGCTGACCTGGACCAAAAGTCTGAATTGGAATACCCTGAACGTTGAGGCATTATGAACATGCATCTAAGTCTGGAACTAGACTTTGTTACTTGAGCGCAACTTTATTTTTTAAATATATTGGGATCTGCGCATATTCTATGATATTAGTAAAATATTCATTATTAGAGGCATTACCCTGAATATGTGTTCATTCTGTAAGAGATTATTGATTGCTGCTATTTATATTATTTGACTGACACATTCCTCTGTTTATGACTTCATAACTGTTTGTGGTTGAGTCAAACCAAAGATCTATGTGAACAAATGAGAAACAAGCAGAAGACACTATTTAACCCCTGGGGGGAAAAAAATTCCCCTTTAATTCAAATATCCCTAGTAATAAGAAACTGTGTGCTGGATCATTTGTTCTCACAGTAAAAATCATGGAAGAAAACTTAGGGGGAGGAAATCACTAAAAGAACTCCTCACAGAATTGTTTGCTCATTATTGCACTGGGGAATAGCATTTGATCCCCTGTGGGATGAACTATGGAAGCATGTGCTCAGTGTGGATCCTGGAGGATGAGTTCCGAGGGCACCCTCTGCCTCCACTCTGGTCCTTTACTTTCCTGATAACATGGCTTCAAAGCAGGGCTGGCTCCAGGCACCAGCGTTCCAAGCAGGTGCGTGGGGCGGCAGTTAGAAAGGGGCGGCAGTGTTTCCGCGGCAGTGTTTCCTCTGTCCCGCCGGCCGCGGCGGCAATTCAGCTGCTGCCTCTCTGTTCCGCAGGCCGCGACAACAAATCGGTGGCAGCTTCTCCCTTTTGCCGTTCGCGGCGGCAGTTTTTTTCACTGCTTGGGGCGGCAGAAACTGTAGAGCCGGCCCTGCTTCAACGAAGCCAGGCTGGCTATTCCACCTGCTGTGTGTAGGAGGTTTCATGGAATATGTTATACCATCTGAGGTTGCATTATCCTTTCTAGGATGTTCCACAGGACAATGCGTGTCTTCTTAGCCCTGCTCCCCAACAATTCACGGGATCCCCACTGCCCACTCTGGACTCTATCCAATACAGAGAGCTTCCAAAGACTCCTGGAAAGTGGATTGGGAGAATAGTGCCATAGGAAGACCCTTCCTCCTACAGATGGGGCACAGGTGCATACTTGGGGTGCTGGACTTTTGTGGTTTGGTCTGGCCCTCTGATAGATCTGACAAGTCCCCATACATGCTGTAGCCATGTTCTTGTGGATGCTGGAGATCTCTCACTGTATTTTATTTTTTGTAAGACAGACAACATATTTTTTCGTGGGAACCACAGATTTAACATCAAGCATTATAAAAATCTTCTTCAAGTGTTGAGCTATTAATCTGATATGTTATATTGACCTGATCATATCATATTATACCTGCATCTTGCATTTGTCTACATTTTTCACTACCATTGCTAAGGACTTTTTACTTTGTCAGGTTTGGGATGAAACTCTTGCCAAGTCTGCAGAGGCTTGGGCTGCAACATGCATTTGGGACCATGGACCTTCCTACTTACTGAGATTCTTGGGCCAAAACCTATCTGTAAGAACTGGAAGGTAGGTAGCTGTCATTTTGTAAATCTTTTATTTTATAAAAAAATTGAGGGCCATATCCTCAGCTGGTGTCAATTTCAATGGAGCTACACCAGTCTGAACATTTTAGCTGCTGCGATGGCAAGAACTCAATTTGTTTACAGCTTATAAAGATTTTCATTCCATTCAGGAATATGAGAATTAATCATTGGCAAATATTACTGTAACCAAGGATTTCAGGTCTCCACAGAATAGTAGTTTGTGAATGACTGTACTATGGATGCCAGGCCAAATGTTCTAACATAACAAGTTTTGAAAAATCAACTTTCCCTCCCTCCCTACCTATGTCTTTAAATTAATCTAGGTATCGATCCATTCTTCAGCTGGTAAAGCCGTGGTATGATGAAGTGAAAGACTATGCTTTTCCATATCCTCAGGATTGCAACCCTAGATGCCCTCTGAGATGCTATGGACCCATGTGCACACATTATACACAGGTTATATGAGTTCCATTCATCTTTCACCAATCTATAGTTCAAAATTGGACTTGTCTGTGATGTGTGTGTGTGTGTGTGTGTGTGTGTGTGTGTGTGTAAATAAATAATATTTCTTTTCAATGTTGACTTCACCAAAAGAATAATGATTATTTATTCAGATGGTTTGGGCCACTTCCAACCGTATAGGCTGCGCAGTCCACACATGCCACAATATGAACGTCTGGGGATCTGTTTGGCGACGAGCTGTTTACTTGGTATGCAACTATGCCCCAAAGTGAGTTGCTTTCTTTTCATTCTGTTTACTTTTATACTTCATGCATGTACGGGTTATTTGATAGGACTGTTTACTCCCTTTTTCCAGCTAGCATTCCTGTCATGCTTTTGTGCTGGGCCTGCTTCCTCAAACAAATATAATAATTGGAATTATAAAAATGTACTCCTTTTGTATATAAACAAACCAAAGGGGAATAACAAGATGTGTATTTAACAAAAGCACATCTCATGATCTTTTATTATTGTAATGCTCATCCTTTGCATTATTCCTTTCCTCCACCTGTTTCTCCTCATTCCCTGGCTTTGTTAGGGAATCCAGTTCTGCAATCCATACTTAGGTTGATTTGCACTTACTGACATGAGCTGGCCCATTGTAGACGGGGGCCTTAAACTGTAAGCGCCTCAGGTCTCTTTTTTATTTTTTTTTCTATCGTGCTGTATAAAACAACCCAAATAAACAATGATGAGCAGTACAGGTTTGATAAACTTTAAATGTCACAGACCCATAAGTGGTAAAGAACAGGGCAGTGAATGAGTGTGAGTAATTTCATTGTCCCAGCTGCCATATACATAAGAAGATAATTTTTAACTGTGTCTCTAAAGAGTTGCAACCCCCAAACAGGGAAATTTTGGGGAAAAAAACCCCAAAGAAGAAACCACTTCTATTTTGTGAGACAAAACTGCAGGTCCTTTATATTTACTAATACAATTAATATAAAAAGTCGTAGCAAAGGAACTAGAGGGGGATCAGACAGTAAAACTAGAGCTGACTCCAATCTCCACACTTTGGGGATGTTTGGACTGATATTCCAATCAGGTTCCAAATATCATAACTTAAGCCTGTCTTTAATAGCAACCCAGGCATTATAGTGTATGTATGTATCAAAAATTACAAAAACAGAAAGTAATTACAAAATTATTAGGGTACATCATTCATTTCATTCAATTATGGCAAATGAATAAGAGGCATTGTTGAGAACTGCTGAATTATTTGATTCATTATTTGATGCATTATTAACCCTGTAATAATGATATGTTACATTTAGTTTCTTTTGTTCTGAAAATCCTGACATACTTTGCAATCTGTAGAAGAAATCCTGAGGTCCCAACTCAGTTTTTACTGGGCCCTTACTCTATCAAAGTTATTAGCTCATGGCCGCTAAATATGGATGCCAAGGCTTAGAAGGATTTAAAAGGGGTTAGACTGCAGTTACACCAGATAAAATAAAACAGTGTTTTAAATGAGATGTGAGCTATTATCCTTCAGAGCTTAAGCCAACTACTCACTGACTAGAGGTAGGAAGAAACATCCCCTATAGGCAGGTTATCCCATAACCTAAAGGGTTTCTAACATCTTCCTCTGAAGTATTTTGGGTGAATTCCTGGCTCCAGTGAAGTCAGTGAGACCAGTATTTTCATCCCTAGTATTTGGCCCTGTCAGATAAAGGATTTGGTATTACAAGGACCACTATTCTGGTCTGGCATGACAATTTCTATGTCCCTGTTTTGATGTCAGTGGAAATTTGCCTGAAAAGAATGAATGAAACTTGGCAAGGACTTCAAGGTCAGGACCTGTATATCTACATATAGTTCATACTTCACTAATCACTAAGTCATTTGCACCTCTCAGCTACACAACATACCACAGAACTATACAATAGTTGAGGGCAGGAAGTGAAGGACGCTGTAACCATTTTAAATGAGAGGGGTTTTAGAGGTGCAGAATAACATTATTCAAATTGGAATTTTCCTAGGACATCAGTGCTATACCTCCTATTAGCTGATGTGTATACCCTACTATAAACTGGTTGAAAAATATGCCAGGAAGTCCACATTGTCTTGAATTTCTGATTTCAGAAACAGTGTTAAGAAAGGTTTTTTAAAAATGTGGTGTAGACGTAGTTAACTGATATACTTAATGTACAGCTCTATTAATCACTCATGATACAGTGAATGAAGCCAACATTAAACTTGTGGCACTTCCTCTAGATTACAGTATCTGTTCCCTGCTTGTGCAGTCTGCTGTGCCCATTTGGAATAGGAATAAGAATGTGTAAAGTATTTGAGAGACTCCTACTTTCTTCCAAGACAACCCAAAGTTAGGCTTTTTGATCCATCTTTATTGGCTGGGAAGGGGGGAATGAGAAAACACTTCACAAATAACTGCATTACTCACTGCTGTAGCACATCACACATATATTAGAAGGTTCTTTTCTTAGTGAAATGCAACATTTAAGTAGAAATCTAATTTTAGCTTTCTTTCTCCAGTGAGCATCCTGTAATCCCAGAGTCAATAGTGATGGGTCAATCTCTAAAAGTTTAGAGCTTTGTATAAGCATCTGGAAGTCTGGATGCTTATTCAGGTGACTCATTTGAGACTTCCCCACTCCTCATGCTTGCCTCTGCAGCCTGCTACCTACCTGTACCCTCGGTCCTCTAGCAGAAACTACGCACCCACAACCTCCGGACAAATCCTTGGTCCTCATGAAATCTCAATAGACCCCTGACTTCATCTTTCAGTGAAACTTGCCAACCATCTCACAGTTCCTGCACTCTTTTTACATGCCTTTGTGACTAGTCCTTCGTTTTCCCAGTTCTTTGAGCAAACCATCACGAGTTCACACTCAATACCCAGCAAAATGGATCTCAGATCAGCTAAACCCTATAACAAGATCGTCAAAAGACCCACTCCCGACTTGAAAATAAACATTACAAATATACAATCAATGAAAGTTTTAAAACTTTGCAACAACATTGTGACACTAATATCTTATTAACAGGAGCCGTCCGGTTGGTTTCTCTTTCTAGAGAGCAAAGTTGCAAAAGTCATTCCGAAAATAGTGTCTGTCAACCATGCAGTATGAAAATATTTTATAAATACATTATGGGCAATCCATCACCCATACTTAGTTTGCACTTATTAAGGGATATTTTTTCTTAAGTTACTAAAAATATGTATTACTTCATATTTTCAGGGGCAACTGGATTGGAGAAGCGCCATATAAAGTAGGAGTCCCGTGTTCCGCTTGCCCTCCTAGTTATGGATCGGCTTGTACTGACAATCTTTGTTTTCCAGGAATAACATCAAACTACTTATATTGGTTTAAATAAGTTAACACGAGTTTACATTATTTTTAAATAATATGGCTGAGAAACAAAAGCTTGTATATTGAATTTTGCACATATTTTATATATATATAGTATATATATAAGTACCCTTGGTTTCTTTTTATATGCTTTTGTATAATTAGCTTTCAGAGTACACTATAGATTCATTTTTAACTCTTCGGAATGTATAACTATAATTCTCCATTTCAGGCCATGATCATGTAGAGAAGGATAATCTTATAGCATCTTAACAAAGTGTAACTTCCTAAAGAATAGGAGTACTTGTGGCACCTTAGAGACTAACAAATTTATTTGAGCATAAGCTTTTGTGAGCTACAGCTCACTTCACCGATGAAGTGAGCTGTAGCTCACGAAAGCTTATGCTCAAATAAATTTGTTAGTCTCTAAGGTGCCACAAGTACTCTCCTTTTCTTTTTGCGAATACAGACTAACACGGCTGCTACTCTGATTCGTAAAGAATATGTTCTGTTTGATATTAAAAGCAAATTTAAAAGGGCACTGTCAACTTAAGTCTAAAATTTGAAATTATGGATACAGGGTCACTGGCAACTACACCAGTGCTTTAAAAATGAAAAATGTACAAATGTACAAAAAAAGTACAACTCCTCCCCTGCCCCGAATACATTGCCCTCATCTTGCAAATGGTTACTCCCATTTGCACTTATGCTTACTCCTGCATAGTCAATGGGACTCTGAGCAAGAGAAAACATATGTGCAGGAGGAACTCCAGCATTCAGCCTTACGTTAGCTCCCCCATGCACAACAGTGATTAACTTAAAGGTATTTCAAGAGTTCCACACACCGCTGCTGCTATCATCAATGATGCCTGTGTGGAGATAGAGAAGTAAAGAATAGGAAGCCCTCCTGGCCCTTGTACCACTAAGAAATATGATGGAACTGCAAGTGTTCACCAACCTGACTAAAGCTTTGTCTAAACTAGAAAGTTGTATCACTTTAACTATACTGTAGTTAACATTGTAGAACCCCATTAGTGTGGATGCAGTTATATCAGTGTAAAGGCACTTTTTACCATTATAACTATTCCGTATAGGAAGGGGAATAACTATATTGGCATAAAACACCTTTATACGAGTATATCTGCATCCATACTAGGGCTTTTATCTTATAAATATGTCAGTTAAAAAAAAAAAGATCACATCCCTAGCTGAAATAGTCTTATAGGTAAAACTTCCAATTAGGCCTAAGTGTTGCACAATTTTGACTAACGGATATCCCAAATAAAAAGCACAAAGTGAAAATGGAATTTTTATTTAAAAAAAAGGGGGGGGGGGATTTTTTAACAGTGTGCAACCAAAAAACAGAATCTGTAAAACAGTTGACAGAGTCCTTTACACAATCTGGTGAGGCTATTTCCTGAAAAGTATCTTTATAAACCAGCGAAGAAAAATATATTTATTCTCCCCAAAAAAGCAAACTTCTTGTGGGAGCTAAGTAGAAAATTTATGGAGAAAGGGATTACAGCTGATACTAGAACACTGTATATATGTACAGATAGCTTTCCTGAATGGTATGCATAACAGACCAGGGTCCAAATTCTGCCCTCAGATACATGTGTGCAACTGTCATTGAAGTGACTGAGAGTTGTACCTTCATATCGCAAAGCAGAATTTTGCTCATGATGAACAGGGAATACAAGTGATTAGTTGTTTACAATTTCCCACATTTCCACTCTGCCTGGCACAGATGTGTTGGGAGCTTTGAAGTTCATGAGCTTTGGAACAGCCAGATTCAGTAGAACAATTAGAGTGGTATAGTATAGCTTCACCAGAACCAATCATATATGCATTTTATTTTAAAGCAAAGATGTCCTCTTCCCAAGGCTGGTTAAGAAAGTCTGCCACCAGAGTACAGGATAACTTTACTAAAATTACAAATATGGGGATAATTTACATGTAGTCAACCCTATTGCCAAAGGGATCAATTATATGGACAGAATGAGTGTGGTAGTATATGGCAAATGGAATTATCACTCTTCAGATCTCTATGATTTGACACTAACTCAGAGAAAGTCATTTATTGTACTGTAGCTCTTCAAGCATATCTCTGGGTGACATTCCTTTGTCTGACAATACAATAATTAGAGAAGTATATAATGCCACTAGGCATCAGAACTTAAAAACCAAACCATGTGTGATGTTTCTGTAACTATTATTTTAGTAACAATTTAAATGTTACAGGTTTTTTCACTGTTAACAATGGGCTTGAGGTTCTGCAGTCCTCACTTGGTCAAATAGTCCAACTGGGTGAAATTCACCCCTTTGCAGAGGGAAAACATAAGGTCTCTACAGCACTTAAGGCTCTGTTTGAAAGGTTTAGTTTTAAGTGGTACATAGGCCATGTTCTGTAACCCAATGGGAGTTTTTGACTAAGGAATATAGAGTCAAAATGCATTTTGTTCCACATGACAGATGTTTTTTGGCGGATGAAGGGGGAACAGATAAAATTTTACATGTTTGCATTTCCTTACATTTGCAAAAATTTGTAAAAAATAACAGGCAGAGACTATGTTAACAAAAGTTCTAAGCTGCAGAGCCTAAGGATTGGAGTTAATGTTTAATAACTATGCACTTTGTAACTTGCAACTTGTACATTGTATGGTACACTTTCCAAACAGAACTAGAAATTGTAAATTAATTTATAATTCTGTAATTCAGCTGAAAGTATTATAACGGGTATATATGTTATTGTATCTGTTACTTTTTTTAACTTGGTAATAATAAGCTGATCATTTGGAATATTTTGTTTTCTGTAGATATAAATAATAGCAAACTTTGCTACTATCAAACAGGGGTGCAGTTTTTTTCAAAACACAGTAATGGTGCTACGGATAATTATATCTGTCATAATCACACTGTAATTTACAGCAGCAGCAGGAAATAATATGGATATAAGCTATTTCATAAGAGCAGCTTCTGAGAAAACCAGCAACAAACATTTAGTTTAACATATTTCATTTAACAGAGAAGGTTACAACTAACTGGACATTTGACTAACCAAATGCAGTTTACTCTTCAATTTTTTATAAACGTGCATTATCTATTTGAATCCCTGTAATTTCTCTCATCAGCTTTCCCTTGGGTTGAATAATGACAATGCCAGCAACCATCTACTTTGATAGCCTGGGACAATGCTGCTTGATTGATTACCTGACACAAAATGCTGTTGGAATAAAAATAGCAGAAATGTGCTGAAGACCAAAGGTGTCATATAGTATTCCCTCACCATTACAGAGCTACACTGAGAAAAGAGAAACCCAAAAAACCCCAGATACCATGGGAATATTCCACCCATTTCATAGGTTTACAAGTCGGCACTTTTTTTTCCCTACAGAGCGGAATAGCAGTGTGCTTTTATAACAGTAGACTGGCTATTGGAAAAATATTCCTTTTGGATACAATATCTTTTGTTCTACTTTAAATATAAAACAGATATTTATAAAACTGTACAAGAAATAAAATAGGGATGAAGAATAACTGTGATTTAAAATAAGAGACACTTATTAGAGTTATAGGAGTAAAAAGCTAAAAGGATGCAGCAATGCCATTAAGAACCCAGTGGAGCCCTTCGTGTTATAATAATTGCCTGTGATAGTTTTGACTCACTGTTGTGTCATTTCATTTACTGAGCAAATGGCTAGCAAAGGCTGCCTTTTTGGTGCTAAACGATATATTCTGGTGCTGGAGACATTTTTGCAGAAGATTAGTTTTATTTCTGGTGTTACAATACATGCTCTAGTGCTTGTGAGCCATGTTCAGTGGAGCAGAGCATCTGTGGGTAGGCCAAAGAGTCATTGGGCCAAATTCTGCTTTCAGAAGCATGCATATGGCTCCCGTTGATTTAAATAAGAGCCTTACATGAATCAAAGGGGAAAATTTAGACTGTTCTAAAAAACAAAACAAAAAACCCTGTCGTCATTACACTTTGCACTTAAGGAACTTTCTCATTATTGTCAATAAGTGTCCTATGTGAAGATTGGGAGGTGGATAAGGTCCCTGTCAGTAATAATTTCAAATTGCCTATGAACACATTTTAGTGATCCCAAATCTCCTCCCAGGGGAATAATCTACTTCAGAAACGCTAAGGTTCACTTTGCTCAAATGGCCCTGTGAAGCCATACATCCCCCTTCCTAGGGATCAGTTCACTCCCCACTGAATTCCCAGGGAAAGGGATTAGGCCTCAGTTGAAGTCAATAGGAATTTTGCCACTGATTTCAATAGGTCCAGAAGCAGGAATTGCTGTCTTTTCTTTAGCATATATATAAGACCCTAGCTGTGATATTTACCAGTTTTTCTGTGGAGCTTTCTTTCTTCCAGATTCGTGTGCTTAACTCCCAGGGTTGCTAAGAGAGTTGTGTACATTTGAAGTCTAATTCTACTCTCAGTTACATCCATGCAACTCCATTGAAATCTAGTTTTCTTCCTTATCTTCTCTTACCTAACTGTCTGATTCTGGATCTATTGAAATCAGTGGCAAAATTCCCATTGACTTCAACTGAGGCCTAATTCATTTCCCTTGGAATTCAGTGGGGAGTGAACTGATCCCTAGGAAGGGGGATGTAAGGCTTCACAGGGCCATTTGAGCAAAGTGAATCTGAGAGTTCCTGAAGTAGGTTGTTCCCCCGGAGGAGATTTGGGATCATTAAAATATGTTCATAGGCAATTTGAAATCATTACTGACAGGGGCCTTATCCACATAGTAATAAGATATTTTGTAAAGCCTTGAGTCTTGTGAGTAAAGTTTCCCTCAATTACTGTTGATTTCATTTACTAAAGTGGATGATCTTAGCCAACCTGAGGGCAGCTCACAAATGACTTGCCATTTTTATTGGTGGTTTTCTGTAAATGTGACATATATAAATTCCTGTATCCTGGCTTTTAACTATGCACTCATTCTGATAACCAGAGAGTATGTGAACCCATACATTGGGTTTCAGAGCTTCCCTCAGAATTCACCATTGTTATGCCTACAATGAACATGGTCCCCTCAACTTCTCATTTCTTCTAGAGGAAAAAAAAATACTTCTGATTAATTTATGAAATTTTAGTTTATTATTAATCATAATTTCCAGGCCTCCCTTCTGCTCAGTCTTTGGTTACTGAGTTTGGCTCAGGATATGGTTATTGTCTGGCAAACAGGAAGTACTTCCTAGTTATATTGTTATGGATTGCAATACTTGATTCAGATTGATTAATGGAATGGACTTCAACTCCTGGTTTAGGAGCAATCCACTTCCAACATGCTTAACAGCATTACTGTGCAGAGCTCTCCTTTGAGAAGCACTACAGAGACAACAGGAATAAAACATTTTGAATTCAAAATTATTTTCTTCTGCAAAATGACAAAAATCAAGGTGGAAAACGGGTTTCCCCATGTTTAACTCATAACAATATAGTGCACCCCGCTATGCTGTTCACCCTGATAAAAATCTTCCTACAAACTCAGTGGAGCTACAGCACATCATCACACAAGGCAGGAACTATTTAGATACAAAGTTCAAGATAATACCCTCCTCACAGGGAGTTAGTGGCAATAGGGGATTACTCTGAAGAAGTAAATCTTTGTTTCCTGTGAGGTCTTATTGTTTCATTAAAGAGGTGCTTGAATGCTGGGATTCATTTAATAAGTAAACTGATTTCAGATCATCTATAATTACTAAATGCTTGTATATTTGGTTTTCTCTTCATTTTTTTCCATACCATACCATACCATACCATACCATACCATACCATAACAGAATAGAAGGTTTTGGCATTCATACATACAACAAAAGATTTGGTTCTTGCTATTGAAAACCAACCCCAAAATGTTTTAAGTATTTATGCAATGCAATTTCTTGTTTCTCACACATTTTTAGGATTTTCTTTCTTTCTTTCTTCCTTTCTTTCTTTCTTTTCACAAAATGTTTGTCTGAGAAGAAAGTTCATTTGACACAGGTGTTGCAGTGAATTATTGAACATGTTTTTTCCATATAATATGATGACATATATATGTTACAACTGAGATATCTATTAGTATTCATGTTTCAATTCTTGATGTTATGAAAACATAAAGAAATATAGATTATTTTGAACTAATGTGTAATGTCTATGCATTTAAATAAATAATTACAATGATCCATATTTATACCTGATGTTCCTTTGAGGCACTTTTGTTTGTTTCTTTTGCTGTTTTATTTTATTTATCAAACTAAAACCCTATGTAATCTATTTGGATAAAGAAGTCAAATTGGAAAGCAAGTTTTAGGGGATGTAAGGGTAGACATAACTGTAATTTGGTTTGAAAATGTTTAGATATTTACCTCCTCTTCCTTCCTGAGCCCCAACAGGCCTTTCTGAAATCCCTCTTTGGGTCTCAGCAGGTCTGGCCATCTCTGCCAGGAGGGCTGTCATCTTCAAGTGTCATGAATTTGAAGCCTCAGCTTGAATTAATGTGTGAGGAGATGTATTCTGGCAGTTTCTGACCAGGGCAAGCTAATCTCATGAGATTTCAACAGAGCAGCCATCCAGAGCCAATCAGAGAAAGCCACATCTCGAAAGCACCAGAGTCTACCTACAGTACATAGAGACTTATATGGTCCTCATTATTGTAGCATAAGAACATATATTTTTCAGTATTATATCTAATCTAACTAATGTGCTGTCATCGGGCATGTTGGAAACTGTTTGGAGACAAGGAGAAACAGGATCAGAGATAACAGTAAGAATCAGAGAGGAGGAACATCCTTGGGGTCAGAATAGGGAAACTCTCAGGGGCTTACTGGAGCAGAAAGGGATTTGGGGCTTTGAGAGATGGTGTGGAACTAAAAGAACAGAAAAATGGGTGTGATGGGGTGTTCGCGCCACACAAGCCCTGAGTGGGCTATTGTGGGCCGGAAGGGGCCAACTAACCTTATATGCTACACCTGGAGGGAACGCAGGGATTGATAAATCCTAACTGCAGATGAAGCCCAGGAAGTGAGAGCAGAAGGAGGCTTACAGGGAAGGGGCCTGCAGTCACTCTCTAGAGGCAAAGGGAGTTGGTCAGGAAGAAGGAGGAAATCTACTGGGAGAATAATCCCCAGATTTGCCCTGGCCTAGGGAGTCTGGCAAGAGGCCAACGGAGGTGAACTAGCCACAGGGATCAGAGGAAGCTCTGGTAGTAAACCTAGGGATAGACCATATGACAGTGTTATACCAATAAAATAAAAACCAGCAGGATCTTATTAAAGGGGAAAAGGCAAAATGCCACATTTATTGTGAATACAGAAAGAATCATAGTAAGCAGTTAGTTATAGCTATAACATTCCATTCAATTTCATATTTATTCACACATTCATTCATACACACACACACACACACACACACACACAGGTTCTGCAAGGTTGTTATCATAGTTACCAGCCTTAGAGTTGCTCATGCCAAGCCACTGGCCTGGTGGCCTGGACATGAGGAGGGAGCAGGGCCTTGTCAGATGCTCATCTGATGTTCCTGGAACTTGGTTTGCAGAATCAGACCCCAAATTTCTCACTTCCTAGAGTCCATTTTTATAGGAATTTCTTCCTATGCCAGTCTATGGGAATTGCTTCATCATGCTGTTGCTGCATCAATCAGCAGACGGCACATTCCTGACGGCTCTGTGCTGCCAGATGTTATCTTGTTCGTTGGTTCTCCCATCCTTGAAGCTGTTGGGTGGATTCCAGTCTGCCCTCCGGGGGTCCTCTGGTTATTTCCACTTGACGCCTTCTTCAGCCGATGGACACTGGATTCTTAGGCTGACACCTCCCTGATCATTCAGTTATTATCCACACCAAGCATCCATCCACATACATCCTCTATCTCTATTTTAATCACAATTGTTAACAAAGCAAGATGAATACAACAAAAGCACGGGGAGTCTCTGGGTGCTGTTTCTGTTGTTACAGAGTATTGCTTTGAATCTCTCTCTGTGTGAATAGTTGTTACAAAGAATTGCTTTGAAAACAGACTCTGTCTTAGAATGTACTAACACAATTAGCAGCTTGCAAGTTTCACACAGAGAGGGAGAGAAACAGCATCAAAACCCAAGAGACCTCTTAATTAGTAATACCCTGGAATTTAAACTATGGGGAATCAAACTCATTTGTGATTTTAATACAGAACTTCTTTAATATGATCCAACAATAGAGATGTGGGATAGTAAGGCGCTCAGGTAGACAGCACTAGGGACTGACACTGAGATTACTAGTCATAGGGTCCAAGGGCTGGAACCTGGAGTTGCAGGCAGAGTTGGGTTCCCTTACCAGGTATTGGAAAATGGCACAGGAACTAGAGCTGGAATGAAAGATCATCTGAGGTGGCATCTATGTGGGGTTATCCATCTAGTGACCACCCTATCCTTCCTATGGGTGGTAGTAATCCCCTCAGGTTCTACCTGCTACCCTCATGGTCTGTCTGGATAGAAATCACTAATACAGACACCAGAATGTTGCTTCAAGCAGAGACGCAGTGGGGTGACCTGACCAGCAGATAACTTCCTCTAAAGAACTGGTAACAGTATACGTATTAACAATTGACCAATCAATACTGAGCATGAGGGAGTTATTGATAGGTAAACAAATTAACAAATCAGGAACTGTTGCTGGACAGAGTAAGAACTGTTGCTCAGCGGAGCAAGACTAGTGCCCTTCACATGAATCATAACCATAACAAGACTCTGAGACCTGCAATCCTCAGGCCAGGAGTCCATTCTGCACATGTGCAGATCCACAAAGGTCACACAAGAGGCACCTTGATAGACAGCCCTTAGGCTGCACTCATTATACTGGCACTATACTGTTAGTGCAGCCTACATTCCACTCCTTTTCTTTGCTTTCCCAACGGGCCTGTCTTAGGTTGCCCCTATCTTTTAGGGATCTTACTCATCATTGGCTCACCAGCCCTCAAGGGAGGATATTCCTTAGCGTTATGCTTCATTTCAGGTCCTATTTACAATTTGCTTAACTAATTTAACAAGTTCATTTCAATTTTCATCTTCTCTTGAATGCTTCACAGTCCAGCATACATTCTTTTGGTCCAACAACACATTAAAAACATACTTAATACACAAACAATTTGTATAATGCATAATACAACTATAAGATGTAGCATTACATTCAAAATTCCCTTTGTGGTAAGTGACCATTGCAAAACCAATTCTCACCAATTATGCTGGATAATATTTTTGATAATTTCAACTTGTTTTGCAATTTTTCCATTAACAATATTCATTTTAACCTTAATATTCCCTACCTAATTTTGCATTAAGTTGTGTAATATATGTTTGGTTTTCCAACTGAGATAGGACTTGATTACACAATCCCCTTCAAGATGTTCCTGAAATTTCCTGATCCTTTAATACAATAATGAGTACAGTTTACTTTTGGTCCCCTACTTGAATTTCTTGAATACTTTGGTTGATGCACCAGGTAACTGCCACCACAGTGCCCACAACAGTAATATTTTGAGTTTCAGTTTGAAAATTAGCAAATTCTCTAACGTGGAAGCATACTTTACCTTCTCCCAAATAACTGAAGTGTTTATCAATGCCTGATGCTGAAACCAATTCACAATCCCCTGGCTGATTAATACATGTAGATTGGTGAGTGTCCCATTTCCCAAATACAGTGCCAATCTATAAAAAGGACATAAGGACAACTGGGGGAATTACAGACCAGTCAGCTTAACTTCAGTACCTGGAAAAAAAATGGAGCAAATAATTAAGCAATCAATTTGCAGACACCTAGAAGATAATAAGGTGATGAGTAACAGTCAGCATGGATTCGTCAAGAACAAATCATGTCAAACCAACCTGATAGCTTTCTTTGACAGGGTAACAAGACTTGTGGATGTGGGGAAGCAGTAAATGTGGTATATCTTGACTTTAATAAGGCTTTTGATACTATCTCGCATGACCTTCTCATAAACAAACTAGGGAAATACAACCTAGATGGAGCTACTATAAGGTGGGTGCATAACTGGTTGGAAAACCATTCCCAGAGAGTAGTTATAAGTGGTTCACTATTAACCTGGGGACCCGCAGAGATCGATTCTAGGTCCAGTTCTATTCAATATTTTCATCAATGATTTAGATAATGGTATAGAGCAGCGGTGGGCAACCTGACCCATGCGGCCCATCAGGGTAATGTGCTGGTGGGCCCCCAGACAGTTTGTTTACATTTGCACAGCCGCCTGTGGCTCCCCCCATGCCTCGCTCTCCCTCCGCCCGGCATAATATTTCTTCTTGGAATGAGTAACACTTGAGCCCACCGTACGACTCTCCTTTTTCATTCTATCACCCAGGCATTTTAAAAACTCTTTCTCCTGCTTCTCCTTTCAGTGATTTACCCAGCATAATCCATCAGGTGACTTTTGTTCTCTAATTTTTTTTTTATAATTCCTTAGTATATTCCCATAATTTCCCCAAAACAATAGAATTTTCCCTTCAATTCATACCTCTTTGATCTCTTAAACACCTTTCTTCTTGCCCTTTATATGTTCCCTTACTCCTGTAGCCACACCCCCCACCCCTCCAATTAGTTTCATGTTTTTCCTGTTTCCATTTTAACAATTTAGCCTCCACAACAGTTATAGTATTCTTATTCACTGTTCACCAATGCTGAGCCCTATTGAGGATAGGGGTATATTGCTGAATGTAATCCTTAAAACCCACTGGGCATGCTTCAAGGACCATAACCAGAAATGCTTGTTCCTCCCTTTCCCACCGATTAGTCTGAATATTTCTTAAAGTTTCCCATTGATATACCCACTCAGAAAAATCATTGGGCTATTCCTCTTTATAATACCATAACATAGTCAATTCTAAATTCACAGATGTTTTCTCATATAATAAACGTGCTAATCTACCAGCTGCCTCACTAGTGGATCCAGTAAATCCAACCATACTTGACTATAAAGGTCCAGTAGCATGAGGGAGCATAATACCCCAAACTTCATTTCTTCTAATAATTGATGATAATAGCAATGCTTGTGAACTTTTATTAAAGCTGATAATGAATCAATACAACACCAAATCACAACAGCCAATGATGATTCCAATCTTAGTTTATGTGTAGCCAGAGTGCCGAAAAATTCCACTAGAAGAGGTTTTTCTTTCTTTAAAAGAAATATTTCTTCATATGAGCAAAGAGGGCAAAATCACAACACTTCAGCCATCATCTGGCTTTTGTCATTGCTTTCTAATGCACATGTAGGGAGGGTGGGCTAAGATGCAAGGGAAGAAACTGATAAAGTGCTATCGATTGAGGTAGACTGTTTATTAATGTTACGAATTGTCAAATCATGTCATTAGTAAGGAATGTAAAAGTGTAGCAATATGTACAGATCTGCATAACCATTAACACTCACAGATAATCACGAGACACATTTTATCCCATGAAAAGTGTTCAGAATAAAAAAGGATTGAATAAGCAAAATATTTTATTTGGGCCACACAAGTCTATAAGGGCTCACTATGGTTCTGCAGGGTAATTATACTGAATGTGTGTATGTGTGCATATATACATGTTGATCAATTTGCTCAAGAATAGTGTAACCAAATATATTTTATGTATATCACCCCAAAATAACCTTTATACCATGTCACAACGTGATAGTCCGTTTGTGCTACAAATTAACAAAGTCTATCAGTACTTTTATATATGTGCCTTCATTTGAGTTCATGAGATATTGGACCTTAAAAATGTTTTCCTGTCAATGCTATAGAATATCCAGTGCTGGTCCTGGCAGTTCATGCAACTTAAAATTGCAATACCCTAATTGTTTTATTTGTTTTTGTTCTATTAAAAGTTATTTGTTTCATCACAATATGAATTCCAGTTTATGATTAAATGACTTTTAATTGTGGGTCCAAAATTCCCTTACAAAGAATGTTTACATGATCAAAACTGCTTGCAGATAAGTGTATAAAAAGCAAATGGGGGGGGGGCAAACATGGTCATGCAACATGGGCATCCATGTAGTACGTTGTAAACAAAGTAGGAGTTAACATTCTATGATTCACCTTTGGGTACTAAGGTAATATAAATATGTATCCACTATTAAACCACTGGAGGAAGGAACCAAGAAGGAATAATGATGGAGCATTTACCTGCTCTCATTTGAGCACAGAGTTTGCCTTTTTCCCTGGTCTTCCCTATACAGGATGTATGAGTCCCGTCTCTGCACCATTCATTTGTATAAAAGCCAGGCAGGAGCTGGCACTAAATTATGGTTTTTCTTGTTTATAAGTGTAGAAATACCAATGAGAAAATGAAATCATGTTGTGGTACTGTTTAAAATGACAAATTTGCTCTTCGCGGTATTCTTTGTGGGTTTTTTTTTCCAAATTCAAATAACTGAACTGGTCGTCAGAAAAGTACAGGACTTTTCTCATCCCAAACATTTTCATTTTCAAAACTGGAGTTTTGCTTTAAAAGAGAAAAATGTGAGCTGCATCATAACAGATTTTGATTGATAAGACCCAGATTTTGCCACTTTTACTCATGTTGCCACCTTTACTCATGTTTGCCTTTCTTCAGGCAAAGCAATTCCTTGGGTCTAATCACAGACTAAGGTAATGTAAGCAAGGGTGATAAAATCTGTCTCGTGATTATCTGTGAGTGTTAATGGTTATGCAGATCTGTACATATTGCTACACTTTTACATTCCTTACTAATGACATGATTTGACAATTCTTAACATTAATAAACAGTCTATCTCAATCAATAGCACTTTATCAGTTTCTTCCCTTGCATCTTAGCCCACCCTCCCTACATGTGCATTAGAAAGCCATGACAAAAGCCAGATGATGGTTGAAGTGTTGTGATTTTGCCCTCTTTGCTCATATGAAGAAATATTTCTTTTAAAGAAAGAAAAATCTCTTCTAGTGGAATTTTTCGGCACTCTGGCTACACATAAACTAAGATTGGAATCATCATTGGCTGTTGTGATTTGGTGTTGTATTGATTCATTATCAGCTTTAATAAAAGTTCACAAGCATTGCTATTATGATCAATTATTATTTATTTATAGAAATGCCTACAGTGTGCTAGGCCTTTCCAGATAATCAAGCAGAGAAAGCTCCCAGCTCTTGAGACATTTCAATGTATAGTCAGACAGGCTCTTCATAGTTCCATTCACAGTCTCATAACACTCCACTGCAGCAGTTGCTCACGTGGAGAAGGAAAGAACAGAGTGCACTTTTTAGCTGTCTTTTAATGTTTTTTAGCAGCTGGAAACAAGGAAGAGCCAGCACAATGTGACCAGCTAATTCTTTGTGGACCATGAGAACATATTCTGCAGGCTGTGTTTTGAGAAACACTGCTGCAAACAATGCAAGAATACATTGTCCAATAAAATCAAAGAAAACTGTTCTGTCGTTTTGATGGAATGTACAAATCACACACTAGGGAGGGAGAGGTTAAGGAGCTGCTCTGGGCCCAGGCAGATTCACTCCTCCACTCCTGCAATGCAAGCAGAGGCTGGAGAAGGAGTTTAAAAGGAGAGCAGAGTAGCTGGTTTGCTGGCAGAGAGCAGAGATGAGCTGACCAGCACTCTGAGCTCCTGGTGTGTGAGGCCTGACTACAGTGACCTGACCAAGCCTACAAAGAAGGGACCTGTGACTCTCTGAAGATTAGACACATTATCTGTGTGTTCAGTTCTTTGCTTTACCCTTCGGGAAGAGAGGGGATGAGTAGGAAGTGATCCAGGGAAGCAACCACATAGCACCTGAGGGGGGTAGGACTTAACTGCCTACCATTGGGCCCCTGGATTGGAGCCCAGTGGTGAGTGAGGGCCTGAGCACCCCTACCACCCCCTGAAGAGAGACAGCAATGGAGGTCTGTCCCTCAGTGGGGAACCTAGATGGGGGGAAGATCCTGAAGAGCAAGATCCTTGACCATGAGACCCTCACCCAAGGGGGAAGCCCTGAATCCCTTTCTTACTCCTGAAGACCTCCCTATTGTTGGAATTTGTTTATACCCTGAAAGGGTTGGTCTTGAAAATGTGACCTGACTGGAGGGTTGAGTCATTAAAAGTACGTCTACACAGCAAAGAAAAAGCTGTGGCTGACCCATGCCAGTCGACTCAGGCTCGTGGAGCTCAGGCTATGGGGCTATTTCATTGCTGTGTAGACTTCTGGGCTTGGGCTGGAGCCTGGGCTCTAGGATGCTGCAGGGTGGGAGCAAGAGATCGGAGGGGACTGACCAAAAGGAAAAAAGAACTGCTGACGGTTTAGAATTCTGAAGAAAATACCTAAAACAGCAGTAAACATCAGCAGTAGCCACAGCATTGGCAACATTGAAACAAAACAACTAAGGGATAAAAGGACAGAGGGAAAAGAAGCTACAGGGAGTAATCTACAAATGTAACAACTGTGACCAGCCAGAGAAGCTGAGCAGCAGCAGTGGTTTAAAGGAATATCAACAGATTTACCAAGTAAATTTGCCAGCTTTTAATACAATTTTTAGTGTAGTATAGTCGGTGATTTGTTGCAAACTGGCCACTTGTAACATATTGCTTCGCTTAGAATCATGTGAATTATGTGCTATTGGAGTTTGAATGTGCTTTAACTTGCAATAAGGGATTGTGTCAGGGATTTTTAGATTATATTGTATTAGGGATTATTAGTTACTTTAATAAAATATACTTTGTTTTGGAAAGAATACTGCCTCTGTCAGTTACTTTATCGGAAGGTTACATCTGTGTCCTTTAGTGTTTCACTAACAACCTCGGAAACTTTTACCTCAGGAAGAACAGACTAAGGGGGCAATTGGCAGGTTATTATACCACCATCCCAAAATCCATTTGTCAGAGTAACGGGAGAATAAGCAGCCCCTGAATTCCCCTGAATATAGAATCTGGAATTGTATTTAGCTGTTATGTTTGGCCACACCAGGGAAGACTTGTACAGTGTGTCTTACTCGGGCTTATGCTTGGTCTAAACTAGGAACTTATGTCAGTGTAACTACAATCCACACCCCTGAGCGATGTAGTTATAGTGACCTACTACCCTCACTCCCATCCCCCATCTGTAGACAGCACCATGTCAACAGGAGGGCTCCTCCGTCAAGTACCTATGCCATCAGGAGAAACTCCCATCAGCATAAGTAGCGTCGTCACTGAAGTGCTACAGTCGTGCAGCTGCCCTGTTGCAGCATTTTAAATGTAGACAAGACCTAAAACTTAAGAGTATAATGCTTTAAAAGTGACAACACTTTAGCAAGGCTATACATTCAAAAAGGAAGGTGTTAGAAGCAATGTGCTTAAGCATACTAAGATAAATAGTTCCCCAAATGGAGGGGAAACATACTGTAACTGCTAGCATCTGGTCAGTCTAAGGCTACGTCTACACTACAGAGTTAAGTCAACTGAAGTTCCGTTGATGGTCATAAACCACTCTAATTAAATTGCTTGTGCATATCCACACAACGCTCCTTGTGTGGGCGGAGTGCATCCACAGTTGGTGCTCTTGCATGGACCGAGAGAGCTGTGCACCAGGAGTAGCTATCCCACCGTGCAACTCGCCAACTTCTCCTGCTTGGAGTTCTGTGGCTCATGGTCCCATGATGCAGTTTTCTCTGTCCCATAATTGCATGGGCTTTTGATTATATTTTGTGCTGCTTTTCAGCAATCACTGTAAACTGTGAGCCCACCATCTCTTTCTGAAAGCATGCATCCTGCACTGCTCTCCAGTCTTGTGCTAAGTATTATGAACACAATGCAGCTGATCTGGCAGTATTTCATGAGCTGCGAATCTGATAATGACATCCTGGTGTCTGCCCTGCTGTGAGCCATGGAAAGAAACAATTCAAGATTGATATTGGCATTCACAGAGCAGCTGCACATGATGGACAGTTACTGGGCTCAGGAAACAATTATTGAGTGGTGAGATTGCATCATGATGCAGGTATGGGATGATGAGCAGTGGTTGCAGAACTTTCAGATGCACAAAGCCACCTTCCTGGAACTGTGTGCTGAGCTCGCCCCCACCCTGCGCTATAAGAACACCAAAAGGAGAGCCGCCCTCCTGGTGGAAAATTCAGTGATGATTGCTATGTGGAAGCTGGCAACTCCAGACTATTACAGATCAATCGTGAATCAGTCTGGAGTTGGGAAGTCTACCGTGGGGGTTGTAGTGATGCAAGTGTGCAGGTCCATCAATCGCCTCCTGCTACAGACTGTGACTCTGGGCAATGTGTGGGAAATAGTGGATGGATTAGTGGCAATGAGATTCCCTAACTGCAGGGGGCAATAGATGGCATGCATATCCCAGCACCTCCCATGAGCCAGGAGCCGTGGGATTGAAGCCCTGATCCCCAGAGCCCCCTGCTGGGTTGAAGCCCCGATCCCTAGTGCCCCCCATTGGGTTGAAGCTGGGAGCAGTGGGGGGTGAATTCCAGAGTCCCGAGTCCCAGTGCTCCCAACGGGGCAGAAGCCCTGAACCCATGGGCAGAGTTAGAAGGACATGGGGTGTTTCCTCCCTTTCCCCCCCGAAACTACAGAGCAAGAGCCTGGGGCACTCCACCCCCATCCTCCACCTCCTTCTCTCCCCGCCCCTTGGCCAGGTCGGAGGTGGGAAGCCAGAGCTGGGCACTGCAGGACAGTTGCTGCTCTGGCTGGTGCAGGGGGTTGAAGCCCTCCTCTCCTGCTGCTGCTGGTGCTGGTGCAGGGGTTGAAGCCACTTCTCAGCTCCCAGCCCACTTTGCTCACACAGCCAGTAAAAGCTGCTTGCGTCGGGGGACCCAGGTCCATGCTGGCAGAGCCCTCGAGGAACAGGGATGGCAGGGGAGTCCTCCCAGCACACAACCTCTAGTACCTTTCTCCCTGCACTCTGAGCTATGTCCCTGTCTGCACACAGCCCCTAGCTACCCCCTGCCTGCACCCTGAGTTACCCCCTGCCCATACGCAGCCCCTAGCTACCCCCCTCACTGCACCCTGAACTACCCCCTCACTGAACCCTGAGCTATCCCAGTGCCTGCACACAGCCCCTAGGTACCCCCTGCCTGCACCCTTAGCTACCCCCCTGTCCACCGACAGCCCTTAGCTACTCTCTGCCTGCACCCTGAGCTACCCGCTGCTTGCACACAGCCCCTAGCTACCCATCTCCCTGCACCCTGAGCTACCCCCTTCCTGTACACAGCCCCTAGCTATACCCCTGCCTGCACCCTGAGATACCCCCTGTCCACACACAGCCCTTAAGTACCCCTCTCCCTGCACCCTGAGATGTTTTCAAACTTTTTGAGCTGAGCCCCCCACCTTTGAGTTATAATTTTCGTTGCACCCCACCCCCTCCCCCCACAACCCAGACAGGCAGGTGGCTGTTAGAGAACTTATTTCTTCACTCTCCCACTTCCCTGGTCCTTCTCACATGAACAGAGAGCAACAATACCGGAAGTCCGAAGGTGCAAACAATTCGATGTTTATTGGGGTGAACTTCCAGCAAGCTTAAATCCAAGTTTCTTTTTGCTTATTTTTGAATCCCAATTTACTTCCTGTTTGCCCCTAATTTATATAGTAATATTCTTAGCTATACCTTAACCAATCCTTCTATTGAAATTTACCTAACCAATCCTAACATATTGTAACATGATTAGCTAACCAATTATATCCCACCACCTTAATTAGTTTACATCCAGCAAAGTTAATTATACAGCAGACAGAAACAATCACAGAACCAGACAGAGACCATGCAAATAAACAATAGCAAAGTGGGAACTATAATGACAAAAAATACAGAAGTGAGGATTTCACAACTACATCTATAAAGACATAAGGGTTTCCCAGCTGTGTCTATTGATAAGTGAGTTCTTACCAGACAGAAAACAATGAAACTAAATTTTCTTTGGCATCTTCTAGGCTCTTCCCTTTCTCTGGAGGTGATAGATCAGATCACCTTCCTAACAGCCCCATATTGACTAGTTTGGAATGTGAGGATGTGACTGCTCACTTCCCAGCTTATGGCTGCCTCTGCTGCTTAGCCAAAGGCATTGGCCTAAGAACAGGGCCTCAGACTGTCACAGTGAGAGAAAGCCCTTACATAGATTCTTTCTTGTATACCTGTATTACTAGCTAAATGATAAACATATACCTACATTCTTAAAGTATAGGCCTGTCATAAATATAAAGGGAAGGGTAAACACCTTTAAATCCCTCCTGGCCAGAGGAAAAACCCTTTCACCTGTAAAGGGTTAAGAAGCTAAGATAACCTCGCTGGCACCTGACCAAAATGACCAATGAGGAGACAAGATACTTTTAAAGCTGGACGGGGGGGGTGGGGGGGGAACAAAGGTTCTCTCTGTCTGTGTGTTGTTTTTTGCCAGAAACAGAACAGGAATGGATATGCGTTAGATTCTGTTTTGTTTAAATGGCTGATAAAATAGCTGTGCTGAATGGAATGGATATTCCTGTTTTTGTGTCTTTTTGTAACTTAAGGTTTTGCCTAGCGGGATTCTCAATGTTTTGAATCTGATTACCCTGTAAGGTATTTACCATCCTGATTTTACAGAGGTGATTCTTTTACTTTTTCTTCAATTAAAATTCTTCTTTTAAGAACCTGATTGCTTTTTCATTGTTCTTAAGATCCAAGGGTTTGGGCCTGTGTTCACCTATGCAAATTGGGGAGGATTTTTATCAAGCCTTCCCCAGGAAAGGGAGTGTAGGGTTTGGGGAGGATTTTGGGGGGAAAGACATTTCCAAGTGGGCTCTTTCCTTGTTATATATTTGTTAGACGCTTGGTAGTGGCAGCAATAAAGTCCAAGGGCAAAAGGTAAAATAGTTTGTACCTTGGGGAAGTTTTAACCTAAGATGGTAAAAATAAGCTTAGAGGGTTTTCATGCAGGTCCCCACATCTGTACCCTAGAGTTCAGAGTGGGAAGGAACCTTGACATGGTGGCAGAAGTGGGATTTGAACCCACGCCCCCAGAGAGGCTAGAGGCAGCGAAAGAGGCAGAAAAAGCCCTAGAGGCTGCCCACAGGAGAGCTATAGAGGCAGAAAAGAACCAAGAGGCTGCCCACAGGAGAGCTATGGATATAGAAAAGAACCAAGAGGCTGATCACAGGAAAGCTATGGAGGCAAAGGAAAAAGAAAAAGAGAGGAAGCATGAACTGGAGATGGAGAAGGTAAGGGCTGAGTGGAATCCACTGGATAACCCTAACAATCCTTCTCCAACAATCCACAAATGGGAGCGACTATGTCCACAGTATGATGAATCCAGTGATATTGCTGAATATTTTCTCACCTTTGAGAGACTGTGCACTCTCCATAAAATTCCTGAAGCTCACAAGATGACCATATTGGTCACAAAATTGACTGGAAGAGCTCTGGACATATTCAATAAGATGCCTATTGATGAGGCTTCTGACTATAATAAGTTCAAAGATTTGGTTTTAAAGCAATTTCAAATTACATCTGAAACTTACAGAGTAAAATTTCAAACCCTTAAGAGAGGGCTTGGACTAAGTAATGTGGCTTATCTAAACCAGATGAAGGATCTGTTAGATAAATGGGTCCAAGGAAGGGGTGTCACTAGCTTTGACGGAATGTGTGATTTGATAGCTCAGGAGCAATTCCTGAATATGTCCAAGGAGGAAATAAAACAGTGTTTATGGGATAAGGAAATGGACTCAGCAGAAAGTCTTGCTTCTTATGCTGATCGATACGAGCAGTCCCAGAGAGGCGGGGCAAGCCTGAACAAAATGGGTGGAGGGAGGAGAGAGGAACAACCCTGGTCGCAGTTGGAGCGGATACCAGAAGGGACACCTCAGATCACACCCTACTACCAGGGGCAGCCCAAGGCCCCAACTACACACCAAGGAATACTCCAGACACCTTATCATCCTGCCACACCATTCTCCAGCAACCCACCTCTCCCCAGTGATCCGTCAGCTGGATGATGTTTTAAATGTAATGAGCCGGGCCATGTGAAGGCCAACTGCCCCAAGAACCCCAACAGATTACAGTTCATTGCACCAGAATCACACCAGAGGTCCTCAGGCAAAGATACCTCCCAGATACCCTTGGAGTGGGGGGAAACTGTGAGTGTGGGCGGGAAGAAGGTCACTGCGTGGAGGGACACCGGAGCACAAGTGTTGGCTATCCATGCTTCCTTAGTGGACCCCAATTTAATCGACCCAGAGATCCAAGTGATGATTCAACCCTTCAAGTCCAACTTTTTCAATTTTCCTACAGCCAAGTTGCCTGTCCAGTACAAGGGCTGGTCAGGAACATAGACTTTTGCAGTCTATGATGATTATCCCATCCCCATGCTGTTGGGGGAAGACTTGGCCAATCATGTGAAGCTAGCCAAGAGGGTGGGAATGGTCACCCGCAGCCAGGCTAAGCAAGCCGTCACGCCTAGCTCTGTTCCGGAAACTTCTACCAGGACACGGTCAGAGGTGATGGACCCAGATCCCAGGCCAATGTCTGCAACAGCAGTAGTGGATCCAGCCCCAGAGACCCAGACAGAGCCAGTTCCAGAACCGGAACCAGTGGAACAACCAGCACCAGACCCATTGCCAGCACTGAATCCAGGGTACTTGCAACCTCAACACCAGAGGGCCCCACCAAACCTGAACCAGCAGCAGCCGATAACCCTATGCCAGAGGCTCAGCCGGAGCCTGAACCCCAACATAGTGCACCAGCGGAGAGTGGTTCACAGTCAACGGAAACAGCCCCATCCCCTACATCGCTTCCAGAGGGACCAAGCATAGGTCCACAATCCAATGAGGAACTGATGTCTCCAGCATCAAGGGAACAGTTCCAGACCGAACAGGAAGGAGATGAAAGCCTCCAGAGAGCTTGGACAGCGGCATGGAGCAACCCACTGCCTCTCAGCTCTTCTAATCGATCCAGATTTGTTGTAGAAAGAGGACTTTTATATAAGGAAACTCTTTCTGGTGGACACCAGGAAGACTGGCATCCTCAGAGATAGTTGGTATTTCCAACTAAGTACCGGGTCAAGCTCTTGAGCTTAGCCCACGATCATCCTAGTGACCATGCTGGGGTGAACAGGACCAAAGACCATTTGGGGAGGTCATTCCACTGGGAGGGAATGGGCAAGGATGTTTCTACCTATGTCCGGTCTTGTGAGGTATGCCAAAAAGAGGGAAAACCCCAAGACCAGTCAAAGCCCCTCTCCAGCCACTCCCCATCATTGAAGTTCCATTTCAGCGAGTAGCTGTGGATATTCTAGGTCCTTTTACGAAAAAGACACCCAGATGGAAGCAGTACATACTGACTTTCATGGATTTTGCCACCCGATGGCCGGAAGCAGTAGCTCTAAGCAACACCAGGACTAAAAGTGTGTGCCAGGCACTAGCAGACATTTTTGCCAGGGTAGGTTGGCCCTCTGACATCCTCACAGATGCAGGAACTAATTTCCTGGCAGGAACTATGGAAAGCCTTTGGGAAGCTCATAGGGTAAATCACTTGGTTGCCACTCCTTACCACCATCAAACAAATGGCATGGTGGAGAAGTTTAACGGAACTTTGAGGGCCATGATACGTAAATTTGTAAATGAGCACTCCAATGATTGGGACCTAGTGTTGCAGCAGTTGCTCTTTGCCTACAGAGCTGTACCACATCCCAGTTTAGGGTTTTCACCATTTGAACTTGTATATGGCCGTGAGGTTAAGGGGCCATTACAGTTGGTGAAGCAACAATGGGAGGGATTTACACCTTCTCCAGGAACTAACATTCTGGACTTTGTAACCAACCTACAAAACACCCTCCGAACCTCTTTAGCACTTGCTAAAGAAAACCTACAGGATGCTCAAAAAGAGCAAAAAGCGTGGTATGATAAACATGCCAGAGAGCATTCCTTCAAAGTAGGGGACAGGTCATGGTCTTAAAGGTGCTCCAGGCCCATAAAATGGGAAGGGCCATTCACGGTCCAGGAGCGCCTGGGAGCTGTTAATTATCTTATAGCATTCCCCACCTCCAACTGAAAGCCTAAGGTGTACCATATTAATTCTCTAAAGCCCTTTTATTCCAGAGAATTAAAGGTTTGTCAGTTTACAGCCCAGGGAGGAGATGACACTGAGTGGCCTGAAGGTGTCTACTACGAAGGGAAAAGTGCTGGTGGCATGGAAGAGGTGAACCTCTCTATGACCCTTGGTCGTATGCAGCGACAGCAGATCCAGGAGCTGTGCACTAGCTACATGCCAACGTAACAACCACCCCAGGACTGACTGAATGGGCATACCACTCCATTGACACAGGTAATGCTCACCCAATTAAAGTCCAACCTTACCGGGTGTCTCCTCAAGCTAAAACTGCTATAGAACGGGAGATCCAGGATATGTTACAGATGGTGGTAATCCGCCCCTCTGGCAGTGCATGGGCATCTCCAGTGGTTCTAGTTCCCAAACCAGATGGGGAGATATGTTTTTGCATGCACTACTGTAAGCTAAATGCTGTAACTTGCCCAGACAACTATCCAATGCCATGCACAGATGAACTATTAGAGAAACTGGGATGGGCCCAGTTCATCTCTACCTTGGACTTAACCAAGGGTTACTGGCAGGTACCGCTAGATGAATCCGCCAAGAAAAGGTCAGCCTTACACATGTCTGGCTGTATGAATTTAATGTACTCCCTTTCGGGCTGCGGAATGCACCCGCCACCTTCCAAAGACTTGTAGATTGTCTCCTAGCGGGATTAGGAGAATATTAGGAGATGTGGCCATACTTTCGGATTCCTGGGCAGAACACCTGGAACATCTACAAAAAGTCTTTGAGCGCATAAGGGCGGCAGAACTAACTGTTAAGGCTAAGAAGTGTCAAATAGGCCTAAACAAAGTGACTTACCTTGGACACCAGGTGGGTCAAGGAACTATCAACCCCGTACAGGCCAAAGTGGATGCTATCCAAAAGTGGCCTGTCCCAAAGTCAAAGAAACAGGTCCAATCCTTCTTAGGTTTGTCCGGATATTACAAGTGATTTGTACCACAATACAGCCAAATCGCCACCCCGCTGGCAGACCTAACCAAAAAGAAACAGCCAAATGCTGTTCAGTGGACTGAAGAGTGTCAGAAGGCTTTTAACAAGCTTAAAGCGACACTCCTGTCTGACCCTGTGCTAAGGCCCCCAGACTTTGACAAACTGTTCCTAGTAACCACAGATGCGTCCGAACATGGTGTCGGAGCAGTTTTAATGCAGGAAGGACCGGATCAAGAATTCCACCCTGTAATGTTTCTCAGCAAGAAGCTGTCTGAGAGGGAAAGCAACTGGTCAGTCAGTGAAAAAGAATGTTACGCTATTGTCTACGCTCTGGAAAAGCTACGCCCATATGTTTGGGGACGGCGTTTCCACCTGCAAACTGACCATGCTGCACTACAGCGGCTTCATACTGCCATGGGAAATAACAAAAAACTTATTCATTTAGTTCTCCAAGATTTTGATTTAAACATACAACACATCTCAGGAATTTCTAACAAATGGCTGATGCACTCTCCCGTGAAAGTTTCCCAGAATCAACTGGTTAAAATCGTCCTTGAGATGTGGAAAATATTGTTAGTCTTTATATACTTGGTAGTATATTTAGAGGTGCATGTGTCTTATTAACTCTGTTTTCCCCTAGAGCTCCAGGAAGAAATCACATTCAGCGTTTCACCCTATCTGTGATTTGGGGGATTTGTTATAAATATAAAGGGAAGGATAAACACCTTTAAATCCCTCCTGGCCAGAAGAAAAACCCTTTCATCTGTAAAGGGTTAAGAAGCTAAAGGTAACCTCGCTGGCACCTGACCAAAATGACCAATGAGGAGACAAGATACATAAGCTTAGGGGGTTTTCATGCAGGTCCCCACATCTGTACCCTCGAGTTCAGAGTGGGGAAGGAACCTTGACAAGGCCTTTACAGGCAGGTCTCTATCCTAACAGTGGCCTGCTGAGGTTAGTCAGGGGGTGGAGGTGACGCTCCCTTCCCAGACCTTGCCATTCAGAGCTTGCTCGAGCCCCGCTGGCCCCTGCCCACTCAAAATAGAAGTCAAACTACACCTATGCCTGAGCCCCCACCCCAGCTCAGAGCCCCGAGTCCCCCACTTCCCTGCTGGGCCCTGGAGTTTTTATAGCATGTTGGGGGGGGCTCAGAACGAAAAAGATTGAGAACCGCTGCTCTGGAATGTTCTCTCATGGTCCCTGGTCAGCCCAGCAGGCCAATGTTCAGGGGATAGGCTACAATCCTGCCTATTCCCTGCCCCCTTTGCGGTGTGCCCAGAGGGAAGCTGTCAAGGTTCCTCCCCCACTCTGAACGCTAGGGTACAGATGTGGGGACCTGCATGAAAACCTCCTAAGCTTATCTTTACCAGCTTAGGTCAAAAACTTCCCCAAGGTACAAAATATTCCACCCTTTGTCCTTGGATTGGCCGCTACCACCACCAAACAAATACTGGTTACTGGGGAAGAGCTGTTTGGAAACGTCTTTCCCCCCCAAAATACTTCCCAAAACCTTGCACCCACCCCCTGGGAAATGTTGGATAAAAAGCCTCACCAATTTGCATAGGTGACCACAGACCCAAGCCCTTGGATCTGAGAACAATGAAAAAGCATTCAGTTTTCTTGCAAGAAGACTTTTAATAGAAATAGGAGTAAATAGAAGTAAATAAATCCCCTCTGTAAAATCAGGATGGTAGATACCTTACAGGGTAATTAGATTCAAAACATAGAGAATCCCTCTAGGCAAAACCTTAAGTTACAAAAAAGATACAGAGACAGAAATAGTTATTCTATTCAGCACAATTCTTTTCTCAGCCATTTAAAGAAATCATAATCTAACACATACCTAGCTAGATTACTTACTAAAAGTTCTAAGACTCCATTCCTGGTCTATCCCCGGCAAAAGCAGCATATAGACAGACAGAGACCCTTTGTTTCTCTCCCTCCTCCCAGCTTTTGAAAGTATCTTGTCTCCTCATTGGTCGTTTTGGTCAGGTGCCAGCGAGGTTACCTTTAGCTTCTTAACCCTTTACAGGTGAGAGGAGTTTTCCTCTGGCCAGGAGGGATTTTAAAGGGGTTTACCCTTCCCTTTATATTTATGACAGAAGCACAGAGGAATTGTCCCCTCTGCATCCAATGAAGTGAGCTGTAGCTCACGAAAGCTTATGCTCAAATAAATTGGTTAGTCTCTAAGGTGCCACAAGTACTCCTTTTCTTTCATTGAAACGATATTCATTTCAGAGTGGCTCCAGATTTATACAGCTGTAAGTTGGAGAACAGTCAGGCCATCTGTACTGTGTCTGCCAACTGGGGTCCTGGTCTAGAGCAGTCAAGGCCAATTAGTGGATGGAGCCTGCTATCCTGTTACTGGATTTGTGATGCATTCTGCACATCAAGGGCTCTGTCCTGAGATATGAAGTGAATGGGAATCAAGAGCACTCAGCATCTCATGAAATCAATCAGACCACAAGGATCAGGATCTCAGCCAACTCTCAAAGTTGATGGGTGCTTTGTCATGGATTTTAGTGGGAGCCCCTTTGTAACCAAACTTGAGAAAATAGGAATCAGATTTGGTTATACTTGACATTTTTGTTATTGTATATCATTTATTTCATACCTTATATTTGGTTCTTCTTTGGGGAGATTTATCTACTCTTGCTTTCAATTACCAAGTACTTTGGCTGGCAGCTGCTGGCTAGACTTTTTCCAGTCATTGAATTTCCAAATATTGGCAGGACTCAGACTAGGATGGTCTCTATAGAGGAGAGGGAGAGAGGTGGGATAAACTTATTCTAGTCAGAGAGAAAAGCTCGATTCAAGGCAGTACTGCCTCCTGAAGTTCACACTAGTATGAATTCAGCCAGTAGGCAGCATTCCAAGTTATATATATCAGAAAGAATAGAGGGTGGTGGGGTATAAAAGTTTTATTGGCAGCATTATTCACAAGTGCTTAGTTATGCATTCAAAACGAGTGCCCGTAAAGTCTTTGTAGTAGACCATAGCATCATATCTTCTTTATATGCCACACATTTTACAGAAAAGTTACATTCAAAATGTTGTGAAGTTTTAAAAATGTTGTTGGAACTGATTTGGTATATCCCTCCTCCTGTAAACTGATGGTCGTTCAGTAAATTGGGTGCTACTGCAAAAGCCTTCGGGCCAATTCCTCAGATGATGCCAAATGGCATAGAAGGAGCATGTCAGTTTATACAAGCTGAGAATCTGGCCCCTTAAAGAAAATTATAACTAAAAATTACCTAAAATAACTTTTTTCTGTACATAATCATGCTTCTTATACCCCATCCATTTTAATCAAATGTGAACATGATAAACCTCATTTTCTGAAACCATATAACATTACCAGGCATAAGCAGTTCACCCCCTCACACACACACACACACACACACTTTTTCTTCCATTTAAGAAAAAATAGATATCACTGTGCATGCACTATTGTGGATGCAGTCACAAGCACAGGAAGAATATAAGAATCAAGGTTTTCGCAGCAGTGTTAACTCAGCCAGTCAGCACATGTTGTATATTTATTCTATTCTTGCCTTCTTGCTTAATTGTGTGATATTTATGTTGGAAAGATACCATGAAACATTCAGATTGCACAATGTGGCTCTGCTGCTGCTGGAACCTTAATTCTTGCATAGCTTAAGTTATATCATTTTAGTTGTGCAATCGTATTGCACTAATGTATGCTTTTCCCAATTGTTTTTATAATAAATATAATATAAAATATAATATAATACAAGAACAGACCATGCTGAACCAGCGATGACTCTGCTGCGGATAGAATGTTGTTCTCCACAAAATAAAACCCAAGGGTTACATAATGATGGAGGAGTAAAGAGACACAAGAGGGAGAACTATAAGACCCAGCTTGAAGTATTATTGCCAAAACTTTATAACAGCAATTTGTGTAAGCCTAGCTATGAAGCCAAGGTGGATTTGTTGTCAAGCACAATAAGCATTAAAGACCATACAATGCATAGAACAAAAGCAATCATTGCTAAACCTTATATTCTTCCTATGTTGTCACAAATATTGCTGGTGAAAAAAATTCCGACCAAATGTTTTTCCGTCAGAAATCACATCCGAAACTTTCTACAGCATCATGTTGATTTCAGTGATATTTCATTTAGAAAAAAAAACTTGAAACAAAGCCTTTTGATGAGGTCCATTTTTACCTTATTGAACTGGAACACTTGTTTGGACACAAAAAAAATCCCTTTTATTTTGAAATGTTTTATATTATATTATATATTATAAATTATAATTTGGTAAAAAGTCAAAATCATATTGAAATATTTCCACTTTTTTGAAATATTTTGATTTACTTGAAAGGGATTTATATTTTAATTTCATTTTGTGGGAAGGTTTGAAACTTTTCCATTCCAATATGGAAGAAAAACAAATTTTGAAATGTGGGAACTTCCTGCAGAATGGAAAGTCTGAGGTTTGACTTGCTCTAACATAGGCATGGGGTGTTGCAAATCCACTGTCCTAATGCTGACCAAATATACGTCTATGTTCATGAAAATGATTAATATCAAGAAAACTACCTGCAACTCTGCACCTTACTATTTAACCCCATTAAAAAACCCTATTAGCTTAAAATAATCATGGAAATATTTCGTTGCAAAAATACCCATTTATAATCTGTACTTGAAATATATATGAGTCATTTTGTTTGGATTTGGGACTACCTGGATTTGTTTTATTTTATTGCAAAACTATCATTTTCAACATCTACAATAAGACAATTAAATTAGAAATAGAGCCAGCTTCTGGATTCTTCTCTATGGCCTTATCTTCACTTAGAAAAAAAATGGTATGAACATGTGTAACACATGTGTAACTGTGCTGCCAGGTGGTCGTCACAGCAACAAGGCCTGGGTTCAACAGCTAGAGGTTCCACTTAAAATTACAAAACAAAATTGTCTTGAGCCCCAACCCAGAAGTCCAGAAAAACTAAACATCATCTCTGGGAACCTCTAATAGATAATACTTCTCCACTCCCAAACGCTGAGTGTGCGTACAACAAACTTTTATTAATGGGAGAGGGAACACAGCATTAATTTGGAAAAACACATCAACAGTGACTCAGAAGTACGCAAGCAACAGGTAAAACACTCACTCCACAGCATCTTGGGCAGTTGTCCTTTGCCTCAGTTTCCCATCTTGCAGTGTGAGAACCCAGTGGGTTAGTGTCCCTTCAGGATACCACTTTCCCTTTCCCTTTGATACACCCCACTCAGGATTTGTTGTCCAAAGTCAGAGAAGTCCCAGGCTCCAGAAGTGTATTCAGGTAGGTTCACCTGCAGACCCTGGGGGGACGGGCAAGTGATACCGCTACCACTGCTGATGCTGTATGCTGCCACTTCCTCTTCCGCTTCCTGCTGCTGCCCCCTCTTGGCCCAGTCTGGTCCAATAGCACCACATCACCTAGCCCAGCTCTTAGGAATCACAGCTCTAGAGTTTGCTGCATCGGGGGGTGGGGGTGGGGGGGTGGAGAGAATGCATTTGATGCTGTTGCTGCATCTCTGCATGCCTTTAGTCCCAATAGTGTGTTCTGAGGTTTCACCACTTAGAACAGTCCTTAGTGATCCCAGCTCTTAGTGATTTCATCAGGTAGCGGGGAACCTTGCGGCTGTTGCTGCTGCCTCTGGTGTGTTGTCTTTCACTGGAACCCTGTACCCACCCCAGGTCTAAGGCTCAGCCCCCTAGATCTGCTCAGCAGTGATTTCATCTCCAATGGTAACTGAGAAGAGACAAGAAGAAAAGGAGTACTTGTGGCACCTTAGAGACTAACCAATTTATTTGAGCATAAGCTTTCGTGAGCTCACGAAAGCTTATGCTCAAATAAATTGGTTAGTCTCTAAGGTGCCAGAAGTACTCCTTTTCTTTTTGCGAATACAGACTAACACGGCTGTTACTCTGAAACCTGAGAAGAGACAAGGACTCTCAATTGAGTTTGATCAGCTCTGTCTTTACACATTGGAGGGGGAGGATCAAATGCCATTTAGTACTCATTAAACAGAGTCCTCATTACACTCTCACTTTCACTTTCACTTAAAACTTTTAATCCAAAACAGCCACGACTGATCACCTTGGAAAAGCAGAGGAGTTTATTGACCACCTTCACTAACTATGTGTGTCTTTACAAATAAGATCTGCTCCTGAGGTCTTTTCTTCCAGTTGATGAATAGATGGCAGCAGAGAGCTCATTCAGACTACTGGCTTACACATGTTAAAACCCTCATGTAGACAGGGCAATCAGTACCTTCACATGTGTTAACCTGTAAGTGTCAACTCTGGGGAGGAACGTAGGGTTTTGCTGCAACCAGTTAACATGTCTTAAAACTAGAGCCTTGTCTACACTAGGATTTTAGCACATGCTAGTTAACCCATGTTAGCTAACGCATGCCAAAATTCACTTTTTTCCTAGTGTAAGCATGGAGAGGGGTGAAGTGGGCTCAGGGACCACAGCCTCATTATGCTCATGAAGAGTGGAGACCCAAAACCCTACAGCCAGATGCACTGACCAGCTGGTGGACCGGGGGCTGATAGTGGAAAGAGCGCGAAAGGGCATTGCAGTTGCTGCTCCCCAGTGCACTCCTAGAGCACCTATGGGAACTGCCATTGGTGCAGTTCTACTCCCAGCCCTGCACGGAGGGCACAATCCTGTCAGGTGCTGGATGCCTCTTGAAAGGTGCCGAGCAAGGCACTAAAGCCCAGATTTTTCAAGGTATGTAGGGATCTAACTCCTACTAATTTCAGTTAGGCGCCTACATACCTTGAAAAGTCATGCCCTGAGTACCTTGCAGAATCAGATCTGAACTCTAGCAATAGCTTTAATAGCCACAAGAGAGCCCACAGCAAGTTCCATATGACATAGGGAATGAGACGTTTATTTTCACATTAGGATTAAACATCAGTTTAAAATAATCTTGTATTTCAAACAGTCATTTGCAGCAAAAATAAAATGAAAATACAGGAGCAGAATGAAATCACACGAATGCAGGCAGACAATATTTTTACAGCAGCAACATTGTCATTATGAAAGATTCTAGGATTCAATCTTCTTGGCCAAAATACACATGTAGGAATATTAATTAAATGACTCGTGCTGCTATAGAACTATAGAACCATAGGCAAACACTTTTATCAAAGCTATGGTTAGGTGTTAATTAGAGACTTCCTTATTCTCATCCACTTGTCTCCATGCTCGTTAGCTCCTTGGCAGTGGCTTGTTCTCCTTACCTTGAGATTGGTGCCTAGCAATTCCACCGTCACTAGGTTTGTGGGGTTGAATAGGGGACAGCCACTTTTATTAATGCTCCATTGCTTCTACCTGAGATCAGGTCTTAGACTTTTGACCTGGAAGAAAGACTTGACGGACCCATAACCCATCTACAGGACTGAAGGAAATGCCATGGACTCCAATGCCTTCCATGGAGATAGAAAGACACCAGTGGACTCAGGCCTTCCATGATGGAGGAGCTACTTCTGAACCACTGGAGAGCTACCAGTAGTTCATTATAGATACGTTAATGACAAGCTGTATAGCGAACACTGGGTATTTCATCAGGGAGAAAAACTTCAATCAATGCCAGGCCTGCTGCACTGGCTAGTAGCTAGTGGCTGACGCATTGTTTTTTGTCCTTAGCTTAAACTGTAATTATTTGAATAAGATACTGGCTGTTTATATGTATAATAGCAAAAAAGCTGGAGCCTTTAAGATATCAGTCAAAACTCCCAAAAACATGTGGTTGCTCATATTTTCTCTGCTGACACAGAAGAGACTTTTTGACCAGAAACCTTGGATATTAAAACATATATGTGGCTCCAACAAAAAGTGTCATTTTTGCTACTTTGTCCAATGTTTTCAGATCAATTTTTGTTACAATAGGAACACACACATATGCATATTATGTATACAAAATACTATTAAACATCACTGTGTGTTTTGCAGAGGTTGATTTCAGGCTTCAATAAAACAAGAGTTTTAATTTAAAAACAAACTAAAATTAATTAACTTGCATTATATGGACTATTTCAGCTAAAAAGGTGCAAAACAGCATCTGAAACAGACACTTGTAATTTTGTTTCTCCTGGCATTCTTTTAACTTAAGCTACCAGAGAGATTTTATTGTTTTTTTTAATATATCTATATATCATGTGGGAACGACAGACCCTGAATGCCAATTGCCAAATATGGTTGAGGCAAAACTCACACTTTTACAACCTAGACTTTTTTTTGCGTGGCCTAAATCATCTAATTCTACCTGAATGACATGTACAGACAAATTCAATAACTAAATGTTATTCCCTTGCATCACACAATCCAGATTATTGGAGCAGAACACAAAACTGAAATTATCATTTTAGTTTTGTAACAGTAGTAATATAAGAGGACTTTGGGGTCTAATCAAGGATCACGAACACACTGTGCTAGGCACACATGAGGAATATAAAGAAAGCCTTTGCCCCAGAGACGTTATAATTTAGGATTATAACACGATGCAACAAGTAACTTAAACTGGAGGATGGAAGGAAGGATGGGAGGACAAGAGAACAGTAAAATAGCACATTTTTGCATAATAAACAATAGTCTTAGCTCACCACCTTATCTCCCCATTTTACATCTTTGAGCAGCTATTTGGCCGTAATCTACAAGAACAAGAGAACAATGAGAAGTTCTAGTTAGGATGATGAAAAAATACACAAGGGGCATGATGATCCTGCTCCCTTTGAAATCAAAGGAGAAGCTCTCATTGATTTTAGTGTACGTAGGATAGGGCCCAAGGTGATGCTCCTGATCTTTCCTCAGTGTCATAAGATAATGTAATGTTCTGATGACACTACAGGAATGAATGCTTCTAAAGTTTCATTCTCAAGAGTCACTCAGCACCATCACAAGATTCCAATGCACACTATATCCACTGTATCCCCTTGATCCACTTGCTTGTTGACCCCCTCAAAGAATTCTAGTAGATTGGTGAGGCATGATTTCCCTTTACTAAAACCATGTTGACTCTTCCTCAACAAATTATGTTCATCTATATGCCTGACAATATTGTTCTTTATTATAGTTTCAACCAGTTTACCCGGTACTGAAGTCAGGCTTACAGGCCTGTAATTGCCAGGATCACCTCTGGAGCCCTTTTTAAAAACTGGCGTCACATTAGCTATCCTCCAGTCATCTGGTACAGAAGCGGATTTAAATGATAGGTTACAGACTACAGTTAGTAGTTCTGCCATTTCACATTTCAGTTCCTTCAGAACTCTTGGGTGAATACCATCTGGTCCTGGTGACTTATTGCTGTTTAATTTACCAATTTATTCCAAAACCTCTTCTAATGATACCTCAATCTTGGACAGTTCCTCAGATCTGTCACCTAAAAAAGAATGGCTCAGGTTTGGGAATCTCCCTCACATCCTCAGCCATGAAGACAGATGCAAAGAGTTCATTAGTTTCTCCACAATGGCCTTATCATACTTGAGTGCTCCTTTAGCACCTCGACTAACCAGTGGCCCCACTGGTTGTTTAGCCGGCTTCCTGCTTCCGATGTACGTAAAAAAAAAGTTGCTATTACTTTTTGAGGCTTTGGCTAACTGTTCCTCAAATTCTTTTTTGGCCTTCCTAATTGTATTTTTACACTTCATTTGCCAGTGTTTATGCTCCTTTCTATTTTCCTCACTGGGATTTAACTTCCACTTTTTAAAGGACACCTTTTTGCCTCTCACTGCTTTTTTTACTTTGTTGTTTAGCTAATGAATATGGTGTACCTGGACTTTCAGAAGGCCTTTCACAAGGTCTTAAGCAAAGTAGGAGTCATGGTATAAGAGGGAAGTTCTTTTCACAGATCAGTAACTGGTTAAAAGATAGGAAACAAAGGGTAGGAATAAATGGTCAGTTTTCACAGTGGAGAGAAGTAAATGGAGTCCCTCATGGATCTGTACTAAGAGCAGTGCTATTCAACATATTTATAAATGTTCTGGAAAAGGGGGTAAACAGTGAGATGGCAAAGTTTGCAGAAGATACAGCATTATTCAAATTGTTAAGACCAAAGCTGACTGCAAAAAGTTACAAAGGATCTCACAAAACTGGGAAACTGGACAAGAAAATGGCAGATGAAATTCAATGTTGATAAATGCAGAGTAATGCACATTGGAAACATGATCCCAACTATACATACAAAATGACAGGGCCTAAATTAGCTGTTACCATTCAGGAAAGAGATGTTGGAGTCATTGTGGTTAGTTCTCTGAAAACGTCTGCTCAATGTGCAGTGTCAGTCAAAAAAGCTAACAGAATATTTGGAGCCATTAAGAAAGGCATAGATAATAAGACAGAACATATCAGAATGCCACTATATAAGTCCATGGTACATCCACACCTTGAGTACTGCATGCAGTTCTGGTTGTCCCATGTCAAATAAGATATCTATATTAGAGATGAAAATAGCACAGAAGGGCAACACAACTTATTGGAAGTATGGAACAGCTTCCACATGAGGAAAAATTAAAAAGACTGGACTGTTCAGCTTAGAAAAGAGATGACTAATGGGCAATATGATAGAGGTCTATAAAATCATGAATGGGGTGGAGAAGGGGAAGAGGGAAGTGTTATTTACCCCTTCATATAACACAAGAACAGGGATCACCCAAGGAAATTAATAAGCAGCAAGTTTAAAAACAAACATAAGAAAGTACTTCTTTACACAATGCATAGTCAACCTCTGGAACTCATTGACAGGAGATGTTGTATAATTACCCAAAAGTATAACTTGGTTCAAAAAAGAATTAGATAAGTTTGTGCAGGATAGGTCCATCAATGGCTGTTAGCCAAGATAGTCAGGGACCTAATCCCATGCTCTGGGTGTCCCTAAACCTCTGACTGGACAACTGTGGCTGGATCGCTCGATAAATTGCTCTGTATTGTTTATTCCCTCTGAAGTATCTGGTACCAACCACTGTCAGAAGACAGAATAGTGGGCTAGATGGACCATAGGTCTGTCCCAATATGAACATTCTTATGTTCTTATAAAATGTCTGTAAATCTATAAAAAGGACTTACATATTATGGGATTTTCTATAGGGATTCATTTATGCAAGGGAAAGGAAGAGAAAAATGGGAAAATTTGTTTATGGAAAGGAACTATCACTGATAAACGGAGCTTTGAGAAAGGGAAACTGCAATCTAATCAATGTGCAAAAAATACTTCTACCACCAGAGATTTATCTCTACCACTGTAGCGTTATAATTATCATCAAGATTAGGGACCCATTGTGTTAGGCACCATGCGAATACATGTGAAGACTTGGTGCCAGAGCTTGCAGTCTAAAAAAGACAAGCAACATCTGCAGGCTGAGAGAGAAACAATCAACATATACCACTTGAAATACCATGGTTGAAAGGGATGATATTTGTTAGGGGGCTTATTCCTTCACCCACTTACTTCCCTGGTCCTTCTTGTATGAACAGAGAGCAACAATACCCGAAGTCCAAAGGTGCAAACAATTCAATGTTTATCGGGGTGAACTTCCAGCAAGCATGATTACAGTTTCCTTCCTTAGTGTCCCCCTGCCCAGCTCTGACACGACAGAGGGTTACCTGTCTCCCTGATCCCATTTCTCCCTTTAGCTAAACATGAATCCAATTTCCCCACCCTCATTCCCTGTTCCCATTTCCCCCTTTAGCAAAACATGATTCCAATTTCCCACCCCCATTCCCTGTTCCCATTTCTCACCCACCCACCCACCCACTCACTTCCTGATTGACTGCAGACTATATAGTAAAACTTGAGTTCTGTTTAGCTATACCTTAACCAATCATTTTACTGAAATTTAACTAACCAATCCTAACATATTGTAACATGATTATTTAACCAGTTATATCCCACCACCTTAATTAGTTTACACCCAGCAAAATTATTTATACAGCAGACAGGAACAATCACAGAGCCACACAGAGATTATGCAGACAAACAATAGCAAAGTGGGAACTATAATGACAAAACAATACAGAAGTGAGGATTTCACATCCCAGCTATTGATAAGTGAGTTCTTGCCAGACAGGATGCTATCAAACTAAGTTTCCTTTTATATCTTCTAGGCACTTCCCTTTCTCTGGAGGTGATAGGCATTATCAGGACAGGATTGTATTCCTAACAGCCCAATAGCACCTCATTTCAATGTGACTAGGTTGGAATGTGAGGATGTGACCGGTCGCTTCTCAGCTTATGGCTGCCTCTGCTGCTTAGCCAAAGGCCTTAGCCTAAGAACAGGGCCACAGACTGTCACAGTAAGAGAAGGCCCTTACACTGGCAGACAGTGATTTTGATTCTTTCTTTTATACCTCTATAACTAGCCAAGTGATAAGAATACACCTAAATTCTTAGAGTGTAGGCCTTTACAGACGGGCCTGAATATCTATATCCTAACAATATTGTCTTAAGAAAGCATACATATGATGTGTGTGTGTATATATCTTTCAAATTGTATAAATAGACAAAGTAAGTGTTAATTATCCCTACTAATGTCTCAATCTAGCCATCAATGATTGGTTAATTTCTTTTAGGCATCGCACTAAAAGTGAGTCTTGAGAAGGGAATTGAAAGTAGCCATGCACTTCTAACACAAAAAACATTACATAGGTCATAAGATATACTATGGGAGAAGGAGACATATGCTTTGCCCTTGATTCTTTTTTGGGACGAGCTTCAGTTCGCTGTTAGCCTTCTTTTGCAACGTTGGAGGGTTTTACTGTACAGCATACTAAACTCAGATTTGTACATAATAAGGAGTCTCATTACTTTAACGTTCTAATTAATGTCCTCCTGGAAGGTGCTTATTATTACTGGCTCTTGCATGTCTGTAATTCTGACAAACTAACAGATTGAGGGAGACTGTGTTGGTGTAGTGTATAGCTGTTTGTGGCTTTCCCATTGGAAAGAGTATATTAAAGTTGGACCCAGATTACAAATGTTTAATCTGGCAAAGAGATTTGATGGCCTCTAAAACAAATATTGTGTCACTAATATAGCAGTATCCACAAATGGGCCTGGCAACATATAATGCTGTGTCTATGGATATATTCAAATTATGTTTAGGATCCTTAACTAACCCCATTCTGCCTAGGTATTACAGCTCCTGTCCCTTCAATACCTAAGCACGAGAGAATGAGCTGACTGTATTTTTAGCTAGATTCCCTGGTATTCCCTCTAAATTCCCTGGAATTTGTGGTTTAAATCAGAACCTAGCATTATCTGAACTAAGACTTTTTTTTGTGGTTCAATAGAAAAGAAATACTTTTTAATTTTAGCTTTTAGTAGATTTTTTCACAATGGTATTAAAAATAGCAAAACCTTTCAAGTTTATTCAAGTTGAAATGATGAACCATACTTATACTGTTTAGCACACTTTATTGTATAAATACAAGTTAAGAATTCTTATGGTGGATTTTGACCCAATGGGCAATAACAGTTCTTTGAACTATTTATGCTGATCATGACATGATACCTGATCATGTATTATCTCGATCCAAACCACAGAGTTATTACAATGTTCTTAGAGGAAAGAGGTGTGGGCCAAAAA
Organism: Chelonia mydas; assembly: GCF_015237465.2. Classification (NCBI taxonomy): domain Eukaryota; kingdom Metazoa; phylum Chordata; order Testudines; family Cheloniidae; genus Chelonia; species Chelonia mydas. The sequence goes on along the minus strand of NC_057850.1, from coordinate 54,768,974 downwards.
GATGTGAGTATTAAAGTTAGGAAAAAATTACTGTACAGTAGCTAATCTTCAAACAATTTGGTCAGTTTTATAATTTTTTAATACCGAAAGAAGAGCTCAGTCCATATTATGGCCTGCAAGTATTTTCGTGTGGCAGTACACAGGACTAGCAGTCACACTGGGTGAGGTAAGGCACCGTAGCTGTGCACCCTGGCCCTCAGATGTTGGAGTGGCTTTTACAGCCCTAAATGCTCCACATACCACCAGCACAGATTCCAGATACCTGGGCATTATGGGACTGGAATGACCTTCATCCATTATGTATTCCATGAGACCATTTATTCTTTATTATTTGCATTACCATAGTACCTAGGAGCCCTATTTATGGACTGGGACTACATTGTGCTAGATACTGTAAAAATACAGAACGAAAAGATGGTCCCTGACTCGGAGAGTTTACAATCTACGTCTAAGCCAAGAGACAAAAGATGAATACAGACAGACTGATGGGGGAGAACAAGGAAACAATGGGACAATATTGGTCAGGATGATAAGCTGTGATCTTAGCACACCAGCAGTTTAACAATTGCCAAGGGTTTTTTTTTTTGATAGGCATCACAATGAAGGAGAGTTTTAAAGAGGGATTTGAAGGAGGATACTGAGGTAGCTTTGGGATGTTTACACGGAGTTCCTCCCAAGCATGAGGGGCAGCATGAGAGAAAGCATGAAGGTGCTTGTTTGAAAATTTTAACAAGTGGGTGATGGAAGCTGACATCATGGGCTGAAGAGAGATGGGAGTTGACCTCTTGAAAATGAACGATAGATAACAGATAGGGTGAAAGGTCTTGAAAGATTAACTTTGATATGATAGAGAAGGGGGAGCCAATGGAGGGATGCAAAGAAAGTGACGTGGTTAAAGCCATGGGCTAGGAAAATGATCTTTGCAACAGTATTTTGAATAGATAGGGGTGGCACAAGATTGCATTTGGCCTTAAAGTTGCAGTAATTGAGACCTGAGATTATGAGAACCTGGATATAAACAGGCTATATTTTATTTCTCAAATTGGCCATTAGAGAAAGCAAAAATCTACCAGTTAAGTTAGTGGGTAGAGACTTGCTGTTGTAGGGAGATTCTGCATGTAAAATCAGTAATTAAGTGAAGCAGAGCCGGAGTCCTGCTCCTTGGTTTCCAGAATTGTCTTCCTGTCTCCATCTTCCCTCATACTATTTTGTTTCTATCAAAGGTTATTCTCTACATGAGTGCCACATACTGAAGCTTACCAGCCATTCAAAGAAGGAGAGGACAAAAACTCAAAGCCTTTCATGAACATCTAGTAAAAATCTTTATGCAACCAAAATACAACCACCTTTATATTGGAACTCTAAATATCAGCTCATTATTAAAAATGGATATATTCCATGGACTAGAAGGAAGGAGAAGGAAAGAGCAGAGAGTTATGGATTTGATAAGTCATAGTTATTTATTTGATTTATAAAACGTGTGTATCATATTTCATTGGTTATTATATGTTCCAAATATATAAGCTTTCATAGAATCATAGAATCATAGAATATCAGGGTTGGAAGGGACCCCAGAAGGTCATCTAGTCCAACCCCCTGCTCGAAGCAGGACCAAGTCCCAGTTAAATCATCCCAGCCAGGGCTGTGTCAAGCCTGACCTTAAAAACCTCTAAGGAAGGAGATTCTACCACCTCCCTAGGTAACGCATTCCAGTGTTTCACCACCCTCTTAGTGAAAAAGTTTTTCCTAATATCCAATCTAAACCTCCCCATCACACTATATAGTATTTTTCTAGTAGTCCTGAATGGTAAATAATTATTCTAAAGACAGATCCAGAAAATAGCCTGTAGATTTATTTTCCTGAAGTGCTTTGAAGCTATCTTAGAATGCAAATACGATGGAAGAAAAAAAAAGAAAAAAAAAGTACATTCTGTTGTTTGCTATGCTAAGATGCACACAGATTGGCACTGACCCTGCTCTTATTTACACCAGTGTACATCACAGCTAGCTTCACTGAAGTAAATGAAGTTTCAGTGGCACCACACCAATATGGGCCTGTCTCATAAATATACACAGGGCAGCTGTACTGAATTGCCTTACCTGTAAAGGGTTAATCAGTTCAATTAACCCAGTTGGCACCTGACCAGAAGGACCAATGCGGGAAAGAAGATACTTTCAAATCTAGGGGGTGAGGGTGGGAGGGTTGTTTGTGCTCTCTTTGTTTGTTCCCTCTCTGGACGGAGAGAGGGACCAGGCAGGAAAAACATCTCTTGAAAACATACCTGAAATGAGTATATAAGATTACAAAAATTGTAAGTAAGGCAAGGAACACGTTAGATTATTTTTTGTTTTAGCTTGTGAATTTTCACTACGCTAAGAGGTAATTTCATTCCTGTTTTGTAACTGGAAAGCAGAGTCAGAGGGGAATCCTCTGTGCTTTAAATCTTTTTATTTACCCTGTTACCTTCCATCCTGATTTTGCAGGTGTGATTCTTTTACTTTTTTAAAAAATAAAATTCTTCTTTTAAGAACCTGATTAATTTTCAGTGTCCTAAAAACCGAGAGGTTTGGTCTGTGCTCACATTGTAGCCAACTGGTTAGTATATTATTCTCAAGCCTCCCCAGGAAAGGGGGTGAAAGGACTTGGGGGAATATTTTGGGGAAACAGGGACTCCAAGTGGCCCTTTTCCTGATTTTTTGTCTAAATCACTTGGTGGTGGCAGCAATACCGTCCAAGGACAAGGAAAGGATTTGTTCCTTGGGGAAGTTTTAACCTAAGCTGGTAGAAATAAGCTTAGGGGTCTTTCATGAGGGTCCCCACATCTGTACCCTAGAGTTCAGAGTGGGAAGGGAACCCTGACAGCTTGTCTATACTAGAATTTTTACCTTGAGTTAATTGAGTGCCAAGACTGGACGCCCCCAAACATTTGTTCCAGGATACAAATATTTGTTGTGGTTGAGCCCTTGGGTAAACCAGCAGAATTAGGGCTCTTGTGTTCAATCAATCTCCATAGTTCAACACTGCTCACAATATTTGCTCTAAACTGTACTGAACACTTCTCTTCCCCAATACTCAATGGGTGAAGTTAAGTGTCTTTGAGAGAGAGAAATAGTAAAACAAGTGGATCATGAAAATCCCTCTTAATGTCGTTGATGCAAAAGCTTTAGATAGTCCAGCACATGTTTCCATATCTCCTAATGGGAATGGGAATGGATTGGCTAAATGAGGGTTAAGTAGACTCATTTGGAAAATACACACTCAAACACATGCACATATAAAACTTTTGCCCACCCTTAGAAGCAGTAGTGCAGTCGAGGGTAAACTGCGTTAACCTACTTCTCATTTGGGGTATATGGAGTTTACCCATTTTGCATTTAGGGAATATGGCTGTCACATTCTGGGGTGCAATCCAGACCAGTGAAGGGTTGTGTCACCACCTGTCCCACAACTTTGGGTGCCTCACAATGCTTTGCTGCTGTAGCTCCCAACCTGGGTCACTCACAAACTGCCTAACAACATGCAGGTCACACCCTGAGTGTCTGTATATAGCTTCAACCCTGGTCCAGCAGCTCTGACTTTTGAAGCCTGTCAGCAACACACCAATCACACTCTGGTTTCCAGCAGCCTTGGTTACTATTTGCAGGGTGACCCCCAAACATTCCCAGCCCCAGATTTCCCCCAAAATATGTATTCTGCACTGTCCAGCCTTTTCCTGAACAGTTCAGATATTAAAAGTCTGTTGCACCCATAAAGGATCAATATTCAACAGTTTGCTACTTCAGCTGGAGTTACCAAACAGTTCAGTTTAAACACAATGCTAGATTGGTTTACATTAAAAAATGAAACAAGTTTATTAATTAAAAAGATAGATTTTAAGTGAATTCAAGTATAAGAGATAAAGTTAGAAATGGTAACAAGAAAATAAAAGTAGAAACACACATCTAAAAGTCTAAAATTTAGTCTAGCAAGAGGGCCTTTCTCACCCACAGTCTTCCAGTGAGATGGTGACTGACCCTTTCCTTGATTAGGACCTCTCTCCTAGAGGTGCAAACGTGCTGGTGTCTTTGTCTTCTTCAGTGGAAGAGAGGGAACTTGGGGTTCTCTGCCCCTCACTTATAGTCCAGTCAACCTTTGAAGTGGGTTCTTCTGAGGAAGAAATAAGCAAAGTTTATTCAAACAGTAAAGAAGGCAACAGGGAATGTGATGGTGAAGGAGGCTCCATGCTCTTTCTTCTCACCTGTGTTTGCTGAAATGCAAATTTGCTTTGTCTCCTGCCATCACCTCTCTCTGTGGTCTCATGAACCCTGTTTACTTCTTACATGTAAACTGAGGTAAACACACAAAACTGAGGTAAACTGAGGATAGACCTGTTTAACAACTTCTGCCTGGGCAGGGCTGTGTGGTTTTGAACATCATGCAGCAGGATTTCATAACTTTACATATAATGTTGCTACATACATTTTGCCATGATATTATTGACATAAGAGTTATTGGTTTTCAAATGATACCTCACAAGGCATGTTTTGTACAAAGATTATTGCAGTGGTATGTAGGTTGTGAATTTCAGTCACAATGGCACTGAGTTTACCCACTTACTTTTTTTTAAATCACTGCTTAGAACTGAACACAAACCAAACTTTTTTTTTTTAAATTTTGAAAGTTATAAAGAAGATTAGGGATTGTGAAAATCCAATGTGTGCTCAAGGAAAAAAAGACCAATATATACTTAATGTAGAAAGAGCACTCTGCAAAAGATTTCTGCGTCCCACAATCCCACAAAGGGGAAAGATTATCAACATCATTTGAGCAGTTTTATCATTCTTAATATCTGTACAAGATACTGTACAGACATTAACTAGTTATAAGGAAACAAGGATTTTAATAACAGAAAAGTGTGGCACAGAAGACTTGATTTGTGCAGGAGTGAGCTTAATGGATTTCTCTCTTTTAAAAACAGGAGGAGAGAGCGGCATACCAATCCATTGAAGATACATTGGAAGCAGCAGCTATACTGGCCATCACCTCAAAGACCCTGCAGAGGGCAAACTCATCTAATGTGTGAACTGGAAAGGGCAGCTGGCCACAGGGCTTTATTCCCAAAATACCGGCCTCCAAACAAGAAGATGCCATGGTCTTTTGTGTGAAGGAAAACTGCACAAAGTGGAGAAGGGGAGGGGCAGGAGAGGGAAAGCAGCCTCAAAATTTCACAAAATTTAGATAGGCTTCTAATATGTATCAAAACATCTGGATGTGTATGGAATGCTAGCCCAAACTCTGGAGAGTATGAAGTTTGCCTATCACTAAATATATGAAGTAATGGGCCATTTTTGCTGCAAAATGCAATAAAATAAAAACAAAAAGAGTCAGTGAATTGTCAGTGTTTCACTGCCATCTATTGGATTTAAAGTGAATGTAATGTATTATCATCTTTAAGTCCAAAAAACAATGAAAATACTTATTCAACAACATAAAGTAAAGGACATGCTTGCACTAGGAAGAAATACTTTAACGCTATCCATGAAAGTAATTGACCTCTCCAAAGTAAGGGCAGAAGCCATACTATCCTATCTTGTAGGAAACACAACTTTTCATATCCCCTGATGTGAAATAAACATGTTAGGATGTCAAGGAAAGATGTCAGCTGCGGATAGAATTGAGAATGCTTTGCTTGTGGGGCCCTAGGACAGTTGAAAAATGGGATATCCGTTTGGGAAAGAATGACCAACACAGGCTTTCCTTTACTTTCCAAGAAATTAGTGTTTAAAGAGAAGCCTAGAAAAGTTTGGCAGCAATGGCACTTGGATTGTTTTTGATGTCACCCTTGAACTGTAAGTAGTAAAGAAAGTGCTTGAAGAGAAACTTGTGTACCTAAATGACTTTAATGAAAACTTTAGCTTTTCACATGATATGAACAAAACTCCAAATGGAGTTTCCCAAACACTTCAATCCAAACACACTGGTTTAGATAAAACAATACAAGTTTATTAACTACAGAAAGATAGATTTTAAGTGACTACTACTAATGAGGCATAAAACTCAGAATTGGTTACAAGAAAATAAAACTAAAACACAACTAATGCTTAACTTAACAAACTATCACAAGTTTATATAACGTAGCATAATATAAATAATATTTGTAGCATTATATAATATATAAGATGGATTGTATAGTGGTAGTCATGCTATAGTTGCAGAAAGATTTCAGCCCATTGCTGGGACACAGGATTCAAAATGACTGAATTAGATGCCCTTAAAGCCCAAGGGGAAACAACATATGTGTTAAGTCCCATGCATCGAGCAAGAGACTCATACAAAAACTTCATGCACCAAGAAGCAAACAAATGTTTTCTCATGGTGTACTTATTCGAACCTGATGTCCCATCCCTACATGCTCCACTGAAGTCAACAGACTCATTCCAACAGAAATACAAGCCTTCAAATGTATCACATACATAGATGTATCTACACTGCTAAATAGAACTTAATTTAAGAATAAATATTTACTTTGGATAATATATTTTGAACATACCCAAAGAACACTGAAAAATAATGTTTTGCACAGACAACACTCAGATCTGGAAAAGAAAGTTCTTTAAACATTTTAGCTTTTAGATCTTGTTTTAGAACAAAAACAAGCAGTATGTGATAATAGAGAGATGAAAGGTTTCCCCTGGCCTTCCCCATATTACTGGTTCTTCTACTGAAGGAGCAAACAGCTTTTAATTTTTTTTAAACTATACTTTGGCCCTCTCTAAATGGTTTATTCAAAAAAGATTAAACATTACAGCCTGTATTACTTATGTCCTCCCTAGCAGCAACACTATGTCTGTTTACATCTCCGGGAGCCTGGAATACATCCAGTACAGGTTTTTCAAATGTAATCCATTTGATTCCTATAATTTTCTGCTGGAGTCTGTTCATTGGTCAGACCAGCATTCCTGTAGTCCATGCTCTCAGCATCCTCAGAGATCATTCACGACCCGCATGTGTGCCTAGTTCTCACCATTGTCAAAGTCACTGTATGACTTAATACCTTTCTATCCAGATTCTGTCATGCTTGCAATAAGTCTTGCACTCACTGAGTAAGAGACTGCTCACTGCGAGTAAGGATAGCAGAATCTGTCCCTTAAGGAGTAATAGCTAGTGCTCAGGAGAAGCGATGCATAGAAATATGTGCATAAATATTTGTTTCAATAAATCCAGCAGTGGCCTTTTCCTCAGTTATATATGCATTGTGCTGCCTATGAGCTTTGAAATGGTGCTTTTTTCTAATGATGTCAAGATTGTAAAAACACATTCTTGATTTCATGCATGTATGCAAGTTTGAGAAAAAAATCTACATTTTACAAATAGTGAGTTTAACCATTATTTCTGAGCAAATAATGAAATCTGACATATCCCTCTGTCATAAATATAGAGGGAAGGGTAACCACCTTTCTGTGTACAGTGCTATAAAATCCCTCCTGGGCAAAGGCAAAGTCCTTTTACCTGTAAGGGTTAAGAAACTCAGGTAATCTGGCTGGCACCTGACCCAAAACGACCGATGAGGGGACAAGATACTTTCAAATCTGGAGTGGGGGAAAAAGGCTTTTGTCTGTCTGTGTGATACCTTTGCCGGGAAGAGATCAAGGATGCAAGCCCTCCAACTCCTGTAAAGCTAGAAAATGCGTTAGGTTTTCTTTGTTTTGGCTTGCGAAATTTGCTGTGCTGGAGGAAATGTGTATTCCTGTTTTTGTGTCTTTTTGTAACTTAAGGTTTTGCCTAGAGAGATTCTCTATGTTTTGAATCTGACTGCCTGTAAGATTATCTTCCATTCTAATCTTACAGAGTTGTTCTCTTATCTTTTTTTTTGTTCTTCTAATAAAGTTCTGTTTTTTAAGAATCTGACTGGGTTTTTTGGGTGTTAAAAATCCAAGGCTGGTCTGTGCTCATCTTGTTTATTCTCAAGCCTCCCCAGGAAAGGAGGGGTAAGGACTTAGTGAGATATTTTGGGGAAATAGGAACTCCAAGTGGTCCCTTCCCTGTTCTTTATTTAAATCACTTGGTGGTGGCGGCGGCATACTGTTCAAAGACAAGGCAAAGTTTGTGCCTTAGGAAAGTTTTTAACCTAAGCTGGTGAAAATAAGCTTAGGGGTCTTTCATACAGGTCCCCACATATGTATGCTAGAGTTCAGAGTGGGGAAGGAACCCTGACACCCTCTCTCTAGATATATTGTACAGACCAGATTCTCTTTGCACTGTTGAGGTGAGGTGTAGGTGTTATAAAGCTGTATTTACTGGACAGATGAGGATACTTCTGACTTGGGAGAATTCTTAGGTGGCATGGAGCAGGCTAGTAAGGCTCTGCAACATGCCCCATACAGCCTCCAAGAGGAAGGAGTGGGTAGGGGGCAGGAAAAGTGCTGCTGCACTGTGCCTTTAGGAGTGGCTGAGCTGCTGGGCAGGGAGCTACTCCTTTCACTGAAGCAGCCACTGCTTTATATTCTGATATTAGTCCACAAAACTTCACCATATAAGGAAGCTAGGTGCTGCTGTTGCTCCCCCAGTCCAAGAAGTGAACACTGTCCCTGCTCCCTGTCCCTTCCATGAAGCTGTCTGCATCTCCTGTCTGGGGGCATGCACGCTGCTTGAACACAGGAGCCAGACCAGGGGCAGCTGCCAGTGAGCCTGGTGCTCACCCCCGTGGGCAGGGCTGGGGGTGATACAGCAGCACAGGAGAAGCTGCCAGCATGGAGTGCTGGCTCCTGGGAGCCGCAGCCCCCCATTCTGCTCCTTTTGCCACGGCGGTTCCCGGGAGAGCCTGTGGTTCCACGGATACCGATTTATATCCGCAGATATCCGCATCTGTGGATATTAATTTGTATCCATGCAGGGCTCTACAGTCAGCTTAACTTCAGTACCTGGAAAGATAATGGAGCAAATAATTAAGCAATTTGCAGACACCTAGAAGACAATAAGGTGATAAGTAATAGTCAGCATGGATTTGACAAGAACAAATCATGCCAAACCAACCTAATAGCTTTCTTTGACAGGGTATCAAGCCTTGTGGATAGGAGGAAGTGCTAGACAGGGTATCTCATGACTTATAGTAAAGATTTTGGTACTGACCTTCTCATAAACAAACTAGGGAAATACAATCTAGATAGACGTACTATAAGGTGGGTGTGTTGGAAAACAGTTCCCAGAGTAATTATCAGTGGTTCACAGTCAAGCTGGAAGGACATATCAAGGGATGTCCCACAGGGATCAGTTGTGGGTCCAGTTCTGTTAAATATCTTCATCAGTGATTTAGATATGGCATACAGAGTACACTTATAAAGTTTGTGGATGATACCAAGCTGGGAAGATTGCAAGTGCTTTGGAGGATAGGATTAAAATTCAAAGTGATCTGAACAAACTGGAGAAACGGACTGAAGTAAATAGGATGAAATTCAATAAGGACCAATGCAAAGTACTCCACCTAGGAAGGAACAATCAGCTGCACACATACAAAATGGGAAATGACTGCTTAGGAAGGAGTACTGCAGAAATGGATCTGGGGGTCATAGTGGATCACAAGCTAAACATGAGTCAGTGTACACTGTTGAGAAAAAAAAAAAGCAAACATTCTGAAATCTATTAGCAGAAGTGTTGTAAGCAAGACATGAGAAGTAATTCTTCTGTTCTACACCATGATGATTAGGCCTCAGCTGGAATATTGTGTCCAGTTCTGGGTGCCACATTTCAGGAAAGATGTGAACAAGTTGGAGAAAGTTCAGAGAAGAGCAACAAAAATGATTAAAGATCTAGAAAACATGACCTACGAGGGAAGATTGATAACATTGGGTTTGTTTAATCTGAAGAGAAGATGGAAGGGGGGGATAGGATAGCAGTTTTCAAGGTCATAAAAGGTTGTTATAAGGAGGAGGAAGAAAAATTGTTCTCTTTAACCTCTGAGGGTAGGACAAGAAGCAACGGGCTTAAATTGCAGCAAGGGAGGTTTAGGTTGGCCATTAGGAAAAACTGCCTAAGAGTGGTTAAGGTTTAAATTGCCCAGGGAGGTAGTGGAATCTCTGTCACTGGAGATTTTGTAAGAGCAGATTAGACAAACATCTGTTAGGGATGGTGTAGAATAATACTTAGTTCTCCCTTGAGTGCAGGAGACTAGACTAGACGACTTTGTGAGGTCCCTTCAAGTCTTATGATTCTACCCTCTGCTAACAAAAGCCAAAGTGCTGAAATGCCACAAAAAGTTCTGTTCTCAGCGTATTTTTCAGCCTGATCTGATCAAAAGTAAAAAGTACTTCTTCTTGCAAGAATTTCAGCACAGCTTTTCAGACTTGAGATTCAGATAATTTTTATAAGGCTCAGATAAATATCCAAACTTTTGTTCATCTGAATAAAATGGAACCTCAGGACCCTCTGAGATCCAGCTATTAACAGTGAAGAGCTATTGGAGTTTAATGGATAGTTGCAAAATCAGATGGTATATTGAAAAATTGAGAGCCACTGGAAAAGTACTTCATTTCTTTTCCAGAACTCAGCCCTATGTTAGTAACATTATTGTTGCTGGGGAAAAAAAATAGACCACAGTAATATCAACATGAGTGGAAAAATTTGACTCATTCTGGTGAGGTCAAATGAGGTTTTCAAGTGACCTAAATATCATGGTCATAAGACAGATAAAAAATATTCACATACCCTAGAAAAAAGGTAAACATTGAATGTCACTTGATCCCCAAAGTTCAGTGTGAGTCAATTTTTGCCCAGAGGAGGAAGAGAATCCATTTTGTCTGTGTTCTTTCCAGATGTTTTTATCTGTCTGGTGGCTTCAGCATCATGCAGCATGATGAGGTCTGGGGGCCTCAAAGGGCATGTGAGCATGAAAAGTGAAAATAAAATATTCAGAAAATTACAGAACAAGCCTCTTGCAAGTTCTCCTGTGCTTGTAGAAATGGCAGTTTTCTGTGCCTCAATTTGACCAAATCTGAGAGTCTTTTCAGTCTGATGCCCAGACTATTCTCTGCCAAATTTCAAGTTTAAGTGCTAGATTAAAAAAAAAAAATAAGGAAGATTGCTAGAATTATACTTCTATCCTCATTTTCAAAAACAGCTGAATTGGTGGGTTTTTGCTGAAACTTTCCCAAAAACATTTACCCTGAGGCAGCAAAAAGGATCTCAAACAATTACAGTTGGACATTGTTATAAACAATTGAAACTATGGGGTTATACCGGGAAGTATTAGGCAAAGTTAATAGCAGAGGCTGCTACCACTGACCCCTTTTAATGATTAGGATCACCTCCACGTTAAAAGATAAATCATTTCTTCCAAAGATCTAGAATCTTTATCCATGGATTCTTGTAATCAAGCCAGTTCATATATCAGACCTTCAAGTACCACAAAGTTTTCCATACAGTGGGTATACTAGGGCCCCTCCAGCAATGTAAAATAATGTGTTTAGTACAGGAAATGTCTATTGTCCATTTTCAGTAGCTGATGATCACCTTCTTGAAAGGCAGCAGTCATGTAACAGAACCATTTCAGCAAAGTGCATTGTGGTAGTGTCTAGGATGGTGAGGGTGAAATCTTGACCCTATTGAAATTAAAGGCAGTCTTGCCATTGACTTCAATGGGGCCAAGACTTCACGATAAACATATTAAAATTCTAGCACATAGGCTGTATTGTGTAAGATACACTTCACAAGTACTAGTAAAGTGGACTAGTTAAGGAGGAAAAAACACTTGAGGAAGCAACAAAGCTAGCTGGAGAACAACTTGTGCTTCATTCAGATTTTGTTGCCTGGTTAAGCATGGCTCATGGGGATGTAGGTCTAACTCAGAGCATCCACAACTGGTCCCGGTGAGTGCTGCAGGAACCAAGTAAATATTGGGAAAGCTAGGGAGGTGCATCGTCATGTTCATCAAGCAACTAAATATATTTCACTAACCTTTAAGAAGAGCCTTCCACAAATACAGCATCAATGTGGGGTACAATGTTCAAAGTACTGTGATACTCCCATATATGTTGGGCTTCCTCCTCAGTTTTGTCTCTGTTTCTCTGCCTCCCCTTATCTGTGTTCCCTTTTGAAGGAGGCTAAGATATGAAGAAACCCAAAACTCTCCTCTTCACCTAGGTTTCCCTCTGGCAATTGAGATTAAAAGTATCTCATTTTGGAATCTGGGAGTGGTGGTTCACCTTTGATGCAAAAGATGGAGCCCTATCATGGTCTCCCTACAATGCTGCTTTGCAACTGAACTGTCTCCAACAGGGCACAATCCTTTGGGGGTGTTGAGTGACCCTAACTTTCAGTTATAGTCAATGGAAGTTGAAGGTGTGAAGCACATGTCAGGTGGCACTCAGCACCTTGCAGAATCAGGATCAGATGAATGAAACTTCTTCTGAAGCAGTGAAGCCTCCTTCTTGTAGGTGATGGGAGTGCAAGTTCTCAGGGTACTCCTCTGTTCTTGCAACACCCATTAGTCTGCTGCTCAATGGATCAAATATATAGCTAAGAAAACTGAACAGCTGAGTGGGACACCACAATTAACTCCTGCTCAGGTCATCTAAAGGGTCTTCTCCTAAACATGCCTTTTACGAGACTGCCACTATTTGATCCAGTCATGGGTTGGAGTGCCTCTTGTAGGTCATCTGACATGTGCTGCAAAATGCAGATCATTTGGGAAATGAAGGTCATCTGGGAGTTGTTCAGGGCCTCAGCTACCTGTTTCTCCCCTAAATACCTCCTTCCTTGATGCTAGCTGCAACTGAAGGGCATTCTCTTGTATCCTTTTATTTTATTGAAAGTGAATTTTGCAACGTGGTATTACACCATGGCTTTGGCTCTGGTGGCTACAGTTTCAAGCTTAACAGAGTGAAAGTCACCTCTGCTACTTCCTTCAGAGTTAGAGTCTCTAGGAATGAAAAGTAGTGACCACACATACATTCACAAGTACAAAGTCTAGTTTATTTTACATGTTTTATTAAAGTTACAATTAAAGTTATAACTCAAGCATATAGAAATTCTATACAGACCTATGCACAAGTTACATATATAGTTATACTCACTTCCTTAAGAATAGGGTTAGGGTCTGATGGGTGTCTCATGGCTTGATCATCAGTAGAGGGATGGTTCCTGCTGGAGTCTCCCATAGGGAACATCCCCCTCTTACAATGTGATTCTGTCTATACCTACATTCTGCACATGTCCATAAAAGTGTCAACCCTCTTTTCTCTTACTGGTCTGTATCTCCTGGAAACTTAAGGGACCCCAATTTTCTCTAGGCTATGTAAGTTCCCTTTATTTTCATTAGCATTGACTCACAACCTGTACCCTGTGGTTCAGGCAAGTCAGAGACAGATGCGCTTTACAGTATTTTTATGATCTAAGATTAATCTGAGTAATTTTTTGCAATCTTACCAGCTGATACCGCTTTTCCCATAATCAGGTTATTTTCTGGTCACTTATGTCTTCATTTCTTGTCTCCAAGGCCTAAAATAGCTAAGCTAAAGTGTTGCAGACCTCAAACCTACAGGTTCCTGCATTTCAACTTGTCTTACTCATGTCTAATATGTGGTTCCTCTAAATACTGATCAATGGTATGCTTTTATAATCCTACAATTAACTCTAATTAACATACAATGAATATATGTTACATAACATTGATTAACCATAACATCACACAATAAATGGATAATAAACTAAAATCATTGGCTACAGTCTGGAGTGAAGAAAAATGAAGTCTCCAGGGCTTCTCTTTTGAACTCCATAAGAAAAAGCAATCTAAACTCACAGGCACATCAAAAATGCTGGTGGTATTGATTTCACTGTGTCCTCCAGAATACAACACATTACTAGCTGTTTTGATTTTAATATTTGTTGCTCCTCTTCTTGCGTTCAGGGGACAAAGGATTCAGCTATTGCCAGTCTGGAAAGAAACAACAACACCCACAGAGGTGTGAAATTCCATCCTTTCATCTTAATTGGTGTTAACTTCAAAGTCCATTTTGATGCTAACTAATTTTAAACAACCTGTACAGCATAAACACCCAGCTAAAGTTATTTAACTTTAAATATAAAAGAGGACAAGGTCTGTGTTTGGTTTTGATTCAGAAGACCCCCTGGAGAGCAAGTAAGAGGAAAAACAAAAACCACAAAACCAAAATAAACTTGGACCCAGCTGTCTCATGGCAACTTAGCAGACTCAGGCAGAGGAAAAAAAAAGATTGGTTATCTGAACTACTGGTGCTTTTAACATTTCATTTAGTCTTAAAAGATAATACTTTGATATGCTCTTTAGCCAATGTGCATCAGATGAAAACTTCTCCCTTCGGGGGTTTCTTTCCCTGCACAATAGAAAGTATATGGGCCTGATGCTGCACACTACTGAATCTCTTCAGTTGGGAAGAGGAAGGGAGGACTGGGGGGGGGGGGGGGGGAGATAAAACACTAAAGGACAAAGAAATGCCTGTCCCTGACCGTTGCACAACCTCACTCCTTACCCCTCCTATGAGATACAAAAGAGGTGGGACGAAGACCCCAGACTCACGACCCCCCAGAACAGAACATGACCATAAATTGTAAGGGGTGCGGCAGAGGATGTGCATTTCAGGTATAATTATGCCTGCTAAGGGTGGAGAAGGGGGGAGGGGGAGAAACAAGGCTCTGCAGCATCAGGATTATGGACATGCTTGCTTGAAACTAACCCCAACAAACATTGCATTGCTTGCACTTTGGACGTCTGGTCTTCTGCTTTCTGTCTGTGTGACAAGAACCAGGAGAGGGGGTGAAGGGAAAACCCCCTAACAGAAGCCAATGGGAGATGAGGATTCGTAGCCTTTTGCAGAAAGTACTCAGTTATTTTGCAGGCATAATCTCTAACTTTGAAACATTTTTCATGTTATTTTTGAAACAAAGGAAGAAGCTGCGTCAGATAGTATTGCTCTACTGTGGCAGCAGCACCTGTAATACTAGTAAACAGAGCTAGTATCACAGTGACAGTGGGAAGTGTTCCCTCCCCTCCACTACCACGTTCCTCCTTGATGCCAGCTGATACCCTGCTAACTGCCTGCCTCCTCTTGGAGAAAGACCAAAACACTGTGGGATAGAGTAGGATTAAAGTGGCATGACTTAGCTTCACTAAGATGGGCCTAGGCTCTAGCCAGGAGAAGGGAGATGACCTTTTACTGCTGTGACATTATCTAAGTAAAATAGACTCGTGCAAATTATTTCTACCACTGTTATGTAATTGCAACAGATCTTATACAAAGTATAACTCATGGCCAGAAAGGGTTTAACAGCTTGCCGGCTGAATGACCCAAAGCCAACCTTTAAAGTTATGTTAGAAAGGTATGCGAATAGTGATTAGGGCCATTCATGGTAGGTAGGTTAGAACTTTAAAATGCAAACCTGTATTGTTAGAAGTTAGGTGTCACTAGCTAATTCAGAGATCAAAAGGGAATATTAACATTTAGATGAATCTTGGGTGAAATGATGTCATTGTCCACACAGACTTTGTCTTCTGAACCTCAACTGAACTATAAGAAGGGAGAGTAGATGCCCCAAAGTATCTCTCCCTTTCTCTCTATTCAGCCATAAGACTGCTGGAACATGTGGTGAGACAGACTTTGCTTTGAATTCCCTTAGCTTGCTAAGTTAGGCATTAGTTGCATTTTACTTTTATTTTCTTGTAACTAATTCTGAGTTTTATGCCCCACTATTGGTAGTCACTTAATCTATTTTTCTGTGGTTAATAAACTTGTTGTACTGTTTTTATCTAAACCAGTGTGTTTGGGGAAACTCCTCATTTGGGATAAACAGGATTTGTGCATTTTCTATTAATGAATGATAGACGTTATATGAGCTTGAATTGTCCAGGAGAGAGCTGGGCAGTACAAGACACATTTCTGGGGGAAAGTTTGGACTGGGAATTTGTTGGTGTTATCCTGCAATGTAATTCAAGGATGGCTGGCTATAGCACTCATACAGTGTAACTGGGAGTAACTTGCATGTTTTAAGGCTGTGTGAGAGCAGACTAGGAGTGGCTGCTCACAGCGAAGCAGTGTAAAAGGCACTCCAGTTTGGAGAAATGAGGGGACACCGCTATTCATCCATCCAGATTGTACCCTGGGTACAGTACTTAATTTGTTATGAAAGAGGTACTGGGGCTTAAGCAATTTTTTTTTTTAAACACTTTCAGACATGGCAAGCCAGGAGGCATGGGGACTATGAACTGCCAAGCCTAGTGATACTGGGGCACAGCCCTAGCAAGTCCTGGCACAAATTAAGCCCTGCCTGGATAATGTCAGTGTCCGGTGGAGCAAAACAATGTTTATAAAATTGTTTGTCTTAACACGTAAATAGAACCCTGAAGAAACAGTTCCCCCTTGTAACTCAGCCCTATGGACCTCATATTTCTAGGAGTTCATTTTGGTAGGCAGTTGTGACTGGGGTCCCAGTGGGGGCCAGCTGAGGTTACCCAGTTAGGGTGAACTGCAAAGAATGGAGCAGACAAACCCCAAAGCTGGTGGATAATTCAATACTCAAGAGACTTAACAAGCCAGCATTAAACAGCTTCTGTTATACCTTACCAGTTACTCAGAAGTAACCCAGCCTCAGGCCTCCATCCAGGTGACCAAGTCAAATATGGTGATTTCTGAAAAATCCTATTTCATCGTATAAAAGAAAAGGTTCTACCAATCCCAAAGGATCAGACACATTACCTCCCAGGTTATTGAATATTCCAGATATTACCCAAATACATGCATACCACCAATTCTTATTAACTAAACTAAAATTCTTTAAAGAAAAAGTATAGGTTAAAAGATCAATATACATACAGACATGAGTTCAATTCTTGAGGTTCAGATTCATAGCAGAGATGGTGAGCTTTGTAGTTGCAAAGAGTTCCTTTAGAATTTAGTTCATAGGTTATAGTCCAATATTATTTCAGGGTGGTCCAGTCAGCAGTGGGATCTCAGTCCTTGTGGCTTAGGCTTACCCTGCAGGAAACCGCAAGCAGATCTGAGATAAATAGGATCAGGACCCAGAGGTCTTTTTATACAGTGTTTTAGCATCCACTTGACCATACAGTCATGGGTAAACAATACCTGATGTATTGATGTAACCTTCTGTTTTCTAAACACCAGTAATTGTTTACACAAATTAACATAGGGCAATTTATCCATTAGGCAGTCTATCACAAACTTCAAAGACATATAGACAGGAACCCCCAGCTGTTTCTTTGTCAGGAAGTAGATTTTTGCCCACATCCTTTTTTCCTGCTGAAGAATGGCCACTTACCCAGATGATGGTCCATTTGATTTTGTTGACACCTCGCTGAGGCGTTGGCTAGCCTTTTGTCTCTGGGGAAACTGGTTTGTGGCTGCTCCCCAGACTTGAAACGTCTTAGTAATACCATGCAGAGGAAACTTACAACTTTTCATACAACATTGCCTCACATATTTTACCAGGACAATAATGATCAGCAAATTATGAGTTATCAAATAATAACTGACAAAGCATACTTTGTACAAAAAATCATAGTCCTGTAAAAGGGGTGAATATAGGGGTGCAGAATTCAGATGCCATTTTTCATTTAAAAAAATGGAAAACATTTTGTTTTCCTATCCTTACAAATCTGACCCTTCTTCCTGATTTATTTTAGAACACTGTTTTAGATATTGCAAAAGTCTTAAGAATGGCAAGATAGGTTTAAGCATATTTTTGCTAGTTGTTACAATGTAATATTGCCAAAACCCAAAATGTTCAAAAATCAGGAGTCACACCCCAAATGTATGGAATTGGGTTGCAAATACAGTAACAGGATTCTTTAAAATACTACGTTTTGGGGTCTGTTTATTTGCCTTCTGGTTGTTGAGCCTTTAGAGTTCACATTTTAATTTCCCCACTCTGAAACATAAGGACTAGAAACATACTTCTCTTTTTTTCCCCCTCTCATGAAAGCTGAGATTTTCATGTGATCACAACACTCCAGGATTGGGCTCTTTAGTAAACACACCCAGTATAATGAGATTTGGGATTACAAGTTCAGCATGCACATAAAAAAGGAACCAGGCATAGAGGAAAAAATAGTCTAACCATTGATATTTATGTTCTTTGAATTTATATCCTTTCCACTGAGCTTTCTTAAGAGATCCAGATCATGTCAACATCCCAACATCCCACCATCCTGATTATGGAAATTGGATAATTCCACAAAATTTATTAAATTGAGCCTCCTTTAGTAATTTGAGAATTTGTGCATAGAGAATTCTGGTCAAAGCTCCACAATTTTGTCACACAGATCTTAAATCTCACCTGTGGTTAAAAAGAAAGTTGCCATTAGAAATCTCAGAAATCCAAGAAATCTCAGCGGGGGTTAGACTAGATGACCCTGGCAAGTCCCTTCTAACCCTATGATTCTATAAATGACAATTTGTTGGTAGATATTAAACAGTCTTGCGATACATTGATTTACCAGAAGAGGGAGCAATTTACCTACAGACTCACCTGCCATTACTTCAGCAAGAGTTCATTGCTTTGATTTTTAAAATTATATTTTTAAAGAAATGAGGGGAAAAAAGAGTTCTGCTCTTTCACAGTGATGCTTTTAAGTATCTGACAGTTATGACAATATCTTTTGCAGTATGTTCCAGTGCATTTAAGTGTAACACTAACAGCACAGTGGGAAGAGAAAGGAAAGGAGCATTTACGCAGGTGAAGAAAGCACTTTATGAGATAACCTGTGAGTTTTAACTGCATTTTTGGAGAAAGTAAACATTTTTGATGTCCGTAAGGGATACAGGGCCTAATTTTGTGAGCTGAAGTTAGTGGGAGCTGAGGGTACATGGCACTTTATAGAAAAGTCTCAGGACCTTGCAGGATCCAGGCTATGAGGATGTTCTAAAAGTGACAGAAGGGAAGAGAATGTTAAAACCTGATCCCTGTAACCCTCATTCATGTGAGTAATCCCTAGTCATATTGGTAGTTCTTACTGACAGGAGTAGTCCAATTGGCTTCATGTGGGTAGGGCATGAAAATATTTATGCAGGATTTTTATTTAGCATTTTGATCACACTAACTATAAAAAAAGGCTATTAAAAGGGAAAGAGTCTTAAATATATTCACTGCAACAGACAGTCTGACTGCATATCACTCATTCAGATGGAAGAACGTGTAAAAAAAGTGAAGTATTAAAATGCCTTGGTGAAATGCTTTCAACAATGTTAGTTTTCTCTTTGTAATTTTGTATTATGATAAACTATTTTCTTCTCTCTTCTGTGAAAATCCTACTGTATATAAAAGACTGTAAAAAGACAAAGTACATTGCCTTGAGTGACCCCTGTATTGAGGTAATATTCACAATTTTTCCACTTGTTTCAGGCAAAAATTCTTCCAGCACTAGTCTGAAGGGTTTCATGAAACACACTTGCTGGCAGGGCTAAAATATTAGTAAGCTTTTAAAAATATAACTACTTCACAGCATTAAGTATATGCCTATGTACTTCTGTGCAGCGTTGTTGTAACTGTGTTCACCCCAGGATATTAGCGAGACAAGGTGGGTGATGTAATCTCTCAGGTGTGGCCAAACTGTGGCTCATGAGCCGCATGCAGCTCTTTTGTAGTTAAAGTGCTGTTTGTAGAGCCCCCACACTATCCCCCTCCCATTCTCTGCCTAACAGACTGGGGGCGGGGGGGAGCTTGAGGCTTCTGCCCTATGGCAGGGTGGTGGAGCTAGAGGCGTCTGCCAGAGATGACTGGTGCCTGCTGACAGTGGGAGAGCACAATTTAAAGGTTCACCCCTCCCAACAGCTTGAGGCAAGCCCCCCTGGCACACACACAACCCTCTTACCCTCAGTAGCCCCTCCCTGCAGCTCCCAAGTGTTAGCATGGAGAGGCAGCGGCAAACAACTGGGAGCTGCCACTTTAGCGCCACAGGGAGAGGCAACAGCAAAAGCAGTGGCTCACCTGGTGGCTACCAGCTGTTTGCCACAGCATCTCCCCAGGGCTGCAGCTTCCAGCTTGCTGGCTCCAGCAGCTGCTGTGCAGGGAGGGGGCCTTGTGGCACTGTGTGACCAAGTGGAGCCAGCAAACCCTAGAACAAGTTGGGGTGGTGTGGGGGAAAGAATGTGGCCTTATGCGACTCCCCACACGTTGCCCTTGGCTTCTGACTACTGGGGGGGTCTCAGGACTCAGCTCCATAGGGCGCACCTGCCAGGGCTTCAGCAGGAGTGGGACTTCAGCCCCAAAACTCCCCTCTGCACAGGGCTGAAGCCCCGAGCCCTGGCAGGTGTGGCCCCTGGTGCTGAAGCTCTGACAGGTATGCCCCAGCTCTCGAACGTCTGAAGATTTTTATAGGTGGCTCAGAGGGTCTGTAAGTTTGGCCACCCCTGTAATATATGTTATTAGACCAATTTCTGTTGGTGAGAGACAAACTTTCAAGCTAGAAGAGCTCTGTATAAACTTGAAAGCTTGTCCCTCTCACCAACAGAAGTTGGTCCAATACAAAATTGTGCCTCACCCACCTTTATTTTTTTATTGATGTTTTTTCCTAACTAATGGCCTGTCATCCTTACTCATGGCAGTAGTGCTCAGTAAATATGTTCACATAAGTAAGAGTTATTCACTTGAGTAAATGTTGCATTTAAATACTAACGGCCCAATTTTGCCAACCCTTACTCATGTGAGTAATCTCCACCTGAATCAGGTATTCATTGAATGCAATGGGACTACTCAGATAGGTAAGTGTTGGCAGGATGTGGCCCTCCTTTGATTTTTTTTAAGCAAGTTAAATAGCTGGTGCTATTATGGGACTGGACCTATGAGGAGGTGCTGAGAACTCCGACTTCTGTGGGAAGAGAGGGCTCTCAGCACCTTGCAGGATTGGGCTTTTAACCTTAAACTATTATTTATTGAAAGTGATCAAATGCTGCCCCTTCTAAAAGAAGAGCTAATATCCGTTACCTCGCAGCCATAAAGGACTATCATCAAATGTGGAGGGCAGCCTGAGAACTAGTTCATGAGTTCTGGTCCAAGTCTGAACCAGGAACACTTCTCCCTCAAGAGACTTCAAAGCTCAGAAGTTAGTTCCGCAGCATTAACGGAGGTAGTCAGTCATTAAGGGCCAACAGGTCTAAGCCTCAGCCAAAATGTCAAAACTGGAGTACTGCAGGGTGCAGTGCCATCTACTTCCACTGGGGGACTTCCAGCCCTGAAGCACGTAGACTGCAAGCAGCTGGGAATACTAATTTCTGTGCGGGATTTTTGGTCAGCCTCACTGAGTGTAGAGATGTGAGCACATGGTCCCTGAAGCCTCAGACCTAGCAATAAGTGTGTGTCAGGAGGGGATCTGAAGGGCATGAAAAGGGGTCTGAAATGGAAGAAGGGGTGTGGCTTCTCTTCAGATTGGTAGTGGTGCATGTCAGGTAAAAGGAGAAAGGGTCCTTGTGATATGGTGTTCAGGCGGCACACTGCTGAGCAAAAGGTTAAGGAGCAGCTGTAGGCCCAGAATGCCACACCCAGCCAACCCTGCCAGGCATGCTCACAATGGAGGCTGAGCTCAAAACGGGAGCAGTTCAGCTCAGTGGTTCCCAAACTGGGGTTCACCGCATGTTACAGGGGGTTTGCCAGAAAAATTTCACTAATGGGGTGGCCAGAGGACCCTGGGTATTGGAAGCAGCAGGTAGGACCCGGTTGCAGGGCAGACAGCCTGAGCCCCAGGGAGAGTGGGCAGGACAGTTGGGGCTGGCAGCCTGAGCCCTCCCTCCATCAGCGGGGGAGCCGGCCCCCTGAACTCCAGCGCTCTGCTTGGGACTGGCAGCCTGAGCCCCAGTGGTCAGCGGGGCCTGTAGCCCAAGCTCAGTGGAGCTCAATTGACCAGGGTGGTCAATGGGGTCCAGCAGCAGGAGCCCCACAGAGTGCAGAGGAAATTTAAACTTAAATCCCTGGAAATATTCATTCATTTTTAGGAGGGGGTTCACGAGATTTCACAATTTAGTGAAAGGGGTTTGTGGGCTGTTAAAGTTTGGGAATGACTGGTTTAGGTGGACTGAGCAGGAGAGCAGCTGTGTGATGCAGGCTGCTGCCAAGAAGCAGCCAGGAACCCAGGTGGTCAGGACCAGGTCCCACTGCCAAGTCACCACTGGCCCTTCAGCCTCAGAGGGATCAGACAACAATGACAAGTCCTGACTGCCTGAGGGAGGAAGACCCTCCAGACCATGACCAGAATGGACTCCGGGGGAACTGAGAAGTGAACCAATGGCACCTGCAGAGGAGCCAAAGCAGGGGTAGGAGGCAGGTCAGGGAGCAAGTATTCGGGTGCCTGCCTCCTAGGCTGCATATTTTAAATTATTGTCCCATTGAGCCCTGGGTTGGAACCTGAGCCCTGGTTTCTCCTACCCCTGGCTACCAACCCTCGCCACTGGGCGATGTGGCCACTGACCCTCACTGCTGGGCAGCACTGCCAGGCATGGCCACCAACCCCTCTTCCCCCTGACTGTCCTGAGCCCAAGGAGGGGAACTCTGGAAGCCAGAGGGAGAAAGGGTCACTTGGTGAATGATATTGCAGGTGATATTAGGATTGTGTTGTCAGTGGGAGATTAGCCACTGGGCTAACTGGGCCCATGCCCAGTGGCCCAGGCCAATGGGGGGCCCTGGAACAATGTGTGTCTCTGCACCCTGACTTGCTCTGTCCACCTGGCGCTCCTGTTGGAGCAGAGTTGAGGCACGGGGGCTTGCCCCACTCTACCTGGCACTCTTTTTAGGGAGCGGGGTCAGAGGGCTGGACAGGTGGGTGGAGCAGGGCAAGCCTCCCGTGCCCTGACCCTGCTCCCCAGCAGGAATGGGGGGAGCTGCAGGCAGAAGGGGTGGGGAGGGGCCCCCACTTGCCCTGGCCCAGGGCCTCACAAAACCATAATCTACCTCTGTGTTGGAAGGGGAAAGGTTGAGATGGGAAAGGACAGTTGTCAGGGTTCCCTCCCTACTCTGAACTCTAGGGTACAGATGTAGGGACCTGCATGAAAGACCCCCTAAGCTTATTTCTGGCAGCTTAGGTTAAAAACTTCCCCAAGGCACAAATTCTTCCTTGTCCTTGGAATGGTATTGCTGCCACCACCAAGTGAGTTAGACAAAGATTTAGGAAAAAGGGCCACTTGGAGTTCCTGTTTCCCCAAAGTATCCCCCCAAACCCCTTCACCCCCTTTCCTAGGGAGCCTTGAGAGTAAACAAGGTGAGCACAGACCAGCCCCTTGTGTTTTTAGGACACTAAAAACAAATCAGGTTCTTAAAAGCAGAACTTTATAAGTAAAAGCACCTCTATAAAATCAGGATGGAAGGTAATTTTACAGGGTAATCAGACTCAAAACACAGGATTCCTCTCTAGGCAAAACTTTAAAGTTACAAAACAAAACCCAAAACCCCCAGAATAAGCCTCCCTCTTAGCCTAGGGAAAATTCACAAACTAAACCAAGAGATAATATAATGCATTTCCTTCCTATTACTTACAATTTATAATCTTAGATGCTTAGTTCAGGTATGGCTTTAGGAGATTTATTTTCCCTGCCCTGGTTCCTTGCTGTCCCAGAGAGAAAAAAGGAACACAAAACAAAAACTTTCCTCCACAGATTTGAAAGTATCTTCTCTCCTTATTGGTCCTTTTGGTCAGGTGCCAACCAGGTTAGCTAAGCTTCTTAACCCTTTACAGGCAAAGAGGGATTTTATGCTACCCTTAGCTGTATGTTTATCACAACAGTAAAGAGTCACAGAGGGATAAGTGCCTTTTCCCCCCACAATGCACTTTACAGAAAGGGGAAGAACATTGGAGGAGGGAAGAGGGCACACATTTTCTTCCCAGTTTCCCACAAATCACCCTTATTCCCTTTGGAAAATGCTTCCCTATGACACCCCGGACTACAGTGTCCCTGCTTTTCCCACTGAAAATATGATGAACACATGGGGTAGGATGCCAGGATTGCAGACTGCTATATGTAGCCTTATCATTTATTTTGGGCACCAGCTGCTACTGAGTCTATTATTGCAGAAACTTGCATCAGTAAAACTTCAAAGTACTTAAAATTATAATTGGCAAAGGTAAATATTTTATCTGTCCAATTCAAAAAAGGTAGCCATAAAATACAACACATTCCTGAAAAGAGCTTTCTATTCTTATGAACCTCTGTGCTATCTCAAACATTTCAGAAAGGAGTCACCTTTTGAGCCTGAGAAGATTTGGATTAACTAGGTCTGCTTATGTAGTACTATATATAGTCAACATGTGGTTGGAAAATTGATCAAAAGCTATTCTTTGGGTGGAGGAAGCATGAGGGCTAGGAAGAGTGTCGTAATTGGCACCTTTGCAGTCTCAGAGAGACTAAGAAGTAAATGAACAAGGAGAGTTGAACTAAAAATAAGTTATTCTTGGAGGAATGTACTCAGCTATGGCAGACACACCCTTTCAGAGAGTATGGTCATGCCAACAGCAGACCTTAAAAAAAGAATCTGTCAGAATGGGGAATATGGTGACCCAAAGACACCAAAGCTAAAAAATGAGGAAAAAGGAACCCAGCATAGTGCCCTATGCCCTCTTTGTTCTTGTCTGACAAGTTTGGGCATGCATGGGCGGGGGCAAAAGGCCCTTTTTGGGGGGGCATGACCTCAAGAATGGAAACTTTAGCTGATTCAAGGTGCTTATGTAACACTGAGAGACCCTGGTCATTGGTGGGTGGGGTTAAATGTGGGACCTCTGGAGTTTAGTGCATGAACCTCTACTGCATGAGCTAGAAGTCCTATGACCTTTAGTTAAGGCTCTAGAGCGGACTCATTAATCTCTCTGGTCTCTGTGCCACTAGATGGGACAGAACACCACACCCAGGAGGTGTGTGGGTTACACTTAAACACATGCTTAACTTAATCAGAACCTTACTGCATACTCATACAAACCCAAATGTTCCCACACTGGCTGGGGTAATTAGATCAGTTACAGTAGCCTCAAGCTCCTGAGTGCAAGGCAAATTAAAAATAAACCCCAGGTGTATACGACTTTGGATGGAGCACCTAATCTGGCATGCATCACCACAACCTGACTTGATGACTCCCATTGTCCCCTTCTGTCACAGCTCATGTCAGCAGGATACACAGCATGCCGTGAGTCCAGAGCCAGCTTCCTTGCTAGATTGGCCACCATATATCTTTCCAACCTCAAAAGCAGAAGAGGCCCTTTCTGCCAAAAAAAAAATCAAGATCTTCAAATGCATCTGTCATCATGCAACTTTATGGAGTACAATCCCTCTGAAGATATAATCCCACTAGGATGTTGCTGAAGATTTATTGTTGCATAGATAACCATGGTAACCAGCACACTAAAATATGCACATCAGAAGGCAGGCAGAGGGAACTACCCTCTCAGTGCAAATTAGGGTAGAGAAAACTGTTAGAGGTAGGGAAGTTTGAACCATGGCTATCTTGGCTTTACTATTCTGTAGCTAAAGGGCTTTACTCTCCAGGCCTCTAGTCCAGCAGCTTCCAGGAGCACTACACATTTTAAAAGCAGGGGAAAAAAAGCTTCCTTGAAAGAAAAACATTGAGGTGCTGTAAATAGCTATTAATTATTTTGAGTTGATGCTGTTGCCTGCAACTCAGCTATGGTAGATCAAGAATTAACCAGTTAACAGCAATCTTGCAGCATTTCATGTGGCTGGATTTGCTACTCCAACAACTAATGATAGAGTTTAATTCTGTCTGACAATGGGAGGTAGTGAAGTGTCCTCAACTTTCACAGAAGGCAATGAGTTGATGGCACTCACAGCTTCCCAGGAGATGCTCAGTCTCTCACATGATGGTCTCTAAAAAGTCAATGGTTCCTTTTATCAATTGTTTGTTACATGGTTCTCAGGGTACTCAGGACGGAGAGTCACCTTGCTACCCCCTGCCCTCCAGAGAGGGAGACTTGTTTGTACTTAACTGGATATCAGCTCCCTGATCCACCCACACAATCTTCTCTGGGCTATACCAGCCCTTATTTTGCCTGGCAGGTTAACAATAGGTGCACTCCAGTCCCCAAATCCCTTTGAAGCATTCCTCTGTGGTGTCCTGCTCCTTAGCCACTAACATGCACAGTAATACCAGGTCTGCTGTCCCAAAGGAACAGTGGACTCACCTGCTTGGACGGGTCAACTCAGGATCAGCTCCATGTGTACTTCCACAGCATGGAGATATATTTATAGTGAAAACAACAAGTTTATTACCACAGGTTCTAGATCTGAGAAATAGGGTGAGACACGATAATGGAAACAAAGTCATAACATGATCCCCAGAGACTAAACAGGCTAACCTTTTCTAAAGCAGTTTATCTTTGCAACACTTCAACCAGCGTAGATTGGGATCCTGTTTTCATGAATGTAATCACACTGCCTGGTTACTTCCAAGGTGCAGGATAAAAAGATGTCTTCCTCGCCTTTTCCTTATATTCCCCCCCCAAACCCAAGTTCATGGTCTGTCCCCAAAAAAATCAGGATAACCCCCCCATTGCTTATTCTCCAGTGTGCTGCCTCCTTGTTGATTTCACATCCTCCTGTTGACTTAGTATGTTAATGTCTCTCCATTGTGTTAATTTATAATGCTTAATTTACATGCCAGAGAGACAGGTGAACAAACAATCTTTTGTCTGACAGAAAATCCTTGTCATTTTCAGTATACAAACATAACTCCCATACATTGGATCTGTACATACATTGCACAATGATATTATGACCAGCATGACCCTGGTTTTCATTTAAGTCCTTACATGATATTCTTTGGTGAACCTGAATATACCAGGATTGGGATATTCTTGTAACCCCCTTCTCAGTTGGCACTAAGGGATCCTTAGGGTCACACATTACTGCATTTGAAAAACTCATTCTTATTTGAAATGTTTTCAGCATTTTACTTATTTGCCTTTGATCCTCTAATTTTTTGATTTTTTTAACAACTTTTTTCAGTCATTACATTTGTAGTTTAAATGCCCTCTTATGCTATTCTTTATAATCCCTCTTAACTATGTTAATTTCTATTGTCCCTTTTGCTTTCTTGGATTTTACTGAAGAGAAATTTGATTTTTATCTCCTTTACTGTACACTCTTTCCATTGTGGATTTCCCCATGCATTTTTGAAAGCCAGCTAATTTTATTTAAATTTTAAATTCTGTCAAGGCTTCCTTTTTAAAGTTCAATAGTATTAAATTACTCCCCCTTCCACAGACTTCAAATCAGTATATTAAATTCACAATTTGTAGATTTTAGGTGTGTCTTCCAACTGAGTTTTGACCTAACAACTAAATGAGTCCTGTATTAAAAACAGACCTGTAAATTTGGCTATTTAACATAGCACTGAATAAGAAAGCAATTCTACACTTGCTCTGTGTACATACTTCCTTCCTTAGTTTTTCCTGCTATTGTTTTACAAGTCAATATTTAGGAAATTTTAATCCTACATTAACCATGCTCTGGCATTTTCACAAATCTCATTGATCGGCAGAATTATTTCCTGGTCTACCTTCTTATGCTGTCCATGTGATCTATAGCAATATCCAAAGATCACCTTTTGTCCCTTTTACCTCAATCACAGTAGTTACAGATGCAACAGCCAAAACTCTAATAGTTATTTCATATGAAATAACACTAAGAATAAATAAACTGCCATACTAGATCAGACCAATGGTCCATCTATTCCAGTACCTTTTGTTGAATAAATATCAGCCCCAGATTCTTCAGAGGAAGGTGTAAAATCCACATAATGGAATGCAACATGCCATTGGATAGTTTAACATAGAAAGTTAATGGCTGGTTAATGTTCTGAAACATGATGGATTATGTCTGAGAAATATGTATTTTCTTGAATGAATTGCAGATATTATTCATATAAATGTCTAATCTTTCTTGGAGTCCTACTGGGCTCTTTGCCTCAAAAAAAAATAATCGTGACCATGAGTTCCACAGGTTAAGAATTCAGCGTGTAAACACTTTTTCCTTTTGTTTTAAATGTGCTGTTCTTAAAAATCTATTTGCTGTTCCTTTGTCTTTGTATTATGAGAAAAGATAAGAGTGTAACTAATCTTTAACACATTCACTTTTTAATATATACCTCCGTCCTATTGCCTCCTCATATAGAAATATTTCCATGCCTCAAATCATTTTAATGGGCCTCCTGTAAACTGGTTTTATTTCTATATTCTTTGAGATGAAGGGACAAGAAACACCACAATATTCAAGGCAAGTACATAGCCGTAATTTATATAATGGCATTATGGTTGCATAACTATTCTTGAAACCTTTGTTAGTGAGCTGTGACATCTTATATACTTGGAGACCACCACTGCAAAATGAGCAGGTACTCTTATTGAGTTGCTCAGAATGACACTCAGAATTTTAATTTAGAATCCATCAGTGTGCAAGTACTTCAGTCATCCGTCCCAATGCATATGGCCCCATACTTGTCTATATTGTATTTTACCTGTATTGCGTCACCTTGCTACTTAGATTTGTTAGGTTCTCTGGAGTTCCTCACACTTCCCTATAGAATTTGTACAAATTTTGCCACCTCAATATTCTCTCTTCACTGAATTTTATACATTCTGGGGGCAGATTCAATTAGTTCAGCAGGAAAGCATGCTTCTTGTGAGTTCCACTACAAATAAAGCAAAAACTCTTCATAGCTTCTCTAGTCTGGAAGCTCTGTAGGAACTGCAACTCAGAGGCATTATGTCAATGCAAAGGCATGTCTTCAAAGTTTGGCAGTGAAACGGCCATTCTGATCTTCTCTGTGCCAGGCAGGATCTGTATAAGTGCTCTTCAAATCACTTCATACCAAATGGCCTTCTTCAAATGAAGAATCTGAAACATTTACAAAAACTGAAACCTCTCTTCTAGGAAACACTGAAAACAGCACAAGTGCTGAATCTGTAGGTCACGTGACTCAACATCAAAATTCCACTGCAAGCCATTCCAGAGTGCTAATAGGCTGGCATGGCGTTTAGCTAGTACTCTGAATAATATGGAAAGAGGTGTGAATATTTTTGAAATTAAAAGTGGAGTGTCTGGTTCATTCTTATTTGTGAGATCAGTGTGATGGATTAAGCCGGGGACTACAACTCCCACCATCCTCTTCCCCATTGCACATCCCCTTCTTCCTTGCCAGTTAAGGGGGAAAGTCCTGAAACAGGAAGTGGCTGGGCTCTGTTTGGAAATGACAGCCACATGGCAAGCAGGGTGCTGGAGAGAAGCTGAATTCAGAGATGAACCACCAGGAACTAAACATAGGGCCACATGTGGAACAGGATGTGAGTGATGGACATTACAAATGGGTGCTGG
Organism: Chelonia mydas; assembly: GCF_015237465.2. Taxonomy (NCBI): domain Eukaryota; kingdom Metazoa; phylum Chordata; order Testudines; family Cheloniidae; genus Chelonia; species Chelonia mydas. The sequence goes on along the minus strand of NC_057850.1, from coordinate 54,739,652 downwards.
TCTAGGTGGGACATATGGGGGAGCAGCAGTGGCTGGGCACTGAGCAAGTGAAGAGGGGTCTGAATGAGAGACATTAATTGAGGTTGTGTTGGAAACTTGCAAATGCTAACTTGCTTGGAATAGAGTGTGAACTAGAGAGGGCACCCCAGGCACTAAGCCTGAAGAGCCTCACTTTTGATTGGACTGCCCCAGGGGCCCAGACAAGAACCACTGTTGCTCACTTTAAACTAATTGTTCATGCCACTTTAAGTAGATATCTGCCACCTTTCCCTTTCCTGCTGGCCCTAATAAAATACCCTTTTACTTAGTCACATGTCCAAATAGGTATTGGGACCTACCAGGCCTAGCTGCTGAAGCCCTTACAGTGCTTATCTTTGAGTCGTGGTACACCTGGCATGCTACTGGCACCTTAGCTGGACGTACTGAGTAGTCTTAACTACAATATTATCCCTTGTTTGTGAGTGTTTGGAAGGCTAGCTAGTAAGGTTAAAGAATAGTTAAATAAGTTAAATGTATTCAAGTCAGCAAGGCCTGATGAAATACACCTGAGGACATTTAAGGAACTAGCTGAAAACAATCTTGGAGTCATTAGCAGATAGCTTTGAGAACTCATGGAGGACAGGTGAGGTTCCAGAGGACTGGAGAAGGGTGAACATAGTGCCTATCTTTACAGGGGGTGGAAAGAATTATAGAGCAGTAATTATAGACCACTGGCCTAGTGGTTAAGGGAGGAAGCAGTTGATGTGATCCATCTTGATTTTAATAAAGTTTTTAACACTGTCCCTGTGATGGGGTGTTCAACCCACACAAGGCTTGGGAGGGTTAAAATGGTTAAGTGGGCCTATTAATTGCCCAGACTGCACATGGAGAAGGAGACAGGGAGCAGGCATTTAAGTAGAAGAGGCTCAGCTGGGCAGGAACAGGTGGGGCCTAGATAAGCCAGGAAGCTGGCAACAGTGTGGAGGGAAGGTGTCTTCAGTCACTCCCTGGGACAAGGGGGAGAGCCAGAGCAAGGCTTGGCTCGGCTCAGGGAAAAGGCAGTGAGGTATGGGATAGGTCAAACCTTGGCTGCTGTTGAGGGGGCTCCTGAGCTGGGACCCAGAGTAGAGGGCGGGCTCAGGTCCCTCTACCAGCCACTGATGAAGTGGCACCGGCAGGGAGCAGGAAAAACTGTCTGAGCCAATCTGTCAAGAGTGACTTTGATACCCCAAAGAGGGGGAACATGTATGGTGACCCAGCCAGAGGGCTGAGTGAGAGGGGCCATAGGATAAGGCAGGATGGGTGAAGACACCACAAAAGGAGGGTGCAATGCCTGGTAGAGCTAATTCCCAGGATGGCCACAAAGAGGTGCCACCAGCGGTGAGTGGACCCCATGACAGTCCCACAAGCTGTTTTCATAAGCAAGCTACAGAAATGTGGGCTAGAGGAAATTACTATAAAGTGGATACATAACTGATTTAAAAAAAAAAAGTCCCTCAAAGAGTAGTTATCAATGGTTCACTGTCAAAATGGGAGGATATATCAAGTGGGGTCTTGCAGTGGTCAGTCTTTTATATGGCACTATAATAATGCAGCCTAAATCTATAATTTGGAAGTTCACTTTAAGATTCAGTGGCCTCAGAGGGTTTGTCCCCCAGATCAACTACAGCAATGAGGTTGTCATTAAAGTGAAGACCCAAGAAGCACATGAGAAAATCCAAAACCTTTACTACTACCAATTTTATTTAACAAGGCAAACAGGATCACAGACCCTGCAATATACCAAATGAGACACAAACAAATACAAAATGCCCAGCCCTTGCATCACTCACATTATCTCTTGCAGGGAAACCCAGAATGCGAGTCATTATCCTAAACCTCCTAATTTCTACTATCTTAGTCACCAGTGGTTGTCATCCTAGTATCTTCCACAGCACACAGACTGGGTAATAATCTTTTATAATGTGTTAGGCTGAAGTGCTGTGTATTATGCATATCTGATAGTTTGTCCTTTTCCCTTTTTTAAACTTCTGCACTCCACATCTTTGGGGGGAGTATACTCTATTAATTGGTTACTTACGCATTTACCTCATCATTTAGGTCAAAAAGTTGCCATGGTATTTGTGGTCAATATGTGTTAAGTTTCGTTTATACTTATTTCTTAGATGAATCCTAAACTATCAATAACCTTCATATTGCCGGTCTCACTTCCCAGTGTGCTCAATCTCCTGTTCATTCCTTATCAAGCTAGACTTTAGTTATATTAAACAACCTATCATACAGGCTCTGGCCCTGCTATTTGTCACTTCCATCACTGCATCAATCAATACTTCTCACTGCATATATATATGCAAGGCTACATTTGTGACATTGCACTCCATGTGTTTTATGGAAATATGCTAATGAGTGAATATAATGTAACTGGAATATGCTTCATGAAAAAGGTCTCTTGTAAGGTATCCTTACAAAATGTATCTGATTGTGTTCATCCTATTTGTTTGCATGTATTATTTCTATGTCTGGTGTTAGGAGAATAAGATATAAACTTGTATGTGTCTTCCCGCTACTAGGTAAAGGAGGTCTTACAGTGACATGCGATCATGTCACCTGAAATGGAATCCATCTTAAACCTGGTGCTTTTCCATTTAGAAGGAGGGGTGGGACCCAGGAAGACGAGATTCCCACCTGGGGCCAAAGCTATAAAAGGGTGGAACAGAACGAAGTGGGCTGCCAGTCATGAGACAACTCAGTTACCATCTGAACTGGAATGAACCAAGAACTGTACCAGGGGAAAGGATTGGGCCCAGACTACAAAGGAGTCTAGTCTGTGAAAGCAGCTTATTGAAACATCTGAGGGTGAGATTTATCTGTATCCAGTTTCTTAAATGTATTAGGCTCAGACTTGTATTTTGTTTTATTTTGCTTGGTAACTTACTTTGTTCTGTCTATTACTTGAAACCACTTGAATCCTACTTTATACTTAATAAAATCACTTTTGTTTATTAACAAACCCAGAGTAAGTGATTAACACCTGGGGGAGCAAACAGCTGTGCATATCTCTATCAGTGTTATAGAGGGCAGAACATTCAGGAGTTTACCCTGTATATGCTTTATACAGAGTAAAATGGATTTGAGGTTTGGATCCCATTGGGAACTGTGTGTCGAGACAGGAGTACTTGCTGAGCTGTTTTCAGTTAAGTCTGCAGCTTTGGGGGCATGGTTCAGACCCTGGGTCTGTGTTGCAGACCCTGGGTCTTGTCTGGCTTGATAAGACAGGGTTCTGGAGTCCCACCCATCAGAGAAAACGGGCTCAGAGGTAGTTTCACATCAGATGACAGTCCCAAGGGGTCTCTGTGACTGAACCTGTCAACAATATTTTCATTAGTGACTGGACAGTGGAGTGGTATGTATGCTTAAAAAAGCATGTGGATGACACCAAGCCAGGAGCGGTAGCACTTTGGAGGACAGGATTAAAATTTAAAAACAACCTTGACAAATTGGTCTGATATCAACAAGAGGAAAATCAATAAGTGTAAAGTACTTCATTTAGGAAGGAAAAAAATAAATCGAATGCACAGCTTCAAAATGGGGAATAACTGGCTAGGTAGTACTTCTGAAAAGGATCTGGGGGTTATAGTGGTTCACAAATTTAATATAGACTAACAATGTGATGCAGTTACAAAAGGCTAATGTCACTCTGGGGTGTTTTTACAGGAGTTTTGTATGTAAGACATTCAAAGTAATTGTTCCTATCACTCAGCATTGATGAGGCCTCACCAGGAGCAGTGTGTGCAGTTTTGGGTGCCACACTAAGAACGATGTGGCCAAATCAGAGAGAGTCCAAATAAGAGCAACAATAAAATTTTTGGAAAACCTGACTTTTCAGGAAAGGTTAAATAAACACCACATGTTTAGTCATGAGAAAAGACAGAGGGGACCTGATAAACAGTCTTCAAATGTTAAGGGCTGATTTAAAGAGGACATGATCAACTGTTCTCCATGTCCACTGAAGGAGGACAAGATGTAATGGGCTTAATTTGCAGCAGGGGAAATTTAGGTAAGATATTAGGGAAAGTTCTCACTATAGGGATATTTAAGCTCTGGAATAGGCTTCCAAGGTAGGTTGTTGAATCCCTGTCATAGGTGTTTGTTCTTTAAAATATCCGATCAGGGATAGTAAGTATACCAGGGTGGTGGGCTGGACTAGATGACCTTCCAGTCCTACATTTCTATTATTTAATTAGAAAATTGTTCACAAATTACAAGAGTTTCATGAACTTCTCCATGACTGATTATTCCTACCAGAAAGGCATTATTGCTTATTTGACATTCATTGTTCACCATTTGTTTAAAATGTTTGTTTTCTATCTAATGATATACCACTTTGGATACAGAATGTAGATTCCCAATGTTGCTAGAAACCAAGGAGACCATTAGCTGTTGGTTTGAGGACTGTAATTGCTGCTGGCTGTAAGGATCTTGTCTGTTTGCTGAGGAGGTTCTGGGGTGTTTGGAGAGGAGAATGTAGGAGACTCAGGAGAATCCAGGTGACATACTCATATGCATTCTGAGGCCACTCTATAGATACTGAGAAGTCATCTCTGAGAGCAGAGGGTGGTATGTCTGTTTGTACCAAAATACAACAGTTTAAATGTTTTCTCCAACCTCACACTGAAATATATATAACAGTGTGACAGGTGGCTTGTCCTTTAAGGGCTAGAGTCCTGGGAGCAGCCAACCTTGATTGAACAAGAAGGATGTGGAAAAACTGGAGAGAGTCCTGCGAAGGGCAACAAAAATGATTAGGGGTCTGGAACACATGACTTAGGAGAAGCTGAGGGAACTGGGATTGTTTAGTCTATGGAAGAGACGAATGAGGGGGGATTTGATAGCTGCTTTTAACTACCTGAAAGGTGGATCCAAAGAGGATGGATCTAGACTATTCAGTGATAGCAGATGACAGGACAAGGAGTAATGGTCTCAAGTTGCAGTGGGGGAGATTTAGGTTGGATATTAGGAAAAATTTTCACTAGGAGAGTGGTGAAACACTGGAATGCGTTACCTAGGGAGGTGGTGGAATCCCCTTCCTTAGAAGTTTAAGGTCAGGCTTGACAAAGCCTTGGCTGGGATGATTTAGTTGGGGATTGGTCCTGCTCTGGGTAGGGGGTTGGACTAGATGACCTCCAGAGGTCCCTTCCAACTCTGATATTCTATGATTATTAAGGAGGCACACCTGAACAGGGATCACCTGATTCCCCTGTAAAGTGCGGCAGGAAGGGGGAATTCAGAACGTGCACAGGCAAATCAAGGCTGCTGGGACTAGGATCCAGCAGAGAGCCTGGGGACTTGGGGGTGAGACTATAAGCAGAAGAGCCTGGGAGGAGCCCTGATAGGAGGATAAATGCATGATTTAAGGAGACTTAAGAACTGTTGTGGATAAAATCAGACCACAAAGAGGGGTGATTTTGGATGAAAAGAAAGCATACTCCACAGGAATAAGAAAAGACTCTGGCCATGTCTGCCTGAGACTGGTCTGCCAAGGCAGGGAAGAGTGACAGAGCAGATGGGCAGAGGGGGAGAGACAGAAAAACCCTGACACTGAGCTGTGTGTCAAGTTAGATCCTGGGAGAAAGGATATTAATGGACAAAAAAGCCTGGGTAGAGTTGATTTGAGGAACACGAAGGGGAAACTGAGATAAGGGGCCGCTGCCTTGAAGGACATGAAGGGGTGCTTGGGAGGAGGCCACTTGTTGACAAGCAGCAAAGTGGGAAAAATCTGTATAAAGAACACCTGTAGGTATAGTGCCTAAAGAAGTTTTGTTTTGGAAAGTTATTCAAAAGTATGCCTAATACTGCTTGCAGCCAATATTTTAAGAAATTGTGGGGTGTTTTTTCTGAGGCTAACTGGCAACTGTTATGACTTCTTACATTCAGGATTTTGCATATCATAGCTCAGATTTAACTCTAAATTAGTTTGTTTCTCTAAAAAGTACTGAGAGGATAGAACTCTGGCCTGCACTTCAGAGTGGTAAGTTGAGGTGCAGGAAAAAGAGTATAATAGTTATGTTATTAGCTCAGCACACTCTCCCCAACTCATTACAGGTGTTCAGCATCTCTGCAAAATCAGGCCCAATATCTCCAAAGTTGAGCCCTGTAAGCTGGTGGGCTGACTGAGCAAAATCAAAACACTGCAGCAAGCAGTAAGGCCTACTCGGTACAAGAGACTCTTTATAAACACAAATCAAAATGAAAGTAGTAATGAACAAAACCTTTTGCAGGCTGTCAGAATACTTTTATAGTCATTTTCTGTGTTTTGCTCTGTCCAGAAGTCCTTCTCTTGAAGACCTGGGCAAGAGAAGTAGAAAGGTGGCTTTACAAAACCCAGTGACATTTATAATGTGCCAGCCGAGTAAAGTTCAGTCAAGTAATATAAATACTTGGTGCTTTAACAGGGCCAATTTCACAAGTTGGAAAACAATTATGAGCCAAATCAGCTGAGAGGAAAAATGTAATCAGACAAATGTGAATGATAATTGGGAATCACTGAAGAACACCTTACCAGATACCCCAAAAGTCACAAGTCACAATCCCACAATTGAGGAAGAAGGTTGTGCTAGTTAAAACTAATCTGGTTTGGAGGGGAAGTGAAAGAAGCTGTAAAAAACAAAAACATAACAAATGAGGAAAAGGGAAGTTGTTAGTAATTAATATAAACCAGAAGTTAGGAATTGTAGAAAATTGATAAGGGAAGCCAAGGGACACAAGGTGAACTCTATAGCCAGCAGAGTTAAGGACAATAAGAAATTTTAATATATTAGGAAAAAAATAATCCTGACAATTGTATTGGTCCATTACTAGATGGAAATGGAAGAAACACCACCACAGAAAAGTCAGAAGTGTTCAATAAATATCTGTCCCGTATGGGGGGGGAAACAGATGATAAAGTTTTATCAAATGCTGATAACACTTTGTATTCCACTATTACCTCTGGATGATGTTAAACATAAGCTACTAAAGTTAGACATTTTTAAATCAGCAGATCCAAATAACTTGCATAAAAGAATTTTAGAAGAATTGATGGAGCTCACTTGACCATTAATGCTAATTTTCAATATGTCTTGGAGCCCTGGAGAAGTTCCAGAAGACTGGAAGAAAGCTAATGTTGTGCGACTTTTTAAAAGGATAAATGGGATGACCCTGAAAATTATAGGCCTGTCAACCTAACATCAATCCCAGGAAAGATGGATTTACTGATAATAAAGAACTACAGGAGGGTAATGTAATTAATGCAAATAACATGGGTTTGTGGAAAACAGATCCTATCAAACTAGATTTGTTTTTATTACATTTATCAACCAAAATTGTAATAATGTTGATGTAATATACTTAGACTGCTGTAAGGCATTTGACTTGGTACCATCCAACATTTTGATTAAAAAAAACTAGACTTTAAAGTGAACATGGACACATAAAATGGATGAAAAACTGGTTAAATGATAGGTCTCAAAATATAACTAAATGGGAGATCATCATCAAGTGGGTTGGTTTCCAGTGGGGTTCCACAGAAATCAGTTTTTGGCCCTACGCTATGTAACATTTTTATTAATGACCTGGTAGAAAAACAAAATAATAAAGTTTGTTGGGGGAGTAGTAAACAATAAAGAGGACAGGTCACTGATTTAGAGTGATCTGGATCACTTGCTAAATTGGGTGCAAGCAAACAATATGTTTTAGTATTGCTAAATGTAAACTTATACATCTTAGAAACCAAGAATGTAGGCCATACTTACAGGATGGAGGACTATCCTGGGAAGCAAAGACTGAAAAAAATTTGGGGATGGAAGCAGATAATCAGCTGAACATGAACTTCTAGCACTGTGGCCAAAAGAGCTAATGTGATCCTGAGATGCACAAACAGGGGAATCTTGAGTAGAGTATAAAGGTCATTTTTCCTCTGTATTTGGCAATGGTGTGACCACTGGTGGAATACTGTGTGCAGTTTGTGGTGCCTACAATGCAAGAAGGATGTTGGTAAATTGGAAAGGGTTCAGAAAAGAGGCACAAGAAAGATTTAAAGGATTAGAAAACATGTCTTGTAGTAACAGACTTGACAAACTCAATCTTTTTAGCTTAACAAAGTGAAGGTGAAGGGATGACTTGATTACTGTCTATAAATAGAACAAATATTTAATAATGGGCTCTTCAATCTAGCAGAGAAAGATATAACATGATTTAATTACTGGAAGTTGAAACTAAAATTCAGACTGGAAGTAAGGCATGTGTTTTTAACAGTGATAGTAATTAACCATTGGAACAATTTTCAAAGAGGGGGTGGTGCATTCTCCATCACAGATAATTTTTAAATCGAGATTGCATGTTATTCTAAAAAAGCTGCTCTAGGAATTACATTGGGGAAGTTCTATGGCCTGTGTTATACAGGAGGTCAGACTAGATAATCACAATGGTCCCTTCTGCCTTTAGAATCTATGAACCAGTGTTTACTGAAAACAATTACTTTGAAAATTAGTGGTGGCTCTGGAAAATAGGCCCCCTGTAGTGTCTTTCCTGTAAAGTGTATCCCAAAACAATTTGGAGAGTTAGATAGTGCAGCGTTAAGTAGGAATAACTGCAGGTGAGAAAAAGACACAAAAGATGACATATGTTTTCAATTATTCCAGTAGTACCTAAAGGCCTTTTCACAACTGGGCCCCATTGTGCTGGGCATTGTACCCATTTGAAATTAGATGGAGTAATGGATAAAGAAAAGAAACAAGGCAGCTGTACTAGATAGAAGCTGATGCAGAGGAGAAGGGTCTCACCAGTAGTGAGATTCCATGGAGAACAATGCAGTTTCTGCTCTCTCTCATGCTTCAAGTTACTGAAAAGCATTTTTTTAGTATTCACTTTTCTTCATCAGTTCTTGAAATCAACTAAAACTAATGAAAGCAAAGTGTTCTCTTACAGTGTAATATCACAGTTGCTTCATGGCACTTTAAGTTTATGTAGGTTTCTGGCAAAGCATGCTCACTTCTGCTTATATTTAATGCATTTTAAAGGTTATGCTTTTTCCATGTGGAAGTTTCTTGTTGAACAGCAAATGTTTTATGAATAGTAGTTATGTGGTTGTGCCACTGTGGTTGCAGTGGCAATTACTATTTCTCTTCACTGCCCAGTGTGCCTCTTTTACCACTTAGACAAGCAGCCTGATGTTGTGGTGGGGCTAGCAGCCAAAAGGTAGTAAGCTAAATCCAGTACACAGAAAGCAATTCTGTGCAACTGCTATTTACCATATTAAGCTATTATTAGGCAAGAGTCAGTAAGCTAGAGATGAAGAGAAGCTTGAAACAGAGTTGTGAGTGAAATGAAAAGGACAGTATGCAACTTCAGTAACCTCTCTAAATAGTTCACGTTACACTTAACAGGGATTGAAATATTTTGTAAATCAATTTGTTCCTTTTGTGCCCATCTATTCATATTTCAATCATACGCAGCAACTTTTAACAGCTGAGATGCAAATCTATATATTTCACTCCACTGCCTGTTTTGTCCTGCTTTAGAATGTCAAGCCCGCTGATATTACTTGCATTCAGTGCACGACTTGGCCACCCATGCACTTCATGGTCTGCATACAGCCTGCAGAGACTTATAATATGGCCTGCCTGGAAGCAGGGTTTTCTTACTTGCAGACTGTCCTGTGCAATTTTTTTCCCCTTCTGACTAATGTGCTGGCGAGCCACACTGAGATTAGTTTAACAATAGCCACTGGAATCAATTAATATTAGCCATGTGATAGTGGTATAATCTTTTGTATCCTGACCCATGTCATGCGATTGAGGCCATGAAAAGATACCAGCACTCCTGCGTGTTACAGCCTTATTACATGGTGTCAGAAGTAAAGTACTGAATTTGTCAAAAACTGACCAAATGAGGCCATTCAAATCCCTGTCTGGAAAGAAACTTGCATGTTCATAACCAAGAGGATGTTGCTTATATTTGCGTGACAATATGGCTATGTCAACACTTAAATCGCTATAGCAGCATAGACATTCACTACAGCAACAGGAAGGGTTCTTCTGTTGCTGTATTTAATCCGTTTCCCCAAGAGTTGGTAAGCTCTTGGAAGAATTCTTCTGTTGACCTAGCACTGTCTACACTGGGGGTTAGGTCAACTTTACAACATTGCTCAGGATGCAGGTTATCCACTCAAGACTGCAACTTGGGAAAGGCATTTTTTCTTTACAAGAAACCAGTTGCCAGGTGAGACCATTTACCATGATGTTACCTACATGTGTCCTAAACCTAAATCATTCATTTGAACTGTTAATACATGGATTATTTTTTATAGAACTGACAGCTAGATCCAAGTACAGTTATTGTAAGCAAAGGGCTTAACTTTCCAAAGAACAGTAGATTTTCAGGGCTAGTGAAAACTGTGCTTCCCAAATGAAAGCAATGAACAGGAGAATAACTAAGTGTGGAAGAGATGATACTTACAAGATTTTGCAGTGATGTAGAACCAGTGCACCACCAAAAATACATCCCCCATATTAGAACCAAGAAATAAAGAAAGAGACTAATTTGATCAGATTATAAAATTAGATGCTATTGAACAAATACAAACACTAAATGATAGGGTTAACAGTATGCTTGCCAAAGTAACACCAAATATATTTTGTAAAGATCCAAGAGATTTGAATAAGGCCATCCAATGTAAATGCTACCACATGAAGACAGCTGTTGAGGACAGTCATGTTGTCCCAGGGCAAGTACACCCCATCACCCTGGGGGTGGGGCAAGGGCATGCTATCCCTGTAGTTAAGTCAGTATGGCTGCCCTCAGCCTCAGGGCTGCATGGCCCAATAGCCAGAGTCAGTTGGACACCCCTTGACTGTAGGGAAGCACAGCCTAATGGCCAGAGTCAGTAGGTGGAGGTTTGGAGGGCCAGCACCCCAAAGGGGCAGCTAGGGTAGGAGGACCCAGGCCCTCCTTGCTCCACTGGGTCCCAGCCTAGGGCTTTGGTAGTGACAAATGGGTTTGCCACTAAATCAGCAGGGAATCCACCCACAACACACCAACTGCTGCAGGACACTGGTTAATCCCTCCCTGGGCTACTTCCTACCATGACTTCTGCAGTTGAAGTCAGGGTATCTTCAGAGCTCCTTGGGCAGCTGCTGCAATCTTCCTGGGATGTCCACAGGTACCTGGGCCTCAGTGTCTCCTGCGGTCCAGGATCCTGTCTGTTCCTCCACTAGAATCAGTGAGGTGCATCCTTCCTCCTCAGCAGTCAGCCCAGACTGAGCTAGGCTCCTCCCTTTTACACTGCAGCCACAGTGGGAGCATGCCCAGCAGGATCAAGGGGGTGTGGCTTCCACTACTAAGAGTGTTGCTTTAACCCCTTCCGCTCATGTGTGGGAAAGTACACCCTGTCACACATGTATACGATTCAAAATGAAAAGATGCTTTTCATCCTTGGATGCCAGAGAAGGGTTTTGTCAGGTCCTACCTGATATTGCAAGTGCAAAATTCTGGACCCTCAACTCACTGAATGAAGTCTTGAAGGAAATTAGTCACATAGAGCACATACACAGTAACAAGGGATTCAGCTAGGTCCCAGGAAGATGGAATTCTTTGTACAAATGGTCAGGCTTCAAAACAAGGAATTATTATAGAGATTCTTTCAATAGTGCCTATAAATAGTGAAAATAAGGAGACACAAGACAAGGAACTGGTTGAGTCATATTTACTTCTGTTTCAAAATCTGACAAGCTATAATAAGAAACACAAAATGATCCAACATCACAATAGCTTGAGAGCATTTCTAGATGGATGATTTACAGAAAAAGCCCAGGCACCTCAAACCACAGGAAAAATCATTGGAAATATGGCAATGATAGTACTGTACATAATGTAACTCTGTACAAAGGACATTATATCATAACCCACAGTGCTCATCTGGGTATGGAGAAGTACAAGAACAGAGTTTGAGGTGTGCTCTGAGGCATGAATGCTGCCATCCAAGAAAAAGGATCAAATGTGAAATCTGTAATAAATACACAAAGCAAGATGTAAATGAACTGCTGGAACCTCATGGGATTCCTGTTCACTGTTGGTCTAAGGTTTTTACATAGCTATGAAATGGGGAGGATTTCCTCTTATTAGTGGAATACTAATCAGATTTTTTTTTTTTTTTTTACATTGAGACGTTGCAAAAAAGGAAGTAATAATGCCCTAACACAGTTTAACTCAGTTTGCTCACATGGGATTCCAGAAGAGTTAACAAGTAGTGTCCCACTAATTCACTAGTGGCTTTTTTAAACAATTCTTTTTGATACAGCATTTTATGCATATCACATCAAGCCCTTCATAGGCACAGTCAGATGGGTTTAAAAGATCACCAGAGATTTGGAAGCAGGACAAAAAACCTATGTTCCTTAGTGAAAAATCTACGTGCCTTTGAAACCAAAGACAATTAGCTCTGAAGCGGTTATAAAAGAACCACGCACCAGGAAACTAGAACAGATTAAATGTAACAAGAATGCCACACAGTTACCCCCCATTGCAAGTGGGAGAGATGTTAGTATTCACCCAAAAAGTGGGTGGCCACCTGCTAAGGTAACATCTATAAAATTTCAACCAAAATCATTAGGTATAATGCCACTGACAGTCTTCCTGCACTCACAGAAGTAACACAAGCACATCCAGCCACTGAAAATAAAAACTCAGAGCAGCAAACACAGGGTCTAGGATGGACCCACCTCAGCTGCCAAACAAGCCACTGAAGAAGGAACAAGAGCAAGAAGAGAACAAAAACTGGCATGTGATCAGAAAGCTACTGAGGTTCAGCAAAATGGTAATTATTGTCAGATACTCAATACTCTGCTTCCCATCTTAGACAACTTTATTTCTGTTTTATTAATTAGTTTATTTTGATTGATATTATTGTTTTTGTATTTGACTTTTTTGAAAGGGGAAGACATAACATTAACCACCAAACTCAGCGGATACTGACCCCAGTCCTTTGACAAGGGTCTTAACTTTTTTGTAAACCCTGATCCAGGTCACGTAACTGGGAAGAGAAATTACCAGCGCTTTTGTGTGTCACATCCTTATTACATTTGCTACGTACAATCGGAGAAGCTGTGCTCTGCTAAGTTCAAATGCAGTGCTTCCTTCTCCAAAGAGGAACTCCTCTTAGCTAAGTACAGCTCACTAGCATGTCAGGCAGATGGAGCAAGAAGGAGAATTGTGAGGATATAAAGGCAGAAAAAGGACAGACATACAGTGAATGGAGATGAGGAAAGAGAACAGCAAATAACTAGCGTTAAGATATGCAACGCACCCTGAAAAAAAGACCCAAGGAAAGGAACAACATAGATGAGAAGGAAAATAGAGGAGAGGAATTCAGGAGGAAAAGACGAAGGCGGAACTAGAGATTTAAAGAGAGAATGAGAAAATTAATTCTGGCAGACAAAGAATCATGGGAACAATTCTGGGGTGGACACATTATGTAAACTATTTTTTACTAACTGGAGAAAAATCCCTGAATTTGGTACAGTATGTGTCTAATAGCACAAAGTATAGGGTTGAACATTTTATTCTTACACACAAAGTGCACTACACACCAGTGAAACAGTAGATTCATTATATTCAATAGATGATATGTAATGGTTCATGGGACATTTGAACAAGCATTCTGAAAGTGCTTTAAACTACATCAACCTTGGTCAGACATTTCTGAGGGCCTACAAAGAGCATTTGGATGTTCACCAGATCTGGAATATCAGCTTGCTCCCTAGAGAATTCTACTGGAAAACAACCCTTTCTATTTAGACAAAAAAATAAAAATAAACTTCTGCAACACCATAATACCTGCACTACAAAATGTACTAGTAGATTATGGAAATGCTGAATCACCAGTGCTTAAGGCCCAGTTTGAAGAATTTTTTTGGTGCATGGAAAGGTGGAGACTTGGCAAATAGATTCTGGAAGGCCATTCTAGCTGCAAGAGGCAGAATGGAAGTAGGCAAAGTAGAGAGGGAAGGAGGAAATAGGAAAAAAAAAAAAGACTAGGAGGAAAAATGCCAGATCTGAAGGTGGTACACGGACAAGAACAGAATAATATTTATAAGGGACTGGCGACATGTGCAGTTCTTCCCAGAACATAGAAATGGGCCTCAACAATTAACAGTTCCAGACTCAAAGTTGCCAGCAGAAATGGAGAAATGGTCTGCTACTCAGAAAACATTCAAACAATAAAGCAACAATTTTGCCAAATTGTCTAGATCATCAGAAAGAGTCAACAATGATGGATTCTTTTTCAAGCCCAGTGTTCAAAATTCCCACAGGTTGAGTAATTATGCAATCTGAGCATTACAGGGGCTAATTGGGCAGAATAATCTCCAGATAACTCTGGGGTAACTAATAGTCTATTCCTCAAGTCAGATAATTTATTGTGATTTTGTAAATACTGCATTAAGTGAGTTGTACATTGAAAAGTATAGCTTAGAGGAAATAAAGTCAAGTTATTCATAAGACAAACAACGGGAAAAATAACAAGTGGTAATGTTACAGGAAATGTTGGGGAAACTAAAATTCCTATGTGAGTTGTAGTGGGAAATGTTTTCAATCAACACACATAAGAGTGTGGGAGGATCGTGCTCTCTTGTAATGGGGCTAAATATGGGGTTAAGTATAGCAGAAAGAATTTCATTCAGATGTCCTACAGTACAGTACATAGAAATATTAGTTATAGCTTGAAATTCTTATTTTAAAAAAGTAATTTAAAAAAAAACAGAGATTCTGACCTTTGCTCCCATTTAACATAACCACTGCAGCTCTCTGCCAAACTATCCTCTCTCTTCTTTAATGGTGTTTCCTTCATGTACCATTGTTATGTAAACTGGCTTATATGTTGGAAGAAATGGCTTTTCTAGTATTTTTGAAAGAAACATACCACTTATTGTCCATCTGGAAATAACGCATTATATAGCTTTCTTGCAGCATTTGTTTTCTAATGTCTATTTTGGGAACCTAACACATTTCAAAAACTTTTATCATGATTAGTTAAGTATATATGCAAGTCTTGCTGACAAGTCATTTTTCAAAACCTTATCCTATGTCACTGGGTGGGTGGTCCCCTAGTCAGAAAGAGAATTTGGAGAAGCCTGGGGTTGAAGGGAAGAAGTACATAGAGTTGATAGATTTGTCCAATATCAGGTAGGTTACTACACAAATCCTATGGGGCTTTTTATTGTGTTGTTGTCATTTTGTGTGTGTGTGTGAGTGTGAGAGAGAGAGAGAAGTAATAATTCAGTTACAATTCAGATGATAGGAAATATTTAGCAGAAACCCTCCCCCGCACCCCACATGAATAACATCCAATAATTTTCACAAAAACTATAAGGGTCACTTTACACTGTGTATGTTCAACAACTTCTAACCTCAGTGAAATACCCTCTTGGGCTACTATTTCCACCAAATATATACACACACAATACAGCAAAACCTCACTAATATGCATACTTTGCCATTTTTTGTGAACATTTGAATCTCTCCCACTTCTCACTACCTATTCCCCAGAGTGCTGCAGTGAGTTTTATTTAAGACTCGATTATTTTTACACATTATATTACATCCCGTTTACTAATACATCATTAAATGTTCTCATAAATAATTAAAACCAAGCTATAGGCTCTGATTCTGCAGACGTAAGCATGTGTGTAGCTATATGCACATGTGTAGTTCCAATGACTTCAGTGGCGCTAATCAAGAACCTGGTTCGGTGCCTACTGAAGGCAATCATATTCTTCCCATTGACTTCCATGGGTGCAGGATCAAGCCTCATCTGAGCAAAGTATGCACAGGCTTAAATCTTTAGAGGATCAGGGCTCATTGCAGAATAAAATGAATAAAGTAACTTTTCTGATGCAGCATCCTTGCTTTTTTGTTTGTTCCTTTAAGTGAGTCACAAAATTCAGTAATTCACAGTGGAGCTCTGGTTTATTAGTGAGTGCGTAAGGTTCTAGTGTAGGACATGTAGACAGCCGCATGCCTCTGATTTCTATTAAAGGTTGCTTGTAGGCTCAGCCTGCAATACATGATGTGGGCAAACAGCACACACACTCTCCCTCTGCTCCAGGAGACACTGTTGTCAGTTGCCTAAACCACACTGAGGGCCTGACCAGCATAGCTGAAACCTGAAATGTTCCTCATCTGGAAATAATGCAGTAAGGACTCCATGCTATGGTGAGAGATGTGGTATAAGAACCTGAATCGAATCAAAATAACACCTTTGAAATACATTATTAAACATGAAAAAACATCACATTGTATGAAGAAAATTAACAACCCAGCATTAAAACATGAACGTCTCAAACGATCAGACTAGGCAATATTTTAACCGACCAAAAACTACATGCAGCTTCATTTACAGCAGCAGAGAAATAAATAACAGCATTACTTTCAATTCTCAGTGTTTAGAAAACATGAGTAACACTTGTGGGAGAGATTCTTGGATCCTGCAGAAAGCCTGAGTATTCTAAGCCTGAATACTTCAGCTAAGTATTCAGAGTATTCTATTTTTGGAAAACCTGAGTATTCTAAATAGATTTTGAGCTCGGGAACGAAGATGATTGTAGGGGAATAAAATTCTCCCCCGTTCCAACCAGGAGCCAGGATATAGGGTAACAGTGCAGCTAGTCCACAAATACCACTATAAGCTGCTGCAGAAGAAACAGGCAGCTGCGCCTCTCCATCCCTATGTAGAATTAATGGCTGGTAAATCTGTCCAGGCTGCTGACTCCACTGGCCATGTCCCCACCATTCTCCTCTGGGGTCCACAAGTTCCCCTCCATCCTCCTGCAGAGTGTGCTGCCATGGAGCCTGGATTCAAGATGCACAAGAAGCTGAGCAGTCCTTCTGAGCTGGCCTCTCCAAAGTCTGGGCTCCAGTGCAGCTACCGTAGTTCCGCGGCATTTGGACCTTTCACACCTCCTCTCTAGCAAGGCGGATTTCTCCCGTGGTTCATAATGATTAAAATAAATCTGCTTCAATCTCTTTCTCAAAGGCAGCTTAAGTAAACTTCGTAGCCTCCACTTTCTTGGCTTCAGTAAGTTTCATAACATCCTCAGGAGAACTGATCACAAAACTATGTATGTCCCACAAAATTTACTTTCAACTTGGCCAGGTACCATACTGCTGTAGCGATGCCAAGGTACCAAAGCTCTTTCTGACATCATCAAAGGCGTCTTTGTCTGTATGGTGTCTGCAGATTTGAAAACCTTTAGAATACTGTTTCTTCAGGAAAGAGAGCCATTGGGCCCAATGGGTTTTGTGAATGTATATAGTCTAACAGTTCTGCAAATACAGGTGTTAGTCTGTTTAAAGTATGAGTGTTCAAGAGCGTGTACCAAAGATTCCCCCAAGAGGGAAATTGACTTTGAATATTTATCCATAAGGTTTTTTACCCTCCTAGCTGATATTGGTGACACATTTTCAGAAAATCTTTATAGGCTTTGTAACTCTTACAACTATTTTGCAAAATATTTAATATATAACTTGCTTGATTCCACTTCTTCTGGGGCCTCACAAATCTATCAATTTATTAATTCTCACTTTTAGTTTTCAGAAGATGGTGTTCAGAGAACAGTATTTTAATCTAATCTAATTGTCCTGTACAGAAATTAGTATACATCTATTCTGTTATTAAAGGATCAAAACTATTCCTTACCCTCATTTTAGGCTGCTTTCTGAGTTGCAGCAGACTCAGTAATTTGTTATTATTACCTTTATAATTTTATATATTTGTAACAGGGTCATCACCCTCCTCTCGTGAGCGCCCCCTCTGGTTGGGTGTGTCAGCATTCTTTCAGTAAGTAGTCCCGGCCCTGGTATTGGGCCATATCCCCAGGGCTTCCTCCCTGGAGACACTATCTTCCTGCGGCTCTCCCCAGGCTCAGTCCCCACAGCCAGCCATGAGCTTCCTCAATGCTCTCCCGGTCCCTGCTAGCAAACTGTCTTAGGCACAGTCCTAGCAGCAGCCTCTTACTCCCCCGGTCCCTGCCAGCAGACTGTCTTTGGTCCTGCTGCTCTTCCAGCCAAGCACGCAGTCCTTTCTTTTCCAGCTCCAAGCAGCAACTAATTGCTGCTCTGTTCTGCAGTTCCTTTTATATGGCCTTCCTGGCCCCGAATTGGTCATTCCTCGCAACCACTCTAGGCCATCTGGGGGACCTCTCCACTGCTCCTTTCCTGGGATGGGTGTGGCAGAACCCTGAGGCCTCCTGCCTATGGGCCTAGTCCACCCCATCACAATATTTTTTATTTATATAGAACTAGTGATGTCCTAAAATATCTTCAGGAGGAATGTGGCTGAACTGTTTCATGCCTTGAGCTGTATAAAGCTTTATAATGGAATTGTGCTCTGAAGATAGCTGAATTCTTGTGCTATTGTAATTATTCTTTTTTTTTACAGAAAGTGGGGATTGGGGCTCCATTGTGGTACCACTGTACACACACTTCTTTAAAAGATAGTTCCTGCCCCAAAGAGTTTGCAATCTAAATTATACCAGGACACAACAAGTGAACAAAGCAATGAGTGGGTGGGATGGAGGAGGGATAGAAGTGGAGAATGAGATAACAGTTAAACAAGTGTATGTGAGCACAATGAGCATTAGTTCAGCACCTGCCTTGCCATTGTTGTCTCTCAATGTCTCGAAAACGTACGATGGATAAGGTAATGCCTAAGTGGATTTTGTTGGAGAGTTTTTCCTATAGTTATGAAGGGACATTGCTGAAAGAATGGAAGCATTTGTGGAAAAGCTGAAAAAAATCAGTGGAAGCTGAGATTGTTGGTGGAGTTTGGATAGTGATTGATGTCACAATGAGTTAATGAACAAGCTGGACAGCTTGGGGCTAAGTTATAAGATCACTTCATGTTGAATCACCAGCTGAAGTTTTGGTATGCTCTTCCTAGCCTGGAGGTAATCAAGCCTTACAGTACTGTGACTAGGTCAGCATTTAAGATGAAAGAGTCATGGAGTTCAGCGCCAGAAAGGACCACCAGATCATCTTGTCTGATTTCCTGTATCTCACAGGCCATCAACACAACCCGGACCTGAACACTAACCCCAACAACTGAAAAGGCACAATCTCTTAGCTATCCAAAAAGTGAGAGAAGACCTCTTACTGGCCTGTATCTTCAGACACAGCCTCGGACAAATAAGACTTAACAAATGGAATTTTTTTTTTAAAAAAAAAACCCTATTAACAACAACAACAACAGCAAAAACATCTGTGTGAGGTTACAGTATGTATTAATGCTACAAACTATTTTCAGTCTCATCTTTCTATAACCATATTCTTGTCCACTTGATTCAACAAGAAAAGTCACAAAGCAAGATACACAGAGCCTGTAACACATCAAGAATGGGTCCTCACCTGACACTGCTAAGACAATTTGCCCAGTACAAGGAAGCAGTTAAGTAGTGTTAACAGTCCAGACTATACGCTGAATTGTAAATGACTAGCAAATAAGCTATTAATTAAAATAGAAATTGAATCCATCTTATGGGATTTAAGGAGAAATAGGATTCTCAAAAGGTCTTGTTGGAGTGCTCCTGTAATATAGCTAGAGGCAGTATTTTAATTTTCAAATAATCTAACTCTATAATTAAAGTTACATTTTGCTGTAAATTTTAAAATATTAATAAAACTTGAATAAATCTGGCCAAAGTGCTGATAGGCAAAAACAGAAATATGCTAATGACCACCTTTTTCAAAGAGGTATGTCTGAAAGAGCCACATTCCAACTGACAAAGTTCACTGGTCTAGTTTAGTTGTGCTTTGTAATTCTAATTAAGTTTTCTTTATCAATCAGTTTTATAAATACGTTTTTCCTTTCATGAGTCTGAATCAGACATTTAATTAAATTTATCTAGCAAATGTAGTAACAAATCTTAGGCCATCTTTGTTTTACATGCTTTGTTGTTTTTTGCCACCCAGGATGCAATATTGAGAAAAATTCACAGGCGACGTATAAAGTGGTGTACATTAATTGTTAATATGTGTGTGCTTGGAGAATTTCCAGGAGTCTAGCTAAAAACTGTCTCCAGGGCAGAACATGGCATTTCACAAAGTTTCTACTTTTTAACACATATTTTGTGATCTATGGCTGATATCAAGTGTGTCTTTGATCTACAGGCAATCACAGACCTTGAGAAAGCTGATGGCCATGCCAGCTATTTTGTAAAATATGGAATAAAATAGCTGGAGACAGTGGAAGCTTTAGGCAAAGACACTAGGCCACACGCAAAGCCCAGCAGCTGTGAAGCCATGTGGGCTGAGGGGTTTCCTTGGGGACTGAATGCAGATGCAGGAGCTGGGGCATTGATTGGCCGGAACTGTGCGTGAAGAGCTCTGTGTGACTTGAAAGCTTCTCTCTTTCACCAACAGAAGTTGGTCCAATAAAAGGTATTACCTCACCCACCTTGTATGTGTCAGATGCAGAAAACAACCAGCATGCTAACAAGAATGCCAGAAGAAAGTGAGCAGAAAGCCAGAGAAACAGTCGACAGCGTGGACCAGCCACAGGGTTTTAATTGCAATGTAGACATACTCTAAGAGGCTATTTTGAGAGATAGTGAGATGTCATGTGCTCCACTGTGAGCAGCAGGCTGAGAAACACCCAGCTGTATATCTCATTATCACAATGCCCAGAGAAAATCATTTCCAGGAGCAGCTAGCATAAACTCCACCTGGGTAAGGTCTAAGTGATGCTTGTCGGTAGGATGGCCATATTTTCCTATGCTGAATAAAGGACACCTGGTAAAATTACTCATAGTCAAGCGAGTTCAACGGCAATCAATCGTACAAACATTCAAATTAACATCAAGTTGACTGAGCCGCTGTTAAAAAGAAATACTGCGTAGTTGGATTATTTTTATTTACCTTGTTATCGTTAAGGCTTTAGGGTTCACACGGGGAGAGGTGACACACACACTCACATACACCTCTCTCACACAGAGAGGGGTGACTGATTGACTTGATCCTCCCTGCCGGTGCTCTCCACCCTCCATGCCTGGCTGGGCCCCTGGGATGGACCCGTCTGTTCTTGTACCTGGTGCTGCATCTTCGTGAGGCAACACATGGGGGAGCACGCAGGGTCACATGCCTCCCTGCCCCCCTCAGATTTCTGCCCGGGTTCACACCAGAATGTGGCCAGCAGTAGCCTTTCGTCATGGTGCGGGAGGGAAGGGATGGGAATTGCTTCCAGCCGCAGGAGAGGAGGGGGGAAGGGATGACCTGGGTCTATGCAGAGCTCATCTCTTCTCTCCCCCTCTCGCTCCCCATTCCTATGTGGCTGGAAGCAGCTTGTCCCTTCCTGCCCGCACAGTGTCAAAAGGCAACTAACACCTCCAGACTGCTGCTGGCCATGGACATAACCCAGCCGACTCTTGTCCCCTGACTAAAGCGCAGGCAGGAAGGGGTTAAGCCCTAAGGATGCATTGTGCACCAGGACCCAGGGAACCTGACTGCAGGGGCTTCAGCGAACCTGGCCAGAGAGGTGGCTCAGCAGCGGAGGGTGTCTAGGGGACGGAGCAGCCCCATGCTTCCTGGGGGCAGGACCCAGGATGGTGGCGGAGGGTGAAGAGGGTGCTAAGCCCCTGCCTGGGGGGCTGCTGTGGAGCCTGCGGGCTTGGGGCATGAACAGGTTGGAAATTGTTCCCCTTTCCCCGCCCTGCCCCTCCCCTCCCCACTCCAGAACTTAGCTGAGGGGCGGAGAGGCTTCCCTGTGCCAGCGCCGTGTAGGGCTTTGGCACACACGGGGATTGGCTCCTCCAGGCCAGCACCCCAGGCTAGAGCGTGTTGGGCTTTCCCAGGGCACCAGCCCAGCCTGAGGCAGTGGGAGAAAGAAGGAGCCTGCTGGCCAGGCCGCTGGCCAGCTGAGTGCTCGGACCAGGAGCTGGTTCTCTGCCCCACTGGGGGCGGGATGTGGAGGAGCAGCGGGGGTGAAGGGACAAAGCAGGGAGAGAACCGAGAGAAGGGGAGCACGTAAAGGGCCGCTGGGCGGGTAGCAGAGGCGACATGTAACTGGCCACTGCCTAGCGCTTGCATGCACTTACCAGCGGCTGTGGAATACAGCCAGCACCAGCCGGAAACAGGACAGGGGGCAAGGCCCTGCTGACCGCGAGCCGGCACGCAGTGGGGGCTGCACTGACGGACCAGCAGGGGAAGCAGCTGGCCCCGCATGCTGCAGCTTTGCCCCGCCACCAGCTTTGCACACCCACCCCCATCATCAGCCACTGTCTTATAGTGAGAGTCTCAAGGAGCTCCATCTATTTAGCTTAACAAAGAGAAGGCTAAGGGATGACTTGAAAGTACCTACATGGGAAACAAATATGTGATAAGGGGCTCTTCAGTGTAGCAGAGAAAGGTATAACAAGATCAAATGGCTGGAATCTGAAGCTAGTCAAATTTAGACTGGAAATAAAGCATATATTTTTAAAGTGATTAACCCTTGGAACAATTTACCGGGGTTTACTGGATGTTTTTTTCTAAAAGATCTGCTCTAGGAATTATTTTGGAGAAGTTCCATGGCCTGTGTTATACAGGAGTTCAGATGAGATGATCACCTTGGTCCCTTCTGGACTTGAAATCTATGAGTGGACACCTAAATACCTTTGACCCCTCTCCAATTTACCAACATCCTTCCTGATTTGTGGACACCAGAGCTGGAGACCAGTATTCCAGCAGCAGTTGCACCAGTGACTCTCTATTCCTACTTGGGATTCGCCTGTTTATGCAAAAAGATTGCATTAGCCCTTTTGCCACAACATTGCACGGGGAGCTCATGTTCAATTGATCTGCCCCGCAACCAAATCTTTTTTAGAGTCACTGCTTCCCAGGATACAGTCCCGCATCCTTTAAGTATGGCATACATTCTCTGTTCCTAGGTGTACACATTCCTGATGCTATTATATGATGGAAACACATATTTAGGCATGTACACAAGAAAAACACCTATGTACAGAGAGACAAACAGAAGCACACGCAGCATGCAAACTGAGATGCGAGCATCACAAAAACCCTCATCTGGCATATGGATCAGGCCAGATCCAACTAATTTTTGGCCTCCACTCAAATTCCATAGCATCAACAGAGAATTAGTATAGCCACTCCTACTACACCCCAAAATTCCAGACTGTGATGCAGTCCCCTGCATAACCCCTGCAATGACCTGACTCTAGCACCTGGATCCAAATGGATCTTGGCAATTTTTTGCCTCAAACCCCAAACTGTACAATCTAAATAGATAACAAGTTTAGCTGCTCCTATTTCAGTGGAGAAATCTGTATGTACTCTGATGGATCCCAGATCAACAGCACTGAAAAAACTCACATAGCTGGTGGATCCTTCTGGATTCTGCCAGTTTTTAACCTCAGTCCTTTAATTTGTGTTGTCTATAGTGTGTGTGAGTCTGTGTGTGTGTGTCCAAAAACCCCAGACTGCTGCAAACTGGGGCAGCAGTACCACTGGATGAATGTATCCAGCATACAGAGTCAGCCTGATCCTACCATTTTTTAGACCCAAGCACCTAATTCATCAGAATAGTCAACATATGTTACCATTCCCGATTTGGCTAGAAAAACCCAGGCTCTGACAAAGATCCAGGTCAGAACAATGCAAAACCATCTATTTAACAGCTAAATCTTGCTGCATTCAACACCTTTTTTGGGATAAACTTCTAAATTCTACTGCAGGGAGATCAAGTGCAGCTGCTCCTACTCCAGCTGGGGCCCCGGTAATTGGATGGATCCAGCGGGTTGCATGTGTTGGGCCTGAGTTTTTGCAGTGCTGCTGGGCCAGTTTTGCTGCTGTTGTTGCAGTTGGACCCGTCACCCGTTTAGCTGTTAGGTTAGACTGTAGGGACAGATGGGGCAAACGCTGGCTGGATGCAGGGGTCTGGCCTGGGTTTTCCCAGTACGCATGTGCTAGGATCCAGAATGTTTTGCGGCAGTTGGAGCCGCGTTTGTCTTGCCCTGATTTTGGATTTTTAAGATTTGGAGCTTCGGGGCCACAACTTGGCTGGATGCAGCTGCAGGATCCAGGCTTTTAACGCGCCCTTGCTCCGGCTCTGGATTTGCTTGGTTCAGTGAGGACCCTTGTTCTCTGTTCTGATGGTAGAATTTGGGGCTGGAAAATCTGCAGGACGGAGGCAGGTAGCTGAAGCTCAGAGGGAGCCAGCTTTTCCCTCTCCAGGCAGGGTCTGAGCGGCGCTAAACAGAGCCCCTTCCCGAGTCCCCTGGCGGTGCCGGCCGGGCGGGCGGGATGCTGGTGGGGCGGGGTGGCCAGGGCACGTCACTGGGGGCGCGCTCTAGGCCCGGGATAAATGGCCGGGAGCAAAGCGCTGAGCTTCTGGTACCGGCAGCTGCAGGGAGCAGGAGGGGGCCCCCGAGAGGCCGGAACGAGCAGGGGAAGGGGACTCCCACGTCCAGAGCCGGGGGCCAGGGAAAGTGTCTGCGCGGAGGGGCTGGGACTGGTGCACAAACTTCTCGCAGAGTTTGCAGGCGCAGCCTCCAGCGCGCCCCGGCTCCTGCTCTGCTCTGCTCAGCTGCCCGGGCAAATCCGGCGTGTCTCCCGGCTCTGCGAGGCGGGGAGGAGACGCGGGCGGGCGGCGGACCGAACTCGGCCGCGGCTGGGTAGCGGCAGCCTGGACCCTGGTGTCCGAAAGGCCGGGAGAGGTAAGGGCTTGGCTCGGCATCGCTTGGGGAACGGCTCCGCGCCTTGCAGCCCTAACTCCCGCAACGAGCAGCAGCGCCCCGAGCTGCGCTTCTTCCCACGCACCGGTCGAGGACTTCCCGGGGAGACCCGGCTCCTCGCCTGGTTTTCTGTCCAGTTCTCCTCGCCTTCCCAGCCGGGGCCGTGTAACAAAGGGCCTGAGGAGGGAGGGAAGGGGGGAGAGCTCCCAGGTCTGCCTTGCTGGGAGACTTAACTCTCCGCAAGGTTGTTGCTCCATCGCGCGCTCTCTGGACGCGTGCTGCTGAGATGAGGAGCAACTTTGGGGCAGCAGCAGCCGTTGATTTGTCCTTAGAGGCCGGGCGGGTGTGTGATTGAAATGCAGTGGAGGCGGATTGGGTTTTTTTTTTCCCCATAGGAACGGGAGCCAAAAGGCCAGACTTTCTCATTTCAGCATCTTTATTTAATGCCTAACGGGTGTGGAGAGTGCAATTTGGCCCAGTAGTATAAGATGATACATCTTCCCTTTTGGAACACTGAGTACACTGGGCACCAGTGCCGCCTCTCTGGGCAGGTTCTTCAAGATGCCAGATGTTCCTTTCCCCGCCACAGCTAGGTCCATAACTGGAGCGCTAGGGCATTGGTGTTACAGTGTTAATAGACTTAGGACTGGGATGAGGGAGCTATTGTAGATAGCGCACTGCTGCTTTCCAAGCTGTAAACCTTCCAAAGTGCAGTAGCGGGCATCAGAAGAACATTCTTGATGGTAGAACTCCATCTTAAAAACTTCTTTTAAAAGAATTCATCATTTTTGGTTCTGCAAGCATAATAAATAAACCCTGCTTGACTAACAGGTTTTAATAATCTAAGTTCTGTTGTTAAGTTTGGAGACTCAAAATGTTTTTAAATCTTAAAAGCTTCTGATCGAGATCAGATTTGAGAGTTCTGATTTTTTTAAAGCTTACTTCACATTCTTTTGGGGGGTTGTTTTCATTTTGGGATTGGCTGCAAGCCCCTTTAGCTTGAAAACAGCTATATTTATACACTGGGATATTATGAGGACCTAATTAATTTATTCATCTAATTTAGATTGCTTAGTACCTCCCTTTATCAGGTGAAGGCAGTTTATGAAAAAAATTGCTTTTATTTATGCAGACGCTTAAGTGTGCTTTACATAACGACCTGAATGATCTTCAATTCATGAGGTCAAAGCCACAGTGTAAAGGATGGGTGTCTGTGTTCTCTGGCATCCCTAGAAACCACACTGGCACGCTCTCCTCCCAACTACAGTTTGACTTTTGTTATTTAACAGATTAATTCAGGCCAACACTTTAACCTCAGAATCACTTTACTCTCTCTTATGCCTTTGCAGCCAACAGACCTGGAAGAAAGACTTTGTCCTGGAATTAACCCTGGGGAGTTTTGAGATCATTCATCATGAAGTGTGTAGCACAGGAATGGGTCCGAGTAACTGCCTTGCTATTCATAGCTCAAACAGTTTCTGCAATGGTTCTTACCAATGGTACATTATTAGAGGAACTTTTGGAAAAGTACATGGAAGAAGATGGTGAGTGGTGGATTGCCAAGCAAAGAGGGAAAAGGGCTATCACAGACAGTGATATGCAAAGTATCTTGGATCTTCATAATAAATTACGGAGTCAGGTGTATCCACCAGCTTCCAATATGGAATATATGGTAAGGACAAATTGATAGCGGTGTTCAGAAAGAAATCTTAATGCAGTAGTTGCTGTCATTGTGTAAAATAGCATACTTGCAGTCATTGTTTCTTGATGTTTGTCTTTTTAAAACAGTGTTATAAAATGATGAAATGCAACACAATATCTTTGGGAGCTAAAAGATAAGCAGGGTGCTAAACTGGAAACATTGCATTGCAAAATAGAACAGGTTCTTCTTAGCTCCTAAACTGGTATATTTCTCTGTTTAATATATTAGTATGTGATAATTTCCCTTTGTTTTTGGCCTTTTTTTCCCCTCAGTGTGTATTTAGTGTTTGTTGAACCTAAAGCTTTCACTTTTCTCAACTTCTGGTTTTTTTTATAATTTAGGTTTCATTATGACTGGGGCCCTACCAAATTCAGGGTCCATTTTGGTCAATTTCAAGGTCGTAGGATTTAAAAAGTAGTCAATTTCACAGTTTCAGATGTTTATATCTGAAATTTCAGGATGTTGTAATTGTGTGGGTCCTGACCCAAAGGAAGGCCATGGAGGGGTGGGGGGCAGTTGCAAGGCTATTGTAGGGGGATGGGTTGTGGGATTGCCACCCTTGTTTCTGCGATGCTGCTGGTAGGGCTGCTGCCATCAGAGCTGGGCAGCTGGAGAGCAGCAGCGGCTGCTGACTGGGTGCGCAGCTCTAAAGCTAGCATCACCGCCAGCAGCATTGCAGAAGTGAGGGTCACAGGGTATGGGGAGCTGGTTATCATATGTTCCTGTTTTCCTGACAGCCTCCTGCCCGGGTCCGGGGCTGACAGCCACCCTCACTTCTGTGCTGCCTTCAGAGCTGGGCTCCCAGCCAGCAGCCATGGAGCTTCCTGCAGCTGGGGGAGGTTCCCAGAGGTGGGTCTGACCGGGCTTCATGAGTGGCCTCTGCATGGGAAGAGGAGGTCCCATCATTAGTCAGCCTGGGCTGGGATTAGCAGCTGGAGCCTGGTGCACAGTAGGAGCCCGCGGCTGGGGCACTCCCAGTCGTATCTCTGCCCTCAATAGCCAGATTTCATGGTCCATGACAGGTTTTTCACAGCCAGGAATTTGGTAGGGCCCTATTTATGATCCTACTTACTTATTAGAGCATATTGGGAATACTAAAATTCTATCCTTGGAACGCCTCAAAAGGCCAGTGGCCTGACGAGAATGGGACAATTGTTTTTTTACTCTTACATCTGCAGAAAAATTCAAACTTTTGTCATAATGTTCATATATTTTATATTTTTTACTATACAAATAACAAGGAGATTGCATTATTATAGGCAGGGCTGATCGCGCCCCTTTTACTAAGGTTGCCCAACAGTTCCCATCATAAGATCCTGTTTCAGTGGCTTATAATTTAGCGTGAACTGTTCAGGCTGAAATTTTCCATGCCAGGTATCTGCCACAGGCTGGTTGTTTTTTGTTTTGTTTCGTTTTGCTTTTAAATTTCAGCTACAGCAGTTTAGCCATATGCAAAGATGAGGCTAGGAAAAAAAATGTTTTATTCTTGCTAAAAAATTCTGATGACCATTGAAAACAATGCTTTGGAACAGGAAATTTAAATTTGTCAAGCAGGCAGTCTTTGTGTTAGAGCAGTGCTTTTGTTATCCACGTGAAATCCACTCAAGTTTAAGACAAGTTAGAAGCCTTTGAAAAATCTCAGTTTGCACATGCTCAGTAGAGACTTCTTAGATTTTAGCAGCTAAAGTTCCTGACAATTCTATTTGTGCCGAACATTCTCCAGCGCGGGACTGAGCAGGACTTTCTTTGGAATTGCAGCTGTAGGGCTGCTGTGGGCCAGGTTTGGGCATCTGAATTGAAAGCAGGAAGACAATTTCTTCTGTGCTGTTAATGACCCCCGTGCTGGGTTCAGGCATGGAGGAGGAAGCTGCCTTATTTGAATGCAGTGGAAACAATAGGCGGACCTGTGCAGGGTGGGGTGAGGTAGATGGAACAAGGAGCCAGGAGAGGGGTTGAGACTGGGACTAGAGACTGGTTGGTGATGGGGCAGGAGGGACTGGGACTTGACAAGAAGACTGGAACTCAGAGTTGACTGGGATTCCGACTGGGACTCAGGGAGGGGACTGACTTACTGGGCAAAGAGATTGAAAGGTAGGAAGGGAAACAGGTGAGGGAAGATATTGGATGAGGAACCTGGGCAGGAGACTGGAACTGGTTGGACAAATAGACTGGGACAATGAAGTGGTGGGATAGATGTAGGGG
The DNA here is from genome assembly GCF_015237465.2 of Chelonia mydas. Classification (NCBI taxonomy): domain Eukaryota; kingdom Metazoa; phylum Chordata; order Testudines; family Cheloniidae; genus Chelonia; species Chelonia mydas. Next base: position 54,711,014 of record NC_057850.1, on the reverse strand, counting down.
GACACTGTGGTTGGTTGAAGAGCCCAAGGAAGGTGTTTGGGACAGGGAGGCACTGAGGACAGGGAATGTGGATGGGAGGCAACCGGAGGTCAGAGTGGGGGAGAGAAACAAATTGGATGAGGAGCCAGGAAATGGGGACCTGAAACTTACTCAACAAGGAGACTTGGGACATGGTGCTGGGGGTGGGAGGGAACTAGGAATGGCTAGTCAAGAAGACAGACTAGGAATTGGGGGGAGGGGGACACTGGAACTGGGATAGAGAGTCAGGAGTGCTGAGACTAGGACTGGGTGGGTCAGGAGGCTAGGACTGGGATGAGAAATTTTGAGATGTGGAGACTGGATCAAGGAGAATGGGACTGGGATGTGTCGCCAGGGATGAGGAAGATGTAGGAATGGGTCAGGGACAGGTTGGGAAGGAAGTGGTGAACGAGGTTATGCTGGAGTGAAATGGACAGAAGAGTCTGTGCCCACTAGAACACACTTTTCCCCAGAGCCTGGAATGGAACCCAAGTTTCCTGAATCTCATCTATCCTTTCTGTGCTATCAGCAAATATCTGTGAAACCCACTGGCAAAGCGTCTCATCCTCCTCTAGTGTTGGCCCACATAGAGGATAACAACTTACTACTGCTATCACTCTGTTAGCTCAAGTGCCAGAGGTGTGTGTAGTGGATCTAAAGGTTGCAACCCTGCTGATGACCCACATGGGTGTCAATATGATGCTACATAGTGGGGTTTCTTATTTTTCAGTTTGTTTTTTTCATAACCTAGGAAATTACAAACAAAAAACTATGTTAAAAGAAAATAATTAAGGTTGGAAAGTGAAGTAAGCACTCAAAAGTTAGGAAATTCTATAATTAAGGTTGCCTGTGCACCCTTATTGCCACCCCCTTGTGTGTATGTATTATGATACAGTGTTTTTTGTTATATGATCAAATACTAATTTTTTTACAGGACCGCTGCCTCATTCACTGCCCAGGATGGATTTGCTCTGGGGATCTATAGATTACAAGGCCACAAGGGACCACTGTGATCATCTAGTTTGACCTCCTGTGTAGTGCCAAGGCCATAGGTCTTCCCCGAATTAATTCCTATTTGAACTAGAGCATCTTTTTTAAGAAAAACATCTTAATCAGGGTTGTTTAGTGTGAGACACTGTTGTTTATAGGCATCCCTGCTTTATGTGTTGTCCAAGTTGGAAAGTGTGTAATGAAAGAGGCAGGGGATTGCAGGAAGAGAAAGGATGGTCTCAGGGTTAGGGCAGTTGAATACAGTACTATCCAGGCAAACTGAATTCTGTCCCTGCCCTTGAGACAGGTTTCCTGTATGAGTCTGATGAAGACATTTAGACCAAACTCTTACAGTGGTCCCTAATTGTGCTTTCCTCATTTTCTGGGTGCCTGACTTGAGACCATGGTGTCTGATTTGTGGAAGGGTTGAGTACTCACAGCTGCAATGGAAGTCCATGGGATCTGTGCTTTGAACAAACATAATGCTATATAATGTTAAGTAGTCTGAAAAATCAGAGCCTGGGTATCTCAGATTGGGCACCCGAAATTAGTGAACACTTCTGAGCTTAGTCTTTATGTGCCTCCATTTCCCGTCTGTACAATGGAGAAAATACTAGGGCTGTCAAGCGATTAAAAAAATTAATCACGATTAATCGTGCTGTTAAACAACAATAGAATACCATTTATTTTAAATATTTTGGGGTGTTTACTACATTTTCAAATATATTAATTTTAATTACAACACAGAATACAATGTGTACTGTACTCACTTTATATTTATTTTTTATTACAAATATTTGCACAGTAAAAAAATGTATTTTTCAGTTCACCTCATACAAATACTGTAGTGCAATCTCTTTATCATGAAAGCTGAACTTACAAATGTAGAATTATGTACAAAAAATAATTGCATTCAAAAACAAAACAATGTAAAACTTTAGAGCCTACGAGTCCACTCAGTCCTACTCCTTGGTCAGCCAATCACTCAGACAAACAAGATTGGTTACAATTTGCAGGAGGTAATGCCGCCTGCTTCTTGTTTACAATGTCACCTGAAAGTGAGAACAGGCATTCACATGGCACTGTTGTAGCTGGCGTTGCAAGATATTTATGTGCCGGATGCGCTAAAGATTCATATGTCCCTTCATGCTTCAACCACCATACCAGAGGTATGCTGATGATGGGTTCTGCTTGATAATGATCCAAAGCAGCGCAGATGGACGCATGTTCATTTTCCTCATCTGAGTCAGATGCCACCAGTAGAAGGTTGATTTTCTTTTTTGGTGGTTTGGGTTCTCTAGTTTCTGCATCAGAGTATTACTCTTTTAAGATTTATAAAAGCATGCTCCACACCTCATCCCTCTCAGATTTTGAATGGCACTTCAGATTCTTAAACCTTGAGTACTGTAGCTATTTTTAGAAATCTCACATCGGTACCTTCTTTGCATTTTGTCAAATCTGCTGTGAAAGTGTTCTTAAAATGAACATTTGCTGGGTCATCATCCGAGACTGCTATAACATGAATTGCAGATTGAATAAATGCAGATTGCAGGTAAAACAGAGCAGGAGACATACAGTTCTCCCCCCAAGGAGTACAGTCACAAATTTAATTGACGCATTATATTTTTAATGAGCATCATGAGCATGGAAGCATGTCCTCTGGAATGCTGGCTGAAGCATGAAGGGGCATATGAATGTTTAGCATCTCTGGCATGTAATTACCTTGCAACGCTGGCTACAAAAGTGACATGTGAACACCTATTTTCACTTTCAGGTGACAGTGTAAATAAGAAGCAGGCAGCAATATCTCCCGTCAGTGTAAACAAACTTTGCAGAAAGATTGGCAGAATAAGAAGTAGGACTGAGTGGACTTGTAGGCTCTAAAGTTTTACACTGTTTTGTTTTTGAGTGCAGTTATGTAGCCAAAAAAAATCTGCACTTGTAAGTTACACTTTCGTGATAAAGAGATTGCACTTCAGTACTTGTATGAGGTGAACTGAAAAATACTATTTCTTTTGTTTATCATTTTTACAGTGCATATATTTATAATAAAATATAATAATTGTGATGGGGCAAGGCCAGATGGCTATAGAAAAGTAGTGGGAGATAGATATATTAGCTCCAGGCTAAACAAATCCCTGGTACCAGGATAAGTGAAATGGCAGCTGCTCCAGGTGAATTAAGACACCTGGAGCCAATTAAGAACTTTCCAGAAGGCAGGGAGAATGCTAGGTCGATTGGGACACCTGAAGCCAATCAGGGGCTGGCTGAAACTAGTTAAAAGCCTCCCAGTTAGTCAGGTGGGTATGCATGTCAGGAGCTGTGGGAGGAAGTTGTGCTGTTGGAGAGACTGAGTAGTACACACCATATCAGGCACAAGGAAGGAGGCCCTGAGGTAAGGGTGAAGTGGAGCTTGAGGAAGTGAGGGCTGCTGTGGGGGAAGTAGCCCAGGGAATTGTACATGTCATGTTTTTAAAAGGTCAGCTACTATACCTGATACTATTAGGGTTCCTGGGCTGGAGCCCGGAGTAGAGGGTGGGGGAGGGTGCCACCTTTGCTCCCTGATTAATCACTGAGACTGGGAGACAACAGAGACGGTGCAAGGAAGGATAACTTCTCCTCACCTCCCTCGCTGGCTTATGATGAAAATGGTTCAGTAGACTGTGACCCTTGTCTCTAGAGAGAGAGAGGTTACGTGGAGGGTCACAGTGAGCCCCGGAGGCTAGCGAAATCCGCCAGGAAACGCAGGACCCACGGAGGCAAGGACAGAGCTTTGTCACATAATATAAAGTGAGCACTGTGCACTTTGTATTCTGTGTTGTAATTGAAGTCAATATTGAAAATGTAGAAAAACATCCAAAAATATTCAATTTTCAATTGGTATTCTATTGTTATAAGTGTGATTAATCACGATTAGTTTTTTTAATGTCGATTAACTTTTTTGAGTTAATCAGATGAGTTAACTGTGATTAATTGACATCCCTAGAAAATGCCACCCCTCAACTCTCAGGGGTGTTGTGACAATAAGTGCTCAAAATGAGTTAGGCTCCTAAATTCTACTCTGGCTTCTCACTTCCACTGATTTCAGTAAAAGTAAGGAGCCGAAATAGATGTCAGAGCATTCAGCCCTTAGATAGTATAGTGATGAGCAAAGTGGCTGTCCCTAGGGCGATTCGGGGCCTGGGACAACCTTCCCACTCCAGCCGAGGCCCTGCCCCCAATCCACCCCTTCCCCCAAACCCTCACCCCCCGCCCCACCTCTTTCCAGCTTCCACCCCTTCCCCCAGGTGTTGCTTGGAGCCAGCAGAGCAGAGTGGGGCAGTCTGGGGCCAGGTCGCTCGCTGCTGCTGGTGCCAGGCCCCCCACCAGGGTGGATTTGATTTAAATCAAATTGATTTAAATCATGATTTAAATCACTAGTGAGGAAGGCTCGATTTAATCATGGATTTCTATATAAAAGTGCATTCTTGTTGGTTGTTATAATACTTATGTATTATATGTATACTTAATACATATTCTTCACAACTCAGAGCTAAATGTAGGTTTCATTTTTAGAAGGTACACACTATACATTTTTAAACAGTGATTTATTTTGAAAACTTTTCAGATTAGTTTTACAGCTATATCAGAAAATGAATGATTGGTTATTTCATTTACCAAAGGTAATTGACGCAGATATTTATGAAGTCATTGGAACGTGAACTATCTCCAATTCAACAGGTTAATCATTAATATTTGGAGGATTTTCTTGCCATGCTGTATTAGGAGGAGAATATCACCAGACAGACATTTAAATTGTTTTATTTAACTAAAACAACATTCAGTATTCTGGATTTTTTTCTTCAACAGCAAACATACAAGCATTTGAATTTTTGAATCTAGTTAAACATTCAAGTTTTTTAAAATCAGGTTTGTTTTTGTTAAAATTGTTTTTTACCTAAAATAGTTAAATGAAATATTAAAAAAAAAAACCAGCCAAAAATTAAATTGACTGTCAGCCAGGTCAACATGAGAAACTTAAAATATTGGCTTCTGCAGCTAACTCAGTTGTCTTCACCTTCATTTTCCTGTTTGTTCATAATCTGGAAAAGAAAAACGAGCTTTCCTGCTTTTTCAGGTCCCAAACAGTTTCTCAATTTGGAATTAATTAGTCCAAAGGAAGAAAATATTCTTTCTGCACTGGCAGAAGAAGCTACTGCTGTTAAAAGTGAGATTATCACTTCAACAGTCTCTGAATCCAAGTGCTTAAGTGACTTCCACCAGTTCACTGGTGTGACTTTCTTTAAAACATCCATAGCAAACATATATTTCTTGAATGGTTCACCTTAGCTCTGAAGTTTATTATAGTTGGTATTATGGAGGGATGATTGCTGGATGTCCATGTCATAGCCAACTCTTCTTCTTCAGCAGTTAAGGTTTGACCCTGGTACCGAGTATTGAGAATATTTGCAAGAAAATGAGCTGGAGATGGTGCTTGTCCCATTCATTTTTTTTTTTAATGCTTGTAATTTAACTCTGTCATTGCATATTTCTCTTTTTAAGATCTCACTCGGTTCCTTCCAAATTTCAACAGCGTCAGCAATAAAACAGCTGTTTCCCTGCGTTTTGTTCAAGGCTGCAGAAATAGGCTTCAGGGTACTCAGCATGTGTTCAGCTTTTCTCTTAAGCCCAATGTTGAGAACTTTGGCTGTGACAGTGCCATCTATGTTTTCACGATTTTGTTCACAAACTGACATCAGATTAGGCCAGTTCTTGATATAGTGCTCAAAACAGTCCACTACTGAGTTCCATTGTATGTCTTGGGGGAGCGTTAGTTGGTTCCTCCCACTTTTTTCAGAGCAGCTGCTGCAAAGTGATTGTTACGGAAGTATTTTGCAATTTTAACATTAACCTTTTTGTCTGGAACACTGAAGTCTTTGGCTAGGAGGTGCATCAAATGAGCACTGCAATCATATATTATTAGCCTGGCACTCTCTTCACTCTCTTCTAAATTTCTTCTCATCTTGGATACATTTGCAGCATTGTCTGTGACCAAGCTGCGTACTAGGCATTTGAATTTTTTTTCACAGTTATAGCTTTTACTGCTACTTCTTGTAAGTATTCTGCTGTGTGTGCATTTCCTGATGTATCAATTGTTTCTGTAAGGAAGACATTCCCTTCTTCTGTTGTCACACGAGCACATACAACATGATCATTGGGGACATTTCTCCACCCATCAAGACTCAGGTTAACAATTTCACCCTCTAGACCTTTTACACGACACTCAATTTCTCTTTCATACACTTTGTCCAGAATTTGCCTGCAACATCTGCTCTGTTGAGTGGACTGTATCCTGGTCTTAATGACTGAACCATATTAATGAAGTGTGGGTTCTCAATCATATAGAAAGGAGAGTTTGTTGCATAAACAAACGGGCAATTTTTTTCATCAATTACCTCTTTTTGTAACACAGTTATTTAATTATTATTAACATACTGCTCATCTAGTATTACTCATTGCATTCACTGACACTCAGTACTACTTCAAAGGTGAAATGGTAAAAGGAAGATCTGCCTATTTCAGCTATTTATTGTTTATCACAACTGCATCTAAAATGATAGTACCATAGAGTAACAACTATATTTTTTGCTCAAACATGAGAATTCAAGAATAGTCCAGAAGGAAGACAGGCAGTCCTTAAGAAAGAAGTATGAAATAAAAAAGTTTACCAACCTGAAGATCCTGCATGTTCAGACATGTTCCCTTCATCATCTTCAACGCAGCTTCCTCCTGAGAAGGAACACTTCTCATGATGTTGTTTCATTAGGACAACCAGGCCTTGCATTTCTTTGTTGCACTGTTTGCATTTTGCACGCATGCCTGTCTTACCCACAGGTAGAGGAACTTCATTAAAATATTCCCAAACTGGGTCTCTTTTATGGCTTGCCGCCATTATAGGTTTTCCGTTCTAGTGAGAGAATGGTATGGTACATCTCAAATCAATGAAGGCTACACTCAGAAAGACCTCAAGACTTCCGGAATATGCTGCTCAAATAGTTTCACCTTTGTTTCTACTGCCTGTCCCTCCCTTCTCACATTTATCTCTAGACTTCTTCTCCTTGTCCAGATCTATTCTGCCCCCAATAATCTTCTATTCATTGAACTTTTTGAAACTTTGCACTTTTAGAGAGAGGTAAGGGATTGACTCTGTGTACACAAATTTGCAGAGGGACAATAGGATTGAGGTCTGTTATTTTTCACCTCTAGATATTTATTTATTTTAAAACATTTTTGCTGTTAACAAGTATGTTATCTCTGGAGACACAAATCCACAGTTTGAGAACTGCAAAACTAAGCATCTCTGATGGTATCTTCTAGAGTGAGCACTGAGTCCTATTGGGTAGATAGAAAGATTAACCTAAATAGTCTATACAGAAGCCCCTGGAACCCCATTAGATTGGGTCCCTGATCCATGAACTATTGGAATTCCTTTACAAAACTTTTCTTAAACATTACATAAATATATTGTCTCATACTATAGAATTAGAATTTATAATCCATATTCCATGATGAGATACATTATAGCTCAAAGATATCTTGATTAAAACTATCTTTAGTTTTTTTTATTTAAATCGGATTTTTTTTTAAATAATTGATTTTTGTCCACCCTGCCCCCCACTAGCCCTCCAGGCCGCCCTGGACCCCATGTCCTGAAGCGCAGGGCCCCCCAAAGCACAGTGATGAGCACCATAGAAAAGCTTATGAGGAAATTAATAGTGCCATCTCCAGAGCAGAGTTGAATTGAGTGTGTTAAGTAAAGCATGGGGCCACATACTGAAGAAAAATAGGAATACAAGGACTTGGACAGCTGCTCATTATTTGAATTCCATCCATTCTGTGCACTGAATGAGGCCAGGGCCCTGTAGAAAAAATAGTATGTGATCATGTAATTAAAGACTGTATGATAAGGCATACACATCTAGTGTTGCACAGACAACCTTAATTCTGGTATTTCCTAACTTTTGAGTGCTTGACTTTGCAACTTTAACTTTTTTTTTTGGTAGGTAATATGGTATATAGAGAATTAAATGCTGAGACAGTCAGTGCACATTTTCATGTTCCAAGAGACACTTTAGTAATAGAAAAGAGCAATTTTTCTTAAAGAAATATTGCCCTCCAAAATAAATTATAGCCACTTGCAGAATGTCTGGTTTTAGGAATTATAGGGTCCTATGTTTTCTGGATCTGGGTTTTGAAACTAAGATTAAAGTAGGCAAGATTTGTTAGGTGCCTTTAGCTATTGATAGCCCTACAGTTGGGTCCTAGTTCATGACTCGGCTCCTAGATGTACCTATAATACAAATAATAAATGAAGATAATAGAACTGAGCCTTGGCTGCTAATTGAAAAATAAAAGTGGGGGACCAAATTTTATACTCTGATTTGAAGCACAAGCAACAATAAAAAATGAATTATGGAGACCCCATGGAGATTTTATTCCCGTACATTTTTTTTTGTCTGCTTGTATTTTACATTAGGAACATCAGGTCTTATTGAAAGTTGAGCTGCACCGTTCCTTAGCAGCCCTCGGCTGTGGAGGAGGAAAAGTTCAGTCTTTAAGAGAGAAAGCTTTTATCCTAAAAGTTTGTCAGAGTTTGAGTTGAGCAGGATTTAACAAAAACAAAAGGAAAAAAAATCAAAGTTTAAAAGGTTCTCCTATTCTCTTGTGTGTTCCCTGAGTGAAGTGGGGTAGGGAGAATAGTCTTGCGCTGCCCTACCCCCTTTGATATACCCAAAGGGAGTGTACCCAGGGTGCTGGGACTACAAAGTATAGCTGACCCTTACTTGGGATGTGCATGAGAGAAAGATTTCTTACACCCTCTGTTCTTTGGCAGTAGCCAATGTAAAGATTCATCAGGCAGACAGCGGTAAAGAATAATATTAATAAGATAAACATACAATCATGCATGATTTTCTGATGACATTAGAATGACTGGATTTTGATTTTGCCTCATCCTGTGATGTTGATTTGCAATGATGCAATGTCAACTGTATATGATGATGTTACAGTGTAATGCTCCTGGGGGAATTCTGTGCCACAGCGCAATGCAGAATTATGCAGAAATATTTGGTGTGCAGAATATTCTCCCCGCCAATAGGCTGCAGAGATTTGGCTGCCACTAGGAGTCGCTGGACCCAGCAGAGCCCAGCTCGCAAATGGAAGACGAGGCCAGGGAGGTGGGAGAGGGAGGGATCTGGAGGATTCCCAGGGCTCCCTGAAGGAAGGAGGCAGCAGTGTGCAGGAAACCCGGGACCCAGCATCAAGCTGTTTCTCCCTCTGGATCCTTGTGCTCTAATAGGGTAGGGTCTGTGAGTGTCTGGGCCAGGGGGACCCTGCAGCTGGCCTCTGCGGGGCTAGAGGGTGTGAGAATCTGGCCCCCTGGCTGGGCTCTGTGGGGGAACGGGCAGAGAAGCAGGAAGAAGTAGGGGTTTCTTTAATTTTCTACTCCTGGGGGAATTTTTGTGTGTGTCTATCTTGTTACAGACATACTTGCTGACAGGTATTTTGAAATACATTTCCAAAATAATTGAAACTGGTGTGATTATATAGTGTTATATTGACAAATAAAATTTGCAGAATTTTATAGAATTTTAAAATATTAGGCACAGAATTTTTAATTTTTTCGCACAGAATTCCCCCCAGGAGTAACTGTAAGTATGGTGAAAAGAAAAGGAGGACTTGTGGCACCTTAGAGATTTGTTAGTCGCTAAGGTGCCACAAGTCCTCCTTTTCTTTTTGCGGTTACAGACTAACATGGCTGCTACTCTGAAACCTGTAAGTATGGTGTGGCTCTTGGAGATTCCACTGGGTCTCTTGGGGTTTATGGCTGACAGCTAATTATTTAGACCCTGATTTTATAAAATAAGCTTTCACTTTAAATCCTAGCTTTCTTTTTCATCACGAACCTTACTTTTCTGTACATGACAGGAAATATTTCGGCCTATTTTAGTCTAGAAATGTATCAAATCACAAGCTACAATAAGATCTATATTAGCGCTAGCTGTGTATAGTCACATTGCATCTTTTTTCACAGGCCACTCTCTTGAATGGTAAGACAGTTTTCAAACCCACCCTCAAATAGGTATTCACATGACCCCCTCCCACAATGTGACATGAGTAGAATCAGCACATCTCTTTGGGTTATGAGTGATGAGTCATAACATGCATTATGAAAATGCTACATACAATGGAAATGTGCATATGTTATGTAAATGTAGGCCCACATTCTGTTTTGCATTGTATAAGTATGCTATGGAGAAAAGAATGAATAAGGAGCTTATCCTTTCCTTGTTCCCCACTGCCCCCTTGTGCACCTGTGCAGAGGAGCAACTCAGGTCTAACTAAAAAGAAAAGGAGGACTTGTGGCACCTTAGAGACTAACAAATTTATTTGAGCATAAGCTTTCGTGAGCTACAGCTCACTTCATGAATACATCCAATGAAGTGAGCTGTAGCTCACGAAAGCTTACGCTCAAATAAATTTGTTAGTCTCTAAGGTGCCACAAGTCCTCCTTTTCTTTTTGCAGATACAGACTAACACTCTACTCTGAAATCAGGTCTAACTAGCACTCAAGAGAGCACAAAGAGGCAACAACTCTGCTTTCTGACTGTCCACAGCCTCTGAGGAGCAGTGTGTGTTGTCTAATGTGCTCCATTCAGCCTTTAGCAGTTACTCTGGTGTGCAGCATATACTAATCTAAGGTTTTGCTAATCTGTTTTAAAAACATGCAGATTTTTAAAACTGTGCCATTTCCGATCTTGTGCCCTTGATTATGATGGTGTTTGCACTCCAGTCTCTGCATTGCTTCAGTGGATAAATGATATACTCTACAGTGAGTGTGGTTGTGTATAATTGTTTGATGTTTTTAAATATCTTGTTGAAGTTCATAGTGCAGGAGTACATGAGGCAATATGCTGTGTTTGTGGCTATATTCTTCATTTGCCATTTCACCATTCTTGAAAACCATTCATGGCCTTATAAACTCGGCTGCCATGAATGTTATCCTTTAAATAATTCAGTAAGTAGCATCAAAAAGACACTTCATCAAATAAACCATGGAAATATTATAAATCAGAAAGGCTGGGTAGCCATATTTACATCTGTACTGTTTGGAAAATACAAGGAACTCTTTCTACAAACTATTTGCTCCCGTATTCCTAATAGGGTTGCCAGGTGTCCAGTTTTTGCATGGTTCCCAGGCAGTGGCCAGCATGTCCCTCCAGCTGCTAGGCGTAGAGGTGGTCAGGGGGGCTCTGCGTGCTGCCCCCACCCTCGAGCGCTGGTTCTGCGGCTCCCATTGGCCCGGAGCCTGCACCCCTCTCTCACACCCCAGCTCCCTGTCCCACCCATGAGCCCCCTCCTACACCCAAACTCCCTACCAGAGCCTGCACCCGAACCCCCTGCCCCAGCCCTGAGCCCCCTCCTGCACCCAAACTCCCTCCTTGAGCCTGCACTCCACCCCCTCTTCCGCACCCCCGCCCCCTGCCCCAACTCTGAGCCCCCTCCCGCGCTCAGAACCCCTCAGCCCCAGCCCAGAGACCCGTCCTGCACCCCCAGCTGGAGCCCTCACTCCTTCTGCCTCCCAACCTCTGGGCCCCAGCCCGGTGAAAATGAGTGAATGAGGGTGGGGGAGAGCGAGCGGGGTGGTGGTGGTGGAGTGAGGTAGGGCAGAGCCTCAGAGAAGGGGCAGGGCAGGGGGTGGGGCAAAGGCATTTGGTTTTGTGCTACTAAAAAGTTGCCAACCCTAATTCGTAAACACTGTGTAAGGCCACAAAAATGGTTTCCACAAATAAAACCTCCAAAGGCATCTTTAACATGAGTTAGCCATGAATTCTGTTTTTAAACTTACCTCCTCCCATGTATTCCTGCATTTGCCAGAAGTAGGTGTCTTTTCTGGAACAGAAAGAACAAGTGAATTAAGTATAGTTCCCATAAGACCCTCATTCCAATATTGTACTGCTGCATAATTAAGTTCGCAACACTATTTAATTCTATTATAAGTAGCCCCTTTAATGCAATTTTGAATTTTTTGGCACTTTGCCATTTAGTGAGAGTACTATGTTTTGTATTTACTGTAATTGTTGAAGGTAGGTCTTATTTATTTATTTAGTCTTCCTGTGGCCTGATTCTCTTTATAAGTTACCATAAGTCTATAACTTACGAATTTTTAAAATATGTTTTATTTCACAAACCTGGTGGAAGGAGATAAAAACCGACAACACTTTTTTACCTCAGACCCAGTTCTATTTTCAGATGTAACCATATGACAACTATGCATGTGTATGTGAAGGCAGCATTTGATCCCGATTTTGTTTATTTGTCACAGAAAATGAAAAGAGAAATAATTAACATCCACAGAATTATACTCTTTTCTGCCCACACAGGGTATAAAAGAAGTATGCACATTTATTATTAATTTGTATTGTGGTAGTGCCTATTTGTTCCTCTGTGGGTCACGTCATTCTGGTGTCTTTTCATAATGGTAAGTTATTACGTTGACAACGCTGACACAATGCTGTCCCTTTCAAGACTGTGGCTGACCCATGGCTTTCATGGAGCCTCACGTTTCAGAGCCATGAAGCCTTATCACACCATATTATGTGGTAACTATGAGGATTGGCCCTTTTAGAAGAAGAAAATTCAAAGATGGCCATTTGATGATATTTTGTGGTTCTTGAAAGTCCCAAATTTGGGGCAAATGCTTGCTCAAGTTTTTTTCTGTTTTTACTTAATCCTTGCTCAGGCAAATTCTCCTTGAAGTTAAGAATACAGCATAATTCAAAACTTCGGGTGACACTGACTCATTGCTACATAAAGCCATTCTGTGAATGTGACGATAAGGTGTTATTCAGCCCACCAGCCTGTTGGCAGGCTGGGATCATGGCTAAAGAACTTATTCAGACACTGCAAGGTTCTTTTGGGCCAGAGGATCTATATAAGTCAGGGATCCAGTAGCCCCATCCTCCCCACCCATTCCTGTCAGCCTCTCTATGGTGAACTATTTATCAGTCCCATTTTACAGCACACTTAGGTTACAGAGTCAGTATGTGTTGTGGAGCCAGTCTCTGTACCCCGGTGTAGTGTGAAGAACTGAAAAGGGGCTTAGAAAGTTTACAGGGACTTTCACTGGCCTTCCACACTTTGGTGAATTTCTCCATTCTGTGTATCAATGCCCATATTTAAGTTCTTAGGTCTTTCTGAAACATCTCGGTCATGTCTGTTTCGTTTGTCGTCTTGTCAGTTTTTCCAAAGCTTCACAGGGACACTTGAAAAAACACAATTCCCATTCCTTTAGAGCTGAGAACTGTGGTCTGTGGAATCCTTTAAGTGGCTGGAGGGCACTTAAAAAAACAACTTAGCTCCCTTTTCAGAGCAAACTTGTCTGCTTCCTTCCTGGCTTTCCACTTTCCTGCTTCACTTCAAAGGCTGGTGGAAGTGCTTCAGCTTCTTTGCCCAGTGCTGAGAGGCTACTGACGCTGCATCAAAGAATACTGTGACGTTGACTTATCCTCTTATTCTGTCTGGCATTTTTCAGCAAAGGATTCTGCAGCTTGAAAGTGGCTCAGTGAACAAGTGGGTAAGTCCATGTTATGACTTTGATGTAATGCCAGTAGCAACTAACAGGTTTCAGAGTAGCAGCCATGTTAGTCTGTATTCGCAAAAAGAAAAGGAGTACTAGTGGCACCTTAGAGACTAACCAATTTATTTGAGCATAAGCTTTTGTGAGCTACAGCTCACTTCATAGGATGCATTCAGTGGACAAATGCATCCGATGAAGTGAGCTGTAGCTCACGAAAGCTTATGCTCAAATAAATTGGTTAGTCTCTATAGTAGCAACTAAGTGGCTCCAAGCACAGAAGCTGGAAGTGGGAAAGATTGGTTTACTGTTTCAAAGTTTAAGAGAGCTTTACCAAAATAAAAATAAAAATTACAAAAGTAGGAGGGATGCAATTCATCTATCGTTTTTATTTTGCTGTCAGAGAATTTCTTCACCACTGTTAGCAAAATTATTAATTTGCAGCTGCAGAACATAGAGCTCAAGCAGTAAAATCTGTAGTGAAGACAGAAAGAATTGTTGATTTACACAGAGTAAATCTAACATGTCTTCTTCATGTTACCCAACCAGGAATCTGAATTAATTTAAGATTTGTTTATTTAGAAGCACTGACTGAAACTCCCCTGAATACTATGGGTGAATTTGGCCTGTCCTCTACAGAAGGAGGTGCCATTCACCCTTGATTTTACTTGAAGCAAAGTGGCTTGTGAGACCAGGAAAAATGACTCTTAAAAGAAAGCCATTTTCGTCCATAATGAGAACCTTTTTTCATATTTTGTGAAAACAATACCTTTTTGTAACATAAAATGAGTTTACTTCAGTCATTACATCCAATGTTTTGGGGTGCATTTACAAGAAACACAAGTATTCATTAAATAGCTCACCACATTTGCCCTGGGTCCCATGCTGGCCCTCAAAATCAAATCGCAAGCAACTCTTACTTGAAGACAGTTGCTCAACTCTGGTTTTTATGGAACATTTTAAAGCAGATCTCTTATAGGGGTGCTAAATCATGTCTAATTACTGTGTCGTCCTTTCCAGTATTCCATTTCTACTGTATTAAAATCAGATTCACAGGAGTCACCATTAAAAAGCCAATATTCATCAGACCATAGTATCTGAGACACTGCAATTACTTCCTGAAGCATCTCTTGATATATTATATGGTAACAGTTGTTAAAAATTGGCTTGTAATGGTGGTAGGAGGTGATTAAAGAAATATTTAAGGCTCTGGTCTTCTCACAATAGGATATACATGTATATAGACATGAATAAGTTGTAATAGAAGTGGAGTAAATGACTCTTTGTCAACAGAAGGTGTTGGGAAATTAAGGTCAGTTATCACAGTTCTTTTGCTACTCCAGAACACTATTGCTCTTAAAATATACAGTCAGTAAGATGATTTTAAAACATTGTGGATTTTGTTATCTATTTTGCAGTTTTAAAACAGCAACATTGACATTGCGGGCAAGTCACCTTAGGCATCTGAATATTTCAGCAAGATCTTAACATGTTTAGATTACACTGAAAATGAAATGTGATTTGTCATTTGTGCCGTTGCTATTTTTGTTTTTGACTCTTCTAACACCAAAACTGCAAACACATGAAACTGTAATACAGGGTTACTTCAGAAATTGGTGCAGTTTACTCAGTGTTCAGGAACAATATTTTTGGCTTCAGACTACTCTGCTGCTTCTAGGGAAAAGCCACATTTTTTCCTGCTTTCTTTTCTTTTCCAGAAGAGTAGTTGAAGCCTCTGGGTCTGTGTAGGGATTTCTTTAAGAAGTTTTATAAACATCAGACTTTCAAAACTGAAATATAAAAAAGTTCTTGCCACTTTCCTTCCAGTTAGTTTTCCTTCCAGTGCTATAGCAGAAAATGGTAAAGGGGAAAAATATAATAATGTCAACTATTCCCTCTTTTTTACTATCCTAAATATGATTAGTAATGGAACTGCTAGTCTTTAGGGTAGTATAGTTATTTTCATATTTGGAAGGAGGGTTATGTAATGGTTGGAGCAGAAATGGAGCATTTGATCCCAGCTTCTGTCACTGACTATCAGTGCGGCCTTAAATAAGACACAAAGTCCAAAGTTGTCAGACCTAGATCCATATTTAACTATTTAAATAAGTGATCTAATTTTCAGAGTTACTGAGCATCACCAATTTCCACTGATTTCTTTCAGGTGCCTAAATATGAATTTAGATGTCTAACTTCAGTCATCTGCATTGGAGAATTTGACCTTAACCACTCACTGTGTCAGTGTACTCCTCTATATTAAACAATATAATAATTTTTACCTATATTGAAATGATATTGAGAGGATTAAGTGTCTGTAAAGTGCTTTGAGATCTTTGGATGGGATGTGCAATGAAATTCAACTTATTATTATTACATGGAACATATAGTTATCGTAAAGTGAGGCTCTGGGCACCTTGTCTTTCTTACTAGCATAATATGTTGGTGCCAGGCTGCTGATTTGTACTTATTTTTGGCTTATTCGACCATGGTATTTTTCATCCAATATTTCATCCTTCCTTTTTTCCCTTCTCAATGTAATTAGTCTTAAAGAACACAGTGGAAGCTATTAAAACTTAAATACCATACTGTACCATGGTATTTATGTTACAACTCTACTACCAATATTTAGAATGTGTACCACTGTGAGGTATTTATACCATGCCATGATAAATGTTTACTTTCAGTGGTACTCACTGTACTTATTTCCATCTTTAACAAGTTTAAATTTCAGCTCTTTTACTTCCATAGAATCATAGACATGTAAGGCTGGAAGGACTTTGAGGTCATCATGTCCAGCCCCCTGCCCTGAAGCAGGACTAAGTATTATCTAGACCAGTGCTTCTCAAGCTATCTGATATGGGGGTCCGGCAAATTTTTTTCCAATGTGTGCGCAGACCAGCAGCTGATGGCTTGCGGACCGGCACCAGTCTGCGGACCACCACTTTGAGTAGCACTGATCTAGACCATCCCTGACAGGTGTTTGTCCAGCCTTCTTCTTAAAAACCTCCAGTGACAGGGATTCCACAACCTCCTTTGGAAGCCTGCTCCAGTGCTTAACAATTCTTACAATTAGAAAGTTTTTCCTAATATCTAACTTAAATCTCCCTTGCTGCAGATTTAAGCCCATTACTACTTGTTCTACCTTCAGTGGACATGAAGAACAATTGATAACAATCCTCTTTTAACAGCCCTTAATACAGTTGAGTACTTATCGCATCCCCCCTCAGTCTTCTTTTCTCAAGACTAAACCTTCCCCCCCCCCCCCTTTTTTTTTTTTTTACCTTTCCTCATAGATCAGGTTTTCTAAATCTTTGATCATTTTTGTTGCTTTCCTCTGGCCACTCCCTAGTTTGTCCACATCTTTCCTAAAGTGTGGTGCCCAGAATTAGACACAGTATTCCAACGGAGGCCTCACCAGTGCTGAGTACAGTGGAAGAAGTATCTCCTGTCTCTGACATATGATGCTCCTGTTAATGCACCCCAGAATGATATCAGCCTTTTTTGCAACTCTATCATGTTGTTGACTCAGATTCAATTTGTGTTATGCTTTAGCCCCCAGATCCTTGTCAGCACTAGTACTGCCTACCCCGTTATTCCCTATTTTGTAGTTGTACATTTGATTGTTAATCCCTAAGAGTAGTACTTGTCTTTATTGAATTTCATCTGTAATTCCCTGAATTCCCTTTTTTCCCCTATTTAAAGATAGGTATTATGTTTGCCTTTCTGCAGTCCCCTGGGACTTCACCTGTCCTCCATGAGTTCTCAAAGACACTTGCTAATGGTTACTAGGTTGCTTCTGCTAGCTCCTCATTACCTTAGGGTGAATTTAATCAGGTCTTGCAGAGTTTAATACATCTAACTTATCTAAATATGCTTTAACCTATTTTTTCCTTATTTTGGCTTGTGTTCCATCACCCTGGTTGTTAATATTAATTGAATTGAGTATCTGATCACCATCTGTCTTTTTAGTGAAGACTGAAACAAAACAGGCATTAAACACAGCCTTCAATATACTGCTTTATGCCTTTTTTCCTTTCCCTGAATATGTGAATTTCTATCTAGCTGTGTAAAATGTTATTTTGGTATTCTACATCCCACTAGAAAGTGCTTTGGGATTCTGTTTGAAGGTGTTACAAGGTAAAGAGATGCTGCACAGTTCTCATGCATGAAAGGTTAACTCAGATCCCTGCTTGTCACATGGGTGATCAATGATGAGGGCATGACTGCAGAGGGAAAGTGGCTGTGTAAATGGTTCCTTGGGAAGAAGGGTATGGGTTTTTTTTCTTCTTCTCTCAGCTGACTAAAAAGCTGGAAGGGTCTCTATCAATTAGGACCCATTGTTCTGAGTGTCTTTGTTTGTTTGTAACTTCTTTTTTATAAATCAATAAAAGCAAGCCCTAAGGAAAGGGATTGAAACTCTGCCACTGGTCAGTGTTATTAATCTTCTTTGGCTGGGGATTCTGCCCATTGACTTACAAAAAGGATGCCCTCAGTGCTAAATTTGTAATGTAAGAGGTGCTGGAGCTCAAGCAATTAGATGCTGGGGCTCAAGCAATTTTTTACTTTCATAACTGATGCAGCGAGCTCAGATCTGCTGGGGCTCTGAACTGCTGAGCCTGGAGGTGCCAGGGTCAGCCCTGACAAGCCCTGACACAAATTAAGCACTGGCTGCCCTATACAGCTATATGACCACATGGTAGCAACAGGAAGAAATGAAAACAAGTGGCTGCACACACAGCTGCCAGACTTTAGAATAGTTGCTGTGAAGAAAATCATTATTACAGGTCATTGTTGAATATTGAGCCAGGGCTATGTTAGGGGTGTTAGAACTCGAATGTTTGGTCTCCTAGGCTTTAGACCAACAGGTAACTGATTGACTGGGATTGCTGAATGACTCTGTCCCAACTTCTGGAAATTAATTTTTAAAGTCCAATCCTCTTAGCACCTGTCCTCTCAGTTATATCAGTCGGTTTTAAAATTCACATCTTGGGTTCTGAATAGTAGTAATGAAAAGGTGTTCCTCTTATCCACCTGATGCTACTGAAATCAATGGCAAAATTCCCATAGACTTCAACAGAACCTGGACTGGCTTCATGTTAGTCAAAGACAAAAGCAAAATTTGGCAAGCTATCCATTCACTATTAACAAGCTTTGAAGGTCCAGTTCAAGAGTCTGATTAAATTGATATTCCTAATACCTTAATTTTGAATAGAGAAGTTGCTTCACACAATTGGTTTCCATGGAAACACTCTGAGGATGAATTCTCATGCATTGCAGTCATATAAGTTTTTGACCTTTGTATTCTCTTTGCAGACCTATTACTAAAGTAGATTTTGCATCAATAGCCACCAGCAGCTTTGCAGGCTATGTTTTTCTGCTTAACCCCCAAACCAATATATATATATATATTTATCCACTTAAAAAGAGTCTTGTCCAGACAGGTGAAAACAAGATCCAGTGTGGTCTCTTCAGCGTGTGGATTTTTCACACCCCTGAGAGACATAGCTGTACTGATGTAATTCCTAGTGTAGACCTGGCCTGAGTCAGTATAATGTTTGTCTTCTTCCTGAATGCCATATGAGTTCTGACATGAACCAGAAAAAGAAAAAATCTGAAGGCTTGTCTACAGGGGGACACCCAAGAAAATTAATCGGAATTAACCAAAGGTGTGAATTTGAAGTGGATTAGTTAAACTGCATTAAAGCCCTGTGTGAAAACCCTCATTCAAAATTAAAGCAGCCTTAATTTAGTTTAGTTTAATTTCAGGATGAATTAAGCTAAACCAAATTTAGATCAATTTAATTCTCAATAACATCATCTTCACAGGGACCTAATCTACTTCACATTCACACCTGTAGTTAATTTGGGTTAATTTTCCTGGTTGTAACTCTTATTTCTGGCAAATAGGGATGTGGTGGAATAATGAGAGAGAGACTGACAATAGATACTGTTATTAAGAAGCTTAGTTCTTTTGTGTTTTCTGGATAATTTTGTTAACTTCACTGAATGTGTAATAATATGTCCATGTAAGATATAATTTTATGTGAAATTGTTGTAAAGTGCCCAGAGCAAGAATAAATTAAATAAAAAACACCTTCCTATTAATCCTTTTTGTTTTGATGGAGAAGTAGAGGTACTTTTTCAGTGAACTGTAAATGGGTAGCTCTGCCTGATGTCAAGAACACAGTTTCAGCTAGGAAGGGGCTGGTCTTAATGTATTGGCCACCCATTTCTCCACAATTCCTCCCTCTCTCCTTTCCAAAGGAATCCATTAACTGAGTGAAACCATCTGATAGACAAGAAAATCACCATACTTTTCTGTCAGTGTGCTATGGTAGCTACGTGCACTGTCCTCTTCTACTGGTTGGTCCACACAGAGAATAAGAGTGTGTCAGCTTTTAACTAAGATGGTAGATGGTGCTTTTGGTACTTAGATTCAGTCCTCACAGACCACTTATCATGTGGGGGTTATATTATAGTATTTATTTTAAATGGGATCACTATGGAAGCAGATGGCTGAAGCCTTCTCCCATAAAGAATACAGAGGAGAATTACAGGAACTCCTCACTTAAAGTCGTCCCGGTTAACGTTGTTTCGTTGTTACATTGCTGATCAATTAGTGAACATGCTCGTTTAAAGTTGTGCAATGTCATTCTAATGTCGTTTGGCAGCCGCCTGCTTTGTCCACTGCTTGCAGGAAGAGCAGCCCGTTGCAGCTAGCTGGTGGGTGGTTGGAGCCAGGGTGGACCGGCAGCCCCCCTGGCAGCCCCCCTATCAGCTCCCCACTCCCCTAAGTTCCCTGTGCAGCAGCTGCTCAGCAGGCTACCAATTGCTGCAGTTCAGCTGTCCCTCCCCCCACTGCCATGTGCTGCTCCTGCCCTCTGCCTTGGAGCTGCTCCCCGAGACTCCTGCTTGCTGGGGAAGGGGGGGAAGAAGAGAGGGGCTAATGTCAGGGTGTCCCCCTCCCCCCTGCTCCTGCACCCCGCTTACCCCATCTTCCATAGAGCGGGGGGACAGACAGAGGGAGCTGCTGCCTTAGGCAGCTGTGGTCCAGTCTCAGCTTGCTGATCTAATTAACAATGCAGTGTACTTCTGACACCACTCTTCATACTTAAAGGGGAAATGCACATCTCTATCTCTTAAACACACACAGGGTGTGTGTCTCTGTCTGCCTCCGTCCTTTCCTGCTGCCTTGTGGAGTATGAGAGTTAACCCTTGAGGGCTCAGCCAATTGCTAGTTCATCATTTAGCAGTAAGGCATTCCCTGGAAAATATCCTACCCTCTGACTCCCCCACCTCAACCAAGCTTCACAATCATCATCACTGTGTACCAGTATTAAATTGTTTGTTTAAAACTTATACTGTGTGTGTGTATATATACATATAATATAGTCTTTTGTCTGGTGAAAAAAATTTCCCTGGAACCTAATCCCCTCATTTACATTAAGTCTTATGGGGAAATCAGATTCACTTAACATCATTACGCTTAAAGTCGCATTTTTCAGGAACATAACTACAACATTAAGTGAGGAGTTCCTGTATTTGAACTCCTGAATGCTCTGGAGTAACTTCATGAGTGGTGTGTGTATTTGGAAGGGAAGAAGAAAAGGAATTTAGCATTATTTGCTGCAGAAGCAAAGTTTATAAGCATAGGCTCTCTGCTTTCTGGTTGGCTCCAGATCTTTCCTCAGCTCAGTGCCACATACCTTTTCTTTATGACCAGGTTTCATTTAAAAAATGATTATCTGCCAAAAAATTGCCTATTTTTAATATAAATTTTAGTCATGATTTTTCATCAGGACAGCTCATTTCCTCTTTTATTGTGTCAATGAATGAATTAAAATCATATTAAATTAATATCAAACATTGATATCATATGATGTGCCAGATTCAGCAGTAAAATGGGCAACTTGATAGAATTTAATGTTATGATTAAAATGAATTTAATGTTATGATATAAAAGGGAAATCAACTGTAAGTGATACAGCTTTGGACAAAATATTGTAAACTTTAATGACCTCACAGGCAAACTGGCGAAGAAAGAAAGAGATTGCATTTATATTGTGTTTTTTGTTTCACTTTTTTAGTTTAAGTGATGTTCGCAATCAAGCATGTTTTTGCTTTTAAGTTAGTGAAATACATTTGTGCTGAAAGAGGCAGTAAATAAAAGAACTGAAACCAAATAGTGTGTGTATAAAAACACTTGATCACAGAGTGTAATAATCAGAAATTGAACTGTTTTATTAATAATATATGGACTCAGCTCAGCCATACATACTAAGATTCTACCATTGATGTTAAAACAAGGAAAACAAAGGTGGAAGATTTATCCAGCTGTTCTGGCTAGCTGGAGAACAACAGTTCTTGAAGTGACTTTGCACTGTATAATGGACTGTTAAAACAAGTTTAAAGAGCATCAAAGAATATGGAGAAATTTGTATACATTATATGAATGTTAAACTGGACAGTTCATCAGCTAGCATAGTGTCGATGGAGAAACTGCAAGTTGAGCAAGCATAACTGAAAAATTGGCCATGGTATGCTCCACAAACAGGCCCACGGAAAGCAACTTGTGGAGGTAAATTGCTGACCTGAGCAAGCCAGCCGCTGTTCAAGGTATGTCCCAAGATGCTTGTACCAACAGTTATAGCCTAACTGGTTATCTTACACAAGCTGGTGTAACAAGATGTTACTCAGAGAGACTGGAAAATTCCAGTCGCAGTTGCAAGAACTCAAAAGCTGATGTCCTGTTCCCTAATTGGATGGCACGAGAGGATGACCTTCATTTTCATTGGACATTTCAAATCTTAGCAAGAAGTATGGGACACCATTTGATTGGTCCACACCAGCACTTCCAAGAAGAGAAACCAAGTTAGGTAAGAACCAAGAAATAGGATAAAGTGGCTTGTCTCCTTTTAGCACATTGCTTCCCGAAAGCAGAAGACACATGTTAAAACAGAAGACTGAGGTCATGGGCTAGTCACTGGTGGAATCCTCCTAATGAAATCAAGTACGTTTCTTGGATAAGCACCTTTAACTGTCTCTTTCTGTTTTCCAGCAATTCATTTTGCCCCCACCACATCGCCAAAAGATTACGATAGTCGTATCCATCCTTCTCTGCACCTGTTTGCATTGTCGAGTCGACGCCTGCTATGAACAATAACTGAGCTTAAGGTTGGCAGCTGAGTAAAGATCTGATGATAAGTAACATAGAGACTTTCTCTTGGGTGATGACCCAAATCAGTCAGTTGACCACTTCCTGAAATGGAGTACCTAATTAGTAAGGAAGTAAACATGCTTTTGTATGTGCTCTAAAGATAGTTACAGAGATATTGGAACAGGTTCTAATTAAGATGGTTGTAAACTAGCTTTAAAACTGAACAAGTTACTGTTAAGTAAGATTGTAAAACTGTACATTTTGTCTACCATAGGTAGTGGTTTTGTACTGCCTTTCAAGTTCTAGGTGTACCCAGACATAAAATGAGTTCCTCATCCTCTCCACCTATATCTAATAAATGTGCCACTTTGTGACATATACCATTTGATAACTTCAAAATCCCAATCTAACTACAGAATTGTGGTGTTCCCCTTATATTGTGCAGTTTGTTTGTTTTTCTGGAGATTTCCAGTTGGAGGCACCATCTGCTAATATAAAAACCATAATCCAGGGATCTTTTACCCCAAGGCCACAGCTTTAACCCCTGCAACATAAAAACCGAGAGTTGTTATGTATCAGTCGGCCTCAGAATGTGGCCCATTATGAAACTTTGAGGCCCCAATCCTGTGACACACTCTGGCTGTTCTCAGCTGCTCTGCCACAACAGGCCAGCCCTAACCCTGTAGACCCAGGCCTTAGAGGATCTCACATGCATAGATGGATCCTCAGTTGGAATAGAGCTCCCGCAATGGCTCTTAAACCACTACTGTCCTGCTGCTGCACTATGAGCTTTGGCTGGGGGGGCATGCCTGAGGCATCCCTGAACCTCAGTAATCCACTGGTACTTGAATGTTTCCTTGAGTCTGTTGGCAGCTAGTGCAAGTTAGAGCAACCTAATCCAGGAGCCTGGAACAGGAGAGAGCTGTCCTAAGATTGGGAGTCTGCACAGGCCTTCTTTGCGCCGGCTCTACTCAGCCATGCAGAGTGTTTCTCAACTGCAGCTGAAGATCTAGTCTAAGAGCAGGAAGAATTGTACATTCCTATTTTTGGTGGAATAGAGAGGATATTTTTTAATGTGGACAAAGAAGACATGAGAAGACTGCACTATACCTTCTGGCCAGAAAGCATTTTGAAAAATGGAAACATTTCAGAAACTTTTTGAAGACTATCCAATCTCAACAGTGCCCTGGAGTACAGTTGTTCATCTGTCATCAGCGGTGACAATTAATAAAATGTTTTCATCAGAGACTGTTCTTGCAGCTCTCTGGATGGATACATTTCATCATTCTCTGCAGAAAATTCACTTAAAAGTCACTTAAGCCTCAGCTTTAGGTCTTGCTCGCCAACAGACAGACTAACTAGATTAGATCTAGCAGTGAATCAGAATTTGATTTTGGATTAACTGCATAAAGTATTTGAAACTTCTGAAAAGGAAGATGGTAAAATCCTTTTCTGTGTGACTAACTGCTTTTAAAGAAGAAGACATTATGAGGTCTTCAGAATAGAATGTTAATATAGTTTGGGTGGTTCTTTAAAGAATAAAATGAAGCTTAGTTTGCCTTGGAGACAGACTATTCTGGAGATTTGCAGGAAAGAAGATTACACTTTATGTTTGTATTAGTGTAAAGCACATCCCTAAGATCCATTTAATAAGACCATCCATATGGGTAATTGTTTCGATGCAGTTTGGATTTAAATTTGGACTGGGCACACAGTTCAGAAAATATACGAAACAGCTTGAACCAGCCATGTTCACGTTCACTGAACTAAATCTAAATATAGCAAAATTCTGAGCAGACTTGAATGTAGTAGCATTGTCACAATGCACACAGCAAAAGCACAGTGTGGTGACTTTTAAGCTGCACCATTACCAAGTCATGCTGCCATCTCAGAATGCTACATAAACTGTACTGCCGTTGAGTTCTTCTTCACTCAGCTCAGTCTACCTGTGGAACTCCTTGCCTGAGGAGGTTGTGAAGGCTCGGACTATAACAGGGTTTAAAAGAGAACTGGATAAATTCATGGCGGTTAAGTCCATTAATGGCTATTAGCCAGGATGGGTAAGGAATGGTGTCCCTAGCCTCTGTTTGTCAGAGGGTGGAGATGGATGGCAGGAGAGAGATCACTTGATCATTACCTGTTAGGTTCATTCCCTCTGGGGCACCTGGCATTGGCCACTGTCGGTAGACAGGATACTGGGCTGGATGGACCTTTGGTCTGATCCAGTATGGCTATTCTTATGTTCTTATGATTTAAAAGGCACGATTAAAAGAGCTAACTCTGTGTAGTGGAAACATGACAGTCTACCCATTTTTGATGGGCATATACAATAAGAAGGAATAGAAGATATTTATAGTGGCATACACAGCTGTAACTAGGATCTATAGGTCAAAAAGAAGAGAGAAGATTTAGGCTTAACGTCAGGTAAAACTTCCTGACTGCAAGGTCTAGTAGATATTTTCTCAAGGAGAGGGAAGGAATCCTAGCACTTATGACATTTAAGTTTAGACAGGACCAAATGCATGTACAATAACCCTGCCTTGACAAAGTGGTAGACTAAGGACTTCTGATGCAAATCCCACTGAGTTCAATAGGAAAAAATATCCTAATGATTTCAGTGGGTTTTAGGATCTTCCCCTAGATTACTTGAAAGGTCTGTTCCATCATTAGTATCATGATTCTGTTACAATAAACGCTACAGTTCGGGAGCCCAAATTTACCCTTAAAATGGGCATATGGGTATGTCTTATGTCTTATGGGCATATTGATAAGAGTAATGGTTAAAGACAGCAAATGAGGGGGAGGTCGACACTAATATCCTCAATGGCTGTGAAGGCTGCTGTGAAGCAAGAACTCCAATTGTCTTGATCTCCTTGCCATTTGATTAGGATCTTGTCTCATCAAAAATCTGTGGGGAAATTGGTGTGCAACAGTTTCTTCATATTAAAAGAATCCACGCACAGGTGTCTTTCACGGAAATTCCACTATCTACCAGGACATACCTCAGGTCCTTTAGTAACCAGCTAATGGCGACGGGAGCAGGATTGTGATGTCTGGGAGCTCCAAGTCATAAACTGACATAGAGGCAACAGTTACAAGATGGCCTTTAAACACTCAGATGAGGCAGGAGTGCGTTTTTGGCAGCTGTAACTGAATGAGCAGTCCTTTTTAGGATCCGCTCTGCTCACCCCACATGGGGACGGGGCTAGAAAATGTGCCCCAAACATAGCCTGGCTCACACCTCCCATTTGGATTACCATGTCCAGAGGAATCATCTTGTAGCAGTCAAAATCAGCAAAGTAATTTAATCTGACTTGGAATGTCACGACTCTCATGAACCAAAGTAATACTGATCATCCAGAGTGTCGTACCACAATTGTGGCCCAAGAACTAAAGTGATATGACATCAATATCGCTGCCCTGTGTGAGAGCCGACGAGCAGGAGTGGGACAGCTCAAGGAACAAGGAAGTGGATATACCTGCTTTCGGAAAGGAAAACCTGAAGCAGAATATCGAACTCACACAGAGTTGCATTTGGCATCAAAACTGAACTTGTCAACCAACTTAATGAGCTCCCTGTTGGAATCAATGAACATCTTATGATTCTTTGATTGAAACTCGCAGTGAACCAATATGCTACTGTTATTAATGCATATACCCTGGCACTTGATGATGATGCCAAAGAAGAATTCTGCACCAGCCTTGATCAAGTCCTCTCTGGTTTACCAGTGACAGATCGGGTCATCCTTCTTGGAAACTTTAATGCTAGAGTCAGATGGGAGTTGAAACTATGGAACAGAATGATTAGCAAGGAAGGTCAATTCAAATGGTATCCTTCTGACCAAATGTACAGAATATCAACTTGTTGTCACTAACTCTGTGTTCCACCAGCAAAACAAATGCAAGACATTATGGCAACATCCACAATCTAAGCACTGGCATTTGGTTGACAATGTCATTGTCCGGGCCCGGGATTGCAAAGATGTCCGTATTACTCAAGCTATGACTGGAGGCAATGACTGATGATTGCCTCATTGCTCGATCATGACCATCAGACTGGCCCCTAAATGATGGCTGCAATGGAAATGATGCAGACAGAAAAATCAACATAGAGGCACTCAAGGATCCAACAAAGTGTGACCTTTTCTGCCAATGCCTCAGTGAAAAACTGACAAAACTCAAAAAAAGACAACTAGAATGTTTCAGCAGCACCTGGGATGCCCTCAAATCTAGCATCCTCGGTGCTTCCAAAGACATGCTAGGTTTCTCTACTATAAAACCTCTTGTGAACGTTGAAAATGATCGGGAGATACAAATCTTTGTCAATCGGAAACACAAGGCCTTTTGTGTCTGGCAGAACAACATCAAGTCTGTGCAAAAGAAGTCAGTTCACCAACAAGCAAAGGCAGAGGTCCAAAAAAGAATTTGCAACATGAGGAACAGTTGGTGGCTGGATAAATCGCATGAGCTTCAACTTCTTACTGAAACTCATGATATGCCTGGCTTCTTTAATGCCGTTAAAACTATATGTGGCCCATGTGTCCAGGAGTCAACCCTTCTGAGATCTAAGGATGGAGGGAAGTTGATCAAAGAAATGGAAGCTGTCAGTGCGTGCAGGAAGGAACACTTTGAAGATCTTCTCAATCAGGACTCTGCTGTTGATGACAGTGTCTTCATCTTCATCGCACAACACCCAATCATGAACTCAGAATAAGTGTGGAGCTATTGGAATAAATGTGTGGAGCTATTAAGAAGATGAAGAACAGCAAAGCATCTGGAGTCAATGGAATCCCTGCAGAAATTTATAAGCGCGGGGGAGAGGAACTCACCTCACAACTACACACTCTTGTTCTGAAAATCTGGAACCATGAGAAAATCTCAGATGAATTTAGAGATGCTATGATTGTGACGATTTTCAAGAGAGGAGATTAATCTGACTGTGGAAATTATACAGCTATCTATCTGTTAGCAACTTCATTAAAGGTTCTTTCAAGACTTTTCCTGGAGTGTCATCTTCCTCTTGCTGCAGACATTCTACCTGAATCTCAGTGTGGGGTTTAGACCATCTAGAGGCACTATTGACATGATCTTCACTGCTCGCCAGCTGCAGGAAAAATTTAGAGAACAGCACAGACCACTATACCTGGTGTTCATTTTCCTGACAAAAGCCTTTGACGCCCTTAACAGGGAAGCATTGTGGAAAATCTTTCTTAAGTATGGATGTCCACCAAAATTTGTCACCATTCTTCATCTCCTTCATATTGACATGCAAGTGATGATCCACTGTAATGTATCTTTTAGGGTTAATACAGGCATCAAGCAGGGCTGTGTCACTGCCTAAACACTCTTTTTTCCATCTTCCTTGCTGCAGTGCTTTATTTGATCACTGATAAGCAGGGCTACGATTTTGTCATGGAAGTCACAGATTCTGTGACTTCCAGAGACCTCTGTGACTTGAGCCCGCAGTGCCTGGGAGCTGCAGGGTCCCCCCATTCCTGTGGTGGCTGGGAACTGCAGGGCCCCAAGCTCCCAGCCACCATGGGTAGGGGAGCTCGGAGCCACCACGGGCAGTCAGGGTGCCCCTGGAGCTTGGAGCTGCTGCGGGCAGCCGGGATGCCCTGGAGGGGCATTGGGGGTTCCCCCCAGCTGGGAACCACAGGTGGCGGGGATGCCTTGCAGCTCCCAGCCAGGCCCCCGGGGAACCCACAGCTCCCCATTTTGTCATGCACATTTTTAGTAAAAGTCATGGATAGGTCATGGGCTTCCATGATTTTTTCTTTATTGCCCATGACCTGTCCGTGATTTTTACTAAAAATATGCGTGAACTTAGCCTTACTGATAAGATCCTGGTAGGAGCGCAGCGAATCTACTGAGTGGATGGCAGGCTGTTCAACCTTGGCCACTTCCAATCCAGACTCAAAACATCATCGACTTCAGCTGTTGAGCTTCAGTATGCGGATAATGCCGTACTGAGTGCTCACTCAGAAACAGATCTTCAGGCAATCATGGATGTCTTTGCTGAAGCATCTCAGAAAATGGGACTGACACGAAACATTCAAAAGACAAAGGTCCTCCATCAGCAAGCTCCTGCTGCACAATTGCCAGCACCAGCAATACAGCCCTACGATAACCTTCTGGAGAATGTTGCGCACTTCCCATATCTTGGAAGCAACCTCTCACAGACAGCTGGTATTGATTAAGAAATCCAGTACTGCCTCAAATGTGCTGAGCTTTTGGTTGTCTGAAAAAGAGGGTGTTTCTGAAACTACCCGGTCAGAGATAGAAGAAGTCAGGCAGCATTAATATGGTGCTTGAACTAAAAGAGGAGATACCTGCTCAACTCTGAAACTGGCTTCTAAAATCTTCTAAAATTAATATTGCCTGGTTAGTGCAGTACAAACATAGTAAGATGTGGTCTCTACTGGTGATGTGTATCAGAGAAAAGGTGAGTTTTCATATATGGTTGGAAGGAGAGGGAAACTTCCAAGTTTCTGTTTGCCTCTCAGCAATAAGCTTACTCCGACAATTGCTTCTAAAGGACATTGTGATAAACAGACCATAATTCATATATCAGTTTATTTTACTTTTCTAAAACACTTTGGAATGGACAGAAGTATTTTCCACTTAGTGGCATAGTGAATTGCTTCACATGCTGAACATAACCTATTTTACCAGCCTCACCATACAGCCAAGACAGTCATTTTGTTTAGATTCTGGAAGCTTGCACTATTCCTCAAGTAGATGTTTGAATTTTATGTTATTTCTACGAAAGCTGATTATGAAAAAGGAGGAGAAAAACCCTTAATTTCAGATAAACTGTGGGACTGGGGGGGGAACCCCTTATGCTGAAAGTGTGTTGGATAATACCCTTTTGGCTAAGAATTGTGCCTTCCACTATGCAAGAAATCTCACAAAACAGAAAATATAATTCAGCCCAGAAAGTTGAAGTGAGCTTGTCAATTTCGTAGTTTCTCTTTCCTGCACCGCACAATGCTGCTGCAATTGTTTAAATGGGGGGAAAAGACATTTTTTAATATTGTGAAAATATTTCTATTACTTCATGGTTTTATAAGGAAGTTTTTTCTTACATAACCCAAATAGGGGATAAGCTATTTAAAGCTGCCTTTTTAATTGAAAAACAAGAAACTTAAAACAAAAATAGTTTTGGTGAGATTCTTTTCAGATACATGAAATAGCCACAAAATATATCTCAGGTCGTGCCTATCTTTTTTTCTCTTGAATCATAGGTGTGGGATGTAGAGCTGGAGAGATCTGCAGAATCCTGGGCTGAAACTTGTCTGTGGGAACATGGACCTGCAAGCCTTCTTCCATCAATTGGGCAGAATTTGGGGGCACATTGGGGAAGGTAGTTTAAAATACCATTTTATCTCAAATAATTTTGAATCATAAGGAAATCTATTTCTTATTTAAAATCAGAGTGATGAAAGATACTTTTTTTTTCAGGGTTGTTCTATAGAGGCTATAATTTTATTAAACATTGTTGGTTTTTTATAGATACAGGCCTCCAACATTTCATGTCCAAGCATGGTATGATGAAGTGAGAGACTTCACCTACCCTTATTCTCAGGAATGCAATCCCTATTGTCCTTACAGATGTTCTGGTCCTGTTTGCACTCATTATACACAGGTATGTGTGTTTGGTTTACCACAAAGTTATTCCTGTTTTTCACAGTTGTAATCCCATGGTGCCTCAGGAGGACAGCATTAGGGAAATACCTGAAGGAAAATGTGGAAGCACTATGTTCCTATCATTCTTGGGAGCCAAAGTCTATGGTCCTTACTAACTTTTCACTCAGTCTCTACTCTTATCCATTCACTTTGGGTAAGGACTTAGAATTTAACTTATTGTTAAGTTTAAGGTTAATATGTTCCACTGAAGGAGGTTTGGGTCTACTGAATTCATCACTGGCTGTAAATCGACACAATAGGTGGTATGGAGTGGGGTTATGCTGCATATCTCTGGACTTCCTGCAGCTTGGGGATGTACGAGTGAGAGGTTGAGAGGGTGGAATTCTCACTCTATGCTAGGATTCCTCACAAAGCCCAAGTTCTCTGGGATAATGGGGGCGCGGTTGTGTGAATTTCATCCACTACTTGCAAAATCCTCTTTTCAAGTCCACTTTGCAGATTGCATATTCTGCAGTTAGCCGGTTGACAGCAAGGGGAGTTTCATATACAGATATGCAGTAGAAATTTATAGTGCAGAAAAGAAAGAAGAGATTTGTCCTATGAATAATCAGGAACAAACATCCTATAGGAAATAAACCACCTGCTTCCTGCAGCTCTCATTGGCTGGGAACACTGAACCGCGGTGACTGGGAGCTGCGGGCGGCCGTGCCAGCAGATGGTCAATGTAAACACTGTCTTGTGGCCCGCCAGTGGATTACTCTGATGGGCCCCGTGCGGCCTGCAGGCCGCAGGTTGCCCATCACTGGTGTAGAGTATGTATGTAGCTACCCACCACAGTGAAAAGCGGGCTGTGTCCACCCTAGTGTGTAGCTACACATGTCAGAGAGAGGCTCTAGCAGGAGAGGCAGAGAGGAAAGATTTTAGCAGCTCCCTGCTGCCAAAGCCCTTTATTGCAGTGATGATAAGAGCCTGTCCTGGCAGTGGGGAGCCTCCAGAGCCTGTCCCTGCTGCTGGAGTCTTTCTCTACAGCGGGAAAAGGCTCTGGCACTTTCTTGCAGTAGAGAAAGGCTCCAGGGAGCTGCTGGGGTCTTTCCCCATTACCAGGATCATTCCCTGTGGTGGAGAAAAACTCCTGCAGCAGGGTGGCAGTGGGACACCATCCTGCTAAAAATAGCAATGTAGATGGGAGAGGCACTGTTTGGGCATGTAGAGAGCCATGTAAGTTATACACACACAGCGTTCAGGCATGTCTTTAGTCACTTTAGCAAAGCCTCACTGTCTGCAATGCTATTTATTGTCTGGAGGGCCAAGGGGGCATGTAGTGTATGTACTCTATACTCCAGTGAATGGAGTGTGCAGCATAGACATACCTTTCACGTGCTGGTGGTTCTGCACAGAATCGATCTGAGCCTTTAGGCTGGGATGGTGAAAGGGCCTAAGGGAATGAGATTTGCAACTCCCATATAATTAAATGGGAGTCGGGCACCTAACTCCCTTCAGCACTTTTGAAAATTCCAGCCTTAGTTTTTTAGAATCTTTTAAAAATTCTGTAATGAGCATTGTTTTAACAGCTGAATGAAGGAAATACAACTTTCCTTTCAACTGCAATGACACGAATTCCCTAATTGTTTAAAATCTGTGGTCTGTAGTAGACATGAGTATTTTCAGTGAATGAAGGCTTTTGTTAATAGTTTAATTACTCGTGTTAATTGCTTGCTTGTTAATTGCTAGCAATTATCATCTATCTACCTACCTAATTCTGAGTTTCTTCTGTGTTCTTACATTGTGTTCATAACTGTGATATGTAAGAGCCCAACTTCTCCCAGTTTAGATTTTTTTTGGTAAAACCTTTATGCATCAACATAAAATTGTTCTTTGTAACAAGGGATATAACTGAATGGCCATATCATCAGCTGGTGAAAATCAGCATTACTCTATTGATGTCATTGGAACAACACAGATTCATACTAGCCAGAGATCTGACCAACAGCAACCAATATACATCACCCTTGGTACTGAATGTTCAAATTTTAAATAATATTTG
The DNA here is from genome assembly GCF_015237465.2 of Chelonia mydas. Lineage (NCBI taxonomy): Eukaryota > Metazoa > Chordata > Testudines > Cheloniidae > Chelonia > Chelonia mydas. The sequence goes on along the minus strand of NC_057850.1, from coordinate 54,678,539 downwards.
AACTCCATGCATGAGTGTTTCCCTGTCCAAAAGTAGATGTGTATGAGAGAGAAACATTACTGCTTTTTTGTAATTTGATTTTTTTAGCTCAGTGTTTCATAGATATGTTTGTTTTGATTTAATCACTCATTTAATTTTCACATGTATGCTTGTTTCCTGTCATCTAGGTGGTATGGGCCACAAGTAGCAGGATAGGTTGTGCTATTAACTTGTGTCATAATATGAACATCTGGGGACAGATCTGGCCAAAAGCAGTCTACTTAGTGTGCAATTATTCTCCCAAGTAAGTATATACAGTAGGCTAACACTTAACGTAAAATTTATCCTGAAAGGGCAAAATACTGCATAATCCAGGAGATAATCCCAGAGAAAATCAAGCTAAATTTTCTATTTCTGAACAGCCACAAAAAGATACTTTGTTTCTAATGAAGCCGTAACCGAATGAAGCAAAAACAGGCTGTTTGTTTTCTGGCCTTTCTTTTAGTGCTCTGGGGTTAGAGAGCTTTACTGTGGTCTGATGTATCATTTTGTCTGGAAAATAAAGGTATCTCCCCATTATTATTTTAGCAGATGTATAACATTACCAAATAAGCAATAGATTTCTCATTTAGAGAGCCTACTATGCTTAGGGTCAAATTGTACCTTCAGGTGACCGAAGTCCAGGACAGTGGGAGTCCCGTTCAGTTATGGTGGAGGAATTTAGCTTAGGTAGCATACTAGTAACAGGGTCTCACCTGATCCAACACTGCACCATGCTACTGCCTCAATTTCCCCTTCATGAGTTTCTCAGTGACTGAACCCAGACTCTTGTAAGTCAAACACCCCTTTTGGGGGCCTGATTTATTATAACAACATCACAGTTCAAATGTCAATGTAAATAGAAACAAGTTTTTCCTCATTTTGTTTGACCACATGTTGAAATGATGTTAATATTATCGATGAATACATTTATGCATATTTTAACTAATTAGCATTTTTCTTTTTAAGGGGCAACTGGTGGGGTCATGCTCCTTACAAACATGGCCGCCCTTGTTCTGCTTGTCCACCTAGTTTTGGAGGAGGCTGCAGAGAAAATCTTTGCTACAGGGGTATGTACCATTTCAACAAATGCAGCTGCAATTGGATTGTGTGGTTGGACATCATAAATGTAACATTTTTCTTTCCTCTCTTTATTATGCTTCTAGACAGCGGAGATATAATTTTGTATACTTGTTGTATAATTTTGCTCAGGCAACTATTAAAGGCCTGATGTTGTGACAATCTGAGCCCTTTTTATGAAGAGTTAAGTCTGCTGAGTTTCCATTGACTTCAGTGATGGTTGAAGGTGCAGGATGCAGCTGCATATTGTTTACATCACTTACTGATGAGTAAGGCTAAGATTTTTTTCACGGTTATTTTTAGTAAAAGTCGCAAATAGGTCACAGGCAATATACAAACATTCACAGAGCCTGTGACTTGTCCATTACTTTACTACAAATAACCGGGGCTAGGGCTAGGTCGGGGGGGGAGGAATGGAGTCCCATGGGGGGGGCGAAGGGGGGACGACTAACAGGCCAAGCCCCCCACCAGGGCATGGGGCACAGCCCTGACTCCAATGGCCGCAGCGGTGGTGCAGCCATGGGGGGCCCACAGCCCCTGCTCCAGAGCTGGCCCAGCTGTGGGACAGGGGTGCGCAGCCCCCACTGCAGTCCCTGCCAAGCCCTGTCCGCAGCGGGTGGGGGTGGGGGGGCACAGGGCCCTGGGAAGCTGCAAGAGGGTGTGTGGCCCTAGCTACAGGCCCTGGGAAGCCATGGGCTGGGGTGCACGGCCCTGGCTGCAGTCCCGCCAAGCCCGGGATGGCACAGAGGTGGGGTGCATGGCTCCGGCTGCAGCCCCTGGCCCTGGCTGCAGCCCCCCAGAGGAAGCAGTGCAGCTGGGGCTGCAGGGTCCTGGTTCCTGCCAGCCCCAGTTGCAGGGCAGGGGCACACAGAAAGTCACTTATATTAATACTTTTGAAAAGTAAGATTACTGAATACAGTTCTTCAGCTGTTCATCTGGATCACAGTTGAATACCTAAATCTGGGTACCTAAATAAGGGACTTACGCTCAGATGTGAACACCTCTGAAATTTAGGATCCTGATTAACTTACCTAGAAAAGGGCCTAATTTCAGGTGGATATAGATTTAGAAGCCCAATTTCTGTAATCATAGCAAACTGCACTTAAAAGGTTTGTTAGGTAGCATTATGTGAAGAAATACCACTATTGGTCTATGGATTCCCTCATGACAGAGGGAAGTTACCGCAGTAGAAATATTGCCAGCACATTCACACGTAAAACTATGCTGTCAGTGCTACAAAGTGAGCCAAACATCTAAGTAAGATACCAATAAAGTATATGATGTATGTTACCAAACAGCAGCTATTCATCTAGCTGATGAATCCCATGAGTCAATGGAAGGATCAAGTTTTTCATTTTGTTCATCTTTTTAAAGTGTTCCATGAAAACAAAATATTAAAAGTATGAATATTCACAAAAGTTTCCACATTCATGTCAGTGCTGTTTACAAAAATGGACTAAAATCTGTTCTGAGAAATTATTTGTCTCATTCATTCACTAAAACAGAGGGTTCAGACAGGCATTACTCCCCTCATGAGCCAGAGGAGGAAACCAACGAGATTGAACGGCAGCAGTCCAAAGCACAAGATACGACATCACAAAGTCGGTCAAGGACCCATTCACCTGCAGGCTCTACAAGGAGCGATGATAGTGAGAGAAATGAAGTAATAAGCACACAACAAATGTGTAAGGAGTTTGCATTCTTTTATGTGCCATCTAATTTGAACCAAGTGGTACAAAAAGCATTCTAAGACATTTTAATGAAACTGGCTTTTTGTTATTTAGCTCAGATTGTTTCTTGTGAAGTAAGGCTAAGAGACCAGTGCAAAGGGACAACTTGCAATAGGTATGATACATTCTACAGTTTGCCTATTTCAGATTATTCTAAACTGTTGTTATAACAGTTGAAATAACTAAAATATTTCCCCTGTTGCAATCATAGGATCTCAAACCAATTTGTATTTTAAATCTCCAGGTATGAATGTCCTGCTGGCTGCTTGGATAGTAAGGGCAAAGTGATTGGAAGTGTTCATTATGAAATGGTAAACATATATATATATTTTAAATTGAGTTTAGTATAGATGTAATTAATGAAATTCTGTCTTTTTAATTTGGAATATTAGCTAAAATATGTTATCAGCAAGAATGCATTCTGAAGAAGTCTATGCTCAGAAAAGTAAAAAGCCTACTGAAAATTGTTAAGGTAGCCTCAACCTGGTCTAGATTTGTTCCTGCACTTCTGAACATGTAATTTTTGGGTATATAATACCTCACATTTTTCCACACAAGCAGGATTTGTGTGTACAGATATTTAGATAGCTGTAAATCTGTACAAATGCTGTTTAGGATTTTGTGGGTGCATATTTATAGGCTGCTTTTGGGAATATGGGTCTAGATGTGTAAATTTAACCCTTAGTTTTAAATATCTGGTCCTCCAGCGCTATCCTGTTGCATATCATTGTTGGGCACTAAAACAAAAGGGAGGAAACAAGAGACACTATGAAAATGTCAGGTTTCAGAGTAACAGCCGTGTTAGTCTGTATTCGCAAAAAGAAAAGGAGTACTTGTGGCACCTTAGAGACTAACCAATTTTATTTGAGCATGAGCTTTCGTGAGCTACAGCTCATGCTCAAATAAAATTGGTTAGTCTCTAAGGTGCCACAAGTACTCCTTTTCTTTTTATGAAAATGTCTGCTTTCATTCTCAGTAATGGGAAAATGACATTTTCTTCATGTGGGGTGGTGGCTGTCCCAACTACATTAAGCATAATAGGCATGCCTGTGGAGGCTCCAGCCCCCGCCGGTAATACTACCTATGCCAAGTTTGGCAAGGGCTGGATTCAGGATCATGCTCCCACTGCTTTGCCTCACTTTGAGGGCACAAGCAGCCAAAAAGTGGTTTCACTGGCTACCTCTGTGTAGGGGAATCCCCAAGTGGTGAAGGCCTCATGTAGTGACTCACCACTCAACCTCCCAATCCCCAGAATAGGGAGTGTGGGCAGGAAAAAATGGTGGAGTGGCTGATCCCTGGCTTTTGGAATAGTTTGATGGGAATGAGAACTGCAAGGCATAAGGCTGAGTAGCTTTAACAAATGCAAATATTGCATATTGGACACAATTGTAATGAAGAACTGCCTTTTCACATTTAAAATACAATGGAAAATAATTGTTTCACCTGACACGGAAATGATTTTTTTACTCCATGTTTTAGCAATCCAGCATTTGTAGAGCTGCCATACATTATGGTATCCTAGACAACGATGGTGGTTGGGTTGATATCACTAGGCAAGGAAGGAAAAACTATTTCATCAAATCTTATAGAAATGGCATTCAGTCAATTGGGTAAGTGCAAGATTACTGATACTTTGTGTGCTTACAACTAAAATGTGTGACGTTTCCAATATATTGCATTTTTTTAACCTGAAATAAGTCACAATAATAGATTTCCCATATAATTGTTTTAAACCTGAAGGATCTGAAAGCACTGTAAAAATGACACATACTGGAATACAGGTATCATTTCGCCTACCCTGAAAGTGTAGCCATTCTTAAGAGCATACTGCAAAATGACAGAACAGATATGGGATAGGAAGTGACAAAAATGCTATATCAAATAGAAGAGGCAGGGAAAATGTATAATGGTTGTCCTTCGCAATTATGTCAGATAGTCAGACCTGAAGAAGAGCTCTGTGTAAATGCAAAGCTTGTCTCTCTTACCAACAGAAGTTGGCCCAATTAAATATATTACCTCACCCTCCCTTGTCTCTCAGATAGCTAAATTAGTATTTATGATTAAATTACCTCAATATTTGCAGCATTCATCTATTTCCGATACAAATGTAAGATGTACCTACAAAGGAACAGTGCATACTGAAACTGAGTTAAGGCAGGTCTACACTACAGCCGGGATCTGAGATTGATCAACTGGTGGTCGATTTAGCAGGTCTAGTAAAGACCCGCCAGATTGACTGCAGATAGCTCTCCAGTCGACCCCTGTACTCTACCTCTGATGAGAAGAATACAGTAAGTCGATGGAGATTTTCTCCTGTCGACCACCCTCAGTGTAGACCCCGCGGTAACTCGACCTGTTATATGTCCACTCCAGCTAAGTTATTCACATAGCTGGAGTTGCGTAGCGTAGGTCAGCTTACCGTGGTAGTGTAGGCATAGCCTGAGTTAAAATCATCTGCTCATCCTGTGTAACACTGGTAATGTTTCTAAGGACTAACCATGGCAGTGTTGCCTAATTTTAGGAGATTAATAATATTGTTTGTACAATATGGGTTATAGGCTCACCAAATAATCTGATCAAAAGATAATAAGGTTCTTGTCCCTGAATCAGGCTACAAAGAGTTTTCAAGGACCCTCGAGATGTATAACAAGGACACTCACACTGAGAACAAAATACATCCTTAAAGACTTTTATTGAGATAAAGGTAATCAAATAGTAATCAAATGGAAAATCGTCAGAATTGCAAAGGCAATAATATTGTTTTAGAGGTACATGTGGTATTATATACCAGAAAGGTTTCTAGATTAATATACTCACACCCTTCCTTGATAACCTGGTGGTAAGAAACAAAGGACCAGCCTTGCCTCTTGCATGCTAAGAGAGTCCGATGGTTCAGGTTCCTCAATTCTCAAGTGTGTGGTGAATAACTTAGGAGAACCTAGAACTAAAAAGCTATAGAAAGACTACAGAAGCTAACTTAGAGTTTGACTCCACTAAGTAACTTAAGAACAAGAATTAAGAACTAACAATTAGGAATTAAGGAACAACTACGAACTAATGAACTAACTGAACAATGATGAACAGCCCTTTAACATGGTGGGTTACCCTTCTTATAGAGCCTGAGCACTATGTGTCCTCCTTCCATGTCCAAACTGAATTTCCTCACCCACAAAGTATCAGGGTACATGTACGCTGTAGGCTGGCATGTTTGTATATATTATTGACATAAGTATACCTATTAATCACCATTAGCTCATTCTCACATCTGTTATTTCTGGCCGAACCAGTTATTTCAATGTTCTTTGGGTTGTACCTGCAAAGTTTAAAGAGGGTATGAACTTAGGTAGCCCCTAGCTATACCACCTTGCTTGAGCAACCTCACTTATCTATATAAAAGGTCACAAACATATAAATCCTTTCTGCTTTAGCTCATCATCACCTAACTAGGCTAAAGGTCTCAAACATATGTATGCTAACTTGCCTTAACTCAACATACAGGATGTGGCCTGTAGTTTCTTTGAGCTACGGCCAAAAATACTCTAGTACAAATCTGTATAATAAAACAAATAATCAAACCTATAAGAAAACCTATATAAGCAAGCAAACAGGCTAGCCCTATAGGGCGACAATAGGCAGAATATTCTATAATAATTAGCTAAACTGGAATTTTCCCGGGATACTGGAGCACATCCCTCTCTGCTCTTCTGAAGAGTGCTATGGGATCTTTAATAACCATAAGAAATTGTATTTAGAAGTGAATCACACCTAGTACGTGCTCACATAAAACATGAAAGTACATCTATTTAAGTAAATGTTTAACCGTTTCCTTACGAGGCTAAGTATCTGCATGTGAAACTTCATGCAAATTTACAATTCTGTACTTGGCACAACTTTTTACATTTGCTAGTGATGGGATAACTTAAAACACTCTGGAGGTTTGAGTCAGAAATGTGTGGCAAAGTTTGGATCCTTATCTGAAATCTTGCTGGAGTTATTATATAGGAAAGCAGGTGCAAATACTTCTCAACTTGTATAAGAAAACAAACAAAAAATGTGGTCGGTGGAAATGGAGGGTATAGTCTGACAGGGCTCAACTAGGGCGCAGCATCAGTACTAACTCTTTAGGATACCAAGAGGTTAGTGTTACTCCAGTGTTAGTATTAACAAAGTAGGGTTCATCTTAACATATGATAATTGTCGGTTGCTGTTTTTGTTCATGCCTATCTTGTATAAACGGGATGTGGAGTGGATGGAGCCTGGGCTCTGACCCCAAAACAGGCCAGTGCGGTGCACACAGGCTGGTGCAGCTGAACCAGCACCCAGGCGAAATCGCAGTTTACTTTCCACTTAGTGCAAGGAGAAGCAGGGGTGAGACTGGGTCTGAGTTCTCATCCTGCTCTTGTGTGCTGCTCCTTACTCAGGCTGGATTGCCACGTGCAAATCTAGTCATTTGTTTCTCAATGATGCAAACCTGAATGAAGAAAAAACAGCATGTGATTAGCCAGAGGACATTACTTGCAGTGTGGATATTTGTAATACTGACCTCGCTCCCAATACTGGTATTTTTAACCATAAAAGATATTGAAAAGAAAAACCTGCAAACCATGACTGACTTTATGTAGCATGTGGGAATGTAATTTAATACTACTTTTACTACCTTGGTAAGGGAAAATGCAATAATGTCCAGCTATAATTCACATGCTTCTGTGTGTATAGAATAATATGCAGTATTGATCACCACACTTGTTAAAAAGTACATCCAGGAATTAGAAAAGTCCAGAGGAGGGTTACAAATCTAAATTAGGGATTGGACAGAATGTCATGTGAGGAAAGGTTTCCTGAGGTAACGCCCGTTTGTGTGGCTCACTCTGTACTTTGCATCAGCCACGCAGCATAAAGAGGACAGAAACTGGCTTCATCTTCCCAGGTGAAGCTTATCCCAATATGGAGGAACCTGCAGCAAGCATACAGCCAACACAGCTGACTGTTACCCCATTTTCCTTCAGCCCTGGGTGTGCAGGGAGGTGGCATGGTTGGAATTCACTCTGCCCAGGCAGTCTCTGGCTGGCAGAAGTCCCCTTGCATGCCATAGCCACATGTATAAATTAGAGCAGACTCCAGGTCTGTCAATCTATGTTGGGGCTGGGGCCATTGGGGCTCGGGCCATAGCCATAGGAGCTATGAACAGCCCCCTTGTTGCTCTCTCTCTGCCGTACCCAGTGGTGATCAAGCTAGCACGTCAAAAAAAGAAGTGTAGCTGAGGCAGCAAGAGGGGTTAGCTGCCCCATGTCTGTATCTAGGGTCTTGGACAGGACCATACTTAGGGCAGGCAGCCCCTTCTGCCACTTCCACCACTACAGCTACACTTCTATTTTTAGTGCTCTAGCTCAATCAAAGCACCAGTGTGTCTACTTGAGCTGAAAATTATACCGTCCAGCTTGAATGTAGACACATCCTGAGTGTGTTAGATGGTCAAGATGAAGCTAGACTTGAAATCAGGACTATATTTTTCCATTTTTCCCCTCTATTAGCATTCACCTTGACCAGCTAACACATGTTAAAATACAACTTGCCCTGTCTATGCCACCACCTTTATCCTAGTCTAGGTGTACCCTAAGGGAGCAAGGACCCAAACCATTTAAAACTTTATATAATAGGTTAAAACCAACATCTTGTATTGCAACTGGAAGTAAATTGGAAGACAGTGGTGACTTCCGAGCCTCAGTTTCCTCCTCTGTAAATAGATATCATGAAAGGGTCTGACACATCCGTGTGTCTTAGGTTTGGTTGGGGTTTTTTGGAGAATAGTAGGTCAGAAAAATATTTGTTTGCAAAGAAATATTAATAGATTGGTAAAGTAGGCCATAGTGAGAATCTTGTGTATAAGATGTGCAATTAGCATCCAATAGGAATAAATAAATTAAATAAGCAGGAAAGCCATTCCAAGTACAGCATGTAGCCCAACTAGAACACATCACAGTAATCCATTCTGGAGGTGACTAAGAATTCATCTCCTCCTTTAGTAATTAAACTTACCAAAGTCAAACAAGGTCATTTACTTCTTGGTTAAGGGTGTTGTAAAAAACCCAAAGATTTTAGGACTTAGTAGCACATCTCTTGAGATGAAGAAGTAACGAAGAAAAGTACTGACCAGTTATTAGATAAAGGTTCAGAGACAGGAAAAGGAATTGACATTGCTGGTGACCATGTAATTATTAATAAAAAGAAAATTTGTATCCTTTTTGCTGCCCTGATAATGATACCAGTAACAATGTGAATGTAGAAACTGAATCTAAAAGCAGAAATGAATCTGAAAATGCACGTTCCAGATTCTGACACTGGTTTTGACTGAACGGCATCCTATGCCTGCATGATGTTAATGTTGTGGTTAGGTCCTTAGTGAGGAAACGGACAATGAATGCTCCTGCTGATTGGCACTCCTGACTAAAACAGAATCATGGAACCCGATTACATTAGCTGTTATTGTACTGTTAAATGAAGTCACTGACAATGTGGGAAACCCAATGCTTAACACATGTTTGTGCTAATCCTTGATTTCATGCTGAATTTCACTGTGAATGTAAACTAAATGCAGTAATTGCAGTGAACATGCAGGGATTCCATACTTGGGGTCTGAACTAGTGGATTCCAATTAAGCATAATCTGTGTAGGGCCTATGTCTGGAAATCAATGAAATAAATTGTTTGATTGTTGACTGTTTCTTTTATTTCTTCTTTCTGTTAGCAAATATCAGTCTGCTAATTCCTTCACAGTCTCCAAAGTAACAGGTTAGCATTTATTTATATATTATCTTCATCATACACTGGAGTGTATTTTGACTGCATATATCTATTAGTTTCTGTTTTATTTCTTCAGTTCAAGCTATCACCTGTGAAACAACAGTGGAACAGCTATGCCCATTTCAAAAACCAGCCTCGCATTGCCCAAGGTAAGGGTCTTGAATCTTTCTGTCAGATCAAAGCACAAAGAAATAGTCTTTTTTATCAGAGGTGTTGAGCACCCACAATTGATGTTAGTGGGAGCTGTAGGTACTCAGCATCTTTGAAAATCTCGCCACAAATGTTTTGCTTGTCTTTCAGGCTCTGGTTTAAGAACTTTGTCAGCTAGTAAATACATTCTGAGGAGAGGAGGATCTGTATACTTTTATTTATTTTTAATAAAGGGTCTTTTACACTTTCTATAGAGCATGAGTCTTTTTGCACTTTTCAGAAGTGTGGTCTAGTGGTTAGACCAAGAGACTGCAATATATATATTCCATTCTGTATTACTGACTTGCTGTGTGCCTTGGGCAATGGATTTCTGAGCCTCAGTTTCCTCCTCTGTAAATAGATATCATGAAAGGGTCTGACACATCCCTGTGTCTTAGGTGTTGTTTGGTTGGTTGGGTTTTTTTGGAGAATAGTAGGTCAGGAAAATGTTTATGTTTGCAAAGAAATATTAATAGATTGGTAAAGTAGGCCATAGTGAGAATCTTGTCTATAAGCCAATTTATAGCTTTCAGCAAAATGTGTGAGGTGTGTATTTGATATGTGTATTTGAAACCAACATTTTCACTCTTCGAAAGAAGACTGTGCCTCAATAGTTTGAGGAAGGAAACCTGTAACCATTCTTAAAACCATAGATGAGTCAGAGGTAAATACAGTGTAGCGTGATTTACCGCAAGAGTGGAGATATGCACAAGAGTAGTTTTGTAGCTGTCCTACAGTCAATAGAGTCAGCAAACACAAAGCCAGAACTGCTAAGAAAACATCCCATAATGTAGCATTTGGTTCCTTGGACTCATGTGGTGTTTGGATATAGCTGCATAGTCTTTCTGGATAAGGTGCAGAAATAAGTAAATGAGTGAAATGCAGGAATGGATGGAGCAAATCCCATCCTGACATCCATCTTTCTTCTCTCTTGTTACTACACAATATAATACATTCTAAAGTGAAAAAATAGAAGCCATTTTTAAGAAAACATTTAAAAATAAAAACCTGAAGTCAAAGAGTGACAAAGAGATCAGTTTTAAAAACTCCAAAGCAAAGTCCTATCCAACACTGTCTGGGTGCCCTGGACACACATCTTAAAAACACAACCCAGCAAGTTACAAGCAGCAATAAATCATGGCAACAGAACTTTTCCTCCACAGTCTGCCAACCACACCTCAAATACTAATCACAGGTAACACAGGCATTTATCACAATGGCGAGGTCTGTCTTTAAGAGGAAAGGCTGCAGAGGAATAGCCAGGCACAGGCTGGAGAAAGGTAGTCTTGATCACTGTTGCTATTTGATCATCCAGAAGCAGCTGGGAGTCTAACCACACCCCCAAATCACAACCTTTGGTCACAGATATTGGAGGAACTAATATAACTTCCAGTTTTTATGCTTCCTTCCTCCAACCCCCACATCACCTCAGTATTCTCAGGACAAAGTTTCATCCAACTTACTCTTATCCATGCCCCAGAGGTGCCTCGGCACCAGGAAAGGCATTTGATGGTTCTGTCTGGATCGGATGCAGTAGAGATGGCTGTCATCAGCACAGTGAAAATAATTTAGCCCATGATTTTTTTACCCACTTTCCTAACGGTCTTGCACACACATTGAATAATAAGAGGGTTCCAAGAAAATCCTTGTGGTACTCCAAATAGATATCATAAAAGGGTCTGAAACAGCTCTGTGTTGTTTCATTGGGGGGTTGGAGGATAGGAGGTCAGGGAAATATTTGTTTGCAAAGAAATATTAATAGATTGGTAAAGTAGGGCATGGTGAGTATCTTGTTTATAAGTCAATTTATAGCTTTCAGCAAAATGTGTAAGCTGTTTTTTTGAAGCCAACATTCTCACTCATCAAAAGAAGCTTATGCCTCAATATTTTGAAGAAGGAAACCTGTAACTGTTCCTCAGGGCAGAGGCGGCAATTGCCCAGCACTGCCCTTTGCGTCTTCTTTGCCAGAAAAGCCTGGAGCTACTGAAGTCCTCCACCACCCACTCTTGCCAGGGACCAGAAGTGCATCAATAACACCTCTTAGTCCATAGCATCAATACTAGCTGATCGATCTAATATCATCATTATGGACACCGTATTATCCATCACTGAATTTATTGATTGTCAAATTCTGAAGCCCAGTTTCATGAAATATCATGGTATTGTAATATTGTAGTTACATTATTAAAATGTATGTTTGTGTTCAATTTTCAGAGTGTATTGTCCTCGCAACTGTATGCAGGCAAACCCACACTATGCGCGTGTAATTGGAACTCGAATTTATTCTGATGTAAGTAGCATGATTTATTCAAGCTATTCATGAATGTGGATGATGAAACTGTATACAATGAGAGGATATTGCATAGTGTGACAATTCAGGCCTAATCCTACATACCTCATGCACTCAAAGACCAAAGTTTTCAAACTTGGATGCCTGATTTGAGCACACACAGCTCCCACAGAATTCAGTGGTACTCAGCTCCTCTAAAAATCAGGACAGTTATTTGGTGCCTAAGTATAGATTTACATGCCTTACTATAGGCACCCAAACTTGAAAATTTTGGTCAAAATTGCCACTGACTTGTATGACATGAGCAACGAATGAAGGGTTAGACCCTTAATGACCCTCTCCAGATACAAATATATTTTCTAGAATCCAGTGAAATGAAATACCATGTTATTCTAAAAATAAATATACGTAATCCCATTATTTTGGACATATCTCAGTTATGGACAGTCACATATTTGTAGCAGTCTTCAAAATTATAAATAAGACTTTCCGATGGAAAGCAAAAGAATACCATAAAGCTATTTTTGGAAATCTGCAAAATGAAATCTATTTCTCTATCATCTCTTTTTCTCCAGTGGGAGTACAGTACCCATTCATTGTTATTAGAGAAGTGCTCCTGAGCATTGAGATGCTGACAGTTATTCATGTTTAATTCTTTTTAAAGAATCTTTGAAGCATGTTTTCAAACATACAGCATGAAAGTCATGCCCCAGCTCCCCCCAATCACACACACACACACACACACACACACACACACACACACACACACACACACACACACACACACACACACACACACACACACACACACACACACACACACACACACACACACACTTGTCTTGGGTGGAGTTCACCCACCAGAAGCAGAGCACAGCTCCATTTCCCCTTTTTGAATACTATTTCAGCCCTTGCCACTGTAGGGTTCCTGCTCACAAAATCTGTATATGGTGACTGCTCTTCCAATCCCCCAAAAAGCTTTCCTGATGGCAACATATCTGGAACATATCCAGATCCTCTGTTCACAACGTGCTTATATGGCTGTACCCCCTGCACTCATATGCATTCCCCTTGGGGGTTCAGATCATGTCTCACTGGGCTCACGAGAGGGTTAGGGTGAGGATCTCTCCTACTTTATGTAGAAAGGGGGGATTGGATTTCTGTATGATACTTTTCCTCCTGGACTTGGTGATGGGATGTCTGAATGGGTTAGGGCCCACACAGTGAATGGGCTAGGGGTTGAATCGGAGGATGGGACGCACATGATACTCCCCCTGGTCCAGCAGAAAATAGTCAAAAAAGTTAACACAGTTTCATGTCTGAACTTTCTCCTGATTCTTTTCAGTGTCAATTGGTGCCACCTTGGCACAGAAGGGTCCCTGGTAATGCAACTCTGTTTGAGCCATGATTATTCAATCTTTATTTTATGGGAGAGCCCAAGGTCCCCAGGCAGGACCACATTGTGCTAGGTGCTGTAGAAACATGAAAAAGAGACATCCTTGCCCTGAAGTACTTATAGTCTAAGATACAGACAATGGATAGGGCCAGAACATACAACATACAAACAAATGGACCTGGTGAAGATTGGCCTGGCTTTATTATACACATGTATAGTATTTTTTTTTAATTGAGATTAGAGGTACTGAAAAATGATGTAGGGAAGGAAAGAGCCATGATGGCAAGCAGTCAGCAGAGCTTCAAGGAGCCAGTATGAGTGCAGGCCCTTCCACAAGATCAACTGTGTTTTGGAGTGGCATTGCTGTGGGGGAAAACACCAACTTGCTGATTGGACAATGCAGGGGGATCTCCTCAAGAAAATCTTCATGGGGAGATCCTAATGAAAAGTCCCCTTCCATGGCTTTGAATATAAGGGAAAATCTGGGCCCAGGATACTGGATAGAGAGGTTTTGTGGCATGAATGTCACTTAAAAAGAATTGCATGAATTTTCTACAAAAAGTGGAAACTAGGTCAAATTACAAAGGATGAATATAAAAAAAACTACACAAGCATGTAAGGACAAAATTAGAAAGGCCAGGGCACAAAATGATATTAAACTAGCTAGAGACATAAAGGTAACAAGAAAACAATCTGCAAATACATTAGAAGCAAGAGGAAGACCGAGGATGGGTAGGCCCATTACTCAACTAAGAAGGAAAGACAATAACAGAAAATGTGGAAATGGAAGAGGTGCTAAATGACTTTTTTCTTTCATTTTTCACCAAAAAAGTTACTAGCGATCAGACGTCTAACATAGTGAACGCCAGTGAACATGAGAGAGGATCTGAGGCTAAAATAGGGAAAGAACAAGTTAAAAATTACTTAGACAACTTAGATATCTTCAAGTTGGCAGGGCCTAGAATACTCACAGAGCTGGCTGAAGAGTTATCTGAGCCATGGAAAACTCATGGAAGACTGGAGAGATTCCAGCAGACTGGAGGAGGGCAAATATAATGCCAATCTGTAAAAAGGGAAATAAGGACAACTCCGGGAATTACAGACCAGTCAGCTTAACTTCAGTACCCACAAAGATAATGGAGCAAATAATCAAACAATCTGCAAACACCTAGGAGATAATAAGGTAATAAGTAACAGTCAACGTGGATTTGTCAAGAACAAATCATGTCAAACCAATCTAATAGCTTTCTTTGACAGGGTAACAGCTTCATGGATGGGGGGAAGCAGTAGATATGGTATATCTTGACTTTAGTAAGGCTTTTGATACTGTCTCACATTATCGTCTCATAAATAAACCAGGGAAAAATAGCCTAGGTGGAGCCACTATAAGGTGGGTGCTTAACTAGTTGGAAAATCATTCCAAGAGAAACAACAAGGTAGATCAAGTTTTAGACCAATTGACTTTGACAAAGTTCCTCTTTATCGAGTCCAATCTTGTGCAGTTAATCACTTGGATTATACCCATTAGGCGTTAAAATAGTGTACATTTTTGCCAGTTATGATACCTGGCAACACCCTTTGCTAGTTTTACCTTCAGTTTAATTGTTAATTGTTTAAAAGTAGGTGGGAACTCTTCTTCACCTTAGTCTATGATCCTTTAAACTGAATTGCTCTTTGACTTTCTAACAAACCAAATCCATTTCCAAAACATCCATTTTTCAGTCAGAAAACCAATGGATTTTCCTGTATTTATTTATCTGTTTTGTGATGAGGAGAAAGTTGTTGCAGCTGAGCAGTGGTGCTATTAGGAAGTGTATTGTCTTGCTACAATATGCAGGGGACTTTAGATACAGACTGCACGCTGTTTCTAACCTGCATAGGATTTTTACATAGGAGGAGATATGCTTAGCCTTGGAGCAGGCAGCAGCGGGAAGTAGGAAGGATGCAGTCCTTTGCGCTGTGTTCCTCTGTCATCTGTCCAGGGAGCAGCAGTGGGTTAGCTGCAGAGGAAGCAGTTCACCGTTTTCCCAGTAAGCCGCATTAGCCTGTGTATTTAATCAGTCCTCAGTAGTGTGATGACAAGTAGCTGGCCAAGGTGATGATACTCAAACACTTTAAAGTACTTGGAAATCTATGGATGAAAAGCACTATATATGTACTAATCATTATTATGAGAAAGAAGTAATACTTAATAAATAACTTGGGCTCCCACCTTGCAAACACTGATATACACTGAATGCATCCGATGAAGTGAGCTGTAGCTCACGAAAGCTTATGCTCAAATAAATTTGTTAGTCTCTAAGGTGCCACAAATCCTCCTTTTCTTTTTGTGGATACAGACTAACACGGCTGCTACTCTGAAACCTCATGTACATGAGTAACTTTACATATGGGAGTAGTCCCTTATGTAGTTCAGTACATCTCACTGAGTTACTCATGTGCATGTTTGTTAGTATGTATGTCAACAGGGGAAATGGAAAAGTGTGTGCCTTTTGAGGAAGGAATTACTTTCAGCTCGCCAGTAGCGGTCTGAAGTCAACGCCCTGGAGTCAAGATGAGTTACAGCAGACTATCCTGTTAGAGGATAAACACTAATATCTACTGACCTTCAAGCAAGAAGTCCCATTGATCTCAAAAGGCCAAATCCTGTGCACTTTGCTATTGTCCCAAATAGCCTCTAATTAGTCTCCTAAGAGTTTTGCTTTTAAACAATTTACTTTCTCAACATTCATCCATGTTATACAGAAATATTTGAAGCCAGGTTGCTTGGAAAAAATGCATCCATTGTGCAAAGGAAATAAAAGTTTTTGCAAACCTATTTTTGCAGCATTCGTGAAGCTCTAGTTAAGACTTTTTTTTTACACTAACTAGGCTAGAAGGTTGAAAATACTGCTGCATAGCAGGCTGACCAAAGTGTTTTATTCGTAAATCGATTTAGAAAATTTTGGTTCTACTTCCGTTCTCCCTGCATCTAAGCAGGGACGACTCTGAATCCTCCATGGCGCCCCACAACATTTTTGCTATTTTCTTCTCATACCATTTGTCCCAAGCTCTGAGGTTACAGTGACTGCCCCAATCTTGATGAGATTGCTAGATATCGCATTACCCTCTGCTCTGTCAGCACTACCAGTCTATTTGTCAACTTTTCCCACAGATTAACCCAGAACCATGTACTTGTGCACAGTGTGTAAGTAACCACATGCGTGTTTCTGTCACTGTTACTCATCCTCCCTTCCCCTGTACCCTCCATTTGTTTTTTTGCACCCTCTTGTTTTGTCTTATCTTAAAGTAGATTGTGAGTGCTTTGAGGCAGGGAGTGACTCTTACTCTGTGTACGTACAGTGCTAGGACAATGAAGTTAAATGCTATATAGGACCTCTAGGCACTCTCATAATGTAGATAATAAATAACAATAGTATATGCCACTCTCACAACAGACTGTACAAATTACTCACTCTACTAGGGGCCTGCACACACTACCAGATCCCTGTTGGCCCAGCGATGCAGACTGTCCACCTGGCAATTTTTTGTCCTATTGGTAGACCACCCTACAGCTTCCTGCCTTCCACTCATGAAAGCAGGAAGTCCACGCTTTCAGCTTCCCCTATTCCAATTATCTAATGCTTATTTCTGGCATTTTGATATTATGCCTTATGCCACAGAACTTTTTAACAGTATTTATACTACAGTTTTCAGAGTTTACTTGGTGTTTGCAAAAGGTATAAGATTTGCAGGAAACTGAATCAGATGATGACTGAGGTGAATTGTCAAAGCTTTCTGGAGATGCTTTTGAAGCACCTACTTGTACAGTGACTGGCTTTTGCCACTGCTATTAGTCCCTGATTCCGAGCACCAAATACACCTACAGAATAAAGAGAGGCTTTTGAAGTTGCCAAGTTATCACTTGTTTCACACTTAGAATTTGTTCTGATAAAAGATTTGATGGGCCCAGTTCATTCCTGGTATGATTCCATTGACAGTGATGAATCAGTGTGTTCTTAGCTATATCCCACGTATCTTCTCTCAAAATAAACTCTTAGCAAATTCCTGTTTCATCATCTTATTTTCATATCAGGCATCACTGCCCTGAGAACAATCTTTTATGATAGAGAATCCTGTGGTAATATTTTTGAGTCAATCACAAATGTAAAAAAGTGGGCCAGATCCTCAGCTGATGTAAATCAGCACAGCTCCATTGACTACAGAAGTTAATGGAGCTATCCCGATTTACACTAGCTCAGGATCTGGCTCATATTTATAAATGCTTTTGCTTCAATTAACTACATGGAAATCCTTTTCCTAATATCTTCGAATAATTGTCCATAACATTCTGCTGTGGAACAGGGTAAAGTACTGAGAGAAAAACAGAACTATTAGCAGTCCTATCTGTTATGAATAACATTGGGAACAAATGGGAACTAGACAAGCCATTTACAACGCACACTTTACTTCTCTACAAAAGAAAAAGGACACTAAACTTTCTAAACTACTACAGGCTACAAGGGGCCACAGCAATGGTTCCCTCAACCCACCCAGCAATATTGTTAATCTATCCAACTATACTCTCAGCCCAGCAGAAGCTGCTGTCCTATCTCGGGGTCTCTCCTTCTGCCCCTCCACCCCCTCGAACATGATACAGTTCTGTGGTGACCTAGAATCCTATTTTCGACGTCTCCGACTCAAGGAATATTTCCAAAATACCTCTGAACAACATAATGATCCACAGAGGCCTGCCTACCAACATTACAAAAAGAAGGATTCTAGGTGGACTCCTCCTGAAGGTCGAAACAGCAGACTGGACTTCTACATAGAGTGCTTCCTCCAACGTGCACGGGCTGAAATTGTGGAAAAGCAGCATCACTTGCCCCATAACCTCAGCCGTGCAGAACACAATGCCATCCACAGCCTCAGAAACAACTCTGACATCATAATCAAAAAGGCTGACAAAGGAGGTGCTGTTGTCATCATGAATAGGTCGGAATATGAACAAGAGGCTGCTCGGCAGCTCTCCAACACCACTTTCTACAAGCCATTACCCTCTGATCCCACTGAGAGTTACCAAAAGCATCTACAGCATTTGCTCAAGAAACTTCCTGAAAAAGCACAAGATCAAATCCGCACAGACACACCCCTGGAACCCCGACCTGGGATATTCTATCTACTACCCAAGATCCATAAACCTGGAAATCCTGGGCGCCCCATCATCTCAGGCATTGGCACCCTGACAGCAGGATTGTCCGGCTATGTAGACTCACTCCTCAGGCCCTACGCTACCAGCACTCCCAGCTACCTTCGAGACACCACTGACTTCCTGAGGAAACTACAATCCATTGGTGATCTTCCTGATAACACCATCCTGGCCACTATGGATGTAGAAGCCCTCTACACCAACATTCCACACAAAGATGGACTACAAGCCATCAAGAACACTATCCCCGGTAATGTCACGGCTAACCTGGTGGCTGAACTTTGTGACTTTGTCCTTACCCATAACTATTTTACATTTGGGGACAATGTATACCTTCAGATCAGCGGCACTGCTATGGGTACCCGCATGGCCCCACAGTATGCCAACATTTTTATGGCTGATTTAGAACAACGCTTCCTCAGCTCTCGTCCCCTAACGCGCCTACTTTACTTGCGCTATATTGATGACATCTTCATCATCTGGACCCATGGAAAAGAAGCCCTTGAGGAATTCCACCATGATTTCAACAATTTCCATCCCACCATCAACCTCAGCCTGGTCCAGTCCACACAAGAGATCCACTTCCTGGACACTACAGTGCTAATAAACGATGGTCACATCAACACCACCCTATACCGGAAACCTACTGACCGCTATTCCTACCTACATGCCTCCAGCTTTCACCCTGACCACACCACACGATCCATCGTCTACAGCCAAGCTCTGCGATACAACCGCATTTGCTCCAACCCCTCAGACAGAGACAAACACCTACAAGATCTCTATCAAGCATTCTTACAACTACAGTACCCACCTGCGGAAGTGAAGAAACAGATTGATAGAGCCAGAAGAGTTCCCAGAAGTCACCTACTACAGGACAGGCCTAACAAAGAAAATAACAGAACGCCACTAGCCGTCACCTTCAGCCCCCAACTAAAACCCCTCCAACGCATTATTAAGGATCTACAACCTATCCTGAAGGATGACCCAACACTCTCACAAATCTTGGGAGAAAGGCCAGTCCTTGCCTACAGACAGCCCCCCAACCTGAAGCGAATACTCACCAACAACCACATACCACACAACAGAACCACTAGCCCAGGAACCTATCCTTGCAACAAAGCCCGTTGCCAACTGTGCCCACATATCTATTCAGGGGACACCATCACAGGGCCTAACAACATCAGCCACACTATCAGAGGCTCGTTCACCTGCACATCCACCAATGTGATATATGCCATCATGTGCCAGCAATGCCCCTCTGCCATGTACATTGGTCAAACTGGACAGTCTCTACGTAAAAGAATAAATGGACACAAATCAGATGTCAAGAATTATAACATTCATAAACCAGTCGGAGAACACTTCAATCTCTCTGGTCACGCAATCACAGACATGAGGGTCGCTATCTTAAAGCAAAAAAACTTTAAATCCAGACTCCAGCGAGAAACTGCTGAATTGGAATTCATTTGCAAATTGGATACTATTAATTTGGGCTTGAATAGAGACTGGGAGTGGCTAAGTCATTATGCAAGGTAGCCTGTCTCCCCTTGTTTTTTTCCTGCAAACCCCCCCCCAAGACGTTCTGGTTAAACTTGGATTATTGCTGTGCACATTGTAAGATGAGCTGTTGCCAGCAGGAGAATGAGTTTGTGTGTGTGGTTTTTGGAAAAGGGGGGGGGTGGGGGGTGAGAAAGCCTGGATTAGTGCTGGAGGTGACCCACCTTGATTATCATGCGCATTATAAAGAGGGGTTTCAAAGGGGGATGCGCTGTTGCCAGCAGGAGAGTGAATTTGTGTGTGTGTGGGGGGGGGGGAAGGGTGAGAAAACCTGGATTTGTGCTGGAAATGGCTCTACTTGAGGATCACTTTAGATAAGCTGTTGCCAGCGGGGGAGTGAGGTGGGAGGAAGTTTTGTTTCATGGTCTCTGTGTGTATATAATGTCTTCTGCAGTTTCCACGATATGCTATGCATCCGATGAAGTGAGCTGTAGCTCACGAAAGCTCATGCTCAAATAAACTGGTTAGTCTCTAAGGTGCCACAAGTACTCCTTTTCTTTTATTGGGAACAAATGCTATTTGTGAAAGGGAGGCTTGTGGTTAAAATGCCTTTGCAGAGTAATGCTATGCTGTGGTAGCTATTGGATATTTTGCTGAGTAGCAAAAGAAGGAAAATTATTAAGCAGCTTGGTATTCAGATTCTGTGACCTGTTAAATACTGACGAATATCAGAGCGTTCACCGCACACTGATAAAGCAAGGTCATGCAATGCTGTGTGAAATGTTTGTTACCTTAAAAGTGCATTATGTTGCCTTATATATGTTTGGGGCTGAGATAATATCTGAATTAAAGCAGCAGCTCAAAGCTGCTGATGGAGACTTCCAGGGAGAGTATGCCTTTAAGGCTGCTAATAAAATGACTTGCTAAGTAATATTTAGAAACAGAAGATAAACCTGTGGGGGTGAAATCCTGGCTGCACTGAAATCAATGGGAATATTGCCATTGACTTCAATATGGCCAGGAATTCATCCAAAATGTTTACCCAAGAAAGGCTGGATAGGATGCTAGATGGTCTGACCCTTCAAAATAGGAAACATCCCCCTATTTAAAATAAATTACTTCAATACAAAAATTATTTAAGGGCTAAGAATGAAGGTCCAGTTAACACCCAGAATTAAATGACACTTCCTTTAGAAAACTCTATACATTTGTCCCATATCCTCACCTCTTGCATCAGCCCACAGAGCAGGCCGGGACATCAGGGTCACAAATCTCCTCATCCAAGCCTTCATCCCATGTCTTCACTAGTGCAACCTTGTATTTTCTGGCCTTAACTACTGCATATTTGCATCCCTCATGTTTTTTCAGAATGCCATCTTGGTTTCAAAAACCATCTTCTTGGCTCATTATTCTTACCACATAAACCCCTCCTTTGAGTCTCCCACTGGCTTCCTCGTCCCACTATATAAATATAAGCTTCTTGTCTATACTTTTAACACCCCAAATATCATATCCCCATTCCACTTTACTGATTTAGTAACCTGTTGTGATGTCAGCTCTGCCAATGTTCCTAACCTTTACCATCCACCCATCAGCTTCTCCCTTAACCACCTCCAAGCTTTCTCCCACACTGTCCCTTTTGCTTAGGGAAAAACACACTAATAAAATCCAAGCAGCCATTATCTTCCTTCAGATCCTTCTGGAGCACTCACCTCTGCTATGATGCCTACAAAATCAAGCCTGCTTGTCATGTTTAGACAGGTGACAAGCTGTGGCCTTTCCTCTTCCTCTTCTTTCCTTTTCCTACTCCCTTCCTCACTTCCTCTAATGCTAATTAAAAACAAACAAGCAAATAACCCCCCTAAAATACATGTAACTACCCGGGCCAATTCTTCACCGTACTCATTTGCACCATATTCATTGTGGTACATTGCATTCACATCCCCCACCCTTCATTTGTATCTTTAGACTGTAAATCCTTCAGTACAAATCCTTCTTTGTCTCTCTTCTGTGTTTGTACGGCACCCAGCACAATAGGACCCCGATCCTAACTGGGCCCTTTGGGCACTACCATAATATTAATATTTAGGAGCAGCAATAGCCCTAAATAATTTAAATTAGTCTCTTGATCACTGGCTGCCAGGTTGGGAATACAGCAAAATCCTAAGGCTGTTAAGGGAGGAAGGAAAGAAAGGTACTGAATAGTATAAACTCTATCTCCTCTGGCTTGTTTAAGAGCTGCAGTCAATTATTCTGAGGTGGAAAACTTAAAAGGGCCTTTGGATAAACTTTGTCAAAGTTATATTCTCAGATATTTTGTGACATTCATGGACTGACTATATAACAGTGAAACTGGCAACTTCAATGGTTGGAATAGGAGTTGGTAAATAATTGCTATTTTGAATTCCTGTATTTTATGTAGCATTTCGATTACAAAATAACGAGAGTTACAGATGTATGTTATTCCAGTTCCAGCTGAAAGGTAATGCAGGCCTTGTTTAAACTGGTCTTTCCATATTGATATTTATACTGGTTACGTTTTTAATGTTGATTCTGTGGAATCCTCTTACAGTGAAGACTTTTTTTTTTCTTCTTCACAAAACAGCTTGGTTATAAAGGGAGATTCCCTGTACCTGGAATTGCAAATTGCACAGTGCTGGGCATTGAAACAAACAAGGGCTTATCTTCTGCAGTATAGATGGAGTTTTACTATATCTGCAGTTCGCTGAAAATAGCATTACGTTATTAAAAATTTTAAGTAATTAAGCAGAGAGATTACCAGTTCTCTGAGTAATGGATTACTCTTCTATGCACTTTATTTAAAATAAATATGTATGTAAATCATCAGAGTTGGGCAGTTTCATTAGAGCACATTAAGGACCCTGTTCTGCAGATATTACTGAGACAGAATTCCCATTGACTTCACTAAGAACTTTGCCTGTGTAAGGTTTGCAGGTTTGGTCCCCACATGATGCAACGTTCTTTAGGAATATACTGTCAGAACTTTCTTTGCAGTAAGAGGACATGCAGTTCAGGTCCAGCTACAGATTAATATTATGGGCAAGTTCTTTTATAAAGCAGTATGGGGAATTAGGAGCTCAAGATAGGAATAACCACAAACAAGATTGCAACAACTGAGTAAAAATTGAAGACTCAAGTCAAACACTATTGCAACATGCTCTACTTAGGGCTACCCATTAAAAACATTTGGAGACTGAAGTTGGCACTTATTGAATGGGGAATCTTGCTGGGAGACTTGTTGTTCATTGGTCTCTGGGTGGAGTTTATGGTATTGGTTATGAACTTTAAAGCCCTGGAAATGGCCTACCTGAGGGACCACCTCTTGTTGTTTTTTATGGCACAACCGTTAATTCTTATTGAAGACGGACTATCTGAGTGGCGATGTTGCCACAGCTGCAGTCAGCAGGGGCACTTGAGCTGGATCCCCTTCGTTACAAAAGGGGGGAGGCTGACAGGACATCCCTG
This sequence comes from Chelonia mydas, assembly GCF_015237465.2. Classification (NCBI taxonomy): domain Eukaryota; kingdom Metazoa; phylum Chordata; order Testudines; family Cheloniidae; genus Chelonia; species Chelonia mydas. The sequence continues at coordinate 54,654,862 of NC_057850.1, read as the reverse complement.
TGAGGGCTCCAGGACTTTGGAACTTGTTTTCCCCTCCTTGCACACCTTGGTCCTAAATATCCTGAATTTGGTGATTTTCCAGACATGCGGCAAAAGATACCTTGTTCTCTGGACAAAACTAATGGGGCTTGCTTCCAGTTGATGGAGGGGGCTGGTGTCCTGCTGGCCAGCCAGCTGAGTTCCTGTAGAATGTACTTCAGTACTGCTGAGGATTAATTTAATTGCATTTATTATATGACTAATTATGATAAGGTATCTAGAGCCATGGATATGCTTCTTTATTATTATTTTTAAATCTAAAAGTTAATGAAAAACATAATAGAACTAATGCAAACAAAAACTCTTCTGCTCTTTTCTCAGGTGTCTAGTATCTGCCGGGCAGCAGTACATGCTGGAGTAGTTCCCAACCAAGGAGGCTATGTTGACGTTATGCCAGTAGATAAAAGGAAGGTGTACATCGCCTCCTTTCAAAATGGAATCTTTTCAGAAAGGTAAAAAGCTCAGTTTAAAAGACTGTTGTTTTCCCTTCTCCTAGTAATGCATGCCATCATTTTCACATTCTTGCACTAAGTCTCTGTGTGTGGTGAGGTTAAGGGGGGTGTGTGTGTGCTTGAAAGCTAAATAAATAGGATAACATGGGTGACTTACAGGGTTGTGTAAGAGTCACAATGACTGGAGAAGCTGCGGTACCAGAACTGCCTGTCTCCTCTAAGCTCATAAATCATAACCCTAAAAAGCCGCTTATAAATCAAAACGACTCTCTTGTTTATTGATCCTGTGGCAAATAATGCAATGTTTGCAAAGAAAATTACCTTTGCCTCCTTTTGCATTTTTTAGATTAGTGATTCATTCAGTTGAGTGGGGTTTGGAATGGTCCAGTACTTGCTGTTTATATGGCACCCTCTTACTGAGGGTGGATTATATGAATGACCATTAACTTTTTGCATATCTTTGTATCAATGAGCGTACTCTACAAATGATACGGGCAACAGATTAACATATAAAATAATTTCCTAAGACATACAGATGTGTATCTGAGTCTTTTAAAATCACTTACCATTATATAGTACCTTCTGTGATGACATGTGCCTGCATATTTCCCGTTAAATTGAAGTTCTGAAATATTTTTCCGGGTTCTAGCAGAACAAAATTTTGACTTTACAATATTCTTGGTACGTCCCATTCACAATCATGAAGCTAATTGTGAACTCTAGAGCTGCAAACTGTGTGCCAGATCATCCCTTACACAAGAATTACATGCATGTGGAAAAGAGGAAACAGCGAGAATGATTGTGTAGTCTGGTGGTAAGGGTACTCAATTGGGAGGCCCAAATTCATGTCCCTGCTTCAAGCACTAATTATTTATACATAGTGGAACAGCTTCACTAGGTGAGATTGAGACAGCCTTTCCCCCACAAGACTCATCCATAGCCCAGGGATTACAGCACTCAGCTGCTCCACTCACTTGGAATGCGGGAGACCCAAGTTCAAATCCCTTCTTCACAGCGGGAGGATTGAATTCAGGTCTCCGACAGCCCAGCTAAGTGCTCTAACCACTGGGTTCTAAGGTGGGTACTGCCTCCCTTCCAATTTTATGAATGGCACCTAAGTCCCCCCCAAAAATAAGTTTGTCCAAAACTATTCTGTGAATTTGTCAAATTAGTGACAATTTTTGGGTCAACCAAAACTTCTTTTTATGGTAAATAAACAATATGTCTGAAAATTTTTGCCCCAGCCTAACTGTGATTTGTATCTGATTAGTTGCCTGGATTTTATGTGTGCAGAAAAAGTACTATTTGGGCACTATTAACCCATTGCAGCCTTTTAACAGTTTATTTAAGTAAATAGATATCAGTTGTAAATGATGCAGCAGGTATTTAACAGCATAGAAGACCCTGCATTGCTAATCCATATCCCCAGCGAGAGGCATTTATAAACTAAAAACTTAAGATTTCAAAGCATGTATAGCAGTTGCACAGCTGCTAGTTTCAAATGGAAAGAAGCCAAGATGATGGCTCCAGTGTGCCATCTGCCTCGGGACTGTTTGTCCTACAGAACCTGCAGTTTGTCCTACAGAACCATGACACTGTTCAGCTGTGTGGCTGAAAGACCAGCAAAACTAAGCAGTTCTGCTATCGCTAATGTTTACAAAACAGCATTCATTCCATAAGTTGTACCCTCAGGCTCTGTAATAATTGACGAGAAATCATACACATTCAAGGTTTCAGAGTAACAGCCATGTTAGTCTGTATTCGCAAAAAGAACAGGAGTACTTGTGGCACCTTAGAGACTAACCAATTTATTTGAGCATAAGCTTTCGTGAGCTACAGCTCACTTCATCGGATGCTGTAGCTCACGAAAGTTTATGCTCAAATAAATTGGTTAGTCTCTAAGGTGCCACAAGTACTCCTTTTCTTTTTACACATTCAAGGCTTTCCCCTAAATATTAGTATTCGCTTTATTTGTTTTGTTAATAAGCATTTCTTTTGAAGTAAAGAGCATCAGTGGTAGAACTGTTAGTATTGATTACTGTATTTCTGGCAGAAAGTTCTATTCTTCTGATAAATTAACCCAATCCTGCTCCCATTGAAATGAATGGCAGGGTTATATAGCAACTTTGCCATTGACTTCAAGAAGAACAGAGGTAGGCCCTTACTCAGGATTCTCTAAAACCTACTTGCAATATGTCATATAGAGAAATATGGCCTGAATCTGCCACGGCATCAGTGGCACAGGTTCCAGCATTCCTCCTGCACAAAATAATTTGCAGGCTCAGAGCCTAAGAGCCCAGTCAATGAGAGTTCTGGACTCGGAAGGCTTGCACCAGTTCCTAAGAGTGCATTGGAGTGTTGTGGTCTTATAAATAACCTCTGGGATTGTTTTATTTTGCAGTTTACAGAATCCTCCAGGAGGCAAGGCTTTCAGAATATTTGCCGTTGTCTGAGTCCAGTTACTAAAGCGTAAAAAAACAAAATAAACTGCAACCAGAGCACTTGGAAGAGGATAATGAAGATCACTTAGTATACTTCCTAAAGTTTGTATAAAGCTGTAACATTATTGTACAGAAGATATCAACTATTTTCCACCAAAAGACTTTCAGCTGCATGAAAATCTTAATGGAGAAAAATCTGTAAAATTAAACATGGGAGAAAATGCATTTGAAAAACTACGATATATAACAATTTTTTGAATCCTGTGTTAAATATTGCTATATTTTCTTAGCAGTTATTCCTATACAGTTAATTCAAATCTCATAAATGTTCTACATTTTTTATCTGAATACATTATTGTACGGTGCTTTATGTATGCCACTAACAATAACTTAAAAACGACACCATGGATAGACCAGAGATTTTATATCCAATTTACATTTAAAAATTGACACAATAAATCATGCCTGTAAATCAGTAGTATAACATTTTTTATGATTTACTCTAGCATTAACCAACCTAAAAGAAGAGGTGGAGTGTTTTATACTTTACACTAATTATTAGACAAATATCAGATTTTTTTAAAAATTGGAAATGGAGATGACCATTAAAATGTGTTCCTTTAAAGAAACATTTTTTGTTAAGAATGGTCAGTTTACATTTTTTTAATTTTCCAAATTAAATTTGATGATAAACATACTGTTATTGGACGTGGGTAACTCAGTCAGTTCAAATAACCAGATGCTAAAAAAGTCATTTTCACACTGAGAGGAGGAATAAACTGAAAGGATTAAGTTCCCAATTCTGCAGACTCACACAAGCTTTACTTTAAGCCTGTGACTAGTTTCATTGAGTTCAGTGGGCTTCCTTATGGGAATAAAGTTAACCTCACATGCATAAGTAATTGCAAGTTTCAGGCCTTAACCTGTACATGGTATCTGTGTGCTACACATAGATTTGAGGATCAACAGTCAACACAATCTCTACACTGTTAAGAAAATGGTAACAAGGCCAATCCCCCTTATTCACAACCTGGCGGATACTCCTGCAGGCCAGGACATATAGCGGTATGGAGCCTAATGAAGATTAACTCATTTATTGCTTCACCATTTCCTTTTAATTCATTTATGGTGAATAGCCGTGTGCATTAATTTTACCATATTATGGTATATGAAGAAAATATAATGGTGATACTATGTTTCTTTCTATGAAAAGTGTATTGTGCTTTAAGACTGAAAAGCTGTTGAACTTTATTTTTGGTATTTTTGTTTCTGCTGATGAATTTATTATTTCTTTCTAACTTGTAAACTTATTGGTATTCTTCATATTTCAGAGTATTATTTTCTGTCCTTTGTTTTGCTACATGTACTACCTCATGTAGTTAGGCAAGCCTTGTTAGTTTTTTTAATCAGTTTTGAATAAAATTAATTTACATAGTAACTGTAAAATTGGCAATCTCTATTTTTTTTCCCCACAGAAAATATGTTTGTCCTAGCTCAAGAAGAAAAATACCAGCTACATAAAGTTTTTACTTTTGTTGCTGACCAAAACATTGCAAGTGGTTTGTAGGACATGGCTATAGAAAGAGGTTGAGGTTTTAAAAGCTGGCTAGGTGAGTTAGGTGCATAGCTCCCATCAGTTATGCTGGAAGTTGTAAGGATAATTCCTCTGGTTGGTTTGAAAGTCGCCATCAGGATATATGGGATTAGGCTTCTTTATAGTACATTCTGTATCAGGAAACTGACTATGTATAAAATGCCATCACCTTACTCAGCCCATCTACCTCCTTTATATGTGGTTAATCTTTTACTAATGGAATTTCACTAGTGCAAAGAGGCTCAAACAAGAAATATTCCTGGTAATATGTGCTTATAGTTCTTAGAAACTTAAGGTTTTAATACTTTTTTTATTCTCATAAACCGTACAGAACCCTTACAGCTATGGAAGAATGAAATGGAGTATTTTCTGGCTTGCATGTAGTCAGCCACAAAGAACTCAGCTTGACTTTCAGACTCGAGGTTCTGGTTTGAAGAACTGACAGTTAGAAAAAGTCGTTATTTGTAATAATGTTGGTGGGATTTTTGTTAGAGCCCCTCCTTGGGATGGATTGTGAGGTAAATTCTTCCAACCCCCACAATTGCTGTCCCCCCTCCTTTTTGTCTATCTGTTCTTTCTGTTGCTTTCCTTCTGGTCAACTTTTTGCTCTTCTGTGTGATTTTGCTGACTCTTCTCTCCCCTCTCTGTTTTCTCAAATCCCCCTCCCCATTCACCAGAAGGCTGCATGAGGCAGGGCACCACTGATGCCACCCAAGACTGAGATGAATACCAAGGAAGCAGAGAGGAGAAGCTTGGGCTGCGGGGGCGGGGGGAGGGAGAAGGTTTGGGGGGGGCTGCAATCCTGTACATGTGAGTGGCTCCTGTAACCAGCCTTATGAGTAGCTCTATAACAGGGAAGTTGCCTCCCAAGCTCCCCTTGCAGCCTCGGATGGCTCTGCAGAACTCTGCCTCTTTTTCCCTTCTCTCCTGGGGGCTTCTCAATAATTCACCATCACAATCCAATGATAGTTAAAACACTCCCCTTCTGGGATCCAATTTATTTAGTCCTAACACACATTAATACTCCACACCAACTTTGCCCAGCTGGCCACTGATTCCACAGTTCTCTCCTTGAAACTGAAGCCCGCAGCCCTCCTTCCTGGAGTTGGGTTCAGTTCAAACTGGTCCAGCCACTCTGTGACAGGCCACTAAGGAGAGCAGGGAAGGAGGGTGAGTGGATGACCTATCTTTACGACACAACTCTCATCATAGCTGCCTGCAACTTTTCCAGTAGATGAGGCAGCATGTTTGCAGCACATACCCTGGTGGATCTGGGCTGCTACAGCTTTCTCCACCCATCCTCTGAGTCGGTCTGGCCAGCCCCCCTATGTTGTGAAATTCTGCTATAAATGAACTGTAAGTTAAGCCGGAAGAGCTGACAAGGAAGGTGTCTGCAGGCAGTTACAAACCTTGGACCAGTTCGTCAATAGTTGAAGTCAACAGCATTACATCAGTTTACACCAGCTAAGGCCCTGTGCCCAGAATGTGATGACAGGGTGGGGGGGGGGGGTATTACCGCAGACAATCATTAGTAATCAGGAAAAGCCCAACCATGACATCTTTGCTAGTATCAAATGTGAAAATATACAAAAGGAAACCCCTCTGTTTGCTCCACCAGCTAGCACACGCCACTATCCCACAGGGAACGCTGCCAAGGAAAACTGCAAGCTGGGGAGCCCGGTGGAGTTTCCAGTCCTTTAGGTGGGTACTTTCTGCAGAGGAGACAATTTGGCCTGTGAATTCTATGTACAGTATATGGGGTAGCTGAGCCAGGGAGGCAACCCATATACCCTCAGGTAAGAATAACTTTGTCTAGAAGTGTGTCGTTTCTTGAACTGGCAAAGTGCTAAATTTCAAGATAGGTAAACATCATAGACATTTGGGTGGAGAACATCAGCTGATTTTAAAGCATGAAAAAGCCTAGTTTATTTGGCTTTATTGATACATATGCATAAAAACTTGAATGCTGTGTAGCTTGAAATGGCTGAGACATACTCATGTCCTTACACACAATGTCTTCTGGGAGGCTATAGCTTTTGAAGTATGCTTTGGATTTGGCAAAGATATAAGATAACCCAGATTCATGGCAACACACTAGAGGATATTTACTTCCTGCATTTTCTTTATTCATAAAAAGGAACAGACTTAGAAATATCAATATTTAGAAATGATAAAGATTATGCATATAGTACAATACTGCTTTTGCAAGGTTATGTAATAGCTTAGACTGAAATATTGTGCTGTCATATTCCTGTCCTTTCTAACTATCTTAGGGTTTTCTATAGCACTTAGGAAAATATAGGGAACTATACAGAGAATGAAGAGCCTGAAGAGCTTTGTCTCATTGCCTGTTTACTGTGCAAGAAGCACCTTTTACAATTTTTCTAAAATACTGTGATATAGTCTATTAACTGGGAAATGGCATGGGATTATGTACTTCAGGACCATATTACAATGTATATATTATGCTTACGAAGGTACTTAAAACCCTCACCAAAGTCAGGCCCTGTGTTGGCATGATTATTTTAATTTTTCAAATGAATATAATGGGAATATAATATAAAGCCATACATTCAACCTTAGCATTAGTATTCTCCTGCTGCTAGGCAACAGTGATGGTCAACAACATTTCACCTTAGATGATTGGTTTAAATCTGACCCAGGTTGATAGAGCATCTGAAAGTTGTCACCAACTATTCAATAGTCTATGTTTAATGACTTGGTTGTGTTAGTCTGGGTGCTAAAAGACTGGTGTCTATGTCACAAAATACCACCATTATTGTTTGCACTAAGATTTTATATTCATTCATAGATTAGAAGATCAGAAGAACCACTCTGATCATCTAATCTGACATTGGCCACTCGCATAACATTGACCACTGGACTTCCCTGAATTAATTCCTGTTTGAACTACTGCATATCTTTTAGAAAAATATCTAATCTTGAACTAAATGTTTCCAGTGATGGAGAATCCATCATACCCATTGGTAAGTTGTTCAGTGTTGAAAATGTGCACCCTATTTTCAGTCTGAAGGTGTCCAGCTTCAGCTTCCAGCCATTTAGTAAATATTATTTAATGTATGTATTGTAGCAGTGCCCAAAGGCCCCAATAAGATATGGGACCCTGTCAGGCAAGGCAGTGTACAAACATATAGGAAGAGAGAGTATCAAGAGTGTACAATATGATCAGACACAAAAAATCTGAGGGGTCAGGAGTGGAAGGAGAAAGAACACACAAACAAAGAAGTCAGAGTCATGATAGGCATGGGTCTTATTACTTCCAATATTTTTCTTTGATAATAAAATTGACTTATGTCACATTCCCACTTTAGTTACTAGATTCCATATCTAGCCAACACTGACTCTATTACTCTTGTTCATGACCTTTCTCTTTATCAGCCAAGAGGCCAAATATTGAAGGATGTTTAGAAGTGTTGTGAATGGGTCAGAGTTGAGGTGGATTGACAAAAGCAACATGGGAAAATTTGCATTGCAGTTGTACTCATTTAATGGATGTAGAAAGGACTTCAGTTTCCTCAATAAATCTACAGAGGTCTTTTCAAACCCATTATATTCATTTGAAAAATTAAAATAATCATGCCAGCACATGGCCTGATTTTGGTCAGGGTTTTAAGTACTCCTGACATACAAGTTTTATTGTTGTTATGACTAGAAATACCAGAAATGCTTTGTTGATAAGAGATAACGAGTAGTTTGCTGAAACTAGGAGAATTGGTGACCCCATAGGAGTCATTGTGAGTTATGTGCTTTGTTTAAGTTATCTATAAAAGATTAAGCAAAAGGATACACTTTGGAGTAGTCCAGGGAAGCTTTTCTTTGTGCAAGGAGCTGACACATGAACGCCCAAGGAGGGCCCCAGAAGGTCCCAAAAGGCTGGTTGCTGATCACTTGAACCCAATTCAGACTTGGCGTAAATATAAATGTTTGTAATGTTCTAAACAGACAGAGGGACTGTGTCCCCTTTGATTTATTCCTGAGAGTGACTGTAGAGAAACAGTTAAATTACCAAATTCAGAAAACTCTGGGTTTTCTCCAAGCCAGCCAGGAGTGGTGGAGAGGAGTGGACGATTGGTATAAAACTGTTTTATTTGTTTGCTGTCCAAGACAGGAGGATTGTGGGAAGGGTAGAAACCTGTAATTTCTTGTGACGTAGTCCCTGAGTCAATTTATGGATACATTTTGTTACTGGGACTCAAGGCTCAGGCTGGTAGTCTGGTTGAGTAAGGAAACGAGAGAGAGAGAGAGAGAGAGAGAGAGAGAGAGAGAGAGAAAGAAAGAAACGGTTTGGGGAACCAGCCTGATTGATTTTGTAGAGGAGCATGGTAATGGTCTTTGTAAGCCTGGAGCCTTCACTGGCCCCAGAGCATTTCTGCAGCTCTGTAATAAAATGGTAGTAGATAAAGAGATAGACGAGTTAAAGGCAAAAGTGGAGGACTCAGAGAAGGATAGGGTCAAGAAAAAAAAGGAAATAAAGGAGCTAAAGAAAGATAAAATTGAGAAAGAGCAAAAGATATCCAGCTTGAAGGAGAGTCAGACACCCTCTAGGTGACAAACCTGACTCAAACAGAGAGTGACAGGCTGGAACAGGTGGTATTTGGTTTGAAACAGCAGACAATAGAGAGTGAAGGAACTGTTACAGCCTTACTGAAGGATTCCCAGGATAAGACGCAGTCAGATCATGGAGAATGTAAGAGACAAAATTGTGCTCTCAGAGCCAGGTTGAGAGAGCGGAAGGGAATAGTGGCTATGATTCAAGGGAGTTGTAGTCTGGGAAGGGGGGATGGGTCAGAGAAGGACCCCGACTTTTATCCTTCTTATTTTGATTATGAGAGGGATAATCCCTGTGAGTTTCCCTTTCAGCTTGGGCCCTTTGGGGCAGTCCCTTGCTTGAAACGCTGGAAGAGTTGCAGAAGCCCCCACCGATAGCTTCCATAGTAAACACCACAGTAGAGAAGACTGGTCCCCAAGGGTCTAACCAAAGTGGGGAAGAATGAGTAGAGGTCAGGCCCTTCTCTCCTGACCAGGTCAGAGTTGCAGGGAAATCGGTTGGCCTGTTAAATTGGAGCACAGCCTTGGGGTGGCTGGTAAGGATAGCTGGCACCCCCGGTCTCACTTCGGCAGATGTGTCAGCATCCCCCACTCTCCTCTCAGAGCCAGGTTAGGGGCCAGGAGTATGGGTTCCCAGATGCTTTGGCCAAGGGAACTCCACTTCTAGATTTGTTGTTGCTGTCTGTACTTTTTCCTGGCTTAGGTTTCCCTTGCTTCCTAAGTCATTCTTCACACCCCACTCCCTCTTCCCCCTCCTCTTCCACTTCTTCTTTCTTCACATGCCCCCTTTCATTCCCCCTCCCAGCCCCCCCTTCTTTTTTTCTTTTGTGTTTTTTGTTTTTAAACTTAAGGGTTAATGCCACAGCTGGAAGTATTTTACTGTCTTTGAAGATATGGTTGCCAAGCAATAGGAATGTTAACTCCGCTACTGATCCTAATTACTGCCTTGAAAACAGTTTTGAGAAAAGTAGTAAATTAACAAGAGAAGGATCAGGCCCAAAGATTGCCTTTTATTTTTATGGACATAAGGGGATCTGTGTCTCCACATGAAGCAACCCCGTTTAAACCAATAGCCTTCCCAGATAAGACTCTAAAGGAAGATGAGAGCTAAAGGGCAGAAAGGAAAGAGAAGGGAGACAGGCTCTGCAAAAGTTAGGGGAGAGCCCCTCATCCCTGGAAGGTGGAAATTTGGAGACAGCTCCTAAGATATGAGCTGAAGGAAAAGATGGATAGCTTGCCCACCGCGGAATGTTTGTTAAAGCTAGCTGAGCACAAAGGGAAGACCCTGAGTGCGCCTCCTGCCAGCTCTCCTTAGGGAGGCTGGATGCTCCTAGCTCTCCCATGGTGGCACATTTGAACACTGATGCACACAGAAGGTTCACGGTTTATGTGGAATTTGAAGGAGGGCTGTTCAGTCTCAGAATTTGTTCTTAGATACAGTTGCCACTTATTCCTTGATGAGTACCTAGAATAAGAACCTAGTTTGAATCTCCGGCTGGAGTTAAAACCTTACAGGGATTTAATGAAGCAGGGATTTTGAATTGGGTGGAGCAAAGGAAAATAAAAGGGCAATTTGGTTTAAGGGATTTGGGAGGAGAAGGGATCCTGGGAATTGATGGTTTAAGGGAATTGAGAATGCTGGTTCATTTTGCTAACAAAGTCCTGGGGAAAATGCTTCCTGGCACACCCTGGAAGCCAGTGGAGATTTCAGCAAGTTACCAGCTAGCAGCCCTTAAGGCATCTGAAGAACTGGAGTGACAAGTGACCTGCAGAAGTTTTAGCAATTGCAGAGAAAACACCAGGGGTGTGGACCAAGAATAAAATAGAATGTGTTAGAATAAAATTGATGCAGAAATCCCAGTTACAAGCCCCAATCCCGCACCCCAGAGGCAGTATAGGTATTCAAAAGAGGCAGAAGCCAGCCTGAAAGAAACAATTGGTGGGCGCTTTCTCCAAGGGCTTTTTGTGGAACAGTCAATTTCCAATAATGCTGCCCTATGGCCGGTCCTTAAAGGTGACAACAGGACTTGGAGGCTGGTAATTGATTTCCACACCCTTAATTGGGTGAGCCTGTTGATGGGCTCCATCATTGGAGGGTCCATAGTTTTTAAGTTGAGATTTGACCAATGTTTTTCGGTATCACCTTGCGTTGGCACAGCTACTATAAGTGTGCATTCACCTTTCAAAGAAGCATTTGTTTTGCCAGGGTCCCCATGGGCTGGAGCAATGCCTCTATTATTTGTCATTCCCATGTAGTCAAGATATGGGATGGGCTGCCAGAAAGAGACAGTGTGATTTCTTATATGGATGATATCCTTAGACCAGGGAAGAGAATCTGGAGGTGTTGGACAGGGTATTACAAAAGATTTGGGAAACTGGATTTAAAGTAAGCCCAAAGAAAGCCCAGTTGTGCTCCCAACAAGCAAATTATCTTGGAGTGACTCTGGGACAGGAGGGGTGTTCCCCTGACCAACAGGCTGTGGAGCTGATCCTTAAACTCGAGCTGCCACAGATGTAACTGCTCTTAGATCCTTTCTGGGAATGATTAATTTCTCCCAAGATCTCACCGAGGGATTTTCAGAGAAGACAGCCCCACTGCGGGAATTGTTAAAGGCGGGAGCAGAGTGAGACTGGGACTCTCAATAGCAGGAAGCCATGGTCCAATTAAAACAGGCCTCGGTTCAGGCTCCAGCTTTAGCATGTCCCCGGTTGGAACAGCCATTTGTGCTGAAACTGGAAACTACTAAGAGCGGGATGGGAGTTGTACTGAGTAAGGAAAATGGCACAGGCCTCTGCCCTGTGGCATATGCCTCCAAACTTTACCTGAAATATAGAGGGGACTTACTCTGTGTGAAAAGGAGGTTTTGGCACATGTTTGAGCTTTGCAGCATTGGGAGTATCTGGTGGGATTGTCCCCTGTGTTACTGAAAACTGCCCACTCTCCAGTAAAATATGTACTCACTGGCAAAATTAATAATGGTCTTGTGTCTAGCCCCAGCAAGCCCTCAGCAAATGAGGGCTTGATGAATTTGCTGAGCCCCAAGTGATTGCTCAAAGCTCAGTTAAAAGTTCAAGAGCCCCCTCCCGGAGAAAGGGGGAGGGAGGCGAGGAACTCAGAACCTAATGGCTCGGAATAAAATTTAGTAAGTTTAGCTTAAATGTCTAGTGATACCTCCTGCTATATAAGGAGGGGAAAGGTTTGTTTCACTTTGCGTTTTAGATTATTAACTGTGTGGATGCTGGAAGACTTTGGAGATGATCCGCTCCTATATGCTGCTTTTGCTGGGGTTTTGATTGCAGATCTGCTCCCTTGGTGGTGTGAATCTGGAACCTGTTTTGTTCGAGGCATGGGGAAACTTCCCATGGATAACAGTGGAATGTAAAGTGAACAATACCCTCAACATCACTACTGATCCCAACATCCCAGAAAAACAAATCACTCTTTTAGGCCCCTTGGAGGGATAAGATCTCACTTCAGTAAAATTGAAAGGCCTGGACTTAATAAATATTAGTGTGGGAATGTGTGCGAGAACTGGCAATGTATTATGATTTGGGTTGTAAATGGTCTATGCTGGCGGCTATAGAATCCCTGGCACTTTGGTGGCAACAGCACCATCCTCATGTATACACAAGGGGCTAGGGGGGGGAGCAGATTTGTAAGTGGAGTGGATTGAAAGTTACCCAGATCATATGGTTTTTGCTAGGTGTCATCGTGCCTCAGTGAATCACAACTGCGACTATCAGATTCAGGAAAAACTGCTAAGAAATAGGGCAGACATACTCCAAAACTGGTGGTTATTCTTCCGTAAAATATACCAGACCAGTCACAAAAGTAAACTTCTGTCTCACCACGTTGGCTAAAGACACTAGACAATGATGAGTAGTTATTTAAAAACAGTTCCATCAACTAAAGGGTTCTTCTGGTCCCAAAGGACCAGCCACATACCCAGGTCAATATATAACTCAGATCCTACCCAATAATCACGCTGTTGCCAATCCTTTAGAATCTAATATCTAAAGGTTTATTTGTAAGAGAAAAGAGAGAGGAGAATTAAAATGGTCAAAGGAATCAAACACATACAATAATTGCAAAGTTTTTGTATCAGGCTTGAAGAAGTGATGAAATAAACTGCTGGCTTATTAAGTCTCTGGTTGCTTCCAAAAGTTTGGAAGATCCTCAGTTCCTTGATTAGAATGCTCTCATTAGTATAAGCAGGGCTGTCCCCAGGTGGGTGAGGGGCCCGGGACAACCCCTTCCCTCCACCCCAGGCCCTGCCCCTCTCCACCCCTTCCCCCAAGCTTCTGCCCCGCCTCTTCTCGCCCATGCTCCGCCTCCTCCCCACCCCCATTCCACCCCTTCCTCCACCCTGTCTCTTTCTGGCTTCCACCCCCCTTGCCCGAGCGATGCCGGGAGCCGGCGGAGTGGAGCAGAGCAGGACAGGCTGGGGCAGGTCTCTTGCTGCTGCCGGTGCCAGGCCCACCACTAAATCCCCAGGACGCCCTGGACCCCACATCACCCTGAAGAGTGGGGCCCCCCAAACACGGGGCCCAGGGCGGTTGCCCTGGACTGTCCTATGGATGGGACAGCTCTGAGTATAAGTCCATGGTCCAGAGACCAGATCAGGAAAGAGAAAAAATGGAGATGTTTCCAAAGCCTTTTATAGCTTCTGCCATGTGGAGGAAACTTAATTGGCTGAAACAAAGCCCACAGCACAGTTAGTGGAAAAGTACAGGAACAAGATGGAGTTTAGTGTCACATGAGCTGGTCACATGCCCTTGCATGCTTTGATGAATCATAGCAGTGGCCATTACCCATATTCTGGCTAAAATGTCCACAGGAAAGTCCATAGGTGGGGCTAAACTTCTTCCATGGCCCAATGTGTTAGTTGATGGGCCATCAGCTTGAATAGTCCATTCACAATGTGCTGGCTAGACTGGATGTAAACTACCTTGTAGGTGATACCTAGGAGCAAACTCATTTGAAATACAGGTATACAGATATGAAATATGATACATGCATACAAATAGGATAATCATATTCAGCAAATCATAACTTTTCCATTGGCACCTTACATGACATACTTTGTACAAGATGACAGGTTTCAGAGTAGCAGCCGTGTAAGTCTGTAGTCACAAAAAGAAAAGGCGTACTTGTGGCACCTTAGAGACTAACCAATTTATTTGAGCATAAGCTTTCGTGAGCTACAGCTCACTTCATTGGATGCATAAAGTGGAAAGTACAGTGAGGAGATTTTATAAACACACAGACCATGAAAAAATATACATTGTAAGGAGAGTGATCACTTAAGATGAGCTATTACCAGCAGGAGAGTGGGGTGGGGGGAGAGAAAACCTTTTGAAGTGATAATCAAGGTGGGCCATTTCCAGCACATTGCCAGGAGTTAACAAGAACGTCTGAGGAACAGTGTGGGGGGGGGGAGGAATAAACAAGGGGAAATAGTTTCACTTCGTATAATGACTCAACCACTCCCAGTCTCTATTCAAGCCTAAGTTAATTGTATCCAATTTGCAAATTAATTCCAATTCAGCAGTCTCTCGTTCGAGTCTGTTTTCGAAGTTTTTTTGTTGAAGGATAGTCACTTTGAGATCAGAAATCTAGTGACCAGAGAGACTGAAGTGTTCTCTGACTGGTTTATGAATGTTATAATTCTTGACATCTGATTTGTGTCCATTTATTCTTTTACGTAGAGACTGTCCAGTTTGCCCAATGTACATGGCAGAGGGGCATTGCTGGCACATGATGGCATATATCACATTGGTTAGTGGTTCTGTCGTGTGGTATGTGGTTGCTGGTGAGTATTTGCTTCAGGTTGGGGGGCTGTCTGTACGCAAGGAGTGACCTGTCTCCCAAGATTTGTGAGAGTGATGGGTCGTCCTTCAGGATAGGTTGTAGAATCTTGA
Source organism: Chelonia mydas (assembly GCF_015237465.2). Lineage (NCBI taxonomy): Eukaryota > Metazoa > Chordata > Testudines > Cheloniidae > Chelonia > Chelonia mydas. Next base: position 54,639,845 of record NC_057850.1, on the reverse strand, counting down.
TAATGCGTTGGAGAGGTTTTAGTTGGGGGCTGAAGGTGACAGCTAGTGGCGTTCTGTTATTTTCAAACAAAGAAAGAGACCCCATGGAGTGAAAGGTATAGAAGTGTGGATTTTGGAACCATCTGTAATTAATTTGGTTGAGGCATATGTAGTTCAAACTAATGTAAAGAAACAACTGGTAATTAATCGAACCCACACCCTGAAAAAGGTTATTGTAGATTTTACCTTAGCAAACAGCTTGGCAATAAAAACCCACCTTGAAAAGTTATATGAGGGTTAGAAAAATTGAATTAATCTTCATGATGCCCCCAGATCCCGCAAGGACTGATCAAAAAGGGACATATTGGGAACATTTGGCACAGGGGTAGGAGTTTTTCATAGTATCAATGAGGAGGTGGTTGAGAATAAAATGAATGCAGTGTGGCAACACCTAAAGGTATCATTAGATCAGCTGAGCTCCATATAGGATGGGGTGGAATAGGAGCAATCCCAAGAAAAGGACCACCTCCACCTCTTGAAGGCTATTGGTGCCCTCAAGAGTAATGTTTCCTTGGCTCTGGCATGCATGCAAATGCAGGTGTGAATTACTGATGTGGTAAAGGATCTGATTCGAGGTAGTAGGAGTGAGATACTCCCATTGGAAATTAGGAGCATTATTTGGAAAAATTCCACCCAGACAGAAAGAGATTTGCAATCCTGATGGAAAATGGTAAATTTTACCAGAGTCTGGAGAAATCACTTGCTAATGTCAAAAGGAGAAATAAAGTGGGTTTCCCCCATTGTAGCATTGGGCCTTTATGTTAATCAAATAGTGATGGAGCCCATAGACCACAGGGAATGGGTAACAAAAGAGGTCCAGGGGTGGAAGAGAGTAGAATTGGGAGTTACCTGCTTAGAAGAACCTGGGATTGGAAATGAATGCACCAAAAATACCTTGCAGCCACAGGATGTGTGTTTAGAAATAATAGAGGGAAAATGTCATTATGCCATTAATCCATTTGCAAATAAATTTGTGATTATGAATGTGGGTGATAATTGCATATGTCTTAAAAGCTGACGCCCAGTGCTCACAATTAAGTATATCATGTACCTCATAATCCACATGAACACAAATGTTTTTGCCATATTGTATCTACTGAAGGATGCAAGTTTAAATTTCAAGTGCCTGAGTTGAAATATAGCCAATTAAAAGTGAAATACACATTGTATTCAAATCTCACGCCTGTACCCATTGTAATAAATGTAATTGTTTTACAGATATTGCTTCAGCATTCCCTTTTAAGGAATTGTTTACATGCTGCTAAACAGAAAGCATGTAAAATCATGATCACTGTCCATCACTCTACGAATAAAATTAAACAAGTAATTGAGAGAGTAAAAAAGATTTGGAACACAAATGGTGGGAGACATGTTGGGATGGTCCCCCACAGCAAAATGGATTTTTAATCTGGCTTTACATCCAATTGTGGTAGTTTTGGCCTTTCAGATATTGGTGGTTGTTTTGTTCCTGGCACTGACGTGTTGGATCTGGAGGAAGATCAATCAGTTGTGGGAGGAATTTATCAGTTACAAGGGAATTTACATGAGGTCTGGTCTCTAACAAGGCAGAATGAAAACTGAGAGTGCCAGCGAGAAGATTATTTCTTGGTCGAGAACCTTGAACCCATGCTAGGCCTCTCTAGCAACCTGCCAAACTGGTTGTGTACGTGTGTGCAGATCTTAATATTTAAAATGTGTGATCTGCAAGGAGAGGAGTGTAACCCCACAATTTAATATTACTGCCTGTAACCCCAGGTCTTGATATTACTGCAGTCAGACATTTTTGTGTGTATAGCCACTGCTAGCTGGAAACCAAATACCACATAGCTAGGAATAATCTTAGGCCCTGAGAGGCAAGGCCATGCAGCTGTATGTTTGCAGTTCTGCTAATCAGAATGGGAGGCTGGGTCAGAGAAATAATGCACCATAATAAGGGAAGGTATATTTGGACAGTCTGTGACATTGCACTCCATATGCTTTATGAAAATATGCTTGGAATGTGAATATAATGTAACTGGAATATGCTTTATGCGAAAGGTTTCTTGTAAGGTGTCATTACAAAACTTATAATCTACTGAGTGTAGTCATCCTATTTGTATGAATATATCATTCTTGTATCTGAAGCTAGAAATATTAAGTTAACTCTGAGGGCCTATTGTATTTATGCCAAGTGTGGCCCATTAATGGTGGCTTAGGATCTTGATGGCTCCCATTAACTAGAACAATTGGTTGTAAATGGCTCTGTTTACTTATAAGCCTTCCTGTGTTCCTGTGAGTCAGGATGGAAAGAATGGAGGCTTGGGGTCTCACAGGACATGTGACCATGTCACCTGGTACTGGAATCCATCTTAAACCTGGTGCTTTTCCATTTAGAAGGAGGGGCGGGGACCCAGAGAGAGGAAAGATTCCTGCCTTGTGCCAAAGCTATAAGAGGGGGTGGAACAGAACAAAGGGGGCTGCAGTCATGAGAAAACCCCTAGTTACCACCTGAGCTGGAACTAACAAGAACTGTACTGGGGAAAGGATTGGGCCCAGACTAAGAAGGAGTCTAATCTGTGAAAGAAGCTTATTGGAACATCTCTGAGGTGAGATTTACCTGTATTCTGTTTCTTAAATATATTAGGCTTAGACTTGCGTGTTTTGTTTTATTTTGCTTGGTAACTGACTTTTTTCTGTCTGTTATTACTTGAAACCACTTAAATCCTACTTTTTATACTTAATAAAGTCACTTTTGTTTATTAGTAAACCCAAAGTAAGTGATTAATACCTGGGGGAGCAAACGGCTGTGCATATCTCTCTATCTGTGTTATAGATGGCGGACAATTTATGAGTTTACCCTGCATAAGCTTTATACAGAGTAAAACGGATTTATTTGGGGGTTGGATCCCATTGGGAGCTGGGTGTCTGGGTGCTGGAGATAGGAAACCTGCTGAGCAGTTTTGGTTAAAGTCTGCAGTTTTGGGGGCATGGTTCAGACCCTGGGTCTGTGTTTCAGCGGAGTAGCGTGTCCGGCTCAACAAGACAGGGTTCTGGAGTCCCAAGCTGGCGGGAAAAACAGGCTCAGAGGTAGTTTCATCACATCAGGTGACAGTCTCAAGGGGGTCTCTGTGACCAAACCCATTACACAGTCGACCTTGGTTTTAAGTGCCCCTGACATATGAGTATCATTGTTGTTATGACTAGAAATACAAGTAATGCTTTGATGATAAGAGATAATGACTAGTTTGCTGAAACTAGGAGAATTGGTGACCTACTAGAGGTTATTATGGTGACCCAATAGGAGTCATTATAAATTATGTGCTTTGTTTAAGTTAGCTATACAAGATTAAGGAAAAGGCTACACTTTGAAGCAATCCAAGAAAGTTTTTCTTTGGGCAAGGAGCTGACACCTATACTCCCCAGCAGATGGATGAAAGGAGGGCTCTGGAAGACTGGTTGCTGATCACTCAAAACCATTTCAGACTTTGGGTAAATATAAATGTTTATAAACCTACTGCTACAAGATATATACGTGTGTGCTTAAGACCTAATCAGAAGTAGTTTTAGGTAAGGCACTCTAGTTTGTATCAATCATTTATCAGACGGAGGAGCTGTGTCCTCATTGATTTAATCCTGTAACCACCTGGAGAGAAACAGTTATGCTACCACTGTTTTGGGTTCAGAAAACCCTGGATAATAATTATGTGTGGATTGGTTTCTAGACAATACCTAACAAAGCTGGTATTCATGAAACACTACAAATGACGTTGTAATAGGGGTTTGGAGGGCCAGGCAGCCTAATGATTGGAGTTTGGGCATGGCCTGTATAGTTCAAATTCCTGTGGTGGCTTGTCTGCATCCTGCTACAGTCTCAGGTTCCTCTAGGCAGGGCAGCCATAAGTTTGGCAGTGTTGGAACCTCACAAGTTCTCTGAGCTTCAGTCACCTGAGTTCCTCCTAGGCTGGGTGCTCCTAGGCATCTTTCTCAGGCTCCTTTGGTCAGGAAGATGCTGCTTGGTTCCTGGTCGCTGACCTGGTGATCCTTCCTCTGAGGTAGGGAGGCAGCTAGCTCCTGCCTCTTTGCCAGTCAGCCCTGAACTGAGCCAGGCTTCTTCCTGTTCTCTACCCTCCAGGCCTGGCATTGGCTGCAGATATAACAGGGCAGGGCTAGCTGGGCCCAAAGGCTCACTTAAACTCCTTCTGTGCCGGTGAGTGGCTTATCTACTTCACCACAGATGTCATAAGAATTTGTACTATACTGTACTACGGGCTTTGTTTATGAAACGATGTAATCAAAAAGGGTCTAGAATTAGATAGATTTCAGGGAAAATATCTTAAATACTCATTCGAATTGTATTAAATTAACTTGCATCTATATATTAGATCGCATTTGCAAGGATTGAAAGATTCTGCAAGGTTTTTAGCAATATTAGGCTTGTCTACATGGTGCAATAATACATATCAGTGGGGTATGAATTTTAATACTCACTAATGTGTCGCACATTAACTGACCCATGTAGACCCTGCTGATGTGCACAAAAAGTTCCCTAGTGCACTTCACCATAGTACCATTTCAAGCAGAACTATGTTAATATGCACTAGGGAACTTCTCATGCATGCCAGCAGGGTCTACATGGGCCAGTTGGTGTTTGACACATTGGTGTGTATTAGAATCCACACCCCACTGACGTGCAGTACTGTATTGTATAGACAACCCTTACTTAATTTTAAGTTTTGGTATTATATTTTGCAAACGTTAGCAAAGAAACAAAAACTGCTGCAGAGACTTTTAGCCTTTCAAATTTAACCTAGAGTTTGAAAAGCTAGTACTTCAGTTGTTTAATTATTTACTTACGGGTTACTTCCCCCTCACAACACTGTAAATAGCAAGTTGTTTCTGATTTTTCATGAATCGCTGCTACTGTACGGCATCTCAAAGATAAATCAGAAGCATTCACTAAATAAATCTCCCTTTAGTCCTCAGTCTTCATTCCTTGTTTATCTGTTAAAATCCATCTGTTTCTGGGTTTTTGAGTTTTTGTTTTCTTTTGAAAGATCATGTCTTCTGAAAAAACATTTCTATTATTGTGTCAGAACAGCTCCAAAACCTTTTTGGGCAGCAGGCTGCTCCAAGCACAGAAACAGAGCAATCATTTTATGCAGAAGGACTTAATCTCAGATTTTTGGATTTAGCCCAATTCAGTGCACAAAGATTTGTATTGTATGAGTTGATTTAGTGCTTGCTGCACTGGAGGTGATATTCCTACCCTGGCACAGCTATAATTGATCCCACAGCTAAAGAAATGGCTTAGTGAAATACTCTGATCTCCTCTCATTCATCTAGTAAGAATTATGGGCTAAATTAGATCATTCTGCATTTTTTATAAAGCAGTCACTTGACAGTGGGGTTAGGATAAAGCCTTGCCCTGTCATCAGGGTTCAAGTATCGTATGTAAAATATATTCTGTGGTTTACGGATTATCCGCCAATGATTTTCATAGGTTTGGCATTACGGCTAAACACTGATGGAAGATCAATTGGCACTGATCATTGGAAGCTTCAGATGCAGCTATGTAAGAGACCCGGGACAACGTGAACATAGTTTAGGGGCAATTTCCCATTAGTTTCAAATCAGTTGTTTCAGCAATGTGGAAAGACCTGTGCTAGGAATGATGAAATCATACCTAGAGTATGATGAGCATAAGATCTGAGGATATGCTATTTGACACCTAGTAAACAATAAGGACTATTAAAATCTTCATCTTAATTTAGCACTAGCAAAACTTCAATTTTAATTTGTAGTTTTCATCAGGATCATAAACAGCCCCCCTCTCCCCCAAAATATGCTGTCATGATCTAACGAAGGAAAACCATAATCTCCACCCTATTGTCTTGGAAGGCATTCAGCTGCAGATTTGCATTAGATTTCATCAACACTATGGTGAAGCTGCAACTGAGAACCAGTCCTATAAACTGAGATCTATGATGCCCAGAAAGTCTGTTTTACCCTGACTGCTAATTTGACTCATGTAAGAAACATAAGGCATGTTCCAGGGAAGTACTGAGCACCTCCTGCTGTGTACTAATCATCCTTAATGCCTAGTGCTTGTCATGGGATCAGGCCTTTAATTAGAAGGGCAAGAACACATGCTGAAGGCTAATTTAACTGTGGGTTCTGAGACTATGAAAAATGCCTCTTATCTACTGAGAAGGATGCTATGATGTATTTGAAAACAGTTGTTCTGTGTTGGTACAGCACCTGTACAATGGGGCCTTGATCCATGATTGAGGCCCCTACGTGTTACTAGAACAGGAGTACTTGTGGCACTTTAGAGACTAACAAATTTATTAGAGCACAAGCTTTCGTGGGCTACAGCCCACTTCATCAAATGCATAGAATGGAACATACAGTAAGAAGAAATATATATACATACAGATAAGTTGGAAGTTGCCTTACAAACTGTGAGAGGCTAATTAGTTAAGATGAGCTATTATCAGCAGGAGAAAAAAACTTTTATAGTGATAATCAAGATGGTCCATTTAGACAGTTGACAAGGAGGTGTGAGGATACTTAACTTTAGGGAAATAGATTCAATATGTGTAATGACCCAGCCACTCCCAGTCTCTATTCAAACCCAAGTTAATGGTATCTAGTTTGCATATTAATTCAAGCTCAGCAGTTTCTCGTTGGAGTCTGTTTTTGAAGCTTTTCTGTTGCAAAATTGCCACCCTTAAATCTTTTACTGAGTGGCCAGAGAGGTTGAAGTGTTCTTCTACCGGTTTTTGAACGTTATGATTCCTGATGTCAGATTTGTGTCCATTTATTCTTTTGCGTAGAGACTGTCCGGTTTTACTGTAATTCAAATAATAAGTAATAAAAGAGATGAATATTACTATGTTAAAAGTTGCTGACTACTAGTCCAAATCTAATGACCTTCAGGTTATGCTACAATATGCAGGTTTTCTAGGTATTTGAAAACAGGAGAATCAAGTGGGAATTGAATGTTGGAGTAGAAGGGTGGTTTTCAACTGTAATTTTCCGGGTTGCCAGATATGAGTTTATTGAAAGATATTGTTGGACTTTACTTATGTTGGAATGTTATTCTGAGGTGATTTTAACTTTCAGTCAGAGGCACCCATACTCCATATGCAAATCTGATCCAGGAAAATTGTCAGGTTTCAGAGTAACAGCCGTGTTAGTCTGTATTCGCAAAAAGAAAAGGAGTACTTGTGGCACCTTAGAGACTAACCAATTTATTTGAGCATAAGCTTTCGTGAGCTATAGCTCACTTCATCGGATGCATACTGTGGAAAGTACAGAAGATCTTTTTATACACACAAACCATGAAAAAATGGGTGTTTACCACTACAAAAGGTTTTCTCTCCCCCCACCCCACTCTCTTACCATCTGTTTGCATTTGGAGAGGAAGGTGATGTCTGTCTGTATCTGTACAAGTTTTTTCATGCAGTTGATAGATTTCCACTCCATACGGCTAAATGCAGTGCCTTGCATAATGACAGGTTTCAGAGTAACAGCCGTGTTAGTCTGTATTTGTAAAAAGAAAAGGAGTACTTGTGGCACCATTTGATGCAGGAAAATCAGCTAACTGGATGTCTATTCAATTGCTGTGTGCAAATGTAACCTTTCTACGCACAATGTTAGGAGGTTGGGTCAAGGCTGGTTTGAAAACATGGCTCATAAAATTTATTGGGGATAATCATAGGCTGCAATAACACATACACTTTTGTAAATAATAAGTCAGGACTTTTATGGTTGGCTTGTGTCTCTAAGGGTATGCGTACACTGCAAAGAAAAACCTGCAGCTGGCTCATACCAACCAACTCAGGCTTGTGGGGTTCAGGCTGCAGGGCTGTTTCATTGCTCTGTAGACTTCTAGGCTCAGGCTGGAGCCCAAGCTCTGGAACCTCGAGTCCTAGAGCCTGGGCTCCGGCCCAAGTCTGGAAATCTACACAACAATGAAACAGCCCCACAGCCTGAGCCCCACCAGCCCGAGTCGGCTGGCACAGGCCAGCCATGGGTGTCTAGTTACTGTGCAGACATACCCATAGGAGCAGCCCTATGTTTGGGAGCTGCCACTGATACAAAACTACACTGCCCAGTACCAGCTCATGCAATCAAAGCCACTGTGGAAGTAGCCAGCTGCATTCTGAACCAGCTGGACTTCTTTCAGCTCCAGGGACAGTGTTACAGTACCCCAGTCTGGAGGCAATGAAAGTGTGGATCAATGTGGACAAATGCTCACGCAGAGGAACGGGCAAAATTCCCTAGTAAACTGCAGGTGGAACAAGGTATGGGTTTTTCCATAGTTGTTACCAGGGTTGTTTAGACCTTTATAAATATAGTTTTTGAATTATTTCATGAGGTTTTCCATACAGGGCCATCACCTGGATCTGTTTCGGCCTGCAGGACATAAATAGTTCTCCTCATAAGTTTGATAACTATAAAGGTGCCAAGGTAATTTTTATTTTATTCAATTCTCAAGAATTAAAAATGAATTAATTGCCCACTAGTCCACTAAACTCAGCACTGTACCCTTTGTTTGTCCTTTACAAGCCGTGTTCATGAAAAAAGCCGTGCTTACAAGCCACAGATCACTATTTTTTCTACCAGCTCATTAGTTAGCAAAAACCCGTGATATGCCCCACATGTATAAACTCCCAGCTGTGAAGGTTTCAGTAGTGTAAATCAGATTACTTGCTAGCAACAAGAGTTGAGAGATTTTACAGTATGTAAGTTATTGTGAATTTTGCATTCGCCTCACAACTGGGAAGATAATCTACTGATGGGAAATCAAGTTTGTGCTCCCAGCAGACCCAGGAAGAGGAAATAATTTAATTTCTCTAAATCTACTGGCTACATGGCATCATTCAGCTGACAACAGGACTAAGGTGGTGAAGCAGTATATCTTGTGGGTTTGACCTGGCAGCTACTCAGAGTACCTATACAGTTGAAGTTGCTATCCTACTGTCACTCTCAGACCTCATGTGGAGTGACAGATATGACTCTGAAATAGCAGTACTGTCCCTCCTCCCACCTAGCCCATCTGCTTTGAGTCTCAGCAAGAGCATAAATGCCTCTCTTCCTCTTAGTCAGAGGTGGGAGTTACAAAGTGAAAGAAAATCTTGAGAGTTACTACTCAGCTCAGCAGGGCTAGAGGGATGGCAGGGCTCAGTCATACTCATATGACATCAAAAAGAGGGGGGAAAACTCTTCAGTTCCATGATCAGGTATGAAAAAGTGTGATAAAAAGGGGAACCTACAGCAGAGTAGAAAAACTAAAGAAAATGGAAATTTTCATGCACAATGAAGTTTAACAAACCACATTTATATTTTAGCTCTGAGAGGGGTGAATTGCCCATTCATCTCAATAGGTATTAACATAGGTGCCCAAATATGTCAATAATGTTAACCATTTCACTGTTTTCAAAGCACATAAGAAAGGACTGGGAGGATCACAGATGTGCACTATCTACCACGAGTGGCATCTCATCTTGGTGCCACAACTGGATAGCATTTGAGAGAAGACAATCATTTTTTCCCCAGGTTTCAGAGTAGCATCCGTGTTAGTCTGTATCCGCAAAAAGAAAAGGAGTACCTGTGGCACCTTAGAGACTAACAAATTTATTTGAGCATAAGCTTTCGTGAGCTACAGCTGAAGTGAGCTGTAGCTCACGAAAGCTTATGCTCAGATAAATTTGTTAGTCTCTAAGGTGCCACAGGTACTCCTTTTCTTTTTTCCCCATGGACTCAAAAGGCCTGAGGGGAGGAATGAAGCCAAGAGGATCTTTGAACTCCATGAAGGAGGATCCAATCCCATATTGCCCAGAGGGGCATCCACATCTTATAAGGATATTCTAATCCTGTACAACCCAGTTGGACACCTTAGTGTCATTCCCCTACATTAGATTAGTCTGCCGTGGTGGTCAGTGTGGGGCCTGAGAGTTTCATCCCTGGAAGTAGTGATTGCTGCTCTTCTGCTGGAGGCTGCCTGCAGACTCAGAATGCCTATTTCTTCATCAGTAGATCTCAAAGCTCTTCACAATCTTTAATGTATTTATCACCTATGAGGTAGGGAAGCATTATCATCCCCATTTTAGAGATGGCACAGAGAGGCTAGGGGTGGGATCCACAAAGGGATTTAGGCATTGAAATGTACCACAAAGGGATTTAAGTATGTGCCGGTCATGCCTGTGCCTTATATGGGTATTCACAGCTGGATAATCAGAACCCTCTTGAAGGAGAACCCAGTGAAGCCCAGCAGAGCACATGTAGTGTGGAAACCTTTACTATCTGCTGTAAGTGACATCTCATTTTGATGTTTTAAGTGGCCAGAGCCTCAGAGACTTCCACTACTATTTTCTCCAATTAAAATCCTGCTTAGCTTTATTTATGCCAATTTACATCATTTGCAGATTTGGCTCAATGGCTTTAGGGAGTAAAAGACAGAGTAAAAGTGGGGAGTCTCTGGAGCACCAAGATAGGAGGTGAAAATCCACAGAGAGTGAACCCTTTCTAAACTGACTCTGTAAACAACCATTTTAGGTACAATGAAAGCAGCAGGAATATGATGAATGAACTGATGAAACAAAATTCCCTTTACTTTGCTTTATTTATTGGATAGCACTTGATGGAGCAAATTACACTAGACAGACACTGTGGTGGAATGATTGGGGAATTGTATCCTTGGCATGGATCAAAGACATATGAAAAAAACCAGGACATTTTTCTAGGAACACAGTGTGGAATTGGTCTATAAAGTATTTAAAAATACCTTTCTAATGCAGCACATTTGCTTCCATATTGTCTGTATGCTAATAAGGGATCCTGGCTTTAGTTTAAATTTAAAAACACTGGTTAATTTCTGAAGAACTGACGCAAGATTTTCAGATGGTGTAAACAGGCATGGAGATTGGCTCATTTAGACCAGCTGAGGGTCTGGCCCTTGGTTTCTAAAAATACAACATTCCAAAAGAGAACAAATAACGACAAGATCTCTTTAAAGGAACTGTAACAGGATGGCTTGCCCTTGGGGTGGAGAGACTGGGCCTAAGCCAAATGTGATTACAGGACAAGCCATTCCTGTGAGGAATCAGGTGACTCCTGTAGAAAGGAAGCCAGATTGAAGTGCTGGCAGTGTCCAGCTAGGGAAGAAGTTGAAGGGCCCTGAGTCAGTAGAAGGAACGGGAACGGGAGAGGGAGGCAAGCAAGCAAGCTAGGAGGCAACCTCTCCAGGCAGGCACCCTGACCATGTAGGGAGACAGTGATGAAAGTTTGCTAGGCAGGGAGGCCTGGTAGAGACTCTGACTAACTGGAGATGAGTTAGGGAGACCTGGAGGAGAAATAAAATGGCAAGATAGGAAGTGGCCCAGGGAAAACTGATATGTGGTTAAAGGATCTGACCTAGCTGTGCAGTGAAAGCCCCTGGGCTGAACCCAGACTTGAGGATGGGACTGGGATCCCTTACTGGCTCCATACAAGGGTAGTTGAGCCCAGCAGACTGAACTGAGGATTAGGCTGAGGAAGAGCCCAGAGAAACAATTTTTTTGTTTCTGTTAAAGGCAGTTTGGGACTTCAGTTTGGACATTTAGGACCTTGGAAGGGGTGGCCTAAAGGTTGGAGGACCAAGTTACCTGAAAGAGAAACCAACATGGTAACTGTCAATAGGAGGTCCTATTCTGTCCCTGGTCATGAGGGGGCACCAAGTGATGAGTGGACTCGGGCATCATAATCTGTCATCTACAAATGACCGATTATGTGACTTCTTGTGCCCAGTATCCATGGTTCACTTACTGGTCATGCATAGTGGTTGCAAAATAATCAGGTCTTATTGTCTTGTCCCATTCAGTGTGGGGATTTCGGATGCAAACAGTGAATGAGATTTTTTTTAAATAGATTGTGTAAATGTGATGCTGGCAAACCAGTTCAGGTTAAAACTAACAGGTCCACTCACCTGAATATGACTCTTATAGGCATATGGAGAGGCACTGCAATTCCAATCAGGATAATTTACTGTGTGTTGATATTAAAGAGATGTTAATTGTGCTGACAATTAACACACAAACCCATTCACCTGTGTTGATAAGAAATCAAGGAGAATGTTATTTGTATGTTGATGTCTGTCTCTATCCTGTACTCAATTAGCATTAAGATCAAAGAAGAGTATACACTGCATGAAACTAAAGAATCTTTCCTGTATTGTCCACACCAGTTTTAATGAAGGACTGGCAATTGCCTAATGTAAATCAGTATAAATGAATTATTTGTGTATGCATGGGAAGTAGGTAGTTAGCTTCAAAGCAAGGGTCGTTGGTCTAACAATGGAAGCTCACACACTGTCTGGATTACCTATTCTTCCCCAGAGGAAAACCCATGTTGTGCCAGCAACACTCTCCAAGCCTGCTTCAACTATAAAAGGGGCTTTGGGAAGGATTCTTTTTTTAAACTCTAATCTGCTGAACTCTAAACAGGGAGAGTTTCCAGCCATTGGAGTAAGATCCCCAAAAGTTTACTTTGGGAAATGCTTGAAGGATTTAAGAAAAGACTCTAAGAAACTCTACATATGAGTGATCACCTGGACTACAACCTCTAATGTAATATATGTCATTTGCTTCAATCTCTTAACTCTCATTTTCTTAATAAATCTTTACCTTTGTAGATACTAAGGATTGGCTAGCAGTGTTATTTTTGGTGAGATCCTGAAGTATCCAGTGACCTGGGGTGAGTGACTGATTTTTTGGGACGGGAAGAATCTAATGTGTGGTGTTTTTGGTTTTAATAACCTTATGCCACAGAAGTCCAGTTTGTCTGGGTGGTAAGCAAGGGCTGGAATGTCAAGGGGACTGTCTGCACTCTGTGGTAAATTAGTATAGTGATCCAAGAGTACCCTTTTATTACTGGCTTAGTGAAATCTAATGCTAGAACATTCCACCAGTTTGGGATGTCTGCTCTATTTTCTGACAGTCTGTCCCAAGCTTGGGCATTCTCAGCTGTAAACCACTCTTGGCCCCACGACAGTGAGTACTTTTCAAATTTTGTTGTTGGTGAAACGAATGATTTCTGCATAAATGTATGGGGACACTGAATGCCGTGGAGTACAGCTCTCTGAGAGTTCCATCTGTGGAGATATTTGGGAATGAAGTGGGGGAGAATTGGATTTTCAGCATATGGGACAGGAATTGTAGGCACTACTGCAGTATCAGGGCTGCACAGTGCAGCAATTCTGCTGTCTTTTCTCTGCCTATGGGGAAGAGTTCCTTTTGCTGGTCCCTGCAGTGCCCCTGGCATAGAGCCTGGTTTTTTAGCTCTGATCAGTAGGCCAAGATTTAACCTACAAAGCATAAAAATCATGGAAGACGCAGAAGGCCAATTGTTTAGAGCAGTATGTAACAAGCTAATTGGAACTGTTTTTATTTTTTCACAGACATAAGGGACTGATGTCTGAGTTCCTGATTGTATTCTGCTTGGCCCAATAGCATGCCAGATGCTAGGAGAGTGCTCTGAAGTGAATATTTATGAGGAACACAACAGGAAAGTATAGATCAAACTGAGAGCTTTGCTATTGATATCAGTGCGAGTAGAATCAACCCATGACTTGTTTCCTGATCCTGTTTTAAAAGAGAGATGCCTGTTCTCAGTCCTCACACATCTTTCCTCAATCTAGTGAACTTTTAAATAGTGATGAATTCATGGTTTTCCTTATACACTTTCTTTTTAAAATGCAGACGGATATCATCTGGACATGTTTTGCTACTCTGGCTGATAGATTTGTGAAAGGCTTAAATGGGTGACATATTTTGAGAGAGAGTAATAAATTTATGAGTGGAATTGCATGATGGGGTTGCTTATGACGTGGTGGGCAGGGCTCGGCAGCCTTGAGAGTCCCTTCTGGTTCATGTCTAAAATTCCTCAAATTTCATGCTTCAGCCAGACACGCTGCAGGGGTCAGGAAGGAATTGCCTCCTGCCCCCAATGTCTTCTGTTTGTTTGTTTGTTTGTTTGTTTGTTTGCCTCCTTCCTCTGAAGCATCAGAGATGGAGACATCATGGCTGAAGCTGGGACACTGGATGGGTTGGGCTGGCGCTCAGGAGCGGTACTGAGCATTTCCTCTCTCAGGTGCTTGGCTGGCTGGTTCTTGCTCACATGATCAGATCTAACTTATCCCCACATGTGGGGTCAGGAAGGAATTTCCCTGGATCAGATGGGTGTGACATTGAGGGGGTGCGGTTTGCCTTCCTCTGCAGGGTGGAGTGCAGGCTTCTTGCCAGGATTATCTGGGTATATCTCTCATCATCAATTCCCTGCCATTGCAAGGGGGTTAGAGCATTGGTACACCTTGGTCCTTCCTATTGTCTGCCTGTCACACATGAACAGTTTAGAGCTGTGGTGGGCCTGCAGCAGGCTGCGGGCAGCCATACCTGAAGATGGTCAATGTGAACTATCTTGTGGCCCGCCAGCGGATTACCCTGATGGGCTGCATGCGGCCCGCGGGCCACAGGTTGCCCACCACTGGTTTAGAGCAAAGTATTATAGCCCACAGCAGACTAACTTCAGTTGTTGGGTTTAAGTGTGTGGGTGCTAGGTGGTGGCTTGTGATACACAGGAGGTCAAACTACATGATCTGGTGGTCCGTCCTGGCCTTAAACTGTATGGCTGTTATTTGTATCAAGGTTCTCTACTGAGTCCCAGGGAGAGACTGGAAAGTAGAAGCTGGCTGCAATGTGCGCAGGATTGATCTCGATTTTCCTCTTTTGAGTTGACCTTGTTTTGAAATGATAGAGATTTGGGGAACAAACTAGTGACGTTATCTTGGAGCTAGGAGAGGCTGCAGTGTCTGCTGCTGGAGATGAGATTCTATTTTGAGTCAAGTGAAGGGGGCTTACTGGGGTGGGGCTACGGGACTAGAGCACCTGCTGCTCTAGTCTGGTAGCACTCATTTCAGTTTGGGAGTTCAGCTGAGGCAGAGGCCGGCTCCAGCCTTAAGAGACTCTCTTCAATTTGAGACTTCCGTACATCTTGGAAGCTTTTTATAATCAGAAGATTGCCCCAGGTTAGAAATTTAGTTCAGTTCAGGAGCTTGCTCTAATTTCAGGAGCTAATTCCAGTGCTGACCGTTTGTAGGTTAAGTGTTGCCTGCTCTTGCAATCTGTCTGCAAATCTTCTGGTATTTGGTATTCTCCTTAAGCCCTAGCTTCTTGAGTCAAGTGACTATGTGAATCTCAGCTTTCTTTTTAGGAAAACAAAAGGGATGAGGAGGAGTTCTAGCTGTTTAGAAAAAATATGACCTGGGTGGGCTCTCAAGGCTCAAAGAATAATATTAAAATATATAAGACATGCTGACTTCTTAGCTTGCTATGTGATGCACCTGTAGCTATCTAGGGAACCGTTCCCCCCTCTCCCCTTTTTCTTGGCCCTCTGCTTCTTGAGAACTTGCTCTCATTACACTGGTTTTACAGTGAAGTAATTCCATTAACTTCACTGATCTTCACTGGTATGAGAGAAATTTAGGTCCCAAACTTCCTATTACAGACTCCTGCTTGATAACAGTGATTTAAGAACGGTACTCTCTCTCTCTCTCCTTCTTCATCTGAAAGATCCATCTACCTCCCTTGAAGTCATTTGAATGCACCTTTGAATGTTAGCACACTGAATAGCTTGGGGCTTTTTTAAGGGTTAGTCTGAATTGCCTGCAATTAGTTCTGTCCCTGTAGGCAAGGCTTCCATTTTTTATTTAGATATGTAAGCAATCTAATTTAATTTAGATTTTGTTTTTGGCAGGCTCAATGAAAGCATAATCAAAACTACAAACTTTGTGTACACAGCAAAAATAGCCTTCTTAATGTGAATGGTAAAAGTAAATAAGTATATTCCAATGTAAGCAAAATCATTTGCCAATATGGCAAGATAAATCTCTAAAAAGGTTTCAGGAAACCAAAAATATGGTTGCTTTATTACAAACTGTGTAAAAGCTGAAATCTTTCATAGAACAAAAAATAAATCTGTTATAGTTAAAACAGCATTGGTGGTTATTCAATTTAAAATTCTATGTCCAAAGAAAAGAACTTTAAGACTCAATTTAAAAATAGAGTAATAAAACATTAGCACACTAGTATTGCTAGTTGAAACTTGCATAATGCTTTACATTCTAAAAGTGCTGTATGATTAACTAATTAGCTGAAACATGACAAAATAGTAGAATACCAGAGACCATAACAATATTCAGATGGCACTGTAAGCACAAAGTGATATTACAATACTTGAATGGCCCCATCACACCATTCACTCTCCAGATATCAATCCTCTTCCATGTCCCCTCTTCTTACCCTCACCAAGTTTCTGGATTCTCCATCTTTCCTGTTTCTCCAAACTCCTCCTCCAAGTTATTGGTGATTCTGCCTCTCTTCTCACTCTCCTTTCTGAGTAGCGGTTCTCTGTCCACTTAAAGCTTTTCTATGCAGGAGATTTTTCCAGTTATACTGGCAGGGTTAAACAGCTCTAGTTACATTGATATAACTCCCGTGTGAGGACACTTTTTTAAAAAAAAAGTCTGGAATAAGTGACATTTTAAGCTTACCTTAAACTGCTTTAAACCAACAAACTAAACCAGAAGGTGACTAGTACCAGTAAATATAGTGATTTTAAATTCATACCCTACCTTATATTTGTGTCACTTTCCTGTGTAGACGAACCTTACCACTGTATGGGCATCTGGCAAAGAGGCTGCTACTGCCATCGTCTATTCCTTTGCAACCTATTCCCTGTTGTCATATTTTGCTCCCCAGCCTGTTATTCAAGGGACTATGATGGAAGCTGGAGAGCACAGAATAGTAGGCACACTGATGGGCAGCCCAAGTGTAGGCTTCAAAGTAGACACCAAATACTTCCTAGAGGTAGTTGAAATTTTTTAATTGACAGAAAAAAGGCTTTTTGTCAAAATGAAAATGTCTACGGGGAAAAACAACTCATTTTTAACAATCTCTTCTGGCTTTTCAATGAATACCCCAAAAAATTGGTTAACTTTCAGACTTCAAAAACAAAATGTTAACCAAAAATTTTCAAAAAATTTTTGAAAAATGTTTGGGGTTTCAGTTCTGAATTGAAAAACTGAAACACATTTTTTTGCAGAAAATCTTAATGAAAAACAAAATTATTTTCTGAGTGTTCATGTGGAAAGAATAATTGGCATTTTCCAACCATCTCTAAATGAACAAAGTATTGAAGGGACCTCCTGGGTCACTGAGCCCAATCCCCTGCTATTGCAGGCAACCCCACTCCTTCGTGAAAAAACTTCCTGTTTTGAAGACATGTTTGGCAACTTTTGTCTTTCCTGTTGGACTTTTTCTGTCCAGTGCCCTCTGGTGCTGCTTTCCCATACTCTCCCTGGAAACCAGTATGAAGCAAAGGGAGGGTCTGCCTTTGAAGACTGTCTCTTCCTATTCTATCTTAATAAAGAGTCATTTCACAATGGTAAAGAACCATAGAAGGAGTCTCATTCTTCTGACACTTTATTAGAATAAGGAAAATATTATTCCCTAAAGTGTCTCTATCCTTCTCTGCAGAGCATCTATCTAGAACTATCTTTGTTTTGTAAAGAGCTTATTTTAGTAGCTGTATCATTACTTTGCAAACTTCAGGTGAAAGTAACAAAATTTAGTGGAAGCTACATAAACTTTGAAGCCATTGATATAAAGCTGCAGGGGGACCGTAAGTTTAACAGAAATTATGGTTTCCAAACTGAGTTCTATGGCAGCTATATCTTTAAATTGTGTTATAGTGTAGCACAGAAACACTTTGGTGGTTTACTACTGTCAGCAGCTCCTGTGAGGCCTGATATATTCACTATATCTGACAGTCATAATCTTTATATAAAAGGTGTTACGTAAGATCACTGGAAAACTAATTCACTGATCATTAATATCTTTGTGTTACTTTGTATACAGCATCTTTACAAAGTTATGAATATGTGCTAACGGTATGCTCTTAATGGGTCTGGCAAGCAATACATATGCACAGTCTGCCTTAGACAAAGGAATGTATTTGTCTGACTAGTTGTTGGGCAGCCACTGTGAAGGTACATTTACATAAAAGGTAAACAAACCCATCAACTTAGTGAGTGTGGAGGGGAAGCCTCTTGTGGGGGTCTGAATCTCAAACGATAAGCAACTGAATCCACTGATTGTATACAATATTACTATATTATAAATGTATTGAGTTAGGTATTTTATGAAAGCTAATGACACACTGGTGACTAATAGTATTAATGTACACATTTTACAGTGAGATATATATGAGAAATTATGGATATTTAATGATATATGATTTAAAGTCTTTGACCACACACAGCTAAACAGTTTTTTCCCCAGACAGGAGGGAAGGGAGCTATCTATAATGAAATTAAGCAAGGCAAGGTGTGACCAAAAACAATGGAAGTCTTATTTACATACAAATCATAAGGGGGATGGGAAGCCTCCAGGAAGGGAAGAACAGCATGAGTCTGGGGACAAAATATTGAGTTTGGGAAGATATAAGAAGAAGCCATCTTGGCATCTGTCACGGGATAGATACAAGGGAGAAGAGTTCTTGCAGCTTGAGAAAGATGGACCCCTCAGCGAAGGGGTTTGGAATCTCTGGGAACTGAAAATATATATGAGAAACCTGCTTAGGCAAAAACTTTTCACTTAGGTTGAGGAGGGAAACCAGTACCTTTTGCTTCTCTGGAAGATCCTAACTAAGTCAGGGAAAAAAAAGAGATTGGTAAGAAATCCTCCTTGAACCAAGGCTGTAGCTTGTTAGTCTTAGCCACTAGAATGTGTATTTTACTTTTATTTTCTTGTAACCACTTTTGACTTTATCCCTTATACTAACTTAACCTCTCTGATTAAATCAACAAGTTTTGCTTTTAATGTAAACCAACCCAGTGCTTATGTTTGAATTGATGCAATTAGCTCCGGTTAAAGTAATAAGCTGTGCTTTTTGTCTCTCAAAAGGAGCAACAAACCTTAATTCTCTGTTCCAGAAAAGGGATGGACATGTCAGGGCAGATCATTTTGGGGGAAATTGGGACTGCAGGTGTGTTGATCATTCTGCAAGTAGTAACTGAGGCTGATGGAGACCAGGGTGGGGTTATGTTGTAGGCAGGTTGCTGGGGTCAGAGTGCTGAACCATGACTGCACAGCACACGTGCTCAGGGAACTGCATAGTTGTCTGCTGGCTGTTGGTATCTGGGCTGTGAGCCCCAGCAGCAAAGCATTTAAGGCACCCAGGGGTACAGGACAGGCAGTGACACAACCTCTCATTGGTCTGACTTGTACTCCAAAATGTGACATATGGTTAAAGATATAATTCTGTCATGGAGGTCTTGGGTTCCGTGACTTTCCAGGACCTCCAGGATTACTTCTGGGGCAAGGCCAGAGCAGCGACCCCATGGCTGGAGCAGTGGTTGGGGTGAGGTCAGAGGAGCAGCAGAGGGGCTGGAGCAGCTGCAAGCACCTGGCAGAGCTCTGACTATTTGTCCCCTGTCCCGGGGTATTTTTAGTAAAAGTCAGGGACAGGTCACTGGCTTCTGTGAATTTTTATTTATTGCCTGTGACCTGTCCCTGATAGAATCTTAACCTTACATAGGGTTAATGCAGATCTAAAATGAAAGATGTTTTTTCTAGTAGACATGTGTATACCATTATTAGAAATGACTGATTCTGAACACAACTCAGTGGTGCTAGTATAATTAGGTGGAGTTAAGGTGTCTCTTGTTCTTAAATGTAGTAATACAAAGAGCCAGATTCTGCCACTGTTACTCATGGCCCCAGGCAGACAGCAAACATAAAATGTGTACCACCTATTTTGAGGATGTAAGTGAGAATGATGCATACACTTTATGCTGACCCACTGCACAGGGTGAATTTCATCCCCATATGAGCAACAATGACAGAGTTTGTCCCATAGCAATTGGATAGCATTTAACAATGGAAAGAGTAATTGTAAAACCCTGATTGCAAAGGAGGAATGTAAAGGTGGGGAAAGGCCACTGTGAAGTACTTATGAAGGAAGGTAAAATGTTATGCTTTCCTCTTGACCCCTTATGTACTGTAGGTAATGCTAAAACACACAATACAACTATATTTGATTCCCTGTCCAGTTGTCCCAATGGTATAAAGTCAGTTGCCAGTGATCTTTTTTTGTATTACTTTGATTAAGGAAACAATTTTTTGTGGGGAAAAGCAAAAATGTCAGTAGTAATATATTACACCTATTTATTCAAGCACCTTTAATCTGAAACTCTTTATGACTCTAGTTATGTCTTCCAGAATAAATCCTTACCAATAACTACACCATCCCAGAAATCCCATTTATCTGCATGCTTTTGATGTTCGCAAAACACTTGTATGATATGGGAGGAGGAAAAAAGAAAAACCCATTTCCATCTTTCAGCTCCTGTCATCATTTCATTTGCTTGTTTCTGATATTTTTTCTCTCATATCTAAAACAGCATGTTCCTGGAGTGGATGCCTATGCCTCAGGTTGTATTGCTACAACTGATATTAAATTCAGTTCTTTAATTGAAGAAGCTGTTTGATTTTTGAAATTCTCTTGGGGAATATTTCCTGGCTATGTTCAATGTTTTCACTGGGGAAAACTACTTCATTTTCAGCTCAGTACTCAGTGGGTGAAATTCACCCCTGCCTACAAGGGTACAAGAGTTATGGACCACTAAAGCTGGGTGGTTTTTATTGAGAACTTAAGTGGGACTTAAATGTTGCAAGAGCTTTGCCGTGGTCCCTCTCTGTACCGGGATGAATTTTACCCATTGGTAAAATTAGACGCTGTAGCTTGTTTTTATAAGGAAATTTCATACTTTCTTTTAAACAAGCAAATAGTGGTATGATCTATCCCAAAGAAATTGCTCTAGACAAACAGATGATTCTGACTTAATTTCAGTTAATAAATAATTGTCGGATAGTGCAAACTACTTAGATTCCTGGCTAAGAAGCGTGGCGTGTATTGAAAACAAATTTTCAACAGGAGTTCTTTTTAAAATCTGGTGGCATGTTATGGCCCTCTGATTTAAATTGATCTAAACATTAAAAAACTGGCTGCACAGAAAGACAGAGAACTAATTCACAGAACTGCAATTCATTTTAAGTATTAGTTCACAAGTGAAGTCCCTTTCTTGAGAGGCATTCTGAAATTATTATCTGAATTGAGTGGTCCACAGAGCAAAAGAGTCAAGGCATCTGTTCCATATTGTGTCAGGAAGCTACATCTTTTAACATAAATAAGACTTACATATTTCGTATTTCTTAAGAATTTTGCTATCAGTTGCTAAAATGGTGAGGTCCTTAATCTCTGTCTGGGCTAAGGACTGATACTAATGTAAGTAGGCAGTTGATAACGTCATAATTTCACCAATGTACTCTTTTTTGCAAATGCATAAATCATTTATTTTGTATATACAATTTTATTTTCTATAATGGTGTCTTTAGTGGACTAATCAGGAAAAGAACACAGGTCTCCTGAGTTCAAGTCCAGTGCACCTATCTAGTAGAAAGAAAAGGAGTACTTGTGGCACCTTAGAGACTAACAAATTTATTTGAGCATAAGCTTTCGTGAGCTACAGCTCACTTCATCGGATGCATTCAGTGGAAAATACAGTGGGGAGATTTATATACACAGAGAACATGAAACAATGGGTGTTACCATACAGACTGTGACAAGAGTGATCCGGTAAGGTGAGCTATTACCAGCAGGAGAGCAGGGGGGAAAAACCTTTTGTAGTGATAATCAAGGTGGGCCATTTCCAGCAGTTGACAAGAACGTGTGAGGAACAGTGGGGGGGGGGGGGGGGCATAAACATGGGGAGATAGTTTTACTTTGTGTAATAACACATCCACTCCCAGTCTTTATTCAAGCCTAAATTAATTGTGTCCAGTTTGCAAATTAATTCCAATTCAGCAGTCTCTCATTGGAGTCTGTTTTTGAAGTTTTTTTGTTGAAGAATTGCCACTTTTAGGTCTGTAATTGAGTGACCAAAGAGATTGACTACTCTACTTGTGCTACATTGATGACATCTTCATCATCTGGACCCATGGAAAAGAAGGCCTTGAGGAATTCCACCATGATTTCAACAATTTCCATCCCACCATCAACCTCAGCCTGGACCAGTCCACACAAGAGAACCACTTCCTGGACCCTATGGTGCTAATAAGCGATGGTCACATAAACACCACCCTATACTGGAAACCTACTGACGGCTATGCTTACCTACATGCCTCCAGCTTTCATCCAGACCACACCACACGATCCATTTTCTACAGCCAAGTCTACAATACAACCGCATTTGCTCCAACCCCTCAGACAGAGACAAAAACCTACAAACTCTCTATCAAGCATTCTTACAACTACAATACCCACCTGCTGAAGTGAAGAAACAGATTGACAGAGCCAGAAGAGTACCCAGAAGTTACCTACTACAGGACAGGCCCAACAAAGAAAATAACAGAACGCCACTAGCTATCACCTTCAGCCCCCAACTAAAACCTCTCCAATGCATCATCAAGGATCTACAACCTATCCTGAAGGATGACCCATCGCTCTCACAGATCTTGGGAGACAGGCCACTCCTTGCTTACATAAAGCCCCCCAACCTAAAGCAAATACTCACCAGCAACCACACACCACACAACAAAACCACTAACCCAGGAACCTATCCTTGCAACAAAGCCCGTTGCCAACTGTGTCCACATATCTATTCAGGGGACACCATCATAAGGCCTAATCCCATCAGCCACACCATCAGAGGCTCGTTCACCTGCACATCTACCAATGTGACATATGCCATCATGTGCCAGCAATGCCCCTCTGCCATGTACGTTGGCCAAACCGGACAGTCTCTACGTAAAAGAATAAATGGACACAAATCAGACGTCAAGAATTATAAAACATTCAAAAACCAGTCGGAGAACACTTCAGCCTCTCTGGTCACTCGATTACAGACGTAAAAGTGGCAATTCTTCAACAAAAAAACTTCAAAAACAGACTCCAACGAGAGACCTGCTGAATTGGAATTAATTTGCAAACTGGACCCCATTAAATTAGGCTTGAATAAAGACTGGGAGTGGATGTGTCATTACACAAAGTAAAACTATTTCCGCATGTTTATGCCCCCTCCCACCCCCACTGTTCCTCAGATGTTCTTGTCAACTGCTGGAAATGGCCCACCTTGATTATCACTACAAAAGGTTTTTCCCCCCTGCTCTCCTGCTGGTAATAGCTCACCTTACCGGATCACTCTTGTCACAGTCTGTACGGTAACACCCATTGTTTCATTTTCTCTGTGTATATAAATCTCCCCACTGTATTTTCCACTCATGCATCTGAGGAAGTGAGCTGTAGCTCACGAAAGCTTATGCTCAAATAAATTTGTTAGTCTCCAATGTGCCACAAGTACTCCTTTTCTTTTTGTGGATACAGACTAACACGGCTGCTACTCTGAAACCTATCTAGTAGAGGGATGCTGGTTCCCCATTTGTCACACACTGGTTTTATGGCTCAGGCTGCTGTAAGTTGACGAGAGGCTGTACTTACCACATCCCCTTGCATTCCCAGGGATCAGAGAGATGGAAAGGTCATGAAAGGCCACCTTTTTATCCCCCCCAGTTGCCCTGCAGCAGTGCTCAGTGCAACTGAGAATCTGTACTTCAGTATTAAAAGGATACATATATTGCAGGAATTTAAAATATTAATTATTAATAATCTGCTGCATGTATGTATTGCAATTCATTATATTTACTGTTAAATGCTCAAATGCATTATGTCAGCTTTTCCCGCTTCAATATCCTTTTTTTCATTTAAATATTTAGTTGTCCCCTTTCACTTTTATTAACCAACTTAGATGCAGCTCAATCACTTTCATGTTATTGTTAGCACAGTTCTGAAGCAATTTATCTGAATCTTTTAAGTGGGATAGTCTAAGCAAATCTATCTGCCCTGGTAACAGCGTGGGGAGCTTGATGAGACTATGATTCAGAGGCACAATTCCTTCCTTGCAACTCATTTGCTCCAGTGGGGTAATAGTCTATTGCTGGCCTTTGACAGTAAGAGTATACTGCATTCCACCCACTTGGCAAGACTTTGCCTGTTCCTCATCCAGTAGCTGAATGGAGAGCAGTGGGTGTGCAGATCTGGCCAGGACTCAGAGAGAGCTGGCAGCTGTTTGTAGTCATGGAGAAAGCTGCCTCGCATGAACTGACCTATAGCTAATGTTAATCCACAAATAATTATGACCTTCCATATATTATTTTGAAACCCAGCTATTGGTCCATGGAACTTACTGTTATCATTAGTGTGTTCCATATAAAGGATTTGGCATCTCTTTAAGAAGGAAACACCATTTCTATTTTCATGGAATAGATGTCCCACGCTTTCAGGGGTTTCTTATGAGACCAAATGTGCACTGTTTTCACTCTGGTACACAAGTGTCCAGTAGACACAGTCTTTCCCCCACTCGATCTAGTGAAGAAAAAGCAAGACTTGAGGTCAGATTCACTTTTACAGAACACAGGAAAGCTGAAATGGCATCTCCCTGTGTCAGCTGGGAGGCTAATACATTTATGTCTCCTATTCTTCTTCAGCATTTCTCCCCGAGGGAGGCAGCTTTAAGTTCTGCATAAAGCCCAACTGGTAGAGGCTAGAATGGCGATGAACTGAATTAGCACACGCCCAGTTACCTTAGCCATGCCCCCACTCCACTCGGTGCTTCCCATTTGTATTCCTTACTGCCATTATTTTGATTTCATCTGCGCATGTCCAAACCTTCATGTTTTTTGTTTTTTCCCTCTAGGGAAAGGTGACACTTCAGTTGTTTCTAAGACTTCCAGATTTATGAAAGAGATGCAGAATGAGGATCTCAAATGAAGTGAGATTTCTTATGGGAAAGTAAACAGTGTTTTTTGATGTTTTGTTTGGGAGGGTAATATTGGGGGGTAGTCTTTTGTTTTCCTTTTATATTTCAGTGGTCTGATTGGGCATGAGGCATTTGGTAAAATAGAAGCATATGTGGCTTCGTCCTGTTTTGAGTTGGAATGCACTTAGTGGGAGCATGCATTTCCCTGGCATTTTTCAACATTGTTTTTCTGCACTGGTGATCTGCTAGAGTCATCCCCCTCTTTTGAGAAATGTGTATAAAAATGCTTCTCTTACTGTATGTAAATAGCTCACTGTAAAAAAAAAAAGGGTTTTGGAATGCATTACATTCTACTTGGTGTTTTAAACAACAGAGGCTCCTTACCATGCAGGCGTCCCACACAACCAGCCGGAGAATCAAACTGAAATTTTCATACTACTACAACCTCAGTAATGCTAATGGCAGTTTTACTCTCACAAAAGGCTACTTTTGTTCTTTTCTTGTAAGTCTGTTAAGGGTCTGGATAATGACTTTGGGTCAAATCCTCAGAGTTATCCTCAGTGGGAGTTGTGGATGCTCAGTACATCTCAAAGTTAGACCCTATAAATATACAGAACAGTTTTCTGCATTTTTGATTTATATATGGAAGTGAACTGGGGCATTTTGATAGATTTCTTTCTTTCAACTGTGAGTTTAAAAGTTTTAAAACAAAAGGGAGAAAATTCAGAGGCATTAGTTCTGTCAAAGAGGCTTGGCTAACAGGGAAAATGCCACTTTCCCTGGAAACCAGTTTAAACAAAGGACTGTTTTAAAAAAATTCTGACATATATATGATTCATTTACACTGCTAACTTCATGAAGGGATGTGGAACAGCCATGACACATGGGGGTAAATGTGCTCTCTTGCTGTCATGAGATGCTGTTGAAAGTTGTGAATATTAAACAGCTGTTTCAAGCAAGCTATATGGGCCTCAGCAAAAGTAATCTCTCCTACAGCTTGTCATCCTTCCCTCAATGAAGTCAATGGGAAGTTTGCCAGTGACTTATGAGGTACTCTGTACCTCAAAGCAGTACCCTGAAACCCCCATATTCACCACTGACCTAATTATGAGATGTCTTATACAAAACATGCCCTGTGAGTTATCATTTTAAAAGTCTTGATCTGTTGAACATTAATATCCTGTTGGATTATATGTGCTATCATTGTATGTGAAGTTATGAAGTTTTGTATGCATGTGTTACTGAAATAGATTGTGAGGTTGGGAACACCACAACCAGCTTTTCAGATACAACAGTGGAGTTGCCAGACATGCTGATGGCCCATTAAAGAGAATCCACTATCCCAGGAACTGTATACAATGGAGACTTCTCAGAGAGCGCGTAGACAATGGAGACTGCTTGACCAATGGGATTGGACTCCCACGTCACAAGCAAAAGATCTTTCCAGCAAGCTGGAAGAAATTATAAAGAGGGGAAGTGACATATCTTGGCCTCACTCCCCCCACAATGCAACACCTTTGTCTGGAGCACAAAGACTTTGAACCAGGCTAGAGGAGTGTCCCAGCCTGTATATTGAACTAAACCATCTGTCAGGATGAGACACTGCTTTATTCAAATTCAGTTTAGTTAATAGAACTTAGACCGCAAATTTATTTTATTTCTTAGGTAACCAACTTTATTCTCTATGCTTGCTACTTATAATCACTTAAAATCTATTTTTCTGTACTTAGTAAACCTGTTTTATATTTTACCTAAAACTGTGTTTTGGTTGAAGTGCTTGAGAAATCTCAGCTCAGTTTACAAAGGCTGGTGTGTGTCCTCCCCACATCAGGGGAGTGGTAGACTGGGTAATGAACTTACACTGGCCAGGCTTCTGGCCAGGGCAGGACTGTACAGTTCTGAGGTTCAAGGCTGGGGAGCTGGGGGGAATTGGTTGGAGCCTCTCTATTGTTGGTTCATGAGTGGCTGGGAGAATCATTCATGTACCTCGGTTAGGTGTGTCCCTGCCTGTGGAGGTCTGTGTAAGTGTAGTGCCTGTCAGAGATTTGTAGCTTGCCAACAGCATCACAGTATGAGATGGAGTTCAGGTTGGCGGGACAAAGGGCTCAGCGATCCCACAGTCAGGTTGCACCCTGGGAAAACCCATCACAGGCTCCAAAAAACTTAAAGTAATCTCTCCTACGGCTTGTCATCCTGCCCTCAGTGAAGTCAATGGGAAGTATGCCAGTGACTTCAATGGATTTAGGATTGGAGCCTTATAATACTTGCTGCTAATCAGAATGAACCAATGTCTAAGTAGTCTTACAATAAAATAAGGAGTCAACTACAACTTTTAAAGTTTTTGGTAAATTCAAGTGCACCTACAAAGAGAAGATCAGTTTTAAAAATATATCGTATCTAATTTTTAAGTTCCCTGTCAGCTGTTACTGCCTCTATCTTATCTGTTAATGAGCATGCCCATTCTGGAAGCTGTCCACTTTGTTTTCTAACTTGTGATATAGTGCCAGGTCTCTGATCTGTACAGCAGTGAGATCATGATGCAGGCATGCCCATGTGTTTACATACCTATGAGAGCGGATAGTTGCAGACTGAGGCAGCTCTAACTCGGAGTACATTTTAAAAAGGATTTATTCTATAGTAACTCTGGTCATTGACCTCAGTAATGGGAAGTATGTGCTTAATTCAATGACTGCTCTTGATTTATCTGCCTTTTTTTAGGAAAAA
Source organism: Chelonia mydas (assembly GCF_015237465.2). Lineage (NCBI taxonomy): Eukaryota > Metazoa > Chordata > Testudines > Cheloniidae > Chelonia > Chelonia mydas. The sequence continues at coordinate 54,612,187 of NC_057850.1, read as the reverse complement.
GAAGATTAAAAGCTCCTAAAACAATCTGATATAAACATACTTGGCTGAGGATTGTAAGTAAATTCTAAAATACAGCAGATATGAGACTAATACAAATTCCTTAATGTTTTCAGGCCAGACTCTGCTGTGTCACATTTATATAAGCTAGGGTCACATCATTTGTCTCACTAAGGTAAACAGTACAAATAGAAAGACAGTAATACTTCGAACGTACTAAACACCTTTTATCTAAAAGATCTCAAAGCTCTTTACAAACTTAAATTTGACTTCACAACATGTAGGAAAATTGAACCATGAAGAGGTTTGGGTGATTGGGGTTGGGGGGCAAGATCACCCAGCAAGTCAGTTGTAAATCTAGGACCAGTCCTGGTTCCCAGATTGTGAATTAATCACTAGATAACATGGCCTTACAGGCCAAAAATTTAAAAATAGTTGCACTCTCATAAAACTGACTTGCATTCTTTGTGTGCACACAAGTGATAGAATATAACTTTGAGAGGAACTTTCATTGTATCCTGCCTAAAAATTTAACTTTTATTCCACTCGAGGAACCGCCATGCAGTAACTTGAGGCACTATCATGCACAGTAGCTACAAACTTTGTGTTGCATTTTCCCATAAAAATATTGTCCAAATGATTTTTCTTGTTGTACATTAGCTGTCAGTTGCCAGGGCATGAGATATTTGTTTTTAATAAAGGCATTGGGTAATATTTATTCAGTGCTATGTTTTGAAGCATGTGAGAATCTAAAAGTAAATTAGAAAAATAATTGCTTTAAGAGGACGTTATCTGAATTGCATGAATCGGGAGAATTGAAGCAGGAATCTTCTCTGAGATGCAAAGACGAGTTCTGAGCAGTGCTCACTAAATTGTGCCCATCATGCTATTAAGTGGCAAATCACTTAATCAAATGTGCCAGAAGCATTACATCATCTGAACACACTGTCCCTGGGTGCCTAGCAAGCAATTCTGAGGGGAGGATACCATTGTATTAAAACTGTTGCTCTTCCTTGGGGGCCCAGTCTCGCTCCCTTTGAAGCCTCTGGAAAGACTCACATGAAAGGCAATGTGAGTTGTATAAGGACCCTGCACTCTGAAACAGCAAACTTCATTAAAAAAAAAAAAACGGCTATAAAGGCACAAATTCAGCAAAGCTCTGAAGTATGTGCTGAATTTTAAGCATGTGCATAAACCGAGCCCGATTCAGAAAATCACTTCAAGCACCCTAAGTATATGGTGATATGCTTTGCTGACTGGGGTACACAAAGAACAGTTAAATATATTTTTCTTTTACAGCCCCTAACTAAAAGCTTCCTATTACAGAGAGATCCAGTTATCACACTGGACCACATTAATCCCTGCTATAATTCCACTCAATTAGAGAGTTGGGTCAAATTCATGCCTTATATACTGTAGGCTAACTAAGAGGATCTTTGTGTATACATCCTTTCTTTTCTCCCCCAACCTCCTTCCCCGCCTCCCCCCCCCCCCCCCCCCAGTATAACAACATTTGTGCTGTCATTGGAAAAGCTTGGATCGTCTCATCTAGAAATTTTCTTATAGAAAGGACCTGTAGAATTTAATAGGGATAAAACCACTCTGTTCCTATAGAAAGTGTTACTCTAAAAAAGCTAATGTAATATCAAATGATGTCTATAGATTTCTACACAGGAATATAACTTCTCATAAAATCTATAAGATGGTTCCAAACCCCCCGCCATGGGCCTGGATCAACCTCTGCTGCAGAGAAAACAATAAAAAAATACAAAGGGAAAGAAGTTTCTGCCAGAAGAATCATCTTGCCAAGATTGCACTTCCAGTATCATCCCATTGAGAGTAGGAGTTTGCTCTCCATGAAATAAGCTGCAAAGTCCACACCCAACCTGGTAGACCTCCAGGAATTTGTCTGGATTCTAACCCAACTGAGCAGGAGCCTGGCACCTCCACAAGCCCTGGCTCCCTGGTCACTCCTCAAACTTTGGTACTGTGGACTCTAAACAAAATACAGTAAAGTCCAGGAATCTCTGTGAGGCTGAAAATGAATGCATCCGATGAAGTGAGCTGTAGCTCACAAAAGCTTATGCTCAAATAAATTGGTTAGTCTCTAAGGTGCCACAAGTACTCCTTTTCTTTTTGCGAATACAGACTAACACGGCTGCTACTCTGAAAATTGTATCTGAGAGCACTTTCCCAGCTGGCTGGCAACTTGAGACTCTGCAGACCCCTCAGGCCATTCCAAATCACTTGCTAGCATCTGTTCCACCTGAAGCTTTCACTTCTTTCATTAATTTCCACTAGCAATGTTGTTGGACTAAGGATTTTATTAACGTGTCCTGGTAATCCTGTTCTTCTATTTCCCTGTCCCCTGAACTTTCAGGAACACAGTAGTGCTATGGCAAGATGGAGCCTTCGTAAGAGCAGTGCTATAGTTATGGTTTAGGTGGTATCTTCATTCTAAACAGCTATTTTCAGACTTGTAACTCTCTGGAAAAGGTTACCCTTTGGATTGAAATTTATTATGTTTAGTTTAATGTGTGATCATTTCGATAAACACTGTTGCAGTATAGTAGATATATGCACACTGCCACACTTGACTCTCATGATGCACATTGAAATAAATGACTGCATGCATTTATATCCATTTGCAATCAAGCAAGCTTTTTCCTTTTAGCTGGATTTACTTTTTTTTTTTTTTTTTAATCATTTGAATGTTGCATGCACACAAATCAGACCCAGGATGTTTGTACATTTTATGTGCAATTACTCACACGTTTTAAAAGCAAAGGCATTCAATGCAAAGAAATGTTAATACAATGTTAGGGATGAGAATTTAAAGATTCCAAGTCAGAACCTTCTCAACCAAATTATGGTTCCCACAGCAACATTAACTCAGCACATTAAATATATATCCATGAAGAATAAATCAAACAAGATACAGTTTATAGTGGCATAAAATACTACATATGTATAAGGGGATGACTCCTGAAGAAACTGTAACTCATTCTGGATTTGTTACAGCTACTGAGGGAACCATAACTTTGAAATTTCGGATTATTGCATGCTTACGCTCTTAACCATAGTGTTCCATTTTTTCAATGACTATATACTTCAAGTTTATCTGAAGCTATTTGTGGTGACACATAAAGATAATCCACAATGTGTATTAAAACACCTCCTGCTGAATACTTGAGGTCACTGTGTAGCAATTAAAAATGCAATAGGACCAGAGGTGCGGGAACAATTTTCATACTGGGGGTGCTGAGTCATTGAACCAAACTGTAAACCCAGAATACAATGGAAACCACTGCAAACCATGGGGTGTGGCAGCACCCCCAGCACCTCTAGTTCTAGCACCTATGAATGGGACACAGATAAAAAGACACAATCCTCAAAGGTTCCTCAAATGTCACTGCACATGCAAAATAAAGCAGCCTGTACTACCTCTTTAAAGAGAGGTTGAAGTAGGGGTGGTTAAGATCTCTAATATTACATATTGTTGGGGTTTCTGTTGCAAAGGCATGTTTGCTCACTGACTTAAAGTAAGCTGATAACAGCAACTATTGATTTGAGAAGTGCAGGAAGGAAAAGAAACCAACCGCAGATATTTCAAATAGGTGGATTGTAGTGCATTTAGAGATTTACAAGTCAACAGATGAAGCCTGTCATTCACCCTTAGGCCTTGTCTATGCTGGAGGTGGTGGGTAGGGTATGTGTCGCTACATGCCACAGTGAAAAGCAGACTGTGTACACGCTGTGGTGTGTAGTTACATGCAGCAGGGAAAGGCTCTGGCAGCAGGGAGGCAGTGGGACTCTGTACTGCATAAAATAGCAGTGTAGATGTGAGAGGCACAACTTGGGCATGTAGTGAGCCAGTAGGGTATATACCCTAAGGTTCTGGTGTGTGTGTGTGTGTGTCTACTCTACTCACCTAAGCAGCGCCTCAGGCTTCATTGCTATTGATATCTATGCTGGTGGGGCATGCCATAGTATGTACTCTAGCTGCTGTAAGTGCAGACATAGCTTTATTTAGCTTGCTAGGTCTTCTGGGCAGGAAGCAGGGAGACAGAGCTTTCTTGGCACAGAGCTCACTGGACTGGCACACTTGGGGATTTCTGAGCAAGGACACTTCCTGCTGCTGTTTGCATCTACTGTGTTCAGGGAAACAGGATTCCATGTGCATATTTGTAAATAAACAAGATTATACCAATAATGTATCTGCCTTGTATCACTGATTTCTCAGCCTAGTGGAAACAACACTTCAAGTTCCCAAATTTTGTTTAGCTGCATGGGCCAATGATACATTTATTTTTAAAGGAAGCTCCCTCTGTAATATATCTTCCTTTTGGAGAATATGTCTGTGGCACTAAAGGTTAAACAAAACAACCATGAATCAGACTTCCATATTGTAAAGTGAGGTGGACTGTAACAGTTGAAGTTATTATGAAGCATCAAATGAAGATGAAAACTTGAAGTTAGATTTGTATATGGTGAGAATTTATATTTGAGTATCCATCGGCGAGAAGATTTGTCACAAATTCAGTGGACTATAATAAAGTTGATTTAGGACAGAAGTAAGATGATTCCACTTCTTGGAGTGTGCTTCTGATCTTGACTGCTAAAATTTAGACAGTAGGAATGCAGAGACTACATGATAGAATTGCAATAGCTAGAAAGGGAAACTGTTAAATCATGAACAAGGATTTCAGAGGAGCTGAAGTCATGTGTTAGTAATGTACCGAACTCTACAAGGGCTGGATTGTGTTCATAGTAAAGACATATCTATATGTAATACAATAGTTGCCAATGCTTAATCTCACAATGTGTTAGTAGTTTAGCATATTACACTTTATATTCCAAGGCTTTTTTCTCCTGACTATGGTCTTTTCACCTAAGGACTTTAAGTTTTCTATCAACTGTGTCTAACAGGATGCTAATTTATGTACATAGTGAAGACTGAAACATGTAGCTACAGCTATCAAAAGTTCATTGCATTCCACTTCAGCTACCACAGCAAGGTGTATCCAGCACATTCAGGAGGCTATACATGATTTAAGAGAACTGCACGTACAGATCCTTGGACAGCTGCAGTCATAAAAAGTTATAAATGTTTAAATTCTCAGTTTATGGCCACCCACCTCTGCTGGTAAAGTGAGAACCTCTGTGCCTGTTTCTTTAGATTTGTGTGAATTGCACTGTAGTGTGCATTTTATTTGTGATTTGTTCTTTCAAGTAGAAGAGGAATTGATGAGAGATTTTGTATGGTGTTCAGGTGTAGGGTTTTTTGTTAATTTTGGCTGGTGTGGGGGCAGAGTTAAATTTGTTTGGCTGAGCTTAACTGTTCATTTCTATGTTTCCAAACAATTGATTTTTTTGGTAAGTGTAATCGTAATTTTGAATGGGCCGGTTCCTAGCCCTAAACTAGTAACACAGCAAATTCTCCTAAACCTTCCAATGGCATGAGTCCTCTCAGAAGCTGACAGGATACAAATACTGTGACTTTTTAGGCCAATATTATTTCGGAGGCAAAAAATTGGGAAAGTTTCCAAGAAGTCACAAATTTCTCATTTTTTAAAACTACAGTATCTTCAATAGAATACCAATAAGCAAATAATTCCAGCATCAGATCACATATGGAAAACCTCAAGCAGACTGCTTATTCTCGGCAAAGTTAGATGGGTGTGGGCATCTGAATCAGACATATAATGGAAAGCTAGCTTCAATAACTATAGAGAGACAAATGCCCTCCTATAAGTAGGTGTTTTCCACTTGCTCTACTATCATTAAAGAAATGAAGTAACTAGTACAGGGCCGCATTCTGAACTCCTTAACCAGGCATAACAACCCTTTTTTAAAAAATGAATGTCCATTCCTTTCTTGTTGCATGCATATAAACCTAGCTATCACATCCAGTTCTGTCAGTTTTTGCCAGCAGATCGAGGGACGTGATCATTCCCCTCTATTCGACATTGGTGAGGCCTCATCTGGAGTACTGTGTCCAGTTTTGGGCCCCACACTACAAGAAGGATGTGGAAAAATTGGAAAACCTCCAGCGGAGGGCAACAAAAATGATTAGGGGACTGGAACATGACTTATGAGGAGAGGCTGAGGGAACTGGGATTGTTTAGTCTGCAGAAGAGAAGAATGAGGGGGGATTTGATAGCTGCTTTCAACTACCTGAAAGGGGGTTCCAAAGAGGATGGATCTAGACTATTCTCAGTGGTAGCGGATGACAGGACCAGGAGCAATGGTCTCAAGTTGCAGTGGGGGAAGTTTAGGTTGGATGTTAGGAAAAACTTTTTCACTAGGAGGGTGGTGAAACACTGGAATGCGTTACCTAAGGAATCTCCTTCCTTAAAGGTTTTTAAGGTCAGGCTTGACAAAGCCCTGGCTGGGATGATTTAGTTGGGGATTGGTCCTGCTTTGAGCAGGGGGTTGGACTAGATGACCTCCTGAGGTCCCTTCCAACCCTGATATTCTATGATTCTGTCTATATTGAGAGACAAATATACCTCTAAGAATTCCCTATCATGTTAAATATGATGTCTTGCTGTTGTAACATGGCCTACATCCCATAAACAGATGGGACATATCACCACATGATGCATCACTGTGGGACATAGGAACAGATGTGCTGTTCACAAAACTGTGGTCAAACATCTAATGTGTGATTTAAAGAAATATTTATTTTTCAAAATTAAAAGATTTCCTACCCACAGAAAATGTTGGTCTAGTAAAGCTCATGCTTTTCAGTTGTAAGAGAGTTCATGCTTTTAATAACTACATGTGAATATTGCATTGTATGGCCCCATATCTGTTTACCTGTAGGGAATTAAAAAACAAAACAAAACTAAGAACCAATATATTTGTATGGTGTCAATATGAGAGCTCAATAATATAATCCTTACAAAGGAAAAACTCCATTCAGACAACAGCTTTACCTGAGCAGGATTTTCAGGACTGGGCATTTACTTGGGATATTAAGTTTGTATAATAAAATCCATGCCATTACTCCAGCCTATCACCTTTTTCCGACAATTATTAATTTGCTGTATTTTAAGCGATATGGCTATAAAAATGTGTTTCTTGTTTTACAATACAATTCTGCAGAGACTTCTAGGACTCTTTAGTGAGATATTATAGGCTTCAGGCAGGGCTGCAAGCATCCTAAAAAGCACTCTTCCACTATTTTTCTTAATACTGCTAAGTAAGTCGTATTTCTTTCACAAACTTTGAAATTTTAAAAATATATTGTTGAATAGATGCCAAGATAGTAAAATTTATGTGTTGGATTCTTTGCTTCTCAATTGAAAGTAAAATTATGTGTATAGTTTTTAATATTGGAATAGATAGTTCCCGATCCAATTATGGTTTCTTTTGAAGTAGATGAAAAGACACAAAATTAGTGGGGGAGGGAGAAGCTGAGAAATAAGAGTTTGTTATGAGGCAGAATGTTCCACAGCCTAAGGACCACTCTACTGATGGTCTGGTGGGGCATCATAATAATCTTTTTCAAAGGCTATTAATACATTAGCTCCTACCTTTTGCACCATTGGTTGACCAAGGCATGTGCAGATGGCCTGTAACAAATGAAGGAAGGAGAGAGGTGGCCAGAATACTGATGACAGAAATTATGCTCTAGGTTTGTCCAGTCATGATAAAAAGCATTTATAAAGATTTATGATTTGAAGTACTACCCCATAACTGGGTTGCACATTGTTCTATCATTACAGTTTGGGTTTCTGAAAGGTTAATGACAGGTACAGCTTGTGGCTTCAGCTGCCAAAAAAATTCCAACAATTTTGGTTACTCTCCCAGGATTCTGAACATCCTGTCTCTTTAGAGAAAGAAATAACCTGTCCGAAAAAAACTGATGTGCTCTAAGTATGTGTTTTTACTGTGTGCCAGCATTCCAATGACATATATTCAATTAAATTCAACATATATTAGAAGAATGTTGAAGTTGCAAAGTGAAACACTCAAAAGACAGGAAATGAGAAAGTTGCTTTCATAACCTTAACTCTGCTCCCTTGTGCATATGCATTAAGATAATGTTAATGATCTTATACCATTATTTCCTCAGGACTCCTGCCCCCTTCAAGAGGAAGCTTGTCAATATGCAAAGGGCCAGTAAAAAGTGGGGCCTAAGTAATGCATGTAATGAAGCTCTATTTTCAGTCTGCATTGACACTGAACTAACACTTTACCCATGGGTGAAATTTTCCTCTCTGTGTGCAGGATGGAAACAGCCCTGCTCCATTCCATATGGATCTTTAATATATTGTTCTCCAGGGCAGCAACTGTAAGTATATATTACTGCTACTTAAACTACTATCTCCTTCTGGGACACTCAAAGCCCACTGACCTCTTCAAGCCCTTGTCCGGATTATAATGACTCTATTCAGTCAGAGAAAATACCATGTGACATATATGAATAATCATAATGAACCAACATAGCTTTACTTTAGAACAGGGGTGGCCAACCTGAGCCTGAGAAGGAGCCAGAATTTACCAGTGTACATGTCCAAAGAGCCGCAGTAATACGTCAGCAGCCTCCCATCAGCACCCCCCGCCCGCCCCGGCTCCCAGAGTCTCCCACCCACTGGCAGCCCTCCCTCCCCGCACCTCCTAATCAGCTGTTTAGTGCCGTGCAGGAGGCTCTCGGGGAGGAGGGAGGGCACGGCAGGCTCAGGGGAGGGGCCAGGGCCTGTGGCAGAGCAAGGGGTTGAGCAGTGAACACCCCCTGGCACATTGGAAATTTGGCGCCTGTAGCTCCAGCCCCAGAATCAGTGCCGCATGGGAGCCGCATATTAACTTCTGAAGAGCCACATGTGGCTCCGGAACCACCCCTGCTTTAGACTATCAGGAACTGAATACGGATTGAACTACTCATCCTCAATCCATAAGGGGCAATAGTCAGCAAATCATTACGAACTATATTTGAATAGTGACAAAGCCAAGGAAATGTCAATCAACTTGTGGACACGTTATTAATAGACAAATGCTTTTAGTAAATGGCTCATGGCAAATTATTTGCTCAGGGAACCTAACTTCTGAGGAGACTATCTGATATAGCCCACAACTGAGTATGTCTTTATTAGAAGGCCCCACTTTATTAGAAGGTCATTTCTATTAAGCAAACTATTTTATTCCATCTCTTGCTCAAAACAGGTTTCAGAGCATTATATACATGGGAGTGTTGTGTCCTATCATGGCTTTATTAGTATGAGTGTTGGATGGCCACATTCCATTTGTCCTATTTATTACAGAAAGCCAATCAAAATAATACACACTACAAGAGTGTGGTTGCCTGAGAAGTAAAGCCCATTTCCCATCCAATAGTTATCCAGGCTGCTATCAGGAAATGCAGAGCATCTGTTGTTTTTAAAAGTAATTATTCTTAAATGTGATTTTTAGAGTAGGTAAAACTACTATACTAGCCTCTGAAAGTACTGCTTGCTGCTGATGACTCAGAGGATAACACATACTGCACTGTGTGCCTCTTTAGTGCCGAATCATCCTTTATCAACCAGGTGTTAAAAAAAAAAAAAAAAAAGAGATGGTGCCAGGAGTTACTTTCGACAGACGTCATTTGGAGTCTCTAGTTTAATAGGGTGCAAATATACCCTAAAATTAAAACCCAATGCTCTGTTTATTTCGGCTGTATGAGAAGCAGTCAGTAAACTCACAACAACATAGTCTCTCTAGTAAGGTTCCAATGTCAGCTGCTCCTGTGGCCAACTTTAGCTACTGTGAATGGACTTCATTCAGTTTCCCCATCCTCTGCATACAGTAGGCTGACTATCCAGGAACCGTATTTTATTTTCAGCTTCTGTTACTTTTCCACTGCAAATAAAAACAAAAACCTATTTATGCCTCCGGGGTTACTCTGTTACCACTTTTCATGCTTTAGAAGAATATAATATTTTACACTTATATAATGTAACCCAATGGTCTTTGCCAAATCTGTATTCAGGTACCACTTCACCCATCACTAAGAAGCAGCTGCCAGTCCGGTGAAACTCCAGAGCTGTTTAACTGGGCACAGTAGCACTACACAACAGTTCCAGTCAGTACTTAACATCCAACAGTGATGGAGCTAGAGGAAGTCTTAAGACAGCTAGAAACTGTGGAAAAGTACTGTATCCTATCTGTAAATGCTATATTTTCATACACAAACATCAAGGTGATACAGTGGTGGTGTGTACAGTGCACCCCAGGCAGAAGCATATTCCTTGTTGACTTCCTGATCCCTATTTAATGTCCTCCAGTGCAGAATTATAGATTTTTTTTTTTAATTTTTTAAAATTTTTTTAAACTCAGCATTTCTTTCTGGAGCTGGCCCTTTTAAATTTGGCAGAGCCAAACACATGCATACCCCAGAGCCATTTTGCAAGTGTCTGCTGCCTCGAGCTGGTAAGTACTGCTGTGGTTAATTCCAGTTTCCTTTTTCTGATGTCTGAGGAGATGGTACTTTCCCATAAGCAATCCTATAGCTTCAGTCTGATTTACATTACGTTATGAGAAACTAAGACACAAAGACAAAAGTTAAGTCTCCACAGAGCAGTTGGGGGAGAAGGCATAGTGTAAGTTACCTCTATAACCTGCTGGATCAGCTCTACCTCTCAAATGGCATCTTACTTCTACACAGGGCAGGCAAAGGTGCATTATATACAGCAAACAAAATCCTATTTGTAATATACACACACCACAGCTGCAATTGTTCTTAAACTCTGTGTGTGATCTTTTATGCTTATTGTATAATGAACTATTTTGTACAGTTGTGGATCGTATGACCATAAACTTCAGCTTATGGTCAATGCTCCCTGGCCTAAGCCATGGCAGTTGTATCTGCAGCAGGTGAGAGGAGTTTGTTGGGCTGCTAGGGTATGCCGTGTTCAGCTATTGCTCTGGGCCTGCAGTGACTGTAGCATCGGTAACAATAGTAGTGTAGACGTGGCAGCAGGGTTTCACTGTGGGCTAGCAACTCGAGTATGTACTCAGGCTCCCAGGCTAGCTGCCTGAGGAGAAGTCTGTGTGGTCATGCCTTCACTGCTATTGTTACCCAAACTAGCAAGATTGAAGCTACACCCACGCATACACCTTGGAAACAACGCATAATTTAAGAAGGTAAAATACAACTATTACCAAATGTGGCATCCAGCCAGGGGAATGGGGCTAACACTCTTTTCCTTGCAATAAGCACCACTTCAGCTTAGAGGATCACAAGAGGAAATGACCTCAGCTATAAGCCAGCACTTCCAATACTACGACACTGCTCTCCAAGTCAATAAGGAAGTTGACTGCAGTGTAGGCATACCCTAGGTGGCAAATAAAAACCCGTGGCTGGCCCATGCCAGCTGATTTGGGCTGTGAGGCTGTTTAACTGCAGTGTAGACTACCAGGCTTGGACTGCAGCTTGAGCTCTGGGACACTCCCAGGGTCCTAGAACCCAGACTCCAGGTCTAGCCCAGAAATCTACACTGCAGTTAAACAGCCCTTTAGCCTATGAGCTATTACCCGATAAGCCTCAGGGCCAGCTGCAGGTGTCTGCAGTATGTTCATACCCCCAGAGCCACTAAAACCATTTTCTGCAATTCCTTGGGTTTTCATTGGCATTCTCACCTGCAGGTACAGAGCAGGCCTAATCTTTCATAGCTTAGAATCTCAGTAGTTTTAAATCTGGAGGTGGTATGTCCTCTATTTCCCTGTGACTCTTAAATCATCTCTATTTTCGGAAGGATATGCTACATTATATTTGAACTCACCTTCACCCTTGTGTGACCAACCCTGGTCCTTTACTACCTTTGAATGTATATTAAGAAGCAGAAAATCTTTCTTTCTAGGACCTTTCTTGTCCACCTCTGAAATTATCACTGATTCGGTTGTCCACTAATACAGCTCTTCTACCCAAGTACTGAATTCAGATGTTCAGTCAGCAAGCATCCTTGCTACTAAAATGTTTTGGTCAGAAAAGTATATTAACTTGAGAGTGATGTCACGTGGCAATTCCATGCCAGAAATAATACCTCTTTTGCCAGAGAACACAGTGCTGGGTAGATGGGTGGCTCAGAATCCCTGGAAAACTTAATTGAGTACAATTTTCCTACACATTCCTGGTGGTACATTAACATTCTCTGATAGAGATGATGTAGCCATTTGCCTAACATAACTGGCCTTAGTTAAATTTATTTCCAAGAGACAAGTACAACAGGCATCTGTTGACCTGTATAAAATATATCTGAAGGTACAATGCTACTTTTTTTTTTCATACTGCAAGCTTGTATTTGTTATCCCTGCCTCTCAGATCTGACAATGAATGTACATGCTGGACAGCATACAGTAGGTGGAAGAAACAAATGGGATGGAAAGATGAGTGAACAATAAAAGAGTTGAGCACAAAAACAGGAGTCATTAACTCTTTTTAAAATACTTGTATTGCATTGTTAAGTCATGTCTTTTTCTGCAGCAACTTAGAACTCAACTTCTTTTGGGTTTCTTCTACTGTTGTCTAGTGAGAATTGACTAATACAGTACATTATAACCGGAAAGGGCAAAATGTCGTAAAATGTCCCTAAAAATTAACCTGGTAGAAAGTTCTCTCAACCAGAAAAAAATGAATTCGGTATTTAAAATGTTCAATTAAAAAAAATTAAACACAAGTATGAAATTTTCCAAATGCTTGTAAAACTTTTTTTATAGTGAAAAATGTTTGAGGTTGGACATTTTCTACCATCAGATAAAGATTAAAACTAACACAAATAACAACAGAGACATTGGGAAATGACTACATTAAGGGTATGTGTGGTGGGGCGGCTGCCCCACACAGGCAGAGGAAGGATTAAGGCAGCCTTGGAGAGGCTGCGCAGAACCCAGCCTATCAGGAGAAGGCTTGCTGGAGCAGCCCATAGATAAAGGGCTGCTCAGGACAGTAAGGGACAGTCCCTCCCTGGAGGGCAAGGGGGAAGAACTGGCTGCTAAGGAGCATCGGAGATACTGCAGTGCTGGGCATGGTAGCGAGCAATAGGGGAGCTCTTAGCTGACCATGGCCAGACTGAGTTCCTGAAGCAAGGGCAGGGAAGGTGCTAGGGCTACAGGGGAAGTGGCCCAAGGAAAGTAGGCAGCAGGAATAGGAAGCAGGGCAGTAAGTGGCACCAGCTATAGGGTCCCTGGGCTGGGACCCAGAGTAGTGGGTGGGCCTGGGTCCCCCCTCCCTTTACCTCTACTTGCCAATCAGGAGAGTGGCCTAAATCCAGACTGCAGTTTGCCCCTGAAGCCAGGGGCTAGACTCAAGACTGTAGTTGGCCACTGAGGCAAGTGGAGGGACTGAGGACCGCCTGTTCCCTGAAAGTGGGGACACAGCGGGCTGGGGCACAGTTGGAGGGCCATGTCCTGAAGAGGATGCTGCGGTCCAGGAGCGACATGTGTCCAGAGGTTGGAGACTGAGGTGGAGGTGGAAGTAACGGAGAGTGAGAAACTGCTAGTAAAAGGAGCCCTGGTGCTCCAAAAGAGCTAATCCCAGCACAATCAGCAGGAGGTGCCATGTGGTGAGCCGGCCCCGTGACAGTACGTCCACCCAGGAAACGCTACAGCAGCACAGGCGTTGCTGTAGTGTAGACATTTAGTAGCGTGACAGAAGGGGTAAGAACCTTGCATTCTTGCTGTGTTGCTGCAGTAAATCCACCTTCCTAAGAGGCATTAGAGAGGTCTAGCAGTGTCTACAACTTAACTACATCTCTTAGGGGAGCTTAATTACATCTCTCATACCCCTGAGCTATGTAGCTAAGTTGACCTAAGTTTTTGGTGTAGGCTAGGCCTGAGCGATATGGGCCCTTGCCTTTCCTCTGTGGCATGGTGTGACAGGAGGCTATGCTGACTAATTCTGTGACATGAGACAAGGAAGGGACATACATTGCTTGTCATGCCCTTTCTTGCATAGATAGACAGACACTGCCACTGCTATCCAAACCATGTTAAATAGGGTTTCTGGAGAAATTCAAGGGGTAGGACAAAGAAGGGATGCCATTAGTGAACAGATACTTTGTGTATTGCCTCATTGCCAGGTGGGTTATCAGCAGTTACTCCTGGGGGACAGTGCGCACAGTGTTTTAAAATTCTGCAAATTTTATTTGTCAAAATAACACTATATAATCATGCCAGTTCCAATTATTTTGGTAATTTATTTCAAAATACCTGTCAGCAAGTTTGTCTGTAACAATGTGATCTATGACATCATGTGCCAGCAATGCTCCTCTGCCATGTACATTGGCCAAACTGGACAGTCTCTACGCAAAAGAATAAATGGACACAAATCAGACGTCAAGAATTGTAACATTCAAAAACCAGTAGGAGAACACTTAAACCACCCTGGACACTTGATTACAGACTTAAAAGTGGCAATTCTTCAACAAAAAAACTTCAAAAACAATGAGAAACTGCAGAACGGGAATTAATTTGGAAACTGGACACCATCAAATTAGGCCTGAATAAAGACTGGGAGTGGATGGGTCACTACAAAAAATAATTTTCCCTCCGCTGATACTCACACCTTCTTGTCAACTGTTGGAAATGTACCACCTTGATTGCATTGGCCTCATTAGAACTACAAAAGTAATTTTCCCTCCCTTGGTAGTCACCCCTTCTATTCAACTGTTGAAAGTAGACCACTTTCACCTTAATTGAATTGGCTTGTTAGCACTGACCCCCCAACTTGGTAAGGCAACTCCCATCTTTTCATGTGCTATATATATATATTTTTTCTGCTTACTGTATTTTTCACTCCATGCATCTGATGAAGCGGGGTTTAGCCCACTAAAGCTTATGCCCAAATAAATTTGTTATTCTCTAAGGTACCACAAGGACTCCTCGTTGTTTTTGCTGATACAGACTAACACAGCTACCACTCTGAAACCTGTAACAATTAAGACACACACAAAATTCCCCACAGAAGTAGAGAGTTAAAGAAACAACCCAGTTCCTGCTTCTCTGACAACCCTGAATCCAGCCAGGGGCCTCACCCCCAGCCCAGATACTCACAGACCCTACCCTCCTAGAGCCCAGGGATCCAGATGGAGAACAGCCTGATGCTGGGTCCTGGGCTTGCATGGTATTTCCTGCACATTGCCGTCTCCTTCCTTCAGGGCATGCTAAAAACTGCAGCTGCTGGGAACCCTTCAGTTCCCTCCCTTCCTCCCCCCAATCCTTGTCTTTTATTTGCAAGCTGGGCTCTGTTGGGTCCAGCAGCCCCTAGTGGTAGCCACCATCTCTGCAGCCCATTTCTGTGAGGGGAAAAGGAAATTCTGCACACCCAACATTAATTTCTACAAAATTCTGCATGGCGCAGAACTCCCCCAGAAGTACAGCGGATTGAATCTGGAACCTCTAGATCTCAATGCATGAACCTTGACTGCTTGAGCTGGAAGAACGAGCCACACCTCAAAAGGCTCATCAACTTCTAGATATGAACTGTTCACAACACTGAGTGGGTTGCAGATGCTGCATGCTTTATCATTGATCCTCACCCTCTGTAAAATAGAACTACAACAAACCACTGCATTTTAAAGTTAAAAAGAATGGCAAGTTAACTGCACCTCCCAAACCCCTTGAATGGGTAAGTGTCTATAGGCGTGGCCTGGGGCCAAACAATGGTTACTGAGTCATTTTTGCTGCCAGTGTCGGGAGTGGACAGGCCAAGGAATATGCAAGGCATGTCAAATGCTCTGGGAAGATGACATTGGGACTGGGGTTAAGATTTCTTTCAGATCCTTGGGTTCCTTTTATGCTGCTCCTAATTCCTAATCAAAAGGGGTTTCAAGTGTAGAAATGTGCTAAACTTTGCTGCTAAAGTTGTGTCTCTTCCTCCCCCCTGGACAGAAAAGATGTCTTATATATCTGTGTACTGGTAATTTTGCTTCGTAATTTGTAATGTCAACTTAATTCCTTATCCTAGAGAGGAACACTAAACTAGATTTCATTACTTTTTACCCCAAAGAAAAGACGCTCTAGAAAAGTGAGCTAGTAAAATAAATGTCACCACTTTGATTCAAACTAAAATAAAAATATATCATTCTTCATTTTTTTTTTCATTCCTACACTTTACCTTCTGAATGGTGCAGGGCTGGCCATAGGGAATACAGCACTCTGGGCAACCTTGTATTTTGGTGCCCCTGTCTCCAGCTGCCTCCCTGGCTCCCCACCTCACACCCATTGTCCCAGCACCTGCTGCCTCTCCCCCCATTGCCCCGAGCTCCCTTCTGTGACCTTGCACTCCAGGCCCACCCTACTTCTTGCCTCTTAATCATGGCACGCCCCTGACCATGTCACCCACCTGTAGGGCCAGTTCTTCCCTACAGTGCCTCACATCTCGATGCCATGGTTTGGGCATCATAGGAAACCCCACAACAGTCACTTTGACTCTCCCAGCCAGTGCTACAGGGACCCCGCATCTGGTCGTTGAGCAGGACAGCCAAGACAATGTAGTAGGTGGTCTTCCGCACTTTGATAGGGTGAGCAGGCACTGGGGCACAGTGGTACCTCTCCTGCACCTCCCAAACTCTCCCACTCAACACAGCAGCCAGCTTCTCTGCCAGAGCTCCAGAGCGTCAGCAGCCCAAGGAGAGGCACAGTGACAGGAGGGCGCCAGAGGGTAATGGTGGCAGAGCAGCATAGTGACCTGAGAGCCCCAGAAAGTGGGGAGGGAACTTGAGTATAGAGAGTCTCACTGGTGTGAGGATGCAGGGTGGGGGGGAGGTGACATGGGGGCTCCAGAAGGGCAGATCTCTCCCCATCCCAATACTGAGTATCCCCAATATTCAAGTGTCTCAGTCCCAGGGAAGGTGGGTTATTGGGGGAGGTTAAAATGTATATGCTCCAGTGCACTGAAGGTATCTAGGGAGGGTGGTGATGGTGGAAGGTTCGCTGCCAAAATATCCACAACTCCCTGCACTGACACCTCCCTTTGGGAAAAGCAACAAAAAGCGAGCCCCTGAGAGCCGGGGAGTGTGGGGAACTGGAGGGTCAGAGTGTGGTTTGTGGGTGGGGGACTTGAAGATGTGGAGGACACCCTGGTAACTGGAGAGAATGGGGGGCTTGGGAACTGGGAACCTGGGAGCTGGGGGCACAGGGAGACACCCCCCCAGGAGCTGGAACACAGGGTCAGGACCCCCAGACTTACTGGTCTCTTTGTCCTTCAGTTTTAGTTTCCTTCCCCTCCCAACCCAGAAGATGATGGCAACTGCCAGCTCCCAGGCCAACCAAATCCCACACTTGTTTTCCATTGGGCGGCATCGCTTTTCATTCAGGCTGCACATGGAAGAAGGAATGACCAGGCTCAGACTGTCCTGGGGGAGGGAGTGGGGGAAGCACCTGCAGGCTCACAGAGTGCAGAGGCGGGACTTGGAAACCATGTGGAATAGCAAGCAGGGGGCCTCCTCTCCCAACAGGCAAGCAGATGCTCCTGCTGCGCCGGGCTGCACTCTGTAGGCAGCAAAGGGAAGCGTGAGCCTCTTGCCTCTGCTGCACCACAGTGCCCCCTGACTATGAGGCCCCGGGCAGGCGCCCAGATCACCTTGCCCTAAGGCCGGCCCTGGGTGAATGTTTTCATAAAAAATACACAAAAGATCATTTATCTTGGTGATGTGTGTAGCCTATAGGACGGTTGTTTAGTTATGTTATGTAGAATTATGTTCAAGTGTAAGTAGAAACTGAGCTTTATCCTCAGTTATGTAGTACAGAGGAGTAGGAGAAATTGAATGAGTTAGTGTGAGCAAAAGTTAACGATAAGTTGGAGGCAGTAAGATGGGAAAATTGAATGTAGCTAGGTCATGACCCAGGCTATCTTTTGATTATAACTGATTTTTAGCAGAGATTTTAAATTAATGTATTTGGAATATTTTGGTAAAATGCTATCTTTTTGATAGCATAGGAAGTCCACTGGTGTGGGTGTAAATTTATATAAGGGGTAATGTAAAGAGCCAGTAAAGAGGGTGGTGGAAATGTGACTATAATAATAGATAGGTTTAATGTTAATGAGTATTATAAGAGGCTATAAAAGGAGTAGCCTTGATAAATTGCAGGAGTGCTTGAATTGCCATCAAAAGGGTATTGTTAGGTTAAAGGGTAATAAAACTAGACTTCATTCTGTTGGCAGTGGACTGATCACTCATTGAAACCCCATTTCATCTATGCATGTGAATATCATTGTAGTACTGATGTCAATGGTAATTGTTTGCCTGTTTGCTTAATTCATCAAATTTCTCTTTAAAATTTGGTTCTGTCATGCAAAGTGTCATCCAGCATCCTCTAGTAAAATAAATTGTCTGTAACCAGACTAGAGGCTTGAACCTGAAAACTAGGTTTGGTTTACTGCATTCTTAGCTTTAACAAATTAATGTTAATTGGGGATATTTAAAATTCAAGGTTACATGGATTTTACTCTACATCCTAACTTCATATAAAAACATACTTGTATGTCAGAGTCGGAAAGAACTCTTATAGACCATGACGGAAATCTGTTAGACTGAAATGCATTTCATTGTAATTCTTGAAATACACACTTCTTGGCTGGAATCTTTTTGGGGGACCTGATCCAGCTTCCATTAAATCAATTGAAATCTGCCTATTGACTTCCACTATGTCCAGGGAAGATTCAGTATTTCAGACTATGACTAAAGTCTCATGTTGGGGGCATGATGAAAAAAGAAGTTTTCACTGCTACCAATATTCAGAGGGACTTCAAGATATAGAAACAGCTGCAATTCTTGGATGCACTTTAAAAACTTGAAGATTAATGCTCTGTTTTAATTTCATTCTTTTCTATTGTTGTTAATGTTGCCCATTGATATATCTAGAATATTTTTAAAAAGCTGGAAAAGGTAGTCAAGAAAGTTCTTCAGGGGGACCATTGGGTTGGGTCTGTGAGGTAAGAATGTCCAAAGGCTTCAGTGTTTTAGAACATAGTTAAATTGAAATTCAACTTGTTGTTAAGGGTAGATTTAAAACTGTATACAGAGCTGACTATTCTGGAAGATGAGAGTAGCCTGAGAATTTAACTCCTTAAGTAAAGCTTTAGTGTTTGTTTGTTTGTTTGTTTGTTTCTAAATAATGGTCACTGCTAACGTTATGGCCAGGGTCTGTCCCTTTACTACAAGGTTGTACAGTATCTAGCATATTGGGGGGCCTTGATTGGGGGTCTCAGGCTGCTAATGTAGCACTAACAGATAGTTGGCCATTTTTGAAAAGTGTAAAGCTCCTCCTGCAGGATGCTGTGTCCTCGACTCCAAATGAGTCATTCTCATTTTTTCTCTCTCTCTCCTCTCCCCCCTCCCCACCCCGCCCCACACTGGAGCAGTCATTGGGCCAGAGAATGAGAGTAAGAATGACTCTGTAGCCCACTGGTTAGGGCACCCACCTGGAAGGTAGAGAGTAGCAGACTGGGCTGGGAGTCAGGAGAGCTGGGGTCTCATCCTAGAGTCTACCTCTAACCTGCTATATGATCTTCAGATAGTTGCTACCTCTGTTCACTCTCCCAGCCTTTGGCTGTCTTGTCTTCATGTCTCTCACTCTGTTTGTACAGAGGACCCCTGAACTTGGTTGGGACCTTTAGATCCCACTAGGCACTACTGCAGTACAAATAAATAGTGATTGTGATATAGGGAGATAACAAATATGTAACTTCACAATGTCACTTTTCAATCAGTTTCACTCAACTTAATTAAAAAGTGGGTAGAGAAAAAATAACTACTGTCAGCAAAAGTGTCACACAGCATAAACAGGTCTACAAACAAAACACAAAATATTGCATTCCCAAGCCAATGACTGCCTGACCAATTCAATTGCCTGAATTTAAAGTTCTTCATGGTCTGAAAAAATGAGTTGTTTATATAGGGACAAGGGTAGAGATGACTCATATAAAAATATTGAATAGAAACCTTGTAATACCTTCATCTGTATACCTTGGCATATTGGCATATGGTTAGTTTTTACTTATTGTGGTTGGCAGTGGTTATAAATTGGCAAGCTGGTCTACCAAGTTTTATGTAACTTTATCTGTTTGCATCATAATATTGAATGGTGGCATATTTAGCTTTTTTTTCTGCCAAATTTTAAATTTCCAGATTTGCTTGGCTCTAGCAATTGGGAAGTACTCCAAGGAAATAGATCAGATATACTCATTTTACATGAAGCTCTCTTAGAATGACTTAGCAGTAATAAAGAAAAAACAAAAGCTGAATACAGTAGGTCTTCAGTGATTTCTGAGTTTACCCAGACGTTTATATAAAAGTTCTCATTAGTCTTTAGTCTTAACAAAGATTTGAAAACATGATCATGGATCTGAGTTTTACTGAATTTCAATTCCAAAGCAGCCTATTTTTAAGATATAACCAAGAAGTTCTTCTGACATAGATGTTCTGCTCTTCTAGGGCATCATCATCATCTAGGAAAGAGTTTGATCAGCAGATGTTAAGGAAATCTCCATCTACTTTGTGTTATCTCATGTAATCCTTGTTTCTTGATGGTAGAACTTCTTGTCTGAAAGCCTAGAAAAAGAACAGACTGTGAGAAAAGCACTAAGGACTAATGGTGATGATTAGAAGAAGGCTTATGAACCACTTAGGCCCTCAAGAGTAGGGCCTCAACACAGAAGAGGATTTCACCTATGTAAACAATTTTATGGTGGTTTTGTAAATATTCACATAGTAAATTGAAGTGTGTGCATCGGGTGAGTGGTGGTAGTGAAGGTCCAACACTAAATTCAACTTACAATGTTACGTGGTCTGAGTATAAATCCTACCTCTATGAACAGCAATACAGGGTACTCCGTGTGACCCCAATAAGGAGTAGGCAAGTAGGAAGTGCAGGTGTCACAAGTGAAACCTTAAAAAACAAGTGACTTCTCGCTTTTTTTCTGCTTCTATTTTTTATAAATGTTTAGAACCAAATGTTTGAGGATAGGAGCAGAGAAAGGAGAAAGACAGTGGAGGAGACTTTGGGGACTTAAAAGGGGAAGAAAACCTGCCTTCCCTTTCTGTAACTTGCTTCTTCTTCCTTTGCTCCTGTTCCGGGGCTTGATTCTATGCTTACTGAAGCCAATGGAGAAGCTCCCATTAACTTTAATGAAGCAGGATTAGGGCCATGAAGAGGAAAATTTGGGACTTAGTTTCTCCTTCTCTTCTCTTCTCTTCTCTTCTCTTCTCTTCTCTTCTCTTCTCTTCTCTTCTCTTCTCTTCCATTCCACTTTTAATTTTTTTCTTTTTAACCCATCTTTCTTTGTGCTATTGTAAGGGCTTAAGAGGTACATAAGTGGTGCCCAGGCATTGTACAGTCCCTTAGCATAGGGTTGAATTTTATGCTGAGGGGTGTGTGTGTGAGAGAGAGAGAGTTTCTAATGAAGGGCCAGCACCTTCTTATGCCTTTACCTACAAGGTGGTCCTTTCTTGCTCACTTGTTTAATCACGTGACAACAGGACAGGGAATTGGATGGATGTTTCTGCCTTTCCCATTAGTTGCTCTGATTTAAAATTTCAATTCTCATAGCTCTTGTATCTGTTCTTCAGCAATTGATTAAAACAGATAAACAGGTAGCACCTAGCTGACTGATAACTGATAGTAACTTTTTAAAAGTATCTCAAGCATGTAAAACCAAGGATGAAATGCTGGCCCCATTGAAGTCAAAGACAAAACTCCCATCATTTCCATGGGGCTGGGATTTCGCTCCTAGGATAGAGAGAAATTGTTTATGGTGGCACAAGGAGAAATAAGTAATTTGATGAAATTAAGAAGGAATAAATTCCTATCAGTAAACTGTATTACACTGTGGAACCGTCTCTCAAGGGAAGTAGTGGAAGCCCTATTGTTTTTGGCATTTTAAACTAGGCTAGAACAAAGCACTAGAAAATGTAGTAAGAAGCCTACCCTATTATAGGTGTCGATTAGATGACATAATGGGTCTAGCTCATATCCAATTTCTACAAATGCACAGAGCTCCAGTTGCTGCTAACCTATTTTGTTTTCTTCTTTATAAACTGGTCCCAGCTACATAAGTTAGGGCTAGATACAAAACCCTCTGAAGGCAAAGGAAAGACTTCCATTGACTTCACTGGGCTTTGGATCAGGCTCACAATGAATAATGCATTCAATTTCCATTAGTGGTTGGTCTGTGGTAACCCCTTTCTGACTTGCATGAACCTAATGGTGTTTCTAGAAGGTGACAGGTGGATTTCAGCCTCTGTGGGAACTGTGACACACCCTCATAAATCATCATTGCCTTGACTTTCCCCTACTTCTTTAATTTGTGCTCTCCTGTGAGCTATACTGTGAGTAAAAATGTATGACCTCAGATTCCCCATTCCCTTTTATTTTGCACAACCAAAGGGGAAGAAACCATAAAAATTTTCTAAGTATCTTGTTTGTAAAAGTGTCTTGTACAAAAATTAGGGGTGGAGGGAGTTTGTGAACATTCGTGAAATTTGGATGTGATTCTCCTTTGACTTGTACTAATTTTCAGCTGTATAACTCCATTGACTTCAGTATAGTTACTCCTGACTTACTTTGGTAGAGGAGGCAAATTAAGCTCCCTTTATCCATATTCATAAAGGTTACAAATATTAACACTTTAATCACCAAACCCCACAACAAAAATCCAAAAAGCAGACTTGTTCAACCGTTGAACATTGAAAATGCATGAAAAATTTGTAACACTGAAGCAGTTCTACAGAAACAAATGTCTATAATGCGTCATATTTTTGGAACAACATTATACAAGCTAGTTTAGTGTACCTGACTATAAGGATAGGATACATGCGCCAGTACAAAAACATGTTTTTAACTCTCCAGGAGGCCACCCATGCTGGATTAATGTTGGCAGTATTGAAAATAAAGCTGCCTTGTTCCTAACCTAATCTACACCAAGATGGACCACAAATTCACCTCTAGCTGCAGAATTGCTGCATTAGCTTTACTATTTGCTATCTCCTATTTAATTTTGGAAAGGGGAACTATGCAAAAATGAGGAGGTTAGTTAAACAGAAATTAAAAGGTACAGTGACTAGAGTGAAATCCCTGCAAGCTGCATGGACACTTTTCAAAGACAGCATAATAGAGGCTCAACTTAAATGTATACCCCAAATTAAAAAAACATAGTAAAAGAACTAAAAAAGAGCCACCATGGCTTAACAACCATGTAAAAGAAGCAGTGAGAGATAAAAAGGCATCTTTTAAAAAGTGGAAGTCAAATCCTAATGAGGTAAATAGAAAGGAGCATAAACACTGCCAAATTAAGTGTAAAAATATAATAAGAAAAGCCAAAAAGGAGTTTGAAGAACAGCTAGCCAAAAACTCAAAAGGTAATAACAAAATGTTTTTTAAGTACATCAGAAGCAGGAACAACCAGTGGGGCCCCTGGACGATCGAGATACAAAAGGAACACTTAAAGACGATAAAGTCATCGCGGAGAAACTAAATGAATTCTTTATTTCAGTCTTCACAGATGAGGATGTTAGGGAGATTCCCAAACCTGAGCCATCTTTTGTAGGTGACAAATCTGAGGAATTGTCACAGATTGAAGTATCACTAGAGGAGGTTTTGGAATTAATTGAGAAACTTAACAGTAACAAGTCATCAGGACAAAATGGCATTCACCCAAGAGTTCTGAAAGAACTCAAATGTGAAATTGTGGAACTATTAACTATAGTTTGTCACCTTTCCTTTAAATCAGCTTCTGTACCCAATGATTGGAAGATAGCTAGTGTAACGCCAATATTTAAGAAGGGCTCTAGAGGTGATCCTGGCAATTACAGACCGGTAAGTCTAACGTCAGTACTGGGCAAATTAGTTGAAACAATAGTAAAGAATAAAATAGTCAGACACATAGAAGAACATAAACTGTTGGGCAAAAGTCAACATGGTTTCTGTAAAGGGAGATCATGTCTTACTAATCTATTAGAGTTCTTTGAAAGGGTCAACAAACATGTGGACAAGGGGGATCCAATGGACATAGTGTACTTAGATTTCCAGAAAGCCTTTGACAAGGTCCCTCACCAAAGGCTCTTACATAAGTTAAGTTGTCATGGGATAAGAGGGAAGATCCTTTCATGGATTGAGAACTGGTTAAAAGACAGGGAACAAAGAGTAGGAATAAATGGTAAATTTTCAGAATGGAGAGGGGTAACTAGTGGGGTTCCCCAAGGATCAGTCCTAGGACCAATCCTATTCACCTTATTCATAAATGATCTGGAGAAAGGGGTAAACAGTGAGGTGGCAAAGTTTGTGGATGATACTAAACTGCTCAAGATAGTTAAGACCAAAGCAGACTGTGAAGAACTTCAAAAAGATCTCACAAAACTAAGTGACTGGGCAACAAAATGGCAAGTGAAATTTAATGTGGATAAATGTAAAGTAATGAACATTGGAAAAAATAACCCCAACTATACTTACAATATGACAGGGGATAATTTAGCTACAACTAAACAGGAGAAAGATCTTGGAGTCATCATGGATAGTTCTCTGAAGACGTCCATGCAGTGTGCAGCAGCAGTCAAAAAAGCAAACGGGATGTTAGGAATCATTAAAAAAGGGATAGAGAATAAGATGGAGAATATCTTATTGCCCTTATATGAATCCATGGTATGCCCACATCTTGAATACTGCGTACAGATGTGGTCCCCTCATCTCAAAAAAGATATACTGGCATTAGAAAAGGTTCAGAAAAGGGCAACTAAAATGATTAGGGGTTTGGAACGGGTCCCATATGAGGAGAGATTAAAGAGGCTAGGACTTTTCAGCTTGGAAAAGAGGAGACTAAGGGGGGATATGATAGAGGTATATAAAATCATGAGTGGTGTGGAGAAAGTGAATAAGGAAAAGTTATTTACTTGTTCCCATAATATAAGAACTAGGGGCCACCAAATGAAATTAATGGGTTGCAGGTTTAAAACAAACAAAAGGAAGTTCTTCACACAGCAAACGGTCAACCTGTGGAACTCCTTGCCTGAGGA
Organism: Chelonia mydas; assembly: GCF_015237465.2. Lineage (NCBI taxonomy): Eukaryota > Metazoa > Chordata > Testudines > Cheloniidae > Chelonia > Chelonia mydas. The sequence goes on along the minus strand of NC_057850.1, from coordinate 54,587,198 downwards.
GGTTGTGAAGGCTAGGACTATAACAGGGTTTAAAAGAGAACTGGATAAATTCATGGAGGTTAAGTCCATTAATGGCTATTAGCCAGGATGGGTAAGGAATGGTGTCCCTAGCCTCTGTTTGTCAGAGGGTGGAGATGGATGGCAGGAGAGAGATCACTGATCATCACCTGTTAGGTTCACTCCCTCTGGGGCACCTGGCATTGGCACTGTCAGTAGACAGGATACTGGGCTGGATGGACCTTTGGTCTGACCCAGTATGCCCATTCTTATGTTCTTATGTTCCTCTCCACACACTTTCCCCTGCTTTCTTGTTCCCTTTGAATATTTTAACCTTTTTGTTTGTTTGTTTTGTTTTTGGTTTGGATTGAAATTGGATCCTTCCTCTTAGTGACTGATAATGACATAACCTCGCTCTGAACTATTTACATCAAGAATGTGGAACATGAAAGAAATGTATCAATTGTATAGTTTTCTTTCTAAAGTGCTATTAAATAACTAACTAGCTATACTAGAGGCAAATAACAGCAATATAAGGGATTTTTTTTCTCATGTTATTCAGGGATATTCTACATTTATCTAACTTAATGAACATACATCAAAGAAAAAAATAGAATCACACATCAGATGATTGCTGGCTAGTAGCAACAGCAGTCCCCTTCTCATTAGGGGAAATAGTTTGAATGTTGGGGTCCTACAGGACACATTTCAGTTTGAAAGGTCCTAATTTACAGTCGCCTAGGGAGTCATGAACTTTTTTATTCCAATAACCCTTCCCATCCCCATGTTGTGTAACATGGAGTATTCTTTGTAATTCCTCTGACGCACTCATCCTTTCATGAGTCCAAAATAAAACATTCACAGAAATCCCTGTGAACTAGACCTCTTCGTGATAGAAAATGCTGAGTTTAGGTTAAACTTCTATTAGAGGTGAAAATTACACTTGTCAAAGACTTGCTACATTCAGCCTTGGACCAGTGCCAGAAAATACTGTAGGACCAAGGGGCCACTGACTGTTTTAATCCCCTCATTCCTGGAGAGGTTGGGGAAGGGTGCGGGAGGAGGATTTGAGGGCTTCAGTGTGCCAAACATTCTAGTTTTTCCCCCTGCTGTATCAAGGTAAGGGGGGGCGGGGAACTCTAATGGCCCTCAAATCATAGGGGCTATATGAATGTGTTATATCCATTGATAGCTGGGCTTCTTGGCTTCTAAGTGCTACTAACTGTATTTCTAGTCCTCCCTGATTATAAAATAGCAAACCCTACTTATCAGAATAATGTGGGTTTTCTTGTAAGAAAAAGTAGCATTTGACCTTCCAGAACTAAAAATAAAAGCTCTCATGGATCACCAAAAACTGTCTGGTCCAATTAAGTTTTTTCCAAACACTAATCCCAGACCAGTCACTTGAAACAAACCAAAAATAATTCTGTCCTTTGCCATTCAGTTTTAAAATGATCTTTAATCCCACACATGAAACTGTATTTTCTTTGCAGTCTCTGATAACTTGGTACAGTAGAGTCAGTATTAAAAAAACATCCTGTGTCAGGTTCATTGTGTTATTTCATTGAAAGCAATTCAGAAGTCTGGTAAAGTCCTAGTTATACATTTCTCACCCATTTTTCGGCCATCAAGCATCCCCAGAGTTCAGAACGACTCCAGTTTTGCTAAATGCAACCTGCTATGTACCAATATATATGAAAAGACCAGGGAATCTGAAACAGTGAGGTGATAGAACAATCCACTATAACAAGGATGTTTTATTTTTAAAAAATGGTATTTCAAAAGTAAACATAAATATTGTGGACGATAATCAGAATATTCTTAATAAATTAATTCACACTGAGGTGTCCCCTCTCATTAGCAGTATGGAGGCCAGTATATCAGCACCAGTCACATCTGCTTCATACTGCTCTCACTGATTTCACTCGACGGCACTCACATACCTTCAGTTCTATTAAACATTTCCATCATGTTCATTCAACATTTTCCTCAATGATTTTGAAGTAAATGTAAGATCACTGCTGATAAAAATGTTCAGCTGAAACAAAGATTGGTGGAGAGGTAAATAATAAGGACAGAGCAGTCATACCCTGGCTCTGGATATACCTGGATCACTTGGCTAAGCTGGGCCCATTCAAACTAAGCCCTGGTCTACACTAGGACTTTAGGTCGAATTTAGCAGCATTAAATCGATGTAAACCTGCACCCGTCCACACGATGAAGCCCTTTATTTCGACTTAAAGGGCTCTTAAAATCGATTTCCTTACTCCACCCCTGACAAGTGGATTAGCGCTTAAATCGGCCTTGCCGGCTCGAATTTGGGGTACTGTGGACACATTTCGACAGTATTGGCCTCCGGGAGCTATCCCAGAGTGCTCCATTTTGACCGCTCTGGACAGCACTCTCAACTCAGATGCACTGGCCAGGTAGACAGGAAAAGAACCGCGAACTTTTGAATCTCATTTCCTGTTTGGCCAGCGTGGCAAGCTGCAGGTGACCATGCAGAGCTCATCAGCAGAGGTGACCATGATGGAGTCCCAGAATCGCAAAAGAGCTCCAGCATGGACCGAACGGGAGGTACGGGATCTGATCGCTGTATGGGGAGAGGAATCCGTGCTATCAGAACTCCGTTCCGGTTTTCGAAATGCCAAAACCTTTGTCAAAATCTCCCAGGGCATGAAGGACAGAGGCCATAACAGAGACTCGAAACAGTGCCGCGTGAAACTGAAGGAGCTGAGGCAAGCCTACCAGAAAACCAGAGAGGCGACCGGCCGCTCCGGGTCAGAGCCCCAAACATGCCCCTTCTATGATGAGCTGCATGCCTTTTTAGCGGGTTCAGCCACCACTACCCCAGCCGTGTTGTTTGACTCCTTCAATGGAGATGGAAGCAACACGGAAGCAGGTTTTGGGGACGAAGAAGAAGATGATGATGAGGAGGTTGTAGATAGCTCACAGCAAGCAAGCAGAAAAACCGGTTTTCCCGACAGCCAGGAACTGTTTCTCACCCTGGACCTGGAGCCAGTACCCCCCGAACCCATCCAAGGCTGCCTCCTGGACCCAGCAGGCGGAGAAGGGACCTCTGGTGAGTGTACCTTTTAAAATACTATACATGGTTTAAAAGCAAGCATGTGAAAGGATTACTTTGCCCTGGCATTCGCGGCTCTCCTGGATATACTCCCAAAGCCTTTGCAAAATGTTTCTGGGGAGGGCAGACTTATTGCGTCCTTCATGGTAGGACACTTTACCACTCCAGGCCAGTAACACGTACTCAGGAATCATTGTATAACAAAGCACTGCAGTGTATGTTTGCTGGCCTTCAAACAACATCCGTTCTTTATCTCTCTGTGTTATCCTCAGGAGAGTGAGATATAATCCATGGTCACCTGGTTGAAATAGGGTGCTTTTCTTCAGGGGACACTCAGAGGAGCCCATTCCTGCTGGGCTGTTTGCCTGCGGCTGAACAGAAATGTTCCCCGCTGTTAGCCATAGGGAGGGGGGAGGGTTGAGGGGGTAGCCACGCGGTGGGGGGAGGCAAAATGCGACCTTGTAACAAAAGCACATGTGCTATGTATGTAATGTTAACAGCAAGGTTTACCCTGAAAGAGTGTAGCCAGTGTTTTATAAAATGTGTCTTTTTAAATACCGCTGTCCCTTTTTTTTTTCTCCACCAGCTGCATGTGTTTCAATGATCACAGGATCTTCTCCTTCCCAGAGGCTAGTGAAGATTAGAAAGAAAAAAAAAACGCACTCGAGATGAAATGTTCTCCGAGCTCATGCTGTCCTCCCACACTGACAGAGCACAGATGAATGCGTGGAGGCAAATAATGTCAGAGTGCAGGAAAGCACAAAATGACTGGGAGGAGAGGTGGCGGGCTGAAGAGAGTAAGTGGCGGGCTGAAGACAGGGCTGAAGCTCAAATGTGGCGGCAGCGGGATGAGAGGAGGCAGGATTCAATGCTGAGGCTGCTGGAGGACCAAACCAGTATGCTCCAGTGTATGGTTGAGCTGCAGCAAAGGCAGCTGGAGCACAGACTGCCACTACAGCCCCTGTGTAACCAACCACCCTCCTCCCCAAGTTGCATAGCCTCCACACCCAGACGCCCAAGAACGCGGTGGGGGGGCCACCGGCCAACCAGCCACTCCGCCACAGAGGATTGCCCCCAAAAAAAGAAGGCTGTCATTCAATAAATTTTAAAGTTGTAAACTTTTAAAGTGCTGTGTGGCATTTTCCTTCCCTCCTCCACCACCCCTCCTGGGCTACCTTGGTAGTCATCCCCCTATTTGAGTGATGAATGAATAAAGAATGCATGAATGTGAAGCAACAATGACTTTATTGCCTCTGCAAGCGGTGATCGAAGGGAGGAGAGGAGGGTGGTTAGCTTACAGGGAACTAGAGTGAACCAAGGGGCTGGGGGTTTCATCAAGGAGAAACAAACAGAACTTTCACACCTTAGCCTGGCCAGTCATGAAACTGGTTTTCAAAGCTTCTCTGATGCGTACCATGCCCTCCTGTGCTCTTCTAACCGCCCTGGTGTCTGGCTGCGCGTAACCAGCAGCCAGGCGATTTGCCTCAACCTCCCACCCCGCCATAAACGTCTCCCCCTTACTCTCACAGATATTGTGGAGCACACAGCAAGCAGTAATAACAGTGAGAATATTGGTTTCGCTGAGGTCTAAGCGAGTCAGTAAACTGTGCCAGCGCGCCTTTAAACGTCCAAATGCACATTCTACCACCATTCTGCACTTGCTCAGCCTGTAGTTGAACAGCTCCTAACTACTGTCCAGGCTGCCTGTGTACGGCTTCATGAGCCATGGCATTAAGGGGAAGGCTGGGTCCCCAAGGATACATATAGGCATTTCAACATCCCCAACAGTTATTTTCTGGTCTGGGAATAAAGTCCCTTCTTGCAGCTTTTGAAACAGACCAGAGTTCCTGAAGATGCGAGCGTCATGTACCTTTCCCGGCCATCCCATGTTGATGTTGGTGAAACGTCCCTTGTGATCCACCAGAGTTTGCAGCGCTATTGAAAAGTACCCCTTGCGGTTTATGTACTCGGCGGCTTGGTGCTCCGGTGCCAAGATAGGGATATGGGTTCCGTCTATGGCCCCACCACAGTTAGGGAATCCCATTGCAGCAAAGCCATCCACTATGACCTGCACATTTCCCAGGGTCACTACCCTTGATATCAGCAGATCTTTGATTGCTTGGGCTACTTGCATCACAGCAGCCCCAACACTAGATTTGCCCACTCCAAATTGATTCCCAACTGACCGGTAGCTGTCTGGCGTTGCAAGCTTCCACAGGGCTATCGCCACTCGCTTCTCAACTGTGAGGGCTGCTCTCATCTTGGTATTCATGCGCTTCAGGGCAGGGGAAAGCAAGTCACAAAGTTCCATGAAAGTGCCCTTACGCATGCGAAAGTTTCACAGCCACTGGGAATCGTCCCAGACCTGCAACACTATGCGGTCCCACCAGTCTGTGCTTGTTTCCCGAGCCCAGAATCGGCGTTCCACAGCATGAACCGGCCCCATTAGCACCATGATGCATGCATTGGCAGGGCCCATGCTTTCAGAGAAATCTGTGTCCATGTCCTGATCACTCACGTGACCGCGCTGACGTCGCCTCCTCGCCCGGTATCGCTCTGCCAGGTTCTGGTGCTGCATATACTGCTGGATAATGCGTGTGGTGTTTAATGTGCTCCTAATTGCCAAAGTGAGCTGAGCGGCCTCCATGCTTGCCTTGGTATGGCGTCTGCACAGAAAAAAGGCGCGGAACAATTGTCTGCCGTTGCTCTGACGGAGGGAGGGGCGACTGACGACATGGCTTACAGGGTTGGCTTCAGGGAGCTAAAATCAACAAAGGGGGTGGCTTTACATCAAGGAGTATTTCAGGCAGGACTTCACGGAGGGTTCCAATAAGAAATGGTGCACCTAAGTTATTGTTCTTATTGGAACAAGGAGGTTAGCCTGGCCTCTGATTGATACATGGCTAGATTTACCTCGCTGCACCTTCTCTGTGAGTGACTGCAGCGTGACCTAGAGGAATGAGTCCCCTAGACAGGGGAGGAGGCAAATGAGTACAAAACAAATCTGGTCTATTTCTTGTTTTGATCCATTCTATCTATCTTTTACATCTTTGGCTGGCAGCAGACGGTGCAGAAGGACTGCATGCCATCCACATCTCATGGCTGCTCGGCAGAAGACGGTGCAGTAGGACTGCTAGCAATCCGTATCGCCTGCCCGCTCACCATAAGACAGTTCAATAGGACTGACTGCAGGACTAAAGAGAATGACCTGGTCAAGTCACTCCAAATTTAGTCCCTGCGCCCATGTCTGCCCAGGCGCTCCCAGCCGACGTGGCCAGGAGCACCTCGGACACGACGAGGACGGCTACCAGTCGTACTGTACCGTCTGCTGCCAGAAGGCAATGGGTTGCTGCTACTGTGTAGCAATGCCGTACCGCGTCTGCCAGCACCCAGGAGACATACGGTGACGGTTACCTGAGCGGGCTCCATGCTTGCGGTGGTATGGCGTCTGCACAGGTAACTCAGGAAAAAAGGCGCGAAACGATTGTCTGCCCTTGCTTTCACGGAGGAAGGGAGGGAAGGGGGGACTGACGATATGTACCCAGAACCACCCGCGACAATGTTTTAGCTCCATCAGGCATTGGGATCTCAACCCAGAATTCCAATGGGCAGCGGAGACTGCGGGAACTGTGGGATAGCTATCCACAGTGCAACGCTCCGGAAGTCGACGCTAGCCTCGGTACTGTGGAAGCACTCCGCCGAGTTAATGCACTTAATGCACTTAGAGCATTTTCTGTGGGGACACACACACTCGAATATATAAAACCGATTTCTAAAAAACCGACTTCTATAAATTCGACCTTATTCCGTAGTGTAGACATACCCTAAATGTGTTTTAATACAGCCAAATGTGAAGTTATACATCTAGGAGCAACGAATGCAGGACATACCTAAAAAATGGGGGACTGTACCTGGGAAGCAGTGACTGTGAAAAGAATTTAGGGACAAGCAACTTAACATGAGCTTCCACTGTGATGCTGTGGCAAAAAGGGCTAATGTGACCCTTGGATGTATAAACAGGGGAGCAACAAGTAGTTGTAGGGAGGTGATTTTTACCCTGTATGTGGCATTGGTGGTGAGACCTTTACTGGAACTTGTATATGGTTCTGATGTCCACATTTTAGAAAGGACGTCGAAAAAGTGAAGAGGGTGCACAAAAGAGCCACAATTATTTGAGGGCTGGAGAAAATACCTCCCTGTGACAGACTGAAAGAGCTCAATCAGCTTAGCTGATCAAAAATAAAATTGAGAGGTGACTTTGATTTGTGCCTGAACGGGGAGAAATGCCAGGTACTAAAGGTCTCTTTAATCTTGTGGAGAAAGGCCTAATGACAACCAGCAGCAGAGGGCTGAACCCAGACAAATTAAAATTAGAAGTAAGGGCTGATTTGTAACAATGAGGGTGACTAACCATTGGAACAAACTACCAAAGGAAGTGGTGGATTCCCCATTTCTTGATGTCCTCAAACCAAAACTGGATGCCTTTCTGGAAGATATGCTTTAGTCAGACCCCTATATTGGGCCCAGACCCTTCTGTAAGTGGGTGAAATGTAATGGCCTGTGATACACAGGCCAGATGAGATGCTCTAATGATTCCTTCTGACCTTAAACTATATGAATTTATTAACTTTCAGGGGTTGGACCACTTCCATCCTCACCAAAAATCCCCTTTGGTAGTAAGTGGTGCTGCCTCTTCTTACACCACCTATCTGACACATTACTGGTGGGACTTAGCCCTCATTAGTCCCTGTTGACCAGAGACCAATCCTGCAAGGTATTGAATGTGTCAGTGGGAAATGAGCATGCTCAGCACATTTCTTAAAAAAGGTTAGTGCTTTGCAGGTAAAGAACTCATATCTGTATTACTGGTTATTATAGGACCACACTTTGTAAATGTAGAGGTAAAGCTTTGTATGTAGCAAATGTATGTGAACTCTCATTGCATGTGCAAACTGAATAATTTTCTGCACAGTATTTACTTACATGAGTAACTGACCAATATGTTTGCATATTTTTGCAAGTGATCCTCAGCTACTCGCTAAATATTTGGCTAATTACTTGCAATATATATTATATTCTTGTGCAGTTATTCCCATAGCAAATTCTATGCTTTCTTTACTGAAAATTAGGTCTGGCATGGATACATTCTAGACAAAGGGTTGGAATGGGGGGGAAGGAAGGAAATTATAGAGTAACTAATACTTTAAAAATCTGTACAAGTCTTGAATTTTTTAGAACCGCACTCAGAAAATGTGTTTGGTGTGTTCCTTCTGTTCACTACTGTAGAGGTGCTTCAGCCACCAATAACCACATAAATGTCAGAAAATAAATAGCAAGTCAAAACAAGTTAATGAGCTTTGGAAAGAAATGGTGGGTGGGTAGGGGCAGAGTACTTTGTGGTGTTAAAATTCTTTCTACTAGGAGATATATATGTTCCCTCTCCATATTGGTACACAGTAAACATTCCATATTCACCCTACTTGTGAAAACTGATATCTCCCTTATACAGTGAAACCTGTGCTACCTGATGCATTCCCAAGAGTTTTAAATTCCAGCTGAGGAGTATATTATTTTGACCTATTGTAGCAATATACACAGTTCTATGTGTAGAGAATAATTTCCTGCCATTACCATGTTTCAGCTTAAATGAATACTGTATAAACTGCTGTCCATTTCTGAGCTTTGCAGGACTGATTTTTGGATTTTGTCTATTAACAAACCATCAAATGGTTCACCAGACTCCAGCGAGAGACTGTGGAATTGGAATTCATTTGCAAATTGGATACAATTAACTGAGACTTGAATAGAGACTGGGAGTGGCTAAGTCATTATGCAAGGTAACCTATTTCCCCTTGTTTTTTCCTACCCCCCCACCCCCCAGACGTTCTTGTTAAACCCTGGATTTGTGCTGGAAATGGCCCACCTTGATTATCATACACATTGTAAGGAGAGTGGTCACTTTAGATTAGCTATTACCAGCAGGAGAGTGGGTTTGTGTGTGGGGGGGGGGGGGGGGGGGGGGAAACCTGGATTTGTGCTGGAAATGGCCCAACTTGATTATCATACACATTGTAAGGAGAGTGATCACTTTAGATAAGCTATTACCAGCAGGAGAGTGGGGTGGGGGGAGGTATTTTTCATGCTTTATGTGTATAAAAAGATCTTCTACACTTTCCACAGTATGCATCCGATGAAGTGAGCTGTAGCTCACGAAAGCTTATGCTCAAATAAATTGGTTAGTCTCTAAGGTGCCACAAGTACTCCTTTTCTTTTTGCGAATACTGACTAACACGGCTGTTACTCTGAAACCAATCACTTATTGGTTATTATTACACCAAGGCCTGCTGTCCTTATTCTAACTTTACTGAGGTATAACTCCCATTGATAGCAGTGCGAGTTTTGCCTGAGCAGGGACTAAGAGAGACAAGACTAAGACAAGACATAGGACAACAGTTCATACACAACACAGTGTGAAGACTCTCAGTGAGGAGGAGAGGGTCAGGAGATTGACTAGAAAAATTGCTACTCGTTTAAGGAAGGATCTGAAGGAAGAGAGAGAGGTGGTTTGAATAAGGAGTTGAGGATTGTTCTGGTGTTTGTATGATTTATTATGTGAGAAGGTAGCACTCATATGATGCTTTAATGATAGACAGAAGGAGGGAGGCTGCAAGTGGGAGACAAGGAACCGTAAAATGAAAGGTTTGGAAAGAACACAGGAAACAAAGGAGTCAGTAAGAATAAATGAATGGAGTTGTAGGTAAGGACATGCTTTCTAGTGGCTTGTGGTCATGAGAATTTCTCACAGTGGCAATACATAATGATGATGAAAGGCATTGGGCAACTTTATAGCTTGGTAGTTAGGGTGCTCACCTAGTTCAAGTCCCTGCTCCAATTACTACTTAATTAATTAAAGTAGAACAGCATCAACAGAAGAGACCTATTCCAAATACCCCATGGCACTCACTCTCCTACAATGTGGAAGACTCAAGTTCAAATCCCTTCTCCACATCAGGCAGGGGGAGGTATCTAAATCCAGGGCTCCCACATCCCAAGTGTGTGCCTTAAGCTAAAGGTTACAAGAGGGAGTCATCATCCTCTACTTCTACCTGGAAAAATCCATTTTCAGTCAAATGAACCATGTTTTATTTGACCTGCAATGGATTTTTGGCATTCACCATTTTTTTTCACAATTTTTGGATTTGGTTTGACATGAACTTTTTTTTTAATTGCATTTGCCAGTGCCCCAAAAACATCAATTATTCACCCAGCTCTGATGTAATGACACTACCAATCAGGGTAGAGCTATCTTGACCTACCAACCCAAAGCCATTCACTTTTCACAGACACTCAGGATGATCAGCTTTAGATCAGTGTTTAATTTCTTTAATAGACATGCACAGTACTCACTGCGTCCATGGGTTTGCACCTTCGCATTACTGCTGCACTTTCTGCAAAGAACATTCTACACAGCCCATCTGCAAAGTTACTCCCTGACAGTCCTGGGGCTCAGGTCACATAACTATTGGTTTAGCTCCCTTGGTCTGATTAATCCTTCCTGCTGCTCTTCATACCACTCCTCCCCCATCCTTCCCCTTGGTTGTAAGGTAAAGCTAGGTTGTGAAGAATGCAACATATCAGGAGTACCTTGTCTCTCTTTTCAGGGGCCTATCTTAATGAGCTACCAGTATGTTGTAGGAGCTAGAATTTCATCCTGGTGGATCTGAGGTCATTGTTCCATTTGTGCTGTACCTGTGTTCACCACTCTGCAGTATTTCTGCAGGTGTTTCACTAACTAAGCATAGGGGGATACTGCAGGTATCTAGGGTGGTGAATAAAGCTTCACTTGCTAATGGTGTCCCTTCTAATGGCTTGTGTACATACATTAATGTTGGTGTAAAAAGTACACATTCCTTTTGGGGGCTTTCTCTTCTGCCTGTTTTCAATTATTTGAAGTGTTTATTTCTGGGTCAGTGTGTATAATTTGATATTAAGCAAGGATTGCAATACATTATTAGTGTAATTACTGTATTAGGAAGTTATGAATGGGATATTTATTGTCAATGTGGAACACTGTACATTCCTACATGCCTAATTTGTTGGAAAATGTTTGGTACAAGCAAAAAATTCTGCTTGTTCATGTAGCTGGAACGCAAGTAGTATATTTGAAATATAAGTCTAGACATTTTTGCAAACTGCTAAAGAAATGTACAAGTGAAAATATTGTCTTTGGAATGTGTAGGGCCTTTGATTGAAGCTAATCTGAAAACTGTTTTGGGGAACAAAGCTGCAATCTGTAATAACAGATACTAATTTAATTTTTAACCCATTCTAGAAGTAGTGTTTTGCTTTGGTACAAATGTAAAAATTTTAATGAGGAAGGAAATGTTTTTAACATAAGTTTCAAAAACTTTCCCTGTTTCAATTGGCACTTAGGACACCTTTTTTAGCACTAGCCAGATTCTGTTTCCCCAACCATGTTCCAATTCTTTTTTTTTTTTTTTTTTAAGGCTCAAAAGCTTGAATTTAAAAATAAGAAAACCCAGATCAAAATCTGAAATCTTCCAGCACTGGATCTGGGCACTTTGGATCATGATATAAAGAATTAATCACATCCTCAGTAAATCCCAGTGCTATTGTGGAGATCAACAACATCCCCCCTAACTTTCATTGGCATATATGTATATATTTGCTGGTGACTTGTTCAGCTACAAGGCAGCATTTCTATTTCTCGGAAGCCAGACTGGAAAATACAGGTTGCTAATTTTATGGCAGCTAATAATAAGTTAACACAAATTTTCCAAGTCCAGGATCTAAGGTGTTTTGGCCCTTGGCCTTCTCTATGTTTGAAAATTAGCTTTGCCCAGCAACATTTTACATATATATATATAAAAGTCAATTTTAAGATGACTGTATCTTTTCATTAATAAGTAAATACTATTAAAAGAATGCTTATATAGCTACCTCCAAAATGGAAACAAATAGCCCTTTTAATGGACGGTACTCTTTTGAAAGCAACTTATGCAAAACTGGCTCGCACACTATTGACAGCAATACCTATTGCTGACTAAGTCAAGGAAAATACACACGGCATGATTTTTTCTCAAAGAAATGGCCTTTGGATTAAGTTGGTTTTACCCATTTGTGTCTGCTCTGCCTAACTGATATATGGAGGCTGGTAGCTTGGTGTCTGCATGATATTCCACAATCGTTGACATACGTATGCCAAAACAAACAAACAAAATAAAACACCCCCTAGGAAAAGTTTTAGCTTTTGCATGATTTATAGACTCTTCAGAAGAAGACTCCGGGTCAAATTCTGCTCTTAATTCCACCCCTCTTGTAGAGCTACGGTAGAGTTCCTCCTAAATTGCATGATTGCATTGCCATACTTCCTGCAGGGCAAGTTCTGCATACAACAGGGTTGTTCTTCTGGTGCTGCTGGAAGAGCCACAGGACTCCGGTAGAGTACTAGATACTGAAGACTTCAGTGCTCTACTGCTCTTTTGCAACCTGATCCTGGCCACGGCAAGCTTAGTCTAAAGCAGATGCTAGGCACAATTTTTTGTGCATGTGTGTGCAGTCATTTCTGAGCTATAAATCCTGCATTGGTGGTAAGGGTAGCCAAACTCCTGGATTTATCTTCTACTGGACCCCTTGTTTCTAGAAATCAAACTAGTATCAGCCAAGCACTGGTAAAATTGAGACAGGTCTTTCTTTTTTATATTACAGCTACTGGAGAGTAGAAACCTGAAGAGAAACTGGCCCATAACTTATTGTGTTTGGTTCAGAAGTGCAGATTTTTTTTTTCAAACAGTGGAAGAGACTTAGGGAGGAGCGTGATTGACATAAAGGAAGGTTGCATTTGAAAAGCATACCCTTTAGAGAGGCAATTCACGGAGAGGAAAAGTCCCTAGATTCCTTTGAGACAAAATTAAAAGATTAAAAATGTGATTGTGGGACACTTACAGAAGATATAATTGCAAATCAAATAATGGGTAATTGTAGCTCATCCCAGTTAAGACAATGATTACTAGCAGAACAACTTCACTTCTTCCAGACTGCAAGGGTTAGAGTTCGATTCGTGAGGCTTGGTGCTCATAGAAAAGAAGGTGACCTCAGTGAATGCTTTAAAAAGGAATGTGGGTCAGCAGTCAAGAGCTCAAGAGTATAATAAGGTTCAGCGTGATCCGTCTATCCCACAATGACAGAATTGTTACAAATATGGCTTAAAAGGCACACAAGTCAAAATTGTACAAAGGCAATATTGTAATGCTGTTGGAAAGATTGCAGTTTGCAATGGTTCGCAGAAAAACTGGTGAAAGGCAAAAGAAAATTCAGAGCCAGAGAATTGGAAAAGGAAGAGGAAAAGTAAATAGATATGATGTGATAGTGGAGTCAAATGATAAAAAACCATTCATATTAGGGGGATGCTCTGGTATAAAACATTTCGAGAACATTGTGTCTTACAGATCAAAGAGGCTGTAATATAGACAGGCAATCACAGGATACCATAAAGGTGCCAAAAAACTGCAGCTGAGATCTAGCAGAGAAGAAATGTGTACACATGTAAGCCTTACAGCCCGAAGCTCTAGAACATAAGGAGCTCTTGGCTTTCATCTGTTGGTAGATGGGGGGAAGAATAGCCAAAGAGCTGCTTCATCTACCTAAGCTGTTTTCCCAGAACTACAGATGGACAAGCTCTAGAGAGGAAGGAGCTCTCTGCCTCCATCTTTTGGTGAACAGGAGAAAGTACTGCCACAGAGGGTGCTTCATTTGCATAAGTTTGTATCCAGAATTCCCTCAGTGACATTTTGGGGTGCTTCATTTGCATAAGTTTGTATCCAGAATTCCCTCAGTGACATTTTGGGAGTCACCATAACTGTTTTACAAACTCAGAATTGGTTTGATAGTGCAATTAAACTGAAAAGGGGCAGGAGAAATAGAAGCACTTTGTGGTAAAGACTTTGCTCAAAGGCCCTGTATGCTACTATTTCCCCGCCACTGAGGAGCCTATGGCATTTAGAGGACTCTTTGATGGGATGCAAAGCAGAGAAGGCTTTTCCTAAAGATGCTGAGGGTGGTCTAGTGGGGCCCCTCTTACCAAATCTCCTAAATAAAACTGAAATCAGTATAGTTGGACTAGGCAGTGGAGCATCAAGACAGAACCAGGTACCACTTCCCAAGAACTGGACACAAGCCTGCCTGATTGCACCTCAGGACTTAGAGACTGTGCTACCCACTGACACCGAAATGAGAATGGGGTTTAGTGAAGGGGGAAGTGATGTGGTAAAGGAACATTTCCCTATTGGAGGTCCCAGAAATTCTGGGTAGGGGCTCAATCCAATGATGCTTTTTCATTTTCAGAGGGAACCCTATCTATTTGAACCTGGCCCTTGTCACTGCTGACAACACCTGCTGACAACAGTACATAAAAAGCCTATGCTAGGGGAATTTCAAGCAAATTACAGGCTTTGGAAACAAAGATATTCCATATGAGACACATTTCCTTGTACTGCAAAGGAAAATAATAGCTTTTCTGGGACAGGAAACAGCAGTGCAAAAGAGAGTTCTTCAAAGTAGGGAAAGTTCCTTCAAAGAGGAAACTCAAGTGCTATAATAGAGGAATTTAAATGAGTTATTTGCAGGATTAGCAACACTACAAGACTTTCCTTTTGAAATCCATGCGGGTTCCAGTATAAAATTAGTACCACAGAGTGTATGCAGGATTCCTTGCAGGATAAAGAAACGGTAGGAAATAAATTGACTGACTTGAGGAGAGAGTATCCCTGCAACCAATAAAGAGATTAAAATACTAGCTAGTCCTAGAAGGGTCAGAGATGAGCATTTGTACATTAGGCTAATAAAGCAATAATCTGGGAGTGACACCTGATTCCTACATTTTAAGACTTCCTTCCAAATGTGAATGCAATAATTGTTTTTAGTAGATTTAATTTAAAACGGCATTTTCACCAGATTGACCCATCATCCCCATCCAAGGGGATCCCTACATTTGAGTTCCCTAAGCGCTTGTACAGGTGCAAATGCCTGATGTTTGAAGTATCTTCTGCTCCAGAAGTATTCCATCATGTCATACAGCAGGTTTAACATGGAAAGGACTTGGATTATATTTGTTGATATCAAAGTGAAATAGAGATTGAAAAGAGCAAGATATCCCTGCTTACATAATGAGCTAGACTGTATCAAAGACAGGGGAATGAGGTAACTAGGAAGGAGAATATCATGCGACTTAATGTAATCATTCACAACTATGCAACACTGCTTTAGTTAAATTTTGAAGAAACTTAATCTGGGTTTTTACTTTGCATCCAATTTACCCTTGTATAAATGACTACATGCAGTGCATCGCAATGGAAAATCTGCTCTTAGTTTTCTAATGACACTTACAGTAATGCTTATAAAGTGCTTTGACATCTATATTGGATAAAATATGCTACAGAGGTCCATAGAAGATGATGATGAAAATTTCCTTTGAAAAAACAATCCTTCAGATTAAGGGTGGGAAATATTTTGCAAACTGTCAAAGTTTGCGCCATTGAAAACTCGAAAAAAAAAATTCTAGAGGGTTCAGAAAAATCCAAAAGAACAGCAAGTTGCCCCTTGTCTAGTCTTCCCAGCTCCTCCAGGCTCAGAATGATGTCATAATGAGAGAAACCCCAAGACACTGGAAACTTCCCTGGCTTCATTACATACTTGACAGCTTACCCACGTTCACTAAACTTTGCAAAATCTTTCCAAGTGAAAGTGGGCCTGAGCAAACCTAGAGTGATCTGCAATTTCACAAAGAAACTAGGTGATTCACATGGAACTAGCAGATATGGTTCCATGTGAATCAAAACCAAAGAAACTACTGAAAACTGAAGCTACCCTATTTTGCAGAATTTTATTGCAGGCATTGTAGTCTTACAGTTTCTATGCTGATATACCTACTGTAAACCATTGGATAGGGACCCAGAAGTAAGCATAGAAATTAGCTTAAGCTATGGAGTACCACAGTTGACTCTGAAAATGCAGAGTGGGCACCATTAAAAAGCCACATATTTGCAACTTTTAACTGCTAAATATACTTTGATGTTTCCCATTCTGAGTATAAAGAATATCATAAATACCAGAGTAGGTGAAAATTTCATAGTGCAGCATATCTATTTTGTAATGCTATCCATTGTACAGTACTTTAGTTAGCAAAATTATTTTTTTCAAAGTGGAAGACCATAATTTGTCAGATTCCTTCATGTAACATTTTGTATGGTGTGATTTTAAACCAATGTGCCAAAAATAATGCATATAAAACTGTCTTTCTTATATATTTTTGGATTATTGTTTCATCATGTCATGGAAAATTAGGGAAGTAGAACAACCTGGAGTAACCCCTGGTGTTCTAGATGTAAATAACTAAGCTAGTTCCATTTAAGTACTATTCAAAAACTATCTGAATTTAAGTTTCTCTCCAACATACCAATTTAAATTCAGATAGTTTCCCATTTGACGTCAATGGGTTGCTCGGGGTGTATGTAGGAGCAGAATTTGGTCCATTCATTCTCGTGACTAGGTTTGTAAGTTTTCCTAGTAATTTTGTCTCTCCACCCATAGGTGAGTAATCTGAAGAAAACAAATATGAAGGTGGTCCTGTTACTCCCTCAGCAGAGCCCCTTCCTCTATTCTTAGTTGTCAGATACCCTTTTATTCTACTTGTGGCCCAGCAAGTTTTTCACTTGTGCTGATCTCTGCTAGAGTACTGCAGTCCTGCATCACTGGGTTGCAAGCAGAGTAGAAGAGCAGCTGGGACAGAGCTGGGATCTCCATGTTTGTGTCCTTTCCCTCTGTAGAAGTAGCAGAAATAACAAATTGTTAAATAATCATAAAATCCCAAATGCAATATGGTCTGCTATAATGGCTGTTACCCCAAATAATCCTAGGCAGGCACAAAGTTTAAAGTCCCACTATACTCCCAATCATCTGCAGTCAGGAAGGCTTCATTCTCTCATTCAAATTAAAGTTCCTGACTTTACACATCAATCTCAGTGGAACAGCGGGTTGCTAGCTGGATGATTAATAACGGTGTCATGGAAACTGCTTTAAACTCAATTCATTTATCTGAAGAAAATGCAAGATTAATACACATATACTTGTTTAATAATGTCTTTAAAGACTTTGGGTAAATTGATCCTTGGTAATAAGCCTATTGTAATCAAAACGATACATCCATTCTGGATGTAATGTTGTTGGCTTCAGTGGAGTTACACACAGGATACATTTTGTCCTTTTTGTTTCTTAAGCAAAATTAACAAATTACTTTTACTAATGAATATTGAAAGCATTCACTCTTCTAACTCTACAAGTTCTTATATGTGGAAGAAAGCTTAAGGATAAAGTTCGGATAATGGAAAACCTCAACCTTCCTTCCACTTGAAGTCAACAAGATTAAAAATCAGTAATAACATGATCCACTTATTCTTAAAGCAACTGGACAATCTCGTATTCATTGATAACTAAGATTATATTCAGGAATATCAGTATCATATCCTTACATTCTGGCAAAAAAAAAATTCAGCAGAAAATTGTAAGATATTTGCATGCTTTTTCATTAATTGATTAATATGTTAAGTAGTATGAACACAGAGTCAATTTTTCAACACACATACAGAACAACTTCTGCCAAAAGCCATCCTTTCTAAGGACCTGTTCCTGGTAGATGCTGAGTGCCCTCAATTCCCAGCCAGTCCAGTAAAAAAGGTGGTTGGAACCACATGGTCTGAAATGTTCAGTGCTGTGAAGTGATGTTCAGAAGAACTCAGTGGGCACTACTTTTCAAGAATAAAACTCAGTGACACCAGGAAGGAGGTGCATATCCCAGAAGAAGTCCTACTGAAGAAAAGTAGGAGGATTCCAGTCTCATCCTGCACAGAACCCAGGGTCTGCCTCCAGCCGTCTTCTAGGATCTGCGTATAGCAATCAGACATGGAGCTGAGTTCTGGTATTCGTAGGAGGTGAACATCGCTTGCATGGCTTCCTGAAATCCTGCCTTTCCCAGTGCAGTGGAATCATGCTGGTTTCTATTCCCAAGAGATTATCAGCAACTTCAAAGGAAGGGGCATATTTGCACCTACATGTATTTATTTATTTCAAAACCTTAATTTGTATAAATTCAGTTACCCTACCAAGGAAACTGCAAGAGATATTATTTTCCTAGAACATTTATTTATTTATAGAGTGGCTATTGCAGTAGCAGTTATACACAACATTTCCTTTGTCATTCTAAATATGCTGGTAGATAATATTGCTTCTAAAATTAAGTTTAGTAGCACTATGTGAAATTTATGTATGTAGTATAAACATTGTGACTGGAACATAGCAAGCTTCACAATTTCCAATAGGAAACTTAAGCTGGGCAACTGGCAAGAATTTTATATCATCCCAACACCACCCTGAAAAGTGTCTTACAACTGACTTGTCTTTCTATCTACCTACTTAAAGCTTTTATTTACAGAACAATTAAAGCAAGGAAAATAGTTGTCATCTGCCTGCTCAGTGGATAAACTTTAATCTTCCATCAAAACCATGAATTTAGGAGATATGTAATTGCCATTTTAAATGAGAAACCATGGCAAGCCAGTGTTGACATATGTATGCCATCTGAAAAAGTGAATGGTTTAGTTGAATAAAATACTTTAAAGTAGTAAATGTACAACTATCAACACAGTTGTCATACTAAATAATAGAAGTAATGATGTCTTCATTGTTCGAATTACAGTAGCACTGTACAAACCATTGAAGTCAAATAGGGGTCTTTCTATTGACTTCAGTGGCTTTGGATCAAGCTCTTAGTAAATAGTTTTGGCAATGAAATTTGGCTAATCATGTCTCCTGTAGTGAATGGGTCATGATTGTCTACACTGTATTTTAGATGGCATATTCATTGATGAAAGAGCAATAATAATATGAAGGAAAAGCTAAGCAAAAGAATTCAAGAGACTAAATTGCTTATTTGATTTTGTCAATCCAAAAATATAGTTTAGAAATAAAACAAAATGAAATACACTGTGCAGCTGAAGAACACCTGCTAACTTTCCAAATAAAGTCTACATCTCGGGGGAGAGGGGGTAATGAGGACCATTTTAGGGGCTAGAAAATATGCTTTGACATTTTAATTAAGGAAGCAATGTTTAAATTAAAGTTGCAATAAAGCATAACAATGCAGAATGACCAAAAATGCTGGAGGAGAGAAAGATCAGTATAGAATTCGTTTCATGACAAATAAACCACTGGACCTTTCCAGTAACAACACTAATACATACTGTAACTTTTAGCACATAAAATCCATATAGTTTCTTTACAGTTGAGGTCCACTAAATTCAACATATTTCGGTATTTTATTTCATTTGTGCCTGACCCATTCTCTCCGTTTGCTTTCATGACCACGCTTTCATCAAATCATTCTTTTATTTTTGGTTTAAGTTATTGGCAGGTACAAATCACCTTGACATTTTAAAAATGCGGTCCTCAAAGTCTGGAGCGAGCTATGTCACCTTAGTCTTTCCTCTGTAATTGTGTCCTTACGTAACCAGCTGCTGGAAGGTAACTGTAACTGCTGAGGAAAAATGAGACCATCTGTTCAGTACTGGTGTTTGTATACACAGAGGTTTGGAATATTCATATCCTAGAAGGAAAATTAAAATGGTGATATAGTTCCAGGCTAGACCATTGTGGGAGGATACTCATTCTGGCTGCTGTCTGGCCAATCAGAAGCACCACACTGGGACACAAGATGGTGAGTGGGGAGTATGCTTTGGAGTCTGCAAATCAGAGTTTGGAAGTGCTCTAGACAGCCAGGAGAGTCAAGCAGAGCCAGAGATGTTAAGGACGAACCAGGAGAAGTTACTGTAGGTGTCTTAGTCTTATTCCAATACAATTATGTTCAGCTTTTTACCTGTTTCTGTGTCTGTATATTCCTCCCATCGCTCCCTTTTGGTTAGAGGGCAACATAAATCAACATAATTAAAGTTGCCTAGGACCTGAATTGACTGTTAAAACCTATCCAGGATTGATTGCTGCAACACAGCAAGCTATTTCTTCTGCTTTCCCCACAAGAGCTTTGTGGCAGATGCTGCAACAGCCAGAGCCCCAATTCTAAGAGACGAGATATATGATGGTTATATCTATGGACATTTTTCTCAAAGATCCAGTTCCAAACACTGAGTCAGATTTTGCTGTCATTTAGATCAGTGCAATTCCTCCTTAAAGACTAAATAATCCTAATTTTGTTCTTTTTTCCTTTTATTTTGCTGCCCTATATTGAAATGTCTCTAAACTGGACACTGTACTCCAGACACGATACACTGTATGCTTCTGGCAAAAGTTTTTCTTTTCCACACTCTTGATGGGTACTCTGGGGTCTCATATTTCGGAGACTTGGCAATCACTTGGGCCTAAAGCAAATACAACACCTCATGTAGAAAGTAACATTGGCTGTCATGCTTCAGGGGCTTGCATACACTTTTCCCCCATAGATCCTAATTTCTAAGAAGAGAATAAGGGCCAGATCCTCAGCTGGTGTCAACTGATATAGCTCCATTGACATTAATAGACCTAAACCAGTTGGCATCAGCTGAGGATCTAACCCCATATGTTTTGATTTGTATTTGAGGCATATGTTGCATGAGATATTGATGCAGTCCTGAATGCCAGTAGCCTTACTGCTTGTACAGTATTGTGTTGCACATATTCCTTTTACTCTTAGGTTTTCGATTTAAAGAGGTAATACTAGAACTAGTCATCCTGCAGAGGAATTATCAATTTTTGCTGAGACCCCCACAAACTCCGTTTCCGTCACTGCTTTCCGTAGCAGCGGGATTACCAGCAGGAATAGCACAGACTTTTCACCACTAATTGTCTCAATAGCAGGATTGCTGGATGGCTTATTCCTATTTTCTGTAGCCATCTTTTGTGATTAAGAAAATGCTATTCTTCTCTGTTATGTGGAGTGTGATTGATGCGTACATTTATAATTGCATTGATTCAGTACTACTTCTTTAATCGATTTTTTTGGTTTCATTTTATTGTTTGAATAACTTCTTGGAATTTTTATTTATTTGGTGCTACAGTTATACCACAAGCTTGTATTGTACTAGCAGTTAACATTAATAGAGAACAATGGATATGTCAAGCTTTATTGGGGCAAATAGTAAATCTACATTTCACTACGTTATCCAACAATCGATAAAAATTAATATCAAAATACAGCAAACTCTTAGTGTCCTCTGTCAAATGTGATGCTGTTCATGAACAGGTCTGACTACCAAAAGGAGTCTGCCAGATAACTCTCCAATACCAAATGTCACAGGCCACTTTCCTCAGATCCCACGGAGGCATACACTAAGAAACTGCACCATCTACTCAGGACACTCCCTACACTAACACAGGAACAAATCAACATACCCTTAGAGCCCCGATCGGGGTTATTCTATCTACTACCCAAGATCCACAAACCCGGAAATCCTGGACACCCCATCCTCTCGGGCATTGGCACTCTCACTGAAGGACTGTCCGGATATGTGGACTCTCTACTCAGACCCTACGCCACCAGCACTCCCAGCTATCTCCGTGACACCACTGATTTCCTGATAAAACAACAATGCATTGGTGGTCTTCCAGAAAACACCATCCTAGCCACCATGGATGTAGAGGCTCTCTACACAAACATTCCACGCACAGATGGAATACAAGCTGTCAGGAACAGTATCCCTGATGATGCCATAGCACAACTGGTTGCTGAGCTCTGTGACTTTATCCTCACACACAATTATTTCAAATTTGGTGACAATATACATCTCCAGACCAGTGGCACCGCTATGGGCACCCGCATGGCCTCACAATATGCCAACATTTTTATGGCTGACCTGGAACAACTCTTCCTCAGCTCCCCTCTACTCACGCCCCTTCTCTACCTACGCTACATTGATGACATCTTCATCATCTGGACCCATGGGAAGGAAACCTTGGAAGAATTCCACCATGATTTCAATAGCTTCCACCCCACCATCAACCTCAGCCTGGACCAATCTACAGGGGAGGTCCACTTCCTAGACACCACAGTGCAAATAAGTGACGGTCACGTTAACATCACCCTATAGCGAAAACCCACCGACCGCTATGCCTACCTTCATGCCTTCAGCTTCCATCCCAGACACACCATACAATTCATTGTCTACAGCCAAGCGCTGAGGTACAACCGCATTTGCTCCAACCCCTCAGACAGAGACCAACACCTACAAGATCTTCACCAAGCATTCTCAAAACTATGATTCCCATATGAGGAAATAAGGAAACAGATCAACAGAGCCAGACGTGTACCCAGAAGCCTCCTGCTGCAAGACAAGCCCAAGAAAGAAACCAACAGAACTCCACTGGCCATCACATACAGTCCTCAGCTAAAACCTCTCCAACGCATCATCAGTGATCTACAACCCATCCTGGACAATGATCCCTCACTTTCACGGGCTTGGGAGGCAGGCCAGTCCTCGCCCACAGACAACCCGCCAGCCTGAAGCATATTCTCACCAGCAACTACACACTGCACCATAGTAACTCTAACTCAGGAACCAATCCATGAAACAAACCTCGATGCCAACTCTGCCCACACATCTACACCAGCGACACCATCACAGGACCTAACCAGATCAGCCACACCATCATTGGTTCATTCACCTGCACGTCCACCAATATAATATACATCATCATGTGCCAGCAATGCCCCTCTGCTATGTACATCGGCCAGACTGGACAGTCCCTACGTAAAAGGATAAATAACAAATCAGTTATTAGGAACGGCAATATACAAAAACTGTAAGAGAACACTTCAACCTCCCTGGACACACAATAGCAGATTTAAAGGTAGCCATCCTGCAGCAAAAAAACTTCAGGACCAGACTTCAAAGAGAAACTGCTGAGCTTCAGTTCATTTGCAAATTTGACACCACCAGCTCAGGATTAAACAAAGACTGTGAATGGCTAGCCAACTACAAAAGCAGTTTCTCCTCCCTTGGTGTTCATACCTCAACTGCTAGAAGAGGGCCTCATCCTCCCTGATTGAACTAACCTCGTTATCCCTAGCCTGATTCTTGCTTGCATATTTATACCTGCCTCTGGAAATTTCCACTACATGCGTCCGACGAAGTGGGTATTCACCCATGAAAGCTTATGCTCCAATATGTCTGATAGTCTATAAGGTGTTACAGGACCCTTTGCCACTTTTACAGATCCAGACTATCACGGCTACCCCTCTGATATTTTATTAATGTATTTTATATTTGGGGGTATAGATTGGAAGAAAAATAATTGAGCCAGTCATAGCATATTATATAGGGATCATGGCTGAAAGCATAACAAAGGCGCCACTGAGCCAAAAATAATAATAAAATCCCAGGCTGAATTATAAACAGCATCTCATTTCCCTAGTGATGAATGAGGTGAAATAGCACAACTACAGCCCCCTAACAAAGCAAGAGGAAGAGCCACTAAACAAACTCTTGTTTATAAATCTCACAGTTTAATACTGGTCATGGAAAACAATTATTTTTAACATACATTAAAATTCAGAAGGAAGTGTTGCTAAATCCCTGGATTTAAATTAAAAAGCCTGCTCCATTTTGACGCCTCTGAAAAACCGTGCAGAAGGTTCAGAGTGTAGAGCACTCTGGTTTGAACTTGTGCCACAAAACATTTATTCTTTCGTTTCTCTTTAAAATCAGTTTATTTTTAAACCACACTTGCATAAACTAAACTGCAACTGAAGATAGCTTGTATTATTGAAGCAAGAGTCGCACAGGATCATCTGCATTTGGATTTTCAGTTATATGAATTATGAAAGGAGCATTAACAAAAAGGAAACCATGCTGTCCTCTGTGAGTTCAAGTTCTGGAATTCTACCAGGGTTTATACTTAGAAACTACCTATTACATGCTAAGAAAATAAAAAGTTGAACAGGAAGAGTACTAAGGCCAACATATTAATGTCAGTCTCCTGACACTAACAGCCCACTGAGAGAGACAGTGTGGAATAAGTATGGGACTGGGAGCCAGGAACACTTAAATTCTAATCCCAGATCTATCACCTACTTGCTGTATGTCCCTTGGGTAAATTATTTAATTTCTTTTGTTCCCAGTTTCCTCATGTATAAAATGGGGGTAATAATTAGAGTCCTGGGATATACTGTGACCTCACTTCTGGAGTTGGATTTAAGGTCACTGTGGTGCTGAATCCTGGACATTTAAACCTCAGTATTTTTCTTGAAGTAAATAAAATTATTTAAAATCTGATCATTGGTAGACAAAAAATTTCAAACACACACATATCTAAAATAAATAAAATTGGGGGATTTTGGTTTTCCATTGAGAAACTGGAAAATTTGAACAAAATGAAGTATTTCTGTAAAAATTTTGTTGGAAAAGTAGGCCATTTCATGGTAAATAAATAAATTGATGGAAAATTTCAGAGCAGGTGTAAGTGTCACAATGGTGGGGTCTGTATACGCTGTTCATTCATAGGAGTGGTGAGTTTTACTCTCCTGATTTTAGGTTCTGGTTTTCACCTTTCATTCTATTTATCTCCACCCCCCCCCCCCCCCACCCGCGCACTAGCTATGGAGAGTCCTTCCCAATACTGTTGTTAATAATCATCTGATAGCAGGCAGTTTTATTACAGACATTGTCTACAGTCATCTAGGTTGGCCTGACAACAGACAGAAATGGGGGCTTAGCAAATTTGATTCTGATCTGAAAAAAAGGAAAAGTATACTCTGACTGGGCGAAGGACATTTTAACATAAGTGATATGCTATTGATCCACAACATACACTACAACATTCAGATTATTCATTTAGGCCAACATTTTCAAAATGGGGTGCACAGCAATTATGAAAAAATCAGGCCATTTATTTAGATGCCTAAATATGGATTTAAGAGTTTAATAGTGGTTTCCAACATTTTAAAATACTGACGATGGTTTTCTGAGAGGTTTCCTTCTAGATTCTTGACTGAGATTTTGGAACAAGTGGAGAAGAGGCCTGCAACCAAATATTCCATCCCAGTTATAGATAAGAACTACTGCAGGCTGTGACAGGATTTTGGGGAGTTTTAGGAGGTACTATAAACTATAGATGCTCCCTAATGCGTTCAATAAAGCTGCTAGTTACCTTAATGCTGAGTCTTAGCGCAGTAATTCAAGAAGGTCTCTGGAACTTGAGAAATTTCAAAGTCATTTCAAAGTGCTCCTGCATGCACCACCTCATAGGCCTGATCCAGCAAGATACTGAGCAAGCATCTTTTGCTCCCATTGAATTCAGTGGGAGTTGCAGGTGCCCTGTGTTTTTCTAGCAGGAAAACGAAAGGGGTGGTCTACATCAGGGGTTCTCAACCTTTTTCTCTCTGAGCCAACTCACTCCCCCCCCCCCCCCCCCCCCCCCCCCCCCCGCCCCAACTCACAGCCCAGCTATGCCACAACAACTCTTTTTCTGCATATAAAAGCCAGGGCCAGTGTTAGGGAGTAGCAAGCAGGGCAACTGCCTGGGGCCCCACACCATAGGGGGCACCGTGAAGCTAAGTTGCTCAGGCTTCGACTTCAGCCCCGGGTGGTGGGGCTCAGGGCCCCGGGCTCCAGTCCCACGTGGCAGGACTTCAGCTATCTGCCCTGGGCCCTAGCAAGTCTAATGCCCGCCATGCTTGGCAGACCTCCTGAAACCTGCTCATGGCCCCCCAGGGGGCCCTAGATCCCTAGTTGAGAACCACTGTTCTACATCAGCCGTACCATTTATCATTTATGCAGCTTCGTCATAAGGTTACAGATTGGATAATTCTGTTTTATTGTCCTGTTTTCACGTAAAATCAGAAGCATTTAGTGACCCTGAGACCCGTTCGAAAATTGTTACAAAAAAAGGGATGTACGTCAATATCTAGAAACACAATATTTTTTGTGCTGCTTCAAAGTACATTTCCCCCCTTGAATCTTGACCTGTCAGTCATGCATCAGACATACTTCCAACTTCGGAGTGCCAAAATCCACTGGTTTGATATTATTTGGCTTGTGGTCATTCCTCACAAACAGATTTCCTACATTAAAATAAATGGTCAATATTTATGTTATAAGATTTCCTACATTCATCCCAGAAACGTAGAACAACACAGGGGGTTAACTACCAAGGCCCTTAATTAAATATCAAACCTTTCCAGAACCCTATGCAGCCATCCCCTGCACACTAAATATAATACTTGATTTGGCATCAAAATCACTAAAATGTTCCAGTTTCAATACTTCTAAATTTCTCTGTCCATTCAAATATCCAAGAAGTGCTGACCTATGACATATCCATCATCAACACCTTTTGAGTGAGAATTAAATTTATTGCTGAAGAAAACCTATCTGCAACCCGGTATATCTCGCTGCACAGTAGCTCGTGTTGCTTTTGTTCTGTAAATCTTCTTTTAAAAATTACCATCATAAAGCCAAAGTATGCAAACAAACTTAATTTTACAGGACCTTGGTGGCTGATTTGGGACTATTTTCCCTTACTTTAATATTTCTGCAAAGTGTCAAAAGAGCATGAAAATGAATGAATGTGTTGCCCAATTCTGGCATTCATAAAGTGGTTTTAGTTCATTCAAATGGGCTCCAGCTATGTTGCAGCAGGAAAGATGTAAAGTTCATGAACACAAGACTTGTCCCAAAAGTGAAATCTCAAAGATAGATTCAATAAATGCAGGGGATTTTTTGTTTTTGTTTTTCTTTGTTAAAATGTAGCCGGTGCATTCTACTCTTTCAACTAATAATTTGGTATATAGCCCACACTTCACATCAGGATATATGGATAATATTAAGATACCAATGTACAATGCAAATATTTTTACATCCAATTGAGTAAAGAAATCCAATAAAATTTTTATTTGGATCTCGTGCACTTTTTTTTAAAAAATAAAAATCCCATTTCCTGAGCTGGCCATTGACTTTTCAGTAATATGTTGTATCAATTGCTTTACAGTCTACCATGACATTTTTAAGGAGACTAATTTCATGTACCTTTCCAAAAGTTCTTAGACTAGCTTGGCATGTGGACACTTTGTCTCAAAATTTCAAATCTGAAGCCTAAAGTTAAGCTCTTAAATCTATATTTAGGCACCTAAAGAGGGCCTGATTTTTCATAGGAACTGGACAACCACAGCTCCCCCAGTGGAATTTGGGAAATGCTGAAATATTAGGAGGCTAATTATAGGTACTTGTGACATCCTGCTCAGAACACCCAGACCTGTGAACCGCTGTGTTACCCTCTGACTTAGCAAGAGCGAGAGCTTTGTTGCTGCTGAGCAGTGTGTCAGCTTCCTGACACACCTCCCTGTCTGCCTTCCTAGCAAACTCTTCAAGACTGCCAGTCTAAACCTTGTCCCACAGGTAACAATCAGTGCACCCCAATTCCCAAGTTCCCCAGAGATGTCTCCCTGCCGTGTCCAGTCCCTCTCACTGGACACTCTCAGAAATTATTAGGTTTGCTGCCTCCAAAGAGACAGAGCACACACCAGCCTGTTAGCTTAACTGAAGGCTCACGTCACTTTAATACACAGCACTGAGATGGTTTTGTAGTAAAACAAAAATACATTTATTAACAAAGAACAGAGATTTATGTGATATTAAGCAAGAAAAAAAACAGGTATGGGTACAAACAAATCAAAATAAAACACACATTCTAGTGACTAAAACTTAATTTTAACAAATTACAATCTTTGTCTAAGCTGTTTTCTTACTCACATCAAGTTACCAGCACCCCCAGCCCTCCAGCCAGGTGACCCAATGTTCACAGAATCAAAAAGGTGCTGTTCCCTTTGTTCCCTTTAAGTGATGGATAATTAAAATGACTTTTTGATCCCCTTTTATTACCCAAAATCCACTGTCTCCACCTCAAGGCTTCCTGGGATGAAGAATCTGTCCCCTGGTGTGCTCACTAAGCTGCTGCTTGCAAGCTTGATAGCCCTGTTTATATGTTTATTGTGTACATTGTTTATTGTTGTATATGTAAATGTGCTTCCATGGTCCTCTGCCAGTAATCAAGTTGGTCAGACAGGTAAATACACATTCCTTTGTCTAGAGCAGGCTGGGTGTACGTACTGCCTCCCAAACTCATTTTAAGAACATATTTCCAGCAAAAGTCACACTTTTTACTCAGCTCAGACATACATCACATAATGGTTTTCAGGACAGCGTGTCATCAGTTTACTTACATGATATTTTACATGACACCTTTTAGATACATATTATGACAACAGTGTGTTGGGGATAATGAATGTGTCAGGGCTGATATGATTTATAGAATTGTGGGCTCTCTGCCAGTGGGCATTGATGGGCTCCCAGGGTCACAGTACTCAGGTTTAAAATGGCGGCCTTTGCCAATAAATGAATTACAATCAGACAAACGGGTCAAATTTGCTGGTGCTCAGCTGTCCCTATCTTTTATGCAATTTAAGAGCTGTATGCTTTGCCAGGGTGCTGTTAGCAGCTATAAGTTGAGTCCTGTGGAAGCCAGCACCCTGATCACTTAGAACACCTATGGCCTTGAATGTAGTTAGAGTAGGAGGGACATAGGTATTTGGGGTTTGGAAGGGTAGAAGGGATCACTTACACCTGTAGAGAGCCTGATGAGCTAATAAGGTAATTAGCTGTCAAGCTGGATAACTCTGAGAAGAAAGCCAGCAGTATAAAAGGCTGCTTCTGGGGGAATTCTGCACCACTATGCATGTGCAGAATTCATGTCTTCTGCAGATTTCTTTGTCCCACCCCCCCGCACCCAGAAAATTACTTTCTGATGGGGAAGCAAAGAGAAGCTGCAAGAGCAGTCATGTGCCCCTCCCCAGCAGTTTCGGGCACCCAGAGCAACCAGCAGAGCACTAAATCACTGCTGGGAATGCCCCGTCTGGTGGCTTCTACCCTGCGCCGGGCTCAGCTACTCTTCCCATGCAAGGAGCAGCCAGGGCCAGATCAGACCCAGCTCCAGAAACCTCCCCAAGCTGCAGGAAGCTCCACCCCACCCCACAACAATGCTTCCTGCCCCCATCACTCCTCAGCCATGGCAGGAGGTCTCACTGTGTGAGGAGCTGCTCCCCGATCTGCCCAACCCTACCACCCCATACACACCCAGAACCCCACCCTGCCAAGCCTCACCCCTGGCATCAGGTGCCCCCTGTACCCAGACCTCCCTGATGAGCCCCTCCCACTCATCTGGTCCCCCACCCTTGCACCAAGATCACTCCCCACTGAGACCCAGTCCCCTACACCCAGACCCCCCTGATAAGTCCCAACCACTTTCACCTGGACCCCACTGCAGAGTCCCATTTTCCGTACACCCACAACCCTCCAATGAACCTCTGTGCATCCAGATGCTCCCCAAACCCAATCCCCACACTGAGCCACCCACACTCAGGTTGCCTCACACAGAACCCTCTCACCCCATGCCAGGATTCCCCACACACTAAGCCCCTCCACATTTGGATTCTACTGGACTGAGCCTGCTTGCCCCACACCTGGATCAGGGCCAGGGCTGGGTGTGTGTGCAAGACTCTGTCTCTCTGACTTTCTATCTTGATGTGCCTGGCACGGAGGGGCAGGGCCGTGGGTTATTTCTGGGGCAGGCCTGGCCCTTGTGCTGTGTCAGGGTCGTGTGCAGCCTCACTTCCAAGTCTGTGTCCTGGGGGGTAGGCTGAAGGGTGATCTCCCACCTCCATCCAGCCAGTGGCCTGTGCTCCCTACTGCCATGCTGGAGTCTCCATATTTGTGTATTGACAAATAAAATATGCAGAATTTTGAAGAATTTTAAAATATTGTGCACAGTTTTGTTTTGTTTTAAGCAGAATTTCCTCAGGAGTAAAAGGCTGATCCAAGGAGCAGGAAAGTGGTTGTTATAACTGCTGTTATATGATTGTGTTGTACCTGAAGCTTAAGAAGGAGACAAACAATAAGCACATGTTGTGAAGATACCTTGGTGGACCTGTATGCTGCTTAATTCGCTAAGACGGCTTACCAGCTAGGGCTTTCCTGGAGAGGAAAGGGGAGCCTGTTCATAGATGGGTAGAAAATATTCCAACTGTTAAAATACATGAAAAACATCAATTTAATATGTTAAAGAAAGTTCTATCTTCATAGTAATTGCCTTGTTTTTCCTTCCCAAGTAGTGTAATTGTGGCCAAATTTTCAAATAGTCTTCTAAAAATGCATGCTTGAAATTCATGTGCACACCATTTGTGTATATTCACGCTCTTCAAAGACAGTAGGCTGTATGGGCTGCACTGCTATAACTGAGCAGATAATTTGGTCCAAATTATTTCTTTTCCTCCTGATGACTGTGGAAGTATAACATTGTATAAGTATAAGGTTGTATAAGGGGACATGCTGGATACATTGTATATGAGACGGCATGCCAAAACATGTTACAAAGTATCTGAGGGAGCACAGGTAGGGACAGTTAGCTTTTGAATGGAGAAGCAATTAAGATAGAGCCAGCACGTCTAAGAAGCAGGCATCAGAATGGAAGGTGTGAAGGGCAATTAGTTAAGTTAACTGGAAGCTGTTAAAGGAGATTGTTAAGGGTGGCAGGTAATTGAAGATACGTGACTGGTCTCAGGGATCTTGAAGGGTGGTGACTAAAACTCTTTTTCTTCTTTTGTCTGTAACTTCTCTGTAACTTGTTCTCCAAAAAACTGTATAAATTAAGAGACACAAGCCCCATTCGGGGGGCTCACTTCTAAATGTATTGGCAGAGCAGCTTTGCTAATAAAACAGAGTGGTCTGATAAATTGTGAGTCTGAGTCAAACTTTGACATGACCATATATGTGACTTCTATTATTGTTAAAGTTTCAACATCTGCGCTATTTGCAATATCTCAAGCTGAGTTATCTTCACACAGCAGAAAAAGGAAGCTTAATATGTGCAAAAGAGACTGAAAGGCTCACACGAAAAAGACTTAAAAGCATACATTGTACTCTGAATTTTAGTCAGGAAAGTAATTATGAAATGGAAGCCTCCCAAAGTGCACAGGATATGGTAGAGAATCCTGCTTTCTGACAGTGTTCCTCTTCATACCGACTTATTGAGGAGAGTGTCTTATTAGCCCTATTTAATTAGCACTGAATAGATAATGCTCTACTCTATGCTGAACATCATGGTGTCACTTTTCCTTCTATCTTTTCATTCACCTTATCCTCTGAGCACTGTTTTTGTAAAGTATATTGTAATCTCCAAAGGAAAGTATTGGAAGTGTCAAACAAATGAGCCAGTAAAATGATATTCTAAACTGACTCTATTTGTTAAGTTTATGCTTTCACACTCACATTGTAGAAGCCAAGGTAACACCACACTGCTTGTGAACTTCAATGTAAAAAATCACTGCTGCAGTTCTGGTAGCTTAGGCAAGGAAGATTAAATGCCCTGATACTTTCCATCTTCATGGATACTGTTTACACCTGTTCCTCTAAACATCTGCTTATGTATACACCTGAGGGGAAAAAATCTGGTTCTAGAATAAGGCTGAACTTTCTAAGTAAAGAACACATTGACTAGCTATAACTACATGTCATCATTCTCTCTCATTCTGAGTTTTAAGTGTTAGGACAAAAAGTTGCATGTCACCTCATTCAGTGCGATTCTGTAAAATGCTTTGCAATCCATAACATTCAGGTGTCACATGAATTAAATTTTGATCTCCCTAAACATCAGTTTACATATGCATAATCATGCCAGTGAATGAACCTGAAATTCAGCAAGCCAAGGAAGTCCAGCTTGACCTGTGCATAAACTAAAGATGCAAACACTAGAATTACCAGTTCCACACAGATATTATGGAGACAGAGGGAAACCATCAGAACTCTGAATAGAGCCATCAAACCCAATGGATTAGCCATCATTGATACCATTACACCTTGATGGCTGAGATGGAATTTACCAAGCTGGTGGGAAATGGTTTCATGAAGGGTGGCGAACAATATTTCAGAATGGGAAAATGAATCCCAAGACAAGGGTTAAGACAGTTTGGAGAGAGGTCAGACTGAGGCCTGGGCTATACTAGAACTGGTTGGGAATTTTCCATTGGAATGATTTTCTGACAGAAAATGCAGTTTCCAGAAAATCAAAATTTTCCATGAAAAAAGTTTGATTTTGCTAGAATTTCATTTTTCCATTAAGCATACTGAAATGAAATATTCATTTAGGATGGGTTCAACTTCAATCAGAATATTTCATTTTGTTGAACTAATCTGAAATGGTTATTTTGTATCAGTTCAACATTACACTGTATATCCAATTGTGATGCATTACCTCATGGGAGTGGTAGTTCTTACCTCCATTCTCTCCTATGTACTGGGCTTCCTGGAGAACTATGTCTGATGTAATGTAGTGCAGGCTCCCCACTGACCAAAACCACACTCTGTGGTGCATCACGGGAATCTGTCCAGGGAACCCAGCCCATAGTAAAGAAGGGAGCATTGGGCTCCCAAACTACAGTTCCCAAGAGACAATGCATCACCATAAGGAAATGCAGTTTAATGGCAAACTGACTCAAAACAAAATGTTACAGGTAAATTCAACAAACCGATACAAAACTTATCTATTTTGAAATGTTGAAAAGTTTTGACAGTCCAAAATGAATTTTTTTGGAATATTTCTGTCACAGGGGAGCAAGGGTTGCCAGGGATCCGGTTTTCGACAGGAACGCCCGGTTGAAAAGGGACCCTGGTGGCTTCACTAAAAGTCTGGTCAGCAGTGCAACGGGACCGGTATGTCCGGCTCTGAGGTGCAGGGGCAACCAGGTGGCTCCGCGCTAACCCCGCTCTGAATGCCAGCTCCACAGCTCCCATTGGCCAGGAACTGCAGCCAATGGGAGCTGCGGGGGCAGTGCCTGCGGGCGCGGGCAGTGCACAGAGCCTCATGACCCCTCTGCCTAGGAGTCGGACATGTCAACCCCTTCCGGGAGCTGCCTGAGCGCCGCCCGGCCGGAGCCCGCATCCCAACCCCCTGCCCCAGCCCGGAACCCTTCCTGAACCCCTCATTTGTGGCCCACCCTGGAGCCTGCACCCCCCAGGTGGAGCCCTCACACTCTCCTGCACCCCAACCCTCTACACCAATTCGGTGAAAGTGAGTGACAGTGAGGGAGAGTGAGTGAAGGAGGGGATGGAGTGAGCAGGGGGCAGAGTCTCAGAGAAGGAGTGGGGTCAGGGGTGGGGCCTCAGGGAAGGGGGGCTGGGCAAGGGTGTTCGGTTTTGTGCAATTAGAAAGTTGGCAACCTTAAGGAGAGCTGATCCTTGTGAGTAGAACAGAGCCCATCTCCCCTGTGTTAGAGCAAGTTAGTTAATCTAGCCAACTGAAGGGGGCTGGGGTATTCCTGGGCCTATAAAGGACTGCCAGAGGGTAGGAAATGGGAGATGGAAGGAAGTGATTGGGACAGGCTGTGCCTGGGGAAGAGAAGCCGGGGTGCAGTGAGGCTAACTCCTCTGATGGTTCCCTGGAGCAAGAGAGCAGGTGCTCAGGGAAGCAGTCCTGGGTCTACTGCTCCAGGAAGAAAGCAGAGCTGACTAGAACTAGGAAGCTGCCAGGAGCAAGAGCGCCAAAGACCCTAGGGAGTAGTGGCCATGAAGCCTGGGAGAAAAAGGGTGAGTTCAAAGACTCTCTTCTCTTTGTTTACCTGGCTGTTTTAAGAGAATAAACCTCCTTAAAGGAGACTGCGTGTGGCAGCCAGCATTTAGAAGCTGTGGAGAAGCCCTGCCTGGTGACAATTTCAATCCATGAAAAATGTTAATACTTCAACTTTTCATCCTAATTTAGGACAAAAACTGTTGAAGTATCAGAATTTCCCATGGAATGGATATTCCTAATTTCACTCAACTCTAGTTTACACACAGTTTTTGTACTACTATAACTATTTTGGTTGGGGATATGATATTTTACAGATGCAGTTATACTCGTACAACGCCTAGATGTAGGTGTACCAGCATAAATATGCTTATACTGGTATAGCTTATTTCCTTTCCTGTTTGGAAAAGCTCTAGTGTATAAGCACCTTTATATTAGTATAATTGCATCCACATTAGTGGGGTTGTGGTACATCTTTTGTGTGTAGACAAGGCCTAACTTCCTAGACAACTTGGGTTGCTCAGAACTGGGACTAGTGTGAAAGAGGGAATTTGTGTTTAAGAAAATGTAAGTTTTCTTTTCTGTATCTTACCCAGTTTAGCTTTTACCAAGTGTGTTGAAACAACCATTTATTTTGTGTTAAATATTTTTTCTCTACTTTTTAATTACACTTCTTTTATTTCAGAGTAACAGCCGTGTTAGTCTGTATTCGCAAAAAGAAAAGGAGGACTTGTGGCACCTTAGAGACTAACCAATTTATTTGAGCATGAGCTTTCGTGAGCTACAGCTCACTTCATCGGATGCATCCGATGAAGTGAGCTGTAGCTCACGAAAGCTCATGCTCAAATAAATTGGTTAGTCTCTAAGGTGCCACAAGTCCTCCTTTTCTTTTTAGTTCTTTTATTGTAAGACTAGCTATGAATGTAGAAGTTTTATTTAGTCCCATCTCAGAACTGAAAAGCACCCAGGTGACCTCAAAGAGAGACCTAAAGGGTGAAGAGTTCTGGATCTAGACACCCCAACTCATCTCAGTCAATAAGATATGGGTGAAGGGATGCATGCTCAATGAGATGTGTTACAAAAGGACAAACACCTGGACAGATGCCAACATGACCAGAAAGAATTGAGAGTTGATGGTGGGTTTAGGGGACAGTTACATAACTCATATGGCATTTTTTCTGTTCTCTGACTGGATGAGCATCATTCTAACAAGACTGTTGCTGTGAATATTCATGGAAAATAGGAGTATTTGAGCACAGACTTAAAATTCAGTCTTCATGGTTTGTCAAATTCGATTGCACAAATGCTCAGAGAAGCCAAACACCAAAGAAGTGTTATCATATCTGAAGTGAAATCATTTAAAATATGCTTTGAATAATTTTGGCAGTAATCATCTAGTTCTGCAGATAGCACCTCGGCCTCAATCCAAATGGAGGAGGGAAGCTCACAAGCAACCAGTTCCTCGCTACCAACATGAAGAGGATAGTTGAAGTGTGCAAACAAGTTTTGCACTTTGTTTAGAATTTTCAGAGATAGTCCAGTGTCATGAAAAACTCTGGCTTCCCCCTCAAAAATAGTCATTTATGTTAAAACAGGAAATGGTAAATCAAATTGTATACAATGGGTAAATCTTGGTTAGATATCTTGTCTTATACTTCGACTGCAAGCAGTTCAAGCCAGGGACCATCACTTTGTTTGTACAGTGCTTAGCACAATGGGGAGCTACCAGTATAGGTATGTCAGAATCTGTTTACAGTTATTTGAAAGTTGTAAACAATAAAGAGGGATGGGAATTGCTTAGGGAGTATAACTGAATAATGAGATAGAAAAAGATAAGCAATGATAGGAAAAAGTTCTAAGAACACATTAAATTGTGATATTTAGTATGGAGCTCCCATTCCTGACCCCTAACTAAATACTGTCCCCTCAACTCCCTTACTGCATCTTGCTATTACCTTAGCAATGTGAATAATAAATAATTACTACATTAGTAATGGATGGTTGGTCTGCTTAAGAGTTTGGGGCCTCAACTCATTCACTTGTGATTTTATTGTTTCAGCTCCTGAGCCCAGTGACTTCACTGGGACTACTGAAGGTAGCAAGTGAGCGCTCCATTTTGGTATGAATACTTGTAGGACTGTGTCCATAGATTGAACCCTTTGACCATCTTTTGTACAAAAGTTACTAGATCAAAATGTGTGCATAATTTTTTTTAAAATCTTTTTGTTTGGGATGTTTTTCCGTATAATTTATAAAAAACTATATGCCCCCAGCAAGAGAACGTCTGTTGTACTCTTTTGCTTAGATTTTAAAAATTGAATATTTTCAGTTCAGCTTTTGTACTCTTGGCCTTACAGGTCTAATTTTCATAAAAATAGCCATACATAGATTTAAGAAGCTCATTCTGGAGAATTTCTTTAGTCTTTTTTTAAAAAACATTCTCCATTTGCAGGATGTAGTATATAAAATTGTATTTCACTATTTTATATTTTAATGGCTACACCATGGCAGGACTGAGCAGTACAATAACGACATGGATTATGATGCCTTTTGTGAGACTTGCTTTACAGTCCAAGGAGAATTGCTATGAGTATTATCTTTAGTAAGCCCATTGGCACTCTCAAAAAGTATAAGAATAAATTTTACAGGATATACTTTCAAATAAAGGTCTTAAAGAATAATTTTATTTAGATTTAATGGGTCAGATTCCTAACTGGTATAAATCAGAGGAGCGCTAATGAAGTCAATGTTGCTACACTGATTTATGTAAGCGAGTATCTGGTCCAGTAGGTGTTCTCATAAGTTATTATAATTGGGGCTAATAGCACTGCCTATTATAAATGTTGCATGACTCTTCCCATGGTAAGGCCCTGTTTTCAGTTGCATATAACTCTGCCAACCTTTAATTGTTTGGGCTGAAACTTTCCATGCTGGATGGTCTGATACAGGCTGAATTTTTTGGTTGCTTCCTTGAAAAATTTTAGCCAAAAAAGTTCAGCCCTTTCTGAGAAAAAAGGTAGAGAAACTTATGGACCTATGGGAGAGCAGACTGGGACAAGGAGATGAGGGTGGGGGAAAGTGGGACTGAAAGTTAAGGGAATTGGGGTAGATTGGGAGCCAATTGGTGAGGGGGGAGGGAGTCTGAGATTGGATGAGAAGCTGAGGAGGGAGAGCCTAGACTAGCTGGGCAGAGACTAGGACTGAGGATTAGTGAGGAAGGGGGAGGGTAGGAAGAAGGGGAGATACATTTGATGAGAAGTTGGAGTACAAGCAAAGAGTTGAGACTGGGACAAAGATCTTGAAGGGACATTGAGATTGGGACTAGGACCCAGTGGGGATGGGAAACATAGATGGGAGAGGAAGAGGCTGGAAGCCAGGTTGAGGGATATAGAAAAATAAAATCATGAGCTGGGAAGAGGGGAACTGGGACTAGCTGGGCAAAGAGACTGGAGGTGGGAGGAAACTGAGACAGGAAGTCAGGAGGGGTGAGATTAGGAATTGTGATATAAATGGTTCCTTTCCCAAGACAATAACCTTTATTATTCTGTTTATTATTTTCCTCCAAAATGCTGTTATCTTAGGGCATTCCCATCATAGTTGTTAGACAGGTTTTGTTTCCACTTTGCACTTGTGCAAACATCTATACCGGGTGCAAGGCAACACAGAATCAGACCCTGCACTGAGATGGTTTTGAGCCCCCCAGGGCCTGTGATAAGCGAAGTGACTGAGTGACAGCTTTAACATAAAGAGTCTGACATTTGTGGGTGATGGTAAGAGACAGGGATACACGGCAATTTTGACAACAGTGTCTTGAGAGAAACAACAGAGTGAAAAAAACTTCTGCTTGGGTGGCTGACAGTGTTCAAGCTCAGATGCTTTTGCTGAGCTTCTTAGCGGGGGGAGCTATGCCTTTGAACTGTAACCTTTGCTACCAAACCAGTGTAAGCAGGATCTGAATGAACTCTCCTCTGACAGCTAGCTGGGGAGGGGGAGAGACTTCAGAAGCAAACACACCTACTCTGCCAAGATATCCAGCAGATAGAGTGGTGTTGCTCAAATTGATCAACTTTGGCTGCTGTTGGGTTACAAATTACTGAATGCAGGGGTAGTGAAATGTTGTTATCAGTGTTGTTGTCTTTATTGTATGAATAAAGGGGTGCAGAACTGTGCTTAACCTGTGCCAAATGAGCGGGTCACCCTCAGCTGAAAGGACCTTGTTAAACC
Source organism: Chelonia mydas (assembly GCF_015237465.2). NCBI lineage: Eukaryota > Metazoa > Chordata > Testudines > Cheloniidae > Chelonia > Chelonia mydas. The sequence continues at coordinate 54,549,223 of NC_057850.1, read as the reverse complement.
AGGGCCTCGAATGCCAGACTCCTGTGAAAGTAAGGGCGGGACGGTACAGGGACAGATGTCCCAGCCAGGAGGTGTGGACTCTCCCTAAGAGTCCCTGGTCGGGTTTAACCTGTTCCTCCCCACTGTTCAAAGATAGAGCTAAAGGGGCTTTATTAGGAGCCCTTTGTTATTTCAAGCACTCAATAAGTGATTTCTCTTGTGGTGAGGGCCGTGTTTCTGCCCAGCCTGCTGAGAGCTAAAAATCACTGTAGCCCATGAAAGCTTATGCTCTAATAAATTTGTTAGTCTCTAAGGTGCCACAAGTACTCCTGTTCTTTTTGCGGATACAGACTAACACGGCTGCTAATCTGAAACCTGTCAAAAAAATCACTAACAGACTAACCTACAGAGGTCACAGCAGAGTGGCAGGTGGCGAAACTGGCAAGCAGTAGGCTGGTGGAGCAGCCAGGCGGCAAAGAACAGCAGCTGGCAGAGCGGACAGGCAGCAAAGAACAGCAGCTGGTGGGGCGGACAGGCAGCAAGGAACAGAGTAAGTGCTCAGATGGCAGAGCAAGCAAGGTGCCTTCTTCCCCAGGTGGGAGGTGAACTCACACAGATGCATCTTGGAACCTTGGATCCTTACTGACCAAGGACCACCACTGTGAGTGGGGTGTGGTGAGGGAGCAGAGTGGGACACAGTAAAGGAACTTTTGGTTGTAGAACTCAAGAACATGAGGTAGAAGACTCCATCCCAGGCACTCTGAGGTGGGTGCCCTGCTCACAGTTTTATATTTATGAATCCTGCTTGTGGCATTTTCCCTAATTTATGTTGGTTGACTTCCCTTCTTTCATTAAAAGTTTCTTTTCTACACTCAGACTCTGCTGGCGAGAGGGGAAGTATTGCCTCTCAGAGGCACACAGGGGTGGTGTGTAATTTTCCAAGGTTACTGGGTGGGTACTTGAGCCGGTTCTGTGTTGTTTTGTTGAAAAGGAACCTCTAGATATTGAACCCGGCCCTGGTTGCTGCCAGCTCCACCTGGCAGAAGGGTTACACCAGAAACCATTCTGCATGTGAAAATCAAGTGAGCATTAAACAGAGTTTCACAATATCAAATTGGCTTCCCACTGACAAAAACAAATTAGGTTTATTGAAAATAATTTATTAAGCATTATTTAGGGACTCTCTGAAGCAACCTCCATAAAATATAGGTAAGCCAGGCCTCAGGAACATAATCGGAAACAAACGGAATAGATCATGTGCAGCAAAATATTTATGGAATGCAACTTTACCATAAGTGGCCAAACAGCATTATATTTACTTCCAATTATTTCTGTAAAATAAAGCCACTTTTTCCCCATTCATCATGTGGTAGATAACTCACTCCAAGGATCATTATTGGTAGGAGAACTCTCCATCTCCTTAATAAGGAGCCTATAGGTTTTGAAATGATACAGTGGTAATTATAAGATCTAGACAGAAGTGGGAGAGAACTTCCATTGTGGAGAAACATACAAAGCTAACTTTGAACTTCAGAGGCCCCAATAGCAAATAAGTGCATTGCCAGCTGGCTTCAGTGCATGTCATATGTAAGGGAAAATATAACTGTAAGGAATATGTCAGACTATTGTATACGGACTAACTTCATTGCAAGGTGCATTATTTTTGTGTTACTCATGAGGAAAAATATTATTTGATATAAGCTTAGATATTTTAAGGAGTTAAAATGCTATAATATGCATTGCACCCTGTTGGTGCAATAATATACTAGCTATATGTATATACTAATATTATAGCTGTAAAACACCAATGTGAACATGATATGATAGGGACAAACCATCACAGTTTCTGTAATCTATTAGAATCCTTTCAGGAGTTAAACAGAAGAGTTGATAATGGTAAACTGGTTGATGTAATTTACTTAGTCTTTTTGGGGATGAAGGGAGGTGTTATAAAATCCTCATAAAAGGCTGTTAATGAAACCAGGGTCATGGGGTGACAGGCAAAGTAACATCTAAGATTAGAAACTAAGGGAGAGAAGACAAAGGGGAGAAATAAATAGTCAAATTTCAATATGGCAAAACGTTAACAGTGCAGTGCCACAAGATTCTGTACTCGGACTGAGGTTGTTTAATAGATCTATTTATGATCTGGAAAACAAGGAGAGCAGCCACTCTTGGCAACTATTGTCAATGACCCAAAAGTATTTACATTATAAAAGTCAGCACTAATTGTGAGGAACTGCGGAGGGACAAAGTTAGGTGAACAGATAACATAAAGGCAGATGGTATTCAGTGTCATTGCTGAGAAATGCAAGATTGTGCATATTGAGAAGAATAATTTGAATTAGCCTCCACACTGCTGGATTCTAAATTATCTATAACCTTTCAGGGAAAAGAACAAGGCGATATTGTGGGCAGCTCTATATACATATGAAAAATCAGGTAGAAAATGCTGAAAATATTTTTATGCCATTCTATAATAAATGGTGTGCTTTCACCTGGACTGCTGTGTTCAGTTCTGATATTCTTGTCTCTAAAGAATATAGGAAAAATAGGAGTCCAGAGATTGACGATAAGAATAATGGAAAAACTGAAAAGGTTGGAACTGGTTAGTGTACACAGGAAATTAATGACACGGAACATAACAGTTATACACAATAATGAATAGCGTAGGAAAGATAAATAGTTGCTTCCATATTTACTCTCTCATAATGCAAGAAGGAAGGCATATTCAGTGAAATATGTAGGGAAAAATTTGGAAATAGTTTTTATACAACTCATATTTAGCCCGTGGAACTCACCGTCATATGATTTACATTGAGGCTGAGACCTTAGTAAGATTCATAAAAGGACGTGATATTTACTGTATATACTCGTTCATTAGCCCATTCGTTTATAAGCCAACCCCCGAAGATGGATAGGTAAAAATGGCAAAAACTGTATGACCCTTTCATAAACTGACCCTATATTTCAGGGGGAGCTGCGGGAAGTGGCGGCCAGCACATCCCCCAGTCTGCACCACTTCCTGCAGCTCCCCTTGGCTGGGAACGGCAAACTGTGGCCACTCAGAGCTGAGGGCTCCATGCCTGCAAACGCTCCAGGTAAACAAAACGTCCCGGCCTGCTAGCAGCTTACCCTGGTGGGCTGGGAGCCAAAGTTTGCCGACCCCTGATCTACAATGACAATGTATTAGATATTCAATTCAATAATTCAATAGAGCTTAAAATCATCAAATTTTGGTGTAGACCTGTTGATCAGCTGACCCCCACTCTTTGATGCTTCACTTTTTTACCAAAAAAATTCGGCTTATGAACAAGTATATATGGTATATAGATAATGAGAGGATCTACAGTTACATTAGACCAGATAAGATTATGAATCTTTAGACCTCAGAGCATAATGCAATTGTTAAATGATGAGGTTAGGAAGAAAGTACTCCTATGGGCCGGTCATTCCTGTCCTATAGAGTAAGTCCTTCAGGAAGTGTAGAGATTCCACATTTCCTGTACTCTTTTTATGTAGATTTCAGAGTAGCAGCCGTGTTAGTCTGTATCCGCAAAAAGAAAAGGAGTACTTGTGGCACCTTAGAGACTAACAAATTTATTTGAGCATAAGCTTTTCGTGAGCTACAGCTCACTTCATCGGATGCATGTAGCTCACAAAAGCTTATTCTCCCACTATTCTCTCTTTGCCCCTGGTATTCAAAAAACACAATCCCATTGTATATGACCTCCCAGTAAGAAACAACACTGGACAATGCGCAGCCTGGGCCTAATTTACTTGGAATATTGTTTTTGGTTAGAATATTGTTATGGAAAAACTGGGGTGTCTGGTCCCCCATAATAAACATTGCTCTTATAAATCAGTGATAATATCGGACGTATATTGTCATGGTTTCAAAAAATGCAATAAAAAGTATATTTGAAAGAGTTAATGAGGGAATTCAAGAGTAATAAAAGATCACAAGACTAGCAATTTAGCCTAGCCAAAGAAAACAGTGATAAATTGTAACCAGGTGTTTTTATTTCCTGATTCTTGAAGTATTGCAAACTCAGTTTTCTGTGTTAGAAAGGACAATATGTAGCTCCATATGTACAGAGCACGTGTCAGCTTCACCTAGACCTTTCAAGACCAAAGATTTACTACTTTAATCTCACAAAACTATTTTAGTCAAATGGGCCAAGTTATTTGGAAATAATGTGGCTAGTGAATGAAAGCTGTTGTGGCTCAAGTGGTCAGATAAATATATCAGGTATTTTGCCTGTTAGTTTGAATGCTATGTAGACTTGGATCTATACCAATCACTTTCTGTCACACCAGATAACAAAAGTTTTACCTCAGCAATTTGGTCAGAATATGTCAGTATACTCAGGCCCTTAGAACCAAGCTAGAGGCCCCCATCAGATTTCAATTTTAAATCCCCACTTCACTTTTTTTTAAATAACTTCTGTCTCAAGAGGTACAAGCCCAGAAAGATTCCAGAACATAGTTAAGTGTTTTTTTCTTTAAATATGTCTAGAGGTCAGGTTACAATAGATTCTACAGAAGTTGAACTTAAGAACTCTTTAGTTTTAATTAACTAGGGCTGTGCTCCGCCCCCTGGTAACTGCAATGAACTCTGATTTCCTTGAGAGCCTGGTAAGTATTTTTCTCTCCTTTTTCAGTTAGATTTAGACTTCAGTTAAGAATTGGCCTCATTGAAAAATGCTTCCCCCTCCATCCACTTTCAGGTCCTGGTTACTTAACCAATTTGCTTCCTGTGATATGGTGTGTATCCCCTATGTCTGACTGAACCAGGAAGGATTTAAATCTTTTTCCTAGGCTGAGAGGAAGAGTCCAGAAAGCTTGATGTATGGAGTCTGGAAAGGGTTGCTGACAGCTGTGCCTGCTAGGTTACTAGACAATGAAGACAATGGCTGAGCCTCAGGAACAGGAAAGCCATAAAGCAGCTGAGGCTTCCAGTGATGCAAGGATGCGCTTCTGGGAAGGAAGAAAGGGGGGAAAGCCTCATATTTAGGAGTTGCAGGGTAATTAATTCAATTAACATCTATTCAATCCTTGGGTTTTGTACTAAACTGTCAGTTCTTGCCAGTTATGGTGATATGAACACTAGTCTACCAAGAAATGAGTTGGTGCCAACTTTAGGCGGTTCATTTGACATCTGTTAAATGGTAACAACACTTGGTTGCTAATCTGGAGTAGAATTTTAGCTTTTGAGCCAGTAGGGAAAAGTTCTGTATCCATTAATAACCCTCAGAATCATCCCGTACCCCATTTTTCAATTATATATATATGTCCACACTGAGAAGTAAGGTAATGTTTGGACAGGTTGTAGTTCGACCTTTCTTTTCTTTTTTTAAAATGAATCCTTTTAGTTAGAAAGGGAAGAAAAAAATAAATCTGCACACACACACAATTTGAAAAGAATGTTAAGGTTCTGACAAAGAACAATGAAAGCAAAGAATTTCACAGTCATGGGTGAAGCTAACCATATGTTTCCAACACAATATCTGTTTTCTCATGTTGCCAGAAGCTTCAGTCAGAAATCCTGAGCCCTTCCCATAGCAGACACTTTAAATTTAAAAAGTTCATGATAGGGTTAAGAAAGATCATGTTTGGGTCTATGTTCCCGGCATTGTTGGTTTAAAAGGTATGTTTGTAGGAAAGGAAGAAACTGAACTACAAATAATTTAAGAGATTCATCTCTTCTATATCTTTCTAAAGATAGTTCAGAGAGCAGAAAGTGGTGTTCAAATTTAAAGTCAGTTTTTCTGGAAAGTTGTGTGACATCCTTTTTTTTTTTTCAGTTCAATTTTACAAACAGTTTGAGAAATGTTTTCTTCTTAGGGAAATACAAATGTGATACAACCATGATAGACACAACACTAAAGCAGCTCCTTCCCCAGGAGCATGTGGTGAATTCCTGGTACCTACTAGCTCTCCCCAGTGCAGGGTTTCCCTTTTATAAGAAATTTTCATCCTGCATGCCTTTCTGGGGTTTTCAATTTCAATTTAGAAGAGCTGTGGTGCTAAAACGACAATTTTGGAACTTGCATTGACTGACTGCATCTTTGTCTCTTTTACTTGGAATCTGTTATGCTTTTCTTTTCTTATTACTGGGGAGATGGTGTATTCTGGGGAGGTGGTATATTCTAACTGATATTCCCTAAACATTCCTGGAGACATATTTAAAAAAGATTTCATCACGATCTGCCATTCACCTTCACATGGTGACATGTTACAAAGGCAGGAGCAAGCCCCGTGTGACGCCAGTAGACACAGGGCTGCTTGGGAAGGGGAGGGGGCTGCTGCTGCCTCAGGCACATTCGGGATAATTATCCCCATGGATAGCCCAGCTTTGGAAGTTTCAGGCTGCAAGAGCAGTGCTGGAGAATGACCACCTGAGAGCTTTCTCTGCTGTCAAGAAACAACCATATGCTGTCACACCACAAATATTGTTTAAATTAAACTTAAAACTTTCCCATTTTTTCCAGTTTTGGGGGGGAATGACAGTTCCCCAGTGTGCCAATTTATTTTACCATTTAGTCCCACTTGTCTGTGAGAGTCTTTCCTTTGCCTATAATGGGCTTTGGGTCAGGTTACCAGGTAGGGCCATATAGGCTGTAACACACAAATGCTGATTCCTCTGTGAATGCCTTGATTATACTAAATCTCCTCAGGGTTGCACTTTTCTAGGATCTTTTCCCTAGAAAACCTTTTGAGGAGCTGCTGCTCCTTTACATGTGCAGAATGATACAAGCAACTGCTTCCCTTAAGCAGCCATTTTATAGCTGTGTTCTGCTGGGCTGTATCTCCTTCTCCTTGCAATGGTAAGTAATCTTAGCTCCTGTTTACTTACTCTTTAATATTTCTGAGGGTGGTAGAGTCTCACACAATTGAGAGTCATCCATGAATTTCATTGAAGTGATGTTTACTCTCTCAAATCCTTCCAACTTAATCCTTTGTATTTGTAAGCAGAGTCAGGATGAGCTCCACCCTGACATCTGGTGGTGAGTTGTGGCAAGTTGTGGACAAGAACTTCAGGGCTGATCTCATTTGCATAGGCACACCCACCCTACCTAGCATGAGCCCATAGCTGCCCAAATGGTCACTTTGGCTGCTGTGGGATCCCCAGTTTCTCTGTTATTGGGGCAGGAAGAATAAATTGTAATTATCCTGATTATGTGAATCAAGGACAGTGGAACTGTACTTGGCCTTTCGTTATGATGGAGGGACTTGCCATCAACTACGTAGCACTCGCTAGGGAAGGGACATGGGTTCCAAAACTCAGTGAATAGAGAGAGGCTGGGGGTAGGTATTGGTGGTATGGGGTTTCTGGTGAGGGTCTTACATGCTAATTGCATTGTCTCCTCTTTGCACTGTGGCATCTCAGAGCTAGTTTTGATTCTATTAGGAGTCTAGTTACAGGCTGCTGAGCTTAATTCACTTTGGGCTAATGGTGCACCAGCACTGAGGCTCCCCTACTACAGGCTGAAATCACAAAAGAGCTAAACTTACTAAGAGCTGAAATCACTGAGTGTTTTGTTAAGTAGTGGGGGAGCCTGAAGATATATTGTGGAGCAGTTTGTGGGACAGCTGGCAGAACAGAGTGGCTTGTGGGATGGCTGGTGGAGCGGAGCAGTTTGTGGGATGGCTGGAGCAGGTCATGGGGCATGGCTGGCAGAGAGGAGCGATTTGTGGGATGGCTGGTGGAGTGGAGCCCAATGGAGAGGTGGGGCAATGGGCTTTGGACCACGTAAGGTGCCCCTTAACCCCCTCCCCCATCTCCACCCAGGTTGGGAGGTAAAACTCTGCAGATAAACTGTCAAGCTCTGGTGCTGCACTGACCAGGGACAGAGACTTTTGGGTTGTTGGACTTTTGGGACTTTGGGTGACTTTGGGTTGCTGGACTCAAGAACTAAAGGGAAAGGACACACCCCAAATAGCTTGGGGTGGGTTTTTTTGCTCATGGGTTGTGTTATGAATCCTGTTGGTGGTGTTTCCCCAACATAATGCCACATTGTTTCTCTCTGTTATTAAAAGGCTTTTCTTACACTCAGACTCTGTGCTTGCAAGAGGGGAAGTATCGCCTCTTAGAGGCGCCCAGCGGGGGTGGTATATAATTGTCCCAGGTCACTGGGTGGGGGCTTGAGCCGGTTTTGCATTGTGTATTGGAATGGAACCCCTAGATACTGAACCCGGCCCTTGTTGCTGCTAAGTCTGACGGGCAGAAGGGTTACATATTTATCATAACTATTTGTTTAAACCCTTCAGTGCACATAAACCCAAACCAGTCTGAACAATTTGTAACCCAAAATTTATTATAGATCCATGCTGCTAACATCCATCCTTTAATTACATGCTATATAGTGAACTTTTAAGAGATTTTTAAAAAAATTTGGTACCTCAGCTCCTTTTGAGCTATCATTAATTTCATCCCCCCTTCATTTGTTAATTTATGCACATACTTTATCTCTAATACTACTTTCCCCCTTGACAAACTTTTAAATATTCATCTTAACACCTATAGTTTAGCATCAGCTCATTTATGTTAGTGGTGAAAGATCAAGTTACAACACATAATCTGAAAACTTCTTTCATGATGAATTAGAAATATCTCCAAAAATATCATGCCCAAAAATAATCTAGATCATGCAACCACTGTGTGTCCCTGTATATTGTAGAAACCACTTCAAGCCAGGGGGTGCTGCACCCCCAGCATCCCTAGTTTCAGCATTTATAACTTAGTTTTTTTAAAAAACTAAGTTATAAAACCATAGACTACAAAAAAGGTTCCAGAACCTTTTTAAAAAGACTATGTATCTGATAGAAAATAGTTCTTAGACCAAGATTCCTGGGCAATGTTTGAAAGCCAAACATTGGAGCACTAGGACATTTACATTGAAATGAATTAAAAGTTGTAGAACTGATTTTTTGTCAGTGTCTACACTTAGATAAATGGAGAAAGTAAAGCACAGCCAGGCTGCAAGAGCAGTGCTGCAGAATAGAAAACCTGTAATCTTTTCCCTGCTGTGAAGAAACAAGCATGAGCTGCCATCACCACAAATATTGTTTAAATTACACTTAAAACTTTACATTTTTTTCCAACTCTCTAACTTTGCAGTGAATGGCAATACACAGTGTGGCCATTTATTCTACCGTTTTTAGTCCCACTTGTTTGTGGGAGTCTTTCCTTTGTCAACAGCATGCTTTGGGTCAGGTCCATAGGCTGTGTCACAGAAACACCAATTCCTCTGTGACTGCCTGGATTTTTACCAAATCTCCCCAGAGTGGGGTTGCACTTTTTTAGGACCTTTTTCCCAGATACCTTTTGAGGAGCTGCTGCCCCTCAACTGCTCCCCTCAAGCAGCCATTTTGCAGCTTTTTGCTGTATCTCCTCTTCCAGCTGGTAAATATTCTTATCTCCCATGGTACTTACTGTTTAACATCTCTTAGTGTGGCAGAGTATCACAAACTTGAGTACGCTCAGTGAATTTCATGGAGGTGATGTTTACTCTACCAATCCTTATAGCAACACACTAGAAACCTCCTTCCAACTTAATCTTTTGTATTTATCATAACTATTTGTATAAAGCCTTCAGTGAACATAAACCTAAGCCAATCTGAACAATTTGTATGATTTCGCTGCCAAAATTTGTTTGTTATAGATCTATGCTGCTAACATCTATCATTTAATTATACTCTAAATAGTGATTCTTCTAAAAAGTATAGACCGGGGTGGCCAACCTGTGGCTCCGGAGCCACATGCGGCTCTTCAGAAGTTAATATGCGGCTCCTAGGGGCGGCAGGTTTGTATAATTTTTGGTGGTGCCCAGAACAGGTCCAAGTCCTGCCCCCCCCACGCCTGCCTTGTAAGCCAATTTCTATATTTTTTAAAATAATGTAAAAATGTGAGGGCTGTGGGATGGTGCTGGTGATGAGGGGTTTGGGCTGTGGGAGGGGCTCAGGGCTAGGGCCCAGGGGAATTGGGGGCTCTGGCTGGGATGAGGGGTTTGGAGTGTGGGAGGGGCTCAGGCAGAGGGTTGAGGTGCAGGGGTGAGGGCTGTGGGGTGTGGGTGGGGATGAGGGGTTTGTGCTGTGGGAGGGGCTCAGGGATAGGGCAGAGGGTTGGGGTGGGGGATGGGGTTGTCCCTTGCCCAGCGTGGGGCAGGAGTGGTGACTGCAAGTGGGGGACCCCCTGTGCTGGTGGAGGGTCCTGCCGCAAAAGGGAAGGGTCCGAGGCGGAAGAGCAGGGTCAGGGCAGCGTTCCCTGGCACTAATGGGGGGGAGCACTAGGACCTGCGGTGGCAATTGATGCCTGGAGCAAGCAAAGCAGAGGCAGCCAGAGCTGCAGGGTTGAGACAGGGATGCTTGGGGCCCCAGGGAAGATGTAGAGGGGCAGCAAGTGGGGACCGGCGGGGGGGACACTTGGGGGTGGCAGGCGGGGCCGGCGGAGAGACCTGGCCCCAAACATTGGTGGAGCTGGGCCCCCATGCCCTGAATATTGCTGGAGCCCTGCACCACAGGCCCATATAACTCGCTGCCCCTGGCAGCTCCTTGTATAGCACCGACTCCAGGGCTAGAGCTACAGGCGACGACTTTCCACTGTGCCAGGGGGTCCTCACTGCTCAACCCCTGGCTCTGCCCCAGGCCCTGTCCCCACTCCACCCCTTCCCGCCCCCTCCCCTGAGCCTGACATGCCCTCGCTCCTCCCTCCTCCTCCCCAGACCCTCCTGCCCGCCACAAAACAGCTGATCCGGGAGGGAGAGGGAGGTGCTGATCAGTTGGGCTGCTGGTGGGCAGGAGGCACTGGGAGCAGGGAAACTGATGGGGGGGGAGCTGTTGACATATTACTGTGGCTCTTTGGCAATGTACATGGGTAAATTCTGGGTCCTTCTCAGGATCAGGTTGGCCACCCCTGGTATAGACCATAGTGTTAATAAAGAAAATTATTTAAATAAATAGATTGGGCTACTTTTGGGCTAGTTTTTAAGTGACTGTGGACTATTGACGCAGTAGCAAATAGCTCCGGGAATCATGGTTAAAGTTGCCCCCCCTCACCAAAATCTGAAATGGCATCCTGGCTAGCTGCCAAAGGAGGTGCCTAGCATTGGGACAGCAGGTAGTCTGATCAGCTAGTCCCCCACTCCAACCCCTTGCTAATGCTGCCATGACTACCCTTTTTCTTTATAATGTGCTAGCTTGATCAGATCTAGGACAAGTATGTCTCCTTGCTCTGGGAATCAACCCCAAGCTCAAAGGATAGACATAGCATTATGCTACTGTGAAAAAAATTTGAGGCAAGCAAATTTCTAGTGTTCTTGATTTTATGAAAAATATTTCCATTCGTAAAATCTATCTCACATTTCCATGTTCATATCACTTAACCATGCTAGCTCTGGAAGAGGCAGAGAGGTTTTTACATTTGAGAATACAGGAATCCACAGTTATTGTCTAAAGCTTGATTGCTTTCCTTTAGAAATGGAGTAAGGGATATAGAATGGCAAAGAGGAATAAGCAACATGAAAGGAGGAAGAATAACCAACATGGTAAGTTTGTTAGCCATAATATATTTAATAGCTTTGATTCTAGTTAGGCTTAGTGGCAGTTGCATGGTTTTAAATCAAGCTTCTTGTTGTGTAACAAGCTCAAACCATGAATAGCATGCCACTGCTTCATCAACCACTTTCTCCATTTAGTGAAAGCCAGGATAAGCAAACTTTACAAAATATACTGCAGGTCTCAATTTTTAAAAAAAGTTTACTTTGGAATATTCCATCTACTGTGCTAATAGGGATCTTATTTTCAATGCTTAATGGAACAATGGCATGCATTTTAATAACAAAATGCTATAACTCCTGATGGAAAATTTAAAGTGGTATACCCCTATTTTAAGATACGAAGTGGGCTTTCATCCATATAGCACACTAGGGACAACTCCCATGAGCTCCTGGACGGTAAGAGGCAGGAAACATGCCCTGAATTCAGAGATGGTATAGTGTGCAAGGCAATGGAAACTTACAGTCTTCCCTGAGTAAGGGGCAATGTGTAGTTAAGCAAGGACCAAACTCTGATGTAGAGTCACAGTTTGATTTTTGGTTCCCCATTGCTTAATGGAGGATTGAGCTGTGCTAGCCCTTTTCCTGGTGCAGCTTACTTTCCCCCTCACCATTAGTGCTAGCTTAGCTGTACTGACCAGTGCATTTAGGGAGCAGTCAAAACTCCATTCATTCACCACCACTGTTCACCCATTTCCCACCCATCTATGCAGGAAGGTGAGTATCAACCCTGTGGTGGTTGATCATGCCCAACCCCCTGTGCTGCTATAATGCAGGTAACAAACATAGAAGAGTAAGGGAGCTCCTTATTAGTGTCCTGCATGAATGCACAGCCAGGGTCATGATCTGGCTCTGGTGTGAGTCACACATGAAGAGCCTGAAAATGGGGTAAGGAGGAGTAAAATAGGAAGTGAAGCTACTTTCACATTCTTACACCCTCCTCTTAGTTCCTTTTCTTACAGCATTCCTCTATTCTGTCCCCTTGACATGAGAATGATCACATTTTAGGCTCCGTTAGCCTCAGTTGCACTCTGAGGTGGTTTGTAAGTGGCTGTGGGTAAGTGAGTGTGAGTCTAAGCCTAAGGGAAGAAGACAAAGTTATAATGTGTGGCACACGTAAGGGCTGGGGAAGTTGTAAATTACATCAGCTTTAGTGTTCCTTAGACTTGCATCTGAAACTAGCTCTGAGTCTTTATTCCCTCTGTATCATGCCACCCACACCATGTTTCTAGATGAAAATATAAAATAATAAACAATATGCTGGACTACTGTGGCAGTGAAGGGGTACCTGGTAAATTGGCTCATTCATAAGACTGCTGAACCAAAGGGACCAAATACAGCTTACAAAAGAAATGAGCCTCTCCTGTATGGAAAATAACCACAGAAATACTGCATTTAATTAGTATGTGGGAGCCTTTATAACACATATGTTGCGAGAGAACGGAAGTTCTCCCTGCCCTGATTCAAGCATTTTTTCTGTTTCAACTTCTATAACTAACTGTGACTGAAATTATGTGTTTTATGAGCCCAAGCTTTGTTTTACAGATTGTTACTATTGCTGTCTGTGGGTGGGTATCTTTGATGGAGCAGGATGTGTTTTCTGGTTGGTTATAGTTTTACTTCTGTTTTGAGGTTCCTTTGCCATATTGCATTATTTATTCAAGAGAAAAAGATTAAGATTTTCCCTGAAAGAGTTTTAAATAACTTTTTAAAAACAGAGTTGTTTTCTGTCATTCCTTTTATTTTTTGGCATCATACTGTCCCTCGTAAGTACTTCATGCTATGGAGAGAGCTCAATGGCAAATTGTACTCTAATTCTGTATATACTCTTCCACTCAACCATCACGTTAGCAGTTTCACATTTATATAATTTGAAGTTGTGTCTTAGGCTCAATTGTTGGCCTTTTCTTTTCTCTTGAGCCCACCTATCACTAAAGGAAATCTTATCTGTTAGGATCAGGGCTTTCTTAAAGTGTCCAATCAGCTCTGTGGGAGTGGGCCAGTCCAATAGTGCTCTGGTATACATATATCAATAGAATGAGGGAGAAGGGTTAATGTAGGAGATGGAAAGGGGTGAAAATGAGTGACAGGAGAATCAGAGGAGGGGTATTAGTTGATAGAGAAGGATGATGACTCGGGTCCCGATCTTGCACGATCTTGCACGGGTCCTGATCTTGTTTTTCCATGTGGGCAGTCCCCTGCCCTTGTGTGGAAACCCACTGACATCAAGAGGGCTCTGTGTGGATACAAGCACTTGCCCACGTAGAACAGCGGGTAGGATCTGGCCCTCTGAAGGAAAGGAATAAGTAACTTGTGGAACTCCCTGCACGCAGATCATTTGATCATTGATTTAACATTACTAGAGTTAGGAATATGAAGGCATTTTTGTTATGTTTTCCTATATACACAGAGCAAAACACGTACTTTCAGTTTCAAGTACTTACTTCAGAAATAAATAATATTCAGATAGGTATTATTGTGAAAAAACCAAGCTTTTATATAATGTTTTTTATCAGTAGATCTCAAATGCTTGACAAAGGAAGTCAGTATCACTAGCCACATTTCACAGATGGAGAAACTGAGGCACAGAGATGTGAAGGGGCTTGTCAAAGGTCACCCAGCAGGCTAGTGGTAGAGCCAGGAACAGAACCCAGGTCTTCAGGCTGTCTAGTGCTCTATCCATTAGGAAACACTGCCTTAGTTTAAATGACAGATCTTACATATATCAAAGCATAAACATTATCGCTCAGTGAGCTTAACTCAATCTTGCTCTTCATAACAGTAGGTTTTTTATATTAACTTGTATTTCAATACACTAATATTCAAACAAAAAGGCCGATGTGCCTATCTGAATTGAAGGTTGCACAGAAATCAATCACATTTTTCTTTTTCCTCCGCTAAGGAAATGAAATCCAAAAGCTATGTTAAAGACAAGCAGTGTTATATCTGAGGTTTTGTACCCACAAAAGTCAGGAAATTCAATGCTATTCATTTTCACAGTAGCTATAACTTGGCCAATACTATACGTACACTTTATACTGAGGAATAAAAGTTATCACAACATGTAGTAATACAATATACTGTACATATGAATAAGAGAAGTGTTGAATTTATGTTCTCACAGCAACTGTTTCCTAACTCTTGTGCATTTAAAGTTTCAGCCATCATGTCATATAGGGGTTTGCATGTAACTGTGTTATATTTCTCTTAGCTGGAAAAACAAACAAACTAGTGCAGCACCATAACTCAGGAAAGGAGTGAAATTATTAGGTTACAAACATGTGCCTTTCATTGCCTTATGTATGTCTAAAGAGTTCAGTTAAGTAACCGCAGTGCATTGGGGACAGTAGAGAGGTACACAAGCAAACATTATTACAGCACCACCCTCTAAGAAGATTCAGATTTTGAGGAAGGTCGATGGCCTGTGTTATACATGAGGTCAGATGAGATTGTAACAATGGTCCCTTCTGTCCTTGCAATCCATGAATATGAATATGTGCTCTACAGCTAGTCATCTACCTCTCTAGCTATCCTATGACCCTCATCAAAATAGTATCTGAACACCTCAAAGCCATAATGGATTTTAACTTCTTAAGATCCTAGGATGATTCGAGGAATGGAAAACCTGTCTTATGAAAGGAGACTCAAAGAGCTTGGCTTGTTTAGCCTAACCAAAAGAAGATTGAGGGGAGATATGATTGCTCTCTATAAATATATCAGAAGGATAAATACCGGAGAGGGAGAGGAATTATTTAAGCTCAGTACCAATATGGACACAAAAACAAATGGATATAAACTGGTCATTGGGAAGTTTAGACTTGAAATTAGACGAAGGTTTCTAACCATCAGATGAGTGAAGTTCTGGAATAGCCTTCCAAGGGAAGCAGTGGGGGCAAAAGACCTATCTGGCTTTAAGATTAAACTCGATAAGTTTATGGAGGAGATGGTATGATGGGATAATGTGATTTTGGCAATTAATTGATCTTTAAATATTCATGGTAAATAGGCCCAATGGCCTGTGATGGGATGTTAGATGGGGTGGGATCTGAGTTGCTACAGAGAATTCTTTCCTGGGTATCTGGCTGGTGAATCTTGCCCACATGCTCAAGGTTCAGCTGTTAGCCATATTTGGGGTCGGGAAGCAATTTTCCTCCAGGGCAGATTGGAAGAGGCCCTGGAGGTTTTTCGCCTTCCTCTGTAGCATGGGGCATGGGTCACTTGCTGGAGGATTCTCTAGTCCTTGAAGTCTTTAAGCCATGATTTGAGGACTTCAATAGCTCAGACATAGGTGAGAGGTTTATCGCAGGACTGGGTGGGTGAGATTCTGTGGCCTGCATTATGCAGGAGGTCAGACTAGATGATCATAATGGTCCCTTCTGACCTTAATATCTATGAATCCCTGTGCAGTAGGGAAGTTATCCTTATTTACAAATGTGGATCTGAGGCACTGTGTAGCTTGTGATTTGCTTAAGGTCACAAAACATCTGTAGTTGAAGCAGGAACTGAACGCAAGTCTCTTAAATCCCATCTGAGGTTTCTATCCACTAATTATCTCTTCTACCACTGACAACATAGTGTGTGTGTGTGTGTGTGTGTGTGGTGGGCAAGACCATAGCTCACCTAACTAGTGCTCCTAGTTACGAGCCATCCTTACAATCAGGGGATGAGAGGGTCACAGTTGTGACCAGCCTATATGGGGGAGGCAAAAGTAGGTGTGTGGATATTCGTTGTATGCTCCCACTTCCCCTTTTGGACTTGTGCAGGGACCAGCCATGATCTAGCCTCAATTCAGATCAAAACAGGGACTTGATTCTACACTATCCTGTTAGTATTTGCAGACTCACCTTAGCTTTTCTTGCACACAATTCAAAGCTTAACTGATCTAGGTTATGAATTATCCGACAGCTTTCTATTAGCCTAGGCCAGCAGAAGGAAGAGAGGAACCAAATCCCAATTACACATACAAGTATGTTGACAATTAGTGAGGCCATAATAATAATTTAATAGTTTTTCAAGAAAATGAACCCTAGTGCTTTGAGAGCACGGAGAATTGTATTTGAGGTTATAGAACTACAGGGATGGGAAGGAACAAGTGTAAATCAATAATCAGCCATCTATTGATGGCAGAAAAGAAACAAGAAACAAAAAACAAACCAACAGTAACCTGGAAGATAACTGATTTTTTAAACAAAGGAAATGCAGTAGATCTAATCTACATGGATTTCAGTAAAGCATTTGATACAGGTACACATGGGAAATTATTAGTTAAATTGGAGAAGATGAGGATTAATATGAGAATTGAAAGGTGGATAGGAGAGACTACAACGGGTCATACTGAAAGGTGAACGGTCAGGCTGGAGGCAGGTTACTAGTGGAGTTCCTCAGGAATTGATCTTGGGACCAATTGACATTTTTATTACTGACCTTGGCACAAAAAGTGGGAGTGTGCTAATAAAATTTGAGGATGACACAAAGTTGGGAGGTATTGCCAATATGGAGGAGGACCAGAATATCACACAAAATGATCTGGATGACCTTGTAAACTGGAGTAATAGAAATGGGATGAAATGTAATAGTGCAAAGTGCAAGGTCATGCATGAATTTAGGGACTAACAACAAGAAGGTTTGCTATAAGTTAGGGACATATCAGTTGGAAGTGATGGAGAAAGAGAAAGACCTGAGTGTATTGGTTGATCCCAGGATGACTATGAACCACCAATGTGATGTGGCTATGAAAAAGGCTATTGCAGTCCTAGGATGCATCAGGCAAGGTATTTCCAGTAGAGACAGGGAAGTGTTAATACCGTTATACAAGACACTGGTGAGACCTCATCTGGAATGCTGTGTGCAGTTCTCGCCTCTTGTGTGTAAGAAAGATGAATTCAAACTGGAACAGGTGCAGAGAAGGGCTACTAGGATGATCCAAGGAATGGAAAGCTTACCTTAGGAGAGGAAACTCAAAAGCTTGGCCTATTTAGCCTAGCCAAACATAGGTGCTGAGTTTTATTTTTCCCCAGGGGTGCTCCACCCCTGCTCCACCCTGGGGCCCCACCCTCAATCTGCCTCTTCCTGCCCTGCTCCAACCCCTCCCACATGGCCCTGCCCACTCACCGCTCCCTGCTTTCTGCCCTCCCCCAAGCACTTCCCCCAGCCGCCGAACTGCTGTGGCTGGTGGGTGCTGAGCACTCACAATTTTTTTTCCGTGGGTGTTCTATCCCCAGAGCACCCTTGAAGTCGGCACCTATGTAACCAAAAGAAGGCTGAGGGGGGATATGATTGCTCTCTAAAAATACATCAGAGAGATAAATATCAGGGAAGGAGAGGAGTTATTTAAATTAAGTGCCAAAGCGAACGCAAAATGTGGACATAAATTGTCCATCAACAAGTTTAGGCTTGAAATTAGACAAAGGTTTCTAACCATTAGAGGAGTTAAGTTCTGGAGCAGACTTCCAAGGTGAGTTGTGGGAGCAAAAAACCTAACTGGCTTCAATACTGAGCTTGATAAGTTTATGGAGAGGATCATATGATGAGACTGCCTACAATGGCATGTAGTTGATCTGTGGCTGCGAGCAGCAAACATCTCTAATGGCTGGTGATGGGACACTAGATGGAGAGGGCTCTGAGTTACCACAGATAATTCTTTCCCAGGTGTTGGGCTGGTCGGTGCTGCCCACATGCTCAGGGTCTAACTGATCACCATATTTGGGGTCGGGAAGGAATTTTCCCCCATGTCAGATTGGCAGAGACCCTGGGGTTTTTTTGCCCTCCTCTGCAGCATGGGCCATCGGTCACTTTCAAGTTTAAACTAATGTTAAATGGATTCTCTGTAGCTTGAAGTCTTTAAATCAGATAGAGGAAGGGTCAGTGAGTCTCGGTGGCCTACGCTGTGCAGGAGGTCAGATTAGATGATCATTATGGTCTCCTCTGATCTTAAAGTCTATGAGTGTGCCTTAGGATCCAATCCTGCAGTCTATACTAAGGAAAGACTTCCCAATGCCAATGAAAGCTTTCCAGAGTCAGGACTGGTCCTTAGAGAATGTATAGCATTTTACACAAAATTCTGTCTTGTTTCATTAGTGGGTTTTTTGTGTATGGGGGGTGAGGTAAGGGGGGGGGGCAAAGGGGAAGCCTCCAGCTGGCTCCTCCACAAGTCTCTTTGAAGATCTCCTGAGTTTGGGTTGTCAAATCCCTGCATGTGAGAGCCATGATGGTCAACTCACACTTACAATGGAAGAATTTGAAAGAAAGTTTGAGATCCCTCCCTCAGAGGAGAGGTTTGACAATATTACTGGTCTAGCAGATGGGGGAAGCAGTAGACATAACATATCTTAATTTTATTAAAGCTTTTGAAGTCCCACATGACATTCTCATAAGCAAACTAGGGAAATACAGTCTGAATGATTTTACTACAAGGTGGGTGCACAACTGGTTGAAAGACCATACTCAGAGTAGTTATCAATCGTTTGTTGTCAAACTGGGAGAGCGTATCTTGTGGGCTTCCACAGGAGTCACTCCTGGTCTGGTACTATTCAGTATTTTTCATTAAATATACTAATTAAATGGATAATGGAGTGGAGAGTATGTATATAAAATTTGCAGATGACTCCAGGCTGGGAGGGGTTGCAAGCACTTTGGAGGACAGGATTAGAATTCAAAATGACCTTGACAAATTGGAGAATTAGTCTGAATTCAACAAGATGAAATTAAAATAAAGACAAATGCAAAATCCTTCACTTATGAAGGAAAATGCACAGCTACAAAATGGAGAATAACTGGCATGGCAGTAGCACTGCTGAAAAGGATCTGGGGGCTATAGTGGATCACAAATTGAATATGAGTAAGGCTATGATTTTGCCATGAGTATTTTTATTAAAAGTTACAGACAGGATGCGGGCAACAAACAATAAATCATGGATCTATTGAAGCCAAAGGCCGAGCCCTGCTGCCTGGGACTGAAGCCTAAGCCCAAGCACTGTTACCCAAGGCTAAATTACTGGAATTCTCAAGAAGTCACAGAAGTCTCGTAAAATCACAGATCCCATGACCTCCGTGACAGATTCGTAGACTTAAATATGAGTCAACAATGTGATACAGTTGCAAAAACTGCATTGTGAGGATTATTAACAAGTATGTTGTATGTAAGACACAGGAGATAACTGTCCTGCTCTACTCAACACTGGTGTGTTCTGTGTCCAGTTGTGGAATCCACACTCCAGGAAAGATGTGGACAAATTGGAAGAGTCCACAGGAGAGCTTCCAAGGGAGGCTGTGAAATCCCAATCATTGGAGGTTTTTAAGAACAGGTTAGACAAATGCCCTTCAGGGATGGTCCAGGTTCACTTGGTCCTGCCTCACCTCCAGGGGCTGGACTTGATGACATCCCAACCCACCTTACATTTCTGATGCATTTCCCCCTTCTCCGAGTTTCTCTCTGAACATAGCCAAAGTCTGGACCTTTCTCCCATGAAACATCATTTTCTACTGGAAGATGGAGGAGCTGTCTCTTCATTACCTTAACTTCAGCTAGCAACAGCAACTGCTTTTGGAGAAGCTCATACAAATATACCGCAGTTTGCATCAGCTAATGGTGGTAGAGAAAAACACTGAGATGACTAATAAGAATGCTCCCAAGAACTGATGGCCTCAGGGAAGTTCCATTAAAGACAGTGAAAAGACTCCCATTGCAATCAGTGGAGTTCGATTAGACCCTAATGTGTTGTGTTAACAAACTGGGCTTTGTCCTCTGCAAGCTACCATGACACACACCCATGTTCTATAGGTAGAAACCCACCATTACTTGAAGATAGTGGAAGCACTCCTTGCTGGATCAAAAGCTTCTTCTAAGGAAGATGAATGCTAACCATTAATACCAAATTCAGAATTATACAGTAGATCGTCAAATGGATGGTAAAATTTACATTATTTTGAAACAAAGTTTTAATCTTTTAACATACCTACTGTGACCTACTGAGGAAAGAGTTGTCACATTATAATAGTGTGAAGATCATATTGATACTCCATATTTCCTATGACTAGAGTTATCTGAATCTCCCACAGATAGTCTGACATTTCCAGATGCACAGTCATCTGTACAGAAAGGCTGTTTTGTTAGAGAGCAGAAGGGAGTCTTTCACTGACTGCTTTTGAGTTTTACGTTTATAGCTATTGAACAAGACAGCATCAAATATCTTTTCTGATCTTAGTTACAGTACTACAGTGAGATGTATGTGGGTCATTTCAGCTTTGATATCCTGTATAAAGTCCCACCATGTGTTCATTAGCCCTCACGACCTTCTACTCAATCATTACTCTGGGACAAGAAATATAAAATGAAGATACAAAATTTCATGCTGTTTTTCAGCAGTTTTAAATTTAGTTTTAGAAGTTTGTACTAGAGCCAGACATTTCACATATTTTTAAAAGGCAAGGATTTAAACTGACCGGTAGGGGTTGGCTTCATGTGTGATTAGGTGGCTTGTACTCTGGGCAGTGTTGAACTCAAAAGACTATTTCTTGCTTATGCAAACAAATGGCTTTCTGCACATATAGTAGTTCACATTGTTGATGAGGACTTGCTGTTTAATTAAACATCTAATCAAAAATAGTTTTGTTTTGGTGCATTGCCACATGTATTGGAACAATAAAGCTGCAAAGATTGCAAAGTTTTGGCCAAACAAAAATGACCTACCTTAGGGACTTCAGGTTTGACTGAAAAACAAAACTAAAGAATCCAGTGTGAAATGATGATAATACAACTTCCAAGGAATAACTGAGCTTAATAAAACTGCTCTTTCTTTATCATTCTTAAATAATTATAGGCACTGGTCCAGGATCTCCCTCTTGCTTACACTTGTTTAATTCGTTGGCCAGTTGTGCACTTCTGAGATCAGACCTTTGAGTATCAAATTATGACAAAGTGAGAATACCCGTTAAATATATATATATCCCTAGAGTTGTTGCTCCCCCAATGAACTTCACTCTCAATAAGTATATTGTAGCATGTTATTTTCTCCCGGATTCCTCCTGTTCTTATAATAATACGATGCTTCTTTTTTGACATGTCAGCTTTTGTTCTTATTTGGGACCACTCATTTTTGAATTATTGATTAGTTATTTTTCATGATTGGTTTGATTGTGTTCTTCACATACTCATCACTTTGGGTCAAGCATAATCAGTGCTTTGGATCAAAGGCATTACAGGCTGAATCCTGACATACTCACTCAGGGTGAAATCCTGGACTCATTGAAATCAATTGTAATATTCCTTAGCCCTTTCTCAAACAAAATGTTCATTAAAGTGAAAAGGAGTTTTTTCTTGTGTCTGACTATTACATAAATAACATAATATTTAAGTCCTTAATAATATTTACCTACCTCAGAGGGGGAACTGTCTATAGATGAGATTTTGTGCAGCTGACAGGGAGAGGGCACAAAAATGGCTTTACACCCCTTTCTCCCCAGAACACTGGAAGCAAGTACGGATGACAGTGAGACACAGCAGCCTATTCCCTCCAGTGGGAGGGCTGCCATGCCCATAGAGAAGTTATCTCTAGGAAGGGTGGTAGGACCAGGGTGCCTGGCACAGCTGTGTGAAGGAATGAGTATCCGAGATTGCTGAACTGGAGAACTAGCAGGACTAGGAAAGAGGTTGCCTTGGGCAATTGTTAGGTGAGTGTGGGTGATGAGTGAACAGGAAAATTAGAAATGTTTTGGGTGAAGCACCACATGCATAGCCCAGGACAAATCATGTTCAGCACCATTTCAAAACCGATAGTCTATAAAACTGTAGTGACACAGGCTCCCGGAACTAAAACGAAAAAAGCATCCATTACTTAAATAAAAATCTGAGAGAAAACAAGCACTTTTTCTGAAACCATCATTGAATGCATTTTGGCCTTGCCCGGATTTCCAACTATGCAGTGCTCAGCATTGGTTTAACTGCACTGATTGCTCCTAGCTGTTGTGTGCAATATGTACATTTTCTAGAGAGACAAAGTGGGTGAGCTAATATCTTTTATTGGATCAACTTCTGTTGGTGAGAGAGAGAGAAGCTTTTGAGCTACACAAAGCTTGTTATGTTTGCAATACCAAAGAAAAGCTTCCTGCTGTATGTCTCCAACTGCAGAGCTGAAAGTGCAGTGGCCGTCTTTACTGAGAATAAGAGAAACTAACAGGAAATATGAGGCAGCCATCTTTGTGGATAATAGTGCATATACTAAAGTTACTGGAAACAGTTAAAGGAGAATAGATCATAAAATCTGCTGGAATAAAGGTACATAGAGAAAGAGAGGGGGGGGAAAAGCATCCATAACTTAGATAAAAAACTGAAAGAAAAGAATGTACAGGAACAGCTAGTAAAAAAAATACAATAATTTAAAAAGACAAAGCGAAAAAAGAGCACACATGTGCAAGTGCAAAGGGTATTTGCATTACACATATGCCCAGTGAGGGAGTATCCATGAGGATGGATAAGGTGTTTAATGGGGGCAAAAATGGTCAAGGAGAGTCAGAAATCTTTTGGCTGTATTTGAAACTGGAAGCTTAAAATGACAAGTTGCTGTTCAGCTACACTATGTGGGTGAGGAAATAAATTATGCTTCTGATTCACTGCTCCCCCCCCCCCCCAAAAAAAAACCCAGCAGAGACGTAGATCCATTTGAAAAATCCCTTTTTGTTCTGACTTTTTTTGTTTTTAGAAAAATGTGATAAATGAAACGTTTGTCTTCAGAAAACTGGTGCAGGAAGTAGCTGAAACACTGACCAGCTGTAATGCAAGATTATCCCAGCTGGCACTCAGATCTGAGTTGGATGACTTGGATCATAAAATCAACCTGAAAATTGTGCAATATTGTACAAAATGTGATGCTGGGAGGAGGTAGCTAACAGCCAAAGTGAGGAAGCTGGAACACATGCTGCAAAAGCAGAGTCAAGACTTCAAGCAGTTGAGACTGAAAAGGAAGTGACTGAAAGAAGTTTAAAAAAGGCACAGGAACGAACTGATGGATTTACAGAAGGAAGGAGTAAAAATGGTGAAACTCAAATAGCAAGTGGAATTTTGGTGGCAAACACAGGCAAAGAAGAAATTAAACTTGTCAGAGGAACTCCGGATGCACTTTGACAGTATAACAAAGGAGAAAAGACCAATATATCTTGCCTTCTAGATATTTTAATATAGATACACCAAAATTCCAGGGACAGTGCTGATATTAAAAATGTTCTCAAGTCATAGCAGTCCATTAGAAACGTTCAAAAAGCAGCCTTCCTTAACTTCATTTAAGATAAAAGAGGATATGTAATTGCAGTAAGAAGACGACCAGTGAGGAAGGTTTACAAGACTGTAAAACCTGATGATGATTATTTTTTTTTATGACGACGAGACTGGAGTGGTTTGTTTGTTAGCCTTTGATGGACTTGTAAAGCGTTCCAGGAGGAATGTACTGATATGTCCATGTAAGGCTATCTGAACATTGTAACCTGAGAACCCCAGAACTATGGAAAATGATTCTAGAAAACAGCTGTTGGAATGTGGAGCAAATTGCTGGAATTCTGCTAATAAAAAAACATATGTTATCTCCGTGTGAATGTGTATACTTGGATTTATTTCCACAAGCAAATCTGCCCAGATGTTTTTGAATTACAGGGCAGTGAAAATGTAACCTATTGCTGACTTCTGCAAATAGGTCTAACTTTTTTTGGGGAGGTTCTATACCTTAAAAGATAGGTCAGTTTTCTGAGTTAAGTCTTCTCAAGTACATATAAACTTTCCTAATAAATAAATAAAAAAAATAAAAATAGCATGTAGGCTTGTTTTGAACAAAACCATAGTATTATTATTTCATTATTAAGTGCTGACAATATGCTTGTGCCTGCACAAAGCATGAAATGAGCACAGTCCCTGTCTCAAAAAACATAGTCTGCTGACTGCTCTAAAAATTAGAAGGTATTTAAAGATTTTCTTGTAAAATCACTCGCTCAATATGAGCAGCTCTGGCGGGGAAAGATTTCACTAAAAACTAGCCAGTGGGGCGGGTCAGTGTTTGGGTGTCCAACTTTTGACTTCTATGGCCTAATTTTTCAGAGGTGCAGAGCATCCACCATTCCAGTGAAATCAAGGCCACATGTGGATGCTTAGGGAATCAGGCTTTGGGCACCCAAAAAATAAAATAGACTTTAAAGGCCAATTTTGAAAACTTGCACTTGACCCCTTTTCTCCCCTTCAGTCCTAACCTCAGTATACTCTTTTTTTTTTTTTTTTGGGGGGGGGGGAGTTGCTAGCTCATTTTCTTGCAAAGTTAGCCTTTAAAATATAGGGTTTGGTAGCAAGAACTGTGTCTATAATGCCCTGCTGGGGTATTGATTCAGTACTGGCTCAAAAGAAAGGTGCCACCTACTGAATCACCATCAGCACCTGTATTTTCCTTGGAGATCTTCAGTCCAAACATAAGAACCGTCCTATTCAGCTTTTGAGAATGGATGCAACCTGAGCTCAAAGTAGTATGGCTGAAGGCCAAATTCAAACAAACATATAAAACCTATAGAATGATAGGGCTGGTCAGGACCATGAGGGGTCTCTAGTCCAGACCCTGTGCTGAGGTGGGACTAAGTAAACCTAGACCATCCCTGATAAGTGTTTGTCTAGCCTGTTCTTAAAAATTTCCAGTGATGGTGGATTCCACAGCCTCCCCTGGAAGCCTAATTTCAGAGCTAAACTATCCTTAGTTAGAAAGAGTTTTCTGATATCAAACCTTCCTGTGAATCACTCTTCCTGTGGAGTAAGCCAATTACTTCTTCTACTTTCAGTGGACATGGAGAACAATTGACTACAGACCTCTTTATAACAGCCATTAACATATTTGAAGAGTGTTATGAGATTGCCACCTCAGTCTTCTTGGCACGTTTAGTCTTGAGAAGTTTTTTTTTAAACATTTCCACATAGGTCAGGTTTTCTAAATCTTTTATCATTTTTGTCGCTCTCCTCTGGGCGCTCTCCAATTTGTCCACATCTTCTTCAAGTGTGGCACCCACAACTGGACACAGTACTCTAGCTGAGACCTCACCAGTGCTGAATAAAGTGTGTCTTACAGAGGATGCTTCTATTAATACACCCCAGCATGCTATTGGCCTTTTCAGCAACTGCGTCACATTGTTGACTCATGTTCAATTTGTGATCTACTATGGCTCCTAGATTCTTTTCAGGACTACTACTTCCTAGCCAGTTATTCCCCATTTTTTAGTTATACATTTGATTTTTCCTTCCTAAATATAGTACTTTACACTTGTCTTTATTGAATTTCATCTTGTTGATTCCAGACCAATTCTCCAATTTGTCAAGGTCATTTTGAATTCTATTCCTGCTTTCCAAAGTGCTTGATACTCCTTCCACCATGATGTCATCTGCAAATTTTGTAAGCATATGCTACACTGCATTCTCCAAGTAACTAATGAAAATATCAAATGGTATATTAATAATAACATTTTCCTTTTCAGACAGGAATAGCTCCACGGTAGACACAACTGTCATGGTTCACCTTTCTAAAAGGTAAGAATGGATCTTCTAGTTGAACTTTTTGCTATGAGTGAAGCCATTGCCTTCATTATGAATGATATCACCAAAATTAACTATCTATCTGTTGATAAATCTAGACACTGTGGCAACTGGCTAAAGCACTGAACTGGGTCTCAGGACTGGGATTCTGCCACTGGCCTGCAGGCTGGCCTGCAGCCTGACCTTCCTCTCTCTGTATCTCAGTTTCCCCATCTGCAAGTTGGGGGTAATGATACTGACCTTCTTTTCTAAAGCACTTTGAGATCCTCTGATGAAAAGTTCTAGGTGTTATCTATTGGTTTTACACTGCCACCCATCACTGTAATATGTGAGTGCCCTCTACATAAAATCAATAGGATCTGAACACTTCTCTCTTTGTAGTATTAATTGACACTGATACACTTACCACTGGTGCACATGTTAAATAACTACTTGAAGTACATCAGTTGTCCATATTATTTTCCCTGTGCTGCTTTGGACAGCATTTAGCCTTTTTAGTTTTTCCATCATTTTTCCTCCATATGCCAGTGTCAGCAGGAACATTGAACCTCGCTTGGCTGATCAACTTGTTTATTTTACTTGCTTCCAAATAGATTTTTTTAAAAAAATAGAAAATTAACAAGAAGTGAAGGAAAATAGGGTAGAAGTTACTTTTTTCCAGTAATAGCCTACAGTAGGTGCAGTAACTGTGGCATAAATTGCCATTTTTCCTTCACTAGAATCAGTTCCAGTCTGTCAATGTATATTTTTTGGGTCTACTCTAAATCGCTACAACCGCTATTCTTTACAGTAGCATAAGAAACTGTAACTTCTGTGCTGTAACTGAATGCACAAAGCAATCTATAGAACCAGGAAAACATTCATAACATCCTCCCTGTTCTTTCTTGCTTGTTTGTTTCCCAAAGCTTTTATTCCTAAATATATTGTATCTAGAACTTCAAAAGCAATGGACCTGCCTACAGAACAGCTTCTGAGAATGCCACAATGCTAGCTTCCGTTCTAAGCCCCATCCTACTATAAGATAAGTGCTTAAAATTAAGCATGTGAGTATGAGACCGCAGATCTGGAAAACTGCAGGTTGCCCAGGTTAAGATAGGAAGAGTGAGGGGGCCAATAGTGAGTTTAAAGTATTCCTTAATTTTCCCCTTGATCTTGAGGATTTAGAGAGAGGGTCCAACTGAAGCCCCCAGTCTAAATTGCCCAAACTCAGGAAAATGTTGCATCTTGATCTGGCCCCCATCTGTAATTGGGTCAAGACAAAACCCATTGATGTGACCACCAGTCCTGCTTCTATCCCAAACTCTGTGATGGAAAAGTTTGAACCTATCTGTAATCAAAACAATTCATTTGCCATATTCTTGTAATAGGACATCTCCTGTTTGCATAAAGAACTTAACCCAGGAGATGGTCATCCAAGAAACAAAGATCAGTAACATTGAGGGTTTAGTTTTAAACCATTGAAGTCAGTTGTTGTTTTTTCCAAAGACTTCCATGGGAGGAGGATAAGGCTCTCAATTCAGAAATTTCTTACAGAAGCCAGTTAAGTCTGCAGATTTTCCAATTTGTCCTTAGGATTTGTACTAAAAGAACTAAGAGTGGGATACAGGAATTGAATTCCCTGCCAAATCCCCATTGTATCACTATAATGTGCAATGCTATATTAGCCTTACAATACTCTGCATTTGATTGACCTTTCCACTCAAAACTGCAGTACAGTGTCAAGAACTTGTAACACAGAGGTGGAAAAACACCAGCCAATGCAAACACTAACTATGAAAAGGAGAAAGATTGCATTGTGCACTCTGTCAACTTAATATGTATCCAAAACCTGATTTCATTCTTGTGAAAAAAGTTGCCAATACAGAAAAGGCTGGAAAATGTATCCATTCTCATGGCAACCTTTGCATCCAGGATGGGGCTTTCTCTTTTACTTCCCTTCTTCTTCCTGCTTCTCAAACAGACTGTTTTTTAATGTATGTGAGAGTTGGACAAGCATCTTTTTTTGTTCCTATAAGAAACTGCCAGGCTTGTGATTCCCTCCTGGGGTTCATGGTCTGAGTGCCAGCAGAATCAGAACATCATTCCAAGAAGAATTTCTCACCTCAGTACTGCTGGCATGGGGGCTTTCTTCTTAATGAGGAAATCATTTACCTCCGAAATGATACCTTGTTTGCCTAGCTTCCAGAGTTCTTTAACTGAAGAAACAGAGACTGGAGAGTATTTTGGCTTGTTGTTCGAGCTCTGCAATAGAAAAGCCTACAACAAACCTCTTCTACCTCTCTCAGAAGATCAAAAGAAAAAGACTCCGTTTTGGGATTCTTAGGACTACTTCATCCTCGGGAAAGCATAAAGTAGATAAAGGAAACTGACGTCTTTAACAGTTTAAAAGCATGTTGCTCTGTTGCTAACAACGTAGTACATCAGAAGTTGGCAAATGTACCACATTTTGAGCTTGATTCTCCTCTTATTTACACCAGTTCTACACTGATACCTCCATTGACTGCTCCTATTCAGCCTGGTATAAGTCAGAAGAGCATCAGGCCCTTAGATTTGAAAAAAGTCTTAGCATATAATCTTTTTCCATATATGATCATGTTTCTTTTAAATATTTTAAATTTATTTGCAGCTGTTTTTTCAAAGTTAACTTTTTTCATCTCTTGTTTGTGCAGTGTTAAAATATAGCTCAAAAGGCTTGCTTTTCAGTTTCAAAGTTTAAAAAGAAAAGCTGATTCAGAAATATTTCCACATATAAGGAACTATATCAAGCTGCCAGTTGCCTTTCAGTTTTCCCATCATGCTTACAAGAAATGTTCTAAAAGGAATGACTTTTCCTAGAATGGAAGAGATTTTGAACTAAGATTGTGATTTTTTTCAAATCGTGATAAATTGATACGTCTCTTGAAAAATGTTCTGCTTTAAAAATTCCAATAACTTAAACTGGAGTGAGAGAGGTTTTAGGATTTTTCTCTCAGTTCTTTGGGGGCGGAGGTGGTTGTTTTCTTATGAAGATATATTACAATATCTTAACTGTTAGAGATTAAATTCATCCTTAGGCAGAGGGCCAGCAAGTAAATCCCACTTATACCCTATTTTAAAGACTTAAGTGAGATTTAAGAGGTACATGCCAGTAGACTTGAGTTGCCATCCTAGATTTGAACACTGATTTAAAGTAATTATGCCTGAAGGCGAGGGGAAAGAAATGGAGTAACCTCATGTTTTACCATTATTTACTAATTACTATTAACTATTTAATCTATTTTATAAGAAAAAGAATTTTTAAAGGGGCCACATTCTACTAAAATCAAACTTAATTCACTTAGAGCCTGATTCGAGGCCCATTGGAGTCAATAGAGAGACTCCAGGTGACTCTGATGGGCTTTGGATCAGCCCATAGAGTCCATTTTAGAAAATCTTCTAATTTAGACACAGCTAATAAATGAGGAAAAGTAAATCAAGAAATACAAACACTCTTTCATACCAGTGTGAGATTAATACAATCTATGATCTGCCTGATGGCATTTTAGAAAGGTTGGAACCACTTATTTAAAATATTACCGGATACGTGTTTGTCCAAATAATTTGCATGTGCATCTCTCATAAATTAGCAAATTACTGCACATGGGCAATATGGCATTGTATAGTTGTCCCCTAGCCCTGTCAGAAACATGATACCAGTTTGTTGTATAGACAGGGCCTTAAATGCAGAGTTAGAGTCATAGAAGGGTGGCCAGAAGGGACCACCAGATCATCTAGACTGACCTCCCGTGTATCACAGGCCACTAAAATTATCCAGCTACATCTACAGCCAGACCACCAGGCAGAATTAGACCAAAGTATTACAGCCCTCAGGAGACTAGACTGTTATGTGACGCAAGCCAAGAACAGAGAGTTCGACTGGGCTACGGAGCTCCAGACAGCTCCATGCCATGGAGCAGAGTGTGGGGTTAGGATTTGCCTCACAACTATTTGACCTTTGTGAACATCTTGCCACTGACAGATAATTTTTCTTTATAGCTGGATGAGAGCATTGACAACACACTATTTAACAAAAAAGAACATTTCCAATAAGCCTCTAGCTATTGGAATTTGGGTGGAGATAAGTGAATTATATATCTGAGTGTGTATTTTCTACCCTGGCAGAGGGATTGCCCTTCTTTTGAACATTTTAAGGGAACTTTACGAGTTTTAACCTGGAATGAACTTTAAAGAGTTGCTGATGACTCATGTAAAATCTTATGTAGAAAGAATTTTGCTTGTGTGTGATATTTTTCTTTCTTTCCCACATATTTTATTGCTAAGGACAATTACCTTCCTTAACTTGTAATTAGACAGAATGATGCAATATGCAAATGTATGAGAGGGCCCTTTCAACTGGAGACATAAAACACTAAACACTTTTAACTATGAAGCACAGGCAGGCATAAATAGGTAAACTACCATTGCAGCCTTTCTGTACAGACTTTTGCTTTGATACTAATTCATGTAGCCACATGGGATAAAAGTATGATTTAAAACAGCTGCATAATAACCAGAACTGGATGACTTTTCACAATTTTAACTGAATATCCTTGTGAAGTTTTAAATGAACTTGTTTCAGCTGTGCTCATGGCCCTATTGATTCTGCAAATTTCAAAACTGCATACACAAGTATTCATGAATTTTAAATGTATATGTGCACAGCCTACTCCACTAAGACCATTGAAGTGGCATGCCAGTATGAGCTGTGGATGCTCAGAGCTTTGGGAATCAGGCACTTTCATGTAGGTTCCTTAACATGAATTTAGGTGTCTAACTTTAGGCACCCAACTTTGAAAATCTTGACCTAAGTCAGTAAAGATATATCCGGCATTTATGACAATGAAATTAGTGTAAACATAAAACAATGAAAAAAGTTTCACCTCACTATACATGTTTATCTAAGGATATAGATAAAATATGATACTGTATTATTTGAAAAATAGTGTGTGATCATGAAATTAAAGACAAACATAATGCATAGACATCTTGGTTTATGCATGGAACTTAACTTGGCATTTCCTGACTGTTGACTGTTAACTCTGTGAACTTGACATTCCTTCATATGGAATATAAACAAATACAGATGGCCTTAATACTGTAGCATGGTACTGGATGTTGGAATGAGGGCTTTAGCAAATTTAGAAAACATATTATTTCAATTAAATGAAAAAAGTTCCAAGGTATTTGCTCTCTATTGAATTATATGATCAATACCCTTGTTAAAATAAATTTCAAAATGTTGGGCCCAGTCCAACAAAAAATATCTGTGGCCTTCCATGTCATTTAAACCCTGGAACGCCATGGATGCTGGCTGCAAAGTGTGCCAAGGAGAATGGGAGGGGGAGAAAGAAAGAATGCTTATGGCTGGGAGTCGCAGAGTTGTTCTTGGAAAGAAGAACTCTTGTCTCTGCTTTATGTCATGGTGACCCTCAGCCCCCTATTCTGGTTCAGTCAATATCCGTCTATAAGGATATTGGATATAAGGATATCTGTAGCCTATGTGTGTTTGTACAGCCCAAAGGTGGAAGTAATTCCAGTTGCAAGTCTTAAAAAGGTAAAAAAGAAACATTTCAAGCCTGAACCATTGGCAGGTTTATTCAAAAGTATTTGGTTTTTGTAATGCTTGAAAGAGCAGAGGCTAATCGAAAGGTGAGTTCCTTGCCTTGATCGCTAAAGCCCTGACTCCATAAGGCACTTATGCCTAAACTGAAGCCAGTGGGACAGTTAATATACCTAAAATTTCAGCATGTGCTTCAGAACCTCTTTGTATCTAGATATGGGCCTCTCCCGCACATAACTGCAAAGTCAAGGGGAGAGTGGGAGGCTTCTCTACTCCTTGGTTTGACTTTAATATAGGATGAGAATGGCAAGTCTTCAGTCAAATGAGCAACTAGTTTTCTTCTCTTTGCCTGGCAGGAGCAAAGAGTAGCTTTCGGCTGATCTCTAGGTTAGAAGGGCACATGTGCTGAAACCATTAAAAAACACTGACTTCAGTGTGGCTGCTCATATGCTTAAGGTCTTTGCTGGATCAGGGTCAGGATGTTGCAGGATCAAGCCCTTATTTCAGGAGAGGGTTTTAACCCCTTCCTCATCAAGCACCATGTAAAATATCTATCTCAATACCCCTTTCACCAACCTTGTCACCCAGCACTTCTGAAAGTGTATAGATTCATAGATTTTAAGATGTTATGGCCAGATGTTACAATGTCTTTATGATAATCCAGATGTTACAATGTCATTATGATGATCCATTATGTGTTATCCATGCATAACACAAGCCATAGAATTTCACCCAATGATTCTTGCATCAAGCCCATACCTTCTGGACTGGTTTAAGTTTCTTAGGGCAAACTTTCTAAATGATCATGTCAAGTTTCTATGTTCTTTGCTTATACTTGAGGTAAATCACTGGTTCTGAAAAAAAAACCATCATTCCGGTTTAAGAATTCACATAAAAAGCAAATGTGCTCCTTTATGAAAATACTCAGTAACGTTTATGAGGAAAATGTTGCTGATTTTGCTGAATGCTCTGCAATAGGAGAGTAATTCAGGTGGCATTTTATGTCAAAATTTTATAGTAACAAGCTAAGTGAGTCTAAATTTTTGAGGGCTATTTAATTTCTTAGGAACTGAGTTAAGGGGAAAAATCCCTAATCTCTGCACCACAGAGATTGCAGAAGCCAAATAAAGTTTCTTCCACTGACTTATTCAGTGTGGAAGCCTGCACTTCTTTGTGGGTGAACTAAATCATTACAATGTACTGTGTATTTTTAATACAGACGTTAATTGTAACTGAATTCATCTTAAGAAAAAGGGCGTGATTCGATGTAGCTCACACGTTGAATAATTATTTTGCTGCTGAAATTCTTTAGATCTATGGAATAAGAAACGACTAATTTGTAGGTGTCTTTTCCAGCAATCATAGGGGTCTTCATCATGTCTCCAGCAGTAGCACAACAATGAGATGTGGAATGGGTAGGTCGCTCTCTTTGTAATATTTGTAAATCATGATCCCAGAACTCTTTTGTTCATAGAACATGCTGAGAAAGGCTGCCCAAATGTAATCAGGAAATACCAGAAATCTCATGACAGAGCCTGTTCTTGTGAAATGTTCAGCCAGTTTGCAATTTAAGAAATTTGAATAATTGTCCAATATGAACCTTGGAGTTATTTCAGATGTGCCCAATGCTTGTCCTTCAAAGTATTACGAGTAATGATGATATTATTCTTTTTTACAGCAGCCAACAGTGTTAGTCAATTTACAGTATGACTAAAAGACCAGCTGTTTCATTCTGATATCACACATAATGGTGTAAACAAAGTATACACTCAGGTCAATGGAGTTGCACTTATGCAAAACTGGTGTACAGGGCAAACAGATCCAAAGTATTTGTCCCTAACAGATTACAAGGCAATTGTGTGTTTGATGAGAGAGGAACAAATAAAGGAGAGGGGCTGGTAAAAGAAGAAAAAAGAAAAGGGTTAAGTGTAATAAGACAATAGAGTTTCCCAATATGGTGAAATACAAATCTTGATGGTTTCATTGTATACATACATTTTTTAAAACTGGTTAATGAACTTTCCATTGGCTCATGTGTAAATGGAAATATAGCTCAACAAAACAGATTGTGGCATGGGAAGATAGGAGCCCTGCAAATAATAAATAAGTTTTTATTTTTTTTGACTAAATAATAAAGTGAACCACAATAACAAATTAAGAATACCATTAACAAAATACATCCAAATTAGGAACAGCATACATAACACAGATGAGTGAGAAGATGAGACTAGCCAAAATCTCATTCCTTTTCTAATTACTGTCAACACAAAAAACTGATCATACAAAAAACCCCTAG
This sequence comes from Chelonia mydas, assembly GCF_015237465.2. Lineage (NCBI taxonomy): Eukaryota > Metazoa > Chordata > Testudines > Cheloniidae > Chelonia > Chelonia mydas. The sequence goes on along the minus strand of NC_057850.1, from coordinate 54,515,267 downwards.
AAATAACAACGATTGAGAAATCAAGTACTCAAATATCTTAAGGTGAGTTTTTAACCTTCAGACTACCCTCTTGTGATTATGCCTTAAAATATAGTTTCTCTTTATATCATAAATTATTTGACATCTAATATATATATTATAATCCAAACTAGAATTTCTTTCATTAGCTTTACATACAGTAAGTCACAGTACAGGACTGCTCCTTTTTCATTGGGCACCAGAAATAGTATGTGATTTAGATGGAGTAAATGGGCCAAAGGTATTGACATGATTTTGTTACTGTTCAGCATTAAACAAGCAGAGATCTCACCCTGCTTAACGAGGAAAAACAGTTAAATCATTTGAAATTTAAAATATTAAATAAGGCATTTGTTCCCTTGTTTGTTTTCTCTTTAGCTAGAGAGAGTTTTTAAAAAAGGAAAAACTCCCTCCTCTGGTAGTCTTTTTAGACCGTACTAAAGATGGTAATAACTGTCCTTTTGGGGGGAAACAGACATTAGTTGATGTCATTTGGGTCCCTCTCTGGCCTAGTCTGCTCAGGATGACAAAGACCCAAGATTTCAGGAGATGGTGAGGGTGGCAGCCATAATGCTGAAACTAGCTCCAGGAGCCAGTTTTTCTCCCTGAAGTCTCTTTCTTCAAAGACCCACAAGGGGAATGGTGGGTGGAATAGCCCATTGGTTCTCAACCTTTCCAGACTACTGTACCTCTTTCAGGATTCTGAAGCTCAAGCCCTGCCGCCCAGGGCTGAAGCATGTAACTTAACTTCATGGGGCCCCCTGTATGTGGGGCCCCAGGCAATACCCCTGCTTGCCACCCCCTAATGCCACCCTTGCCACCTCCTAATGCCACCCCTTGTGATCCCCCCCAAACCCATCTTGCGACCCCCCAGGTTGAGAAACACTTATCTAGATGAGTTGATATATCCCCTGGAAGACCCCCTGCGTGCCCCCAGGTACTCATACCTAGGATTGCCAATTTTGGTTGGACGTGTTCCTGGAGGTTTCATCACCTGACATAATCTTTAATTAGAGATTGATCTTTAATTTCCTGGAGATTCCAGGACAATCCTGGAGAGTTGGCAACCCTACTCGTACCACTGCTTGAGAACCACTGGAATAGCCCATCCACCTTATTATTTTGTTCATAAATTAGGTTTAGTTCCTGGCATGCTAATTTTGGCTTAGTAAACAAAAGATTAAAACCAAAAATCACTAAGCATGATTTTAACATTGAGTTATTAGTATGCTTTTTTGTTTAAACTAATTTAATTTGGGGGGTTTGCTTTTTGGGGGATTTTTTTGTACTTTCTTCCATTAACATTTATTATTAGTTATTGGGGCATTTTATGAACTTATACGTACTTTTTACAGTTGCATTTATGGTTAGGGTAAATTTTTAGGCCCAGTTATTACAACATAATAAACTTTTCAGACTTTGGCTTGATTTTTAAGTCACAGTAAGGGAATGGATAGAATGTCATCCACCCAGGAATCATAGTTCACCCTGGCTTGGAAAATTGATAGACTAGAATTGTTAAGTAAGTACAGACCTTTATAAAACTATGACCCACAGAGAGAGAGATACTGAACAATTGTATCTTGTTTAACACTTAAGCCAGGACAGAGAACACCTAATTAGCATTTGAAAGGTCCCTTAACAAAGCAGGAAGGCAGTCACCTTGGGAAGGATGGGAAAAGAAACAGAAACAAACTTCCATCTAGGTTAAGTAATATTTATTAAAGCAGACCCAGCAGTCAAGAAACCATTCTGTGGGGAAGGCAGCCAACCACATACAACAAGACTACAGGAAAGTTTTACAGGCTAGTAAAATTTGGAAGGTAGCCTATCATTCTAGTAGATCTCAAGTTGCAGTTGTGCCAGGATAGGAACATAGATTAGTCCACTACCCAAAATAGTACTCCTGCATAAACATTATTCTTCATACAATAATGCTAACCATAGCTTTCCTGCTTTTATGAACGAGTTGATACCTGATCACATAAAAAGAACCTGGAGGAGTAACTGAGATTATATCGCAGTAAATCAACCCAAGTTACGCTACTCCAGCTACGTGGATAAAGTAGCTGGACTCGATGTAGCTTAGGTTGATTTACTGCAGTGTCTACACCACGCTGGGTCGACAGGAGACACTCTCCTGTCAACTTATCTTACTCTTCTCATTTGGGGTGAAGAACTGGGGTCAACCTGAGAGCAATCTGTAGTCGATTTGGCAGGTCTTCATCGGACCTGCTAAATCGACCCCCGGTGCATTGATCACCAGAGTGTTGATCTGGCTGTAGTGTAGACATAGCCTGAGCAGCCTCCAGTGGAAAAGGGAACCTGATGCAGGGGGCTGATGTGAGACGTCAGGGATAGATGCAGAGAGAAAATGACAGGCACAGAACTCTAGAGAAGTGAGCATCAGAGCTCCTGTATGAAACTGGAGAAAAGCCTGTTGAATGTCTTTGGGTTAAGTTTAGAGGCAAGAGAAACAAGGGATGTCGTGATGGGCATCTGCTTTAGACCACCAGACCAGGAGGATGAGGTAGACAAGGCTTTCTTCAGACAACTAACAGAAGTTGCCAGACCATGGGCCCTGGTTCTCATGGGGTCTTCAATCACCCTGATATCTACTGGGAGAGCAATACAGCAGTGCACAGACAATCCAGGAAGTTTTTGGAGAGTGTTAGGGACAACTTGGTGCAAGTGCTGGAGGAACCAACTAGGGGCCATGCTCCTCTTGACCTGCTGCTCACAAGCAGGGAAGAATTGGTAGGGGAAGTAGAAGTGGGTGGCAACCTGGGCAGCAGTGACCATGAAATAGAAAAGTTCAGGATCCTGACAAAAGGAAGAAAGGAGAGCAGCAGAATACGGACCCTGGACTTCAGGAAAGCAGACTTTGACTCCCTCATGAAACGGATGGGCATTATCCCCTGGGAGGCTAATATGAGGGGGGAAGGAGTCCAGGAAAGCTGGCTGTATTTTAAAGAAGCGTTATTGGGGCACACAAACAAATCATCCCAATGTGCAGAATAGCAAATATGGCAGGCGACCAGCTTGACTTAACAGTGAAATCTTCGGTGAGCTTAAACACAAAAAAGAAGCTTACAAGAAGTGGAAACTTGGACAGATGACTAAGGAGGAGTATGAAATTATTCCTCGAGCATGCAGGGACATAATCAGGAAGGCCAAAGCACAATTGGAGTTGCAGCTAGCAAGGGATGTGAAGGGTAAAAAGAAGGGTTTCTACAGGTATGTTAGTGACAAGAAGGAGGTCAGGAAAAGTGTGGGATCCTTAGTGAATATGGTAGGCATCCCAGTGACAGATGATGTGGAAAAAGCTCAAGTACTCAATGCTTTTTTTGGCTCAGTCTTCACAGACAAGGTCAGCTTCCAGACTGCTGCACTGGGCAGCACAGTATGGGGAGGAGGTAGCAGTCCTCAGTGGTGAAAGAGGTTAAGGACTATTTAGAAAAGCTGGACATGCACAAGTCCATGGGGCTGTATGCAATGCATCCAAGGGTGCTGAGGGAGCTGGCTGATGTGATTGCAGAGCCATTGGCCATTATCTTTGAAAACTCGTGGCAATTGGGGGAGGTCCTGGACGATTGGAAAAAGGCAAATATAGTGCCCATCTTTAAAAAGGGGAAGAAGGAGAATCCGGGGAACTACAGACCAGTCAGCATCACCTCTGTCCCCAGAAAAATCATGGAGCAGGTCCTCAAGGAAGAATCCCATGCACTACTACAGGCTGGGGACCAACTGGCTAAGCGGCAGTTCTACAGAAAAGGACCTGGGGATTACAGTGGCATATAATATAGGGTATGTCTACACTGCAGTAAAACACCCATGGCTGATGTGTATCAGGTGACAGTCTTGCAGGGTTCTGGCTGTGAAGCTAAAAAACTGCAGTGTAGATGTTTGGGCTCAGGCTCGAGCTCCCTACGTAAGGTGATATAGATGCTATGGCATTAGTCAGCCCAGAGTACACAAAAAAGTCTAAAGACCAAAGATAAGACGTGAGTTTCAGAATGATGAAGTTCTATAAAATAGTCCAAGTTTGAAGAAAATCATATCAGTAGTTTAAAGGTTATAAAGATTAAATATTGAATGGTCCAAAATCGGAGACAATCCCAGACTAGCTTTGAACTGATCTAAACCCCTTAATTAAATAGTCAACTTGTTGATTTTAAAGACTGATAACCCTAAAAACACTGAACAATATTATCCCCTAAAATAAAGAGCATCAAAACAAAACTATGCTGCTGCTCCTGAGTCACGGCATACCCAATCTATACCAGGCCTACGTAGCAAATCTTGAGTTTTCAAATTGTGTATGCTTTGCACAAAATTTAACCAAGGGGTGAACCTGGTGGTACAGACTGTCACAATATTGCAAAATGTTTTCAATTATCAGTTTGAAATGGAAGCATCATTTCCATGTATACATTTTCACTACATACAATAGAAAAAAAATCAGAGCTCTGTGTCCAATGCTTCTATATTCCATCATGTCTCAGGTAGTGACGCGAAGACTCACCGGTACAGCGCTTCCTGCTGGTCATCTCAGGAATTAGCTCTCCAGCATACAGAGCACCTCCTACTGGCCTGTGTCTTGCCTGCTGCTGGTCCCATGTCCCTCCCAGACCCCAGTGCCCTTTGCCTTGGGGTTCTGCCCCAGCAGTAGCCCCACACTCTGGGTCTCCCCTCCCAGGGGAGCCCCCAACCCTCTAAACCCACCTTGCCTCAGGGGCTACTGCTAGTCATCATCTAGCCCCCGCTCATTGGGGCAGATTGCAATCTATAAACCACTCATCACTAGCAAAGAGTGTTTGGACCTGCTGCCTTTCCCTGCAACCCAGTTCCTCTCAAGGCCTTCCTGTTAGGCCACAGGCTGGGAGTCACCAGGCCTGAGCTCCCCAGCTCAGCCTGCCGCTTCCCCAGCACTGCTCTGTCCCCGGTACCCTTTGCTCCTTCGGGCAGCTAGATCCATCTCTCTCCAAAATTCACTAGGGCCCAGTTGTGCATTTGTTCTGAATGTGGGACTCACATTCCAGTCAGTTTGTAGAAGGACTGCAGCGTCAAGGCCAAACAGCACCAGAACTGAAATTCATTACAAATGAAGGAAAATATTCACAAAACAATATGTATTTTCTTACTGTTTTTGTTCTTTAATATTTATATTGCAGTAGTACCTAGTGGCCAGCCAGGTCTCGGACCCCATTCTGTTAAATGTTCTTTAAACATATAGTAAATGAAAGACACGGCCCAAAGAATTTGTAGTCTAAAAGATAGTACACTGTTATGTGTGGCTTATAAATAAAGATACTGAATCGGCTCCTCTGCATACAAAAGGCCCTATATTATATGACCAATTCATTTTTCTTAAAACTGCATAACTACATCTTAATTACTATAGGACTCTTCTCTGTAACTAACAAATAATGCTTAGAAATGTGACAGTATACTCTATAGTTACAAGGCATGTTTATCAAATAAATCTGGGCACAAAAACAATTCAGTACGTAAACTTTTTGGTTTCTAAAAGTGACTGACTATATTAAAAGGCTGAAATTCATCTGGAGTCTTTCCTGGACACAAAGATTCAAAGCCACTACCTCTGAATAATAAACACAATATTTTAAGATAGGTTGAGGAAAAATATATCTTGGCTACTAGAAACTAAACAAAAAAGGAATCTTATATCTCTCATTTGTATTCATTCAACTTCTCCTGAAACAAAACTGGTGACTTGTATTAGTAGTGGTATTTTGGTCAAGTTTTGGAAGGTTTCCCTGACAGCATTATGCATTACTGCTTAGTCAAAACAAATTAGACTCCATATTGCCAACTTGGGTTTGATATATTTTCTTATATAACTGTGTGTGCAAACCTGTCAAGTAAACACTAAGCATATGCTAATTTAACCAATAAGTTATGTATTTTGAATCTCATCCCTATGTCACTTCATAATTTCTATTTCAATGTGATTGCTAAGAAACTCAACAAACATGCTCATATGCCACTCTATTATGTGTCTGTTGCTAGTTCATTGGTCATTATAGCCTAATTAGTGATACGCGATAGCAGCAACCTCTGAGGAGTGTAAAAATACTTCACAGACAATTATCTACTCTTCCTGCTTTTAGTAGAAAAAATATCCTCCTATTTTGTGCATTGGCCTCACTAGCCTAGTACAATATGAATTATGCGTGTGTGCTATCCTTCCATCCTGTGGGCTGTAATACTTTGGTCCAGTTTTGGTTGTTGGCTTTATTGTGCGGGTGCTGGGTAGTGTTGGTGGCCTCCTGTAATATACAGGAGGTATACAGGAGGTCAGACTAGATGATCTGGTGGCCCTTCTGGCCTTAAACTTGAACTCTATGATTCAGTAAAATGTACCAGGCTAAATTCCATGCTGAATTACACCCTTTGCAACTCTATAGAAGGCAGTAAAGTGTAAACTATGAAATCTGAACCTCTACTTTGTATGAGAAGTTAATTTTTTCTGGGGGGTAGAACAGCGGATTTGGGGTAGGGTCTATTCCTGGCTCTGGTTGTATACCAGTTGTTTGTTGGGCAAGTGATCCAGGCTGAGATTTTCAAAGCTGATATGGGGATTTTTCTATACAACTCCGATCCTCTTGTATTTGGCTTTATAAATCTCAACCCCGCAAACTTTTCTGTTCCTCAACTTATGCATCTATTAGATATATAACCAAAAATAACAGGTGAGCCTTAATTTATGTTTATCAAAAAGCTGAGATTCCTGGATGAAAGTGATAAATAAGTGGTAAAGGTGATAAATATTACTATATTAGTAGTCCACTCACATGCCACTGAAATAAGCAAGGTATAAATACATAGATTAGACTAGGTAGATCACAAGTAGCAAAAAAAAAAAAGCAAGACTAGATTTTTGACCTCTACTGAAGAAGCCCTTGGAAGACTTCATGATAAGCAAGGCTCATTTTTGGACTTTTTAGCTACATTTATCTTATCATTTTAACGGAAGTGTGACAGCAGCGACACTGCTTAAGCACCGACCAATCTGGTCTTATCCTACTCTGAAGGTACAGCAGATGCATACCAACCAGGAAGCGTGTTCCCTATTTTTAAGTCAAAATGTTGATTCACAAAAGGCTTAAATAGTTCATTGCAGCTCAACAAAGGTTAAAAGGTATTTCTGTAGTTCTTGGACCTGGTTTGAAATATACTGTTTCACTGAAGCCACAATGTTTTGCTGAAACACATCAGCTTCAACAAAGTTTTAGTCAGGAAAAAAGAGAGGAAGAGAGGAAAAAATTGTTTCACATGCTAAATTTGGCTTTGAATGAGGCAGAGCAGGGATTTGAACCTGGATCTCCCATATCCCAAGTGTGCGCACACACACGTAGGTCCAAAAATGGGTATTTCAACACAATTCTGTTTTTGTCACAACATTCAAAGGCATTGGTTTTGGTACCATGTGTAACTAAAACCAATTTGAAGCTGTGAAAGTTGCTGTGAAACTGAATTGTCACATCCTTCCACCAGCTCTAGTCGTTTTACCCCCTGCTCATTGTTTTTACAAGTTGGTATCTATGGAAAATAAAAACTGGCACAAAGGAGAGCTTGGATGATGGGTTACATTTCTACTGAATATTTCCCAGAGCTGAGGTTGAGAAAGTGGATGGGGATAAAATCTACAGACAAGGCAAGAAAGGGCGATCGGAGGGGGAAGAGGAATTGTCTCTGAGTCACAAAGTCTCAGAGGGCTATCTCCTTGGTGGGGGGTCATCTTAGACACCACCTCCTGCTCTGGGCTGTGCATAAAAGCTAAAAGCACAATCTAGACCAAAGTGATAGAGACTCCAGTTACAGCAACATAATTAAGGTGACAGCTCAAGTCCTATTTATAAGGCCTACATCAGCCATACAGTATAACTTTGGCTAGAATTATTCTTTTTGGACTGAAAATTGGCAAGATCATTCTTGAGCTCAAGGAGATTTTTTTTCCCTTCAGTTTGAAGGAAATTGGTTAAAAATGTTGGTGGTAGAGGTAAGTAAATATAGCCTAGATTAAAAATGTTAACAGGATCCCATCTTTTTTTCAGTGCACCTATAGCTTGAAAATATCTTTTATTAAAACAAAACTTTAATATAAACTTAAAACCCTTTGTATACTCCTTGGCAACGATTATATGACTGATTTAACTCCCACACGTACCCACAGGGAGAAGCTGTCAGCACTCCCGCACTCCAAGTCACTGGGTCACTGCTACTTCTTTGCATTTCTCCCAGTGAAGGAGGTCAGAAGTTGGATGGCACTTATAGGTGTTGAGGCAAAGGGCCCTGGAGCGACATGCCTACTTTGTTGCACTGGAGAGGGGTTCAGAGAAAATATTCTTCCTCACCCCTTGCCTGTAAGTCCAAGGCACTGAGCCCAAAGCCACTGCCTTTCAGCAGTAGCTTTGTTTTAAGTCTGATCCTCTTTGCTCCCCTCAGAGGTAGCATAGAGTAAATGGTGTTGTGCTTCTTTTCCAGTGGCAGAATCTGCAGTGTAGTTACTTTAATTAAAAAAAAAAAAAGTGAGCACTTTCTAGCAGCTAACCACCAAGTGATATCTGATATAACCATGTTATTCTCTTTAGGATGATGTGGTTTCTGTCATCAAATGCTGACTTATTTTTAATGGTGGTAAGTGCATGGCAGGGCAGAATCTTCTTACATATATTTTACAAGGGTTAGACACACAGAGACAGAATATTCTTTTTACCCTTTGTACCAGAAAAGAGGGTGGGTTTTTTTTTGTTGTTTGGTTTTTGGAGGACAATGTCTTCCCTGAGCCTGGTGGGGTTTAAAAGGAAATGGGAAAAAAATCAAGGAAAAAGATGGAAAATCATGGAAACCTTGTTCACCACAGTTTGAATCTCTGCAGCTATAATGAATACAAGTACCATGGGAATGGCTATCAAGAAATCTTCCTACTTCTGAAATGTTCTCACATCCAAGAAAAAATATCCACGAGTAAGTTCCTTTATACCCTTTACAATTATACCAAAGGTCATTTTATTTTTACAAGGAAGGTATTAAATTGCAAATATGAAAAAAATCAGTCTTGGTTCGAATCCTCCCTTTCTATGACATGTGTGGGCACACTCTGGACAGCTGTTTCTCCTCTATCATTTAAGGTAAATCACAACATAATCTGAGTCAGAAGCAGCAAAGAGCTAAACCCTCACATATTAATTGCAATCCGGTAAGTCTTTTCATTGTGTGAATCTATTTCTCTCTTATCAGTATTGTGTGTGCAATATACATTTTACTGCATACAGTCAGTGCGGAAGGAATTATGCCAGTGCAGATGTACCAGCATGTGATAGGCCCTCCCCAGTGGAAGGATTTGTGCTTCCAAGTCACAATCCTTCAGCTAGTTTCAGGGAGTGTAATGAGTGTGCATGCCTCACTATAGTTCCTTGTATTACTGTAGGACCTTGAAGTTCCAAACAGGTCAGGACTCCATTATGCTGTACAGACATAAAGGTGGCACAATATGTGTTCTCTGACTGGCATCTGGGGAGGCCTCCAGGGAAAGGAACACTCTGCCCCAAGAGAGGCTGGCCCTTCTGCACTCTTTCTCTGCCCTCCCTTGTCCTTCTTCAGGAGTCAAGCTGTCATGGGGCAGTCACCTTGTACTTATTTCCCAACCTCCCTCTCTAAGAGGGTGGGGCGGGGGTGGGCTGGGATGGGGACAGCACAGCACCGGAGTTCTAGAAATTTTAAAGGGTGTTAGAAAGAATTTGCTTGAAATAATACTTTACAGTTAATGTTAGCATTGATTTAGGCTGTAAAGCATAGAAACGTTTCAAATGCTGTGTGCTTTATGAAGCCTTTCTATAGGGATGGGGAGGAATAAAAAAAAATCAAACAAGGAAACGTAAAGGTAAAAAGTCCTCTGTTTCCCTAAGACTTCAAAGCAGCGCAGCACACTTGTTATTGCCCATGATTTCATTCTTCTCCCTGAATGGTTCATGTGGCTATGAGAACTGAGAGTGCTTTGAATAAAGCCATTCTTGGCTACATCTGCTATTTGAGCCCTATTGCCCTTAGCTCAGATAAGCATAGCAAATCAGCAGGGGGAAAACAACACTAGTCTGCCCCAGTGTCAGCTCTTTCTAATTTAACTTCCTTACACTGAGTATAGATAGCTGGGGACACAGCTAGGTTATATGAAATCACATCACAGGGCCATTAGTAATTAAATGAATACTGTTACTAATGCACACCTTTTAAGTTTTGAAAGCATTGTTTGTCAATTTTATAGGACTTTGCATCCTGAAAAGGCTTCCCAGTGCATTCAGTGAACAGCAAATAACTACTTAGTGAATTGATTCTGTGTCCCGTTCACACTGTGATGGCTGCGTTGGGTCTACAGGGCTAGGAGGAGCAAAAAATGGATAATTATCCCTAAAGATAGCAGGTGCAACTTTGCATACACACAGGCAACAGATCTGATGAGTAAGCAAGTGTCATATTCCATAGTCTCCTTACAGAGTGGAACTAGTTAATCATTTCTTCCCTTACAACCCCATGCAAATCCCTGTCGGCTCTCGATTTTTGCTTTCCTCATCGAATACCCTTATAGAGTATTCATGTGTATAAGACATAATCAGTTATTTTCCATGCTTTCTAAAAATTCTTCTCATCTTTACCATTCATAACTACCTCAACATTCATTCTTGCTATGATAAATAGGACTTTCTTAGTTGATGAATGGTTTGTACAATCGTGACCATGGTAATAAATTATAACTTACTGGAAAAGTAAACATCAAGAAACAAAAACTTCACAGAAACAAAGAGAGACATTCATATCCACTATTTGTTGAAATGTATATTCCACATAGAAGAGGGACTAGGGGAGTGTTTATTACTAGAATAATGCTGAGACATTGAATAGAAAATAAACAAGAAGGGTGATGAAAACCTCTTGATTTCATTTTGCCATTAGATTTGCTCCCTTTCGCATTGATAAAACAACAAAATTTTGTTTCAAAAATTTGTCTGTAATAACAGGAAAAAATCACCAAACAAAGTGCCACAAAAATTATTTAAAATTATTCCAAGAAAAAGAAAAGCAAACTTTGAAGAAAATTTTATGAAACGACTTTGGGTATTGCAGCAGAGAATTCAGAATTAAGGTGGCCCTTGTATAGAACTTGTCACCACCACAGCACTAGGACATTTATCGGCTTGGTGAGCAGTTACTCAGAAGCATAGTTCCATTTACTTACGTGAGAAACTGCTCACCAGTGTAGAAGTAAAACAGGGGTGGTGTTGAGGGTAGATGTACATTGGTACAGCTGTGTGATGAAGCTAGTGCAGTGGTTGTCTGAAAAGTACCTGGATGTACTTACTATCACAAACCCTAACTTTGCTAAACCTTTAAACAAAAACACATTGTCAGAACATTTTGGTTTAGCCTCCATATGGAAAAACCATGTATTTTCAATATATTTGTAACAGGTTTGTTGAAGGAATTGCACATATATTTTTAATAAATCATAGATAATATTCTAATTGTCAGTACATTATATTATTGAACGACAACATAGATTAAATACATCAGAAATCCGTTCTCAACTAATATTGGATCCCCTGTGGACTATGAGGCCAGAAGCTAGTCTATGCTAAGGCCCTGATCCAGCAAAGCACTTAAAGCATTTGCGTCATTTTAGGCATGTCAAAAATCCCCTTGAAGTCATGGGAATTCTTACACACTTAAAATGATGCATTTGTTTAAGTGCTTTGCTAGACTGGGGCCTACATCAAGCCATGTGGAAAAAATGATTTGTTCCTGTGCAATGTTTTGAAGAAAACAAAGAAGATTTTGCTTTCATCAAAATATGTCTTCAAATGTTTTGGGGTTTTGTGTCAGAAAAGCCCAGGTCCAAAAGTTTTTGATGAAAACCCAAAAATAGAGTTGAAGATTGACTTTCCACATACATTTTCATCTTGATGAGCGAATCATTTTACATTGAAAAAAACAATTTTAAATTATCTTTTTCTACCCATTCAAGACCTCTTTCTGAAGCTACCATGAGAAAGAAGCTAAGGATTCCCTCCTTAGGAGAATCATAAATTTACATAGAGCACTCCCTCTCAGTTGTCTGATCTTCCAGTTTCTCCTATTTCCAATTACTTCTACTTCCAATAGGTGAGTGAGACCATTCCCAGCTGCCTAGCTGTCTGAATTCATGCCAATAAACAGCAAGTGTATTCCTGCTGGAGCATGCCTATTTTATAGACTTGCATTCTGGCCTGGCCCAGCTGTCATCTCAGCTGCTAGAATTCTCCTTCTACCAGCCCAAAAATGCACTCCTATTTTGCCTGACTTCCAGATCCTGGAATCTTCATTTATCCCTTGGCTGTAACCTGACTGGTCTGTGCTAAAGATTTCCAATGTCCATGCACCCAAACCACTTCAGAACTTCCCAGTCCCTGTACTGTCTTCCCAAGCATGTATATCTCACCCACCACACAGCTGCCACAGCTTCCCCTATTTTGGACATGTGCCCTGATTAATATTTTCCTCCTAGCTTCCAAAACCATCCAATAGATCCATGATGTGAGCCCTCATCCAATACACTGACTGGCCTCAGAATACACTGTTTCCAAATGTCATCTACCTAGAAAATGGTAGTGTTGCAAGGGCTACTGTTAAATGCACAATTACATCCTAGTACAAGTTTATATGACACAAGTTGATGGAAGCAAGAACACTCACAGCCTGCTTCTCCACTGCCATACACTTCGTGTCATCATTTATATTGTGAAAAATGAATTCAAAGTATGTGTAAAACATTAATGGTCTAATCTGGTAGTATTTTACACTCATTTTGCACAGGTGGAAAGAGGTAGAGAATCAGGCCCTCAGTTAAAGGTGACACTCCATCCCTGTTCTGCCAAAATGTTCTCATTGTTCTCTACTTAGCAGGGAAGGAGAGCTAGTAATGGGTGACGTCAGGGAGATTTCAGTCTTCTCTAAAAATTTAACTGTGACCAGATGCTTAGCGCAATTAATATTCTAAAAAGAGGGAGGAACAGAAGCTAGATTAGGGAAAGAACAAGTTAAAATATTTAAATAATTCAGATTGTATTCAAGTTGGCAAGGCCTGATGAAATTCATCCTAGGGTACTTAAGGAACTAGCTGAAACAATCTTGGAAATATTAGCAATTATCTTTGAAAACTTATAGAGGACGGGTGAGGTCCCAGCTGACTGGAGAAGGGCAAATATAGTACATGTGTTTAAAAAGGGGAACAAAGAGGACCCAGGGAATTATAGGCTAGTTAGCCTAACTTGGATACCTGGAAAGATACTGGAAACAATCAGTTTGAAAGCATCTAAATCATAACAAGGTTATAAGTAATAGCCAACATGGGTTGGTCAAGAACAAATCATGCCAAGTGGATAGGGGGAAGCTGTAGATGTGATATAGATTTTTGAAAGGATTTTGATATGGTCCCACATGATATTTGTGTAAGCATCTAGGGAAATATAGTCTAGATGAAGTTACTATAGGGTGGATACAAAACTGGTTGGAAGACAATACTCAAAGAGTAGTTACTGATGGTTTCCTGTCAAACTGGGGAGACATATCAAGTGGGATCTGGGAGGACTCTGTCCTGGGTCTGGTACTATTCAATATCTTCATTAATAACCAAACTGTACTTGGCATACCCTTATTGAGGGACTCACCCTCAACTAAACAGCACTCGCTAGTCAGGGGACATTGGTTCTAAAGCCCAGTGAGTTGAGAGAGGGTCGGGATAAATACCTGTATGTTTGGGCCCTAGATACTATTTGACCATTTCAATCTCCACTATATAATATAAGAGCTAATTTAGACTCAATTGAGAGTCTTGTTACACATTGCAGAGCTGAAATCACTGATATCTAGGTCTAAGTGTTGGACCTGCTTAGGGACAGTGTCTCTGATGCAAGAGACTGCCTAGTGTGCACAGCAGTGAGGCTCCCCACTAACAGCTGAAGTCACTGAGAGCTGTTTTAAGTGGTGGAACCTGAAGACATTCTGGCGATTGGTCAGCAGGGTGACTGGTGGAGAGGAGTGGGGTGTGGTGATAGGGCAGTTGGTGGAAAGGAGCTGATGAGTGAGTGCCTGGGTAGCAGTGTGAGTAAGGTGCCTTCTTATCATCTCCTCCACCCAGGGTGTGGCTCCGTCTGGAGTACTATGTCAATTTCTGGGTGCTACATTGTACGAAAAATTGGAGAGTCGAGATGAGAGCAACAAAAATTATAAAAGGTTTTGAAAACCTGACCTATGAGGAAAGATTAAAAAAGAGTATGTTTAGTCCTGAGAAAAGAAGGAGGGACTTGATAACAATCTTCAAATATTTTACAGGGTGTTATAAAGAGGTCTGTGATCAATTGTTCTCCATGGCCACTGAAGGTAGGACAAGAAATAATCTGCAGCAAGGGAGATTTAGGTTTGATATTAGGAAAAAAACTTTCAAACTATAAGCACTGGAATAGACTCCCAAGGGAGGCTGTGGAATCCCCATCACAGGAGGTTTTAAAGAACAGGTTAGACAAACACCTGTCAGGAATGATGTAAGTATACTCGGTCCCAACTTAGCATAGGGGACTGGACTAGATCTCTCAAGGTTCCTTCCATCCCCATATTTTTATGATTCTATGATTGCAGAGATCTCCAAGCATAGGAGATTTTATTTGATGTATAGGTGAATATGTAGATCTAACAGAGCAAGGAATGAGTGTCAGCATAACCTTTGACTGTCTTTAATTATTTTGATTGGTGTAACTCACCACCTTCATGCTGCTGAACTGTTTTCTTTTTGTACATTATTATCAGGTAGAAAGAAGATAATACTGAGTACTCCAAGATACCTGAATTACTGTCTGTGCATTTCACATAGTTTTTTTGTGGTTATTTGTTTTCATTCTGAATTTCCTGTTCAATTTTGGCATCTTAGTACATTGAACCCTAGGGTGCCTCCAGGCTATATCCTTAGCCCACTCTGCACAAGAAATTAAATGAAATGAAGAAAGTGATTTCTCTCAGCCAGCTTGTGCTATCTGGGAAATGGGATTTCCACCACCCTGCTGGTATGCAAGATGAAAACAAAAGGTTGACCAATATGAAAGCTAAAGCTTGAATATATTTTCAGTTCAAGTCTTTTCATGTCACAAAATGTTTTTAGAATTTTTTCTACCTATTGACTTATCAGAGTAAACAGCCCTTAGTTAATAATGCAGAACACATGGTCCTGTTTTGATAAGCTCATCCCCAGTGATTTATGTCATTCAGTTTAAACAGTACTGCTGGTCATACATTTCTGCACCAAAATTTGGGCAGCTTGTGCTAATTTATAGTATACAAAGACTGTTTTGAGCCCTTTGGTCATCACTGTAGAAATGAACTGCAAAGTACAGTGATTTTAAAGACTATATAAAATCTGTCCTGTCAGTCTATCGGATAATATTGTGCACTGCCATTCAGGAAATTCAGGTCTGGAGCTAGAAATGAGAAAGTCACAAAGGTGGTGCTTTCAATCTCATTTGGAGAAAGGAAGACAATGTGTGGGAAGGGGTGCAGCATGCATTTCAGTTTCAAACTTCTTGGCACCAGGTTATAGATCAGAGGGTCTTAACTATGAGATGAGTGCTGTGAGTTCTTTGAACACAAAGTGAAATGGTTGGTAAAGTTATAGAACCCCTACTTGTAGCAGCTAAAACAATGGCGATTAAGGGTGTGGCTGTCATTGGATAACCCAATGCTATTTAAAGTGTGATAGCATGAATTATCAGGGAAAAAAGGACCATTGCTAATACAACCTATTACATCATCCTCCCTGAAATCATTTGAGATTTCACAGCTGATGGGCAATGCACCTGGGTCACTGCCACTGTGTCATTGCAAATCATTAAATAAAGGTTTTTACTCTTCTAAGTTAATATGTGGGAGAAATTCTAAAAGAAAAACTTAGAGCAGAAGGTCTTTAAAGCAAAGGAAATCCTCACATTGTTGCTACTGGAACTAAAGGCTCTTTAAGAAAGCATATTTACTGCATCCCATCCTGATATTGAGCTAATACATGTTTCTATACAAATTGTGTTTTATTTCTTTGAGCCTCTGTCTAAGCGATACTGAGCAAAACAGAAGTACAAATCCCTGTAGCTTAACTTTTTGTTATGGACAACGATTTTTTTTCTCTCTATTTCTGTGAAATTGGAAGCAATTATGAGCTGCAGATGAAACAGAATGAAACATAAAAGCAAAGGTGTCAATTTAAAAATAAAAATAAAGGTGGGAACATGGTGAGAGTGACAACAACAACAATTATTTGTATAACAGAGCTCATCTACCTTGCTTTGCAGAAATATGGGTTTTCAGAATCTTTTTGCTAAAAGAACAAACTCTCACAATATATGCTAATTTTAGCAGTCTCCATTGAAAATGTAGACCAATACCTGGGTCTTCTTGTGTCTTTTCTTTTTCTTTGACTAATATTTGATATTGTTATTTATGATTATATTCTTCCTCCACCTTTACTCAGGCTGAGTAATACCTTTCTCTATGAGTAGGCCCACTGAAATCAATGGACCAGATTCTAATAACCTTGTTCATATTGAGGACAGAGTAAGGTGTTACTCAACATGAGTAAAAATCTCAGAATCAAGCCCAGTAAATTACTACTCAATGGGAGTACGAGGGACAGAATCTGGCCCACTATGAGCAAAATAAAATAAAAGCAGAATTCTTATTGGATATTTGTGGATATGTTTAGTTCACCACTTAGCACAAATTCATTTTCAATATACAGAATAATCCCTATTCTATAAGCAAAATCAGGATCCATTCGTGTTTTTCAGTTACCAAAAATTGCAAGGATTTAGAAACAATTGCATAAAAGATTTAAAATATATCGTATTATTTGAGATAGGCAAAAGGTTTGAAAGAAAGAATCCTCATCTTTACAGCATTAGTACTAGCTGAAAAGTTTAAAATGATGGCAAGGACATCTTGGTTTAAGAATTTGAAGTTTCATGCTAAACCCCTAATTCTTGTTTCACAGCAGTTTTAATAAACAGTATTTTTCCTTATACTGTGCTCTTCTGTACCTGCTGTGAGAGACAATAGACATTTGGGACTGAAATGAACACTAAACTGCAGGTCAGCTTGTATATGCTGATTCTTAGGATTATAACAAGAACTCTTCCTGAATTTCAGATTGAAATGCCCACTGAGATCTCATAAAGAACTATTTAAAGCCTCCACAATAACTTTGCAACAAAAAGGTCAAATAAGAATTGCAAGCAGAGAAGCTGCTGGAGATCAGCGACAAGATTGAAACTAAGGAAACTAAAACAAGCCAGAGACAACCAGCATGTTATCAGCCTCCCATCCAATCTGAGAGTTTTGATAAGCTGTGAATGTCCTTTAGTTAGTATGTAATTCTGTCCCTTAACATCTAGAGACGGTTTACTTTTATAAGCATATGTCCTTACTTCTATAGTATATGAACAACTTTAAGGTTCAAGTAAGTACTCTGTGAATGAAATAAAATTCACTATAGCTTTCTTAGGCTTAAGTATTAGTAACTCTACAAAATGTCATATGTTAAACTAGCTCAATTGAGACAACCACCCCAAACATCTAGCTGTTAAATGAGCTATTCAAGCCTTTTGATAACCTCCACACATAGGATGGGTCTCCCTTTTCACACATACCTCCTCTCTCTGATATGTCTGGCTCCCTCAGCCTGCACTGTCTTCTTAGTTTTCAGAGCAGCAGCCGTGTTAGTCTGTATCCGCAAAAAGAACAGGAGTACTTGTGGCACCTTAGAGACTAACAAATTTATTTGAGCATAAGCTTTTGTGGGCTACAGCCCACTTCATCGGCTGCATAGAATGAAACATATAGTAAGAAGAAATATATATACATACAGATAAGTTGGAAGTTGCCAACCACTCCCAGTCTCTATCGCAAAAGAATAAATGGACAGAAATCTGACATCAGGAATCATAACATTCAAAAACCGGTAGGAGAACACTTCAACCTCTCTGGCCACTCGGTAAAAGATTTAAGGGTGGCAATTTTGCAACAGAAAAGCTTCAAATACAGACTCCAATGAGAAACTGCTGAGCTTGAATTAATATGCAAACTAGATACCATTAACTTGGGTTTGAATAGAGACAGGGAGTGGCTGGGTCATTACACATACTGAATCTATTTCCCTAAAGTTAAGTGTCCTCACACCTTCTTGTCAACTGTCTAAATGGGCCATCTTGATTATCACTACAAAAGTTTTTTTCTCCTGCTGATAATAGCTCATCTTAACTAATTAGCGTCTCACAGTTCGTATGAACAATTAGCTTAGGCTTGAATAAAGACTGGGAGTGGATGTGTCATTACACAAAGTAAAACTATTTCCCCATGTTTATTTCCCCCTCTACTGTTCCTCACACATTCTTGTCAACTGCTGGAAATGGCCCACCTTGATTATCACTACAAAAGGTTTCCCTCCTCCACCCCACTCTCCTGCTGGTAATAGCTCACCTTACCTGATCACTCTTGTTACAGTGCCTATGGTAACGCCCATTGTTTCATGTTCTCTGTGTATATAAATCTCCCCATTGTATTTTCCACTGAATGCATCCGATGAAGTGAACTGTAGCTCATGAAAGCTTATGCTCAAATAAATTTGTTAGTCTCTAAGGTGCCACAAATACTCCTTTTCTTTTTGCGGATACAGACTAACACGGCTGCTACTCTGAAACAGTTTGTATGGCAACTTCCAACTTATCTGTATGTATATATATATTTCTTATTATTATATGTTCCATTCTATGCATCCGATGAAGTGGGCTGTAGCCCACGAAAGCTTATGCTCAAATAAATTTGTTAGTCTCTAAGGTGCCACAAGTACTCCTGTTCTTTTGTCTTCTTAGTGTTTGGTGCAGTGAGGCCCACATCTCCCCGCCTCCATTGCCTTTTTATTTGCATGCCTTCTGAGGCTGTGCTTCCCACAGTACACGATGTCCACCTCAGCAGAAAATATATTCATTAAACAGTAGCTGAGATGCACCTGAGAGATTTCCAGAAGTGTTAAGACAGACAATGGAATCTCTTACAGGTAAGAGGGCCCTTAAATTGTGTTTGTTAAGACAGAAACAAGGAGTTACTGAGAGATAATAGTGGGTAACACAAGGACCCATGATCACAAAAGCAAGATGGGTCAAACTGCATCTCAAAAGCAGAGGAAGTTTCTTTCCTTGCTAATTTCTAAGCTTGCTCTACCTGAGTGCAAGCTTCACCCAGGGGATGAATTAAGAAATGTCCAAAGTTGAAGGATCCCAGAAAACATGTACAGAAGAAAGGGGTCTTTCTAGATCAAAGGCTGATCCTGGCAGATCCCTAACTTCTGAACTAACATCACTATATTCCATACTCTGTGTTTGTATTTAAGTATCATAGACAGTGAATTTAGTTACAGTCTTAGCCACATAATAGAATTAGGGTTCCTTTAACAATTTCACTTCCCTTTAATAATGAATTTATTTAGATTATATTGGTCTGACTTTTACTGCTCTCATCCTGAATCTTTGTTTGTGGATCACTCTATCATTCTTAGTTTATTTTTAATAGGCACTCTGACAGAACACTTGAATTGACCTTTGAGCTCATAGGGTCATTGGAAGATGCTTTGGTATAGATGCATTACTCAAATCATGCTGTTATTTGTTGAAATAAAACAAGCAAATTTCATTTAAACCACACTTATGTTTCTTTTTATTTAAGGTACAGTTATTATTGATGGAGCTGGCTTGCTAATTGGGTGTTCGGCAGCTCATTTTTTATTTTATATTAGGATAACATGAAAAATGAATCAAGAGGGAAAAAAATAACACTTCATATCAGTGTCTATAGACCAAAAATCTTTTAAAAATCAATTACTTTCAGTGCAATTTCCCTAAAATCCAGTAGGCTATGCTCATGGACTGATTTTCCAGCTGACTAACAGGTAGCCATTATGCTCCCTAAATGTAAACATAGATAAGATGCTATTGAGTTTCAAAACAATGGCACAAACTGTTCTACACAGCCTTTCTTTCGATTATTAAAAATGTACTTATTCCAGCAAATTCAGTTCATATTTGTTGCTGACACAAGCCTCTGCCTCCATTCTTCGAGAGACTGACTGAGAAAGTTAACATACACTCACAGTGTATTATTAAGAACATTATTGTTCGGATCCAGAGAGACAGCTAGGAGCTTCCCTTTACACTTGCCAGACAAGCAAATTCTTCTGAGTATGCTGTTGATGTTGTGTCTCAGTCCTGTCAAATCTCTGATACGGCCTCTCTCAGTCTCTTATGTCTCCTGATATTTGGCAGGCTGGCTTTGGACACCTGGAAATGGAACACTCAAGACTGGAGAATGGAACACAGCCCGTGGCTCTTATAGTTTTTTCTTGAAGATCCTAATCATTTGTTTGCGTAAAGTCTTTTTAGCATAAACTTCAGATTTCTGCAGTAACTTTGTCTCCCTCCATGACTGGAGAATACCAGTGGGTTTGTGGAATCTCCCCTTGAGCTTTTTGCCTCCAACAATCTGAATCCAGTTGATACGGCATCTTTGAGAGGAATAGTTACTTACCTGCTTCTCTGAAAATACCATTTGATAGAATTCCTATCCACATGCCTTGTTCCCCTTGGAGATGAGAAGTGTATAGTGGTTTCATATATTCAGTGTCTAAGGGCAAAGTTGTTAATTGGCCTATTCACCTGTGGAGGGAAGTAAGGGGGCAAAAGTTTCACTATAGGTCATAGGACAGGCAGAAAGGGAGAGCAGCCTCTGTGGGGCCACTACTCCCTGACCCCCAGAAGTGGATTTGGAGTGGGCAGCTACAGGGACTAGAGAGTGCTGAGCCAGCACCAAAGGGGAAGGAATCCGTTACTGGTGAAGATCGGTGGCAAATTACTTCCTCCACTTTCAGAGCCACAATTGCTTCCTCACCTTAGTCCACTCTTGGGGCTGTGCAGATGTGCACTGCCCCTTATCCAGTATTTTTTTCTGCTAGTATAGACTATCATATAGTTTTGAGGCATTGGTTACACTTAGAATTTGGGTAGCTATTAATTTTTGCTCGTCAAACAACTGAAACAAATTGTTCCAGACAATACTGAGGCACTGGCCATTGGTCTCCAAATGAGTCTGTCCTGTCTGTGCATTTCAAAGGGCCAAAAATCTTTGAAAGCTGGGGCAGTTCCAGCCTGTCTCACTCTAGTGAAACGAGACAGTCCAACAACATTACATCATCCCGCTGGGTTGCACAGAGCTATAAGCAGGACACTGTCTTGCAGAATATATCTGGTTGCATAGCAGCTTTACATTTCATGCGTAATTTGAAGAGAAGAACAAAGCTAAACAAAGAATGCACAGTGACTTAAAGCGTTGGCTAATAAAAGAAGCAGCAACTCCGTGGAGTGTTTTCATATGCTAATCAGTGTAAGTCAGTGACATGGTTCAGTCCATACACTTGCACAGGCAATGCAATTTAACAACTAGGTAAAAGGTTTCAATACCATGGAGCTGGCAGAGGTGTATTATACTGTTTTGTCATAGCACCAAATTCCTTCACAGAAATCAGCCTTCATAGCAAGATAAGTGCAACCTATCTTTAAGGCAGTTTCAGATCCAGGGTATTATGAGAATGCTACTGAATCTTACACAGTGGGGGCAATTCTTGGCTCTGTCATGTTTAAAGATTACTCTGCTTGGGTTCAGACCTCATCCTGAGCCAGGAGAGGACAAACCTAAGCTGATGATGTAATTTAGATGGCATGTGAAGGAATTGCAATTCATCTCCTGTTAATTCTGAATTTATTGCGTCTGTGGATGAAGAAAGCAGAAATCTCTTCTTAGAGATGATGCTAAACCTCCCTGGCACTTAACCTCTATAGACTTGATGTGCCATTTAGAGAATGTTCTTTCATTAAGTTGTGTTTATACAGGGAAATTTAAGAAGCCTATTTTACTGTAATTATATTATACGTTCTAGTTATCAATGTAATAGCAAAAACTGAAGAATAATTAATTAAATAATGCTACAGCATATGAAACTTCTCTGGGACCAGACGAGGAAGATGCCAAAAATCTTGCCAATCTATTAGTCATCACTGTCTGCCAGAAGTATAGCCGCAACTGCCCATCAGTTCCAAGATGGTGGAGTGGAAATACAGAAGCATCACTAGAGCTTTTACATGTGGAAATCTGCAAGACTCTGTCTTCCCTCTCGTTATATTCAACATTTATGGGAAACTGCTGTAGGAAATTGTGAAATGCTAGCAAGACATGATGGCACTCAGCTCTACATCTACTTCTCATACAATAATATAGTATCATTTCATCTGTCTGAGAGCCTAAGAGAGATTCACACTAGGACTAGGAACAGCTGGCTGAGCTAAACATGGTGAGAACAAAGGTGATGTTGGTAGGCAAAGGAAAACACTATGATGTCAACCTTGATTAAGGGACAGACTCCCTCAATTTTCAAGATAGGGTGCAGTTAGGGTTCTTCTGAACTCTTCACTGTACCCATCTGGCAAAAGCTGTCAAAAATGCCGCCTTCTACTTAAGGCTAGCTAAAAGACAGCACCTCATCCTAACAGACTCTGACCTGGTCACAGAGTCTAACACTTCTGTGATCTTCAGGCTTAATGTGTATCTTGGAATGAATGTGATGTCCCTGAAGAGGTTTCAGACAGGATTGTGGTCTTCCTTGAAAGCAACACCTGTCTAGGTGAGCACATCAGCACAGTGCTCCGCACACTGCCGTGGCTTTCCAGTGAATATCAAATTCTTTGTTGAGTGATTGCACATGTCCATTCCACTGCAAGTGAGTGCATGTCCAGTGGATGGTTGTCAGAGATTTTTTCTCTCAGAGGTACCCATCAAGATGGTTTGAGTGCCATCTGCTTCCGTGTCCCATTGTGTGCAGGTATATAGGGTGGAGCCACTCCCTGCTGCTCTCCCTCAGTTCATTCTTACAGCCTGGAACAGTTGTTGGAGCAATTACAGCCTTGTTACTGCAAGGTCTTTCCTCATTTCTTGTAAAATATACCCAGTTTTACTTAGAGTAGTCTCATAGGTAGAGTTTTAGATAGTCTATAGTTAAGGTAATAGTAGTTATAAGATTCAGTACTGGGACCCCATCTTCCCTCCCCACCACAGCAAAAAGGGCGAGAGGAGATACTATGTCTCCTCTAAGGGATTTGAGCACATATATACACATCCCCCTCCGGGCTCTTGAGCAGTTGCCACAGCTAATGAACAGGAAAGGCAGGGGCACCAGGCATTGGCACCAAGAGAACAGGACTCAAAGAATCTGGACCTTTTTGGTAGAAAACTTCGTTCTACATGGGGATTGCATTTTCCGATTGCAAATTAGTAGGAACTCGTTGGTCACTATGACTTCCCTTTGTGCAATAACATATTGAAGTTCAGGGACAGATTACTGGGTGACTGCAGACCGGAATTCACTACGATGGTGGAAGAGGGCAAGCTAGTGGCCAGAACAGCTCTTCCGGCCAGCTTGGATGCAGCTGAGTCAGCAGCTCAAGCCATAACTATGAGAAGTTCACAGCCGCAGTTGTCCAGCCTACCTCCAAAGGCCTGCAGATCATCCAAGACCTCCCATTTGAAGATGTTTCTCTTATTTCAGACAAGACAATTGATAGTCACCATAGTCTAAAGGATTCCAGGGAAATGCTGAAATGCTTGGAATCTATACACCATTGACAAAATGCAAGAAGCTCCAGCCACAGCAGACCCACTGATATCTGGTTTAAGACCTCGATCCTAAGATCCTTTGAGAAAAGGGGCAGAAATTATAGGAGGTCACCACCACCTCCCTCCTCTTCTGTAATCGCAGATTCCTCCCATCCAGTGACTTCATCCAAACAAGAGTTTTGATGCATAGGTCAAATCCAATCTACCAGGCCACAGATTACTATCTGCTCCTACCCCTCTATTCATCCCAGTTTCTAAGTGCTTGGTCCCACATTACGTCAGATTAGTGGGTCTTAAGTATGGTGGATTTGGGATACGGAGTCGTTTGTTTCTTTTCCTCTTCCCCATCCCTCCTCAGGGACCAATCTCATAAGACCATCCATCATTGGGAGAGCCAATCTCTCCTTCAAGTGGGGGACATAGAGGAAGTTCCTCTAGGGGAGGGGAATCCTTATTCTGAAAGCAAAAGGCAATCTCAGGTCTATCTTCAATCTAAAAGAGTGAAACAAATTCCTGAAGAAAATAGAACTCCTTATGGTTATCCTAGATTCTATTATTCATTTCCTGGAGCAAGAGGAATGGTATGCTGCCCTCAGCTTAAAAAATGCTTACTTTCACATGGCAATCCACCAGAACCACTGGAAGTTTCTCAGGTTCATGGTCAATGGGGATCTGCAACCAATTTACAGTGCTTCCTTTGGGCCTGTCAGCAGCTCCTTATATTTTCACCAAGTTCACAGTGTTCCTTCAAATGTCCAGCATCCATGCATTTGGTGAAAATATAAGGAGCTGCTGACAGGCCCTTACCTGAAGTGCTTCCTTACCTGAAGACTTGCTGGTGAGAGGCTGGTCCAAGTCTCAGATACTGTCCAGTGTAGCCATGATCCAGTCTACCTTCTACAATCTGGGGCTTCTATTCTAGGTGTAGTCAATTATTTTTTGTCAAGTCATGATTTCTTTGTCAAGGTATAGTAAAGGTCCAGAATCCAGAGAAACATTTTTCACACCACAATAACAATAATAATAATAATAAGTAAATAAAAAGATTTCATGGTCCATTCAAAAGTGTCTGGTGGTCTGGATTTGGCCCTGGTCTGCCTGTTGACTGCCTCTGTCATAGTGAATGTGTACAAATCAATTCTGAAACCAGTACAGAGAATATAATTTATTGGAGCAGTCCTGGCATCTACAAAGGTTATAGCATTTCAGCCACAATCAAGGTTCAAAATGCTGTGGGGCTTAATTTGGGAACAAAAAACACATCCTGTCATCACAGAATGTAGCTGCCTCAAGCACCTAGGGCACATGGGAACATGCACCTATGTAGTGCAGCATGCCAGACTGCACCTCAAAAGGCTACTAGGATGGTTAGTTTAGGTGTATTCCCCATGCTGACATCGCCTAGACATGGTGGTTCAATTACCAATGCTAGTATTGTCCTCCCTTGACTGGTGAACAGACCCTCTGAAAGATTGTATGGGGGTTCATTTCACTCCCCTGCAACCAATGCTCATTTTAGTCACAGGTGTATCCTCCTTCCCTTGGTTGGGTGCAGACATGAGGTCACTGCAGACTCAGGGTCTTTGGTCTTCCCAGTATCTGAAGGCTCATATAAATGTCGGCGAACTGAGAACTGTCCATCTTGTGTGTTCAGCCTTCCTTCCACATATCGAGTAAAAAAAAATCTGCTAGTGTTAACAGACATCACAGCAACTATGTTTTATGTAAACAGACACGGAGGAGTGTGTTCCACGCAGTTGTGCCAGGAGACAATTCTCCTGTGGGAGTTCTGCACAGTCAACTCCATTCACCTCAGAGCTGCTTACCTTTCAGGGGCACAAAGTATGCAGAATCTCAGTTGAGCAGGTCCTTCACCAATCACCATGAATGGTCACTACATCCGGATATGACCAGGTTCATTTTCCGACTGTGGGGGATTCCCCAAGTGAACCTGTTTACAACAAGGATGAACAGAAAGTCAGCCCAGGTTCACTGAAAAAAGCATTCCTGCTTCCCTGGAAGAACACCCTACTCTAAGCTTTCCTTCTGATCCTGTTGCTCCCCAGAGTCTTAACTAAGATAAATCAAAACCATGCTCACCTCATACTTATAGCATCTGTGTGGCCTAAGCAGCACTGGATCTCAACCCTCCTCGCCTGTCAGTAAGATCTCCACTCTCTCCCACTGGATCCAGATAGGTCCATCCCAGGACCATGGCCGCCTCCTCCACCCGAGCCTGTAGTCCCACCATTGACAGCATGGATGCCTCTTGGCTAACACTATTAGAAAAGGCTTGCTTCAAGGAACATAGGAACATAATGATATTATAACGGCCATACTGGGTCATACGAAAGGTCCATCCAGCCCAGTATCCTATCTTCCAACAGTGGCAAATGCCACGTGCTTCAGAGGGAATGAACAGAACAGGTAATCATCAAGTGATCCATTCTCTGTTGCTCATTCCCAGCTTCTGGCAAAACCAAGGCTGTGGACCATCCCTGCCCATCCTGGCTAATAGGACAAGCAAGAAGTATTTCTAAATAGTAGAGAGTATATACCTGGCTAAATGGAAGCCTTTCCCCACCTGGTCCTGCCAGAAAGGTGTTCATCCAGAGCAAGCCCCCATCCTTCACATGTTGGACTATCTCCTGTACTGAAAGCATCAAGGTATAGCAGTGAGCTGTATCAAGGTTCATTTGGCAGCTCTCTCAGTTTTCCATTCATCAGTGAATAACAGATCTCTTTTTTGCAACCTCATCGCTATCAGGTTTTTGAAGGGGCTGGACAGAATATACTCAGAAGTACAAGAACCTATACTCCTTTGGGATCTCAACTTGGTATTAGCAAAGTTAATGGGGCTACCCTCCGAACCACTCATGACTTGTTCTTTACTCCACCTCTCTGAGAAGGTGGCATTTTTTATCACAATTACTCTGGCGAGGAGAATGGGTGAATTGAGAACTCTGGTAAGAGAGGCTCCATATATGGTTTTCTATGAGGACAAGGTTTACGTTTGCCCTCAGCCAAAGTTCATGAGAAAAGTGGTTTCCAACTTTCATATTAATCAGACAATCTATTTGCTGACTTTCATCACGAAACCTCATGCTCAAAGACATGAAGAAAAGCTCCACTCTTTAGATGTCAGAAGAGGTTTAGCCTTTTATCTGAACCAGACTAAATAATTTAGGTCATCATCATAATTGTTCGTTGTGGTGGCAGAGAGAATGAAAGGTCACCTGGTATACCTCCTGGATTTCTTCGTGTATTAGTTTGTGTTACCATTTGGGTAATATCATTCCATCAGCTAGAGGGCTAGCCCATTCAAATAGTGTACATTCATCATCTGCAGCTTTCCTGGCACAAATTCCTGTTCTGGACATTTACAAAGCACCCATTTGGGTTTGCTTCTCTTTACATTATAGCCCATTAATCGAGGGATGATGCCAGATTCGGGCGTGTTGTTCAAATAGACAAAGGGACCACTGCCAGATCAATCTGCTTCTGAGTCACCTACAGTGGCATGGGCATGTATGATCACTTGAGGAAGAAGAAATGCTTACTGACCTTTCTGTAATTGTTGTTCTTCGAGGAGTGTTGCACATGTCCATTCCATGGCTCTCCCTCCTTCCCCTCTCTGCTGGAGTCTATCCAATAAGAAGGAACTGAAGGACATTGGGAGCGGCTACACCCTTTATACCTGCATGCAGTGGTGCGTACACCTTGTGTTATAGTGTATATTCAGCCTTTGTCAGTTCAGCTTGCCACCTTGAGGTCAGAGTGAAACTTCAAGTATCAGCTTGTGGTACAGTGTCTCTTTTTTAATATATCATTGGTGTAGGGACTTCAACCATACCTTTCTGATGCTAACCTCACTTGGATCCAGGATTTTATATCCTCAAGGCCAGAGGACTGCAAAACACCCTATTTGCAGGCTACTCATGATAAGTATCTAAAAGCTTCCACTAGCGCAGAATGTAGTGACCCTTCTCTTCACTGGGGCAATTCACTATAAGTGTAAAACACAAATGTTCTGTGGTGTACTCTTGGCACCTGTTCATGTCCAACCGCAATTCAAGATGCTGGTTATTAAAAACCCCAGTTGCCTGATTGCCAGTTATGTAAAAGTTCATCTCTGACTCTGTCCCATTTCAGGAGTTAGGAACCACTGGATCACTCTCGCTGCCAGTTCAGGTGGACTTCTCCAGGGCTGATGGCACGATATTCTCAGTGGAACTGGACCCATGCCTCTGCTCCCTCCAGCAGTCTTCCAGGACTCACACTTGGCATGTTCCAGGTGTATTTCCTTGGAAAGGCTTTTGAATGTCTTGTAGATCAATTTAATTGGTAGGATAATAGGTCTGTGTGTGTATAAGATGAGGTGGAGTTATAAAGCCTTTAAGATTAAAGGCTTATATTTTTCTATTTTAGAACTGATCATATTTAATAATGAAAGGCATGTTGATGCTGTAAAAGTCATGTTGGTGCCATAAAATTTAGTGAATAAATATAAATTAAACATTTCTTACATCTGAACAGTCAAGTTAGAAAAAGAATTCAGTTATATAAAGTGATCTTTCATAAAACTTGATTAGACACTATATTCATTACCATTATTGTTATTTACAGTTATTCCACTTTGTTCACTCAGAACTCTCATGGGTGGGTTTTGGAATCCTAGAAAGTTCATACTCTAGAACCCTAGAATTTTTGATTTTTTCCCTTTGGCTTAAATGTCCTTTTTTCAAAAACCTGCCATTTTTAAAATGTTGAAATTTTTGTGGATTAATTTAGATGCACTGAAAGGGAAAAAACAGTTTTTGTTTTTGTTTTTTTGCAAAAATGGGTTTGAAATAATATCATCCTATGTCCAATATATAGAATAATGAAAAGCAGTTTCTTTTCCTCAGTTCAGCTGTTGTATTTCACCGCAGTGGGGGTGAGGACTGAGGATTTCCAGCCACCCACGGAGACAAATTAAGTGTATAGGTTGGGTGAGTCATAACAACTACCCAACCTTTCCACTTTAGCTTCCAATTCATACTCATGTTGTTCTGAAATCTACCCAATATTAAAAAAGGAAAAGAAAAGCAGCTGGATTAAGTTTTAGCATCTTACAGTGACCTATTCTTTAAGAGGAACACACTATTTCAGCTTAACCAGTTCCTTGAGAAAACCTCTGACTTTGGCATTGTAAGACTTTTATGAAATAAGATAGGGCATCTCATTAACTCACAGAGGTTTGTGCCACTACTCTCACCACTTCTATTCAGAGCAAGCATCATTAATCAGCTTTCCATTAATATGTGTGGCTGTATCTTGGCAGCAGCATTCAAATTACTCAGGGCTAACAATTTAGAAATATCCTCACCACTGCACTGAATGGTGATTTATCATTACTGCAAAGGGAGTTAATTAGAGCAGAACCATAGGTGTCACAATATAGTCATATTTTAATGAGTTTAAAAATTCTACAAAAATATCTACATAAAAGTTTGATGGCAGGTTGATGTAGTTAAATTGACTCTCACTTTTTCAAACTTTGAAGGGTAGACAGTTCCAGGCAATGTTTCAAAATCAAATCCTGTTTTATAATGCTCTGTACCATAATTACAGTTGAATAATGGAAATCAATACAAAGGCTGGAACAGGAGCTACAGAAAATGATCCTGCTTGAATCATTCATTAGTGTAATCTTTTATGTAGTATGTGAATAAAGCAGCACTAAGTGGTCTTTTGTAGTTTTCTTAAAAGAGTACCATTAATAAAGCTGCAACCTGGCAGATATTTTCACAACTGTGATCTGAAATATTTGTATTTCTTTAAAAAACATGTCAATTTCAAAACAAAGCCTACTCTGCAAGATGAATTGAGCTCCCCTAATAAATAATCTAGCCTTTCCACTCATGCATAAAATCATTTTAACATGAATGGCAAAAGATAACAGATTATTACACCAAATCAAAAAAGAAGAATGTATACCTATATTTTCCAGGAAATATGTTTCAGTGGGATTCTTTGTGTCTACTTAACTCCTCTACTTTTCATGCCTTACTGCTGAAAGTTTTATGTAATAAAATACTGTTCAAGTGAAAGGAAAGTCTGATCACTGGCAACTTGGCTTTTGCCTCTGACAACATATGGGACATAGAAAAACACAATGGGTGCCACTTTGCATCAGTACTGAATACTGAAAATAAAGAAGACTGGGGATGGCAGGAGAACAATAAGAAAATGGTGCAAAGGCATTAAAAAGGAAAAGAAAAACAATTTAAAAAACATTTGCCTAATTACTGCATTATCACACTGGATATAATTGCAATGCATGGCCCTATACTGACACCTAGTGTTAGTGGTTAGACTGCAGTGGTACAGTAAAGATGGGCAGGTAGTGAAATTTTAGACCACATACCTAAGAAAACATCAACAAAATATCTTTGGGATGTCTGACCCACAGTGAGTAAGTGAAACCAATGGTCATATTGTGGAAAGTTCACAAAGGGCTGGGAGGTAGAATGACAAAGCTCACAAAAATTGTAAATATAGTATGGACTGTACAAATAGGCTAGGAACCTGTTTAAAATTCAGCAAAGCATGTGCTCTCCCTCTCTCGCTTTCACTCTCTCTCTCATGCAGAACATAATCTGACTCAACCTAGAGTAGTCACCATAAAGAAGTCAACATTTACCTATAGTTACTACACAGAAGCCTGATCCTGCACCCAATGAAATCAACAGTAAAACACTGAGACACCACAGTTACTTCATTTTTTAAATTAGGGGAATACTGAAATATCTCATGTACCACTATGTGGTAACTATTGGTGATCAGCCTCTCTTCAGTACAGTAAGCATTTAAAGGTATCCAAACTCCTTTAGCTCATAACTGGATTGCAATTTGTTTTTCAATACAGCAGAAGTTTGACAATGTCAATCTTAAACCAGGTTTCAGAGTAGCAGCCATGTTAGTCTGTATTCGCAAAAAGAAAAGGAGTACTTGTGGCACCTTAGAGACTAACAAATTTATTTGAGCATAAGCTTTCGTGAGCTACAGCTCACTTCATCGGATGCATTCAGTGGAAAATACGGTGGGGAGATTTATATACATAGAGAACATGAAACAATGGGTGTTACCATACACACTGTAACGGGAGTGATCACTTAAGGTGAGCTATTACCAGCAGTAGGGCGGGCGGGGAAAAACCTTTTGTAGTGATAATCAAGGTGGGCCATTTCCAGCAGTTGAAAGAATGTCTGAGGAACAGTCGGGAGCGGAGTGGGGAAATAAACATGGGGAAATAGTTTACTTTGTATAATGACCCATCCACTCCCAGTCTCTATTCAAGCCTAAGTTAATTGTATCCAGTTTGCAAATTAATTCCAATTCAGCAGTCTCTCGTTGGAGTCTGTTTTTGAAGTTTTTTTGTTGAAGAATTGCCACTTTTAGGTCTGTAATCAAGTGACCAAAGAGATTGAAGTGTTTTCCAACTGGTTTTTGAATGTTATAATTCTTGACATCTGATTTGTGTCCATTTATTTTTTTACGTAGAGACTGTCCAGTTTGACCAATGTACATGGCAGAGGGGCATTGCTGGCACATGATGGCATATATCACATTGGTAGATGAGCAGGTGAACAAGTCTCTGATAGTGTGGCTGATGTGATTAGGCCCTATGATGGTGTCCTCTGAATAGATATGTGGACACAGTTGGCAACGGGCTTTGTTGCAAGGATAGGTCCAGCGTTGAATATTTTAAAAAATACCCTTTTTTCTCTTTCCAATAAGTCTTTCCTAGAGCACCAAAAATACAAAGAGTAGGTACTCATTCCTTATGACAATGTGACGGGATCCCGAGGGTGCAGCCTGGACCTTGGGACCACTGTGCTACCTTAACTCTCCAGCCTGAGCTGTCTCTCACAATGCTTTGCTAGTGACAGCAGCAAACCCCTCCACTCAGCACAATAGCAAGTGGAGCGCCACACCCAGCTAGATTGCATGAATGCTATCAGAGCCACTCATGAATCACACAGAGAAAGGCACCAGCTGAATTCCCCCAACTCCCAGCACTGTACCTCAGAAATATACCATCTTTCACTGCTCAAGGCGAGCAATGCAAGTTTATTAATTGGTTCACCACTTCATCAATGGAAAGTGGATATACACCAGCCTTTGTAAACCTGAGAAGATTTACCAAACACTTCAGGCAAACTCACTGGTAAAGATAAACAGTAAGACAAGTTTGTTGACTACAAAAGATTTTAAAGTGATTGTAAGTGATAGCAAAAAGTTAGAGTTAGTTACCAAAATAAAATATAAGTACTCAGTCTAAACTCTCAACCCTATTAGACTGGGCAACATCTAGATTAAGCGGTTTTTCTCATCCCACTATATATTGCAGTTCAGAGTACACAGGTTTCACCCTTGAAACCTGGCCAGTCTCCTCTGTTGGAGTCTTCAGTCTTCTGAGCATCCTTGTTGCTTGCAGCATAGGTGGGGAAGGGTGAAAGGCCAAGCATGGGGCCACAGTGTTCTGTTTTATACCCTTAGTCAATGTGCTTGGAGAACACAAGTCCAGGCATGTCTGGTGGGCATTGCTGAGTCACAAGGTGAAGCAATACTCCAGTTGCATCTGAAGAAGTGGTTTTTTACCCACGAAAGCTTATGCCCAAATAAATCTGTTAGTCTTTAAGGTGCCACCAGACTCCTTGTTGTTTTTGTGGATACAGACTAACACAGCTATCCCCTGATACAATACTTCAGCGTGTCTCCTGTGAGTGAGTCACTGAATTGTAACTCCTCTCCTGGATAACAGCTGGTGATGTCTGTTCAGCACCCACCCAGGCATCGGTGCCCTCCCTTGTCATTTTCTCTGGAGAGCTAGTATCCGGGCGCTTCCCAAACTCACAACATATTTTAGTGGCAACCACACAACACATTCTCATAACTTCATATACATTAATGATATACATATTTAGATAGAACAATGACTTTCAGCAGATCATCACCTTTCCCCTGATACCTCACATGGCAAGCTTTATATGCAATATCACAATTGTATATAAATGAGGAATGTGGGGGTTACAGGGTGCTCTCCCAAGGTATAGAATGTCACAGATAGTACTTGCCATTTTTTTACCAAATGCTGATAAGACATAGTGGAGTTTAATGAGATCTACACATCTAGATCCTGGGTGAAATCCAGGCCCCATTGTATGGAGTTTTGCCATGGACTTCAATGGAGCCAAGATTTCCCACTAAATTTATTTAAGTGCCAGATTCTGTACTCCTTTTTGTAAGTCTAAATTCACTGATTTACACTGGTGGGAGTGAGACCAAAGTCAGGACCACTGTTTTATTTGCAAGAGAGTCACTTGAAGCTAACTGATTTGTGAGAAAGAAAATCAAAGACCAGATCAGAAGTAGATCATTTTTTGCTTATCACATAACTATAGAGGTATATCTTTGGACAAGCTACTGTACAATTAGAATAGGTTTATTTCCTGTAACCCATATGTGCTATTCAGAAATACTACATATACTCATTGTGTCGTTACCATCCAGGCTGAAATAAGGGAAAATATTGAGTTGTCCTCCTTTAGCAACATATTTACATGGCATGGAGATTGTGCTGTTTTGGGGGGGATTTTTTTTTGATTGCTTGTAACAAAGGAGTCAGATTTTTGGGACACCAAAAATAAGGTCTTGATCAGTACTGTGATCCATATAGGTGTACTGTTGCACCAGAATAGAGCCTCACTGCAGTCCATGGATCTGTGGGGGGATGAAGCTGTCAATTTGTATGGGTCACAAGGCAGAAAAGGGGCTTAAGGTTGTATGGAAGCATTAGAGGGCATGTCCTACTCCCACTGAAATTAATTTTAAACTCCCATGTTTACAATGCAGGATCAAGCCCTTAAACAGGGCTCTTGAAAGCATTTGAAAATATTTAGCAAGGTGTATAAGAACCAGTGGTGAAATAGCTTATACAATAAATGGGCATTTACATTAATTCACTGAAGTTATTCTTTGTTGCAGATACAGCCTCTGAAAATTGTTCAAATGTGCGAGAATGTTTGCAGTTTAAAGTGACAAAAGTACAGTGTTATGAAGAGGAAATATTTTAGAAATAAGGCAAGTTTGTATTTTTAGTAAGGGCTTACAGGGTGTTACTTTTTCTTGTTAAACAGAAAATTGCAGAGCCTTGTTAGAAAAAAGAATCACTTCTAGCATTAAAGATGGCAAAAAGAAATTTTCCTTGAATGCTGGAAGGACATAAACAAAATAACAGAGAATGAATACATTTCCGATCTAACAAATGTTGCATCATGCAAAAAATAATACATAGCTGTGATGGCGTGTGTACTCCACACAGGCAGAGAAAGAATTACCTGGAGCTGGAGAACAATTAGTTCATCCAGTTACTTTTGAAGGGGGTGCCAGGCCCAATTGAGACTGGATTAGACCCAGTTGAGGAGGAGACGAATGTTTGAGTTAAGGATGGATTTCACATGAGAGAAGAGGGGTGACTAATAAAGGAAGGACTTCAGGGGTTTGGAAGGGAGGAAGGATGCTCAGGAGAATTGTATGATGTGGGAGGGTCTTCTCTCACAAAGGGAATGTTGGCAAAGGCCTTGGAGAGACACTGGGAATCCACAGGAGTGGATTGAGTACCTGTGATTGACTGAGCAAAGGAGTGGATTAAGCACCCTTGATAACAGGGTAAGACCCCAGTGAGGCAGCTCAGGGTTGGGTTTCTGGAGGAAAGAGACGTGCAGAGAGCCTGGGGAGAGGCAGGTAGGAACTGGCTTTCCAGGGAGAAAGCCCTGGGAGGTGTTGCTCAGTTCAAGAGCAGAAAGAAACTCTGTAGAGTCTAGGAAGGGTTAAAGAGTCTGAGGAGGAGTAAGCCTAGGAAGTAGCTGGAGAAAAGGGCCTTGACACAGGCTGAGATAGGAAGTAGTCCAGGGATATAGCAAGGAGTCTGAGGGAGCAGACTTTAATTACTTGTTATAGGGGTCCCTTGTGGTAGAGGGAGGCCATGGGTTCCCTTAACTGCCACCAAGGAAGGTGCCATGAAAGTATGAGCATAAGGACCATTTATCCCAGAACTGGGCTGTGGACATGGCATTGGACCACTGGGCTATTGTTTTGTGGGACTCTGTTACCATAGAAGCAGTGGGACTGCACATGACAATGTAAAGTATGCTGGAGGGCCGAGTCATGAGAAGGAGCCGACCACTTCTGTGCTTGAGCAGTTGTAGGCAGAGGATGCCAGACAAGAAGACCCTCAATGCCAAGCCCAGCCACCAGGGGACACACTGGTTGGTGGCTCACTTTCACAATTACATCAGGGATAAAATGGAAGACTTTAATGAAATGTAAGAACCATTTCTAAATTATATCAGGAAGTAAAACATACATCCCCCTTATATTATACATGAGATTGATGCACACTTGTCATCCAGTTGCAAAACAAAAAGTATAGGGGAAAAATATCTTTCTTTTCTGTCTTGAGAAGGTTAAAATTTTACATGTTCATACTTTCAAAAACCAAAAAGGTAAAGTATGTGGGGGGCAGGGATTCAGAAGACTTCTTAGAATTAATTTTATTTAGTTCAGTGTCACTTTATTTGTTAAAGTATGGCTTGGAGCAACATGTTTGCTTTTTTTTCCTGTTTCTTTCAAGACAAAGTTAATGTTGATGAAGAAGTCATCATCATCATCATCACTCCCACAACCGCACTGGTTGTTGGGGCACCATCAGTGATGAGCAATCAACCAGTTGTCTCCACCTCTGATGATTGTGTATCAGTGCTTGAGTCTCCATGATGTCCATTCCTGTCCTCTCTTTTATGTTGTCAATCCATCTCTTCTTCTCTCAGCCTCTTCTTCTCTTCCCCTGTACTGTCCCTTGGACGATGATCCTGTTACATGACCATACCACTTCAGCTTGCACTTTTTCACGGTCATCAGGAGGTCTTCATGTGACCCAGCGCACTGCGTGATGATGTTGTGGACCTCTTCATTAGTGACATGGTTGAAGTAGGAGATGCCCAGGATTTTACGGAAGCATCTCGTCTCTACTATCTGTATTTTCCTTTCAAGTTCTGCCATAATGGTCCATGTCTCGCACGCATACAGAAAAATGGAGATGACCAATGCGTGCAGCAGTTTCAGTTTGGATTCCAGGGGGATATTCTTATTCCTCCAAATTGGCTTTAGTTTTGCCACCGCTGCTGTTGTTTGTGCAGTTCTTGCCCGAATTTTTGCCTTGGATCCTTCATCAGTGATGATTGCTCCCAAATAATTGAACTGTTTCACCAGTTCCAGCTCTTGTCCACTGACAGTGATATGTGAGCTGATGCCATCACGTTTGTTTATCATCAGCTTGGTTTTCTCTGCACTGATTTCCATGCCATATTTTGATGAAGAGGTAATAGTGCACAATTAGTGACTGTTAACAACTTTTTAATTCTCTTTTGAATTAATTCTCATAGATGTTGGCACTTGCTTTTTTTTTTTTTCCATTTTCTTTAAGTAACTCTTTGGAGAAAACATTTAGAAGGCCAAAAGAGTAAAATAGGTTATGTTCTTTTATATACAATATTGATCCAGCACCTACTGGATGGCGGTGGAATGGCTCCTATTGAATTTTCAGTGAGAAATCACCAAAGCAGACCCACCTGGTATGGCTATTTCATAGACTTGTACACAGATAGGTCATGCCACCCTGTGCTGTGATGATTCCCCACAGCTCTCACAAGCTAAGGAGGGATGGGACCCTCTTGCTGTTACAAGGGCATCAGGCAGGTGTTCTAAAGAACCTATGATTACTTCAGGCAGTGACATTGATAACTGACTGGAAGGCACCCTGCACTCACTCAGTTCTGACCCAATACCCTGGTATGATGTTAAGGGTTATTTTGCTAGTGGAGGCACCATCTTTTGGTTAGGAAGTAAAATATAGAGTCTGAAGCTTGCACTGCAAATTCATTGACATTTTCACCTAGCTAATTTCATGTGGTGTAAATCCAGATACGAAGCCCTCTAAATGTCTCTCCCTACTTCAGTGTGGGGAGAAGTTTAGCCCACCAGCAGGGAGAGGGTCAGCTCTTGGGTGGGGGGAGGGGAGAGTTCATGCTCAGACATGCTAGACCCTATTTGTGTCTCAAAAACCACATGGGAATGTGCCTGGGCAAAGGGCTTCTCTGCCTCCCATTAACTGGGGTGGCAGGCACAGATTAGGAAAGCTGACTGTCTCTAACAGCTCCCATCTTCTCAATTTAAAGCCTCCCGGACATTCAGGAGCCATCTTGCTGCCATTATGCTTCAAAAGCCTCAGCAGCAGCAAAACATAGGAATATTGCTATTAGTAGGATAGCTTTGCTCCATGCAGCATGGCTATCCACTTCCTACTTTGCTAGGTCTGCTTTGACTGATTTTTATTTCTTTTTTTAACCTATTTTTTGTTGTTGACTCTCTTGTTCCACCACATGAGTGGAATGATTCTGGAGACATCTGGCCTAATGCAACACGCAGGGTATGTCTACATTACAAAATTATGTTGAGCTAAGTTACATCAACATACAGCCACCGCAGTAGTTAAATTGCTTTTGCATGTCCACGCATCACTCTTTGTGTCAGCAGTGCGTGTCCTCCCCAGGAGCACTTGCACCAATTTAACTGTCAGTGTGGGGCATTGTGGGAAGGCTCCTGAAAGCCAGCAACAGCTGATGTAATCAACGCAGTGTCTACACTGATACTGCTGTAACCTAACTACATCGACCTAAGTGCTCAGGCCTCTCATGGAGATGGAGTTATTAAGTCGGTGAAGCAGGCCAGTTACATCGTCAGGAGCAACATTTTAGTGTAGTCACTTACAGAGTTAGAGCGACATAAGCTGCCTTGCATTGACTTAATTCTGTAGTGTACACCAGGGCCCAGTGAAGTGAAAGTGACTAGCACCAAGTTGCACAGCAAGGGAGAAATCCTGACTGCATTCAAGTCAATAGCAACACTGCTGTCTGTGTCATGGAAACAAAATCCAGATTTCCTAATCTCTAGTACTGGGCTTCAACAACCTGACCTTGACTATGTAGTTTCTGCTGGATAGTTCAGAACTTTAAAAAGCAATATTTTGTATATTTCATATAAACAAGACATCTAATTCCTTGCCACTCACTGGCCATTGTTACACCTTGCTCTCTCCTGTTCTCTGCCTGCGGCACACAGTTCAGTCTCATGAGGACTGAAATGCCTTAAGATCAAAGACTTTTGTTAGACTAATATTTCACCTAGGTACCCCTATATAATGGCCTGGGTTACACAGGAGGTCAGACTAGATGATCTAATGGTCCTCTTGGATTTAAACTGAAGCTCAGATCAGAAAATCTGACTGGTTCTACCAGCCCAATATGGCAACTTTTTCTTTATGAAAACTGGTGTACAGATGAATAAGAGTGGGGTTTAATCGTGATGATAACAGCAAAGAATTCTGAAATTAAACACATCAAGGCAGAAGTTCTTGAGTGAATCAATACATCAAGTTCATACACTAACATCTGTCTTTTTTTCTTCACACACCTCCCCCACTGCCCAATCTCTTTAATCTGCACCACCCTTAAGACACCTTACTGCCAGGGCTTGACAGAACTCTCCTATCTAGCAGTAAATGATATCCCTTAACTGACAAGGGAAGCTGCTACTGAATGAGATGAGGCACTCCATCTTCCCCCAGGATCTGGACATGCTGCTTTCATAATACTCCTGTTGGGGGGGGGGGGGAAAGGAGGGCTGCCAAATTACCCTTAGTTCCACCCTGTTGTGCCCAGGACTTTCATGACACATGATCCTCCAGCTGAGGTCCCACAGCACTGGGCAATGTTTTGCACACTATACTATTAGGAAAACATTTATTTCCCCAACCTACAGTAAGCAGAATACATAGACAAATCACACTGTTTTGTACACCTCTTTGTTTTGAAGAGCTATCTGGGATATGTAATGTCCCGTGTTGTGGGATCCTTTAATTATTTTTTTCACTCAAAAACCACATGCAAACTATTTGGCCCTTGCTGTCTCTTGTCATCTGATGTTACAAAGCAATCTACATTGTCTGTGAGCTACAGAACACATACTGACAAAAGAAGTAGTTTCCCTGGTAACAGGGACCATAAGAAAGCTCTCAGAACATCTCCTCCCCAGGAGTTAATTTGTTTCAGATGGGGAAAGGTGATTACTTATGTTGTAAGAAAGAGGAAAAACAGCTGCGATATTAAAAGAGGAAATGGTAAACAATAAATACATAAAATAAGCAGTGCTATTTGTTCTAGTTCCACTGTTTTCGTTTACCTATATAGTACAGTATATGGCTATCATGTAGATGCTGATGTAACACTATAATGGGCCTGACTTTAAAGAACATCTTAGAAAGTCTCAGTACCACCTCATGGTGAAAGGACACTCCCAGAATCTGATAGCCAAGGAAGGCTGTCAGGACCTAAACCAGAAAATGTTGAAAGCAGTACAGGATCAGTGCATAGTTCCAGGACCAGAAGACGACAGAATGCAATGCAGGTGAATGGCCAAGAATAAAGCAAACAGGAGTAATAAAGATTGGTTAAAAAAATCCTATAACTTGAAAAATAAATCACTAATAAGTTGATGTTCCTATCTGAACAGAAAGGGCTACCTCAAAGGTAGCTGGAAAAACTTTGACTTGATTTAATACAATGGTTTTCAAACTGTGGTCTCTGGACCACTGGTGATTCATGGAGCACTTCCTTGTGGTCACAGCAGGTTGTCACATGGTGGTGGCTCCTTCTTTGTTTCTAGCCATTATATTGCATTTAACAATAGTTTAAAATATTCTAAATACTTTCCGAAACCTACTTTCCAATGCTCATGTGAGCAGTTGCTGTAGTTATCACAGGGATACTACGTGAGAGTGAATGACAGGGCAAGCCTCCCTCTCCCATTCATGACTGCACAATCTCACAATAAAAATGTGCTCCACCCAGAGAACTTTTGAGAATTACTGGTCTAGAATATTATGCAGACTGTGCAGTTTTCCCATGGAGATCCTTCCCATGATGTTTCATTGCAGTAAGGATTCTTGTAGGTTTGCTAAGGGATGCCTGTAAAAAGACAGGATATTGTGACCCAATGAACTTGTGTATTTACACCCTACACACTATTGTAACTATCTTTGAGCAAAACATGCCTTATGAAGCATCATTTGACAACTAATAACTCAGCCAATAATATCATAGTAAGATGTATGTAGCAACGTTATACGTAAAGTTATGAATTCCCCCTTATCATGTTGCTAGCACATGTTCAAACCCACTTAGCCCTGATTAGGCAGGTCTCTCTAACAAAGGAATGTGTGTTTACCGCAATTTACATGTAAACAGGGTCCTGGAGACAAGAAGGAGACAGCTGAGAAGAAACAAGTTAACTACTTCTGCAACTCGGTCACACATTCATATAAATACTGCTCTCTACATTGGGCCACACTTGAAAACGACTTGGAAACTTGAACTAAACTATTGCAGAATGCAGTGGCTTACTTGGTTCAGAGTGCTTCTTGTGCCAAATTTGTTTCTGCTTGCAAAACAAAATTTTAGTTTTTGTTCAAAAAAGCCCCAAATGCTTCGAGGTAGAACTTTCAAATTGACGTAAAGAGCTTAGGCCCAGATTTTTTAAAGGCATTTAGGCATTGCTCTGCTCAACATTGCCAGGTAAAAGACCCAGATCATCAAGGATATTTAAGTGTCTAACTCCTACTGAAATCAATGAGGGTGGGTGGGGGAGAATCTATTAGCTTTTCAACCTCATCTGTTTAAGTGAAGCACTTCTGGAACTGGAAGACAAGGTCTCCTAAATGCCAATCTTGTCTCTGTGACTTTGGACATGTAAATAACTTAACCATTATTCTTCATCTTCTCTGTCTGTAAAATAGGGTTAATAATAGTTCTCTACAGCAGAGTGGGAGTTGTGAGGATTGCTTTATATTGGAAAAGCATTCTGACATAGAGCCCTCTGCTCCCATTCCACCCTGCAATACCCACTCCCACCAGTCCTCCATTTTTGCTTGCATTTGTATCCTGCTCCCACTCGCAAAAACCTTAGATCCCACAAATCCCACAAGAGAGACAGATTCCCCCATGCTACAAAAAAAAAAAACAAAAAAAACCAGTCGGTTAATATATTATATATAGTAACGGAAATCAGACACAATTTTTACCACTAAAATAATAAAACAAATCTTGCTTAAACCATGTAAAAATACTTTAACTCCTATTATAATAGACATCAGATCTTTCTATCTCTCACTTAAATTTAAGTATGAATACCTTTATTTTAAAAAAAAAAAGATTTAGTGTTTTCCCACAAATTACCACAGTCTGGTTTTTTTGTCCACCCAATCCCGCCCACAACAAAGTACATTTTACCAGCTCCCGTTATTATGGCAGGGACTCCTGCAGGAGCCATGGGATCTCAGTCCTGCTGCAGGGCTCTATTCTGAAGTAAAGGTGTCAAAGTCCTGCCTGAGTCCCCCTAGTGGACAGTCATCATACTGTGTTGAACAGACCCAACCTCTGTGTTCCCACATGTATCCAAGCCAGCTCGGTCTTGACAGAGTCCAGATACTGCTTCCAGTTGTGGGACTCCTAAGGCACTGTCCTAGGGCCTTGTCTAGCACTCCTTCTGGAATGAAGGATTTGCCATTCTATCTGCTGTAGGCCCCAAAGCTAATGCTGAGACCTCCCAAGTCTCTCCAGCTGCTTTTGTGCACCTTCCCCAAGTCACACCTGATGATAGCTTCTCTAATTAATCAGTTTAGCGCCTCAGGAACCTATGTGCCTTGCTTTAGCAGTCTTTCTAAAGCAGACTGTGAAAAATTACAAAAATGGGTGACTGGGCAACAAAATGGCAGATAACATTCAATGTTGATTAGTGCACATTGGAAAGCATAATCCCAACTATACATACAAAATGATGGGGCCTAAACTACCCGTTACCACTCAAGAAAGATCTTGGAGTCATCGTGGATAGTTCTCTGAAAACATCTGCTCCATGTGCAGCTGCAGTCAAAATTAATATCTGAATACTAGGAACCATGAGGAGATGGGTAGAAAATAAGAGAAAATATTATAATGCCACTATATAAATCCATGGTATTCCCACACTTGGAATACTGCGTGCAGTTCTGGTTGCCTCACCTCAAAAAAGATATATCAGACTTCAAAAGGGTATATTGAAGGGCAACAAAAATGATTAGGGATCTGGGACATCTTCCATATGAGAAGAGACTAAAAAGATCGATAATGTTCATCTTAGAAAAGAGAAGACTAAAGGAAATATGATAGAAGTCTATAAAATCATGAATAGTGTGGAGAAAGTGAATAAGGAAGTGTAATTTACCCCTTTATATACCACAAGAACCACAGGTCACCTAATGAAATTAAACAAACAAGGAAGTACTTCTTCATGTGATAAAGTCAACCTGTGGAACAAATTGTCAGGGGATGTTGTGAAACCCAAAATGATAACTGGGTTCAAAAAAGAACTTGATATGTTCATGGAGGTTAGGCCCATCAATGACTATTAGCCAAAATGGTAAGGAAGGTAACCCCATGCTCTGGGCATCCCTAAGCCTCTCTCTGCCAGTTGCTGGGACTGGTAGACAAGGAGTAGATTATTAGATAATTGTCCTGTTCTGTTCATTCCCTCTAAAGCATTGTCTGGCATTGGCCACTGTCAAAGCAAGATACTGGGCTAAATGGACCGTTGGTCTGACCCAGTATGGTCACTCTTATGTCACACGACTTTGCAAAGGAACTTCTTAAACACATACTTTATTTTTCGAGAGCACAAGCAAGTCACAAAAATATGCAAAACAAACTCCTTCAGCTGTGTCTTATACTTCTGATGATTGACTGCCTCTTCCTTTTAGAGCATATTACTTTTAAAAGCAGTCTAACACCTTTTTCTGTTTCTCTTCTTCCATTACGGATTTTCCATGCTCCAACCCCCCATCAGCTGTTGAGCAGAGAGTTGTTAAGTCAATAGTTCTGCTGATAGCACCCCCGCTGTCTCTCCAAGGTAGAACTATTCAATGTAGATGGCCCCATGTCATCTTCAGCCATAGTCTGTTTCTGCTACATAATGGAAATATTAATAAAAACAAAGGTTATAATCATATATTATATTTCATAAAACACAAAAGAATTCATAAACTAAAAGGTGTCCCAAACTGTTACACTATGTATTTCATAAAATGTAGCCTTTTTTGTGATGAGGTTCTACCCCTGCATCTTTGAAGTTTGTGCATGGCTGTGACATAGTCAAAAGGACCCAGCCAGCCAATGTTTGCACAGTTAGGGGCCAAAGTCATACTCTTGTCTATAATAATAAACATCAGGTTGAAGAAACTCTTCCTGTTGATATCTAATATTAGTAAATTGTAAAATCAATTCAAGATGCATTTTGCCTGCTTTTTTTCTTTTTTTCTTTTTTTTTTTTGAGGGGGAGCACAAGAAGATATGCCTGCTGAATAGTTGTTGATACCATGAAGCCATCAAATGAAGAACATAATTTCAAACTAAACAATGGAGTCCTGTCACAAACTGAACACTCTGTCTGCTCCCATTTAACTAAAATAGCTTCTTAAAGGCAACACTCCCATGAAACATACAAACTTAAAAAAACATTGTTTTACTAGGTATAGGGGCTATAAAACTTGATTGGGAGTCAGGGAAAAGGAAACCATAAAGTCCTCAGGTTCCTTCTAAGCATGAGCTAGAAACCAGATCTTCCTGAATTCAGTTGCTTTCAACATGTTGCAACAGATCTTCAAATGACTCATAGAGTCCCAGTAGATATACTGTCTTTTTATTTTCATAATTCATCCTCAGTTTGGCTGGGAGCTAGGTAGCCACCTCCAGTTTTGGCAGGAAAAAAATCTTTACTGGAATAAAGGTCTGCCCCTTCAACTGGATGTTTGGCCAGACTGCAGGAAAAAAATATCTGATTTCCTCTTACACTTGACTTCCTTTTTTCTTCTGAGCTTTAGAAAGAACTGTCTGTACCCTTCAGATCTGACAGTCAAAACATAATAGCTCTGCTAGCTCCTTTTTGATCCTTTCAAATAACCAATTCTTTATCTACTCTACAAATTGTGTATCTATAATCACACTGGAATGCACCAGTTTTGAAAGCCATTCTTTCTTGCCTTGACCTCACCAATTGTATGGATTTGCAA
This sequence comes from Chelonia mydas, assembly GCF_015237465.2. NCBI lineage: Eukaryota > Metazoa > Chordata > Testudines > Cheloniidae > Chelonia > Chelonia mydas. The sequence goes on along the minus strand of NC_057850.1, from coordinate 54,471,181 downwards.
CTTCTTCACCCTGCAGAAGGACCACTCTACCAACATATAAGCCTGAATCTGATTTTTTTCCAGGAATTCCAGTCTGACTTGAGGATTTTTCTTTTCTTTTAGTATGCATTTAACATTTGTAAAGGCCTTCTCAATTTTTGCCTCCTTGGCCTGTAATTCCTCTCCTTGCCCCTCCCTCAGTTAATTTCTCTAACCTATCAGTATATAATTCTATACCCTCAACCTTATCTGCCAGCTGTCCAAATTTTAACATCATTGGAGCTAATATGGTATTCCTTCAGCACTGAAGTACCACAAATCAAATGTAAGTTTTAACTGCACAAGGAATGCAGGTCTGATCCTGACACTAATTCAACTCTTAAACTAAAAAGTTATGTGTGCTCTTACTATTACTCAGACCAGTGAAAGATTAAGAAACAGTAAGACGTCCACAACTCGAGAACGTTAGACCACTACAATACATCTGAAGGGCTATATACCCTGGCTATTCATAATGTCTTCATGACTGTCCAGTGGGAAAGCAGATGAGGAAGATTCTCTGCCTCATTTCTCTCCACTTGAAATGAAAGCCATGCACAAGCCCCTGCTGGGGGTTCCACAGCCTAGAGGAATCCCGATACAGGGTCAGTATATGCCTCCCTCCCAACTGCCAATCTGCTCCCAATGTTTTCTTTTATATTTTACTTGGTAGGTAAGAGGTATTTCCCTTTATAAGTAATCCTTCTTATCTTAGCAAAGAGAACATTTTATCTACATAGCTAGGCATGATGATAGTCATCTGTCCTCTCTAGCAACTTTCCTCCAAGGGCTTCAAAGCATCTTAGACATTAATAAGTCAAGTTCCTCAACATGCCTATGAGATACCTCTTATCTGCTGCTTATAAATAAGGCAGACATTAAGATTCATAATTTAAAGTGCCTCAGAATTGGGCAGCATAACGCCAGCTCCCATTCAATACCTGCCAGTTACTCCCTTGTGTTTTCTCTTACTTGTGCATGTGCACACATGATGTATCACTGCAACATGCAAAAAGTATACAACAAATTCTTCTCAACCTTCCCAGGAAACGTCACTTTTAGGTTGTGTTGGGAGCAGCTATTATTGTGTAAGGATGTGGGGCATGGCTGCAGAGGTTAAAATTATTTATTTGAGATATGACAGGTAGTCGCTGTAAGCCTCAGTCATGAACCAAGACCCACTCTACTTTGCAACACACTGCACAAACATAAAACTCAGTTCCTACTGCAAGAGCTGGTCCGAGAAATTCTGACTAAACATTGTCAAAACGTGCTGATCTGCTTAAAATCTAAAGTTTTTGCCGAGGTGATTCATTTTCAACACAGTTCCTCTGGAACCCAGGTTATCATTGGAAACCTGCCTCATTTTCTGCCAGCTCACGGAAGCCCTCATACTGCCTTGGATTCAGAGACCCCAGGGCTTCCAGGATCCATAGCTCTTACACAGTCCAGTATTTGGATTGCCCCAGAGTTAGGAATTCCAGAGCTTCCAAGGGCTGTGACTCCCTTCTGGAGCCAGGGCTCCATTCTGTTTCCTGGAAAACTTGAAATTTTTGGTTTTCATTCAGATGCTGAACAAAACCAAATTTCAAAAATATCAAAATCTGAAACAACGTTCCCTTTTTCTGCACAGCTCTGTTTACAATCTAAGTTTGGGACAAGACACCAGGAGGATACAGATAGGTAACAGAGCACAATGAGACAATGTTGGTCAGAATGATCTGCAGTGGTCTCAGGACATCAATTGCCTAACCATTGTCAAACCCTTTTATAGGCATCACAGCAGTGGAAAGTTTTAAGAGGGATTTATACGAGGACAGTGAGGTGGCCCTTTTTAAATTTACTGGAACTTCTCCCATGCATGAGAGAAAGCACAAAGGTGCGTGTGGGAAAATGTAATAAGTGGATAATGAAATCTGGCATAATTGACAAATCAGAGGCACATGTCAGCATCTCCACAGTGAGAGATAACAGGTAGCATGGGGATAGCCATGAAGGGCCTTGAAGCTGAAGACAGAAAGGTCACCCTCCATATTAGAAAAGGGAGCTGCATGCTGCAGAGGCAGAGTAGAGAGCTGCAACTCCCAGGTAGCTCTGGTTTCCATGGGATTAAAGTTATATGATGTTTGACTAAAAAGACTATTGAATACAAGCACTGTTTGCTCTTAATGTGAAAAACAACACAGGTCAGAAAGGAAACTTTCTAAGAAAGTAACAAGCAATTGAATATAGTTTTACCATATATTACTATTCTCAGCCTTATCCCCTCCCTGAGCACTGTAGAATGGCAAATTTATTATTAAGCAACTCCATGGTGCTATAGGGCAATTACATAACTCAAAAACTAATAGAAATTTTACATTGAGGATGCACCAAGGACAATTTTAAATTGCTTATAACTTTCTTTTAAATTCAGTGGTCCATGCTTGGATACATCCAAGGCTTTAACAGAATGGTGGACTGAAGGGAGCTCGCAGGGGTTCCTGGAAGCAACTTGTTAAAATTCTGCCACTAAATTGAAGAGAAAAAAAGGGACAATTTTACTGGCTTCAGTAGAATTTATACTCCCTTGATAGTAAAAAACATTCTTACCAGCAGTTGGTCCCTGATACTCATAAAAACTCTTCTAAAAAGTTTTTTTTTTTTTTTGCCTTTGGAATGCACCGGATTGTACTGAATGATATTATCAAAAATGTCTTGGGGGAGAGTACAGTCTGATCCCCTAAAAGATCTACACTTCCACTCCCCATTTCAAATTATACAAGCTGACCGTTGTGCTGTCCTATCAATAAACTCTATATTTTTAAGGAACCTTCTTCCTGGATCAGTGTTATGAGAGTGCTTTTCGTTTAACAGGAAAGCAAATTGACAGATTGACTGACTAGTCTTGTACTCCACTTTTCTGTTAATATGAAGATGGTACATGAATTTTTATATAAGCTAAAGGACAAAAAAATGTTGATATCTGCTGGCAGCACAATGTTGGGAACAAAGTACTTTAACCACATCCCCCAGATATACCTGCACTTACAAGGTCTGTGGTACCTAGAGACTCTGGCATTGAAGCATTTCGAAACATTCATTCCACTTTACTGTGTGTCATAGCCTCCTTTTTGACAACAAAGAGAGCTCTTATGTGCAAATGTAGGCTCCAATACTGTGAGCACTTACATAGGTACTTAACTTTAAGCACATGAGTTGTCCCACTGAAGTCAATAGGACTTTTAGAGTACTTAAAGTTGACTTCAGTGAGAACACACATGCTTAAAGTTAAGCACTTGTTTAAAATTTAGCAGGATCAGGATCAGGCCTTATCTGAGAGTAATGACATACAAGAGAGTACCTGCTTCCCCTGAAAACAATGGCAAAAATCCCATCGTCTTCCACTGGGTGATGCAGGATCAGGCCCTATGGGAATCGATGGATGGATTTTTTTCAAAGTTTGCATATGATTATTCTTCACTGATGGCAGGCCTAATACAAAGTTTGAGATGTTAAATTCAGCTGTTTTAGTGTTATTTATGTGGACTAATTTTAAGCCTTGTGGGAGGAAAAAATGTATTTGGAAAAATGTACTCTTCCAGCTAACTAAAACTAACTCAGTTTTGCTCAAACTTTCAAATAATGTTCATCTTTGGGCTAACATCAACCATGGAAACTTTCTTCTAAAAGGAAAATTTTGAAGACAATTATGAGCAAATGAGAACAAGTTTTGGAGATGGACCTTGATTTGCAACCTTTCCTAACATGAAAGCTATAATAAATCCTCTACTGACATATGGTGACCTTATAATGAAGTTCTTGACACAAGATATATATTCTTAGTATAAAACTTGGTTAGGTGTACCCCACAGTGTAGCTCATTACCTAATATTTATTTTACATGAGATAGAATCATAGAATCGTAGAATATCAGGGTTGGAAGGGACCTCAGGAGGTCATCTAGTCCAACCCCCTGCTCAAAACAGGACCAATCCCCAACTAAATCATAGGTTGTACAATAATATTGTGAGGATTTTTTTTTAAATCTATGTTGGAGAAAAGTAAATATTAGTTTGGAAACCCTATAATTCTGTGTTCTATTGGACACCAAGAATGGTTCCACTAAATGAGTATAGCTAAAAAATAAAATGTGAATTGTCCCAAATAGTGCCTCATAAAAACGTGTATGAACCAACTTTGAAAATAAATGACCTGTCATCTTCTAAGAAAAGCAGCAATCTTTTTATGTATGTTTAATATTTGGGTGTTGAAATATAAACAGACTTTTGCTTTCTAATACTGTCTATACATAGCACTGAAAATGCTAGGCATGATGATTCTATCTACTTGCACTTTGCATAGTACTAATTCATTTGATTACTGTTGCCAACACTTATTCCACTCCTAACCCATTAGGCCAAATCTTGCCTTCAGTTAAATCCACCGACTCTCATGGAAATCAATTATAAGGTTTCCATTGGCTTTAATAGCAGCAAGATCAGAGCCCAATGTCAACATAAAATTAAGGTTGTACAGTTGAACGTACAAAAGTCAAACACAGATTTCAGCATGAACATTTGTTCAGTCTTTACACTTGCCCCCTGCATGTGTGCATTACAGTGTGATCCTTAACAGCATGATTTAATATTTCCTCAAAATATACTACCATTTTTTTGACAAAATATCATCTTTGGGTTGAGTTCAAGCATGGGAAATTTCAGCCCCAAATTAAAAAACTGAAAATAATGGATTGCTATTTGCAGACTTATCCCTTAGTTAAATGAGAGTGAAGATGGAAAATGAGTAACCAACTGCATTGTGGGCAATGAGGCACTAAATAACTAAAAATGTAATAATTAGGAAAGCAGAAAGCTTGAATTTATAAAGTAACTGTAGTAATTATTCCTAAGCATAGGGATTTCAAAAGTACTCAGCATTGATCCTAACTGTGCTCTCATCGAAATCAAGCAGAGTTTGACCATTGCCATCAATGGGACCAGAGTTAAGCCAACACCATATGCCTTTGAAAATTCACCCTTAATTTGTAAATATTTAAGTTACATAGTTGGTTTATTATATTTCACTCAATCTACATTTCTTTTCAACACTGCAGTCATGCTCCGTAGCACTGACATCACCCTTTCCAAATAAATTAATATGTATAAGGGAATGAAACTCTATGACCTTTGATTCAATTAAAATTTCAGTTGATAACACTGTGCCACACATCACCACAATGCCTCTCTGTTTCTCTTGGGTTTAAGTAGGTTAAACTGTGAAACCTCTGTAAACAGATGATTCAGATGTGCACCATATGTAAAAACCCTTTTAAAGAAACTATGTAGGGCAATGGTCACACACTTAAGGGTAACACAACCCTTAAGCATCAGGTGGACAAAGCAAGCTTTTAGCGTTAGTTGAAAATGTAGCTATAGCAACAAATACAAAATGAAGTTTGATAGTCAAACTAGCATAAAAGTCCTGCCTGGACTTCAAAGACATAAGAGATATTTTGCCTTAGTATACATGATCTAGAAGACATTAGAAGGAATTATAAAGGGACTTAATCCTTCTAAATGCAAGTGATGAACACAGTTGATCCAAGTAGTCTTTTTTGACTCTATAATTTATTATTTTATACTTTGATATAAGTTCAGGACTTACATTCTATCAAAAAACTCATACATTCTGTATCCTCCCCTTTGCATCCAGAATATACACAGGACTTGATGATTTGCTTAAGTATATTTCACATACAGACATTCAAAGAACTGATTAAACCAATACCAGCAGTTGCACTGTAGGATGATAAAATTAATAAATATTAAATCACATGAAAAATGTCCTGTTACAAAATGAAATCAAATGCAGCATTCTAATTGGAACATTTACAGGAAGCATCTTGCAGCAAGAAACCTGGTTCACAGCAGGAAAGATGTTTGCCGCTGACATCCCACACCACAGGAAGTGGAGAAGCAGGCTGCTGGTAGCTTCCTCAAAAGTGTGTCTTCCACTCCAGGGAGGGGGAATGGTCCAAAAGCACCTTAATAAACCAAATCTTATTTGACAATCTAGAGAAGACAGCAATGAAATCAATGATAAACACTATACAAATATGCATTCAAAAATGGTTCAGATAGCCTGGCCTCCTGAAACTTAAACATCTCTACAGATGTTCCCTTCCACCAGAGAGCAAAGCTAGATTGTGATCGCAGTTACATGACCACAAATCTGAAGCAGCTGTGTTGATTCGAGTCATCCCAGATTTACACCCGTGTAAGTGAAATCAGAATTTGGCCCCTAATATGAAAGTTTCATATAGGGAGCTACAATGAAAAACTGTTCTGTAATCTGAAATATAACAGGCACTACTGGGTGCCTGCTACAACACTTTGGTCTGTCTTCACTCTCCTAGACTGAAGCTTGCAAACTGTTAAATCCCAAATTTAGAACCTAATCCAACAGTTACTCACATGATTTAATCTTTACACAAGGAGCTTTGTTGATTTCAGTTAGACTACTCAGCTGAGCAAGGGTTAGTTCGTTTGGCCCCATTAATTTGGACAGGGAAAATCTTCTTCATCTGTCATGACAACATAGATGTAAATCCACCGTGTTGTTACACCATTGTGGTGCAATGTCATGTTATTTCCTTTTAATCCACTTTTTAAGGACAAAGATTCAGCCTGAAACTGCTATTTTCTTTTGGGGTTTCAGTTAAGCAATTGTAGTTTTGTTCTTAAAATGAAATTGACTGTAACACAGCAGGCATTCAGTACTACAGTAATGACAGTCAAAAACAATTAGAGTGGCCCCAGGTTTATTAATAGCTAGGGAACAATCTGTTTTCTAAACTAGGTGCCTTAGTCATACCACAGAAACTTAATACATGATAGTTGTTATGGCATAGACCCAGGCATATAGTTTATAACAGTGGTAATCACTGATCATTAATTCTCTTCTTAATAAAACTGGCTTTATTTGACTGCTCACCTGCAGCTTTTCAAAGATGATATTAATTATTAAAACCAGTGGAGGTTTATAACTTATGATTCCATAAGAAAAGTAAAAGGAATAGATTTATCTAATTGGAAGAAAGTTTTAATTCATGTACCAGGAGTGAAAAATGGCCTTAAACTAGATTAAGCCACAGTTCAGTTTTTCAAGGCATTTCGGGATAGAATTTATTATAACTTCATGAACCACTCCATGATGGCAGCCAATAGAAACAACCCCCTGCCATTTTTCTAACATTACCTAAGTAATGTTGTGGCTGTAGGTTAGATGTCTTGGCATTGTTTTATTGTACAGGGTACACAAAACAAATACTTTACTTCCTTGTTGACACAGAAACCATCTGCTAACCATCCTATAACTATATTATACTGTCACAATTCTTCAAATAACTTGATCGTTACCAGAGACTATCAAAATCTACAGAGAATTTTGGTAATATCTACAAGGATTACTCTTTCTTTCTTCTCTTTCCCCCATAAACTTCCCCTCGAGTCTATCCGGAATCCAGTAGCTAAAATCAGATCTCTCATCCAGCACAAAGACTATGGCCTGGATTCACTTAAATCCCAGACTTGGGTGGCTAAGCCCCAGTTTTAGGTTACCCTGTGATTCACAGAACTCCTGCTGCACTCTCTACTATTTGAAGCACTGGGTCAGGTGGATCGCGGCCTAACCAAGACTAAAGACCTGCCCCCTCAGTTAAAAGAAAGGAACCACTAATCCCAGGCTACTATTGATTAGTGGGCACAACAGAGGAGAAAAATAGGAATGGGAGTGAGGTCAAAGGTTGAAAATCAGGGAACACCGAGCAAGAACCCCAAACAGAGCCACTGCTCCTCTCTGCTGAACGCTGTAGGTGCCTAAACTTGCGCCTAAATTTTTGTAGGTGCTTATGTTTCTGCCTCTGGACATGTGCACTGCTGCCTCACTCCAGGTATCTAAACACCTAACACCTGCCTAACACAAACCAGGGGAACCAGAGAAAGATAGGTGTTTGGATACCTAACTGGTGGCGGGAGAGGGGGGAAATCCAGAAGGTGTGCTCAGAGACCATCCACCGTATCAGGCCCCTCGGGTCACACGAAACAGCTGAGGGGAGTGGGAAGGACACATCGGCCCTCCATCAGAACTTTTATCCCAAACATTTGGGTACTCACTGGGGATGTGCGAGGCCTCTGGCTCAACTCCCCCCTCCTCTTGAGGGGAGAGAAGGGATTTGAACAGAGTTCTGCCACCTCGCTGTTGAGTGCACTAGCTACTGAGCTATGGGATATTTTGATGTGGGGCTCCCATCACTCTCTCCTGTTGAAGCTGTTCCTCTGTGGACAAACGCTGGCCCTTTGGGCCAGAGAGAGAACAAGTATGAGAATGACTCTGTAGCCTGATGGTTTGAGCACTCACCTGGGACCAGGATCCAGTCTCCCTGCCCCAATAACATTACAATGATTTATCCACAGTGGAACAGCTTCAGCAGGAGAGACTGAGGAAATCCCACATCAGAATATCCCATAGCCTGATGGCGAGGGCTCTTACCTGAGAGGTGGCAGAGCACCCTTCTCATCAGGTGGAGGGGTGACTTGAACCGGAGGGGCTCCCACCTCCCAGGTGAGTACCTTGGCCACTGGGATAAAAGTGATGATGGAGTTCCTCCTCCCCACTGACTTCTTGCAAAATATACTTTCAGTGCCCATTCCAAAGAGGGTTTGCAGTTGAGAATTGCTAGCAGAGATAGGTGCCTCTCTGCAGCCCAGATTTAGACACCTAGCTCTGACAGGAGTGGGGCTTAGGTAATACCCTTCCCACTAGCTAGCTTAGGTGGCTCCCTAAGCATGTTGGCATTTATGAATCACAATTTAAGATGTCTATCTCTCCACATTCATTTTAGGTGCCCAGCTCAGGCTTTGTGAATTGCAGTATGTTCCTGAGTGTCACAATCCTAAGTACCTTTGTGAATCTAGGCCCTTGTCACTCTCCCCTTAGATTCCCTTCACTGGCTTCCTCTTGCCTTTCACATCAAGCTCAACCTTCTCAGCCTCAACTTCAACCCTGTTCTCCATTGTTGTTCCCTTGTAACTCATCTCAGCTCCTTTGTTTCACATGTGAATCCTCATCACCCTTGCATCAGTGGCGTGCTGTCATCATATGCAAGGCATGCATTCATGCCCCAGGACTAGCTGTGCGCATGCAATGATGCTGTTTGGTCCCTAACTGCACAAACAAAATGGCATTCTCCACACAGCATGATCTTGCATATATGGTGCACCCAAAGTCACACTGTACAGAGGGTGCCATTTTGCATGCAAGGGTACAATTGAAGACTTGACTTAATATCTCTGTGCAAGGCAGTGGCTTGTATAATCTTCTTTGCACCCTCCATGCAGCCATCTGCCATTAGAACTAGCCCTGTGTGCCATTTCGCTTCTCTTCATTCAGTGACCTCCTTAAAACTCACGTCAGGAAGTCCATTAATGCTAATCCATGTCAGTAAAAATGCTGTCATCCACTCAAATAATAACTAGCATACTTTGATAGATCTTTGTTGTGGATATCCGAATGCATTTTGGGATTGATTGATCTTGTCTGCATGTTTAAACTGTAAGATCTTTATGTGTCCTTTTCGTTTGTTCTATCAAAAGCACAGTGTTGGCATCTAACAAATGAGAATAATAAACTATATTTTGTCAGGCCTGATCTGACAGTGTCCTTTCTAAGGTTATATGCCATGTATAACAGATAGTGTACTTTTTTCCCCCTGAATAAGGATTGTTTTTCAGAAATATTCTCATTTTAAATTGCTAAAAACTTCTATTTTTGTGTTTATTAATAAAACAATGCTCTCTCCGACTAAAGCTGTTAAAACAATACACTTAACCTGACTGTCACCTCAGATAGCTGGCCTACAGGACTGCAAATCTGGGACTTTTGTTCTGTTTTCCAGGAAAGTCATGCATGGGTTGCTGCTGCAACCTTGAGATGGGATTGGGCCATAAAAAAATTACATAAACAAAAGCCAGAGATGTCGGTGTTAAAGAAATAGCCATTTTTCAATTATGTCATTAAAATAATACTAACTAAAGGTCAGATTCTTCCCTCTTAATACACACTCTCTACTCCCACAGATTACATGGGTTAAGGGACTGTTCACAGTAGGCAAGTACATATGTAAGTGTTCGCAGGATTGGGGCCTAAAATGGTGCTTTATTTTATGGTGCATAGTAACGTTTCAAAGTTCTGCTTGCCCCCCACTAATTCTCTTTTCAGTAAGTTTTTACAAAAAAGAACTCCAGAAAGTTTATTTCCCACCTCCACCACCCTTGCTGTAAAGCATAAACCAAATTTATAGCAATGCTACAAGGACTCTCTGAAATACACCCAGAGAACTATTCCTCCCACCATATTTTGTTGAGAGACATAGATTTCCATATCAGTCCTATCACAGGTACTACGTCAGGCATTTGCCCCACTTTCTCTTTGAGAACAAGATCTCCCTTAGATTCTTCTGACAGCACCTCACAAGAATCTTCTTGAGTTCCTGAGAGTTCACAATCCAAATAGAATTATCCATGCTACCAACCAGAGAATCCAATTGCCAGGAGTTATGCGAGGAGAATTTTCCAGTGCTCCTGAAACCATGTGTAAAAAGCGGTTATGCTGATGGCAGTGGGAGGAGGAGAGAAATGGAAAAGTGTCCCAGTTGTCTTGCTGGGAGTTTTGTCAGTTTTTCCTTTAGCTGAATAGCCTCTGTACTATTTGGAGCCACATACTGACAGCACACACCAGCTCAACGAAACAGCACATCAGCCTGCCCATTTTTAAAATACCTAATTGTACCCAAGTCCAGTAAATACAGTGCAGCTAATGTAAATACTTTTGGAATAAAGAAATGAGGAGTACCGTGGTGGAGATTTGTGGGTTGGTGAGGTGAATTTTACCTTTGCTTTGCAGAGAATTCCCAGGTCCATGCTGTGGCTCAGCAGCATTCCTTTTCTAAATATTTTATGTAACAATAATGAACAGTAATTTAACAGGAAGCCTGCAGCTTTCAACCACTATGATTATCTCAGCAATGCGGCTAGTTTCACAATGCTGGTTTTAATCAAATTGAATCCGTCAAAATTACTCTTAAGGAACTCATTAGGCAGCCACACTGTTTTCGGGATAGCATTTCCATCTAAAAACTATTTCTTCTTGATCGTCAAAACTTTTTAGACTGCTAAGTTGTGTCTCATCTTATATATATTTCCATGATTTGAAAAGATATTTCTACACATTAAAGTAAGGAACTGCGCTTCACTCAAGAAGTTGCGAGGGTGTTAAATGAAACACTGAAATAGTAGGCAGGACAATTATAACATGGGCCTTCCTGAAGCTCACTGATGGCAATGGAAAGTCTCCCATTCATTCCAGTCTGCTTTGGGTCAGGGCCTTAACCACTGAAATACTTTGCCCTTAGATCTATAGCTACAGGGGTAGCAAAGTAAAAGTCAGCCAAGCTTGCAAAATGTGAAATGATTGAGTGATATTGTAATGTGATTAATTTTAGGGAGGGTAGAGAATTCTTCAGCATGCTCTGTTTATTACAGTGATCCTTTATTGGTCTGTAACCAAAATTTTAGATGGACAGGGAAAGCATGGCAGTGACTAAGAACATCATCATGGTGAAGGAGCGCATGGAAAAGGAGAGAGATGCTGAGGCAGCTCATGGATGCCACCCTCAGTCAGAATGCCCTCCTGCAAAACATGCTCCTGCAAGGCCAGCAGGCCCTGTAATTTGGGGCCCAGACTTGTCTTTCAGCCCCTGGACAATGCTAGCTACTGGAACCAGCAACAACCCCTAACTGCCACATACACCCAGCAGTGCTATCAGTGGCTCCCATTCACCTCTCAGATCCAACCTCTGGGCACTGAGGACACTTGCATGTGGGAGACCAGCTCTTTTGAGCTCTGCAGTGCACCTGACAATTCTGAGCCACGGCACTCTATCCCAGAACCCATGTGGACAAGAAAAGGCAGAGGCAGGGTGTAAACTCACCTGTAACTTTATGCCCCACTCTCCCCCCACCCAAAATGGTGTATTTGAAATGTTCTTACTGTTGTACTTTGAGTTCTGTTTGCACTGCTGTGTTCATTAAAAGTTTGTATTTGGTTGGTTATTTTATAGATTGGTGTTGTGCGCTAGGTATACCCCAACACCCCTGTGGGTCATTACTGCTCTGCGGCCAACTCCAAATAACTGCTCTTCTCCTCAGCGTGGTATGACCTAATGGTCAGAGACAGAGGGTCTCTCCTTAGAGTCAGGGCAACAAGGCTTAATGGCCTACATCTGTATGGTGGCCCTTTAGCATCGGGCAGTATGGCCTACTGGCCAGATTCAGTAGGCCAGCCCTTCAGCACTGGGCAGTATGGCCTAGTGGCCAAAAAGGGGGGGGGCTGCCACTGGGTCAGTGGGGATCCCTCCGAAACGCACTGACTCTGTACGCAGAACCACAACTGGATCAATGTCTGGTTCCCCTGGGCAACTTCCTACCCTACTTTCCTGCTCTGTAGTCTGCAGGTCCTCTAGTTCTCTGGGGTAGTTGTAAGGCGAAGTTCCTGACGACTCCTTCCCTTCATGGGTTTCCATGGACAGTTGGGTATTCACCTGGGTCTCAGCGTGGCTGGTCTCTGTGGTCTAGGGCTCCGACAGCTCCTGAACAGGAGCCTGCAACATACATTCTCTCTCCTCTCTAGTCGGCGGACTGAGCTGAGCTGCTCCCTTTTATACTGTGATTCCATTTGGAGCATGCCCACAAAGGAGAAGGGTGTGACCTGCTCAGTCCTTAGTATGGGGTTAACCCTTTCCAGCCTAGTGTGGGGCAGGATTGTCCACCACAATAGGTTAGTTAAATGTATTTCCAAATATAAAGATAATTATTTTTAATTGGTTTCATTAAAACATTATCACTGGCTTTTTACTGTGGTTTATTCATAATAAAAACCATTCACAGTACAGAAAATCCTTTAAATAAAGATGAAATAATGCATGGATTTTGCAAGACCACATGGGGAAGACCACAGTGCTCGCAATGTCTTTATCCCAACTGGCTAACATGTTCAGCCATGAAACTTAAAATATGAACAATAGACATCCCTTACAGAACTTACCAGACTGTTTGTGTTCTCTGTGGGGCGCTTTGCTGGCTGCTCGAACCTCTGAGCTAGTTTCCACATTTCAGCCTCCCCCTCTGCCACGGGTTTCTTATGTGGTCTTAGGTAAGTCACCTAATCTCTCTGGGCTTCAGTTACCCACCTGTAAAATAGGGTAGTACTATCTTCCTTCCTTCCACCCATTGTCTGTCTTGCCAATTTAAATTGTAAGCTCTTTGAGACAGGGATTCTCTTTTACTATGTGTTTGTACAGTCCCTACATAATGGGAACTTGATCTTGGCTGGACCCTACAGGCACTCTTGTAAAACAAATAAAATGCTAAAAAGAAAACTATTAAACTAAAGTTCTAAACTGGTCACAGTTGCCAAATTCAAAAGGGCTGTGAATGAATTCTGAATGTCAGATATTTACACGGTATATTCCAGATAAATAAATTAATGGTAAACCCAATTGATTCCATGTGTTATCAAGAACGTCTTCTCCTGTGAATACCTCAACAACAGAACATAAGGGTCCATTATTTTTATTCACTATCACTATCTGGAACTATTGTTAATCCCAAATCTTAAACTTGTATTATTGACATCTTTTTAGACTTTAGCCAGCTCAGCATTTCTCAGCATAATTATTGGTTGTGCAATTGGAATGTTAACGTGCAGTATTTCTGTGTAATTGCATTCTATGCTTTACCTCAGAGCTCCCTTTTCAGCTGCTAAATTGAACTGCAACCCTCTGTGGTATTGTTTGTGGAAAATACCATTTTTTTAAAGACTTTTGACCTAGATTCCTTGATGTTTTCCTAAAGAGAATTTTCCAGACTTTACCTAGAGACTTGTTAGGCAAAACACACAGGAAATCAAGGAAAATTACATTGCAAAGTTTTGTTTTCTGAAGTAAGAGATCCCACAATCAGAAGAAAAAGCAACTCTGCCAAAAAGTGGTCACTGTACAGTATAGCCATAGGCATCTACATACTCAATAGCCATAGTTGTTATCACTATCAACACAAACCTGTATAAACATCAACCACAAGGAGAAGGAAATGAGTAATTTTTTATGAACTGAATAGAGCTGCATGAGAAATGTCCTTGAGAATTATTTACTTCATAACTGTCAGTGCAGAAGAGTGATCGGAAGCAGGGCCTAGCTAGCAATTTATAGGTTTCTCTCTCTTATCCTGAAATTGATTTTTCTTTAGGGTTTTGACAAAAATAACTCCAGGACCACATTTAAAATATCTATTAATTTATGAGAAACCCCTCATCAGCCAGTGGTTTTACTTGTGTTTGCAGCCACCTTTGTCATTTTAAAAAAGTGATAGGTTTCTTTCTCAAAGTCTCATTGAATATGTAATTGTATAAAATTGAAAAAAAATATTCAAGTCTCTGACCTCAAGTTACTTGAGGATTTTTTTTAAAGACTCATTTGACCTTATGGTTGGCATGTCAGCAAATTAGATTTAGGTATTGAAGCTCCCAAGAGTTCTAATTATGGCTTATCTGTATATTCTGCAATTCATTAAAAAAACCATGCTTTACAATAGCATCGATATATACTTATTTGCATGTACATCAAAATGTGATCTGAATAATCTAACTTCTACAGAATAGCTTTAATTTTTCTGGTGTATTTAGATGTATCATAAATATTCATAACTGTTATTCACTGTTGACAAGCATTTCTTGAACAGTCTGGGCAAGAATAGTTTACATTCATTTTTGAAGTAGCTGGAACTGATAACTGGACTGCTCAAGAACATCTAGAAATATGAAATATGATCCTTTTAAAAAAAATAACTGAGCTGATTGCCCCAGGTATGACATCTATGGAGGACAACGAGATTACAGACTTGGGACAGTAATGAGAATGGCTCATGTTTGCTATTCCTCATTCACATTGCAAACTTGTCATGAAAATGGATTACCTGCAGTTCTGTGCTATTTTCAATTTTTGTCTTGTCATGATAATAAGACATCAGAAGTTTAATGTGCAGTATAGCCTGTGAAATACAATAGCATATAAAGATGTGTGGATATTAAAATACTTGCTGCTGCAACCTCTTCCCTTATACCCATGTACTCACCAGGCTGCCAAATCAACATCACTGGCGCTATTGCCTACTGCATTTTTGTTTCTGGGAATTACATTACAGCTCTGAAAGAGAAATGGACCTCTTCTTCAGAAAGGTGAGAAGTATATAAATATTATGAGTTGTGAGCTACCTCTAAGTCTGGGTTTACCCAAACCTTCGCAGTGTATCCCCCACATACCAAATTAGAAATGATGTACACTTGACCTTAGCAATAGTCTGTTTTAGTGGTATGACCATTGCTCTCCTTAATTAACCTAGAGTTCAATCTTGCAAGGTGCGGAGTGCCTCTTAAAAGATGATGACTTCCATGGACCTCAAGGAGGCTGTCAGTACCTTGACTGGACCCTTACACTTTTGCTAACTTGTAAGGACAAAGAATATAATATCCAGCTAACTGAGACATAGAATATTGAAGATATCAAATGTAAACATTCAAGAGAAATGTTGGCCATGACATCTTCCTATCCCACTCTCATCAGTCTTTTCCATCTCTAAATTCTAGAGTTAGTCCATTCCCCTAACGATAAAGGTTTGTTCCTTACAAAACAGTGCTTTGCCCAATATAATTTTAAATATTGCATAACTTCAGCTGGGAAACTATTCCACTGTCTTATTGATCTCACTCTCAGGAGGTATTTCCTGATACTGGCCAAATTTTTCAAAAATAGGAGCATAAATTTAGGCTCCTAAATCCATATTTAGGTGTCTACAGGTGAAATTATCATAAGTTCCTAAGGGCTAGATTTTTAAAGGTGTTTAGGTACCTAATGATGCGGCTAGACCTAGATAGATTTTTAAAAAAACAAAACACCTAAGCATATAAGTTCTACCAATTTTGATGGGAGTTAGGTGCCGATGCACTTTTGAAAATTCCACTAGGTTCCTATCCACCTAAATACGTCTAAAAAATTGGCCCAAAATACTTATGAGCACAAGTTTCATTGAAATTATTGAAGTTTAAGGGCCAGATTTTGAAAGGTACTTAGGCACCTAGTGGTGTAAATAGGTGCCTATTAGGCTTTTGAAAACCGCCTAGAAGGGCATTGGTGCAACATTAATTTCAGTGGGAGTTTGTCTCTAACACCTGAATACCCCACTAGGCTCTTATCTCCATATTTAGGTGCCTAAATACCTTTAGAAATCTGGCCAATGAGACTATTCAGTGTACATAAAGTGAGCAGAATTGAGCCCTAAAATTATAATAAAAGTCTATTTAGTGAATAATTACTTATGTTAAGTCTCTGTAGTTGCAATCTGTGTGTCTGTTTATACAGTATGTCTGTACTCATTAGTAACTGCCTGTAACTAAAATATTTGTATTTCAGCGATCCACTACATTACTTTGTACAAACTTTTCATATGCAAAACTCATAAAGTACCATTTCTATCAATTAAGCTCAAGTATATGCAGAGGCAAACAAAGCTGAAAGTATATTGAATTTGATTTTAAGACTCCCATAAGCCAGGAAATGTAGTTACATTTTCCCAAGCTGCCCCTAATTAACACTATTGTTCCAAGTATTAAAATAAGATTACATATAACATAGTATGTAAGGTCAAACAACAAGGTCTCAAATTTCTTAACTCTGATTTTTATGCATATGTGTGTATGTTTAAGTAAGGTCCTTACTGTTATTTTAACACATTTAGTTTGTGTTCAATTTCCTTTGCTAGGGGATGAGAACTTTATCGTAAAAGAAAAAAAAAATAATTTCAGTGACAATCCTTCTTGTTCTTTAGTTATTTTCTGGATCATTTTTTTCTCGGTCTTTCTGATCCCAGTGAAAGTACAAGTCTGCATGCATCCCCAATGTATTATATCAACATCTACAATGAATGAGGACTACAGGCTGAAAGGCTGACGTCCCACCACTGAGTGGAGTTTAGGAGCACAGATAACATTCCATGTGTAATGATAGTTCCTTGCCTGTAAGTCCTGTTCTGCAAATGCTTACCTATAAGTTGTCCATAACTTTACACACAAGTGTAGTCTCATTCAATTCAAATGGGTGAATGTCTGTGGAACGGGGCTTGAAATGTCATACTTTGCCATGCACTGCAAAGGAGCACGAGTAGAGAAAGAACACATGCAGCATTACCCTTTAGTTCCCTAGCACCTCTGCACGGAGGTTAACTATAATCCCAGTCCTTGGTTATTGCCCTCCCAGAGCACAAGTTCCAGGAGATCCCAGCATCTCCTCAAATGTGGTACAAAGGAATAGAGCTCTTCCAAATCAGCTGATGGAGCTGTGCTGGGATGGAGAGATGTATTTGCTCTTTCTGGTGTAACCCAGGGCTGAATATAACAAGGACCAGCCCCCACTTGTAACACCAACAGACCCCCAGTTGTCGGCATCAACCCCGGGACCTTTTCAGTTAAATACATGCGCCTCTATTGTCTACTGCATGAGCTAAATGCTATATTGCCTTTAGCTAAGGCTGTAGTGTAGAGCACACTCATTAATCTCTAAGTGGTCTTGGTGCCACTAGATGGGACAGAACACCTCACCCAGAAGGTGTGTGAGTTACATATCCATTACAATAAACTATAGACAGAACTTTATATAATTAAAAATATTTTAATATGTTTTAATGGTATAAAATACCTAGAGTCATGGCTAGCCATTTCAAAGAGGTTTGCTTGTTCATTATATTAATATATGCAATATAATATATATTACATTACTAAGGCTTGCAAGGTGCTATGCTGCAGTTTCTATGGTACAGAGGATTGAAATCTTTGTTACAATGCACTGGCACTGTCCTGGTTACTGGGATAAATACAGCAGCACCTAGGAACTGATATTGTTTGGATATTTCCATTAGCTTCTTTTGGAGCAGGACTGGAGCCATTACTAGCATTAGTTGTTTGTCTGTTTGTTTCTTCAAAAAAGATTATAGCCATGTATTTTTTGAGTTTCTTAACTCAAAAATAACTCCACTGAGGAACCTCAAACTTTTAAAAAATTGCTTCTCTCTGATTTAAGAATAAGCATGAGACAGTTCAGGCCTAAGGGAGATTTTCTGTGAAATTTAAACACAAAGGGGTGAAAAAATTGGGTTAATAGTGGTAAATGTGTCACAAGCTTACTTATGGAGTTCTTAACTACTGCACCAGAATGTAAGCATGTGTAGTACTTCTAAAAATGTGTCATTAGAAGAGATGTTGTCTCTCCAAACGATAGTTAAATGTACAGTAGAATATTTGTACAAGCTAGTTGTTGAAATACATCTGTTTTGATTCTTTGGTAAAGAGAGGGGAAGGGCAAGAAGCTCCAGCATGTGTTTACCATGGCCCTGACTCAACATAAGCCTTGAAATTACTTTTTGGTGTACAAACAGTGTGGTTTCCCCATCAAAAGGTTATTTGTTATAAAAGGGCTTTATTCGGTAAAACATTGGGAACATTCACATTTTAATTAGAGCAGCCAGGCTTCTGACCAATCTAAGGTCAAAGTTATGGCATTTTATGATGCTTCTTTTCCTGATTATAAAAGAAACAAAAAAGTGCAGCAGAACCAATTTCATCCCCTGAGTATTCCCTACAGCTCAGTTACCCCATGAAAAAATAAACCATCAACTGTAACACCGAGTGTGCTTTCTTAATGTCTTGAGGACTTGTTTAAACTCTGTGGAGCAGGAGGTTAGCTCATGGTGGTTTTCTCCCTGTTGTCCCTCAGTGTGTTAGAAATTTTAAAAAACACGTTTCATTAATTTCCTCTTCTCATAGATATACATCCTTATTTTTAAATCAATTTTTATTTGGTGTTTATTTGCATTTGGTTTTTATGAGTTAAATAACAGTAGGTCAAATGTCAGATTAGATACCATTTTCCTTGTGCTCAAGGGAACAGTTTTCTTTTTACTGAACATTATGAGAAATTCTAGATACAGTAGTAGGACATTGTTTGATTTCAGCTTGTTACGTTAAATTAATCTTAAAATAATTAACTTTAAAAACTATATTTAAGATCATAGTACATAATCACACGAGACACTTGAAATATTTAAAATAATTGAATTCGGTCTTTGTGAAAAAACAAAAAAAAAAGAGACGTTCAAAATAAAACCAATTTGTATTGTCAGTTGTTGGGCAAGCTGGTTTTATTATACAGGCTGCTTAATGTGATAAAGCATAATGAAACCAGTTAAGAAGGCCCTTAATTTTGAACTACAATGACCATAGTGCATCCATGCTCCTGATATGGAGTTAATGTTCTAAGATGCCTTTCAGGAGAGAGATTACCAATATGCTATGGACATTTGTTCATGCCATAAAACTATCTCTCAGTCATGTCTCAGCACAAGATGTACCTTGGAAGGTTAATTATAGATATTTCTTTAAACTTTTTTTTCTCCATATTAGGATATTCGTAAGAATGATTTCTGCTCGATTTCATGTGGGACACAGTATGTAATACTCAGCTCCAGTATACAATTGTGTAATTCCTGCTACATCGCCAATCAGCACAACAGGCATTACATTTCCTGAGAGGAATTTCCTAATACAATATTATTTATGGTCGTCCTGAAGACTTGCTAATCATTATCTTCTAAAAGATGACAAAGGCAAGAAAAGCCCATATGGCCATCTAGTGTTTACTGTGAGAAATACAGCTCAGCAATTTCTTTTCACTAACATTATTTACCATTTGATAGTGTTTTCATAGCTTTTCTATGACTGTGAACATATTTTAATGGTGCCTTACATTTCTACCATCCTGAGTGTAACACTGAAATTCCTAGAAAACAGGTTTATTTAATAGCTTCAGTTATTTCTATTCCTATTAACTGCATCTCTCTCTGTCTAGACTTTCAGACCACACTCACCATTATGGTCTCCGAAGGCTTTTGAAATATGGATATTGATACCTTACAGCAGAGATTTAAGGAAGTTAGGTGAGTATATTGAATTTCAATGGGAGTTGGGTGCCTAACTCCCTTTGGCTACATTAAAAATCACATCCTACATTCTCATATTCTCCAGTATTTTTTATTAGGCCTCAAATCGCCTTGATTTATTCACATGCGAATTCCCACTGAAGCCAATAAGAACTTTTCGCATAAGTAAAATGTACTGGAGTTGGACTATAGCAAGCATAATTCTCCAAGGTTCTGTTAGCTTTCATCTTCCATTCACTACAGCTCCCTAGAATTAGTGAAGATTGAGGGCAATCTGTACTCCTCAGGATTGGGTTATAAAAACCAATAGCTGATGTGTTGAAATATATGCCTGCAAACAATTTGTAAGTGCATTCAATGTGACAAGTTCAGGTTCCTCCACACAGAAAAAAGGAATTTATCCTGCTCCCCATACAACCAATAAGAGTTTGGTCGTTGACTTTAGTGGGAGTAGGAACTGGGCCCAGATTACCTACAATACTTATTAATGTTTTGGAATACTGAGATTTTAATTAGGTAGGTGCAAATGTGTTTAAATACAGTAAGAGTCAGTCTACATCCTCACCTGAAACATGAAACAGATCTTTTCTGCAGATTCAAAAATGTATAGTTAAATCCCCCCGTTATTATTTTCATTATTGTGTTTCTATTCCCCTCTCCACTTCCAGGTTACAGACAGAAGCAGATGTTCTGATGAGAGAGACAGCACCTCTTGTGGCATTTCTGGACTGACTCGAAGCAAAAAGAGCAGAAATTTCACAAGAGAGCATGTTTTTAAAACATTTGATGACCCCAAGAGCCTCAGAGAAGTTGTGGGTGCTTGTCAGAATTTGAACCTCTAAACTTATTGAGGTTTAGCCAGCATTACATGTGTCCCTATAGGAGATTTTGCCAATGAGTTCACTAACTTGCTGTCTTTTAATAAGATATTATGTTGTCTGCCATTGCTATGGACCCACTTTGTGCTCCTACCTGACCTACATCTGCCACATTTATTAGTTATGGTATCAGAATGTTTATGAACTCAAAGTTTGAGGGGGAGTGTTTCTAACATAAGGATGAATGAAGTTAAATGAAATTAAATGAAAACCCAGACAAATCCAGCAGCTGTCGCAGGATGTGGAATCCAGAGGACTATTCAAAAGGTAGTAGAAACATCTGAGGAGCTTTAGCTCATTGAGTCATCTCCCAGGTCATCACTAAATAGTGCAAAAAACATACAAAGATCACTATGCTGTCACTTCTCTGGATATGTCTACCCAGCAACTAAACGCCTGCAGCTGGCCCATGCCAGCTAACTCGGGCACACAGGGCTCCGGCTGCAGAGCTGTTTCACTGCTGTGTAGACTTCCAGGCTCAGGCTGGAGCCCAGGCTCTTGGACCCTGTGAGGTGGGAGGATCCCAGAGCTCAGGCTCCAACCTGAGCCCAGAAGTCTACATAGCAATGAAACAACCCCACAAACCAAGCCTGAGTCAGCTGGCACGGGCCAGCCATCGATGTCGAGTTGCTGTGTAGATATACCCTATGTTTTCCTGTATGTTGTTAGTTAGATGACACACTCAGCAGTGGTTAGACTTAAAAGAAAGAGGAGATAGCAACTCATGAGAATACCTTGGAGGAAATCTGTGTGACAGATATGGCAATTTCCTGCAATATCCTGAACAAACCTTATTGAATTAAATTAAACCTTATTTAATTAAGTTTAAATATCTTAGGAATTCACTGTATTAAGAATGAAAATGTGTATGTATTATTGTGGAATTATATGTAACCACTCTAGGGAGGAGACCTGACTAATGTAAACCCTGGGAAGTGTTATCATCTTTAAAAGACTAATTTAAGCAAAGTGAACTTTTTAAAGTAAAGTGGGGATGAGGAGGGGACCTTTTCTTTGCTGATCACTGGTTACATGAGGACAGATCAACCCCCCTCACCACCACTGTATAAAGAAGGAACTCACAGATTCTCTGGGAGGGGGGTGCTTGTTCTGAGCCAAAGCAGTTATGTATTTGTAACCACACAAAAATCCCTTGGTGGGATTTGAAGGACCGTTCACCTGCCAGAGCCCTTTTCAGGGTTGGGCTGATCTCTGGTAAGCTTATTAGCGTGCCTATGGCTCTTCATTGTTTTAATATGATGTCTCTGAAATGCTTTACCTTAAGAATAAATGTGCTTGCTTAGAAAGGGCTGTGTGCTAACTTATAACTGTAGTAATTATGCTGTATAGTGCCTCTGAAGAGAAGGCAAAGCAGGTCAGCTTAGAAAGTCTGTCTTGCTGGGGAATATCACAGTGTTGGAGGGAAACTGTGCAGCCTAGAAATAACACGATCAGGAAAGAGAGCTACATGTCTCCATTCAGGAGAGGTAACGGCTGGGGAATTGAAAGCCTCAGAGTGGTGTCCTTGATGGACCACAATGAGGAAATACAGGTGGCATAGCAAAAGGTATTTCGGAAGATTGACCTAACTGGATGTACTTGATGCCTGGAGTACTAATAGCTAATGGGATATTGACTTTAGACTCTGGTGCTAGTGAGCTTTTCAGGATGTGATCAATTATCTGGGTGTATAGAAAGGTGATTTGAGGCAGACCTGGAGACATAACAATGGTTTGGTCTTCATGCGGCAGGCTGTTCTTACCTTGGATGGAAAAGTGGGTATAAGAAACGTGTATATTTTAGATTTCAGAGTAACAGCCGTGTTAGTCTGTATTCGCAAAAAGAAAAGGAGTACTTGTGGCACCTTAGAGACTAACCAATTTATTTGAGCATAAGCTTTCGTGAGCTACAGCTCACTTAAATTGGTTAGTCTCTAAGGTGCCACAAGTACTCCTTTTCTTTTTGTGTATATTTTAGAGAGGACTTTCTTTACAGAGACTTTCTCCCTCTCCAAAATAGAGGTGTATGGCAAAGTGCTGGGAACCAATAGCTGAGCCACCTCTCTGGTCACTTAAACACCAATTAATTCTGCACAGGGTGAATCTGACAGGGCCTGACTAGAGAATAAGAATGGGCTGGGGCAGGACTAATGAGCAAATTGTCCCATTAACAAAGGAGGTATAAGAAGACCCAGGAATAGGGTGACCATATTTCCCAAAGGGAAAACGGGCCACCACTTGAGGCTCACACAAGTCCCTGCCCTCCCCAGCCCAAGCTGCTTGCCCAGTCCTCCCACCCTCCCATGCATGAGGCTAGCACAAGCTGCTTGCCTGAGCCCCCTCCAACATGTGAAGCTGACGTTAGGGGACCCACCCACACACCGCAAGGGCTGGCCCAAGCCGCCTGGTGTCATGGTTTTCCCGAACCCCACCATGCAGAGCTGGTGCTGCCAACTCTCCCCACTCCCGAATGGTTCTCTGTGCCCCACTAAGGGGGCATGCCCCACTTTTTTGGCATTGCCAAAAAAAATTGGCCACCCGGGACAGAGGTTAAAAAGGGGATTGCCCCACCCTACAAAGAAAGGAAGTGCAGGGGAGAGGCAGGCAGGCTTGTAGAGCCAGAGCCAGCACAGATCTCTAGGTAGAGATAGCTCTTTCCTTTCCTCTCCTTCTCTCGGCAGAGAACCACGGTAAAACTGAAACTGTCAATAATTATGGTGTATGGTTCAATAAGGTGGTGGGAGGAGCCAGTGTAAAAAAAACTGCACTGGGGTGTCTAACAACTGAAGGTCTTTGAGTCTGTGTAGACAGAGAAGAAGACAGGAGTGTCACCCTGTCACAAGGAGGTTACATCAAAACAAAGAAAAACTGAGATTTCCAAAACCATTCAGGGGCTTTAGCCCACATCTTCCAATTGCTTTAAGGACAGATATCTGTCTAACTCCCCTAAACAGCATTGCAAATGTTAATCCCTGTTCCTGTCATTTAACTATGTACTGCCAGCACATTACAAAATATCCTGTATCAGCCATGGGAGAATGGGAGTTAACAATCTATTTGCAGATCACAAGGTCTATCTTTTTTAAAATGATTGCGAGGGGAGCATTACAAATGCCTATGGACTTACCCCTGCTCCTATTCAAGTCTGCAACAGTTTTGTCTGGTTTTAGAGTACACTGAAATGGAAGGGGGCGCCTTCCTCGTACCAGTCAATGCAAAGGAGGATGTGTAGGGGAGCACTCTACCCAAAGCAGGGGGAGAAGGGGAAATGTATCACTGCTCCCCACTTGCTCTTGCCATTGCTTCAATGGAAGTAGGATCAGGACCTACAGTAGCTACAATAGTATATCATCTACATCAAAAATCACAGTCGGAATAGGAGCCCCCCTCTAAGAAATTGCCCAGCATTTTCCTGCAGCCATATTTGAAGAAGGAAGCACCCTATAAACACTTATGCTTAGGGGAATATCCAGGAACAACCGTATCTTAGGTATTTGTACGGCTCCCCTGTTACCATTGTGTCCAAGCACCTCACAGTCTTTATCTTCAGAACACCCTTGTGACAAAAAGAAGTACTATTATCTCCCACTTGCAGAGGGGGATTGAGGTACAGAGACGCTTGCCCAAGGACAGATGGCAAATCTGTGATAAAGGAGGGATTTAAACCCAAATCTCTGAGTCATAGGCTATCCCTGGACCATCCTTCCCCCACTAGACCCACGGTGACTCCATTAGTACTGTACCATGTAGAAAAACACACACATGAAAACGTACTTGTAATATTAATAATATTATTTTTTAAGAAACTCTATTTGAACTATTCACTGAATAGTTTTTCCTCCACTTTCCACAGAAATCATAACTCTTCTAGGATCTCACTACTCTGTTAGAGGCCTCTCATTATATCATATTTACCATACAACTTCCTTAATTCTTTTGAGTATTCAAGATCCTTGTGAACTGGTATTAGTTAAACAATGCTTTCTTACAAATTGTGGCTCAGGGGATTGGAAATGGGATAAAGACTCTTTCACCTCTGGGACTATGGTTCAAATATCACTTATGTCACCACTAATTAAAGGAATGTGGGAGCCTATCTAAAAGTTCTTACTCTAGTTACTAATTGACTATAGATATATCATAACAAAGATGCCAGTGATGCTTCTATGTCTTACTGAAGGAAAATGGATGGTAAACTTCATTTGCAGCCCTCTGAGACAGAGTTGGGTGGACAGCTTGGAGAAGTGTGTACTACTACTGCCCATGCTGTACCTTGTCTGTGGCTAGAGAACTTCAGTTTCCAGGGCTGTCAATCCATCCCCTTTCAGGAGCATTACGTTCACTTAAAAAAATTAATTTTAACAGAAAAGGATGTTATTGCTTACACTGAGGTCACTGAAAAGGTGATACCGCTCTCAGTGATGCTAATGTGAAGGTACAGGAGAGACGTGAGTTAATTGCATAGTTACCACTCTATTATTGATTTATGCTCTCCTGACATTTACAGAGAAATAAAATAGAGTTTATATTATGCATACTCTATAGCAAAATATAAGATGTAAAAATTATTGCACAGTAAGTCACTTTTCATTATCAAAGCTACTGCATATAAAGGGATGGTGTTAGGAAAATGTGTAATTTTTCTTCCTGTAGTTTCTTCTACTTAAGTCCACCAAATGAACGTATATTTAATTTTTCCTTTTTTGGGCAGAGAGATGAAGGTGTCTTATCTGCTTCATTGATCAATTCCCACCTATAGTCAATGGCTTTCTGAAGTGTCCTAACTCTGTGACTATGGTCACCATTTTAGTTTAGACACACACAAGGTCCTATATATTTATTTCAAAATTTGTTCCACACATTCTCTATTATTGAAAAGTAATCAGTTATCTCAGGCAGCAGAAGATGCATGAATGATATAGCAATACTAGTCAAAAGGTACTTATTTGCATCATAAGTGACACTCTTATGAAACCATGAATACAATTTGTCTTTCCCTCATATTTTTTCTTCCCATTTCAATATGATCAGTAACTTGTATGTCTCTTTTGTTTAGTAGTTAGGACATCAGACCTTCTAAAAATAGAAAATTCCTTGAAAAGCTTAATCAAAAGTACATTTCACTGGAACACATCTAAGGTTTAGTTTCAGTAGCATGCAAGGCAGCTACAGTTAATGGGTCACGTGCCTCACTTTTCCATTCCCTACGTTATGCAAGGCTACATGGAGTGGGGAGCCAGGAGATGATGCTGTGATGTTCAGCTTTTCAAAGGGGAAGCAGGGGAAGGGAAGAATGGAATTCATTTCTTACTGCAACCTTCTGTCATTAGAGTCAGGCAGGATAACAGATGAAGAATCTGGGATTGCATTCTATTCCAGTGGGTCAGCTGTATACGTACAGGTTGCACGAATAATAGGTCTCAAAAGGTCTCCACTTCAGGACCCTGAAAAGATATGTCAGGATTTATTTCCACACACAGACCCCAACCTCAGACCCAAGTGCTTACCTACGTTCCTGGGTTAGACCTGAGGAGCAGACCATGTACCTGGGAGTGTGCTCCCCATCAATCTGTGTTAAAGAATAATATTAAACCAAGATGCTGCTGTGAAAATACTATTCTTTCCCCTATATAGTAACTGTGTTTTCCCATCCACACTAGTAATTAAAACAGTTTTATACTACTAATGGTAGCAGAAGACTGTAATACTACAGAGCTTAACTGTGGTTTGTGAAATGTTGATGAACAGGTGTGGTGTGTCTTTGCTCTCTACACAACATTAAGAATATGAGGAAACCCCAGGGACAAAATTGAGTTCCAAGTAATTGTTTGCTAACTATACAAACATACAAGGCCTAGCTACATATAGGCTATGTTTACACTACACAGCACTTACAGGGTACGTGTAGCTACATGTGGCAGTGAAAAACACACCACATCCGCACATGTCACTGAAGTGCTCTGGTGGGTGGGAAGCAGCAGGGAAAGGCTTCACGGTGGCAAGGAAAGGCTCTGCCAGGGAGCAGCAGCAGTGAAAGATTGAGTCTTTCCCTACTGCTTCCCTGCTGCCTACTCTCTACCAGAGCCTTTCCCCACTGCCAGAGTCCTTACCTACAGTGGGGAAGGGCTCTAGATATGGGGAGCTGGCAGAGCCTTGTACTGTGGTGAGGACAGGCTCTGGTGGGAGGAAGCAGCAGGGAAAGATTAAGCCTTTTCACACTGCTTCCCTTACTGACTCCCCCGTGCTAGAGCCTTTCCCTGCTGTCAGAGTCTTTTCCTGAGGCGGGAAAAGGCTCCAGTAGTGGGTAGGCAGTGGAACACTACACAACTAAAAGTAGCAGTGTAAATAGGGAGACATGGCTTTGGCAACTAGAGAGCCTTGAAGAGTATACACTCATGTACATCCCCATACCTGTCAGGCGTGTCTTCACTCTACTCACCTAAATTAAGCCTCACTGTCTGTACTGCTGTTCATACGAATGCTAGGGGGGCTACACAAGTATTTGCTCTACAAAGGGCGGAAATAAATGTGCAGTGCAGACATAGTCATTATATACAGTTGTTCTGTTAGGATTTGGTGGCTTCTGCAATGAGACTAGAATGGGAGATCCACTAGAAGGCTCCAAAACTATTTAAAGTGAAACTACTCAGTTACTATGCACAACAGTTTTCCTAGTCTATGTCTGCAGTTAATTCACATTCAGCACCAATGAAGCCCATCGCTGACACTCAGGCCTGATCTGTACCAAAGAACTGAACCCTTTGTAATTAAACAGGTTGTATTGAACCAATTTAATTACAAACAGCTTAGTGCATCTGTCAAGGTTCCTTCCCCACTCTAAACTCTAGGGTACAGATGTGGGGACCTGCATGAAAACCCCCTAAGCTTATTTTTACCAGCTTAGGTTAAAACTTTCCCAAGGTACAAACTATTTTACCTTTTGCCCTTGGTACTTTATTTGCTGCCACCACCAAGCGTCTAACAGATATATAACCGGGAAAGAGCCCGATTGGAAACGTCTTTCCCCCCAAAATCCTCCCCAAACCCTACACCCCCTTTCCTGGGGAAGGCTTGATAAAAATCCCCACCAATTTGCATAGGTGAACACAGACCCAACTCTTGGATCTTAAGAGCAATGAAAAAGCAATCAGGTTCTTAATAAAGAATTTTAATAGAAGAAAAAGTAAAAGAATCACCTCTGTAAAATCAGGATGGTAAATACCTTACAGGGTAATCAGATTCAAAACATAGAGAATCTCTCTAGGCAAAACCTTAAGTTACAAAAAGACACAAAAACAGGAATATCCATTCCATTCAGCACAGCTATTTTATGAGCCATTTAAACAAAACAGAATCTAACGCATATCTAGCTAGATTACTTACTAAGTTCTAAGACTCCATTCTTTTCCGTTCCCAGCAAAAGCATCACACAAACAGAGAGAGCCTTTGTTTCTCCCCCCTCCAGCTTTGAAAATATCTTGTCTCCTCATTGGTCATTTTTGTCAGGTGCCAGTGAGGTTATCCTAGCTTCTTCACCCTTTACAGGTGAAAGGGTTTTTCCTCTGGCCAGGAGGGATTTTAAAGGTGTTTACCCTTCCCTTTATATTTATGACAACATCTATTCCAGTCATGCTGAATTAGTCTGTTTTGTACCATGTCCAAACCAGTATTGTTCTAAACTGTTTCACTTGTAAAGCCAATCCCACAATTCCCAGATCAGCTCCCAGAAGCAATGCATTCTGGGAGACTTCAAAATGTGCTGCGAGACAATGCTAGGGAAGACAAATTGAACTGTTTCAACTTGCGGCATCCATACTGGCAGCAAAATGGTTCACATGAACCAGTGAAGCTTAAACTGAATGGCAGTCTGTTTTAACTGGTTACTAGACCATTTGGGCAATTTTTGTATGTTGACCCAAAATCTTCTACAAAAATTCTAGGGTCTTTCACCAGTTTAATTCCTCTAGTGTAGACAATGCTGGACTTGACTGTCAGTAAAGAGTAATTTTCTAAGGCATGTCTATGCTACATAAGGAACCATTCCTAATTGAGCCAGTGAAATGGAACCAGTTTAAGCACAAATAGTTCAGTGTGTGAACACCATCCCTGACAATATTTGTTCCAGACTGTTGCAGTTTTGCCATGCTTCTGTGCTGGTGCAGTTTTTTTCTGGTTCAGTTGCAGTGATCTCTGGGTTGGTATTCCAGAGTTACCAGCACCACTCCTATGAGCTGGAGATCATGGGAGGTTTGAAAGGCAACCACTGCAGAGTAGGACAGTAGTGGGGGAATTACCTGAGCCATTTCAGTCTGACTAATTTCAGTGCAATCCACACTGGATAAACTAGGTATTTATCTATACTGAAAATAAGTCTAATCCAAAAGATATTTGGCACGCTCTTTGGATCGCTTTTGTGTGTGAGCATGAGGTGTTTTACAGCTTGCTCAAGTGAACACAAAGCTACAAGTCTTTAGACTGGCTAAACAATACATAATCTCTGGCAGATGGCATTGCCAATGTTTTCAGAAATCAAATATTGAAGCATTTAAAATAAAGATAATTGTACAAAATTGTGTGCAATTTTGCAATTTGAAAAAAAACCTATTCAAATATTTTAATTAATATATATATATATATTTTGCGAAATGTTTTGAATTAATGTTGTGGATTTTATTGTTCACACAGCTATATAAAATACTCCATACCATTTGGTTTGTATTGACTTCCTTGCATGAAGCCACAGTATCAACAAATTATATCTAAATATTATTTGTAGTTGCTTTTATCTGAAGAATTGCTTCCACCATAGTCCTTCTCTATATAAAACTATATGGGTATGTTACTTCATTAATACTACTCCAAGGGACAGTATTTGGCATTGTGGGGCATCTAGTAAAAAAAGTGATGGATCTATTCTCCATGCAAGTACTTCACTGCTATTAATATTAATGATAGTTATGCTAGATGAGAATTTGACCCCATTATTTCCATCATCTGAAGCCACACTTTTTTCTGGGGAAGAAACAAACAGAAGTACTGACATGGGTGAAGTTAGGCATACACTTAAATGCTTTCAGGTCTGAGGCCTCAGTCTGTTTTACAGTCTATTTATGAGAGTGTATCTAAATGACCAATAATCTGTTTCCTTCTGCAGCCCCCGGAGAATGGATAACTTTGTTACACTACTGCAGGGTTTTGCTTTCTTTTTTAACCGTTATAACTGCTATTACAGGAAATTACAGGATTCAGTGGTTCTATTACATTGTAGGTCATATTGTATAGCTTTCCTACACACTGTGACTGTAAATTTATCCATAGATAGATATAGATAGAGTGTGACTTTGTACATTTCTATCTATATTTCTATCTGTATCTATCTCTAGAGCTAGAAACCCCTCCCTTCTTCCTTTCTGCTCCCCTCACTCTCCCATGGAGAAAACTATGAACTGGGGCTTCTTCCTCTTTGTTTTTGATCCTAGAATGAAATCAATGGCAAGGTATGATAAAGATGTGCCCTTTTAAGCAGGTATTTAACTTACCTTAGACAGAACGCTATTGATGTGTGTGCCTGGAAGAGGAGCTATAGAGCAGTATCTGGGGAGCTTGAGAAAGCTGGCATATCGTTTTCTGTTGTGCCCACTAGGTGGCATGTATAGGTTTCCGAATACCTTGAAGTTTGCGTGCTCTGGCACATTTGGTTCTTTGTCACACTTTAACTAACTGCACTGCGTTGAAGTGGAGTCAATTAACTGTCTTGTGACAATTACAACTTTCAAAGTTCATAACGTTAGAAAATGGGGAGGGTGAGAAGGGAATGGCTGGTTCCCCCTCCATAGCTGCTGCTAATGCTGGAAAATAGAGATTCTAAATTAATCTTAAAAAATACGAATACCAATTACCATAAGACCTGAGACTGTTTTGTTTCGGTGTTGGTACAATAAACTCTTGTAATCTGCAGGCATTAGCATAATCTTCAAAATATGCATTTAAGATCACCAGCGTCCTTTCTTGTGAGAACAAGATCCTTGTAGTATTGTCCTATCCTTTGGGGAGTCTGTGTCTAGGCTTTGAGGGGTTCAGAATCGGGGTGGCGTTTTTGTTGTTGTTGTGGTTGTTTTTTTGGTAGAAGTGCAATAATGCAATTTCTGTATTAAAGTGGGGCGAAGGAGCACTGAAGATTTTAATACTCAAAGTTACTACACACAGCTTGTTTATTAAAGAAGGGGGAATCGTATAATTCACGCTGAAGTTTCCTTTTCTTCAAATTTAATGATCTAACTTGAATTTGAAATATTCTGGGGACTGGAACTGGTTTCGAATCATTTGATTCCCTTTGCCTGAAATCTATGGCTCCATTGTGTGGCTGTCTAGGGCTCTGGAAATGAACAACCCAAACCCCAGGTAAGGCTGCAGAAGTGTTCATTGCAGAGAAGGGTGTGTTCTGCAAATACAAACAGCACCCACAGATAGTTGCCAAGGGCACCTAGTACATCTTTGCATTACACCTTGAACCAGTCTGCTCCTATCACCTGGTTTTTATTGCACGTACCATAAATGATCATAAAATCTGCAAATCTTTCATGGATCCTGGCAATTAATACTTTAGTAAGGGACCTTTACAGAAAACAGCGTTTCTAATGTAGTACTTGAAAACAGCTCAAAGTGGTTTAGGGGCTGCATATTCTAAAAAGGTTTATATTCTAAAAAGGTTTACAGCATTTGTACAAATAGCCCAGACTTAATTTTTTTTTCTGGGTAAGAAAACACAGAAGGGCTTGTATCAGGATCCCAAGTGCTCTGGAATCAGCAAAACTGAACGCTCCCAAAGAACCTACTAGGTTAAACAAGGGTTTCTATTTATGGTTTCAACTAACTAAACAAAAATAATTGTCTCTTTGAACCGGTTTGGTCCTGATCATTTCCTGTATTGCACTTTTCAAACCAGCAGCAATCCGTGACCCTAGGTGGCTGCGGTTCCTGTCAGCCGTTTACATGGCACTTGGGGCTCCTTCCACAGCTCTGTGTGTTAACAAATAGTAGAGGCTCCTGTGAAGAATTCAAGGTTTTGTAAGAGAATCGCCTACACTGAGATAAACCGTGCCCAGCCCCGGTGAATGATTTCCCAGGGATGGATCGGTAACAGGAAAAAACAGCCCAGGGAAGCGGGAGGATCAGTGCACCGACAGCAGCCATTCCCATTGTTTTTTTCCAACAGAGTGATTACCTTGGAAGTTTGTATCCCCTGAAATTGTTCGATTCATTTACAGCTTCACCTGGAGGTTAATGATCCTGGAGTTAAAACACAAGAAGCGGCTAAGCACCCATGCAAAGGCTAGTCCGATAGGTGAGCAGGACTCCTGCCCCCTTTCTGAGGAGCTCAGTAAGCTCCCCCGGTTGAGGTCACAAGCAAAATGCGAGCGCTTGTCCGGGCAGGAAAACAGCCACTTCTCGCGGCAGACCTGCGAAAATAAACGATCGTTTTAAAAAGTGGATGGCAGCCGCCCTTTTAAGGGGCGATGATGGAGTGAGTTGCTGGACAGGGGACGCCGGGGAGCTGCACATTCATTCTTGGCTCTCCTACAAGTGCCTCCACCCAGAGCCCCCGGCAGCAGAGCGTTTGGGGGATTCGCTAGGAAAGGGTCTAACCCAGGGGGCTGTGCTGCGAACCTGGAAACCCTCATCAGCTTGTGTAACACCGCAAAGGGCTACTGCGGCTTGGCTCCCGACGTTCAGTCCAACCTCCCAAGCCCTCCGTACCTGGCTGGGTGATGTAGTTAGAGATAGTGGGGAGGGGAGAGGGATCATGGATTCCACTTGAGGAGACGACAAGTCTATAGGGCCATATCGTGCCATCATCACTTTTACTCTCCTACTGCACTCACGATAGCCTCCACTCCCCACAAATTTCCCCACGATCGACATAAGTACAAGACGCAGGTGCCTGGCCTTTGAGGCACACCAAAAAGGCCGCCCAGGGACGCGATCTGCTCCGGTTTCTTGGCACGGTGGCTCTTTTGCGATCACAATGATTTTATTTTGAAAGTGACACGTGAAAATAACTTAGTAAAGGTAGAATGGCCAGGGAGGCTACCATCAAGATGCCACCTCCCCCCTACAGCTTCTTAACGAAATGGCAACGAAAATAGGCAGCAGATCGTAAAACTATTCTGACAAGAAACTAAAGTAGAAATGAAAACCGTGAGTGACATTAAGTTGAAATCAAATGTGGCCTTGTGTGTCGAGAAATATTCACTATGCACAAATATTCACAGCTTATCAAAGACATTCCATCTCATCTTCTACAAGACATTTAGTTTTGATACAAAGTAGCAGCCATTCCCATTGTTTTTTCCAGCAGAGTGATTACCCTGGAAGTTTGTATCCCCTGAAATTGTTCGATTCATTTACAACTTCGTAACAATTATTAAGTCAATTTGCATCTCTACCTTGTGATAAAGATTTGCCTCTGGTGACCAAGTGGCTTCACTGTAAAAATTCCATGCTAATTTGGAGAGAAAACAAATCATGTCCGCTCCCTTTATTCATATAACATAAATGACCATTAATAACTGGCATCACACGACTGGTTTAGATTATCAGATGTGGTTTGCAGCTTTCAGTCAGTAGCAGATACTTTTCAAACTGGCCACTTGCTTCTGCAAATTACCACAAACTGCATTTAAACGAGCAGCACTTGCATTTATTTCATTGTTAATATTACCCTGGCATGCAGAATCCCTAGCATTTTGTCTGCGGCAGGATAGGGACAGCATACACCAGCGTAAAATCTTCCAGAGTGAGTTTTTCTGGCCTTTTAAAAAATACCCTTTAAAATGACACTCGAGTTCTTGGGAGCTATTTACATCTTCCTTGCTGCATAACTGGATAATTATTTCTGGTTATTAATAAAGTTTACTAAATGGTTAAATAGCCATATAACGTCCAATGCATTCAAAGTAAAAGTCGAATGCCTCTAATATTTTGATTCAGGATTTTCATGCAGAACGCTATTAATGAATTAGTGTCACAACGAGAAAAAAGGCTTGGCACGATCCGAACAGTAAGAACATAGAGCAACCTTGCCGATTTCCTCACTGTGTAAACCAATAATCCTTGATCTCATTCAAATACTAGAGAAAGGGTGGAACAATAACCATATTTTCACGCTTTTACTTGAAACTGGTTGTTTTCTCTGTTGTGACAGTGCCAATAAAAAATCACAGGTCCATTCATATTTATTGTGATGGGATACAGAAGTGCTAACAAAGACAAGCTAAAGGAACGCCCCGAATCTTCCTTTCTTAGGAAGACCTTTTCCCCCAGGAACTCAATAAGAAGACCTCTTTC
Organism: Chelonia mydas; assembly: GCF_015237465.2. NCBI lineage: Eukaryota > Metazoa > Chordata > Testudines > Cheloniidae > Chelonia > Chelonia mydas. The sequence continues at coordinate 54,436,798 of NC_057850.1, read as the reverse complement.
TTGCCTGGTAACAGATTGCCATATCCTGTTTTCAGTCACACCCGTGCGACCCCACAATGAACGATGCTATAGAAACCCTTCGATATTTTGCATCAAGACGATTATGTGTATCTTCTTGATGTCAAAGCGGCCGTAACGGGTGTGACTGAAGGGAGAATTTGGTTCCATGATAGGCTAGCCGTTAATTATTATTTGAAATAAATCTGCAAAATTGCAATTTCGCAGAACAATGTCTGTTGTTATTTAATGGCTACTTCCTTGTGCCACAGTCTCTCCGAGGTGCTCTGGGTAAGCAGCTGAAGTTCCATCTAACTAGTATCCTTGATAGAGGGAATTGAGATGTTTTAGTTATGATACTTTACTGTTGTCCAGGGTTTTTTAAGAAAAAACAACTCAATTTGTTCTAAAAACGATGCATTCAAAAAGAGATTCAATGAAACTGGAAGTAAGCTGAGTAAACTTCTGATCCAAGAGAGAAAGATTCAGCCCTTTGATGTACAAGGACATTGTTACTGCAGAACAATCCGGGAGGGGAACATTTAAGGAGATTAAATGACTGCACGGGGTTAGTAGCATGTTTGACTTGTTCCTATTAATTCCGAGGATCACACTGTTATTTAGGAGTTTGTGCTTGCGTGTTTTGTGTCTTATCTATAAAAATCACATCGGTGGCTTGAAAGAGACCAGAGAGCATTGTAGAGAGAAACTTCACCTAGATGTCTTGGGTCCCAGTGCTAAACACTTGTGATAGTAGGAATGTTCCCCTCACACGCCAGGGTTGCTAGGCGGAATAAAAGTATTTATTTCAGTGCAAATAAACAGTCAAGGGAGAAAATATCTCGAAATGACTGATGAGTTATTTGTGTATTGGGCTGGGGAAACAAACATCTTTCTCTTCACTGAAGTCCTCGAGCACCTTTGTGTGTCAAACTTCCATGATCCATATAGGGATGATGAAAGTAGCAACTAGGATCCATCCCTTTTCTATATGCTAGGCACGATGCCACTCAGCCTGCCCTGGGTCTCCAGTTTAGTGTGATCACGCTGCCATGATGGGGAGTGCTGCTCTGCCTTTGCCCTGCTAGCTCAGCAGGAAAAGCTGAAAGTACCTTCAGTACTGCTGTCTTGAATTTGTAAAGGGGATCTTATTGACTAGGGGTTGGAGGGGGCAGTGGGATAGTCCCCAGCCAGGAGGGCGGGAAAAGTGTACGCGTGCCAGGTTCGAGGCTGGCCTTTAAATCCAATCGCTTTCTAGCCCCACTGCATGGCTATGTGCCGTGTTGCCAGTGGGGAGAATGGCTCAGTTGGGGGGGTGCCCTCTCAGAACAATGGCGCCACTGACTGCCCACCAAGCCTGCCGGGCTACCCCTGGGTGCGGCGGGGCAAGCAGGCGCTTGGCAGGTGCACGCCCGCCACGTGAGCCAGGGAACGGGCCCAGCATGGGGTTTTCGTGCAGCGCTTCTCGCCTCGGCCTCGCGGCCAGGAGCACCCCCTGGGGCCGAGAAAGCCGCTTCCCCCGAGGCGCTGGGGCTGCCCCGCCCGCGGAAAGGGCCCGGGCCGTGGGAGCAGCCGAGCCAGCAGGAGCCGCTTTCAGTTTTCCTTGAGGCGGCTGGTTACTGTTTAACATCCCCACCCACGTTTCAGTTTGTTTAGTAAATCGATCTGATGCTCGGGCTCAGCCTGGTGCCCTGTCGCCATTGAGCAAAGTTAATATCCCCCGCTCGAGCATATGGTAAAGGCTTTGCCAGCGAAACCAACCCAGCTCCCGCGGCCCGAGCAGGACGAGGGGCCCCCTGGGGGTTGGCGGGAGCCGTTCCCGGGGGATGCCGCCGCCGCCCTGACTTGCCGAGCTGCGACGCGAGAGGCAACGGAGCCGCCGCTGTGCCCAGCAGCAGGTAAGTTTCACTTGTGAGCCGGGAGTAACTGAGCGCCCCTCCCCCGCCACGCCGCTGCCCTCGCTTAGCACAGGGGCAGTCGGCTTCCCGGCCCAGCGCCCCAGGAGCCGCCGCCGCCGCCGGCTTGGCTCGGGCTTCTTGGAAGCGGCGCCAAGTGCAAACGCAAAAAGTGGCTCTGGCTGCGCGAGGGAGAACAATGGTTTCCTGAGGGGGCGGGTCACGCGCCTCTGGGCGAGCTGCAGAAATCCATTTTGGAAGGGTGCCGCTGCAGGTTGCGGGGGGGCTGGGCCGCAGGCGGCCCACGAGGCGTTTAACGTGGAGCACAGGGAGAAAGCAGGGCACTGGCATATCGAGAGAAGGGCCAACGCATTCCCACGACTCTAAACTCTACTTGCTCTGGTAACAAGAGAGGGGAAGCTTTGCACAGGAAATGTGTTACCTTGCTGAGTTCCGGGCCTGAACCTCGTGACCACACGTGGAGTGGGCTGGTTTGTTATTGTAGGGTTGGTGATCACAATGACATTTGGGAATTATGGAGGGCCTTATCAGGGCATGCTAAAGCACACCGATTCTTTTCCAAAGGTAAAAACATTGTCGCATAGGCGGGGGGAAGAGCAAAGGATTATCTAGATTTCACACACAGATACCAGGTCAAGTTTTGGGGCCTACTGGTGCTTGCAACCTAAATAACAGAAGAACAGTTTATGGTGCAGTCTATGATACTGGCTTCCATTCCTGGTAGTTGGCATGAGAAATAGGTTCACGTATTTTATTCAACATATACTGTGCAGCAAAAATAACATAATTCTTCAAGTTAGTTTTCACATTTGCTATGGTCAATAATACCCCATCTCCATGCTAATGTGGGAAATTTCATTATATAGCTATCAAACACTGTCTTTTTTGTACTGTTGAGTGTATAATATGTATTTTAGAGTTACTGTCATTTCCATCTGTATTATGAAGCTAATAAAGTATTTTAAAGTGTCATCCATATTATTAATTGAGTTTCTGAAAACTCATTGCGTGAGCCAGATTGATTGTATTAAACAGTTTTCCAGGTTCCTGAATCTCTTGATTTTGGGATTCACTGAAGAGTCATTGGAGAAAAATATAAAGCACTAAATAATTCCCATGTCCCTTAAAAGTACTATTTTGGAGCTTTTGCAACATGCCCAAGAGAAATCTGAAACATTCAATTATATCCAGGTGTTGATAGAATATCATGAACAAGATAGTGTTGATTTTTCCTTTTTTATTGTGAGAGAAATGATAGAAAAGCTTTAAAATGGTCTTTTGTAACAGTCTACACTTCCCATCATTTCACTGTCTCTGAAGGTTTGACAGGAAAAAAGCATTTAAAAGGGCTATTCGTTGTCTGGTGCTCAGTTCCCTGTCCCTCTCCTCCTCTCTCACTGATGCATACCAGCGGCTCACCTCATACACATAAAAAATATTAAGGTGTTGGACAAGATTGTAATGCAGTTATCTTGTTCAGAATGTTATCCTTCATTTTAGCAACTCACACATATGGAGCATATAGTTTCCTCAATTGGCTCCTTAGCACAAAGCATAACTTTACCTAAAACTTATTCTTTATAAGAAAAGGGACATTCTGGGCCAAATTCCACCCTGTTACACTAGTGTAAATCCAGAGTAACTAATAGACCTAATTCACTGTTGTGCTACAGCTCTTTTGTGCCACAAAGCCATCTTCCTAACTATACTCTTCAGCATAGGAGGAATCTCCAGGAAATGGGAGCCAACGTAGTAGCTCTATGCCACCCTCAAAAGGTAACCCCCAGTATAGAAGGCATGGCTGGAGAAAAGGAAGCATGATTAGGGGGGGTGTGTGTGTGTGAGCTGGCAAGCCTGAATTACCTGATCAGTCCCTTATGGATGTGCACAGTCAGACATAAATTATATCAGCCCTGAGGCTGCTCTGATCTCTCCTGGAGGTTGATCTGGATCCTGACCCGGGTGAGGGTGTCTCAAGGTAATGTAAAGACATCTTTGCCCCTGAGCTTCTTCAGGTCCTATACCTAAGAAAGGGCGTGGCATATCCTACTTGATTTCAGTTGAGTCGCTGTGCATTTGCACCAATGTAAATGAGAATTTGAATGTCAATTTGCTTGAAGTGACTTATTCAGAATTTTGGTGAATATATTTGTTTAGCTACAAAACCAGTATCTACTTTAATCTTCTACTGACTTGCTGTATAAGAGCCTGATCCTGTAATGGTTTGAGTACGCTCAGCTCCCATTGCGTCTCTCAGCAGACACTCAGATTTTTCAGTATTGGGCCTGAAAAAGAGGACCAATACATATTTTTGATGTTACGTATTTATATATCCAGTATTGTATGTCCTTCTACATTGTTTTTTTTGTTAGATATGGAGAAAACCAAAAATATTTCTTAAGCTTTTATTAATTCTTTTATAACATGTGAGATCACCAGTAAAATCAAACTTTTCTTTAAGGCATCCAAAATTAGTAACACAATAACTGGCATTTTTATTAATAACACCTGCTGCAAAAAAGGTGGTTCCATCTGGGGAATTTCTGAGTAGTCAGTAAAACATTGTGATTTCTGCTTATATGAAAAAAATCTGTTATATCAAGAATAAGAATAAGTATGATATGCAGATAGTTGAGTTAAGAATCAATCACTGGTATGATGCTGTCATTCTGAGCCAAATAGATTTTGGTTTGGACCTCTTTAAAGTAAAATGGACAAGCTGAACTCCATTTGTTAATTTCTGCACCTGTGCTCTAGAGGGTATATTCCATACCCTTTTCCCCCTCTTTCACTCCCTCTTCCCATATTACCATACAGTAATATAGCCTGTGGATTGGCTATTTGATAGCTTACTGGTTAGGCTATTTAGGGATCACACAATCTTAATTTTCAATAGTAGTAAGGGCCCTTTGCTAGCTAGTTTTACAGCTTATAAGGTTTTAAAGATCCTTTGATTAATTTCTTTTCACCTGTTATTTAATTGAGCAACTCAGCTGTATGGAAGGCCATCTTTTGCTTCCTAAGTAAGTTTAAAAGCAGGTAAAGAGATCCTGTTTACAGTGACATTAAGGAGGAAAATGTAGGCAGAGTTGTATCTTACAAAGCACTGCTTCTTGTTGCTGTCTGATACATAATGTTTGATGGCTGCATTGTTCCACTGTTTATATAGACTTTATTAGAAGGTAAAGGTTGATATTATTTTGTGATAAATTGTCACTTCTTATCATAGATGGTGATTTTTTATATCTGTTATAAGAAAGCATTCCATAAGCAAATTGTATTTGTAACATACTATATGTTACACTTAACAACGGTATACACATTACACAGAACTTGTTTGGTGTGCGCATTATTCTGAATCATGCCTACACGTTTTACCATTTTAAAGTATCCTGTATCATGTAAAGTTTTGGGATGATTTGCATCACAACCAGAGAGTGTGCTTAATGAGCAGCATTTTTGACACATGAGAGATGTTTTAATGCGTCCTTCAACTGCTTTGTTTCAATCAATTATTTTTCATTTCAAAATTTCAATTAAAAAAGCAACAACAAAAAATTGGGTTGGATAGCGTATATAATGTCACAGCTGAAATCTATCAAATTGAAAGGCCCAGGCTACGTTTTCAAACCTTTTTCAATTGTCAATTTAAGTAAATTGAAAATGAAAGGTCTGGGTTTCAGGATTGGGCCATTGAAACAGAAGCATGCTGCTTTCATTTTGTAGAAGGGCAATCTCCCGCCACATAGGTATTTTTAAAAGGTTCATTCATAATTCTCCCTTCACTGTTCTATTGGAAATGACAGAATTCATTATTTTGAGGTCCTGAACTATTTTTCTGCAACTCGGGTGATGAATTGTATGAAATTTAGTTCACAATATGACATGGCATCCCACGAGATTTTAAAATTCTCAGGGCTAGAGCCTTCCCTCTGGGGCACACCATTGGGAAGATCTAGAGAGCCTTAGTCCAGATCCTCTGCCCCATATCTCCCATGCACTAACAGGGAAGGATCTCTATCTAGTATTGACAGCAATTCTAAAAAGGGGGCTGGCACTCATGCTTGGTAATTTACCAGAGCTTTCCAGACAGCTAACACAGGCAACAGCATCCACTAGCCAGGGGTGCTTTCTGAATATTCAACCACATATTCCCTACTCCATGGTTGCCCTGGCCAACAGGATCCCAGCAGCAGAGGACACCTGCAAATAACTTTGCTCCTACTATCTGTTCCTGCTGCGGCAAAATTTGGCTCCAAACTTGTATTTTAATTGAAAAGTCTTTATTTATACTACAAAAAGGGCTTCTAATTATTTTGCTGCATGTGTGAAAATACCTGACCAAACACAGGGGTGAGTTAGGGAAGATGGTCTTACTCTTCTAAGCTTCGCCTACAAAGTAAGCTATGCCCATATGAGTTGCCAAAGTGAGATACTGCTCACAGTAGATTGTGCAGTATTAAAATTGTCTTGCCACTTGCTCCACCAGGCTCCTTGAGCTTGCACCCCCTTTGCGAGGGTTGAATATACCAATGGACTCTGCGAGGCTCCTCGGGCTTGGCTCATTCTTGACTTGCCGGGGGGCGGGAAAGCAGTGGTATCTTCCAAACACGATTCCATGTGTGGCACTAAAATGATACATCACTCAGTAAATTGTGCAGATCTGTGATCCTCCCTTTCCTTTCTTACATGATATTGAATTGTCTGTTTCTGAGCCCTGCCTAACCTGCTCTGTAGGTGGACAGGGGAACAAAGGTACTCCGTGTTCAAGTCTTTCTGATATGTCTTTTGGTATGTCAGTATTGATTGTTATATTTCTTATGTGAAGTATACCAAACTGACAACTGCCTGGAGAGATTAAAGTCCTCTAGTTCACAGAACAGGTAAAGTGGGGTAGAGCAAAAGTACAGATTTACCTACACCGCCTCACCAACATACTTCATTCTAGGCATGAAGGGGTGAGAAATCCATGTCCATTTTATCTTTGCTAAGACTGCCAACAAGGATTCCAGGGGTGTTTGTTTTTGTAATGTGGCGATTCATCTGTTGAGAACTATACTGATATCAACTCATTTCATACAGGCTGCCAAGTGGGCATTAGATGCCAGACATTAATTTGCTGTTACTCTGGGCTAGATTTGAACTGGTAGCCTAGAGGAAAGCCTCCATAATTCCTTACAATCACATAAATCATTTACTATCCCATTTCAGTATTGGCCATCGTACTGAGTGGTTTCCTAAAATCTCTTAATGGAAATGGTCTTCCCTTTTGGAGGCTTTGGTCAGACAGACATACAATGATTCTGTTAGATTGATTTGAGATCTTTTGGGTTGGCTGCCAGTTCAGTAATTTTTTACAAAGTTTGTTCAGTTGCTCTTCAGTCTGCACTTTTGAGAATGTCACCAGGAAAACTGAATTAATAATCTTTTTACTTTTGAACTATGCAAATACAATGGTTGTTTTTAATTGTTGACCAGACATTGCTGATAGCTGATGCCTATGTAATATGTATGTATATATGTTTTCTCTGTCACTATTTAGGATATCAGTTACTGGTTTCTGTTTTGGATGTTTAGATCCCAAAATGCATTGCACTCCTTCATAAAGAACTATATTTTTAAGAAGCTTTCACTATCTTCCGAGTGTCTTGTCACAGTTCACTTTTAACATTTTTCTTACTCTTCTGTTGTTGCTTTTGACTTTCATATATTTTTCTATTATTCTTGCTCCTTGCTTTGAGCTTCAGTGAGTTTCTATATTAATATTAAACATATAACTGTAACACGTGGTTTAGGTGAACTTGGAGACGCATTTTTTGAGTCTCAAACAGATTTGAACTGCCAGAACTTGTTCTAACATAAATTCAAACCACAGCACTAGAATATCATAACAGGAATAATTTTGGCCATGACAATGCTGTTGACAAAAGAAATAATAAGAACAAAGACAAGAGATACAATGTTTTAGAATCCTGTAGATAAATAAATAACCCCATCACAAAGGTGTACTATAAGACTTAAATCAATACAAGGAATGACTAGTCATTGTATCAAAAGGAAAAGGAATATACATAAAAATGGAACAGAAGGTCCTGTATTAGAATTTGCACAGAAGATGATACAGATGAGAGATGACTGGAAAAATAGGGGGGTGAGGGTTAAGGATGGGGTAGAAGATTTATTGATGTGAAAATGTGGAATGCCATTTGTTTACTCTACCTAGCTTCTGGACTAAAAATGAAACTTTGGAGTGAACTTTTTTTATTTTTATTTTTAGTGTGGTAGAATTAGGACCTACTCTTAAATTATTCACAACATATTTAAAACAAACTGACTTGATATTCTGCTATCTTTTATCAATTTATTAATATTATTTAACATTGAATATAGCAACATAGATTATAAAACCACTGAGGAATAATCCAATCTAGATTAGAAACAGGAGTTGAGGGCACTCAGCACTTCACAGGATCAGACCTTATTGAGAGGATGAGCACCCCAGAGAACTACAGGGGTTTTTTTTGTTTTGTTTTTTTGTTTGTTGTTGCTGGTTTCTTTGGTAAATCCTAGTATTTGTGGGGAAATGGCAAATTGGTAGCCTTGGAGAATGAGAACCTCTGTTTGTAAGGTAATACAGCATAGGCAGGAACAGTGCAAGTTTCTTCATACTGCTCCAAACTATGCCTCAGTCCTCAGCTGGAAGGGCCAAGAAGGTAATTCAGTCTTCATGCTGTCAGTCCTTCTTCACCCTGCTGTATCTGCCAACAAAGGAAAATGTAACAGTGCATTTTATGATTTGGACACTTGTCCACGAGAAACTTGACTGAGATCAGCAACTCAATTTAAATTTTGAACAATATGTTGGCTAATGGCAAAATTTGAGAACAAGCAATTCTACTCTAGTAATGTTTTTTTCAATAGGAAGGCAATAAAGGCCCCTTTAAAAAAATTGAAGAAACATGGGAAACTTTAAATCAGTAAATTTATAGCCCAAGGACAAGGAGGTACTAAGTGGGTTACTAAAAGCAGGAAGCAGCTGAAAAAGGAATTCAAATTTTAACAAAAATTTCACCATGAGTTTTGTACGTATAAAATTTAATAAGAGTTTTTATCTCCTTTTTCTCTAATAGGTCAAGTAATTTATTTCCTGAGATGTATTTGAAGTTGAAAAAAAATAAGCTCGAAAATGAAATACGCTGCCAGTACCCTGGCAAAGATCACTCTAAGTATGTATGGTATCACACAGAGTCAAATGAATGTTTTAAAATTAAGTTATATAATGTAGCAAAATCCTTGGCAGGAAGAAAATGAGCAGAGCTCAGACTGGTTCGAAGAATAATAACAGCCTACTGCAGCAAATAGTTTAACCCTTGGCACTCTACACCTTTAGTTGCTTCACATTTTAGGCTAGACCCATTATTTCCCACCAAGGTAGTAGCTGATCAGGGTGCATCATATAACTGCCGAATTGTTAAAACCCTCATGACATTAAGGTGATTCAGCAATCAGTCAAGACCATGTAGGTAAATGGACATGCAAAGGCTGTTGACCATTTGGTACTAACAGGCTGGAGAAGGCCTGGAAGAGTGGCTCTGCTCTGAAGAGTGACTATAAAAATAGCATTTTCTTATTCAATAGCTGTGATCTCTGTGGGTAATCAAAGTAGTAGTTTTTATATTTTATCATCAGTCTATGGAAAAAGTCTTCTCCCACTCAGGTCAATGTGATTGAGGGGAAAAGCCCTAGTCATCTCTATGTCTGACCAAACAGTCCAATAACAAAATTCCCCAAAGGAGGGTTATGTTGTACACTTCCATATACAGACTATATCTGTAGGATTAAGCCTTGTCCCACAACTACAGTTCATTTAACTGTGGATGAGCAAAGTAGCCTTATTATCTTCACCTAGCTGAAGAACATGACTTACCCTGTAGTCCTTCAGTGAGAGAGAGGGCATTTTCTCTGGCTTTGGGGAAGCTGTCTTACTTGATAATGACTTTACTTTCCACAGTAACTATTCAGGATTTCTTAGTTTTCAGTTATGATTTCCTCCCCATCGAATGAGGATAATGGTGTCTTTAAGGGACTAAATTCTCTTGCTTCACAACTTACCTATGGTCTGGTCCTATTGCCATTGAAGTCCAAACTCTAAGTGACTTCAGTGGGAACAGGATTGGCCCCTAAGATGGACACATGCCCAATGCAAGTCTTTTGTAGTCGCAGTGACTATAAAGGGACTGTAGTTTGCAGAGAACAAGCATTGTCAGAGAAACTGGTTGTATATGCAGGCTCATCCTTCAGTTTTGTGAGGGAATGAGGAATCTTAAGAGACAATCCAGGCTAATGGGCCATATTAAGAAAGAAGTTGCATGTATGTAGATTTTGAGAAGAGCAAAGGACCTATGTGTATGTGAAAACACTAAAGGGACCATCAATGCCTGCCAGTGAGAATGCATTTTCACGAGGAAAATATGTGAGTATTTTTTTGGCACTAGTGTTGGTGCACTGGTGTAGACTAGCCACAGGCATTTTTACCAGCATGTTACTGTTCCTGCACATAGGTTACAATTACATAGTTTATAGCAGTAATGTAATTCCACTGGTGCTGAAAAACAATGACAAATTTTCCTAGTGTAGATAAGGTCTGAGAATAAGTGTTTGTCTGAATCCTACATTATCCATAGCTGGGGGTAAAATTGGTGGGTAATATGAGATTGCTAGTTGCCTGCCTTCTCACACTGATACAAAACATTTAATTCTGATATTGGTATCTGACATAGATCCCTGTTGAAAATCAATAACCTGCTTAGCAGGAACCTTACATCTTGACCTAAACCCATTTAGAACCATTTTATATGCCACATTAGTTATGTAATTTAAGGGGGGGAACCCTCTCAACAATCTACTGTTAGTGTATTCAGTTTATTTATTTTTGTTTTTCCAGCCATAAGAGATGTTGATAACACTACTTGCACCTGGTAGTCTAAAAACATTTGTGTTTACATATTAAATACAGCAAAGGTTCTCAGATTGAGGTCCATAGAGCTCATGGTGGTGGTCTGCAGTGTGCTGGTGGGTAACGTACTGCCTCCTCTTCCTCAGCAGCAAGAACTAAGTTGTATTAGCAGAAGGTAAAAATAATTATTTTACTTTTCCATGTAAGCAGCTACTATAGTTGTCACAGGGATGTTACACAATTGTACATGAGAAGGTAGGTGGTCTGTATGTGTGAATAAAGTATAAATGGGTGGGAAGGTCATTCATCAGACAATCTCTCTATTAAAACATAGTTCACACTATGAAAAATTTAGAACCCCCAAAGTTTACCAAGTGACATGATAAAGTGCCATTGATTTTTGTGCAAAACTTCCAGTCAGTTCATTGCAAGTTCTATGCGCACAGCAAAGGTAGGATAAAGTGTCTACTTTTATTCATACTTTCAATTTGTAGTGCTGGAAAATCTTTGAAATTCCTTGCCGTAACCCTGGGGAACTACACTAAATAAAATAAATGGGAAAGGTTTGATTTTGACTTACAAGAAAGCTGAAGATAGGCATTATCTGAGTTAGAAAAGTCTTGAGTGTCACATGTAATAAGTGTGTTAAGAAATAAGGTTTAGTATGCTTAAGGTCCCCTGTTTTCGGTTTTTATTTTATTTATTTCCCCCCGGAATTTATCGGTGTTTATGACTAGAACAACAAAAACAGGTGAATATCGGTGGAAAAAATATTAAATAATTTTCTGGGTAAATATTGGGGTTTATTTTGGTGGACAGAAGGACAGGGGGAAAAGTATTAAGTAGTTTAATGCTTTGATGAATGGTATTCAGTGCTGCAGAACTAAAACAGAACTCAAAATGCAGTGCCACCTCTGAGTTTAATAAAACAATATATCTGTAATCCCCAAATAAAACTTTTCATTTGAATAAACAGTTTACTGTTGTAGACTTTTAGAACTATTACCCTGTAAACATTTATATTTAGTAATTGGGCCGTGCCATTTGCGGCGCATACACTCAACAACTTCATCCTCTCTCCTGTATTTGTTTTTTTAAAACTTCCAAATACTTCCTTGTGTTTTGAAATCTATTCTGATACTAATTTTCTTTTTGTTTCCATTTTAGTGTGTTAGATTTTTAAAAACTGTAGTTATCTGTTAGCAGCTTGAAATGTGTATGTGGTGGGTGTGAGATTCGTCAGTATGTTCAGAGCTTGCATGCATCCTGTTTGTTTATTGTGTGTATCTTCTAGACCAGTGGTTCCCAAACTTGTTCCGCCGCTTGTGCAGGGAAAGCCCCTGGTGGGCCGGGCTGGTTTGTTTAGCTGCCGCGTCCGCAGGTTCGGCCGATCGCGGCTCCCAGTGGCCACGGTTCGCTGCTCCAGGCCAATGGGAGCTGCTGGAAGCAGCGGCCAGTACGTCCCTAGGCCCGCGCTGCTTCCAGCAGCTCCCATTGGCCTGGAGCAGCAAACCGCGGACACTGGGAGCCGCGTTCGGCCGAACCTGCGGACGCGGCAGGTAAACAAACCGGCCCGGCCCACCAGGGGCTTTCCCTGCACAAGCAGCGGAACAAGTTTGGGAACCACTGATCTAGACTAATACATAGCCTTACTTCAACAAGCAGATTTGCATATATACACGGACTAATGTATTATTGTGATACATTTATCTCATGCAATGTATTGTATTTTCCTAATAAAACAAGTTATTTTTTATATATTTGAATGATAGAAAAGTAGGATGAAAATTGGAAGAAAAACAAATAATACTTTTTCTTAAAACCCAGAATTTAAACAGAAAACAAAGGGCTTAAGTATGTTTTATAAATATGGTGATGTCTATTTTTCCAGTGTCTTGAGATGTGCAGAAATACCCAACCATATACATGAATATCTAGTTATGCTTGTAAGAAAAAAGATACAGTATTATTTTTAGTAAATGTTTGATTATTACCACAAACTTACTTAAAACTGATGCATTTTTAAATTATATGCATGTCTATGCTTTACTAGAGTCAGTCAGTAAAATGCCTTGTTTTATCTTTAGGAATTTCATTGAATTCATTAAAACCCTATTTGTGTTTACTCAACTGATTTTTATTTTTAAGAATGAGTCTCTACTAAAATGACAATGGAGACAATAAAAATCTCATATTTTGGGACTTCTTAAATCGGGGTTTAAAATAAGTAAATTGGATGAGCTGGTTGGATAATCTGGTACTTGGTAACATACCTCTCAAATTTACCTCATCTCATCATTTATTTTCATCCCAAAGTGATCTATGTTCTACATAAATGAGATATCCCATGACTTTCATTGTTGACAATTATTTACATCGAAAATAAAGAATCATAAAGCTGAGATAATAGAATTATTGAAGGAACAAATCCTACAGCATTTTTAATTTCCTGCCTGTTTTTGTGTTTCCTTATTTTGTCACACATTGCATCCCACATTTGGCCCTAGTACACTTGAGTGTACCAAGCAGTGTTGAGCTTTCCACAGTTCACATGCACCTCCCAAATCTACAGGGTTATAATTAACATCACATTAATTAAGGGGATTTTTTTAACTCTTGATTTTTCTACAAATATTTTTCTATTGACTGACATAGCTACAATCATCCCTAAATAGTCTTGTCATAGTTGACTCAAGCTGTATGTGTGTGACAGTCACTTTAGGAATTGGTATTAAGAAATAGGTAAGAGGTACAGTTACTTATAGGATATTTTTTGTGTGGCATAAGCTGGTCATAGATACCTGACTGTTTTGGAGCAGTCAGCCAGCCTTTGCAGGAAAGATGGAGAAAGTAGCAACTTGTTTATGTGTTAGCAGCACCATGCGAAACTGCAGGAAGCCATGTTGTTCCTATTCTGGCAGAGCTGTGTTGCTGTCAGCTGCACTAGAACTGCTGCTAAGTGCTCCCTTTAGAAAAGGAAGGGAAGGGATCCAGGAGGAATGCTGGAGGAGAATTCTCTCCATGTTTTGTCTCCTAGTTCCAGTCACAACCTCATTCCCTGCCAACATTTGTTGTAGCCTGTCCATAACTGAGTGGGTCTGTGGCACCAACAGTACAGAAGTGAGCTGGCTAAGCAGAAGTGCATGCATTGTATCTTTTCCAAGGGTGTAGCAGGGGCCACAATGTGTCTGGGATAGAGTGAAGGGATCCAAGGAGACCAGTGGTAGACAAGTGTAGGAAACAGAGAGGAATTAGAGAGAAATCAGATCAAAGAGTCTGGAGCGAGCCTACTGAGAGTTTTAAAAGTCAGGAAGACCCTTTTAACCTGGATCTTGAAATGAATGGGGAGCCAGTGGAGTCATTTCAGGATGGCAGTGATGTGGTTGTGATTCTTTGTACATGTAAGAGGGTGACTAACAGTAGTCTGTTTAGGTTGAAGTTGGGAAGCTTGCATTTGGAGGCCACAGAATTACAATAGTCAAGGTGAACGGAGATGAAGGCAGAGATGGAGTCAAGGCAATTCGTGTTCAAGTGCAGTGTTCCAGGAATGGAGAAGGCAGATTTGCAAGCAGAGGGATGTGGGAAGAGAAGAAAAGGTCAAACATGACACTAACATTACTGAGAGTGGAAGCAAATCAAAAAGAAGAGAAAAGAAATAAAGGAGATGAAACTGTTTTGGGACACAAACCTGATACATTTTGTCACAGGAAGCTGAAAGGAAGCCATACATTTATTTGAACTGGACAGGAAGAGGGTGAAGAGAGAAAGAGAGAAGTCCTAAAGGGTGTTAAACATTTGTATAGTTGATAGAGCAAAAGCAATGGTTAAAATTATAGGGAGAGCATTGATGGCTGCAGTTGAAATGCCCAAGAGAAGTTAGTAAGATAATGATCAGAAGAAACAGGGTACATAGGCAAAGGCGGATTATGGATTTGTGGGGCCCTGGGCAAGAGCAAGTGGGGGTCCCCTCCCCACTGCTTCTGCCTGAAGTCTCCCCGGCACTCCTGCCAGAGAGCTGGGTTGGGGCGCGGGGGCTTCCCCCACCCACCCAGCGGTCCTGCTGGGGAGTGGGTTTGGGGTGCGGGGACTTCCCCCACTTCCCAACTGGAGTGGCAGGTGGTGGGGGCAGGCATTTATTTTTTGGTACTATCTGCATGTAAGGCATTTCTTACTTGCTTACCAACACAGGACCACTATTCCAGTTCTGTTTATTTGTTAAAATAAAGTCCAGTTCAACCAGTTTTGTGATATGAAATTGTTAACCTGATTTTTAAACATTGTTTCAAATGAAGGGTACCGATTATTTCGTCTAGAACTGTATATCTCATTTTGTACATTAGAGATAATTCAGTTGATTTAATTTTAAAAAATAATAAAAAATCAGATGGGTTCACTCACCATTCTGTTAATGAGATATTTGTGCCTGTCTTATAGACACAAGTCTTTCAATCTTGGGATGAATGTTTCAGAAGGATACTTGGAGCGTCTTTCCAATGCTCAACCATTTGCGGTATTTTGTTTTCGTTGCAGTCATCACTGAAAATCCAATTTCAGAGAGATACGTGGAGCGGAACAGGAGCAAAGTTTTGACAGTGAGTTCACTGAGTTGTGGGTATTCACTTCTGACTTTGAGCCAGAAAATAGATAGTCACTTCTTGAAACTGTAACTTCAGATCCTCATCCCTTGACGGTTCCAGTAACTTGTCCTCCAATGATGGCGACAGAGAGGTCTCAGTTTCTAGAGAGGAGAATGGATCACAAGCCCATTGCTTTCCTTTCCATGGATCAGAGTCTGATGGGAAATAGTCCTTGAACTTTTGAAGAGTTGATTTTAGATGGGATGCAATTATTTCATGTAGGAGAGGCAGATCCACATCTTTACTGTCATCAATAGCCAGAAATGCAAAAGATGGGAACGTGTAATAACAGTTGCACCCCACTCTCTCTTTCCAGACTTGGAGCTTTTTTTTTAGAGGCCGTGATCTTGTCAGCCAATACAAAGACACTTGACATACTTTCCTGTATAGAGAGATTGAGCTGATTGAAGTGATCAAATATATCTGCCAAATATGCAAGCTTGGCGAGCCATTGTAAGTCCTGAAAGTATGCTGCCGGAGGAGACTTCTTTTGAGACAGAAAGGCTTCCAGTTCACATTGCAGTTCATACACTTGATTTAATACTTTGCCATGGGATAACCACTGCACTTCAACGTGTAAGAGTAAGTAATGGTATTTGGACCCCATTTCTTCACACATTGTAGCAAAGATGTGAGAATTGAGTCAATTTGCTTTCACAAAATTCACAATTTTAACAACCATACAGAGGACGTCATTAAGCTCTTAAGACAATTTCTTGGCTGCCAAGACCTTTTAAGGAATGAAGCAGTGTTCCATCACTCTCACCACTAAACCTGAATGTCTACGTGTCATTGCAGCCGCTCTGTCAGTGCAAATTCCAGCGCAGCAGTCCCACTATAATCCAGGTCCTGTCACCTACTTGTTTAAGATCCAGAAGATTTCAGCACCTGTTGTGTTTTCTAGCAGTTTTTCACAACAGAGTAGATCTTTGTGAAATGTGCATTCATAGGCAAAAAGAAACGCTGTGTTGGATGAGTCAATGGACTTTTCTAACTAAATTGCAAATGAGCTTGACATTCTCACCCTTTCTATCAACTGAGCTTCGATATCTTCTGCAATATCAGTGATTTGACATGAGACAGTATCATTTGACAGTGGAATGCAACTCACTTTTTTGGCAGCTGAATCACCCAAGACTTGGTGATGGGCATCTGTTACTGAAGGCACAATTAATTCTTCACCAACTCTAAATGGCAGTTCACATTTAGCTGTGTGTAGGGACAGCAGATATGATGCTTTTAACATTCCTTCATTTGATGTTATGGCAGCGTGTAGTAGTTTCTTTTGCCCCTTCACTTCATCCCACTTCTATTGGAAGAATTCCACTGGCTTTTCTTTTAAATTTAGATGCTTGGTTTCAAGGTGTCGATTCATTTTTGAAAGTTTCATAGCACTATTGCTCAGAGTCATGCCACATACAACACAGAGGGTTTTTACGCATTCTACATCCTCACTTGCAACAAACCCATACTTAAGATGAATCATATCATTGACTGAAGGCTGAACGTTTCCTTTTCTTTTCTAACCCTTCTTCCTTACCATGTTTGGAGTCACTCGCATCTCTATTATGTTTTTCTGAACTTTTGTTAGTTCCAAAAAATCAATCCAGAGTTAACTGCTTTGACAATGACATTGTTTGGTTTAGCTGAGGTAAAAGTTTTACTAGAACTTAAATTTCACTTTCTGTTAACTACTTCCTTCCAACAAATGCATGTGCACATGCTTTGCATATCAGCACTATGCCAACTGATGTCAACCCAGTTGGTTTGTTCATTTACTTATTTATTATTTTTTAATTGAATCAATACTGTGATGAAAAATATAAGTACATGTAAGCATGGTCTGAATGAACCTTGATAGCTAGCTGGGAGGGGGAGAGACTTCAGGAGCAAACTATATTTACATGAACACACATACTCTGCCATGATATCCAGTAGATAGAGTGGTGTTGCTCAAAGTGATCAACTTTGGCTGGTGTTGGGTTACAGATCACTTAAGTACTAAATGCCGTGGTAGTGAAATGTTATCAATGTTGTTGTCTTTATTGTATGAATAAAGGGGAACAGAACTATGTGTAACCTGTCCCAAATGAGAGGAACCACAGCTGGCGAGGTGGCCAGCCAGAGCAAGTGCTCAGATGGTGGAGCAGCAATGTGCCTTCTTCCCCAGGTGGGAAGTGAACTCACACAGATGTACCTCTGAACTCTGGGTCCTCACTGCCCAAGGACAACCCCTGTGAGTGGAGTGTAGTGAGGGAGCAGGGGGAGCACAGATAAGGAATTTTTGGTGGTAGAACTCAAGAACATGGGGCAGAAGGCACTGCTCCCCACACTTTGGGGTGGGTGTCCTGCTCACAGTTTTATGATTATGAATCCTTCTTGTGGAATTTTCCCTAATTAATGTCAGGTGCCTTCCCTTCTTTCATTAAAAGTTTCTTTTCTACACTCAGACTCTGTTCTTGCGAGTGGGGATGTATTGCCTCTCAGAGGCGCCCAGGGGTGGTGTGTAATTTTCCCAGAGTACTGGGTGGGGGCTCGAGCCAGTTCTGTGTTGTATTGTTGAAAAGGAACCCCTAGATATTGAACCTAGCCCTGGTTGCTGCCGGCTCCACCTGGCTGAAGGGGTACATACAAAAATATTTTAAATATTAATATTCTGTGTCAGGAAAATATCAGGGACTGGCAAGGAGGTCCATGGAGCAGTTGTTGAGAAACACGGGTGTGGAGTCAGCAACTTGACCTTTACTGTACTTCATGGCAGGCACCACTGTCAGATAAAATATTTACTAATTGTAATGTGGGCTTTAATGGATCCTTTGCTCAAAACTTCTTAAGCATGTACACATGCAGTGGCACACATCCAGTACATAAAAGTGTTTGGCACATAAGTGTTTTATTTTTAGTGGTTTACAGCTAACCATAAGATTCTCTTTAAGGGAAACCCACATGAGCAAGTTCTAAGAGTGAATGCTTTTTACTGGCAGCCCCTTTCTGGTTACTGGAGTTGTTTTGTAGCTGATGCACTTTATAACAAACAAAACTCAGGCTAGCACAACAGGGCTCTGGACTCTCAATGTTACCATAATACAAACAATTACCACTAGTGATAATCATGGTCCAATGGCAACAGTTTTGCCAGGTGAGCAAAAGGATGCTTCCTCACCCGGTCAAGTTAAAAGGACCCATCCTAAGTCTATCTCAGCTGGAAATTGCTCTTTGCAGATTTCATGGCAAGCAGCATTGTTCGACTATGCCAAGTTGCAACTAGCATTGATGCCACACTATTCCTCAGAATGTCTGGTTTTGATGAACACTTTCCCATTCAGCAATGGCAAAGATGGCATAATCCTCCTCTAGATCCCAGGATTGGTTGTGGTCCACTGTCTCATTTGTGATTTTTTCTTTTTCATTTTGTTTGAGATTGAATTTGAGAGAGAGCTTTGTTCTGGACAGCAACTTATGGCAGTGGGCTGAAGAGATGAGATTTCACTGAATCATCAAACTAATACACAAACAGAAAATATGTGAAAATTGAAATGGCAAGGTAGAGTGGCTTGGTTGTTGAGGTAGATAAAATAACTAGGTTCTCAGGGAAATGAAGTAGGGATTTTTTTTTCTGAACTAGCTTTAGCTTGAACTGCAATAGCTGATGTAGAAAGCATAAACATTATAACATTTGATGAAAATAGAAATAAATATTTGTCACCCTTTCTTTCATTATTTTGTGCTTAAGAATCTGCAGTTTTGTGATCCTCAGCCCAATGAAAATAAAACTAGTATTCAATGTGTGTACGGACAAATGTGTGTGTGTGTGTGTGTGTGTGTGTGTATATATATATATATATTTGCTTCCTTAAATTGTGTGTGTGTGTGTATATATATATATTTATATATATATTTTAAATATATATATTTCCTTTATTTACTATGGGACTTTGCCATCAGAACAGTTTTTGATGTTGGAATGCACATAAAAATCAGGAATACACTGAGAAATCAATGTCTCTTGCTAGTTTTTTAATGAGAATAATAATGTACTTATTTTTCTTCCTTTACCCTTTGGAACCACTGAGGCAAATTGTGACTGATCTTAGCAATTTAAAGTACCTATTTGTGACTAGAAGAATAAAGTCAGCTTGGAGTAAACATTGCTGTGCTCCAGTACTGACACCGACATACCATATTGAGCTAAAATAGCCAGAAAGGCTGACAGAGCTTGCACGTCTCAAAGTTAGCTATCTATCCCCACTCCAGTGTGACTGGGAGCAGGGGAGCTACTTAGTTGTCAGTTAGCAAGGGATTAACTTCAGTGCAACTTCCTCCTCCTCTTGCTCAAGTACTCGGGGAGAAGCTGTAAGTGTGATGGCTTGGGGACAGAGGGAGAATACCTTTGGGAATGTTGGGCTTCACCTCAGGCTCCCAAGATTGGCCTGAATCCTAAAATGGGGAGTCTTGTTTCAAGGCTTGATCCAAAGCCTACTGAAGTCCATGGAAAGATTCTCATTGACTTTGGGCTTAGGATCAGACCCATAAAGTTTAATTTTTGAGGAAAAAGACTTTGTTGATGGCAACTGTTTTTCTAATGGTTATTCCAATGGTTTTCTAATGGTTTTTCTAATGGTTATTTCTAATGGTTATTCCAATGGTTTATACCCCAAAAGAGATGTACTTTTTGGTTTTGTTCTGTTTAATTTTTAAATTCACTTGTATTTCCTTCTTCAGTTCCCTATGTAACCATGTCTATGTAACCATGTTTAGGTGGGGGTGGGGGGCGGAATGAAAGCTGAAGTCCCATGGGGCGGGGGGGACGACTAAAAGGCTGAACCCCGCTCCATGGAGGGTGCATAGCCCCAGCTCTGGAGCTGACTGCTGCTTCCGCCAAGCCCCATCAGCAACCGGTGGGAATGGGGGTAGAGGGGCGAGGAGGGATGGCCCTGTGAAGCTGCAAGGGGGGCACACAGCTGAAGCCAAAGAAGTCACGGAAGTCTGGTAAAGTCACGGAATCCATGACTGCCATGACCTCTGTGACTAAATCATAGCCTTAGTTATGAAAGTAAAAAAACTGCTTGAGCCCCGGCACCTCTTTCATTACAAATTAAGCACCACTTACACTGGGTAATTTGACTGGACTTGACTTCTGCTTTCTCTTTCCACCATACACCAAACAGAACTTGGAGCAGCACAGAATGGGGCTGTTGTTATTCTTTCTTTATTTGTTTTACACTAGTGTCTCGAGACTCCAGTCAAGAATCGATGTATACACCGAATGAAAAGGCAGTCCCTGCCTCAAAGAGCTTTAGTGAGTGATGGTACTATTTGCAAAATTAAGATTTCCATTGCAAGCCTGACTTTCACAGCACCTCCCCCGCTTTATTTACCAAAAAAAAAATAAAATAAAATCTGCCTCACATTTCACATTTGTGTTCTTATGCCAGAGTGGGATTGGATTTTTCAAAATCCAAGTTAACTAATGACAGTTTGAGAAATGAGAGATTTTGAAAATTGTTCTAACTCATTTGATCACATAGCAAATCATATGGTTGGATATGAATACTCAAAATTGGGAGTTAATTTGTTGGCCATGAGAAGGACAAGTGCCTCTCCTCAGGAAAAGCTGGTGCTTAGATGTTTTTTAAATATATTAGATGAGGCTTATGCATATTTTTGGAGGTCTGTATACTCCAGATCTTCTGATATCGGCCTGGTCCAATGTGGCCACCACAATGTCCATAATAACTTTACTGGGCGTTGCAGATTTCGGGATCTCTGGTGACTTCTTACTGAATCCTTGCTCTTTGCTGTGACAGGTACCACACGATGATTTGTTTTTCTGATTTTGATATCTGCCCACTATGTATCTGACAGGAAATGACTGTTTTGAGTCCACAATGGACACTTATTTATCTGTTATATAGTTAAACAACAGATTATATATATCTGAAACATCAGTGATATTTTCATCCTCTGAACAGATGACCTAAAATCCCTCATAGATTTCCACCATAACTTCAACAACCACCATGCATCCATCAAACTCTCTCCCTAGAACACTTTCACCTGCATCAACTTCCGGGACACAACAATAAGCTTCAACAATGGAACCCTACTGACAACTATGTACCAGAAACCCCTGGATCACCACACCACCAGTAACCACTAAGAGATCTGTTATATACAGCTTGGTGCTCAGATGCCATAGAATATGTTCCAAAGAGAAAGTCTAGGATATACATCTCAACACATGGAAGACTGCCTTCAGCAAACAAGAATGCTCCACTGAAGAAATAGATTATATCATGGAATGGGCCACTTAAATACCCCAAGAGAACCTGCTTCAAGAAAAAAAATACCACAGACACCAAATACACACCACTGGTTGTCATCTACCGCCCCACACTGGAACCCATGCGTGGTATCATCAAACAATTACAATCTATACTTGATAGGAACCACATCCTGAAATAAATATTTCCTGAACCCCCTCTTCTGGCCTTCAAACAACCCACCGACCCCCAGTCTCACCAAGTTCATCATCAGAAGCAAGTTCCCCATAGCGCAGGACACGCCAACTCTGAAGCAGCACCAGACCCTGCCAGAACAACAGATGCAAAACCTGCAGACATATCTTCACTGCTACAATGATCAGTACCCTCCACCTTTCAAGTTCCATGGGTCCTACACATACCTATCACAACAGGTGATTTATCTCATCGTATGACATCTTCAAAAGACAGGCCTGGGAACTTAAATTCATAACTTTGCTGGACACTAAAAAACATGGACTTTACAGATACACAGGTTTTATAGCCCATTACAAGAACCTGTAACACACCTTGCTGCCTACTAACCTTCCATTGTTCTATGACTGAGGTGCTCGCCTCCAACATTTTAAGTGGTCTTCTACAACATATGTGAACCCTTTTTGCTTAACAGTCAAGCTTGTATTTAGCTTGAACACTCTGGTTTCCTTCTCCAGACCTGAAGTTGAGATCTATGATGCTCAGAAGCTTGTCTCTTCCACCCACAGAAGTTGGTAAAATACAAGATATTACTTCATCCACTTTGTCTCTCGCCTATCGTTTAGCAAGACAGCCAAGTTTCTTCCTTGAAAATCATGCTATTGCAGAAGTTAATTAGTGATCCTGAGTATCACAACTGGGTGATGAAGCATATTTAGTATGAGTGAAAGTAGTGATCATTATAGGAGATTTATAACTTGATTACGGCAGTATTTTTATTAAGCGGCTAGTGAAACACTTTGTTATTGGTATCCTGTGCAAACATCAGAGACACAAACAGCCCTGATAACTTCTGTGAGTCTTTCTACTGTTATTAGGTTGTGCTGTCAAACACAAACTGCTATAGTTTACGTTGGGTCATCCAATATTTTCTCAGTATTTTGATAGCAACTGGTCAATTGACCATAACAATTTACTGTAAACTTAGGTTTTCTTTATGAAAGTGCACTGGTTTTTATTAGATATGAATAAACATTTTGAAAGCAGGATTTTACTCTATGGTTTGATAATTTTCTTTACAACTTTATCTTAAAAATGTATTTTTTTGTATTGTGGTGGCACTCACTATGCTGGCCATTATTCAAACATACAGGAAGACACAGGCTTTATCCCAAAGAGCCTTTAATATGATGAATGTTTCTCTCTTTTCAACTGACTTTAGAAGCGGAACTGTTTTCCACAGTTAGCTTGTCTTCATTCTTATCAGAACAGTGGGGCTTTCCAATGTCAGGATACTTGTGTGGGTGGAAACTTCTCAGAAGAATAGAGGACTTATCAGTGTTTGCTTAGGATCTATTACATTCTCAGTCATAAAAGTAGCTATGCTGTCTATAGCACTCATAAATCTTCAGCCAGTCAAGGCTACTGTCTCTTCCTCATGCAATCTTGAATATAAAAATACTGCATGAATTTATTACATAAAATAGTTTTAATCTCAAAATAAATCATTTCCCCTATACCAGTTTTTAAAATAAAATTATAATTCAGTCTTCAAGATTGTTATGACACTTACAAGCGCTGACACAAAATCTACCTGTGCACCCTACCTTAATATTGAAACCACCTGTGATATTGTTCTGGTGTGGAGTCACCAGATGGCACTGTTACATAACATCTTACAAGTTATTTTTCTTGGGGTGCAAGCAGTGTTCAGTCTTTGCAGAAATGCTGTATTGTTGTTAGATTTGTGATGCATATTACATTAAGGGAAGCTGTTGCAAACAACGAGGTAGTTGGAACTCTGCCTTAATATCTCTAGATAAAGTCAATTTTAGGGACAGTTCCTGAGAATTGGCCTTTGCTGTTGGGGCTGAAAGAGGGACCATCTGTGTTCCAAGACTGCTGTGTGTGTGTGTGTGTGTGTGTGTGTGTGTGTGTATATATATGTAAATAAAAGAAATTATAGTAAGAAAGTACCCAGATTCCATGTAATTAATTTCTCCTCTAACAGGAAACCAGCCTGAAAACCATGAAATTGCTGCAGCTCAGCAAAGGGCCTAGAATCATAGAACTGTTGGGCTGAAAGGGACGTTCTAGTAGGTCCCTCCAATACTGAGGCAGGACCATGTGTACCTCGACTATTCCTAACCGGTGTTTGTCTAACCCAGTGGTGGGCAACCTGTGGCCCATGGGCCACATGCGGCCCATCAGGGTAATCCGCTGGCAGGCCGCGAGACAGTTTGTTTATATTGACCAGCCGAAGGCATGGCCGCCCGCAGCTCCTAGTGGCTGCGGTTCGCCGTTCCCAGCTAATGAGAGCTGCGGGAAGTGGCGCAGGCTGCAGGGACGTGTTGGCCACTGTTTCCCGCATCTCCCATTGGCCGGGAATGGTGAACCGTGTCACTGGGAGCTGTGGGCAGCCATGCCTGCGGCCGGTCAATGTAAACAAACTGCCTTGTAGTCAGCCAGTAGATTACCCTGATGGGACGCAGTTTGTCCACCACTGAACTTTAGTCACTACTGACATGGGTTGAAATCAAACAAGTGACCCCCATACTCCATTACCAGTTCTCAGAACCAACCAACACTCCTGTCTTGCATATTTTTATGACTTATACATTGCTGAAACAAATGTTTAGTTTGTGCTAATGTTGGTCTGCTATGCACTCTTGCTTGAAAACAAAAAGACAAGAAATTCAAAATTTCTGTATTTTGACAGTAAAAAGGAAAAATACCCACTGGAGACCTACATAGAAAATACAGAACTTGAAACATATTTTGCTGGGACAAACACAGATATACAATCCAGGAGACACAAGATCATGCCTAAGTTCATAAGACTGAGATGCTCTCCAGAAAGCTGGTAGCCTGTTTACACATCAAAACATAATCTAAAGAAGTTCCCAAACTTGTTCCGCCGCTTGTGCAGGGAAAGCCCCTGGAGGGCCGCGGCGGCCAGTATGTCCCTCAGCCCGCGCCGCTTCCAGCAGCTCCCATTGGCCTGGAGCAGCGAACCGCAGCCACTGGGAGCCGCGATTGGCCGAACCTGCGGACGTGGCAGGTAAACAAACCGGCCCGGCCCACCAGGGGCTTTCCCTGCACAAGTGGCGGGACAAGTTTGGGAACCACTGATCTAAAGCATTTACTTTTTTACTGTTTAGTTTTCTCACCTATCTAATTTTTGCATAATTGACACACATAAATTTGTTACCATCTGATGGCTGCTTCTTGGGGTATGTGAAATTAATTTGTGGTCTCAATCTAGTTCCTAGTGGAGAAACCACCTTTACAACTGGCATCCTTGCTCACAGCCTAATTTTATCCTCTTGCACTTACAGGAAGTGAGTTAATGCAATTGATGGTGCGTAGTGAAGAGATGCTTGCACTGCTGCTGCCAACAAAAAAGAAAAGAAAAACATTTAAAATTTAATGACTTTTGCAAAGAGCTAGAAAGGTCATTTTCAGCAGAGTTTCTGTTTTGCTATCATCACATACGTCTAACTGGTTTGCACAGAGAACAAAAATGTCTTCAGTGTGAAGTTAGGCAATTTTTAAGCTAGTGACGTATGAAATAATTTCAAGTTTTCTAAGCATAAGACTGAAGTCCTTCCAATTGCCTTTCTTTCTATGCAAAAATAGCAAACTGAAATTACACATCTCAACATAGCAGCTACAAACAAATGCAGGCAATTAGTAAAACACAGAAGGAGAGACACCTAGGAAGGAGACCAAGGTTTGTGACCCAAACATCCAGATAAGAGGATTGTTTCTGCTTATTTTACTGGACATCTGTAACAATGGCTTTTTGGTCACATACCCACTTTCTGCTTCCAAGTTTGTTGTGCCATGGCTTGTTTGGCTGCTGAGATGGATCCATCACCAGGAGCCAAGGTTGCTGCTCTTCATGCTCTCCATTATGAGTGTTGGGTGTATGTTACTTCTGTCAGTGCAGGAATATTCTGCCCGCATTCAAGAATCAGAGAGCCAGTGTTCTCCCTGACCCCCCTGTCAGACTGTCCCTCAGGAGGTTGTGACATGCAGCCTCGGTAAAGAGGATGTTGCTTGTTATTTAGTACTTTGCCAGCTACTCCGTGTGCAAGCAGGAAAAATGTTATGAGGGTATTTAGTCAGTTTTCTCACTCTAATTCTGGTTTAAGTTCCTGATATAACCCACTGGTCTGTATGTTTATGTGTATCCCTCTGTGCCCAATCCATAGAGGATGTAAGTCTGCTGCAGTAGCTAGACTGTCTCTCTAGCTCAAGCAGTCTCTGCTTATGCTTTCAGTTCTGGAGGTCACTGGTTCAGTCCTTGGCGTTGGCCAAAATGTCTGACATCATAATTATATAGAATTCTTTTGAAACTACTTCAAGGTTAATTGTCTTTGGTTCAAGAAGCTTGTTAAATTTTAGCACTAAGGTTTTGGTTCGTCTGCCTGTACGTCTCTGAAGTGGAGAGCCTAATAAAACTGACGTGTTGCAATAATCAGTGCTATATAAGAGTATCTTAAGCATGCTAGTTCCTTTTTTATCAAGTGCTTTTCTATTTGTACTGATTCTTTTCAATTAACTCATTTGTTCATGCATAGCAAGAGCTTGATGTGATGTGCTTGAATTTCTATATAAAAGAGAATTGCTAAAATAAGTCACAAATGAATTGTGGGCCATTATCTATCGTTAACTCATCTGGAATTCCATGGTGAACAAATGGCCTTTTACAATGTGGTATTTCCATTGCTACTTGATATGTTGTACAATAACTCAGTTTAAAAGACATATGAGCTGTAGCCCAGTAAGAAAATAAAATCTTTCCTGTTTAATTCAAATAGGTCTGAACCAGCCTTGGACCAACAGTAAATCTTTTGAATTCGCTTTCCTATATTTATTGTAGATTTATTAACTGGATACATTATCCTTGAAGGAAACATCCACGCTTGTCCAGAAAAAGATGACTGGCTCTTTTCATAGGGTATATCTACATTAGATATTTTTACATCCAGTTAATTGAGTAATGTTGTAAAGACTAGGGTGGAGGCTTCCCAAATGTTTGTTCCAGGATGCAGATATTTATTCTTTATCCTAGACTGAGCCGTAAGGCTTGTCCACACCAGCTTTTACAAATGTGTTAGTGACTTCCAGTTCATAGACATTTCTTCTCAAATTTTGGGTAGAACTTGAGTCAAATTTATGTCAAATTTCACTATTTTTATTTTTTATTATATTTCATATTTCAGTATCTGTGGCTGTAGTGAGAGAATGTCCTGTATAACGTGCTCCTTACAAGGCCTGCATTTCAGACATAAAGAGTACTCTTTCCATTTCATATTAATTTTCTAAAGACTAGTCAGTGCTTTGCACGGTGGCTTCCAACAGTTTATGGTCTATTTCTATCTTGACTGAAATACCTCACAACATAAAATTATTGCCAGTTATTTCTTTCTTCAATCTAGGCATAGTTGCCTACATTCATGGCAATAATACTTTGCTGATCAATGAAATTAGTGTTTTAAAAATTCACAGAACATTAGAGAACTTCCCTGCTTACCTGCAGACTTGTATGAATAGAGAGCCCAGAAGTACATATATTAACTTTATATAACATTCTGGATATCACTCTTTCCCATTTATGCTGATAAAAACTGTCTTCTTTTAAAAAAGCATTATGCAAAAAATTTACAGCATGATTCCTTCATAAAATATTCACAAATCCAAATTGTACAACCACATAGATTGTTAAAAATAAATAGTCCTACTATAAACTTTTAAGCACTCATTCTTATATATACTTCAGTACTATTGTTTTAACACACATGTAAATTGCAGCACATGTAAATACATAACTTCAAATTATTATTCACAAAATTACATAGTATTTATATGAATAAATCTGCCTACCCAAGAATCCAGTGCCAATATTTGCTGTTAAGATTAGCTGTGGTATATGTTGCCAGCATTTCATTTTAACTGTGAATGGTTTTAATAGGGCAAATATGTAGGCAAACATAAAGCTACTGTATGTATGCACAATGTCTTTTTAAAAAGAATTCCTTTATGGTAGTGAGCTGCAAAACAAAATCATTTCATTTTTTTGTTGCCAGTCAAATTTCATTCACATTATTAACGTTATGAATACTATATTTAAGTTTAAGACTGCTTTTAATTAGGTTTTGATCAAAAGTTTCAACTCCATTATCCATACACTTTGTCCTGGTTCTCCTGATTGCTCTTTAGCCACTTTATCCTGATTCTCCTGAGCAGTCTAGAATTAGAGAGGGACAAAGATGACAGAATTACACACATGATCCCACTTCAGCCTATGGGGCACATTGTGTCTGTATCTCCTGAAAGACATAGCACAGAATCTGGCCTATTCTTTCTTTACGAAAGAAAACTAGATCCATATTTTGGATCGAACACCTGCTTGATTGTTATTTTTACTACAAAAGAGTGCAAGTTAGAGAGTAAGTCAACTGTGTCTACACAAGGAATATTGACAAAAAGAACATTGATTTTGACCAGCCCAGTGTTTCCCAAACCTTTGAAACCTGCGTTTCAGTAAAGTAAAACCAATCACACGGTGCCCCTTCAATTCTCATATTCCATCTTTCATTCTCTCCTCCTTGGAAGCACAGTGCCTCCTTGGGTGGTGCGCCAAACTATGCACAACACTTTACTCTGGGCTCTGCATGAATGACATATTCAGCTCACAGGGAGAAGTGGGGGTAGGTTTATTATGATTATTTATTTAGTATTAATTATTATTTCAACAAACCATGTTATATGCACAATAACGTGCTCCAGGGTAGGGCTAGTTGGAAAACTTTGAAAAGTTGAATATTTGGATGAAAAACGGACTTGATTTTTTGCAAAATAGTTTTTGACCAGCTTTGGAACACGTTGGCTGTATTACGGAACCACATGATTTCCCAAGGTGTAAGTATATTTGCTGATTAATGCTCAGCCTGTAGTGTGTCATTGCTTACCTATTAAAAGGATAAATACATGTTCACCAAGTAAGATAATTAATCTGTTCCGAATACTTGTTAGGTACCAGTTGGTTTACTGCACTCAGTACAGATTGCCACATTTTGAAAGAGACAAGCATGTTTAGAGAGTTCTCACAAAAGGAACAAAAAACCCTTGGAAGGTCCTAAGGATGACCTTTCAGGAAATGATAAGGGAACAGGACAAATTTACTCCAGAAAAGATGGAAGAGAGATGTGAAAGGTTGTTATGATGAGAACTGGGTTTAATTATGCTTATTAATCAATAAGGGAAGAACAAGTAATAATTTATTTAAAATATAGTGGGGAAAAGTGTAAGTTAAAAATCAGAAGAAGGTTAACAATAGTAAACTCCAAAGCCAGTGTATCAGAAGAAATATTCAAGCACCTTTAGAATAAACATGTATCAGGAATGCTTTGGGAACGATTAAATAAAATCTTGTCACGTGCTCCAGGATGGATTTAGATGATTTAGCAGTGGTCTCTTCCAGCACAGGGATAGTATGAAATTATAAGCCTGAAAGTTGGTTCCAATCAAGAAACCATCTAACTTTAAAACAATCCAGGTCTGGGTGAATTGTGTGTAGTGAATATATTATTTGATTTCTTTGAAACTCTTATATATTGAGTAACATATTCAACATTTCTTTTTAGTTTAGTATTTGTCCAGCTCTAGAACTGGTCAAGATCCATTCAAGAATAAGAGTAGTATATATTGACAGAGTAACATGCTATTCAACACGAATAAGGGCAGCAGAAGCAGGCTCTTAAAACATCTGCATATCCACAAGCATCCTCTCCAGGCTTTATCCAGATCCTCCGGCCTATCTATGGGACTTTGAAAAGGTTGTGTGTATGATAACAGGTTTTATATAAATATTGACAATTAATGCTGCTGAAGTGTGTTAGAAAGAGCAGCTTCTGGCCATCTTGGGTGTGTACATACAGCCGAGGCACAGATCTTAGGGAAATATAATCATGCTAGAAGCCTGGGTACTCTCAGCAGGGGAGATTGCATAAAGAAGCTAGCATATGTGTGTGCTAAAAAATGTGGACCATACCTCTTGACCACAGAACCTACTTTGGAACATATCCTTGGAAGGTTTGGCCACAGAGAACCTGTAAAGGGTAAATTCCATTGTGTGAGGAGGTGTGGGAAAAGTGGTACAAAAGTTCTGTGCCTAGTCACTCCTTTTCAAAAACACATGCAAGAGAAGGCCTGAATTCTACCTAATTCCCAAATATTGTTATATGTGTTGTTGTTGCTACTACTTTGTATTATTACAGTGGTACATAGAGGCCCCAACTGTGCTAGGTGCTGTACAAACATATTTTAACACGGTCTCTGCTCCAAAGAGCTTACAACCTCTAAAGAGACAAGACCGACAAAAGGGATATAACATACAAGTAGAGTGAACGAGTGATGGTTTGATTTTCATGTTAGCTCCGTGATTATTTTTCATGGGTTTTGTAAAGTGTAAATAGAAAGACAAAAGGAAGGAGAGGGGATAGGGCAGGAAAGAAAGGGAGAAGGAGATAGGGAAGGAAAGAAGGGATCATTAAGGGAAGGTGGAATGAGGTTGAAGTGAAATGATTTTGCAGGAATATTATATCATGAGTAATATTGGTGAAGAAAGACGGATTCCAGACAAAGATGAACTAAGTTAATTTTAACTGATATGGGAAAAGAGACGAAGGCCAAAAACTGAAGCTAGAAATATTCAAACTGGAATAAGGTGCAAGTTTTAAGTTGTGAGGGTAATTAACTATTGGAGCAGCTAGATTTTGGTAGATTCTCTGTCACTTGTCTTTAAATCAAGACTGGAGATCTTTCTAAAAGATATCCTGTAGTACCACCACAAGTTAATGGGCTCAACGGAGGAATTACTGGGTAAAATTATATGGCCTATTTTACACAGGAGGTCAGACTAGATTATCATAATGGTCCCTTCTGGTTTTAAAATGTATTAATCTAGGATATCAATGTCTGACAAATTGTTAAGAAAGAATTGGGAAGAAAAGAACTTTAAAGTGTCTTGGTGGATATTATAAACAGTGAAATGAAGGTAGCAAAATTGAACCTAAATAGTTAATAGGTAAATGTGGCCCTTTAAATCAGAGAGCAATGGATATTATGTTAATGATAGCTTTTGGGACAACATCGCAGTGAACATAACAGTACTGACTATTTTTGTTTAAAACTTGAATTCGACTTTCCTTAAAATATTTTGAGAAGGGAAAAACAAATTGTTCATCTGATTCAGAACTACACCTTGTGGTTTGAAGTACTCCACTTACCAGTAAAAGACCAGAAGAAAAAAAAAAGAGAGAGAGACATAGCTCTTCAGAAAATCCGTACTGCCCGAACTTGCAAGCCCTTCCTCACACAAGTTCAGGCAATATGGATTTTCCGTATAGAGCTATCTAACTCTCTCTCTTTCTCCCTCTCTCTCTCTCTCTTTTTCTGGTCTCTTACTGGTAAGTGGAGTACTTCACATCACAGTTATGAATCAGATGAACAATTTGTTTTTCCCTTCTCAAGGTATTTTAAGGACAGTTGAATTTCAAGTTTTAAACAAAAATAGTAGGTACTGTTTGTTGTGTTCACTGTGATATTATTCCAGAATCTATCATTAATATAATATCTTCCTATATGTGAGTCATCTGATTTGCGTGAGTAAGGGTTTGAAGTATTGGGCTTCTAATGACATTGGAAGTCCTAGCAAAAATATTGGAATCTGAGGCAGGGGAGAATTATTAGCAGTGATGCTGAGCTCCAGGTATCACCAGGTACGAAGGTCTCTGTCAGTAAGAACCACAACTAAATAAACATGCTGAGATATGATCACTTTATTGCTGTTCATTCATTTTATGTCCTTTTATTGCCCTACTAATGGCTATAGGATTAGGTGTGTAAGAGAGTTCTCAAAATGTACAAACCAAATAGGCATGTAAAAAGTGCATGCTTCCCACAGAGATTCTAACTTCTCCTAACCATGGATGATGAAGAGACTAATTTACCTTGCATTGATAAGAGGGGGTGCAGGAAGGAGGCCCAGAGGGACTTAAAGAGCAAATCCGTTTCTGGGTTTTATCTTCATTTTGGTACAGCTGATGATTTTTATGCGACTTTATAGTGGCTCCAGTGGGAGAGACTGTGTTATTACAACTACTACTTTTCCCCCCCACAATTACCCAGACGGTACATGCTCTGTGTATGAAAATACGCAGCAAAGAATTAACTTTATATCTTAACTCTTAAATAAAACCCCTCTCATCTCTGATATTGCTTAAATCAATCTGGGACGCTGGTGTAGTAGCTTCACTTCTGAGGACAGAGAGCACTGATGGGGCTGATAATTTTACTGCTTTCTACTTTGCATGCAGTAAAATTTAGCAGATCAATAAAGAATATAGTTTCTCAGCGGCCCTACAATTCAGACATAAAAATATCTGTTCCTGACTGAAGTCCTGTTCTACCTAAGTAACAGGAGTTATTTTTGTCCCTGACATCCAGCTGTGATTTTCTCTGGTGTCATTGACTTCCCAGGGGGAGAGAATGATGAATGATGCATAAGATTTCTAGTGAAATAAGAAGTTTTTAAATACTTAAGGAAGGATATTGTATTAGTTGAACCTGGAGGATTGTTATTACCAGGGAAGCCCCAAACTGACTTATTCTGATTTGGTTATTAGTAGAAAGTATGATGGTTGTTTTAGTATGTAAAAGAGGATTGATTATTCAGAAATTTAGAAGTAATCTGTGTGTCCTTTGTCTCTGTTAAAAAAAATGCAGATAAATACACAGTACAACTGCTTCAAAATGTTTTCTCCGCATAGGGCCAAGTTGTGATGCCCTTGCTCACGCTGAATATTAATTTACACCAGAAGCAGTCCCATTGAAGCCAGTGGGACTGCACAAGCTGTAAAGTACTACTCAGAGGTATCACAAACTGCCCCTTCATCTTTGAAAAGAAGGGAAATGGTTTTATGATCTACCTTGATAACTTTATAAATTTCAAAACCTCCTGTACACAATATAAATGAAACCTGTTTTTCGTTGAGTGTTTACTACTGCAAATCCTGCTTGGGAATGTAGATTACCTAGCATCTAAGCATTACAGTCTTCAAAAGAGCAAGGGTTCTTTTTTTCATATTCTCTTCTGTGTCAACAGTTCTGCGGTTTAAAAAATATTTTGCCTCTTCTTCACTACATATAATCCTTCCAGATAGTATTTCAAGGCATGGCAGAAATTCTGTACCATTTTTTCTCCCAGTGGAAGAAAATCTGACATTGTGTGATGACTTAACCATTTTCTTTAAATTTCTCTATTAATCTTCTGCACTGCCTTTATAACCTGATACCAGAGTGGAAATGCTGCATTCTTAGCTTCTGTAATCCAAATGAAATAGCAGGATTTTATATTAGCAGCATAGTTGGTCTGTCTAGCATGGAAAAATTGTAGTTTAGCATTTGTTACTATAATTGGCTACCAGTATTATCTTTCAAGGTGGGCCTTAGAAAACTATACCAGCCCTCCATAATCAGTGCATACTGAACTGAATCTAGTGCCCTCTGTCATTTTTTTCTTGAATATATGAACCCTGATTATTTCCTACTTGGTTACTAGAAGCTAGACAACTTACTGTCAATCCTGCCATGGACCCACATGTGGCTCTCCCCCTGAAGATAATGACCATTTAGTGTGAAGGCTAAAGTCAGGATGCAGTTAGGCTCACCATGTGTTCCTGAAAACCATGAATATCCCCATTTAAAGTCCTCTTCCATTGTCTCAGTTTGACAGCAATGGTGTTTTCTCCCATATTTTTTGAAAGCTCTTGGACAAGACATGTGAAGGAGCTGCTGGTGATCTCAGCTGGTGAGATTGGCAACAGACTGGCTGAAGGAATATGAACTCAATTACTGTCTCCCAACAACCCTTTGCCACACAAGGGTTCCCACTGAGCATTAGTTCTTTCCTCCTCCTGCTGCCAAAATCCTCCTCCACTCCTCAGAGAAAGTTCAACCCAGAAGTGATTAGCTTCTCCAAAATTCAGTCTCACTATGTATCTAGCTTTATTTAACTTGTTGCTTTTCAGTTGCTAAGGGCTTTGAAACCATGAATTGCATTGCATTTGCTCTTGTTTTCTTTAAGGACCAATCCTGAGAGGTGCTGAGTGCCTGATATTAATAGGAGTTGAGTGATCAGAATCTTGCAGGTACAAGGCCTTAAATATTCATTTATTGACATCGGCAGAGCTACACTCAGTTATGCTGGCTGTATATGTGTCTCTTAAGTATTTAGTTTGAAATATGCCAGCTTCTGTCCAAATAAGCATGTAACTTTGTGTAACTACTGTCTATTATTCTTTAACTCTGTTTGTACAACATTCTTTGGACTTGTTGCAGTTTGATTTTTCTTTTGAAGGTGGCTCTGAAGAGGAAGAAATTATTAAAGTAGGACGTGTTGGTGGTATATATTTTATTTGCATTTCTAATAAGTGTTTTTCTGAAGTTGAATTTAGAAGGAGAGTGTACTCCACTGAAGTGCACATTGCTTAACTGCAGAATCTGCTAAATATGCATAAGAATAATGCTGCCCCTATCTAGGCTCATTAGATAGCATATCTTGCTACCCAGTTAATTACACATCAGCTACAATAACAGCATAATTTTGGTTAATTGCAAATCAAACTGAGGTCACAATGCTGCCATTTTGTGAGTCATTCCAGATTAATTGTCAATGGGAATATTCACAAAAGATTTTGTTCACTGACTATTTTTTAAAAATCAGCTTTCAACCTATATTACACAAAAATGGAAACTATCACTGGGATGTTTAAAGATAAAATCATGGCTGTGACATTAAAGTAATCCCTTTCATGATAAAAACATGCAACATCTTACAAACATGCAAATCTTGTGAGTGCACAACCATTCAGTCCTCCTCAATGAATAACTTTGAGTAACTACTAACATCATCATATTTCCAACTGGACAAAATATTTATCCCTGCCTCTTTGCTACCCTTTGTTGATGTTTCATGTATCTATCCTTACATCCCTGTTAATTTCTCCATCACTCCATTATTGTGATGTTTCTGACCCTGTCTCCTGTAAGTCCTGGTCATTTTACAAATTTAACTTCCTTTCCCTCCATCGCCTCCTCCCCCCACATATCTATTAAGTTCCAAGTCTGGCCTTATTTCTTGCTACTTTTGGTCTGTATCCTCTTCCATGTGTGTATTATTCTGTCTCTATCCTCTTCCTGTGTCTTCTGTTGTATTTTGTTGGTTTGGTTTGTTTTTGGTTTTTTTCCCCCTTCCTTCCTTCTGTGAGGTCCCTCAAGGCTTATTTCCCTCCAGGCCCCCCACCTCTACACTCCTTTTTCCCATCCCGTATTGTGTTTTTGTTCCATCCCCACCCTTATTCTCCTATAGGCCTCCCCTCCCCATCCTTAGCTTGATCCATGTCTCCTCTCATTCTGATTCCTCTGATCAAGGCCTGCACACAGGTCTGAAGAACATCCTCTCACTGAGCTGGGAGCCATTTCTACTCTTGAGTTCCTGCTACAGCTGCAGTCTTTGCAACTCTCTGCTGAGCTGGAAGTAGACATAACTTCCACTTCCAGCTGATTAGGCGAGAGACAGCTGACAGGCGTGAGTTGGTGGGTAAGTTGTAGTGGCTGTGGGAAGCACACACAGAAGGATTAGTGAAAGATGAAAACTATCTGAGACCCAGGACAGTCCGTCCAAATCAGGACCATCCTGATAACTTACATAGCTTATGTGCATATGCTTGGAAAGTTTCACAAATAGCCAGTGGAGCCATAGTCCATTCGGAGTGGGTTAGAGTGGCATGATTTTTAGAGACAAAATAGGAGCCTAGGAAAGAGTTAAGAAACACGTATGTAATGCATCATCCACACCCACAGTGCCATATCTAAGCAGAAAAATTCTACATCCTTTAGCACTGTTTAATACAAATCCAACGTGTTATTAGCCACCTATTTTTTTGCCATGAACACTTGATCCAGCTGGACACAGAAACCTTAGATTTGTGGATTCCAGATGGGTGACCACCAACTTTTGGGTCCATCCAAGATGTAGGAGTGATGATAGGTGCCTGGAACAACAAAAGAGACTGCTTGAATACTACCTTCAGTCTCTAAAAACTAAAATGCAGTTTCAGATCTCTTCTTTTTGATTGAGTTTGACTTTGGGATCCTGAGGAAAATGTATACACCACATGCCTTGTCAAATGAATAACTTATTTTATACCCCTGTGACATAATACAGCATGCCAACCTGACTTTTACAGGTTTCAGAGTGGAAGCCATGTTAATCTGTATCAGCAAAAACAACGAGTACTTGTGGCACCTTAGAGACTAACAGATTTATTTGGGCATATTCAGTCTTTATTCAGGCCTAATTTGATGGTGTCCTGTTTGTAAAATAATTATATGCCATCATGTGCCAGCGATGCCCCTCTGCCATGTACACTGGCCAAACTGGACAGTCTCTACGCAAAAGAATAAATGGACACAAAGCAGATGTCAAGCATTACAACATTTAAAAACCAGTCGGAGAACACTTTAACCTCCCTGGACACTCAATTACAGACTTAAAAGTGGCAATTCTTCAACAAAAAACTTCAAAAACTGACTCCAATGAGAAACTGTAGAACTGGAATTAATTTGCAAATTGGACACCATTAAATTAGGCCTGAATAAAGACTGGGAATGGACGGGTCATTACACAAACTAAAAACTATTTCCCCATGCTAATTTTTCCCCCTACTGTTACTCACACCTTCTTGTCAACTGTTTGAAATGGGCCGCCCTGATTACCACTTCAAAAATGATTTTTCCTCCTGCTGATAGTAGCCCACTTTAATTGAATTGTCTCATAAAAATTGGTAAGGCAACCCCCATCTTTTCATGTACTCTGTATATATATCTTCCTACTGTATTTTCCACTCCATGCATCTGATGAAGAGGTTTTAGCCCATGAATGCTTATGCCAAAATAAATTTGTTAGTCTCTAAGGTGCCACAAGTACTCCTTGTTGTTTTTGCTGACTTTTACAGTTACTTTAAAGGCTGCCATTTTCTCCTTCTATTCAGCAACAAGCCAACAAGTGGGAGGAGCCTGGGCATTCCTCAGCGCCACCCCACAATCTCTTTACTGCTTTCTTTAGAAACAAACAAAAATATTTCTCAGACTTTAAACACTTCATTAGACTTTAAGCTCTACATGGTAGGGATTGTATCTGCATGTCTTCTTACAACTTCTAGTCCAAGATCTGCTTTGTTCCGGATTGGAGCCGAATGTAATGTAAATATTTCATAAGAATAATTTAGAAATTGCCCTTAGATTATTTTTAACTTATTTTTCCTGCAGTCAGCTTCTGAATAACCACCAAACTTGTGTATTTTTATTTAATTTTTTCTGTAGACTACTTTTCTGTGATGGTGGAAGGATCACCAAAACCAGCAGTCGTGTCACAGTTTTCTGAGAGCAAAACCTGCCTTTGAATGATGCACTACAGAACTAATTAGATAAGCCAAATCTAGACTGGAGATAGCTTCAGTATTTCTTAGTTTATAAAACACATATTGTGGTGCCCCCTCCAAATTGTCCATACGATGTCCAAAAATACCCTCCTATAAGAAAAGAAGAAAATCCTATTTCCCCTGCTTTCTCTGTCTCTCTGTCTAGCTCCAGCTTCTAAGACTATCTGAATGACTAGTATGCTGGTTTTGTAATAAAACATCAGCATGAACTAACCCACCCAGTAGCAGGGCCGGCTCTACCTTTTGTGCCACCCCAAGCGGCGAAGCAAAGAAAAAAAAAAGTGGCCTCCGAAGAAGGAAAAAATGAAGAAGCTGCAGCTGAAGGGCCACCAAGAATCTGAGCACCACCCCCCTTTCAGATTTGCCACCCCAGGCACCTGCTTCCTTAGCTGGTGTCTAGAGCCGGCCCTGCCCAGTAGTGACCCTCCTTTCACCTAACTAGGCTCAGTGATCTCAGTTTTCTTGCACTCAGGCCTACTCACTCAACTCCTCCTGATTGCTAAGCAAACAAATTAGTTTTGCTGTTCTTGCTGATGAGACCGTTATTTGCCTGTGCCCCTTTTCTTATTTTTGGAAGTTCAAACACACAATGTTTTTTTCAAAGTAGGATATTTTACAATCCCCCCAAAACAGATCTGGAGTATTTAAATGCCTGTCCGTTCACAGAAGTAAATGCCCTTGATGTGTTATGTTACAATGGGTACTTGCTCAAATGTCAGGTTGAAGTTGGGTTTTGTTATTCAGAGGAAATCATAATTTGTAGTTAGAAATAGTTAAGAAGGCAGCTAGTGGACTGAGAATACAGCTTACAACAGCCCCTTCGCTTTAACTGTGTGGCCTCTATACAGCAAAGATTACTCATACGTCTTTATAGCACAGTTTCAAAAGTTGCCAAAACGTAGGGTGCTACGGTTTTTGAATGTCCAGCCAGAGGCACTTTAAACTAGCTAGGTGTGATTTTTCCCCCCCTTTGCTACTGGTGGAAGGTACATTTAACAGGATAGCTTTATTTTCTAGATGAAAACTGGTCCTGTTAAATACATACATCACTGTGTACACATTTCAATCTGTGTATATCCTGTCACTTATTGTAACTACTGATGCACGTCACCTTGCTTCTCTTGGGTTTTTATTAAACTTATTCTGAGAGACATTACGCTCTGATTTTTATTACAAATCGCTTGACACAGGGTCCACTATTGGTTGAACTGAAGAACCACGTTTGTTAGGCAAACTCTTCCCAAAGCTCAGGTTTTTTTGAGCAAGTGTCTTTAGGCAGAGTGTATATTGTCAGCAGTTATGAAGTACGCAAGGAAAACTGAGGCAGGATGTTCACTAGCCTGGGACTCAGGAGACAAAGCTTCAAGTCCATGCTCTGCCATAGACATCTTGTGTGACTTTGGGCAAGACACTTAATCTCTCTGTGCCTTAGTTCTCAATCTCTAATATAAGGATCATTATTCTTCCCTACCGCACATGGGTATTAGAATAAAGATGGTGAGGTCCTCAAATACTATGGTAATGTGGGCCACATGAGTATCTTAGATGGAGTATGACCAAGGGGATATTGATGTCAACATCTGGATGTGTCCCTTTCTGTTGTCCAAAACATCATACCAGACAGAAGGGTGACATGTCCCATGTAGGAGAGAATTGACCTGTTTGCCTTCACCATTGGCTATTTAAGCATGAACACAGATAGTAACTCAGTGATTAATGCTATGTTCGACCCTTTTATTGTCACATTGAAGCTTTGACAAGTTTCCCCTGAGTAGATTTTGGTTAATTTCTCTGCTCCGCTGTTCACACCACAGTTTCCACATCAGTGAAGTTCCCAGGCTTGCAGCTTAGTCTGAGATTTCTCAGCCTGTGGTTTATTAATCTGTGATGTAAGTCATCTTAATTTCTAACACATCCCTACCAACATTTAAAGAGAAACTTTTGCTGATTTTGAACTAACTAAAATGAACATTAATGTTGTTTATTGGGATCAGCTAAATTAAATGCACATTGAGATTTCTAAATATTTACATTGTAAAGTTGAGCATTATGGGTTCTGTTCTTTCTAAGCGCATGCAAAACATCCATTAAAGTTAATAGGATTTCTCTGAACATTCAAGAGGATATAGATTTGCTGAGGTTACACGTCCGATAAAAAGAAAATTACTTTGTTACATATTTATTAGCTATGGGTAAATAATGTCCATTTTCTATGAAAATTAATGGGTTTTGATCTCATGGTATTTTTGGAGCCTGATTTATGATTTTTGAACATTTGAGGTTGGTAATAGTACATTTACTTCTTAGGGAGCACTGCAGCATTTTAAGAGCCAGATTTTCAAAAATGCTGAGCTCTCATTGCACCAGAAGCTGCTTGGTTTTGCACTCTTTTGAAAATCAGACCACTGTATTTACCTGCATAACTTGAGAAATGAGCTCTTTTGAAAATCTGGCACTTATTTAGGGTGCTTACATGGAAACTACTGGGTGGTTTTGAAAATCTGGTCCTAAACATTTATTAAATTTATGCTTGGATTATGCCTGCTTTCATGTTCCTTTGTTTAAGTGACAAACTTTTGAATTTTCTATTCCTTTACAGTACTTTCACTTAAACTTATAGTCTCAGTAATACTGTAACTTCTCATTATTAATCTTCTTGATAATAAAAAACTAAGAGAAGTTATCCAACTAAGGACAAGCTCTGAAATTATTGACAACTGCACTTCAGTTGGTCTTTGTAAGAGTTAAGTGGTCAGTGATGAGATTAAATTCTTTAAGCAAGAATGTGATGAGTCAGCTTAGGCACTAGTTAAAATTTAAAAATTTTAAGCATAGTAACTGGAACTAATGGATTCTGTTGACTACTCAGTGACTCAAGCTGACTGTTCTATAAGACCCAGAGTTATATAGTTACTAACATTGAATAGAATTCTATTGAATTTGTTTTGGAACATTACTTTAAACAGATTTTAACACATTTTGCAAAGGATGAATTACAGAAATCATACAACTTGATATGATTAATTTATTACACAGGAAAGAGAGCTTCTAGAGAGGCTAATAAAATCACCTTCCCCTGCTTTCACCTTTTTGATCTGTTTTGTGTTGTAGAGCAAAAGCAAGTTATTTTACTTATCTATGGGGGAAAAAGGAAAATGTGTCGCATTATGATATTACATTCTTACATTGTTTTTCTCAAGGTAAATGTGGATAAGATGCATGTAAACGTTATCTAGCCATGTATATAAAACTTTGTTTATGAGCTGATATGAGTAAAAGCCTGCTGAGAAGGATTATTTTCAAACTACTAATTACCTAGATATTCGTAAACTAGGATTTTTTATCTTGCTTATCAATACCATGATGTAGTTGTTTTTAATCTTGCTTTTGAACTCTCTCCTCTTTTCAGTCTACTCTCCAGAGTGAGTCTCTGATTAATTTTTTCAATGTGTATCAGAAAAGAATAAGTTACTTGATCTAAGCAAATAATTAACAAACTCACCAATCACATGTCATTTAACTATAACTCAGCAAATCTATCCCAGGCTCACTGCAAAATTATATCACACAAAAACTCCTTGGCTGCTTCCAGACAGAAAATACTTCACGGATTACATAAAAATAGAGACGTTAAAGGGCAGGTATTTTAATATTAGATACCAAGGCATACATAACTGTTGTCTATTACCATATGTACAGGGAAATATAACTGAGTTCCTCTAAGCTCCCCTCCCCTCCAATCTATAATTATCTACCCGTGCCTGGCTCAATAGATGGGGTTAGCAAATTTATGATTGATCAGGATACACATAAGAATGAAGACACAAGATAGAATGAAG
This sequence comes from Chelonia mydas, assembly GCF_015237465.2. Lineage (NCBI taxonomy): Eukaryota > Metazoa > Chordata > Testudines > Cheloniidae > Chelonia > Chelonia mydas. Next base: position 54,395,420 of record NC_057850.1, on the reverse strand, counting down.
TGGCAGGGTGCAACTTTACTAACATTAACCACTAATGGGGTGGGGAAATCATTTGGATCTAGGGCAAGATTAACCTGCTTAAGGTGAGACGGCCACCAGGACAGGACAGATTAGCTCATTCAGTCTAATCTACCCATACGCATACACAGGGTTAAGCCCCACTGCTGAATCCAATGGCCTTTCACAGCATGCACAAAGAAAAATGTAGATATAATTGAGGGGTATGTGGTCAATCTATGTGAGAGTTAAGACCTCCTACTGCCTCCCAGTTCAGAGGCAGCTACGCCAGCTGCCTTTTGGGATTACCCAAGGAGCTGACCACCTAAAACCACTCTTACCTGCTGTGGAGATAGGCTACAAATTGTGACCTCAGCAATATCTTCGTTTATCCTGATGCTTACCTTCTCCGGTCAGGTGTTTATTTTTTGTTTTGTTTTTAGTACCATTCAGTTCCCAAATGTTGGTATCCTTTTTGTCCTAACAAACCTGGCCTCAACTTGTGAGACAGGGAAACACACACACATACACACACACAATCTCATCCACAGGGGAAAATTTCTTCCTGATCCCCATAAAAAGTGATCTGGCCATCTGGAAACCCAGTCCTAAAAACTATTAGAACTTATTGGGTAGCATAAGGTGGGGGGAGGGAGCTGAAAATGCCTGCAATGGCAGCCACATGCCTGAGATGGCCTTACGCATAGGGGGAAGGGGAAGAGGGAGCCAATTATCTGAGTCACCTCCACCACACTGGCCTGTGAGCAGCTGCAGGAGGAGAAGACTTCTGTCCTGCTTCCCCTTGCTTCTCCCCACTCCCCATATTGACCGATTGAGTGGGACGGATGGGAGGCTGTCATCAGATGGCTATGCCCTCCTCCCTTCACAGAAAGACCCCAGGGATGGGCATTGTAAAGCTTGTCCTGCCAAATATTGTACCTCCCCCTCTACTGCGATGGAGATGAGTATTCTCAGGTAAAAGTTTCTCAGTCTTAACCGCTAACATGCAATTATCTCTCCCCCAATCCTTCAGATTCCCTTCTTGTCACAAACTTAAAATGTTAATATCTCATTGAGTGCTGGTTGCTGAGCTCATCAGATTCTGGTGTAGTCAATGCAATAAGGATCCACCTTCCACTATATTCAAGAAAACCTACTCCTATCTTTATGGTGATATAAACATTTAAGGGATAATTTGGTTCATAGTATATAATCTAGCTGCTAAGTGAAACACAAAAGGTTGTGCTAATGTTGTAGTAAATACTTTACATAAATTTCCAAAGGAAATATCTGGTGTTCTGTGCACACTGAAGTAATGGTAATGTGCTTAGTGATTATTTGAGTTAAAATTTGAAGAGAGTATGACACCGGAGCTTACCTTGTGGTCAAGTGGTAATATAAAGGGCTTGAATGCTGAGCTCGGTCCCTCACTAGCAGTTTCTCTTAGCCCTGGTAAAGAGAGAGTACCTTGCACCCCTCTCTGACTGTTCCCCTCTTGCGAAAGCAAGGTGTGCTGTAATAGGCTCTGGTGGAAGTTGACTGAATCTTTTTGACTGAAGAGAGTCACTGAAACATGAGGGTGATAAAGGAAAGAAATAATACCTTCCTTCCCTCTTCCCCCCACCCCAGAAAATCTTCAAGACTATGGTAGGTAGTCAGGGGATGCCTCTGACCACTCCTTACCATGGAGATAGTAGAGACATCACTCCTACCATTTCATCTTAAATACAGATTGTTATAATACTACACATCTTGGTACTGTGGAAAGAAGTTTCTTGGGAATTAAAAAAACCCACACAAGTATATTATCCAGCAGCAGTCAGTGTTACAATGCCAAGTGTTCTAGAGTGGTTCAGGAAACTGCTAGACTATAGAATGTAGCTGGTTCACTTTTAACAGTCAACTGATTTCAGCGAAGGGTTGATGAAGGTAGGAGAGCCTATGGGTCAGTGAATGAGCAGCAGCAAATGGGTTTATTTTCACAGCTTTGGCTTCTATAGAACTTTGGGTGGATACCTTATGATGAAAACCAAAACAGTCCATAATCACGAATGATTCATACATTTAAAAAACCCAGCAAGATAGCAGCAAAAAAGGTCATGCAGTCCAAAACATGACTTGTACTTTCCAAGTTGTTGCTTAACAGACTTTCTATGTACTGCTTTGTGTGTGTAAGTGATCAATAAAATCAGGTAAAACAGATAGCTTTGTTTATCTTGACCTTACCTAGCGGGTGTAACATTTTCCAATATATTATATATATACATAATAGTAACATATATAATGTTACTATTATATACTGCTGTTGCCAAAACTCTAGGTCAGTCACAAACAGTAATAAGGTAATCAATAGTTTGATATAAAATTTATAAAACTTTTACACTAAGAATATGTTGAATCTACCCAGATCTGGCTGGAAAACCCTGTGGAGCATAAAAACCTGGATCATATTCCTTTAATACAGCCTCTCAACTACACATAGGACTAGGCCCTCAGCTGGCGTCAGTTGAAAATTGTAAATTGAAATTAATGGGCATTGTGTGGCCAAATCTCATAGTCAATTTTGAAAAATCTCATGGAACCTACATATATTGCCATCCCCTGAATTTAGCTGGCAACATTTTCCAGACTGCCAGCCAAATTAGTGCTCAGTAGGGCATGTCTGCAGTCTCCAAAGGGTTAACAAAATGTGACTTAGCACAGGTAATACAGATTCTTTGGTTTCCATATATTTTTATTCGTGACTCTGGAGGTTACAGTGGAAAGATCTCAAAAATTGATTTTTTATTAAGCCAAAGGTAGAAATGTGAAGACAATTTCGGTGTCTAGTTCAGAAACATGCAACATTAGTCTGTTCCCAGTTACTCCAGAATGAAAAAGCTCATCATTCTGCACTAAAAGTTATTTATTTTTGTCATGTGATACAATAGAGCTTTATGTAATGAATCACCAGTTCTGATGAAAGTAGGAGTAAGTTCAACACCTGCAAGAGACTAGCGTTTGCAGAATGCATGAGGGTGGTCTAAGTGTCTAAAAATGTATGTAATGGAAACAGGCTCAGTGTAGATTTATTTCCCACAAAGATTTGTCCTTATGTTTTACCTGGCATGGTTGTTACAGCTAATCTTACTGCCTAGCTTAATAGGTGAGCTGTGAAAATATTTCATTAAATTCAGTGACTAGCTCTGATTTGTGGTGGTTTTTTTCTTTTAACTCTCCCCCTCCCCCTACCAACTTTTAGGACAAACTCACAATGAAGATACAACATGCTTGTATGCTCTCTAAACTATGCTAGTGGTGGTACTATATAGAGAGGTTTGCATTGTTTTTACTACCTTCGATCAGTTTAGTGGGAGCAGTTGTTCTGTATTTAATCCCATGAGTCAAATTGTTTTGCAAATTCCTTTAACATTAACCAGCTCAGAAGCCAGCCTTGTCCTTGTTTGGCTCTGGAACATTTATTTTTGCATTATAATGTTGCAGATTTTCTGTAATGTTTCAGAACCGAGAGAAGCCTATGGATATTTTCCTGCCATAAAAGAGAAGTCCTTACAGTAGTTTCATGCACAAGAAAAAAATTTATTTTGCATAAATCTAATACATTTAATACTGTAATATCTTGGATGTACAGCTCTTTTAAGACCTAAGAGTCAACTTTTGAAATTTGAATTATTAATTACAAAACAGGTTGTAATTCTGCATCAACTCACAGTGCTACTACAGCCAACCCTAATATGTGGTACAAATTAACAATTTTCCACCTAATCTTTTTCCCTTTGATTAATTATATAATAATTAGGGATGGACCTGAGCCACAAATCTGGATTTCAGTCACCAAAGTTCAGAAATAGCACCCGTGGTCGTGGTTCAATACATGCTAAATATAGGGCCCCATTACAAAACGTGGCTGGGAATTGGGAGTTGCAGCCTTCCCGTGCCTTCAGTGCTGGCGGATGTTGGTATCTAGAGGTATCACTCTCCTTGTCGTAAACGTGAACTGTTACTCCTCATTGGGTTCCAAAGTGGCTAATTGATTTTCTCACTATTTTATTTATAAAACAGTATCATGTTGTGATGACTATGTTTGGGGTACAAGTCCTGAGGCCAGATGTAAAGTTAATAAATGGGTGGTAACAACCCCATATTTACAGTTCCATTCTAAAATGGGCTTAAAATGAGGCACAAATTCCTATTTTTCTTTTAAGTAGGTGGCCCTACTGGTGTGGAATTTCACACATTATTAGTTTTTATGCTTGTTGAATGTGTTTGTTGGCACATGCAAGATGATTAACCTTGATGGAAACACCCTTCCTAAACATTGTAATCGGAACTTAAATGCTGGCAAAGTGGCACTATGACATCCATGATGAAGGTCCTGTGCTGTATCCGTTTATTGCAAAACACACAGGAATAAGGAAGCTGAGTGGTCCATGGGAGGATGGGTCATGGGATGCAGTGTCTTTTACTGCTATAAGAACAGGGGTACTTGTGGCACCTTAGAGACTAACAAATTTATTAGAGCATAAGCTTTCATGGGCTACAGCCCACTTCATCGGATGCATAGAATGGAACATAGAGTAAGATATCTATATATATAGATATAGATAGATATACATACAAATAAGTTGGAAGTTACCATACAAACTGTGAGAGGCTAATTAGTTAAGATGAGCTATTATCAGCAGGAGAAAAAAACTTTTGTAGTGATAACCAAGATGGCCCATTTAGACAGTTGACAAGAAGGTTTGAGGATACTTACCATGGGGAAATAGGTTCAGTATGTGTAATGATCCAGCCACTCCCAGTCTCTATTCAAACCCAAGTTAATGGTATCTAGTTTGCATATTAATTCAAACTCAGCAGTTTCTCACTGGAGTCTGTTTTTGAAGCTTTTCTGTTGCAAAATTGCCACCCTTAAATCTTTTACTGAGTGGCCAGAGAGGTTAAAGTGTTCTCCTGCCAGTTTTTGAATGGTATGATTCCTGATGTCAGATTTGTGTCCATTTATTCTTTTGCATAGCTATGTCACCTCTCTTAATATAGCCCAGGTCAGTTGTGGCCAAAAGACATTATCTCCTTGGCTGTTTCCCTAGGCAAAATGAGCTGGTGATTTGAATCCCGTTCCTAGTGGGAAGTGTCCACATTACCAACCAGGCTGTTTGATTGTCGTTAACTAGCACCCTGTTGTCTTTCAGCTGAGAGGCAAGTAGTTGCATTGGCAAAACGCTGGACTTCTCTCTCCTACTGCTGATTGGGCTGTCCCTCCAAGACAGGGTTGAAACACACTGGTGGGGCGAGGAAATTTGCACTGCTTTCCGTACAGTAACTGTTAGGCAGATAAATAGCGGCACTGTGATCTGGCATCTTTCACTGAATTAATATATCCTTTTAGAACAAGTTTGTGGCCCCACTTACATGGCTGCACAAGGCATGCATAAAGCTGCTCACAGCACTGGGGGAAAAGCAGGCTGCGCAGAATCACTGTGTCCCACCCCTCACACATGTGAATGGAAAGGGGCAGAGTGAAGCATCCATCACCACCAACACACCGGGCAACAGAGGTGTGCTGCAGCATTGGCAGATGTGATACATTGGGTGTAGACCTGGTGCAGTTTATTCTCTCTCCATAGCAGCGGGGTCCAGGGGGAGGGGAGATTGTGACTCACTGCCTCTGACTAAGGGCAAATGGATAAATCACAAGCTAGCCCCAGAAATGACACTATTTTAGGGACCTAACTTCGTCAATCTGGAATATGCCTAAAAGAGGATATAATAGTGCATACACTTTTCCATCTGCAGCTTTTAAAGACATGCTTTCACTGTCAATTGTGGTTTGATTTTAAATAACTTGATTTTATTAGCTTGTGTTCTATTTTACAGCATGATCAGAAAGAACGATTAAATCTAATATAGGCAGAAGGACAATTAAGAGGCTTAATAGTCCTACAGATAAGATAGGATTGTTTTTTCCTAGTGCCTGTATCAGTTGATAATGAGTTCAGATTTTTTTTAAAAAATGTACTTTTTTTTTTCTTCCTTCAGAATTATGCAGAATTTTTTTTTTTAAATCACATTTCTTACCCTGGTTTACAGAATCACTTCTCTCAAAGCAACATTTTTTAGCTGGACTAGTCATGCCATTTTTAAACTTCTGCTTATCTGAGGTTAGTACTTCCCTTCTGTCAGGGGTACATGGCTTAGCTCAGAATGTGAAAGAACATCTCAGGCTACAAGTTGCAAGGTCATAAAGAATTTGAAAAACAATACAGGTGTCTAATAATGTGAAAAGAATATCACTGTGGCTGGGTCTGAATGGTGTTAAACTTTATTAAGCTTGGACTGACAGTGAGTTGAAGCTTGCAGTCTATCTGGAGCTATGCATCTATCCTCAGCACCTCTGGTTCCAGGTCCATATTTGAATCCAGCCCAAAACAGAGTGATTACCTTTTCACATATTTGTACTCATAATTTTAGATTGTATTAATTGTCTGTGACAAAATTTAGTCATTTTCTGTGGCTGAAAATTTGATGACTGGACTATTGCAACTAAACTAAAAAAAACCCAAAGTTCTTTCTGAATGAATAATTTGAGTCAATTTTGGTTGTTCTGATACAGTGTTTGGGATGACATCATGGCCAGATTTTGCCATTGTTTCTGACAATGAGTAGTGCCTTTCTCTGCAAGTAGCCCCAATGGAGTTAATATTTTTTTTTTTCAAATCAGTAGGGCTACTTACATACTAAGGACTCCGTCCTGTAAAGACTTATGCTCATACTTAATCTTAGACATTTAAGTAGTCTCATTGTGTAACTTTGAGGCCTAAGGTGCTACTCAATGTGAATATGGAATCTCACCCCATAATTTCTACCACATATATACTATGCTATTTTCCCCCACACTTTATCACTTAAGCCAGGGTGGACAGCTGAGTTCCAGCAAATGACAATGGAGGATTCATTATAAATTCCTCTCCTTAATCAGGCAAAGCTCCCAGGATCACATCCAGATTAGCTGATGAAACTAGTCAAATTACGAGAAACAAGGTAGAATTAATGCTAGCTTGCATTGATCCCATGTATGAATATATGAACCCTGGATGGGAGGATAATTTAGCCCAAATTGTATCTTGACTGTGAAGGTCATATCTCTACTAAATGTCTAAATCCACGTTTATGTAAAATTTCATGAATATATGACTTAATTTATTGTGATTTATGTAACAAAACCATAAAAAAGGACACTATAAAAATAACTACCCTACTTTGGGCTGTACTTTTTGTTATATAAAAGGAATCTATTTAATGGGGTTTTAAATCATCACTACAAAGCATCAAGTGCTTCCTGCTCCTCTGTAGTCAGTGAAGGCTCTGATGAACCAAAATGGATGAGATTCTACTGGGGAAGGCAAGGCTTGGTCATTTTATACACCTTTCATCTTGTAGAGCTCTGTTCAGGAAGGGGTCCCTGAGCCCCAGCCTATGAGGAGGATTGTGGGAGAAAGAGTGAGGATAGAAGGAGCAGGATCTTCAAGTACGGAGAGATACTGACAATTCTCCTTGAAGAGGGCAAAAGCACCAGCTGGATGTGCAGTCCTGAGGCTTCAATAACAGATGTCATGTTGGACAATGTCATGTTTGCAATGCAAAGTAAAGCACATTGGAAACATAATCCAAATTACACATATAAAATGGTGGTGTCTAAATTAGCTGTTACCACTTAAGAAAGAGATCTTGGAGTCACTGTGGATAGTTCTCTGAAAACATCCAGTCAATGGCAGCAGTGGTCAAAAAAGTGAGCAGAATGTTGGAAATCATTAGGAAAGAGATAATAAGACAGAAAATATCAATTCTTTTCCCTCCACACTTTAAAGTTAAGCAGTACCCAAGTCCTTGTAGCCTGGGGCTCTGAGCATGTACTCTAGCTGTATACAATTATTTTATGGCCAAAAACTTGCTTAGTGTTGTATCCTTTTTTGATTCTTGGGCAATTTAAAATTTTGTGTGAAAAAGCTAGTGGCCATTTCTAGAAATATTACATCTTCATTCAAAATCTTCTCAAAAGCTTAGGCATCAGAACTGAAAAATCATTTTAGTTAACATTCAAACCTTTATGTACTATTTAAAGTAGCATGTTTATTCTTCCAGTTTGGTGAATAATTAAATTATTTGCAATTATCCCACTGCAAATGTACAACTATTGAAAATCACTTTCAAATTGAAAAGCTTAGAAAACATCAGATGATTTTAGTGCATGATGAAAACCCTTCAAAGAATTTTGCTAAACAAATGTGGTATTTCAGCTACAGATTTTTTCCCTCTAAATCTTTCAAGAAAATCCTATATCTGCTTTTTCAAAAGTTGGGCTTTGTTGGAAAAGTAAGTATGGTTACAAGCAGAAATCCAAGTACCATATCATAAATGTAGAACAGTTCTCTTAGGGCCAAATTTTTAAAGGTATTTAAGCACCTGAGATACAGATAGGAAATTTCAATGGAAGTTAGACAGCTAGGTGCCTACTGGGTGTTTCAAAAACACTTACCTGTGTCTATATGCACCTAAATACCTTTAAAAATCTGACCCTTAGGAGAGAAGGTCTTTCATGTTTCTAGACACAAAACATTTTAATGCCTGGGATCCCAATCCCAAGAATTTGGTAGAATTCCCAGATATCATAATAGTCTTCTCTTCTGGTTTGTGGTGTTCAGAAAGTCATATTGATTCTTGAGTGAAAGTGGAGAAGTTAAATAAAAGGTACCACATTGTATACTTTGCCTAATATTCTGGTTTCTGGATAGATGCAATGAAGCTTTGTTTTGATTGTGATTAAAAGGCCTGATTCAAGGACTACTGAAGTTCGTAGGCTTCTCTGACTTCAATAGGCTTTGGATCAGGCCCCAACAGACTACATAATGCAACTGGATTGGCCTGGTGACACTATGTAGTGCAGGGGACTCACACATTGCAGCATGGTGTTGGGTTGAGGAGCAGGATGTCTAGAAAATAGATGTTATCAGCTTCTGGGGATCAAGGACCAGCCCTGTGTGTGTGTGTGGGTGTGTGTGTGCGCGCTGTCCCATCCATGGCAGGTCACTGGTCTGAAGAGAGCCACACATGGTTCATCTAACAGAGAAGTTGCTTCAGGGCATAATCCAGCCACTAACTGCTGGTTGGGGGAAAATTTTTCCACTTTGGGCAAATTATTTCACACTTTTCCACTGTGGGGTTCTTGTGCCTTTTTCTAAAGATCTGGCTGCACTGGCTGTCTTCTGAGTCAGGCTAATAGTTTAGATGTTTGATATGGAATGTTTCTATGCATACATTTTTAATATGATAGTGGGATCAGTTGTTTCAACTATGCTGTTTCACTTTCCCTGCCCATTCATAAGAAAATACAGATCTCTCAGCAAGCTCCAGGATCCATGTAACAAGATGAAGAGGAGGAAGTGGTGGGACAATAGGGGACATGCATGGTGCACCTCTGCCAAATAATGCAGAGAATCTGTATAAGTAGGAAAACATCTCTAGGAGACGGATTCAGGAGGCACCCTGCTCTGTGGGATACCCTGTAATGTGATGCCATGCTTGCTGGGATCCAGACAAGAGGGTGCATGGATTCCTTGGCCAGAAGGGACCATTGTGATCCTCTAATCCACTGGTTCCCAAACTTGTTCCGCCACTTGTGCAGGGAAAGCCCCTGGCGGGATGGGCCGGTTTGTTTACCTGCCGCGTCCGCAGGTTCAGCCGATCGCGGCTCCCAGTGCCCACGGTTCACTGCTCTAGGCCAATGGGAGCTGCTAGAAGCAGCACGGGCTGAGGGACGTACTGGCTACCACTTCCAGCAGCTCCCATTGGCCTGGAGCATTGAATGACAGCCACTGGGAGCTGCGATCGGCCAAAGCTGCAGATGCGGCAGGTAAACAAACCGGTGCGGCCCTCCAGGGGCTTTCCCTGCACAAGCGGCGGAACAAGTGTGGGAACCACTGCTCTAATCTGAGCTCCTGTAGAGAACAAGCCATATAATTTTCCCAAAGTAATTACTATAGCAAATCTTTTAGAAAAATATCCAGTCTTGATTTAAAAATCTGCCATAACCCTTGGTAAATTGTTCCAGTGGTTAATTGTCCTGACTGTTAAAAATGTATGCCTTATTTTCAGTCTGAATTTGTCTAGTTTCAACTTGCAGGCATTGTCTTGTGTTATACCTTTGCCTGCGATGGGAGTCCCAGAGGTACTGAGGAGACACAGGACTCTGAGTGAATAGACCAGTGCCTCTGATGTATTCATAGGACTTTGGGGTTGGATGGATGAATTTTGAGGATGTTTTGAAAGGTTCCTCCTAAGAACATAAGAATAGCTATACTGGGTCAGACCAAAGGTCCATCCAGCCCAGTATCCTGTCTACCAACAGTGGCCAATGCCAGGTGCCCCAGAGGGAATGAATTTAACAGGTAATAATCTAGTGATCTCTCTCCTGCCATCCATCTCCACCCTCTGACATACAGAGGCTAGGGACACCATTCCTTACCCATCCTGGCTAATAGCCATTAATGGACTTAACCTCCATGAATTTGTCCAGTTCTCTTTTAAACCCTATTATAGTCCTCGCCTTCACAACCTCCTCAGGCAAGGAGTTCCACAGATTGACTGTGCGCTGAGTGAAGAAGAACTTCCTTTTATTTGTTTTAAACCTGCAGCCCATTAATTTCATTTGGTGGCCCCTTCTTCTTATATTATGGGAACAAGTAAATAACTTTTCCTTATTCACTTTCTCCACACCACTCATGATTTTATATACCTCTATCATATCCCTCCTTAGTCTCCTCTTTTCCAAGCTGAAAAGTCCTAGCCTCTTTAATCTCTCCTCATATGGGACCCGTTCCAAACCCCTAGTCATTTGGTTGCCCTTTTCTGAACCTTTTCTAATGCCAGTATATCTTTATTGAGATGAGGAGACCACATCTGTACTCAGTAATCAAGATGTGGGCGTACCATGGATTTATATAAGGGCAATAAGATATTCTCCATCTTATTCTCTATCCCTTTTTTAATGATTCCTAACATCCCGTTTGCTTTTTTGATTGCTGCTGCACACTGCATGGACGTCTTCAGAGAACTATCCATGATGACTCCAAGATCTTTCTCCTGATTAGTTGTAGCTAAATTAGCCATCGTATTGTATGTATAGTTGGGGTTATTTTTTCCAGTGTGCATTACTTTACATTTATCCATATTAAATTTCATTTGCCATTTTGTTGCCCAATCACTTAGTTTTGTGAGATCTTTTTGAAGTTCTTCACAGTCTGCTTTGGTCTTAACTATCTTGAGCAGTTTAGTGTCATCTGCAAACTTTGCCACCTCACTGTTTACCCCTTTCTCCAGATCATTTATGAATAAGTTGAATAGGATTGGTTCTAGGATTGACCCTTGGGGAACACCATTAGTTACCCCTCTCCATTCTGAAAATTTACCATTTATTCCTACCCTTTGTTCCCTTTCTGTTAACCAGTTCTCAATCCATGAAAGGATCTTCCCTCTTATCCCACGACAACTTAATTTACTTAAGAGCCTTTGGTGAGGGACTTTGTCAAAGGCTTTCTGGAAATCTAAGTACACTTTGTCCACTGGATCCCCCTTGTCCACATGTTTGTTGACCCCCTCAAAGAACTCTAATAGATTAGTAAGACATGATCTCCCATTACAGAAACCCTGTTGACTTTTGCGCAACAATTTATGCTCTTCTATGTGTCTGACAATTTTATTCTTTACTATTGTTTCAACTAATTTGCCCGGTATTGACGTCAGACTTACCGGTCTGTAATTGCCAGGATCACCTCTAGAGCCCTTCTTAAATATTGGCGTTACATTAGCTATCTTCCAGTCATTGGGTACAGAAGCTGATTTAAAGGACAGGTTACAAACCATAGTTAATAGTTCCACAGTTTCACATTTGAGTTCTTTCAGAACTCTTGGGTGAATGTTATCTGGTCCCTGTGACTTGTTACTGTTAAGTTTCTCAATTAATTCCAAAACCTCCTCTAGTGATACTTCAATCTGTGACAATTTCTCAGATTTGTCACCTACAAAAGATGGCTCAGGTTTGGGAATCTCCCTAACATCCTCATCTGTGAAGACTGAAATAAAGAATTCATTTAGTTTCTCCGCGATGACTTTATCGTCTTTCAGTGCTCCTTTTGTAACTCAATCGTCCAGGGGCCCCACTGGTTGTTTAGCAGACTTCTTGCTTCTGATGTACTTAAAAACATTTTGTTATTACCTTTTGAGTTTTTGGCTAGCTGTTCTTCAAACTCCTTTTTGGCTTTTCTTATTACATTTTTACACTTAATTTGGCAGTGTTTATGCTCCTTTCTATTTACCTCACTAAGATTTGACTTCCACTTTTTAAAAGATGCCTTTTTATCTCTCACTACTTCTTTTACATGGTTGTTAAGTCACAGTGGGTCTTTTTTTAGTTCTTTTACTGTGTTTTTTAGTTTGGGGTATACACTTAAGTTGAGCCTCTGTTATGGTGTCTTTGAAAAGTGTCCATGCAGCTTGCAGGGATTTCACTCTAGTCACTGTACCTTTTAATTTCTGTTTAACTAACCTCCTCATTTTTGCATAGTTCTTCTTTCTGAAATTAAATGCCACAGTGTTGGGCTGTTGGGGTGTTCTTCCCACCACAGGAATGTTAAATGTTATTATATTATGGTCACTATTTCCAAGCGGTCCTGTTATAGTTACCTCTTGGACCAGATCCTGGTCTCCACTCAGGACTAGTGGGTTCCTGTACCAGCTGCTCCAAGAAGCAGTCATTTAAAGTATAGAGAAATTTTGTCTCTGCATTTCATCCTGAGGTGACATGTATCCAGTCAATATGGGGATAATTGAAATTCCCCACTATTATTGAGTTTTTATTTTGATAGCCTCTCTAATCTCCCTTAGCATTTCATCGTCACTATCACTGTCCTGGTCAGGTGGTCGATAATAGATCCCTACTGTTATATTCTTATTAGAGCATGGAATTACCATCCATAGAGATTCAATGGAACATGTGGATTCATTTAAGATTTTTATTTCATTTGATTCTGCATTTTCTTTCACATATAGTGCCACTCCCCCCCCGCATGACTTGTTGTTGTAATTAAAGGGGCTTTTAAAGGAATTGTTTGATGGCTATTTTTGCAAGAACAGCCATCTCCAAATAGCTTTTCATTTTTATTATACTGTGAATGGTAGATCTTACTGCTGTAGTGTCTCTGGCATCAGGTAGTGCTGTTGCAGGAAACTTCACCTCTTGTACCCCAAGTAGCCATTTCCATGGCCCTGTTGGCCTGTGTGTGTTTGAGTTTTCCATGGCTTCATCCTCTGTCCAGGTCACCTACGGTTCAATCCTCTGCCAGGATAACAAAAAGTCCATCTGAAATTCCAAATAAACATCTAAAGAAATGATTCTTCTGCCCATCTTGGGCCACGCTGAAGTTATCTGCTTCTTGGTCCCCACTTCTGGTCCCTGTAGAGTGTTCCCCTATGTTGGTTTTTCCCAGCACGGTTTTCCCTCTACAGTAGAACCTTAGAGTTATGAACACTTTGGGAATGGGTTCATAACCCTGAAATATTTGTAACTCTGAACAAAGCATTATGGTTGTTCTTTCAAAAGTTTACAACTGGACATTGACTTAAGACAGCTTTGAAACTTTATTATGCAGAAGAAAAATGCTGCTTTTAACCATCTTAATTTAAATGAAACAAGCACAGAAACAGTTTCTTGACCTTGTCAAATCTTCTTTTTAAACTTTACCTTTTTTTTAGTAGTTTACATTTAACACAGCACTGTACTGCATTCACTTTTTTTTTTTTTTTTTTTTTTTTGGTCTCTGCTGCCTGATTGCGTACTTCCAATTCAGAATGAGGTGTGTGGTTGACCAGTTAGTTCATAACTCTGGTGTTCTTATCCCTGGGGTTCTATTGTACTTCCTGTGTTAGGGACTCTGGCAGCTTTCCTCAAGGACCGTCCTTGTTCCTTACAGGCCCTTTTTTAGAGCCCTCTGCCACAGGAGCCTGACCTGCTCTCTGTGGGTCTCATCAAGCCTGACTTCCCCAGTCCTTTCCCAGAAGGGAACTCCCCTTGCTCCTCTTTTCTGGGTCTCCTCCCTTAGACTGAGTTCCCAGTTTTGTTTAAGAAGTCCTCTCCCTGATTTCCCATAGCTGGGTCATCATTATAATTAGGTTTCCATCACACTCAGCAGCGGATAATTCTTTGATCACAGGCTACGCTGAGCTTGACTTGCCTTAGAGGGCCAACCTGTGATAGATAGTATATAACCAGTCATTGAATGTAGCTAATTAAACGCCTGCTAGTTAGTTTTACAGTTCTCTGCTGGAAATCTTTAATGTAACTGTATTGTACAAAGAGTGGGTTTTCATAATTAACTCCTGGGATCTTCATAAATGTATGGAATCCTGCAAAACAGCATTTAAGAGCAGCATGTATATGGACCAAATTCTGCTGCCCTCCTTCCTCACTGCAAAACGTGCATACAGTGGCTTTACATCGGGGTTGAGGAGAAGGAATCTGCCCTTTAACATAGTGGCTTGGTGTAACATGTCTGTGCAGCCAGTTCACTACCACTTGTGCAGAACATTGGTTTTGAGAGCAATTGGGAATGCGAGTATGAAGTCTTTCTACCCTGTGGTTCTGCATGTGTTTAAGGCCTTCCATGCTCACAGAGACTGTGTGTAGCAGGGATCCAGGGACTGGGCAGCATTTGGCACTATGTTGTTAAAATGAGCAGAATCAGCTGCTGGACAACCTTTTCAGTTTCCTCGAGAATTCAAGCCAATATGACTCCTGATAAGACTTGTCTATGGAACATTCTAAGATTATCACAAGAATTGCTTTGGTGTGCCATAAAAGAAAACAGATATAGGCAGAATATGGCATGCAGAAGCAGTTTTACAGCTCCTCCCATCGCTGCACATAAGTGGCACCGTTTACAGTTAACTTTGGAT
Organism: Chelonia mydas; assembly: GCF_015237465.2. Lineage (NCBI taxonomy): Eukaryota > Metazoa > Chordata > Testudines > Cheloniidae > Chelonia > Chelonia mydas. The sequence goes on along the minus strand of NC_057850.1, from coordinate 54,380,414 downwards.
TATCAATCACTGATTGCCAGCAAAACAGAGTAGATCTCACCATACCGCATTTGTACTCTTGAGTAGCTTTCTTTTACTGTTTTCCCATTCAATGATGAGGCTGTCGGAACCAGTATTGGACATGGACATGGCAAACTACAGTGAAGTCTTAGATCCAACTTATACTACTTTGGAGTTTGAAACTATGCAGATTCTGTATAATAGCAATGGTGAGTTCTCATCTGCTTAGTGATGCAAAATCAAGCTGTTAACGGGAAAAAGTAAAACTGAGTAATGCTGTAAGGTGCTAGTTAAGTGTTTTATTAATAGAGCATTTGGACATGGGGGGTTATGGCAAGAAATCTGCTCTTTTACACTTCATCACTAAATCTAAGTTAATAAAATAACTTTTTTATGTTAAAGAAAATATAATACCAGTTATGTGTAAGAAAGTAAGTGAACTCCACTGTCATCAGTCAATTAATCAAAGGAAGAAAAGGGTGCTTTCAGCAGTTGTTTAATTTACTGTAAAACAAATGAGTAACTAGTATTGACAGTTTGGGCATGAAGGTAGATTTTGTACATAACATTTAAAATGACAGAACAAAATTATCCAGAGGTTTGGGAAATTTTACTGATTATGGAGAAAATGATCTCCTTGCTCTTGCTGCCTAGTTTCTAATTGATTGGCTCATATTTTATTTGTATAATGTAATCCAGTCTTTCCAAATTATATATATGTGAACCAGAGAGAGTTTGTAATCACATTGACTTCTACAGGCTAATGTTTAGCTGGGAGAGGCGTTTGGTATTTGATGAGTGTAACATTTTAACTTAGGTTAGAATTGTTTATGATATGGGTTGTTATGCTATGGGTTTTTGTGACATTCAATTCGTAAAAATATTGCCTCAGCATGTAGCATGCTGTATTTAACTTTACCATAACTGAATATTCTACCACAGACATAAAGGAAATTTTAGTCTTTGTTTTAATTTCAAGGAATTACTTTAAAGTTTAGAACTGAAATTCATTAAGGATAAAGAAAGTATATTTAGCACTAGCTCAACAATTATTTTATCTACTCTCAACCTGTAGACCCATTGCTGCTGTCTGTAGTTTGTTTTTTAAAAGGCAGAGCAAATATTTCAGCATTTGTGGAAAAGTTCATTTGTACTTGTATTTTGTTCCATATAATTGAAAAGTGTTCATTCTGCATATCTCACAATATAGAGTTTAAGTGGGCCTGTATAGGTGTGTCTTGAAACTTTTGTTTTGATTTCTGATGCTTCGATTTCAATTTCTTTGCAGCCAGAATAGTGAACAGAAATGTAGATTTAATTATTGATTCTGCCTAGAAGAAGAAAAAATAACATTTGTCACGAAAGAAAAATTTCCTCTTCTTAAGTGATTCTGAGGCTTTAAACATTGGTTATTTGAGCTTTAGATGGTTTCTCCACTTATTTGGTTTAAGAAAGGGGATTTCCTTGGTAATTAGTTATTTTTGCTTAAAATAACTCTTACGGATCTGTTAAAGGTATACACATACACATATATACACAGGGAAAGGGAAGTTAGGCAAGGGAAGTTTATATTGGTAATGCAGATGGTTGAATTATTAAGTGAAAATGATGAGTTGGCAACTTTTAATTCATATATTTATTTGATGTAATCTTATTCTGGTTGCAATTCATTTATGAGCTTATCTTAAGTAACTGTAAGAATCAGTCTACAAGGATGGTCTTACAGTTGATGCACTGATGAGGACTCAGGAGATCTGATTTCAATTCGCAGCTCTGCTATGTATTTCCTCTGTGAACTTGAGCAAGTATCTTAATCAGAGCTGGTCAGAGAAGCTTCACCAGAACCACAAAATTGAGTTGATTTCACCAGAATTTTATTTCAGATGAAAGCCACCGAGGGCAGTGGGGGGGGGGTGTGTGTGTGTGAAAGAATGTTCTGACAAAGTTGAAACTTCTTATTTCAACATTTTTGGAATAAAGCATTTCAGTTTTTCATTTTGAAATGGCTTCATTTAGAATTTCCAAAATTTTGCATTACTCATTATAATACAAAATAAAAAGTCCAAATTGATATGAAACATTTTGATTTTGTCTAAACTAAATGTTTTGATTGACCCAAAATGATTTTGTTTAATTTTGCCTTGCAGAGAATTTTGACATTTTTTGTTTTTCATGCCAAATCAGAACAAAGCCACCTTCTGAAATCCTTAAATCCTTTGCAAACTGGAACTTCCAACCTTCGCTCAGTTCCACTCTTAATCTCTCTATATCTCAATTCCCTGTCTATACAATAGAAATAACGTTTCCTTTCTTGCACTCTTGGCTATCTATTTAGAATGTAAGCTCTTTGGGACGGGGTCTGTATTTTACTAGATGTATGTGCAGTATCTAGCACAATGGGGCTTCAGTCTCAGTTATAAATAACATTAATTATTCATATGCTAGCATCATATAAATAATCAATGTTAATACTAATAGTTTGCTAAACAATTTTTATCCTATGGGTTGTTCATAAACTATTCTGTAACTATTTGTGATATATCATTGAACGTCAAAGTCACATAGCAATGTTTCTTCTTCTTGACTGGATGACTGAAAATGTAGACAGGAGAATCTTCTTTTTGTATAACTACACACATCTACAAAGAACAGCAACTTTGCAAATATTCATCTGAACAAAAACCTTCTCACAAATAGTGAATAAAAGGAGAAGAAATGTGGTAAAACCATATGTCCATTCTGAATTAGAGTGAACATCTGCAAGTTCTCTGTGGTATTCAGCTGTCTCAAATTGTTAGTCAAATTCAGGTGGCATGCCTGTGTGCACAAACAATGTCTACATCAACCTTGCATGAAACTTCCTGTATGGAAATAACACTATGTCAACCCTCTTCACTAATTTTTTAATAAAATTTAATTCAGAACTTTTAAAAAAATACCTATGCCAATAATAACTGAGATTCTTTTCAGGAAAGCAATGATAATAGCCAACTATTGCTATGTCATGTGAACTAATTTATGGATGTTTTACCAGCTGACCGAAAAATGTTGTTTTGTACCAACGTCCCTCTTAATTATTTCTGTTAGCAAGGATGTTTAAATAGTTACACGCAAATAGAAAGTTAGGTATTTCATGTACACTTTAACTTTCAAACCACGTCTTTGAATCCGCAATAGTTTGGACAAAAAGTATTTCTTGTTATGAGCATCGTACATTCTGATAACCAGATGTGATGGGTTTGAAAGGATTCATTAGAATAACAACCAGATGTAATTAGACATGCTGTCTTTGTATGATCTCTAAACGGAAAATGCTAATTAAAAGAGAAAAGGCCAGTTAAATCTCCATGTGAGTGTAAATTAGTCATGGTGGTGTATTTGCTGAAGGTTTTAACCATAACTACATATGTTGTTCTTGTCCCTCATCAGACAGTTCTTCAGCAGAACCACTCAACATGAACACTGCAGACAATGGAGTCAGTGGACTTTGTGCAATATGTGGCGATAGAGCAACTGGCAAACATTATGGCGCCTCCAGTTGTGATGGGTGCAAGGGCTTCTTTAGACGCAGCATACGGAAGAGTCATGTCTATACCTGCAGGTATTTGAAGTGTTCAGCTTGGAGAACTTAATTCATTAAGCTGGTGGCAAATCACTTTCGGATGTAATTTATACAGTGGATATTTTCTTTCTTTTTCAAACAGAATAAACAACACAGTGGACAAAACGTATGATTGTTGGTTTGTTAACATAATTGGAAAAAAATCACTTTCCTACAAATCACTGAAAAGAATTGTCTACACCCAACACCCCCCTTTCAAACATAATAAATTAAAAATTAATGTTTACCTGTCTTTCATGAGGGAAGTCATACTCATCGCTACGAAACTCTGTTACATTTAAATGATGTGTAGGTGTTATACCAATAAAATAAAAACCAGCAGAATCTTATTAAAGGGGAAAAGGCAAAATGCCACATTTATTGTGAATACAGAAAGGATCATAGTAAGCAGTTAGTTATAGCTATAACATTCCATTCAATTTCATATTTATTCACACATTCATTCATACACACACACACACAGGTTCTGCAAGGTTGTTATCATCGTTACCAGCCTTAGAGTTGCTCACGCCAAGCCACTGGCCTGGTGGCCTGGACATGAGGAGGGAGCAGGGCCTTGTCAGATGCTCATCTGATGCTCCTGGAACTTGGTTTGCAGAATCAGACCCCAAATTTCTCACTTCCTAGAGTCCATTTTTATAGGAATTTCTTCCTATGCCAGTCTATGGGAATTGCTTCATCATGCTGTTGCTGAATCAATCAGCAGATGGCACATTCCTGACGGCTCTGTGCTGCCAGATGTTCTCTTGTTCGTTGGTTCTCCCATCCTTGAGGCTGTTGGGTGGATTCCAGTCTGCCCTCCGGGGGTCCTCTGGTTATTTCCACTTGACGCCTTCTTCAGCCGATGGACACTGGATTCTTAGGCTGACACCTCCCTGATCATTCAGTTATTATCCACACCAAGCATCCATCCACATACATCCTCTATCTCTATTTTAATCACAATTGTTAACAAAGCAAGATGAATACAACAAAAGCACGGGGAGTCTCTGGGTGCTGTTTCTGTTGTTACAGAGTATTGTTTTGAGTCTCTCTCTCTGTGTGAGTAGTTGTTGTTACAAAGAATTGCTTTGAGAACAGACTCTGTCTTAGAATGTACTAACACAATTAACAGCTTGCAAGTTTCACACAGAGAGGGAGAGAAACAGCATCAAAAACCAAGAGACCTCTTAATTAGTAATACCCTGGAATTTAAACTATGGGGAATCAAACTCATTTGTGATTTTAATACAGAACTTCTTTAATATGATCCAACATAGGCAAAACAATAAAAATAAATATTACTAGGTATTTAATAAGCATCTAGATAATCACCTTTAAGATAGTATCTTTTAGAACGACCTACCTTGATTCTCCACTAGAGGCAGGTTTTATCATGATTACTTTTTGCTATTGATTGTTTCAGGTTACCAGCACCAGGTGAAATACACCAGGACAGATCCTCAGATGGATGACATTGGGATAGATCTATTAAAGTCGTTAGTGCTAGATTAATTTACACCAGCTAAGGAACTGGCTCGCCATTTTTTGTATGTGAACATATCGAGAATTTCCTAAAAAAAAAATGTTTTGCTGGGTTTGTGATAAGCAAAATTTTGGAGATTTCTCACTAAACATTTGTTTTTCTATGATGAAAGACAGTTTCTAAAAAGTGCTTAAGACCCATAAACCCTGATCCGAAGAACATACAAGAGATAACTTATCTGTAAGGAGCTTTGTGCTTCTGAAAATGGTGTTCTACTGTTATTCTAATCACACTGTACCTTTCCTTTGTGGTGTGCCATAATGTCTATAGACTAATAGGGAGACCTCCTCTCACCTTTACTTGGGCAGTCATCTGCACAGTACTGAGTTGAACTACACCTTCCAGCAGTCTTGGACTTTTGAAATTCTGGGACCAAAAATTTCTGTGTCCATTTGCAATGACAGCAGCTTGGTTCTTGTTCTGCAAATATTGCTTTCCAAAATTATTTTGTCCTGTCCTGAGAACCATCAGACTTTAAAATATATATATGCTTCCAGGCCCCTCATTGTCTTTATGCTCCCTGTTTTAGTCATAGTTCCCCACTGTTATTTTTAACGGGCTGCCAGATCTTTATTATTGACTGCCCTCTGGCACTTTCTTTTCTTTTCTTTTCTTTTCTTTTCTTTTCTTTATCCTTAACAAGGCTGCCTAGAACCCCTCTCCAGGTTATAGAGATCTCTGCTACTCATGCTATCATTTGGTTTAAGCCCTTTTTATCAACGTCTTGTGTCCTAAGGCTTCTGGCATAAATTATGTTTGTTTTTTTTATTTAAACCAAATATTGACATTAAATACTTTTATTCATACAAAATATTAGCTGTGATGATGAAAAAACTAATGATATCTTGCCCATTACAAGAAGTTAGTCTTGCCAGATGTACAGATGGAAAACATTTTTCAAGGCTGAATTAAAGATAAAGATCAGTGAAGGCTGATAGTTGGAGACATTGTTTTGACAGGCCACATTAATTGTTGTCCTGCTTGCTAATCAGGACTGTGCTTTATTAGTGCTCTAATATATTTACCCTTTCTTATATCTGATAGATTCAACCGACAGTGTATTGTTGACAAGGACAAGAGGAATCAATGCAGATACTGTCGTTTAAAAAAGTGTTTTCGAGCAGGAATGAAAAAAGAAGGTAATAGATTGATTTATTACTTAACGTACAAAGAAAAATAAATACTTAATCTGAATGAGTGTTAAAACTTAGTATAAAAATAAAAGAATGTCACATTAGAATAACTCAATGAATAGGTAACTCGAATGCCTTCACAAAGGAAGAGTGATTTTACTATTATATACTTCATTTAATTTTTGAAGTTCGTAAGTTTTGAAGTTATAGTATTTTGTGCCTATAACAAATTAACAGATTCAGAATTGAGTTTGCAGCTTGAATATATCTTTGTAGTATGTGAATCCTAGCTTCAAGTCCCAACACTTCAAACATTGTGAAAATCTGAAATCAGACCTAAGTTTGGAATCCATAAATTTAGGAATGTTCAGATTTGGAGTTTTAGTTCTACTCGTTTATAAAGATATGAAATTTGTGTCCAGGGTTTTGGTTGGTGACTACCTCTAGTAATAATTTTCAGTGTCAATCTGTTAACTCTTTAATTTAATTTAAAACTTGGAGGTGCATAAATCAGAAAAAGGTGTGTGGGGTGTGTGTGTGTGTGTAGTTCTCTGGTTATTAAGGTGACAACAATTTTTTGCAGTTATTAAAGACACACTCCAGCTATTCAATGAGAGATAAAATTATATAAATTAAAAGTTCATGATATCTGTTCATCCAAGATACCAAATATGCTCTAACAACAGATGGCTAAACTACACAGACTTTTTTTTTTTTCAAAAAAGACCTGTTTAAATTTGTGAAATGTTGGTGAAATTCAAGCAATTTACTGACTGCAAAAAATGTTGCTGCCCAGATTTTCACATTTCAAAGTTGGTTGCTTGTTATTGCTCACACAAGTTAGATGATACTGATTATGGGCTCTGAGTCTACCCCATGTGGTCAAGGGGATTGACAGAAGCTCTTTGTGACTCCTTTTCTCAGATGGGGTGGCTGCAGTTTCTGTGCTTTTACTGAGGCAGTCAGATAATAAAGTCCTGGCGGCGGCAGCAGCGAGTAATTCAAGGCTACTATGTAGTGGGAGTGTGGGATTGTCCCTTACAGACCATCAAGGAACTGATGGGGTACAGTGACCCTATGTGGCAGTTTCCAAGCTGGAGAGGTGAACGGTCCTTCTATCAAAGTGGGGTGCCATGGGAGAGTCTATCTCAGGCCTCGTTGGGGAGGGATCATTGTGTGGGGACAAAAGAGTATATGGCTTGATTGGCATCCTGTGTATGTTCAAATAAGCAGCTAAAAATGGAGCCTTTTGTCGTTCCCACATTACTAGACTTATGTTTATTGTGATGAAACTGTTTTACAACCTGTTTTGGCATGTATTTTTATCCATCATAAGGCCAGTTTACAGCACGACTCTGTAACTTTACTATAGTGAAGTGGGTTTACAGTGTGCTTCTGCAAGTACCTTATTAGGATAAGAATGGTTTATTGTGTAGTCTTATATGTTGTTTGGCTTTGCTAATGGCAAACATTTTTGTAGGAGAGGATTAAATGTATTTTCTTCTTGCAGTCACATAGTGAAATTCTGCTCTTTTTTAGACTCGTAAATCTAAAATAACTCCATTAAGTCTCTGGAGTTGCTCTGCATTTACACTGGTATAATGGTGCAGAACTTGGCCTCTAGCATTCAGACCATTAAAATCCATAGTGATTTGAATACACTGCAGGATCCTTGTAAGAAAAATGTTGAATCATCTGTTGTGGCCCTCAACATTTTGCAAAAGGCAGAATTTCAAGGACACTCAAACCTTATAAAATGAATAGATAAAAAATGTGCATAACTTCTTTTTCCGATTTGACACCATTTTTCCTATAAAACATATTGTCCTGGTTCTCCACTACATCTGAGCTATGCTGATTCAGAGCTGCCCAACTGCAGCATAAATCAGAATTGGAGGGATCCTATTCTAAATGACACTGTGTGTGCTGGTGGTATATGGTCCCGCACATCATGGGAGGATTGAACAGAGCAGAGATCAGTTTAGTCACATCCCCAGCCTGCCTTCAACATGTCCCCTTCCCCTCATTATGCCAGAGGTGGGAAAAATCAGCTGATGGAGGCTATGCCAGTCCTACACCATTAAAGATTTCCCTTACAGAGAGGGAATTTTCTGTTGGGAATCTCCATCCTGCTTAAGGATGCTTTAGCCTAAGTAAGCAAAGAAGCTCTATTGGACTGGTGAATCCAGCCCATTGAATCCTGTACATATGCAATACAAAGGTATTTCCTTTTGATTCTGTAAGTGGCCCTGTCACCCAGTGACTGGCCCCTGTAAGAGGAGATGGGGCCAGTCATACTTGTGCTATAATTAATTTGCTGCTTCCCAGCCTGGGGGGGCAGGACTGGACAGCCAGGTGGTACCTTAATGGACACCTGGGCCTTATAAAAGGACTAAGAGAAATCCATCACGGTGTTAGTACCACAGGGAGTGGGAAGGCTCTTGTGGAAGGTCCTTAGCCAGCGTCTGCAGGAGACTGGGTACTGCAGGGGAACCAGCCTTGGGGGCTGGTGAGCGCTCTATAGCGGAGTGGGAAAAGATTCAAAAGTAGCTTAGGCCTGGTCTACACTGGGGGGGGATCGATCTAAGATATGCAACTTCAGCTATGAGAATAGCGTAGCTGAAGTCGACATAGCTTAGATCGAATTAAAATCACTTACTTCGCTTCCTCGCGGCGCGGGATCGACGGCCGCTGCTCCCCTGTCGACTCCGCTTCCGCCTCTAGCCCTGGTGGAGTTCCGGAGTCAACAGCAGAGCGATCGGGGATTGATATATCGCGTCTACACTAGACGTGATAAATCGATCCCCGATAGATCGAGCACTACCCGCCAATCCGGCGGGTAGTGTAGACATGGCCTTAGAAAGGGGCTGAAAACAGGGCCCAAAGGGCAGGCTGAAGTGAAGCCCTGGAGGGCAGAGAAACCATTTTGGTTTGTTTAGGACCTTTTCGTTCGCACTTTTGCTACCATTGAAGGGGTTATATTTATTTGTGACTTGGGTGAAGAGGTAAGCCACACCTCCAACACAGACTAGTGTGGGGACGCTGAGGAGCCCCATCTTGGGGAAGGAAACCGAGGCAGGGAGTACTGGCAATTCTATGCTCAGCCAGCAGGTGGTATGGCAACATTTAACTTTAGTATTTGACCATCAGTGTCTTGCTTCTTCTGGTCGCATGTAATGTTGACATTATTTTAATTAATTTTGTATTTAATACCCTACTTTTTGAGCTACTAAATGAATTGGCATTTTGTTTCTCCAATTTAAAAAAAAACACACATCATATTTCATGTTTCATCTCTACATGAACATATAACACTTAGTGTTTAACACTGCAAGACATTTCTTATTATGACTTAATAAGAAGCACATCAGTAAATGTCCTTGGCAAAAAAGCTAGTGTATCTCTGGAATAAAGTGTGTTCATTCATCATAGAAACTAAAGGATATTGTGCAGTGTAGCGAAAGAATATTTTACTGAAGCCTTTCATGCTACAACTGAACCAATGTAATGCAGATTCCTCCCCCTCAAAATAATAAACACATGATTGGAAATAAAACTGGTACTCTTAAAAGATGATGAGACTCCTAGTGCAATAAAGAAAGATGTTGATTAGCACAATGCTTGTTCTCTCCTTGGCCTAACCTTGGATACGATTGAGATTTTAAGAAATCTGATTGATAGTTTTATTTATCCTTTTCTTTCCTGAATTAAAAAGTAAGCCTTGTTACTTAATAAGCCCTGTCTGTGCTCATTAAGGTTCCTTATCCAAAGCCCTTTATACCACCTTTCCTGGGCCTCATGAGACACAACCCACCTGCTTGGAATATTTTTGCTTAGTTAATGTTCTTTAAACTGGCAGGAATTAACGTCCCTAAGGAGGAGCCCAATATTGCAGGCTCAAAATTACCTTACAAATGGATTAAGTTCATTATTCACTCTTGTTTCAGTGTTTCTCACAGGAAAGCATGAACAGAGGTATCAGAATTTCTATGACTCAGACATTCTGTCAGTGATTGTTCTGTACACCCCTTGACCTAACTCAACAGGACTGGGATTTCTATATCATTAGGCTTCATTAATTAAGGATGGAAGAGAGGCCAGCCAATCAAATTACAGAGTATTGTTGAGTTCAAAGTAGAAAGTATGCAAATCTACTGTAATAAAGCCGATCATAAAAATCCTGTGTCTAACAACAATTAGAAATGAATAATTTTTAGTGACAAACAATATTATATGAATAAGAAATGTACAAGATTTCTTGTCACTCTTTCTCATGACTGTCTCAGAGCTGAAACTTCAAGGTCCTCTTTGGATGTCATACCTTGTGATTCATATAGTTATATAACAGCCCTCTGAAATTATGTTCAACTGCACTGCCTACAAGCAAATAAATGACATGATTATTCTTTTCTAGCTGTACAAAATGAACGGGACAGGATAAGCACAAGAAGGAGCACATTTGATGGCAGCAACATTCCCTCTATTAACACATTGTCACAAGCTGAGGCTCTTTCTCGGCAGGTACAGTGATCCACATGAAGTTATTTAACACCCTTTTAGATTTTTTCATAGTTAAATATTCCCTATTTCTCATTATATAAAGCATAATTATTGAGAATACCAATGTTCTATCTGCTTCCAAAAATGAAATCCAGCTGCTTCTTCCTAATGTAAGACTCAATAATAAAGAACATACATCTATTTCTGATGGCGAAGCCAGTAAAGAAGGTCACTTAAGAAAATTCATCTTGTGTTAGGTACAATATGTCCCAGTTTTCTTCCTTAATATTGCTTTATGATCCCCTTACTTTCAAATTAAGTACTGTCTCAAGCAGTTAGTGGCATCTGTCTGGTCCTTGAGGCTGGATTTTCAATGGAGCTTAACAGAGATAAATGTCTGACATCCAGTAAATGTCAATGGGTGCCTAACTCCCTTAGTTAGGCTCCTTTGAAAATCACAGCTTTAATGTTTGGATTTTATAAACCCTATTAAGGTTAACAAAAGGGGTCCAAATGCTGAACCTATTCACATCCTGGTTTTGAACTCTCTTTGTCTGGTTTGAACTACATTTTCCTCTGGTTTCTTTTTTATCTAATCAGTTGTTGAGTAGAACAGTATCTGCTGCTTTCCTGTAACTCAAATAAATCATAATAATTGATTTCACACTCCCTTACCTCTTCATAACTTACTCGGAGGGCAACTGCTGCCATCTTTACTTCATGATTTCATGCTGACTGTTTTATACTGAGTGATACATCCCCAAAAGTTTTGTAATCTTGTCCTTTGTCAGCAGCTTTCGTATGATGGAACTGTCTCTAAGAAATACCCATAAGCTGTAAAATTTCTTGGATCCTTCTTTGATCCTTAGTTAAATAAAAGAATTAAATTAGCCACTTAATACTGCTAGGCTGGTACGAATGGGCGACCTGGTACTTTGGTACTACATCTGACTCTAGTAGTCAATGAAAAAGCCTCTTCAAAGGTATTTGAATTTCCCTTATTATTTTTTAGAATGTTAGGCTTTAAGTAACTTTTAGCCAGGCCTGGTGATTTGTTGTTTACCTATTGTACAAATTAATTCATATTTCATATTTCAAACTCATGTTTACAAACAAATAAACTAATATTTCACCTCGGGCTCATGCTCAGAAGCCACAGTGATGGACACCTTAAAAATACATAGGCAGACAAACAAGTAAACAAAGATAAATATTTAAGGATAATGCCTTCTCCTTCTCTGGTAGATGCTAAGATGACTAATTATAGACAGGCCTGAAGGAAGTATGTTAACAACCCCAAACTCAAGGAAAAGTTCTCATCTTTATCTAACCCATACCTCATGGCTTCTCCTTTCTCCATAATGTCCTGAATAAAAGCCCTAAATCCAAACACCCTTCACTTTGGAAAGTTTGGGTCGAAATTTTGCAGTCTCATGCCCATCTCTATTTGTGACAGACTTCCAATTATATCAACCTAGTTAACTTTCTATTTGGGCTCTAACTTTTAGCTGTCATCCTAGGCTTCTCAACTACCGGTATGTAAAGAGCTTGATGCAGAGTTACTGGGTGAAATCCTCTGGCCTGTGTTGGGCAAAAGATCAGAGTAGGTGATCGTAATGGTCTTTTCTGATCTTAAAATCTAAGAATAAGCTGTTTTCCTTAGTAATTCTTTGAACTTGTTTAGAGTACATACACTTATGTGTTTTTATAATCCTTTAATCATTGCCAAGTGGTACATGCAGTTCATGAAGAAAAGTGTTTTCTTAAATGGGCTCCTGCTAAATATCCATTCTGCATGCTTTTCTCCCACAAAACTGGGAGATGATTGTCTGATTATCTTCAGCATATATTCCCCATCTAGAATTTCCCCCTCTAAAAATTAAATATTTTATTCTGATTATTTGATATCTATATTTCCATAGCATCTAGAGGTCCCAAGAAGAATCAGCTCCATAGTGTGCTAAGCACATCTGAAGATACAGTCCTGCCCCAAAGAGCTAAAAAGTGACACACAGAAGGTGTGAAGATAAAGTGCCAGATAGCATCATGTGACCCTCAGTCAAACATGTGGCAAATTTAATATGGGCTTCAGAGAGAGATTTGAAGGAGAAGAGGGTAGGATAACAGGTCAGTTCAGGGAGAGTTTTCACATGTAAGAAGCAATGAGGAAGGCACAAAGATGTTTTAATCCTTCTCCTTTTAACTTTAGTGATTCCATTATTTATACAATAAATGATTCCAGGAGGAGCAGAGAAGAGCATGGTCTCCTTTGCCCCAATCCTGTAAGAGCTCCTCTGCCCCAAATCTGCAGGGTTAAAGCTACACCATTTTGGAAGGGCCAGGTAGGAGTGAGACTCAGTAGCATCTGCCTTCCCTCTAACCATCAGGGACACAGTACCACAAGATAATTCTCACCCTGTCAGCATGATTTTCCCTACTTACCCTTCCATGCTGTATGCTAAAAGAGAGGGAGGTTGGGACAGTGGACAATGGAGAGAGGGAAGGTCATGGTAGCATAGCCAGGAGCTGTGAAACCTCTGGTAGCGCAAAGATTCATATACTTTAAGGCCATAAGGAACCATTGTGATCATCTGATCTGACTTCAAGCATAACACAGGTCTTAGAACATGATCCAGTAATTTCTGCAGCAAGCCCATAACTTCTCTTTGAGCTATAGCATATCATTTAGACAGACATCCAAAGATGTAGAGTGATGGAGAATGTACTATGTACTATGTCCCTAAATAAATTATTTTGACTATTAATTATCCTCACTTAAAAATCTGCAGTTTATTTCTACTCTGAATTTCTAGTCTAGCTTCAGCATCCAACCACTGGGTCTTGCTAATGCCTTTTCCTGCTAGATTTAAGAGCCATCTTCTGCTGGAAGTCTCTTCCCCATTTACCTGTTTGGAGACCATTATCAAAACACTTCTTAACCTTCTCTTGGACAAACTAAATAGATCGAGCTTCTTAAATCTCTCACTATAAAGTATGTTTTCCAGAGTTTGCAACCTTCTTGTGGCTCTTTTCTGAACCCTTTCCAATTTTTCAACATTCTTTTTGAAGTTAGGACACCAAAACTAGACTCAGTATTCTAGCAATGGTCTCACTAAGGCCATATGCAGAGGTTACCGTCCTACTCCTAATTGATATTCCCCAGATGATGTACACAAGAATAGTATTCACCCCCTTAGCTACAGCATTGGACTGGGAGCTGATACGCAGCTGGTTATCTATAGGCTTGACAGAATTCATTTTAAAAAAAATGCAATAGAATATTGATGTTTATTTTTCACGATTCTTTCCATTTTTATTGATTTACAGTTGCAGGAAATTTTGGAGGAGTCAGATATTGGGGGGCGGGGAGGGTTCCACCAATAATTATTAAATATCAGTAGACACTGAGATTCAAAATGTTAAAGCTTTATAACTGTTAAAACACAAATTGTCTACACCACATGTCAAAATATTCAAAGTAAATATCCTTAAATCGAACCCTAATACAGTAAGTTCTCAAGCAGCTTTTTTCTTACTTTGTCTATCTGTAAATTTTACTTATTATCAATGGAAATATTTTTTCATTGGTTTGTGTGTGTGGTGAAATCAAAGTTTACTGACATTAACAAATAAAAATCTTGTGAGCTCTGCAACATAGTGGGATTTCATGATGGGGTTTGGTAGTTCCTTTACTCCCTCCTTGGTAGTGAAACCACACTGTCCCCAATCTCCAAAGGGGGAGAGTAGCGGGAGACTCTGTGTTTTGAAACTCAGTTGCCCAGTTCTTGTGCAGGTTTTTCTAGCGTGATGGATGCCATAGGTCTAAGTGAGATATTTTTCCTAGTTTCAGCCTTACTTTTGTCTTCAGTCATCTTGCCTGTATTGCTTAATGGCAAGTTTAGTATTGTTCCTTTCCTTAGAAAGTCATTAAGAATTTGGCTCAGCGATCATACAAAAGCTTTCTAGCACCAGGCCCAGAAAGATTCCTCTCTCTCTGTTTCACAGAACACTGTGCACTGCAGGTGGTCTTATATACACTCCTATTAGTACATTTTCTGAAACATCCCCAGCTTCTATCCATACTGGTTCTCATCGTTACAAATCCTTCTGCTTTAGGCATTTAAAAAGCCTATTTCATTTTCTAGAGTTAATGATACTTATCTTTTCACTGAAAATACATATTTCCCTCTTATCTTTGTGTGCCTAGAACTTTATTACATTCCCTTCCCATTCCTTTCTTTCTAAAGTGAGGTAAATGTCATCCATTTTAAAGGCAAAAAAAAATTAAAATTAAAAATGTTACAAATAATAGTCATCTCTTGGAATGAGAAGATCTTGTAAAAATATAATAATAAAAATCCCACTATCATGGTAAAGTACACCATACTAGTAACGAGGGACAAACATTATCATTTACATGCATATTGGTCGTCTATATATTGTCGGGGAGTTTGGCACTAATGTGCATGCTTACTTCCATGTGTTTTGCTTAAATATACTCCTAGCCAGTGGAAACAGTAACAAATATGGAATACTAACATGCTGTATTTTTTTGTTTTGTTTTTTGTTTTTGCTTAACATGGCTAGATCCCTGTCTCGAGTCCTGGTGCTAGTACTGACATAAATGTAAAGAAACTTGCCAGTATTAGCGATGTGTGTGAATCTATGAAGCAACAGCTCTTGGTCCTTGTAGAGTGGGCTAAATATATTCCAGCCTTCTGTGAACTACCATTGGACGATCAGGTACAAAGCAAATGAACTGGAGAATAATGATTATTCTCCTCCTTTTACAGTCATGTAGAAATATTGTGCAACAATTTATTGTCTGCCCTGTATGCTAGATCTCAGCTTTGAAGCAGATCTTGAGACATCACACAAAGAGATAGTAGAGGTTGAAGCGCGTTTCAGCTGTTGGAAAAAAGGGTAAAGATTCACAAACTGGAAATTTCAGAAACAATGTTTTGCAACTTTCATGTTCTGTTGGAACCAGAAACTTTAAAGGCATGCCAAAATTAATAATAACGGTTAAAAAAAACATCCAAACTCCTTTGAACCTTTCAGAACATTTGGTTCATGTTCACTTGCAACTGTTTGTGAAGACTGAGGTGGCTTGTTATTTAATTTGAACCAGTTTCCTTATCCTTGCAAGAAATATAAGTATGACAGTCTTGAGAAGAAATCAAACCTATATTGACCCCAAACCATAGAAAATAATTTGCTGTTGAATATAATATAATATAATAAAAGATCCAAAATTGCATTTATAATGTGCTTATGTAAATTTTATTCTAAATTGACATGTAAACGGTGCTTGAGTTCTCTTTAGGGACAAAATATCATCACCTTGGTGCCATGCCAGATATCTGTTAGCTTTGAGTGAGATGTCTAAAGCTAATTCAAATGCCAGGTCTTCATGTTGTAATAGACATTACCAGGGGAGTAGGTAGGAATTTAAATTTGACCGCTCTTGGAGGGGCATGTTAAACACACATATATTATACAGATTAATATCAACACATGCACATATATCATATGCATAGATATAAACAGCAGTACACTCACCATTTCAACATGGCCCTGGGGCTGGAGGAGCTCTCTCTCCCGACCATGGCTCCAGGGCTGGAGGAGCTGTCAGCTCCTGCCATGGCCTCAGAGCCAGAGGAGCTCTCTCTCTCTGGCCCAAGCCCCCCGGCCTTGTGCATGCCCCTGGACATTACTGTCACCAAGCAACTGGTTGGGAGGTTAACTCGCTGCTCAGAGGGTCCTGATTTTGGTCTTTTAAATTGTAGTTCTACTCTGAAAGTGACCCTATAAAAATGTCATTGTGGAATTCCTCTGTACTGTCTCCTCAGTGTCAAACATTCTCTGTTTGTAGTAAAAAGACAGGAAGGGTTCTCTCAGCACTGCAAACCCAGCCTTGTATCTGAGAGTGAAGCTGGGGACATTCCTCCTCCTGCATCTTTCCAGTAATAAAGCTGTTTCAGGCCAAAGCATGCCCTTTCAAATTATTGCTTCCGTGATACCTGTGCTTACACTGGGTTTGCACAAATGTAGCAAACAATTCCGTTGACGATATTGAAGGAAGAATGGAATCAAATCAGTCTTTAGTTGTGTTGGTACTGTAGACGCCATAGATGTAAGATGCAATAAAACTTGCTTTCATCACTTAAGCTGATACGATGGAACAGGAAAAAGAACAGACCTGCTGATTAAGAGCATACCAACTTTACACTTTTCTGAATATAAGTGCACTTTAGAGGGTCACTAGCCAATAATTTTATGCTGAAAATTTGACCTGCAGTACTTAGAACATAAAGTGAGAAATACTCCTCAAACTCCAAGGAAAACCTAATGCTTTGTTACTGAGAAGTTAAAAGTAATGGCTACTACTTTTGTATGATAACCTCTTGCTAATTGGCAACTAGCATTTACTTATCAAATAAGCTTCCTCGTTTTGTACACTTTCTTCCTGACCTCAGAGTCAACCTGGTTTATGAACAACAAGGTAAACAAAAAAAATGTGTTAGCTCTGTTAAGGCTGAGATTCTGAAAGCTTTCTAATTTGGTTGCTCAGTTCTCTTAGCTGGCTTTGAAAATCCCAGCATAAAAATCACAAGAGAAAAATTCATGTTTGCACAATGGAAACAAACAAAAGCCCCAAGAAAATAGATTTCATTGCCAAGCTTCTAAGAGGGCATTATAAACAATGGAATGTAAATAAAAAATGAAAATGATAAACTAGTGAGTAAATTTTTTAACTGCTTTCCTGGTATGAATCAGGTTTCTTCTTTATTGACTATCATAAAGAGACCTTGTTCTATATATTTTGCAAGGATATCATTGTCTGTATTTCATAGTGAAACTGCCTGTTTGACAGCAAAATGGAGTACTTCTCTGTTATTTTTATTTTCAGTTTTGTGCATGGTGTTTTTTCTTTTATTTCACTTATTAGAAGAGAGGTATTTTTAACAAAATTGGTTGAATTACCCAGTAACATACTGTCTTCTGAAAGCTAATAGGTGGGCCTGGTATGGCACTAGGAAAATTTGTTCTAAGCCAAAAAAAAATCAACAATGTCCAGAAGGCTGGCTTTGTGGGGGAAAGAGACATCTCAGATATCTTTGTGTTTTACTGGATCAGGCTGAACAAAATACTGTACTGGATATTGCAAAATTCATGATAATAAGTTATGATAGCCTTCCTGCCACTGGTTCCTTCCATGTTGACTTAAAATCCAAGAACAAACTTTATGTAAAAGGAATTGGAAACTATGAAGTGCACATAAATATATTCAATGATAAACTATTTGTAAAATCATATTATGTTCAAAATTCAGTTTGTACATATTGCTAAGTGATAACCGTGACAAAGTGACATAGTGTAACTCAACTACATTGAAATAGTAAGATATTACTATAAAATGGAACCATGTACCTTAAAAATTACTTGCAGTAGTCTGACTGGTGTAATTGCAAGCAACAGCACTCTGATGTCTGCTGCCGCTGATTCATTTTGTCCCCTACAGATAATCACATATTTATGTTGATGTTATAATTCATGTTGTTTGTTTATGGGGGTTCCTCTTTTTAAGGTTGCCCTGCTAAGAGCGCATGCTGGGGAACACCTCTTGCTTGGAGCAGCAAAACGGTCCATGGCGTATAAAGACATTTTACTTTTAGGTAAACATTTATTTTGTTTTAATTAATAATTACCATGTTATAGTTCACCAACAACCATATAATCAGCATTCTGATAAACAGTGCCCTCATTTAACTGGGACAATTGCCACAGCACAGTGAGTGCAATGCACTCTACTGTCTTTTTAAACACCTCACTAATGGCATACCTAACACTGTACTTATGGTATGCCTACCTTATTGTCCCGTGCCAGGTTTCAGCAAAAGCAGATGTACAGTCCCTTGCAAATTAAAATGGCTCCAGTTCTACTGATACCATAAACCTAAACCCACATAGGAAGTCCTTGCCAAATGGATCTACATACTTTGGTACCCTGTGTGGCAACATTGACTCATGTCACAACCCACCAGCGAGCTCCATCTGTGCCAGTACTTTCGCCTTCTTGCAAGGAACTGTCTAGGTGTCCCTGGACAGAAGCACCTAATGCAAGCCAGGGGTATAAAGTGTGTAAGGTCTAGGGGCAGTCCATCAGCCTTTCTTTATCAACTTTGTGCCATCATGTTTAGGGGACTTTCCACGGCCTGCTATGCTCACACTTGGGCTCTGGCTATCTGTGGCCCAATATGATTCATTCTGAATATTATTGTACCAACCCTAGCATCCAGGGAATGGAGAGCGCTTGCTCTAGAGATGCTACTCACATTAGAGGCTCCTTCCTGTTTCTGGTCCAGTTTTTTTCCTGAGTGCAATTCTACTGGAATAAACTGCCTAGTGAAGTGTAAAACTGACTCATCATATCCATTAAATTACTAAAGATATAAGTATTTGCTGTATTCTTGGGACACTTAGGTAATGAGCAGAACTGGTGTAAATGAAAATGGTGGTTAGCATGACAAAGGTAAGTATATTCCACAGAAAGGACCAATTTAGGACCAGCTACTCTAGCTCTCTGAGGAAGAATTCTGTATAGCTGATGATTCATTGACCGAGTGGGAAATTATTATCATCTTTTGTCATGACAGAACTCTTACCCTTGTATATTATTCTCACAGGTCATTTTAATATACAGATAACTTTTGGCCAGAAGTTAAAGTAAGGTAGATTGCCGGTGTAGGCAGCTCCTCTGTTTCTGCTAAAAGCAGATGGAGAGCTTCCCCTTCTCTCTCTTGTTTAGAGGAGGCTTTCTCTGCTTCTCCTCAGCTGGTGAGTTGAGGACTTGTCAGGCAAGAAGTATCAGAAGTGGAAGCCATGGAAGAAGTTGTTTCTTGGATGGGAAGTTTCTCGGTTTTGCCATTACTAGATGTAGCCGAAGCACTGGCTTCCCAGTAAAGAGTGCCTCCATCAACCTTCTCTGAAGGAAGATATACTTTCCCTCTACTGATGATTCTAGCCCAGAATATGGCACTTGTTGGGGAGTTGACCCCATTTAATACCTTATAAATTTTCTTTATAAACATAATCCCCCTACTTACTCCAAATATTCTGCCTGGCAAGCCTCCAAAGAATTCCCTGCTTGGGTAAAATGATGGAAAGAAATATTAATTTTGTGTAAATTATATGAATATCTAAAATATCTCAACCAACAAAATGGATCTGTTATTCCTTTAAATCAATGTGTACTGCATACTACCCCATATCAATATAACACAAGCATCTGCTACTACATTACTTCATCGTTCTAAAGCTACATCTTATTTTGTTTCTATTCAACCATTTATTCCTATTAACTTCAGTGGGGCAATGATTTCACCTATTAACTTTTTCTTACTAGAATAAGCTCAATAGCATCTGTAGTGACTGAGCCAGTTGAAAATTGTAAATTCTTCAGGGCAGAGACTATATCTTTGTCCTGTGTTTATATAGTGCTTTGCACAGTGGGTTGGTGGTCCATGAGTGGGATTCCCAGGGTTTATGGTAGTACATATATATAATAAAGTACATAAGATTATGCTACCATAAATAGTAGCAGTCTGTTAGGAAGTTACATGTTGTTCCTCTCTTTCTCTTAGAAAGGTTTAGAATTCTAAACCAAATAAATTAGAAGTGGGGACTTATATTTTTTACACTGAATTTAAATAATTATGAGGACCACATTTTCATAGTGGCCTCTTTCTAGCTTCTAAAACAGAACACTGACTTTTCCTAAGATTAATTGCCCGTGCCAAATCTAATGTGTCAAAATGGACTTGTGGGCCCAAACTATATAGTTAGATGGCTAATTGGATAACTCCCCAGTTTGTGCACACAAAAGGCCTCGAACCTGCAGCCATACTAATCAGTAACTATGCATATGGGAATACTTATATGCCTAAGTACTTACAGGATCAGGACTTTGTTTTGCACATATGCTTTCCTTGTAAAGAAACTTAGTTTTGCAGGAGGGAATGTTACTGTATGAAAAATTCAACATGCAAAAATCTGATTATGCAAAATTAAAAATGGTTTGGTTCACCTGGGTGTGTAAATTTAAACCTTTGTGTAACATCAGTCCATATTCTGTTTTTTTTTCTCCTCAAGGTAACGATTATATCATCCATCGCAACAGTTCTGAAGTCGAGATCAGCCGAGTGGCAAACCGGATTCTAGATGAGCTAGTCCGACCATTCCAGGAAATTCAAATAGATGACAATGAGTATGCTTGCTTGAAAGCAATTGTGTTTTTTGATCCAGGTACATTTTCCAAAAAGTCTTTCAGATTTACTGTATGAATACACTGAAATTCACCTTTTGTGATGTAGCATTCATTAACAGTCTACATATTTGAACAAAGAATTTTTCACTGAAAGAATATGCTTTGACTTGAAGTATTTTTTTCATTTTTTCAAGATGCAAAGGGATTGAGTGACCCATTAAAGATCAAGAACATGCGGTTCCAAGTCCAAATCAGTTTAGAGGATTACATTAATGACCGTCAGTATGACTCCAGGGGGAGGTTTGGAGAACTTCTGCTTCTATTGCCTACGCTTCAGAGCATCACTTGGCAAATGATTGAGCAAATACAGTTGGTCAAACTGTTTGGAATGGTTAAAATTGACAGTTTGCTTCAGGAAATGTTACTAGGGGGTAAGTTTCAGAGTAACAGCCCTGTTAGTCTGTATTTGCAAAAAGAAAAGGAGGACTTGTGGCACCTTAGAGACTAACCAAATTGGTTAGTCTCTAAGGTGCCACAAGTCCTCCTTTTCTGTTTAGGGGGTAAGTGTCATTCTTTTTCTGTGATTTTCCACCGTATCAACTTGATAAGCACTTTGGAAAAAAATGTTCTCCTCCCCCCCTTACCAGGGGACAGTGCCAATTTGGGGAGGGTATTAAAGTCATGATAACATGGCTACTGTCCTGTCCCCCCACCTCCAATGTGTACTGTATGTTCCACAGCCATAGCTGAGTATCTGGACATGGAATTCCCCAAAGAGACAGACAGGGGAACCCTTATAAATATTGTAAGGATGAAATCCATTGTTAATGCAACCCAAGCAGTGAAAACAAATGTCATACTTATTATGGTTGAAGTCTTGTTAAATTGTTTAATGAATATGCAAAAGGTAATTATTCAAATTGCCAATCAAAATATTTGCTCTAAGGGAATGTAATTATTGCTGTGTAAATCGCTAGTAGTAACATGTTCATTTGAATTGATATGTGCTCTTGTAATTTTTGCAGGTACGTCTAATGATGCCAGTCATCTTCATCATCCAGTACATCCTCATTTAGCTCAGGATCCATTAACTGGCCAAACTATTCTCATAAGTTCAATGTCTGCTCCTGTCCATACAGAACAGATCTGTAAGCAATTGCACATTACCTTTCTATCATAACGTCTGACTGTTATGTTTAGTTAACTGGCAAATTCATTAAAATGGTGACCTGTCAAAGTTAGTGTATACTTCTTTCGTCATAATTTCTGAGATTTAAATAGTCATGCACTTAAGTAAATAAATAACTAAATAAATAAAAACACCACACACAGAAACAACCTCCTAAACAATACATTCTGGTTTGAGATGAATTGAAAACACATGACACTGTTTTGATATTACCATTGGTTACAAATGTGGGTTTTTAAAAGTAAACAATACACAGGGCTTCTGATATTTAAAAATTAATATTTACCTTTAGCTGCTAATGCAGCTACTTTTTTAGGGTACAGTAGTATGTATATCATCAATATGTATTTAGATTGGTCAAGAACATAATAATACATAGTTTCCCCTTAATTCTTTTTCAGCAACTCCAGAAACTCCATTACCTTCCCCTCCGCAAGGCTCTGGACAAGAATACAAAATGTCTACAAACCAGGCTACAGTCATAACACAGCAATCAATTTTAAAACAAAAACCATTGTGATAATTTTTTTTATTTTTATTTTTGTTTTCTTTTCTTTTACATGCACTGTATAAATTGTTAGGACACCTGGATGGTGGAAACCTCAGGATAGCAAATAAGGCCACCCCTTGACCCAAGGAAGTACAGGGGGCTGTTCTTATAATTCTTCTGTTTCAAAACTCAGAAAGCAAGGTACACTATTATGAATGATGAATTTGCCGTACACTTGGGGATACTGGTAGTCTTACAGCATATGTATATTTTGGTAATGCCTTTGGATCATTGAATTGAACAGGTTCATTTTTATTTCCCATTTGTAGTTGTCATCTTAATATTGTTTATTTTAGATCTGTAAGTAATTTCTTCATTGAAATGTCACTTGGAACTAATTGTGCTTGTTTAGCTATGAATGGTAGAACTTAAGACATGGATTAACACAAGCCAAGAGTTCATAAATAATAAAAGAGGAGGTTGTTAAATAAAACAGACGTATTACATTTAGAGTGAAAATACATAATGGATAGGATGGTCTGTTTCATTAAAATAAATCCTAATGTGGGGATACCATGATCTTGAAGTATGACTATACCAGAAGAGTTAAGCGTGTTGAATGATAGCTGTCATGTTTACCTATGTGAATACGGTAAAATGAGAGAACCCGCAACATGCAGCTGTGTGCTAAAAATGAAACATGGGTATAGGGAATGACTTTGATCATGCACACACACTGTGTTTGCTCACAGTTGGAATTTGTTATGATGATCTATTTACTGACTCAGAGAGAGGTTTTCATGCTATGCTTTCATTCATGAATTATTGACATCACAAGAAAATTTCTACTTCGCACAGTCTGGTTGTTCATAAGAGGAATGATTTTTCCTTTAATGGATACTTTCTCCCCAAAAGCTGTTAAAAAGTGCCAAATAATGTGGTCTCTTGGGTTATTTTAATGAAATAACACATTGGAGTCAGAGGTTCAGCAAAGAGATGTGACCTGGCCCAAAAACCTTGGTTTATTATAACATCGTAAGTTCATACAGTCATCACAGGCAGCTAACTCCCTGACTCTTAAAGTGGTATACACACAACTATAAGAATTTTTTGTCCTTTTTTGCAAACATAAAGCCACAAAACAATGTAAAACAATTAGAAAAAGTTTGAGTGCTGACTTGTAAACTCAGAATGCTTTAATGAGAATTCACATAACACCGAGCGGTATGTGTGTTCCTTTAGGGTATTCTGCAATAGTTGTATTTGTAGTTAAATCTGCATACAATAGCTCTTAATGTTCGTCTTTTGCTTTTTTAAAAAGTGTTTTCCTTTTTATCGGTTATTTTGTATTTTTTATGAATAAGCATATATTGCATTACTCTGTGGAGCAATAATGTCTCCTTTCTCATCTCCTTTATGATATGTATGATTCACTTTTTGATGGTCTTGATCGTACTCTCTTTGATGCCTAGGGGAGGTTTGCAATTAATTTCAATGGAAGCAGGGTTGTATCCCTTGTATGCAAATTGGACCATAGGCGCCGATTCCGTTGGTGCTCCAGGGCTGGAGCACCCACAGAAAAAAATTGTGGGTGCTCAGCACCTACCAACAGCCCTGCAGATCAGCTCCTACCCTTTCCCCCTCAGTGTCTCCTGCCTGCCAGTGATCAACTGTTCAGCAGCATGCAGGAGGAGGAGGAGCAGGGGAAGGATCTGGGGTGGAGTGGGGGTCCAGCACTCCTGGGGAAATCATGAAGTCGGCACCTCTGTATGGAACTGAGTCTTTTTTGAAACTACAATGTAGCTTTTAGGTGCTGAGCACGTGCAACTCCCATTTAAGTGACTATACCTATTCCTACTCCTACTGAAGTCCATGGCAGAGCTCCATTGACTTCAGTGGGACCAGGTTCGGGCCTACTGACTTGAATGCACCAAATACTTCATGACTGAGGTCTCACCCTGTTTGGGTTCATTCTGTAATTTTCCCAGGTACGCTTCGTGAATGCCTCTATAACTGACGCAGAGCACAGCTTATTGTATTTGGTTCTTACACTGTATTTTAGACAGAGAATGTACAATAGAATGTTTTCACAAACTGCCAGAATGTACTGGATAAAATCATATACTGTAGTATTTTATCTTGCTAAAGGATGTTATCTGTTTTATACAGTACATTGCATTTTTTTCAAATAAGGAAAACACTACTGTAATTTATTGGGATATGCTGATTTATTTTATAAATGTAACATTATTTTTGTAAACTTAATTATGCAAAAATCAAAAATGATTCGCTTTGTTAAACCTTAAATTATATTAAAATGAAATCTATATGTCTGAACTGTGATGTCATGTTTGTATGTCGAGCATTCAAGATAAAAATGGTTGCTGGAAATAACCATCAATCATCATAATTATCAATGCTCAATAAACAGATATATAAACTATGTGTATGTCAAATACGCTCTTTGGTAACTTTTTGACCATTTACATAATTGCATGAAAAGACTGATGTAATTTTATATTGTCATATAAATAAGTACAAAAAAGTTACAAATCTGCATCTTCACTATATTAAAATCATATGGGAAATATACGATAGCAACACATTACTTGCCATTCTGTAGCATTGTTTTAGTATTATATAGCAACAGTTTTCAGTTTTTGATCCTGACCCAGAAAATCATTCAAACACACACTTAGTTCAATCCCTACTGAGGAAATCACTTAAACCCAGGCTTAACTTTAAGTCTGTGCTTAATATTAAGCATGTAAGTAACTACTGTTCTTGGATTGGGATAGTTTCCTGAATCATGGCCTTTGTAATTCTGTAGATTTCAAATTATTTAAACAGTTTAATTTAGTTGAAACTTGATAATACTTGAATGTTTAGAAGTAGATTTTTTTCTTTCTTTCTTTTTTCCCCTTAAGATTCCTTGCAATGTATTTTATCATGTTATCAGCATCTGTTCTGCCTTGGGCCAAATGTTCAACTGTTTGTCTCTTTATAGGGTGGGTGGGTGTTGATTGATGTTGATGTTGAAGATTTTTTAGGCTTTTTGAGCAACCTTTTTCTGCAATTGATGATTCCAGTTTAGGAATCTCTGTGCCCTTTACTTGCAATGCTGAATTGGATGCAAGGAGGGGGTAATTTGGACAAGAGAGATTTTCTCCCTTTTTGTGTAGCTGGAAACACTACAGTAAGGCCTGATCCAAACTCCACTGAAGTTAATGTAATGCTAACAGACCCTGGTCATCCACAGCCAGGATCAAATCTGGGATCCCTGGAGCTTAATGCATGAGCCACTACTGCACGAGCTAAAAGACACACTTCTCTCTTAGCTAAGGCTGTAGCAGGCTTATCAATCTCTACCTGGTTTAGCCACCACTAGAGGGGAACAGAGCACCATACCAAGCCGGCATGGATTACATACTTCCTCTAGCTGAGGAAGCACATCCTGAGATTCAGAGACTTCCCAGTTGATATCCCAGATGAACCCCCACTTGTAATGCTGACAGATTCCGGCAGCCAGGATCAAACCGGGGATGCATGAGCCACTACTGCATGAACTAAAAGACACATCTCTCTTAGCCAAAGCTGTAGCAAGCTCATCTATCACTAGCATTCTGACCACCACTAGAGGGGGACAGAGTGACACCCCAAGCAGACATGGGTTGGGTTACATCAATAAAAAGCATCCCATTGACTTTAATGGCCTTTCAGTCAGGCTCCTGTAGGGTTCTGTTGTATTAATTTAAAGGAATAAATGGACCAAAAGAATCAAAGGTGTTAACATGACCCTGAAACTTTCCTACATACGTTTAAACAAACTTCAGGGTTTGGTATACAGTGACCTCATCCTGTTAATACCATGGCAAACACACCATAAACATTCTTTTTAACCTTTTATTAAAGATACAGAAAAATAAGGAAAGACAGTAAAAACACTTGAAATGTAAAGTGTTAAATAAGGGTTTCATTTTAACCACATCCCTTGTTCCCATTCCCTTTCCCTTTAGCTGGAGAGAGTTTTTGGAAAGAAACTGCCTGACCAGACTGTCTCTTAGATGGTATTAAAGATCGTAATAGCTGTCTTTTGGGGGAAACAAAAGAAGTCAGTTGAGATGGGCTGGAATGATTGTTTTCACTGTTGTTAAAGTCTGATCCCGTTTCCTAGACCATGAAACAAGACAAAGACACACAAAAAGAGAAAGAAAAGAACAGCAAATACAGAAAATGCAGCGTCTCTTTGGTGTTGACTCTCACTTGCAACCTCACGGCTAGAAAATCTAAGGCACAGGACATAGTCTTATCAGGCAACCCAAGTCCTGGCAAACATTGGGCTATTCAGGGCATTGCTTTTTGCTGCCTCTTTCTGGTCACAGGCTCAAAGAAAAGTTGCAAAATGTGCAGCCTTGGTAAGCTAACCCAGACTCTTATTAGACAGAAGGAAAAAGAAGAAGAGATAGGAAAGAAAAGAAATAGGGTAGAGAAGGAAAAGGACACATGAAGAGGGGGACAAAGTCTCACACCCCAGGTGGGTGTTCAGGATTCAGCTGGAGCCAATGAAGGTGGCAGTGTCATCAGGGTCCCTCTCTCTGACCCAGTCTGGTCAAGACATATCTCAGGATCAGGATGATGAAGGCACAGTGGTGTCAGGCTGGATCCTGGGTTACGAAAAGATGGTGAGGATGGTAGCCAAAATGGTGAAGCCTGCTTCTTCTCTTTCTTTCATCTTTCAGTCAGCCAACTTTTATGCTTCCCTCTGTCTGATAATTTTCACCCTCTTGAGCAGTGGTTCTCAAACTTTTTTCTTCACAGACCACTTGAAGATTGCTGAGGGTCTCGGTGGACCACTTAATGATCTTTCCAAATGTTATTTGTACCGTTAGCTAACTATTGTAAAGCGCTTTGGATAAAAGCGCTATATATAAAAAAGTAATAATAATTAACTGTTTTTTGTTCTACAAATAAAAGCACACAACTCATATTTTAATATCAGTAGTCTTACATTTCTAATGAGATGGATGTGCTCTCTCTTAGAATCATAGAATATCAGAGTTGGAAGGGACCTCTGGAGGTCATCTAGTCCAACCCCGTGCCCAGAGGAGGACCAGTCCCAACTAAATCATCCCAGCCAGGGCTTTGTCAAGCCTGACCTTAAAAACTTCTAAGGAAGGGGATTCCACCACCTCTCTAGGTAACGCATTCCAGTGTTTCACCACCCTCCTAATGAAAAAGTTTTTCCTAATATCCAACCTAAATCTCCCCCACTGCAACTTGAGACCATTACTCCTTGTCCTGTCATCTGCTATTATTGAGAATAGTCTTCTCCCACTGCAGCAGCCCCTGAGCTGGGGCTGGGAAGGAAGGGGGTCTCTTCACCGCCACAGCAGCCACAGAGCGAGCCTGGGAAGGAGGGCCATCTCTCCCCAACAGCCACAGCCCTGGAGCTGGGGAAAGTCACCTCTTTCTCTGGCCACCACAGCTCTGCAAGTCCCAAATTCCCCACACCCCATCTTCTCACCCCACTGCCCCTCCCACCTACCCCCTGCGCGGCTCCACTTATTGGGTGGGTGGCCCTTCATTCTGTCATGTGCAACCGCCCAGCCATGCACCTTAGAGGGATCTATCCATGGACCACCTGAATGGAGCTCGCAGACCACTGGTGGTCTGCAGACCACAGTTTGAGAACCTCTGCTCTATCCTCTTCTTGAGGACCCCAAAGGGGAGCGATAGGTGGAATAGCCCATCTCCTCTTTATTTTTACAACGAATTAGGCCTAATTTTCAACACACGAATCTTGGTTCATTGATTTCCAGTCTCACACTTCTCTTGTTTACCAAACATCATGAAGTTCAATAAAGACAAGCGCAAAATACTGCACTTAGGAAGGAAAAATCAAATGCACAACTACAAAATGGGAACTAACTGGTTAGGTGGTGATACAGCTGAAAAGGACCTGGGGTTTTTGGTGGATCACAAATTGAGTATGAGTCAATTATATGATGCAGTGGTGAAAAAAAGGGTAATATTCAGGGGTGTATTATCAAGAGTGTTGTATGTAAGACACAGGAGATAATTGTCCTGCTCCACTCCGCCCTGGTGAGGCCTCAGCTGGAGTTCTGTGTCTAATTCTGGGCACCAGAACTAGGAGAGATGTGTATACATTGGAGATAGGCCTGAGGACAGGAACAAAAATGATAAAAAGTTTTGAAAACCTGGCCTGTGAGGAAAGGTTAAAAAAACTGGGCATATTTAGTCTCCAGAAAGGGAGACTGAGAGGGGACCTGATAACAGCCTTCAAATATGTTCTGAGCTGTTATAAAGAGGATGGTATTCAATTGTTTTCCATGTCCACTGAAGGCAGGACAAAAAGCAATGGGCTGAATAGCTAACGCTTACTGCAAATTAGGAAAAGCTTTCTAGCTATAGTAGTAGTTAAAGTTTTGAATAGGCTTCCAAAGAAGGCTGTGGAATCCCAATCTATGCTCCAGCTGAGAGTTCTTGTGTATGGATGGGACTCAACTTCGGGGCAATGCAGACAAGCCCTAAGGTTGGCACTGTTATGACCTATCAACCCAAAAAACAATATTAGCAATAGTTAAGTACCTTTTTTATTTAATGTTGCGGAATACTGCTGTCTTCCTTTATAATGCCCCCTTTTTTTCTTGTTTGAATAACATAACTAAAAAGGAAAGGGTTATCACTGAAATCCAGCTAGACATTTTTTAAAATATATAGAAAGCCTGCAGCTTTTAGAACATTTCAAGGCATTTCTTTAATTTAGCCCATGCATCTTACTGCATGAATAGAATGTTGCAGCCTATGCTGATATTTTAACAGCATGCAGTTTTTCTTCCTTTCTATTTCGTTGACCCCCTTCACAGTTGAATGCATTTTCATGGAAATGACTGTCCAACAAAGAATTCCATTTTTCTGATGCCTGCCTTTTTGTAATTTAAATAATATGAGCATCTGAACATAGAGATTTTGCATTAGGAGGCAATGGCAGTCTTTCCAACAGAGTTTATTCAATATATTTCCGACATCATCTATTCTAAGATATACTTAAGATGACCATAGTCAGAGACTAATTTGCTGTGGTTTCCAAAAATGGAGTGGATAGCAACAGTAAGAGTTGATAAAGAATTGCCATATAGAATTTTTCATTGTCTTATTAAAATTTTTGTAATGAAATTAGTCTTGATCTGAAATGCAGTATAAAGAACAGTAATCTAAAATATGCAGACAGATGTACTATAAAATAAGCCATACTTATATGCTTAATTTATATACTTTGGAGTAGATTTTTCTCTTGCAATATGCAAATTAACAATCTATATTTTATCTCAGTAGCAAAATTATAATTTAACCTACTTCATAATCTGGGTTCCCTGTTAACCCCCTTTTTTTTGCATCTTGGTTAAATTACATCATATAACTAAATAAATTGAACCAGATACTCCATTTTTCAGTTATATACCTAAAGAAGGAGGATCTGAGCAATCTTACTTAAACGAAGGTTGCAGAACTGCTCTCCCAAACTGAAAATCCAATGTACAGGCTAAATCTCAGGCTTAATGGTGTGTAAAGGTACGGCTAGAACTTCAGGTAGCAACCTTTCATAGTTCAGCTGTGGAAACATTTCTGGCACATACAGTTGGGACCCTTTTAGACCTCCTGGAATGTGCCTATTGATAAGAATCCTTGTGAGTTCACAGCAAGAGAATATGCAGAGGAATCCACTTGGACAATATCTGAATAGTGTCCACATCTACTACAGATAGTCTAGGTGGGTTTATAGAATGGCTGTTTCGAGAGTAATTTAGTACCCTTTTAACGTCTCAAGAGTGTAGCTTAGCGTCCTCTGGTAATGAATAGGTCTTGGGGGAAAATACAGGCAGGTTTGTGTTATAAGTGAAAATCATAGATCAACTTTAATAAGAATTTGAGATATTACCTTAACTTTATGAAACATGATGTGCCATTAACAGGGCCCTGTACGTTCCATGATTCTGCATGTATGAATTTGCCTTGAAATAAACAGCCAGTTGTCAAAATAAAAATGCCCAGTCTTCTCTTTTGGGGCTGCAAAGAGTTCAAATGGCAGAACCTAGTGCTGATTGTGTTGGTCTCACATACAGACTCTGAGGGATATGCAGTGAACCCCTCCTGGAGACACAGAAGTGATTATGGTTGCTGATATCACCATATGAAATTTTAACGCACTAATAGATTTGGTCAGATGTCTGTGATCCATTATGCAATGTAACCACCTTTTCTTTTTAATTTGAGAAAGTAGCATGAGAAGAGACCCTTCCTGCTGTATCTATGTGGAACCTTTTCTATGATTCTTGTTTGGAGGAGGGATAAAATGTCATCTATTAGCAGTTTCTCATCAGAGGGGTCCCTGAAGAGGAAAGGTGAAGTGGGAGGTTGGGGGGGGCGGGCAGCACAGAGTGAAATTTGGAGGGAATTACCCTTTTTTACTATAGGGTTGTAGAGCTAGATATATAAACCCCTACAGACTCCTTAAAAAGATGAAATTGAGGATGGAACATTATTAAACAATCAGAAGAAAATATTTTTGAATGTTATAAAAGTCATGTAGATCTGAAAGCTACACAGAAAAAGAAAGAAGAAATGTTAATAAACTGCCAATTGAAAAAGACTGAGACTCTATACACAAATCAATTAGGTAGATTACAAAAGGCTAATTTGGCAGATGACTGTACCTGTAGCATTCAAGGTGAGAAAAGGCTGATTCAGATGACAAACAAAAATAAATCTATTCATGGATAATTAGTCAAATAAATTGTTGCTGTAAATAGTGCAGCCATATCTAGTAGTGATCCTGTAGCTAGGAAGGGTAGAGAAGTTTACTTGGGGGAATTATTGTTAGAAGTCTAATTTAGATTCTGTCCTTTTCACAGAAATAAATCTCCTTAATTGACACGTGGGGCCTTTAGAAAAGTGGAAGTGGTGCAGTTCTGATGCACAGGGAGACAAGACGCCAGGAGCATGTGAAGGGAATTTAGACACTTCCTACCCCTCTGTGGCAGATATGTATTTCAAGGGTCTCCCTTTTTGGTATTTCCATGAAGGGATAATATGTAAGGTGAAGGTGACCAGAAGGTGAGTTCCTAGATATCTTAGTGATGGCTGACTTAGAAATACTCTAATATACCCTTAAAGGACCATTACTGCCTCTGCTCTGCCCACCTGGGAGATGGATTCATCCTCCAAAGAGGATGGATCTAGACTATTCTCAGTGGTAGCGGATGACAGGACAAGGAGTAATGGTCTCAAGTTGCAGTGGGGGAGGTTTAGGTTGGATGTTAGGAAAAACTTTTTCACTAGGAGGGTGGTGAAACACTGGAATGCGTTACCTAGGGAGGTGGTGGAATCTCCTTCCTTAGAAGTTTTTAAGGTCAGGCTTGACAAAGCCCTGGCTGGGATGATTTAATTGGGGATCGGTCCTGCTTTGAGCAGGGGGTTGGACTAGATGACCTCCTGAGGTCCCTTCCAACCCTGATATTCTATGATTCTATGAGAGGCTGCAGCACTGGGAACTGTCAGAGATTGACAGCTGAGTCCCTTTCCCTCAGCCAAACAAATCATTTTGAGGGTGGAACTAGTGACAGGAGCCGTTTTGGAAGGCAGGAGTGTGAAGCAGCATCTCTCTGGTCCTGAGGGGAGAAGGGGAGCTCCAAGAATCTAGCCCTAGGATGGAAAAGCCTGAGTAAAGAACTTTTCACTTTGAAAATGGGGCCAAGAATAAAGGAAAAACTGCTTGAAAGGGGAGCATTGCAAGAAAGTCTCCTGGGAACCCTATTATCAGCTAGAGATAGCAAAGAGGCCAGGTGGGTGCTCAAGAAGGTTGGGGGGGGGGGTCCAAGGAGCGAAGATTCACCCAAGAGACTCTTGCAAGAATGATGCCATCTCTTGTGATTTTATTGTGAGTCTTGTGATGTTTTTCTTAAAGCCCCACTTTCTGGAGTCATGTGATTATGTGAGAATCTCAACTTTCATTTTTTAAAATAGGTAAGTTTCTAGCATTCACAACTATTGTTGTTATGTCCTAAAAATGTCATTTGCTATTTTTTAATGTTGTTTAGTGTAACCTCTTTAATGGAACTACCCTGTATTCTCTCTCAGCTATGTCTTACCTTATCTCTCCTAGACTGAGAGTAAATGGGTCTGTTTATTTTGTGACCTCTGCGTATGAGCTGCCAGCACTAACCAATTTCTTGCACCACTGTTCACACAGGCTAGGGCTCAGGCCTGCTAGGGCAAGACAGGATTGGTGACAATAGCTGGAAAGATCATCAGGGTAAGGTAAGAGAGAAGGGCAGTGGATATGCAACTATGCAGCTTTCCGTGTAATTTCTGATACTTGCTGCTGAATACTGGCTACAGAGACTATTGCAGCTTTGGGAGCACGGTAGCAGCTACCAGGTGGGTCTTTGTGTTGCAAGGACTACTGTCACCTCACCAGTGCAAAGACCATGGACTCAGGTTTGACGGGGGAAGTGGGATTTTACCATATGTATAATTCATCTTTGCAAGCGGATAATTATCACAGTCTTTCGAGAGAACTATTTGTTTTAAAACTAGAAATGAATTAATTAACCTATATCTCTTGTACATTCATTGAATTTATAAATGTATCTGCTAAAATATTGATGAAAAATATTGTCTGTGGGTCACATCCTCAGCTGATGTAAATCAACATCTGACCCTATAAAATCACATTTATTAAACAGAGGTTTGATCCAGTAGTACCATGCAATTTTATTATCAGATGACCTCTTGTTTTAATTTATGAAGGTGATATTTGATTATGTCATGGTAAAGGGGAATGGAAACACTGCAATAATGGTATCATTAGAGGACAAACAAGTATAACTACAACCCATCACCATTCTTGTCTGAAGTTGTATAAAGGTTTATTTTGGTGCACTGTGTATTACAGGTTAATCCACAGTATACACAAACCAATGCACCACTTTAAACTCCATTATTTCATGGCACATAGAGTTACACTACAACAGGAGCAAGAGACAAAGCTGTGCCCTGTCTCTAATATAATTTTCTTTATGGGTAGAACCCATTGAGAGTTATTTGTTGACCTTTAAAATAGAATGTCAAGTTCCTTTAATATTCTTTAGATTAAGATGTTCAGGGATTCAAGTAAGAATGCTCAGAGAGTCCCCTTGCTGTCCTATGTGGCAATCAGACTAAGCGGAGTCTGTGACTCTGGCTGTAGGGAAGGAGAATAAGTAGTAGGAGTGAAACACCGCCTCAGACATTCTATTATTGCTAGTGAGTGGCTAATTCACCCTCACAATCACCTAAATAGGTTTGCTTTCTCCTACTTAGCTGAAGAACTCAGCAGATTGTGGAGCCCAGCACCCACTAGGCAACTTTCCCATAGATATGTCCCATTTACAAATTAGACATTAATTTACATGAGAGAGAGAGAGAAAATTATTTTGGGGAGAAAAACTGCTATGGAAAGATATACGTCTCGTGGGGTTAAATTAAATTCTGCAATGTCATAAGCAAGAATGGAGGAAAGAGGTAAGGGCCCTTTTATCCCTGCATGTATAGTAAGGATGGATCACTGCATAGTTCACAGAAGTGCACTAGGAATTATGCCTAGGTAATGCGTAGGGTGAACAACACATCCCAAAGGAAATAGGCCTGTTGGGTATAAGCTGGGGCTACCCCCATGCTGACTAACACATTTGGGTCTCATATCCTGCCAAGTGTTGAACACTCTGACTCTGACTCCAATAGAGCATTTAAGCACATGCTTAAATTTAAGAACATGAATAGTCCCATTGATTTCTTTATTGGACTGGATCAAAGTAAGATTATTCACCAACTTGCAGAATGGAGCTCACAGTACCATTGGTTGCACTGACTACACTTCAGAAGAATCCATGCATAAATTGTTCTCTTCTCAAAATAAACAGACAAAAACCAGCATAACAACTTCCATGCATTGCAGTTGTCCACTCTGAGCCATCCTGCCTTGCTATGCTGGTAATATTTCCACTACTATCACCATGACTCCTTGACTGTTGCCTCAGAATTTAGCCCTTTGATGTTTCCTTCATATCTACCTAGTTTTGGTTTTTGTTCATGATATATACATAGTCAAGCTTAAAATGTACTGGAAATAAACCGAATACTAAATATACAGCCTATAAAGTAAAATAGTAAGGCTATGTTTTGATGCTCTAATCGATGTAGGTTACAAGAAGGAATATTTTGATAACAAGGTATCCATGCGTAATGACAGCTAGAAATACAGAATACTGGGAAAATCTGAAAAATAGTTTTGATGCATTCACTGTCTCTATGTTTATTGACATATCACAAATGTGAGAAACTCTAGCTGTGTGGCTCGGGTGACTGGCAATAGCATATAGAGCCTTTCAACCCCAGGTCACCATTCACCATTTCAAATAGAGAACTGGTTAGTGGTGGTGAGAGGGTTTTTTTTTTTCTTATGTGAAATGCTGTCAGTTCAGTTCTTAGTGAATAGCCATCATGCACCCATCTCAAACTGGCATTGATCTGACATCCTCTCAGTGAGGCCAAGGACTCAATGGAGAAAGGAGACTAAACTATGCCCTCATAATTTGGGCATAGTCCCTCTCAAAACAGGCCACACTAATGAGAACTTCGCACTGCCACTACTTTTACTATACCTGTTTTGCGGATAAGTACTTTGTTCCCAGGAGCTGCCAACATTCACAAGCTCTGCATTTACTTTAAAAGTGTATGAGGGACAAACGAAGGAAAATATTAATTAACAGTGGCAAAGCAAAGCGACAGTTTGTACTGACTGAAAAAAAACAAAAAAACCCCCCAAGAATGAATAAAGGATTTAATGGCATGTGTTCTAATGGAAAATATAACTTACTTCATGAGACTGTCATATCTGAAAAAAATGTGTCTACCATTTATAGTTTGTATATGGACAAAAAAAGGTTCATACAGTGGCAGTTATAAATCATTGAAAAGAGTAAGTTGAAATTTTTATAGTAGTAATGATATATTTTCCAGAAAAAAAAATGGAATTTTTTTTCCTTTTCCTTTCCTTGATTCCACATCACATCTAATATTTACCAGGTGATATTAACACACAGTCTACATTATTTTTGTAATAGGTGTGTGTGTGTATATATATATATATATATATATATATATATATAAAAAACCAGTTCTGGATATATATAAATATACCCAGAACTGGAAACAATACTTCAATTGAGGCCTAATCAGCGCAGAGTAGAGTGCAAGATTTACTTCTCTTGTCTTGCTTACAACACTCCTGCTAATACCTCCCAGAATGATACACACTTATTTTGCAACAGTGTTACACTATTGACTCATATTTAGCTTGTGATCCACTGTGACCCCCAGATCCCTTTCCTCAGTACTCGGCAGTCATTTCCCATGTTGTATGTGTGCAACTGATTGGTCCTTCCTAAGTGGAGTATTTTGCATTTGTCATTATTGAATTTCATCCTATTTACTTCAGACTGTTTCTCCAGTTTGTTCAAATCATTTTGAATTATAATCCTATCCTCCAAAGCACTTGGAACCCCACCCAGCTTGGTATCATCCGCAAACTTTATAAGTGTACTCTCTATGTCATTATCTAAATCACTGAAGATATTGAACAGGACCAGACCTAGAACTGATCCCTGTGGGATCCCACTTGATATGACCTTCCAGCTTGACTGTGAGCCCCAATAATTACTCCCTGGGAATAGCTTTCCAACCAGTTATGCACCCACCTTATAAAAGCTCCATCTAGGTTGTATTTCCCTAGTTTGTTTATGAGAAGGTCATGCGAGACAGTATCAAAAGCCTTACTAAAGTCAAGATATCTATATGATTCTATATTTCTAGTGCATTAGACTTAAACAACTGGGAGGCTAAGCATTGGTATAGGTATCTATGTGGATCAGATCCTCTAGTGTGGCTAGTGCAAGTTGGGGTGGAGGGAATACAAAGGTACTCCCCAAGCCCTCCCCTGATCCTAGGGTTATTGTGTACAGAGCCAGCCCTCAGGCATAGGGTAAAGCAGACCTAAAACTACCTAGCTAAGCAGATAGATCCTTCTGCAAATGCAAGATTATTTCCAGCAGAATGTTGTAGGGCGCTTTGTTCAATTTGGTTTCAGATTATTAGTGTCTTAGTTGAGCTTCAGCCACTTGCCAGCAGAAATATAATTTTGTCCTCCATGTCAGCGATTACAACCCCATGCAGTCTCCTGCATAATTGTCAGGCACACTAACAAGAAGCTAGTGACTCCAAAACGGGTTCAGCTGATTGAATTTGCTGTGGTGAAGTGAACAGGTAAATAGAGCACCGTAGTTGGTCTTTTCAAGTGACAGAACTAAGAGATGCTGCAGGGCACCAATGCAAATAAGCAGAAATCAGGACCTAGCACAATCTATTCTGGAAACAATGCTCCTCAGTGGGTTGCACGTTCAAATGCCCTGGCTCATGCTAGTAATGAAAAAGTAACAGGAAAAAAACTATAGTCTCCTTCACAATGATTTACTAAAACCCAAAATGCCTTAAAGGTGAGTTAACAAAGCAACAGGGAATTGATTTAAAGGGACACAGTGAAGGCTTGTAGGACTTAATGAAAACCCAGTCCACTAGTCGGTTTACTTTTCCATTGCCTATGTTGATATTCTTACTGGAAGTATCCATCCTTTCCTGCTGCTGATTTTTTATTCTGAGTCTTAAATAAGCTGGGTACTTGCATTTTTAAAACCATATTTCTTTGAGTCATAGTGTGGACTGACCCATTAAGGGAGCTGGCATCAGGAAATGCCCTGTGCCCTAATTATCCACCTCCCAGATTTATGTCTGGACTGTTACCTGGGTCAGGTGATAAAGCATCATATGATAGTACACTGGATGCCATGCTTCCTGTAAGAGGGAGTCTGCCATGGCACTTATATAATAAAGGATAGCTTGATAGAGAGGAAGAAAAACTTGCTGCAGTGGAGACAGATGGGTAATTGTAAAGAACTGTTAGGAGATTCTCTGAAGTGGGCTAGGCAGAAGGCCTAAAAAAATGGCCAAAAAGGGCTTGAAAAGGGCTGAGGGAGGTCCTTCCAGAGAGGCCAGGGGTCTGGAGTGGGACTGGAAAAATTTCCCAGCTCAGAGGGAGCTGAGAGAAAATTGGTGCTGGAAGCTCAGATACAAGAGTAATTGGGAATCCCTGAGTAAGGGATTTATTGGACTGTGAAGCCTTGATGATTGGGAAGCTTGGAGGAGAAATAAAACCTGTGAATCTCGAGCTGGGGTTGAAGAGTTGAAAATATTTTGTTGGACGTTTCCTTGCCCTGGGAAAGGGGGTAGCCTATAGGGGTTATGTGGGCTACTCCATCTTTAGTTGGCCTGAAACTAGCCCATCAAAGAATGGGAGACTGAAGTCTGGTGCTGGAAGAGGGGAAACTGAGGAAAAGAGCACCTCATACCCAGGTAATCCAGTCATGTGTGGCAATAAAAATTTGCAGAGTGAGGAAGTTACCTGTGGGGCAGATTATGCTCAAAGTTCTGGGCATTAAGGAAGCCCCCTGAAAGTGGATCTCTTCAGCACCATCAAAATTGCTTCTATACCTAAGAGGCACTCCATGTTGTACCTATGTTTAAAAAAAAGATGTGTAAGCTCTGTAGCTAGATTCCCTAGAGGCTAAGGAGCTTGCTGCTCCCATCTGTTGGTGAAAGGGGGAAGTTATGGCTATGGAGAGCTTCATTTGCATAACCTTTCTACTCAGACTTCTTTCAGAGACACTTTGGGAGTCACCATAACTTTTTCACAAGTCAGAATTGGTTGGGTAGTGGAACTGAAGCAAGAGGGGAAATAGGGAGGAGTGAAATAGGGAGGTTCCCCAGTGCTGAGAATGCTGTGCTGTTGGAAGGGCTTTTTGATGAGAGACAAAGCAGAGGGCAGTAGCAGAGCTGAATGAAGCCTGGTGAGGCCTTCTCCAACTCAGCCACTAAACAAATCTAAAGTCATTATAGCTGAGTTAGGTGGTGGAGCCTCAGAACAGGACCAAGCAGCATTTCCCAGAGGACTGGAGAGAGGCCTGCCTGATTGCACTTCAGGACTCTTGGACTGTGCTACCTACGGACACCAAACCATGAGTGGGATTTAGTGGATGGACAAAGGGGAAGTGATGTGGTAAAGGAACACTTGCCTATTTGTGGGTGGGAAGCTACGTTAATGGATGCTATAAAAGTTAGCACAGGGGAGTGTTTTATTTATCATTCATATAGATAGATTGTTGCTGGGTTTTCCCAAGTTGACGCTGTGTTCTGTTTTCTCCAAAAAACTTTCCTTGTTTCATACACAGACTCCATTCTTGGAAGTGGGGGAGTACTGCCTATTAAGTGTGCCCAGGGAGGTATTTAGTCATCCCAGAAATTCTGGGTGGGGCTAGAGGTTTCTGTTACTTTTAAGAAGGACCCTGAGCTAATTGAACCTGGCCTTTGCCAGAAACTCCTGATAGAAGATTTAGATGTGGGGGGCTTGTTCAAGATAGTCTGGGTTAGTACCCATTGCAAGTATATCCTGAGTAAACTATTAATTTGGGAAAGCAACATATTTTGGAAAAATATAATTTGAAAAATGGCAGTAAATGTGTTGGAGGATTGGTGCACAAAATGCATATAGCCCCCAATAAATTGCTTTTAATTACAGGGATATCTGAGGCATACTATGAGGGCTCAAGCAAAACTGCGTGGAATGCGTGAGCAGGTGCCAGGCATGGGAGCTTGTGTTTAGGAGAGAGAACGATGCCTGTGCAGCATTATGGGTTTTGCTAGTTGCAACAAAGCCTCAGAAGTTATAAATGAAATAGCAGTGCAAGGTGGCTTGTGCAAACTGTTTGCCTCTGGAAGCCAACCCTACACCTGCGCCAAATGATGAATTTTTAGAAAAGATGCAAGCCTTTTTAGTGAAAAAGGGAAAGACTATGGCTGACACGCCAACATGATTTGTTCCTAACCTGCAATCCCCAGCCATTGGTGCTGCTGTGTTGCTTTATGTGGGCCAGGGCCCTGTCCATCAGTAAAGAAGGCTGTACAGCCCCATCCTAAATCAGCCTCCGATTGAAAGTTAAGGAGTATTATCTGGGATGAGGTCACAATACCTGGTGAAGAGGGTTTTGGATCATGGTTAGAACATGAAATAGCTCTGTTTCATACACAGACTACGTGTTCGCAAGTTGGGAGGGGGCTGGAGGAATTTGTTAGTTTTAATGCTATTTGTTATCTACTGGCAAAAGGATTACAGATGCTAGGAGTGATCCAGGCTAATTAGAATTACTGGGCTAATTGGATGAAACAATTATTAAAAACAGAATTATAAACAATCTAGATGAACATTGCATTACAAGGATAAATCAGCATAGCTTCTTGAAAAGGAAATCATGCCTTACTAAAGACCCTACTCAATGACGCACTTAAGTATGTGCTTCAGTGGGATTTAAACGTGCTTAAGTGCTCCACTGAACTGGGGCCTACTCTACTAGAATTCTCTTGAGCATGTCAACAAAGTAGTAGTAAAACGGATGTGGCCTGATGCTGCTTTGTGATGAGACTATGACTTTGCACAATTCACTAGCTTAGTGTCACTTGCAAAGGGAAAAAACCCCTTGATGTTCTCTA
The DNA here is from genome assembly GCF_015237465.2 of Chelonia mydas. Classification (NCBI taxonomy): domain Eukaryota; kingdom Metazoa; phylum Chordata; order Testudines; family Cheloniidae; genus Chelonia; species Chelonia mydas. Next base: position 54,339,970 of record NC_057850.1, on the reverse strand, counting down.
CTTCTTTTCACTTTTTATCTCTAAAACAGAGTGAAGAGGGAGGCTTTTGTATCTTAACCTTCCTGAAGGGTGGCTTTGGTGCATTGAATTTCCCATCACATGATTCAGATTGGATATTAATAATCTATTTGCAAACCTTAATACTTCCACTGACTGGAGAGTTACATAAAAATATTAATTGAGCATTAGTCTTATCTTATTTCTCATACATAAAACTCTCCCATCTACACAAAAAGTGCCCCACAGCCCATACCCATTTTAGGGGAGGCCAAAACAAACTAAGAGGGAAATAAAAGCTACTTCAGATTTACTTGGAAGAATGTTACAGATGAACTATGTAATATGTTGATATGCAGAGCATTCCGAATTACAGCCCCTTCATGGAAAAAGTTCTGCTGAAGGAGAGGTGTACATTTGAGTCTATGTGTGTGTATATATTCTACACATGAGCTCTTAACAGGCTCTCCCTCCCATTCTCTCCGGATAAACATGGACATTTAGCAGTTCCGACTATGCTGCTATCAAATTCTGTAAGAAGGCAGTGGAGCAGATCTTCCCTTATCCAAAGTAGGTTCTGGGGTCTGTTCCTGCACCCTTTGAAATCAATGTCAACTCCCATTGACTTTAATAGGAGAAGGATTTGGCCCTTACTTAGTAATCATACAATAAACAGGCAGCACACAGTGGAACATCCTCCTAATTTATTGGTTTAACTAGACTTGACTTGTAAAGATAGTTCTAAGGAATCCTTGAAATGACACTCCAATAGATATTTCTGGCCAGCTAACAGGATGCAATGGCAGATTCACTTTTATTTCTGTAATAAATTTCACCGTAAATACTGGTATTAAAGGACAATATTTTCAAAAGAGTATATTAAAAATGGACAAAGATCCTGGTTATTTGACCTTACACACTTTAATTAGAATATTCACATTATCTCTGTATATCTAACTATCCATATTACAATTCACTCGTGCAGCTGAATAAAAACTAGATGACAAGGAATATTAGAATAGTAGCCACACACCACTCTGAATAATTGCTTTTTTTAGTATCATTGAGTTTTGCAGCCAGTGGACACAGATCCAAGTTCTAGATTTTGAGGAGCAATTTGAATATTGAACGTTCAGAGAACCAGGGGAAGATTCAAGATCTCCTGGAAAAAAATCTGATGTAGAAGAGAGAGCACATAAATGCAATATGGATGAAAAGTTACTTTTGTAGAAATTGTCATAAATAAAAAAAAAAAACACCTTTCTGTGCACAAATGGTAACATCCCAAACAAATTCAATTCACTTGGATTTCGCTCAGAGCTGCAGCTGAATTTTCTTGAGATATTTCCTCTTTTCATATCTTTTGAGAAACATCTATCCCTCCACCCTGATGTTAGGTCAGGCATATAAGGTTTGTTAGTGGTACCACACAAACCAGCACAACCGACTACAAATCGGCTGCTTGGTAACTAAACTGAGAACCCCACCACTCACCAAGTAGTTGGGGCTATGCTAGTTACTCCTTTGTGGATATTTTCCCATTCCAATGGGTAATGCTATTTGTTGCTACTGCTTTCCAGCCATTTCTTGGTTGAACAAAGGCTAGGGGAGAAAACCCTGAACCAAATGCACTGCAGAGAAAGCATTAGGCAGTTGGCATTGCAACTCATTCTTGATCCTCCAAGCCTTGGACCCAGTCAGTACCAGTGAGAGGGGGGCTTTGGTCCTAAGGCAAGCCTCTGCCTCTTTATTTTTCCTCCTAGGTGTATGTGCTGAAGATTTGGATACAATAGTCATACGGAGCATGCTGGGAGTCTGGCGGCAGCTCGAGTGACCAAGCAGCCCTGTCAGGCTTGAAATTAACCATCTTTAAATGTGCTTGTAAGAATGTGAGGACAATGTGTGTGGGTATATCAAACAATCTTGAGGAGGTCAATGGCCCTAGAAAGACTGTCGTCATTGATAGAGTTGGAGAATATGGACACAAGAACAAATGGATATAAACTAGTCAATGGGAAGTTGAGACTTGAAATTAGACGAAGGTTTCTAACCATCGGAGGAGTGAAGTTTTGGAATAGCCTTCCAAGGGAAGCAGTGGGGGCAAAAGACCTATCTGGCTTTAAGATTAAACTTGATAAGTTTATGGAGGAGATGGTATGATGGGATAATATGATTTTGGCAATTAATTGATCTTTAAATATTCATGGTAAATAGGCCCAATGGCCTGTGATGGGATGTTAGATGGGGTGGGATCTGAGTTACTACAGAAAATTCTTTCCTGGGTATCTGGCTGGTGAATCTTGCCCATATGCTCAGGGTTTAGCTGATCACCATATTTGGGGTTGGGAAGGAATTTTCCTCCAGGGCAGATTGGAAGAGGCCCTGGAGGTTTTTCGCCTTCCTCTGTAGCATTGGGCACGGGTCACTTGCTGGAGGATTCTCGGCTCCTTGAAGTCTTTAAACCACGATTTGAGGACTTCAATAGCTCAGACATAGGTGAGAGGTTTTTCATAGGAGTGGGTGGGTGAGATTCTGTGGCCTGCATTGTGCAGGAGGTCGGACTAGATGATCATAATGGTCCCTTCTGACCTTAATATCTATGAATCAACGTAGCAGCCCTCTCTGAAAGCAGATTAGTTGACAGAGTCTCTCTACAAGAGATGCATCATACCTTCTTCTGGCATGGAAAAAGAAAACCGGACCACTGCAAACATGGGTTGGGTTTAGCAGTCAAACTTTCACTGGCATCCACAGCTGAATGTCCCATTCCAACATCAGAACCATCATTAAAAATATCTACCACAGGTGTTTTTGCTACACGTGCTGCAACATTTCCCTCTACTTATGAAGTGAAGGAATTGTTCTATCAGCAACTCAACAGCATCATCAGCAAGCTACCACCGGGTGAGCAACTCTATATATACAGGAGACTTCAACATGAGAGTTGGTTCAGATTATGAGATGTGACTGCTAGGTTTTGGCCACCATGAAGTGGGGAAAAATGAATGGCAAAGGGCAAAGACTGCTGGAGCTCTGCAGCAACCAGGTGGATTACCAACACCTACTTCCAAGGTGGTCACCGCCGGAAGGTCTCGTGAATGCACTCCAGGTCTGTACATTGGCACCAACTGGATTTAATTGTCACTCAGAGAAAACATCTATAGGATGTATTCCATTTTCACAGTGCAGTGTCACAGAGACCTTGTGCTTGAATGCTGCAAAATAAAGATTTTACTAGAGAAATTCCATCATACCAAACAAAGCTGTTGCCCATTCACTAACATCAACAATACAAAAGACCCAAGGAAGGTGTCTCCAATTCACTGCAAATCTCAGGAAAGTTATGTCATCCATTGCACCTCTCCTGAAGGCTGATGCAGCATGGAACACACTCATAATAAATATCCACATAGCTGCCACCTTAGCTTTTTGGTAAAAGACAGTATAAGGTAAAGACTGGTTTGCAGAATATTCTGAAGAAATGCTTCCAGTTACTGAAGCAAACACACAGCACATCTCTACCAGAACATGAACCTCTCTCCTGAAACATTTGCTATCCTCAGAGTTGCCAAGAGTTCATCTCAATGAACAACAAGGCAATGTGTTCAGTCATATTGGCTTGATCTGTGCAGGAAGACATAAATGACTTTTGAAAATGGATATCTAATAGGTATATATGATGGAATCAAGAAACTAATAGGTTCTTCAGCCAAGAGGATTCCCCTATTCAAATCTCTCAATGGAGACAGTCATCACTAACAGAAGGAAACAGATGCATCTCCGGGTAGAATACTATCACAAACTCTATTTACATGAAACCATTGTTTCTGAAGTAGTGCTAATGCGATACCCAGGCTCCAGACCATCAAAGTCTTGATATAGAACCTTCTATAAATGAGCTTGAAAAGGCAATCAAACCACTAGCTCCAGGAAAGACTGCAGGAAAAGATGGAATTCGAGCGGAAGTACTAAAACAATGACATGCTGTGCTTAAGCATCTGCACAATGTCATACTTACCTCCTGGAGGGATGGAGGGATACCATGAGACATGAAGGATACCAACATCATAACTTGTACAAAAGCAAAGGAGATCTGAGTGACTGCAACAACTACAGACGAATTTCTGTCCTTTGATTTGCTGGCAAGGCATTCACATGTCGTTCTCAAAAGACTGTATGTTCTTGTTGAACGTGTACATCCAGAGAGTCAGTGGGACTTCCATGCCAGTAGATCAACTATCTATGTGGACTTCATGCTAAGGCAACTACTGGAAAAGTGTCAAGAGCAAGGAAAATCTCTCTACATGGCCTTCATGGATCACACAAAGGCTTTTGATCTGGTCAGCAGAATGGGCCTTTTCCGAGTGTTAGAAAGAATTGTGTACTCCACAGTTCTCCTCAGTCTCATTCAATCTGTCCACGATGGCATGAAGGCTACAATCCAGTGGTGTCAAACAGAGATGTGTTTTGGTGCCTACACTCTTCTCTCTGTATATTATTCTCTCTCCATGTCATCATGCTTTCTCATCTAGCACCAAAGGTATACACCTCCAAATGAGATCAGATTGAAAACTTTCACCATTGCACATCTAAGAGCAAAAAGCAAAGTCAAGCACCTCTGGTTTTCTGAGTCAGTGGCACTATGTAAAATATGTAAATATTCTATTTGTTGGAATGTAACAGCAACATGCACACAGTGAAGCACTGCTTCAGCAATTTTACAATAGCTTTGCACTAGATTGTGATAAATTTGAACTAACCCTTCGTCTAAAGAGGACAATGATTATAGCACAAGGTGTGTTGACTATGCCTGAATTTTCAAGAGTTAATATTATGCTAGAAGTTGTGCATAAGTTGGGACATCTAGGATCAACTGTAGTGGATATCTTCTCTCTAGATCAATGGTCCCCAAATTTTTTGATCACCCCCCGGGGGGCACGACAGGGGAGGGGGAGCTGTGATTTGGGGATGGGGGTTAGTGGGACAGGACAGCAGAGCCGCGGGTACTTTTCTCCGCTGGAGCCATTGTTGAGTGCTCATCCGGGCTTCCGCAGCAGCTGCTGCTCTTCCCACCCCCCGGTGGCAGAGGCCGGTTACTGTGGGTAACCTGGCAACCCTAAACTGTGGCCAAGTGGGGAGTGGCAGCTGAGGCTGGGGCTGGGTTAGGGCCGGAATGGAGCTGTGAGCAGAGCGGAACTGGGTGGCACTCCCTCCCTGTCTCCTCACCCCCAAGGGGGCTGACCTGGCCCTGCCACGCCTCCTGGGATGTTCCTCTGCACCCCCGTGTGGGAGTGCACCCCACAGTTTGGGGACTACTGCTCTAGATGATGAGCTTAATAATCACAATGGAAAGGCAGCTAACACTTTAGGTCAACTGAACAAGTGTGTGTGCAATAACAGGAAACTAATAAGACTCTGAACACCAAGGTATGGGTCTACCAAATGTGTGTTCTGAGCTCACTGCTGCATGGTGGTGAGACCTAGGCCACCTACAGCAAGCATAAGAGAAGGCTAAACAACTTCCACCCTCGCTGTCCTCACCATATTCTAAATATCAAGCAGGAAACGAAAGTTTCTGACACTGAAGTACTTGAGAAAGCAAAACTGCCAAATCTAATCAGTGTTCTCAAGAAAAGACATCTCCATTGGCTTGATCATCTGCACTGAAGATTCAAAAGGCTCTCCTGTATGGAAAACTTATGGATGTTCCAAAGCCACTAGACTGACCTTGGCTCAGATTCAAGGATGTATTCAAGAGCTATTTGAAAACTTTTACCATTGACACTAGAAGCTGGAAAGATACAGCTATCAACAGGCCACAACAGAGGGCTGCACCAGAGAGTCAAAGAGGCTGAAGAGAGGTGTTTGAGAAAGAAGAAAGTGAAGAGGAAAGTGCAGCAGGCCTCAAGTGACAGTAGTGCACCAGCTTCATCCTCTGGTTCTGTGCAATACTTCAGGGCTATTTGTGGTAAGGAGGGTTGCTCAAGAATTGTACTTCCTTGCCACTCACAATGTGGAAGCATGACACACAGTAACTGAACTGCTTTGACGCTTACACCATTGTGTTTCAAGATGAATGGCTACTATATTCCTCCCCCCTCCAGCCAAACCCAATGAAAACAGAAGCTACTCTGAACCTCTAAAAATAAAGGTGACTGTATCTCAAGTAGAATCCCCACAAATGGAGGAAACAAAATCAGAGGATTCTTCTGAAAATTTAACTTCCACTGCATTGGGCAAGGCCATGACAGTAATTCAGTGTTTATATAAAACAGTAATAAATACCAGCATTTATATAACATTTTTACTATTCCATGATTGAAACACTGATGATGTTCAAACATTGCATACATAAATATTCCAACATGAAATAATTGATTCGCCCAATATCCCTGACAAAGTAAGTATTTATTAGATTTACTTTATGGCTTAAGAAATTGAGGCAATTTTTATGGTAAAAATTGGTCCAACATTCATATCTTCACATCTTAATGAAACAATGCTGCGTTCCATGTCCTGGCAAGTACTGCACATTATGTGATAACTATTACCTTTGGCATGCTTTCATTACGATCGTGCTAGCCTGTTATTACTTTTAAACATAATAGAACACAGTAAAAGCAGGGTGTTGTTGATTTGATTCAATATTTCTTACTCCCAGTATTGGACCTCAGATAATTATATGCTGAGTATTTCTTCTAGAAGTTACCCCCAGTAGTAGAATTGTTCTGAAAGCAGTTAATGTGGTCAGGATCACAGTATCCAGGATATAGGTCATAAGGAATCTCTGGAGGATTATTTAAAACCCTATCACCACCTAATAAGAAACCTTACACTGCAGGAAGGCTTTATAAAGCTCCTTTTGGAATGCTGCTTCCAAACTAGATGGTAGGGTTTTTTATTCAAGTGAGGCTGCCGGAACTGAGCACAGTACATACGATGGGCCTCACACAGATGAGGATCAAAGAACCAGATTTGGTCTATGAACTTAGTAAACGTGGTACACTACCAGTTAGCATGCTCTTTTATTTACACATTTTTTATTTTCTGAAAAGGACAAGAAACTGTATAAAGAGGTAATGAAATCTGGAGCCATTCATTTCTAGGTCACTGGTTTGAACCTGGCCTGAGCTGTTAGTGACCGAACTTCATTACCTCAGATTGCCGTCTGATATGTGAAATGAGTTAGTGGTGGTCTCAGTCCAGTTCTGTCTAGGTACTTATAGCTCAGCACCAGTTCTAGTTATTCACATCTGAAAACCCATTGATATAGCTAGCAAAAACTGACATCCTTGTTCGCAGGATCAGTAAAGAACAAGGACTGAATGAACGTGGTGATTTTCTCACCTATAAAAGCAATCAGGGTCACAGCTGAGGTGTATTGTACAGTGAAAACTTTCTGATATATTTCTTCCATGTATTGCAAAGGTTCTGATTTCTAGTGCTCTCTTTCATGAACATTCATCATTCTCCTTTTTTAAAATAAGAAAAAAAGAAAAGATGTTTATTGCTCTTAAAGGAGTAGTTTTGGAGAACTTCCATAGGCATTTGGACAAATATACACATCTGATGCTTATTGGGTGGCCAACTTACTATTTTCCCCATTTGAGGGGTTCTATTTTCTGTAACACGTGATAAACACTTTATTGAAGAATGACCCAAACAGCAGCTGAGACTAAACTGCAACATTTTATAAAATATGCATATTGATTTTAACAAATGCAAGCTTTTCAGATAAAAACTCTTTGAATTGTATTCAGTGTACCAAAAACAAACTTTCCTGACTTTGATCATAAAAGGCGCAGAAGATCTTGTCAGAGATGAAATGCAGCAGTGAAGAGAGGTGAAAAATGAGTGAAGTGACACAGCACTAGTTGAGCTTTGTTATCCTGGCTGGAAACAAGCACTTCTTGCTAATGTGATGGAACAGCTCAACAATTTTCAAGCACAAAGACTTCTTGAGGGAAAATTCAATAAGTAAGTTAACAATACCAAATAGTAATCAGGCCTTGGGGAAGCAACAGTATTGAAACACAACTTTTTTGACAGTTTTGAGTGTAGCTCTGGTGGTCTGTTTCAAAATCTGTCAAAAAGATGATAACTGGACTTAGGAGTCTAGTGTGGTTCTTAAACCAAATAATCTGGCTGCCTCTTTGGTATTAGTGCCTTTAGCAATTTAGAAAACTCTGCTTTTTGGAACAGAAGAGATGTTAAAGTAGAAATATGACTATGGTAAATGTGGACTAAAATTTTATGATGCTTTATCACATCCTCACTGAAATGGGATAATTAAAGCATCTGCACTAAAATCAACAGAACTTGACTCCCTATAGCAACGAACAAGCATCAGAAATTTTTGCATTAACACTGATGTGAAAATTAGCAAATCCCATTCCTATCATTAGATATTAATTAGGGTTTTTTTAAACCATAAACTTGCACTTCCACTACTCCAAAATAAAACATAAGCAATTTGGTGTACTTCCCACCTCCAGCCTAAGTTATTGTACATTACAGATGGGCTCTGATAGGAAAGTGAAATCATGGCTAAGACACCAATGGACTGTAACAGACTATTAGGAAGGATGGTATGGTCCATAGTATCAAATGTGTAGCCAAAGAGCCTAGTGAAATACAAAATGTTGTGATCTGACTTGTCTCATTCTTGCAGTAAAACCCATGGGAGAGTTTCTGGGTGGATGGAAACTGCACGTTTCCCCATCAGCAATTCCTTCATCCAGAGGTCAAGGTTTGCTTCACCTTCCTACAGGGTTCAGCCCCCAAATTCTTTGGATCTCCTGGAGTCCATCAGAAGTCAGGGCTACCTGTAACACATCTGCAGCTCTTCCCACTACTGCAGAGCTCAATTGAAGTCAGGCTGCCACAGGGATCTCCCCAGGAGGGTGTTGATTGTGAGACTGGGGGGAGGCGGGTGTCTGCAGGAAAGGTAATTAAGTCTTGCGTGGGGGCAGGCTATGGAAAAAAGGTAATGCAGCCTGGAGTTTGCTATCTGCTAATTAGATTTGCAATTCTGAGTCCTGTCAGATTCTTTTGCTGTTCCTGGATTTCTAGGCAGAAGTGGTAGTCAAGAATGTTCTTTTTCCAGCTTCATTTTGCAAGGATGTTGTGTTCTTTCCCTTTAGATGTGAGCCTCACCACTGTCATCCAGGCCTTTCTCACCAACAGGTATGGATTGCTGCAATGCTCTCTACATAGGACTACCCTTGAAGGCCATTCAGAAACTTCAGCTAGTGCAGCATGCAATTGCCAGTGACCCAAGAGCATTTCTTGCAAGTTACACCTAGAATTCACTGGATTCAGATTAGTTTCCAGATATATTTTTAAAGTGTTGATATTTCAGAAATCAGTTACTTTTGCTACATGACAGTTACCGATCACATCATTTAGGGCACATAAACACTTAAAGTCAAGGACCTAAGTGTTGCACTGCCACCATAATAATAAACCATGTTTCGTTTCAAGTATAAAGAAATGCGGATTTCATCATAACACAACAACCTTATCTCTGATCCACTGGGTTTTACTGTATTATTTTTGTTAGCTTGACTTTATTATTTAAAATGGGGTCTTTTTAGGGATGCTGTTAAATGGGAAATATGTTATTTAATATATTTACCACCACCACACTAGAACCGTGATTCTCTACCTCCAAAATCACAGGCCTCAACTGCCTGAGCTTAAAGGAGATCTCTATTGGCTATCCAAAAATAACCCTAACATTCTAAGCTGCAACCAGTCACTAGAGATCAACATGCTTGTATTAGCATTCTCTGTCGTGGACACATATATTTTATTTTATTCATTTATCTGTTAAGAACATATGAAAATTCCTATCATGGGAGCTAGGTACCCTGACCACTGATTTAAAAAAAAACTGAGGACAAAAATAATTAACAAACCACAAGAGCAGTATGTTTTTGGCTGGAAAGTTGACAGAAAAGGAACTATTTTGATCCATAGTAGATCATGAGTCAAGAAGTCCTTGCCATGGCTTTAGGAAAGCTTCAGGGGTTCTGGGAAACACTTGAACACACACTTAGCTTTAAGCATGTGTTTAAAGCACACTGAAGTCAATGCTGCTCCCTTGGGGTCTGATCCAACACCCACTGAAGTCCCACAAATGCTCCTGTTGCTTTAAAGGGGATTAAGCAGAATCTTAAAGCTAAGCATGAGCTAAATGCTTTCCTGAATCAGGGCCAGAAATCATCCTTGCCAGAACCTCTCTTTCTTACATATCATGGGCCTGATGCAGCTCCATTGAAGTCAGTGAGTATGTCTACACAGCAAAGAAAAATCTGTGACTGGCTCATGCTAGCTGACTCAAGCTAGTGGGGCTTGGGCTGCAGGGCTGTTTCATTGCTGTGTAGGCTTCCAGGTTTGGGCTCCTGCCTGAGCCCACCTCGCAGGTCCTAGAGCCTGGGCTCCTGCCTGAGCCCATATGTCTACATAGCAATGAAACAGCCCCACAGGCCGAACCCTGCCAGACCAAGTCAGCTGGCTCAGACCAACTGTGGATGCATAGTTGATGCGTAGACATACTCAGTGGGAGCTTTTCTACTGATGTCAGTGGGTAGTGGATCAGGCTCCAAGTGCAGATTGAGCACTTCTGCTGATCTATGCCGCAGCGGTATGGTGGAAGGGTTCCAGGCTGTTTAAGGTACCCTACAGGAGAGATCCTGCTCCTGCTGAAGTCAATGGGATCTTGATTGGGCCCCAAAACTAACCATAACAAAAATAACTAATCATTTTTCTCAAATACAAAATATTTTCTTCAAAAATATAAATATTGAACAACCTGAAAGTGTGAAGGTGTGATAACAAGACAATTTTTTTGAATTAGAGGCAGTCAAACTCCATTATGACTAATGAAAATGAATACCATAACATTCTCTCTTCCCCCCCTTTCTCTAGTGAACAAAGATGGTTCTATGGTTAGGACACTAGTTTAGGAGTTGGGAGATCTGTGTTCAACTTCCTGCTCTGTGACAGGATTCCTGGATGACCTTGGGCAAGTTAGTGTGTCTCTCTGTGCTTCAATTCCCACTCGATATAATGGCGATAAAAACACCGCCTTACTTCAGAAGGCATCAGGGGACAAATACAATAAAGACTGTGAGGTACTCATATTGTATGCTAACGTGGTCCATATAAATACAATAGATAGCTATCTAATATCACAGCAAATTGGTGTGGTAGCTATGCACATGGGAAACCATTCTCATCTTTCATTAGCCATTCACAGAGACAGAGCTGCTAAATTAGATGAAGGAACTCAACTGAAATCTGCCGTAAGATGTTGTTTTCTTGCCCACCACTTTTCTGGAGGGTCTAGGCCTCCAACACAAGCCTAACGCTAAGCCATAAGTGAGGTGCTATTGAATACGTCTTTTCCCGTACCTGAGTGGATAAAGGAACTGTGAAAAAACAATTCAATATGAGTTGGTATAATTACGGCATAAGACTATTGCTAATCTCCATCTCTCAGGTAATTAAAAGGCACTGCATACCCTTAATATTATGGCAAGAAAATATTTTTATGTCTGTATTGTCACAAAACATTTTCGCACTTGCAGTCAAGTAAGCGTTTATATGCAAGGTGTTATTGAGCCTAAATAAAAAGGTGCAGCTGCACTGACTCAAACTTGCAGATCTATCTGTGAGACTTCTCAGGAGAATACCTTCCATTTTAATCATATTATATTCATTATTCCCTTTCCCCCATCTCTTCTCTACGTTTTAATTCACTTTGTTGCTTTCTCTTCATCACATGGGTCTTTGTTTTCAAAATAAGCCGTTTGTGTGGTACCTTTTCAAATGCCTTTGGAAAATTTAAATATATAATGCAGCTACATTCGCTTTATATGTCATGCTAGCAATATCTTCAAAAAGTCTAGTGTATTTGTAAAGCAAGAGCAGCTCTTCTAGAATCCTTTCTGCATCTTGTTAACTAATCCCCTTGTCACCACCTCACATTCACTTTCTTCTGTCACAAATTAATCCATCAACAATCTTGTAATTCGAATGATCTGGTTTCTCCCTTTTTTCATGAAGTGGCATTAACTCGTATTTGAGTTGTAAGCAGGCTGCATACTTCTCAGTGAACAAAATATAATCAAATCTTACTTCTCCAGGGTTTTACTGTGCAATGCCCTGTGGGGTGTTTAAGAGCCCAGACTGAGGTAACAATCAGTCCAGTCCAGGTGGCTGATCCAAAGCCCCTGGAGTCAATGGAAAGATTCCCATTGCCTTTACTGAGTATTTCATCAGACTCTAGTGCCAGAGACCTTTCCTCCTCCATTGCTGTTCAATGGGATTGAGATACTAGAAGATGACCTGACATATGAGAAGGAGGGGGCAGTGGGGTTCCTTGACAGTCTGTTGAAAAGAGCATATGAGGGAGAGGCCAACCTCGTGCTATGCCCAAAAAGTCATATAGAGTGAGGCATTATGGCTGCCTTCTCCACAGTGACCCCAAAACAAAAATAAGGTGAGGGGATCTGTGGGCCTATTGGTGGAGATGGAGTCTCATAAGAGGAATGTGGTGGTAAACACACTGCTTTTGTAATTAAACTGGTGAGGTTTTTTGGCATGGTACAAACTGGAAATACCAAGTGCTTGTATCAGAGGCCTGGTATGAGGCCTGAGGCCTGGACTAAAGTAGTGGTCAAAACTTTGCTGATACAAAGCAAAGTAAAGTGGTGAGCAAGAGGCAGGCCCTGCTCACAGAATTTGGCAAGAACAGGGCTGATATTGCAAAAACACACACTCGTAAGAGGTTATAGTTTGATCTATAGATTATGAATAAAAATTGCCAGTTATCGCTTTGAGGGTTCCTTGCATTACTGCTGAATAAAATAAAGCAGAATAAAATGCAAAGCAGAGAATAGAATAGAGGTAAGCAAACCCACTGGGCTACAAGGTGCTAGGCACAAAGCACTCACCCAAACACATTCCAGATGGGTGGGGCCAGAAAACCTCAATACCAACACATCCCCCAAAGATAACAGGAACATGCTGGCCCATCCTAAAGATAAGGTCAGGATGACAGCATAATGGATAGAGCTGTTTTGATCAAACCAACATATACAAGGTAATGGGTGGCACCTAGATATGTCAGAGGGCAATACATAACTTGTTTGTATCGGTGTATAAAAAGTAGAGCTGTCAGTTAATTGCAGTTAACTCACAAAAATTAATCGCAATTAAAAATATTATGATTAATTGCTGTTTTAATCGCACTGTTAAACAACAGAATACCAATTGAAATTTATTAAATATTTTGGATGTTTTTCTACATTTTCAAATATTTGATTTCAATTTACAACACAGAATACAACGTGTATAGAGCTCACTTTATATTATTATTTTTTATTACAAATATTTGCACTGTAAAAATGATAAACAAAAGAAATAGTATTTTTCAATTCACCTCATACAATACCATAATGCAACCTTTATCATGAAAAAGGCAACTTACAAGTGTAGATTTTTTGTTACATAACTGCACTCAAAAACAAAACAATGTAAAACTTTAGAGCCTACAAGTCCACTCAGTCCTACTTCTTTTTTCAACCAATCACTAAGACAAACAAGTTTGTTTACATATATGGGAGATGATGATGCCCGCTTCTTATTTACAATGTCACCTGAAAATGAGAACAGGCATTCGCATGGCACTGTGGTAGCCGGCATTGCTAGGTAATTACATGCCAGATATACTAAACATTTGTACGTGCCTTCATGCTTTGACTACCATTCCAGAGGACATGCTTCCATGCTGATGACGCTCATTAAAAAATAATTAGTTAATTAAATTTGTGACTGAACTCCTTGGGGGAGAATTGTTTGTCTCCTGCTCTGTTTTACCTGCATTCTGACATATATTTCATGTTATAGCTGTCTCGGATGATGACCCAGCACATATTGTTCAATTTAAGAACACTTTCAATGCAATAAAAAATGCAAGAAGGTACCAATGTGAGATTTCTAAAGATAGCTACAGCACTGGACCCAAGGTTTAAGAATCTGAAGTGCCTTCCAAAATCTGAGAGGGATGAGGTGTGGAGCAAGTTTTCAGAAGTCTTAAAAGAGCAACAGTCCAATGAGGAAACTACGGAACCCAAACCACCAAAAAAGAAAATCAACCTTTTGTTGGTGGCATTGGACTCAGATAATGGAAATGAACATGCATCGGTCCGCACTGTTTTGGATTGTTATCAAGCAAAACTCATCATCAGCATGGACGCATGTCCTCTGGAATGGTGGTTGAAGCATGAAGGGACATATGAATTTTTAGTGCATCTGGCATGTAAATATCTTCTGACACAGGCTACAACAGTGCAATGTGAATGCGTGTTCTAACTTTCATGTGACATTGTAAATAAGAAGCTAGCAGCATTATCTCCTGCAAATGTAAACAAACTTGCATGTCTGAGTGATTGGCTGTAGTAGGACTGAGTGGACTTGGAGGCTCTAAAGTTTTACATTGTTTTATTTTTGAGTGCAGTTATTTTTTTGTACATTATTCTACATTTGTAAGTTCAACTTTCATGATAAAAAGATTGCACTACAGTACTTGTATTAGGTGAACTGAAAAATACTATTTCTTTTTTCTTTTGTACAGTGCAAATATTTGTAATAAAAATAAATATAAAGTGAGCACTGTACATTTCATATTCTGTGTTGTAATTGAAATCAATGTATTTGAAAATGTTGAAAACGTCCAAAATATTTAAATAAATGGTATTCTGTTATTGTTTAACAGCACAATTCATCGCATGATTAATCGTGATTAATTTGTTTAATTTCACAATTAATCACAATTAATTTTTTTAATCACTTGACAGCCCTAATAGAAAGATACCTCAGAGGGAGTGTCTTTGGCTGGCACAGGGGATAATGGAAAGTCCCACCATTAACTGAGTTAGTCCATTGCAACAGGTATACATGTGTTAGTGTACTGTAACTATTGACAATGATGACAAGTGCCTTCGCTACGAACTGAGTCTGTGGTTATTGGGCAGTTTGATTGATGTCTGCTGTGCCAACTATCTGCACAGAGTTGGAACATCACACAGAGAACACACACACACACACGCAGCCAACATCTAACAACATCTATCAACACTACTAAGAGGTAGAAGCAATGCAAACCAAAACCACTAGGTTTTGCACAGCTGTAGTCAGGCACCATTGACTAGAATCATAGAATCATAGAATATCAGGGTTGGAAGGGACCTCAGGAGGTCGTCTAGTCCAACCCCCTGCTCAAAGCAGGACTGATCCCCAATTAAATCATCCCAGCCTGGGCTTTGTCATGCCTGACCTTAAAAACTTCTAAGGAAGGAGATTCCACCACCTCCCTACGTAACGCATTCCAGTGTTTCACCACCCTCCTAGTGAAAAAGTTTTTCCTAATATCCAACCTAAACCTCCCCCACTGCAACTTGAGACCATTACTCCTTGTCCTGTCATCCGCTATCACTGAGAATAGTCTAGATCCATCCTCTTTGGAACCACCTTTCAGGTAGTTGAAAGCAGCTATCAAATCTCCCCTCATTCTTCTCTTCTGTAGACTAAACAATCCCAGTTCCCTCAGTCTCTCCTCATAAGTCCTGTGTTTCAGTCCCCTAATCATTTTTGTTGTCCTCCGTTGGACTCTCTCCAATTTTTCCAAATCCTTCTTATAATGTGGGGCCCAAAACTGGACACAGTACTCCAGATGAGGCCTCACCAATGTCGAATAGAGGCAAACGATCACGTCCCTCGATCTGCTGGCAATGCCCCTACTTATACATCCCAAGCCACTGGCCTTCTTGGCTACAAGGGCACACTGTTGACTCATATCCAGCTTCTCGTCCACTGTAACCCCTAGGTCCTTTTCTGCAGAACTGCTGCCTAGCCATTCGGTCCCTAGTCTGTAGCGGTGCATTGGATTCTTCCGTCCTAAGTGCAGGACTCTGCACTTGTCCTTTTTGAACCTCATCAGATTTCTTTTGGCCCAATCCTCCAATTTGTCTAGGACTAATTGATCAAGAAAGGAAAGGAGGATGGAAACAATAACACAAAGAAGTGTAGTTATACTGGGCAATCACATTTCTTGAGTGGCTCTAGTCACTTGACCTTTGGCCTCCTCTTCCACAGTGGGCCCAAAGTAGATGAATCACCAGGCACCTGGTCATCTGGTGTTACACATGGAAAGAGCCATCCTTATTCTTTGTTGTGGTGCATCTTGTGCAGACATTTACGCAACTGCAAAGTGAGTGTCACACTGATTTAGTAGCATTTTACACTCATTTTGCATCCACTTTGCACTGGTTTAAGTGATCACACAAAGTGTAGGGCAATGGAAAATCAGGCTCAAAGAGATTAGGCAGAAGTAGCAATTTTAGCAGCAAGCACTCCAAGACTGTGTACAAACAAGAAAATATTTATGAAAGTAAAGAGATCACAATCATAAACTAGGGAAAGCACAGCAACAGAACATAATATACAAATAGAGTAAAATACCCCCCCTCCCCTTCACACACACATACACTTCTGGTAACTTTGGTTGTAGTCAGTCTATTTTCCTACTGTGGGTGGGAATGTTCCACAGGTAATATACCCTTAGCCGCAAGGGTATATTACCTCACTCATCCACCAAACCCCACTTGTGGGTTGAACCAGTGAGTAGGAGTAGTCCAAGGGTCAGATTCACAAAGGCATTTAGGTGCCTAACTGTCTCTTTAGGCACGTAAATCCATCATTTAGGCATCATTGACATTCTCAAAACCACCACTCAGCTGCCACCTTACCCCAGGCAAAAGCTACCTAAATCCTGATGTTGACCCACAGCTAATGAGCTACCTGGAGCCCCAGAACAAGCCCTGGCAGCCCTGTAAAAGGTGGCCCCTAAGAAACAGCTTTGGCTGCTGTGATATGTATTCCCCTGCTAGTCTTTGCTGTGAGGCCCAATGGCCTGGTGGTTAAGCTGCTCATGTAGGAGATTTAGGTTTGACTCTCCATTCTGCCTAATTTAGAGCAGGAATTTACACCCTGTGGTGTATCCTAAACCCCTGGGTATTCTGAGGTGGCTCTTTCTTAGCTTATCTTGTTGGAGCTGTTCTTCTTGTATAAATAATTAAGTATTCATTGGGCGAGCGAGAGATTGGCTGTATAACTCAGTGTTTAGGGCAATCACCTAGGAGACTTGGGTTCAAGTCTCTGCTCCAAATGAGGCAGAGCAGAAATTTGAATCTGGGTCTCCCATTTACCACAGACGTGCTCTAACTGCTGGGCTGTTGGCATGGGTCTCTCCACAAGAGAGGACTGATCTGTCTTAGGTGCGAATCTCAGGCTAGGTGCCTCCCTTTGGCCCAACAATCAGGTGCCTGAGGCCCTGTTCAATGGGAGTTAGATACCTAAATATTTTGGGAATCTGGGCATAAGCTCCGCACCCTTTCTCCGCATTTAACTCCTGGCTAGTGTAGGTGGGTCTCTGCTTAGCTTGCTAGATTCTGAGAGTCCCTTTCTTAGGAGCCTAACTTTAGGCTGAGGATTCCATTAGGCATCCAGGTTGCAATGCCTAAATACCTTTGCGAATCTAGCCCTTGCCCACTCGGGGCCTCAGTTTCCCCATTTGCAAAGTGAGAACCATAATATTTTCCCATTTTGTAGAGTACATTCAGAGAGCTGAATATAAAACACTGTTTGAGAGCAAAAAACTATTAATAATTACAGCTGTTAGAACTAGGTTGTAGACACTGCATGGACTGGCTCCAAAAACATGTTTGGGCACAGAATGAGATTTGTAGAGACAGAATTGGCACAGAGAGGCCAGACAGTCACAGCAGGACCCAACTGTTTATTATTGTTATTTTTCTGCTTTTATAGCTTTGTTTTTTATTTCAAGCACTAGGCATTGGATGCAAAGGCAATTATTGCCCCTGCATGGAAGTTGTGCTTTTTCATTTCCATCTCTTTTATTCTGGCAATTGAATTCTCATAGCTGACCCATCTTCCTTCTTATCCCTATAGGATATAGGCTTTTTCACTTCTCTCCCTTGCTCCACTCTATTGATCAGGTAATTTACAACCCTCCCCTTACTGCCATTTCCAAACTTCCCTCTGTCTAGCCTCCCATCTCTGCCAGGCAAACATTTGGTGGATACAGTCTTCTCCCAAAGAGTATGGCATTATTTCTGTATTTAAATACTGCCTTATATTAATAAATGGATGCATGATATGCAGAATTTGTGAAAAAATTCCCCATAGCTTATGATTTCAGGTGTAATATGAAGCCAGTTTTTATTATAAAAGTACATGGGATAAAAGCAGGGTTTGAGAAGTAGAAAATAAACAGATATGATAAACTGAGGGATGTTCATAGGCCAACTCCTAACAATGGTTTCCTTAAGAAATCAGACCAATAATAAAAGGATCCGGGAAAAAATACCTGCCCTTTTATATAAGGAGACAAGTTAATTGAAATCCCTCTTACAGAGTCCTAGGAGTCTGATTCTGATCTCACTTGCACCAGCTTCACACTGATGTAACTCAATTGATTTCAGGAGAGTTAGTCTTGATTTGAACCAGTGATCTGAGATCAGAGCCCAACCCCTAAAGCCCTAGAGCATTTCCCCTGTGTTCATTTTTACTTTAGCACTTCCTCTAATCAGGTACAAGCTGCTGTCTACTTAAACCAAGCCATCTGATGACAGTAAGGGGCCACCCAAGAAAGCTACAGAGACAGACAAATCTCCTAAACAAGTGAGTAGATTCAGGTCCTACAAATTAAAAGCCTCATAAATATTCAAAGAGAATTTAAAACTGCAAAAAGAAGAATTAAAATCCTGAGGAGGAATAAAAAGTATGTTTGCTAAAAAGAATGACTCCAAATTCTGGCAAACTAATGAGGCCCTGGTTCCCACTGTAGAAAGCACCAAACTCAAAGTGAAAAGAGGTTGCCTAGCCTTCAGAAAGGGAAGCACAAAACAGAAGCTGTCCTTAATCAAAAGGACTAAAATACAAGAAGGTAGTGGCTTCATCTATGTCACTGTTAAATTCCAACAAACAAAATATTTACGTATTTTACATAGTGCTACTGCCTCAAAAAACAAGAGGAGTGTTTTGGTATTAGTCCTTTCTTTGGTCCCAATCCTACAACTGGATCATACAAGCAGACCACAAGCTTCAGTAGGTCTGCCTGGAGGCACAGGTCCCCCTGCAGAGATACATTTGCAGGATTGGGACATTCAGTGAGCGGCTGCAAAGTTAACTGGAGCAAAAGAGCTTGCTGATTATTGCTTTATTGGCCAAAGCAGCTGTTCTGAGTCTAGTGTTGTTCCACAAATTCCCACCATACTATCCAGTCTTGAATCTAAGGATTTGGCATATGGTGTTGAAATAAAATCTGTCCTTAGGCCTTTAAAAGCAGGCCTTTGCAGTCATACAGCACTTTGCGCCCTTTTAAATTTGCACCAGAACCAGATTAGTGAAAATACACCGAGTAGTGCCCTACTTCCATTTGATGTGGTAAATCACTGGTAAGGTGCTCTCATAAACAAAGAGCTGCAGGCTATGTCATTGTCCCTTTTTTCCTTCATATCCTCAGCTCAGTTAAGAAGTAACGTGTTTTTCTTCATTCTGTCCTTTTATCTTCTATACGTTTCATGTGTCTAGGCACGCTCACCCCCTCCCCCCCATCGCTATGTTATTGTATGGGTGCTGAATGTTGATGACTCGGTACCTAGTCTGGTCCTGTACAGTTATTTTTCTGGAAGCTTCAACTATGGGAATACCTGATCCATATATTTAGGAGTACTAGGTAGCTTAGATTACTGGAATACTTGTGGGTATTTTGGTGGTGTCCTATAAAGCTGTGCAAAACAAGGAAGAGTATTAAGTCAAACCGTTGAAAGGTGTATTTTGTTGCGTCCTGCAAAAATACAAAACAATCTGTGTGGTTTTTTGCTCAGTGTCATTTTGTGAGCAAAGAAATCACAACAGTGCATCAAAAGGAGGGTGAGAAGGTAGAAGTTCAAAGCTAGTTTTCAGTGCAGGTGTGTTTCATTTGCGCAGAGTGAAGCAGAATGCAGGTTAAGTTGAACAAGTGGAACTTTATTAAACCCTGTGCACTGTTCTGTCCACATGGCTGCCTTGCTTTCACCTTAAGTACCTGATTTCCCTGTTTTCCTGATGACTTGTCAATAACAGAACCTCAAGGGAAACTGGGCCCTCTGACTACACTGATCATGATACAAGTAGGCCCAAAAATGTTTACTTAATTTTACAGCTGCAGCCCTGATTCCTAACACAGAGGTGGTGGTGGGGTTATTGTCTGTTCCTCTTTCCCTGCAATTGAGTAGCACTTTCTCCCTGAGCTCCCATGATATCCATCCCACCCAATCACTTTCTCTCTAATCAACCAAAGAAAAAGAGGTACATGGCTTTCTCTGGTGCGTTTGTTTTAAGTTTGCCTGAATAGAATGCGACAAACAGCCCTATTTAAGAATTGCAAAGTATGTGTTAGAAATACACAGAAATCGCCCATCTCTTTGCTAGTCTACAGTTGTTTGACTAGAGTAGGGCTTTAACGAAAAATGAAAGGCACAGACTATTTCCCCCATGTTGTGACTGTGGGTGATTAGGCTGGTATGTGAATGAGAGTTTTTCATCATCTTGTGTGCAGCAGAGGGGAAAATATTAAAATAAACCCTGTAAAATGAGGGGCAAACAGTGCAGCTTACCAAAAATCTGCTGGGAGTAGAAAATGCTTAGATCAAGGAATGGGGTGGAACCCAGCCCTCCTGCAGCAGGAGGTGGGATTTGGTTACCTTGGGTCTTGCACTCCCCTTGTTTGCTCACATTTTTCATTCTCTGACCTTCTAGCACTACAAGTGAGCGCTACAGTCACACCAAGAGGGTTTGTCCATTTTTCGTGCCAGTGTAATCACACTGATGCAGTTGCACAATGCAAACCCCTAATGTGGACACACTGTAATCATGAGAAAAATGCCTTGCACAAGTGCGATTTACCTGAAGCTGGGATGAGCCACACTGGTGCAAAGCATCTACATTATTAATTTTCAATGCAGATAGATTGGGGTTGCTTCACCAGTGCAAACAATATAATCCAGTGGTGGGCAACCTGCGGCCCCCGGACCGCATGTGGCCCATCAGGGTAATCCGCTGGCAGGCCACCAGACCGTTTGTTTACATTTGCACAGCCACAGCTTCCATTGGCCGGGAATGGCGAACCGCGAGAGCTGCGGGCGGCTGTGCAAATATAAACAAATGGTCTGGCGACCTGCCAGTGGATTACCCTGATGGCCTGCAGGTTGCTCACCACTGATCTAATTGAATCTCTCACCCCACCCGCCCTTCCCTTTCCTGCCTGTATGGACATTTTAAGCATATGCCCAACTAAAAGTTCATGAGAGTACCGTGACTTGAATGAGACTACTGATCTAAAGTTAGGTACATGCTTTAGGCCCCACTTCATAAAAATACTCAACTCCCTGTCTAGTTCCAACCCAAGCACCTCTGGCCTGTCAGCCCAATAGCAAAGCAAAATATTTCTTAGTTTTTGTTGATTTTGATAGAATTTGGGAAATTTCCTCTCATCATTTTGTGGAAAATTTGCATTGAGATTACACTCAAGATTTTAACTGCACATTGTTACATTTCTGCCATAGAAATAATAAAAATAAATAAATTAAATAAATCCAAGTTTGGTGAAAGCATTCAAAAAAAATATAAAGCAGACATTTCCCACAATTTTAGAGGGCAAGATCCTGTTGCAAACCTATATGTCCCCCTCGAATTCATTCACAGGGAATTTCAGGATTGGGACCAATCTTCTCAGGCAAGTTGGCTAATGCAGTAGTATAGAGAATCATCTCTACGCCTTAGCAATAGTAGCTTATAGTTTCTTGGTAAATAAGTTTCATGGTCATATTCAATACTTCATTCTACAGTAATATGTGGCAGGAGACAATAAGCATGTTTCTCAGTACAAGAGTGTGAAAACATAGTGATCTATTTTACCATTAAAATCCCCACTATTCCTCAGTCACATTCCTAACTATCTTGATATGGCAATAAATGTAAAAATATTTTAAAAGCAAGTGAAAAACCTACAATTTTTTTACATCTGGAGACTTAAGCAAACATATTTTAGTAAGTGGCAAACACATATTTGCATTGTTTTCAAAGATCTGAGTGTGTGTTTCATTAAATTCTCCTTTTTGGTATCCGTGCTTCAGATTTCATTTTATCTGTGAGAAATGTGAAGCTAGGATTTAATAATTATTTTACCTGGAAAGGTATGAAGTGAATTCCAGTGCCTTTTGTCTGATTAAAATCTTCCCTGCTTCTTTCATTAAAAATGTCAATATGACAAGAAAATAAAGTTTTGTGGGTTTTGTTGGGGGGGGGGGGGAGGGTATTGTATTTTCTTGTAAACAGTGAATCTTGAAGCTTCCTAGCTGTAAAATTTAAATGCTTCATGCAAATGAAAAATGCAGACTCAGGTCAGCTATAGACAAATGTCAGTAGACTGGATGCAAAATGCACTGCAGGCAGCAAAGATGACATTTATCAGTCATCCATACATCAGTAACTAAAACAATTTTAGGGTTGTCTAGACAGGCATCTATTATTTCTTAAATTTAAAAGCTTTAGTAGAAATACGAGTGAATGCTCTCTTTATATTTAGGTTTTTGTTTTGTTTTTCAGAAGAGACAAGACAGGGAAAGGAAAAATGATAGTTTTCAAAATGAAAAGTTCAGACTTGCTGATTTTTAGAAATATTTTCAGAGCACTGCATGTGTAAAGGAGATTTTGCTGATATATGCTTAAGGCAGTTTAACTGAATTATCAGTGTGTGCATGCCATATTGGCTGTAATCATTACAGTACAGCCCTGTAACAGTGAGCTTAATTATCGTGTACAGTATTTAGTCTTTATGTTTGCTGCTTAATTTACTGTGTATAGTTAACACAAATTTAGTTGCAACCATTATGTCCTTTCATATCTTCTCCTTGTGAAATATGTTTACAAGTCAATAAGAAACAAACTCAAATATATCTCTCTCTCTAAACAAAATATCACAATTGATTATTCCAACAGGCTTCCCCTTGCCAGTTTCATCCACCAACCCTGGCTCCTGGAAACATTTATGCACATATTTAATTTTTAAGCATGTGTGTCGTCTCATTGACGGCAACAGGACTGCTCACGTGTTTAAATTTAAGCACGTTAGTAAATGTTTGCAGAACTGGGCTTTTCATGGTAAATTCCTTGTGGCAGGGTCTTTTGTCACAATATCGAGCTCATTGTTGGTACTTACACTATATACAGAATTAAAATTATTTATGTAACGTTTAGTGCTATCAGAAATATATATATATATATATATATATATATATATATATATATATATATATATATATCTCACAGCCAGCCTTAAGAATAAGCAGTGTAAGAAGCAGCCCTCTTCTTTCAGGAGGTCTGTCATCCCATAAAATCTCTACCTGTCTTTCATATCTCCTTCACCAGCAGGAGGAAACAACTCAGTGTCAGACTACTTATCTGGCAGCACGAAGATAAGTGCTGGAACTAGTGGTGCTGGGGGTGCTGCAGCACCCCCTGGCTTGAAGTGGTTGCCATCATATACAGAGTTTACAGTTTTCAGTGGCTCTCAGCACCCCCACTATAAAAATTATTCCAGCACCCCGAGCAGGACTGGAGGGTAGGTAACTCCAGGCCTGGTTTTTAGCTCCAGAAGCTTAGAGCCTTTCAAAATGTGAGTTAAGCCAGCGCTCTTATATGAATAGCAGACATTTGGGTAGTGGAGAAACTCACTGAAAACAGATAGCAAGGCAAATTATTCAGTTTCTTCTACTATGGGTTTTTAAAGATTGATCTGAATTAAAAAAGGGACGGAGGAGAGGCCAAGATGGAATATTGTTTGTGAACTAAGCATTTTTGGGTGTATTTAAAATACAAAAGCAGATCAAATAAAGTAAAGGTAAAGGCATCAGCTGAGACTGTTCCATTTCGTTTTCTTCCTTTCAGCACTAGCAAAACTACTGTAGAAAACACAATACCCATATACACGCTAAGGATTCCTTCTGTCAACAGCCCGTCTCGTCCCCAAAGTCTACCATGCCACCATCAGGAGAGAAAGGTTAGACAGAAGATCCAGGTTCTGTTCCCATTCTCTCATTGACATCTTGTCTCACCTTGGGAAATTGCTGAGCTCGTTCTGTGCCTCAGTTTCCCCATCTGTAAAATGGGGATGGTACAGAGGCTAAATTAATAAATATTAAGAACTCCTTGGCCCTTAGATGTGCAATAGATTTGCAAATTACTGTTAACATTGTGCTTTAACTTGGTCTGAAGTCATGGAAAAATTCATAGTTTTATTTTAAAAATAAAACCAAACTTATACTTGTTTGAGTACAAATGTTTAACAGCTTCTACCTTTTGCAAAGGTGTCTCCCAAGATTTTGGCAAACATTCATGGCTGTTAATTTCTTTGATCAAATGTTGTATGCACAGTAAAAAAAAAATCAATCTCCATTTCACAGAGTGTTACAAAAGACAAATCTATGATTCATACTGATGAGAAAAGTGCTTGAGGGTCGGAGGTTGGAATTCAGTAGTATGTATAACATTAGGTACTGAATACAAACATGAGGTTGAGGGTTCACCTCTGTTGTCCCTTTGGAGCTGTAAACAAAGTAGAGTTCATTTCCAAGATTTACAAAGTCTGGACCCTTCTTCATTGATATTTATCAGAAAGGGCTGAGCTCCGGAGACTTTAATTTCATGTTGTAATTCTCGCAATTGTCCACTAGGTGGAGCTGCAACAATATTTTTTCTATGCTTATAATAACATGAAAATAGTTATGAACCAATCTGAAAGGCAATGTTCATCTTAACAATTCAAATGTATTCCTATTAATTTGTATTTGATAAAGGTTCAGAAGTCTTTTGTTGTATGTCTAGTTAGCCTGCATGTTACATTTAGAACACTTTCAAATTTCCTGTTTGATTGTGTCTTACTGTGAATTTTTATGTGGATATATGTACGTTTGTGTTTATTTGTGTGCGTCTCTCTGAATGTATACATTAAAAACAAAGGATCAGCTATCTTCTTTGCATTTGCTATTCTCCTGAATAGATTGAAATGGTACCATGCAGTGCTCTGCCTAGTGCACGTGAAATACCATGCATTATTTAGCAACTGGCCAAGATTGTGTACTTGACTGATTTCCTACATAAAGCCCACTGTTCAGTATCCAAAACAGAGACATTGGGGACAGTGCTAACCATTAAGGAAGCTCCTATTCCATGTGTATACTTCCTGCTTAGCTTACTTTCAGTAGGAACGCCGCAATACCCATGTGTCACTGTATAGTTCCTAGTTAACATTTTTCATTTATGATCTTTAAGGGGGTAAGATGCTCCCCATGGTAAATGTTTCTAACACTGTGAGTAAAACATAGGGTAGATATACAAGTGTGCTCTCACCCTCGTGGCTGAGTATATTATAGACTCAGAACGGCCATTATCTAAGTGAGAGTGTCTGTTTTATTTAAATTCTCAACCTGAAGGTCCTGTAGATCTTTGGCTGCTTCTGGATGATCAGTAGACAAGAGTATTTATTCCGGTCTTTGCTTGGCAAGGAGGTTGCAAAATTTTCTTTCAGACTCTGGACCTTGTCAAAGTTACCTAAGCCTTTGTCATCTCTGGATTGTATGGCTGCAGAGTGCTCTGTTTGGGCAATGCCTGTAGACCTCTTGGAGTTCTGTCAATGCAGCATGTGGTGGCATGTTTACTTAGTGGTGGGAGGAATGTATACGTGTTCTCCAAAGATTGTGCTGGCCTCAGATTTGCTTCCAGTTTAAAGTTAATATGTTGGCTTGATTTATAAAGCGCTTTGTTAGTTAGATCCTTTGTAAATTAGATTACCTCTCTCTTGAGCGCAGGCTCAAACTTGTAGGCCTTATGGTTGAGATTGTGAAAGCTGTCTAGGGGACTTAGACACATATTTGGAATCCTGCTTGGAAAATCTCAACCTGTATCCATACATCTAGGGCAGGAACCATCTCCATCTGTGTTGTAGAGGTCCCAGAAACAATGGATTCTGCTATCTTGACTGGGGCCTTTGTGTGTTACTGTATATAACAATAGCAACCTGGGTTCAAAGTGTTCTCGGTGGAGAGCCCTACAGGCTGGAATTCACTTCTTCCTCAGTCTGATGTAGCCAAGTTTGACTTTCAGGGCAGAGCTCAAGGTGTTTCTGATAACCTGTTTATCTGAGCGGTTGTGTATGTATGCGTGGAAAGTTGAGTGAAAGGCATGGAGAGAGGAAAGGAGGATTGGCTAATGATGGTTGTCTGTCATGGTGTCTTGTCACTTTTCTTGCAGTCTGACGGGTGCATCTTGGATAAATGGAATAAATAATTTATGTCTCCCAATTACATACCTTCTCACCTACATAGGGCCCAAGCCTGCTTTTTTTTCGGTCCAAGATAAAGCTCAGTAAGGACTGTGAGATTTTTATTGTCAGAGGTGCTCTGTCTCTGTCTTCTATGTACAACATATCCCACCAGAATTGCAAGAAGAATGCAACACCATTGACTGTAATCACAAAACCTTCTTCTGAGATTCACTGGTTCTTCCTAGTAAAATGCAAATCTCAAATGTTTCAGAGATTTCATTGACAGATAAGTATCCATTGGGCTGGAAATCCTTCAAGATCACGTTTTTCTCCTGGCAGTGCCAGTGTGTCCTTGTTTCAGAAATACTACATCTCATGGTGTTCAAATGCCTCCACTTCTAGAGATAACCAGAACCAAGAAATGTAGATGTAGGTAAACATACAAAAGAACAAGTGTGGTCAAAGTTTGGGCCTGAGTTTTTGGTGAAGGTTTCAGGTTTCCTTCGTATGAACCAAATGGCAATCCCCAGTGTAATTACCACACTGCAAATGGGAGTCTGCATTGTCACTTTGTCCCAGTGTATGGCAATTATAGCAAGAACTGGGGCTTAAAATGTCTTTGTGCTGATCCCCTATGAAAATTTCTAGTGATCCATTTAGACCTTTCTCTTCCTGTTTAAAATAAACTCAAGGCAGATGAACTGATGCACATGGGGCTGGTTCTAGGGGTGGGTGAGCAGGGCAGTTGGCTGAACTCTTTTTGGCTGAACTGCTTAGGGCTGGGGGAGGGGAGAAGACACCAAAAGAGTTTTCAGCCCTAAGCTGCTTCTGGTTGCATATCAGGCTACAACAGAAAGCAGAGAAGGACTCTGATTAAAGAGCTAACATGACTTTCTCATAACAGTAGAGATTGTCTACCTCCACACACCTTCTGTTTTACTTGAAACTCCATTTCTTAATTTATGTTTAAAGAAAGAGAAGCCGGTTTCTAAGCTGCTGCTCATATCATGATGACAGAAAATGGGAGGAAAACCTCAGAAGTGTCAACTGAGCCCACAAAAAATGACCAAGAAAAATAGAAATCTGTTTGTGAACCTTAGACTCTTACACTGGAACTAAGCACCTTACCAATAAGACTGGTGCAGGCTATATGAACAGCTTAAAATATGGTTGTTGTGGGTGCCGTATATATAATATCCAACGGGTGTATAGATTAACTATTAACTTTAGAGATATTCAAGCAGGTGACCGTCTGTAGGTAAAACTTAATAAAAGGGGAAGAGTTAGCAATGAGAGAGAGTGCGAGATGGAACAACATGAATGATGAGACACTAATTCTGAGTAACAGTGGTGAACTTTGTAGGATGTATATAAATGTAATGCTAGTATTTTTTTTTTAAGGTGGGGCTAGCCCTAGGCAAGGGCAACTGCTTCTAGCACCATAAATTAGAAGTCTCCTCTGATATCAGGTACTTGCAACTGAGCAACCCCTTAGAGTCCCTTAGGGCTTCTGAAGACCTTGCCTTGCATCTGGAGAAGAACTGATTTATAGATTTGAGGATCTGGCCCCATTTTAAGGCCCCAATCCTGCAGGTTACTTTGCTCAAGCGCAGGGGTCTGCTCCTGTGGAAGCTCCTTGCAGAACTGGAGCCTAAATTCTCTGACAGACTGGAGTGGATTGGGAATGGACAGCAGACTGACTGGAGAGAGAGACTGATAGGGCCCCACATATTACTTCACACAGAGTCCTGTAAAATCTATAATCAGGACTATTTGAAAGTTAGCAAGTTTGTATTAATGGCTTTCTCCAAAACATAGGGAGATTATTCTGTAAATCTAAATTCCTTACTTAGTAATCAGCTCTATGTGGTGAGTGAGCTAGTAAAATACGCTTGAAGAAAGCAAACATCCAGATTTTCCAAAACAGCTAATCTAATTTCTCACTGTAGAGCATGATAATCTAACACAGTAAATGGTCACTTTCAGACTGTGGCAGTTATTACTGTAAAGACCACTGTTATGGCTAAAATGAATTATTACTAAATATTATTACTCCAAAATTATTAATCAAGTTCAATAGTTAAAACAGAGATTTTTAATTGGAATGACAATTAGGTAAGTTAAAATCACTCATTTACAGTAAGAGCTAGTAGTAACTGACCATCTTTCAAATGTTTAGTCTCACAGAGAATACTCAGTGTGTATTATCTATTTTGGATAGAATACTGCAGAGGATAATACAGTATGGTATCTACAAGGCTATCACAATTCATTAGCGTTCAGATGTGCAGCTTATACAAAACTGTATCGATGTAATAAAATTCTGTTGTATGCCCACAAATGTATGACACCCCAGCATTAAGACTATAGTGTCATATACATAACTCATGCTTATAACTGTTTTGGGTACAGGGCCAAAAACCAATGCATTACCTTGGAGACTGTAAGTGCTGCAATGCATCTTGGGGGCACAAGTGGGAAGGTTAAAGATGGAAGAACAACTTTGGCTCCTAACATCCTTTATTTCTGAAGTCACAAGTAAACAATGCCTCTTAATATATATGCATGCATAATGTCATATTTTCCTTTGAATAAATAATTTAAAGTAATTTGGAAAGGCAATATAGTACACAGTGGGTCTGATTTCCTGCACCCTTTACACAATGTGAATCAGGAGCGACTCCACGACCATAAATAAAATTACACCATTGTAGGTAAGAAGAGATTCAGGCCCAATACACTGGAATGACTTAATATAGTATGAATATAGAAGGAAGCTGTTGATCCTCCGATCATTGCTATGATATATTGTAATGGTGCCTTTGACACCTTTGTCTTTTATTTCATCTGTGTGTAGTACATGACACTTTTTTGTGCCTGTGAAAGGTGCTGAACTGACAGGCCTGGAGACCGACGTCTTCTGTTTAAATACATAACAGATAACATATAGAAAGACACAGTGAAAGCTTCATCACTTCCCCGCCACCCCCCCGCCACCCCCACTGTCTCTCAAACTCCTTTCCACTGAGCACCTGCAGGGCTCATAGGTTGTTTCAGTCTCCACTGTCATTCACTACTTGGCCTCACCACTAACGTTACCAGAAAGGACACCAGTTTGGTGGTGGTTTTATGTGGACTCCTGCTTACTATGAATTTAGATAACAGCAGCTCATTTAATTTAGGTCACAAAATAGCCATTAGACGGTAATGTCTTTAGGTTACCAAATGACCTGAACCAGACTTGACCTGGAGATCTATAGCAGAGGTAAAAAAGGCTCCATATCCTATATCCATTCCTGCTAATGTATGAATTTGTTCACTGTATGGTTAATGATGCATACAGGAAGAAAATTTTGCTCTCAGAGACACAGCAGGTCTCTATTCCTGCGCTCCCTCATATGTGTGGAACACACAGTGGAAGTTAGGAATAAGTAGAGGGGAGAACATAGTACTAACACATAGTAGGTGCATGGTAAAAATTATTATTGCATAGTATTAGCAAAATTCTTCTCTTGATTCACATACCACAGAATTCCCACTGGGAATATTGGAGTCAAGATCCGCCAGCCATACCAGAGAGCAGATTTTTAGCTTGTAGTATGGAGTTTTAATAGTTTTACCACTCTTAATTTGAAAGCAGACAACTTTTTTTCCAAGTAGAATAATGTAACCATTTAGAAAGACACGGATTACCAAAACAGACCACGTTCTGGGCGTATGGCTTGCAAAATTTCATTTTAAAAATGTCTAGAGCACAAAACTCCCCCAAAGGTGGTCATATTCATTTTAACACTTTCCCATGCCTGATTGCAAAATAATAGTGAAACCAATTTAAATACATTTTTGCTATCTAACTTCTCCTCCCCATTCCTCCCAAAACCTTCAGGGCTGGCTATTCTGTGTCAAGCTTCAAAGTGAAAAATAATTTTATGGTTAAGTTACTTGGCCCTGAAAAGGGAACCTGCTGAGAAAAATTTTGGGCAGAAACTGTGCCTACATGTGTTTTATATGTTACCTCGTAAAATGAGGCTCCAATCTTGACTGGAACCTATGGATGCTATGGTAATATAAATATTAAATAATAGTACAGCATCATATGAATTGTGCAGCTGTACTATGCAAATTCTTCACAAATTTTTATCTTTGCACCTTTTCAAAGATGTGCATTCACCTATGGTAGTCATGGTTGAACTATTTTATTAAAGGTAAAGAATGCTATAAACTTAGATTTCCTATGTCTTCCACCAAATGTTACTAATTTTATTTTTTCAGATGTGAAGTGTCAAAGTGCCACTCTCACTGTACCGTTTATGTATACTATCTATATTCTACAAGAAAACCAATAATTTAAATAATATTTTATTGCAAAAATATGAATGTTTGTTTAGCAGAGACAAGAGTAATTAGCTTTTGGTAATCTCTAAATCTACAATAAGATATTCTGATGAGGTTAATATTCTTAGTAGTAGCATCATATTTCCCCTCTACTTATTCATGGAAGGTATTATATGAACATAGACTTAGAATAAATTATTTCCGTCAGGACTGTGTTCAACTTAAGTATCTGTTTTGTGATTAAGGCCAAAACCTGCCCCCTATCATTTTTCACACTTGCATCTACTCATACTTTCAGACTTGTCTCAGCTAGATCAGCTAAATTTCCCCTGAAAGACTGAAAACGTATCCGGCCACAGTCAGTCACAGTCCAGAAGGAATTCAGTTATTTCAAGAAGTCTCATTACACAAGATCCTTCTATTGCCTCTTGTTGTTTATCTTTCAGTACTATCACCTTTTACTACCCCTTCTTCTTTCTTAATTCAAATTAATAAAGTCTTGCAGTGAATGATTCTCCAGTTCCTTTGAAATTTCTTTTGAAAGAGTGAGAAGTCCTCAAAAATCACAATACTCGTAAAATGGTTGAGGGGGAAAAAAAAAAACCTTTATTCTTTCCCATAGACTCAGTGACACTCTGAAGTTTCACATAATTTGCAGACTGCATCTCATAAAATACTGGCAAAATTTATTCAATTCAAATTAAATAGATGTAGCACAGAGTAATCTTTCTCTATTAAATATGTCACTTTTTGCAATTGTTTCTTAATATCCCTCACAGCTTCCATCTAAGATTAGCACTTTCTTTGCTGCCACAGTTTCACTAACCTACTGAATTATTCACTGAAGCATAACCTTCAGATATCAGGTTAGAAAGACCTTGATTATGGCAGGAAGTGAACTGTATAAACCATTTTTCTTTAAAAGAAAATTTCTCACTACAGAAAAGTCTGAAATGAGATAAGTATTAAATGTGTGTAAAAATTAAGTTCATAATTGATAGGAATTTAGTCAACTGTGACATTCCTGTTATTTTGTTTATGATAAATTACAATAATATTTTTGCTACCCTAAAACAGTATAAAAACATGGATTTCATGGTGCTTATTTAAACTTAAGAAAGTATATGCTAGGATATGCATTTTAGTTTTAGCTTTAGCATAGAACTTCATTGTGTATATTGTAGATTGACATTGCTTTAATATATACAGGCCAAAGATTATTTACATCCACCCTCTGATTTTTGCCCCATTTGCTGCAATTTATTTTTATGGGCTTCTCAGCACTGGAAACTATGGTGACAGAGTGGAAGGCTTCCCTACAGCAAACCACTGTTATTGACCATTATTTTGTAACAGCCCAGTGCTGAAAGGTCATTTGAACACCTATCAAGGAGACAACAGCTTCAAGAACACTTCCTTTTCTAGTGTTGAAATCCAGAAACTCACCACTCACAAGTCTGCTATTTCATGACCTGTCCAATGGCACCCAGGAGTTGAAATGTCCTGAAGTTTAGCAGGCTACAGTCTCTAGCCCTTAAAATGGTAGTTAGTAAAATGCCAGGAGAAACAACATGCTACGCTTATTCTGCTAGTCATGAGTAGAAATTTTCAGGACTTTACCTAAAATAAAAATGAAATATTTTTCTTAACATAGGTGCTAATTGTACAATTAAGCAACTAATGCTAGTAATAACATTGCCCTTCTGTTCCTTTTGCAGATGTCGGAGACATGGTACAGGAGGAAACTGAAGAAAATCAATGGTAAGACTTTGGACTATCAAATATCAGTAAGCTTGATATAGGATTTTCTGCATAGATTTGTTGACCATGGTTTGAAGAAGCAGAATATAAAACACGTTCTTCAAGGAATCAACTGCTTAGGTTTCGATGGGGCATAAGCAAATTTTCGTCTTTGCAAGGAAATATTTAGTTCATAAGATGTTTAAATCTTTTCCTCTCTTCCCCCAGCCCCTCTTTTTCAAAGTTAATTCTTGTGGTTTGTAGAGCTTTTCAGAGAATTTAAAAGTGCCAGACATTGGTAGCTAAAGCTGTTAGTTGCAACAGATAACCAAGTACAGTGACAAGATGTGCAGAGGATTCTATAAAATAAAGAAAATAACAACATACAGACAATTAAGCAGATAATTGTGAAAATGCCTTTTCTTTCAGAAGTGGATATTTATATATTGTTTTTCAAAGAAATATGAAAAAGGATGTTTGTGAGCAGCTTGAGATTTTGTTTAGTAGAAAATAGAAGTGAATCCAATCTAAGTTCATTTATTAAATATCAACATGTAAATGCTTTTTGTCCTAATGCTTTTACATGAGATATTTGTCTTATTAACAAACATTTTTAGCCACTGAATTCATCCTGTATTCATGTATCTTCACACACAATTATTTGGTATTTCACCTCTATATTTCTCCTGTGTTTATGATCGCTTTACAAATAACATTAGTGTGTCTGGTGTTGAATTGTGGATAAAATATAAATGTGAAGAAATTAAGATTCTTGTGTGAGAGAGGAGGGTAAAATGTGTACTTACAGAAACTGAGCATACTATTTATAGATCTATAGGGCTAAAATCACTATTGGCATGATCTGGTGAACATTGTTCATTTTAATTTAGCTGTACCGACTAAAGCTGTTGGTGAATTAGACCCAGAGTGTTAACAACTTAATTTTGCATTCTTGTCTCTTACTGACACTGGTTGGAAATCTAACAGGGTTTAGAGTAATTTGAACCAAATTAGAAGACTGTTATTTAAAAAAACAAATTATGATAAATTAATGTTGGTTGTTCATCCAATAAATTGGACACAAATATTATTTTATTGTGTGCCTAAAGTGATGATATAATCCTGAGGCCTGATCAGAAGGAGTAGGTCTTTTCCATTTAATTGGAATTTCTTCAGAGATTTATTGTTTTGTCATCAAACTTGCAAGATTTTCTTAGGGAGGCCGTGTGGGCTGGGGCAAGCCATTTTTAAATGCTTTTGTTTACCCATCTCTAAAATGGATATAATACTTTCCTACCTCAGAGGGATGTTGTAAAACTTCATTGTTCATTAACATTTGGAGAGCCTCAGGCGAATGGAGTGCCAATATTATATGAAGGGACATATAGACTTACACAGTTGTATTTGGATGATAAATGTATTGGGAGTTTTCATCTTTGATTCAAAATATTTACCATTATACAGTGGTTTTATATTTAGAGTTAATGGGAAATCTTCATGTCATGAGAAATGAAAATGCAGGGGATACATATCATACATAAAGGAATTTGCAGTTAATCATTGTAGGACTTTTGGGCAATTGATGGATAAATATGGAATTTAGAGAATTGTGCTTTTTCAGATTTGTAGGCATTTGGAAGGTTAATAGCAGACATATATTATAGTGGTCACCAATAGCAACTGCTATAGTTAAAGTAGAATTCAAACATCCATTCTAGCCACAATTCATTAGCTTAGAAGATGCTCAAGCAAATTCCTTTTGTGATGAAATTTTACGTGCTTGCGTGACAATCCTATATGTATTTATCTAGATGCTTGTATTGCTTCAATCACCACAGTATCCAAGCTCTTCACAAACATTAATGCACGTAGTGTCAAAACACAGCTGTGAACTAAGGGAGTATTATTTTCCCCATTTAACAGATGGGGAGAGATTAAGACTTGTCAAAAGTCACACAGAAGGTATTTTTACACCAGGAAGCTCTTTACACCAATATTCCACACAAGGATGCACTACAAGCTGTCAGGAACAGTATCCCTGATGAGGCCATGGCACACCTGGCAGCTGAGCTTTGCGACTTTGTCCTCACCCACAACCATTTCAGATCTGGGGACAACTTATACCTTCAAGTCAGTGGCACTGTATGGGTGCCTGCATGGCCCCACAGTATGCCTGACTTAGAACAATGCTTCCTCAGCTCTTGTGCCCTAGTACCCCTCCTCTACTTGTGCTATACTGATGACATCTTCATCATATGGACCCACGGGAAGGAGGCCCTTGAAGAATTCCACCATGATTTCAACAATTTCCACCCCACCATCAACCTCAGCCTGGACCAGTCCACACAAGAGATCCACTTCCTGGACACTACAGTGCAAATAAGGGATTGTCACATAAACACCACTGTATACCGGAAACCTACTGACCGCTATATTTACCTACATGCCTCCAGCTTCCATCCAGGACACATTACATGATCCATTGTCTACAGCCAAGCCCAAAGATACAACTGCATTTGTATCCCTCAGACAGAGACAAACAACTACCTTAAGCATTCTTAAAACTACAATACCCACCTGGGGAAGTGAGGAAACAGAATGACAGTGAGATGGTACTCAGAAGTCACCCTCTACAGGACAGGCCCAACAAGGAAAATAACAGAACACCACTGGCCATCATGTACAGCCCCCAGCTAAAACCTCTCCAGCGCATCATCAACTATCTACAACCTATCCTGGAAAACAATCCCTCCCTCTCACAGACCTTGGGAGGCAGGCCAGGCCTTGCTTATAGACAGCCCCCAAACCTGAAGCAAATACTCACCAGCAACTACACACCACACCACAGAAACACAAACCCAGGAACCAATCCCTGTAACAAACACTGTTGCCTACTCTGTCCCCATATCTACTCTAGTGACAACATCAGAGGACCCAACCACATCAGCCACACCATCAGGGGCTCATTCACCTGCATGTCTACTAATGTTATATATGACATCATGTGCCAGCAATGCCCCTCTGCCATGTACATTGGCCAAACCGGACAGTCTGTACGCAAAAGAATAAATGGACACAAATCGGACATCAGGAATGGTAACATACAAAAGCCAGTAGAACACTTCAATCTCCCTGGACATTCAATAACAGATTTAAAAGTAGCCATCCCTTCAACAAAAAAACTTCAAAGAGAAACTGAAGAGCTACAATTCATTTGCAAATTTAACACCATTAATTTGGGCTTGAATAGGGACTGGGAGTGGCTGGCTCACTGCAAAAGCAATTTTCCCTCTCTTGGTATTGACAGCTCCTCATCAATCACTGGGAGTGGACCACATCCATCCTAACTGAATTGGCCCTGTCAACACTGGTTCTCCACTTGTAAGGTAACTCCCTTCTCTTCATGTGCCTGTATCTGTAATTTTCACTCCATGCATCTGAAGAAGTGGGTTTTTTACCCATGAAAGCTTATGCCCAAATAAATCTGTTAGTCTTTAAGGTGCCACCGGACTCCTCGTCTTTGTTTTTTTTACAGAAGTTATGTGTCAGTGCTGGGTATTGGATGTAGATTGCCTGAATTCCTGTCCAGTGTCTTGCTTGCAAGACCATTGTTTTTGTCTTGTAAAGAGATATGTGTATACCCTCACTGACAGATCCCTTTGGCTTGATACAACTGTACCCATGCAGTGGGGACAATGGGGTTTCATGGGTGTAACTGGGAGAAGGATTTGGAATCTTACCATTGGATATTACCTGACTTCTGACAGGTTAATTTCTCAATATTAAATTAATGCTTGTTTTTGTATAGAGTAATTTAGATTTGTTTTTTATAATTGTCACTGCTGTGCTATCATTCTGTTCCACTCGAGAAATTAGGGTTGCCAGGTGTCAGGTTTTCGACTGGAATGCCTGGTCAAAAAGGGATCCTGGCAGCTCCGCTCAACACTGCTGCCTGGGCCATTAAAAGTCTGGTCAGTGGCGCAGTAGGGCTAAGCAGGCTCCTGGGCTGCCATGGCTCCACATGGCTCCAGTAAGCAGCAGCATGTCGCCCCTCCAGCTCCCAGGTGTAGCGGGAGCCAGGGGGCTCTGCATGCTGCTCCTGCCACAGGCGCTGTCTCGGCAGATCCCATTGGTTGTGAACTGCAGCCAATGGGAGCTGAAGGGGGATGGCACCTGTGGACGGGGCAGCATGGAGAGCTGCCTGGCTGCGCCTCTGCATAGGAGTCTGAGGCGGGGGGGGGGGGGGGACATGCCACTGCTTCCAGGAGCTACTTGAGGTAAGTGCTGCCCAGAGCCTTCACCCTGACCCTCTCCTGCATCCCAAACCCCTGCCCCAGCTCTGATCCCCTCATTCCCAGTCCAGATCACCCACCTACACAGCAAACACCTCATCCCAAGCCCCACCCCAGAGTATGCAGCCCCAGCCAGATCCCTCCCCCTCCCCCCCCACATCCCAACCTTCTGTACCAGACTGGATTCCCCTCCCACACTTTGAACCCCTTATCCACAGCCCTACACCAGAGCTTGCATCCCCAGCCGGAGCCCTCACCCCCCCTGCCCAGAGCCCCCTCCTGCACCCCAAACCCTTCATCACTGACCCCACCCTGGAGCCCGCACTGTCAACCAGAGCCCTCACCCCCTCCCACACCCCAAGCCCTGAGCTAGCCAGTTGAAAATGAGCGAGTGAGTGAGGATGGGGACAGCGAGCGACAGAGGGAGGGGGGAATGGAGTGAGGCCTCCGGGGCAAGGCTTCACAGGAAGGGCGGGGAAGGGGCAGGGCAAGGGTGTTTGGTTTTGTGTGAGTAGAAAGTTGGCAACCCTATTCGAGATTGTTTTTAATACTATGCACATAGTTTTATTATCTGATGATGTGAATGCTGCCTTGAAATCCTCAAAGGCTATGGCTATATAGCACAAACTGTTCCAATATGTGTATTTGCATACAGTACTATGTTCAGGAAGAAACAATACATAAACTACATCAATCATAAATACACATTTGTGGGATGCAGGAGGGCTGAGAGAATAAACCGCTGAACATGTTTTAAGTCCACTCTTATACAAGGTCAGTGTTTTGGACTTAATGTACGTACACAGGTCTTCCCCTCCCCTTGTGCCTCACCTGCCCTCTCTGAAGGTTGAGTGCATTGCTACGTTATACGGTGGCCAAAAAGCAAGGAAACATGAAGGTACATGAGGCTGCATTTTGCTAATGTTTTTCAATACATTTATACAGTAAAGCTTAAGCTTGGTGGAATGTACTTCTTAGTGAGAACCGACATTTTACTTCCCCCCACAACTGGACGGAGTCATTTGAGTGGTCAATGATTTGCCTATTGCCCTCACATTTCCCTCCGTTCAATGGAGCAGCAAAAGTCATTTTATACAATCAACATGCTGCATGGTACTCTGCCATGTACAGGAGAGGCACATGCTCCAACAAGAGGCAATACACGGCAACTGTTCAAGTTCCTAGAAGTGGGTGGTGCACTACTGATTTGTGGCATACCCTTGCAGAGGCTCCTAATACTGCCTTTTCTGATGCCCCAGATTTACTGCTATTCACAACCCATCATGTGCTCCAGTGCAGACTTTTGGAGATGAAATGTTGGGAATGCTTGACATTCACTTGCTCCAGACCTCTACAAAGCGCAAGATGGCCCAAGTAACAGGGAGGGAAACTTTCTACCTCCCTGACACTTAGGGGCAGCCCCAAACTTGATGCGAGGACAGTCAGCTTTCAGTTCCACCACTGATGCAGTACCCTTTTCCCGGTGTCACTCCGTACTCCAGGCGGGATGGGAGAGAGAAGGAGCTGAAACACTGACTTAGATCTTTTGTCCAGCAGATGTTTCCCCCACACCAAGAGAATTTCTCTGCTGGGTATTTGTGACTAGGTTACGATCTCTTCACCCCCTATCTGAGCAACATGAAAAGCTCTATAAAATCACTAGACAATCTGGCCCAAGATCCAAAATCACTGAAGGGAACAAAGGGATCTCAAACATTAATATTAAGTTAACATTTACCATGCAAAGGCCACCAATAAATTGTAGTTCAAGAAATAACATTGTGGAAATAGAACATGCATGTCTCGGGTAAAGAAAAATCTCTTTTCACATCAAAGAATCCAGAAAAGTAGTTCCTGCTTTGGAGATGTGATCCTTGTGATGCTAGCAAGGTCAGAGGGGACCTGCTGTG
The DNA here is from genome assembly GCF_015237465.2 of Chelonia mydas. Lineage (NCBI taxonomy): Eukaryota > Metazoa > Chordata > Testudines > Cheloniidae > Chelonia > Chelonia mydas. The sequence continues at coordinate 54,301,241 of NC_057850.1, read as the reverse complement.
TTGTGATAATTACACAAGACAAAATTTGCCTGTACATTTGACCCAATCTAACACCTATTTTTTAAATGAAGGGAATGCTTTGTGGCAGGATTAGCTCCTTTCTCTGCTTTGTTGGCCAGGGTCCCCTGCAACTTCTTTCCCAGTGCTACGTATCATTCCTTTTTAGGTGATGCAAAGTTTGTCATTTTTATTCACCTGTTGTAATCTTACATGTATAGGAACCAATATCAAATGCCATTTGATAGAAAAGGAAAAAAATCCCATGGTAATATGTTTGGTTTGGTGCCAAAAATACACTTCAAGGCTGTTATAAGTGGGATTGCTTTCTCTGCAATGCAGTTCAGTTATAATTCCATTATAATTTTGGATGCTCCTTGATCCTACTTCAAACTGGTCTGTACTATTGCCCCTCGACCACTGTTGAAGGAGTCAGGCCTGACTTCGGTATCTGAGCCTAGACATCATGGGTTGTCGATCTCTCCCTCACCCCATCCATGACTGCTGGTCAGAGTCTGAGTAGGGGTTGAGCTCTAGTCATTGTGTGGCTGCTCCTGGGCACCGGCTGCTGTTCAGCCATCATCTGTACAGTGAGAATGGAATTCAGCAGGCGTGAGATGCCTAAGATACGGCAGAGTACTGCTGTTAGACAGGCTGCAGTCACGACTGTGAGCGGCTCTACATACACTCCACTGAATCCTGTTAAGGGGGAGGAGAGTCAGTGGAGGTCTGTGTCTGCCAGTGGAAACATCATGGGAAGAGATACTTGAGAGAATGGGGGAGGAGATCAGAAGGGAGGAGGATGGCCACAAAGGCAGGTGAGGGGAGAGACAAGAGGTGAACTTGGAAAAGGAAAGAGGGGCTAGTGGTTAGAGTGCTAGCCTATGACTTAGAAGACCTAGGTTCAAGTCCCTGCTCTACCACAAATTTCCTCTGTGACCTTGGACATGTCAGCCACTCTGTGCCTCAATTCCCCCATCTTTAAAATAAGGATAATAATGCTTCCCTACCTCAGAGCAAGAAGAAAGTGTTTGTGTGTAGGGGGTGAATGATTGAACAAGAAAGGGGAACACATTGAGATAGTTTTTGGGGTTATTGGTGGGCTGGGGTGGGGAGACAAGAAAAGGTAATTTGAAGAGAAAAGACACCAAAGGGACTGTGAAAAGGAAAGTGCTAGATAGGAGAGAGAGAAAAAAAAATAGATTGGAGGGAGAATAGAAAAGAGTGAACCAAAAATAAGGGAGACAATGGGCTTAGTTAATTGCCCCTCAACACGGTCTCCCTTTCGCACTTGGTTCCAGTGGTAATTCCCCATTTCGATTACACGGAATATCTCTCAGAACAGTAGAATGTTTCAAAACAGATGAAAAACTTTTTAAGTCTGACCACTCTAAATACAACTGCCATGTTACAGACTCAGCACACACATCCATTTTAATGGTATTTTATGAATTTTGAGCAATACTATGAGGCATGCCCAGCTGGCATCTTATCGTATTTGCTTATATTTGATGCCTCTCTGAAAGGTTAAAATTACAGAAAAAGCTTTCTCTGTCTGAGCTTCACAGAAGGGGTTTGGGCCTGTTGCTCCTTTTTCTCATTAATGTAGTAATTCATTTTGGTTTTACTTGTTGGCATTTTCAGTAAATCTTGTCCTGTACCTGTTATCTCATTATAGGTTGTTCCCCCCCTCCATTTTCATATATATTGTGATAATTACATCTTTAAGATCTATGGTGAAATCCTGGCCCTATTTAAATCAATGGCAAAAACCCCATTGACTTCAGTGGGGCAAGGTTTTTCACCCTTTATACCTAAATACATTAGAGTTCCTGGATCTATTTTCCTTTTCTGGGGTTTCCATAGAAACCCCCCCAAAATGTGTCTGAGAGTGCATGCCTCTAAATCCTTGGATGCCTTACAATATGATCTTTACTCCTTGTGTTAGACTCTAAGTACAGCAGCGTCAGTTTCACTTACCCACTTTCAGTTGGTACTAGGTCGTCATTGTCTTGCTGTATCATGTTTTCTGGGAGTGGCTCCAACATCTTGTTTGAGGCCTTGTAAGTCTTGGCAGCAGCTCTGCTTACACAGTAAAGATCTAGTGACAAAATGTAAAAATGACAGAGGCAGATCAGTTTAGAGGGTGGCTGTTTTATAGGTCACATGGAAAGATGTATTTCAAGCACAAAATAATATTTCATGCCACTAACTACAAAGTTTAGGGTCTGATTCAGAAAACCCTTACTGATATGGGGTTTAATTCTGCCACACTTACGCCTCCATCTTGCATCCCCAGTCAGACCTTGGCATAGCCTTATTGACTTAAATGTGTCTCCAGCTCTGCACAGGCACAGCGGTCCTCCTCCAGGAATTTGATTGCAGAATTGAGCCATGAATCCCACAGAGTAGTACATTACTCACATGAGTCACCCACAGGTATGGTATTACTCAGTGTGAGGAAGGATGGATGAGTGGGGACCATTGACTTCAATGGGATTACTCACTTACGGTAAGGTTTGCAGGATCAGGCTCTTAAATTTTAAAAGAAGTCATTCATTTTTCCAAAATTACACAATAAAAGTTAATAGTACTGAATTATACTGGGCTTCTCAAACACAAAATTACTCACAAACTCACCCCCTCCTGTCAAATTGTACACACACACACACACACGTACGCACACACGCACATTTAGTGTGTAGGGTTTTTTTTGTTCAAAATGGCATTAAAAAGAGGGAATGTCAGTGTGAGAATAGGTGGACTTAATGGGTTAAAAACTGTGTAAATGTTACTCTAGTTAAATTACAGCTTGTTGTTCAGATGAATACTCTCCACTTCTCATATAGCTTTAAATTATGGACAAATGCTTGCAATTGTGAACTACCTACATTGTGGCTGCCTGTTCCCAGGCTTCATCAACCCTAGCTGTCCAATGGGATTACTGTAAGCTTTCACGGCAGTCTGCCAGCCACTGATCAGAAATTCATATCCCTGGATGTTAGATTGCTCTCTTTATTCCATCCTTGTGATGGCTGTGATTGCTGTCATGGTGTTAGGTTAGAAATTAGCATTTTGTGGCCCAAATTTTGCCATCCAGAACATAATCAGAAAAGAGAGAGAGAGAGAAATCAAAGAATAGTAATTTCATCTGTCAAAGAAGGGAAATGCAGTGCTACCATGATACAGATGTCTACGAAACTTAGGTCAGGAAATGTTGTGGTATTTATGGTCCTATTTGGCAAATGCTGAGGCAGGTGGTGCTTTTCTATTACCGCAGACCTCAGTTCATAGATTAATGGTTTTCCTCTGATAAAAAAATAGATAAAAATATCCATCGGTGAAACTATAGGTGGGCTTCAGAAACTCTTAAATTAAAAAAACAAAACAAAACAAAAAAACAAGGATCTCTAGCAGATACTTTCAAGGACATGCTGAATTAATCACAAGAGGCTGGTTAGCAGGAGGTCAGAGAGAGACTTCTTAGCATCATTTTGGGTCATATGTCTAGAGGCGATGGCAGTATGTATGTGCTGTATTGTAATATCCCCTTTCTAGTTTACTTGTCTGAGTCAAAAAAGGATGAACGCATATTGCATAGGGCTGTTGAAAGGAAAGAGACACTGGTAAATATCAATAGTTTTGGTTTTTTTGCTGTTCTTTTAAAACAATCATATCTGACAAAGAAATAAAAATATTGCATTGTTTTTCACCAGTTTTATGCTATACTCACCAGTCCTTTTATTCCTTACATTTTTGTCTTTAAACGTGTAAGATTGGTGATACAAGCGTGCTTATTAAACAGCAGAGTAATATTCGCTGATCAAGTGGCTTTAGATGAGCATATCTTATTGTTCTAAACAAAGATCTTGTCTATTTACAAAACAATCAGGGCTTAATTACAGAAAATTATTGAAAGTATTTAAAATTTAGGGTAGATATATGGTAGGTCCTTGAAAGATAACTTGTTATTCTTTTTAGGCGATTCACAGACATGCTAATTTTTCCTGTCATTAACACTGAGCAAGCTGGAAGGATTCTGACATGTTAGGTGCACAGATTCTGTTAGAAGCCTTGATTTTTATCCACCCAAGCTTATCCGTCATCTTTAATCATGCAAAAAGCAGGATTACTTAATCATTTCATTTTATTGCAAAGAAAAAGAAAGATTTACATTAAAATGATGACATGCAGGAAAAAAATAAATTGAAAATGATTATGAAGAGAATGTAATGTGGAGACTAAAGCTCCATTGGTTTTGTGATGCTCATTTAAAACAATGATCTAGCAAAGCCAAGATATAAAAGTAATGATGATGTTAGCTGTTGAAATATAACCATCTTATCTTTGCATTTTAACATGCATCCTAGCATGGTGTATCTAGCCAATTATCGAGAATAGCCAAGAAAAAGACTTCCTATTTTTTCACCGACAAAGTACTCTTTTTGTGTATTAAAATCTACCTTTGTCTGATGTATGTGTATTTTAACATGCAAAATGTTGACATTCAAAACATGCTAGTGTTCAATATACATATATGTATTATTTGTTAATCTTATAGACTAGGCCAAAGTGCACTCGACTACTGAAAATATGTTGTTCTAAATATAAATATGTTACATTTTTAGAAACTAGGAAAATTAAGAAATTATTCATGCACTGTACTATATATCTTTGATTTTTCATGTTTTGCATCTCAAGTCTATTTTGGATTTTATGCTCTTTAAATTATTGTTTAATAAGTATGCTTCATATTATGCTGTGTTCTCACTACCCATTTCTTTATTTTCAGATGAGTTTGGCATTTGAATTTATGCATTTTCAGAGATCTTAAATGGCTACCGTGATTATGTATATTATAATTTAAGTAATTTACAGGAGTAGTAAAGAGTGACATCAGAAGTTTGTAGCAACAAATCATTTGAGAAGGAAGAGGATTATAGCTTCATGAAGAAAGTTTGTTTCTTAAACTAGCAAACGATGAGACTTTTCTTTCTGTATCTCTAACAAGTGACTTTTTCATCAAAGAATATTTTATTCCACTGTGGTTCTCCGTTTACAAACCCCTAGATTTTTAGGTCCTGGTCTGATATTTACATAAACTGGTGCATTAAATAAATAATTACATTACAAATCAGTGTTTACCAATTAGGTCATTAATAATTTATCCTACTGTACTAAGCTGAGCAAATTTAAGGTTGAACACGCTAATGCCAAATTGTTTTAAGTACATTAATGTTTAATGTAATCTGAAAAATATCCTTCCTTCTTCTAATATTTAATACTGTATGTTTTTAGGTATCATGTATTCCATTTATTTAAAAAAATATTCAGTGTATGGTCATTTTCTCTACCCACACAATATAAACCTATATGTTATAATACAGAAAAAGGAGAGAGTTAAAAATAGTATATATCTATTCCTTTTCTAACACCAGTAGTTGTGGAGCTAACCACAAACACATTGCTGCATTGTAACTGTATAATACTTGGCTTTGAGAGGTGACTGCCTTTCATAAGTAACCTGGTAGCAGTGAAACAGTTAAAAGAGCAACAGAATAAATACGTACAAATTAAAGATATTTTTGAGCGATCCCTAAATTTCCAGGGTTATCCTGTAATAGCTGTATATTATTTGCAGTAATTTTAATTTTGCAGAAGGGTATACATATAAGATAGGTTATGACATCTCAAAACCTATGGATTTCTTGTGCCTGTCTTACCAAAACTGCTTTATAAACTCAGTTTCCTTGTGCTATTTTGAAGGTTATAATTACTTTTTGAAAGTAACTTTATAGCATTGTATGTACTAAAAAGCTATTTTAAACTGTTTCTTTTAAATAAATCCCATTTGTACTCATCGGGTTGGATGCTCTGATCTGCCTAGTGTGCCACCAATCTTTGAAATATAACTAGAATCATAAATTGAAAAACTAAAGAAAAATATGATTTAACATTCCACACTTAGATGGCCTTGAACATTTTTAGGCACACTCACCATTATTTCGTAGACTTTAACATAACAGTAGTAAGAGAACTGCACGGCATACTGTACTGTGTCTAGTTACTATCCCTGTAGTGGGTGAGGTAAAGTAAACTTATATTATACCTACCCTCTTAGAAATATAAAACTAATCTGACTATTTCTCTGGACATGATAAACATTTCAGTACATTTTATTTTTAAGGTATTGCAGGTGTTTCTAGTCATCCTGCAATGAATGTAGATGGTACTTTATAGTACATAAATACATATAACACATATTTGATATTAAAGAAATTATGTACTGATACCTCAGGATAAATATTTAAGGAAAGTGAGATTATATAATTTTCTACCTTTTTTTAAAAATAAATCAATGGAAATATTTCTTTCTTTCTCTTTTTATGCCAGCTAAAGTTATGGTGTTGGTGTAATTTTTTTGCTTAGATGTAAAACTGGTGATTTGCTGCAGGCTGTCATAAAACACTACAATTATTTACTAAAAAGACTTGGCCCCAGTCCTGCAATGACTGACTTAAATGACATTATTTGTGTCTGTGAAATAGTTGCAGGGGTGGATCCCTAGTTTGAACATAAGGTAGGACCTGAAAAACTGAAATAAAAAAATCTCCTAATGTCTGGATAGCATAGGGTGTTTTTAGTTTTGCTATTTTAAAATGTAGACTTCTGATTTGATGTGTTATATTCTGACGTATCTCTTATAATTTTTCTGGAAAGATGATGTTTTAAATATAAAAAAGTACTCATTCAAATAATTTTACTTTTAGACTTCAAGGTCATTGACATGATCAAGTTGTTAGGTAAATTATGGCTCAGCTACTCTATAGTAGTAATTACATCTTTACACATCTTTGAACATGGAAAACAGAGATGATGATCAGAAACCATACAAGTATAGTCAGAGCAGCACGGATGAGTTACAAAAAATAGCAACAAATATAGGTACTATAATATTTAAGCAATAGGTGGCAGTGTTACCTAAATGCTCTTTTCTTTGAATTTAAAAAGGATGGGAGTACTTAAGAGGAACATGACATGTGTTTTACTTGTGCATAATTGCAGATATGTATAAACAAATTTAACACAGTACAGGATGTTTGAGAACTTTTCCTAACAAAGTTTAATTTAAGTATCCATCCTTTACATTACCTTAGTTTTTTTGGTTCTACAGTGGTTATTAATTAAAATATTATATTGGAGTCCAAAATATTTATCTTATAGCTGTAAAATAAGTGAACAACATTTTCTATAGCATACTTTATTCAAAAGTGACATCATTTTCAATTTCATTAACTATGGTAGTAAACAACTACAATATTATAAAGTATGTGAAATAAATTATTTTTCTGGACATTTCCAATTTTAAAAACGTAGAATCTATTTAATACAAGATCTAGTGTATAGCACTTCCATAGAACTTACTATGCACACCTTAAGAGTTTGTTTAGTATGTACAGAACAGTATCACCGGTATATGCTTAGAACTAGTCCACAAATCTTATTTCCCCACTGCATACAAGAATGCTTCCTATGCACATCTTCCAGAAAGGGATACAGAAACCAAAATAGGAGTGGCATCACTTAGAAAAACAGATATATAAACAGACATTTTCAAATATACCAATATGCTTATTAATTTGAAACATAAAAGATTTCAGAAAAGGTAAAAATATATAGCACAAATTAAGAATATTTTAATTAGTTAAATTGTTTTTGTTATTTGAATGTTTACTCATATGCCCATTTCATCATATAATAATTAAAATACCATACTGACCAATGCAGCTGCCATATTCCATACCATGTGCTATACTTCTAGGATACAGCTTTCATATAGCACTGCTCCAAGAAACACGTTCGTCAGTGTGTGCTAGCAACACCATTCTGTACTTTTTGCAGTTTTTTTTAAAGACGATGGATTTGCTATAGGATTTGTATCTCAGTTTGATAATTAACCATTAACTATTTCTTATTGTATACCCCTTTTTAATCTAAAAAATAGCATGTTACTTGTAAGAAGAAGAAAGGTAAATGATAATCATGCTGGGGAAAGAAGATCGTGATGGATAGAAGCAATGATGAAATGTGTCTGATAGGGTAGTTTTCTTCTTTACCACCATTTCGTTGCTGCTCTGGGATTACAGCAAAATGGTGGCTACTTATATTTTATGGAAAATGTAAATTTTATAGTAACCTTTCTATAGAATCTAAATTGCTGCCTCCCTACACCCCTTTTATATTTCCGTGTAGAAATGAGTGTGTCAGATTTTCCTTCTGAAACTAGCAATAATATGAATAAAGGTAAAAGCTCAGCAGCAAAATTATATGAGAATTCCCATGTACATATCCAATAATAAAACAAAAATGAATCCGATTGGAAGATGTTTTCCTATTGAAAATAAAGCAGAAGATTTTCATTAAGTGAATAACTAAATTTCAGAGTTCTTTTCTCATCTTGCACAGCAGAAACCTATAGTAGCTGGTTGCAAACATTTCTGATATTTGCTATGTACAACCTAAAGTCTTTATTTTCAAGGAAGTCTAATTAGTGGTAAAACTCAAGAAGAATTTAAGAGAGAGAGTTCCCAAACTTAGCTTTCTGCTACTATTGTTCCTACTGTCCCACAGTTGACAGATACATAGCGTGACAATAGCATTGTCCCCTTATCTATCTTCCTGGTTAGAGGGTATGGTGCTGTGGGCATTATGAGCATAGTAGCCACTCACCTTGTCATGGCTTGTGGTAATACTAATTGTTTTTCATAGACCTACTTTATAAAATGGAAGGGAGCTAGAATCTGTGACTAATACAACTGATTTAGTAACCACATATATTAAAAAAAGAATACTGGTAAACAAAAAGTAAAGGAGAAAGGAATAAATCAAGAGGTGATATGTTCTGGACACTCTGAAGGGTAATATACAGAATGTTTTATTTTTGTAATTAAAATGGAGTAGGTAGCTGGTATTGTCAAATATTTTTAAAATATGTTTTAAATTAAGCTTAATTTCATCTATATATAATTTTGATGTAATTGGCATTTAAAAGAAATATATATATACAAACATCTAAAATGTTTCTGCACAAATTTTATGTTCATATATATTACCAATTTTATATTAAGTTAGAATAAGTGCCATTTTAAATTCTGGACAATGAAAATTAATATGCAATTTCCAGGAATTATACTGATACTTTATTGTACAAATGCAGGAAGATGTCAATGGAAAATAGGTATACTTTGATATGATACTTTGATTTAAAGCAGGATATAGGGTAGTATATATATATTAATACTACTTAGTCTTAGAAAATGGAAGTTTTCAACTTTAGGTAACAGGTACCACGCTTGAAATGTTTGTATATTCTGTAGAATTTGGTATTCTGATGACATAAGCAGCAGAATACATAAAAGAACTGTTTTATCTCCAGAGGTGATGATAACAATATTCAGAAAGAGTAAAGATGGATATTGAAATTTCCTTGCAGGCATGCACAGGATATGTTGGCTAGCAAACAATGCCAGCTGGAGCCCGAAGTGGTACTATGTTTCAAGGATCCCTTTAACTTCCACTTCGCCCTAAATACTTTTACACAAGTGAATCAATTGACTTTCCTCTCAGTAAATGTTGATTGATAGTAATATGTAAAAACAACATTGCACTGGCTCATCACAAATGATTGGCTAAAATGAGATTATTTCATTAATTGTGTTTGGTTTATTCTAAAGTGTTCAAGCAGCAGTGAGGAAGCATATAATGGATTATTTCTTTGTTGTATTACCTTAAAGTAGTTTACATGTGAGACAGCCATAACCTTATATGTACTATAGTAATATATATATTCTGGGGGTGGGTATTTTTTGTAGTTTTTATATTACAGCTGTGCAATTGGCAGGTGTGTTGGTGATGATGCTGTAAGAAAAAGAAATTCTATTTAATATTGAGCATAAGAATGTACTGATGTTAAACTATGCAATCTGTTTTAAATCTACATTGGTCTTTTTAATATTTGCAATACCTTTGCTTATTATATCAGCATGTTTATATATCATGCTCCTAAATACTTCACAATTCCATGTTACACATAATTTCGTCATAAGATATAAAAAACATAGTAGTTATTCTGTTTTCAAGGTAAAAAGGAAATTGATGCACATCACACTATTGTTTCAGAAAAGAAATCATGGTTTTGTAAAAATCTGTGGCCAGTAAATTAATCCTCTCAGGAAAGGTATCAAAATCTTAAATGTAAAAATTGCATATGTTAAAATTAAATTTAGAACAGCCGTACTAATGGCCCTACTATTCACAACATAATACAACCAGAATCTGATTATACTTCATTTTCTTAGGAATTTTACTATCATGTCACTTATAAAGTTGACTATTATGGCATACAAACATACCTTTAGCTTCTTATTAGCTTCAGCACATATCACAATATCATAAACATTTATAATATGCAGCAAGGAAAATTTTTCACAACAACAGCCTATCAAACCTGCAATCTAGTCACGTCAAGCCAAAAGTTACACTGCTTTGGCCAAAACAATATAAACTGAATCATATTAAATCCTATACATTTACAGTGATGCATGATACTGCTACTATAGACAGGGCCTGTCAGAGTTACCATTGGAAACCCCTTTTTTCAGAGGTTTGTAACTTTGCTGTTTCAGTTCGGATCAGGCTGAAATTTGACACAGAGATCATCAACATTGGTACAGTTTAGAAACAAAACAAAAATCAAATCATTTCAGCCTTTTTTTTTTTCTCCACAGATTTGCAACAATAATTATTTGTGGAGTTTTGTATAGTTGTGCATCTATTGGTCAAAAATGACTTAATTTTAAAAATGGAAAGAAAGAATTAGTATAAGTCCAGAATGTAGTATGAACTATTGAAATGTTTTTAAAAGCAAACCAATGGCTAAAAGATTTTTAAAACCACTTCTGACAATGTTTTAGAATGTGCACTCATTGGAAATAATTTTTGCTGTATAATACTATATTTCTTACTTTGGAAATTCACACTGATTTTAACAAGTATTAGGGGTAGCCGTGTTAATCTGTACTCACAAAAACAATGAGGAGTCTGATGGCACCTTAAAGGCTAACAGATTTATTTCAGCATAAGTTTTCATGGGTAAAAAACCCACTTCTTCAGATGCATGGAGTGGACCATGCATCTGAAGAAGTGGGCTTTTTTACCCACAAAACTTATGCCCAAATAAATCCGTTAGTCTTTAAGGTGCCATCGGACTCCTCACTGATTTTAACACAAGTCTGTGTACTATGCAGAGGACTGATTTTTTTGTTTTGTTTTTGTTTTAACTATGTTTTAGTGAATAAAGTTTCTAGTTGCTATGGTAGCCAACTTTTTATTCTACGTGTTCAATGAAACCTGCATTACAGACTACCTCTAGTAAGCTATCCACTGTATTAACCAGTCATTAAATATTCCTAAAGTTTCTTGTATGGTTTTATTTAACCCTTAGTTAAAGGCCCACCTAAAGGAGACAACTCTGGTCCCTTTTGATGAGCAAGTTTTGGTATCTTAGAGCGGATTCTCTGTGTTTGTTTGATATTTGTGAACTAGCTTTAACTGGAACATAAAGAGTATATAAAAACAGATTCAAATATCACTTACAAAAATGCAAAACTAATAAGTTAAGGCTGCTAGTTCTTTCTAAGTCACTTTTTTTTGGTACCAGTATTTTAGTTCATACATTTTCCTATTAACATTTCCTATTAAAGGGTAGCCTTACATCAAATTTGATGGGGTGCAAGTCTTGGTTCTGAACATGCTTAGTATTTCTTTTTTGTCATGTCTTTAATGTTTGCATTTAAGAGCACTTTAATTTCCTTTTTCTTTATTTGATCAAGTTGTATGTTTGATATTGCATTTGAAAGGCTTTAATAGGGCTCATTTTTCAATATTTTTAAACTTTGTTTAGATGCTGGAACTTTTTTGCCATATTATTAACTTTGCTGTGTTTTCTGTCCGTGAACAGATTATTATTAAACACTTTTAAATATAATTAATCATCCAGAGCAACAAAATAATTGTAAGTGAAAAAAGGAATACTTTCTTAGTGATACTGGCAAAGAGAAAAGCAGCACCATCTCCTCAGAGCAGCCATCATTCTGAATATCAGCCCATTTGTCGATCTACTTGTTCACTTCCATAAAATCTAGAGGTGGAAAAGACTAAAAGGTCATCTAGTTCCCCACTCTCTGCTAATGCAGAATTGTTTCCTCACTATATATTTGCTAATGTTTTGTTCCAGCTTTTAAATGTGCCTAGCAGTGTGTCGTTCTCTGATTCCCCAGGGAGATTATTCTACTGCCTAACAGATCTCACTGTCAGGGTTTTGTTTCCCCCACTGATATTTAGCCCAAATATTCCCTTTATTAATTTTGTCCCATTACTCCTAGTTATATCCCTTTTTACTATGCTAAATAATTCCTTTTTTCTATTTATGTGTTATCACAATGTAATGTTGCTGTTTTGCTTTTTATGGAAATGGTCTCAAACTGGCAAGATCTAAAATATGCTGAGTTAAATCTGCTATAAAAGTATTTAAAGACAATCACTATAACTTAAACATAGTGCTGTACTAGTAAGCTAAAATAAAACTGAAGTTTGAATAATTTTTGTTAGCTGAACTAAGAAATCCCTTAAAGGTAACATTGCATTTCTGAGCTATAACTCACAGTGATGTGATAGGGCCCAACTGTCCAACATGGAAGCCTACACTGAGCTTCGGAAACTGTGCACCTTGAACTGAGCATAACCAGTGCATTTGTTGTGGGTACACTTGGAGCCTACCTGTGGAAATCCGGTAATTGGACACTACAATAGTGAGCCCCATAAAAAACGTGCAAAATTTATAAAAGGTCTAACTAGCCAATATCCTCTGAGCCAAATCAGCAGAGCTGAAAGTAAGCCAGTACGATGTACAGGTAAGAAAGCCGCTGCCAGTACAGGCTGGTACACAGTCGATGGTAAAGCGCTGCCACGGCTCCTCCACGTTAATAGGCTGCCATGGAGACTGAAACAATATTTGGCATAGTTAGAGCAGCCCCAAGGGTTGCTTTAACTAACAGCAGCCTCCCCAGGGCTGCCTATGGGTTTCACTGTATCACAGAATCTCTGTAGTGCTGAAAGCTATGGACAACCCCTCCCCAGTCTGCTTCCTCCTCTAACGCCTGTAATGGCATTGGGCTGTTTACATTGACCTTGTGCTAGTCCTGCACAGGAGCAATGCTCCCCTGGTACCTTTTGACCTTATAGACACCCTGAGCACCATATAGGAGTTGGAGTGGTGGTCAGAATCAGCCCCTCCATGTGAACACATGTCTTTTGTTAATAAAAATTCATTTTTTCAGGGTTTCAGCTATCCCATCTGAAGGGGGCAGGAAGGGATTCCCCTCCTCTTCCCCTGGCAATGTATTCTAATTTTTGTTGTTGTTTTTAATCTCCTGTCTCTGAAGTACCGGGGATGGTCATGCCTGGGGATGGAGAGGGGCAAAACTCTGAGGTGGCCTCGAGCATTCTCTCTCTTGGGTGCTTGGCCAACTGGTTCTGCTCCCATGCATATGGTCTACCTGATTGCCATATATGGGGTCTAGAAGGAATTTTTCCCCAAATCAGATCAGCAGGGACCTTGGGGTTTTTTTACCTTCTTCTGCAGCATGTGGGTGTATCTTATTTGCCAGGATTATCTGGGTATATCTCACTTAATCATCTCCCTGCCATGGCAAGGGCCTCAGACACTGGTTCACGTTGGTCCCTCTATTCATTGCCTGTGGCACATAATTGTCAAGTCTTCTGTAATGTTTTGGTCTAATTTTGCTTGTTAAGCATAGTGTGAGGGCCCTGGGTGGTGTGGGTGGTCTGTGATATACAGGAAGTCAGATGAGATGATCTGGTGGTCCCTTCTGGCCTTAAACTCTATGACTCTAACATTCTGAAATCAGAGCTCTCATAAACTTTGGTGGGACATCAAGGAGGGAACTCATTATCACAGGGTACACTATTTCCTTAGAAGTCCACACAGAGTTTGGCAGGCTTTGAATCTGAAGGTGATGCTATTAGAGCAGCAACAACTTCAAATCTATATCGGGTACGGCCTAGTTATGGACAGGGGAGCCAATTACAGCACAGCTCCTAAAACAGTTATGCCGCCTGGAGACTGGTCAGTTATGAGTTTGAATATATGCACAGAAGCTCTTAGATCTATGAGGAAGGAACCAGATTTCCCTCTGAATCTCAGGGCATCTGCAAGAGACCAAATCCCTCCCACTGAAGGGTAAATTGGATGAACCGTGTATAATTTTCAAAGTTGTTTTTCTTCTACTCTGATTTTTCCAAACTTCTCTATATTTTTATTGAAACAACTGCTGTGAGTGTCAGCAGCTTGAGGTTGAAAACTGCTGTTGAAAGTGTTTCACTGATGCATTGTACCTTCACTGTTACCTTTGGAATATTAGCCATTGTTTAACACATGATGTTCACAACATTGATAATTACCCATTTGAATCAGGTCTGATTCTGCAAGGTATTGAGTAACCTAAACTCCCAGTGAAATTAATAGAAACTGACTGCTCAGCATCCTTAAAACTCATGACGCATTTTGTTTTAAAATTTACCAGTAAATGTGTATATAGAGATTGAGGCATATCACATTAGTCACTCATGTTTGAAGAATTATAATTGTAATACCATTTTATTTAAACTATATAAACTGATGGGAAAGCTGTACAAAGCTTTTGCTGTATAGTTTTCTATACTAAGTTATATGTACTGTGTAAGTCATACAAGTAGCATAAAAATTAAGGCTAAGGAAAATTGTTAATTTACAGAATTAAAAATTAATTTTCTGGCTTATTTATTATTTTTTTATTTATTATGTCACTTTGGGGATATGTGGTTAAAAAGAACAGATAATGTAAATGAAATCTTAGAAGCAGTGCTACATGCTTTACTTCACAATATTGTGTTTGTAGAACCCTTTCAGGGAATATTGTTTTTTGACAAAATATACTTAAAACTCTTCTGTGATCCCTTCAAACACATAAAAGGTGCTCCTTGTAAACAGGTCCCTCTGCCCTTGTTCTTTAGACTGAAGTGAGGCTGTTGAAAGGTTTCTGAGTGATGGTGCAATGTTTTAAATTAAATATAGATTTGGGGTTCTGAGCCTGCTGAGTTGAGTGCTGTAAACATTGTAGGACCAATCAAAACAAACACGAGTGACACAAGTGATCTTCACTGAATCATTTGGCATTGCTCTTGACTCTTTTATGGATGAACACCTTTTGTTTCCTGTCACAGAACATTGTTTATAAATTAAAAATCTGACTAGATACAAAGAGAGTTTATCACAGGATAAATAACAGACTTTTAGCTCAAGCGGCTTTTGTACAAGTTAAAAAGTAAGCTCTACACAGCATGTAAGCAAGGAAGCTTTAGTATTTGGTACCATTGGATTTTCTTCGTGTGATTAAACATTTGCCGTACTTACTCAACCTATATATTCTCTCTATTTACAGTACACCATTTCCATCACATGCAGTCAAGTGTAACTTCCAAAATAAGTTTGCTGCAGCTGAAGAGTAGTACTAAGCATCTCAGGTGTGTGTGTGTGTTGGCATTTGTGGTGGCAGGTGTTAGAACTCTTTGTTTGCATGGTGTGAATACATTTTGCATTGGTGGATAGCATCAAGGAATCCTACACTGTAATCTTTTGGAAACAGTAACTTAACATTATTCATGTTACTTAGCAAGAGAAATTTAAAAGGGACCACACAGGCCAAAGCACCTTTCCCTTCCTAACAGCTGCAAAATGTTGTTCAGCTAGGTTATGGGACCATTTGCTAAAACGATTTGCAGCATTCTTTGACCAGAAAACATTTGCTTTGCTGGAGGAGGGGGACAGGATGGGAAGAATCTCCTTTCCATTCTTCCTCAGCTCATCTTACCTGTCAGGTCTGGGGTGGAAGAGAACCTTTCCATATGACTCCAGATGGGAGGTAAGACTGACCATGCACTACTGATTCCCAGGCAACTTAAAGGGTATGATCGTCTCGCTGATGTGGTTTCAAAAGGGGTTGAGGTAAGCCAGGATTCAGCATAAAGGAGTCACAGTGCAGAAAGGGCACAGAGCTCCTGCAAAGGACGTCTGTAACTTCATGCCATACAGTGATTTTTTTTTCTTATTGCTGTTGCATAACAGCTGGACCTCTCTCCTGGATGCATTGGTCTGGTCATTCTCTTCCCAGTCCTCTTTGACTTTATTTCATCCTGAGTCATTTTCCTTATTTAAGAGAATATTTATGTATGGAGAATTGTCTCCTTTGTCAGCAAAGGTTGTGTTCCTTTGTAATAAGAGATACTGATGTAGGCTAAACAAATCTTAGGCCTGCTTGTGTGTGCGTAGTATAAGCCCAAACTGCATGATTGAAACACACAGGGATAATGAGCAATCCATGTAGATGTGACTTTAGTCCAAAGAAACAGAGGGAAGAGATCTTAAAAACAAACAAAATAAACAATACTTTGTTTTCTATTAATCACAACTCTCATCAATATGTATCTTCCCCTTTAAGGGGCAACATAGCACATCCAGAATGTCTCATTCTGGATAAGAGAAAACAGACTAGTTAGTTAGTGGCCAAGAACACCCTGATGTTCTTTATTACAAATTGAAAGTGAAGGTTACTTTCTTGTAGACTTTATCTTAAAGCAGTAAAACAGGTAGCTGCAGCTACAACTGAAAGTATTGATTTTGTAATTTCAGCAAATTAAGAACAAGACAGGAAACCTATTAAACCTTTCCACTGATTGCCAGGGCACTTTTTGGAGATGCTAGTGTTGACATTAAAATTGCATACGCCTGTCTCTTTAAAGCTAAACATATACATTTTATGGAAGATAGTGCCAGTTAACATGCTGAATCAGACTCTTTATAAATCTGTGTAATTTCGCATTTCAGATGTGAAACTTTTGAAGCCCAGTGACATGAATGTCAAGCAGCACATCTAAAATTTTCATAAATTATGGTTCGTGTTAGATGTGCTTTTATTACATTTTGATAAATTAAAATTTTTACAAAGCCAGAAGATTTTTGTAATAATAGCAAAGATAGTAACACTAGTAATAGCATTATCTGTCAGAACATTATGAGTAATGATTATGTAAAAATCTATATAACAAAGGCTAACAGAAGAAATGATCAAATTATATTCTTCTATAGCCATGTTTAAAACAAGTTATTTTATTACTATACAGAAAACCAAACTTCTCTTAAAGCAATTATAAAATTAGTTTTAAAAAAATCAGTGTAATTAAATTCACATGAATCACAATATTTAGGATCACTTGTTTCATAAAGATTAATTTTAACGCTTTTTTCATTATTGAGTATAAATTAAAATGTTGCCCTTTTTGTACATAGGATATTTCTCATAAGAACATAAAAATGGCCATACTGGGTCAGACCAATGGTCCATTTAGCCCAGTATCCTGTCTGCCGACAGTGGCTGGTTGCCAGATGCTTCAAAGGGAATGAACAGACCAGGGCAATCATCAAGTAATCCATCCAGTCACAGATTTAGGAACACCCAGAGCATGGGATTGCATCCCTGACCATCTTGGCTAATAGCCATTGATGGACCTATCCTCCGTTAATTTATCTAGCTCCAGTTATACTTTTGGCCTTCACAACAAACCCGGCAATGAGTTCCACAGGTTAACTGGGCATTGTGTGAAGAAGTACTTCCTTTTGTTTGTTTTAAACCTGCTGCCTATTTTTTTTTCATTGCGTGACCCCCTCCTTCTTGTGTTATGTGGAGGGGAAAATAACACTTTCACTTTCTCCACACCAGTCATGATTTTATAGACTTCTTTCACATCCCCCTTCAGCTGTCCTTTTTCCAAGCTGAATAGTCCCAGTCTTTTTAATTTCTCCTTACATGGAAGTTGTTCCATGTCCTTAATCATTTTTGTTGCCCTTCTCTGTACCTGTTCCATTTCTAATATATCTTTTTTGCGGTAGTCCTTAATAAGAAAATTGCCCCCCACCCCCTGAAAAAGGATCTGTGGAATTATATCTGGATTCCATAGTGAAGACACCCTATGTCTGTGAGGATGTGAATTCTACTGTTTGTCCAATTCAGAAACATTTTGTTTCATTGGAACGGGCATTTGGCACCATTCCAGAGTGTAAATAAGCATGGGTTTTACACACCCACATCTAATTTACAGGCAAGTCATCAAGTACATTTACTGTAGTAGCCAACAATTTGTCAGTTGCTCACAACAGAAACAAGCAGCAGTAGAGGAGGAATCAGCGTACATGCAAACTTTAAAAGAGAATTTGGATTTGAAGCACCAAAGGCAATCACACAGAGCAGGA
The DNA here is from genome assembly GCF_015237465.2 of Chelonia mydas. Classification (NCBI taxonomy): domain Eukaryota; kingdom Metazoa; phylum Chordata; order Testudines; family Cheloniidae; genus Chelonia; species Chelonia mydas. The sequence continues at coordinate 54,282,820 of NC_057850.1, read as the reverse complement.
AGAGGCAAACTTCAGAGAGAGCGTGTGAGCGAACACAGTCCTCGTGCTTGAACTTCAGGAATTTGGTGCAGGTTCACATTCATTCTTAAACATGTGTATGAGAATGTGATGATAGTGTAAAGTGGCAGAGCCATGCTTGGAAATGGGTTGGGACAACTCTAAAGATAAGGGCTTAGTGGACAGATGAACTGTGAAGGCCTACCACCACTGATGGTAGGGGAGATCTGGGACAACCAGAGAGTCAGATTGGAACCAGGTGTAGCTCTCTGGAGGATACAGTTACAGAAGAAACTCAGTTGGGGGTTCCTTCAGTTCATATGACCGTCCTACCCAATTAGCTAGCGGCTATACTGCCCATTTACAAGTAGTTTGGTCAGCCCATATTCAAGCATAAGTCTCCCCAGCTTACCAGAAGTGTATGTGTATTACAGGATTGCAGCCTTGGAGCACTATAGCCCTTTGTTTACCCAGTGGAAGCCACGGCTAGTTATCTGCCACCCTGGCTGCTCACTACATGATTGTTGTTGTTTTAGATACATATTATTTCTATTGAGGTAATACCTATGGACCCCCAAAGAAGGATTAGGGCCTTCTTGTGCTAAGCACTATATATACAAAACCCACAAACGTGTCCCACGCAAGAGAGCTCACAATCTAGGATTTTAGACAATGCACATTAGGTGAATAAACAGAAGTGCGGAGGAAGAGGAGAGAAGTAACAAGAGTCAGGCGCATGTGCATAATAGTCATAATGGTCTAAGTAGTAAGATATGGCTGCTAGTCTGACCAATGCCAGATGCTAGTAATTTGTAGGACTAGAGGCAAAACGTAGGTTTTAAGCAGACAGTTAAGGAGATATAGATCAGCCCCTGTTTGTGAGTGCATACTTTATTTGGCTGGTAAGGCTTCAGTCATCTGAGCAAAAGAACTTTAACTTATCCTGACAGATAAGTTTTGGGGGGGTCATTTGATAATGCTGAGATTTCATTAAATCTAGTATGATCTTGGGGTTTTTAGATTTCCTTTTTCTTTTCTTCCTATTAAATCTTTATTTCACTCCTTTCCTTCCACCTTAGACACACCCATTTGCCAGTCTCTTTCATATCTGTAATCTTGCCAGAATAAACTTCGGAACTGTATAGCAGTCTCCACCCCTTGAGAGAATGAAGCATCACTTTTGTGATACCCACACCCACCCTGAAAGGTATTAATTATAATTGGAGTGTGACCTTTGAAGCAGATCCTCAAGTGCACCATGGTTATCCACCTGGTTGACCAAAGAGGCTTTTAAACATCAACGCCAAACTGAATCAACAAGTGGGAAAAAGGTTTGCAGTAAGGCAGTAACATGCTGATTTGCAGAAGTGCAATTTTGGACATGAGTGGCTCTGCATTTGCTGGACTTATTGTAAATGGCCTCAAATAAATCCGCAGCAAAGATATTTGAATAATCCAGATAAGAAGTGATGTACTACTATGAAAATTATGAATTAGATAGAAGATTTGAGCCTACTGGTGTTCTTGAGATATTAACATTAAGTTCTCAAGAGGCACTTTAGTTGATTATCAGTAGGCATAAAGTGAAAATAACTCCTAGGTATCTGATGGGAGAACAAAGTTAACAAGAGTCCTTGATAAGAGGATTGTGGCAAATGAAACATTACCAAGTACTGTAGGTGCTTGTACTAAGTAGCACCATTTTAGATTTATTTGAATCACAAGCAAGTGTAAGCCTGAACATCACAAGTATATTATGAAAAGAAAAAAACACAGTAGAATGCCAATGAATGTAAACTTAGCAAGGAGTAACAAATTTAAGCATCATCATAGCTAAATCGTTAAAGGAGTAAAGCATTGTTTTCAGAAGGTATCATCAAGCTGATCCAGATAAATACAGAGCAGTTCAAGGTCTAATGTCATTACCTAACATGTTCTTTACCAGGGGAGGACAGTAATATTTTGAGGCAATAAAACAGAATTTTATTGCAAATGGTGATGAAGGCAGGAAATAATAATAATTATAACAAAGTTTCTTATAGGCAAACAAGGGGAGTCAATCAATGCTTATTCTAATCAGTGTGTGCACAATTGATAAATGTCCCAAAGGAATCTTTCTGAGAGAATCTTCTTACCTAAGTAAACTGAGCTGGTAGGAAGCAAGCATTCCTTTAAGATGAATTGACATTTTGAAACAAAAGTGGAACACCTGAAAAATCACTAAAGGCCGTGGGGTTTTTTTGGTGTTTTTTGTTTTTTGATGGCCTGACTAAAGAAAAGTGGTTGTTGGGGTAAAGGGAGAGAAATCTTATGTGCTAAAAGGATATCCTCCCTCGCACCCCAAAATAATTCTGCAAGTATTTGTTGTATTTGAAGTTCAGTGGTTTCAAATTCAGAAGGGGAATATTTGTTTATCTTATATCCATTTACTTTTCTACGCACCTACCAAGTGTATGTTTATACTACTTATTCAGTGTTTCCAATGGGACAAATTCATGAAAATTAATGATTTGCCTTGTGGTGACTGATTACTAGAGCTGTGTTTAAAGGCAGAAACATTAAATTGTTGCCTTGAATCACAGTTGGAAATACTAAAAAAAAAAAAGAGAGATTAGTTTTGCATGTCAATCCTTTATAATTTTCCCTTCTCTGCACCATACTGTAAGTAATAGGAAATAGGTCTGAACTTTGGATTTGGATGCTTCTCTCAACTCACTGTGATCTTTCCATCTCTAGCATCTTCTAACTTTTCCACGTTGCTTCCTCCAACCCCAAACAGATACATGCTTAGTAAGAGATGGTCCTTGCCACAAGGCACTTAGTCTAAGACGTTAAACTAAAGGGATGGGAGGGAAACTGAATGATGTAAAATTTTATATCCATATATACATTTTTTTAGTTTGTTACAATAGATGAAGCAACTGTTATTCCATCTGGCTTTCATTAAGGAGTCAATTTCTTTGAGGCATGACCGCAGAGGTGGGTCTTGATGAGGGATTTGAAGAAAGAGAATGTAATAAACTTATAGATCATGTGCGGAAAGGCATTCTGTGGGTAAAGAATAGTCATGGAAAATGAAAGCATGAGCCAAGACAGCATGGGGAGGATTATGCATAGGTGCAACCACGCAAAACATTGGGCCGGGACCTGGAAGTTGCAAGGGATAAAGAGCTGGCTTCACTGATGACCACAGTTCCCCTCCTCCCCCCAAACCTTCGACTAACACCATTTATATGTAAAATTGTAATTGTCTGGGTATACCGCAAGAAGGACAGGAGACTTGTTATGGGTTTTAATCAGGCCACAACTTTATTATACAGATGTCTGGGACTACCCGGCAGATAAAGTGTACAGTGCAGGCAAATCCATGCTTATTCAAATCAATTTTCTGAGGCTTTCACCAGCCCGCCTTTGTTTAATCCATGCTTATTCAAATCATCTTTCTGGGGCTTTCACCAGCCCCCCTTTGTTTCTATCAAGGTCCCCCAGCTGACCCATGGCTTGGACCTTACCATCCACCAGCCTCATAAGAGGGTTAAGGAGGGCTATGAGAATGGAGGGGGTTGGCTCCCTGCCATACAAATCATAGGAGTCCCCGAACCCCCTCTCCAGTTCTGTTCCTTTATCCAGGACCTCCTTTTAAGTCCTTTACCAGGCCATTTATCTGGTCACTGGCTGCCCTCCCTATGGACTGGACATCCACCCAATATTACACAATAAGTTGCGACATATGGCCTACCACCTTTTCTATTCACCAGAAAAGGTCCATCCTCACACCTGCTGTGAGGAAGGCAAAAAAACCACACTCCACCAAAGCCAATTCTGGTCATACGAGAAAAATTCCTTCCCAGCCCCCCTTTAAAAGGGGCGACTAGCGTAATGCCCACAGCAGGTCCTAACTCAGCCTGCCATTCGCCTCCACTAGGGGAGGGACAGTGGGTGCTGGCTTCCTCGCTGCTTGGACATAGAGACTTGCCCCACCCAGATTTTGTACCTTTATGCACATTCCTGGGGGAATGGGGGGGTGAGTCATTGCTGCAAAGCACCTTTTGCAGCAGTTTCTGACCTTCCTCCTCTTCCCCCCGCCCCAGCCACAAAGCAGAGCTGCCTTTCTTTGGGTAAGCCCAGACAAATTCTGCCCCACCTTTAGTTGTGGTGCAGTCAATGTGGCTGACTGTGCCTGTGTGTACTGCTCTGTGTTCTTTCAGTACTGTGTCCTCCAGCTCTGTCTCCCCTTCCAAACCAACGCTGTTCCTCTGTGACTTTCCACTGCCACTGCCCCTACATACCATATCCTTCCCCCCCACCTTCACCTGGGGTCCAGCCTCCCTATTTGGGGATTTCCTTCTAGCAATATCCGTTGGAAGGGAAGGCTGCACATGAGAGTGAGATCTAGGCTGAGGATTCTTTTCCAAAGGGAAGTGTTAGAAACCCCATATCCTGGAACACTTAAAATTAGACTCTTTGAAGCCTTAGGAAACTTATTCCAAGGAACTATCCTCGTAAGTTGGGGGATCTACTAAATGATATAGAAAGTCACTTCTATGAGTAACTGAAGTTCTGTTTATCCTCGAGATAGGAGTAAATTCATCTCCCTTCCAAAGCACAGGAGGGTGCAATAAGGGAGAGACTGTCACAGAAAGTTTGGGGACCTGCCACTATTTCTTGACAAAAGAAAGATGCCTTTGGTGAGTTTTACAATATTCCCAACCAGAAGCATTCAAAACTCATGAGTCAGGCCATAAAATTACAAGATTTGCTTTAAAATCATGAAATTTTTAAAAACATAATAATAAATGTGGGGGTTCTTTTTATTTGCCTTCTGGTTTTGAGCCTTTAAGGTACAATCACTTCACTTTTTCTAGCCTTTCATTGCAGCTATGAGAACTAAAAACTTTCATTTAAAAAAAGTAAGTTTTTGCACCTTTTGATTCCAGTAACTGGGACTCTGAGGAAAACACCAAGTATTGCAAGACGCACAATAAAATCGCAAGAGTTGGCAGACCAGGTTTGACCAAGTTGTCTGACTGAGAAAGGGCGCAGCTAGCCAAGGTGGTTTGTGAAAGGCAGTATTCTGAGGTCATTAAGTCTTTGAAAGATGGCCATTATTCATCATTAGGGGTTTTCTTTTTCTCTCTCAGAAGGTGGAGAATGAAAATGTTTTACCAACCCCTATTGTGTCCTTTTCTTCACAAAGCTCTTTGGTAAAACTGTCTGAGGGGATTTGATGTGCATGTCTTAGGGGAGGACAAGGGAGGAGCTGGTATGTGGATAGCAAGGAGGGCTGCCAGTCTGACCAGTGGGGGGAGAGAGGGGGATTGCTTTCAAGAGCTGTTCATCTTTCCCTTTTTTCCATTTCCCTGTATTTAAGCTGAGAATGCCTTATCTAGTTTTGTTTGAGAAATGCAGATCTAGATATGTTAATCAAAACATTTATTTTGATTTAATTCCACTTTCTCTGAATTTTAATGCATCTTATTTTTAAGATTATTGTTGTATGGATAATTTTACGCAGATATTCCTGAAGAGAAAAGAACACTTTCACTTCTAGGGAGAGATTCTGGAAGGTAAAAATTTCCTGGAAACTACACACCTTTCCCCCCCACCAATCTCAGTCAAGGGGCACAGTCAGAGGTGTCCGCTCTAAGCAAGTGGTATTATCATGTGGCTGCAGTGAGCAAACACAGTTTGTAAAAGTCAAAAAGACCAAGTAAATGAGGTATGGAAGAGCATGCAGGTCCCAGAGTCCCAGTACAGCTCTGTTGAATGGGGGTGGTGGGTGGATATGCCTTTATGGGGGGCTTTGTGGAAGGAGTGGGTAGGTCTGAATCCTGCAGAGCAGTCTTCTGTGAGGGCTTTATCATGCACCAAGAAAGGGCTGAAGCAAGGCTGATTGATCTGAAGCTAGACAGATACACCAGCAAAAAATCCCCTTTTACTCCTCATGTGGTGCATATGCATCAGCTGCAGAAGATTACTACATAAGAACATAAGAATGGCCATACTGTGTCAGACCAAAGGTCCCTCCAGCCCAGTATCCTGTCTACCAACAGTGGCCAATGCAGGTGCCCCAGAGGGAGTGAACCTAACAGTAATCAAGTGATCTCTCTCCTGCCATCCATCTCCACCCTCTGACAAACAGGGGCTAGGGACACCATTCCTTACTCATCCTGGCTAATAGCCATTAATGGACTTAACCTCCATGAATTTGTCTAGTTCTCTTTTAAACGCTGTTATAGTCCTAGCCTTCACAAACTCCTCAGGCAAGGAGTTCCACAGGTTGACTGTGTGCTGTGTGAAGAAGAACTTCCTTTTATTTGTTTTAAATTTGCTGCCCATTAATTTCATTTGGTGGCCCCTAGTTCTTATATTGTGGGAACAAGTGAATAACTTTTCCTTATTCACTTTCTCCACACCACTCAGATTGTATATACCTCTATCATATCCCCCTTTACTCTCCTCTTTTCCAAGCTGAAAAGTCCTAGCCTCTTTAATGTCTCCTCATATGGGACCTGTTCCAAATCCCTAATCATTTTAATTGCCCTTCTCTGAACCTTTTCGAATGCCAGTATATCTTTTTTGAGATAAAGAGACGACATCTGTACACAGTATTCAAGATGTGGGCGTACCATGGATTTATATAAGGGCAATAAGATATTCTCCATCTTATTTGCTATCCCTTTTTTAATGATTCCTAACATCCCGTTTGCTTTTTTGACTGCTGCTGCACACTGCGTGGACGTCTTCAGAGAACTATCCACGATGACGCCAAGATCTCTTTCCTGATTAGTTGTAGCTAAATTATCCCCCATCATATTGTATGTATAGTTGGGGTTATTTTTCCAATGTGCATTACTTTACATTTATCCACATTAAATTTCATTTGCCATTTTGTTGCCCAGTCACTTAGTTTTGTGAGATCTTTTTGAAGTTCTTCACAGTCTGCTTTAGTTTTAACTATCTTGAGCAGTTTAGTATCATCTGCAAATTTGCCACCTCATTGTTTACACCTTTCTCCAGATCATTTATGAATAAGTTGAATAGGATTGCCAGCATAGCTGCCTCAGTGGATACAGAGGGGCGTAAGTTGCAGCCTCATAGGGTTATAACTGGCCTGCTATAAGGAATACTACTGTTTTCTTTTCAATACATCCAATTTGGTGAGATTTCATGGACGCATGGACTTTAAGGCCAGAAGGGGCCATCATGATCGTCTAGTCTGACTTCTTGCACATTGCAGGCCACAGAACCTCGCCCACCCATTCCTGTAACAGACCCATAACAGATGTATGTCTGGCTGAGTTACTGAAGTCCTTAAATCATGATTTAAAGACATTTGACTTTAACAGCCTTGAGTCTTACTGCCGGACTGGAGGGAAGGCTTTTTACTCTGTCTTCTAGCAATTTAGCAGCAGAAGCGGGGAGGTTCAGTTACTGAGGGAAAAGGTCAGACTGTTTGTCCACTGAACAGGTACAGCAGAGGTGGAGAAAGTTGGAGTTTTCCTTGCTGAGGGAAGTTTCCCTCTTAGTATGTGAGTTTCCATTCTCATTGAATACTTGGCATCTCTGCTGAGACTGCCAACAAAGTGATAATTCCCATAGTGGTTTTGTGAGGTAGATGTGCCCCCTAAGAGCTGAAATATGGTAACCACCATTTCACAGAGGTTAGAGAGCAATCATTGGACACAACTTGTGGGTGGTTATTGACCATGGTCTAATGTGAACCAATCATCTGAAGGCAAAAAACTTTCTAAAGCATACTGCCTCCCTCTGCAATACTTAGGAGATGTAGGGTGCATTGTTTCTCCACTGTCCTTTCACTGACTGCCCTGTTTCAAGAACCATAATTTGGCACTAAATTTCTCATGTGCTTCGCACACCACCTAACATATAGTACTGGAGGAGTACAAGTCACATAATATGCCTACGCTAAGTATTTAAGGGTATTTTTTCCTATAACTAAAGAACCAAAACTAAATAGTGTAGTGTTTGAGTCACAACTTCTTTTCATTGCATAAACAACACTGATGCTGCTAGAATTTTGATTAAGTCTAATAAGGGAAGGTCTAATGTATTCATTCTTTCTGCCCTGGCTTCTTGAACAGATTAGCTGCAAAATTTCCCCTTCTTCGTGCTTGCAAAACATAAACATAGCTAAAAGAAATTCATAACGATACTTGATGTAAAACTAGTGCCTAATCCTTTTTAATTGTTAAAGAATAAAATTTAATAAATCAATAATAAATTAAGCATACTGAAACTCAGTTCATTGACATTAATGGTTAATCAACCACAGTGTAAAACCTACACATAACAAGAGCTACTTTGTATCTGGACGGTAGGAGGTGATAACATTCTATTCAACCAAGCCATATTTGTGTCTATCATAGGATTGTGTGACAAGTGTCAAATGGTTCTCAAAGAAACTGGCAGACGGAAACCCTAGCTTGGGTAAGATTTGAGTTAATAACTTAATAAAAGAAAGGAGAAAAGAAACCTGAATGTTTTTCAATAATTTTGTCCAAGTTTAGAATTACATACCATTCACCTGTATGATGTATGTCTGTGTGTTTGTAAATACACACACTTACTTGCATAAACATACAGATAGGCTGTAGATAGCTGTTATCACTTGTTAGGATAACTTAATTAAACTTGCTTATTAAAACCCTTTAATACGATAGTGATAAAATCTTGATTAGTACGTTTTCCTGCTAGGTGACCTTCTAATTTAATGGAAAATGAATTTTTAAATGGAGAAAAATGCCTGTGGCAGAGATTTTGTGCAAGTGAATGGAGTTTGTAATACACATAGGGATATAATCGAGCCTAATTAGTGAGGGTGCAAATGAATTTTTATTTCATACATCAGAAGTGTCATTGATGAACCATGGTGCAGAGTTTGAAATGCATTCAGATTGGCAGTGTGGGACTGAAGTCTGTGGGAAAATCACAAGCTAATTCATTGATTGCCCCTTGGAAATTACTGCTGTTAATTGTTAGGTAATTAACATGGAGCTACAATTATATTGGCCTTAGGGGGTGATTAATGTTTCAACATGTCACATTAGCAGCGGCTAGATTTTAAAAGCTTTTCTTTTCACATGGTTTAGATACAGATGGTATATTGTCAGTGGAAATAGTTTTTCTTTTTTTTTTTTAACTAAAGTTTATACTGAAACTACGTGTGTGTGTGTGTGCTTGTGCGCGTGTATACATATATGTGTGTATATAATATATATATTTGCTCCATCTTATTTTATATGGCTGAATTTTAAGCATCTTGGTCTGATGCCTTCTTAAGAAACAATGTTTTATTTGCTAAAAATAATCTCCATTGGATCTACCATAAGTGCATAAAATATGTATTTTAAAAAGGAAATATTTAGTTCTTATTTTGCATGTACAATCAAAATTGTATTGGATTTTAAGAGGTGGCCTTTTCTTTATGACAGCCCTTACATTATTTAGTTTTAGTACAAAGAAAGGGATTGCACAATACCATGTTCATTGTGATCAATATAATTTAAGCAGGAACCAAAAAAACCCATGTTGAACAAATGCATTTTGTAACACTAATATAGAGTACACTAATATCTCCACACTTCTGCATTACACTTTATTCGGAGTCAAAGCCCATGTTTTTGACATGTTTAAAGATTAAAGTTAATGTCGATCATATAGGCATGGACTTGTTGGAATTGTATCCTGAGCCTCACTACAACACTAGTTAATCAATAGGATATAATTGGTAATATTCTTAAAATGTTGTCTCATAACGGCAGCTGCTACTGTTTATGAAGATTATGTTAAGATGATGCTGTGATAACTGCTAGGTTTTTGTTTCCTTGCAATGCTGTGTGGTTACTTTTCAAACTGGTGGGTTCTTAATTGTCACTGGGGTTTGTGTAAAGATATCCTTAATGCCACTTTACAGATATATCCCACCTGTTCCTATTTGCAAACCATTTGCTGCAAAAGTCAAAAGTTTTGGAAGTGTTCTAATTCTTTTTATCACAATTCAGTATGGTATTAAATCCAATGAAAAGATATATTTAAATGTTAAACCTGAAATAATTTTGAAAAAAACTTAAGGGTTGTAAGACTTTCCCCCCTGTATCCAATTAAGGCACATTATCCAAGAGGTGTAACGGACTCGTAGCAGTTCAAAGGATCAGTTTCTATTATAGAAATTTTTTTTGTGATAATTCAAGATATCATCTTCATGATAGCCCCATACTGTGGTCTTTGTTATGACTCCAGTCACTAGCTTTTATATTGATTGTTCCACTTCAACAAATGACTGACATCTTTATTATCTGCAGCCAGGCCAGGTATTAACTTTTAATTTCCATTAAAACAGCTAAATTTGGGAGAGAGGTTAGTGCTTTAAATTTAGCTTTTTAGAATAAAAAGCAAAGAAATTTAGCATTATGGATAGAAATCTGAATCTGTAATATTTCTTAACTTATGCTTTTGTACTTTTTTCCCCTATAAAACAGAGCACTATGAATTAAAGCTTCATTGCAAAACCAAAGTTATACGCTTAACTGAATTTCCTTGTTTTTTGTGGTTTTACATTAGACCTTTAACATTACCTAAATTCTGTATAGTTTTTTTGAGGGGAGAGGGAGAAGTCCAGTTTCATATAGAACTTCATGAAGTTTGGTGGTGAAATAATGAGGATAATTGGAATGAGAGAGATTATTTGATCATACACAGTCCTCCAGGATTCCCAGTTGTTCTTTTTTGAATGATTAGAGCCTGGAGATGATTAAACCTTCCAAATTTAGATGAACTATTCTGACCACCTCCTTTAAAAAATATCAGTAATGAGTTGACTTAAGCCCTGGTCCAGCAGAGCCCTTAAGCACATGCTTAACTTTAACATTGACACCAAAGTTAAGCCTCTGCTTAAGTGTTTTTTTAGATTTGGATCTTAGTGCTGAAAGCATTTACAGAGAAGAACATGCCAACGTGTCTAACTGACCATTTTGTGTCACAAATGTTCTGTAGAGATGCAGCTCGGAGTATATTTTTCTGTTCAAAAATAAAATGTTCCTTACCAAAAAAAAAAAACCCTCACACAACACACTGGTAAATCTAAGATCTGATTCTCATTTATGCTAAGGTCACTTTATACTTCTCTAGTGATCTAAAAGGTCTCTTTACATTTCCCGAGCTGTGTAAGTGGCCTTAATGTGAATGAGAATCAGGCCCTATGGGTTCGACTTATCTCTAGCAAGGATTTGTCTCAGTAACAGTGTTCTAGGAGTATTTCTGTGCATTTACATTAGTTGACTTCTTGGATACTTTGTTTTGATCTTTTTGTATTTCCATTTAAGGAGGCTGTACCAGTTCCTGTATTTTATTAAACCTGTACCTTTGCTTGACCTTTTCTAAACCATTCAGGGCTGTATAGCTGTTGGCTCTTAGGTGAGTGCTCAGGGAATAGGAGAAGGACAGAAGGAACCTGCCTCCCTGTGTAAGGGGATTAGATTTTTTCCCCTCAAGAGACAGGGTTTTAGCTGGGGCTATGCCCTAAGAAGGTCCATGTGGGGTGGTTTCTGCACCACATTCAGCTCTCAGTGAATTTGTGATTTGCTGCCTGCCCCACATGCCAGCCTCCTGAGCAACCAATCAGAGCTGCTACAGGAAGAGCGTCTGCTTCCTCTCTCCCTCCTCCTTCTCCCCGCAGCAACTCCAAGCCATTCTCACAGACGGGAAGTGTGAAGACGGGTGCTGAAGAGTCTAAGCTCAGGGTGGCTCCACCTCTCCTATGAGCAACAGAAAGAGACTCTGATCCTTTCCTCATACCCTCTGCATCCACCAGGCTGGGATGGGATAGTGGGGAGATGGAGAGCCCTTAGAAGTACCCCTAAAGCCTGGAAAGGGGAGAGGGGACCACTCAGCAGCAGCCTGGAAGAAGGGTTGAAGAATCCCAGGCAGAGCAGATGTGAGGCTGAGCAGCTGAACTGAAGAGAGGTGGGGTGCTGAATTGAGGAGCAGGGGCTGAACAGATGTTGAACTGGAAACAGGATTTATTTGGAGGTTGGGGATAAAATAAATTGTTGGGCAAGGGATGGGCAAATGTGGAGGTGAGAGCTTCTGCAGCAGGGTCAAAATAACCTTACTCACTACATTTGGGAGAGTGGGAAATGCTAATCATCACCCACACACACTAGGGATGGACAGGGGAAGTTTAAAAATCAAAAGACAAACTAAAAAAAATCACAATATAATCTGGTCCAAAAAATCATAAAATTCATGATTTTGGGGGTCTGTCTCATAATTTGAGATCTCTTGAGGGGGACCAACTTGTTGCTTTTAAACTCTTGAGGCTGGCAGTACAGTATTTTGTCTGGGATGTTGTCTTTTGAGTCCCCTTGTAAATCCTCTCAAATCTGGTACAGTTACAAGTTTCTGAAAAAACTCAGTTTGCAGAAACTTACGTTCAGTAGAGACTTGTTAGAGTTTGGCAGATAAATTCTCTGAGGATCTCATCTGCACTGAGCATGTTCAGTCTGGCTCTGCAGGGCTGAACATGATTTCCCCTGTGATTGCCCCTCCTAGCAGGGAGGGGCCACTGTGGACACTCTCTCCTGCTCCTCCCATGCAGTGAGGAGGAGGAGGAAGGCAGTTTGATGTGCATGCAGAGGGGTAAGGGCTGGAGGTGTGGTGAGTGGAGAGACTGGGGAAGGTGCATGGGATGAAGACTGGGACAAGGAGTAGGAGTGATTGAAGGGGATGATGGAAGGCTTGCATCCCTAGGGAGCAGAGGCATCTGTGGGTTTGTATCAAGCATGTTGTGTGTGTAGCATCCTGAACTACCTCAGGGTGAAGTTTTTTGTGTCTTAATTTCCAAGGTTTTTGTGGTGCTTAGATGGGGGTGGGCACTGGATGAAGAGAAATGGAAATTGACTTGTGTGTATAGAAGTTCAGTGGGAAAATATTTCCTCGCTCAGCAGCTGTGTGTAAACATGTCTCTGTTGTAACAGAAGATCATGATTCATAACAAAGAAGGTTTTAGGTGTACCCAGTCCCCATGAATCAAGTTTGTGGCCAGCCCTACCCTCCTTCCCATCAATCAAGCTTCTGTATTCTCTGCCCCCCCTGCCCCCAATCAGCCAGTCAAGCTTCTAAGTACCCATTTTCTTTCTCTCTATCATCCAAATCAGGCTTTCTCTCCTGCCCCAGTGAATTGTTCAGATTTGTGTGCACAGCACATACACTTCCAGTTAAAGCATGAAAAATGCCTAAAAATGACCCTAAATCCACTATCAAAAACAAAAGTACTCCTTTTCTTAAAACAAAACTCCCCATTCTTCCAGTTCTTCTCAGGGTTCACCTTTACACTAAGTTTTAAGTAGACAGACAATCTTTTAAAAGAGATATCAGTCAACAGCCAAAAGTAGGACTGCCAAAGACAAGTGTCAGCAAGAGCCCAAATTCAAAGACTTCTTATTAAAAATGTACGAAGGAAAACCAAACAAAAACTATATGGAATATTCAGAGGACATAAAAACTGCCTCTGTGTGAAGCTTCAAACCCAATGGGCAACTTAGTTAGAGAGAAACACAGGAATTTATGCCCCATTTTAAGTCTATTTTAGAATGCAGTCCCAATGATGGAGTCCTTACCAGGTACCTACATAATGTGTGTGCTTAAGGAGAGTTTTCTCAGTCCAATTACATTTGGGAAAAAATTGAAGGGATCGTCAAACTAAAAACTTTGAAATGAAAAACTGTTAAGATAGGTAAAGTTTTAGGAATACAAACTTTGAGAGAATCCTTTTAAATCCCTCATTTTGGCCTCTCTTTGTATTAACTCCCCTCTCATTTATTAGCAATCATCTCTCCTAAATAAGTCTTTCTTTGCTAGACAGCCTTCCAAAAATGAACTATTCCTTTTTTTGCTCTAACATTTTAACCATTTGTGATAAATGAAGGGGGGGGGGGGGGGGGGAGGGAGGTAGCTCCCTTTTATGGACTCAGCCAGCCAGTTAGCTATAAAATCCCTCTTAGTAGTTGTTCTCTACTTGCTTTACCTGTAAAGGGTTAAAAATTCTCCCTGCATTGGTAAAAGGAAGGAAGGAGGCACCTGACCAAAAGAGCCAATGGAAAGGCTAGAACTTTTTAAAATTGGGAAAAAAACTTCCCCTTTGTCTGTCTGGTTGTTCTCCCGGAGAGAAGGGACAGAGCAGCTGTACTGTAAGAGCTGGGGCCAGGCATGAAAAATCATCAAATCATACCTAAAAACTACTCATTTAAAACCCCAGATATGTAAGTAGATCAGGAAATGTCTAGGAAGATATGATTAGGTTTATCTCTGTTTGTTTATTTATGGTTTGTGGAATCCTCTGTGCTAACCCCAAATGCTTTTGTTTTGCTTGTAACTTTTAAGCTGGACCTCAATAAGATTATTCTTGATGCTGCCTTTTTGTAAGTGGGTTTTTTAAATCTAGCAATAGCCTGAGTTTCAGATGTATTTTCTTTCTTTTTGTTTTTAATAAAATTTACCTTTTTAAAGACAGGATTGGATTTTGTGTCCTAAGAGGTTTGTGCACATGTTGTTTAATTAGCTGGTGGCAACAGCTAGTTTTCTTTCTCATCTCTTCCCTGGGATTTGTATGTGAAAGGACTTGAGGGTACCCCACAGGAAGGAATTTCCGAGTGCACCTTCCTGGGTTCTCAAAGGCATTTTTGCACTTGCGTGGTGGCAGCATCTACCCATCCAAGGTCAGAGAAAAGCTGTAACCTTGGGAGTTTAATACAAGCCTGGAATGGCCAGTATTAATTTTTAGAATCCTTGCAGGCACCCACCTTCTGCACTCAAAGTGCCAGAGCGGGGAATCAGCCTTGACACCATTTCTTTCAAACTTGTATTTAATTTTCCTCCTCCTCCAGTTGACAATATACCTGTATCTCTTACTATTGATCCTCAGTGTCTATTCTAGAAATCTCCTCTTCAAAATAAATCCTCTGACCTTCTCTTTCTAATGTCTAATGACCACAACAGGCTCCTCGTCAGCTCTCACTAGTAATCTTATATTTTCTGTCATCAACTGTATAAATCTACTTCTGCCACAGGCAAACTGACTTCAGTCTTGTTCTTTGAATACTTGCTACAGAAGTCTCTGGCTTTGTATCTGTCAATAGAATTTCCAATACAATATTGCCCAGCTTCTTCACTCTGCTCTTCAAACAACATGCTTTACACTGTATTGGACTTTTCCACAGGTTGAAGCTGGTCATGTCTTTACTTACTCAGGTAGAGCAGTTTTAGACTAATCTTTGAATTTTGCTGACTCATTGTCATCACTATAACTCTGTATTTCTTGCTGTGCCTTTCATCCACTCATTAAAATGAGGAGTTAACATATATTAGTAATTTAATTCTGTATACTGATTTTTTTTATTTGTTCATTTCTAGTTTAAGATTGGTCATTTTTGTTTCCCTAGTTTACTAATTTGTATATACTATGAGAGATTGGCCAACGTTCTGGTTCTTGGTTGGACCCACAATCTCCAGGGGCCAGTTGTCTAGCTTTGTAGCTGAAAAGCAGCTCCTCCTCTGACTCTTTGTATGTGTCTTTGCTTTCAGCAACTCGTGCGTCCCTTGTGTGCTCGGGTAGAAAACTCCTCAACCCAAAGTCATTGTTCTAAATGCTGAGCACAGGCTAGTTCAGGTGAGCCGGAGCATTAAACCCCACTTGAGTTCTTTCCACTAAATTCCAGAGCCTTATGAAAGCAGAACTCTGAGGAACTGGGGAAAGTGGGTGAGACACAGGGAAATAAGATGTATGAAAACTTTTGTATTCACTGAAGCAAGACAATATTACATGTACTGCATATACTCAGAAAATGTTTACAATGTATAAACGAACTCTACTGCAGCCTTCAGAGATTTAACTTAATTTCAGTTCTTCCAGTTAATGGCATCAGAGGACATTTTATTTTTAAATTTGCATTTTTCTGTTAAGTATAACAGCTGGCATTTCCCAGAATCTTTGCCATAATTCTATGTACATTTAAAATGTTGTTTTTCTAATCATTTTAGTTTTTAAAAAGGATTTTAATGTGGTCCCATTCTACAAAAAATTGAGAATAAATCAAAATATGTAGTAGGGATTAATACAAATGTGTATTAGAAGAGCAAAGAAATCACTGAGACAAGACTAATCATCATTTAGATTATCAGTAGAAGATGATTAAAAAACAAAGGATTGTATGACAAGTTATGTTGATACCATGTTTGTGTGGCCAAATGTTTTAGCTTTATAAATGAAAAAGCCTAAGCAGCTTATAGTGAGACAAAGTAATCATTCAAATTACAAATTTAAGAATTTCAAATTACATACTTCATCAAGTTGAGTCAATTTTAACTTAAAATACACAAGTGAATGATTTGGTTCAGTTGAAAAACAGTGTCTAATGTTTCTGCAAAAAGGAAACCACTGTTTAGTTTTCAAAGTTGCAAAAATGTTAAAATATATAAACATAAGTATCTTTCTCTGATATTGAATATACAGCACTGTTTATAATCGAATGGCTAGTAAAATATTTTTTCATACATAAATGAAAATTGTTTTGTTTATTAAAAACATCATAGCCACACTTGATCCTTTTGGCAGTTTGTTTTTATGTTAAAATGAGCAGATGTTTTGAATTAAGAGCACAATCATGCTAATTACTAGCGACCATAGTTCTTACTACTATTAGTGCATCCAGTGGCATCAATGGGAATACTCATGATAGTAAGTACCATGCTCAATGGTAAGCATTGCTGGGTCTGCCCTCACCAGTAGAGTTTGTTTTCTGGAGAGGTACATATTCAGCCAATGTTACAATTACATTGTTGAAGAGCAGAACTTGGCTAATAATTCATAATGAATTGTTTGACAATTGTTACCTCATTTTCTCTTTGAAAATTTTCCATGAAGAAATCGTAGTTGTCTTTGCATGTGCTTCATGTGCACCTGCTCAGGAGCGGTCCTGTGTGAGTGCTGAGATGTTCAACTGCTAAGCTTTTACTTGGTGTCCCTTGCGTCTATCCTCTGCATCATTTCAATAGAATTCTATCAGATATTGACTAAAATGGCTGTCTTCCAATAACTATCAATTCCTCACTGGAAAATCAGCAAAAACCAAAAATGATTCTGCAATGCAGCCTTCCAAGACTCCTAACTTTTGTTCTCAGATTTGACACATACAGTTCTGCATTTTGGTATCCGAGGACCACATCTCTCTAATCTGTTTCTCTATTTGTTTTGTCTAGCATTAATCACAGTTGCCTCCACTACTACTGAACTATGCACCCATCACTATTGACATTGGTGTGATGCCCCAAACGCCTTGGCAATTGTTTCCAATCTGCTCCAGCAGTTTTCACTCAGTTGTCACAAGCACTTTCTTTAGCAAATAGTGCGACTCTGCCCTGCAGGGATGGTTTGAACTGAAGAGGCCACATGTGTTAAGATCTTGCCTCTTGTTCTTGGGCCCTAAACGTTTTCTAAGCTAAGCATATTCATCCACTGTCTTTAAGGGTATTCGATCCTACGAATGACCAAGGTTTTCTAACAGTGCTTCACTTTGCTTGTTTGAGATAGGTTTTCTTTGTGTTTTGCTAGTCTAAGATATGTAGACATAAAATATATAACATTGGGTGTAACTGGTCTAGTCCACAGCCTGCCTTCTGTAATGAGTGACATGCTGCTAGTCGTCATTATCTTCCCTAGTTTACTTATAACACCATGAACCTTGTTGCTTATGTTATGTTAATTAATGAGACCTAAGCTTGCGGCCTGCTACTGACGCATAAGCATTGAGGTATCGTCTCAGTGTCTATTTTTGTTAGAAGCAGCACACCAATATTGGGTCAGAAACTCTGATTCCATTAACACTTTTTCTATTACATATTTATTAAATTACAGATTGCCTATAACAGTTTAACTGGGCCCTTTCCAGTAATATTAAAAACATAAAAATAGCATTAATAAAATACTGAACCAGTAATATCTAGCCAAGTCCTTCCTTCTCCACTAGTGGTTTGTGTGCTGAAACAATAACTACATTAAAAATTCAATCAAAAACCTGTCCCACTTAAAAAGCTCAGAGCCTCACCTGAAGTTCTCAGTTGCATTTGGAATCAAATATATTGCCAGTGTATATTGCAGAGCCATAGGTGTTATGTGCTTTTAATGACACTTTACCCAGAAGGTGGGCCACTGCATTCTGTACGAGCTGAAGTTTCTTTGTGCTCCTTTGGAGCAGCCCCAGCTTACTGCAGTCATAAATTCAGGCATGATAAAGGACAGCCCTCACGAGCAGTCCACCATGCTTCCTAATATCTCTCAGCTGCCTTGCACATACATTGAGTGGCGGCGGGTAATGCTCTCAAACCCTGTGGCATCCGGGGAGCTCTCAGAATTCAGGCATGCCTCTTAGCGAGCAATACCACTGGTCAAGACTCAAGTGTGCTGTGATGGAGTTCTATAATCTTTTGGCTTCCGTCTCATGGCACTGGACCATAAAACCTTTCTCTGCTGTATCTGATCTGAGTTCTGTGCCTGATTCTCTCATCTCCCTGACTCCCTCTTCACTGGAGAGGTAGCTGCCAATTTGTAACAAAATTTAAAAATATAATCTTGAGGGAGTTTTAAAACAGTCTCAGCATAATAATGCTACTGCCATAAAACTGAAGAAAGAGCAATGAGACATGAGTTTTAGATGATTTATACATTATTAAAGAATTGTTTACTTGCATTTATGTCAATGAATTTAATTCTTTTTAATTTAAGATGCTGTCATTTTGTGCAATGTAGGTGTGTGTAGTAATTTGGTAGCTGATCATTACTCCGTTAAGGAAAAGTCTGCCTTCTAATTAGTTCAGAGATTGGATTTTTTTCTGTTCTTTAGCAAATCAGAAACCATGATGGTAAACAGCACTGTTTTTCTGACAGCTGGGTGGTGGGGTCCTTTCTGTAGTTTTTTTTTAATAAGCTATTTTATGATTGGTTAATTCTGCTTTCTCTGCCAGCTTTACTAGGGGATATTTATCAGCTGTTCAGGAAGCTGATTGCCTAACAGAACCTCCTTAAACACAAAATTGTTGATATCATCACTCATTTTATTTGGGCTATCTTTCTAATTACACTCGTGAGCATTATGAAGCTGAAAGCGGTGATGGGTTTGTATCTGCTTTTACTCTTCCTTTTCCCAAATACTATTTAAGAAAATAAAATGTTAGTAAAAGGGAGTCATGTATCTCTAGCTTTTTTTTTCTTTTCAAAACTTCCCTGAAAGATATCTCGTGTTTGATTTTTTTTTTTCTTCCTGGCAGCCATTACAAAACTACACCTAAACATAATATTAGACTCATTTCAAGTCAAGCTAGCCAATACTTTTAAATAATAATTTCATTATATTCTACAAATGAAAATTAAACAAAAAAGTCTGACAATACAAATAATATATACATATATTGTAGTATATAAACAAACATGCCTCATTGGGAGCTTAAGAAACAATATTTTTAGTAGGCAGTTGAGGAAACCAAAGCAACTGAGCAAGAGGGAAGGTGTGCGATAAGTAATCCTGGAGGTATTAGACTTACCAAGCCAATAAGTTAGCATGTGTCTGCATCCTATTAAATAGTGATGTCTGGATATTGTCTTGGAAAACACAATAAAGGCATTTCATAGCTTAGTCAACTGGCCAGACAACTAAATAGTTTCAGTGTAAATACTTGGATTGCTGTAGTATTCCCAACTTCCATCTTGAGACTATCTGTAAACTTTGCAGCAACTCAAACTGAGGCAATTCAGCATTTCAGAGAGACTTTGCTGATATTTCTGTGTACAAATTCATCTATTAGATTGTTGCATTTTAGGGATTTTGAGACTTCATGTTCTGCTGATATCATCACAAATACTGAATCTTTTTTCGCTCATTGAAAACCTCAAGTTGTTCTTGATCAGTTCAGTTCCAAAACCTATGTTCTACAAAGGCACAGTAATAGGGACTGTCAAGAAAATATACAATATAACACACTAATCTTCAGGTTTCAGAGTAGCAGACGTGTTAGTCTGTATTCGCAAAAAGAAAAGGAGTACTTGTGGCACCTTAGAGACTAACAAATTTATTTGAGCACAAGCTTTCGTGAGCTACAGCTCAAATTTATTTGAGCATAAGCTTTCGTGAGCTACAGCTCACTTCATGAAGTAGCTCACGGAAGCTTATGCTCAAATAAATTTGTTAGTCTCTAAGGTGTCACAAGTACTTCTTTTCTTTTTACACTAATCTTCGTAACAAAATTAAGGTTTTCTAGTTCTGATGAAGATGTAGTCTGTACAATTTCTGCAAGATTTTGCAAGCCCTCCATCTAATCGTATTTAGCAAATTCATAATGATTGTTTTGTTTGTTAGTAATGCTTTGAAAGTTGCACACCAAAGCCTACGGGACTTGACCAAAGTCACAAAGGGAACCTGTGTCAGAGCGATGCATCACTTTTTCGTAGTCCATTAGACCATGCCATCCCTCCCGGTGGCCAATGTACACACTGGTTGCTTAGTAGAGGAACTGGCTCAGTCATGGGCAGCCAGCTGGTAGGAATCTTGCAATTAATAGTGGCCTGATTAGAAGCTTAGCGCTCCCTTCAGCTGTGAACTGATCTGAGTCTTCCCACAAGTGAAGGCTGCTCTGTCTATCTGTTTGGTTACTTCAGTGTTGTGTGGCAGTGGTGGGGCTGTGAATAACCTGTGACTTTAGTAAAAGTGTCAAACTTTCAACCCAAGTGATCGGTTTGCATCAGTTTACATTTTCTAAGCTATCTTCACAAAGAGGAAGACTAGAAGCTTAAAAAATGATTCTCTTTTACAGTCTGTCCTCCATATTGGTCTTTTGGTGCCAACAAAGAGACCCTGCTATGTAACTTGTAACAGCTACAGTATTAACTACTAAATAATTCTCGGTTAGGATCCTACCCAATTCTACAGATGCCATGAGGAAAAACAAACTAGTGAGACAATGTCACACACAGCGTCTTCAAAAATGCTCGTAGACTATAACATTGCAGTTTCAACATCTTTTACATTATTTGGGCTATCTTGTGGTGTAAATCTCTTCTTAAGCTTCATTGGTTTGTCAAAGGAGTTAGGCCACAGTTTTTGTTATTTTTTGTCCTCTGGATATATGAAATAATTGATGTCTGATCCCTGCCTGCTACTTCAGGAAAGCATATGGGGACGGGATGCTGCATTCCTCATTATGAGTGAGGCAGCTGATCAGTGTCAATTCTTAATCACATTCAATGAGTGGACTCCTGCCTCATTCACGACACATCATCCACCCGGTATACTGAAAGAGGGTTGGGGTGGAGGGAAGAGTTCTACTTATTTGATATTCAGTCTGTCTTTTCCATTGGTTTTGAAAGCAGTAGCAATAATAGAAAGCAATAGAAGAAATAGAAAAGAAAAGGAAATCTTCCCCAAATTTTGGAAAAACTTCAGCAGCTACAATATCTACACACTTTGATAGAAAATCCTACATATCTGTGTCACTGGGCATGATACCTTTTTTTCCTAATTTATGCCATTTAGTCTTGATTAAATCTGAAGTTTCTTCAAGTTGTTCCGCATTAGTATTTTTAGTCTCATTTCTACTGATGCATAGCTTGGTACATTAAATTCCCATAGTTCCTGGATCATCCAAGATCCTTTCTTGAATATACTGTAAGTTATGTAAAATAACTTTCTTGTTTCCAAAGAGGTTAAAAATATTGTGCAAAGAGGTTTTTAAATAATTGCAAAAGCTCCCCTTGTTTGTTTTGGCACTTTCTCCACAATCTCATTTGGCCGCAGAGTTTGATTCATCTTCCAACTTGGTGACTTATTTATTGTAGGCCATTATTGTGCTCAGTATTGTACAAACATGGATTCTGCTCCCAGGAGCTTTCATTCTAAATCAGATACAAACAATACAATTCAACACAATAGTGTACCATTGCCTGATCATCTGGCTTTGTGTGATCAAGATTTCTTTCATTATTTTTTCTTCCTCCCTCAGGAAATGCAAAATGTGTGTCTGTTTTCTAGTACTCATTCCGTATCCTATTTTCGGAACACTTATATGAAGATTTGTTTAAACTGATAGCAATAACTACCTCTTCTGTGAATAAATTACACTTCCCATTTCTTAGAGGTCCTACTCTATTCCTTCTTGCTGACCTCCTCTTCTCCGTGGACTTGAAAAAAATTCTGATTTATCTCAAACTCTTGTGCAATCTGCTTTTCATTTTCTACCCTTAATTTTCTTATCATTTTTGCACTCTTTCTTAATGTCATTCTGTAATCTTCTGAATACTGCTCTGTAGCTGATGTTTTATGCCATGTATTTCCTTCTTCCTTACCTTTGATTACATTTTGGACTTTCCTGCTCATCCCCATTCACTCTTCTACTCCTCATATATGTATTACTAGATTGGATACACAACCTATGACTGTACATTAATTTAACTTTTTACACTTTACTTTTTCCCTTTTCTCAGTTTTGTCCCTTTTTTTACTCTTTTAATCACATTAATTTTCATCTAACACATGTTTCATTTTGCTTAAAATTTTTAACTTCTTTAATTGTCACCAGCTTGATTTTTTTCTGTAACCTTAGTCACAAGTAAACTCGTTCTTCAGTGGATCCATCTACCTTCACACATATTATTTGCATCTCAAAACCTGTTAAAATTATTCCTTTATTTGTTCTCTTTTATATATGTTGTGAAAGGATTGTAAGCTTCTCTTGGAGCAAGGACAGTCTTCATTTTGTGTCTTGTATGGTACCAAACACATTGTTGATTTTTAATGGCAACAATGATTTAGCAACTATGCCGGTTCCATGCCAGCCAGTGATTCTCCTATGCTAGAGGAATCCTCAGATACCTGTTGTAGCAGCTATATGTCGCCTTGGTATCTACTGTGTCTCTTTCGAAACTTATGGATATGCTTTATGCCTAGCAGGCAGGCTGTCAGTGGGTTCGTGAGAGGATGAGGTTGCCAGCTGTGAGGATAAGGATATTGGAGGAGCCCTTATGGTAGTAAGAATGTTAAATTGATAGGTACCCATGAGTCAGGATATATTAGGAGGAATCCACAGTAAGAGTACTGGAAGAGGAGGAACAAATGCCTTAATACTATGCAAAGGTAATGGGCACCCTTGAAGAGTGCCCATTTTCCTTTTTAGAAGGGGTTGGTAATATAAGTGTGGTCCTGGAGAGACAGCATTCCATTGGCTTAGGTGGATTCATGAGCCTTTATCAACTAAATATGCAATGATTAACCAGTGGGTAGGCAGGTACCAGCATTAATCAGTCTGAATTCATGGATGTTTTTTAAACTGGTTTAAAATGAAGTTGTGGCCAGAGGCCTTTGGCTTTTACCATATATCAGTGTCAGTGTATTATCTCAGGTCAGTGAGAGAGGAGTGGAGGTGGCAGTTGGCAATGAATATCTGCACTGATTGCAACAGGATACAATGCCAGGTCAAGCATTTCTCAGGCAGGCTTCTGTCAGATGGAAGACAATACAAATTTGCCCTATTGTGTGAGATGCACATTCTGAGTAGATTTTAGTCCTAAGTACTAACCAGATTTTCAGCAAATTGATTTGAGTGACTTTGAACTGTATAAATAAATGAGGGTTATGAGTTTTGGATCATATTTGTACTTGTATTATAGCTTCAAATGGCTTCAGTATGCAAAACTGTAATTTTACAGGTGGTTAATCTATAACAAGGTGTGATGGTCCTCATCAGGGGTTGGCTGATAGGGTAGCGTTGCTGGTAGTGGTCAGGACTTAGGCTCGTGATCTGCGGGAGGGTGATGGGGAGCCCAAGCCCTCCCACTTCATCTGGCTCTGATTCAGGGCCCTTTGAGGGCTATCTGACAGCTGAGGATGCTTAAGGCTACCCACCCTGGGACACTTCCTATCCCTCCCCACACCCATAGTAGTCCCAAAATCTCTGTCTGGGTTAAGGTGATGTGAATGGTTTCTGCTCACCTTCTGGAGGCTGCACATAGAGAGGTCACTCTCGTTCTCAGGCGGCAGCTGCCTCCTCCTGAGGTATGGCACACCCTCTTGGGCCAGATCATTCTCAGGGCTTTCCCCTGCCAGGTTAGTCCAAACAAAATAAATGGGATTCAGAAAGTCAGGGGTTCGTATGAGAGGGAGAGGGGAATGCTTCCCTCTCAGGCTGTCTCTGTAGTAGGTCCTCTCTTCCCTCAGTGAGGAACCTTTGGGCAGTTGTCATAGGGAAAGATTCTGCCTTCCCCTCAGCTCTCTTCTGCTGGAGCTTGCAGGGTCTGTTCTCTCATAAGGGTGGAGGGGCAGGGTGGGTGAGGCTGGCTGAGCCCAGAGCGGTTCCATAAAACCTTGTTCCTAAACATGGGGGTTGTATGCATACAGATGGACTAAGATTTTATTGCATGAAAATTAAAACTGAGGGATATCAAATACTGAAGTTGACATCACATGTGAATTACAGCTGGTTATAAATAAAGATTAAATGTTGATCTGATCTAAACATCAACAATATTACCCAAACTAAGACAATGGCAAGAAAACTTCTTCTGAAACGTAGCATTCCAAAAAAAAAAAAAAAGGGAATACAAAATTGTCAAGCTAGAAATGCACAAAAATGAGGAAAGGAACAAAATGGACCCCATAGTGCCAAACAGCACAGATTGGAGACTTAGGATGAATAAGAAGAAACCAAAAGCTATTAATCGAAGCTCAACACCTCCAGGGACAAATGATTCTTATGCTTGAAATAGATTTAACTCTCCCCAAACAGTAATCTCACTCTTGCACAGGAAATGAAAATAAAAGCAAGCTACCTACCAGGCAGGAACAGTTCCCATTTTCTGAGTACTGCAGTCACTCAAGAGCTGAAAAATTTGTAACTCTGTAGGTCCCATGCAACTATAAAAACATCCAAATGTGAATGGTTGCATAATAATTTTAAAATCTATAATGATTTAAAAGAGAATCTTTCTGAATTCTATCTTTTCTTGTATTTTTGTCATTGATGCTTCACTGGAAATTACCATTTAAATGTGACATAGTTTTCTGTGATGGGTTGTGCTTAGAATAATTTTTAATATGTTCATGTTACCACTTAAAACTGCCATCCCAAAGACCAGTGAGAGTCATTATTTCAGTTTTGACATTACAATCTGCAATCATATTATTTTAAAAGTTTCAGATCTTTTAGAAAGTATCTCTAAGAATCAGATTGAAGAAACCTGTGATATGGCTCCCTGGTTTTGGAATTTAGTAAAACAGAATAAACCCTACATTTAAAAGAAATAGTATTCCTCCTTTCTGAGGTTTTTAGAAGCAATCACATTGGCCTAAATCTGTTCCCCTTGAAGTCAATGGGAAAACTTACATTGGGAGAAGAGTTAGGTCAATGCTGAGAGCTTCAAAAAGGCCCACCCTGAACCACCACCCTTCCTTAAGACCTTAGATCTGGTTTCTCCTGATATTAGGTTTCTCTTCTCTAGACTTCACTTTTGGCAGCCCCAATCAACAGCCTTCCCTCAGATGGTTAATCTACCATCCATATTCCGAGATATCTTTGCATTTTTCTGGCAAAACTCCTATTGACTTCACTGTGGGCAGGATTTCATTCATTATTTCATGCTCCTAAAGTCAGGATGTATCTTCTTTGGCTGAAGCTACTGTACTCAAGGACCAGCCTGGTTTTCCTCTTTCTTTTCTTCCATTTACTCAATTGAACATGTAAAAACATTTAATGACTTCTACCACTCTGTATAATAGTGATAGGCTCAGACTAGCGCCCTAGTTCTGAATACCTGAGAACTTTGGGAGGGTTGTGTTGAGTTTCCATTTCTAGTTGTTTTAATGAATATGCCATAGACTAGGACTGCATGGAAATTGTGCAAGCCATCTAATTAAAGGAAAAATTCTCCATGGGGAAAGCCAAGTGCCTGGTGAACAGCAGAGTCTAGTACTTCTAAGACATGCTCCTGCATGTTGAAGAACTTCCTCAGATAGTGGTCCACAGGAACCAGGACTGCCATTTCCACATCTTTGGAATGATTTGGAATAGCAGGCTTCACGGAAGGTTTTAAAGTCTGTGCTTTCCTGATTAATTCCTCTGCTTCTACTTTGGCTCCTGTTCCTATGTTAAAAGACTGTTTTGTTCTGTTATTGCAGAGACTATTGCAGTAGAATTTATCTCTTGTCTTGAAGGTGCCTTCTTGAAGCTGTCTTTTGATCCCTTGGAAGCTGTTATCCTTCAAAACAGTTGAAAAGTTTATCTTCTTTTCTCCCCTCTGAAGGATGCTGCCTTGTACTCTTCTGTCTTTCTCAGTTCCCTCTTTCCTGATCACTCTTGAAAGACTCTTAGCCCTGGTCTACACTACAAGTTTAGGTCGAATTTAGCAGCATTAGATCGATTTAACCCTGCACTCGTCCACACAACGAAGCCATTTTTGTCGACTTAATGGGCTCTTAAAATCAATTTTTGTACTTCTCCCCGATGAGGGGATTAGTGCTGAAATCGACATTGCCGGATCGAATTTGGGGTAGCATGGACGCAATGACGGTATTGGCCTCCGGGAGCTATCCCAGAGTGCTCCATTATGATTGCTCTAGACAGCACTCTCAACTCGGATGCACTGGCCAGGTGGACAGGAAAAGCCCTGCGAACTTTTGAATTTCATTTCCTGTTTGGCCACTGTGGCAAGCTCATCAGCACAGGTGACCATGGAGTCCCAGAATAACAAAAGAGCTCCAGCATGGACCGAACAGGAGGTACTGGATCTGATCACTGTATGGGGAGACGAAGGCGTGGTATCAGAACTCCGTTCGAAAAGACGAAATGCCAAAATATTTGAAATTTCCAAGAGCATGAAGGACAGAGGCTATAACAGGGACCTGCAGCAGTGTCGCGTGAAACCTAAGGAGCTCAGGCAAGCCTACCAAAAAACCACAGAGGCAAATGCCCGCTTGGGGTCAGAGCCCCAGACATGCCACTTCTATGATGAGCTGCATGCAATTTTAGGGGGTGCTCCTACAACTACCCCACACCTGTACATGGACTCCTGCAAGGGAGTCTCACGCAACAGTGATGAGGGTTTTGGGGACGAGGAAGATAGTGCACACCAGGCAAGTGTACACCGTTCTCCCCGACAGCCAGGAACTGTTTATCACTCTGGAGCCAATACCCTCCCAACCCGGGCTCCCAGACCTTGAAGGTGGAGAAGGCATCTCTGGTGAGTGTATCTTTGTATATATAATACATGGTTTAAAAGCAAGCATGTTTAATGATTAATTTGCCCTGAATACTTGAGATGCATTCGCGGCCAGTACAGCTACTGGAAAAGTCTGTTAATGTGTCTGGGGATGGACCGGAAATTCTCCAGGGACATCTCAATGAAGCTGTCCTGGAGGTACTCCCAAAGCCTTTGCAAAAGGTTGGGGAGGGCAGCCTTATTCCGTCCTCCATGGTAGGACCTTTTACTACGCCAGGCCAGTAGCACGTAGTCTGGAATCATTGCATAAGAAAGCATGGCAGTGTGTGGTCCTGGTGTTTGTTGGCATTCAAGCAACATCTGTTCTTTATCTCTCTGTGTTATCTTCAGGAGAGTGATATCATTCATGGTCACTTGGTTGAAATAGGGGAATTTTATTAAGGGGACATTCAGAGGTGGCCGTTCCGGCGGGGCTGTTTGTCTGTGGCTGAAAAGAAATCATCCCTGCTGTTAGCCACACAGTGTGGGGAGGGGTGAAGCGATCATCCCAGAGAATTGAGTGAGGTGTGGGGGTTAGTTGAGTTTGTGCTGCACGTTGACCCAAAAACATCAACCCCTCCTTTTAAATGACCAGTGCGTCTTTTTCAATTTTACTCTCCCTTTTTTTCCTCCCGCAGTTGCAAATGTTTCAACGCTGCCACCAGTATCGCTGTCCCAGAGGCTAGTGCAGACAAGAAGGCGAAAAAAACGCACTCGCGATGAAATGTTCTCTGAACTCATTCACTCCTCCTGCACTAAAAGAGCCCAGCAGAATGCATGGAGGCAAACAATATCAGAGTCCAGGAAAGCACAAAAAGAACGCGAGGACAGGAGTCTGGAGCAACAGGAGAGGTGGCGGCAGCGTGATGAGAGGAGGCAGGATGCAATGCTGAGGCTACTGGAGGATGAAACTGAAATGCTCTGGTGTACGGTTGAGGTGCAGGAAAGGCACAGATCGCCACTGCAGCCCCTGTGTAATCAACCGCCCTCCTCCCCAAGTTCCATAGCGTCCTCACCCAGATGCCCAAGAATGCTCTCCAGACACCCAACCACTCCACCCCAGAGGACTGCCCAAGCAACCGAAGGCTGGCATTCAGTAAGTTTTGAAATGCAGTGTGGCCTTGTCCTTTCCTTCCTCCCCCACTCCACCCGGTGCTTCCCTCCTCCCCCGCCCCTCCCGGGCTACCTTGGCAGTTATCCCCCTATTTGTGTGACAAATTAATAAAGAATACATGAATTTGAAACAATGACTTTACTGCCTCTGCTAGTGGTGATTGAAGGGGGGAGGGGAGGGCAGTTGGCTTACAGGGAAGTACAGTGAACCAAGGGGGCGGGTTTTCATCAAGGAGAAACAAACAGAACTGTCACACCATAGCCTGGTCAGCCACGAAACTGATTTTCAAAGCTTCTCTGATGCGCAGCATGCCCTGCTGTGCTCTTCTAATCGCCCTGGTGTCTGGCTGCACGTAATCAGCGGCCAGGCGATTTGCCTCAACTTCCCACCCTGCCATAAATGTCTCCCCCTTACTCTCACAGATATTGTGGAGCAAGCAGTAAAAAGAATGGGAATATTGGTTTCACTGAGGTCTAACCGAGTCAGTAAACTGCGCCAGCGCGCTTTTAAACGTCCAAATGCACATTGTACCACCATTCTGCACTTGCTCAGCCTATAGCTGAACAGCTCCTGACTACTGTCCAGGGTGCCTGTGAATGGCTTCATGAGCCATGGCATTAAGAGGTAGGCTGGGTCCCCAAGGATAACTATAGGCATTTCAACATCCCCAGTGGTTTATTTTCTGGTCTGGAAAGTAAGTCCCTTGCTGCAGCTGTTCATACAGACCAGAGTTCCTGAAGATGTGAGCATCATGTACCTTTACCGGCCATCCCACGTTGATGTTGGTGAAACATCCCTTGTGATCCACCAGTGCTGCAGCACCATTGAAAAGTACCCCTTTTGGTTTATGTACTGGCTGCCTTGGTGCTCCAGTCTCAAGATAGGGATATGCATTCCATCTATCGCCCCACCACAGTTACGGAATCCCATTGCAGCAAAGCCATCCACTATAACCTGCACATTTCCCAGAGTCACTGCCCTGGATAGCAGCAGCTCAGTGATTGCGTTGGCTACTTGGATCACAGCAGCCCCCACAGTAGATTTGCCCACTCCAAACTGATTCCCGACTGACCGGTAGCTGTCTGGCATTACAAGCTTCCAGAGGGCTATTGCCACTCGCTTGTGAACGGTGAGGGCTGCTCTCATCTTGGTATTCTTGCGCTTTAGGGCAGGGGAAAGCAAGTCACAAAGCTCCATGAAAGTGACCTTACGCACGCGAAAGTTTCGCAGCCACTGTGAATCATCCCATACCTGCAACACTGTGTGGTCCCACCAGTCTGTGCTTGTTTCCCGGGCCCAGAATCGGCATTCCATGGCATGAGCCTGCCACCAGGATGGCCAGATTGCTGGGGCTCGTGCTTTGGGAGAAGTCTGTGTCCATGTCCTCATCACTCTCGTCACTGCGCTGCCATCGCCTCCTCACCTGCTTTTGCAGGTTCAGGTTCTGCATATACTGCATGATGATGTGCGAGGTGTTTACAATGCTCATAACTGCCGCAGTGATCTGAGCAGTCTCCATGCTTGCCGTGGTATGGCATCTGCAGAAGAGCAGAATTGCAGGGGAAGTGGTGGTTGGATGACCAGTTTTGCAGACCTACTGCACCGTCTGCTGCCAGGACACAACAGCTGAGCGGGCTGCACGCTTGCCATGGTATGGCGAGACAAGAGCAGCCAAGCAGAGTTGCAGCAGAACGACGGATGACGACGGTCATATAGAGGACCTGTGAGACCAGCAGGAGAGCAGAGTGGCAGCGGAAGCGGTCGTTCAATGATGACGGTTTGCAGACCTACTGCATCATCCGCTGAAAGCAGTATGGCGCCTGCACGGAAAAAAGGCGCAAAATGATTGTCTGCAGTTGCTTTCACGGAGGCAGGGGCGACTGACGACATGTACCCAAAACCACCTGCGATAATGGCATTGGGAGCTCAACCTAGAATTCCAATGGAGACTGCGGGAACTGTGGGATAGTTACCCACAGTGCAACGCTCCAAAAGTCAACGCTAGCCTCGGTACTGTGGATGCACTCCGCCGACTTAATGCGCTTAGAGGGGACACACAATATTGACTGTATAAAATCACTTTCTAAAAAATCGACTTCTATAAATTCCACCTAATTTCATAGTGTAGACATACCCTTAGTGGAGGTGAAGGTATGAGTTTAGGAGCTATACAATAGATAAAGGCTGGAGCTCACAATTTGTTCATCTCCTTGCTGCTCGATAGGTTGCACCATTATACTGATGTTCTTTTACTGTGTCCCTGTTAGGGTGGAGGAACAAAAGACTTCAATAAACAGAATACTGGTGATTTCTATTCCCTTTTCACTCAGAAATTAACATGACTATGTCTCTCATTCATAATCAGCTAAATTACTTTCAATGATGATGGTATGTATCAACTTCAGTTTTCTTCCTCTGGTTATTTGAAGATAGCTTTCTCAGTGGAACAAAGAAGGGTTAGTCTCTTCTTCAGTTTTTGTCTCAACCGTTGTTTGACCTAATGTTTTCTATGCTCACACATTGTGTGCATGTTCTGGAACATTCAGGGGAAGAAGAAAAGGAGTACTTGTGGCACCTTAGAGACTAACCAATTTATTTGAGCATAAGCTTTCGTGAGCTACAGCTCACTTCATTCGATGCATTGTAGCTCACGAAAGCTTATGCTCAAATAAATTGGTTAGTCTCTAAGGTGCCACAAGTACTCCTTTTCTTTTTGCGAATACAGACTAACACGGCTGTTACTCTGAAACCATTCAGGGGAAGAGCATTAATGTCTTAATTTGTGCTGATTTCTTGGCCTTTCTTTTGTTCTGCTCACCTTTAGACCTTTTGTACAGATATTGTTAAATATCCTCTCATGCACAGTTTTAGTTTGTATGTCTATATTCAGATGAGGTGCATTTAGTATTTACACACTTGCTATTATTCTTTCTGCATGTGTGCTATTGTCCCTGTTTTGTTTTTTTTACTGTCATTGTTACATCAAAGGGGTTCTAATTCTCTATTTAATACATTACTAGGCCCTGAGCCTATGAAAAAACACATGCTTAACTTCAGTGTTGGGAATAGCCCCATTTATTTCAATGGAACTGCTCATAATAGTTAAGCACATGTACATGTGGTTGCAGGATTGGGGCCCTAGTGTTTATGATATCAAGAATCAGAATAACCAAAGCTAGTAAAACCTAAAGTCTGAGTCAGAAAGATGAATGAGGATGCAGAATCAGTTGGGACAACTTGGAGACTGTTGAGAGACGATGAAACTAGGGGGAGTGATCATTACTGAAGAGAGGGAAAGAGGGGCCAGCAGAGAGAAGAATGGGGGTAAGAAGAGAAGGGTTGGAAATGGGTAAAAGAACGCTTAGAATGCTTTGGATTGCATAGTTTCAGGTGTGCATTCAAACTTTTCAGGTCTTGTGTGAACTCAAGCAAACTTTATAATCCACCACAAAAGTCTTCCTCTTATATTGAGTCCCAGCACTCTCAGGTGCACTCACCCACCACCTGTCAAAAAGGCACTAATACTACAGAGAGGAGACCCAAACATTCTCATATTTTGAAAAGTGACATGTCACAAGGCGGTCGTCCTTAAGAGGAGCAATTTTATATCCTCTGCTATACAATAATAGCAGAGCAGCACTGCTATGACACTATATGATTGTTGAATAATAATCTTGGCAATAAATGGTGTAAAAGTGTAGTTCAGCGCTATGATGTCCTTTCAAGCAAAACTGCATGCAACCTTTTGCATCTTGTGAGGTTTGAAAGCATGTAAAGATTCACAAATCTTACATAATCCTTGGCAGCACTTTTAAGGGAATTAAAATATGCATTTAATTTAATTCAACTACAATGTGTAAAAACTGCTAGATTATGGTAGTAGTTTAAAAGTCCAGAAAAAAAGTAATGTAAATCTATGTAAAACATATTGCTGCTTAAGCCATGATGTGGTATCGGAATTCAGACATTTTCTGCTTTGAATAAATGTGATGTTCTTGTTGCATTAAGCTGCAAGCACATGTGAATTTTAATTTAAACATAAATGAAACCATTTGCATGACACTGATGGCAAAGACAGAAAGTCTTAGCTGTCAGAAAATGAAATAGCAAGGGCTACTAGAGAATGTGCAGCAAATTCTTCAAGTTTGTATTAGGAGGTCAGAATTTTTCTGGACAGCCTGGTGTAGGAGTAGTGTGCTTTCAATAATTAGTATCCTGAACAACTCAGAGATGATTGTAGACCCAGCTGTTGTTGTTTAAGGTAGCAGACACATCAATGGCAAGGCAGTAGATATTGATTTGTGCAGTGACATCCTTCTAGCTATGTCATCTGAGTGAAAGAAGCTCCCAAATTAACCAATAATAAAGTGTTAGAAGTTGTAGTAGCTGCCTCTTGGGACTTGTTCCAGTTGAGGATAGATACCCCTCCTCTTCCCACAGCCATCAATCTTCCTTGGAGGACTGTGTGTGGCTCTAAATTGGCCAAAAACACATTATCTGGCTATTCTGAAAAAGGACAGGAGACACTTGATATGGATTTTAATTAGGCCGCAACTTTATTATATAGATGTCTGGGACTACCGGCAGATAAAATGTACAGTGCAGGCAAATCCATGTTTGTTCAAATAATTACCTGGGGTCTCCCCCAGCCCCCACTTCATTTTCCATCCAGGTCCCCCTGCCAACCCATGGCTTGGACCTTACCATCCACCTGCCTCATAGGAGGGTTAAGGTGGGCTATAAGAATGGGGAGGGGTTGGCTCCCTGCCGTACCAATCAGAGAAGTCCCTAATACCCCTCCCCTGTTCTGTTTCTTTATCCAGCACCTCCTTTTAAGTCCTTTACCAGGCCCTTTATCTGGTCACTGGATGCCTTTCCTATGGCATACCTGCACTGGACATCTGCCACAAGCAGGTGCCAGCAATTAGCTTGGGTGCCTCCCCAGCTGCTGATCTCCTGCCTCCCAAACTTGAGCCCATACTGGGCCTACCCTGTCACCCTGTCCAGACCCCTTACCCATAGATGCCTGAAGTTGTTGCAACAACTGCAAATTAGCTTGGAGCAACTATGTAACACCATTAGTGTCCCCACTAGCAGAGGGGTCTGCTATGGCTTCTGAGACTCCCACTCCTAGGCCCAGACTATTTATTACCCACCAGGCCCACTCCCGTCCCCACCAAGTAAATTCAGAGGGACAATTTGAACCCAGACCCCACACCTCGCTGAGGCCCCTGCAAGTGGTCCACTTGCTACACTGCACTGCTGACTGTCCCACTAGCAAACATAGCCTGCCCACCCGCATGCGTGGATGTTTCTCCATGACCATCCCCATCCCTCACCCCATGAGGTGCCTTGGAGTATCCGACACGCTCTGGGCTCCACCAAACCCCATCCTGGTAACAACCGCTTGCCCCTGCTGCAATAATCCTACCGTTGGGCCCCCCTCTAGCCCTTGATCTCCATTTGGACTGCCCTGTGCAGCGTTTGCTTCTGTCCCTCCCAGTGAAGGTGCATTCCCCCCAGCCCTAATCTGCTCATAGCAGGAAAAAAGTGAAATTCGATCCCCCATACCTCTGCTCACAGCATGGCTGCCACCTGAGAGAGTTAAGCCCCCTCGCTTCCCCCTTCCCCTCTCAATGCCTGGTGACTGTATCAGATGCTGAGCAATTTCACTGGCTGACTCACCCTCCCTGTTTCCTGCTTGTACTTTCACTCTGCCTGTTCTTCCCTGTACCTGGGGTAGAGGGATGTTAGCGCCCCTTCTCCCTGGTCTCACCCTCCTGCATGCACCTGGAGCCATGCTGCCTAAAAAGCCTAGATCCTCTGCCCCCTGCAGCTGCTGCTGCCTTGCCTGTTTTGTGGGAAAAGGGCTTCCAAAGCTCAGGCCTTGCACCTTTATAGCCTTCTGACATCACATTCCGGGGGAGTGAGTCAGCGCCACAAAGCTGACACTCACCTTTTGCAGCAGTTTCTGACCTCCTTTCTCTGCCCAGCCATAAAGCACTGCTGCCTACCTTCAGCAAGCCCAGACAACATTCCCCCTGCTTTAGGTGTGGTAAGTCCAAATGGATATAAAGTATCAGACTCTCAAATTTTATTATACATAGAATCCCCCTACAAAATTTAGAATAAACTAGAACTATAAATATTAAAAATACAAGCTAATAATTTCTTTATGTATTTTTAAATCAGATTTTTTAAGAGCGTAGTCACCTCTCCATCAAAATCAGATATGTCAGAATTTGTTAGCTGTATCCAGTTGATTTTCTTACTGTTCTGATTGTATAGTCCATTTTTGTCATGGACCACTGGCTATATAGTGCATCAGTTGACTGTATGTAATAAAGAGTAATGGGCCTGGATGATGGTGATGTTACAACACTAAAAAACAGTGACCATAAATACTTAATCCACAGTAAACATCAATGAGCATGTATGAATATATTTTAACTAATAATCATATAACATGTAAAATGTTAATCAAAAGACTTTAGCTCTAATTTAGACTTAAACCTTCCAGCATTGTGGTGGGATTTTTTGTTTTGTTTGTTTGGCAATATAAAACCTGCTTGTAATCAAAATTTTTACAATTCTTGGATTACCTTTTTATATTGGTTGTATATTTACAGAACACAACATGACTGCATTTGTTCTCTCATTCTGCTTTCAAGCAGATGTTTTGAAAATATGTTATTGATACATAAACTAAATTTTACACAAGCAAACAGTTGAATTAAATTTGAAAAGGCAGATTTATATTGCTGGAACATTTGAGCTGCACGTATCATTGTGGAATGAACTTTAATTAAAAAAAATCAAGGGTCCTTTTCATATTTCACTGCAGCCTTTTTTGTTTGTAAGCAAATATGTTTCAGTATGATATAGACTATAGACTTGTTTCCAAAAACATAACTTTACAAATATGGTTCATATAAAACAGGTGTCAGACCAATATCTATCTTCTTGCTCATACAATTCTGATGAGTTAATAATATTTGCATTTATAGCACATGTAGATTGACACTGCAAAAGAAATGAGTTTCATTTTTTTCCACTAATGTTTTAAAGCAAAGGTATAAACAATAGAGAATATCATAATTTATTAACTAGAATTTTCAACTAATCTTTCTATGTTTGCTACTACATGGTGGGGTTAGACTCTGAGAGCCAAATGAAGGTAAAATGTGGACAGTATAGAGGAAGTGAAGCTCTATTAAAATGAGGTTCCCTTTTCACCTGATATGTAGCCTAAGGAGCCTTCAGCAAGTTTGGTCTTGCCTCGCAATTGGTTCACCTATTTCCTGCATCCAATAGGCATCCTTGTTTGACCGTGCAATAGCATGACCATTGAGAACACGGAGCAAAGCTATTACAAATCATAGTATCCTTGAGTTCCTCTGAGTGGATGAAAGAGCAGAGATCACCGCCTGATACAAGTTTGTAATAGGTTGCCTCTCTCTTGGACTAGAGAAGATTTAGCATCCAGCCTATCACATCTACTATCAATTCCAGAAAATCCAGATGAGGAGAAGGAGTTAGAAAAAAGTATTTTATATTTACAAAAAAAACCCTCAAGGCCTTTACTAGATGTATTGAGGCTGAGATACGCAGTTTTAGGATCTTTTTGCTGTAATCAAGATATCCTAAATAAGTATTTTCATGTCAAGAGATCTTAGTGGATGAAACTGGTCCTTGTTAACATAGTAAACAAGTGTGAGGCAACACACAGGCCAAATATCATTATTTATTACAGAGACACTGTTCATTTCAAGGATGCATGAGAATGCCGAGAGAGGCTTTATTTGGTCTCATTTTGCATGGAAATCTCCTTTGTAAACAGTTACATTTAAGTCTTTGAGATTGTCCCTGTAAAACTGCTAAGCAGTCATGAAGAGATATAGGGATTTCAGATTTAAGACCTAGTGGTAACTCTTAGTGGGGTTGGAGACTCTGAATATGGAGCTTTATTTATCCCCTTTGTATATGTCCATTCATTACCAGTCCTAAATAAGACCTGACTTTTACTCTTCTAGAGCTAGGGCCTGTATTAGTCTCTGACTGTGGAACTCCTTGTATTGGGTGAGACCTTAAGTACATTTTGTAGTGTTTCTGAGACCCAATTTAGAAAAGGCAGCTGAGATTTTAGTCTATCCAAGATCTGAACCTTTTTGGAAAAGTATTATGGACTGTCATAGACCATTATAATTTTTGTCTAGGGTTTTTAGACCATCCTGTACAATTTAATAGAAAATTATGTCTCTGTTATAGAATTCTATTGGATGACTGAAAAAAAACACCTATGGAAAATTTAACATTCTTAAATTCAGTTCTATAGGTTTTGCAGAGTAATATTTTTAGAACCATCTTAATTTTTTTTATAAAATCCTGCTAACACTTTTTAAATTCTATATGACTTTCCAAGAGGGAACGTAGAACAGTAGCTAGTTTGTTGTTCCTATGGATTTGTTTGGCAGGTGCAGATTCACTACCATTGACAGGGAATATAGAGTTAATTAGTTAGCCCTATGGTAAATGAGTTGTTTTTACAGTTGCAGCCCCTGATATTTAACGTTATTATAAAGGCTACATTATGTAAACTGTGGATGTCAGGAACACAGTGAGAAAGCTGCATCCAAACCAGCCAAAAACAAAGCAGAGTGCAAGTTATGTGCTTACACAGCACATCACATCCTGTCCTTTGGTGAATCTTAGTAAGCTGTTTGCCTTGAAAACGTTCTTGTGGCAATGACGTGCACACATTTGATTTTATGTTGCATAAAAATGTCCTCTTATCTGTTTTAAATTTCTTGCTCTGATTTCTTTGTGTGCCCTGTTGCATGAAGAAAGTGAAATCCACATGCCTACAGTGGTAGCAGCTAATATTGGATGTGTCTTTCACTGCTAGCTGTTACAAAAATCAATACGAAAAACTTATGAGCATTCTCAGTACCCAATTCAATAGAAAATATGTCCCATTTCTACAGCTTTTGCAACATTGTTTGAGCTTCCAGGGCATAGAAGTCTGGACATACTTTTTATTGAATCAGGTCTGCAGTAATGTCTTCATATATTTTTAAAAGAAAACTCAGAAGCTACCCATTGAGATAA
The DNA here is from genome assembly GCF_015237465.2 of Chelonia mydas. Taxonomy (NCBI): domain Eukaryota; kingdom Metazoa; phylum Chordata; order Testudines; family Cheloniidae; genus Chelonia; species Chelonia mydas. The sequence goes on along the minus strand of NC_057850.1, from coordinate 54,245,291 downwards.
ACAGTGGAACACACACAGTGTCAATGGCTGGGCTGGAAAGCGTGCATCAGGCTGTGAGGAGTGAAATCTGGTTGGCTAGAAGCAGGCTTTTCTGCAAAAAGCTCTTTATTTTTAATCTGAGGCCTGCTATATTGTCTTGCTGCAACTGCTTCAAAGACCTTGTGCACAATGCACTTGGCCCCGCTTAAAATTAACAAGAACAAAATAAAACAGAAACAATCCTCTGTTAAACCATCAAGCATTAAGACATCTTTCTAAAAGGATATTTATTTTATGGATGTAAGACTAAATAGAAATCAACAGCGCATAGTCCAAAGTTTTATACTGCCAATGTGCTTTTCTTGAATGTTTTCCTCTTTCTCTTTTGCTACATTTTTAAATATTAAAAATATGGCTTTACATGTGTGACGAGTTGGGAGCTCTGTCTTACCACTTCCAAATTGTGAATGACTTTATGAAATAGTATCATGAAATTATTGTGTCTTGGAAAGCCTATATGTATGTGCATCTCCCATGAGTTAGCAGGGTTGTGTCATGTCTCTGCTAGGCAGAGACAATGGTGAGTGATCAGCACTTGAGGATGGTTTATTCAAAGTAAAACATCTTGGGGTAATGGGTATGCTGAAGCTGGGAGAAGACACTTCCTCCTCTTGTCTGAAGGGATGGGGGTTTGGGAGTAGTGGACGGTTACCAAAATGCATAACAAAAGAAACAGGTGACCCCAGCAGGAGTCTATAAAGGGATTCACAGAGTGGGAGTTGGGAGAAGAGTCATTTTGCAACAGATTAAGAAAAGGAAGGCTGCTTCAGGGGCAGGGTAGCCAAGAGGGCAGGGGACTCTGCCTGATGGAACACACATCATCTCCCCAAGGACTCCCAAGCCTGGGAATCCAGAATAGCAGAGTCTTGGATTCCCCTCACAGTGGTCCTAAGGGGTAGCCAGGATGGAGTGCTCCCTAGGATCTGTGACAACATCTTCTTAGTTTAAAAAAAAATTGTGTCACTTCAAAATTTCACGGACATCAAGTTATGCTGGTGCTTGGAAGACATAACCAGCTGGCTAACACTGAATGTGAGAATGGTGGAAGTGATGCTCCTATGCAGAGAGAATGTTCTGGAGTGATGACCTCTGCATCGATTGGAGGCACCAAAACTTTAAAGTAGTATGAAACCTGTGGGTCCACTTGGTGTCCTTGCTGAGCCTGGACACAAAGTTCATATACTTGGTGAGTAGTGCTTTGTGAGAAATTGTCTTCTCCTGTCTCCTTAGCTGCGGGGACCAGATGGTAAAAATGCAACATCACCAGTGGATGGGCAGGAAGAGCATAGGATTTAAGATGCCTCAACCAGGCAAAGTAGGTTATGGAGCCAGTTGGTGTAATGTGTGTGACCAGTCAATTTCATGGCTGATTCTAGAGGCCTGTAACTGTAGTTGGCTGACTTGAGATTTGATAGATTCTTTAATAAAATTGTGTTTGGCCTCGGTAATAGTGGCAGACAAGCAGAAGAAGCCTTATCTTTATCTGTCTGCCTCTTATGTACATACCCCAATCAACAGCCCTGCCACTCAGGACCAGTTTAGAGGAATTTGTTAATCTTGGCCTGCACCTGTCCAGGATTTGTCCTGGATCCCCATTTTCTGGTTGCCAGGAACAGCAAGTAACTCATCCTAGTGACCCCTACCAAAGTCACTCCAGCTTGAAGAGCTAGAATGATTTTTTAACCATACTGTGAAGCACTTAGTAAGTGTTACTTCATTTGTTGACATCTCTGGGCTTGATTGTAATTGTATTAACAATAATGTCAATAATAATGTGAATTGAAGGCATCTTTTAAATTGGCTGTTAACTTCTCAGGGAAGATCTAAGTGACCACTATTGAAAATTTTCCATAAAGTTAACACATTGTAGACTTAAAGAGTTTCTTTAACAGAGGATGCTGTATAGTGAAATATCAAGAACTTTAAGGAAGTACTAAATATGTTATCTCTCCATGTTGTGGTGTTTCACTGTATTCAACAAATCTCAGAACCTGATGGGTTTCTGTGCACAAGTAATTTCTTATTTTTGGTTGTGCCATTTCCCCCCCGCCGTCTTGTTGAGATACTGAATCACTTATGCAAGGAAGACATTTTCATGTACAGTCTGAAAAGAAATATCAATACAAAACAAACAGCACACATTCCAATATATTGCCATCAGAATACAAAGAATATACCTTGAATGTTTTCATGATTTCATAGTATTTGGATCTCCACATTATGTATTGCTGAATAAAATAATGATTCAAAGATACTGTAGTGTAACTTAAAATTACAGAAGTAGTAACTTAATTTATGTCTAAAATATATTTAATAATTTTGGAAAAAAAGCTATGATTTAAAGATTATGCATGACAGGTTATGTTTCCTCTGCAGTATATTTTCTGAAAGTGAATTTATTTTATTTTAATAATTATAAACAAAAAGTATCTATAATTGTATTACCAATGGCCAAGAATTTAAAAAAATTCCAACTTTAAGAGGCTGTTTTTAGAATCTCAGCTTCCATTACTGATCATTTAAAGACTTAAATATTAAATTAAGCTTTTTTGTAAGACCCACTGAGTTAGGATTTTGCGGAATCAAGGCCTTTGCATCACTCCATGATTTTGTGTGTATGTATGTGTACGCCTATGTAATACATCATAAAATGTGTTCATGCACAGAATAGGCAATATTTAGTTTTTCACCAGTGACAGGTTTTAGATTCAATATACTGAGTGTAGAGATAGGTGAGTTATTCACAGTGAAGAGTGTGTGTGTCAAATTTCTCTCTTTTATTTCTGTTAGTGATTTGTCAGTGATACTTGTTTGAAATTATTCAGCTAATGTTTTCTATGAATATATTCCAGCCTCTAGATTGTTTGTGAACAGATTGCTCTAATTATCACATGAAATATGAGAAATTTGAGTTGTTTTGCTTGAATACATAGGTCATTTTGTGTGTTTCTGTGAACTGACTGGATGAGTAAAACTTTTAGATTGCTGTTTCTGTTCAAAATGCTTATGGTAATGAATTCAAAAGTCCTGAGCATCTAGCTGCACTCAGCTCCACTGCAAATCAGGCCACTTATTTAGGTGGCTAAACCTGGATTTAGGAGCCTAACTACAGGCATTCATTTTTGAAAAGCTTATCCTTTCTTAATCACAAACATATTGTAAAATATAACAACATAGCTGCACAAATAATTATGCATTTAAGTAAACCTATTCGATTTGACACAGAAAATCCATTGTGTCATTGCATGATATTAAATGTCTGCAATTTTCAAAAACAAGGAAGAAAACAAACACTACATAACCATAGCCACTGCATTTTACGTGCTCCGTCTTATAAAATCAGTAGGGAGTCCCTCTCTCTTGTTGCAGTCAGAACCCTACTAAGCATATTGATGTGTGACTGAGAGCAGAAAATTTTGCTCCAACTTGCTGAGAATTTTTTAAAAAATGTTTAGTTTGGCAGATCAGAAGCCTAGCTGGGAGATCTCTCTTTTTTTTCCCTACCATGGGGTATGTGTGCGTGTTGTTATGCCTGAAGTAACTTCTGGGTGCATGCAACAGTACTGCAGAGACCTGAAAAATCAAAGTTAGTGGAGTGTAAGAGACAAACTGCCCACTTTTCCTCCTAGTCAGCTTAGCAACTTATTCCTGAGGGTTGATTTTGTTCGGGGGAAATTTTTGCGCCTTGCCTTTTGTGCAAGCTACCCTTTCTGTTGAACAGGCCGGTCTGCCACATTGCCGTTGATGACAGCCTTTCGGTTTTTCACATCTTGGAAGACTGAAGATATCATTGGACAAAGCATCTACTTTTGTTTAGGTCCAACAGTGTTAGCTCGTTGATATAACAGCATGACAAAGAATAGCATTTACTGCACAAATCTCTAACTTATTAAAGCTAAACACCAAAAAGGAGAGACAACTGCGATGTGATCTATTGTATTTGAACATCAGAAATCATATTGCTTTTGTTTGGTTAAGCTGAAAGAACCACCTTCAAGAACAGACTGTGCAGTCAAGTTGCCTAACTGATTTGAGAATTTTTCATTTCAATAATGACCTTGAAGTCAGTGATGCCTGGAATGCCCCCTAGACCATGTCATGGGTGCTCTAGTAAAGATCTATCGTCAGATCAATTACTAAAAGCAATGGAACATCTGATCCTACCCTTGAAATTAACCAGGAAAAGTAGGTCAACACACCTTCAGCTGACACAATGAAGTATTATGCTCTCAATGACCCAGGAAGGAAAGCACTAATGATTGATGGGAAGAGATATTTAAATGAGAAAGTTGAAGCACAGTAAAATTAAGCATGTAGGAATGATCAAGCAACCCTAGACAGCCAAGTGACTTTAAAGAACAGTGATATCAGCCAAAGCTTATGTGAATTTATATCCCAACAAGGGTTATATTTGTCACCAATTGAAAAAGGATTCAGGTTTCAAAGATCCAACAGTTGTTTAACTGGTAGACATCTCTTCCCTCGTTGTTGTTTGCTTTTTATTAATACTGTTTCACTTCGGTTCGCTATCGTGGTCTTGCAGCATGCTGAACAAAGGTCTGGGGCATCTCTTTTGAGCAGTTAACACTATTTAAAAAAAAGTGTGAGAATAAATTCGAAAGGTCATCAAAGTCACAAGGTTTAAGACAACTGCCTCTTAACTATGCTGATAGAGGCATTACTCTTTTTCTGACTAAAAAACAGATGCGGAAAATTAGCATAAAATGTCTGTGGTAATACAGGAATATCAGAACAATATGCAAGTATTTTTAAATTGTTCTATGGACAGGAGCTCAGCTATATTTAGAAAGCATTGAGAACAGCTGGTTTGGTTATATGTCGGCAGCAGCATAACCAAAGAATTTTTTAAAAGATTGAATCACAGAAATTTTGCACATTGTTTTTTCTTTCATTTCAATCAATTGTAAATTAAAATGGACCACACTTGTTAGAAATAGAATTCCTAGGAAAATACTACAGTTCAAATGATTGTTTAAAGACTGTAAAAACGGCTTGTTTGTGGTGGCAGGAAGATTTCATGGTCGCTTTTTAGAAGACTAGTGAGATAAAAGGTGTGTTTTTTCCTGAAGTGTGTAATAGATTATGCAATGCCTATCTTGATCTTTCTAGGACAGCAACACAATCAAAGAAAGGGTGAAAGATCTTGGCAGACTTTGACCATGTTGATGACAGTGCTCTGTTTGCCAAATATGAAAATGAAATTAAATTTGCACTTGCATCTTCCACCACAATTGTCAAAAGTCATTCAAAGACTTAGCTGTCAAAGCTCCAAGAAATACTACTTTGAATCTGAATGACCAAGGTTTTTAAGCAGTTAATGTGTTTACAAATTTGGGCTCAATTGTTTTCAACTCCAGTGACCTAGATTCTGAACTCAGCAATTAAAGACACATCTGCCGTGGGACATCCGTAATTTACAGCATGAAGTTCACTACATCAACTATTTCTTGGCCTACTAGAAAGAGAATTTCCAATGTGCTGTTTTTCAAAATAATTCTGTAGTGAGGAAAACATAGCCTACTTCAGTGAACATTTAAAAGGTGTACATGTAGAAAATTTGAAGCACCTGCACAAGATAATACACTCTCACATGTATAAATTCAACTGATTGATTCAGTTTCCCTCAAAATGTATAAAGTTGATGGTAGTCCTCTTGAGCAGGTTGTGGAATTACACTTGTTCAAATTTGTTTTAACAACAAGAAGAGTGGGCTCTTCAAAGTGGCACCAAGACGGTTAACAAAACCATTTTTTTATTTTGTTAAAAGTAAACAAATTTGGTTGAGTGCAGTTTATCAGCCTTCAGTGTCTTAGTACTGGTCTTGTCTATGCCTTGAGTAGCATCCAAAGGCAAATCTCTAGTATGGAAAGTGGCTGGAGCAGCTGATTAACTAGACCCTGTCAAACCCGATAAACTGCAAGATCAAGAATAAATTGCTTTTATAGACTAAGATCAGGCTCTGCCAGGTAAACTTCCTAAGATTCTACCACTTTGGTCCCATTAAATTTGGCACTGATACCCAGCTCTCTGACCCTTACAGAGTCCAAAGAATCTCAGGAATGTTCTTTCTTGTATCACTAAATGTACCAGGACTGTGGACAACACATTCCATTTAGGAATGCAGGGCAACTCAGAAGTCAGTGGTGACCATTCTTTTTGACCATGAACTTTCATATCTTGATTATTATGATTTCACATTCTACACATGGTCCCTTGGTCCCCCTATGCTTGGTCCCTTTTTCCTCACTTCCTGGTCAGAACATGCAAATTTCTTACTATCTGAACCCAACCTCCCTGTTTACAGAGGATATGAGGGGAAGATTATTTTTTTCTGAGTTGGTCACCTACATCTTATTTTTGTGTCACTAGTCTTAAATAAGAATGGAGAGGTGTTGCATGGAGTTGTACTAGACTGTCACGTTTAGAGAAATGTATTTAATGAGCTGGCATACCTAATCCCAAGAAGCATATAATGCTGTGTAAGAACAGCTCTATATAAATCAGAAATTATATACAGCATACTTGAAATGTTTGGTCTCAACCTATTTCCTAGCCCAGGGGTTCTCATCCTTTTTCTTTAACACTCCCGCAACGTACTATAAAAACTCCATAGCCCAGCTGTGCCACAAGAACTGTTTTCCTGCATATCCAGTAGATTAAAAGCCAGGGCTGGCATTAGGAGGTAGCAAACAAACAATTACCCAGGGCCCAATGCCACAGAGGACTCCACAAAATTAAGTTGCCCAGGCTTGGACTTTGGCCATTTGAGGTGGCCCAGCTCTCTGATTTAATTTGGTGGACCCCCCTGCAACCTACTTGCACCCCACCCCACCCGCCCCTGCAGGACCTCCATTTGAGAACTGCTTTCCTAGTCAACACTGCTCCATATAATTAAATATAAACCACTTAATTTTGTACAAATAAGTTCCTGCTCAGAGGAGACCTAGGACTGGAATAGAACTGAGAAGTCTTGCTAGAGCATTTTAAGTAAGGTGGCATTACTCTAGCTAGTGCTGTCAATCCCTTGTTTTTGTGACACCTAAATTCATCCAAAAATATTCATAAGTAGTACAGGAAGTAACTTTCTATGTAATTTTTATTTTTAAGAACCCCATACCCAAGAGATTTTGACAATATAACTGTGACATTACACCCCATGTTCTTCCTGGTGATATTGATATAATTATGATGTATTTTATGCAAGATAAGGCATGTGAGGTGTCATTGGGAAGGTTATGGTTTGCTGAATCTGATTATCCTATTTGTATGCATGTATTTTTTTATCCAACGTTATGAATATTGACTATGTATCTATTTCACATGTAGCTATTCCTGGGCAATGCCCACTAGACAAAATGCTCTGTCTAGATGGCTGGCTGGGAAGGGACCATTCAGGTTAATGAGCCATTAGGAAGAAACAATAGGCTCTAGGAGAGACTTATCTCCCACCTGGTGAGCCTTCCTGTAAATGCTCCAAACAGCCCATGGAGGATGGCTGCTGTGACTCTACAGGGACATGTGACCAGATCACCTGATGCTGGACTCCATCTTGGGATGTCAGTATTTTTCCACTGACTGGCTTAGGAAACAAGCTTTGAAACAAAGTGTTCCCACCATATACAAAAGCTATATGAGGCAGGGGAGTGACATCATCTTGGTTCTTCACTGACTCCCCACCCAAGAAGACTCCTGGAAACACCTGAGGAACAAAGACTGAATTGGAGAAGTGATGGATCCAGGCTAGAAGGATTTTTAGCCTGTGAATGGAACACCAGGGGATTCCAAGCTGTAAACAAGTGCAGCTTGCCCCTTAAGAATCTGCAGTCTCCTTGTATCATCACTTAGGGTGAGAATCTGCTACTCATATCCAATCTATTTAGTATATTAAGCTTAGTTTGCGTTTTTTATTTATTTGCTAGGTAATCGGCTTTGATCTGTTTGCTATCCCTTATCACTTAAAATCTGTCTTTTGTAGTTAATCAACTTATTTTTGCTAAACCAGCATATGAGAATCATAACTCGGGGCAAAAGGCTGTTGCATATTCCTTTCCACATAAATTCAGGAGGTGAATTTTAGGAGCTTACGCTGTACAGTTCCCTATGCAGTGCAAGACGGTATAATTTTGGGTTTACACTCCAGAGGGGGTGAATGCCTAAGGAGCTGGGAGGTGCCTTAGCTGAAGCCTTCCCAGGCAGTGGCTGGTCAAAGACCCTACCTACATGTAACTGCAGCTGGGTGTGTCCCTACCTGTATGAATACTGGTGAAAGTGCAGGCTAGTGAGGGCTTTGTAGCTTGTCACGGCAGTACAGTGTAAAAGGGAGCCCAGGCTGGTGGATTAGGGAGGCTCAGTGATACCCTAGTTCCAGGTGGCACCCCAGGGGGAACTCGTCACAATACCAGAAAAATGAATTTCAAAAAGGGCAATGTATTCCATTAATAAACACATTCACTGGCATGAGAAATAGTGTTAAGCTAAGTGTGATATATAATATTACTGATCAAGAGGCAGAAATGTAGCTCAAAAATATCCAGGGGTAGTGACTTCAGGACTTATTCCTAATTACCATGACTCTTGAATGCAACTCAGAATATGCTACAGAAAGCTGCACTTTTCTGCTTGAAGAAGTTGTGTGTTAGAGTTAGAAAAGAGCAAGCTCACTGAAGTTTCATTTTAAAAAGACTACAAGAAATACACCTGTGCTGGAACATGTGCATTCCAGTTATTGGGATTTGGTGCACTATATTATACTTTCATTATGTAGAATGTGTGGTAGAACTAGAACTAATCTCTTGGCTGTGTTTTTGATTATTGCAGCTTTATCATATTTGTTTCTAAGAACAAAAAAAAGTAAAGAAATATTGTAATCACATTGTAATTGGGAATGGCATGTTTGGAATACTGATTAATTTCAGGTAATGATTTTTCAGTGTGTGCACAGTTTTTAATATAATTAGACTTTGAATGCCAAGGTCATGATCAATATGAGTTGAAATACCATTGGTAAAAGCTATATTTTGGAAAGTTAACAATCAGATTTTTTTTCTTTAAATATGTCAAAGCCTAGTGTTTAAAAAAATAATCTGTTGGAATTCTTTGCTAATACCACCATAAGTTGTACTTTTGTTTCTCATTTTATCGGACAAGGAGAAATTACTTAAATTTTCAATGCAAAACAAAGATTGTTTGGATTTAGTTTGGCAAGTGTCAGTTTTATTAATAATCAACCAAATGACATTCTAGATTTGCTTCAGATAGCAGTTCAATGTCTTATATTGATTTTGTATTATTGGACTAGATGTTGTCATCATTATTACTGTCTGGCATGCTTCAGGGAGATTTTGAATTAACTATTAGCATGCAAGTGTAGGATTTTTTTTGTTTTGCCTTTTAGCATGGAAATTGTGTTATGGTTCAACTATGAGCTAAAATATCGTGCACCCTTTGTAAAAGATGTATGAAGTGTCAAAATGTGTTCAAACTAAAATGCCTCCAAATATTTATTTGGTTTATATACCACACTTTTTTTCTTAAAGCATTGCAGCTGGTGAGCCCCTTGAGAGTCTGATACTAAGTATAGTTTAAACTAGTATATTAACAATATGGTTGGATTAGATAGTTGTTTTCTTTTTCTGTAAAAGTTGTTTTCTTTTTCTTTTTTTTTAATCAGATGCAACACAGCATGTGTGGAGGACTGAGGGGAAACTTTCTTCTCAGCACCAAGAGCTTCCGTGTAGCTGCTACACAGCAGCTAGTCCTTGGCCTCATAAAGATCCACTTCCCTCACCAGGTTTGAGACCCCAGGCTCCAGCCCAAGCGGGAATGTCCACACTGCTAATTGTAGTCCCGTACTGTGAGCCCCATGAGAACAAGTCAGTTGACCCAGGCTCTGAGACTTGCTGCCAGTGCGTGTGTGTGTGTGTATGTGTATGTGTGTATGTATATGTGTGGTTTTTTTAAACTATACTGTAGAAGTATCCACTGGAACTGGCAAACCTCTTGGCATGGCAAGAGCCTCTCTAATACAGAGAGGAGTATGGAATGTATTCAAACTGGGGGGTATGGAATGTATTCTGGGAGGGTGCGTGAAGCTTTGGGGAAAAAAATGTACTCCACATATTTTACCCACAGCAAAGAAGAGGGGTCTACTTAAATTGTGGTGAAATCGCACATTTTTCATAGGTTAGTCAGGGCACAAAGAACAAATTTTGCGGATGTGTCCGTACCGTTGTATATTCCATGCCACCCTTACTTCTGTGCTGCTGCTGGGGGCGGCACTGCCTTCAGAGCTGGGTGCCCAGCTGGAGCCGCCGCTCTCTGCTGTGCCCTCAGAGTTCTGGCTGTCAACTGCCGGGGAGTATCCAGTGTTATCTGAAGCTGCAATTAATATCTTAATTCCTTTTGCATCTACCTACTTATGCGAAACAGCCTCTTCTGCCCTAGTTTACATCAAAAACAAACAACAATCTCTAATTCAGGTAGAAGGGGATTTCTGGATAGGTGTCTCAAGCATCCAACCCAGGCTGGAATTGCTTTACTCCAAAACACAGGCGCACCCATCACACTAGTAACAACAGTGTGATGCCAGTAAGCAGTATCTCACTTAAAATGTACATTACTGTATACTTAAATGGCTTTGTTTGAATCAATGCTTTGCTGTTTTTAATATTTAGTGAGAGTTACATGTTTTGTTTTTTATTGGTACACGTACTTGTGTGGCAGAGGGGGTAAACTACTATAGACACCAAGAAGTGGGGGGCGTGATCAAGTAAGTTTGAGAACCACTGCTCTAATAGAGCTAAGCTCGGGGCAAGTATAGAGACCTGCAGCGGGACCAGGATCCCCTGGGTCCTGCAGGACCCAGTGCCATAATAATGGGAGTGGGTGGGATTAGGATTAGAAACAGTTCCATGCAAGGCTCTACTCTCTAACTTCAAGAAGATGAACTCCAGTTATTGTGAGTCTTTCACAGAGGTCACGGATTCCATGACTTTCTGGGACCTCTGATTATTTGGAGGTCCTTAGAGAAGCCGTGCAGTACAAAACAGCAGGCCTGGCTGAAGATCCCCTCCCATAAAAGCATCAGCTGATGTTGGTGAGGAATGCATAGCCCTCCCCAGACTTCCTACCCACAGGAAAATGTTTTTCCTCAATCATAGCACCCTTATTCACACTGACCATTTTGCAAGAGTTCCCGCAGCCTCAGAGCTGCAGTAGCCTCTAATTGCGGGTAGAGGGTGGCAGAAATATCCAAAGACAATCCTCAGAAGGAGCTCCTGTGTTCCCATTCTACACCCTAAAGCCATCGTGGAGCTCCTGTAAGCCATAGTAAGGAACTTGGAGAGACACATTTTCAGCAGGGTTAGAATTAGGCCCAATGTACTTAGACTCAGCTCTGCAGAGGGTCTATGAGAGTCTAGTGAGATACAGAGCTGAAGCTGCCTCCTATTCTTAGGAAGCGCTAGTCCCTCACCATTCTGTTGAACTCATTTGAGAGAGTGGGGGAGAACCCTAGCTAAATTTCATTCTGATGAGAAGAAAAAGGAAGGAGTTGTTACTGTGGCACAGCTCTTGTGATCTGCATGGACGCAGCAGCAGGAGTAAAGAGAGAAATTAGAGGTAAGGCTGTGATTTAAGAGTCATGGGTATTTTTAGTAAAAGCCATGGACAGGTTACAGGCAAGAAACAAAAAGTCATGGCCCGGGACTTGTCCATGACTTGTACTATATAAATACCCCTGATGAAAACATAGGTGCTCTAGGGGCTGGGGGGACTCCGGTGGATGCTGCTGTTGCTCTGGGAGGCGGGAGGGGGGGACCCCTCTGGCATGCCACCATTGTTGCTGTGGAGCGGGGCACCTGAGGCTGCCTGAGAGCAACCAGTGCGGCTGTTCCCGGAGCCGCCCTAGCGGCCTGGGGGTCAGCTGTACTGGCCACTGCAGAAGTCATGGAGGTCCCGGAAAGTCACGAAATCTGTGACTTCCATGACCTCTGTGAAAGACTCGCAGCCTTAATTATGGGAAATTACATAGAATGGAAAGTGGGGAGGTTATTTGCACAAACTTCCTTCTCCAGCTCATCTTGTTGCAGAGAATAAGTTTATTTATGTTGGTAGAGTGCTCTGTGCATCTTGGTCAGCCTGCCATACAAATTTCTTGGTTTGGAAGTCGGTGGATCATTTCAGCTGTGTAGGTAATCTATCCTAAACACAAGATATAGCCATTCTTTGCAGTTTTATTACATAGCAAAAATAAATAATCAAACACCTGTTTTAAAAAATAAATGAAGTAAAATTATCATTTAAAAATGCATTATCTCTTTTAAGGACTTTTTTTTTTAACAAACTTTGTTTCTTTTGAATTTCCCAGATTTGACACCTCATTTTGATATACTTCTGGTTGTGTCAACATGTCACATTATGCAACATTAATGGAACATGATGTACTGATGTATCTGAGTAAGATGAGTCATCTTGATGGCATGTCAAATCTGGCATACTCCAACTCACCAGATTTACTTAAACCTGTGATTGTTTAGGACTTTTTAAAAAAAGCTTTTTCCCTGCTTATTTTTATTTGTTATCTGTGCATTTGCCTTTAATAGCACAGTTCTCTCCATTAGGTAAAATTGAGTGTTTCACTATCTGCATTTCTCCACTCACTCACTGAAAGTCAACACACAAGACAAATCAGGGGGTACAAACCCATTGGGATACAGTAGGAAACAAAAAAGTCTTGCTTCACCTGATGTACCCAGTACTGAAAATGAAATTATCTTTAGATGTACAGTGAGTGTTTCTCTATTATTATTCATGCTTATGTGATCTTGCACTGCTAGGTTTCAGGCAGTAGTAAGACAGGTAGTTGCAGAAATTTCACACAGGAGAACGTTGTACTGAAACTTGGAGAATAATGATGTTGGGATAAGCATCTAGATGTTTACTTAGTGTAAGAGATATGGAGCCTATCCTGTAGTATAGTCCCATTTATTTTAGCAACTCAGCTCCAGTGCGTAAGAGCAGAAGGATCAAATCAGGTATTCCTGTTGTTCTTGTAATTAAGTGTTCCTGTAATTAAGAACAATAAATGGCTTAATGTTACTTTTATAATGAAGACTAAGTCTTCCAACAGTTTGTTAAAATAGGCCCCACAAATGTGTGTGTATAAGATATTTTTTCTCTTTTTCTCCCAGTTTTGCTATGTTATATCTTGAGGCTGCCATCAATGTGCTTTATGTCAAATTGAATATTTAAAACATAATATAGTTACATCAAAGAAAAAAATCTATTATTAATTAATGTTAATATTAGATAGGAAACATGTGTAAAGATGCATTTTTCTTTCCCAAACCACTATTGTTACTAAGTAACAATTGGGATGCACATTTCTCCACCCTTGGGAATTCTGTTGGAACCCTGATCTACTGCCATTTTCACCCATGTTAAGCCTAGGGTCATGGCCATCATTCTTTTCTCCAAGGTTAGCAGGGACTCCATTTGGAAGCTGCCCCTGCTACTGTTTCATTGGCTAGAAGAGTTATGTCCCAGTTGCAGAATAAAGTTAGGTTTAAAATAAAGTTGCTAGAATAGCAACATAAACCAGTGGTGGTTCACTACCAGTCCAGCTGCCTGTTCCACTCTTGAAGCATGTGCGTAACTCCTATTGCTAGGAATGAGTGTTAAGTACACAGATTAGGAGAACAGTGTGTCACTGAAATGAGAGAACATTAAGCTACAGAGCTGCAGAGAGGTTGGTTAAATAAAATGTTACTGGGGATAGGTACAATGAGAACATACACAAGATTATTTAGAAAGTGATCCAAGGCCACAACTTTATTGTATAAAACTTAAACAAAATAACTCCTTGGGGGCAATAATAAGACCAGATGCTGACGGGAAGAGGCAGAGATGAGGGCAACTCCTGTGATTGGTTTCTCCTGCCTTTCAGTTGTCCAGCTATACTGGAAGAAGGACAGGAGACACTGGATGTGGTTTAATTAGGCTGCAACTTGTCCTACTGACAAACGTAAGGGCCAATAGATGACTGGCGATAGTTGCGGACACCAGTCGTTGTGTTACTAATGACACCATGTACTGCAACACACATTCCTCTGTAATAGACCATATCAGTGACTGGGCTTCTAGATCCTGAAATTGCACAAAATCATTAAATATTCATACATAGCTCCACAATGTTTATGGAGCCACCAACCTCTGTAATACACTGGCAACCATCATATGCCAAAGTTTCCATAGTGTTAGCATCTGCTCAGGTTCCTTGGTGTCTCCTGGTGCCAGCTCCCATAATCTGTCTGTACCGCCCCCTATCCATCTGAGTTGCTAAAATAAATGGGACTATACTACAGGATAGGCTCCATATCTCTTACACTAAGTAAACATCTAGATGCTTATCCCAACATCATTATTCTCCAAGTTTCAGTACAACGTTCTCCTGTGTGAAATTTCTGCAACTACCTGTCTTACTACTGCCTGAAACCTAGCAGTGCAAGATCACATAAGCATGAATAATAATAGAGAAACACTCACTGTACATCTAAAGATAATTTCATTTTCAGTACTGGGTACATCAGGTGAAGCAAGACTTTTTTGTTTCCTACTGTATCCCAATGGGTTTGTACCCCCTGATTTGTCTTGTGTGTTGACTTTCAGTGAGTGAGTGGAGAAATGCAGATAGTGAAACACTCAATTTTACCTAATGGAGAGAACTGTGCTATTAAAGGCAAATGCACAGATAACAAATAAAAATAAGCAGGGAAAAAGCTCCCCAAATGACCACTGCAACCAAAATGGGGAAAAAAATCCAGAAATATCATGTCCCACGTTAATCTTTTTTGCATCCAGATGGAGGGCCGTGGCTGGGTGCACCACCTGCCTTGGTAAAATTCCCCAAACCCAAAGCTCCTGGTGCATCCAAGTGGATTTTAAAATCAGCCTCCAGTAACCATTCCTTTCTATAACGACACACCATTAAAATGGCTCAGATACAGTTCCCACACCTCCAAATTCTCCTTTATCTCTCTAGTGTCTCTAGTAAAATGGTGAGATCTTGCTATACCCTTGGTGGCTGTTGCCAGCTGGATGCAGACTGCCTGCCCTGGGGCTACCACCTGGCAGGTGAAGTTAAGGTGCCCAACAGTAGATTGCAGCTCGTGGAGTGTAACTTTCTTGGCTCCTATTCCTCTCCTAAGCAAGCCCTGTAGCTCCTGAAGCTTAAGCAGAGGGAGTTGCTATATTGCCAGCTCTTTGTCTAACTCAATTCCCAGGTAAGTCAGTGTAGTGGAAGATCCCTCTGTTGTTTCCTTCACTAGGGGTACCCCCAGTTTTTTAGCAAGGGCCTGAAAGGTGTCCAACAGGCTAACACATTTGTCTGACTTTTCCTGCCTGTGAACAAAAAATCATCTAAGTAACGCACTATTTGCCATAGTCCAACTTCCTTCATCACTGCCCAGTGTATCATGGTACTAAATTTTTCAGATGCTGAACAGGATATCACACATCCCATGGGCATAGTTTTATCAAAATAAAGCTGTCTCTCAAAAGAGAGACCCAAAAGATTGAAGTCCGCCGGATGCTCAGACAGCAGTAGAAAACAGATTTGATATCACACTTAGCCACCATTGCCCCAGGGCCACAAGACCTAACCATGCACACAGCCTCATCAGTGGAGGAACAGCACACAGAACACAAAGCTGGGTCTATTCCATCATTAACTGAGCTACCCCATGAGTACGCCAGGTGATGAATTAATCAATATTCACCTGGAGCCTTCTTAGGGACCAAGCTGAGAGGGCAACGTAAGTTTTGTATAGGTAATTGATTGAATGGCCCTTCTACCATGTGGTCATTTTAATTCCTGTGTAATATTTTTCTTTACAATATGTCTCATCCCTACCAAGGAATTCAAATTTATAGACATCACATGACTCCTTTCCCCCATAAAGGGGATCCTAAACCCCACATTAAACCCATCCCACAAATATGCTCCATCTACCTTGTTAGAGTAATCCCAAAGGAGCCCTCTTAACACCATGTTAACTGGATATGGTGCCCTTGTCCAACCCAGTGCTTTCAGCTTGCCCGCTCCCCCCTGCCCAATCCCTTCCTGTGTTTTGTCTCCCATATCCTGCTCCTGCCCCCATGGGCCTGTGGGCAGCACCTGACCAACGCCCTATTGTGTTCCTCCACTGGTACCTTCCCCTATTGCTCTGGCAAGAACGGGTTATATGGGCCCCAAAGCACATTTCGCAAATATGCCTGAATTTGCAGATGCTACGAAAACAAGCACTTTTATTGAATGCCCCGCAAATGTCATTATGTCAGCCTCCGGCTTCTGCCAGGCTTGCTGTGGAATGAGAAGGCCACTGTCCTTCTTGAGGATGGGCCTCTGTGGTGTCATCCACACCAAACACAACATATGCTGTGATGTGTCCCACGGGATCCCAGTTTGTGTTGCCACTCTCAGTATAAACTGTTTGGCATAGTTAAATCAAGCCATACCTCCAAACGTATTATATGCCTCCCTGATTACATCCATATATTTGAACAATATGGGTATGCCTCTGCAATAACTCCTGCATAGATCAGGAAGGCAGCCTTCCAATTTTTCCAGGTTCTTGTCATTCTTGTCCTCTTGGGCATTTTATTGCCCTGTTTGCTCTGACCTGTCAGCACTTCCCTATGCAACAGTGATGACATGTCTACATATTCACCTCTGAAATTTTATTCCTAGTAGTACTCAGAAGGTGAACTCCCATCAGGTCAGTCAGCCCTGTGTAATCATATTTAAGACTGACCACTGGGGCATCCTCAGGGCCCTGTTGTCCCCGAGCTACCTCTGGAGCAGTAACTCTATCCCACGAATTTACAGTCCCTGTCAATGGATGACTTGAAAGGTGCCCAGAAATCTCCTCCTGATTTTTTATATATATAAAAATAAAAATATATATAAGACTTCATTTATATGTATATATTTTTCCAAAGCTTGGCTCTTCCCAGACTGACAGACCCCAACAGCACAGCCAAGGAGGGGAGAGGAGCCCATGGGGTGAAAGACTGTCCCTCTGAATGGGATTTGGCAGTAAGAAATGAGCCCTTCACCCAGTCCAAAAGGTGAATCCTGCAAATAAAAGAAAAAGAGGTGACCCCCTTAACACTCCCAGATGACTGATCCCCACTTGCAGTCATTGGGGCAAGCCTGCCTTTTTCTCATGTCACCCCTTTGCAGTGATCAGAAAGTGAAGAGCTTCCACCTCCACTAAAGATTTGTTTGAGAGAGCTGAACAAGGAAAAAACAACAACCCTATCTCTCCTCTTCTTAACTTAATCCCCCTGTATATGTGTGAGCACAGGGTAGGAAAAGGAAGGTGGAGAGAAGGAGGAAGAGAGCTGAACATAATGGTGAATTTTTGCAAAGCATGTAAAGTGGGGAGCTCATTTAAACACAAGCTCATCTCCCCCAGGGAACTCTGAAATACCTGCTGTGGATAATTTTTTATAGAGGCTGGTGGCAGTGATGTGAGGCTGCACAACAGGTCCACTTTACCCTGTATAGGCGAGCCAGCTTGGCAGCTATTGTTGTGTCCCAGAAGCCTATGGAATAGAAATATCAACAGAATATTTGGGACCTGGCTGGGGATTATTGGAAATGATTAAGCAAATGATAATGACTTGCATGGTACAATAGGGTGCCAGCTAATCCCAGATATCTGAAGTGAATAAAGTTAGGCCTAATTAACCGCACCCTTTGTCTCCTGCCTTTCTTCTGACATGGCCGGAAAATGTGCTCACCGCAACCTTCATGCAAAGAGGTCTTTTTATCTGTATGGAAGCCCACGTTAGAATAGCAAACTATTCACATACCAAGAAGAAAAATGAGCACAGATTTTCAGCAAACCAATGTATTGGATGACTGAACTAGCCAGGTGCAATGGAACACATTTTTCATTTGCAACTATAATTTAGGGTATGACTGCCAAATTTAAAAATCAAAAGAAAGAAAGAAAAACAAACCAAACCCTACACAGATTGAAATGACACATGTGCTGGCTCCTCACAGATTGACAAAATGACTGAATAATACATACACACACATACATATATTGTAGAAGCGCAAGAAATATTTTCAAAGACTCAGGTAGATACCACTGAGAAGTTGCCTGGAAACAATGCATACGTTGATTTGCTATGCTTACTCTATCTCCTTCAGCCAGTGATGAGCTGCCAAAATCTTAACAACTGGTTCCCTCCTCACCCCATGAGGGGGTCGTTGCCCACCCCCACCCCCTGGGACTCCTGCCCCATCCAACCCCCCACGTTCCTTGATGCCCCCCCGGACCCCTACCCCATCCACCCCCCCCGTCCCCTGACTGCCCCCAGAACCAGACAGGAGGGTCTCGTGGGCCACCGTAGTGGGTGCCCACCCCACCCCTAAGAGCCAGAGGGACCTGCCGGGGGATGAGGTGGGGAGTCCCGGCGGTTCTTACCTGGGGCAGCTCCCAGGAAGCATCTGGCAGGTCCCTCTGGCTCCTAGGGGCGGAGTAGCGTAGCTGGGGGGGAGCAGGGGGAGCAGCCGCTCCCCCACTGATCACATCAAAAGTGGCGCCTCAGGCACCGACTCCGTGGGTGCTCCGGGGCTGGAGCACCCACGGGGAAAATTTGGTGGGTGCAGAACACCCACCGGCAGCTCCACGCCCGGCCCCACCTCACCTCACCTCCGCTCCGCCTCCTCCCCTGAACACACCCCCCTGCTCTGCTTCTCCGTGCCCCCCGCCCCCGGCTTCCCGCAAATCAGCTGTTCGGTGGGAAGCCGGGGAGGGCTGAGAAGCAGGCGGTGGCTTCCCGCTTAGGCCCAGGGTGGCGGAGGTGAGCTGGGGCGAGGAGTGGTTCCCCTGCAAACCCCACCCCCCACCAGGGTTACCTGCTGCGGCGTGGGTGGCCCTCCTCTCGCCACTCCGCCCCAGCTCACCTCCGCCTCCCTGGGCCTGAGTGCGAAGCTGCCCCCTGCTTCTCAGCCCGCCCCGGCTTCCCGTGCAAACAGCTGATTTGCAGGAAGTCTGGGTGGGGGAGTGGAGAAGCAGAGCATGGCGGCGAGTTCAGGGGAGGAGGCGGAGGCAGAGTGGAGGTGAGCTGGGGCCGGGGGTGGGGCAGGGAGCTGCCGGGGTGCTCTGCACCGACCAAATCTTCCCCTTGGGTGCTCCAGCCCTGGAGCACCCATGGAGTCGGTGCCTAAGGCGCCACTTTTGGCCAGTTAAATTTAGAAGCCCTTTTAGAACTGGTTGTCCCTCGCAGAACAACCGGTTCTAAAAGGGCTTCTAAATTTAACAACCGGTTCTAGCGAACCGGCGGGAACCAGGCTCTAGCTCACCACTGCCTTCAGCTATGTAGTCCTTCCTTTATCTATAGTATTTACTGTAACTTTGGAGAGAGTGCTTTCCTCTTTGATTAATCTGAAGATTCTGCAATTTATTGCATGTGTATTGTTTTTTGTAGGAGTATGAATATGTTTTCTGATTAATTTTTTTTAATATCCTGGTTTTACATGGCTAGGTTCACCAGCAAATACCTATATTATAGATTGCCTCTGGACTCCCTTCTAAATAGAAACGCTTTATAAAACAAGTGAAATTACAATACACAATCTTTTAGAAATATTGGGCTACTCAACATTTTTATAAGCTCTTAAATTTGGAGGTTATTAGGGTTCTGAGCTTGCATTGCACAGAATGATTGAAAATTATTGGAACACTTCACATATTTTTAAAACCATTCAGTTGGGAAATGAGTGGTTTCTGGAAATATGCCACATATAAAGGGTGTAAAATTATCAGAGAGCTTAAGTGCTTCGGTGTGAAAGTGATCGAGGTTCTTTGCTTGCACATTGTAGAACAATTGAAAATTACTGGAGTGCTTTAAGTGGTTCATGTTTTTAAAAGAGTTTTAGTCTTTTCCAATACTCTTTTTAAAATTTTGAAGTCTTCAGTATTTTATAATATTGAATATGTGCCCATAATTCTGCTTTCATTATTTTGGGTTTTTTTAATTCTAAATATTTAACTTTTAGACCGATGAAAGGCAAATGAGGAAAGTGAGAACTCCTTTGATTTCAGACACCAAGAATCTTTGTTAGCATAGGACAATAGAATTTATCTGAAGAAAACAAGTGATGAACATTCAAAAAAATCATTCATACTGAAATCTGACATTGAACTGCATGCGTATATGTATATATGGGTAGTCCATCTCATTTTAAATCTTAGGTTTGGATGCTATTTATTTTGAAGTTACATATATTTCAAATTATTGAGGGTTAAGTTTAATATCTGATGTGTGGGGTTTTTTTTAACTTTAGTAGAAGTGCTTCTGGCTTTTTCTTGTTTTTGTTTGCACTTGCTTTTTCTCTCTCCCCTCCCCATTCTCTTTAATACACACACTGAACACCACAGGTACATCATAATTCATATTCTCACAGCTCATCCTCAGTACTATGTTTTGGCAGAACTCAGTGGGTAGATTTTTAAAGCTGGATTTATCATCCACGCAAGAGAATCATAATAGTTCTTTATTTTAAGAAGGAAAAAACCTATAAAGTGCATCACTTCGCAATGCATTGTTTCTGTATGATGAATTTATTACGCTTGGAAGGAAATCACTTGTGTTATACAGGTATTCTGTGGTGTGCATTTAAGAATTAATTCATCCCCTACAGTGCTGTTTGTTTTAGTAAACTGCATTTATGAACTTTGCTTATCTCACATCTATATTTCCCTTCCTCATCTCCATTCTAAAATGTTTTTCTTCAACCATTTGCCTCTTCCTAGGTTGCAAAGAGAAAGTCTGTGCAGCATATTTGTTTTTATTTTCATTTGATCAAAATAATACTTGGTGTAAATTGGTTACAACTCATAATAATGTGTGTGTGCACATTAATCCAAGTCTTGAAGAGATCAATTATATTATCAGTTAAGATTAGTGACTGAGAACAAAGTTCTAGTTCCTATCTTAATGTTTATTTTTTAACATTTGTGCACAGGAATTCAATTTTCTGTAACTGCAAAATATCACAATCATAGCTTTATAAAAAACAAATAAATACTGATTGTGTTTTCTCAGTTTATAAATATCAAAACAGACATATTACCTTGTCCTCAAGCTAAATATTCCATTTATTTTCATGTCATTACTATATCAGATATGAATCTTAGAACAGCATCATTCACAGATAACAGATAATGCATGTTGCTTAAGATCTGCTCTTTGAAAATTCACATGTGGCACTTCTTGTATTTGTATTCCTCTGTTAGAACTCTAAAATATGAACTAGCTGAAAATACTGTCAATATCTTTTGGCATTAAAAATGTGTCATTTTAGGTTTACTTAAAATTATTTCCTCTTACATAAATGTCATGCTAATGTTCCATAGGTAATATCCTTTTGAAGCCTGGGAAATGAAAATAAATTATATAGATTTCAGAAATTCACATTCAAAAGGGGGTACAAATATATAATAATTTACACTATTTTTAAAAAGATGTCATGTTCATGTAATTTTGGAATGTGAGGTGGCTATTTAATACACAATTGCTGGGATGAATGAAAGGATATCTATGTGGATTGGAGCTATATAGGTCTGGATACATTAATAAAGAAATTGATTACAATATTAGCATTTATCAGAGGCAGAACTTTCTTGTTTTGCTGTAATAATAAATCAGATCTCATTCTACAAGTTCCCAGCTTCTACTTTTCAACTTTGAAAGAAAAATATGAAATATAAGCACATAGGAAAAATGTGTTTGCACCTGTAATGCATTTGAATAAAATTCTTTTAAATAACAATGGCAATATTCTCCCAATTTGAAAAAAAGTGCTTTCCCTTACTTTTGGATAAAAAGGAAGATTCACACATTAAAGAGCTCTCAGCATTATTGTACTACGTTCTTATGACATCAGCAGAAATATTAGTAATGGAAGCAATCAGATGAGGAAAACAAAGAACTGTATGAACATTCTGTGCATACATTGTATGCAGGCTACAGAATGAATACTTACATTCTTCAGGGCCAGTAAATGTAGTGGTTCATAGTTAATATCAAAGGATAGAACTCATTAATGAAATATCAATACAGTTCAATATCAAAATACAATACAGTTTGGTGTTCAAAACAATATCAATACAGTTTGGTGTTCAAAACAAGCTGCCTTTTTCATTATGTGGTTATAATATTTCTTGAATTTCCATATACTTAAAAATAAATGCGAGAAAGCTGGGCAATGTACCAAGGTAAATGTATGCATTGTAACCTGCAGTCGTTATTTGCTTTGTTTTCTAAGTTGCATCAAGGACACTGATAGCCATCTCGAAGTGGCTATGTACCTCACATTTCTAAAAGACAGTATTTATTTGACAATAAATATTAAAAAAGGAAGTGTTTGAAAATGGGGAGATGTGACATTACATTGTGCAGTAATTAATAAAAGCAGTTACTTAACAATACTGTAGTAACCTGTGCATCCATTTGGTATGCTGAAACAGTCATTCCTGGGGAAACAAACAAATTAAAATCTGCCATTCATACAGTCCATACGGCCTGACTTTTAGAAGTGTGCATATGAAATTGCTAACCTACTTTTCATGTGTAAAGTTGTCATGAGTGGGTAGGCACACTGGGTGTATGTGCTTGCAAGTATTCAGGAACTAGCCATACCTATTTTGGTAAGAATCCAAGGTACATAGTCACAACATTATCAGGAATTGGTCCGTAATTTTGCCGCAGTAAGAATCTTGTCTGTCTTTTATCCTCTATTGCAGGCTTATTCAAACATGAGTCCATCTAGCTAAGCATTATCTTGGAAGAGTAAGGCAAGGGTAAAGAAAAAACTGATTATTATGCTAGGGCGGTGGCTACTGCACCCCTTTCAGGAATCTGATTTGTCTTGCATATCCCCAAGTTTCACCTCACTTAAAAACTAGTTGCTTACAAAATCAGACATAAAAATACAAAAGTGTCAAGAGCACACTATTGTTAAAAAAATTACTCACTTTCTCATTTTGACCACATAATTATAAAATAAGTCCAATTGGAATATTAATATTGTACTTACATTTCAATGTATAGTACATAGAACAGCATAAACAAGTCATTGTCTGTATGAAATTTTTGTTTGTCCTGACTTCACTGGTGCTTTTTATGTAGCCTGCTGTAAAACTAGCAAATATGTAGATGAGTTGATGTACTCCCTGAAAGACCTATGCATACCCTCAGAGGCACATGTACCCCTGGTTGGGAACCACTGTACTAGGGAACATAGGAAATTACTGTAAATGGCTTAAAGATGATTAGAGATACCTATAGTAGATTTTGAAGTCCCAGGAATTTGATTTAATGGCTTATTCACTCTTGCCTTCAATGGGGACCTTCTGTAATCCTGCCTAAGATGCAGGTGTCACTGTTCAGGGCAACTGCACCTGTATGTCCAACAAGAACATAAGAACGGCCATACGGGGTCAGACCAATAGTCCATCTAGCCCAGAATCCTGTCTTGCAACAGTGGCCAGTGCCAGATGGTTCAGAGGGAATGGACAGAACAGGGAAATTATCAAGTGATCCATCTCCTGTCATCAAGTCCCAGATTCTGGCAGTCAGAGGCTTAAGGACACCCTGAACATGCAACTGCATCCCTGGCATCTTGGCAAATAGCCTGTCATCCAAGAATTTATCTAATTCTTTTTTTAACCCAGTTAAATTTTTGGCCTTCATAACATCCTCTGGAAAGGAGTTCCACAAGTTGGCTGTGTGTTGTGTGAAGAAATACTTCTTTATGTTTGTTTAAAATCTGCTGCCTATTAATTTCATTGGGTGACCCCTGGTTCTTGTGTTATGTGAAGGGGTAAATAACACTACTTTATTCACTTTCTCTCACACCGTTAATGATTTTATAGACCTCTATCATATCTCCCTTTAGTCACCTCTTTTTCAAACTGAACAGTCCCAGCCTTTTAATATGGAAGCTGTTCCATACCCCTAATCATTTTTTGTTGCTTTTCTCTATATTTTTTAAAATTCTAATATATCTTTTTGAGATGGGGCAGCCAGAATGGATGCAGTATTCAAGGTGTGGGCATATCATGGATTTATATGGTGGCTTTATGGTATTTTCTGTCTTTATTATCTAGCCATTTCCCAATGGTTTCTAACATTCTGTTAGCTTTTTTGACTGTGGCTGCACATTGAGCAGATGTTTCCAGAGAACTATCCACAATGACTCCAAAATCTCTTTCTTGAGTGATAACAGCTAATTTAGACCCAATCAATTTGTATGTATAAGTTGTGATTGTTTTCTAATGTGCATTATTTTGCATTTATCAACACTGAATTTTATGTGCCATTTTGTTGCCCAATCTTCCAGTTTTGTGAGATACCTTTTGTAATGCTTTGCAGTGAACTTTGGATTTAACTATCTTGAATAAATTTGTATTATCTGGAAACTTTGTGACCTCAATGTTTACCCCTTTTTTCAGATCATTTATGAATATGTTGAACAGTATGGTTCTAGTACAGATCCTTGCGGAACCCTGCTATTTACCTCTCTCCACTGTGAAAACTGACCATTTATTCCTATCCTTTATTTCCTGTCTTTTAACCAGTTACTGATCCATGAGAGGGCCTTCCTGCTTAACTCATGACTGTTGCTTTGCTGAAGAGCCTTTGGTGAGAGACTTTGTCAAAGGCTTTCTGAAAGTGAAAGTACATTATATCCACTGGATCGCCCTTGTCTACACATTTGTTGAACACCTCAAAGAATTATAAGATTGATGAGGCATGATTTACCTTTAGAAAAGCTGTGTTGACTCTTCCCCAACATATACTGTTCATCTATGTGTCTGATAATTCTGTTCTTTACCATCGTTTCAACCAATTTGCCTGGCACTGCAGTTAGGCGTATTGGCCCGTAATTGCTAGGGTCACCTCTGGAGCCTTTTCAAAAATGAGCATTACATTAACTGTTCTCCAGTCATCTGGTACAGACGCTGATTTAAGCAATAGGTTGCATACCACAAGTAGTAGTTCTGCAATTTCATATTTGGGTTTTTTCAGAACTACTGGGTGAATACCATCTGGTCTTGGTGACTTATTACTGTTTAATTTATCAATTTCTTCCAACACTGCTTCTATTGACACCTCAATATGGGACAGTTCCTCAGATTTGTCACCTAAAATAATGGCTCAGGTGTAGGAATCTCCCTCACATCTCCTGCAGTGAACAAGGATGTAAAGAATTCACTTAGCTTCTCTGCAGCAGCCTTATCTTCCTTGAGCTCTCCTTGAGCACCTCAGTCATGTAGTTGGTCCATTGATTGTTTGGCAGGCTTCCTTCTTTTATGGTTCATCAAGGGTACCTGCTCTCAGGGTTCCTGCTCCCTAACCATTGTCTTTCTTGAGTGGAGACAAGTCTCTCTCTTCTGACCAGGGTATCTCCAGGCTGAAGAGTTCCCTGCCTTCATTGTGTTATTCTCAGCAAAAGACAAACTGCCTAAGCAGGCTTCTCTTGCTTTCTCTTGAGAGACTAATGACAGAGTAATTGCCAAATTATAAATTACCACACAGTACTGCCTATGCAAGCATATTTATTCCAACGGTGAAAACATTAAAGAGAAAACATATTAAAACAATAAAAGAATCTACACACACATTAATAAGTTTACCAGAGATCCGCTCGAACAGTCTCCAGCCTGGGCTCTGTCAGGTGAGTCCTTCAGGTCCCCTGAAAGGATGTCTTTGGTGGTCACAAGTTCATAACAGCCTCAGCTCAGAACTAGCACACTCATGAAAGGTTTAGTCCGTTCTTTCTACAGTTTGGAGGTCTTTGAACTGACCTTGAATAGGTAATCAGCCAGACAATGGGGCTCTGATCAAAAACCAGCTTCAAAAGGAAGGATTTGAGGTGAGTCATTTGCATTTCCCCTCACCCCCCAAGTTTTTCCTAGGAAATCCACTTCACATGTTTTGTCCCCAAAAGTCCTTTGAAGTTCCTAATATCTTCCAGAGATTTCATTAATCATGTCCTGCCTCCTAAAGAAGTTTCAGGCAATCCCACAATAGAATGTAAACATTTTCATTTTCAATACAATGGACTCCTAAAATACTTAACCTTAATTCAGTAAAGTTTAACTTAATTCCACAAGGTTTGTCCAGGATATTGCTGATACCGACACTGAGTGTATTCATGTGAACATGACGAAACCCTTTTACAATAGAGCGAATATGGCCCTGAGCATGTGCAGGTCCTGGCAGGAGAAAGGAAAGTATTCCCTAATAAGTCTGATAGCAGAGACATCGGAAAAATCTATAGTGGATTCTGCAGGAAGTTGATCTAACTGCTCTTTCACAAACGCCATCAAAAGAGACTTTCTGTAGCCCTGCCTAGGGTGCAGGCAGTGTTCTGTCAGTGTTCTATATACTTAAACTAAAAGAACATGGAATGGGTTTTATTGCATTTGATACTGGATAGTGAAATAATGGCTTGTCCCAAGTCTGGGTGGTGTCAAGAAGCTGAGCTAATAATTTCCACTAAATAATTCAATCAATTAATTTAGCTTCTTTTTCACCCGGCAGAATGTTTGTGAGGTGATTGCGATTTCCTGAATTGATTCATTATTTAGTTGACACTAAAATTTCGGGCAAGATTTCTTTCTAAAATTGATTACAAAGCATTTGGTACAAATATTCATTACTCAATATTTTGAAGTTTGTGTTGGCAAGTTGTGATAGGTCACCTGTTATTGTTTCTGATCCTCGGTCAGGAGGAGGGTTTGAAAAAATTACCATGGCCTTGATTGTCTTGGAGCAATAGAATATGAACAAGGGGGTAGAAGTTAAGCAGTATTAAGGAATTTCAAATCACTTCAGGCTTATAGTTCAAAATGTAATGTTGTGAATCTTGGAAGCAATACATATGTAAATGACCTATAAAAATGACTTCAGTAACATTGTGTCTCAGCCTTGTCCAAAACCGTAGATTTTGAGAGAGACTGTATGTCACAAAATATATCTGCTATGGAAAGCGAGCATAATTTTGCATTAAAACATAGGACTTAATTGACGTCAGGACTCCTGAGTTATTTTTCTTGCTTTATGGCATCAATTTATCCATCTTTAAAATGAGTATAGTAAGCAGATACTGACTTTTTCTAAGGTACTGAGGGTAAATATGGACCAAGGTGAAGTTCCATAGCTTCAGGGACATCAATTTTGGTATCCACCAAAACATGTCTGAAACATCTGAAAATCATTACGGCCAGGTATTTGAGAAGTGCCAAGAGGTTTTCCCCTGCCAAAAAGGGAATTGAGGTAAAAGGTCTATAAATAACTAGTACCTCCTGGCAGGTGAATAATAAATAGATTATACTGTACTCATGGAAATCTTTTCTGTATTAGATCTGCCTGTTTAACAGTGCTCCAGGCCTTATTGTTTTTTTCATCTACAGTGAGCTTACTTATCAAATGATTGAGAAATTATAGAAAAATTATGAAAAAAATATATTTTATATTTTTTCAAGTTCTCCACAGTGTTTAATTCTATTTTTTAAATTACTTCAGAATTTTTTCTGAAGTACTTCTCAGGAGATGATGGTTGGTCTTGTGGTTGAGGCACTGGAATGGGACTTTGGAGAGTTCGATTTGATTCCTGGCTTGTCACAAATTTCAATACCTCAGTTCCTCATCTATAAATGGGGATGATAATACCTCATTTATCTTACCCTTTGTCTGTCGTGTCTATTTAGATTATAAATTGTGTGGGTCAAGAACTGTCTCTCACCACACTTTGGTACAGCACCTAGTACAATGCAGCCCCAATCTTGATGGGAGCCTGTAGGTGTTGCTATAATAATAAAATAATAATAATTTAATAATAATTTAATACATTAACAATAACTGTGTACTTAAGATTGTTGTGAGGCTACTTGGGACGTGGATCATTAGCTTCTTATTGAATGTTTGTACAATAAATATTTGTTCAATAAAT
Organism: Chelonia mydas; assembly: GCF_015237465.2. Lineage (NCBI taxonomy): Eukaryota > Metazoa > Chordata > Testudines > Cheloniidae > Chelonia > Chelonia mydas. Next base: position 54,217,189 of record NC_057850.1, on the reverse strand, counting down.
AATACATATTGATTTTGAGACCCTCAACTGAAAAGTGTTACGGAAGTGCAAAGTATTATTCTTATAACAATTAGAGAATGAATTACTCTCATTATTGTTGACTGTGAAGAAAATGTAAGTTGATAAGCTACTTTCAAACTTGTCTATTCCAACTAAAAGAGTATATCACCTCTAATTAACATGGAAGAAAATGGTTTCTCCTATTACTTTAGGTTAATCTTATATATTGAATCATTCTTCACGCTTTTTTGACTCTTGATGTGCCAGGTTTACCCGTCTGAAGAAACACTTTCATAAAATTTCTGAGGCCACTTTTTGTAGCAGTTGTAAAAAGTTATTCCTGTGAAGACTAGATTTTAATGGTCTTCCAAATTGATTTCTAGTTATTCCATTGGTTTCAGAGTAACAGCCGTGTTAGTCTGTATTCGCAAAAAGAAAAGAAGTACTTGTGGCACCTTAGAGACTAACCAATTTATTTGAGCATAAGCTTTCGTGAGCTACAGCTCACTTCATCGGATGCATACTGTGGAAACTGCAGAAGACATTGTATACACAGAGACCATGAAACAATACCTCCTCCCATCCCACTCTCCTGCTGGTAATAGCTTATCTAAAGTGATCATCGAGTTGGGCCATTTCCAGCACAAATCCAGGTTTTCTCACCCTCTGCCCCCCTCCCCCCCCCCCGCCACAAACTCACTCTCCTGCTGGTAATAGCCCATCCAAAGTGACCACTCTCTTTACAATGTGTATGATAATAAAGGTGGGCCATTTCCAGCACAAATCCAGGTTTTCTCACCCCCACCCCCCTCCAAAAACCACACACACAAACTCACTCTCCTGCTGGTAATAGCTTATCCAAAGTGACCACTCTCCTTACAATGTGTATGAAAATCAAGGTGGGCCATTTCCAGCACAAATCCAGGTTTTCTCACCCCCCCCCCACCCCCATACACACACAAACTCACTCTCCTGCTGGTAATAGCTCATCCAAAGTGACCACTCTCCCTACAACGCCACTAGCCGTCACCTTCAGCCCCCAACTAAAACCCCTCCAACGCATTATTAAGGATCTACAACCTATCCTGAAGGATGACCCAACACTCTCACAAATCTTGGGAGACAGGCCAGTCCTTGCCTACAGCCAGCCCCCCAACCTGAAGCAAATACTCACCAACAACCACATACCACACAACAGAACCACTAACCCAGGAACCTATCCTTGCAACAAAGCCCGTTGCCAACTGTGCCCACATATCTATTCAGGGGACACCATCACAGGGCCTAATAACATCAGCCACACTATCAGAGGCTCGTTCACCTGCACATCCACCAATGTGATATATGCCATCATGTGCCAGCAATGCCCCTCTGCCATGTACATTGGTCAAACTGGACAGTCTCTTCGTAAAAGAATAAATGGACACAAATCAGATGTCAAGAATTATAACATTCATAAACCAGTCGGAGAACACTTCAATCTCTCTGGTCACGCAATTGCAGACATGAAGGTCGCTATCTTACAACAAAAAAACTTCAAATCCAGACTCCAGCGAGAAACTGCTGAATTGGAATTCATTTGCAAATTGGATACTATTAATTTAGGCTTAAATAGAGACTGGGAGTGGCTAAGTCATTATGCAAGGTAGCCTATTTCCCCTTGTTTTTTCCTACCCCCCCATCCCTCAGACGTTCTGGTTAAACTTGGATTTATGCTGGAAATGGCCCACCTTGATTATCATACACATTGTAAGGAGAGTGGTCACTTTGGATGGGCTATTACCAGCAGGAGAGTGAGTTTGTGTGTGTGTGTTTTTCGGGGGAAACCTGGATTTGTGCTGGAAATGGCCCACCTTGATTTTCATACACATTGTAAGGAGAGTGGTCACTTTGGATAAGCTATTACCAGCAGGAGAGTGAGTTTGTGTGTGTATGGGGGTGGGGGGGTGAAAAAACCTGGATTTGTGCTGGAAATGGCCCACCTTGATTATCATGCACATTGTAGCGAGAGTGGTCACTTTGGATGGGCTATTACCAGCAGGAGAGTGAGTTTGTGTGGGGGGGGGCGGAGGGTGAGAAAACCTGGATTTGTGCTGGAAATGGCCCAACTTGATTATCATACACGTTGTAAGGAGAGTGATCACTTTAGATAAGCTATTACCAGCAGGAGAGTGGGATGGGAGGAGGTATTGTTTCATGGTCTCTGTGTATATAATGTCTTCTGCAGTTTCCACAGTATGCATCCGATGAAGTGAGCTGTAGCTCACGAAAGCTTATGCTCAAATAAATTGGTTAGTCTCTAAGGTGCCACAAGTACTTCTTTTCTTTTTAGTTATTCCATTGTGCACATGCTCGCTCTCTCTTTAAATCAACCGATCAATCCCTGTACTATCCAGCAGCTTGAAAGAATTAATCTAGGAGGAGAGATAGTTGCCAGTTGGCCTTTCAGATTTGAATGGCTAGGAGCCAACTGGCAGTGTCTTGATTATTCACACTGGGATAGGAAACAAGCTTCTTGCTGATAATGCTTCTACTAATTGCTGTCTGGCATAATCTGTAAATCCTGGGAGGGTGTGTGTGTAGGGGGGAGGTATGTGGACAAATTGCTAGTTGGCCTTTTGGATTGAGTGAATGGAGACCATCTGGCTGCAGGTTGGTTATTCACACTGGAATTTTCAACCACCTGGTATTCCATTCAGTGTCTTTCATTCATTCTGGTAACTTGCTATTTCTCTGTCTCATACACAAGCTCCCATTATTGGGATCTTGTACTGGTAGGGACAGATACTACAATACCATACTTCTGATGTCACTTCCCCCATAAGAGTTTTGCTACCTCACATCATTAAATTATTTTCTTTCTCCAGTAGGTGCTGACTCTAGGCAGCTATTACATTTTAGTCTTAATGCAAATTAAATGATTTCTTTTTAAAGGTTTTTCTTTTTAATTTGTAGATTAATGGGACCCAATTCTCTTCCTGCTGTCTCCTATTCTTTTTTGCATGATATGAGTCATGGTCAAGAGAAGTTACTTGTATCCTGCAAGGTGAGGAACAGGCCTCTGACTTCCACTTAACAAGAATTTTGAGGAGAGGTTGATCTGGCTAGCATATTTCCTAGACAGCAATTCTTGTTGTTTTCCTTTATTTGAAATACTCTGAAGTCCTTTTGCTGGACACTAGTTCCTGCTGGTGCTTCCTCTGGGTGGCCCAGCATAGGGTTGCCAACTGTCTAATCACACAAATCCATACACACTTGCACCACCCACTGCCCTGACCCTGCCACGCCCCTTCTCCAAGGCCCTGCCCTGCTCACTCTATCCACCACACCCTCCGTTGCTCGCTCTCCCCCCACCCTCACTCACTTTCACCAGGCTGGGACAGGGGGTGGGAGTGCGGGCTGTGGGCTGAGGCTGAGGGGTTTGGTGTGTGGGAGGGGGCTCCAGGCTGAGCCTTGGGCAGGGGGGTTGGGATGTAGGAGGGGGTGAGGGGTGTAAGCTCTGGGAGGGAGTTTGGGTACGGGAGGGGCCTCTGGGCTGGGATAGGGGGTTGGGGGCAGGAGGGGGCTCAGGGCTGGGGAAGCAGGTTGGGCTGAAGGAGGAGGCTCCAGGCTGGGGTAAAGGTGTGAGGTGCAGGCTCTGGCCAGGAGGCACTTACCTCGGGGGCTCCCAGTCGGTGGCACAGCAAAGCTAAGGCAGGCTCCCTGCCTGCGCTAGCCCCACGCTGCTCCCGGAAGCAGCTGGCATGTCCCTGCAGCCCCTCGGAAGGGGGTAACGGGCTCCATGTGCTGCCCCCGCCCTGAGCACCACCCCCGCAGCTCCCATTGGTCACAGTTCCCAGCCACTGAGAGCTGCACAGTCAGCGTTTGAGTGTGCAGAGCTTCCTGGCCCCCACCAGGGGATGTGGGGACGTGCCGGACACCTCTGGGAATGGTGCAGGGCCAGGGCAGGCAGGGAGTCTGCCTTAGCCCACTGTGCCACCAGACTTTTAGCGCCTAAAATCTCCTGGTTTGGCTTCAGGGAGATCGAGCCCAATTCCAGAAGACTCCCGGCGAAACCAGGAGGGTTGGCAAATCTAGCCCATCACAAGATTGGATCCATTACAAATTTTCTCCTTGCGCCCATGCATTTGCTAGTCTCACTCTCAGGTGTCCCATTCATTTAGCAGGAGGATCCTGCTCCTCAGATGAGTGATTCTGAGCACTAAGTAGTCAAGTGATCTTCAATAACATAATCAGCATATAAAGGCCTGCGCTCTCAAATGTCCTTTTTGAAGAAACCATAGCCTTATGCTCCATGGAATCTGTGGAGTCTCTGTCCCTTATGCAGGGATATGGTGATTAGCTAATCACTGTGGAGGTTTTAAGTGCTTTAAAACTGAAATTATTTTAAGTGGGACAGGTACTTTGTCCTCCTGATTATCAGCTGAGTACATCAGAGTTTTATCAAGTAAGTATGAAACAGCTGCAAGATATTTGTTAGAATGTGTCCATTAAGAACTGTTTGATTTATTTTTTTTAACCTAAAATGGCAGAGATGTTATGGACAAGGGAAGGGAAGTCCAGTCCAGATGCTATAAGGACAGTGTGGATACCCACCAGAATAAAGTGGCAGGACTTTTATGTTCAAATTCTTGAAATCACTAACTGCCCTCCCTAATTCAGAAAGTTGCATTTCAGATCCACCTAATAGCTTCCCAGTGAATATAAGTGGGTCATAAATGTCTGCAGAGTCTCATAAACAGGCATAGTTGTGAGATAGAGGAAAAGATATTCTTCACATCATAAAGTAGCTAAGGGGTATGGAACACACAAATTGGAGTGGGGAGAGCCAGACATAGATGGCAAGACATGATGTCATCTGTGTGGGTTACTTTGCTTGGAGTCCTGTAAAACTGAGATCCATTGCTACTGAGAGGGTCCTAAATTGCTGGGCTGACTGCCTTTCTCTTATCAATGACATTCTAAAGAAGTTAACTCCAGAACGGGTAACCATGATATTGTTAGTTCCAGATTAATTCAAGAGACTCTAGTGTCTGCATTTATTCCATTTCATTTACCTCAGAGGAAACTTCAAAACCTTGGAGCCACAGGTATCAGATCTTGTCTCTTGCTCCTGGATCAGGTTAGACAAAGACTGTAATTGTCAGATTCCTGATGCTTCAGGCTCCTGCTCAAATCAGTGTGAAGTATAGTCTAGGTCAGTGGTCAGGCAGGCAATTGCCCGTTTCCTCTGGGTAGTTGTCAAGATTAACCTCAAGGTGCACTCTCCTGTGTCCCTTGGGAGCTGAATATTTTTTAATAGTTTTTTGGGAACTCCATTCTAGCATTGCAGTTCTGAGATGAATCTCTCCTTAAAACCAGTTTTCCCACTAAGAAGGGTTTGAGGACTTTCTTTTAAAATCAGAATACAGTGGTTATTTTGTTACCTTACTAGTTACCAGAGGGTGACTTCTCATTTTTATTTGAATCAAGAATCGACTTTGCTCATTTTTTGTTGTAACCCTGTTAACAGGAAAGAGAAAAAGCTGCCTAATCCGGACATTATCAGAGTTGTTAGAATGGATCCCAAGTGAATTCTGGATAACACAAAGTCAGATCACCTCTTTGTTCTGTTTGAGGAGGTTACCAAGAGGGAATGACAGCCTTCAAGGGAACTATTTCCCACTGGCTGAAAGAGTTCATTAAGCAAGCATGTTTAGTGCAGGATAAAGAGCTTCCAGTGGGAGGGAAGGCACATTCCACCACAGCAATCTCTATGTCGTAAGCAGAGACGGCAGATGTCTGTCTGCTGTTCAGAATTCTGTAAGGGGGCCACGTGGTCCTTTCTGAGCACATTCACTCAATGTTAGAGATGGGATGTTCTGCATGCTCTGATGCATTTGGTAGAAAAATGCTGCACGCTGCCATCTCTAGGTAGTCCTATCTATCAAGTGAAAGAGTACTGCTCCTGAATCCTGTGTGTCTGGGCTTGTGTAGGTGTTTGAGAAGGGCAACCTGACATCACTCAGTTTCCCTAGTCTACGTTGTGCGGAAAATTTTTGGAAAGTTTTAAAAGGCATTACTTTTTCCTTAAACTTCAGAGGATTGCTTCTGTTGCTGTTGACTGCAAATATAAATATGACTACATAGAATACTTTTCAGTGGCTTCATATTTGTCACCATGGCAGGAACAGATTGTATTGAAGATTACATCATTGAGGGTTTTTTTTTTTCCTTTCTGATATTTGCCACATCCTTATAAATGCACAGCTTTATTAGGGTCAGTTCTCCTCTCACTGAGTGTGTGTAACCTTTAATGCTAATGGGTATTCAACACACGTATCCAGAAGAGGAGCTAATACTCCAATAAAGGATACAAAACAATAAGATTGTTTTGAGTTTTCAGGTATATTCACAAATTTACTGGAGGGCTAACTTGTGTCACTCCCACCTTCAAACACAGCTTTGGGAGGGGGATGACGACAAAGAAAGGGAAGTACAGAATAAGAGAATGTGCAAAATTTAATGAAACTTATGAATTTGTCCCAGGGAAAAATGTAATAAATGTATTCTGACATGGTGAATTCTTGTCTGAGAGTCCATTTCTGCTAGGCTGAGAAATATTGCATGCGACTAGGCTGGGAAGGCTTTGTTGATCTCACAGGCTGGTGCTAAGAAAAAACAAAAACAAAAGAAAACCACTTCCTATGGGACTTAATACTCCACTGGGGACATGCTTCCACTGAACCTAATGCCCTACCCTGTTTATCTGGAGTCTCCACAATCCCTGATGGAGTTTGAGATAGTGGTTTGCCTGGAATGAAGTTGTACTACAACTCCCAGGAGTCACTGGAGTCTGAATGAACATTATTTTTAAACCAGAGGTGGAAAAACTAGCTTTGCTGCCTGAAATTCAAAAGGAAATTTTGAATTCCTGTTTCTTCCTCACTTTCATTAACAGTTTTTTACAGTTGCATTTGAGTGTATGTCATGTATTTACTACTTAAATTTAATTTGAAGCTCTCAGATTATTAAGGAGAAAGACAGCAGGCCCATTTCCTTCCCTCCCATGCTTTGCAGCAATTTCAGTGGGCACATTATCCACTTTATCCCTGAGAGAGCGTTGACCCTATCAGGAATCTCTTTCTTTCCTCATTACAATCCAAAAGTATAGGCTGTGTGGGGAAATGGTTGGGTTGGGGAAGATGGGCTGCCTGTTGGTATTGTGCTGAATGTTCGCGAGGTGGATGTTAGGAAATTTTCAAGGAAATGTTTTTTCATTTAAAATTTTTTTTTCTGTAAACAAATAGGTTTAATCAAAACTCTGGGGAAGGTCTCTCACCCCGAGGATGGAATTTTGAGAGAGACACCCAGAATTGCCAGTAGTCCAAGGCAGGGACTTAACCTGAGTCTTCCACATCCCGGGGAGTGCTCTACTCGCTGGGCTAGAGAGAGAGAGAGGGTCTCTTTTCCTCCCCTCCCCCTGAATATATAAGTATATATAATATATATATATAATATATATAACAATGGGTAGGCACCTCTTACAGGAATGATATTTTAAACTCTTTGAAAATCTAAACTTCCTTAATACTACTTCAGTATACAAAACTATGTTATTTTAAAATAGAGTTAATATCCATTAGCAACTCTTTGACCCTTAAACTGTCCCCATTTCTTCCATCCACATGACTATTTTAAAGCAATTATGTGGCAGCTTAAATAGTTAAAACTTTTTTTTTTTTTTTTGAAGCAGCCAACAATCCCTGAGTCAACCATAAGCCCACATCTACAACAAAGAGAATATCATGGAGGGGAACTACGTTAAGATAGGATTTTTAATAATGTTGGGACGTTTCTTAACAGCATTATTTAAAAGCTTTTTTAAAAACTGCTCTCCCGCACCTTTGTTCTTTCTGTGCCAGGAAATGTTGTTTCATATTTAATACTAGACTTTAAATGTTTCATATGTTTATGACATGAAATACATGTACAATATAGTCAAGGCCCTTTGAATTCTCCTGCACTCAAGAGGAAGCTGCGCCCATCTAGCTCCATGCAGCAGTCTGAAAGTTTGCATGGTGAGAAAAACTTCTGATCATGTGCTGTATACATTGAAGAATACATTTGAAACTAAACTTTTCAGTTTGAATTTGCATTGTTTTTAGCTTTCAAATGGAGCTAGGTATAGCAGGAGAAATGGCACTTTCCCCATATTGTCCCTTAATAAGGAGACCATTTCCGGGGTGAATAGTAATTCATGGATGCGAAGGATTTCTTGCCTTTGCTGAGACTGTGACAAAAGTAGCAATAGGGTGATACCAGTTCACTAGGAACTGTACTGACCCCACCTAGTCTTTTCATGGGGATCTATGACGATGGGCTTTTTTAGCCTAGTCCCAAGAATTGCCTTAATTTTCAGCAAAGATAGCTAGCTATCAATATCAAGCTCAGACATATATATTTTAACTACAATCAATTGTAAATACATTGTGTCATGTGCCACATACACATCCTGAGAAATACATCTTCTAATATGAATATTTGGAATACTTGACTGACCGACATGGGTGCAGAATTCCTGAACAATCTGTGTGGCAAGAGTAAAATAATTCTATGGCCAATCTGAGTAAATTCTGTAGCAGTAATATTGTGTCACTGCCCCCTATCCTTTATTCACAGAATCTACTACTGACTGAAAAATTCCAGGAACCCAAGCTTTTCATAATCCCATGGTCACAGACTCATTCTGGGATTCAGCCCTTAAAGGTAATATGGTAATACCTTTGTCCATTTCAGGGTTTACTGTTGTGTGCTTGATAGCAAAGCAATGTTGCTTTTATACTTCTTTGTTCCAGGTGATAGAGTGGGGAGGGAATTCTTCAGCTGATATATTTTTTTCAGAGATTTAAAATTGAAAAATGTAAACCATGTTAGAATGTCTTTTATAACATATTCACATGTGGAACTGCAACTTGCTTTTCTCATGAATATTGTTGCATTCTTGGTTGGGGTTTTCAAGTGAAACAAAATTGTCTTTCCTCACTTTTCTTTTTTTTTAACCTTGCCCTAACTTTTTATATGATATTCTGATATTAAAATAGTGATCATCCACTTCACATATATAGGTTGGTATGTGTCAGAGATGCCCCAGAATGCGTTGCCCACTTCTGATCCAAGTCACTCCCGTAATATCACAAGATTTCATGACAGCATTTGCGCATGCAGAAACTGCTTCATCTTTTTGTACACTGGAGTGGATTTCAGTGAATGCATAACATTTGTTGGGAATCAAGATGTAGAAAATGGGGCAAATAGATTTCTTTGATTTTAAAATGACTTGGTTTAGGCTGGTCCTTATTTTGTCGGAACCTCTTTGTCTGTTCCTGTTCATAAGATGATGCTACAATGTTTAGCACTATCATTATTTATACTTTGAGTTCAAGGTCCTCACCCTTGCTGCAGATAGTGTCTTTTAAGTGTTTGTAAAGCATTGTTATGCACATGCAGTCCAAATAACACTAACTGCCCTCCCAGGTTCCAAGGCACAGGAGAAATAACATGAGAAATATGCTGATTTGAGGCGCATCCTGTTTTCCACACATTGTTTTATTTTTGTTTACTCTAGTTTTATAATATAAACATTTTTGTGCACATGCTAGTTAACTTTGTTGCTCCAAACACATACCCATCTAATTACCCCTGTGTTTAATTCAAATTTAATATTACATGGTATTTTCATCACACTCCAAGTTGCCTTTAATGGTTAGGAGAAAAATTACATATATTTCTGAGACATAAAGTACTCAGACTATAAAGACATATTGTGTCCCCAGCAATAGTACAGATGATTTAATTTATTACCAAATTAATGTTGTTTAAATGGTTTTGGAGTGGATCCCAGCATTAATTAACAGAAAGAGAAGTCAGGAGGTTAAAAATGAAACATGAATTTTATTGGGATTTTTATCTCTCTTGTCAAGTCATACATTGGGTGAGGTCCCAGAAGACTGGAGAAGGTCAAATGGAGTACCTATCTTTAAAAGGGGGAGCAAAGAGACCTAGGGAATTATAGACCAGTCAGCCTAACTTTGATATCTGGAAAGATACTGGAACAAATTATTAAACAATCAGCTTGTAAGCACCCAGAGGATAATAGGGCACCAGCATGGATTTGTAAGAACAAATCATGCAAAACCAACCTTATTTCCTTCTTTGATAGGGTTACTGGCCTAATAGACCCAGCGGGGGTCGGGGGGAAAGAACACAGTACATGTGATATTTCTTGATTTTAATAATGCTTTTGACACAGTCCCACATGTCATTCTCATAAGCGAAGTAGGGAAAGGGGCTCTAGTTTAAATTACTATAAGGTAGGTGCAATGCTGGTTTAAAGACAATACTTAGACTAGTTATCAATGGTTTTCTGTGAAACTGGAAGAGTGTATCTGATGGGATCCTTCAGGGATCAGTCCTGTGTCTGATACTATTCAGGATTTCCATTAATGATTGGATGATGAAGTGGAGTGCTTATACAATTTGCAGATGACTCCGAAATATGTGTGTGTGTGTGTGTGTGTGTGTGTGGGCACGTTGGAGGAGAGAATTAGGATTCGAAATGACATTGACAAGTTGAAGAGTTGATCTGAATTCAACAAGATGAAATTCAATAAAGACAAGTGAAAAGTACTACACTTAGGAAGGAAAAATCAAATGCACAGTTACAGCTACAAAATGGGAGGTAACTGGCTGGGTGGTAGTACTGCTGAAAAGGACCCCGGGGCGGGGGGGAGGGAGTATAGTGAAATCACAAACTGGATATGTGTCAACAAGGTGGTGCAGCTGCAAAAAAGGCTAATATAATTCTGTGGTGTATTAACAGATATGGGAGGTAATTGCCCCTCTCTACTCAGCGCTGGAATACTGTGTCCAATTCTGGGCTCCAGACTTTAGGAAAGACATGAACAAATTGGCGAGTCCAGAGGCGAACAACAAAAAATGATCAAAGTTTAGAAAACCTGACCTATGAGGAAAGGTTTAAAAAAAGAAAAAGAAAAAAGAGGAAAAAGCATGTTTAGTCTTGAGAAAAGAAGACAGAAGTGGGTGGAGGGACCTGATAACAGTCTTCAAATACGTTAAGGCCTGTTATAAATATCAATTGTTCTCCGTGTCCACTGAAGGCAGGACAAGAAGTAATGGGCTTAATCTGCAGCAGAGGAGACTTAGGTTAGGTATTAGGAAATACTTTCTAACTGTAAGGATCTTTAAGCTCTGGGGTAGGCTTCCAAGTGAGGTTATGAAATCCCCATCATTGGAGGTTTTTAAAACCTGTCAGGGATGGTCTAAGTTAGCGTGGTCCTGCAGCACAGGGGGCTGGACTTGGTGACTTCTCAAGGGCCTTTCCAGCCCTACGTTTCTATGATCTTAAGTTATATGTATGGATCTTGTAGGCTTAATTTAAGATGTCTTAAATTACTCTTATTATATTCTACATATGAATTTCTCAAAACAACCAACTTTGCTGAAAATATTTCACAAATATTAACGGAATCAAATCTTGGAAAGGTGCCAGTATGGTAGCCCTAGAAACATGATGGCCTCTGTCCTCAAGTACTGCAAAGACAGTGATAGTACAAGATTCCCATACTGTGTATTAAATTAAAATTTGATAGGTCCACTCTACAGATGAAAAAATAGTTCAACCTCTACGCCTCTACAATTTTTGTCATTATTGTGGTGGTTTCTGCTATGTCAACTCTTGAACCAAATTTTTTAAACCTTGTGTGTTGAAAGCTATGCACCAAACCACATTTTGGCTTCCAAGTAAGTGATCTGGGATTCAGAAGTTTTGGGGACACACAGCTCCAGCTAAAGTCAGTGGGAGCTGTGTGTGCTAAGTGCCTCTAAAGTTTTGATTAAAAGGCCAAATTTTCAACAGTACTCTGATTTTATGCATGTGTAAAATTCACATTTGTGCATACAAAAGGGGATTTGCACATGCAAAAGTGCAAAATATGGTGCTATCTCTTACAGAGATTGGAGGCCTTCTTGTAATTTGAATCTAAATAGATATCTCATTTATAGGGCAAAATTGGACAAGCAACTATCTGTACCAATTGTAAGTATTTTATGGTATGTGACAAACAGCCAGGAAGGAACATGGGGATTTATTTTTGTCACTAAAATCAGTCTGTGTGTATTAAATCATTTTTATTCACCCATCAATTTGAAGAACACAAAAGTGGTAGAAATGTGCTACTAGTAAATGGAAGCATTTCTTTAGAGGAATAATTTTGGAAAAAAATACAACCTTGCTAGTGGAACATGTAAAACTAATTCTGCTTCTTTTTTTTAATGTTTTCAGTTTCCTGCATGTGATTCCATTGTTATGTCACTTCTGTCACTATGCTCCTGTGCAATGTGGTTCACTGATGTTATCTCTGTGTATTTCGTTGTTTGTTGTATGGAATTTATTTCACTGTTCATGCTGCTGTCTGTTTTCTAGCAGTGTATGTTCTCTTTCAAGTGATTCTTTTCCTTGTATTAGATGGATTTGCAAGTCTTCCTGCTTTAAGCTATGTAGGCTACACTTTGGCTTCATGTTGACATCGTTTTTTCCTGTGTCAACTTTCTCTTTACTCTGCCTGAGAAATATGTGAGAGCACAATTTATATTTGAATGTGTAAATAAGTGAATGCATTCCATAAATGTACAAAGAAAAGGAGTACTTGTGGCACCCCAGAGACTAACCAATTTATTTGAGCGTAAGCTTTCGTGAGCTACAGCTCACTTCATCGGATGCATACTGTGGAAGTGTAGAAGATCTTTTTATACACACACCTCCCCTCACCCCACTCTCCTGCTGGTAATAGCTTATCTAAAGTGATCACTCTCCTTACAATGTGTATGATAATCAAGTTGGGCCATTTCCAGCACAAATCCAGGTTTTCTCCCCCCCCCCCCCCACACACACACACAAACCCACTCTCCTGCTGGTAATAGCTTATCTAAAGTGACCACTCTCCTTACAATGTGTATGATAATCAAGGTGGGCCATTTCCAGCACAAATCCAGGGTTTAACAAGAACGTCTGAGGAGGGGCAGTGGTAGGAAAAAACAAGGGGAAATAGGTTACCTTGCATAATGACTTAGCCACTCCCAGTCTCTATTCAATCCTAAGTTAATTGTATCCAATTTGCAAATGAATTCCAATTCAGCAGTTTCTCGCTGGAGTCTGGATTTGAAGGTTTTTTGTTGTAATATCCCAACTTTCATGTCTGTAATCGCGTGACCAGAGAGATTGAAGTGTTCTCCGACTGGTTTATGAATGTTATAATTCTTGACATCTGATTTGTGTCCATTTATTCTTTTACGTAGAGACTGTCCAGTTTGACCAATGTACATGGCAGAGGGGCACTGCTGGCACATGATGGCATATATCACATTGGTGGATGTGCAGGTGAACGAGCCTCTGATAGTGTGGCTGATGTTATTAGGCCCTGTGATGGTGTCCCCTGAATAGATATGTGGGCACAGTTGGCAACGGGCTTTGTTTCAAGGATAGGTTCCTGGGAAAGATCTTCTACACTTTCCACAGTATGCATCCGATGAAGTGAGCTGTAGCTCACGAAAGCTTATGCTCAGATAAGTTGGTTAGTCTCTAAGGTGCCACAAATACTCCTTTTCTTTTTGCGAATACAAACTAACACGGCTGTTACTCTGAAACCTGTCATAAATGTACAGTAGTTTTTCCATAATATTTTTTTATATTCTCTAATAGCACACATTAGGAGTTTTGTGAAATGTGCAACCATTTAATTGCTGTCTAACATTTATGGGATCGAACCAATGGGGGGGGGAGCTACCTGGTACGCATTCCACAGATGCTCAAAGGGCCTCTTTGGATTTTTAATTATGGTGAACCCGCCTGCATGCTTCTGGATCCACAGCTAAAGTCCTAGTTTGTAAAGGCTACATTAAGCCTTCCTTGTTAATATATCTGCTGCCATTACTACAGAGTCCCTTTTGCTAGAGTGTTTGCCAAAGTGGAAGACAGGGAATGACATCAGGCCCCTCCACGGTGTCTGTGAATATTGGGCACCTCTGTAGTATTTTATTTGCAGGCAGTCTCATCCAGATTGTCGCTATTTTCACCCTTCAGAAAAGATAGTAAAGTGAACCAAATAAATCCAATAGACCTGTCTCTCCTCTCACTGCACAGTGGGGTAAATCAGAAATAGCTGAACATAATGGAGCTGCTTTAGTAAAATTAATGTAAGTGAGGGGAGAAACCTTGCTTGAGTTAAAATCTCACTAAGGCTGAAAGGTATGAATTTGCCCCATAACATAACTGTAAGCATAATCCCCCCACCGGAGACACAAGGAGTATGTTAATCCTTCCAGGAGCTTTTGCTGAATATTGTTTTGGGAAGGGTGTGTGTGTGTGTTTTTGTGTGTGTGTGTGTGTGTGTGTGTGTGTACACATAACAGACAAAAATCTAGGAAAGACAGAGAGCCTGAAGGAACAGCTAAATGCCTGGTGGCTAATGTTGGGAGAAGTCTGGGGAGAGGTTTTTGATCCAGTGGTTCAAGCTGAAAAGAGTGTTCCTTGCGCTGTGCGCAAAAGAAGCTTTTTCCTGCTGTTCAATTCCTTCTGCGTTCAGAGACACAGGTCTTTGTACATCCTTTGCAAATAAACAGAACTGCATCAGTGAAATAACAAAATATCACTAATTTCTCCTCCTAAGTGAAGCAACCTACAAAGACCCTGAATTTTTGGCTAGGCACTTGGGTCAGAAGGGGCAACGCTATTCTAAAAAGTTTAAATTTGTCAATCAGTGATATTTTACTATGCATTTTAGTTTTATACTACAATTACTTGTGGTGTTTTAATCTGCACACACAATGAGGGCTTGATATTTAAGGGCCAGAGCCTCAGCTGGTAGTAATGGTGAGAGCTTCATAGAAGGCAATGACATTATACCAATTTAGAGTATCTACCACAGACACCTAGCTATATATCTCTGTATCGTTTTTGTGCATGAGAAATGAAAATTTAGCTTACAAAAGTAATAGCTGTATGAGATAAATATTAAATAATAATACTGCTTTTTTTCTCCCAGAGATAGCATAAAATTTTGACAAATTACCGATTTACTGTAAATGACACTTGTATTGTCACTGGGAAACAGGGTCATCTGTAGAGCATTTTTTCCAAATCATATTGTGGTAGTGAAGGAAAGTGTTATTCTTTAAAACATTTTTCCTATGTTAGTTTAAAAAAAAAAAAGCTTACCACTCTTTTTAACGTTGAAAATATAGCAAAATTGGAACAGAAGAAAACACAAATATGTAACCGTATTTGTACACATTTATTTCGGAAGCAAGAGTGGCCTTTTGCACTTGTTCACTCTGAGACATTTGGCCATGCGGTCTCATTGCTTACCAGTGTCATAGAAAACATTAGACATGATTAGCTGCAGGTATCCATGCCAGATGATATCCAAGTAAAGTCCTTTTTGTATTTCATCTTATAATTGTATTTGCAAGTTAATGTTTGAAGTGTCAGTCTTTGTAAAATTAGCTCATCTTGTTATGATTTAGAGCTTTGATGTGAGTGAAAGGCTTCAATTGCAATGCATAGTCACATCTGAGAGTAAACTGCATAGACAAAGAGACTTACAAGACTAGTAAATCAAATACTCCGAACTGTCTATGTGGATTATGAGGTACTATTTGCATAACTTTGAAGTATTTATACTGATGAAATTACAATAATTAAAATCATTGCTGTGTCAATTGCTAGATGCCACAAGGCATAGCAATTACTAGCATGCAAATCAGACTTTGTGTAAGCATTTTAAAGAATAATTACCTTATTTGATTCAGATGTGCCTGAAAGCCTTTAAGAATCATTTGAGCTATTTTGCCTTCAACAGTTTTTAGGTCTGAAGATATTGTTGCTATTATTGTTATTGATGACAATACTTTTGCCTGGTTTGGTTGTCTAAACTGAAGACTATTGGTAAAAGTTAAATAAAGTTAGGAAGGATTTACCTTATATTAGTTTGTTCTGAATCTCTTCCCCCAACCTAAGATGTCACGTAAGATCCAACAAAAGCACTCCTTCCCTTAGCTTTGTGTTACAATTTGTCAATTTTATTTAGGGGAGTGGTGTATAAATTACTTCTGAGAGCACACACATTTATTTACTTTTATTTTATAAAAGCCTTTGTATGTGTTCATCCCATTTTCCTGTGCTATTTTAGATAGGTTGATACCATGCTCATCAGCAGACTATCTATTTACAGTGAGAGAGCTCTAGCCTGAGCATCACCACATTGCTGCAATACCACACAAGGGAAGCAGCTGCTCAGGTAACCCTTAAGGGTTCTGTAGGAGGTTAATGCCAGTACCTTGAATTCCACTTGGAGAGTGTATTGTCAGCTAGTGAACATCACAGAGCACTGTATAATGTGCTGCTAGCATGAATCTCTTCTTAATATGGAGGGCCCCTCTACATTCTACTCTAACTTCATTTTCCAAGTGATTTTAAGTTGTGGAGCACGTTACAGAACCGGCAATATAAATGTTGATAATATGCAATTAAAAACATTTGTTTAGGTAAATAATTGCCAAAGATTGGACATATGCTCACACCTACATGTGTGGGACATGCCTATATAATGAGTGATGGTGGGATATTATTAATTTACCACTTTTATCCTGAATCTTTTGAGAGGAATGGGTGGAACAATAATTCATATGAGTGAAATCTCTTCTGTATGAGAAACCTCTGAACGCATAAAGAATTCATATAAATCATCTTTAAAATGGCTATCCTTTTCTTCTGGCAATAAAAGTAAAATTAATTAAAAAGTACAAACTGCAGATTAACAATTGCCCTCTCAGCCAGAGTGTATAATATTATTACAGCTAAGAGTCAAACAATATAGCACTTCTGAAAGAATCTCCCTCAGCCTGCCTCTCTTTTCTTTTCTGTGTGATAGTCTTGTTTGCCTGACTGCTCCCATCCTCTGTGATGTTTCAATCATATTCCTCAACAATTAGTTGTTTGTAAAGTAACAGCACTGTGGTGAGATGAAAAGAAGTGAGAGCTACCTCTGACATTACAATGCCAACACCTTGTGAATTTTTCACAGGTGCCAGCTTGAGGGATCATATTCAGTTAGAAAGTAGTACCGACTCCTATCAAATTCTGACATTCCTGATCATCACTGTAAAGGATTTAAATCACAGGTCCAGGTTTGCGAGCAGACACAGCCTCTGCTCTAGGAATCATGTAGGCTAAGATTCCATGAGGCATGCCCAGGAGATATGTTGCTTTTCACACTTAACTGTGTGTTTCAAAAGGAGCAGTGTGAGCCCATGGCTTGGCTGGCTGCCAACTAGAACATACAAACTAAGGGATTGGTCATACCTCTACCTAGAAGTTCATTCTCCTTTTGGGTTGTGGCAATTCCAGTCAGCATGTCGGCCAGCCCTATTTCCTAGTCCACACAGGGAAGGGGCACCATATTATCTTTTCCCCTTCCAACACAAAAAGATAGGATCTAGCTTGTAATGTGGAGACTATTATAAACAAATATTATACCCAGGACATTACACAAAGTAATTATATACATTAACCCCGACAGACTTTAGGAAGAAAATCAAAATGCATCATGTTCTTAATTTGTAATCAGTCTTAAAGGGACACTGTTCAATTCTGTATCATATGATCTAAATTCCTTAACTAACTTTGTTACAGTAACAGCTTAAAATCTTAAAGCTGAAATTTGGTTTCAGATGAAATTCATCGTTGCCTTCTCTGCTGCTTCCAGCTTGTTCTGAATGCAGCAGCATGTTTGCTCACTAGCTGGCTTTGCTGTGATCATATTACAGCCGCCCTGCATTCTTTATATTGGCTGACTATAAAGTGGTGGATTCATTTTAAGAAGTCACTGTTGATTTTTAAAGCACTTAGCAGTGCAGGCTATGACTGGATTTGAGACCTATTCCGTGGGCCTCTGCCTGATGGGTATCTGTGTTCAAACCCTGCCCACTGTTTAAGGATCCTGAAATCAAGTCTTAAGCTGGTAGTCATACGGGCCTTTGCTGTGGTGGGACCAAGGCTGCACTGCTCAGTCTCTTCTGAAATCTGTTTCATTTAATCTTTCTGAATTAAACAAAAAAAATCTGCAGGTTTTTTTAATTCTCAGGCTGTTGTATTGTTTTTTTCTTCCTACACCACTTTTACCCCCTTTTAAATCCTTCATTGACTGGTTTTAGTTTGCACCGTTTTAGCTGTATCGGTCCCAGGATACTAGAGAGAGAAGGTGGATGTGGTAATATCTTTTACTGGACCAACTTCTGTTGGTCAGAGAGACAAGTACCTTTTCCAGACCTGAGGAAGAGCTGTATGTGGTTTGAAAGCTTCTCCCTCTCCTCAACAGAAGTTGGTCCAGTAAAAGATATTATCTCACCCACCTTGCCTCTGGTTCTAGTTTAAAATTTTAGAAGGCATTCTTTTTTATTGTAATGATTTTTAAATTTACATGAAAGCGCTTTATTAGAAGTCTGTACATAAATATATTACTCAATTTAATGTAGGGAGGCAGTTTCTTTTCTTTCTGGTTGCACTTCCTCTATGAGCATAGGGCTATCAACATTCATCAGGCTCATATAATGTGTTTCCTTGCTCTCCTTAAATCAGCTGCTGCTGTGATTTCCAAGGTGTAATTGTGAATGCAATAATGTGCTGTAACCCGCTAATGTTAAGTGTGTTTTTGACTGCTAACAGGGATATGAATGGTCTTCAGTTGGAAATATATGCACTATATTCAGAAGAGCCGATCACCTGCTCCAAAACCATTCCTATTCTAACCTCTACATGCTCGTATGACTCATCCCTTCCACCAGAAGCCCTGTAAATAGTAGTTCTTCAGCCCAATCACTGACATAGCTCGAAGTGGCCACTATTGAAAGTCAGTATTTGTCAAAGGTTATCACAGTGAGGTGCTACAATTTCCCCCTATGATTGAACAGGAATAACTGTTATAACTCTGTGGCATCCCTAATGATCAGAAAAGTAAAAAGAATCCTAGGAAACATGGACAAATTTTTAAGGATGAGTACAAAAATATAGCACAAGTATGTAGGGACAAAATCAGAAGGACTAAAGCACAAAATGAATTATTCCAAGCAAGTAAACAAAAAGGCAATAAGAAGAGGCAATAAATACATTAGGAGCAAGAAAAAGATGAAGGAAAGTGGAGCCCCACTATTTAGCAGGGAAGAAGAGCTAATAATGGATGACATCAAGAGGACTGAGGTGTTGAATGTCCATTTTGCTTCAGTCTTTGCTAAAACAGTTGTGACCAGATGCTTAACACAATTGATATTAATAACAAGAGGGAGGGAACATAGACCAGATTATGGGAAGAATAGGTTAAAGAATATTTATCTAAGTTAGCTGTATACAAGTCAGCAGGGCCAGAAGCCAGAAGAAATTCATCCTAAGGAACTAGTTGAAGAAATCTCAGCACCATTGGCAGTTATCTTTGAGAATTCATGGAAGATGGACTCATGGAGGATGGGTGAGGTGCCAGAAGACTGGAAAAGGGCAAACATAGTACCTCTCTTTAAAATTGAGAACAAAGAGGACCTGGGAATTATACACCAGTCAGCCTAACTTCAATACGTGGAGAGATGTAGGAGCAAATTATTAAACAATCAATTTGTAAGCACCTAGAGGACAATAGAGTGATAAACACGGATAGAGTAGTCAACACAGATTTGTCAAGAACAAATCATACCAAACCAGCCTAATTTCCTTCTTTTATAGCTCCATGGACAGTGGGGAAGCAGTAGTCATGTTTATCTTTAGTTTAGCAAAGTTGTTGACATTGTCTTACATGACATTCTCATAAAGTAGGGACATGTGGTAGATGAAATTACTATAAAGTGGGTGCACAACTGATTGAAAAAACATACCCAAAGAGTAGTAATAAATGGTTCGCTGTCAAACTGGGAGGACGTATCTAGTGGCGTCCACAAAAGTCTGTCCTGGGTCTGGTACTATTCAATATTTTCATTAATAACTTGGCTAAAGAAGTGGAGAGAATACTTATAAATTTGTGGATAAAACAAAGTGTAAATATTTTCTATGACAAGATTAGAATTAAAAACGCCCTCAAAATTGTAGAATGGTCTGAAATCAACAAGATGAAATTTAATAAAGACAAGTGCAAAGTACTACACTTAGGAAGGAAAAATCAAATCCACAATTACAAAATGGGAAATAACTGGCTAGGCAGTATTACTGCTGAAAAGGATCTGGGGGTTATAGTGGATCACAAATTGAATATGTGTCAGCAATGTGATGCAATTGCTGATATCATTCTGGAGAGTATTAATAGGTGTGTCATATGTAAGATATTGGAGATAATTGTCCTGCTCTACTCAGCACTGGCGAGGCCTCAGCTGGTGTATGCTGTCCCATTCTGGGTGCCATGTTTGAAGAAGGATGTGGACAAATTGAAGAAAGTCCATAGGATAGGACCACAAATGATATGCAGACAGGGGTAAGGAAGCTGGGGCTGCAGCTGGCGGTGGGTCTGGGGCCGGGAACAGAGCTGCGGCCAGGGGCAGAGGCTGAGGTCAGGTCTGGGGATGGGGACAGGCCACAGTGAGGGCCGGCAGCCTGGCCCATGGCCAGGTGTGGAGCTGTGCTGAGGCTGGGGATGGGGCCAGGAGCGGGACCGAGCGCCATGGCTGGGGGTGGGACCAGAGCAGGGCTGGGGCTGGATGGTTCTCCCTTTGCACCCCATGGGGGTTGGCCCAGGCCTTGCTACACCCCCCTGAACATTCTGCCACGCCCCCGGGGGGGCACACCCCAGAGTTTGGGGACCTCTATGTTAAGGGCTTTTATAAAGTGGATTGTGATCAATTTTTCTCTGTGTCAGTGGTTTTCAACGTGTGGTTGCAGATGCCTGAGGGTCCGCAGGCTATATCTAAGATTTCCAAAGGGGTCCACACCTCCCTTAGAAATTTTGTAGGGGTCTGCAAATGAAAAAAGGTTGAAAACCACTGTTCTGGGTCCGCTGACGGTAGGACAAGAATTAATGCTGAATTCAGCAAGGGAGATTTAGGTTAGATATGAGGAAAATCTTAGTAACTATATTTAAGTACTGGAATAGGCTACCAATAGAGATTGTGGATCCCCATCATTGAAGGTTTTTTAAAAAGAGGTTTGACAAACACCTGTCAGGAAGGGACTAGGAATACTTGGTCCTGCCTCAGCAGTAGGAGGTGCACTAGATGACCTCTCAAGGTCCCTTTTAGCGCTGTGTTTCTATGGTTTTATGATCTGTTGTAATTCTGGCTATTTAATAGTGGTCATTGTATAACGCAGCCATTTAACAAGTCCCCAAACTCTGCTAGTCTCTTTAGTCCACAAAAAATTCCCATTCCTCCTCCTCATCATGTCTCTTGGAGGCTCTGAGAATTTAAATCCCAGTCTGTACCTCCTCCACTCACGTTTCCCATAAACTCAGAAATTATACCCTCACAAGTCCTGATAGTTTTGTTTATGTCCTGGCTCCATAGTTAATGAGAGCTGTTCTGTGGGGTCCTGAGTAGTTTAGAAAATCTGGTCACTTCATTTAGGTGCCAAAGTAGAGGACCCTAGCTATTTTGAAAATCCAGTCACTTATATAGGTGCCTAAATAGCAGCTGTTGAGTGCTGAGCTCTTTTGAAAATCTGGCTCTTGATGATGAACTCCCAAACAATGCTAAGCTAGAGGAAAAAATAGGAAAATATCAAATTGTTTAATTTTTGTTATCACTGTAACTAGAATAGAGAGCTCCAACATTCTTTGTTCCATATGTTGTTCCTAACAAAAATAATCTGTGATATTCACTATTAAAACTTTCTGGCATCATTAATGTTGACTTTTTTTTAAAGTTGCCAATTTTTTTATAGATTCGTAGATTTTAACGCCAGAAGGAACCATTAGAATAATTTAGTTTGACCTCCTGCATAACACAGGTCAAGGTATTGATGTTACACTGATTTTGAAATAGACATTAGTTCCTTAGTTTAATTATTTCTGATGTGCTTATATGTGCTCCTAAAATTACTGAGAAATTTTATTTTCCAAGGTAAACCAAACCAAAAATACTGCAAAAGCCACTATGGCTACAATCCTCACACCTATTATAGCCGTAAAACCAGATATCGGGGAGGGGGGCATACAAATAATGTTGTGTCCTAATTTGCATACATGATGAATATGCCTCATTTGACTTCCTCCCTTCTCACTTCCTCTCCTTTGAGCATTTTTGAGACTGAGGGAAAGATCTGCTTCCCTTAACCTGAGGTAGGTCAGAAGCAGTAGGGGAAAAAGGGAAGAGAGAAGTAGCTACTGCTCTGAAATCAGCGGTGCTCAGCAGAGGCAAGAATGTAGGGTGGGGAAAGAGGTAGCAACCGTCCTAAGCCTTGTGCTGAAGGAGTGAGGGAGGCAGGAAAGGAGCCTCATTTTTCAACCCTCTTATGCGGTGGTGTGGAAGCTGAGGCAGTGTCTGTGCTAACGTCTGTTGCAAAGAGGAAAAGTAGAGGTGGTGTTCATTTTCCTATGTCTAATTAGGCATGAGTTCCTTCCTCAGCTCCTCCCACTCTGGCTCCTGGTTTTTATGGTGTCAGCTGTGGCAACCTGTCTGAAATCAAAGAGAGCAGTGGTGTGAGAGAGTAAATCAGAAATGGGGCTGAAATGTGCTACTCTCCCTGCCCCCTTGTTCTTCTCTACTGTTCCAGCAAGAGTACCCTAGTGTAACAGACTGGATCACCCTAGCTGTATTGTGTTACACTCTCGGCAGGTACTTGAATCTTTGGGTATCTGGGATTGAGACTCAACAGCTCTGGGTCTTGCAAACACTTGTACGACTGCTTAACTTTATGTACCCAAGTAGAATGTAGTTGACTTCAGTGAGACAATTCTCATGTTTCAGGTGGGGCACACATTTATGTTCTCATGACATTTGGTCACCCCACGACTAAAACTAATTGCATGTACCCTAAAAGCCAGCAAACCTTGCTGACACGACTACTTGAAATCTTTTATGTTTTCTCCTATTGGCAACAAAACGATGAAGCAAATTATGAGACTTGGATTAATCCATGTCAAGGTTCCTTCCCTACTCTGAACTCTAGGGTACAGATGTGGGGACCTGCATGAAAGACCCCCTAATCTTATTCTTACCAGCTTAGGTTAAAAACTTCCCCAAGGTACAAACTTTGCCTTGTCCTTGAACATTATGCTGCCACCACCAAGCGTTTTAACCAAAGAACAGGGAAAGAGACCACTTGGAGACGTCTTCCCCCCAAATATCCCCCCAATCCCTACACCCACTTTCCTGGGGAAGGCTTGATGATAATCCTCATCAATTGGTACAGGTGAACACAGACCCAAACCCTTGGATCTGAAGAAATCTGAAAATCTGAAAAATCAATCAGGTTCTTAAAAGAAGAATTTTAATTAAAGAAAAGGTAAAAGAATCACCTCTGTAAAATCAGGATGGTAAGTAGCTCACAGGGTAATCAGATTCAAAACATAGAGAATCCCTCTAGGCAAAACCTTAAGTTACAAAAAGACTCAAAAACAGGAATATGAATTCCCTCCAGCACAGCTTATTTTACCAGCCATTAAACAAAAGAAAATCTAACACATTTTCTAGCTAGATTACTTACTAACTTAACAGGAATTGGAAGGCTTACATTTCTGATCTGTTCCCAGGAAAGCATCACACAGACAGACAGAACCCTTTGTTCCCCCCCACCCCCGCCTCCAGATTTGAAAGTATCTTGTCCCTTCATTGGTCATTTTGGGTCAGCGAGGTTACCTTAGCTTCTTAACCCTTTACAGGTGAAAGGGTCTTGCCTCTGGCCAGGGGGGATTTTATAGCACTGTATACAGAAAGGTGGTTACCCTTCCCTTTATATTTATGACAATCCAACAGTAGCCAGCCTAACCACTGAGCATACTTTCAAATGTGTATACACCTCCAGTTCTCCAGAGCTGCATTTGGGGCTCACGAGGTTTGTGGCTGCTGTGTTCCTCTAATTTGGAGGGACTTAAATATCACACTTTTTTCCTAAAATTAAAACAGAGTGAGCAGCAACTTTGCTATAGAGAAAGTGTTGGACATGGGGACCCACTGGAAGTGTTGAAAATTGGTCACTGTTATTTCCAAAAGATTATAGGTTATTCATGGTCCCCACTACAGTCATCCACGTTGGTGTTTTGGACCTATGAAATAGCTTCTTTGACTCTTGGAAGGACCCCACACCAATTCACCACTTTCGCCATCAGTATATTCCCTCTGAGATCTTAATCTTCTGTGACTCATCTTAATCTTCCCTGCATTTGGCTTAATTTTGGTGGGGAAAAGTGCCTGTTAAGTAGCTGGGCATAGCAGCATTTTCAGACTTATTAGAGCCAAGATAGGGCACATAATGTCAGCATAAATTAGACTCCTCAAGGGACTGTGACGACATAGCAGCAGTGCCTTCTGTGTTGATGTAGTTCTTTTCCATTGTTCTTGTCAGAAGATTTTACTTATTGTATTCTCGCTGACTTAAACTATGATAACTATAAGAATACACTGTGGTGAGCCATTCCTAGATATTTGGGGTTTTGCCAAAGAGTCAGTGGTCCTTTCAACCTGAAGATAAAGATATGTTGCCATCGTTCCACAGGAATCTAAAGAATATCAGAGGATAAAGGGAGAACACTTATAAAAATGTTGTAACCAGTAATACATTTCTAAAAAGAAGATGGTAATACCTGTTCTTAACAGGGACCACTGACTCACCCTTAGACCCTTTTAAATAAAGAAAAGATACACAAGAAAGTTCTGCAAGATCAGGGTGCAAATAGTAAGAGTCACACTAGTTCTCCTTACATTTAAATGGAAAAGCAGCACAAACCCAGCTGTTTCACCACTGGATTTCTGAAGGTTCCTGTAGTTCACATAGTTGATTATTGAAGTTGGCCTCTCCACAAATACATTTAGTTTAATAAGTGGCTAAAACTGGCTCTACTCCCTTATGTAGTGTACACAGTAGTTGGAGGGAGTGCTCTTCTTGGAAAATTGTGAGTGTTGGCTGACCCCTTTAAAACATATGTGGAACAAAAGGATTTACACCTCTTAATTAGAACTTTACTCCTGCAGGCTAAAAAGCTTGCATTCCTTCTGGGTGTGCTAGATTTTGAGTTTGATATCCAGGAAGCATGTGAAAATTAACAGACAGCAAGAAAGGAGGCAATGAACACAAATTGAGATAAACACAAGATTTTATACTGGGACTAGAAGTACTCCTACAAGCCACGTATCATATGGAAAAACTGAAAACTAGCAGGTATCATATAGTGTGGTATCAAGGCTGTTTGCTCATTTACTTGACCTACAGCATACAGTATTGGTCTGAGGTGACCACTTATCCTGAAAACCCAAGAACCAGATCTGAATTAACAATGCTGCTACAGCTCATAAAATTAAGAAAATATTTCCTTGAACAGGAATATTATCAGTTCATGAGTGGAATGAATGTTGTCATTGTCCATCTTTCCCATACTGTGGGGGAAAAATTCCCTTGTACTATGTGTATAATTCCATTTTAAGTACTGTAGCAGTGCAATTTCCCATGTTAGTTGAGCAATATCTGACCAGAAAAGGATTCTTTTTAAAAAATAAAAATAAATTTAAAATAAATTTTAAAATAAAAATCCGGAGGTTGCTCCTGTCTGATAACAGTAAAATAGCTCAGAATAATAATTTGTTCTGAAATGAGGATCATAGAATCATAGAATATCAGAGTTGGAAGGGACCTCTGGAGGTCATCTAGTCCAACCCCCTGCCCAGAGCAGGACCAATCCCCAACTAAATCATCCCAACCAGGGCTTTGTCAAGCCTGACCTTAAAAACTTCTAAGGAAGGGGATTCCACCACCTCCCTAGGTAACGCATTCCAGTGTTTCACCACCCTCCTAGTGAAAAAGTTTTTCCTAATATCCAACCTAAATCTCCCCCACTGCAACTTGAGACCATTACTCCTTGTTCTGTCATCTGCTATCACTAAGAATAGTCTAGATCCATCCTCTTTCGATCCACCTTTCAGGTAGTTAAAAGCAGCTATCAAATCCCCCCTCATTCTTCTCTTCCGTAGACTAAACAATCCCAGTTCCCTCAGCCTCTCCTCATAAGTCATGTGTTCCAGACCCCTAATCATTTCTGTTGCCCTTCGCTGGACTCTCTCCAACTTTTCCACATCCTTCTTGTAGTGTGGGGCCCCAAACTGGACACAGTACTCCAGATGAGGCCTCACCAGTGTCGAATAGAGGGGAACGATCACGTCCCTCGATCTGCTGGCAATGCCCCTACTTATACACCCCAAAATGCCATTGGCCTTCTTGGCAACAAGGGCACACTGTTGATTCATATCCAACTTCTCGTCCACTGTCACCCCTAGGTCCTTCTCTGCAGAACTGCTGCCTAGCCATTCGGTCCCTAGTCTGTAGCGGTGCATTGGATTCTTCCGTCCTAAGTGCAGGACTCTGCACTTTTCCTTGTTGAACCTCATCAGATTTCTTTTGGCCCAATCCTCCAATTTGTCTAGGTCTCTCTGTATCCTATCCCTACCCTCCAGCGTATCTACCACTTCTCCCAGTTTAGTGTCATCTGCAAACTTGCTGAGGGTGCAATCCACACCATCCTCCAGATCATTTATGAAGATATTGAACAAAACCGGCCCCAGGACCGACCCTAGATACTAGCTAGCTAGATACCGGCTGCCAACTAGACATGGAGCCACTGATCACTACCCGTTGAGCCCGACAATCTAGCCAACTTTCTACCCACTTTGTAGTGCATCCATCCAGCCCATACTTCTTTAACTTGCTGACAAGAATACTGTGGGAGACCTTGTCAAAAGCTTTGGTAAAGTCAAGGAATAACACGTCCACTGCTTTCCCTTCATCCACAAAACCAGTTCTCTCATCATAGAAGGCAATTAGATTAGTCAGGCATGACTTTCCCAGGATGTCCAGGGTGGTTTCCCTGGGGATATTGATTGCCACTCCCCACTCATATTTATTATTTTTAATTTAATATTTAAATTATTATATACTTTAAATTAAATGTTCAATATATTGTATTAGATGCTGTCTAAACATGCTGTTCCCGCCCTGAAGAGTTTGCAATCTAAGAAGTTACATAACATATGAAGGGTCAGGGGAGATGAATATAATCAAATATATACAATTTATAAATACACATGTAAATTTGCAATTGATCTGGACAACACCCTCAACCAGTTGCCAGCAAGACCACTCCAGTGATTGGCTAAGCCTTCAGCATACCAGGAAATCCAGTGAGCTTTTCTAAAGAAAAGGGTGGGTGAGGCAGCTGAAAAGTACTCTGTATTTGTAAACACTGGCAGTCCCAGGCCCAGAAGACCCCATAAGTACCTCTAGGAGGAGTGAAGGAGAACTATTCTGGGATTCCCTGTGCCAGATGAACCCACCAATAGCAGCAGAGGAGCATGGCACATTTGTCACCCTAATATATACACAGGGCATACCCTTTACTAACCAGGAGGAAAGTGAGAGAACTAAGGTAAGGTAGTTCTGTTTCCCCAACAGAAAATATGATCTTAGAAATGTTATAGAGAAAAAGTGGCAAAAGAGGGACACAGCTTTGAGGTGCAGGAAAAGGAGGCCAGAATTGAAGATGATCCACTGTATGGGGCTGAGTTATTGGGAGGTTGTTGTTCGTTAACTGTGACAGAGATTGGAGGAAGTGAAGAGGCTTCAGGAAGAAAGGTCAGATGCTAAATTTTGGTTACATTAATTTTGTTGATAGTGAGACATTCAGAAAAAGGTTTAAGAGAGGACAGGCATAGATGTGGGATATAATTGAGGGGGAGAGGTCAGGAGAGGAGTGATATATTTCTTAGAAACTGGTATAAAGATCTTAAAGCTATATGAGTGGATGAGATCACCCCGAGAGACAGTATAAAGAAAAAAGAGGTCGGGGGCCAAAAGACTTAGCCCTGTGGAACCTCCATATTAGTGAGTTTAGTTGTGAAGGGAAGAAGTGAATGCAGTTGGGCTTAAGAGTAGCTTTTTCAAGTACAGAGGACACCATGAAATGCTTGTATTCTGAGGGTAAGATACACACAGAAGGAGACTCCTTGCTGTATGTCGTTTTCAGATTCTGTCATTCTATGTGAGGAAAAAGATAGTCTAGAAGTGGATCTTGATAAATGGAGAGATGTGTCGGAGAGACATGGGCTAAAAATAAGCAGAGGGAAAACAGAGTATGTTGTAAGCAATTTTAATAGTAAAAAGAAAAGGAGTACTTGTGGCACCTCAGAGACTAACAAATTTATTTGAGCATAAGCTTTCGTGAGCTACAGCTCACTACATTCCACTGAATGCATCTGATGAAGTGAGCTGTAGCTCACGAAAGCTTATATTCAAATAAATTTGTTAATCTCTAAGGTGCCACAAGTACTCCTTTCTTTTTGTGAATACAGACTAACATGGCTGCTACTCTGAAACCAATTTTAATAGTGTGATCACTGAAGAATTATCCTTGAAACTAGATGGGCAGGCCATACTGAAAATGCAGACGTCCAGAATCCAGGAAAATGGGGAAGTGAAGGATGTAATTAGAGCTAGGCTTACAAATGCCTTGCTGAAATGGAGAGACAGAGAGAGATGGTGTAGTCTGTGATAGGAAGATACCAGTAAGATTAAAAGAGAAAGTCTATAAAAAGGTGGTCCAGCCAATTTCAATGTATAGCACTGGGGCCTGGGCAACAGAGAGGATACATTAGCGCTGTTCTGCAGAAATTGAATCTTGAGATGGATGAGTGGTGTAAGCAAGAACGATCATCTGAGGAATGTTAGAGGCATGCTCAAAGTAACATCCATCAAAGAAAAAATGGGGGAGTGCAGGCCCAGGTGGTTTGGTCATGTAAAGTGCAGTCCTGACAACTATGTGGGTGAAGAGTCCAACTGATCAAGGAAGGAAAGGAAAAGAGAGGTCAACCCAAGAAGTAGTGGAATGTCATAAAGAAAAACATGTTAGCATGTGACGTGATAGAGGATATGGCTTTGAACAGAGCACTTTGGAGGGAGAGGACTCAGAGAGTGCACCCCATTTGATGGGATTAACACAAGAAGAAGAATTCTCTCAGAAGACAGTGAAAAGTCGACGAAGAAGAAGAGAGGAAGGACATGCATGGAGGAAGATAAGTTAGCAGTCTTGGCCGTTTTAGAGTGTAAAATCTTTAGAAAAGGGATTGTTCTTTCTATGTATTTTTACTATTCCTCGTTCATTTGGTGTGCTATTGAAATATAAATAATTATCACTATTGCCTTTTCACTATGACTATTATTTAGAAATAAAAATATAAAAAGTATAGTTATACATTTTGGATTTTTTAATTGTTGTGAAAAGGAGAAAGAACATTCTGAACTGTAGTTCAAGAGATAGTAGTGTTTTTAAAGGGCCACATTTTTCCATTACGTACATTTGTAAGGTTCATATTGATTTCAGTGGGAGCTTAACATGAGTGCATCAGAGAGCACAATTTAGCCGGAAGCATGTGTGATTAGTCATCTAGTTTCCTATTTAGACAGCTAAATAAAAAATCTTGATTTTTTTCAAGGTTCTGAGCACCCACAGCTTCCATTTGATTTCCCTGGGAATTATGGAGTCTCAACACTTTTGAAAATCCAGGCCATTTTTGGATCCGTAAATTGAGGACTAACTTTAGGTATGCAGTTTTGGGGGTTACACCTGCTTATTCCAAAATAAAAAAGGCTCTTTTCCCCTGTACTCCTTAGAACAGTGGTTTTCAACTTGTGGTCTGCGGACTCCTGGGGGTCCACAGACCATGTCTAAGGGTATGCGAAAGGTTGTCATTCCCATAGAACAGTACTTTTCAACCTGTGGTCCATGGACCCCTGGGGTCCGCAGACTATGTCTAAGATTTCCAAATGGATATGCACTTCCGTTCAAATTTTTTAGGGGTCCACAAATGAAAAAAGGTTGAAAAACACTTCCTTAGTGTTCACTCTCCCTCTGCTGGATGGCTAAAGAACTCCATTCTGTCATCAGATGATGACAGCTTGGAAGAATAGTTTTATAACATTGCAGGTGATAGCATTATGAGAATTTTAAGTTAAAACATCTAGCAAAAATATTATCAAGAGCATTTTGATATGTACTGTAGGGAGAGTTTTTCCAGACTAGTGGATGCCTTCCGCTTGTAGACGTTTAAATTACAGGTGAGGAAACTAATTTTCTTTCTCATACATGAGCATCCACTAGTCTGGACATTACTCATGGGAAGGAGAAAAAAGAAAAAGCTAATTCCTTAGAAGGGAAGAAACATCAAATACAGGTAACATGAATCCCTCCAGGAGAAATGAAAATTGAATTTACTTTATTCACTTCCTTTTTGTAATTTTAATTTTATTTGCTTGCTTTGTTTAGATTGAGGGCAGCCCGAAAGACCATAGGCTGCATCAGCAAAGGAGAGAGTTTCATTCTTGATGCTCTTAGTGAAAGAATTTTAAATCTGATTGAACAAAAGATTATTCTTCTTGGCCCGGAATTTTGATGAACTGCTTGCAGAATGTACTTTGGTGTCCCTTGAGCACCTGGTCTTATTGACTGCCTTGCTTGGTTGGCATGTTGGATTGTGTCTGTTAATAGGCAAACATTTTTTTAAAAAAAACTCATAAAGGAAGAATAGGTGCATCTGATTTTCTCCACTGGTCTGTTATAGATGGTCGACCTTTTACATCCAAAGAGATTTTGTTATGAGAGAGCTCTGTCTCTGTACATCAATAGTTAATAGTTAACATGTCAATAGATGGTACTCAGAAATATGTAGTGTAGTTCCTGGTTTCTGAAGGACCAATACAACTTCTTGTTATGCACTGCAAATGGCTTCCTTTATGCATTGCTTGACATTTTGCTAATGAATGTTTGGACTTCAGGGAAAAATATCTCATTTCCAAGGAAGACAAAGGCTAAATCTAAAATTAAGGAGGAGGGAAAGGACAAGTCTAAAATCAAAGAAAAGAAAGAAAGAATAGGTTGGTAGAGAGCCCACTGAATATGAGAAACAAGAATGCTCTGCCTAAGCCCAGAGGTTCATGTAATCTGTGTTTTCCTCCCCTTTGAATTTATAGTTAGGCCTCATTGGACTTTTCAAATGTTTCTGAAGTTAAGAAGCAAGATGTGTTGCAAGGCATTGAAAGAGTTAATTGAAGGTCTCACTACACTTGGAAGTAGTACTGACTGATTGTGTCACTTCCCAGTTATTAATAAACTATTTAGTCTTGTTGCAGCCACATAAGCCTCTCTCTGGCCCTCGTTCTGGTTTGCACCACAACACAATAGCTAACAGACCATCTAATGAGGCTTGTGAAGCTAAACTGCTAGTCTGTACACATGGAGGAGAAAAATTCAGGCTTATTTTTTTCTGCAACATGACTGTTTAGATGATCTGTTGGTAAAGGTAGTCTAGTTGTAAGGCCTAGACTGCTTTGCTGCATTGCTGAGGGAAATCGCTGGAAGGTTTAACAGGTTGGGCTAGACCGCATTGACATACAGCCTGAGGGAGTCAGCACGAATGATGATCCTGAGGTTTCCCTAAAAGGAAAGTCAGCAGGTTCCATTTACTGAAATCCAATTCTTTTGAAGTTTTGAAAGTTTACAGTCCAAAGCTCAACACTGGGAATAGGAGCAAACTTATATCTGCTTTATTGAAAGGCAGAGCAAGCAGGGCTGCTGCAGCACCCTAGCAGAAGGAGTTCAGACTCCAAGGAAGAAATGGGAAAGGGGGGGGGGGGCTAATATGCCTTTTTTACTGTGAAATGAGAAAGTCTAACTCCCATGAACAATATCTAGACTTGTGTTCATCCATGTAGGAGAAAGAATCCTTAGGGGTGCAGTCCAGAGTAGCAATGATCTAATCTGCCATTATATTGTGTTTCTGGTAGTGTCCACGTAACCCATAACCACTCAGTGTTGCAATATGTCTTCCCTCTACTGGGGCTGAGCTATGTATCGAGGTTGTTGCCAGATATTCATCCAAACACAGTTCTTGCTCCAAAGAGTTTATGCTCTTAAAAATAAAGTAAAAAAATCTGACTATCATGAAGAAAATAGAGTTTTGTGTCCCATTACTGGTTTCTATCTCCCTGGGATGTCAAATATTGCAGAAGTATGGTCAGACCCTCAATGTGGGAGAACATGTCTGTATCTAACAACAGAGATCCCTATTGTTGATTAATAAGGGACCGTTAAGTCCAAAGGGAGCCCTATCTGATCCATATTAAAGGATTCTCAGGTCTCCATCAGACATATGGAGGCTCCCCGTCATAAAGGGTAATCTCTATTGTTGTTGAGATATGAGAGAGGCTCCATTAACATGTTTCATAATGCAATAGGAACCCATTTCTTTGTGGTTGCTCTACTCGCTGTTGATGAAATGCCTGAAAAGCCAAGACCCAGAGACTTAAAAGGCTAATCTTCCTAAGTAAAAATGGTGTTTGCATTATTTAATTTTTTTTTTAATGCTTTGTGAAGCAGAGGATTTTAAAGCCATTTGCAGATTTGGAACAATTTTCGATTGCAGTGGGGTTTAATTTTTTTTGTAAAGCTGATTAAGCAGTATACCTTTAAAGCTGTACCTAAATGATTGTATAGATTTGTGAAGCATCTAATGTTAGCAAAGAGATATCCATATTCAAAAATACTTTTAATATACTAATTTCTACATTTATTTTTCCAAGGTAAATTTTTGCTAAATTTTCCCTCTATCAATGGACTTTATTAAAAAAATAATAATTATGTACATGTGAACATGTCATGATGCTTGCTAACCATATACATGTTCATTTTCATACACAAGTTATAATTTATAGCAGTATTCAGACTATTTTCAATATAACATGTGGATTCAACTGCCTTCAATAAGAGAAGAGATAGTTCAGATACATACTGTATCTTTTTCTGTTGCAGTGAGTAGAAAGTCTAAGCAAACTGCAAAGACCTCATTTAAAATAAGTTTTAAGAATTCTTTCTGCATGAAAGAAAATAGCTTGTTGAAAGGTATTAGTAGCTGTTGTGCTGAAGGAAGGTTTTCTGTTATAAAATTGATAGATCAAGAAGCATTAATACATTATGAG
This sequence comes from Chelonia mydas, assembly GCF_015237465.2. Classification (NCBI taxonomy): domain Eukaryota; kingdom Metazoa; phylum Chordata; order Testudines; family Cheloniidae; genus Chelonia; species Chelonia mydas. The sequence continues at coordinate 54,183,936 of NC_057850.1, read as the reverse complement.
CATATGTTCTTTCTTTGTACCTTGGATTCATGGGTGTAACATATTATGAATTTGTAGAAAGCTATTTGTCCTGGACGCAGTCTGCAGAGGAAACATCTTACCAAGAGTAAAACTTGGTATGGTTTCAGAGGCCAGAAATACTTTGAAGCAGTCCACCTTTACAAAGGCCAGCATCCAGGATATTGTTTTGTCCTATACTTAACCTTCTTTGTCAAAATACTGTTTAACAAAGTGACGTAAAATAATATCTCATAACTATAGCCAAATTTCCTTGCCTTTTATTAAGGTTCACATACATTTTAATGTACTGTAACGAGTTGTAAGCTCATGGAAAAATAATTTATACCCATTTATAGCTATTAATTGTATTATATCATGATTATGTAGCTGTTTTATTTCCAAGATCCTTCTTTTCCCCATGAGAATTTATAAGCCAATGTTAAAGCATCCAGCTATTAAGAATAAACTGTTAAATAATTAAACCTCTATTTCTTCAATCTTTATGTCTGTTTAGTATTTTTTATATTCCTGGTGGTATTCGTGATGAATTTATAATGTTTGATTATTGGTGACTTAATATTCTTATGGAATGTCTTTTAAATTTTGCCTTTCCATGCAAACTAGGTGCATGTAGTGTTTTATTGTCAAAATAATGTTTCAAGTAGTAAAATGGCAAGGGAATACTGACTGAGCTATTAATAAAACACACCAGCTTTTAGCTGGCAAAGCAGCCTTCTTTCCATCAAATATGTCTCAGCCTTTAATAAAGAAACTCAAGTGGTGTAGGTGAAAAATTACTTTTCTCACCCGGTCATCTGTCTGTCATGTATTATTCAGGTCACCAATGTTTGTCCTGAACTGTATCATTCTGTAGTTGTGTCAGGTATGAAATATGTTCAGTGTAATTCCATCAGACTCCACGAAGTTGATTAGAACAGATCACCTTTCGGCATGGGCACAAGTTATCTCAGCAGATTGAGTGAAAAAGACTTATTTATCTTTGCCTTATAATAAAGAAAGAGATGAGCAAACTTATCCATTAACTCAAAAAGAATAACATATTTGGTGTGAAAACAAACTGCAGTCAGTAATTCTATTGAAAATACTATAGTACATGGATGTTGTTTTGAAAATACATACTTGCATTTGGAAGCATAAAATATTAAACTAAGGCCACATAAGTTATATTATGGTTTTTTAAATTATAAATATTTTTTCCTAAACAAAAATGACGGAAAATAGTTAAATTTGCTCTGCTATATATTTGGTTCCTTCTAATGATATATTTCTGCATTAAAAATTACAAATATTGGTGGGGGCTTAAACACAGTGGAGGGAGATACATTATTTTACATAAGAGGAGACAGAACACTAGATGGGGAATGGCTCTGAGTAACAGAATTCTTTCTCAGAAGTCTGGCTGGTGGGTCTCACCCACATGTTCATGGTCTAACTGATTGCTATATTTGGGATGGGGAAGGAATTTTCCCCCACGTCAGATTGGCAGAGACTATGGGTTTATTTTTTCCCTTCCTCTGTAGTGTGCGGCATGGGTCACTTGCTGGTTTGAAGTAAAGTAAATGGTCAATTCTCTGTAACTTGAAGTCTTTAAATCAAGATTTGAGGACTTCAGTAACTCAACGGAGGTTATGGGTATACTACAGGAGCGCATGGGTGAGGTTCTGTGTCCTGCAATGTGCCAGAGGTCAGACTAGATGATCATGATGTTCCCTTCTGGTCTTAAAGTGTGAGTCTATGAGCAGGGTTATAAACAAGGTATGATAAAAGATGAATCGAGAAAGGGGAACAATTAGGAAAAAAACATTGACAGTGGAATCATTTCTCAAGGAAAGTGACTGGAGACCCATTCTATATTGCAATATTTATACCTAAACTTTCCAAATTATAGAAATTGCATCACGGGGAACAATTTTGTATTGTCATCAAAGCGAACTAGATGGCCTAATCATGATTTTTTCATGTTTAATGCCCATGAGCCCCGTGCAGTGAGATGATGGGTACCTCTACTCCCATAAATGAATGGAAACAACCTGAATTGACCCACTCCTTTATCTTTTGGGACCATGTTAAGTACCACTGTTAAGTTTTCATGCTAATAAAGGCCATCTCTTCTTAAAGCAGTGGTTCTCAAACATTTGTACCGACCCCTTTCACATAGCAAGCCACTGAGTGCGACCCCCCATATAAAATGTATAAAACAGTGTTTTTAATTAACACTATTATAAATGCTGAAGGTGAAGCGGGGTTTGGGGTGGAGGCTGACAGCTCGTGACCCCCCCATGTAATAACCTCACGACCCTCTCAGGGGTCCCGACCCCCAGTTTCAGAACCGCTGTCTTAAAGTAACACATTACAATGTACATGGAAGTTGGTTTGGCATATCAGAACTGTTCTTGCTGCATGGAGATTTTTAAGCCACTTAATGCCCATTCCAGTCTGGCAAACATTTAAGCATATATGTAATTTTACGTGTATTACTAATCCCAGCAATATTAAATAAATGGGTTATCATTTCCATGCAGGAGGAACAGCACTGAGCTGCCATATGCACTGTTGTGAGATTGTAACACTGTGTGGCAAGCTACTCGGTTTTCACCTTCCTTCTGTGAGTGACCTCATGCCAAAGTGACAGTAACTGAGGACCAAACCACCATTTACCTTTCTTAAATTAAAGCAAGTGAATAATGAATGTTTCCAGCACTTTGTAAGACCAATTCTGTGTTTCTAATTACCTGTGTATAACTCAAAATATTTCAGTATTTGAAACACAAATGAAGTGCTCAGAATGTTGTTATTCTCAGTTTATTTAATCTTTTAGATTATTATACTGTGTTATGTAAACCATACCCCTTGTGTTCCAATGAAACCTGTACCCAAAGTCATGCTATTTAGGTAATCTCCTCTCTTAAATAATCACCCAAACTGTCCCTGAGTATAAGGGTGAAACTCAACTCCACTTCTATTAGAAGCTCATCTTTGCTAAACAACCAATTTTTGTCAGGCCCTTCAGCGAAAACTTAAGGTAGGTTTTACTGTATATGAAACAGTTAAACTTGTCATTGGATTTTAATTTTTGAATAGTTATAATGAGATTGTTTAATAAATACAGAACAAACAGAATCAGACTTTAATGCATCAAGACAATGCGTTATCTTTTGTTTAAAAAAAGCAAATTAAACCCTTGATTTTATCCCATGTTTCTTGTATTAAAATGTAAGACATGTAAGGATTATATTTTAAAGTGTTGACAATTTGTACTATTGGCATAACTTTAAATCAGTAATAGTTGAGCATTTTTCTTTACATTGTATTTCAGGCTTCTGATGTGTCCCCTCTTTGCTCATCAGAAATCATTTTTTTCTGTCTTTCTCCATCCACTTATCTCTCTCTCTCTCTCTCTCTCTCTTTTAACTTGATAAAGAGCTATACAGTCTGAGCTTACTTAATGGATACAGTGGGTCACATTTTGCCCTCAGATACAAGGACTGGGCTCAACTCCCATTGAATCTACAAAGATTGCAATCAATGGAAGTTCTTCACGTGTATTTGAGGATGGAGTTTGGCCTAGTGCATTTAAAGAGATCATATAATTAGTTAATGTATGTATAGTTTCAGCTTTAGAAAACAACAGTAAAGCACTATATAAATGCTAAGTACAGTGTCCTTGCTAATGCCACTCTGGATGGTGCAGAAAGAAAACACAATTCACTAACAATTGGTTTAAAGACCAAGGTTGCAATTTTTACTGAAACATAATAGCTCAAACAGCAATGTTATTCAACAGCTGTTAATCCCTGCAGTAGTAAGTAACCATAAAGCCTGAGGGCACCAGACACGTGCCTCAGATTCTCTGCAGATATGATCTCTGAGCTGCAAAATGTACCAATATTGGGAAGAAACATACTTTATTATGGGGAGCTGTTTACCTTTATGGCCAACTCTCAGGAAATATTGTGATATTTTGTGGTTTTCATAAAGGTGCTGGAATCAAGAGATTGCATGAGACTCTCAGCTTTCATGAAGAAAAGAAAAAAGTAATTTTCCTAGTCCACCTGGATGCAGAGAAAAGCTTAAAAACAGGAAGTGAGTGCTTCATAAAGGCTCAGAAACCAGAAGGCAAATGAAAATAATACCAAATGTATTTTTAAACCTTATTTTTAAGCCCATTTCATGACTTTTTGCATCCTGACTTGTGATTTTTGAACTCTTGGGGATGGCAATACTGATGATATTAAACCCTTTCTCAGACTCTGAGCCTGATCCAAAGGCCATTGAAGTCAATTGAAAGATTCCCATTCAGGGCACTAGTTCAGGCTTTATGTGCTTCACTGCCATCTTTAGTACTCCTGTTCCCAAACCCATGCAAAAGTTATAGGAAAGCAGGACACGACAGCAACCTCTACTACATGGAACTTCTGCCACAGTAATATCAACAAATTACAAAATCTACCTTGTAATCCAAGACTAGTTAACTAAGTACAAGTGTGCTTAAAAAAATCACTCCAGCTGTGAAATTAATGAGCACCATCCTCTCTAAATAACTGTAGGTGGTTGTACACAACCTGGTGGTGACTCAGTATCTTACAAGTCTGTGTGAGTAAGCAACAATTTTGCTACCCTCCATATTAACTGCTTTTGGAGATACCTGCCTTAGAATCATAGAAGGGACCACAAAGGTCATCTAGTCTAACCTGCTGCCATGATATTGTCTTGCCAGACTTGCCTGCACTTCTTGACACCTGTTGACACCAGAGTCCAGCGAGAGTCCAGAGTCCAGCGAGAGACTGCTGAATTGGAATTCATTTGCAAATTGAGTACAATTAACTTAGGCTTGAATAGAGACTGGGAGTGGCTAAGTCATTATTGCAAGGTAACCTATTTCCCCTTGTTTTTTCCTACCCCCTTCCCCCCCTCCCCCATTCCTCAGACGTTCTTGTTAAACCCTGGATTTGTGCTGGAAATGGCCCACCTTGATTATCATACACATTGTAAGGAGAGTGATCACTTTGGATAAGCTATTACCAGCAGGAGAGTGGGGTGGGGGGAGAAAACCTTTTGAAGTGATAAACACCCATTTTTTCATGGTCTGTGTGTATAAAGACATCCTCACTGCATTTTCCACTTTTATGCATCCGATGAAGTGAGCTGTAGCTCACGAAACCTTATGCTCAAATAAATTGGTTAGTCTCTAAGGTGCCACAAGTACTCCTTTTCTTTTTGCGAATACAGACTAACACGGCTGTTACTCTGAAACGTGACTTATGAGGAGAGGCTGAAGGAACTGGGCTTGTTTAGTCTGCAGAAGAGAAGAGTAAGCGGGGAGTTGATAGCAGCCTTCAACTACCTGAAGGGGGGTTCCAAAGAGGATGGAGCTCGGCTGTTCTCAGTGGTGGCAGATGACAGAACAAGGAGCAATGATCTCAAGTTGCAGTGGGGGAGGTCTAGGTTGGATATTTGGAAACACTATTTCACTAGGAGGGTGGTGAAGCACTGGAATGGGTTACCTAGGGAGGTGGTGGAATCTCCATCCTTAGAGGTTTTTAAGGCCCGGCTTGATAAAGCCCTGGCTGGCATGGTTTAGTTGGTGTTGGTACTGCTTTGAGCAGGGGGTTGGACTAGATGACCTCCTGAGGTCTCTTCCAACCCTAATCTTCTATGATTCTTCTATGAAAGGCATTTTCATGAGTTCTGAATGCAGTACTGAGTTGTTCAAGCATTATTCAAAGAACAAACTTAGCTGGTGGAGTCTTTTCCACAATGGAGAGAGAACCATACTGACTAGGAAAAATAGGTTTAAACTATATTAGTCTGAACCCTCTCAAACTGTGTTTAAAAGCTGTTTAATAAAATCGTTTCCCCCCATGCTGTGGACGGCACCTTAGTGTGAGGATGCTGCTAGTTCAGGATCCGGTATGTGAGCTTAGTAGGCCAATATAAAACAATGAGTTTACTCCTACCAGCCTGCTGTTCTTATAGTGAGGTCAGATTTGTGTAATTTATGTGTGGAGGAAGAGTAGCCAATTTACAAATGATTTTCCTATCATTTAACCATGCTGATTTCTTAATTTAAAATACATCTACCCAGTGATAATGCTGTGTGAATCCTGTGATTCTGCCAGATATGTCAGTAAGCTGTTAAAGGGTAGTCATCTTTAAAAAGAGTTCAGCTCTGAAGCAAACATGACTCAACATTTAGCTTCAAACAGAATTAGAATGAAGTTAAAATGGTATCAAAGATGTTATGAAGTTTGCCTTGTCATGCAGTGAAAGACAGTCATACAGTATGTTTCAGCAAGCAAGCTTGAAGAAAACATTTTGAAAATCAGTGCTTATTAAATTGTATGTATTGATTGTATAGCTATGTAATTATAATAAAATATGGTTTCTGTGATACTGTAAATGTGTGTAAACCTTTACCTTCATGTTGTTTGACTGAAATTATATAAAGAATGTTATAAAATATGTGACTGATGGCACCACCATTCATGTGTCTAGAATTAAATGTCAATGCAAATATTCATTATAAACCTCCTATTTCTAGGTGTTTTTTTAATTAAGCAGTTGTATATATACATATCCAAGAAAAAAAATATTTTACAACATTGAAAGAGGAATTGATTTAACTAGGATTTTATTCTGAATTTAAATAATTCTGAAGTACCTTTGACAAGGACATGTGTTTGAAGTGGCTCAGTAAGAATCAGCCATATCCATTGAAGTTGGTGAAAATCCTTTCACTGAAATTAATGGGCTTTGGTCAAGCCCAACAGGTACTGTATTGTTACCCCTTTTAACATGAGCTAGCCAAAAATGTGTGGTCTCTTTGGTTGTTCCTGTTAAAAAGAGACACTGGTGAAGGAGTCAAGCATTTCTTTGGTGAAATTTGGTTTACAAAAAAATGTACAAAATCCTATTTCCATGAACAAAATAGGAAACAAACAGGAGACAGTTCCTGTATCCACTGTTCCAAGCCTGCCTTTCCAGCCAGCACTCTGTACTCAGTCAGCTTTTTTTCTTTTAGTTTTTTTCTCTGGGCCATGATACCAGCCTTCTGTTATTGTCTGCTTGGCTTTCTCTCACTGGTTCAGCTTGTCCTTTGGTGCTTCACCATGTGCTATCTCTCTGGGCTTGTCTTCACTACCAGGGAGATTGACGCTGCTGCAATCGATGCAGCAGGTATTGATCTGGCAGGGCTAGTGAGGACCCGCTAAATCGATGGCAGAGTGCCCTCCAGTCAACCCTGGAACTCCACCTCTCCGAGAAGATTAAGGTAAATCAACCAGAGGGCATCTCCCATTGACGTAGAGCAGTGAAGACACTGGGTGAAGTTGACCTAAACTACATTGACTCCAGCTACATTATTCATGTAGCTGGATTAGTGTAATTTAGGTTGATTTACCGCGGTAGTGAAGACAAGCCCTCTGTCCAAAACAATTTCACCAAACCCCTGCATGTAAAACCTCTTAGGTTCAACTCTACTCAGCTTTTCCATGTTGCCTATGTTTTGGGTGCTACTGGTGTTCTTGCAGCCACCCGATTACAATGGCGTCTTTACATTTATTTTGAATGTAAGGAGGTGGCCACACCTGACCCACAACAACATTTAACTCAATCCATAACAATATACTTCACCTGTTATATCTGATATTGTGTATAAAATGAGTGGCAATGAGAGGTCATGCATGCTGCAGCCATTTTCAAATTATAGCAGATACAGAGCTGTCACAAGACTGGACAACACAAGAGGTCTGAAATCCCACCAAAACGACACTCTCTGAAGAACAATGCCCAGGTCAAATTTTGATCCTGTTACAAAAGTCCATTTGAACAATGATAAATATCTTTTGTTGTAGAAAACTAAACCTTAAACATTTCAGAACAAAACAGCTGCTGGTACTCATTTTGTTGAAAGAGCATAAATGCAAGGAAAAGGCCCCAACCTGGTATGGTGAGATTCTGCAGCTCCCACAGGAGCTGGTCTAACATAATTTTAGAGTGACAGCACTGTCATATCATTATGTTATTACATTTAATATGTGAGAAAATACCACACAGAGAATTCACCTACTTAGCTATGTTAAAATGAAATAACTATACCTAAGAAAGTACAAGTACATGTAGCCACTGAACATCGGAATAGAACATGCTGTCTCTGACATTGCACTGTAAAGGCCTGGTCCCATGAAATACAATGAACTTGAATAAGGTCAAAGGGCACTGAAGGAACTTAGTTGATCCTTCAATAAGACTTGAACAGGATGAGTTAAATCTGAAGTGTATTTTAGTGTTATATTTAATTAGGTTATATTATAAGTGCGCACCCTATCTATATGTCTTGACTGGATGAGCTTGTGATGGTCGTCTTGAATTTGCTTATTATGATGTATGCCAATGACTGGTTTGCAGATTTGTCTTGTATTATCAAAGCATATTTCAATGGTATCTAATACAAAATGATAACATGGGACCCATAATTCATAAGCAAACTCAGTTTTAGTTGGGTTTTTGTAGCTCCTGGTGGAATTTGAAAAAATAAATTTCTTGGTCCCGTTGGACCACAATGTTGTTGTTTTAAAGTGACAGTATTGTAGCTGGGGTTTTGTCCCAAGCATACTTTAAAAGCTATTTCATAGTTGGTTGTAGAGTAATAGTTCCTTTTTATCTATTTTTTTTTTAAAAGAGACATACCTAATTTAAAAATCCATCTGTTCAGCACAAAATGCAGGTGGAAACCAGAACACTGTTTCATTATGCTAGAAGGAAAATTTCATCAGGAACCAAGTCAAATCTGAACTTCTTCAATGCATGAAAACAAGTTTAAATTACCCACGTTAGGCTGTTCAGAGGAGATGAACTGTTATGTATAATTCCATACCTCTCATACTATAAAAAGTACCCAGTATTCCATTAATAATTTCTAATTTTATGTCCTTTTTGCAACTTAATCATGTTGTTTAAATTTCTCTCTGTTATTTTGCATATATGTATATATGTGTCTGCGTGCAAATGTATGAATATTTATTGCACTTTTCAATAATAGTGATGAGGTGTTAGGTACCAATGCCTTAGTGTTTACATATTTAAACGTAAAGTCAGTAATGGAGCCCACCGTATCAAGTTTACTTTGAAGAAGTGTTTTCAAGGCAATTTCACAATCTTCTGTTTCCGCTTCCACTTCCCATATCCTGATCCAATGTATATATTTTCAGAACTGATGTTGCTCAGTTGTATATATAGTAATGCTAAACTGAAACAAGATATGTATGTAATATAGTTATGAAAATACCAGTTCAGTACACAGTGCCGTTATTGATTCCCTAACTGTATGTATGGGTCTCCAGTGTTATGGTTGTATAAGATAGTTTGAGTGAGTCCCATTTTCACTCCATAAATTAGAGCTGCCCTGGGTCAACTTTGTTATGCTTATTTTTTCTCCAGAAAGTACTTCCTTTTTACTTTTATGTAAACATTTTCTTGAAATTGCTACTCTTTTTTGCATTTCTTATTCCTTTTGAAAGATTCACCCTCTGTCACATAACTGGAAACATACCCGCAATGTGTGAAATTTCTTGCATGTGTTCATATGTTTTTAAAAACAGCCCTGTCTCAAATTAAGTAAACTTCTGATATCGGGGCTGTTATGGAGTGAATATGTCCCACCCCCAAACAGGCCAGCAAGGGCCAGTTATGAATCTGCAAGGAGGAAACAGCTAGAGGACCTGTCCCACTTTGGAGAAATTGTGGGGGTGTCAGCTATGGAGAAAAAGCACTCCATTGTTAACCCTAAAGGAAATAATGAGCAAATACTCCCAAGATGGATATTTTTCTTTCTCTTAGCTTAGAAAGCAGAGTCTGGGATGGAGTTGGTCAAAATCGTGAGGAGTTGTTCAAGCTATGTTCTACTTTGGGAAGCTGCAGTGTGTTGGAGCTGAATCCAGTGAATGAGAGTAGATTATATATATATATATATATTGTACAATTTGGAGAATGTCACACCCTACTCTCTTCTTTAACATTTTCTGAAGGAAGCTATATTGTATATTTTTCCTTTACACAGGAGCTGAAGGAAATACTATTTTACCTGTGTTTAAGCCTTAAAGAAATGGGTCATTTTTAATAGATATTTGTCTTAATAAAAGCACAACAAAACAGTGTTTAAACTTCACCCTGTTTCTTACTTCTCACAATGGAGACCCAGAAACAAGTATTGGATCTCTAGGATTGAATAGTCATGTCAAAACTGCACAGTCATCAGACTACCCTTGCACAGGGGCAATAATGTATAGTGTGTTCTGTAGAATAGGCTGACAAATTGGTGAATCTTTGAGATCATGGTGTGTATAGCTCAAAGAAATCCTGCTACATTGCTTATGGTCATTATCTTGGATTCACTCCTCCAACAGAGCAAATTCGTGTACCTGCCTTTCAAGAGCCTAGTTTTTTAAAGAATGAGTGCCTGCAGTTAGGCACCTAAATAAGTGGCCTGGTTTTCAATAGGAACTGGTGAGTAATCAGCACTTCTGAATATCTGACGCCTCAGTGTGAACTTAGGCATCCTAACTTTAGGCATCCATTTATTTATTTATTTTTACATAGCTTTAGATTTAATCCTACTGGCCTCTAGCTGAAATCAGCAGGCACAATTGAACATGACTCTTTTGCTACAGTCAATAAGCAAGCAAAATTCTCAATGAAGTCACTGAGTATTTTGCCTCCATTAGGTCTGTACCCAAAGTTCTTAAATGTGGAAAGTAGCAGGGAGGATTCAGGATTCTGTCTGGTAGGTCCCAGTGGCACTGAAAAATACTACACTTGTCACATGAGTCAATCATACTTTCAAACTGATTAGCAGTACACCTTAGGCTGTGCTGCAAACAACCCTTCACTGTTACCAAACCTTGAGCTGACTTTTGGAAACAATTTTCAGTGTAATATCTTCTAACCTTAAGAAAAAAAAGGAAGTTTATTATGCAGTAAGGTAGAGTAAAAGTTGACATTAGAGGAGCTAAGGACAGAGTGCTCATATTATCTTTGGATTTTCATGCTTTTACTAATTTGTCTTACTATGCAAATGTTACTTATACATTGTGTTAACTGACCAGTGAAATCTATTCTGGCAAATTTGCACAAAATAATAGAGGAGACAGACTAAAACAGATTGAAATAAAAGCATCTATAAAAGCAGCTGTTGCTGTTGGCAAATATATTAAACAGTTCAGTGTACAGAGGGCTTCACACAGAATATGTATACTTTGAAGCCTCTATACTATTAATCCCTTGAACTAAAGGAGTTTATGTGCTACATTTAGTTGTGTGCATTTTAAAGTTCGTGTTTGTAAGTTTTGAGCAAAGTATAATAGCCTATAACAGAAGGAGCATAATAACAGGCAGTCTTGCAGTCAGAGTTCTCTGTAGCTGACTTCATTTTTAATTGAGTAGAATATTTAGGTAGGAAATAAGAGTCCCATTCTTGCTTGCTCTTGGAGAGTTGAAGTTGTTACACAGGGATTCATTGTCAGCAGAAGTCATGGGCTGTGAAGCCCTTTTTTCTGAGGGTATGTCTACACTATGAAATTACTCTGATTTTATAGAAGTCAATTTTTGGGAACAGATTGTATAAAGTCAAGTGTGTGTGTCCACACTAAGCACATTAATTCGGCAGTGTGCGTCCACAGTACCGTGACAAGTGTTGACATTCCAAGCGGTGCACTGTGGGTAGGTATCCCACAGTTCCCGCAGTCCCCGCTGCCCACTGGAATTCTGGGCTGAGCTCCCAATGCCTGATGGGGCCAAAAATTTGTCATGGGTGGTTATGGGTAAATGTCGTCAGTCAACCCTCCCTCCGTGAAAGCAACGGGAGACAATCATTTTGCGCCCTTTTCCCTGGATTGCCCGAGCAGACGCCATAGCACGGCAAGCATGGAGCCCATTCAGCTTACTGCAGCAGTTATGACCACTGTAAACACCACATGCATTATCGTGCAGTTTATGCAGAACCAGAACCTGAAAAACCAGGCAAGGAGGCGACGGCAGCGCAGTGACGAGAGTGATGAGGACATGGACACAGATGTCTCTAAAACTGCAGTCCCCGGCTATTTGGAGATCATGGTGTTAATGGGGCAGGCTCATGCCGTGGAACACCGATTCTGGGCCCGGGAAACAAGCACAGACTGGTGGGACTGCACAGTGTTGCAGGTTTGGGATGATTCCCAGTGGCTCCAGAACTTTCGCATGCATAAGGGCACTTTCATGGAACTTTGTGACTTGCTTTCCCCTGCTCTGAAGCGCAAGAATACCAAGATGAGAGCAGCCCTCACAGTTGAGAAGCGAGTGGAATAGCCCTGTGGAAGCTTGTAATGCTAGACAGCTATCCGTCAGCCGGTAATCAATTTGGAGTGGGCAAATCTACTGTGGGGGTTGCTGTGATGCAAGTAGCCAACGCAATCATTGAGCTGCTGCTATACAAGTTAGTGACTCTGGGAAATGTGCAGGTCATAGTAGATGGCTTTGCTGCAATGGGATTCCCTAACTTTGGTGGGGCTATAGACGGAACACATATCCCTGTCTTGAAACTGGAGCACCAAGGCAGCCAGTACATAAACCAAAAGAGATACTTTTCAATGGTGCTGCAAGCACTGGTGGATCACAAGGGACGTTTCATCAACATCAACGTGGGATGGCCGGGAAAGGTTCATGACGCCCGTGTCTTCAGGAACTCTGGTCTGTTTAAAGGAAGGGATTTACTTCCCAGACCAGAAAATAAATGTTGGGGATGTTGAAATGCCTGTAGTTATCCTGGGGGACCCAGCCTACCCCTTAATGCCCTGGCTCATGAAGCCGTACACAGGCACCCTGGACAGTAGTAAGGAGCTGTTCAACCATAGGCTGAGCAAGTGCAGAATGGTGGTAGAGTGTGCATTTGGATGTTTAAAGGGTCACTGGCGCAGTTTACTGACTCCCTCAGACCTCAGCGAAACCAATATTCCCATTGTTATTGCTGCTTGCTGTGTGTTCCACAATCTCTGTGAGAGTAAGGGGGAGACGTTTATGGTGGGGTGAGAGGTTGAGGCAAATCGCCGGGCCGCTGAATACGCACAGCCAGATACCAGGGTGATTAGAAGAGCATAGCAGGAAGAGCTGCGCATCAGAGAAGCTTTGAAAACCAGTTTCATGATTGGTCAGGGTACCGTGTGACACTTCTGTTTGTTTCTCCTTGATGAAAACCTGGTCCCTTCTCTGGCTTGGTGGGGTTGGGAGGGTATTTCAGTCAGGGTGATAAAAAGATCCTGGCTGTCGGGGAGAACGGTGTGCTGCGTGCTCTCCTCAAGCTCATCCTCCTCCTCATCATCTTCCCCGTTCGCAAAATCCTTAGGCGTGGCGGAGAGTACCCCATCATCGGAGTCCACGAACGGGGTGGGGTAGTGGTGGTGGTCCCACCTAGAATTTCATGCAGCTCAGCATAGAAGCAGCATGTCTGGGGCTCTGTCCTGGAGCTCTGTCCGTTTGATTCTTTGGTTTTCTGGTACGATTGTCTGAGCTCCTTAAGTTTCACGCAGCACTGTGTTGCGTCCCTGCTGTAGCCTCTGTCCATCATGGCCTCGGAGATTTTTTGAAATGTTTTGGCATTTCGTCTTTTGGAACGTAGTTCGGATAGCACGGATTCATCTCCCCATACAGCGATCAGATCCAGTACCTCCTGTTTGGTCCATGCTGGAGCTCTTTTTCGATTCTGGGACTGCATGGTTACCTGTGCTGATGAGCTCTGCATGGTCACCTGTGCTGATAAGCTCACCTGGCCAAACAGGAAATGAAATTCAAAAGTTCCTGGGACTTTTCCTGTCCACCTGCCCGTGCATCCGAGTTCAGAGTGCTGTCCAGAGCGGTCACAATGGTGCACTGTGGGATAGCTCCTGGAGGCCAATACCGTCGAATTGTGTCCATTTCAGCGCTAATCCTTTCATTGGGGAGGAGTACACAAATCAATTTTAAGAGCCCTTTATGTCAAAAAAATGGCTTTGTTGTGTGGACGGGTGCAGGGTTAATTCGATTTAATGCTGCTAAATTCGACATAAACTCGTAGTGTAGACCAGGCCTGAGTTTGCATTGAATCACTGACAGGTGAGCGGTCCAAGCTGATGTAATGCCTAGACAAGCTGAATCTTTCTGTTGTGATCTGTTGTGTTTTGTTTCATAGCCTCTGGTGAGTAAAATATTTCTCACCCATATTATTCTACTCTGGGATTGGTCTACAGGGCAGTCTTTATTTATGCTTACTTTCTTTTGTGAATTAAACCTATATAAGATGCATCAGTGTCTTGCTTATTTCAAAGGAACCTTTTCTTAAAAGCACCTGAGTAAAAATATATTACCAAATCTGGTAACAATACAAACATGTCAAGTCATTAAAAAATATGAATGGGAAACGAATTTTAGTTTAGTAGGTGCAAAATATTCCATTATTACAAAGCAGCTCCATATTTCTTTGATTTGTGTTTAAAACTCAAAAATCTCCATATGCAAAATGTTTAATAGTCTTATCACATATATTAATATGTGATTAAGCTTCCTATAAGCATTGATATATTTTTTCCAGTTCTTTATAATTGTATTGTTTTGAAAATAAGTTTTGTAAAAGGATATTTCAAGTTATGCATAAACCAAGAATGTGTTGTTTCTGTATCCATTAATTAAATTAAAATAGAAAATAATTAAATTAAAATAGAAAATAATTATTTTCCATTGAAATTAGATAATGGCAGATGGTATCCTATATTAGTTGAGTTTCACTATAAATAATTGACTTTACTGGGTAAAATTGACTTTACTGGGTACTGTCAAGCTTGCTTTGAGATAATGATGTTACTTCTGAAAATGTAGTTATATACTGAAATTTGAGAGGAGAAAGGGGTCTTACAGAATAGAATTTGCTTAGAAAAAAATCTGCAGTGTATTCTGTATATCATAATAGGTAATTTACCTTACAGTTACTAGACTGTCTGAAGTTGAAGGAAATAATTACTGATTAAATCTTTTTGTTCTCTCTCTCACACGCGCGCACACACACACACACACACACACACTTGTAGTTACATGGAACTGTGGTACGGAAAGAGAATTTCCCAAAGAACGATTACATTATTTGATCAGCATTCTGTTCAAGTCTTTTTACAATGTAATCTTTTTGTGCTCGGGTGTTTGCATGTGGCTGTGCCTTGAAGTTAGCTTTTATATACTGTATGTTATATTTCTGTGCTACATTAGTACAATACAGCAGAATACTCCTTAACTGCCACCTCTGGTGTTAACAGTAATCTGCAGTTAAATAGTGGCCCTAATTATCATAGGCTCATAGCAATAATAAATATTTCATTATCTTGTTTAAAAATAAGCATAGTATAGACCAGGGATTGGCAACCTTTGGCATGTGGCCCATCAGGGAAATTCCTTGGCGGGCCGGGACAGTTTGTTTCGATCACAGGTTCGGCCGATCACAGCTCCCATGGGCCGTGATTCACTGTTCCAGGCCAATGGGGGCTGCGGGAAGTGGTGCGCCTCATCCATACAATATATATACTACCTGTATAACCCTGAGGATGTCACATGAGCTACAGCTGTGTGCTTTTTGGGCCACAAGCGGGTCGCAGGTTGACAACCACACTGGTATAGATCATTAAAACATTTATTTAAATGAAACTGTATTCCTGTGAGATTGATTCACTTCATAGCCAGAACAGCTCAGAGTAGCATCATGATGTGAGTAAGTACTCAAACATGAAACAGAATATGACCCCAATATTGCGTTTGGTAGAAGCACCAAGTTCACCAAGGTATTTTTCGCACATACCTAAATGTCAGCACCTGGGTAACCCCATTGACATCGACAAGTCCAGTACTACTAGCAAAATACAGAGGGGTAAAATCTTTGCCCCACTGAAACCCAACAGCAAAATTTCCAAGGTAACTGCCCTCTGGTTCTTGAGGACATCCAGAATGCTTCTGACAATGCTTGTGCACTGACAGATGAAACACTCCTTGGAAAAAAGATGCTGACAATGTGAAAATATAAGAAACAGTAAATGCAGGGTCCAACTGTGAGATCCACCTTGGTGGCCAAATAGCCACTGCAAAGGAATTTTGGGGGAGTAGGGAGAAGGAAGTGGTTGTGTGATCAAAAAAAAAAACACTGAGGTTGAGAGACAGTAGTTATTGACAGAGATCCAACAAGCAGGAGAATAATCTTCTCATTTGTCAAGGATTAGGTCACCTACTCTGATTTCCATCCTAGATGGTCTCTATTTATATCATCTTTTCACAATGTATTAGAAATGGAACTAACCAAATCCTAGGTTCAAGCATCCCTGGGTTGTTGAGGTAGAGTCTGTCTATACTGTGTCCAAAAAGCTTGCTGGAGAGCTTTATTCAATTTTTCTGTCTCCAGCAGGGGAAGCAATTCCAAAGTCTTTTTACTGTTTCAGAGGTGGTGGTTTTTTATTAGTATTATTTTTATTGTGCCTTCAGGCAAAATTTTCCTAAGATTGTAAGTCCAGTCTATTCAAGTGGCTGATTGACTACAGGGCCCAGAGGTTGAAGAATTTCTAGCAGCAAGTCAGCTTGCAGCAATAAAAGCTATTTTCTTCCAGCACCATCAGCTCCCATTATAATGGACACCACAAAGGCCCCAAAAGATAAAATCAGCTGCAGAAAACGTTCACACTTCTCACCTCCTGTGGAAGCTAATATTGCAGACAGCTTCTTTGCCAACTTCATTTTCAGAAACCGCTGAATCTGGAATTGGGACATTATCCTTTCTCTCTCTTTTTCTGCTTCATATTAAGATTGATCAAACCCAGTAATGCTGGATAAAGAGAAGAGAGGAGTGTTACCACAAGAAAATATTGGGCTGCTAGTGTGGGCTAGATGTGAGCAGCTCATACTAACAGTAACAATTAAAAAGTCCAAGAGTGAACTCTTGGATGTCAGTCCCAATCAAGGTGATCATTTATGTCCAAAGAACTCTCACTATAAAATGGAATTGTGGAGTTTGTGTATTCTACTTTCCAATATGAAAGAAGGGAGCATTTCAGAAGAGAAGGCAGGAAGGACTTAACGGGTTTTTCAGGTCAGAAACTATATCCTACTTAATATGAAAGATTTGTTCAATTCCTCAATTAGAGTTTGGAAACTTAATGCCTACTGGGAGCTTAGTGCGTTTAGTGCAGATATTTCAAAAAATTGCTTTCAGTGAACGATTAATCAATGGAGAAAATAGTTTGAGAGACCCAATAAAATATGTTCATACGTAAGGATTTTTCTGAAGTGTATAGGCTACCAGCTAAAGAGATATAGTAAGGTCTATAACCTCCAGGGTAAACATAGGATTGACTGGATATGGTATAAAGAATTACAGTTGATTTGGGGTAACATCATATCTATAGGATGTTTAAATAGAAAATCTGGCTGTGCTTTGAAGAGAGCCTTTAAAAGAAGGGAAGTGGTTTTAGAATATGAATTGAGATAATTCTTTGAGGCAACTTGTAAGGATATCAATTTCTTTCTGCCTTGAATACCAGAGTAAAAAAATGGATTTTGGCTTTTTGGCAAACTATTCCTTTGATATATTTTTCTCTGGTTCACATGGCATGCTATAGAAGCCAAGATCTGTGTCTGGCTTAGCGAAGCAATTGGTGTATCTTGTGAGTTTTCTTCTTTAAAGATATTAAGAAACTTTTGGCAAAATTATATTTTAAAATTAATTATTAACTTATTTGTATTGTGGTAATGTGTAGAGACCCTGACGTTCCATTGTGCCAGGCTTTTTGCATATTCATATTAAAAAAGACAGTCCCTGCCCCAGAGCTTACAATCTACAGAAAGAAAGGAATCCTATCTTTTGAATTCTTAGTTTTTGGAAGATGTGATATTTTGCAGTTTAGGTTTCCAGTTCAAGAGCTGTCAATCTCATAGAGAAGAAAATTTAGTTTATGCTTAATATTTTGTAGCCTGTCTGGCTAACTCAAAAGGAAAGGAAGGAAAAGTCTCTTTCACCTGTCAGCTGAAACTTTCACAAGTCTGTTCAGACTAATGAGTTGGTTGTGGCACTAATAATAATAAATAGTATGTATGTAGCACTTGCATAAGTAGATACGGCATCCACTGATTTAATAGGATCTGAACCTACTTATGACAGGATGAATTTGGTCTTCCCTGTAAATAACCATTGTTGAATAAAAAGTGAGGCTTCCTAATTGCTAGTTTTATCCAAAACAGAGCATGTGAAGGCCCAAGATATTACCAATAGAAGGAAACTTCCATTTCTAAAGAAAGATTCATGACATTGAGGAATAAAATTCATATTTTTCTGAAGATCAGAAAAGCAGTTTCTTGGGGCTGTCTACATGTGCTAGGAATTGGATATATCTCAGGCCCCACAAAGAATTATATGCTTTTATATTGGTCCCATACCTTCCAGAATGGTCGTCTGATAATTTTTGGCAAAATTTTGCATTGTTTTCTCTCAGATTCCAGTTACGATCTCTGATCAGTGAAAGTAAACAAATATCCCTTTGTAAAGGAGAACAAAGCTTTAAAAGCATCTGTGGGTTCACAGTTTAGGAGCAAAGCCAAGATAGTGGCCACAATAATAATCACTTCTAAAGACTTAGAGTAGTGGCTGGTAGATTTCCAAAGGCACAAAGGAGATTGACTATACCGAAAGGCCCTGGTTCTCATGGGAGACTTCAATCACCCTGATATCTGCTGGGAGAGCAATACAGCGGTGCACAGACAATCCAGGAAGTTTTTGGAAAGTGTAGGGGACAATTTCCTGGTGCAAGTGCTGGAGGAACCAACTAGGGGCAGAGCTCTTCTTGACCTGCTGCTCACAAACTGGGAAGAATTAGTAGGGAAAGCTAAAGTGGATGGAAACCTGGGAGGCAGTGACCATGAGATGGTCGAGTTCAGGATCCTGACACAGGGAAGAAAGGAGAGCAGCAGAATACGGACCCTGGACTTCAGAAAAGCAGACTTTGACTCCCTCAGGGAACTGATGGGCAGGATCCCCTGGGAGAATAACATGAGGGGGAAAGGAGTCCAGGAGAGCTGGCTGTATTTTAAAGAATCCTTATTGAGGTTACAGGGACAAACCATCCCGATGTGTAGAAAGAATAGTAAATATGGCAGGCAACCAGCTTGGCTTAACAGTGAAATCCTTGCTGATCTTAAACACAAAAAAGAAGCTTACAAGAAGTGGAAGATTGGACAAATGACCAGGGAAGAGTATAAAAATATTGCTCGGGCATGCAGGAGTGAAATCAGGAAGGCCAAATCACACCTAGAGTTGCAGCTAGCAAGAAATGTTAAGAGTAACAAGAAGGGTTTCTTCAGGTATGTTAGCAACAAGAAGAAAGTCAAGGAAAGTGTGGGCCCCTTACTGAATGAGGGAGGCAACCTAGTGACAGAGGATGTGGAAAAAGCTAATGTACTCAATGCTTTTTTTGCCTCTGTCTTCACAAGCAAGATCAGCTCCCAGACTACTGCACTGGGCAGCACAGCATGGGGAGGAGGTGACCAGCCCTCTGTGGAGAAAGAAGTGGTTCGGGACTATTTAGAAAAGCTGGATGAGCACAAGTCCATGGGGCCGGATGCGGTGCATCCGAGAGTGCTAAAGGAGTTGGCGGATGTGATTGCAGAGCCATTGGCCATTATCTTTGAAAACTCATGGCGATCGGGGGGAAGTCCTGGATGACTGGAAAAAAGGCTAATGTAGTGCCCATCTTTAAAAAAGGGAAGAAGGAGGATCCGGGGAACTACAGGCCAGTCAGTCTCACCTCAGTCCCTGGAAAAATCATGGAGCAGGTCCTCAAGGAATCAATTCTGAAGCACTTAGAGGAGAGGAAAGTGATCAGGAACAGTCAGCATGGATTCACCAAGGGCAAGTCATGCCTGACTAATCTAATTGCCTTCTGCAGAAAAGGACCTAGGGGTTACAGTGGACGAGAAGCTGGATAGGAGTCAACAGTGTGCCGTTGTTGCGAAGAAGGCCAATGGCATTTTGGGATGTATAAGTAGGGGCATTGCCAGCAGATTGAGGGACGGGATCGTTCCCATCTGTTTGACATTGGTGAGGCCTCATCTGGAGTACTGTGTCCAGTTTTGTGCCCCACACTACAAGAAGGATGTGGAAAAATTGGAAAACGTCCAGCGGAGGGCAACAAAAATGATTAGGGGACTGGAACACATGACTTATGAGGAGAGGCTGAGGGAACTGGGATTGTTTAGTCTACGGAAGAGAAGAATGAGGGGGGATTTGATAGCTGCTTTCAACTACCTAAAAGGGGGTTCCAAAGAAGATGGATCTAGACTGTTCTCAGTGGTAGCAGATGACAGAACAAGGAGTAATGGTCTCAAGTTGCAGTGGGGGAGATTTAGGTTGGATATAAGGAAAAACTTTTTCACTAGGAGGGTGGTGAAACACTTGAATGCGTTACCTTGGGAGGTGGTGGAATCTCCTTCCTTAGAAGTTTTTAAGGTCAGGCTTGACAAAGCCCTGGCTGGGATGATTTAGTTGGGGATTGGTCCTGCTTTGAGCAGGGGTTGGACTAGATGACCTCCTGAGGTCCCTTCCAACCCTGATATTCTATGATTCTATGATACGAAAGAAGGATAGGAGACATCTGACATGGCTTTAATCAGGCCACAACTTTACTCTTAGATGTCTGGGGCTACCCGGCAGATAGAAGTGTACAGTGCAGGTAACCCCATGTTTTCTGTAATTACCTGGGGTTTTTTACCAGCCCCTCTCCCAACCCCTTTTTCCATCCAGTTCCCTCCAGCAAATCCATTGCTGGGACCTTACCATCCACCCCCCCGCATACGAAGGCTAAGGTGGGCTATAAGAATGGGGGGTTGGCTCCCTGCCATACCAATCATAGGAGTCCCCATCTGCCCCCTGTTCGCTCCTTTACCGAACACATTTTTTTAAGTCCTTTTCCAAGCCGTGTATCTGATCACTGTATACCTTTCCTATGGGGTACCTGCACTGGACATCCGCCATTAGGAGGCACTGGCATTGTTTTCTCTCAGGTCCCAGTTACAATCTCTTATCAGTGAAAGTAAACAAATATCCCTTGGTAAAAGAGAACAAAGCTTTAAAAGCATCTGTGGGATCACAGTTTAGGAGCAAAGCCAAGATAGTGGCCACAATAATAGTCACTTCTAAAGACTTAAGGAGTGGAGGGTAGATTTCCAAAGGCAGAGGGGAGATTTAAATACCCAGCTCCTGTTGAGATTCAATGGAACTATTGCTCCGCTGTAACACTCACTCATCTAGCTGAAAAGATTGCATTTATATTTAAAAGTAGATAGTTTGGAAGTGTTCTGCCCATAACACTAGGGGTGAAATCCTGACCCCATTGAAATTAGTGGGAGCTTTGCTATTGACTTCAATGATGCCAGGGTTTCACCCCAGAAAGACTGTCTGCACTTTGGGGCAGGGGTTCTCATTTTGTGCTGCATTTGTACAGCACCTAGTGCAACAGGGTCATGTCCATGACTGGCGCTCCTAGGTGCTATAATAATACAAGTAGTAAGAATAGATGCTGAATTTTTTTTAATCTTCAAGGGTATTTATTAGTTTCCAAGCTAATTAGTAAAAGTTAAAGAAATAATAATAATAGTAATAATAATAAAAAGAGAATCTTCCTATCCCTTTCATATAAAAGAAAATATCATTTGTCTTGGGTGGTGAGAGGAATAATACACTCGATACATTGCTGAACAGATCCAGAGTACCTGACAGCTCAGCCTCAAATATACTGGATAATGCACAACAACTTAGTTAATTCCCATTAAGACGTAAAGATTTAATGAAGGGTTGGAAATCCCATAATTAGGGATTATATTGTTTTTTTCCTTCAGTGAATGTATCCTGTTCACTGATGAATTTCTTCTTTCTGATGTGTTGGTGTGAATTTGTCTAGATGGCACTGATGGTCATACAGTTTTCAGATTTTGTATTTATTTATTTTAGATTAAAGCTTTTTATTGTTAGAATAAAAGTACAAAGTTTATGTTAATTAATTCAGGCCACAACAGTAATAACTAATTTAAAAGGATACATTACAAATGCAGGAATAGTAAGTTACATACATGCACACAATACAAAATAGCATATGATCTTAGATTGCTGTCTTCTCTCAGTCCTCATACAATTTTAGGGCCCAATTATGCAACTGTTATCCATTCAAATAGGCATATTGATTTCCATGGGTTAACTCAAGTGAGTAAAGATTATTCACATCAGTAGAAGTTATGGGATTTTTTCAACCACATGCACAGCTTTTTAGCCATTTTCCAATTTTTAGTAGGATTCTGATCTCTATTTGTATATTTATAATAAATGGGAAGTCATCCAATAACAGGCTTTATGGCCAGATTCTGATCTCCTTTGAACTCCTGTAAATCAATAATAACTCAGCTGAAGTACTGATTTAAGTCCATGCAGTAACTCTGGAATGTAATGGAAAACAGGATCCAGCCCTTCATGGGTTTCTGTGCTGTAGCAGTCAGGTTTTTTGAATGGGATCAAGAGTTCTGTTAAACAGTTTCTGCAAGAAAATATGAGCTCAGTTAATTCATGTGCTACATTACAAAAAGTTCTCCAGGCCTCTTTAAATATATTCAGCATGCAGCTAATTAAATAGAGGGAAGAGAAGAGATGATAGCCATTTTGAATTGTTGTATAAATCACTGTCAATTTAACTAAAAATAACTTGAGGAGTTTTCTAGGGATAATAGTTCTTAAAAGCTTATTGTAGATCAGGTAGAACCAATATTCAAAATGTTTTGTCGAAACAGAGGTAAACATAAAATGATGGCAATAAGCAAATAACTACAGTCAATGGGTATGCAGCCATTTTTTATAAAGTATTGTACAAATCCCTTTTGTCTGTGTTTGGAAAGGTGTGCTATCGAATGTACAAATGAAATTAGCCACCCTTCTAATTAAAATGGAAAAAAAATTATTCTGGGCATACTTCAGTCTTAAATGTAGAGTGAAAATTATAACTAAAACAATAGCTTTTTGTTGCCATGATTTTTTTTTTTTTTTGATGATGATGATGATGATGATGAATGAAGATTAAGTCTGATAGGCTGGTTAGTCTGAAAACCTGCTGATTGCTTTAGGGCAGTCGTGGGCAACCCATGGGCCGCATGCGGCACATCAGGGTAATCTGCTGGCAGGCCGCAAGAAGTGTTTAGAGTGACCGTCAGCAGGCACGGCCACCCGCAGCTCCCAGTGGCCGCAGTTTGCCATTCCCGGCCAATAGGAGCCACAGGAAATGGCGCGGGCCGCAGGGACTTGCTGGGTGTCACTTCCCGCAGCTCCCATTGGCCGGGAATGGAGAACTGTGGCCCCTGGGAGCAGTGGGTGGTCGTTCCTGCAGATGGTTAATCTAAACACTGTCTTGCAGCCTGTCAGCAGATTACCCTGATGGGCTGCGTGCGGGCTGCAGGTTGCCCACCACTGCTTTAAGGTTTGTCTGTACAGACACAGTGCATGACAAGCTGGAATATAGGGTTCACTAGACTGCCACACACTATGTGCCCATATGAACCCTGCTGATGTGCACCAACAGTTCTGCTCCTTGAAAAGGGAGTAGATCAAAGCACACTGTGGATCTGTTAATGCGCGGAAGCAGGGTCCGCACAAAAAGTGAACGTGCTGCACGTTGACACCCCAGCTTGCCACACACTAACTCTCCATGTAGAGGAGCCCTTAAATACCATTTCCTTAGTATTTGTAGTATTCTAACTCATTTAGAAAGTAAAAAGAAGCCTGGTTAATGCTGACTTTTATCTAAGGCAAGACAGTGAAGTCACTTGTACATTGGCAGCAGACCGTATGCTAAAAGTGCAGCCTGTCTTGAAACCAAACTAAAATGGAGCCCAAAGGTTGACTGGGGCTTTTAGGCACTATGGTAATAGAAATAATAAAAACCCTGGAGAATATTTTCAGTGAAAATGGTTTTCCATTTTTCAGCCAGCTGTATATTTGGTCAGCAAATGTTAAAAATTTCAATCTCCCCCCCCCCATTCTGATTTTTTTCACAAAGTATATTTTTTTGATTTTGACCAGCTCTAGTTGCTTAAATCTACTGTGTTATCCTGTAGCAGCAAGTGTTAAAGAAAACCAGTGAAATGAATTATAAATCTGTTGGACTGTGTATAGGTAGAAGCTTGGGAAGATCTACTATGTGTAACCTCTTGTTCACCAACACTTAGATTCTTTCAGATTTACATACTGATTTTATAGATATTATTGGACTCAAGATAGGACGTTTCAGTGCTCAGTTTCTGTAGTTTTACATGTTGTGACTTAACTTCCTGCATGTGAGTACTGTGTGGCCTAAGCCCAGGACAGCCACATAAGCCTCCTGTACCCTAATGCCTCTGTTGAGGTGAAAGATCAGCTTAGGCTATAACATGCACAATAAACCCTATTTTACAGATGAGAGTAACCGAGATTCTCAAAGCAGGAAAGAGTTTGGGAGCGCTAAATCTCTGTACTATGTCCTGCCCCTGTTTACAGGAAATCTATTCCTTAAGTCTTATTCTTGTACTATCACCGTACTGCATGCCTTCCAGTAGTACATTAAAAAAATGACTAACATCTGTCATGTGTTGCTTGTTCTTTCATTTTCCCAGAGGGAGAAGGGTGCACACTGAGTGTTTTGTTTTGGTAGGGTATTTTGTTTGTTTATTCATACATAACTTTAGCACCCTCATGGCCAGGATGGAGTCTGCTCTGCAAGAAGCTCTGACCAAGAAAAGATACATGCAGGATGAAGCAGGGAAGCTCCCTTCCACCCCCAAAGGCACCTGTTCCACACCCCCTGGAGTAAACACACACATACCAGAATAGTACAATGAATTTGGGAAAGGGAAATATTTATTTACAGACGGATGAATAGAGAAAAACAACAGGGGACAAGACGGGGGGGCAGTAAAACAGAGTTACATTCAACATGAGGACCCACAGGCCCAGTGCTACCACAATATAAAAGGGCAGACACTGAGCAAGGCGTCTACACGCAGAGTTCAGAAATCCTGGGCAGACTTCCAGTCTGTCAGTGACTCTTAGGTGCTCCTGGTCGTCTTCGGCACCAGTGAACTTTCCCCAACAAACAAACAAACAAAACTTTCCCCAACAAACCCACAAAGAAGGTGCCCTCTTCTGCTGCTCTCTGCAAACCCACACAGAGTGACAACCTCCCCACTTAGCTAACTACAGACTCCTTCCTTATTCCCAATGCAAGGTCACAAGCCCCAGTACTCATGGCTCCATGCAGCTCTGGGCAACGGTGATACTGGGTCCAGCTCTGGTTTGTCCTTCTTGGGCAAGTCCTTTCTGACGCAGTGCTCCTTCAGCCCTAGCACATTGCTGCTCCTGTCCTGGCATGGTGCTCTAGGCTCCTGTCTCTAGTCGGCTGCTCTATCCCTCCCAGGCTTCAGAAAGGTTCTCAGCTGCTTCACTATGTGAGGGCCTACTTGCTGTAGGCCCTCTGGTCTAGAGCTCCAGAAACACCTCCTGTTGCTCTCCCTCTCTCCAGTCCCCAGGAACAACCAGCATTTCCTCTTCTTGGAGCCATCAGCACTTCCTGTGCCTCAGAACAAGGATTTAAAGGCTTAGGGTCTCTCTGAACCCCAAGGGGGTTACATTCACATGTGCCGTGTGTGTTAGAGAAGGCAAAGTCAAAGAAATGCGCTTTGTGCTATAGCCCTGCGAGGGACTATTTATTTAATCCCACTCCCATCTCTCCCAGCAATACACACTCGTACCCAGTCCCACGTTGTTTCTTGCATTTTTATTGTACTCCCACCACACAAACCTTAGGTCCCGCAAGAGAGACCGATTCCCCTATGCTACTAAAAATATAAAAAAAACACCAAAAATGGTCAGTGAATATATTATATAGATGTAAGCAGAGTCAGGATGAGCTCCACCCTGACATCTGGTGGTGAGGTGTGGCAAGTTATGGAAAAGAACTTCAGGGGCTGATCTCATTTGCATAGGCACACCCACCCCGCCTAGAATGAGGCCATAGCTGCCCAAATGGTCACTTTGGCTGCTGTGGGATCCCCAGTGTTTCTGTTATTGTGGCAGGAAGAATAAATTGTTATTACCCTGATTATGGGAATCAAGGACGGTGGAACTGTACTTGGCCTTTTGTTATGATGGAGGGACTCACCATCAACTAAGTAGCACTCACTAGGCAAGGGACATGGGTTCCAAAACTCTGTGAATTGAGAGAGGCTGGGGACAGGTATTAATACTTGGTGGCATGGGCCCCCTGGTGAGGGCCTTACATACTAATTGCACTTCCTCTTCTCTCCACTGTGGAATATCAGAGCTAATTTTGATTCCAATAGGAGTCTACTTACAGACTGCTGAGCTGACTTCACTTTGGACTAATGGTGCACCAGCACTGAGGCTCCCCTACTACAAGCTGAAATCACAAAAGAGCTAAACTTACTAAGAGCTGAAATCACTGAGTGTTGTGTTAAGTAGTAGGGGAGCCTGAAGATATATGGTGGTGCAGTTTGTGGGATGGAGAGCAGAGCAGCTTGTCGGATGCCTAGAGCAGCTCATGGGGCGGCTGGCAGAGCGGAGCCCCATGGAGAGGTGGGGCCATCAGCTTTGAACCACGTAAGGTGCCCCTTAACCCCCCCCCATCTCCACCCAGGTTGGGAGGTAAAACTCTACAGATAAACTTTTGAACTCTGGGGCTGCCCTGACCAGGGACAGAGACTTTTGGGTCGTTGGACTTTTGGGACTTTGGGTGATTTTGGATTGCTGGACTCAAGAACCAAAGGGAAAGGACATGCCCCAATTTGCTTGGGGTGGGTTTTTTGCTCATGGGTTGTGTTATGAATCCTGTTGGTGGTGTTTCCCCAACATAATGCCACATTGTTTCTCTCTGTTATTAAAAGGCTTTTTGCTACACTCAGACTATGTACTTGCGAGAGGGGAAGTATTGCCTCTTGGAGGCGCCCAGCGGGGGTGGTATGTATTTGTCCCAGGTCACTGGGTGGGGACTCGAGCTGGTTTTGCATTGTGTTATTGGAATGGAACCTCTAGATACTGAACCTGGCCCTTGTTGCTGCCAACTCTGACAGGCAGAAGGGTTATATATATATATATATATATATATATATATATATATATATATAAAAACAGAATCCAGACACAATCTTTGTGGTAAATTGATGAGAGATTTCGTGTTTTCCCAAAAATTACCGCAGTCTGGGTTTTTTGCCCACCTGATCCTGCCTGGAACAAAATACATTTTACCCACTCTCGCTATTATGCCAGCAGGTCCTGTGACACCTATGGGATCCCAGTTGCACTACAGGGCTCTACTATAACCAGCGGTGATGAGGTTTGTAAAGGCCCTCTGTTCCTGGGGGAGATTGTGTCATAATCTCAGATTATCCCCTGAAATAGCTCTGTCTTTTGCACAAATGAGCTGTACCCTTATTGTAGAATATTCCATTGTGTTTGAAGAGTGAAGTAGTTGACGACTATCTTCATCCCAGAGCTCTATCGGTAATCTTTTAGATATCTTGAGCCCAGGCCATTGAGCACCTCGAAAATAAAGACTTTGGTATTGAACTAGATTTCATATTCTACGGCCTGATATTCAATATTCTAGTCTGGCCCAATATTTTCAGTTCTCCATTTACTATATTTTATTACTTAAATACTAGAACAAAATTGTTGCCGCTTACCTATCTGTGAATTAATTGGCTTTTCTTCAAATATAAAACTTTAAATGGTTGCTTTTATGTGCTCAGAGCCCAGGAGGTGTGGGAGTCAAATGGTATGTTAAAATTGTAAATTACATATTGTGCTGAACATTTTGGCAGGCCTGTTAAGTCAGGTTTCTGATATTTATCACTCAGAAAAAGAACAGTCTGTGCAATGTATTGGCATTTGAGACAATGAATATCAAAGGCAAATCCAGGGATCCAGTCCTAGCCCAGGTAGTGGACTGTTAGCTGAGTATCTCCACAGGTTGTCAAGAGTGGAGGAATTGTACCCAAGGCTACAGAGCTACTACACAAAGCTGCCCAGTTATTGAAGTAGCTCTCCAGGGCTCAATCTTCCTTCTCTGGCAAGAGGAGGACAGGAGGATCTACAAAGCAACACATTCTTGTCTGCCTCATGTCCTGCCCCTGCCATACCACCACCTATCCCATTCTCCACACTGTCATACAGTGTGCTCATACACAGATGGGCTCCATGCTACACAAGAGGCACGTTCCGAAAATTGGCTTTCCTCAAACCCATGTGCATTGAAACTACACCAGTTCTGTTGTCAGAGGCACTCTGCAGTCACAGAAGGGAGACTTGATTTGCCCCAAAGGAAATAGTTACATTGATAAAAAACATTTTTAATACTCCTCTTTATAGGTGTCACAGGGTATGACTGCCCTGTGGTGCCTCCCTGCTGGCTGAATGTGGCACTGTAGGCTTTCCCTACCTTCGTTTCCTCCTCTCCAGGGCTTTCTGTCTCTCCAGGGGTTTCATGGGGCTCAGCCTTCTGGCTAGGTAACTCTGAGTTCAATCCCCTTTTGTGGTAACAAGTCCAAACAAAATCCCAACTACACAAAAGGTGTTTCTGGTCTTCAGGACTTCTGTGAAGCCCACCCTCTTGACCCTGCTCCTAGTCCCTTCAGGGTTACCTTTCAGTCTCTCGTCTTTCCTTAAACAGCAGCCCCTGATGATTTCTAGGATTTTCAGTTACTCTCATCAACAACAAGTAGAAGAGCTTCACTCAGATGAGACGAGTATTTGGAATAAACTGAGAGCAGGGCCAGCCACTAGCCCAGAAGTGTGTCCAAGGGTCCCAAAGAAAACAGTAAGTCTCACTGCCAGCTGATCAGTGTCCCATAGCCAATGTTCCCTCTAATTTTTAACAGGCCATGTGTGCAAAAAATTTCTTCTGTGCCGCCGCCGAAGCAAAAAAAAAAAGCCGAAGCCGGAGTGCGCGCGGTGTTTTGCCATGTGCGCGGGGTTTAAGATCTGTGTGCTCACGCACACACGCACAGCTTAGAGGGAACAATGCCCATAACCTATTCTTGGAAGCATGCCTGCTGGCTTATAAATCTGTATACCTGCTCTCCTCGGCTTATTTCACCTTTACTGGACCATAAGTAACAAAGTCCAGTGCTCAGTTTTGCTCTTTGTTTTCAGCCCTAATCTGTACTGCTGCTATATTGAGAAATGGGTGTGGCATTATTAGAAGGATGCAATCTTCTAAAAACGATCTCATGATTGTTTAACATTCATAATTATAGCACACACTGACTGCCTTCATATCAGCTAAAGTAGTAAAACAGAAGAAAAGAACTAACAGACAAAAATTGTTCTAATAGGGTGTAATGGTTAGAGAAAAAAATCTAGATTTGTATGCAGAAAATTGTAAATGTTCAGTTTAGGTAACTTAAGTTAAAAATATAAATAATATTTTAAGGCAATTATATACAATATTATTTGAAACAGTGTTTGAACTATATTAAGGAGATTTGACCTCAGCTCACATGAAAGATAAGAACAAAACAAAGTATATAAGAAAGAAAAATTAAAATACAACTCTACAAGGGGACAGTTTTTCTCTGAGCTAAGATTTGTCCTATTACAAAAATCAATCACCTATCCAATGTGTATCTATATTCAGTCGAGGAAAATCTTATATTATTTTTATTAATTTATGTATATTGTGGTAGTGCCTTGAGGCCCAAATCCCAGTTTGGGAATCCATTCTGCTAGGCCATTTACATGCAAATAATGAAAACAGTCCCTGCCCACAAGTCAAATGTATGATATTTTATTAAAAAGTAGATTTTTTCACTTAAGAAGTTGGAAACAAAAGATATGCTGTACAAGGATGATTGTGAACTTAGTGTAAATACAAAAGAATTATAAAAACCCATAAGGTCTTTCAGATGTCTTTCTATGGTTGTAAAAAAGCAATGTATTTGAGAAGTAATATGTTATGTAATTAATGTCTGTACTATAATGTATATGCACAAGGGGATAGAGTTATGGATGCACATCCTACCTTTGTTCTCTTTTTCCAATTGTGAATAGCTTCATTGTGCAACTTTTAGTATATTTTCATATAATTTCTCTCCCCCCCTCCCCATCCCTAAAGTAATGTTAAATTAATTTATCTTAGCATTTGAACCTTAGGTTATCTCTTATGAGAAATGTCATAGGCTTAGCCACATGTACCATATTCTTATTATGGCAACTTGGCTGTAACACGTCTTTATTACAATGGGCACACACACAAAACTTACTCAAATTAATTATTATTTTGAATAGCAAATCGATTACATGTTTCACTACTGATTCACAAATGCAGCAGAATATGCACCAGAATGCAAGTTCCTCAAAGGGCAATACACATTTCTCTCTAAGAAGTACAGACAGGAAAAAATTGCCCCTTCTTAATCATAAAAGGAGTTTTACACAGGTCTTATGAAGGATTTGTGCAGTTTCCTTATGTTCAAAGAGATAATGTGGTCACGTTTCTCAAGTCAAAATCTAATTTAATTCAGAAGGAAACCGAAAGATAGCTTGGCATCTGGACCCTGTGATTACCCTCCAAAGAGGAGTAGAAGCAGAATGAAGTCATGTGTTAATCCACTTCAAAAATGTATAAGCAATATTTTTGTCAAGTGAAAATAAAACATCCTTAAAAGTAATGTTTGGGCTTTTTAGTGTTTCGTGAGCCCTTTTATTCATAGTAATAGCTTCATAAAAAACAAGCAAAGCTATTTTTCTTATGTATTTGACCAAGGAAAAAGTAATGGAATATGAAATGTGGAATAAGAATATTTGGAATGCCTAAATTTGTAATGACTTGCAATGATGTAATGTGCTCAGCTGGTGCTGTTCCTGTCTCCTTAATGTCATGAGTATCTGTGTGTAAAGATTTAAAATTCAGTTTCCACAAATATTCACACTGCAACTTTGAAGTTTGCTTTGCTTTTTCCCAGTAAAATGAACCCAAAATGTGTGAACACGGCTGAAGCAAATTCATTTAAAAATATGGGTGAATATTTTCAGAACAAGTTTACAATATGCACCCAGCTCTAGTGCTGACTATCACTGCCATTAGGATTAAAGAGAACAGAAATAAAACCTCCTCTGACCACATACCCCTTGTTGTCACCCACCACTCTACTCTGGAATCCGTACGGGGTATCATCATACTACAACCAATCCTTGATGGGGACCCCTTTCTGAAATAAATCTTTCCTTTCTAAAAATTATGGACTGGATAGAGACACCGGATTTATGGTTTATTACAACAATCTACAACCCACTAACAACCCCCCTAGCTGCTTTGCCCCTCTTTCCTTTCCTCCCTATGATGGAAGGGTGGAAATATGTCTCAACTTATGCTAAACAATCTGTTCCATCTTGTATTTAGCTGACACACTGAATAAGTTTCCCAGACCTGAAGAAGAGGTCTGTGTGACTTGAAAGCTTGTCTCCCTCACCAACACAAGTTGGTACAATAAAAGATATTACCTCACCCACCTTGTCTCACCATTGTTATTAATACTAATTTTAATTATGATGCTGGGCTCGATCCTGTAAACATTTATGTACATGAAGTGACTTTATTAGAGAAGTGTGAGATTTTTGCTAATTAGCTTTGGTCAGTTTCTTTATTGGTTGACCCAGAGGTGTGTGGAGGGAATTAGGCCAGGACTTAAAATTTGGACCTTTTTGATTTTTACAGTCTTTGAGTGAAGCACTGGTTGTGTTGAAGTTTGCAGTGTCTCCTGTTGTAAGATGCAGAGGCTTTTAGACCCTTGTTCATGAAACTATATTTTGACAGGGACAGCCTTGCCAATAATTGCCCAATCTTCAATGTACTTTTGGGGGGGGGGGAAGGGGAAGATACTATGCCAACAAAGCTTTCTGTGAAATCAAAGGGTTTGATGCTATCTTTGGCAACTCTCCTTCCTCAGCTCTCCTCCACTAGAGAATGCTACTATCTTGCTGGGAGGGCTGATAGCTTGCAGGCTATGCATCTCTTAGCTGCAGCCTACCCCCAGATTTCCAACTTCATGTCTCCTGTCCAACAACAGCCACACACAGCGCCAAAAAGTTAAAGGGCTGGTGAGAGGAGGGGGAAGGTTCTTGGTCATATGAAGACTACAGACAGAAGAATGCATGTTCTATCACTGGGGCATGGGGAGAGGAAGGAAGGAATTGCTGGGGAAACCCCTGACTGGATGGGGAGACAGGGGTGCCCCTAGCTTCCAGAGGAAGAGAGGTGAGGGATGAACCTAGTTGGTAGATTAAGGATGTTTGGTAGGGGCTAGTTGCTGGAAGAGAGGTAGGATGGATGGAGAGGGGTCAAAACCCACCTGGAGACAGGAAAAAATGGATAGGAGGAGAGAGTTGAAAGGCCAGAGGACGTGACAGACAAGGCAGGGCTAGGTAGCCCCAGAACCTTTGGAGGGGAAAAAACAGTAGAGGAGATGGAAGCTTCCCTGGCAACCACAGGGAAAAGGAACTTTTCAGGGGAAAGGAGAGAATAAAGGGAAAAAGCTGGAGGCTACGTTGGGGAGAAAGGCAGAGTAATTACAGAGCGGGGTAGAATTAGAAATAGCAAAAGCAAGGAGGAGAGGGCAGCGGATGCTGTAAAGAGGGAACGGTTAGGGTTCAGTGGAGAGACAGAAGAGAAAAACAGTGGAGGAGATGTAACAAAGGAGCGAAAAGAGATGGAGAAAATCAAACATAGGTAGATGGTGCTGCCTGAACAAGAGCCCATTCTAGCATCCATTACCTAAGATAGTTTCTTTCTTTCTTTTCTTATTAAATTCAAGCTAAAAGATGAGGAGGGAAGGGTCAGGTCATATTGTTTGAAATTTAAATTGTTTTGGATTGAAAAAAAATGTGCAAGGGGAAAAAACAGACCATTCCTTCTAGATTTGGCATTCCAAACATTTTCACCAATTTCTTCTGCTTTTGGTCTCCTGTGTCTTGCATACCAAACCTCTGGCCTCCTTTGTCATTCATACTGAACCTCTGTATCAGTGTCTGACCAGGACATTGCTTGCCTGAAACCACTGAGGAATAAATAGAAACAATGTCGCAGGTTGCCTATTTCCTTCCCTATTATTTTAACAGGAGGATGAAGTCTAGAGTTCTTACCCTTTCAGAGTAACCATGGCTACCGCCCACATATCTGGCATATAGTAGCAACTACTTACCTACCACAGCCGACCCCCTTGGCTTGGTTTTCTGTACCAGCCTCCACTGCTTGCTCTCCTGCCCACCTGACTTCCTCTCCAGACATTGTGACACTGCTCTCTTCAGTCCTCCAGCTGTCTCGATCACTGAGGTCCTCCCCCACTTAATTTGCCCTCTGGATCTTTTCCCTTTTCTTATCTTTCTTAATCCTATCTTATATGGATAGGAGGTGGAAATTATTCTCAGAGGTGAACAATTATCTATACTTTTATCTGTCCAGATTAGCTTCTTGTAATATGTTGTGTTGATTGTATGCCTGAAGACCACTTGTGAACTTCAGCTTGTGTAAAGTGCAGCTCCTGTTTGCATATTTAATTTCTGGGTGCAATTTAGGGTTTGATTTTGATCTATAAAGCTTTTATGGTTTGTCCCTGCAAATTTTACAAACTGCTGCTCTTAGTGCTGTCTTCCAGCAGTTGAGGTAACTGGGGCAATTGAGCCAACCTTCCCTTCAGGGGATGGCGAAAAGACCCCAACTTTTGGGCCTAATGAAAGTCTTATCACTCTACTCAGGCTCTCTTTGAAGAAGAGCTTGAGTATGGAGGGTCTGTTTTGTTCTCCCGCCCCCATTAGATAAAGGAATTGTTACTAATGTCATTTTTAGAGATATTAAGTTAACTTGGATTGTTTTTATTTTGTTTTAATTGTGTGTACGGCAACGCAGCTAAATTGCTCATGATAAAAGACTAATAAATCAATGAAATATTTTGCCAAGTAAATTAGAATTGTGATCTCGGATATGGATTAGAGCTGTCAATAGTTCCAGTTTTTCTTTGCAAAAATGATATGACTTGAAGAATACTAGAGGCTCAACATCAAGCTATTCCAATGCAGACTAAAGATAAGAACCACCACAGGAGACCAACGTGGCTCCACAAGGAGTTTATCTAAAACCCAAAAGGGAAATGGAAGGAGGGACATGTCTCCGAGGAAACAGAAGGAGGGACATGTCACCGAGAATAGTGCGAGTGTGTAGGGACAAAAATCAGGAAATCCAAGACAAGGGATGAGTTACAGCTGGCAAGAAATGTTAGAGACAACAAGAAGGGGTTCTACAAATATATCAGACATGAAAGAAAGATCAGGGATGGTGTGGGTCCACTGCTCAATGGAGATGATGAGCTGGCAATGGAAGATAAGAATGCAGAGCTGCTTAATGCCTACTTTCTTTCAGTCTTTTAACACATAAAATAACATGTGACCGGATGATTAATGAAGTTATCGTAGAAAATAAAGGGAAAGAGATGATTCTATGAGTCTAAGAATTAAGTCTACCGTAGTTTAAAGAAGGCCTTTAATGGTGTCAAGTTGGCTATGAAAAGTATAATCTTCTCTATAGTACTTTGAACTGTGGACTAAATTTCAAGGAAAAAAATCTTTCTAAGCAATGTTTTAAAATATAAATTAAAATATATTATTAGAGCTAAGTGAAACATTAGCAACTAATAATTTATCTGATAAAATTTGCCTCTTTTTTCTATTGTGAATTGTTGGGGAACAGCTTATGAATTTCTCAGATGTATTTGTTTGAAATGATTCACTAAGAGCCAGAGTGTGCTTGAGCTTTATGAAGGTCTGCAATATGGGTGGAAGATGTAAGGAGCCTTCTATTCCTCCTCTAGCACCTGTTATGGCCCACATACAAGTCCTGTGCTCTGGTTCCTCTACCTAACACATAGGCACAACCCAGCAGAGCTGTCCAGCTGCTGGGGAGAGTAAACTCCACCCAAAGGAGTAAAGTAATGGCTGCACAGCTTTCTGTGCATTTGAGATCAGAATGCCTTTTAAGGCTCACAGAGGTATACAGAAACTCCATGGGGCATATCCTCTGCTGGTGTAAATTGAGATAGCTCCATTGGTTTCACCAGTGGAGGATCTGCCCCATGTCTGTTGTTCGAACTCTTTGAGGCAGAGGTTACTTTCTGCTTCCTGAACTTCTCCCCAGTGCTCCTCACAAGATGCCGTACTGTGGGCTGTTCTTAAATGTCACTTTCAATCCCTGAATAATTTTAGTGAATAACTCTTGGTCTCTTGGTTGTATACATAGAGCACCCTATAACTGATACTGAAATTTGAATGGTAATTAGTTTTGATTGGATTGATAAGTAACTTGGTATACATCTGATCCTTAGTTTGAAGAGTTTAATCAGGTTGCTGGGGTGAATGCTTGCATTTACAAATTCAAAATTCACTTCAAATTCACTCTCACTATTTCTGCCAGTACACTTGTTAGAACATTCATGAAAACCAAACAGAAAATGGGCAAAAACACAATCAGTGTGAGTGTGCTTAAAAGTAAATGAGTATTTGTGGAAAACTTTGTGCACTATTCACCTAGTGTTGTTATTTATTTTGTTGAACTTGTCACTCCACAAAGCTTCATGCCTCAAATTCCTGTATAAATCTGTATGTAGCTATTTTTTCTCATAGCTTTTTCTCTTGTATAAGCTGCTCAGCACTAGTGCTCATAGTAAGGGGCATCATCCATTACACCTTATATCTACTGTAGATTTTCCTCAGTGGTGGATTTCAGCAATGTTAAGCATTATGCACCAATTTTATATGTTGTCTTAATGGTCAAGGTTGCTCAAACATGGGAGCTGTCTTTTTTCCTACCTCCGCCCAGGAAAATGAGAAGGACTGATTCTTTGCTATGCGCTTCAGAATTCAGAATCTCATTGGGTTAACAGGGTTACCATTCCCAACCCAACTGTCAATCTCAGTCCTTTGGAACATCAGGTTCCACAGGTCAACCCATAGCTTGTTAAGCCATTTCAATACTCCAGAAGTAGTAGACATTTAGTTAAAGTCTTTATGCTGTACAACTTTCATTACATTTTATCTGTTTCTCTACATTCCTTTTTAATATCACTGCCGTCTAACAGCATACAATGCTCTAAGCATGATTAGAAATATCTTATACCTCTCCCCACTGCAACCAATTGACCTCCAAACAGCAACAAGAGTGATCTGGAAAATAACCTCTCTCAAATTCAAACTCGTATTGTAAGTCTGAGTTCTTCCTGGAGCTGGAAGTCACAGTAAAAGGTCAGAGCATTGATACAAGGTATGTTAGTGAACTGTACCTCATGTTAGCCCAAAGCCTGTAGTGCTTGGGTAAAAAGAGTGATAAAACATCTATGAAAACTTTCCTATCAATATACTCATTATGTGGGAAGGATGCTTTTGTGATGATACAGAGAATCAAAGTAGTTATTCACAGATTCATTTTTGGTCTAACAATCAATTAATGACCTACAGGTCACAGAACTCTATTTTTAATACCTCCTTATCTCTGAGCAGCTTAGTATAGTGATGGCCTTTTGGTCTTCAAAAAAAAAAAGTCAAGTGTCAAAGAAATTTATATGGGGGATTTGAAAAAGCTGTTAGTCTTCTGTTAGAGCAGGAAAGCTTTGATTAATTTTGATATATTTTCATTGAAGACAGCATAAAACTATTGGATATAGGAATGTGTCTAAGTATGTTTTTACCAGCCTAGTGGCAAAGTGAATAATTCTCTACACAGCTACTATTTTGATTCCTGCAGCCAGTATTTACTTCTCAGTTCAGCAGGAGAAGCATGTGGAAGCAGCACTTTGAGGTTAACGTGGTGTAATGGTAGTAAACCAAGTGCCAGCTCTTGCCAAGGCCACATCAGCATTAGCTCAGAACTAACTAACGAACTGACAAACTACTAGCTGGAAATCAAACCAGCTCACCTTTGCTAGTTGTGTTCAAAATCAGTATTAGTCTTATAAGAATGTATTCAGAATTTAGACTCTATGAAATGCTTGGTAGTTGCTGCATGCATTAATCTCACTGGTAATGTATGTAATCCATACTACAAGGTAAAATGTTTGTTCCATAATTGTAAAAATGCCTGCTCTGAACTGGTGAACTCAGATGGGAAGAGTACCCCTCTCCGACCCTGCCCAACAATGGAGGTCTATCATAAATTAAGTGGTCTATCACAAGACAAAACTTTAATTGCCCCATTCAAACATGGAGAAGTATATGGAATCATAGAATTGTAGAACTGGAAGGGACCTCTAGAGGTCATCTAGTCTAGTCCCCTGCACTCATGGCAGGACTAAGTATTATCTAGACCATCCCTGACAGGTGTTTGTCTAACCTGCTCTTAAAAATCCTCAGTGATGGAGATTCCACAGCCTCCCTAGGCAATTTATCCCAGTGCTTAACCACCCTGACAGTTAGGAAGTTTTTCCTAATGTCCAACCTAAACTTGTGCCATTGCTTCTTGTCCTATCCTCAGAGGTTAAAGACAACAATTTATCTCCCTCATCCTCCTCTTTGTAACAACCTTTTATGTACTTGAAAATTATCATGTCCCCTCTCAGTCTTCTTTTCTCCAGACTAAACTAACTCAGTTTTGTCAATCTTTCCTCATAGGTCATGTTTTCTAGATCTTTAATAATTTTTGTTGCTCTTCTCTGTTTGTCCAATTTGTCCCCATCTTTCCTGAAATATGGTACCCAGAACTGGACACAATACGCCAGTTGAGGTCTAATCAGAGCAGAGTAGAGCAGAAGAATTACTTCTCTTGTCTTGCTTACAACACTCCTGCTCATATATCCCAGAATGATGTTTACTTTTTTTGCAACAGTGTTGCACTGTTGAGTTGTATTTAGCTTGTGATCCACTATAAACCCCAGATCCCTTTGCACAGTACTCCTTCCTAGGCAGTCATATCCCCTTTTGTATGTGTGCAATTGATTGTTCCTTCCTAAGTGGAGTATTTTGCATTTGTCCTTATTGAATTTCATCATTTCTTCAGGCCATTTCTCTAATTTGTCTGGATCATTTTGAATTTTAATCCTACCCTCCAAAGTACTTGCCAAGCCCTCCCATCTTGGTATTGTCCGCAAACTTTATAAGTGTACTCTTTATACCATTATCCAAATCATTGATGAAGATATAGAACAGAACCAGACCCAGAACTGATCCTTGCTGGATCCCACTTAATATGCCCTTCCAGCTTGATCGTGAACCACTGATGATTACTCTCTGGGAATGGTTTTCCTTATATAGCTCCATCTAGGTTGCATTTCTCTAGTTTGTTTATGAGAAGGTCCTGTGACGTAGTATCAAAAGCCTTATTAAAGTCAAGATATACCACAGCTACCGCTTCCCTCCTATTCATAAGTCTTGTTACCTTGTTGAAGAAAGCTATTAGGTGGAGAAGGCCCTGTCCAATTGGTTTGAATGCTGGAAGAGGGAAATAAAAATAGCTAACATGAAATTCTTCATCTCTCTGCTGTTTGGACTCTTGCAAGGGCGTAGCTAAGAAATAAAAAGTAGATCCCCAGGGTCCACCTGGTTTAAGCGCTGAAAAGACATTCCTTGCTGACAGATTACTATATCTCTGTCACCTTTTGAATTACAGTCTGTAAATCATTTTGTGCATATTTCTGTTTCCTAGTTAATAAATCCTTAGTTAGTTTATTACAGGATTGGCTACAGGCGTTGTCTTTGGTGTGAGATCTAAGGTACAAATTGATCTTGGGTAAGCAACTGGTCTCTTGGGCCTGGAAGCAACCTGAATATTTTGTGATTTTTGGTGTAAGTGACCATTTATTGCTAAGTGCAGCTTGTCTCCAATCTTAACACCCAGACCCCAAGGTGACTGTCTCTGACTCCATGGTAAGACTGTTATAGAGGTCCAGGAGTTCACATTTGTTACTGGGTTGGTGACATCTAATTATAGTACATGCCACCTATTTGGCAGTCTGCCCGCAGGTTGGCACTCTTGTTCGTCAGCCACTCCAGACAGCATGAATCATGGGATGGGATTTTTTTGCAGTGTTCTACAGTGGACTTTGCTGGTAGATTGCAAAGTGGCATTGACCATCAGGGTTCCCCTCCAATCGTGGTTGCTATTTTGCTAGATCTTGAAGATTGGTGGGAAAGACCAGAAAAGACTGGGGTTGGCTAAAGGTATATAGTAGGCTTCAAGGTGGCCTAAAATTTAAATTTGTAAATTCTGAAAAGAAACCCACTCTATTGATTGATTGCCCCAAGAGAGCATAAATAACAAAAAATGAACGTTTAATATTATTTTACTTTTAATAATCAGAGCTGTCCTTTGTAAAATAGATAAATACATAGATAAATACATCAAAAAATAACTTTGAACTTAGAAATCATATGTTTGTTTACAACATATGATTTCTAAGTTCAAAGTTATTTTTTCAATAATTCAAAATTTTAGCTGCTTATCTGAATTGAAAGCAGTCCAACTCTCCGGACTACAATCTCAATCTTTCTTTCTTAGAAGGAGGCTGGGTAGCTGTATGTCCCTTCTAACCCTTCTTCCTCTTAATGAGAAGGCCTCAAGCTATCCTCCTTCCTCTTGGTGGTTTTGAGGTGGGGAGGCCAGATATAGCTTTCTTCATCATGACAGCTTCTCTGATGTGGACCAGGAATACCTGGTCCTTTCCCCACTTATATAGTGGGTGATGCTCAGCACTTCAACACCCTCTATTCAAATGGGTACGAACAATGTGAAAATCATACTTCCATTTGGAAGAGTGGACCCACTGGTGTTACAAGTAATATCTAAGATTACTGAAAAAGATGAAGGAAAAGATTTGTTAAACACAAATAATTCATACATCACATGGAATTTATGGGTATTTACCTACTGCAAATTCTTCATGTTCATAGTGTCATCAGATTAGATTTTAAAGTTAAATCCTAGACTAGGAGGGTTCAAACAGGAGTTCCTACAGCTTTTACATTTCTTGGCCGAGAATTATGCTTGACAGATGACTAGGTGGTCTTGCACAAAGCTGCCTGATAACTTATCAATTGCAATTGATGAGTCAGATCCCAGTTTTGATTACTCTCATAGAATCAGTTAATTGTTTGTTTCAGTGTGTTATCACCTTATCTGATTCCAGCCTACTAGACGTCTAAAATTTTTAAAACATTTTCAAGAAAATGGGAAACACCATCACTCAGTACAGCACTGCTTTTCAGTGATGATTCCTGGACCCAAGGGAAATAAACTGAAATGAAACTATTGCATATCTCCTCTTCTCTCCCTCCAATGTCTTCTCTGCTGTTGTTGACTCTTAGGATCACTATTACCCTCACCCCTGTGGCTGTCCAAAAATCATCCCATTGCAGCCTTGATCACCTTGACAAGATTTCTGCTCAGACTATTTCCCTGAGTTAGGTTGTGGTCAGGAACTGTCATTGCTGTATAATCTGCACTTCTCGTTGGGAAGTGGATGGC
This sequence comes from Chelonia mydas, assembly GCF_015237465.2. NCBI lineage: Eukaryota > Metazoa > Chordata > Testudines > Cheloniidae > Chelonia > Chelonia mydas. The sequence goes on along the minus strand of NC_057850.1, from coordinate 54,143,314 downwards.
ATGTCGCCCTCCACACTGCTCAACTGAGTCTGATTGAGAGGGAGTAGCAACTGCTTCCAGAATGCTGCTGCTTCGATTGCTAGTCAGAGCCCAGCCGCACTGCTTCAGGCACACAATCCTCAGAAAGGTGGCCAAAAGATGGGGATTTTTTGGTGCCTTCTGCATGTACCATCTTAGGTATTTACCAAACAGGCCCTCCGACAGGGTTGGGGGCAATTGCCCAGGGGCCCAGGCAATTTAAAAGCCCAAGGCCCCGGCTGCTGCCACAATTGCCCGGGTGGGCCGCAGGGCTCCTAGGCGTGAGCGACCACTCCAGGGCTGGGCCCTGCGCTTTGGGGATCCCTGCGGACCAGCACGGAGTTGGTCCCAGAAGTGCCTGGAGGTCCCGGAAGTGACAGATTTGTTACTTCTGCCCCAGGCTTCACCCCCTCCAAGGACAGCTCCAGGGCCCAGAAATCCTGTCGGTGGGCCTGCTACCAAATAAGATTATGTCTAGGTCACAATGTATGAAAGTGCCCACATCCAAGTCAAATAGAATTTTTTTCATGAGACACTATATCAAATGCTTTACCAAAGTCTAGATTTATCATATCTGCTTCATTTCATTCTTCCAATAAGTCTGTTCCAGCTCCAATTTCTATTATTGTAAACCATTCCTTATTTACTATATTAAATTCAAGTGGCTGTGGTTTCTAGGTCCAAGCTTCCAATTACACTTAGTTTGGACTCGTTGCTTCCATCAATCTTGGATTGATGCAGAGGGGAAAATAGTCTCTAGGTAGTCAGGCCAAAGTGCATTAAAGACTTTGAATATGAGGACTAGACTTTAAACTGAATCTGATATGGGATGGGGGAATGTGTGAAGGACAACTGTCTCTCATTCTAGGTGCCTCAGCTTTGAAGCTATACAGCTTACGGAATGACTTTATAATCAATTAACATTGCCTCATAATGCACCACCTCTCTGCTGCATAAATTGCAAATGGGTGGCTCAATGAATAAATTTGGTCTAATGTGACACATTGTACAAGGGGCTTTGATGACAATGTCGTCTCCCACAGTTATGTTTGTTGATACCTTTTAGATGTAAAGTTTGTGTTTGACTATAATTCTAAACTTTAAATATTAGCATTTACAATTCTAGACTGGTGAGGAACAGCACATTAATAATTTTTTTGATTAAGTTCTTTGTGATCATTCTTCCTCTCTTTATTCCCTTGAGTAATGTGTGCTCAATCCTAGGTCTATTGAGGCTCTTCACCCTGAAGGCAACTGTCAGAGGGAAGAACAGACATGTAACTGTTACAGACTAAATGACGTGATACATTTTTTCCCCAAGAAAATAAAAAGGTCTCTTCCAGAAGGCAAATTGCAATGTGAATTGTAAAATGACGACAAGTTACTCCCCTTCCTTATGGTTTTTGGAGTTCAGGAAAAAGTTATGGCAAGGACATAGCCTAGTGGTCTTGAGGAGTGGTCTTTTATGTGGAAATATTGTTATTTCATAATAATGTAATATACACACTGTAACTGCTGTACAGTGCTAGACATTGATGCTTTGCTCTAAACAGGATTGTTTTGCTTTTGTGTAGAACTCGGTCGGAAAAATCCCAAATGTACCACCATTTAACAAAGTACCTGAAGTGTTCCCTGGTAAATAACATACTCAGGATTAGCTAGAAATATATCCCTGTCACAAAAGAATAATTGTATTTCTAATTACAAATATTTTAAATGCACAGATTTCAGTACAGTCAATATGCTCTTGTATTAGTCACCTAACCAATTCATGAAGCTAGAGTACATATATATACATACAGTATGTACATGTGTGTGTATATATATAAAACAGCTACCACTCAGCACACCTGAAATGATTCTAGCAACACAATATTCAGTCCTTATGCAAATTTCTGAATTTGCTATACCTTTACACCACCTGTATTGTTGAAAAATGTGATGCTTTTTAATCCTCTGCCATTGAGATGTATTGAGTGTCGTTTACTAAAATTATTACACATTTTGTATTTTCCTCTGGCAATAGGGAGCAATTACAGATGTACGCTAAGTAAATATTGCAATATTTGAAAAATACAATTGGGCTTTATTCTGCTGTTAGGGCTCACAAACTCTGAGCCTTAGTAGCTTCTGGGTAAGAAAAAAGAATTTCTATCCCTCCTTTTTCCCTTTCTGTATGCCACTGAAAACCACCGTGGGTCTCCCTCTGTGTTCTCCCTGGGTCCTAATTAGAGCGCACAGAACATCACAAAAAGAACAAGATCTAGGAAATAAATTCATGGTGGTCACCAGATCAGGTGCCAGGCTTAAGCAGAATAAGTAACTGCATAGGGCCCCGAACCAACACCAACTAAGTCATCCCAGCCAGGGCTTTATCAAGCTGGGCCTTAAAAACCTCTAAGGATGGAGATTCCACCACCTCCCTAGGTAACCCATTCCAGTGCTTCACCACCCTCCTAGTGAAATAGTGTTTCCGAATATCCAACCTAGACCTCCCCCACTGCAACTTGAGATCATTGCTCCTTGTTCTGTCATCTGCCACCACTGAGAACAGCCGAGCTCCATCCTCTTTGGAACCCCCCTTCAGGTAGTTGAAGGCTGCTATTAAATCCCTGCTTACTCTTCTCTTCTGCAGACTAAACAAGCCCAGTTCCTTCAGCCTCTCCTCATAAGTCATGTGCCCCAGCCCCCTGATCAGTTTCTTTGCCCTCCACTGGACTCCCTCCAATTTGTCCACATCCTTTCTGTAGCGGGGGGCCCAAAACTGGATACAATACTCCAGATGTGGCCTCACCAGTGCTTCCCTTGATCTGCTGGCATGCTCCTACTAATGCAGCCCAGTATGCCATTAGCCTTATTGGTAACAAGGGCACACTGCTGACTCATATCCAGCTTCTCATCCACTGTAATCCCCAGGTCCTTTTCTGCAGAACTGCTGCTTAGCCAATCGGTCCCCAGCCTATAGCGGTGCATGGGATTCTTCCTTTCAAAGTGCAGGACTCTGCACTTGTCCTTGTTGAACTTCATCGGATTTCTTTTGGCCCAATCCTCCAATTTGCCTAGGTCACTCTGGACCCTATCCCTACCCTCCAGCATATCTAAACTTTCCCCCCATCTTAGTGTCGTCTGCGAAATTGCTGAGGGTGCAATCCATCCCATCATCCAGATCATTAATAAAGATGTTGAACAAAACTGGCCCCAGGACCGACCACTGGGGCACTCTGCTTGATACTGGCTTGAGCCATTGATCACTACCCGCTGAGCCTGACAATCTAGCCAGCTTTCTATCCACCTTATAGTCCATATTTTTTTTAATTGCTGGCAAGAGTACTGTGGGAGACCATATCAAAAGCTTTTCTAAAGTCAAGATATATCACATCCACCGCTTTCCCCATATCCACAGAGCCAGTTATCTCCTCATAGAGGGCAATCAGGTTGGTCAGGCATGACTTGCCCTTGGTGAATCCATGTTGACTGTTCCTGATTACGATAGACTCTACATAGAAGCACTTGGATGAGAGGAAGGTAATCGCCCTGATCCACTCGGCGGTAGGGTCTCGTGACCTACATCAATGGGGTAGCCCTTCTCCATGGGGCAGTGAGGCCTAGCAGCCAGAGTCCTTAGAGACACCCTGGATTTGCAGGACACATGGCTCTAGTGGCCAGAGTCAATAGACTTGCCCTCCAGGGTGGGGCTGTATGGCCTAGTGGCTGGAGTCAATAGAGTAGCCCCCTGAGGCAGAGCTGTATGGTCTACTGACCAATTGTGGAGGGTGGGTGGCGGCCAGGGAGGGTCACCCAGACCTTCCTGGTCCACTGGGTCCCAGCACAGGGCCCTTTAAGTGGCGAGTGTGTCCATCAGTGGGGATCTGTCCAGAAAACACTGACCATCATCGGGACAATGGCTAGTCGTCCCCCCGCCCCCCGCTCCCCACCAGGCTACTTCCTATGTGATGCTCATGGTAGCAGTCTGTACCTCTTCGGGGTTTCCGGGTTCCTCAGCCAGTGCAACTCCCTGTAGCTCACACCTCCCTAGGGCATCCACAGGTAGCTGGGTGTCTGCTTGGGTCTCGGTGCCTCTGGCTTCCGCAGTCTGGGGGCTCCAGTGGTTCCTGGGCAGGAGTTGTCCAGGAGTGTCTTTCCTCTCTGGAGGTCAACCCAGGCTGAGCTGGGCTGCTCCCTCTTATACCGGTGCTGCACCTGGAGCATGCCCAGTAGGGATGTGGGGGCATGGCTTCCTCTGCCCACAGTGAGACGCTAACCCGTCCAGTGCAGGGGGAGTTCACCCTGTCACAGGGGGACAAAAATATTCCTGCTTATGGCCCTCAATGGACTAGCACTGCCTCTGGTGGTTACTAATCAACTATATTTTTGGTCACCGTAGCCAAATCAATTGTTAATAAATTGAGTGGAATAGAAAGATCATCATAAAATCACATAGGCAATAGTTTCTATTGCATGCTGTGGAGCACCATTTTGTGATCACAAAGATAATAGTCCTGCCATAGAGAATGAATCAGTTCAGAAAGATGGAATCCTGTGTGAGTTTGTGTGTGTGTGTGTGCGTGTTGCAAAACTGTATGGAGGCCCAGGTCGGGAAGGCTGTGCCTCCCCAAACAGGCTGGCCCCCGCCCCATCTGCCCCTTCCCGCCCCCTGACTGCCCCCCTCAGAACCTCCAACCCATCCAACCCCCCCTGCTCCTTGTCCCTTGACCGTCCCTCCCGGGACCCTCCACCCCTAACTGCCCCCCGGGACCGCACCCCCTATCCACCCCTCCTGCTTCCTGTCCCCTGACTGCCCCAACCCCTATCCATACCCCCGCCCCCTGACATGACTCCCATGCCTATCCAGCTCCCCCTGTTCCACATCCCCTGCCTCCCTCCCACAAGAGCCTCTACCCCATCCAACCTCCCCCTGCTCCCTGTCCCCTGACAGGCCCCCCAGGACTCCCAAGCCTATCCAACCACCCATCTCCCTGCCCCCTTACCATGCCACTCAGAGCAGCAGGAGCTCGCAGCCTCGCCGCCCGGCTGGAGCCAGCCACGCTGCCGCACTGCCCGTCAGGAGTGGCGGGCCAGAGCACGGGCGGGGAGCAAGCTGCGGCTGCGGGGGAGGGGGAACAACAGGAGAGGGGCCAGGGGCTAGCCTCCCCAGCCAGGAGATCAAAGGCCGGGCAGGATGGTCCCTCGGACCGGATGTGGCTCGTGGGCCATAGTTTGCCCACCTCTGATCTAGCCTATAATCCTAATAGTCTCAAAGTTTTTGACTGGCATAAGACTAAGTTGCTGTCTTCTCCTTTATTTTCATAACAGTTCTGAAATAAATTAGGTTCTCTCCTTTACCTTAGTATGTTTGCTCAGCTGTTAATCATTTCAGTATCCAACTTCATCTCTCTCTGCACAGTATGTGTGGTGAACCTGACTTACTAGAATCATCTTGTGATTTCTGGCACTAAATAACAATCACTGGCTCTTCTGAATAACAGAGGTCTGGTCTCTGAGGATTAAAATGGAGTTTTGGCATCTTCGGCTGTCAGGAGATAACATTTTCCTATTGAGCTTTAGGAAATGGCATAATCTGAACTGGATGCCTTCCTGTTCTGTTAGATGTTGCTTAGGGCACAAACAAGGCTCTGCCGTACCTGTCTATCCTGGGCTGCTCTTTGCATGTAAATTCCAGCTTGAAGGGACACACCTAGCTCTAATCGAGCCTAAAGTGTAGACATATCCTATATTAAGTCCCATAAGCTTTTTAATGACAATGCAATTTCTGCACTAGTTCTGAATATCACACTATTTTCCTTTCCTGATTTATATTCAAATATAGAAGGTAAGTGCTTACCCTGTTCTTTCTAATGGAAGAAAAACTAAATGTGCACTCTTCCTCAAACATGTCCACTTTGTAAAGGAAGAGCAAACTATAACTCTTCAGAACTAAATACCAGGATGATCTTATGTCTGCATTTTTCACAAATACATTTCTTGATTTCATGATTTGGGCCCAGTAACTTGTATACGGTAATCTGATTCTCTCATTACTTATTTACAAAAAATGGTTCTATCAACAGATTGTCATTTATCATGGACTCTGACTAATGGTGTAAAATTGCGTAAAATGCAGACCTCTTTCATTCCAGAAATAGGACAAATGAAATTAATTTATTCCAACTATCATTGTCTATGTGCACACATTCTGCTCTCTAAAATTCTCACCATAAACATCTCCAGATAGTCTTTAAATGTTATGATTTTTCAGGGTTATCATAAAAGCTGTCTAAAAAGATTCTGTTCCTGAAAACAATCAATGTAAAAGTGTGCATGTGGTCATGAATGCATGCATGTATGGGGGCTGGGTATGTATTTATTTACTCCTTCTCATAACCATTTACTCCTTCTCATAACACAAGAACTTGGGGTCACCGAATGAAATTAATAGGCAGCCGGTTTAAAACAAACAGAAGGAAGTATTTCTTCACACAATGCACAGTCAACCTGTGGAACTCTTTGCCAGAGGATGATGTGAGGCCAAGACTAACAGAGTTCAAAAAAGAACTAGATAAATTAATGCAGGATAGGGCCATCAATGGCTATGAGCCAGGATGGGCAGGGATGGTGACCCTAGCCTCTGTTTGCCAGATGCTGGGAATGAGCAACAGGAGATGGATCACTTGATGATTACCTGTTCTATTCATTCCCTCTCAAGCACCTGGCATTGGCCACTCTCTGAAGACAGGATACTGGGCTAGATAGACCTTTGGTCTGACCCAGTATGGCCTTTCTTATATACAGTGCTCAATATTTTGCTCTCCCCTTATTCAGGTCACTTGTAAAATCCAGAAACAGTCCCTGACTAAAATAATGATCTAAGAGAGAACAGTGCTAAATTGTTCCACTGGAATGAAAAACATTGATGGCATGAAATAGATTCCTGTTTCAAAATAAGTGGTGAAGTCCCCTTGTAGCATCATCATTTACAAATTCTAAAGAAAATGTCTAACAGTGCTGGTCCAGGACTGTTTGGAACACCTTGGGTATGTTGGACTTTAAACCATGTTTAGAAAACAAGTTTGAACACTCTTGAAATGTATATCGAGCTAAACTGGTCTCACATAGTTTGGCTGCCTTAAGCATTGATACAACCTAATGTTTTAAACCCATTTTCAAAAAAAAAAAAAAAAACAAAACCCAAAACATTTGTTACACATAATCTAGGTTCAAATGTGATTTTTTGAAAATAGATTTGGCATAGTTTCTGCCCAGCCAAACTGTGTTTGAAATTGTAGCTACTATTTCAGCTGCATGTGAGCTTGAAGCTCCCTGCAGATGTGATCTGATTCTCAGCTTCTTGGAAGTACTGTGTCTTAGTAGCCTAAAACTGCTGCATGGGGCTTTTCTCCAGCCCCACGTACTTTGATCCTATTGTTGGGAGAAATGGTGCTGATATGTCTCCCTGTCCTGGTCTACTATCAACCTACAGTCAGATACACATACATGTAGCCATTATCAGCCTGAAAATTCTCCGCCCTTCCACTCTGATCTACATTTGACTCAAAGGTCTTACCTTAGATAATGAGCTCCTTGAGGCAGGGTACTGTCCTTCCCAGAATGTCTAAAAATCATGTTGCTTATGCTAGGGTGATGGGGGTGGGGGGAGTTGAGCACATCCTTCTTTCATACTATTCAACTTTCTATCAACTTAGTTATACACAAGGTGAGCTTTCTTTCTGTGATTGCATAACTTCAATGAGATCTTCCCCAGATACCCCCGTATCTCTGTTAGTAATTCAATGTTTTAATTTACTCTACCTTTTGAACCTTTCTTCCCTTTTTCTTGGTCACCGTGGAGAATGAGGAAGCTTATATGTATTATTTTTTAGAAATGTCACATGCACCTCAGTGTATCCGGGTGATGTTATCTATCTGAATGCATAGAATTAAATCAAAGGAAGCTGCAAGGGGGACATAAAACCATGGCAATACTACATAAGGAATCATAAGGGTCTTTGGAGAAACAAGGTAGAAGTTATTTATTGGGGATACCCCCTGTCCACTACAGCTTATGTCCGCATAATTTATGTTGCTCAGGTGTGAATAAATCACCCGCCCGAAACAATGCAAGTTACACTGATGTAAGTGCCAGTGTGGAGCTATCTGCCGTCGGCTTAGAGTTGCCACCTCGAAGAGCTTACAGGTGCAGCCTCGGTTCAGCTTTGCCACTGTAAACTCTCTAGTGTAGCTGTGCCCTAAGAAAAATGCTGTTTGAGAACTTATTAGTTTGATTTAAGCATATTTACTTTGTCCATATCCTGTGAAAATATACAATTTCTCTTTTAATAGTTATAAACCTTTATTTTTTTGAATCTCAGTGTCAACTCTCATTAAATAATTATTAAGTGACCCCTTTTACTGTCAGACCTCCCCATAATTCTGAAAATTTAAAAAATAAAAACTGAAAAAAACGATTAAACCTACAACTTTAAATGTAAACATTTAAATTAGTAAAAATTGGGCAAAAGCTTAACATAAACATTGATATCTGTCAATTTTAAAAAAAGGTAAAATCTGCCATCCCTATAGGTAATTCATGTATTTGCAAAAGTTTGAATGTAACTTGAAGTCAGTGCAATCCATGTATGTTGTGAGAAAAATAGTTCTGGTCCTATCTGCTTTGTGTTCACTATATTCTTCTTTATGCTCTGGCTCAACTGCCTCATTCAGCTGACTTTTGTTCCTTATGGACTGTATAATTTGTGGGCTTCTTAAACTGCTGAGAATCCATTTAGCAACAGCAACAGGTGACAAGTACCTGTCATAGGGTGCTGTAACTAGGGATATAAAAACTTGTTCATATTAAATAAGAGTTGACAAGAATATTTTTCCAATAATAAACTATTGATGTTTAAAAAGATTTTTTTAGTTATGCTATTTTATGCTGGTACTCAAAACTGTTTAGTTATTCACTCTAGAGTACATTTCATTTAATTTTCTGGTCTGTCTTTGGCCCACTTCATTGTACTTGCACCACAAATACAGTCAATGTCTTCAGTCTTAAAAAATGTCAAGGCTACCTTCGGTTCCAACTCATCAGCTGAACAACACAAGCCTCCTGAGAGCACCTCACCAAGTTGTTCTCCACTGACTATTGCATCAAATTCCATAGGACTGATCCAAGTTGCCTGACAGAGTGCTTTTCCTTGCCTGATCATAAGCATTTACACAGCAGCCAAAGTTTTCTTGTCAGTTGGCCCACAGCTGGAACTCACATCTGGAATAGATTGGAGTGACCATGAATCTCAGTGCCATTAAAATAAACTGAGTCCCACTTCTCTCAGCTTTACCAAAGTCCAAAACCAAACCAACCAATTCCTGCTGGCAGAGGGATAGAAAGGGAGAAACAGCACTTTTTGTGTTCACTTTAATAAATAAATAAGATTCTCTGATGCCATAGCAATGGGACAGATATAAAAACCTAGACAGATAGGACCTCGTCTAGGAAGCAGGAACCAAAACCACAGGGATAATTCAGATCCAGGGATTCAGAACTGAAACCTCTCTTCCCTTTGACATGCATGGATGAGGGGATGACATTTAGTTAAAGCTCATTTTTATGCACAAGAAAGGATATACACTCTTAAAAATACAAATTACTCTTGAAAAAGGTTGAGCAATTTTAACCCCATATTTAATTGCAGGGGGAATAAACTGGAATGAAAACAAACTAGTTATAGTATACTCGGTAAATCTTGGAATGGTGGGGAGTGTATGAACTGTTGAATAACTTAGTATTTGGAAGGTAATTAAAATTTAAACTTCTAAAGGGAATTTGAATGTAATATCTATTACATTTTTTTATATATTCCAAGAGAATTTTTTGATTTGGCTGACATTATAGTATTGTTTGAAATGGGACTCATCAGGTGGAATAGAGATGTTGAGAATGAGAGAGAATGTATAATTTATAAACTCTGCTTAATAAAGCATATGTTAAGTACAGCTCTGTGTTGAAAAGTCCTTTAAGGTTATTTATAGTTTGATTTATTATATTAGAGTTCTTCGTAATAATAGAGTTATCTTACCATTGTAATTGGGCCTATCAGTCAAGATTAGCAAGGATATTTTACATGTCTGAAGGAAGATGTCAAGGCAGAGCTATGAATCTGAGTAGCAGGTAGCAAAGTTGTAAGAAAATCAATATAGTTGAACTTCAGGTTTTTTTAAAGTGAATTATCCAAAAGAGTTGTATCCAGTGTTCACACCAAGAGATGTTCATGGATGACCTGACTAAATCACAGTTGCCACTCAGAGTTGTGACCAGCTGCCTCCCATTCTACTTGGAATTGCTAATGTGGACTCTGGATGCAATGGATCTCACAGGAAATAACTGGCAGAGGCCAACAGATGACCCACTACACAGAACCCAGGACAGGTGGGCTTCTGAGTGAGTGGAAATGGCATCTAAAGAACTCTTGCCAGAAGCCCAATGCCCCCTGGATTGTCTAGCCTCCACCTGTAAAAGGATAGGCCCCGCCACATTGGAACCATTGCTAATGTAAATTTAACAACCTACCAATCTGTCTGCTTAGGTACTGGTCCCCCATTACTGTAGTAACTGAGCACACTTCAGGTATTTATCCTGACAGCACTCCTTGGGAAATACTTTTAGACTAATCTTATAGATGAAGAACTCAGGCACAGAGAGACTAAAGGTGCAGATTTTTTGTAGGTGTTGCTCTGCTTAGCGTTGTAATGCCAACTTGACTTAGAAGCATGTCTCATTTTCAAAAGTGATTTAGGCATTTAGGAATTTAAGTCTCACTGAAAGTCAGTGGGACACTTAAAAGATATCACACTGTTGTAATAATGAGGGAGCAAGCGAGTCGATCAAGAGTAAAAGACCAAGGTGGGGAGAGCACAGGGGAAGGAAAAAAGCTAGAAACTTCATGAAGTCCTCTTGGGACTTTGCTGTTGCACAGAAGATGCTCAGATAATACAAAACCCTGAGACAGATAAACAGACAGGAAGATAAAAGTCAGTATGTTATTTTGGTTTTTCTGTATACGTATACAATTATTGGTTCATGCCCTCCATTGTTTATTAATTACACTGAAAATTCCCTAAATTATTTGAAACTTTCATTATTCAGAATTATATTTAGCTGCTCAATGATAAACTGTATGTTATTAATGCAATTTAGAATCAGATCCAGAACTTCCCCTCTCACGTTGTTTCCTTTTGTGATGGGGTCAGCTGCTTGAATGTAGAAAATCTTAGTGCCCAGGGTGATGTCTTCATTATCAGAGACATAGTATTTGTTAGCCCCTCTAAACAGCATTAGAGATCTGAGTTTAGGAGAAATTGCTAGTTTTCTCGTCTCTGGGGCAGAGGCTATGAACATTACAGAGGTGATGTGATCAGTCCCCTGTAGGAAAGCAGGGTTAGCCTTTGTTGCTCTAAGTGCATATGTTTGCAGGAAAAGAATAATGCCAGCGAAGCTGTTTAAATCAGATGAGGAGTTTAAAAGAGAAGTAGAACCTTGGAATTTTGATTTGAGAGAAAATTGTTTGCTCCTGGATTAGCACTCTCAACTTGGCATCATTTGTGGGACAGTGTGTGAGAGCCTTTGCTTTTATATCTGCTTTAAACCAGAGGTGGGCAAACTACAGCCCGGAGGCCGCATCCAGCCCTCCAGATGTTTTACTCCGGCCCTCGAGCTCCCGCTGGGGAGCGGGGTCAGGGGCTTGCCCCACTCCACGCAGCTCCCAGAAGCAGCAGCATGTCCCTCCTCCAACTCCTACGCGTAGGGGAAACCAGGGGGCTCCACACACTGTCCCTGCCCCATGCACTGCTCCTGCAGCTCCCATTGGCCAGGAACTGCAGCCAATGGGAGCTGCAGGGTGGCTCCTGAGGACAGGGCAGCGTACAGAGCCGTCTGGCCATGCCTCCGCATAGCAGCCGGAGGAGGGACATGCTGCTGCTTCTGGGAGATGCTTGAGGTAAGAGCTGCCTGGAGCCTGCATCCCTGACCCCCTCCCTCACCCCAACCCCCTGCCCCAGCCCTGATCCCCCTCCCATGCGCCAAACCCCTCAGTCTCAGTGCGGAGCACCCTCCTGCACTCCCAACCCCTCATCCCCAGAGCCCCCACCCCCAGCTGGAGCCCTCAACCCCCCCCCCCCCAGCTCCCCAACCCCCAATCTCATGAGTATTCATGGCCCACCGTACAATTTCCATACCCAGATGCGGCCCTCAGGCCAAAAAGTTTGCCTACTCCTCCTTTAAACCATACAGCTCTGGAAAAAAAGATGTTGTGACTTTACAATATGCAGAGGCAGAGTATGTAGAAAAGGAGATCAGTTCAACTGTTATTACTCTGAATGAGCTATGGAGTACATGCACAGCAAATAACTTGAACAGCACTAGCAAAGACTACATACTGACTGGCCAAGATTTGTGGTGTCCTGTCACAATACCTTAGACTGAAACTAAATTTGCAATGGAGCCATCTAAAAATAGCACTCCCCCTGTAAAGGCTCCCCCTTTTTCACAATGTAAAGTTCCAGTTTCTTAGAAACTTCAAGCCTCTTCCCAGTTCTGCTCCCCCAGCTCCTGTATCTATTCACCTTTTATTGCATTGTCTCTCCACTTGGCCAGCTAACAGCTTTCTGCTTCTTCTGTAATCATCTTTGCACCCTCTTCTATGTTGTCCCTTAAGAAAAAATTGCTCTCCCTGAATTGATCCAAAAGGCCACTCCCCTCTCCTACTTCAAATATCTCCTCATGACATATTTCTTTTGTGATGTTTACATATTAGCCAACTAATAAGGCACAGACGGGCGATTAGTTGCAGTTGGTGTGTATTTATTCTTTAATATGTAATATATGTGTATGTTTATATTTTTAATTGTACCGCTCTTCCTGACCCTTGTCTACTTATATGACTGAGCAGTGCCCAGCATATAGTGGATGCTACTAGAATACAAATAATGAATAGATATTTACCTATAAGAATTCAGGATGCCCTATTCACATTTTATACTTCTACAGTATTTAACAAAACACAGAACTAATTAACAGACTTGCCCATTTTGTATAATTTCCGCTCATCGTGATTCTTTCCTCGTGGCCTCCCACAACAGGAATAGGCCCTCTAAGAAGCAGAACTTCCATGGTTCTGCTGTACATATGGGCAAGACAAAGCGTGAGCCTCCCTGGTATGCCACAAAAGAGTACTCAGCTATTTTCGTTACAGCAACATGGAAGAAGGCAGATTGGGGCAGGCCAGAGCAGAGGTTTGAGTTGACCTGTGGGTCTGACGTGCAAACTCTCCTAGGAGATGAAGCCCAGAGGCTGTACTAGTGACTCTGGAGTAGTTATGCTACTGCTCTTTGGCCTGTGTTGGGGAAAGACTTCTGTTTGTTTCATCCCTGATATTCCCTACATCAAGCCAGTTTTCTTAGCTTTTGCATAAGGGACCCATATTTGCCTCTCTATGTTTTATTTCTCTTCTTCCATTATCTCTATTATTTTACAACCATTATTTTCACTAATGCTAGGTTGCCTAGATACATCTGCCTCCCCTTTTTTATCATTTTCAATGCATTTTATATTGTTTGTGCTGCCTTGTCCTTGTCTGCCATGAACAGCCTTCTCCCTGCCCATATCTCACAAATGTCTCCCAAGCAAGGTCCTGACCAGTTCTGGCAATTAGAGATCCTCAGGCACTCTTGAGAAAATTAGAAGCGTTAGCTAGATCCAGTTGAATAATACAGGCTTAAATACAAAATTCAATGAAATCTGGCTTTATGAAGCATTCACAAAACCATTTACAGCATTTCTTAATTCATTCAGTACATGAAAATATTCAGCAGATCTCACAGGTGAACAAATTATGGCAGTCTGCCAATTGTGTGCAAAGTGTGCAATATAAACATTCAATATTCAAGCTTTAAAATTTGTCACCCAAGTCACTGGAGGAACAAAAACACTTATCTCCCCTCCCCCCCCTCCCGGCCACCATTAATCAGTTAACTCAAGTATTATTCCTGGTGTCCTTGGCCAATTCTATTCTGGTTAATTATATTTTGCCTATTTAATTCCCCCTTCAGTTTTAATAAGGTTGTAGAGGGTGCACTGTGTAGACAGTGCTACATAGTGGTCAGGAGGGGGTTGACGGGATGTCTCCCTGATGAAGAACCATCCTGTCTGTCAGCAACTCTACCCCAAGGGTTTCCATTCCTCCCTTTCAGCATAGGGGTTTTGAGGACTGAGTCCTTTTACACAGTCTTTTCTTGCTAGCCTCTCACTTGAGCTGAAAGCTCTTGTTGTATTGTCCTCTCAGAGCAGGTAAGGGAGCCTGGGCCCACCTTCTCCACTGGGCTCTGGTCCAGGGCCTAATGGTGGGCAGCCACACTCAACACCTACAGGTGCTAAGCTGCTGGCCCTAGAGACCATTTTCCAACCCTAGTCTCCTCCAGCTTCGCAGAGTAGATCACTCTGACCAAGTCTGTGACTCTCATACTCTATCCCCTGATTCTCCTTTCTGGGTTTGCACAGGTCTGTGTTGTCAAGTCCCAGGCAATGAGTTCCTGGGCAGTACTTTCCCCTCAGAGCAACAATCTGTTCTCTTCCACTGCCTGCCTCTGAACTGCTCTCCTCCCGTTTTCAAAGCCCTGCCTCCAGAAGCTACTAGATCGCATGCCCTGATTCTCATGGGTGACTTTAATTTTCCTGATATCTGCTGGGAGAGCAATACAGCGGTGCATAGACAATCCAGGAAGTTTTTGGAAAGCGTAGGGGACAATTTCCTGGTGCAAGTGCTAGGGGAGCCAACTAGGGGGGGCGCTTTTCTTGACCTGCTGCTCACAAACCAGGTAGAATTAGTGGGGGAAGCAAAAGTGGATGGGAATCTGGGAGGCAGTGACCATGAGTTGGTTGAGTTCAGGATCCTGACGCAGGGAAGAAAGGTAAGCAGCAGGATACGGACCCTGGACTTCAGGAAAGCAGACTTTGACTCCCTCAGGGAACAGATGGCCAGGATCCCCTGGGGGACTAACATGAAGGGGAAGGGAGTCCAGGAGAGCTGGCTGTATTTCAAGGAATCCCTGTTGAGGTTACAGGGACAAACCATCCCGATGAGTCGAAAGAATAGTAAATATGGCAGGCGACCAGCTTGGCTTAATGGTGAAATCCTAGCGGATCTTAAACATAAAAAAGAAGCTTACAAGGAGTGGAAGGTTGGACATATGACCAGGGAAGAGTATAAAAATATTGCTCGGGCATGTAGGAAAGATATCAGGAGGGCCAAATCGCACCTGGAGCTGCAGCTAGCAAGAGATGTCAAGAGTAACAAGAAGGGTTTCTTCAGGTATGTTGGCAACAAGAAGAAAGCCAAGGAAAGTGTGGGCCCCTTACTGAATGAGGGAGGCAACCTAGTGACAGAGGATGTGGAAAAAGCTAATGTACTCAATGCTTTTTTTGCCTCTGTTTTCACTAACAAGGTCCGCTCCCAGACTGCTGTGCTGGGCATCACAAAATGGGGAAGAGATGGCCAGCCCTCTGTAGAGATAGAGGTGGTTAGGGACTATTTAGAAAAGCTGGACGTGCACAAGTCCATGGGGCCGGACGAATTGCATCCGAGAGTGCTGAAGGAATTGGCGGCTGTGATTGCAGAGCCCTTGGCCATTATCTTTGAAAACTCGTGGCGAACGGGGGAAGTCCCGGATGACTGGAAAAAGGCTAATGTAGTGCCCATCTTTAAAAAAGGGAAGAAGGAGGATCCTGGGAACTACAGGCCAGTCAGCCTCACCTCAGTCCCTGGAAAAATCATGGAGCAGGTCCTCAAAGAATCAATCCTGAAGCACTTAGAGGAGAGGAAAGTGATCAGGAACAGTCAGCATGGATTCACCAAGGGAAGGTCATGCCTGACTAATCTAATCGCCTTTTATGATGAGATTACTGGTTCTGTGGATGAAGGGAAAGCAGTGGATGTATTGTTTCTTGACTTTAGCAAAGCTTTTGACACGGTCTCCCACAGCATTCTTGTCAGCAAGTTAAGGACGTATGGGCTGGATGAATGCACTATAAGGTGGGTAGAAAGCTGGCTAGATTGTCGGGCACAACGGGTAGTGATCAATGGCTCCATGTCTAGTTGGCAGCCGGTGTCAAGTGGAGTGCCCCAGGGGTCGGTCCTGGGGCCCGTTTTGTTCAATATCTTCATAAATGATCTGGAGGATGGTGTGGATTGCACTCTCAGCAAATTTGCGGATGATACTAAACTGGGAGGAGTGGTAGATACGCTGGAGGGGAGGGATAGGATACAGAAGGACCTAGATAAATTGGAGGATTGGGCCAAAAGAAATCTGATGAGGTTCAATAAGGATAAGTGCAGGGTCCTGCACTTAGGATGGAAGAATCCAATGCACCGCTACAGACTAGGGACCGAATGGCTAGGCAGCAGTTCTGCGGAAAAGGACCTAGGGGTGACAGTGGACGAGAAGCTGGATATGAGTCAGCAGTGTGCCCTTGTTGCCAAGAAGGCCAATGGCATTTTGGGATGTATAAGTAGGGGCATAGCGAGCAGATCGAGGGACGTGATCGTTCCCCTCTATTCGACACTGGTGAGGCCTCATCTGGAGTACTGTGTCCAGTTTTGGGCCCCACACTACAAGAAGGATGTGGATAAATTGGAAAGAGTCCAGCGAAGGGCAACAAAAATGATTAGGGGTCTAGAGCACATGACTTATGAGGAGAGGCTGAGGGAGCTGGGATTGTTTAGTCTGCAGAAGAGAAGAATGAGGGGGGATTTGATAGCTGCTTTCAACTACCTGAAAGGGGGTTCCAAGGAGGATGGCTCTAGACTGTTCTCAATGGTAGCAGATGACAGAACGAGGAGTAATGGTCTCAAGTTGCAATGGGGGAGGTTTAGATTGGATATTAGGAAAAACTTTTTCACTAAGAGGGTGGTGAAACACTGGAATGCGTTACCTAGGGAGGTGGTAGAATCTCCTTCCTTAGAGGTTTTTAAGGTCAGGCTTGACAAAGCCCTGGCTGGGATGATTTAACTGGGACTTGGTCCTGCTTTGAGCAGGGGGTTGGACTAGATGACCTTCTGGGGTCCCTTCCAACCCTGATATTCTATGATTCTATGATTCTATGATTCTATGTGCTGGCTGTGCAGGTGTGTCTGGTCGGGAATGTTTGGGACCAGAGCTGTTCCTTAACTCCTTGCTCGCCAGTGTGAGGTTTGTCCATCACAAAGGTGTTACACTGTGTGTGATGATCCTGTATGCAGTTAAATTGTATCTCCATTCCACTCCACCAGTTGTATCATTTCAGTGATGGATGAAATGATTCTTAAAGTTTGTAAAGTGCTTTGGGATCCTCCTTGATGAAGGAGCGTGTGTTTAGAGTCACTGTGAAATATCTTATTGGAAATTAATACAAATAATTTAAAGTTTACAAGAAAATAAGTTTATATTTGTAGTGATCGAGCTCTGATTTTCTGGGATCCCTAATTCTTCCTTCCCCCCAAATGCACTCACTCACCTCAGCAACACTACCCAACAAGCTGCATCTTTTTCCAGGAGGTTGCAGGGTATCTTATAAAACTCTTAATATTAAATAGTAAATTTCAATGGATACTTTGGAAATGAGGTCCTGCTGCAACGGCCTGATATAAAGCCCACTGAATTTAGTAGAATATGGATCCAGACCCTATATGAGTAAGGTTACCAGAACTGGGCTTAAGGATTTTACTCAGTGCTATTCAGTCAGTCCCCAGTTAGCTTAACTGGAAAGGCTGGTTTTGCAGGAAAATAAGTTTTAACCCTTGTAAGGGTTATTAATTAAATGCAGACTGGTTTAACTGGACATCACTGCAAATAACTGATATCTTAAATGTAGATGTAGATTAGAAAACACAGTTCTGATTTTTTTCAACCTGAGTCCATGGTGAGGTATGTTTTTGTATATGTGCATTGGTTTTTAATTGATCTTAAGTCAGAACCAAAACAGATCTCATTAATCCTGGTTTCTTATATAACATGAATACGTTATGGCATCAATTTTTCATATTTCTATGTGATGCCCATTCAAATTACTTGGTTGTTGAGATATGCTGGAAAACTGAAAGCTTGTCTTTCAACAACAGAAGTTGGTCCAATAAAAGAACATTACCTCACCCACCTTGTCTCTAGAAAATCCAAACACACTGGGTAAGCTTTGCTGGAGATATATATTGTCCAGCAGTGAACCAGTTAATAGTACTTTGTATTTAAGTGCTTGCAATTAGGCTTCAAAGTTAACACCTTCGTTAAAATGAGTGGAAGATATTTGCATCTCTCTGGTTGCTAGTATTTTCATATTTTTGGCTGCTAACTCAAAAAATACAATGATCTACATTTTGAAGCCTATTTTTTAAACAAAAAGAGCTAGAAATTTGTACAGAAAATACCTTACATTGATGCAGAAAATCCTGGAGGCCTTTACTCAGTCTTTAGTCACCTAAGTGGTGGTGTGAGACACAGTATTCATAATGATGAGTGGTTTAACCTGTCTGCATGTAACTAATAACTTGTATATGTATTAGATATTTTTTTCTGCAAAAAGGAGAGATCTGTACACATTTTCTAACCCACCCCCATTCACACAGAGAGCGTTTTGTGTTGTCCAATTTTTTATAAATCCATTCAAAACAAACTATCCTCCTCCAGTTAGTTATAACATTTTAACTAGGGATGGGCAAGATAATGCACTGGGGGCTGGACCCAGAGCAGCAGGCTTTTCTCAAAATCAAAACAAAGCTGGATTTTTTAAACAAAATTGTTTTATTGGTAGCTTTTGGTAAAGTACATATAAGAGAAATCACCATATAACAAAATTCATCTTCTCCTGCACCAGAATATATAGTAGTTTTGTGTCTCTTTGACAACTCCTAACACAGGTGGTCAGCAGCACCTGAATACAGACTTCTACCGCTTGAGCTAAAGGAGTAATTCCATTAGCTTACAGCAATAGTAGACTGTTGCCCTCTATGTAGACTAGTCACTAGTTTATTTTACAAGCCTGTTAAATAAAAGATTTTAATTGTGGAGATCATGGCTACCATACTTTTCAGGTCCAGAATCATGACTACAAAACTGTTTACATACCAAGAAGGGGGTAGTTAAAGTTATGAAAGTCAAACAAAATGTGAGTGAGAATTTTTGTGTCAGCCTTACTAATGAGAAATTAAGATTTACAGGAAAGATAAAGAAAAAATCAAGGTGAAAGGTAAATAAATACCTGATAATAGTATACAAAGTATAATAAATACAATAGATGGTCAACCCTGTGCCAATAGCTCAGCATATAGAGTGAAAATTGAGAAATGATCAGGTTTGTAAAACTTCAGTTGTCTGCATTTCCCTCAGTCCTAGAGACTATCAATAAGACAAACAGTGACCTAATTCACAGAGATTCATCAAGTGGGAATATTCACCTGAATATAAATGACTTCTTATTGTGTGAATTATTGATAGTACCTGGAAGGATTTAAGATCAACATTTAAATGACAAGAAACACTTAAAGGAAATGCAGAAAGAGGGAGATTCCAAGAGTTTTATGACACTCCTGGAGAAATGTCAGAGATGGATTTATAAAGATCCTATCTACAGACTAACAGAATTATTCCAGGGAGCCTTAGATAGCAGTGTATGTATTGGATCGCATTTAACTATGTGATTTTTGTGTGGGTAAATTTTTTATGAGCTCTCTTATAGTATCTTACATGTAAAGCAAATGTAGGGGGGGACAATATAACTTATGTTCTAATGAGGGATCAAGTAGTTTTTTTTTCTATTGTACTTTACTGCACTGAACTGTAACATGCTGTGGGAAACTATACAATGAGCTTTCATATCTTGCTAACACATCCTAAATGATAAACAGGTGGTGTGTATGTAGACATGCAACAAAAATTAGTCCACAAACATAATTAGCATAAATTACCTTTTAAAAGCTTTGGGTTATTTAAATCACATGGTCTGATTCCTTAACACCAGTTCAAACTACTGATGGGTGAAATTTAAAGGGGCCAGAGGTTTACTTCGGAGAAATCTCCAAAAGTTTGGATGCTGTTCTTAAAGGTCTTTTTCTTCCATCTTTCCTGTCTATTCTCCTTCTCCCTGCCAGACTACACATGTTCTGTGTCATATTCCATACTGCCAGCCCAATTACTCTGTCCATCCACACCCTTTTTTTGAAATTTCATTCATGAGGTTTCATTTAAAAAACTGTTTTCTAGTCCCTGATGTTTTAAAATCTCATATTTTGGCATCTCCCAAGTCAATGATTTCTCAAAGGGATTGCCCACTGTGACAAAGCTCTGTCCTTGCCTCTGTGGGTCCCGTGTTTCCTGGCGGATTTCGCTAGCCTCAGAGGCTCACTGTGACCCTCCACATAACCCTTCTCTCTCTAAAGACAAGGGTCACAGTCTACTGAGCCATTTTCATCATAAGCCAGCGAGGGAGGTGCAGAGAAGTTATCCTTCCTTGCACAGTCTCTATTGTCTCCCAGTCTCAGTGATTAATCAGGGGGCAAGGGCAAATCAGGGGGGGAGCCCAGGCCCACCCTCTACTCTGGGCTCCAGCCCAGGGACCCTAATAATATCAGCTATGGTAGCTGACCTTTTAGAAACATGACATGTACAATTCCCTGGGCTACTTCCCCCACAGCGGCCCTCACTTCCTGAAGCTCCACTTCACCCTTACCTCAGGGCCTCCTTCCTTGTGCCTGATATGGTGTCTACTACTTAGCCTCTCCAACAGCACAACTTCCTTCCACAGCTCCTGACATGCCCACCCACCTGACTGACTGGGAGGCTTTTAACTAGTTTCAGCCAGTTCCTGATTGGCTTCAGGTGTCCCAATCAACTTAACCTTCTCCCTGCCTTCTGGAAAGTTCTTAATTGGCCCCAGGTGTCTTAATTGACCTGGAGCAGCTTCCATTTCACATAACCTGTTACCAGGGATTTGTTTTGCCTGGAGCTAATATATCTATCTTCCACTACTTTTCTATAGCCATCTGGCCTTGTCCCATCACACCACGTACTCCAGAGAAACCTCAGAACAGGTAAGATTTGAAGATGGCATATAGCAGGTGGAGATTGCTAGGGACATTAATTAGAAATCTGCTACTAAATTAATTGATTTTTATGACCTGAAAGGACCATTAGCTCAATTAGTGTGACTTCTGGTATAACATATCCTATAGAATTAATTTCACCCCATCACCCTGCACTGAGCCCACTAACTTACGTATGACTAAAGCATAGCATGGCATAGTATATGACTAAAGCATATCTTCCAGAAAAGCACCCTGTCTTGACTTGAAAAATCAAGGGATAGAGAATCCACCACTTCATTTGGCAGTTTGTTCCAATAGGTAATTAGCCTCACTTATTTAAAAAATAAAAGATTGTGTCTTATTCTCATTTGAATGTATCTGGCTTTCATTTATAGCAATTTGTTCTTATTATGCCTTTCTCTGCTAGATTAAAGACCCTGTTAGTAGTTCTCAGTATTTTCCCCCCTGTGAAGATACTTGTACACTTTAATCAAGTCTCTGCTCAATCTTCTTTCTGATCAGCTAAACAGTTTGAGCTCTTTAAGGCATCAAACCATTTTTGTGGCTCTTTTCTGCACCATCTGCAAATGTTCATCATCCTTTAAAAAATGTATTATACACCGCACAGGTGCTGACTTTTATTTTTCCCAGGGGCTGCTCCACCCCCACTCCCTCTGAGACCCCACCCCCACTCTGCCCCTTCCCTCAAGGCCCAGCCCTTGCTCTGCCTTTTCCCGCCCCTGCTCTGCCCCCTCCCCAGAAGCCCCCCACACACTGGCTGCTCGCTCTCTGTCAGAGGTGACATGTGGGGAGAGCATGGGAGTCAAGTGCCTCCCCACCCCTGGCAGGCCAGTCTGCTGCTGGGGACAGGGGCTGAGCATGCTGAGGAGGCAGGGGAGTCTCCAGCTCACTCAGCCCCTGTCCCAGGCAGCAGAGCCAGGTGGGGGGCAGACTGCTTCTGCCTCAGCTGCCAGGGTCAGGGGCCGAGCAAGCCAGTCTTTGTCCTCCCCCAAGCACCTCCTGCTAGCCACCAAACAGCTGATCGGTGGCCCCTGCCAAACAGCTGTGTGTGGTGGGTGCTGAGAACCCCCTGTTTCTTTTCCATGGGTGCTTGAGCCCCAGAGCACCCATGGAAGTCGATGCCTATGATACACAGTACTCTGATATCATTCTCACCAATGCCACATGCACAGGAAAAATTACTTCCTTACCCCAACTGATTGCTCTCCAGTTTATACCTCCAAGGATCAAATTTTTGCCACAGCATTGCACTGGGAGCTCATATTGAGGTGCTTATTTGCTATAACCCCTAAATCTTTTTCAGAGTCACTGCTTTCAGTTCCCAATTCTGTAGTAGGTCCTGAATTCCTTGTTCCTGGATGTATAATTTACATTTGTACTCAAATGGGTTTCGTTTAAATGGGCCCAATTTACTAACCAATCTAGATTGCTCTGCCCTGCCCTCATCATTATGTACCACTTTGTGTCATCTGCAAATTTGATCAGCAGTGATTTTATAGTTAGTCCAGATTATTGATAAAAATATTGAATACCCTAATACCGATCCCTGGGAAACCCCACTAGAAACATCCCCATTTGATGATAAGATTCTCCATTGACAATTACGGTTTTTAGATGTCAGTTACCCTGCTCTCAATCCATGTAATCTCAATGCATTTTGGCGAAATTGTACCCCATTATGTATGATTAGTAGAAAAAGAATAGAAAGGACTATATTAAAAACATTTGTGGGTGAATTGAATGTTCATGAAAGTGAGTTGCTAACAGTATGGGCTTAAGACATGCAGAGAGCTACAGCAGTTGGAACTGCCAGTAACAGATCTTGGTTTCTAATGCCACTTGTTAGGGCAGTAGTGAACCTCTTTTAAGCAGAGACTGTCAGCCACAACAGCCCGACCTAGAGGCAGCCACTGGATTGGATGTCAGGTATTGTACTCTGGGACATGACCAGGTTGAGTGAAATTGCCTAACTCACGTCATTTCTTATGCAACGATGTTGAATTTTGGTAGTAAGTATCACAGCCTTGTTTGTAAGGCCCGCTTATCCCAAATGGCAACAAAATTAATATGAAAAGCAGGGTCTGAAAATAACTGAAGTTTTTTTGATTTGGAAACTACTATGTCTTTTGTCACATACTACTTTATAGTTATAGATTTTGCATTATTTTAGCATTTATTCCAAAGGACCATTTTGTTAATCCCAAATCACCTTACCATATAAGGAGATCCTTTAAACTCTATTGAAATGTTGCTATCTCTTGGGTACAAGCAGTTCTGTGCCAGAAATACTATGCAACAGGATTGTGAGGGAAATGGAGAATAATTTCTCCATTTGGGAATTAGGTGGCCGGAAAGTAATTTGGAATTTGGCCAGAATACCAGGGTTAATAGCCCTGCTCTTGTGAAAAGTGCCATGGGATCTTTAATGACAAGTTGTCAGGAAGGCTTCAGTTTTATGTGTCCTCCAAAAGAAGTGATTGGTTCATGAAACTGAGATAGAATTCTGTTGACTTTTACTAAGAGCGTTTGTACCCATTAACTATTTACATTTATATTGGCTAAAATAGCATAAACTATAGATAATCCTTTCACTTTGCTCTTGATCTCTTTTATCTTACCACCGAAGGAAGTGAGAAGGCTTTTTAGATCACTAAAACATGTAATTTTTATTAGTTCTTTAGGATACTCCACCATAAAAAAGCACTAAGTATGACTGGTGACCTGAAGGCATGCTTAGAAACTTTCTCACTATAAGCTGATTCTTTGCCCGGTCCAAGGCCAGGCACCTGAAGTCTGAATTAAATGTATTATATGTTCTCAATATCAGCATCAGATTTGTAGAAGAATATAAATATACACAAGGTCACAAACAGCTATAATAAAACATGCAAGTGGAACTTTGGCTTTTTTTAAAAAAATTGTGTTTTTATATTGCATGTATTTTATTTTTTGTTGAAGTGTAGATAATTAGAATCAACACTAAATCTATATTCCACGGTCTCTAACAAAATTGTATACCTCAAGTTTGACTTTGCTGAGAACATATTTTTGTTCTGACCATAGAGTTCTTTTGGGCTGTGAAAATTGGGGGATGGCAGTTTTTTCCTTATTTAGTTTCTGGCCATTTTGCACTAGTCTTTGGTTTGGGGAAGAGTTAGAATTTTTGTGTAAACTGTCACTTGGAAGACTTATCTGCTATTCTTCTTTTCTGTAAACTCTCCCCTTCTCCCCTCAACCCCTTAGCTTATTGTTATACTTCCCTAGCTGAGGAGTGAAAGTGGAAGAAGCAGAGGTTTTCACATGATTGTGAGATAGGATGCAATCTGTACACTCAGCAGAGAAATTTTCAACCACAACTACACAGAAACATTTTTAGAGCTTCTGGTGCCCCAAGCAAGACTAGATAATAGTGCCCTGAATAGGGTCAGAGTTGGTGTAGCAGAGATTTTCAAAACCCAAAATGAAAGCTTTAGTATTTTCGTTCAGAAAAAAAGATACCATTAGAAGTACATCTCACTGTCACATTGTTAGGCAGAGATGATATTATCATCACTGATGTACAAGTGCAGTAAGCCAGAGGCACAGAACTGTTTCCATGTGGTTAAAATGTAGACACCTGGGCAATGCCAGTGGACATTTTACATTTAAAGGGACAGAAGTGACTTTTTGTGGGAGACAAATGAGCTCAAAGAACACTTGCCCCTATCAGTGCCCCTTCCACTTTGGTGTCCCATGTGAACACTTGTTTAGAGTTCCCTTAAGGCTGACCCTGCAGCTAGAGTGTGTACAGAATAAGATTGCCTACTGTATGAAAAGGAGGAGCAGAGGGTTCAGGCCCCTAATCAGCAATGACATTTCTGCTTCCTGACACTGCAGAATGAGAAACAAGGGGTCATTCAACATAGGAAACTCAAATGCAAACCTGCCAATTAAGGGAAACTTATAGTTAGAAGGAATGTCACAACCAAAGGGAGACAAACACACATTAAGAACAAAGGCACTTTTAAAAGGAAAATAAGCAAGAAGAGCTGCCGGGGTTGGGGGAGAGTGGGGAGGGTATAGTGTGGAATAACCTCAATGTACAATTCACAAGTAGCTTTAAAGTACATGAGATTTTAGCTGCATTTACACACACAGTTATTTTCTTCTGTTGAGTATTGTGCTGACCAAAACGAAGGCCAGAGATTACAGTACATGCAAAACTTGATTACAGAAGGTGGAGCCTTAAAGATTCTAAATTTGCTTAAACTGCTCCTAGGTTACCACTGTCAGGATAGACAAACATGCAAAACTGCTGTTCTGATGCCTTAACTATGAATTTCAATACAGAAAACCAATAGAACCATTTATACACATGCTCAAATGGACATCTAGAGAATTTCAGAGGAAAAAAAATTCTTCTTTTAAGTTGGTAGACTTTCCATCACCTCTCCTGGACTGCTTAGCATATTAGTGAACATCCTTTTATTTTATTGTGAATGCAGTCAAAATGAGCATAAGAAATATCCACTCAGTCAAACAATTTGCTTATCCAAACATTTCTTAATACTTCATAATGAGACAAAGAATGCAAATTCAGAATGGAGGACAGAAAACTCATTGGTTGTGAAGTCATATTATTTGTAACCTAAAATCTTGTGCATTACAAAATTCATCCCCTTGTAATGATATTTACATTTTGACTATATTATTAGTTTGCAGAAAACCAAGGGGAACCCCCCCACACAAAAGTGGCTATTTTGTTCCATAGGCAGTATATAGTCCAGAAATGTCCCCTTTCAAGAACTTTGTATGATATGGCTGATTTAGTATTAAAACTTGTGAATTTAGATTTCCCATGTTTTAATACTAAGACATATCTACATCTAAATCAAATTACAAAATAAAAAATTCAAAAAGTTTGCTCAGATATAGAATCATTTTTGAATGAAAATAGACTCTGTTCCATTTAGAAGTGGCCTTAATTTGAGGGGAAAAAACCCAAAACATGAAATGAGAAATTTTATGAATTCAGAATATGTGAAGTCTCTAATTTCAGAGTTTTTGAATTTCAGTGCATAACCCTACACTATATCCTGCATTCAATTTTATGCAGAGTTCCCCCTTTAAGGAGAAATCTCATGCTTCGATTGATGGCAGGATAAGGCCCTTAGAAATATATATTTTTGTAACACAGGATGTCCCTGTGGATAAAACTTGCCAACATAGACTGCATAAAGCCCAAGACCCTTAGCTGGGAACTATATAAGAGGACTATATTCTATCTATAATAAATATTCTCCTTGGAGGAAAAAATATAAAGAAATTTTCAGCACAAAAAGTAGTGATTCCTTCCATTGGCTTCCTTCTAATGTTCAGAAAAAAGTTACAAATGAGCATGTAATTAATCTGACTTTTAAAGTGTTCATGGCCACTTTTTTGTTCCTCTAGCTAGTATTATCACTTCTGCCACTTTCCCAAATTATTAGGCTTAATTTTGGGGATCTATAATACATATAGATCTATTAGTTATTCACGGTCCTAAATCAAATAATTCAGGAAGTATTTCTCCCTCTTTTTATATTCAAATTCATCCCCTGCCACAAATCACCAACTTTGTGCCTTCTTATCTATCATGAGGTAGAATTCATTGTACAACTCCCTGCAGAACAATCGGTTTGCTACAGTCCTGAGAAGGGGGTCTTTGTTCCAGAAAAACAAGATGCAAAAAATATGGTTTAACTGGACTGCAGTTTTATTACTTATCTGGAAATTAAGCAGTAATAATTTGGACAGCGTGGGTCAGAATTCCTTCCACTGCTGTCAGGCCCCCATCCATTCAGAGCTGGTCCCAGCCTATTACTGGAACAGTACTGCTCTTCCCTTGGTGAGAGGGTTAAGAGGCTGAAGAAGAGGGGTTGTCTCCTCCTCACTGCACCAGACATCAAAAGCCCCAGTCCCATTCCCCAGTTTCTTTAGGGGGTTCCTTCCCACTGAGTCCACTCCTGGTTCCAGTTTATCAGATAACCGGCGCCCCTAAGGAATGACTAGCTGAGGGTGCCTGCTCACCAGCTCAGGTGATGCTTGCCCTCTCCCCCACAACCCTCCTCCAAACTCCTGAGGGAATGGGTACTTTTAAAAAAGCTATTACCGTTTCCCTCCCACATTCCAGACAAAGCTGCTTTGAGGTTGTGGAGACTGAATTCTGAGCAATACGTTTGAAGCCTCCTCTTTCTCTTCAAAGACCACAAACACAGCCACCTGAAAATTTTTAGTCAAAATATGTATATGCCATAATGTAGATAATGAGTTTCTTACTATTGTCAGTGTTATGTTTTAAGATTCACTGTTGCTTGTATGAAGATTTCATTTATTCGGAATTAATCTGTGCAATTAATGATTTTTATTAGAAAAAATCATTAAATATACACAACAGAATCATAGAGTTCACAAAAATGCTTTTTCTGCATGCATTATCTTATGCATTTGCTTTGAATCAAAGTTCTGTACTTTTAGTGACTGAGTCTCCACAATTTTATTTCATGGTATTGGAACTGCGTATACCAGTTAAATTCATTTTTTGATTGATGATTGCTGTGAAACAAGTTATTCAAACACAATGCTTGTTCAAGTTTAAATAAACTAGTTAAGTACATATCTTCTGTGCCCTTTCATCACCAAGAAAGCCGTCTATACAGGAACATTAGAAAAATAAAATCAATTTTCAAAGGTGGTAATTATATGTTGCCTCTCATATGATTCTGAAGTTAAACATGTATAATGCTAGATGAAAGCAAAGGTCTGAATTTAAATTCTAAAAGAATGATATATTTAGGACAGCATTAATTTCTAGATAAGTTAGTGAAGAATAAAAGCCGCTAGAACATAGGCAGTAAAATCATCCAAGACAAAAATCTTACACATGTTCTGTTTCTTCAGTTGATCTTTAACAGCAACAACTTGCATCTCTAGAGTCCATTTTATGTAAATGGATATCCCAAAGAGCTTAGTGTTTAATTACTCAGTAGTAAAGAGTGTGAATACAGGAATTAAATGTGGCAGCCATTATAATCTGGCAGAAACATATACACACATGAACAGGAGCATTAGCAGCAATTGTGATACTACCATCTGAGTTACAAAATGTTGGTAATGACACTGTATGCACCTTCTTTATTCATATATTACAATGGAAACATTTTAATAACTTTATACTTTTACCAAAAAATGCTTTATATATATATATATATATATAAAGGTGCCACAAGTACTAAGTTAGTCTCTAAGGTGCCACAAGTACTCCTGTTCCTATTGTTTAACAGTGCGATTAAAACTGTGATTAATCACAATTAATTTTGTTGAGTTAATCGGGTGAGTTAACTGCGATTAATCGACAGCCCTTAGGAAAAGGAAAAACCAACTTGTCTGACCTCCTGTATACACATGTTCATAACTGTCCCTTTGGCTATCTATTGCTTAGTTTGATACTGTCTGGATTAGCACAGATCAGTGCTCCTACATTGGCTCTACTTGGGTCAGACAGTGTTTGAAAAGCCACAGGACATATATTCCTTTTCCACCAGGGTGCGGGGGTTGAAAGACTCCCAGTCCTCAAAATCCTATACCTGGAGAGGGAGAAACTACCTACCTATCTTCTTTCCTCCTCTCACTGCCTGAGGCAGCCATATTACTTCTCCTTGTCGCAAAAGAAGCTCCCCATGTGTCAGTGCGCCCCAAGGCATGCACCTCAGAATGCATTTTAAATAGTGAGCAGTAGTGGGACTCAGCAATACGTTTCTGCAACCTACTGCTGAAGGGAAAAGTTTGGGACCCATGCTGAGTTGCAATCTGACCTTGCAGCCCTACTGCAGGAGAATGCCAAGTGAATGATCCTAGGGAGTCAAAAGGGATTCAGCCCCATATCTGCTCCCAAAAGATGACAGAGTGAAGGAGAGTAGAAGTACATTCTGCCTCCCTTACAAAAATAGGTTAAAGGAATTTGATTAGTGGAGAAATATTCCATTATACAGATCAGATGATACTCATATCCAGGGTATCTGAATGTCATGAAAATGTTAGGGCCCTTAAATATGACTATTATTCAGTTATTCGTATATTTGCCCATAGTATTAAAATAGAAAATTTGCTCTCTAGATCTTTTCACTAAGGCAATTGAACAAATGCTGGATTTCACCCCAGCCTAATATTGTTATGTGTATCATCTTTCCCTTCTCTGATGCTTAAAACGTGTTGTAGATAATGGCTGATACGTTTTGTTAATTCTTTTATTCTTCAGGTATAATAGATATGTCAACAAGTTAATGTAAGTGGTTAAGAAGGAATTGGTATTGGTAAGAGCAATATCTGACAAGTACAGTAATTGCAAGTTGCAGTGATTTAACTGTTACTGAATGACAACATGTAATGTTGAAAATGTTGAGATAAAGTAAAAGATCATTTAAATATTTTGGATGCTCTGCAAAAATATTTTACTTTAAAAAATACTGGGATAGAAGTCCATAAAGTCACTGGAGTGACTCCAGATTTACACTGGTGTAACTGAGATCAGAATCTTACCCTCTTTGTTCAGTTTGAACAAATGGCTCTTAAATAAGCCTGTTTGGTTGATTGAAATACACTGAGTAAATCAGACTGCCATTTTGCATCACATGTCATTTATATAAGACATTTTATACTGGTGTGCTACCCTCTTAAAATGAACAAATATTTCTGAAACCAAAAACTCAGCTAGCTCCTTTGCAGGTTGAATAACAGATACAATATTTATTCAGTAAATATCCATCAAGAAACAATGTTAAAATATTAGACTTTAAACATTTTACTAGAACCCTTAGGAGCAATCATTTTAACCCAGTATCACGCTAGCACATGATGCACGGAAACTTCTCCAAATAGTCTACCCACTGACGTATAGGTAATCCAGAAAATGTTTACCTGGGTTGACCTGGAGCTATTTTTTCCCATTCTCCTCTTAATCTGGTCTTCTACAACGGGTAGTGATCAATGGCTCCATGTCTAGTTGGCAGCCGGTGTCAAGTGGAGTGCCCCAGGGGTCGGTCCTGGGGCCGGTTTTGTTCAATGTCTTCATAAATGATCTGGAGGATGGTGTGGATTGCACTCTCAGCAAATTTGCGGATGATACTAAACTGGGAGGAGTGGTAGATACACTGGAGGGGAGGGATAGGATACAGAAGGACCTAGACAAATTGGAGGATTGGGCCAAAAGAAATCTGATGAGGTTCAATAAGGATAAGTGCAGGGTCCTGCACTTAGGACGGAAGAATCCAATGCACAGCTACAGACTAGGGACCGAATGGCTAGGCAGCAGTTCTGCGGAAAAGGACCTAGGGGTGACAGTGGACGAGAAGCTGGATATGAGTCAGCAGTGTGCCCTTGTTGCCAAGAAGGCCAATGGCATTTTGGGATGTATAAGTAGGGGCATAGCGAGCAGATCGAGGGACGTGATCGTTCCCCTCTATTCGACACTGGTGAGGCCTCATCTGGAGTACTGTGTCCAGTTTTGGGCCCCACACTACAAGAAGGATGTGGATAAATTGGAGAGAGTCCAGCGAAGGGCAACAAAAATGATTAGGGGTCTAGAGCACATGACTTATGAGGAGAGGCTGAGGGAGCTGGGATTGTTTAGTCTGCAGAAGAGAAGAATGAGGGGGGATTTGATAGCTGCTTTCAACTACCTGAAAGGGGGTTCCAAAGAGGATGGCTCTAGACTGTTCTCAGTGGTAGCAGATGACAGAACGAGGAGTAATGGTCTCAAGTTGCAATGGGGGAGGTTTAGATTGGATATTAGGAAAAACTTTTTCACTAAGAGGGTGGTGAAACACTGGAATGCGTTACCTAGAGAGGTGGTAGAATCTCCTTCCTTAGAGGTTTTTAAGGTCAGGCTTGACAAAGCCCTGGCTGGGATGATTTAACTGGGACTTGGTCCTGCTTCGAGCAGGGGGTTGGACTAGATGACCTTCTGGGGTCCCTTCCAACCCTGATATTCTATGATTCTATGATTCTATGATTCTCTTAAAACTGTTTTCAGTTTACTTTAGTTTCTTCTTCCTGGTTGAATCTAGTCTAGTCCCACTACTCTCAGAATGACTATAGTTTCCTTTCTGGACACTTTCATTTTGTACCATTCATTCCTTTCAGAACAGTTCCAGACTAGTCCAGCTTCTTCTCTCATGGGAAAAAAATCTGGTCTAACTTGTGACAGGAGACTTTCTGATCAGTTTAGCTCAGTGCTGTAGTGTTTGCCTTTCCAGAATGTTAGGCAAGAGA
Organism: Chelonia mydas; assembly: GCF_015237465.2. Taxonomy (NCBI): domain Eukaryota; kingdom Metazoa; phylum Chordata; order Testudines; family Cheloniidae; genus Chelonia; species Chelonia mydas. The sequence continues at coordinate 54,111,887 of NC_057850.1, read as the reverse complement.
AGCCTGCATTGCCACTGAATGGCAACCTCTTACCTGACTTCCAGTTGACAGACTCAGTCTTTATTGAGTCCATTGTAAAAGACTAACTTGAGTAACAACTAAACCTTCCCAAACACAACCCCAGTCACGTTTAAACACACATGCACACACACAGCGCACCATCACTCCCACCTAGCGCCCCCTGTCACCACCCCCGCCCAGCAACAACAACTTAGTTACAAATAATTTTATTAGAAATAAGAACACTTGAAAAACAGCTCCTGCTTCAGTGCATTCCCATAAACTTTCTTCCTTGGAGTCTCCTTTTATACTAGCGCTTTTAAGAAATGCAAGACAGGTTAGCAGTTCTCTTTCTTTCTTTAGATTCTATTTTTCATATTCCATTGCACTTGGTGATCGGACACCTGCATTTAAGACTTGGAGATATGAAACTGACTCAGTGTCTTGCATACAAGTCAAATGATTTGAAATCAAGTGGTGAGAGCAAGAGTCATTAATTATTCACAGAAGTGGCTGTATTGCAGTGCATTACGTTCACGAAGGAGTATATTTGACTACAGTGGAGGGTGGAGTAACTGCCTTTGAATCTAATGAAAATGCCCCTGGCATACAATGGGGTGGCTCTTAAAGTGGCAATGAGAATTTTAAATTAAAGCTTTGATTTTCAAAACATGTAAGGGTTTTAGTTGCCGAGTTTCCACTGACAGCCAATGGGATGTGGGCACCTAACTGCCTTATGCTGTTTTGCAAATCACAGCCTGCACTAATAACAAAATCTTACCAATATCATCTGACTTTTATCTACCTACCTTAGGATTTATATTGTGTTTTATGTTGGTATCTAAGTGTGCCATGGTTGGAGCTTCCGAAAGGGTATGTATACAACTATGGCTGTATTTGAGCTGGGAGGTGTGATGTACCTATGCTAGCTCTGCATAAAAATACCAGGGATAGCACAGGTGGCGGCTCAAGCTAGCTTCTTGAGTTCATACTCCGCACGTCCAGGTGGGTTGGTATTCAGACGGCTACTCAAGCTGCCACCCATAATACCCCCAGCTACACTGTTATTTTTAGTGTGCTAGCTCAAGCAGAGAGAGTCTAACCATGCTAGCAAGCATGACCCCAGCTGCAGTGTAGACATACCCGGAGATTTTAAATAGGGAATGCCACCTCCAGCTGGCAAATGGTTTGGGGTGGATGGATATTTTTATATGGCTAAATAAGACACAGCTTTTCTTGGAATGGTATCTGTCTACACTTTTGTGGCTTGATATAATTTAAGCTTGTTGCTAAAAATGTTATGAACCTTAAAATATTTGGGAGTGTAAAAATTGCCTTATGATTAAAACCGACTGTGACACTTCCTGGGGGTACTAAGGGTTGTGAGGAACCTCACTACCACTCGCCCTTAGTGTGAGGAAGCCTTGTCTGTGCCTGCTAGGGGTCAGCTCCCAAACTCTACTTGCCATGTGCTAGTAGATGTTTGAATCATCTTGTAACTCTCTCATTTTGCAACTGGCTTAGTATGCAAATAGGCTTAAAGTGCACTATATCCAAGTGGCCAGACAAGGCCTGTCTGTTACCTCCTGCCTGAAAGGAAAAATTTTGAGGTATGTCACCTCCTGGTGACCTGCCTTAACGCCAAAACTTTAACATAATTTTCAGTGTAGATACATAAGTCCTTAAATATTATCCATTGCACATATTTTGCACAGATTATTTTGACCATTGGACTACTGTCCTTCGTTACACACCTTACACTCCACTGTTTGGTGAACTATTATGCATACATCTGGCCCAGGGGCTCCCAGTAAAGCCCTATACTCTGTGTACTCTCTGCCAGCTGGTACCCAGGGTTCTCTGGATCATACCGACCAGTTGTCCATTTAGTTCAGATGTTTCAGATGAAGGTGAATACATCTGTAAAGTATTATAAGTAATGGTATATCAGGAGGTATTCTCAGTCACTAGGGAAGGTGTGCAACAAAGTCCTGAAATCCTACAACATAACCCTCTTAACAAAAATAAAACTTTACAAAGCTTTGTGATCACATCTCTCCTCTATGGCTGTGAGACCTGGACACCATACAAATAGCATATCAAACAGCAAGCTACCTTCCATATGTGGTCTCTGCACGCCATTATGGGGATCCACTGGCAAGACAAAATTACCAGTCTGAAGGTTCTCCAAAAGTCAAATACCACAAGCGTTGAAGCAATGCTGATAAAAGCCTAACTACTGTAGGTTGGACACATCATTAGAATGCCTGAAAATGGACTCCCCAGGAAAATATTCTATGGAGAATTGGCACATGGACACCGGATCAAGGCTACAAGGACAGCATCAAGAACAGCATAAACTTTGGTGCAATAAAACCAGATGATCTCAGGAAGGCTGTGTCAAATAGATCAGCAAATAGATCTGAGCCTTTGAAGAGGACACAAATAATCGACTGTTAGCTGCAAGGGAAAAGCATCATACCACTGCCTTAGCTACCAGGATGTTCAGCAATGACTGTGTCTGCCTGATCAGCTCACAAGCATGCGTGTCATGCTTTGGACTTCAGAGTCACTCCAGAATCCGCAAAAAGAGAGAGCATGAAAATATCATTGTCGAACTGACGGACTACGTGAGATAACAGGAGGAAAATACTTTACCAACCCTACCATTCAGTTCTTGCCCCAAGGATTTTGACACCCTTGCCTCGTTAATCAGATGTAGTGTACTTGCACTTAGTTATGTTCCAGGGCATTAAATACTACGTGTTACCATTACATAATGGTATTAAATATTATATTTTATAATTGTAATATTATTTATTGTCTTTTCTTAGATTGTAAGCTGTTCAGGATGGCAATGCTATTTTCCTTTATGGAAAAGATTGTGCCTTTAGATACAGCCCTGACCAAGGGATGATGAGTAAACTGTACCATTCAAGGAATATCCCTAAGCATTATTGTGCCTCAGAGACACTCCTGCCAGGCAGAATTCTATCCCTACTTCTGCCTTGAAGTGGTGGGGAGTGTGAAGGAGGCAGTAATTTGCTATATTGACAAAATATTACAATGACCCTTTGCCAACTCAGTTGTGCAGGCCAGGGTAATGGGAGAGTGGAAGCAAGGCTCCATTTATTCCTCAATCCTCTCTGACCACTTCATACCCACTGCTTCAGGGGACGAAGTCAGTGGGAATATCCAAGGTCTGGGTAGCCCAATCAAAGCTTTAAGGCAGGTTCTTACTGCTCCTTACTCCCCTATGTAATCTTATTCACAATCTAGCTCTGTTTGTACCACATCTAGTACAATAAAACCTCAATCTATACCTATGGACATTTATTGTATATAAATATTAAATAATAAAAAACACTTTCATCCTTTTTAAACATATATTGTCTTTTAATTCTGGATGCACGTACATTCATCTATTCACGGTGTGCCAGGATGTTCACATCTAACACCATGGGCCATGGCTATATGAGTGTGATTATTTTGTTTACATTTAAGATGTTCCTTTGGTACAAAATGTTTTAAAAATTTAGCCAAAAGTGTCAAAGCTAATCATATGGACACGGACTTAATCACACATGGATTTCGTTCTTAATAAGTGAATGTAGGGAACTTTATTGACAGTCTTTTCTTTTTTTCTAGTGGTTGCTTCTTTGTTGGTGAAAGCATAATATATATAAACCATAATATGTGATACTAAATTCAGGTATCATAGCAGCGTTCCTTTGGATTGCAGATCGAAATGCCTTTGGTAATGTTTTTGTGCTGTGCTTTGAAAAACACTGCAAACAAAAATCCTCCTTGAGTGCTCTTATAACACATTGCTTTCAAGTTTCTTTTACTTCTGAGAGTTGCAACTGTGTACTGGTAAATTTAAGGCTTACCATAACCCAATAAAATTATTTATTTTCGTTATGGCTGCTGAAGAAGTAAAAAATCAAAGAGGGGAATCTTTATTGACCTAGTGCAACTGAACTGGTGCATTGTGGACATGGTGAAAGAGAGTCCACAATAGTGTTTTGCCATTGCCCTTATCAGTCAGTGTAGGTGTAAATACCAGTTCTGGGAAAGTGAGGGAAGTAGGTTCTAAAATGAGAAAATCATGATAAATATATTCCATTGCATTTGCATTCAACATCCCTGTTGATTGGTATTAGCATTAGATTAAAATATTTATCACACTTGTTCTGGATAAATTGCACCAATATAATTTATTATTTAAGAACAAGTGTGAATGATCTGCTTCAGTGAAGATAATATTGTTATTCACACTGTTCTGATGAATGCCAGCTTTAAACAAGTGGAAAAATTTAAGTCTTTGTAAATTCTTAATTTAGAAAACTGTAACAATGTTATGATTTTAAATATCATCTTTTAATTTAGAAAAGGCCACTCAGAAAAGAGAAGGATTAAAATGTGTGGAAAAAAAGAGAAAAGGAATATGCCCTGCAGTCATTATAACAGGAAAGACTGTCAGGATGTACCAGTTTATTGGTATTGAGTCAAACAGATTATCCCATGTGGCTTACCCATTCCTTCAGCTGTTTTGAATACCATGGATGATTCTTTTCAAATACATTTTAAAACTATACCTCACACGAGGAGAGTATATTTGTTTGCACATATCTGTAAAATAAATATTATCCTACTATAGAGAAAAGGTGGGTGAGGTAATATCTTTTATTGGACCAACATCTACTACTGAAAGAGACATGTTTTCGAACTACACAGAGCTCTTCTTCTACACAGAACTCTGTGTAGCTCAAAAGCTTGTCTTGTTCACCGGAAGAAGTTGGTCCAATAAAAGATATTACTGCACCCTCCTTGTCCTTCTAATATCCTGAGACCAACATGGCTACAACAGCATTGGAAATATTATCCTATTACGTAACTTTAATATTATGCTGCTCTTATAAAGTACAACATGTCCCACAATTTATAGGCACAGAGTTGAGTAGAATTAAGGATTTCTGATTGGTTGTAAGTCAAAATTTCATTTTGTGTGTATGTTTTGGCTTCAGCGTCAATATTCTAATTCTTCTTATTATTTTCTGAATATCATCAGTGTGAATAGTGCTGTACAAACTTAGAGGTAGGGCTTTCCACTCCAATTTTACTATGCACAATATAATCTAATTCAAGTAGTGTATTTCAGTCACATAAAACACCATATGGGTATCCAAAGTGTTATAGGGTTTGTTTTTTGTTTGGTTTTAAATAGCGTTGCTCAATGATACTCAAATGTACAACTTTGTGGGAGAAGTTTGTGCTACAAAGGGACTTGAATGAATGGATTTTAGGTGTAAAGGGCAACCTGGAAGAAGGCATGAAGGCATAAATGGAAAAAGGAAGCAATCACATTTAATATGGCAGTTTGGAAGAAATATAGGAGGTAGAAATCAGTGCAGGAGGAAATCAGAGCTGAGATGCATGAAGGTCAGAGAGAAGGAGGTAGTCAAGAAATGACCACGGCATGGACTATATTTTTTGTGATAGGGATGGAGGGGAAAAGATGAATTTGGAAGCATGAGAAGAAGGAAGAAGTGGTAGAATTTGACAAAAGCCTTATGTCAGAGATGAAGAAGGAGCAAATATTTAAAAGCAAGGAGGTTGTGAGCCTGGGTGGCAGAGAGTATATTGAAATTGCCAATAAAAGCAAGAGAATCAAGAAGGCTTTGGCAGATAGACACATGTTTGGAGTATAAACATGACCAGTTTTTTAATCTTTTCTCATAAGCGAGGTTTTTTAAACCTTTTATCATTTTTTGTTGCTCTCTCTGGACTCTCTCCAATGTAGCCACACCTTTCCTAAAGAATGATCCGTCATCCAATAATGATATTAGCTGTTTGCACAACTACATCACATTGTTGACTCATATTCAATTAGTGATCAATTAAAAGCCCCAGATTCTTTTCAGCAGTGCTGCTGCTGCCTAGCCAGTTGTTTCTCATTTTGTAGTTGTGCATTTGAGTTGTCCTTCCTAAGTGTAGGACTTTGCATTTGTCTTTATTGAATTTCATCTTGTTGATTTCAGACCAGTTCGCTTATTTGTCAAGGTGACTTTGAATTCGAATCCTGTCCTACAAAGTGCTAACATCCCCTCCAAGCTTGGCGTCATCTGCAAATTTTATAAGCATCCACTCTATTATCAAATCAGTAATTAAAATATTGACCAGTACTATACTGAGGACAGATCCTTGCAGGACCCCAGTAGATATGTCCCCCAGTTTGAGAGCAAACAGTTGATAATTACTCTTTGAGTTCGTGTAAAAGAAAAAGATGTAAGGGAAGAGCTAGAGCCTGGGATTGTGGGAAAGGACTGAGCAGTAGAAGGAGCATTCCAATGTACTGTGTAGTTGAAAGAATGCAGTTGAAGTTGGGGACTATTGCTAGTTTCTCTACACAGGCCTTTACTGTGTGGCAAGCTAGTGCACTGTAGTTTCATGCCCTGGCTTTCTGCACACTAAGATCCTGTGTAGACAAGCCCTAAACCAACAGATTACAGTTGGAGGACAGCCTAAGAAAAAGAAAAGGCTGTAAAGAAGTCTGAGAGGCTGGTGGATCGGGTAGCTTTTTGTTTAGTATTTCTTTTGTTGTTGTTTATTAATGTTAGTGAAAGGTAGATAATCTTTCTAATTCATTTGACATGAAAACATACTTTAATGGCTTTCCACTGACATCATTTTAGGCATTGTTTTGGCATCTTAATAAAAGTTTAGTGATTTTCCATCCACTTTGTTTGCCCATCATGTTGACAACAGTGTCTCCACACACTTGCCATGTAGAGGTCTGCTCAGGGCTAATTTTTAAACCTGATCCCCAGATTCAAGCCCACCAGACCTGAGCCCAAGAAGGTCAAGTCATTTTATGATCCAACCCAACCTGACCCCAACCCTTCCACCTGAACCTGAGTCAGTGTCACCGCCACCTCCTGCCCATGGTGTCAGCTTTCCTCCTCTTGCTTTTGGGGTTGGCATGGTGGTAGCTGCATGTCCTACTTTTGATGGTTGATGCCCAGCTGCAGAGAGAGAGGCATGGTGACTCTTTGGCACACTCACACCACAGCACACCCAGTGGAGTGAGATGGTGGCACCTGGCAGAAGTGGGGCATGCAGCTACTGCCATGCCAATCACATGGGCAGGAGGAGGGGAGCTGACTTGAGCCCAGTGTTGTTTTCCCAGTTGACCCTACCCATACCTGACACTTGTAGTTGGGTCCCATTTGTTTGGATTGCAGGATTCTGTTGCTGCTGTCTGAACATCACAATCAGATCTATGATGATTTGTATTCACCTCAATGTGTCATCAACTTGATATTATAACTTGATGATGGGGGAAACAATAAAACAATTTTCACCATAATTTGATATTGCAATGTGTTGACCATAGACTGTAATAAAAATGTCTTTGCAGTTGCATTTTTGCATAGACTTGGGTTCACATTGTGATGCGCTTGTGACAGTGCTAAATTCACATGAGTGAGGCTGGCACTATACATTAGAAAAAAAAATAAGTACATATTTTTCATATTAGGTATATTTCATTCTTTCAGTATCATGATAACATAAGGCAAAAGGGTTTTCATTTAGGACCAACTAGCAGCCAAACTAATTTTTAAATTAATTTAGTGATAGTACAATGAAGTCTATTGTTTTGTGGTTTGCATGGAGGGCACCGTGCAAGTTTTCTCACATTACTCCTTCAATGTGCTTCAAGTCTGTTCTAAAGAAAAAATCTCTTGGAATGAATAAGTAATTCATATCTAGATCCATTTATTCCTTGACCTCCCGTATTAAAACTTATAACCGGGATGGCAAATTGTGTTTTTGACAAAGGCTTCTGTGATTTGGACATTAGTCCTCTAGGATCTGAACAGAAACTACCAATTCATTTCACATATCTCACCAAAAAGTTGTGAAGCGACGACTGAGGATAATGATACGGACCTCCTTTGTACAGCACTTTGAGATCTACTATATAAAGTGCTATATAAGAGACAGGTGGTGGTATTATTATTTACTGCCAAACCCATCTACAGGGCCTGGCGTGAAGGTGTAAATTGAATTGGTTCCTGCCTTTCAAATAGAGATGGGCATTTCCATGTCATGCACAGTTTGATGTGCCCCTTAATTGTATTCAGATTCCTAGAATTATATAGGGTCTGGTATCAGACGTCGTTCTAAGGAATAGGGAAGGGGATAGGTGAAGGAAGACCTTCCCTTGTGGGTGGCAAGGCCATGAGATCAGATTTGTACACCACACAGGAAACTGCTGTTTGAAGATTAACTTATAAAATATACAAAGGTATCTATGTTTATACATACCAACTGAGTTAGTGACTTTTTCTGGTGCAAACCCTGTAAGGTCTGAGAAACATGACCCATTGGTTAGGGTGAGAGCCTGAGGCTTGGGTGACCGGGATTCAATACCCTGCTCTGCTACAGACTTCCCCTCTGACCTTGGTCAAATCGTTTAATCTCTTTGTAATTCAACCCCCCCAGCTGTAAAATGGGATAATATTACTTTCCTATCTCACATAAATACTAAGGTTGTGAGGCACTCAAATGCTATGGTAATGGGGGGAGGGGATATAAGAATCTTAGATAAATAGTAACACTGATACAGTTTCAGAAGAGTGAACTGCATTCTATACTGCGTCATACATCATCACTAGAATCACCAGCTGTCAGTTATATTTGTAATGGATGCTATACATAATAGATAGGACTGGCTTGACCTTTAGAAACCAAATAGGCCTACACTACTGTCACTTTAAAAAACAAAAAAACTTAAATTTGAGTTGTAGCATTGTATTTTGTAGGAAAGTAATTTAGGGAGAAAAAATATAAAATACCTAGTGTTACTTTTCTGAGCAAAGGAATTGAAAGTCCCCATTGGTAATACTTCTGGAAAAGAATAATACTTTGCCTCACATTTTCAGATTGGAAGAAATCACCACTGAAGTTAATTTAGATTATTTTGGGAGAGTAACGATTATGGGTTGATTATTTACAAATAGCAAGGGTGTTTTCATGTTAGATAATTTAGAAGAGTAAATAATGTTAATAATTAAGAGTATAAAGACCTTTTTCTGAAATAATCAGAGTTGGTTAAGTAAAACCTGATAATGAATGACAATCTAATACTTGTAAATTGTTAAAAGTTCAGGCCTAATTTATGATCAATCTTGCATTCTGAATATATTCATTGTGTGAGCAAAAGAGAGGAAATACATTCTGTTTGTTTAATAGAATAAAGCCACTTCCAAACAGTTGTTTTGTTGTACAAGAATTTCAGGTTTTATATCGAAAATTGAATCCTGTCATATTCTTAAGAAATAAGAACACTTCATGGTAAGAGACATCGTAAATTTGTGATTTTGCTGAAAGTTAAAAAAAAAAAAGTTCCAAAATAAACAATCATTCATCACTGTTCACGTTTTTGTGATTGTATTCTTTCTGAAGAGTTGGGTTTTTTATTTTGCTTTTATTTTAAAAGGGGATATTGTGCAGACTAAACAATCTGGTATGGGGTTGTGAATAGGAGTTCTCTATGGAAACAGCAGTAGCATGTGGTAATTGAGACTTCACAATTTTCCTAATAACTGATCTCTGACTGTTTTGATGAAATTCATAATTAGGCTGTAAAATTACATTACACTTAAACTGGCAACCAATTTTGTCATTGATCCACATTTATTCTCAGAAGAGATGACATCATAACACAAAGATGGCGCAAACACAAGTGCGTTGTGACAACTCATCCCTATGCTAGTGAAGATTAATGCCCTATCTAGAATTAAGTTATTGTATGCTATGTACTGTTTATACAACTGCAGAACTGAAAAAAGGCCATCAGTCAAAATGCTGATGACATTACAAAGCATTGAAATAAATAGCTGATGATGCACAATGTGTTGAAATAAACAATATTTCAACACGTTGTGCTTCATCAGCCATTTATTTCTATACTATGTTACAATGCAGTGAAAATATTAGTTTTTTTGTAGGCAGTTATGAACACTCTGTTGTAGAAATGTAGGTGCGTGAATATGAACTGTGGATCAAAATCTACTTGCTATTCTGAGCTCAAATCCTCAAAATCGTCATGTAACACTGTCTAATTCCAACTGGTTCCCAAACTGAAGCGATGGCCTCTCCTTAGCCCCAGGTCAGCTCTATCGGATCTGAGCTATAAACAAGTAGAAGCTACTCCTTGTTCTGAAGGAGGTAGAAACATCTCAAAGGCACTATATATATATCCTAGTTGTTCTTTAAGCAATTACCCCAACGTATCCCCTTCCCTGAAGTGGAATCTATAATTCCATCCAGGCCAATTATAGAAATTGGGCTAATGGAAATAGTTGGGTTGCCTCAAGAGTGATCAGTGCTTTCCCCAATGTCTTTATATAGGAACAGCTTAGTGATAGCATGCCAACAAGGAAAGAATTTTAAAGGAGTCATGAAACACAAAATAGATGCCTTCTTGCGATGAACTCTGTTTAGGAGGTCAGTTGGGGAAAGAGACGGTATCCTCACTGCATTAATGATGGTTTGAACCCCTCTCACCACTGCTCCACAGTAGGGATGCAGGGTGGGAAGAGTTTTCATCTAATTAAATATTTGGACTTGTGTGATTAGGACTTGTGCTCACTTGTCATTTTGTTATAATTGAGCTCACAATTTGGGTACATTTGTAGGCCCAGTTATCACAATTAAAAAAATATATGAAAGTTCAGAAGATGTTACAGTCACCTATAATAACAAATGTTAATGGAAAATAAATCAAGTTGCTTTCAATAATGAATGTTATAAAGAAGTGCACAGGAATCAGACAGACTAAATTAGTCCAAACAAAAAGGCCATGTTGATGTGATTCAAGGACTGTGTGGAAATCATGCTTGGTAAAAAGAGAAGATGAGGAACCGGAAAGCAATGAATCAAATTGGTGTCTCGGATATTAGACCCATCACTTCCCTTTTGGGTCTTTAAAGAAACAGATGGGGGGGTGGGGGAATAGGAACAAGTCAGAGGCTACTGCAGCAAGCTTCACCAGCATACTGCAACCCCCACCATTTTCTCAGACTCCAGGCCTTCATCATCCTAATCCTGAGGGATGTCTTGACCAGAGCAGCCAGAGAGAGGGCTCCAGATGATATTGCCACTCCTAACAGTTCCCACTGAATCCAAAACACCCCGAGATGAAGTGGAATCAGACTTCAACAGCAGCAGCAAGAACAACACCTCCAGCCTATCTCAGCTAACTTCTTTTTTTTTTCCCCAAAAAAGGACTGTTTCGGACCTTAACAATAGCAGCAGCAACAGCTCCAGCTCATCTCAACAAACTTCTCTTTTACCCAGAAGGACATTTATTACCATCTTTGAGATCATCTAAGGAACTGTCAGAGAAGGTGGTTATTCCTTCTAAAACTCTCTCCAGCTAAAGGAAAAGGGAACTAGGGATGCTGTTAAAATGAAAGCCTTGTTTACTACTTTACATTTCAAATGTTTTAACTGTTTTTCTGTCTTTCCTTTATCTTTAATAAAGGTTAAAAGGATGTTTAATGATGTGTTTGCCATGTTACTAAGCAGGCTGAGGTCACTGTATGCCAAACTCCGAACGTTGTTAAATACTGTTTAATGTTGGACAGTGACTGGGTTATGTTAACACCTTTGGCCCACTTATTCCATCTAAATTAATACAACATGTTAGAGATGGTCAGCTAAGATAAGAAGCTGTGTGGGGGAAAGAGGGGAAATCTAATTTACATATGAGCAGCGACACAGCTCTCAAGTAGGAAGCTGGGTTTTTCTTTCTGGCATTGTGGATTGAGGAAATCTTCTTTCAGAAGACCAGTTAAAGTTTAATCTGAATATAGTCTTTTACTTTACTATAGTGAAATGTCTTAACTACATACCTTTAGTAAGATTATATATATATAACTTCCTACAAAATCTTCCACCAACTTGAACCTATATTGCCTCCATAAGAAACAATGACAGCTGGATAAAAAAGGTGTGATCAGATTTGTGATTGGTACTCCATTACCAAGAAATAACACAACTTTCAATGCAAGGTGTTGCTATAAGGACATACGCTAGTATGCTTAGATTTTTTTATAGTAAAAAATGTAGTTTTGTTTCTGTGGAATTCATTTGTTTAGATTAAAGCACTATTTAATCAAGATTGGGCTGTAGTCTGCCTGAGCATCGATAGAATGTTCTAAGTAAGGAAATATACAACACCTTTCAAAATCCAAAAGCAATAAATACATTCCAATTTACAGATGTCACTTCCCTCATTTTTGTATGGTAATCAATTAATTACTAAAATATGTTAAAAGACTTACTTCCATGCTCGTACTGTTTTCATTCAATACACAAGTAGGGCAATTGATGTGAATCCCAACATCTGGCAATCAGAGTGTTTTAATGAGTTACTTTTTAAAGAAATGTCTGTCTGCCGGAGGGGGTCTAAAATGCAATTAGGCACATTAGCACTTTCTTAATCATTCAGGGGTATTTTTCATGAGAAAATGTCATTGGTACAAACTGTAAAATGTTTACACTTTTGGAAGATGAAAAGTCCTCATACATTTGTATTTCAGCTACACAGAGAGGGCTTTGGTAGAATGATATGTGCAAGTTGCACGTACACATTTGTAATTATTTCTCAGTGTCTGTTTGCAAGATTTAAAGCTTTAGTCTTCTTAAGTCTGATGATATCTTCAGTAGTTTATGAAGTTTCTCTTTTTATCAAAAATAATATTTTCAGAAACAATATTAAGAAATGGGTTTGTGATTAATGTCAATGACTACCTTCAACTGTCCATGCTGGGTTATGAATTATTTAAAACTAAAATAAACCATATAAAATTAAAGAAAATGTTAAAGCTGCTGTAGTATAAATTTGTATTTCTTTTGCAACCAATAATCGGACTTGTTGGCAATCTTGGTTTTTAAGGACCACCTCTTTTCAGCTGATTTTATTACATATAACATAATTCATTGGGTATTTTTAAGTACTTATTAATGCCATTCTAAGAATTGAAGTGTATAGGTATCATTTCAGGATTTTTTTAATTAAGCATACTTCAGCAAAGCTGTCTAGTTCCGCATCTTCATCTTGAGACTGATGAATATTCAGTAATAGGACCAAAAATAAATCCTTTTGTTTCGCTGAGAATTGTATTGCTATTAATGTTGAAAATTCTGCAGTCATGTTACGTTACTTGTGAATAATACGAAAGGTCTTTTCAGAAAATTGGATGTCGTGGTTAGGAATGAAATTCTTACAATAATGTCAATATGTACATTTATATATTATTTGCATGGCTTTGCATGTACCAATTATATATGTATAAAATATGCTGGGGTGTGAAAATAGATGTATAAAGAGAACTTATTTTTGCTTTACTCCTCTTTTATAAAATAATAAAAATTCTTTAAGCTTAAGAAATGAAAGAAATTAGATATTAGCATACCGTAGTTAGCATACAGAAATGTCTAATTATTTTATGAGACAAAACTATTGTCTCCAAAAGTTCTCTAATGTGATTTAAACTCTTCTGTAGCAGAGTGGTTTATCATAGCATCTTAAAATAAACTCAATTGTGCAATAACTAAATTTAATTCGAAGTATTTTTCAGCAGTAAGGATTCTGAAGTATTAACACTGGTTTTTCTGAAATAGTGAACTTCATGTGCTTTTCTGCCATCAGCCTATGAATATAATTTCTGCTGATTTAAGAATCCTATGTCAGGGCAGTAAGTATGCAATTAGCTTTAGTTTAAGTGATAGCAACATGCTGTAAATAAGATTCTTAATTGTGTTTGCAAGATTAAAATTCAGTCTCATTGTTTTTTTCCCTTATTTCTTTGGTGGCATTGTGGTATATTCGCATTGCTACCTCTAAACGAATGTCAACTTGTTTTACCTCGACTGCAGCCGATCGATACTTCATTAGGCTGAATTGTCTTGTGCCCATGCAACCTTGAAGCTGTGGCTTAATTACCACCCGTATTATGCCGTGGCTCAGAGAGCTGTGCTCAGCTGTGTCAGTTTTGAACAAAAGCCATGCTGTTGCCTGTATTTAGAAAAAATGGACTTTTGAACTGAAGAACTGTAATATTTTCTAAGTTAACAATTCATGATGATAACCACCTGTATAATGTGCTTGTAGCTTCCAGTAAGTTTACATTTTAAAATATTTCAACTTATTACAAAACTTTTAAAAGACTTTTACTTTTTCATGTTCAGCCTATTGTTGATTTAAGATAATTTTAAATTAATGGCAAAGTAACATTCATCTGAAAGAGAAGACAGGGGAAAATGCAGTCAAATGGCAATCATGACAAATGACATCTCTTGTCTGAGAGTCATTTTTCCTCACTAGACTGATTTGTCATCCTCACTTCTGACATTTTTCATCCTGCTATGAAATCACATTGACAGACTAAGATATTTCTACACTTAACAATGGGCCACAGAAGACGGTTCCAATGCCTTCATTTATTTTTGTTTTACAGTTAAATTTTTGATGGGTAAGCAACTAAACTCCTGTGACCAAATCCCCTCCTCCTTGTCCAATGTAATATTAATAATGAACTATAATTGGAAAGTAAAGGTTGTAGTTTCATTTGCATATGACTGTTATGCAAACCAGATGAACGTCTACTGAGCAGAATTCTCCATCTGGGAGTAAGGTCCCATTGTAAAAGAGGGATGCCAGGTGCAGTTGTAAGTGTGAAGAATTCCTACACATTGTGTCATAGAATCATAGAATCACAGAATAACAGAGTTGGAAGGGACCTCTGGAGGCCATCTAGTCCAACCCCCTGCCCAGAGGAGGACCAATCCCAACTAAATCATCCCATCCAATTGACTGAAGATCTTTTCCTGGAGATCAGGGCTGTGATTTCATACTTCTGAACTTAGGCAGCAGGTATAGGAGTAGAGGGAGCTCAGAACTCTCCTCTGCCCCCCGCCCCCACAACCCGGGCCTGCCTTCTGTCTCTGCCTTGTCATTTTCTGAGCCACCCCACCACACACATATGTGCCAACTCAGCAAGCAAAGCCCCGTGTCCAGCGGCACTAGAGACAGGAATGGGGGTAGGGTGGGGTGGGGAAAGGGCCCTGTCTGTGTGCTGGATTCCTGGCAGGTGGAGCTGGATTCCTCAGTCCCAGCATGGGGCACTGGCTCTGGGCTTGTAAGTGGCATTTCCTGGGAAGGATGAAGTTTGAAAAGTGCCTGTTGTGGGAAGCTCTGTTGGGTGCAGAGGTTCAGTAGCCATGTCTGGAGTGGGCCACAGAGGAAGAGGAGCTGTGGTGTCCTGGGAGTCCCAGCAGGTGAGCAGGAGAATCCTGTCCCAGTGGATATTCTCGGGGGGGAGGGGGAGGAGTTCAGGGGAGAAAATGGGGCTGGGACAGAGCAGAGAGTAGAGCCCCCAATTGGGGATCAGGATGAATTTGCTGGGATAGGGAGAAGGATTCCTGGGGGAAAGGGAGATCCCAAAGGGATGGGGGGAGAAGGGGACTGCAAGGGGAGGGGGAAGATCCTGAGTGGATGGGGAGTAAGAAGAAGGGGAGTCCCAGGAGGTGGGGGGAAATCCTGAGGGGGTTGGGTGGGGTAGGGGAGTCCCAGGGGAAGGGGGAGATCCTGAGGTGTTGGGTGTGGGGGGAGAAGGGGAAGGCCTTGTGTCCAGTGGCACCAGGACCAGAAAGTGGGTGGGTTGTCACATTGCGGGGTGGGGAGACTGCATGCAGATGTGAGTGTCAAAGTGACACTGTGGTAGGTTCCTCCAAATCTGTGAACAGTGAGCGACAACGGGCCAGAGTGGGGGACTGGACCCAGCCCCAAGGGGCGGGAGCTGCCACTGCAGGGTGTGTGTGGGGTGGGCTCAGTTTGCTCCAAAGAATATTTTCACCAGCTGCCTATGCTTCTGAACCATAAAACAGGATAACAGCTCATTCATTCCTGCCCCCATACCTTGTCTCCTATGCCAATAGAGATAATCAGTGAAATACACTGTATATGGCACAGTCCATATGAAAGTTCCTAGCTTTTTTCTCTTAAGATAACAAGTAGGACTCCCTTGAAAAGAGTCCAGGGCTGAAGATTCTCAGACATCCTAAAATATGTTACAAACAATAAGCACGTGGGACTTTCCACAGGTGGCACAAACTCTGAAGCTTGGTTGCATTCCGTTTTATCAGGTGTCTCCCGCTTCGGCTTGTGTAGAGTTCTTAGGAGGTAAAGACATATGTAACCATTACTTTCCCTGCCCACTGCCTTGCTGGGCTTGAAGCATACTGAAAAAATAGCCAGGGAAGGCAACCCTCTTAACTGTATCCTCTTTGATATTTGGAGGAAATATTTCAAATGCCTCTAAATTTTTGCTGTGCCTCTTTAAGCCATCCTTAAAATTATAATTTAGCACTATTTCATTATAGGAAAATAAAGGCCCCAACTTTTTGTTCAATCCTCTTCTCTATGAATTTAGCATGTTTGATTTACCCCACTTTGAGACATAAAGTTAGGCTAGATCCACCTAATAAATGTAACATCTTTATTTATTCTCACTAGAATATCAACCAGCGACAACGTGCAACACTGTTTCTAATGACCAGCACATTGGGTTTATATAATACACATTTTGTATGCCTTCTCAGTCAGTGCAGTTTGGTGTACACCACCACTCTGTTACCTAGTTGCAGACTATAGCTTCTGCATTTGCCAGCTTTTTCACCAGCAAAATTAGTCCAGAGTCCCATGCCTAATGTTGTGTGCTCTCTTATGGTACCTCTAACAGGAAAGTAAAGGCAAATAACTTTACCTTTCACTCTAATTAGTGAATTGTTTGTTCCCTGACACATCTCTTGAACTTTTTAGAATATAAGATTGTGCTCACATGCAAATTCATGTCTGGTTTTCAAGTTTTGGTTGCCCCCCTTAATAGCAGAGGTTTCCAATGTTCCTTTCCTCACACTCCCAACTGACTCCAGCCCAGATGCAAATCTTCACCGGGCAAAATGAGGATGGGGGACCCAGCAGAATTGTTATCTGTGATGCAGGGAGTGTAGACACCCTATATGCAGCCTATACAAATCCTGCCCCATTATATGCCAAAAAATCACACCAGTTCCACTATGTTTGAGGACCATTGCACCACAAATAAGGGTTAGTATTTCATATAGTCTTCCTGGGTATATATGAGACAGCACTACTAGTCATTTTTGACAGAAATTTAGAAATTCTTCACCAGTGAGCTTATTATGGGTGTGTGAACTGGTTTAGACAAATAACCAACTGGGAAAATATGCACAGCTCCATCTAGTTTGAAAAAGTTTTGTTAAATGAAAAATAGCTTTAATAGAAGTTTTGTTTACATCTATACTTCTTGATTCCAGCCATAATCGGAAGCAGAAAGGCCACAATGCTATAAAAATAGATGCAGCTCATTATATTTGTAGCCAAACTGGAAACAGAATTGATGGAAAACTTGAAAGAGAACTGAATCTTAGGAGATTCCAGTTCAGTCTTGCAAACACAAGAAGTCTGGAAAGGTCTGGATAACCATCAACATTTGTGGGTGCTAGGCCAAATCAAATATTCCTGGTTTTGATCCCATGAAGGGGATTCTTGTCTCTGGAACTGAGGCTCTGATGAGCCCCAGAACAACTTGATTGAAATCTTGCATACTTCCTTAAATAGAGTGCTTTGCAGAACATCACATACACAGGCTCCCAAAATTTGAACAGAGCAGTGCCAGACCTATCACAAAACTCTACAAACAAACTGCCAGAATTGAGAATTTCACACCCTATGTGATCATTAAATGTAAGGGAGGGACTGTGCAGTGTTGGAAGTCATTACTTGTGTACATCCCTTCCATACTTTCTTGTGCCAATCTGAACGTATGTGCAATAGAAAGCCATAGTGGAGTGTAGATGGCTATACCAATCCTAAAACAATGTGTGTTTGGCACTACTTGTTGAAGCTTACATTTAAACAAATGATTCCATAACTATTCAGATGAACGGTTCCAGACAATCTATTTGCTTTGTAACCATATTGGTAAGTAATATGATACTGCTCAAAGTGATGAGAAATGTGTGTTCATTGGAGTATGACAAATAATTGTTCACTTGTGAGTGTGTGTGTGTTGGAATGGTCAATGCTTCCTGCAGAAACTGGGTGCTGTGCCAGCTAGTATCCTGTCATGTCTCTCCATCTGTTAATTGTAAGATTTTTCTGTAGCGCACATCATCATAATGCCATGGAGAAAGAGATATTGCCATAATATGGAGTAATGATATAGTTTCTCCTAGAATATTATATTCTGTTCTGGTCAACCCTGTCTCAAATAGGAAGTAGCAGGAGGATTCAGAGCAAAATGACTAATCTCAAGGAGAGACTTCCATAAATTAAGCAACTTAAAAGACTGGGACTGTTTGAGAGCGGACAAAGAGGAGGAAAGGCAGGGAAATACAAAATAATGAATGGTATAGACAGGGTAATTTGTGCACTTGTATTTACCACTTCGCATAATACATGAACAAGGGGACTCCTGATGCAGTCAAAAGACAGACTTTACCACAACTCCTAATGAACTGGTGAATCTCATTGCCACAGTATATCATTCAGACTAAAAGGCTAATGGGATTCAGAAAAAGAATAGATGATATTTATATGGATAATGAGAACAATCATAGTTACATTGCATAGGATATAAAATAAATAAATAAATTAAATAAAATCAGATGGGGTGTATGTTTCAGGGTATAAGCCAACCTCTGACTGACAAATGTTAGGAAGAAACTTCTCCTGTGGCATGGGTATTCCATAATTGAACATTATGAGGTTTCATGCACATTCCTCTGAAGTACCGGTATTGGCCACCACCAGAGACAGGATACCAGCCTGGATGGGACAGTTTCACTAATCATTAAAGGTGGCCAAAATAAAAGCTGAGTATTGCATATTGCATTGTCCAAAGCTAGAAATCGAGGCCTTGTATACATTTGTTATCTGGGTTGTCATGTCTCCAAAGTCTGTGACTGAGAAGATCAAACAGTTTTTAGCTCTCCAATAACTTTTCCAAAATACCACCATGACAGTAATGAAGTTACTGAAGAACAGATCCATGCCTCTACACAGAAGCCTAGTACAAAGAAAACTTTACACTGTGTGCTGTCAGGTTTGGCTACCAGTTGTTGAAACTCTTATCCTAAAAGGAGATATACTAGGTAAAAACTGTGAGAAAAATCATGATAAGAGTTGGATTTGCAGATTTATATGGCTAGGGAATAGGAATTGGTTATGGGCGTTTAATGTCTTAGCCCCCAGTTCAGTATCGCTCAGGTCAATAGTAATTGGGTAGCTGCACATTTTGCTAATTCCCATGTCCATATTACAAAGATGCACCTTTGTTCTTAATCTCTGCATCGAGGCCAAAGATTGGGTGGACCACGAAGACTGAACCTTTCTCTTACCCTAGAGGTGATCCCTCCATGACAGGGTTGGGGCAGGTTGATAGAAGGAAGGTTTCACTGCTTTTACCCTGGCTGAGCTGTTTGTGGATAAATGGAAGACTGAATCTTTCATGATCACTAACAAGCCTTTAATACTTCCCATCTCCAATCAATAACTTTTCTTTCCTGAGTGTAATGTTATGATCTATAATGCAGAATAGTAGTAATCTTGCACATCGGAGACTGGGGTTGGCTTTCATGAATTGCAACTCAACATGAGCTCCCAGTGCAATGCTGTGAGAAAAAAGGCTAATGCATCCTTGGCTGTATAAATAGGAGAGTTGTGGGTAGGAGTAGGGAGGTGCTAAAGGAGTCTTTCATGTAGCAGAGAAAGGCACAACAAGAACCATGGCTGGAAGCTGAAGCCTAACAGATTCAAATTAGAAATTAGGCATCAATTTTTTACAGTGAGAGTGATTAACCACTGAACCAAGCTACCAAAGGAAGTGGTGGTTTTTCCCTTTTGTGGTGTTTTCAGACTGATACTCTTCTGGAAGACATGCTTTAGCCAAACACAAGTTTTGCTTTAGTCAAACACAAATTACTGGGCTCATTATGGGGTAAGTGAGTGAAATTAAATGCCCTGTAATATGAAGATCAGACTAGATTATCTAATTGTTCCTTCCGGTCTTAAACTCTATGTATCTCTGAATGACTCAAGATCCTATATCTGCTGATTTAAATGTCTCACCCAAGGCCTAACTGCTGGCAACTGTAAACTTAGAGTTTGTTATGATGATGTACACTGAAGTATCCTTGTAGATGTTATGCTTAATTTAAAAACAAAAGGGTGGGTGGGAGAAATATAGCAAAAATCTTTCTGCAAATGCATTTCAGGAAATAAAACGAGACATTAAAAATGTCATTAGAAAATATTTTTATTACATGGGTACAGAAATGGACAGCAGTCATCTTCTGAATAAACAATGCAAGTTGAGGAAATATAGTAGAGAAATATCTCTTGTACCAAGAATACATTTTAAAACTATTACAAATTGAAGAAGATTCAAGAACTTGTCCAGTCCCTGGAACATTTGATCTAAAAGGAGAGCAACTCTGGGGATAAATATTCCTACCCTTTGTAGCTGTTATGAAATCTCAGTACATAGTTCAACTTATTCTGACTACACGTTAGCTATAGGATGTTCTCTGGTAAATGACTGGACTGTTTAGTATGAAATAATTCTATTTTTTCCTTGCTGTTAAATTCCAAGTAAGAAGAACATTTTATATTTCAGAAACAAAAGTTTGTTTAAATTATATAGGCAGTGAAATAATTAAATATATATAGCATAGTTTTCAAGTCTTTCTTCAAGCTTAATAATACCTTGTAAATGTCATTGGTTCATCAGTACCGAGTGTCTTTTTAGAATTTGATTGAGCTAGATTGTTTGGGGATATTTATTTGTTCTGTTTTTTTTAAAAGTTGTCTCATCCCCAGTACTTAATTTGTAACATCACTGTTATAAATGTCACATGTTTGGAGACTAAACTGCTGTTTGTCATAGGCAGAGAACAGGAGGGAGCGAAGTGCCATCAATGTCCAATGCCCCTGCAGTGTCAGGAAATTGATTACACGAGATATGCCCAGATGATCCTAGGAGGCGATCCAAGCTCCATGCTGTAGAAGAAAGTCCCCTCCCCACATCCCCTCAAAGTCCCTGCCAATCTGACCTGGGGGGAAATTCCTGCCTGACCCTCAGTCTAGTGATCAGTTGGACCCTGAGCATGTGAGCAAGACTCACCAGCGAGGCATCTAAGAATAAAGATTCTCTGTACTACGGCAAAGCACTGGTCTACCCAGTCCAGTGTCCTATATTCAGCTGTAGCCAATCCCTGATGGTTCAGGAGAAGGGGAAAAAATCCAGAATACATCTTGCTAACTGTCCATAGGGGGAAAAATCCTTCTGATCCCTTTAGGTGACTGACTGTAGCCCTGAAGCATGAGATTTCATTATAGTCATTGTCTTAATGCAGAGAGGCGCAAGTTATACACATGTTCAGGTCAATGCACAACTTCCTGTTCTCTTCATGATCATGAGGAGAAGGAATGTACAGATGGATTCATAGAGTCTAAGGCAAGAAGAGACCACCACAACATGAAGCCAGATCCCCTGCAAATACAGACCATGGAATTTTTCCCAGAAGCTGAATGAAAGCATATATTTTAGAAAGATATTTAATCTCATTTTAAAGACCCCAAGTGATGTTGAGTCCATTGACAAACTATTCTAGTGTTTAATGACCGTCATTGCTAGGAAATTGCATCTTATTTCAAGGTTGAATTTGTCTAACTTCAGCTTCTAGGCATTGGTTCTCATTATACATTTGTCTGAGAGCTCTCCCATTTGAGCTTAATTTCTCAGCACATCTCACTCTCATGCAAGTCTAGCCCTGTTACACTCAAAACTTGTCCTGAACCTTAACTAACTCTGATTTGGGGTGTGGGGTAACTTTCTTTTCCTCCTCTTAAATTTCATTCTTGTACATCTGCAATTTTCAGTGCTCAGGCATGGAAGCGGATCTGCTGAAAGCCGTTTGTGAAAAGTGTTCTTGGTGGGGAAATCCACTGTAACTTAGAAAGGGCAAGTATCCTGCTTTTATGCAGGTGGAGTGTAAATCAGATTAGATGAAAATCACCTCCCAACTCAGGATCAGAGTATGAAGCTTCCCACTGTGGACAGTATTTCAGCCAATAGGTTTGAATAGAATTTGTATCTCCTCTGCCTGAGTTAAAGAGGTAATGGGACCACTGGACCCATGCCAGGATGGATCTGTGTCCCTTTCCTTATACCTTTCTGTGGCATGACAAGAGTGCAAGCACTCATGTATATCCACTGCACCCCCTGGGCTTATTTGTTACAGAGGGCTTGTGCTGGCCCTCCATTCCATGGTTCCTCCTTATAAGGAAAAACTCTTTCCAGCCCAGTTTTACAATCTCCATTTTTTTCAGAAATGCTTAAGAAAAGAATCTGAACTTTTAGATGCCTTCTGGAATAAGGTTCCAAACTCTTAAAATCTACCCCAAGTAACTAACGGGCTTTTTGAATTAAGTAAATATTAATATGTTCAAGTGATGATGCTGAATTTTGCATTGTCATTGATACGGGAAAAGAAACTAAAATCAGGGCCAGAAGAAACTAGGGGAAATGTCTATGAGAATAGAGTGCTAGTGAAGTGTGTGTTTAAATTGTTTTTTAATGGACCACTCAACAGAGAATAGTTGTACTTCTGTTTTGTCAGGGTTTTCTGTCATGGAAGATGAGGTAGTCATTGCTGATGTTGAAACTGGTATATATTCAATATTCTTTATGCGCAACATTTTAGGGGAAAAAAAGCCAAATAATACTAACAGACCATAATAAGGAATAGGATTTCTTTAAAAACTGATGAAATTTTTGTTTTGAAAGTGAAATTTGTTGGGTAGATGGAGAATAATTACTCTCCTATGAATACCAGAGGCTTACTGAATTTGTTGATGCTGATTGTGGGGTTTTTATTGGCTCATTTTCTTGTTCCTGCTTTATCCTGGCTTAGTTTGCTTTTGCTGATGTATAAAACAAGCTCTAAAACCACTTTCAAGGAGTTGTAAATAGAATTGTCTGTTAAGGTCAGTCCTGTAACGTTACCTGTGAACTCTTGCGTTTAATTGGGCTGCAGCTGAATCTGTGCATAGGCAGTGGGGCATACAGACTCATTGGTTCTTTTTACATTGTATTTATCTTTCTTGTCTCAGCTTTTCATACAGGATTCAAGATATTGCAAATCTGAGGGACTGTGTTCCTATAATGGAGAGTAATATTATTTGTAAACAGTGCTGGATGTGTTAATTCTAGGACAAACAGTCAAAGGACAGTATATGTAAATGTAGTGTTGGCTTATACAACACCTTGATAACAAAATGAGTAGCATATCTTGAGAGTCAACTTGTCACACCATACAAAAGTAAGACGATAAAAGGCTCATAGTTTAGGCAATTATGCCCAGATTTTAAAGGTATTTAAGTGTTGCTGTCCCTAACTGATTTAGGAGCTTCTCATTTTCAGAAGTGATGTAGGCACTTAGATCCTGAATTCTATTGACTATCAATGGGATTTCAACACCTAAATATCTTTTGAAAATGACACCTAAATCAGTTAGGCCTTGCAATACTGAGCCGAGCAACACCTCCTTGCTATGAGCTGATGTAACTGATATAAGCGACCTGTTTATGCAAAGGGGTTAATTTGGCATGTAAAGTAGTTATGCTTAGAAGTTATAGGATATATAACATCACAGTGGAAATCTGACCACCATGGAGAGAGCCTCGCATAGATTTTTGGGGAAAAGTATAAGGTATGTTAAAAGTCACAAAGCAAGGTTAACATATTATGTATAGCAACTGTGACAATCAGGGTACAGACATCTCAAGGGGAGAACAGAAGGTTTAAACCCCCAAAATAAGCAGTTAAATCACTGATAGCATACTGTGTTATTTCACTGCAAGAATGTATTGAGTAAGATCTTTTATGAAAGCTTGTAACACTCTGAACTCATAAGGCATGCATATAGGTTATGATTATGAAGGTGTGTGTATGTATGTATGTATGTATGTATACAAAATTGTAATTGTAACTGTGGTGTGACTTAAGAGTTACCTATTGCATTAAAACAGTTTCCCACCATCCCCTCTCAACAGGGCAGTGAAGCAATCAGGCAGGGCAGGGCAACCTCCCCAACTAAAGGAGACTGGCTTCAAGCACCAAGCTCAGGAAGAAACAATGAGGAACCATCAAAGCAAATTGGAAAAGTTTGAAACTGAAGAGAAAAGCCCACTCTCTGAAAACTAAGAAAGGAGGGTGTTGTCCCCACTTTGAATTTCTATAGCGACTGAAGTAAAAAAACCCTGGAAACTCTTTTAAAATGGAAGGGGGTTTGAACTGAAGATCATCCAGAAGTTGGGGGACAGTCTCAAGGCAGGAGGCTATCTGTGAACACTGAATCCATACTATAGCTAGGGGGTATGCTGGGAAACTCTTATGCAGTAGGTAACTCTTATTAGAAAAGTGTGTGTCAAGGTTCTAGAGCGCTTAAGTTTACAGCGAATAACACCAGAGTTGGAAAATATCTTGAATGTCAAGCAAGGAGGCTCTCAACAAGGCCGAAGCAGATACGACCAAGTACTTGGGTACTGACCACATTAATTGAAAATGGTTTTCAAAGAAACCTGAAAACAGGCATTATTTTCCTTGACCTCACTCCAGCCTATGATATGGTATGGCACACGGGTCCACTTGTTAAAATATCAAGAGTCCTCCCACCATAGGTTTCTGGTGCCATCGAATTGCTACTCCGAGACAGATGGTTCAGGGTGCATGTGGATGAGAAAACAAGTGCTTGGAAAAAACTGATGAATGGGTTACCACAGGGGTCTGTTCTAGCTCCAAACTTTGTCAATCTATACATCAAGAACCTGCCACCAACCTAGTCATGGAAGTTCATCTATGCAGGCTAATTTGCTGTGGGCTACAGGCTCCCAGTTCCTCTGAGCTGGAGAAGACCCTGAGTGACAATGCTACAGAGCTCGCCGACTACTGCAAGACATGGCACTTTCAGCCTAGCATCAGCAAGACAGTCTCTAGCACATTCCTCCTCCACCATGCCAATACTAAAATGGAACTAAGCATAATAATTAATGGCTAGATGCTGTAGCATGAAGCATACCCAGTTTACTTAGGTGTGACCCTCGACTGAACACTGACAAACAAAAGCCAGCTGAACAAGATAGCAAAGGTCAAGACACGCAACAGCCTTCTCAGCAAACTGGCACGTTCTCTATGGGGAGCGGATGCTCCAAGCCTAAGGATCTCAGCCCTTGCCACTTCCTACTCAATAGCAGAGTACTGTGTGCCAGTATGGAGTTGGTCGGCACACAGCAAACTTGTTGACATGCAACTGAACTCAATAATGCACATCATCACAGGAACTCTCCGATAGACTCATCTTCCATGGTTTCCAGTTCTAAGACACATTGCTTCTCCTTACATCAAAAAACCATTGCAGCTAGCAATTGCTTGCGAAGGTATGTGCCAGCACAAGCTTGCCCTTGTTCAATGACCTTTTTAGCTCACCAGCTACATGCTTTTCATCACAACACCCACTGTGGTTGTTTAACATCAACCACCAATCAGTTCCTCGTCACAGACCCTACTGCTAACCTGCTATGTTGTCATTGGGCTCTTCTTAACCAGTGCCAGACTGCGCAAGGCCTTTTTGCAGCCAACCAGCACCACTGGGGTCTTCAAGATTGTAATGTTTCACTGCATATTCTTTATGAAAATATGCTTATGATATGAATACGACATAACTGAGATGTACTTCATGCAAGATGGCTCTTGTAAGGTATCATTGGAAAGGTTATGATTTACTGAATTTGATTATCCAATTTGTATGAATGTATCATTTCTGTATCTAAAGTTAGAAATATGGACTATGTAACGATTACAACTGGGTGGGTATTGGCAAGACACTCACAAGATGACAGGCCATCAAATTTGAAGAGCCATCAGGAAGGAACAACAAAACCATGAAGATACTAATCTCTCTCCCTCCTGGGACCTAACTGTGACACTACTAGATCAGGTGGTCTTGTCACCTGATACTAAATGTTACCTGGGACTTCTTGTAACTTTTCACTGGAAGGGAAGGGCAGGGAGGTCAAGTTTGGGAAACAAAGGATTCCTTCCATATGTAAATCCTATTTAAGGGTGGGGAGGAAGGCAAACTGGGCTCCTCCTCTTCATGGCCTGTCTGCCCAAGGAGAAAGACTGCTAAAGCCATCTGAAGGGAAGGCAGTGGGGCAGGGAGTCCAGACTGAGACAGGGGTCCAGTCTGAAAAGAAATATAACACTAACTCTGAACCACAGAAACCTTGAATCCTGCCTAAAATAACACTTAGGGTAAAAAATTACATTTTGTAACCTGTTTCTTAAGTGTATTGAGCCTAGCTTGCAGATTTTGCTTTATTTGATCAGTAATCTGCTTTGTTCTGTCTGTTATCTCTTATATTCACTTAAAATTCACCTTTTGTAGTTAATAAAATCTGTTTTGTTTATTATTAAACCCAGTTTTGGTAATTTCTAACTGGGGCAGGGGGAGAAGTTGTGCATATCTTCCTCCACATTGAGGGAGGGGGCAAATTTCATAAAACCTTTGGGTTTGTACCTCTTAAAAGGAGTGGGCACCAGAATGTTGAAGCAAGCCCCTAAGGCTGAATCTTTCCAGAGTGGATCTTTGTCTCTCTGTGCAGCTGGGTGTGGCCCTGCCTGTGTGCTTGCCTGGAAGACGCTTGTGAGCCTAACCCATCAAGGCCAGGTAAAGGGGACCCAGGCTGGCAGAATAGGACTAAACCCCAGCACATCAGGTGGCACCCCAAAGGGCCCAACCTGTCACAGAGATCATCCAAGCTGCAGGTGTGGCGCAGATCAAACAATGATACACATTGTTGGGGAATGCCCGCTAACCAAATTCAGCGGTGGCCTCCGAGAGCTCCACTTGGCCACTAAGAATGCTATTGCTTGTCTCTGTGAATAAGCAAACACTAAATAAATAAATAAATTAGAAGAAAGGGATTGTATCTAGTGTGAAAGTGTAAAGTCTGAGGTTTATGTTTATTTTGTGTGTAACTTGTATATGTTTGCATTCCCCTTACTGTGTCATCTTTGAATCTGTGGTTTTTGTAGTAAATAAACTTTTTGTTTAGTTTTATCCTAAGCAGGTCTCTGGTGTGCAAACTGTGTGGAGTGTGTATGCAAAAGTGAGCTGATACCTGTGGGAAGCTGGCTTCAACCCTTTGGGGGTGATGAACTAGAAAATAACAGTCTGAGTGTTGGTAGTTAAGAACTCGGGAGGATATATTTGGGGAGACTTGGAAATGGAAGCATTGATGGTGTCACCCTGCAAAGAGAAACTAAGCTGGTGAGTGCCAGGGTGACACCTTATGCTTGTTGGCTTGTGTCAGGGAAATGAGCCATAGTGCACATTACAAAGGGTCCCAAAGTTACAAGACAGGCAGAGACAGAACCTCTTACAGGTCTGGGTAGATCCCAAAACATCAAACAAGTTCTTGTTTGAATTGAAAAAAAAGTTACCATCAAGAAAAAGTTACCATTCATTCTCCTTAATCAAGATGTGCAGCATCGAGAAATGCATGCCATGGGAAAAGAGCTTGTCCTTAAAAAAAAGGCTTCTATTAGTAAGTGTATTGGTTTAATGAATACTTTTATTTTACATT
The DNA here is from genome assembly GCF_015237465.2 of Chelonia mydas. Classification (NCBI taxonomy): domain Eukaryota; kingdom Metazoa; phylum Chordata; order Testudines; family Cheloniidae; genus Chelonia; species Chelonia mydas. The sequence continues at coordinate 54,084,076 of NC_057850.1, read as the reverse complement.
TTCAGTATGCACTGTAATTCACATATATGCATATGCAGATTATATGCAGATACGTGTCACAGGCTGGTTGTTCAACAAAAAGAGAAGGAGGCATTCCAGATAATGCTGGACCAAGTGATAAATGAAGTACCACAAACAGAGTGCCTGATTATTGGAGCAGATCTCAACAGACGTGGGAGAACAGAGTGAGTGCTATAATGAGGATGAGGCTTTGGAACCAGAAATGAAGCTGGTCAGGATATCTTAGAGTTAGCCAGAGCCCATGGTCTGATTGCTACCAATACATACATTGTAAAAAGAAAGAACATACAATAGCAGTGCCAACAAGTCCCAGATGACAACTTCATGACAAAAAGAAGAGATCTAAAAAATGTGAGAAACTGTAAAGTGATTCTGGGAGACCAGATTGTGGAGCAACATAGATTGCTCGTAATAGACTTCTGGATGATTAGGCTAGTGGGGGACAAATGACAAGCTGTGAAACAAAAGGATAAAGTAGTGGATGCTTGTGGATAGGGAAGTTATTCTGAGATTTGAGTATGAAGTTCTGTGGAGGTTGGACAATAACCAAACCAACCAAAATGATGCCAGTGAGGCTCACAGGAAAATATTCAGACATTACAGAAAATGCAAAAGCTTTCTGTGACCAAATAAAAGGAGGGAAATTTCATGGCATGGATATGTGGTGGTGGTCCAGCAATGTGCAGGAGGCAGTAAAGAAGAAGAAACAACAATGGCAGAAAGTGAGAATTGAGGAATACAAGCTGGTAAAGAAAAAGGTGAAAAGAGCAATTCTAGAGGTCAAGGATCAGGTACTTAAAGTCTTATATGCAGCACTACTTGCAAATGAAGGGGGGAAAGGAACATGCAGATTAGCCAAGATCAGACAAAAAAGTGCTGAGGACTTTGGAGCCATGAAGTGTGTCAAAGTTGAAAACAGAAGAGTACTAGTGGAAGACAGTGAAATCATTAGGAGATGGCAGTGGTTTTGTGAAAAACTGATCAGTTAAGAGAATCTGAGGAAACTGCTGAGGTGAAAAGAAAAGGAGTACTTGTGGCACCTTAGAGACTAACCAATTTATTTATTGAGATGAGTATGTGAAGCAAGAAGACCTATCACGGGCATGGAGATGCAGACAGCGCTAAAGCTGAGGAAAAGTTGGAAGGCAGTGGGAACCGATGGTGTGCCTGTTGAGGTATTTAAAGCATTAGTCCATGAGGTGGTGGTGGTGATAACAAACTTCTTCAACTGAATCCTCCAAACTGGAAAAATGCCTGACAAGCAGAGGAAGATCACACTGGTATCTATCTTCATGTGTAAAGGGGATGTGCAAGAATGTAGTAATTACTGACCCATCAAGCTAATGAGTCACCTGATGAAATGGTTGGAAATAATTATGAAGAAAAGACTTTGGAGGAACTGGAACACCAAAATAAGCAGCAACTAATTTGGGTTTATGCCAGGAACATCAACAATGGATTCAGTGTTTGCAGCCCGAATATTGTAGGAGAAGTACAGGGAGAAATGCAAGGAATTGTATTTAAAGTTTGTAGAGTTAGAGAAGGCTTATGACAGGGTTCCTAGAGAATTAATATGGTTATGGTAACACAATGTCAGAAACATATGTTCGTACGATCATGACATGTAGGAGGGTTGCACAACAGTGAAAAGCAGCTGCAGCTACAGTGGACCAATCACGGTGAAGGATCAGTTTTAAGCCCACTCCTATCAGTGATTGTAATGGACACCTTGATGCAGGGGATTAGAGAAAGGCTCCATGGAGCATGCTGTTTGCCAGTGATGTTTTGTTGTGTTGCGAAGATAGATGTGAACTGGAAAGGGATCTAGAATGATGGAGGGCTGCATTAGAAGAAAATGGTTAATGAATCATGTTCCAAAAGATAGAATATATGCAATGCTTTGTTGAGAGGGACAATGAGAAACCGGTAAAACTAGATGGCATAGAGTTAGTCTGTGCAACAATTCAAATACCTTTGGTCAGTATTGAGCTATGATGGGAGTGCAGATGTGGATGTTAGGAGTCACATGAAGAGTGCTCAGTGCAAATGCAGGAGTTGATGGGAATTCTCTGTGATAAGCATATGCCAAGTAGATGTAAGCAGGGTCTGAATGAGCTATCCCCTGACATCTACTGATGAGTTGGGGGAAAAGACTTCAGGAGCAGAATGTGTTTGGCTAGACACGCCCACTCTACCTAGGTGCACAGCAGATGGAGCTGTTTTGTGAAAGTGATCAATTTGGGCTGGTTTTGGGTTACAAATCACTCTAGTATTTGAATGCAGGGGTAATGGAATGTTGTTGTCTTTATTGTACGAGTAAAGAGTAGCAGAACTGTGCTGAGCACACCTGATTGAGAGGGTCACCCTAAACTGAACCTGACCTGCTAAGCAGGGGGTAGGAATGCCAAATCCCAGTGAAGAGGAGAGTTGGTGGGGACAGGTGTTCATAGATAATAGTGTGGACTTTGCCTAAAGAGTCCTAAACACCATCTGACCTGCTGCTCTCTAGAGTTTGATAGAGTTGATTAGACTTAATTGAGAGTCTTTGTTTCTAGTTGGGGGTACCTAGAGCTAGACATAACTGCTGAGCAGGTCTAGGGACTAAGTCTTAGACCTTTTGTGGGGACAGTGAAAGACAACACAGAGCCTGCCCCACTACCTCCTGAAATCACTGAGAGCCGAAATCATTAAAAGCTGGGTTAAGTGGCAGAACCTCAGAACGTATGTCATGGGAGCAGCAAGCAGTGGTGGCTAGCGGTGGAAAGCAGTGGCAGAGAGACCGTGGCTTCAGCAGCCAGTGGAGGCAGAGAAACAGCGGCAGAGGTAGCAAAAAGACAGAGGCAGCTGTGAGCCTGTTGCAAAGACATTTCCTTGTAAACACATCTCTGAACTCAGGGTCTTTGCTAACCAGGGACAGCCAGCTGTGAGTGGGGTGCAGCAGAGGGTGAGGGGACTGATGTGGTAAGGGGGCATTCATTTGTCATACTTTCCCAGTGAAGGTGGAAGACTGAGGCAAAAGACACTGCCTAATGCACTATGGGGTCTGGTTTGCTTTCGGTCACATCCTTTTTAATGTGGTTGTGGTTTAATGCTTGGTCCCCTTTCCCTTTTAATAAAAGTTCTTTTTTTTTTTTTGTTATGCACAGATTCAGTGCTCTCAGGCGGGGAGTATTATCTCTTAAAGGTACCAAGGGGTGCTGGAACATTTTCCCAGATTACTGGACGGGACTTGAGCTGGTTTTGTTTTATGTTGTTGAGAGGAACCCCTGGATATTGAATCCAGCCCTTGTTGCTGCTGACTCCACCTGGCAGAAGCTTTACATAAACTGAAGAACAAAGTATATAAGACCATGATTAGTCCAGCAATGACATACGGTTAGAATGCTGGCCAATGAAGAAGAAAGAAGAACAGCTACTTCATACTGAGGAAATGAGAATGCTCAGCTAGCTGCTGGGTAAGATGAGAGCCGATGGACTTTGTGATTAAATGGTCTAAGCCATGATGCTGAGGGAGTATCAGCTGAGATGGTTGTGTCACATGATATGACAGGATGTCGGATATGTTGGTAAGAGAATACAAAATCCTAGCAGCCACAGGAAAAAGACCATGAGGAAGACTGAAAAAGATGATGAAGGAGGACACTTAGTGTCAGCTTGGAAGATGCACTCGACAGGAATGCTTGTAGGTGAAGAACAAGAACCACTGACCCCAACTAATGGGACACGGCGAAGGTGCAGCAGAAGATACAGTGTCAGATTTATTCTTGGTATGAATTGGAGTTACACCAGGGATAAATTTGGACTATAATTGGTGGTCACGTGTATTCCTAGATAGAAGACTTCACATAATGGGTCGACACATTTCTGGCAGGTATCCTCAGGGCTAGTTATACACTGTACTGACTTAAGAAATTAGAAATGATTCCAAATGAAGCTGAACCTCCGTCTCTTGGGGGGTTTCTTTCCAGAAATATTTACTCTATTTTACACAAGTCTAGGTAGTCATTTGTTTACTAAACTATCCTAGCATCTTACCAGTTCACATGTATCCTATCTATTCCAATAAGACCTCCCAAAACCAGAACAGCCTAAAGCAGTTTAACTTACATTAATTTTTCAGCCATGCATTCAGATTCCTAATCTGTCTCTTTAGAGCTGTGGACAGAATGTTTAAATTAGAAGAGTGGAGCCATAAGGCAGAAATATGGAGGAATTTACACATAGACCAGGGGATTAGGAAGATGCAACAAAAATAATCAGATGGCTGAATATGTGGTAAGCAGTTTTAAACAGTGGAAATCAATAATATAACGCCTAGAGAGAAGAATTTAAGAGAAAAATAACTCAGGCAAGAAGTTTAAAAAAAGTTCAGACAGTAAGAAGTAGAGATGCTAAGAGAGGTGAACCACAGGATGGACATTTGGTTTGGTTAAGTACCCAAAAGTAGAATGCCTCAGCCAAATCTCTAGACTTCTTGTGTTTGTAATCTTTCACTGGGACTCTCCTGAGAATTCACTTCAATACACATTTTCCATAATTTCAATTTTTAGTTAAGCTAGGTGTATCTGTGCTTTCCTCATAAAATTATTGTACTTCTGCTTCCAATCATGGCTGGAATTGGGAAGCAGAGATGTGAACAAAAATGAGAAATAAATTAACAAAACTTAACCAAATTTTTTCAGACCTCAGAATTTGGGTGGAGTTCTGAACATAGTTCAGTCGATCCTTATTTGGCAATCTCAGTTAACACAGGCATAGAAGGTCACTTAAGAAGTTTCCAAGATTTCTGATTGTTAGAAAATTAGTCATGCTGTCTGATATATATGCACAAGGGCAAATCCATCCTGCCTCCACAATGCAGAGAATCCCGGATATGATGGAACTAGTATGGTTCACTAGTCCTCCCTCATTTCTGCATACTGGTGACTCTAGCAGGGCAGGGGTATACTGAGTGGCAGACAGAGTGAGAAGTGTTCCAGATCACTCACTACAATGCTAATTCTTCTACTCTTCCCTCAATCCGTGCAGAGCAGGGACAGAGGACTGCCAGCTACTGAAGCCCTGTGACCATAGGGGCCAGCTCTGTGGGTGCTCCGGAGCTCAAGCACCCACAGAAAAAAAATACGGGGTGCTCAGCACCCATCAGCCACAGTGCTTCTGGCCTCGGGGCTGGCCGCAGATCAGCTGTTCAGTAGGTCCAGGGCTGGTCGGAGACGCTCAGGAGAAGGGTGGAGAGGAGCGAGCCGCGGGCAGGGGGGCCTTGCGGGAGGGGGCAGAGTGAGGGTGGGAAGAGGCGGAGTGAGGGTGGAGTTTGGGGGAAGAGGCCAAGCGGGGCAGAGCACCTACTGGGAAGAACCAAAGTCAGCACTTGTGCCTGTGATTGTTGTTGCAGCCACAGGGCAACTTTAGCCCATGGCCTGAGCCCTACCAAATTCAGGGTCCATTTTAGTCAGTTTCACATTTTCAGATGTTTACATCTGAAACTTCACAGTTTTGTAACCGTGGGGGTCCCAACCCAAAAGGCAATCAGGGTGGGAGGACTGCAAGGCTACCGTAGGAGGGTCATGGGATTGCCATCCTTACTTCTGCCCTGCTGCTGGTTGTGGCTGCACAGATCTGAAGGGAGGCTGCTGGCTGGGTGCACAGCTCTAAAGCCAGCACCACTGCCAGCAGCAGCAGTGCAGAAATGAGCTCTCAAGGTTTGGGGGGTGGGTGACCATATGTCTGGTTTTCCTGGCGGGCTCCTCCTGACGGCTAGAACTGCAGCCTCCCCACTCAGGAAGGTGGAGGTGACAGCTTGAGCCGCCAAGCTTCCTGCAGCTGGGGAAGATCCTGGAAGTGGGTCTGACCTGCCCTGGGAGTGTCCCCTGCAGGAGAAGACGAAGTCTTGTCCCTCCCATCCCCAGCCAGGACTAGCAATTGGAGACCTGTGCAGGGTAGGAGTCCCCGGCTGGGTGCCAGATTTCATGGGCGAGATCAGATTTCACGGTTTCTGACACATTTTTCACAGCCATGAATTTGGTAGGGCCCTATCCATGGCAATGGTAGGAGAAGATTTCTTTTCCTCAAATCTCCCCAAATCCTCCTGAGATAAACTTGTTACCTGGGGTTGGTGTATTTGTTGTGGAGAGGGAAAGAATTTGTGCATAGAGTGAATCTTGAGAGGGAAAAATGTGATGCTACAAAAATAAATGTGCAATAACATATCACACCTATTGTGTTTTCCTTATGATGTAGAAATGCCAGATCTGGGATCATGGGAAGTCCTCAGGTCCACTGACACCGACTTTCTGAGTGACCTCAGGCTAGTAGTCTAACCTAATGGTTCTCAACCTTTTTGGGCTCAGGACCCATTTGTAAACCTTGATAGCTTGTCATGACCCAAGAAATAGCTTTAAGGCAAAAAAAAATCTGGCTTACTAAATATTTCTTACCCATGATATATAATACACACATAGCATAATAAGTACACCATGCATACTATAGTGACAGCTCCTGCAGCTCCGGTCCCAGGGAGCTGACTGGGCTTAGTTCCAAGCTCCAGGTGATGCGATCTCCTGACTCACAGCACTGCTCAGGTTTCCCTCATAGCAAACCTGGAAAATGGGGTCACAGCCTGGCCAGTCTCCTGTTGTCATGATGGAAGAGGGACTGGGCCAAACCTCAGCAGCATTGCTACCCCACACACCAGTTTGCAATGATTGAAGCAGGAGGCTGAGCCCAGCAGTACTGGAGCTGCAGGAGCCACCACTGTGGGATGAGTCTGAGTCAGGCTCTGCAGCCCTCTGAGAGCCTCCCCACCAGAGGAAGGACTTGATCCTCCCTGGGCATCCCATCCCTCTAGGACCCAACACCTCCCTCCTGATGTTCTCACCCATGGGACCCTTTGAAACATTCTGGTGACCAAATTTTGGGTCACAATCCATGGCTTGAGAAACCCTGGTCTAACCTGTTGGTGCTTTACTATACCCATCTGTGGAAGATATATAACTTATCAATGTTTCATAGAAATGTTGGCTATATAGAGTTGGCTTGTTGATCCTCAGAAGAAAGACACTATCACCTTTGTCACCTTTGTCCGGCTTGTCCTCATCTATCCCTCCATGAACACAAGTCAACGCCATACCATTCTGCTTTGTTGCGAACATGTTCTTTCCATTTCTGGCCAAAGAGTTTTGTCATGGGATCAGCCCAGTGCATTTTCAGTCTCCCCAGTGGTCGCTTGTGGTCTCTGGGGATCCAGTCATTGAGGCAGGTTGTCCACCTATTGTCTTGCCTGCAGACCACATGACTCTCCCATCTCCGCTTTGCATCGTACATCACCTGCACTACATCAGTCACTTCTGTACGCCTTCTGATCTCCTCATTCAGTATTTGATCACGAAGCGATATCTTGCACATTTGCCTTTCCATTGCTCTCTGGGTGACAGCAAATTTTTCTTCCTCTGCTTTCATCGTTGACCAGCTTTCCGCTCCATATATCATTGCTGGCAGAACAGTGGAGTTAAACAGTTCTTTCCTTTTTTACATGGGCAGTTCATCAAGAAACTATAGTAATTATTGTTATTTTTATAGTGTCCAAAGACGTGCTAACCACTTCACAAAAGATATAAAAAGTCATGGCCCTTCCCCCACAAAGTTTACACACTAAATTTTATGCATGACAGTGTGAGTGAAGGTGACAAGCAGTACTTAGATTGCAAACCCTTTGGGGCAGAGACCATCTTTTTGTTTGGATAATGCCTAGCATAGTGCGGTCCTGATCCATGACCAGGGGCTCTTAGGTGCTACTCCAATAGAAATAATTAAAACAAATAAGCAGTGGGAAGGGGGTGGGGTCATGAAGGATGAGGGTTAATAATAATATTTAGCTCTTATTTAGCACTTGTATCAGTAGATCACAGAGCTCTTTACAAAGGAGGTATCATCCCCATTTTACAGAAAGGGAAAATACATTCATGCACTTTAGACACACACTGCATGGTGAATCTGCAAAGTTGTTTTTTTTAATAGAGCTGAGGTAAACCTTAGATAAATACAGCCACAGAAAACCTAGCTGAAGATAGAAAAGAATTAAACAGTGTTGATGGTGGCTACAGCTAATGCCAAAGACAAATAGTTGTACTCTTTCAATGCAAAAATCTAAATATTAAAACATATGAAAATGTAATGCATCCAGTACAGTCCTCACTGCCATAGCAGTCTTCCTCATTCATCACCGTGACTTTTGACCCTTTTGATGTTCTCAAATGATCAACAAATATAATATCTAAATAAGATAACTGGGAAATGATAACCTACAGACAACTTAGTCCTTAGTCTCCATTTCCAATTTACAAACATATATTGCCTATCCTGCATATTCCTTCTATCCTGGATTTTCAAAGAGACCTATGAGCATTAGATACCCCACACCTGTTGGCATTAACACAGTCTGTGGGTGTATCCATGTCTGACTGTTCAAGAAGGCACCCTGAACTAACAGCCAAGAGCTCTAATCATGGTTCTTCTACTATCTGTTCATGGTACTACTTTGAATGTCACTAATAAATTAGGCATCATACAACCTTAGGGAAGGCAACAGTCATCCACCCATTTTATGGCTAAAGTACTTGAATGGTTAGATAAGGTTACAGGAGGGAATAGAACCTAGGTCTCTGATATGACAAAGCCAACCCTCACTCAAATTGTCACACTGCCTTTTGGCTGAAATGGGCTTAATCATGTGCTTGTCTAAACCATTCCTAGTGGAGTTTGGGCTGTTCATCCTGCTCTAGTGGCTAGACCATATAGAGAGGTTTATGAGTTTATTACTGACTCCGTGATAATGGGCATTTCTCTTTAGCTCATGTGATAGAAGCTGATGCTCTTAGCTACAGATCTTTCCCCATCGATAACACAAAAAGAACATAGTTACACTTGACTATGCTGTTTGTAGCTACTAGACCATGCTCTGCTCCCAGAGCCAGAAAAATAACGCAGAAATCCTGGTACCCCAAAAGGGCTTGTTCACAAATAGTTGTGTCACCCAGTATTAAAGTATGCATCGTTCCTGCCTTTATGGGCTTCTCTTCATAGAGCATAAAGCATGCCTCCCTTAGCAGTTCCTTCAATAGCTGACGTGGTAGAGGTCTTTGCTGTGGTTGAAGGTTGAAGATTTAAATTGTTCTTATGACTAGGCTCAGCAGAATTCAATTTTTTTTATAACTTAGATGGATAATATTGATGCTTCTTTTTAAGCATTTTTAATTTGTATCTTTTTAATTGTTTATGGTTGTTGGAAATTTATGGAAATACAGCAGATCAGACAATACTTATTTAATTACAGTAGATAAGGATTCAAAAAGTTAAAGCTTTGTAACTGTTAAAACACAAATTGTCAACATTACATGTCAAAATATACACAGTAAATATTCTTAAATCAAACTCTTACAAGTTCTGAAGCAGCATTGTTCTTTGCCTGACTGTAAACTGTAAATTTTAATTGCTATAAATAGAAATATATTTTTGTCGGTTTGTGTTGTGTGTGCACGAAAGCTTATGCTCAAATAAATTTGTTAGTCTCTAAGGTGCCACAAGTACTCCTGTTCTTTTTGCGGATACAGACTAACATGGCTGCTACTCTGAAATCTGATGAAATTATTGACATTTACCAATAAAATCTAATCCTTCAAAGCCTACTCACAATCCATGTGGGAAAATATATATATGTTATTGTTAGTAGGGCACTGAAAAATTTCTTGAACTTATTCGACATTGCAAAGCATTATACTTAACAGGTGGATTTGTATGTTGTGTTAATATTTGTGTTACTACTGAACTGTTAGTGTTTCTATTTTGGTAATTAGGAGTTGTCCCTTTAAGAATACAGTGGGGAACATACTGTAGGGTTTGTTTGAAGAAGCTAGAGCAGTGTGTGGGAGATGTTGCTCCTGTGTGCAGAAAGTGGAAGACACTGTCTGCATAAGCTTCACAAAGGGCAGAACTTAATTTAATAAACTGATCTTCTCAGAGAACAAGCTTCACTTCTGAAGGTGTAACATTATTAAGGGACTGGATGTAGCACAGTGTTGCTAGTGAGTTTCAGAGCCCTTTGCGCCTGTAGGTCACCAGTATGAATCCCCCGCCAATCTCAGGAGAGATGAAAAGTTGTTCCCATCTAACGGATATTTGGTGGCCCCTCTGTGAGATGAGTTTAGTGGATCTCAGTTCCAAATTCATCAACGTACTTTGCAAAAGCGACAGACTCAGAAAGGACTTTGTGGTCTACTGAAACTGAACAACCTCTCTTTACCACCAGAAGTCAGGCATACGAGCAGGGCAGAGGGCATGGGAAGCCTGACCTGCTACTGCCCTGTAGAGAAACAGGGGGCTTCATTCACCAGGGCTGTACGAGCGCTGAGCCCCACACAGTTTTTCAAAGATGAAATTTACTGTTATATGCAAATGAGCTGCCAGTATAAAAATGTTGTACACATGTGAAACGTATTAAATAATTGTGCAACATGTTGCCTGTGGAGCTGCACACAACTTGGCAGCTAGGTCACCTGCCACAGCAGTTGCTCTGGCGGCTGCCAGGCAGTCCCAGTGCAGTTCGAGCCAGAGCTGTTGCTGCCTTGGCACTGGTGTAGGCACGTTAGAATGTTCACATTCCGTTATTATTTTGGGTTGTTGTAGAAAAATGTCCTGAGAAAGACAAGTGAGAGAAAGGAACTAATGATTTTTATTTATTTATGTAACTGTTTATAAATGAGCTTAATCTGAATGGAATTTCATGGGATCTAGAAAGTAGGCACTTCACTACCCTGAGGGCTTTCTCCCTGCTGAATTTCAAAGGCCGGCTGCAAGCAATGAAAAGTGTTTCAGCTCCTTAAAAATGGTCCTAAGAATCTGTTATAATGGGAAGCGTTAGGCATCCTAATATGGGGTCACTACCTGCTTCACCTGTAATAATCATTAAATAAGTACCATATGTGAATCAATAAGGAAACCATTTTATCACAAAAGAAATAAAGCAGGGGATCTTCAGCAGTAGTTCTTACCTCGTGTTGTTACTCTTTCACACACACAAAATAGGGAACATTTATTGTGAAATCTAGACTGTTTAAAGAGATTGAAGAGAACAGATCGGAAGAGCAACCTAAAGAAAGGTTGGGATATAACTGAGACACAAGACTCCAGAGGAAGTATAGGTGAAACCGAGCCATTGTTTGGGTACACACCAAGAAGGACTGGAGACACTTGTTATGGATTTTAATCAGGCTGCAATTTTATTATATAGATGTCTGGGTCTACCCGGCAGATAAAGTGTAAAGTGCAGGCAAATCCATGCTTATTCAAATCAATTCTCTGGAGCTTCCACCAGCCCCCCTTTGTTTAATTCATACTTATTCAATTCAGTTCTCTGGGGTTTCCACCAGCTCACCTTTGTTTCCATCCAGGTCCCCCAGCCGACCCATGGCTTGGACCTTACCATCCACCACCCTCATAGGAGGGTTACAGTGGGCTATGAGAACCGTGGGGGAGGGGGAGGCTGGCTCCCTGCCGTACCAATCATAGCAGTCCCCAACCCCCTTCCCCATTCTGTTCCTTTATCCAGGACTTCCTTTTAAGTCCTCTACCAGGCAATTTATCTGGTCACTGGCTGCCTTCCCTATGGAGTACCTGCACTGGACATCCGCCCAGCCTTACAAAATAAGTTGTGACATATGGCCTATCATCTCTTCTTGTCACCAGAAAAGGTCCTCCCTCACACCCACTGTGGGGAAGGTGAAAAAAACCTCACTCCACCAAAGCCAATTCTGGTGGTGCGGGAAAAATTCCTTCCCAGCCTCCCTTTTAGAAGGGGTGACTAGCGTAATGCCCACAGCAGGTCCTAACCCAGCCTGCCATTCGCCTCCACTAGGGGAGGGAGGATGGGTGCTGGCTTCCTCGCTGCATAGAACAGAGACTTGCCCCACCCAGGTTTAGTACCTTTATGCCCTTCGGACCTCACATTCCTCAGGGGGCGGAGGGGAGTCATTGCTGCAAAGCTGACCACCGAGCACCTTTTTTACAGCAGTTTCTGACCTCCTTCCCCTCCCCCACCCCCACCATAAAGCGGAGCTGTTCTTCCTGGGTAAGCCCCAGACAAACTCTTAGTTATGGTGCAGTCATTATTGCCCTGAAGAAACTGTAAGCAAAATGAAGCAAGGATGATAAAAGTAAAATAAACAATAGAATTTTGTGATAGGCTGCCTGATCAGAAGAATTAGTCTAATGAGGAGGAATCATAATGTTGATGGAGCAGGCTAGGACTGAGTGGTGTTGCCCGAATGATGTTTAGGGAAGATTTTGCATGATCTTCCTGCCCTACAAAAGATTACATCATTACAGAATGATAAAATAAGTGCAGCAGAATGACAGAGTGCAAAATGACTGTACGTATGTTATTAAATATACTGCTTGGATATAAAAATTCAGGTGTACAACGCATAGACAATGATCCAATGTTTTAAGAAGTTTTTTTCTGCTCTTTGGATAACTAAAGAGAGAAGAGAAAAATGTGATAGATACTGTTTGACAGATTAAAATCAGTGGCTATAAAATTTTTCAGCGTGTGAAAATCAGGAAAGTAGAACAAAGGTGAGAATGAGAGAAAGACTTCAGAAGAGCTTGAAATAAGGAAGAAATATCTTGTATGTAACATAAGGAAGATTTCTAAGGGATAAATCTTGGCTCCTGCTTCCCCGATAGCATGGCTCACACCGTATCTCCGTGGTGCACCCAGCCTCTACATCTTCAGAAGAGGAATGGAAATCTGAGAGAGAGAAAATCCTCTCAACTGCTCTCAAGTAGTTGTAATGCATTTTACCAAGCGCCCCTACCCTGAGGTGGAGTCTGCAACTCTACTCCCTGATTGCCATGAAATGAGGAGGTATGTTAGGAGAAGCAGTGGTTCTTCCAGTGATTTCCAAGGAGGTAACTCCTGACTGAGTGGTGGCTAATGAGACTGTATATGTCACATGATGCACACTGAGCAGGCCCAATATGGAGCTATCATCTGCCAAGGAAGACCAAAAACTCCTCCTTCTCCCCAAGGACACTTAGATGGAAGTGGGGAGTACACAATCCTATTCTAAAAGCTAGTTTCAGGCTGTGTTTCATGACCATATATCCAGAACCCCACCTCTTCCTCATGCCTAGTTTGCAAGGGTTACTGCAGTATGGGCCATGAAGCCTGCATACAGGAAGGAGTTGGATCTGCGCAGGACTACTCTGGGGTTCAGGGAGCTCATTTACATGAGCTCCCTGTCCCCTTGAGCAGCCATGTGGTTCCTGACTGCAGAGACGTTATGAAGTCCTTTCAAACTGCCTGGCCATCCTCAGATCCAGTTAGGTTGGTGGAGAACCCGCATACGTGACAGTAAAAGGCTTACATGTCTCCTATGCCCAGGTAGAATAGGGTCAGGATTTTGAGAGATGTTAAGGATGACCATGAAGTAGTACAATAAATGCTAGAAACAGTCAAACAGTTACTAAAAGAGAAGGAAGAAATTCTGAAGGAAATCAGGAATTTTTCTAGAAATGCTGATGACTATGTTGCAACATCTCACAATAAACAAACAAACCATGCAATGCTGGAATAAATATATTTCAAAGAGGCAAAACAAATAGCCACTGTATTTAAAAAAAATATCTTTATAATTTGGAATGCTGTTACTAGTGAATCTTGAACTGGCTTGGATAGTGAAGTCAGAGATTACATGTGAGAGGAAGTACTTTGGGAGGTTACTAGTTGAGGCCCTCCAGGATCACTATTAAAATGAATTTTAGAAGGAAAAAAACATGCAGTAGGTAAGGTGGCTCAATTCACTAATGATGCAAAATGTTAAGCGGAAGGCAGTCAATTGAAAGGTGGATAATGATAAAATTCAAAATGATAGGTTAGAAACATATACAGATAACCAGGCAACTCAATATGATCATTCAAACTTCATAACTAAAGAATATGCGGTTATAGCACTTGAGTTCATTCATGGGTATAATATCCAATTTTTGACTGAAAAGATGTACAACAATTAGAGAAGACATGGATGAACTTGGAGCATCTGAAAAGCTAGATGCTGATAGGACTTTAGTGCAAAAAGCAATCTGCATGTGAAGTTTATTATAGTGAGAAAGGAAACTCTGGGACATCTCCATATCAATAAAAAAGAATCTGAAAGCACTAGTGAGGAATATTTGCTCTTCTCTCTCTGTCTGTATCATTGTTCCTGTGGCATGATGAGGATGAAACAGATAACATAGTAAGTACAAACCACAACTTAAATCTAAAAGTGCAATAAAACCCCCTGGGGTTCATAAAACTCTAAATTTTGGAACAAAGGTCAACAGCAATATGTAAAGCAGTATTAATATCTGAGGTGCTTGAACAGAGCTACTGAATATAAATCAGAAAAAAAATCAATCTATTGTATACAGACTAGAGGAACTGCAGAAGAGTGCAACCAGACTTATATAACTCAGAATATAGTTATTCAGAAAGATTAGAAAAAACTATATTTTTGGAGGGGGAGAGGTGAGAAAGTGGAGAGAGGTTGAACATAGACTTACTGAAGTATCGCAAACAATGAAGATACCAGAGGAAAATGACTACCTAAATCATGGCCATGAAAAATGTGTCACAGACTGTGAAATCTGGTCTCCGCTGTGAAATCTGGTCTTTTATGTGCTTTTACCCTATACTATACAGATTTCACGATGGAGACCAGCGTTTCTCAAACTGAGGTGTCCCAAACCAAAAAGGGGTTCTGGGGGGTAGGGGTGTCACAGGGTTATTGTATGGGAATTGTGTTATTGCCACCCTTACTTCTAGCCTGCCTTCAGAGCTGGGTGGCTGGAGAGTGGCAGCTGCTGGCCAGGCGCCCAGTTCTGAAGGCAGCACCCTGCCAGCAGCAGCGCTGAAGTAAGGGTGGCAATACTATACTATGACAGGTTTCAGAGTAGCAGCCGTGTTAGTCTGTATCCGCAAAAAGAAAAGGAGTACTTGTGGCACCTTAGAGACTAACAAATTTATTTGAGCATAAGCTTTCGTGAGCTACATGCCACTCTTACTTCTTCACTGCCTTCAGAGCTGGGTGGCCAGAGAGCGGTGGCTGCTGGCCAAGGTTCCCAGCTCTGAAGGTAGCGCAGAAGTAAGGGTAGCAATACTATGACCCTCTCACAACCCTCTTTTGCGTCAGGACCCCTACAGTTACAACGCTGTAAAATTTCAGATTTAAATATCTGAAATCATGAAATTTACACTTTTTAAATTCCTATGATGGTGAAATAGACCAAAATGGACTGTGAATTTGGTAGGGCCCTACTCAGGGAACAAAGGTAGTATTGGGCTAAATATGGACATTGAAAATCTGCATGAGCAAAATGTCAAGTGAAAGAAAAAAGGAATTTGAACTCTAGCTGAGGCAGTGCTAGGTATTTTAGAAATTTAGCTGGGTTTTGTTTGGTTGGTTTTATTACAGAGTAGTTATGCCTTGGATAAACTACCAGGGAGAGCAGTGGAACCACTAGTATAATTTATTTGGGTTGTGAGTTCTTTGAGTCAAGAATTGTTCTTTACTGTCTGTTTGTGCAGTGCCTAGCACAATGGGACCCTTATCTTGGTTGGGGCCTTGAGGTGCAACTGTAATACAAATAATAAAATAGTTTTAAAAATAAAGTATATAAAATAAAGAATATAATCTTTTAGGGGAAAAGCAGAGTAACTGATGACTCAGATAATTTAGATGGGATTCCTGGTTTTGTTTCTTCCTAATGTGCTCTCTATCCTTGCAATATGTAATGAGACATACATAGTGAGGTGCAAACCTTAAAGGACTTGGAGTTTGGATGTTGATTCAAACTAATCAGTGTGTGTTGGTCTCTAAAATATGGCTAGAAAACTAGGCTCTCTCATGAGATTTCTGTACTTTCTGCTTTTAGCCAGCTCGTAAATACTGCTAGAAAAGCCTTTTCAGTGGTATTTCTGCATTTCTGTTCCCTGAGAGAACCAGGAAGGGCAGAGGGACATGAAAATTAATAATAGTGGAGATAAAAAGTTAACCAAACAGTTCAGAAACTTACTAAGGCTAGTTTGATATTCGGGTTCAGAGGGTTTTTCTTTCTTCCACTCTGGCTCACTCATTCCTAGTTATATATTATAATTTTGTCAGAAACTGCAAAGTAATATACTCTAATTTTTTAAATACAACATACTTCACATGTTGTATTTCAATAGCTCACTAATGCTCCCTATATAACTCCCCTGTTTATTAGAGTTTACGTGAAATTAATATTTCATATTTGGCTTGTGATCCTCTTTCCCCTGCCTTTCAGAATGGCCTCTACTCAACACCTTCTGATCTGTTAGGAGTTTGCCAGTGATGCAGTTTGCCAGCAGCAAAGGATCCTGGATATGGCATGACTTTAACTTCTGACTGTGGAGACTGATAGTCCACAAGATATTAAGCTGCAGCCAATTTCTATTTTCTCTTTCAAAGATTGCTAACCTCATCTCTCCAGGGTCTGCAATTCCTGCTAGCCTGTAAACCAGTGTGGGTAATATCTGTCTCTAATTTGTAATTACTGGGTCTACATCACAATGAGATGGATCAAGCACTTTGGGGCCTGCCTTTATTTAATTAGTGGACACATGCATTTGTAGTGCTGAAGTACAATTGTGTGGCGCAGATCCTCAGTAATTTAAAGTTATTTTTCCATTTCCACGTTTTGTGTATCACTCACTTGCTGTATCCATAATATACATATTATATATAGATAGGGAGCAGATCATTGTTACTAGCATTAATATCATTCAGTGTTCTGCATATTTTTCAACAAAATTTGTTTTTATGAAAAAACAAGGACAGTACCTTGTAGAATTGAAGCAGACAGTCTGCTCCTGAATTCTTGCCTCTTCCCTGTGCATACGCCCTATTATTAATGTATATTATTACTTCCAGTATGTCAGAAAAAGAGACAAACAGTCAGAGGCAGAAATTTCTCCCTAATTCACTCTGCCTAGCCAGCAAAATGTAACACAAAATTATTCAGGGGAAAAATACAATTTTCTGTCATCTCTGCCATACACTGATAACAAAGCTACAGGCTAATATGTTTTGATATTTTTGTCACTCGTTTATCATGTGACCTTTCATGCT
This sequence comes from Chelonia mydas, assembly GCF_015237465.2. Taxonomy (NCBI): domain Eukaryota; kingdom Metazoa; phylum Chordata; order Testudines; family Cheloniidae; genus Chelonia; species Chelonia mydas. The sequence goes on along the minus strand of NC_057850.1, from coordinate 54,066,872 downwards.
ATCATTAATACAGCTGAGGGACAGAGCAGATACACTGAAATAAGGGTGTGGAGAAGTCAGATTGCTTCTCCAACAACTAACGGTCAGTCACAGCAATTTATGCTTTTCTTCAGTATAGCAGTGACTGAAGAAGAGAAATTGTTATTAAAATTTGATATTACTGTCTAGGCTCTGCCACCTAGAATTTGCAACTTTTAAGCTATGATGGGAACCCTCTGAGGGGGTTAATAAATTTTCCTTTGAATTATGATATTAATACAATACAATGTGCTTGCTCAGATATTCAAAGGGTGTATATGTGGGAAAAAATCATATTCGGGACATTTGAACATTAGTCGTAGTCATGGGTTGTTATATCCAAGCCACATATTTAAATAAAATAGACACAGTCACCTTACATTGGTTCAGTTAAAATTGGTGACTTTTTGGTTTAAAAAATCTAAGCAACTAATAATGTTTTGCATTATTCAAGAATATTTGCACAACACCCTCGGAAGTGCAGTGTAGCTCTTTAAAAAAAAAATTATTTGTTTTATAATAGATGATTCCTGGTTTGAATTTGCATTCAGCTTTACACCATTTCAGACAGTGGTCTAGATTTTTATGTTGCTTATAGAAGCTGATCTGTTAAAGTTCCAATATACAACTAATTTATATTTGACATTAATGAGTTAAGAAATGTTTTATACAGTACATCAGGGCTGAGAGAGAACTTTACAGTATTCTAGTAAAAGCAAATTACTTCTGAGGACTACCATTATGTAAAAAATGAAAAATCTTTCACTAACCTAAGCTACTTGTCCAGTCAAGATCCTGTGATTTTTAATGTTTATATTAAGAAAGGATTGAAAATTTAACAAAGCCTTTCTCCCCCCTTCCCCCTCTCCCCCCATTATACAGGGAGATTGCAATTTTACTACTTGGATGAGATCTCCTTTTTCCTTCACGAGCGTGACTCTTCCAGCTTAGAATAAATCATTATATCCAATGATAGATTAAAATAATGTCATTATTTAAAACATTAAATACACTGCAAACTAACTTATTTAAGAATTAAATAGTGTTTTTCTAGAGTTCTCTCTCTCTTGGAAAATTTTTTTTAAATGCATTAGAAACTGACCTTTGTATGTGTAAAAAATAAGTAAGGGAGAGCTTTTAATCGGAGGATTTTTAAATAAGTCCCAGAGAGAGGCTGTATACTTGCAATAATTGTTAAACCTTATTTGAATATGCAAAGTGCAAGGTAAAATTTCAGGTTTCAAAAATAAGGCCTGATCCTGCTAAACATATGTACATGAGTGATTTCCCTCACATGAATAGTCCCATTTTGTTAACAAGGACTCCTCATGTGAGTAAAATTACACATGTAAGTGTTTGCAGGGTTGTACCCTATATGTGTCCATTTAAAAAAAAAATGGATAGAACAGTACCTTTTTGAAATGTTGTTTGCTGAACTTTCCCTTACTAAACACATATTGTGTATTGTATAATATAATGAGTGTATGTATATATCAAAAGAATTCTGACATTTATTTTGCTTATGTTGCCTGGGTTTTAATATATGCATCTTAATGTTCTTTAAAAATAGGAAAGCTCAGTAAAGTGATATAAACTTTATACTTACAACACCCTACTCTAGCTGTACCTCTACCGGATGTAAAGACTTTATTCCCAAGAATGTTTTGTATTACAAAACTCTAAACCAATGTTCTTATTTTATTAACATATCCTCTAATTATCAAATAATTACATAAATCACTATATATTTATGTTAACTTGAAAGAATGCTAGCAAGAGTATTTATACACATATACACATAAGCACATAGATTTTGAAGATTCTGCAAAATCATTTATACAGTACTTAATAATATGGTTAAGAAAGATACCTATAAAATGCCAGTTATTGCAATTATCAAGTAAAATATTTTGCTCTTGTTGGTTTTGATAGTGTTATTGATGAACTTTAACAAAAGTAAAATGCATAATATTCATATGTCAAATAAATTAACACAATTTAGTGTTTTCATAATAGGTTAGAGAAATAGAATTAGGTTGACTGTTCTCTTCTGCTCTTATTTGGTTTATTATAGTGTGTTTAAGCAAGGAATTGGCAAAGGGGACTTCCCTTTTGGCTCCCTATCAGTAACAGCAGCCCTGACCTAGAGGTGCAGCCCCTATCTAAGGATAAGAAAATGTGTCTCCATGCTTGCTTAGTCTTGTCCCACTCCTGAACAGATTATTTATCAAGCTGAATTATAGTGAATTCCAGTATAGGAGAAAGTGAAGGGGTGGGGGGTGTTAGGCTACTATCAACAAAGAATTCGGCTGAACTGAGAATTCCCAACCCATTTCAGGCACATTTATTGAACTTTAAGCATCTGATCCTGAAAAGAAAAGTCTGAAATCAATCTCAGAACCATACAGGCTCACTCTATCTGTATTTTTCAATTAATCTTATTTTAGTTAATTCCTCAGAAATGAAGATGAAGAATGGAAGCAAAAAGTATAAATAAACTCAAACCGTTATCACTTGAATTGATTTTTATATACATAGAAAGGATGCAAATTTCTTTTGTAAATTGGAGTAACTATGAAAACACTGCTGTATATTATAAGCACATATACATGGACAAAATGATAGGATTTTGGTGATCTTTGTAACTTGGTCCAAGGTGCCTGTATATTTGTTAAAGTGGAAGTACATATTGCTTTAATTTTAGTAGTGATCTGATTATGAAACTATGAAATTGTCTTTATTTTCCATTCCAGTAACATAATGTTTAACAAAAACAGTGATTTTAAGCCTGGCATTCATGTTTGCATGTAAATAAAGCAAAAGCCACAAACAAAGCCAGCAATCTCACTTACTTGCCTTCAGTGGTAAAGGATGGAAAGCCTGCCTGCTACCAATCAGCAAGTGGTTGCTATGGTTACAAGGTCAGGAAATATGCCTTTTCCCCAGTTGTCCAAGGCTTGCACATGTCACTTCTGAAACTATGAATTTTATATACAGGTCAGGAGATGCATACCAAAGAAATAAACAGTGAACTGGACCATAATGACAGCTAACGTTCAAACGTCCTTGAATTTTTAAAATTTCTATCCAAACACATTTTGTCATTTTGAATGGGTTGGGGTTTTTTTCAGTATAAAATTGGAGCAATCCTTTCCTGTAATGAAATTTTGCAAAGTAGGTACAAACTATACCTCATTATTATAAGCTGCATCAATAACTTGTTTCAGAAAGATTTTTATGTTCTTTCCCTTTATTTTGTAAACTCTTTTAAATTACAGCATTGGAATATTATAAGAATATAATTTGATGCAACTTAAGAACACAGAGTAATAACTACTTTCTGAAAAACAGATTTAATAATGCTGTATTTATCTGTAGACAAGATGGTGGTTAAGCTGTTAATGAAATGCAGATGGTCCTGTTTTAAAGTACAAATGCTGCTTTGCTCAGTATGCTAAGCTTTTGGGGAGTTTTAGTATAATCTCTAAAGGTTGAAAAATGATATAGTATTTGTAAAATGAGTAAATTGTAAAGGAAACCTTGATTGTTTATGTGTCGTTGAAGAATTTACTAGAAAAATTAGTCAAAGGCCTCTCTGGGGACTTAGCATTTTGCTACAGATAAGGTAGGTCAAATAAATTTAGTGATGGTTTTTTAAGGGTCTATATTATTTTTATTTGAATTCTTAGTAGTACATTTTTCTTTCAAAACTCTTTAAAATGTAGATTATGTTATTAATTTTAAGAACTATTGTAATTGTTTCTGAACTTTCAACTCAGAACTGCTTAATGGACTTAAGGAATGAAAAGTGGAGGAAGGGTTTTGAAGTGATATGTAGAAAATATTATATGAAAATGTTAGGTTATGTTGCTTCTCCCGGAATCTTTATTAAACAAATGTTATAGCTATGTAATTATGTCTTTTAAGTATAGATTCATTATTTCCTTAGTAACTGAGGAATGTACAGTGGAAGTTCTGTGTAGCAATTTAATATGCAATACCCAGCACAGATAATTTAGGTACTTGTAATGTTTCTATTTTTTCAATCTGTGCAACATGTACATGACATAAAATACGAACACTTAAAAAAAGATTTCTTCCTATGTTGTAAAAGAAAAAAAGTTCTTGATATTCTACATCTGTACTTTTTATCATGCATTGTTTTCCCCTTTGCTACATGCTATGGATCTCAGATTTCATTCATTGATGTTAAAAGCCTAAAATAGATTGAAATGGGCATAAAACACAAAGGAGAAGATGTTGGTACTCTTTCCTTTTGGATTGCAGCTTTTGTTCAAATTAACTTTGTTTTTTGGGGGGGGGGGGGTCAGAAAAGATTAGTCTTTACCTTGATAATTTTTTTTAGCAGAAAGCAGCATTCAAATGAGAAACTAAGTACATTTCTTTTCAACAGGCAATTTACCCCATGATGAGATATGCTTTCACTTATTTTTCTTTGACATTCTAGCATCTAGCAGCACAGCAGGTGTCCAGAGGTTAGGCTTCAAATAAAGGATAACTACATTCTTACATTAATAGATGGCATTGTATGAATATGTCATATTATGGCAGCATTTAGTTCCTTTAATTGTTTTTTTTAAATTATACATGATAACATGGTCTCAGACAAAGTGAGAAAAATATCACAATCTATTATTTTATCATTGTTGTATTTGTGCACATTAGCTTTTTATATAATAGAAATATTTTCCATACATGGGACGCTGCTTGGAATTAAGAATGTTGGAGAAATGTTCCCATTTGATAGAACTCTTCATTAAGCATATTAAATTTACTGTTTACTACTTAAACTGAAAATAAATTCCAATATTTTACCTACAAGACTGGAAAAACTATACTGTGCATTCTGCAATACAAATATTGTCCCACAGAAATACTAAATATTACAGGTTTTACATATCAGATTGACAATTACAAATGAATATACCTTTAAGCATTGAGATTAATAACATTTTTCAGTTCTTACATAGTTCTACATGACTCCATATCATACTGGCTTGTGTGCTTTTTTTCCTTTGTGACCTTTTTGTATGACCAAATAAGTCTAGGTTGTGTGTCGTCTGGCCTGTGCGCAACCTTGCCCATTAGCCAGTCCCCAAACCTTTGATGTGAACCATCAGCCCTACGATTTCTGTGGTTCATTCATTTTTGTGGTTCTCTAACGATCTCTGCCCCAGCTCTGAATCCTGCCTTTATTGTAGACAGAGCTGACAACAGGCAGCCTTGTCTTTCATTTCCTTGATGTACTTTGTACTGCTGCATGGCTTTTGTTAGTATTGATGCAAACATTACCATAAACCACCACCTAGGGACTAGAAACAATTGACTAACTGTTTTCACATCCAATACACTTAAGTTGATCAGACACAAAGTTTAAGTACAGTTCGCTATAACAGCACCAATGCTGTGTGGTCTCAGCCTCTATAGACTGAAAAATAAAGGTCAGTGCAACGTGGATGCTTATGTCAAGACAAACTGCTATGAAATTTATTCAAGGGGTGAATATTGGAGCAAGAGCTCATTCCTTCAGTTGTTCAACAGGAGAAATGACAATTTTGATTCTTGGACTATTTAAAATGATTTTCTCTTTACCTAATTTAAAGGCTCATTCTTAGCAAGAAAAAAAAATAGGATTATAGAGAGAAAGTAACCATTTCATCAGCAAGTTCAGATTCTGATGAGATGTGCATTTCAAATTGGCTAATGTTAAAATTTCTCTGTTAAATTCTAAACAGCAGGCTAACAATCAGTGAACTCATTATAACTGAATATTCCACAGCATATGGAAGAATTTCAAAGTTAGCTGTATTGTACATGACCCTTTTTTGTGTAAGGAGCAGAAGCAGGGTCATTTGCTTTTTGAGCCTCGTTACATCCTGGATTCAAGCCTTTGTAAAAAGGGCTATTCAGATTCAGTTTCCGTATGATGCTTCAAAGTTGTCAGTTGCATCTTTGAAGTTTCTTCCTAAATTAAGCAGTCGAGAACTTGAGAAAGTGAAACAAAAAGATTGAGAAAATGAAGTAGATTCAAGGTTCTGTGCGTGCCTCATGAAATGCTTCATCTTAAGCATACAGTAGTATTGTTATTAATTTCCTGATTTGCTTTTTTAAAATATTAACTTGATGGAATGTAGCCTAGTATTTAGAAACCAAAAATAAATGCCTTCAAAATCATCCACAGATTTAGATCTTCATTTGAGGGTGGGGGGAGCCAGGAGAATCAGAAAAGCAAGTATTAGAATTTCAGCTATTTCAGAGTTTCTATGCAGTCAATTCATTTACTGAAGGCTAATTCAACAGTAGTTGTTCTAAATTAGGACAAGTTTTGCAGAGTTAAGTTGTCTGTTGCATTAACACATAATGTACTGCAGAAGTAAGATAATTACCTTGCCATGGATCTATTTTATTTTTGACATTTGCAGTTCCTATATGTTTGCTATTATATGTGTCACTTTGCATTAATGTTCATCTGTAAATAAATTATTAATATTTACTGAAAATTTCTTGGAATATGTTTTTAAATGCTGATATTTCTTCTTTTTATGAGTAGGCTTTATGGGGCAGGAACCCTGTCTTTCTTCTTGTCCTTTCTTCTTTGTTCTTATAAAGCATCGTGGATAAAAATAATAATAATAATGGACTGGTTTGATTTTGTGTTCATATTTCAATTGTTCTACCCCTATGAAATATTAACCATGTGAAAAACTAAATGACGTCCTCCAACCCAGTGGTAGGGAAAGTTGGTTAGAACGGCTGGGGAATGGCCAATCTCTTGGGGCAGGGGGCCTTGGGGTGGGGGAAAAGTGCTCATGCTCAAAAATGTTGGAGCCTTTCGCCTCTCAGTGCCCTTCTTTGTCCATCAAAGTGGTGGGATCTTGAGGAGGAGGTGGAGGGTTTTCTGCCTCCCACTGGCCAGCCAAAGGGGTGGGGGAGGGAGATGGATTATTTGTTCCTGATTGGCTAACTTCTCTCTCATTTGGTGACCATGTTGCCATTGTATCTGCAAATGCTACCCTCCCTACAGTTGAAGTATTGTCAAGCTGCACTTCCGAGATGCTGTGGGTTTGACCCATTTGCCTGCTTTGGAATGAGGAAGTTGTGTTTTTATTTCTCCTCCCTTCCTCCCCCCTGAATATTGGCAAATTATCTGTAAAGGGAAAGGATTTGCCTTCCTTGTAGCATTCTGGAGGCCCAGGTTTTGGTAAAGGGTGGGGGTGGGGTGAGAACAGGAATTTTAATGTCCAGAAGTAATGTTCAAATGTTTACTTTTTTGCACATTTTGGTCAGTGTCCAGTGCAGATAAAGGCTGAAAGGACCAGCTCCCAGAGATAAATCTGAGTAGACCCAGGATGTAGCTGGTGACTTTTTAGCACATAAGGAGAAGGGCAAACTGTAAGTCTTAACAGAGTGAGGAACTCCTCAGAGGTACTCACATCCCTCCTTGCAGAGGAAGGAGAAGATGATTCAGAGATGGACTAAATCCTAGGGGCTAGTTGGAAGAGGGCTAACAGTGATTTACTGCTAATATGGTCTGATGCTATTTAACCCCACACTTGACCCAATAAAAACTTAGTATTTTGGGGGCAGGGGGAAGGAATGGGATGCTGTCCATCTCCACCACTCTACCCACTAAATTGTTAATAAAGTTTCAGGCTGCTACTTAAAAATCTGTACCTGTGTCTTGTGTTTCATTTTCCTGTGTGTCCTTATGAAAATATCTTTGCCTTCTAGTGCAGGGGGTGGGGGGGAAGAAGAACAAGAATACATATAATAAATTGTATACTATGATATTTAAATAAGATAATTAGCTAGCAGAATGTTCAGTCTGTGAATATTATAATTTACATCTAGGAATATTGTTAACTTAATTTTTAAACATTTAATTCTATAAATCAATATTCAGCCCAATCCTGGAGTTCCTACTGAGGCAAAATTCCTATTGATGTCAGTTCTGACAAGTTTGTTCAACATTTCAATAATTTCAATATATATTGGAATAATTTTATAACTGGAAAAACATCTATAATAATTGACTGTGAATCTTGAACAGGGAGCTTAGCCAAGTTCAATTCATACAACAAAGATGCTGGAGAGCCAAAGTGATTTAAGTCCTGAGTTCAATGTGTCATACCCTTCCTGACATCACTTTATTTTTTAACCATCATCCAATGGACCGTATAAGATATATAGGGGTTGATGGCTTTGGCTGCTGAATTTATGTGTAGACTCCCTTGCTGAATTGTCACATAATTGGGTTCTTAAAATAGATTTTCTGAGATAAGTGCAATTGTAGTTGTGTATTGTAACCAAGTTCAAATTTTTATGTAATATGAACCACCATCAGGAATTTATAGGAAAAAGGATAATGGCCAGTGATTAATAATGATCGTATAGATTTAATGTCATAATTAGACTGGCAAGAATGACTAGTAAGCCAAGGAGGAAATGGAATTCTATGAAATTTCATTAATACTAGAAATAAGCCTTGTATCAGATCATACAATAAGTTGTTTGTCATTAGAAATGTTGCAAGATTGTTCATTAATTTATTTCAGACTTTGCGTAAAGATGAACGAATTTCTAGTTAAACTTTGCAACTGATATGTTTATTTAGTATAAGATTTATGAGTGATTTTATTATTAGAATGATTCACTGTCTGGTTAGAAGATTTCTATATACAATTCAGTGTCTAAGATGTAGTAATTAAGTGCTAATCTTTGCATATCCTTTAGATTTTCTCCTTCTAAAATGTAATTATAAGATTTGATATAAATTGTATTTTCCTTACTTCTGCCTGTGTTTCTACTGTACTGATGACTTATGAACATATTGTTCAAATAAAAAAAAATGTTGAGTATTTTACAAAAACTGGTCTTTCGTGTACGCTATATAGTGTAGCTTTATTAAATGTTTATATTTTCTGTGAAAATAGAGGATCATTTCTGTGTAAATATATTAGTCAAAGACATAACAAAATAGGACCGATGTATACAAGACAGGTACATTATGTATTCAAATAGATCAGGATTGAAATATGCATTCTAACCATGGCTCCTACCAAAGTACCTGAAGTAGACTGACATGCCAATATTAGTGCTGAAAAAATGTATCTACAGTGTTTGGTACCTGTTAAATGTATCCGACAAATGTTAGTCTGTTTGACTGGTTTAGTATTGTCTCATTTGCATTCAGTACCACTGCTGCAGAGTGAAACAGGAGAAAAATACACAGAAATATGAGAAGAGGAGGAGTTAAAAGAACAGAGAAAAGGGAAAAAAGGCTTTTCTAAGTGTGGAGAGGACTTGATCTCTCTCAGGGATACTCCTCTCAACACACTTTATGTCAAGAAACTAGCATGGGTGAAGTTCTCGAGTTCTTCAGACAAATACATCACAGAGACACTTATGTTCATAAACTCTATAGCAGTGTATGACTGATGTATATGAGAATGTTTTTGTGATTGATATACATGAGTATATGAGACTGTTTTTTTCTCACACTAACCAGAGGCTAAATATATTTTCTCTTTTGATGGGCTGGGGAGGCAGATGGGGGCTGCTGGAGGATTAGGGGAGGTGGGAGATCCAGGCGCATTTATGTCACACAAAAGGGAAAGTATTCAGCCACTCTGAATAGATCATCCTAACTGCTTGTCTGGTCAGCTTTATCCTTAGAGGTTCAAGTTACGGGGTCAGTGTATAATCTCAGAGTCCTGTCTAGCTTCCTCTATTAAAAGGTGAAGCACTCAACACCAGCTGCACTAAGCAGGGTGCCTCTATCTATAATAGTGCCATCAACAATTCTGAAGATACATGTAGAGTATACATGGGATAGTAGGTTAGTCTGTTAGAGCACAGAATTTTTCCAGGACTGGCCACAGCTGATTTCATGCTCAATACACTAATCTTTTATATCAGCTTTCATCAAGAAGATATTCATCTACTGATATGCTCCTGGAAAATGAAAATTAAGTTTGAAATAATTAGAAAAGAATGACAAGCTTAATTCACACAGGAAGCACAGACAGCTTTTACTCCTGCCGGTACTGTTTTTTCCATTGTTGCTATTCTTTTGCTTTTATAGTGTTCCAGAAGAAAAAATCTCAAGTAAATATTCAGTATATCTTACATGGAATTAAACTTAAAGTGCTCATTAATAGGGCTTGATTATCTCCTCCACACAAAACATTGAGAAGAAAAGAATGCTGGAAACTCTACCCTTCCTGCACATCCTCCCCTGAAAGGGGAGGAATGCCAGTTCTTTGCAAGAGGAAGGGGTGCAGGTAAAGGGCATACCATCTGGAAACCCCATGAAGCCCAGACTCCATCCCTGTGGCTCTTGAGACAGCCATGTAAGGAGCTTTCCCCTCCATGAGGCAACGTCACCCTCCCCTGACAGCATGGTTTCTGAGGGAACTGTGCTGCCTTGAGCCCTTCATACAACTATCCCACCAAGTAGAGTTAAAAGGTGGGGAGTTAATTGTTGCTTGGGTCAAGATTAACTCTCATGTAAATTTCCTATTGGGATGCATGCCATAGAGAGGGCTGCTTTCTGGCTTCCTCTTTTCATCCACCATACTCCTGAAACAAGACCTGACTCTCAAAGCACAAGAGCATACAATGTGCCTGTCAGAGACTTCCAAGGAAGGGGAGTAAAAAGTATGCTGCAGAAACACAGCTTTCCTCTTCCATGCTCTCTGACCCATTGCTGCTTTCTTCAGCTCCCCTCTCTCCTGGCTTATGCAGATAAGCATCAGACCCTTAATATAAGGAGCCAAGCCTGGAACCTGGGGAGAAGAAGCGACTGAAAGCGGACAGAGAGAATGACATGGCCTTCAGCATTTTGGTACAATGATTACCTTGCTACAATAATCCATTCCTTTTTACCTCAAGCCTGTGCTACGCTGTATATGGGGCTGCCGATAAGCCAACCCATTAAGTGAAGCTGGTTCAACTGGCAGCAGTCCACTCATTAAGCACTTCTCTATATGGTGTGGTAATGCACACTATGAGGTGTGATTGCTAAAGCACACTAACCTGTGGCTCATTAATTGATCTGTGTAGACCCAGGTGATGTACTACATTGAAGCGCACTAGAGAACCTTTAGTGTCTACATGGACCAGTTAATGCACAACATGCCAGCACGCTTTAGTAATCACACACTCCATAGTGTGCACTACTGCTTCATGTAGACACGCCCTAAAAGTTGCTTTTGGCGGAGCACATGACATCTGGCATTGGCTGCCTCTTGATTTTCAGGTGGAATTTTAGGTACAGTTTTGTCATATAAAGCCACAAATGGCCTGGGGACAGTCTACATGAGAGACTACCTCTATTCTTACCACAGTAGCTGCAGCCAGTGGAGGGACTTGAGCTGGGGTGTCATAGATTTACCAGAGGGAGCTGGCAGTAGAGTATGCTCCATGAAGTCTCTGTTCTTGAACTTACTGGTCACCTTGGTCTAAAATAGTCTGGTTCCGTTGATCTCCCAGGTACCTGCCAAGCCTTACCTATTGACTTAGGCTTTGGAGAAGGAAGGGAGGAGCTCAAAGGAGGCTGAAGTTTGTAGTGGAGGGTGGAGTTTAATAGAAGTCTCATTCAGGATTGAGCTTTGTGGGGCGGATGCGGTGGGTAGTGCTAGCAGCTGGATTCAATCACTTTGTCTTGGAGTTTACGACAAAGGTATTTACAGCTCTAGATAAGGCATCTTTTTATGTACTTAATGTCAATTTGTCTGGCATGGCTCAAGAGCATGAGTGCCAACCTGGCACTGTTAAGGCTGGCATAAGATAAGGCTGTTAAGAACCAGGGCACAAACCCCAAACTAGTGAGTTCTGTACTTAGATTTCACCAACCAATTATCCTGTGTGAACTCCTCAAGCACTACAACAGCCTTAACACAGAGTCACAGACAGTCCCCTTGGGTACTCCGATCTATTTTGCTACCCAGGTAAGCTTGCCTTTGCCGTAGATGGTCCCTTATGCCAAAAATCACAACAATATTCAGGTTACTTCCAGTCCAAAAGGACCAGTCACTTACCCCAGGTCGAATGCACTTCAGATCTGACACCAAAGATGCTTGTAGCCAATCCTTTAATAAACTCACTACACATTTATTAACCAAGAAAAATAACTGAGAATTATTTACAAAGTTAAAGCGGATAAACATACACACACAAGTGACATGCAGCCTTAGGTTCCAAAAGGTGGTAGAAGCTTCTACAATAAGCAAGCTCTATATGTCCTTAAGGGCTAACCCAGGCCAAACACCGGGGATCTTTTTCTTATGCTTAGTAATCCTTGCCCCTGTGAGTACAAGCAGTATATAGATACAAAAACAAAAGGAATACTTGTGGCATCTTAGAGACTAACAAATTTATTTGAGCATAAGCTTTCGTGAGCTACAGCTCACTTCATCGGATGCATCCGATGAAGTGAGCTGTAGCTCACGAAAGCTTATGCTCAAATAAATTTATTAGTCTCTAAGGTGCCACAAGTACTCCTTTTCTTTTTGAGAATACAGACTAACACGGCTGCTCCTCTGAAACCTGTCATATAGACACAGTTTCTTCTTGTCAGGGTTTTTTATTCCCTTCTCCCGGAGTTCAAGATGATGGGATGAGTCTACATACACGTGTCCTCTTCTTGGGTGTGGAGGGGAGCAATCAACAAAGTCTTTTGTCCTCTGATGTTGCACAGTGGTTTCTCTGGTGTCTATGGGCCTTCTTTTGTTGCTCAGGAGTCAACATCTACTGTGGAAAACTAGTATTTCACACCTGGTAATGCTTCTCTCCTGACTGGTGATTTACAACTTCAGAGCAAACACTTAAATATTACCTTATGGGATATAGCTGTTATAGGTGAGATTAATGCATGCAGCAACTTTCAAGCATTTCATAAAGTCTAAACACTGAATACATTTTTATAATTCTAATATCTATTTTAACAACACTAACATACAGGTGAGCCAGACTGGTTTCCAGCTATGCATATGTTAGTGTTCAGTTGAGGCCTAGGGTCCTTGGCATGAGCGGGCACTTGGCCTGCCAGTTTCACACACCCAAAAAATACCCTTAACAAATATGTAGAGCTACAAATTTGTGCTGATCACATTTCAATAGAAAGTTGTTTTGTGACCAAAAGACACCCCCTGTATCCCAGGACTTGAGAAATTCACTTGTTCAGGGTTTGGGGAAATGAAAAGTGGGCTGAGTGGGGCTGTAAAACCATTGGTGACTTTTCTGCAGTATTGGATGATTGAGAGCAGAAAGAGGTGAGGCACAGAATGGCTGAGGCTACTACCCTTTTAACTAAAATGGAGAGGAGAGGCAATGGAGCTAAGCAACTAATGTGCACTTTAAGGTGCATGAAGGGAAGATCGACTTGATGTGCAGTTTCTTTAGGAGTGGGGCCTTGGGGGAAGAGGCAGAGAAGAGGTGGAGAAGTGGCAGGACCTCAGGGGTCTGGTTATCAGCAATTAGAAAGGTGACAACCCTAGAGCTAGGGTCAGATCCACTGTTCATATAATAAATGGGTTGTATAACATGGGATGGGAAGGCATGTGTGTTTTTGAATGGGAGCGGTGCCTTAGAGACTGGATGGCTGTGTGAGCAGATGTGTGGGTGAAAGGAAGAGATTGAAGGGATACAATATAAAATAAATAATAAGTTAGAGAACACAAGGTAAGGAGAACACGTGAAAATGGGGTTAAGAATGCTAAATATATCACAGGAATATATCAATATAGGTGTATGTAGGAAAGATAAGGAAGAAAAAGTGGGATGAAGCTAAGAAAGGCGAAAGCGTATAACAAAAGCACTGTGACATATATTACTAATGAATTACATAGATAGTTAATTACAATGTTACAATTAAATACACTATGCAATAAACAGACCATTTGTTTTATTTCTTCATATTTCAGGGTCATAGCCCTGGGATGAAAGCATATGGCAGTGCAGGTCTTTTACACGCTGACTAGCATGTTTAGTCCTTGGGCTAGTTGGTGTCAGGTAAATTTTCTAAGTCATGTCATAATGAAGCTATCTAATTTCTCAAGAGCAGTAGGTGTAGAGCTAATTTTAGAATCCATTCTGTAGGCCCAATTCTACAGTTGTTACTGAGGCAAAAGATTAAGGTCCTGATCCGGCACACACATGTGTTCATCTATATGCATGTACCTTAGTTAATTTTGATTGGGCTATGCATGTGCATAATGTTAAACATGAACATATGGTTCCATGATCAGGGCCTATTTTGTGGGAATTTTACTTGAAGAAGAAGAGCATGTTAGACACTAATTCAGTGTTCAAATTCCCATCTCTCTCTCCAATTCTCTGATATTATGGTAATGTATTTAAAAGCTAAACAAAGCTTAAAGAAATAGGTCCAACATAAAAATCACACGCTTGTAAGTATTTCATCTCAAAGCAATAAAAATAAACAGTAGAACAATAACTATGGGTCATCTGTTCCTTCTGATGCCTTCTTTAGGAATGTGCTGATCAAGAATCATTTGGAGTTCTCCATTTTCACCAACAGGTGGCACTAGCAATTTTCCCATTTGCTTCAGTTAGAATAATTTGTCGTTCTAAATTTTAAATAACCAGAATGTTTGCCATTTTCCCACCCATTACAGTATTCACTTTTGTTTCTGCTACTTTAAATATATTGTGTTATATGTAGTGAAAATAGATTCATGAGCCCCAATGGTGCCGCGTAGATGTCACTTTGTCTTATTTTTAAGGGGCAAAAAAAGTTGAGGGTCACATTTCTGTTTGAAAATTTTGTATCTGCTGCACTTTCAAGTAACCCTAAGTTAGCCAGATTCTCTATATTTTCAGTTTTTCTATCCTCAGTTTCACTATTTCCCCTGTGTAGTTCATTTCTGTTTTGATAAAATGATCTTTGTACACATCAAAAGAGGAGACGGGAAAAAAATACGCCATTACTACCTAAAGAGCTCGATGTTAGAAACTGGAATTAAAGTTTAAAAAAGAGTTTAAAAATCAAGACAGCATTATGTCTTTAATTTTCTGATGCAGCTTTTGCTGTCATCTTCATTTTGCCATCTGCTAAGCTGAAATGTATGTGGTCCAATTTCTATAGCCCAGTGCCACCTTCTCCACTTTCATCCACGTTGATATTCATCATTATGTCAGTGTTTAATTTTATTTCACTGCATTTTTTCAGTGGTCCCTTTTTTTTTTTTTTTGCATTTTTTTTTGTTGATGTTCAGCACAATATACTGATTTGACACCAAATGTTATACATGTGATGTAACATTTCTAGTCCTCTGGATTATTGTTTCCTCAGTATAATATTTGAATAGGGCTTCTGTGTTTTTAATCATACTGTTTGTGTTTTTGTCATGTTGCCATCTTAAGGATCAGCATTTTCCTCAGGCAGTTGTCAATACTGTCTAGTTTTTTTCTTGCATGTTAGTCATTGTCTGGCTATACTGAGAGAAGGACAGGAGACATTTGACATGGGTTTAATCAGGCCGCAACTTTATTATTAGATGTCTGGGACTACCCGGCCGATAAAAGTGTACAGTGCAGGTAACCCCATGTTTATTCCATAATTACCTTGGGGGGCTTTTACCAGCCTCACCCCCCTTTTCCCATCCAGGTCTCTTCAGCAAATCCATTGCTGGAACCTTACCATGCACCCCCATCCTCATAGGAGGGTTAAGTTGGGCTATAATAATGGGGCTTGGCTCACTGCCATACCAATCATAGGAGTCCCCAACTGCCCCCCATATGCTAGCCCCCCCCCCCCCCCCCCGCTCCTTTACTGAACACCTCTTTTAAGTCCTTTTCCAAGCCATTTATCCAGTCACTGTATGCCTTTCCTCTAGAGTACCTGCACTGGACATCTGCCCTACCCTTAAATAATGAGTTGCAACATATAACCTACCACCCTTCATACCATGCATGAACAGAGCCCACCTGAACCTGATGGGGGGAAGGCAAAAAAACCCCTCCAACTCTACCTAGGCCAATACAGTGTCAAGGGAAAAATTTCTTCCCATCCCCCCTCAACAAAGGGGTGGCTAGCATAATGTCCACAGCAGGTCTAGACCAAACCTGGTATTTTACCACCTAAAGGGGAGGGAGGGTGGGCGCCGTCTCAGCCTGTTCTGTGCAAAAGGAAGGGCTAAAGCACAGGGCTGTCCCTTTTAAACCCCTCATTCCCAGGGGATGAGTCAGTGACCACGTTGCAGCAGTTTTCATTTCCTGTCCCCCAAGCCATAAAGCAAGTTCCTTTCATTTGGCCAGCAAGCCAAATACTCCCCTGCTTAAAGGTACAGGATGGTCAATTGTCATCACTAGCCTCTGTAGAACGATGTTCATATGGATATGAGGCTTGACAGAAATACTGAAGTTGCATCTTCATTTCCAAACTGATTTAATTTCTGTTCTATATTTTATCAAGGTTTCTCAATGCTCCCGTTAAATTGCTTTTACTCAGGAAAGTTAGGAATAAATTTTTATGTGTATAAGGCCAAAGCCTGTAGTCCTTATCTACCCAAAGCTAACTTCATTGGAAGTTTTATTTGAGCAAATATTCAAGGATCTGCCCCACAACAACAATGGTATATTAAAATATATTCTCTTAAAAAGAAGAGAACTCCACCAGAAACAATCCAATAGCATTGTTCAGTAAAATGGACTACTATGAAAGTGATATATTGTAGTGGTTATTGCAGGATTGTTATATCCTTGGACTGATGTATGGTGGCAGTTAAAATGATGTCAAAACAGGAAATGTACAGTACCAGAAAATATCTAGATAAAATATGCACAGAGCTTTTTTTTATGATTGTTTGGTTTGGCGCTGGTTTATGAGCTCTTTTCATTAGCCGGTTTTACGTGCATCTCTTGAAACTCTCTACAGCAGTTCTCATGAATTTGGGATGAGTAATGCTAACAAGTGCCATGCAAACCTTCAATAATGCCGCTGCCTGGTTTGATTACCAACCTGAAAATCTGGCCAGGTTTACCAAATCTTGACTGAGTTTTGAAATCTTCAGTTAATCCATGGGTTGGGGGCGGGAGGGGGAGAAATCATGTAAAACTCGATGGATTGTGTCCAGTTTATCCTGAAACTACACAAAAAGTGGCTGCTCACACAGACTGAAAAAACAGCAGCTCAAAGAGGATATATGAACTTTCACAAAGTGAAATTGCAGACTTTTGAACAGCTTTACATATAAAGGTTACAGTGGTCAAGTGGAGATTCAACTGCTGCTCATCTCAGATACTCCAGAGTCTATGAGATGTTTCTGCTTTTTAGGCCGAACTTTGTAGATATTTCTCTTCTGCCTCTCAGGATCATCCCTGAAACTGGTTGCTTAACACTAGGATTATTTATACCTGGGACAGATTCAACTAATGTAAAACACTATCACTCTGATTGGCTTTACACTGCAGTGTCTGAGTTATTACTGTGAACTGTGGGTAAATTTAACTCTTTAATGGGCATCCCTGCAGACGGATCAACTAATGATAAATTCACCAAATTAAAGGTATTTAAACCCTGAACCACTTTCCTGCTTTCTATTTTTAAATATTTTTCTGTATGAGCAATTTTGCTCTTGCCATCCCTCATGACTCCACAGACAGGAAACTAAATGTAACGCCCTCTGGATGCAACTATTTTTACTTAAATACAAATTAACCTGGTGTCTCTAGTCCCAGTGGTCCTACTTAACTCCATCAAAGTTTCACCATCAGTGGTGTCAAGTGGGTATTAGTAGTCCTTCAAGTAACTTCAACTTCCAAATGAGAACTTCCCCCCAAAGGAAAGTGCCTTGTATCTGAGCTGAATCTTAAGTCCAGCTCCCCACTTCCTATGCCTCAGCCTTATGGTCATACCCAAATCTGCAGCCAAGTTTTGAACTACTGCCCAAAGTAGTTATAAAATAAAGACAAAAATCATTCCAAACCAGCTACATGTCAGCCTAGGTGAAGTCACAAACCAAAATGTAATCAAAACTGACCGATGGCAACACCTGACTATTTGAACCTCCATTAAATGCACTAGATGAAAATCAGAAATAATAATACAAGTACCTACTGCTGGGTGAACACACTGTAAAGGAAAAATTCCTTCACAACCCCAAATATTGAAATCAACAACTCTTTGGGCACAGAATTGACAATTAGGAATGCTGAAATTTAAGATTACACCATGCCTGAGCTACAAGCCAGAGTTTTAACTTCCAGAGGGAGGGAGGGGAACAAGACCCCACAGCTGGAGCCCCAATAATCAATATCACTGGCTAAATTTAGGGAGCGGTCTTCCATGCCATTAACAGAAGATTAAGTAAAGACCATCATGAAAAACTCTTATAATAAATTCTAATATGTTAATTTGTATGTTAATTGCATTGCTGGCCCCTTTTAAAGGTAAACATGTGGGACTTTCATGGTCTCATCTACATGCAACTGTCTGATGGATAAATTTGGCACTATATTTTTTGTACTATAGATTGCTTCTGAAGGTGAAAGATGGTTGGCGGATATTTCTATTAGTTTAGGTTAGCTTTGTTATAATCCACTAGAATTGGTTTGATTCTTGCTATTTCCAACAACTTTTTAGTGTGCTATGAAGCTAATAAAAACACTTATCAGGGAGAAAAATATAAGTGTGCCTTATCTCTGTTGTAACATTGAGGGCAGAGTATATGGTAAGATGTCTTGAAAAAAATGTGATAAATACCATTTTTGTACAAGTCAAGCATTTTAAAACCCACAAATGCTTAAAATAACAATTTCTAGCATAATTAAATGTTAAAACAGAATGGAAATCTGGCACTGAAAGGCGAGTGGATAATGTTCCATCTGCAAAGAATGCTTCCTGAAACTTTGGATTCAGCTGCATAGTTTAATAGATATTGTAAAAGGCAGGAGAGCACAGTTCAAATATTGGGTTCAATCCGCAGCTTCAAACTCGAAATGGGGGAACTGGTTTTAAGCTACTTTTCCACTCTCATGATTTGGGGCTGACTGGGAACTCAAATGGCTCCGGTGTACTTTAGAGCAGCCTCAGGACCAAGGAATAGGGCTTTTAAGTGAGCTATGGGACAGACACTTCCCACGGGATTTATTCCACAGGCGAAGAGGTGTCGCTATGAAGATGTTTTTCCTGTATAGCCAGTCTAAACGTTCCAGCTTTTAACGTCATCATACTTCTGTTTAAATTGTGCTCTCTTTCATTATGCTAAATAATTATTTTCCCTCTTGGGTGTTTACTCCTTTCAAATACTTGTAGACTGTTATTTTGCCCTCTTAGTCATCATTACAGCTGGACAAATATCTCAAAAACATTTGTGTAAATATTTGTGAAGTTTTAAAAGGAGTTCTGTTTCCTGGTTATTTCTGAGCCATCATTAGCTTCATCCCCTTCTTCATTTAATATAAAGAACTTACTTTTCCCCTAGCACGTCTCCCTGCCCCCACTCCTTTCCCTCACCCTGCTTTCCTTATGTATTAAAGCCATTTTTAGTCTCCCCAGCCCCTGTGGCTAGCATGAACCCATTCTCCTATTTTTCTACTCTTTCGCTTGCCTTAACTGACTGTATAATCTTGGTTGCTTCCTCTCTTTTCCATGTAGAATATAGGGTTTTTTTAACCTGAGACCTTTGAGCAGCCCCTCATGTAGCCACATGTTCCTTGTAGCATCATTTTTCAGAGGAATTGAACCCTAACTGTGGTGTCTTAAATAAGCACTGGTGCGTGTACAAACACAATTTGCTTGTGCAATCACAGTAATTGTGCCAAACGTGCATTTCAGTGCATGCAAGAGGGATCCATTTTCTTGAAAATATGACCATTAAACTGTAAGTGTGGTTATACTTAAACCCTTGTTAGCAGTATTTATATCTTCACCTATCATTTGAATGACATATGATTAACTTGACCCTGATTATAAATTCTTAGAATTCAAAGGTAATTTGAAATTATATAAACAGGCTTGGGGATTTTTGGAGTATTTGGTTTGTGTGCTTGCACAGGGTGAATAAGGCAGGCCCCAGGTGAGGTGGCTTAATACAGCTTTTAGGCTAGTAACAAGGAAGCCTTTCCATGTTCAGAAGTGCAAAGCATTTTTACATTGGTGTTAAACAGAATTAAATAAAGTGTGTGTGTGTGTGTGTGTGTGTGTGTGTGTGTGTGTGTAAGGTGGGGGCAGTTCATTTTTTTCTTGATTCTAGATCACTACCTATTTCTGCCCTAAAGCAAAATCTAGCTACAGTCCAGTAGTTTCAGCTCTAAAATGCATTGTGTCATGCTCTGCAGTGAGGATCACATCAAGTGCCACTCTCCACAGTGAAGAGAGCAGTAAAACATAGGCTCCCAGGGCTTATCTTTTCTCCCCAAAATATTGAATTTCTATCTGTGGCCCAAAGCCCTTGCTTTCAAATCCTCCTGATGCCTCTGGCAGCAAATTCCAGTAGGAGGAATATAGTCTAAGCAGAGGCTTAGTACAGTACTAAGAACCTGTTCCTCTTTGGCAGGAAGCCATCATTCCCAACGGGGTAAAGAGAATTAAAGGGTCCCTAATCTGCTCCTCTTGAAAAGTTGAAGCATTGTGTGGCGTGGTCAAACTCACACTGGAACATTGGGGGGGTTTTTTCACCTTAAGTGGATCAATGTCCTGGGAGATATTTGCAGTCTTTATACGCCTAATGGCAGTGCACTGCTGTTTGGGTATGGCATTAGCACCACTTTCACACAAATGGCAACTGGCAAGAAATAGATTTCTAGCTTTCTCAATTGGTACCTGACATTATGCTGATTGCTTTATAGGAGGAATTTATATCCTGTATTAAGTCTTCATTAAAAATGTTAACAGCAGAAACATATATATTTCTAAGTACTTTGATACACACCACCACTTAACCACTTTAACTGCCCCTACAGCCCACACACTTTTATCCAACAATTAAAGGGGTATGACCTGAACATACTGGACCAGATGCTCAGCCCTCCTACAACCCTTCTGCACTGCTCTATTTTACACCATCCTCTCCCCTGGCCTGTAGAAAAAGGGGCATAGCGAGGATGCCATTGTGCTTTGCTGAGCCCCAGTATTCGGAACAGCCCCGGCCTTGGAACCATATGGAATCAGGCTCCAATTAAAGCAACCGTGAGGCCAGTCAAATAGACCTGAGGGCAAAACTATTCCCTGCTGGCTCCAGCTTTGGGGACCACAAATGTGGTGCAATGCCAGCCTTCTTGTGTTCCGCCCTTCCCTCTGGTCCGGTGCTGAGCACAGTTTGGCCAGATCAGAGAGAATCAGGGCTTGCTTCTTTAACCTAGTCCAAAAGTAAAATTTCACCCGATCACGTTCATTCAAGGAAATTTGGCATCTGAACCTTGGATTTATTTGAAAACATTATAGATTCTCAATTCACTTTTCTGTTTTTAAAGTTGTTGCTGCCATTTAACATTATATGAGGATGAGGCTTAGAAATACTTTACTTGCAAACAGATGGAAGTTTTCTTCTGCACATATACAGCCCTGTGGGGATTCGTTCTAATTTTAACAGTGGTTTATATTTACTCATTTTACACACTGGTTTTATTTAAACAATGCCATAGGACTGATTCATTGTTGTAGGATGGACCTTTTGTGGTGCTCTGCTGGTGCAAAGGGCTGCAAAGCTGGTGTGTCTAGCCACAGAGGCTTTTTTTTCCTGGCTTAGGGGAATTTCCCAGTGAGAAAGAGGCAGCATCACAGCCCCGGCATAGGGAGAAGACTTTCCCTGAGAATGTAATTACTACAAGTGGGTCTGACACAGGTTTATGTCTCATCCAAAAATCTCCTAGTCTAATAGGTCATGAAAAAGGGTTGGAGTAAATAGTCGTGTGTTCTTTGAAATCAAGTGTTTATGATATTGGGATTTTGAAAGAGTATCTCTGCAGAGGTGCCTTTCCAGCTTGCTTTCAGAGAAAGTCTGAATACTATATCAAGTTAACACATGCCCCCTGCAACCTCGGTGGGTATGGATTTATTAATAAGGAAATGTAACAATCTTATAACATAAGTCAGCTTCTTTCCAGGGTTAGCTACTCTTCTGTTTTTTCTCGTAAGACTGTTCAGCCCAGACCCTCCATCCTGTCTCACTAGAATGCTATTTTCACCTTGCTATTATCTTGATAGGGCAATGATCCTCTGCTTTAGTGAATCAGCAGTGGCCATTTAACCCTTTGGCAGCAGGATCAAGACCTGCTAACCCTGTGGCGTATTTCAGGCAAACATCATGCCTGTTAAGATGCCTGAAGCATTGGGTTTTTTTATGCATACTAATGGCCAGAATCTGCCATCCTTATTGGTGTTCAGTAGTATCAGACTCTGTAAGTAACCCCACTGAAATCAAAGGCAGCACTTGTGGAGCAAGGTACTAATCAAGGTGACCAGAAATGAACCCTAAATGTTTAATAATGAGAGTAAGCGATGTCTTCTACCATCAGTTTTTCAAGTTTATAAGACAGTATATGACAAGTCATCTTTAAACCACGATTTGAGGACTTCAATAGCTCAGACATAGGTGAGAGGTTTTTCACAGGAGTGGGTGGCTACGATTCTGTGGCCTGCGTTGTGCAGGAGGTCGGACTAGATGATCATAATGGTCCCTTCTGACCTTAATATCTATGAATCTATGTTCTCTACATGCATTTGAGGTCCGAGAGCTGCATGGATTTGAAAGTTGATCAGCTGGAACCTGTGTCTGGTGTTTGCTTTTGGTTTTTAACATATTTTGTATAACAACTCCCATCAGATGACCTGGCAAAAGTCTTCTGTGAATGGAGAGGCAGGGACATTTTCCTCTCTGAGTTCAGTTGTGTTATATTTTACAAGAGAAGACTATTTCTCTTCAGTCACTTGTTTTCATATGGACAGCTATCATTTCAGATATCTTTTAGTCATGTTAATGATCACTTTGTGCACTCCCATTTATCCGAAACCCTATTATCCCAACTTCTGCATTACCCAAATCCCTTTCTTATCCCCCAGCATGAGACACATGAGATACAAACAGCAGAGGCCCTGTGTCTCATTCTGGGGGACAAGAACGGATTTGGGCGATGTGGAGGTTCAGAAAATAGAACAGAGATCCCCAGGCAGGACTGCAAGAAGGAGGAGCCCCCGGTTATGGGGAGGCCACCTTGGCCACTGAATGGCTCCTGTGACAGTACCGGGAGCCCTCTGCAGCCCCTTGCCATGGGAGGGAGTGAGTGAGGCAGAGCGGAGACCCCTGGCTAGAAAGAGGATGAGCCCCTGGCCACAGAGGAGGCCACCCCACTGCTGAATGGCTCCTGCCCTCTCGATTGTCCGAACCCCCAATTATCTGATAAATTCTGTATCCCCCATGCAGTTTGGATAATCAGGAGTCTACTATGGTTCTGTATTGCTAAGCTCAGTAAAAAGAAAGTTCAAAAAAAAATCTTGACAGTATTGATGCTATTTCTGGTTTTGTTTAAAAGTTACAGGGATTTACACGGAAAAGGGAAGGAAGGGGATGTCATAACTTCTGTGCTAAGTGAAAGGTTTAGTTTGTATAAATCACAGACTGTATTCATCATGCTGAAGTCAAATTATAAACATTGTGTTTCACCAATCTCATAATATTTAAGAACCTGCTTCAGTAAATGCTAATTTCTTCAGCTGGCTGTTTTCTGATCTCTTCTTTCTTTGCTTTGAATCTTTCAGTTGCTGGACCCTCAGTGCTGTTTTGTTCCTGTTGCTGCTTTTCCACCCTTGCATTTTTGTCTAACTTGAGCAGAGTGCACTGGAAAAGCCCGACTTTTCATTCCCAAGATCCAGTGCATTTATTCCTTTTCTGCTTTTTCTGTTTTCATTTCCCAATGATGTTGTCATTGTCCGTGGAGTTATGATGAGCAAGTTTGTACCATTTATAGATTCTGGGATTGTAGCCAGCTATTTTCATGCTTCAGTGCTATTTAAATATATTGTTCCTTTTCGATTGCAGGGCGGCTTCCTCTCATTTTGCACCTACAGCTGTGAGGTTCATGTACCTAGCAACAAGAAAATGGTGGTTTTAGTTTCCATTTAACAGTCCCATAAAATGGAAACAGTGGAAGTTTTTGGTTCCTTCATCTTAGTTATCATATATCTATTTATCTTGGATCTCAATGGAGAGTTTCAAATTGGGACTGATGACTAGATGTGGCCCTTATAAAGTTGATTCTGAGGGGGGGTTCATTTAGTAGATCTTTCCTGCTTTTATTTGAAAAGCAGCTGTGAAAATGTGTAGTAATAATGAAATACTGTAAAAACAAAACCTCTAGACAAATAGGAATAAATATTCAGCACGCTACATGGACAATAGCTTCTCAGCTCCTTGTATTGTTAATATAAAAGTGTAGCTAGTCCATTGTGCAATGCACTGAAAATGTACCCCATTAAGTTAGGGGTTTCGCTCCTGCTCTTGTTCTTTCAGTGTCTGAAAGGACTTTCATTGAAGGTTCTCACTTTTTGTCTGATTATGGATCTTTAAGACAGAAATAATAGAAGGGTTCACAATGTCTCCTCCTCAAATTAACTCCTTCATAACACAATGAAGACATAATGCAAGGTTACTGCTGATACAATAAAGTTTTTCAGTTACCTTGAACTATGCACCAACACTCCATTTCTAATAGATTAGATAGAAAAATATTTTAAGTTATGTTTGTAACCCAAACGGCTGAAAACAAAAGATTTGAAGTTTAGGGTGACATGCTGTCATTAAGCCAGACTGGTGTGGCTGCACATTGAGTTTTGAGACACAAAAACATGAGTGAAGAATGAAGTAGGTGTCAGCTGTAACCTTAAAACTTAGTCTCTGTTTACTTTGTGGCTGTCCAATGAATAGCTGGAGAAAATCTGAATACTTGCCTGATTTGCACCTGCAGTCAGGTGGTTGCAGGTGTAAACCCTGCAGCTATCAAAGATGAGCATAAATTTGACCTGCACAAACAAATGAGTCACAACCTCAGATGTTATCTGAGGGTGCATATTTGTATTTAATGTTACACTTTTTGAAATGGAAGTTTCAGCCAAATACTATGTAATTAATTGGTTTTATAGTTAATGTATTTTTAATGAATAATTGATATAAATTATTGCAAACCTGATTGTTTCCATTTGTGCCATTATTTAAAATATCACAGCTAAGGTGGATAGAAAGCTGCCTGGATTGTCGGGCTCAGCGGGTAGTGATCAACGGCTCGATGTCTAGTTGGCAGCCGGTATCAAGTGGAGTGCCCCAGGGGTTGGTCCTGGGGCTGGTTTTGTTCAACATCTTTATTAATGATCTGGATGACGGGATGAATTGCACCCTCAGCAAGTTCGCAGATGACACTAAACTGGAGGGAGAGGTAGATACACTGGAGGGTAGGGATAGGGTCCAGAGTGACCTACACAAATTGGAGGATTGGGCCAAAAGAAATCTGATGAGGTTCAACAAGGACAAGTGCAGAGTCCTGCACTTAGGAAGGAAGAATCCCGTGCACTGGTACAGGCTAGGGACCGACCGGCTAAGCAACAGTTCTGCAGAAAAGTACCTGGGGATTACAGTGGATGAGAAGCTGGATATGAGTCAGCAGTGTGCCGACAGCATATTGGGAGGTATTAGCAGGAGCATTGCCAGCAGATCGAGGGACATGATCATTCCCCTCTATTTGGCACTGGTGAGGCCATACCTGGAGTATTGTGTCCAGTTTTGGTCCCCTCACTATAGAAGGGATGTGGACAAACTGGAGAGAGTGCAGCGGAGGACAATGAAAATGATTAGGGGGGCTGGAGCACATGACTTACAAGAAGAGGCTGAAGGAACTGGGGTTATTTAGTCTGCAGAAGAGAAGAGTGAGGGGGGATTTGATAGCAGCCTTCAACTACTTGAATGGGGGGTTCCAAAAAGAATGGCGCTCATCTGTTCTCAGTGGTGGCAGATGGCAGAACAAGAAGCAATGGTCTCAAATTGCAATGAGGGAGGTCTAGGTTGGATACTAGGAAACACTATTTCACTAGGAGGGTGGTGAAGCACTGGAATGGGTTACCTAAGGAGGTGGTGGAATCTCCTTCCTGAGAGGTTTTTAAGGCCCAGCTTGACAAAGCCCTGGCTGGGTTGATTTAGTTGGTGTTGGTCCTACTTTGAGCAGGGGGTTGGACTAGGTGAGCTCTTGAGGTCTCTTCCAACCCTAATCTTCTATGATTCTATGATTCTAAGCACATCATTTCTGAAGAAAAAATAAATCCCTTGCTCCCTACCTCAGTTTTTGTCTATTTCCTAATACTGAACCCAAATCCAACCTAAATTGTGAGGAAATCTAATTGTGTCCGGTACATTGCAAAATAGTTGGAGCAGAAGGTGCGCCCAATGGAGAGGTCGCTGTGTCATGCGGCAGAAGATTAAGTAGAGGAGAAGCAGGTTGATGAGAGGGATTGGGTGGTGGAAGGAGCTTCCTGGCCAGTCCAGTGAAGAGGTTACTTGTTGCTAGGTCAGGATAGGACAAGCTACTTAACCATCCTTCCAAACCCCCAAAATACATAGAGGGAGAGCCCCTGTTGGGAAAGGAGGATTATAAGGTGAGGGAGAGAACTGGATCTAGTGAGAGGCTTCCCCAAAAGTTTGTGTTTGTGGTCATCATTAGGGTACAGTCCTGGACTCAGGCAGCAGAAAGGCCAACTACAGAAGAGGCATGGAGATGAACTGGATCCCAGATGTAGTCTCTTCAGAGCAGTGTTCATGTATAGTGACAGCAGACTTTTCCTGACCAAACTAAAACTTATTTCCTGGATAAAGGTTTTCCATAGCTTTTAAATCTAGCACCTTTCACTAGCATTATATTCGTGCAGGGTGAGGTTTGCCAAAGGGCCGTTAGGGATGTGCAAAGCTAGCTCCTAACGCAGTGAAACTGTGGCAGTTCCACTGTATAAAGCTTTTCAGCTGTGTAGAAGTCACACAGGAGTGCTTCATTCAACCAGTATATGGCAATGCTGGACTCTGCTTTAGTGCCATGCAGCTCAGCACAGAATGAATGGCATTACAGCTGTGGCTACTGAGTCTACTGTTAAATGAATGGATCCACTGGTCACAGATCTATTTAAGGCATTTTTACAGTACCCATCCTCATAGTATCTGCAGTGAGTTTGCAGAGGTTGTGGCTGCTGTTCCTGGTCAGGGACTGGAGTGACTACCATGGAAAGTAAGGAGAGAAGTTTCCATCCTTCCCAACCTACGGGTGGTTTCCTTGCACATAGTCAGGTGAAGGTTCCTCTGGCTTTGTCTGGAAAGGCCGGGAGACTGAAATTCACCTAGAGTACACAACCTTTAATACACAAGTGGGCGCATGTGAACATGTGATATCCTATCATGCAATTCCATGAAAAAACATCCAAAGGTAGGGCTATTTTCCCGCTTATATCCGAGGAGCAAGAAAGGCAATGCAGATCAAACTTTCATCCACAAATAACTTTCTGAACTGAACCAGTATAATGCAAAGTTTTACAACAGTTACCAAGGGGGGAATGATTGTCTAATGTTCAAAGTAGGAAATGGGGAGTCAAGACTATCATAGAATCATAGAATATCAGGGTTGGAAGGGACCTCAGGAGGTCATCTAGTCAACCCCCTGCTCAAAGCAGGACCAATCCCCAATTAAATCATCCCAGCCAGGGCTTTGTCAAGCCTGACCTTAAAAACTTCTAAGGAAGGAGATTCTACCACCTCCCTAGGTAACGCATTCCAGTGTTTCACCACCCTCCTAGTGAAAAAGTTTTTCCTAATATCCAACCTAAAGCTCCCGCACTGCAACTTGAGACCATTACTCCTTCTCCTGTCCTCTTCTACCACTGAGAATAGTCTAGAACCATCCTCTTTGGAACTACCTCTCAGGTAGTTGAAAGCAGCTATTAAATTCCCTCCACATTCGTCTCTTCTGCAGACTAAACAATCCCAGTTCCCTCAGCCTCTCCTCATAAGTCATGTGTTCCAGACCCCTAATCATTTTTGTTGCCCTTCGCTGGACTCTCTCCAATTTTTCCACATCCTTCTTGTAGTGTGGGGCCCCAAACTGGACACAGTACTCCAGATGAGGCCTCACCAATGTCGAATAGAGGGGAACGATCACGTCCCTCGATCTGCTCGCTATGCCCCTACTTATACATCCCAAAATGCCATTGGCCTTCTTGGCAACAAGGGCACACTGTTGACTCATATCCAGCTTCTCGTCCACTGTCACCCCTAGGTCCTTTTCCGCAGAACTGCTGCCTAGCCATTCGGTCCCTAGTCTGTAGTGGTGCATTGGATGCTTCCGTCCTAAGTGCAGGACCCTGCACTTATCCTTGTTGAACCTCATCAGATTTCTTTTGGCCCAATCCTCCAATTTGTCTAGGTCCCTCTGTATCCTATCCCTACCTGCCACCGTATCTACCACTCCTCCTAGTTTAGTATCATCCGCAAATTTGCTGAGAGTGCAATCCACACCATCCTCCAGATCATTTATGAAGATATTGAACAAAACCGGCCCCAGGACTAACCCTGGGGGCACTCCACTTGATACCGGCTGCCATCTAGACATGGAGCCATTGATCACTACCCGTTGAGCCCGACAATCTAGCCAACTTTCTACCCACCTTATAGTGCATTCATCCAGCCCATACTTCTTTAACTTGCTGACAAGAATACTGTGGGAGACCGTGTCAAAAGCTTTGCTAAAGTCAAGAAACAATACATCCACTGCTTTCCCTTCATCCACAGAACCAGTAATCTCATCATAGAAGGTGATTAGATTAGTCAGGCATGACTTTCCCTTGGTGAATCCATGCTGACTGTTTCTGATCACTTCCCTCTCGTGTAAGTGCTTCAGGATTGATTCCTTGAGGACCTGCTCCATGATTTTTCCGGGGACTGAGGTGAGGCTGACTGGCTGACTACTGGGTTCTGTTCTAAGCTCTGCCACAGATTTACTTGGACTTTCTTCAGGTCACTGTGGCCTTGTGTACAGTGGAGAAATTTACACAAACGCACAAATCCCCAGTTGATCTAACAATTATTAGAACCAATGGGAGCCTGGCCCCGTAGACAAGTTTCTGTGTCTGGATCTTTTGTTTCACCACCATGTTAATTAAAAAAAGAAAAGGAGTACTTGTGGCGCCTTAGAGACTAACAAATTTATTTGAGCATAAGCTTTCATGAGCTACAGCTCACTTTGCTTATGCTCAAATAAATTTGTTAGTCTCTAAGGTGCCACAAGTACTCCTTTTGTTTTTGCGAATACAGACTAACACGGCTGCTACTCTGAAACATGTTAATTAAGTCTTTTATTAAGGTTTAACTAACTCAGTGGGGAAAAGGCTGGAAGCCACTGGAACCTGGTCACTACAGTTCCCATAGCTCATTCTAACAACAGTTTATCAGAACCAGTGTGAATTATTTTGTAAATGTCCCCAGTGTAGACACAGTATTGGCCCCCTATGTGTCAGTTTACATCACTGTAAAAATGGGTATAAAAAAGTCTGTCTCATTGGCATATTGCAACTTTTGAAGCTTAATTAATTAATGTTTGCAAAATGCTTTGCAATCCTCAGATGGAAGAAACAATGTGTTTTTTTTAAATAATTAATTTTAAAGTGTTGTGTGGGATATTATGCCATGCGATTCACATTGATTTTAAAGGAAGTCACATGCTAAAACCCATTCACCACTTTGAGTACATAGTGGTTAGGGACTATAAACAGAGATCAGAGATTGTGTATGTCAGTTACAGTAAATTAACTAAATGTGTTGTTCTGAAGAGGAGGGTAAAAATGAGACTCAATCTAAAGCAACAAAGCCAGATGCTGCCAGCCCATGCACTCGTGTTGCTCCCATTAAGGCATGTATGCTTGTTTGATTGCAGAATGTGCCCCATATTGGTGACAAGTAGAACTGAGCAGAAATTTCCTGTTGAAATATAACTTTTATTAAACAGGAGGGAAAAACCATGCAAATGTTCACAAATATATAAACTACTTACTGACAAACTGTAATGAAAACTTACAGAAAACTTGCTACACTGGTTTGGAATGTCAACTACACCTTTAAAAATGGTCAACTTCTTGGACACTCAAAGCATATTTTTTGCACATAGCTCCTTCTTTGAGTGGGGGCAGAGGAGGGTGGGCAGAGAGATCATTGCTGGAAAGAGAACTGACAAACACCTGAGAAGAGGATGTTGAGTCGTGCTCAGCAAGGCAGGAAGCAAAATAATGGGCAAGTCAAAA
The DNA here is from genome assembly GCF_015237465.2 of Chelonia mydas. NCBI lineage: Eukaryota > Metazoa > Chordata > Testudines > Cheloniidae > Chelonia > Chelonia mydas. The sequence goes on along the minus strand of NC_057850.1, from coordinate 54,036,553 downwards.
GGTTTGCTGCTAAGCAAATCTTTGAGATGGGCCAGGGACCAGGGCAGGAGGACTGGGGGCAACCAAGCACCTGGGAGAGGAGACGTAAGGGGAGTTAGTGAGCAGGATGTGGAGCCAGACTGGGACCTGAGACATGTTGGGGAGACAGGTAAGCACAAAGGGAGCAGAAGCTAGGGCTTCTCATGCCTAAGAAGTTTTGAAATAGTTCCCCGGATCCCTGCGACTTCACTATCTTCCTGCCCCAGCACTGTCCAGGTACTAATATATCCCTCTGTCATGAGCAAGCCACTTTCCACACAACTCCTCCATGGGTGCCTGCTACATCAGCTCACTCTCATCCTCAGACCCTTGCCAACCTGATCCTCTGGCTCCCCCAGCCCTGCTTAGTGCTCACTCCACAGGCCATTGAGCTGCTCTGCAACTGAGCTTCCAATTTACTAATCACCTTGACCCCCTGCTGCCCCCTCTGGCTCTCCTCAACCCATTCAGTTCCCGAGTATCTGTCCACAGCTCCATCTCCCAACGGTTGCTTCCCTGCCAGTCCTTCCACACCCCATTCCTCATATAAAGGAGGGGATCTCCTGCTGTAGGACTACAAACATTGAGTATTCATTGTCCAGACCATTCATTTCTCCCAGCTGAGACATTGCTGGCATTTCCCAATATGTGCAGTTGATGAAAATGCCCCTGTTGTCAAGGTAATAGGAACTGTCTGAATAAACCTCTCTATTGCAGCGCAAACATTTCTCTTGAAAGGACAATTATTCACTGTCCTTGGTACAAACTCTATAGTAGCCTAAGAAACTCAAGTTGAGGTCCTCTGGATGGGGTACACCAACCAGAGGAAAATGCCACAGCAGCCAGGTTAGGCTAGTGTTGTTGCAGGTCAACGCTGTTTTGAAGTCTTGTCCGTGGCTGTAAAAATCCTAGCTGCAGTCGTGCCCAGGTAACAGGGAAAACAACTTATTTCATATTGTCCATCCACACTGGAAGAAAGACAGGAATCCGTGGATGTGGTTTAATTAGGCTGCAATATTATTCATTTATAATATCTGGGAGTACCTGGCAACATATTGGACAGTGCATGGAGAAGGGTGTTGGCCCCTTGCTGATCCAGATGTAGGAGCTCCCAACCATCTTCCTCAGCTCCCTTAAAGGGGGCCAGGAAAAGGAGGTGGTGATTCCCCACTGACAAGACATAGGAGCCTCAAACTCCCATTACTCACCTTCCATAAGGGATGCTTTCCTTCAAATCCTTTTCCAATCCAATTTATCCAATAACCAATCCTGGGAAAGAGGGCCTCTCCATAGCTGTATGCTTTAGAAATATCTCTCCTACTCTTCCAGGCAGGCGGAAGGGCAATGCAGTGACCTTAACCTGGACCCCCTGCATCCAGCCCTTCCTGTGCATCCCTGTAAGTTTCCCACCCTTCTTCCCCTCTTGCAACGGTGCCTTTCCACTTCTCTTCCAGCTAGCTGGACAGAGGCCCACTTTCATAAAGGTTGTGATGGGCACCGTACATTTACACTGTCTGTGCATTAGGGGTGGGACTAATGCATCTGGTGGGAAAATATTCCCTCCACCCCAAACTTTTGTGCATCTCCAGAGCTGAACTAAACCTTTCTGAGGGCCCTGAAATGTTCGGTTAACTTAATTATGATTATTAAAAATAAATAATTTTCACATGATTTGATAGGACCAAGGCCAGAAACACCAAAATACTTTGAAATAAGTACTGTGGTAGTTCTGACCTAACTAAAAAGAAGCAAGAACAGGAAATCTCTTAGGGGAGACTGTTCTTGTGTGATTTCCAAGCAAATAGTGTAGGCTAAATAGTTCTGAAAAGCTTAAATGTGCTTTGGAGTAAGATCCAGACTGTTAGATGCTTCTGTGATCTCTGAACCTCTGAAGGTAGCCCATTGCTAGCATGTAGGCTTATGTGTAATGGTGGTGGTAGGAGGGGAAGCATTCAAGATACTAGTCATACAGTTACATTGTTTATTGCTGGCCAAGACAGGGAACAACAGGATATGGAGAAATTCCTGCTCTTGCCCTCCTAGCCCTGATGAATGCTGGCTGTGAGAATAATGAAGACCAAGTTAGAGTAAAAATTCTAGTTTTCAATTTGTTTGCCTAAAACAGTGGCATTGCTATGGCCTGAAGTACAGTAAATGTAAATTACTTTCACAACAGAGGTTAGCTTAATGAACACTTTTGAAAAACTGCGTATTTTTATATTACAGAACCACCACTGTGTATATGATCAGACATAGAACTGAGGAGAGTGAAGCAACCACTTCCATCAATAAATGCTCTGAAATTGGCTATCTTGCACAGGTGGATTAAACATTTGATATTTCTGGATACACCTGCTGGAAATCAGATTTTCCTGCTGAGCGTTGTAGCAATGATGTGGATGGACAATGTGGACCAAAGTTTCTCTACATCATTAAATTACTATATATCTATAGTTTATAACCACATAAAATACTACTTAAAAGATTAATTGGACAGCCATGTAATAGTCTAGTACTGAAGGAATATTACAGCCATGCACTTCATTTACTCTACCAAAGTTTCTTCTTTATATTTTCACACACAAAACATTCTTTCACACAAATGTATGACACAATGTAATTATGGCACTGGAGTGATTTATCAAACTATCCAAATCAAGATAATTTTAGTAAAACTCTAAGTAAAGATTACTTTTTTAACCAAAATATGATTCCTCTCTTTTGAAATCTTTGAAATGGGTTGCAATTTAAAAAGTTAGGGAACTATTGGTTCAAATTTTGGTCCAAATGTTGTTCTTCTGTAACTCCATCATAATTGGTAGAAAAATTAACCCTTTTGTGTTAAAAAAAAGGGAAATAATGTTAAAGGAACTTTATTAAATACATACTATTTCAAGTAGATTTCAATATATTCAAAATTACTTAAATGTATAAAGTTACACGTTAATACTGGAAAAGGAAAGAACATTCGACTCAAGAGCTTAGTCCCATCTCAGCCTTTCTTCCCTGTCTTGTGACATTACCCTAAAATTCCTTCTTTCCCTTCCAAAAAACATGTCTATAATCATTGCACTATTTTCTTTGATGCTCAAACTTTGCAACTAACTTCCATGTATTTGACACCCTTTGGAAAAATCTGCATGAATTTTCTATGTGGTCTTAATTTTCTGAATTTCATATTATGTCATCATCAACATTATTTCCTGATTTCCCAGAATTTTAGCTTAGAGTCAAACAAAATTAATCTAAAAAAGGAGCAGACTGCCAGAATACTAGGATATCAACCGTTCCTATCTTTATAGGAGGCTCACTTTGATATTGATTGTTTTCAATACATGTAACAAAATTACAATCTGAAATCCAGCCTTTGGAGAACATCAAGAAAATAAAATGTTTGTTTCACAAGTATTTTGTATCATATAAATTAAAAATTGTTTCAAGTGCAGTAACTCATAAGACTTTAAGTTTTATGACCTCTGAGTCATCCAAAATACAAGCTGATTGCTTTAGGGTACATTCAGCTGTTGTAAAATATAGGTTTGTTTCATGGAGAGATAAGAACCATTGAAATGTGTGAGATTTTCTTTTTTATGTTCTGTATTATTTAAATTGTAAATTTCCCAAATGGACTATATATGTTTGTCATTTCTTCTTATGACTTATACTAAACAGCAGTTTGATTATTACACAGGTAAAATACTCAGTGTTATGTTATGGCTACTGCAAGCATTGATTAAACTCTCTAGTGTTCATGAAGGCTGACAGGGATTCAAAGGAGGAAATGTAAAACTTGAAGGTACAGCAGAATAGTGACATTTCACTCTATAAAGCTGCCAATATTTTAATCCTGCACGTAAATCATTTTCATCAGTTCAATTCCATATCTTAATTTGTGTAGCAAACAAAGTATTGGATTGCATTATCTTTAATAATTAAGCATGTGATATCAATTTCTATATCTTTCAAGATCCTTAGCCAGAAACAGAGTTAACATTTTTACCTTCAATTTGTTTGCTTTACCAAATAGGAATTATTAAGGATTAGGTCTAATTTTCATGCTGTGATCAACCTAAGTTTCATTATTTGTTTTTATAGAACCTGTGGTTTCTCTGCTTAAGTGATGTCTTCGTCAATGATAATCTTGTATTCATTTAGAGTGATGATTGATATGGTAATAGATAGAGTGTGATTGAAAGCAACCTTTGTCAATAGGAAGGCCAAATACTCAAACAGTGTATTGGTCTGAGTTTGCTCATTATTGGAGACCTTTCATAGTCATATTGACTTGCTGTCCAAATGTTGTTACTTACCTGATGCTTTCATTGTTTAAATGGTATAGACATTGATATTGAACGTGGTGTTTCCCAATATTTGTCCTAAAATACACACATAGCTCAATTATCCACTGAAAATGTTAAAGTATATTTTGTAAGTATTAAAAATGGCATTTTGGGAACATGAAATAACATTTGGCTGCAGAGAAAAATAGATTCCTGTATTGATGATGTTAATGCAATGTATTCTCTACAATGACACAATGTTTTCCTGATTCTTTAAAACATATACAATTATTCTTTCTGCACTATTCCCTGCATAAATGGTAGGCTGTAATATTTACCCATTCTGGAGGGAGAACAATGTAAAAGGTTTGAGCTATCAGTATTGCCTCTTTACTGAATTTTTGTTTGTCTCCAGCATAATGAGAGACACAGATCTCTTCACTTTAAGGGCAAGTGCTGTGGCAAATACATGTCTCAGTAGGCATGAAGCGACCCATGTCAACTTAACCAGATGTGGTTACACTACTCACGAGGTGGGGCTGGATTTGGGTCAGCCACAAAGAGGTGCCTAGCAATGCAGAGTCTCGCTTTGTGGCAGCAAAGAGGGTGGCAGTGGAGTGGACCCCTGGCCAATCCAGAGGATCTGTGGGTCTTCTCTCCAATGGGAAGAGCATGCTGGGATCATAAGGATACTGCAGCTCCATGAAGTGGTGACACTGCTAGTCAACAGCCTTTGTAGGAAGATTTGTCTCTTTTACCTCTGCTCCCAGCTGAGACATTCAGGCTGGGGAGCCGAGATTGCAATTTGTACCTCAGTGCATCACCCTGTTCTATTCCTCCATGCCAACTCACAAAAGATTACTTTCAATGAACAAAACCGACTCCTCCCCATAGGGTCATGTCAAATTGGATTACTAATCCATATAAACTCCAAACTAGCTAATTGTGCATGTAGCTAGTCTGTGTAACCACATGTTCCTATCACTGGTAATTTTGTCTTCCCTCGCTCTCCATTTGTATGTTGCCCAACTTGTTACATCTTGTCTTTAACTGGACTGTAAGCTCTTTTTGGCACTGACTGTCCCTTTCTATGTATTAGGTCAATGCCTAGACAATGGAGCGCTCATCCTGACTCTGACATCTGCACACTTCAGAAATACAAATAAATTATAACTGATACCGTGTTTCTGCTTTGTGGCGAGAGCAGGCAGCAGACAGCACTTGTGAGAAGGCCCAGAGCTGCAATATGAAACAGAAGAAGGTTTGGTTATACAAAGACAGAAAGGCTTTCAGGGACACAATGAAGGCCAATATCCTCACTAAGTTTTTATCATGACACAACTCCCATTGATCATGTGTAATAGTCCAATATTCTGTAACTAGTCTTGGGGAAAGCCTAGTGATGCTTTCTACAGCATTGAACAAGGCATATTTATTCTTTAATGAATGTTTGTTAAAATTATTTTTGTCTTGATTTTCTGAGTTTTGTGTGTAAAAGGTTCTTTCATTGAACACAACCTTGATTGGGATTGGAGAATGTGGTTTGGAAGAACAACTTTCTAGTGCACCTGGAAAAGGAACAAAGAATAAAGGCCCAGATTTTTTAAAGGATTTAGGCATTGATGAGCTCAGAGTTACAATGCTTAACTGATTTAGGGACCTAAATCTCATTTTCAAAAGGGACTTAGGCACTAAGGAGCCAAAACCCCACTGACATTCAGGCCAATTTAGGCTTTTAAATTAGTTAGGTGTTGCAACACTGACTGCCACTATGCCTAAATCCCTTTAAAAAGCTGGGTCTGAGACCTGACTAGGGAGACAGAGAAAGGAGTTAACTGTTTAGGCATAAGGTCTCTGAGGGTTATATCTACACTGCAACCTAAGCCTGTGCCTGAGCCTGGGCTCAAGCCTCACCCTCCTCACATCAATTGCGCTAACCCAGCCCTCAGACCTGGGGTTCCAGGACCCTGCAGGACTGGAGGGTCCGAACTTGAGTTAAATCGGGTCCCAGGGTCTGAGCCCTATTACTTTGCAGTGTAGAGACAGCTCTGCTTGACTTAGGTCCCAGAAGTCAGCCAGAAGTATTCCACAATTCCATGGATATTCCTTAGTTCTATCTCAGCAATCTGCAATCCTCGCTATTGAAAATGGAAGCCCTCCTCCCCCCCGCTTTGCAAACAGAAGAAGCTCAGGTCAGCATTAACCTCTTCTCTTCTGAACACCAATCTGCAAGCACACTATCAGAAAGTCTCCTGGGTTTGCAGTGGAGAGCAAACTGATCAAGCCTTTTGCAAAGTGAACTGCTTCAAACATCCAGTAATGTGCAAATGTAAACTTTCCCCACAATGCACCATGGTCCTGGGGCTAGAGTGGTGATATTTTGATGGGAGTAGGGGCACTAGGGACTCTGGGATATGTTGCTTTGACTCAGGTCTGCACGCTGCAGTGTGGACAGCATAGCCCCAGCTGCAAGCATGGGTTAGAAATGTCTTAACATAGGGTTAAAATAGAATGTAGATGCTCAAGCCCAGGGTTCCCTAACATGTGTCAGTTGAATTAAGTCCAATTAACCCTGGTCTTACATTGCAGTGTTGACATACCCTGAGATGGAGCAGGCAGGTGTCCCATTTACCACAAAATGCTAGTCCTGCAGTGGCGTCAAATGACCTAGACTGTACCAGACATTGAAATGCCTCCCGCTGCCTCTCTCACAAAAAAAAGCTTCCCCACCTGAAAACTTCTTTTGCCAGAGCCTTCCTGTACCACAAGAGAGGACTCCAGTAATCCTCCCCAGCCTTTTGAATATATGGTGGTTGATCCGGGGAAGGATAATGCTTTCCTTCAGACTTTAGCAGGGGTTAAGCTATGTTCTCAAAAAGGCTACAAATCTGGCCCTACAGTATGAGAGAATCTGTGAGAAAATGTTGAGGTACTTTAATTCTTACCAAGATGGCATCTTTAGATAACTTCTTGAAGACTTTCTGTCATAAAATTAAACTGGGCAAATTAATTCATCCTAGGGTAGTTATGGAGCTATCTGAAGCAATCTCAGGACTGTTAGAAATTATCTTCAAGAACTCATGGAGGATGGGTGAGATCCTAAGGACTGGAGAAGGGAAACATACTACCTATCTTTAAGTAAGAGGAACAAGAGGACCCAGGGAATTATAGAACATTCAACCTAACCTCAATAGCTGGAAATATACTGGTACAAATTATTAAACACTCAGTTTGTAAGCATTAATAATAATGTGATAAGTGATAGCCAATATGGATTTGTCAAGAACAATTCATGCCACATCAACCTAATTTCCTTCTTTGACAGGGTCACTGGCTTAGTGGATTGGGGCAGATGGGAAGCTGTAGATGTGCTGTATCTTGATTTGAATAAGGCTTTTGACATAGTCCCACATGACATTCTCATAAACAAACTAGTTTGTTCTAAACGTGATCTAATGAAATTACTATAAGGTGAGTGCATAACTGGTTGAAAGACCATACTCAAAGGAGTAGTTATCAATGGTTCACTGTCAAACTGGGACAGCACATATAGTGTACTCCCGGAGGGTTCAGTCCTGGGTCCAGGAGTTACAGGATGAGGATACAGATGAGACAGGTATATTTTCTTTGAGGAAGTTTAGCATAGTTTCCCTTGTAGATCTGAGTAGGTTTTAGGCTTTAGCTAGAAGTTTAATAATTATTTATTGTAATTTGGCCAGTACAATTCTTCCTCTGTATATGTCCAATGTCATCATTAATGACTTGGATAATGAAGTGGAGAGTAAGCAGATAAAATTTGCAGATGACAGCAAGCGAGGGGAGGTTCCAAGCACTTTGGAGGACAGGATTAGAATTCAAAATGACCTTGACAAATTAGAGAATTGGTCTGAAATCGACAAGATGAAATTCAACAACAAGTGCACATTACTACACTTAGGAAGAAAAAAAATCAAATGCACCACTACAAAATGGGGAATACGTGGAGAGGTGACAGTATTGCTTAAAAGGTTCTGGGGATTACATGGAGATCAACAATGTGATGCAATTGTGAAAAAGGACAATATCATTCTGGGTGTATTTACAGGAGTATTGTATATAAGACACAGGAAGTAACTGTCCCTTTCTGCTTGGCACTGGTGAGGCCTCAACTGGAGTACAGTGGGACAAGATAATTAACTGCTTTGCTGAGGGCAGTTTCAACAGAGTCAAGATGCCAAAAACCAGGATAGAACTGATGAGAGGAAAACTGATGAGAGGAAAGTTGGAGGGGAAAGTGTTTAGAATAGAGGACATGGGAGCATGTTTTTATTGTGACACAAAGAAGCAAGATAAAAATATGGTTAAGATAAGGAACAAGGAGGGTTAGAGGGGGAACAAGTGAGGGTATGAGTGAAAAGGGAAAAGTTGAAGACCTGGTAGCAGTTAACAGGGGAGCCTAGGAATTGGAGTCGTGGGCTAAAGAAGTGATGGTGCATCTAGAGATGGAGGTATGGGAGAGCAAGGAAGAAAGTTCTTGCTGGGTAGGGCTGTTACTGAAGAACTGAAACAACTGACCAAAGCCAACCAGAGAGAGGCTGGGAAGAACATTTATGGAGAAAGTTTGAAGTTTGCTAGGAGTCAATGGAGATTAGAAGCAAAAGGCTATCAGAATAGAGAAAATAAGATGGTGTAGAATGGAAAAGAACAGGGCAGAGGGAAGAGAGAATGAACTCACAATGGAGAAAGCTAGTTTAGTCCCTAGATTTTTTCCAAAGAGTGGAGGCAGGAGTAGAAGTAGTGACTATGGGGGTAGCCAAAGCTAGGAAGTAGAGGAATGGACAGAGTAGTGTGGGAGAGAGGTAAATAAGTCAAGAGTACAGCTGACCAACCTTAATGAAATGAAGAAATATTTTACTATCTCATGCAATTTTGCTTCATATTAAAGTCTCTTAATTGAAATTCTTTAAACAGGGCTAGTGCTCTCCCTTCACTTTCTTCCTGAGAGTTGCCTCTGCATACTCTATTAGGAAAAAAAGATACTCCAAAGCAACTGTCATGAATATCACTAGCCAAAGAGAGGTTTCCCCAGCAAACAAAGGGGTAATTTCATATCTGCAGGCTAATTAGCTAGAGTTTACTTTTTTATATTCTCTAAAAGTACTAAGAAAAAAAAATCTCCTTGGTGCCTGGCTATCTAGCTGAGTGATCCAGCTCCACCTGTGTGCTAATAATGTTTGCGAATATCTTTTCTTGATGGCACATGACTTTAGCAATTTTCTGAGCATATCAGATATACTTAGTGCTGTCCAATATATAATGGCATGAGGATATAAATACTAATGGAGAAAGTGCACTGCCATAGGGAACACCCATCATGACAAGTAACTAATTGCTTTGTGTACATTAGTACCAAATGAAGCAGCTTCGATTTTCTGCAAGCCATCAGCACCTTTTCTTTTTTTTGCCTTTCTAAATATTACATAATCTCATGACATATACTAGATATAGAATAAAACCCAAATTGCTTTACTCTGCAAATAAACTAAAGAAAATCGAAGGCTGAACATCCTAAAACTGGTAATTGAGTCTTCTATGGTTGGGTGATTTTATTTCACTTATGTCTAACCTTTCAATATATTTGTCCCAACTATGGACCTTATTCTAGAGGGACTTATGAAAGGCCAACTTTGATATATGGATAAGTGGCAGAATGTGACTCACACATTTAATGTATAGTCAGTATTTGTGCAAACAATAATTCTCCTGCTACAATCTACCAACATGCCCCATCACCATAGCCTCTGAGCACCTCCCAAATGGTAATGAGAGAGACATGAAAGTTCCAAGGAGATTAGAGAAAAAACAGGAGGAAGGACCGTACAAAAGAACACAAAGCTCAAAGACAGTTTTTGGAACCCTCAAGTTCTCATATCAAAGATAACTTTTAAAATGTAGTATTACACTGTGATGAATGTTTCTTTAATGCATGTTTCTTGGAGATGATACACTGTTATTAGAGAGTTATCATGCATGATGTGAAGTGGAGAGGTGTTCTGTTTGATGAATTGGAATTTGCTGTCATGAATCCCATTGGCAGCAAAGAGATACTTTGCTATCACTAGCATCAAGGGGTTTATAACCATAATTACCCAACATTAATACGTACAATTGTAAACGGGACAGGAGCAAGTCCTTATATCAATTTGTCTTCCTGCTGTAATTCACAGAATTCTTTGGTTTCAGAGTAGCAGCCGTGTTAGTCTGTATCTGCTACAGCTTATGCTCAAATAAATTTGTTAGTCTCTAAGGTGCCACAAGTACTCCTTTTCTTTTTACAGAATTCTTAGTTGACTCAAGTATTTTGTACCATCAACGTGTTTTAAAGTTAACCCTGCATATCAAAACCAACACATTATTTATAGATGTGCTACTTATTCAGATTGCTAAACATGTACATTATTCTAGTCCTCTTATTTCTGTGGGATTTATGCATTCTTTGTGAGGGAAAAGCATAGAAAAGGTGGTGGAGATAGAGAGGGGGTTCCAGGTAAAGCATGTAACTTTTCCCTGAGTGTAAAAGGCCTTTTTTCTGTTTTAGGTATGTGAGAGGTGTGCATCTTCAAAAGGGAATAGACAAAGCTGTAAAGGTGGGATTCTTAATGCTAATACACGTATTCAATAAAAATTACTGAAACTGTTTCAAAATGGAAGGTGTGTATGTTAAATCAGCTCTGGGGCTACCATAATTTATCATCCAGTTACGCTGATGTTCAAAGCAAAAGGCTGACCATATTTATGCTGTTTCAGGGATGCTGAGAGCCACCTTAAATAACAATAAAAATGCAGCATGTGACCATGCTCAAAGTGTGTGGGTCAAAAGGAAAATAACTGTTGTAATTGGCGCAGTTTTCCAAAGATTTAAGGACCTGTTTAGAAAAATTTGTGGGGAATGGATATAAATTGACTCACATCTTTGTCCTTAATTCTTGAAAAACAGAAAAAATGATGAATTACTACACACGACAGTGAATCTGTGCTGTCCTTTTGTGATTTTTTTGAGGGGGTGGGGAAGAGGAGATGCATTTAAACAGTGGCTTTCAGTGTTTAAGCCAGTAGGAGTCCCTCAAGTGTCCACCTAACTCCTCCCATGAGATTATACAGCTGGACATAACACACAAACTCTTGAGTTTTTTACAGTCTTACTATTTATGGACCTCTCATACCTCATCCCCCTTTTTAATGTTTTGTTGTACAAATCACTACTGAAAATGATCGTCCTTAAATTTAGAAAATATTTAGCAGTTCAAAGCTTCTTAAAACATTAACAAATCATTTATTTGTAGTTTGGTTTTCCAAACTAATTTCAAAGTTGTTTTCCTGTTTCACAGTACACAAAATGGTTTGACTGAGCTATTGTATATTTTGGGGATTTTTTCATCTTTTCCCACTGAATATTAAATGTATGTTACACTACTGGTGTTGCTCATTCTCGACATGTTATATACCTGGTTCAGTTTCTAATTTGTCTGAGCTTCTCTTATCATCAGAGTGTAGTCTCTTATTGATTAAATAATTCATTTAGCTGTCCCAAGATGACAGATCTGCTTATTGTCACAAGAAAGTTGATATACTATACTTTGTTTATAAAGGTTGTCCAACAGTCAGAAAATAATGTATAACTATAACCATTTTTATAGGTTTTACATATTATGTGCATTTCATTAACCATTACATCCAGCAAAACATATTTATATTTATTTGATAAAAATTGAAATTGGTATTAAAATAACTCACATTTATTAGCTGTGTTCAAAGCTAGGAGAAATAGGAAAACCTCATGTGGTGAATTAGCTTGTGCACCTTTTTAAAAATTTTATCAGGTTTGCTAAACTCTCACATTTAACCCCTTCAGCACGACTTAGTGTGTGTATTCAGGGGCGATGAAATTTCCCACAGTGCTGTGAAATAACATCATTGCAAGGAGAACATAGCTATATGTCATACACCCATAGGCACATATGGATGCTGCTGTTTCGGATGAACTCCCCAGATGCACGGAGCATTGAATGAGTTAAAGAGAGTTTATTCTGTTAATCGTGTATTTTAAAACATAATCCTGTTCCTACTTTGACACAACATTGAGGTAGATATATTTTAAAGTGACAGGCCTTTAAAATACTGTTCTCTCTTAGCACTCCCCCTCCTAGCCCAAGAATCTCATCTTGAACCTGGATTAACATATTGATTTTAAAAAGTGATCTTCCACTGTCAGCTTTCTTTCCAGCTACAGCACTCCAATCCGCTCCTATGTTTAGCCCCAGAACCAGAACTCTCCTCAGTTTCAATAGCAGAACTGAATAGGGGTGGGTTTGAATATAAGGGGTAACTAATAGGGAGCTTGTACATTTGGAGGGATTGCTTAATAGCTCACTGGAATCCTACTGATATTGCTACATCCCAAATGAATTGGGGAATGAAGAAAGGTTTGCCTTATGTGGCAAGATGGCTGATTTTAGTCTGGTGGGTCCTGCACTTTTCTTGGCTGGAAGCTAAGATGCCACCCTTTGCCCCTGCTCTTGGGTGTCGAGGGGCCCCGCTACTAGCCCGGGAAGGTGGTAGAGGAGGGAAGCGGGGGGCGGGGGGGTCTGGGTTTGCTCCTTGCTCTGAGTCCCAGCCCCTCTCAAACTCTGTGGGTTTCTTACCCTCGTCCCCCTTAGGTGGGGTTACCCTCGGTCCTTAGATGCTGGGGGAAAGGGAGTCTTCTTGTCCTGCTTGGCAGGGTCTCCCTTACACCAATTCTCAGGTCTTCCAAATCTCTCAACACACCTCCAAGCTCCAGTCCTTCCTCCTTCTCCCTTATCTGCCTGGCGCAGGGGGTTTTATTAGGTTCCTAACAGGGCCTTAATTGACTGCAGGTGCTCCAACTAACCTGCAGCCACCTTCCCTACTCTACAGAGAACCATGCCTTAACTAGCCTTGAACTTATATATTTCCCCTCTAGCACTCTCCCACTGCTCCCTGGCCCTCCTGTATCACATATCCCCCCCTTGCTCAACACCACGGGGGAGGGCTACTTGGGACGAGAGACAGTGTTGTCGTGACAGGCTGTCCGCATTGCCTTGTTGGCTTCCAGATCTAGGCTGTCTCCGAAAGTGGAAAGGTTGTAGAGATAGAAACTATCTAATCACTCGTGCATTCCTCTCCTTGTTTATGTGCATCCATTGGAGTGGGGCATGATCTGTCACAAGGGTGAACTGCCGCCCAAGCAGGTAGAATCTCCATGGCCCATTTAACCGCTAGGCATTATTTTTCTACTACAGCATATCATTGCTCCCTGGGCAGGAGGTTTCGGCTAAGGTAAAGGATTGGGTGCTCCTTATCCCCCACCATCTGTGAAAGGATGGCCCCAAGTCCTACTTCCGAGGCGTCTGTTTGTAGGATAAATTCCTTTTTAAAATCTGGGGCTATGAGCACTGGATGACTGCAAAGGGCCATCCTTAGGTCTGCGAAAGCTTCTTCTGCCGCTTCGGTCAACTTAACTAGCTCCGGGCCCCAAGCTCTTATCAGGTCCATCAGAGGTGCTGCCCTTGTGGTGAAGTGAGGGATGAACCGGCGATAGTACCCCACTATCCCTAAAAATGCTCTGACTTGCTTCTTGCGGATTGGGTGGGGCCATTCTTGTATTGCCTTCACTTTGTTCCATTGGGGCTTCACCAGACCCCTTCCAACTACATACCCGAGGTATCTGGCCTCGGCTAACTCTATTGCACATTTGGATGGGTTAGCGATGAGGCCAGCCTATCTAAGAGCATCTAGTACCGCTTCCACTTTCCCCACGTGCGTCTCCCCGTCAGGGCTATGGATTACCACATCTAAATAGGCAACAGCATACTTGGCATGGGGTCGAAGTAATCTGTCCATCTATTGTTGGAAAGTCGCAGGGGACCCCATGGAGCCCAAAAGGGAGGACAGTATATTGGAAAAGGCCACTGGGAGTAGAGAAAGCTTTTTTTTCCTTGGCATCCTCAGCCAGGAGAATCTGCCAGTAGCCTTTTGTCAAGTCAAAGGTGGTTAAGTATTGGGCCTTACCTAACTGATCCACCAGCTCATCTATACGTGGTATTGGGTAGGCATCGAATTGGGATCTCATTTAACTTCCAGAAGTCATTACAAAACCTCCGGCTGCCATCAGGCTTGGGGACTAAGACAATAGGGCTGGACCACTGGCTGTGTGATTCCTCAATCACACCAAGTTCCAGCATCTTCTTTACTTCTGCCCTAATTTATTCTCTTTTTGCCTCTGGTATGCGATAGGGTTTTATTGTCACCCTTACTCTGGGACAGGTGATGATGTGGCGCTGGATCAGCGTTGTACAGCCTGGTTGTGTGGAGAACACATCTTGATTCCTCTGGATCATTTCGAAAACCTCTGTTTGTTGTTCTGGGGCTAATTCTGGGGATATCTTTACCTGCCCTTGTGGGCCATCTGCCTGGGATGGAACCGGCAGGACAACTTGGCACGTCTCCCATTCATGCCAGGGTTTCAGTAAGTTGACATGGTATATCTGTTCTGGCCTTTGGCGGTCTAGCTGCTTCACCTTATAATTCACCTCCCTAACGGCTTCCACGATCTCATAGGGTCCATGCCAACTGGCCAGGAGCTTACTTTCTGTTGTTGGTACCAGCACCAGCACCCATTCTCCTGGTTGAAATTTCCGTGTTTTTGCCCGACGATTGTAGTAGGTTCGTTGGGACTCTTGTGCTTTTTCCAAATGCTCTTGTACTATGGGGGTCACTTGGGCTCTTCATTGTCTCATCTGGACTACATGTGTAATGATGTTCTTCCCCAGGTTGGGTTGTTCTTCCCATTCTTCCTTCGCGATGTCTAATATGCCGCATGGGTGGCGTCCATACAGTAACTCGAAGGGGGAGAATCCAGTAGATGCTTGGGGAACTTCTCGTATTGCAAACATCAGGTATGGGAGGAGGGTATCCCAGTCTTTTCCATCTTGGGCCACCACTTTTCGGATCATGCTCTTGAGAGTTCAGTTAAATTGCTCAACCAGACCATCTGTTTGGGGATGGTAGACCGAGGTTCGCAAGGCTTGGATGTGGAGCAGGGTACATAAGTCTTTCATTACTCTTGACATGAAGGGAGTCCCTTGGTCTGTCAGGATCTCCTTAGGGATGCCTACCCTAGCAAAAACCTGCACCAGTTCTTTTGCAATCACCTTGGAGGGGGTTTCTTAAAGGAATGGCTTTGGGGTACCGTGTAGCATAGTCCAGAATGACGAGTATCCTTCGGTGGCCCCGGGCCGTTCTTTCCAGTGGGCCCACTAGATCCATTGCTATCCTTTCAAAAGGTACTTCAATTATAGACAAGGGTACCAACGGGGCCCTTAACTGAGGTCGGGGGCTATGCAGCTGGCACTCTGGTCAGGAGGTGCAATAGCGCTGGACTTCTGCCCGTACCCCCAGCCAGTCGAACCTCCTTAGGACTCTATCCAGGGTCTTATCTACTCCTAAATGTCCCCCAAACAGATGACTATGAGCTAACTCTAATATAGCCCTTATGTGCTTCCGTGGCACCAAGAGCTGTTCTACTACTTCCCCCCATATACAGATCCTGCTTGATTATATAGTAGGGCCCTGGGCCTTTGGTTTTCTCTTCTACTTGCATGCCATTTACCTCTACTACCTCCTCCGTCACGTTTGCATACAATGGGTCATCGGCTTGGTCCTGCCCAAAACAGTCATGTGCAGGACCGATCTGGCCTGATTCTATTGGAATGGGCTCCCCTTCTTCTCTTGGGGTGCTTCCGCTTATGCTGGGGGCCATTTCTGGGTCTCCCCGGGACCTCCTCCCAGCCAGGGCAGTTCTTTGGTTTGCTGCCAAAATCCTGGTTTCTAGTCTTTTGTCTGCCTTCCTTTCCCATCTGGATTTCTGAGACTTCCCAGGGAGGGGTCATTCTGGCCTACCCAGGCTCGGAGGCCCGAGGGTAGTCCCCTCATATAGTGGTCCAGCACCAGGAGCTCCATTATTTTCTCTGAGCTGAGAGCCTCCGGGCATAACCAATTCCGGGCTAGGTGAATTAGGTCAAATAGTTGTGATCGTGGTGTCTTGTCTTTGCAGTACTGCCATTCATGGAACCTCCGGGCTCACAGGGCTGTCGTTACCCCTGCTCTGGCCAGGATCTCCACCTTCAGTCGAGGGTAATCTGCCGCCTCCTCTGTGGTGCTATCATAGTAGGCCTTCTGGGCCTTCCAGCACAAAAATGGGCAAGGATGCCTGACCACTAGCCTCAGGGCCAGGGCTCCCACAGGGTTGTCCTCTCGAAGGCCAGGAGGTATGCTTGCACATCATCCTCCCGGGTCATTTTCTGCAGACAGTAGCTGGCCCGTATGGTCTGCGTCCCATCATACTCGGGGCTTCTCTCCGTAAGGGCCTTCACCTGGTTCAGTAGTTCCTGCAGCATGGCCCGATCTTGGGTGGCCTGGATCATCAGCAGGTGATTGGTCTCTTGCTGCAGCCGCATGGCCTCCTGCTGGGAAGCTGCCTGGACCCGAGTAGCCTCCTGCTGGGCAGCAGTGGCTTGCACCGGTGCTTTGACCACATCCTCCATTTTGAGGCAGGGTGGTTGTGATCCCCCTGGACTATGTTCACGGCACAGAAATCCCACTGCTGACACCACATGTGGCAAGATGGCTGATTTTAGTTTGGTGGGTCCTGCACTTTTCTTGGCAGGGAGCTAAGATGCCACCCTTTGCCCCTGCTCTTGAGTGCTGAGGGGCCCCGCTACTAGCCTGGGAAGGTGGTAGAGGAGGGAAGCAGGGGAGGGGCGTGGGTTTGCTCCTCACTCTGAGTCCCAGCCCCTCTCAAACCCTGTGGGTTTCTTACCCTCGGTCCTTAGATGTTGGGGGGAAGGGAGTCTCCCTTACCTGCTGGGCAGGGTATCCCTTACTCCAATTCTCAGGTCTTCCAAATCTCTCAACACACCTCCAAGCTCCAGTCCTTTCTCCTTCCTCCTCCTCCCTTGTCTGCCTGATGCAGGGGGTTTTATTAGGTTCCTAACAGGGCCTTAATTGACTGCAGGTGTTCCAATTAGCCTGCAGCCACCTTCCCTAATCTACAGGGAACCACGCCTTAATTAGCCTCGAGATTATATATTTCCCCTCTAGCACTCTCCCACTGCTCTCTGCCCTCCTATATCACAGTTATTACTAGGAAAGAGTGAGGTGGTGATGGGCTTTTCTGTGTTATTTCAAAATTATTCTTTCCAGTGGCTTGGCCTGAGTCACTACTGCAGGAAATGAGGAACTCATTGCCATGGGATGTTGAGATGATCAAAAATATAACTGGACTAAAAAAAAGAACAAGATAAATTCATGGGGGATAGTTCCATCAATTGCTATTAGTCAGGGTGTTCAGGGATGTAACCCCTTGTTCAGGGTGACCCTAAGCCTCTGACTAGAGGGGAAGACATGGGTGGATCTCTCCAAAATTGCCCTGTTCTGTACACACCCTCTGAAGGTCTGGTACTGGCCATTGTCAGAGACAGGATACTGGGCTATATGGACTATTGATCGACCCAGTATGGCAGTTCTTACACCAGTTTAACGTTGGTGTAAAGGCACTGATTGTTGCAGAATAACACCAAGGAGAAATGGAGTCATGCACTGGTCTGTCAAACCCTTTAAAGTTTTTCTAATACTCAAGGGGTGTCCTGATATGAATGTTTTCTTCATTTGTTGAGTTCTCTCTAAGAAAGAGATAAAGAAATTAGTAAATATGCTGATTAGCAAAATAGTTCTATTAGAGATAAAGTCCGCTATAGATGCATATATATATTTATATGGTTTACATATATATGTACACAATCATTTATAGTCATTTCTATATGATCAGAAATATAGTTTGGGAAGAAACTATAAAGAACTAACTGTAAATGTTTAGAAGGGCAGGATGTCCTGGCTACTCTACTTTCCATTTCAAAGGTTCACTGATATTTTTGTATGCAACAACTAGCAATTTAAATACTTATTTTTGATAGAGGAAAAAACAAATTCTCCATTGTGATGTTCAGTATTGCATTAAACTGAACAAAATAATGCTGATGAGCACTTTGTTTTCCAAGAGGAATTTAGTCAAGAGATTTTGAATATTTAAATTCTGCAAACATATATGCATAGAGTGTATCTGTGTGGGTCTGTGTATATATATGTATACAGACACACTCTATGCATATAAGTTTGCAGAATAAATATGTACGTATGTATGCCCATGCTATATCTAGTAAGTAAATAACATACATGCATGTATTTGCATACAACTTTTATACAAACTATACAGTATATTGGTATTTTCTTATTAGTTTTCATTTTCAAAACTTCATTGATACTGATGCATATCATTTAGTAAAAATCAACATTCGGTGCAAATTGTACATAGTGTGGATTTAAAATCTGTATGTTCCTTGGTTTTTACAATACTTTGTACACTGTTTCATAGAAACAATGATTTATATTATCAAGAAAACTTTAACAATACATTTTCATAAAAAAGGCAAAAATTATTGATAAACACATCTAAGTTTGCCGATTGGTTATTTCTCAGAGGTTATTTGGGGTCATAATTGTAAATCTCATTACCTTGCTTGAAGGAGAAGGTCTCTTTCATTATTACAGTGCCGAGGTCCATATCCCCGAAGCTAATTGCAAGGTATTGCTGCAGAGTTCTAATTGTTTGCCATCAAAATAGCTGTGTAAGCTTGATTAACAGTGTTCAGCAACATTCATAATAGTCCAAGTCTGGTCCTGCATAAAATAGAAACTGGGAAAAAATCAATAAGATTTAATAAGATCAGGAACAATCACTTACAATAGTACATCAATCACACAAAGTAATAGGTGCAGGATTTGATAGGGTCCTGAACTGCCTGAGAGATTCATAACCAGCTCTCGTTAATGATTTGTTCATTTGCATTTTATCAATCCAGCTACAGCTGACAAGCAGAAGGAGCATTAAGAAATATGTTGACTTAAACTCATCAGACTTTGCAATTAAAAAAACCCAGATAATAGCAAATAACTTGTCATATGGAAATCTGGCATAGCTAAGGATGTGGGGAATAATACATATCTTTTTACTGTGAGATTTGTAATGAATTAGCAGAATACAGTGGCTATTAGTATGCCCATAACCCCTCAGGAAATCTGATTATGTCTGAGGAAATGTGCAACAAAATATAAATTTTTAAATTCTGCATGGCTCTTCATTATCTTCTCTCTCACACAGATGTAGTATAATTCCATAATAATATTTAATATGAAATGTGAATATTGCCTTGTTTTTGTACCCTTTTAAATAAATAAAGCCCTGGGCTTTGCCTTGGGCCAAACCCATATCAAACACAAAACCAAGAATAATGAGATGGCTTTCTAGTGATTATTATTTAGCATTATATCCTCCATCAGCAGATGTTATATCTTTCTAAAGTAATTAAGTTATGTTTATTATCTGTACATTTTTAATTGAAAGGATAGTTAATGAATAAACATAAAATTTTATTTAGTCAGGATCCTGAATATGTGTAATGCATCAATTTTTTGTTTAAAATAAATGATCCTGAGCCAATTCACTATAGAAGTGCTACAGAAGCCATAAAAACTCTTGCATGGGATAAATTATTTAGAGAGAAGTCTGTGTGGGACTATTTACAGACAGGTTTGTTGCATGCCTTTTATGGATGTCTCCTTTTATGCCTGCTGTGGCCTTCCTGTTTTGGGGAGTAGGCTGCTTTGTTAGATACAAGCAGTTATTCTAGCTACTAACTGAAGTAACTCCATTTCCCACCACACAGGTTTTTGTTTTCTAGTGAAAGGCCTCAAACATTATTTCGTGGTTTGTTAAGTTTCCTCTTCATCTCAAAATTTGTGAATTCTTGCAGGGTCCTTTTGCTGTTCAATTTAGTCAGTGTGGTTATATTTTTAAAGGAAAACAGCCAAATTTCAAATCAACATGAGCTGCATTCATAACATCTTGTGCTACGGGTCACTAGCTAAGCAAGCCTTGACATTACTTGTGTGAGAGGCCTCCAAGCAATAGCTTTGTGCAGCGAGAAGTAGCTTTGGTGATTTTGCATTGCAGGGAGCACTTCCAACCCTGAGACAGTGCTGGAGTAGTTCTCCAGCATGAGGTTAGGGGGCACTGTGCTTTTGGAGGCCAAAGACTGACTGGACTTAGAGAGGTTTCAGAGTAGCAGCCGTGTTAGTCTGTATCCACAAAAAGAACAGGAGTATTTGTGGCACCTTAGAAACTAACAAATTTATTTGAGTATAAGCTTTCGTGGGCTACAGCCCACTTCATTGGATGCATGCAGTGGAAAATACAGTAGGACGATTTTATATACACAGAGAACATGAAACAATGGGTGTTACCATAACAAGAGTGATCAGTTCAGGTGAGCTATTACCAGCAGGAGAGAAAAAAAACAAAAACCTTTTGTAGTGATAATCAAGATGGGCCATTTCCAGCAGTTGACAAGAACGTGTGAGGAACAGTAGGGGGAAAAATAAATATGGGGAAATAGTTTTACTTTGTGTAATGACACATCAACTCCCAGTCTTTATTCAAGCCTAATTTAATGGTGTCCAGTTTGCAAATTAATTCCAATTCAGCAGTCTCTCATTGGAGTCTGTTTTTTAAGTTTTTTTGTAGTAATATTGTGACTTTTAGGTCTGTAGTCGAGTTACCAGAGAGATTGAAGTGTTCTCCGACTGGTTTTTGAATGTTATAATTCTTGACGTCTGATTTGTGTCCATTTATTCTAGGTTCCTCCAGATCATTGGCAGGCAGCTTGCACTGCCACTGTCCGTGCTGTATATGTTCCATGGATAGAGGAATGTGGCTTCCTGCATCTATCAATACAATAACACAGTCACTAAATTCACTTTAAAAATGGATGCCCTGTTTAATTTGCTAACCCAGTACATTCAGAAATCATTGGCTGGCATCTATAGAAATGGATTAATCATATTCACTACTGATTTTTATAATCAAGTATATTTTTTTACATTAAAGTGTCTTGTGAATCTGATAAGCAAATCCCTGAGCTATATTAAAACCATATTATTTATAAAAGTGGGTGAACAATTTGCAACAAATAATTATTTTGGCAATTATAGCTCTTCTTCCTGTCCATTAACTGTCAATGAACAGGCATCAATTTTTATGAATTTGTTTGCTCTTTAGGATTGTTAAATATCTGTTTTACTCAACTGAATGTCAGGCTATGAATTGCTCACAAATTTTTAGCTGAAAGTATTACTTTGAGTACGAGAAATTTGTGATTCAGTATTTGTCACCTAAGTCCCAGGGTTTTATTTCTGTTCCCTGTTTGGATGATGTTGGATGATGATTCCAAAATTAATTTTATTCTGCCATGAAACAAATTTTGTTTTGTGACCAAATATATCTTGATTGCAGGCTTAGATTCACTGCCTGCAGACACTGTCACACAGAAATTTAGAAGTCACCGAAACGATTCCTTAAGAAATAAGCCTGCTATTTAAAATGTGTAATTAGTTAGTCAGTCAAGTTTTCTGTTGCTCATTCTTGAAGTGCACTGCTCCCTGGTATAGACACATGTAAATAGCTTCTCTATATGTACAGTGGAATCAATCTGATAACAATAAAACTGGTTGCCTTCTGTATATGACCATACAAGTATGTCCCTGCCTGAATCTTTCATGAGGCCATAGTTAACGTTATTCCCTCTAACAGTCAGTTCAAAGGACAGAAGCTTCTAAGGAAGCTTCTCATCTGACCAGTTCTGTGACTAGCTGAAAACAGGGCAAATAAAGGTTGCTTGGAATGGTGAAAGACTAAAAACTTATCTGTTCCTTACAAAACTACTCTGGAGGGGAGTTAACACATAGATATATGAAATGTAATATTGAACAGAAATGTAAAAATATAAACAAAATGGCTTACTAATTAGATGGACTCTGAAGTGCCTAATAAATAATGGTACATTATTTCAATTTTCATTTATTCTGCTATAGGAGAGAGCTACATTATTTACCCCAAAATGAGTCATAAAATCTAAAAATACTGTGTAACAACAGTTTTTTGTTTTGTTTTTGTTGTTGCTCTGAAATTGCTGGTGGACACTGGTTCTAAGACAAGCCCACTGTGCCCTGCAACTCCCAGGAACTATATTAAAAAGTGCATGAATAATGCTGATGCTGCACTTCTGGAAGAGACATGATTACACTGTTCTTGGTTTTGAATACCTAAATTTGTCTAGCAGGTACCAATTTTGTGTTTCTTTGTAGAAGAAGGCAACAATGAGGAAGCTCTGGTATGTTTTGGTTGAATAAGGCGTGCTAAGAAGCAAAATACATTGAGCTGGCTGTTCTTCCATTAAAAATAAAAATGGAGGCAAAATCTAATTCTAGGCAACAACTGCAGTTCAGTAAAGACAAATCACACCACAATGATTTTCACCCCCAGAGAAGGGAGAGGATGGGAAGAACCTCTGCAGTATGGAGTTAGTTCATGTAAAATAAAGATGCACGCAATAGCATTATGGCCTGTGGCTGACAGTTGGTGATCTGTGCATTGGTTGTGATGCACACAGAAGCAGCAAACCAGGTCATTGTTTGGGAGGGTTACAAAATAGGTGTGCACTGACAAAACTGAAACAGGAAGCTCAAGCCTTTAAAACTTCCTAATGCTGCGGATGAGCTGGCACTTATTTCTCAAAACGGGGGTTTAAAATCAACAGATTAAAAGTAACAAAGTCTAAGGAGGTTTTCTTAAATATTGGAAATCTTGCCCAATGCCTGAAATCCTCTCTGCCTTCATATGAATTATTCTAGTTTGGAAGGCTTTATATTTGACTTCTATTATTTCAAGCTTTTGCATTAGAATATTAAAATATAGCTTTAAATTTTTTCTTCTTCTTTTTTTTAATGTGTCACCATGTTGTCATTTTTTTGTCATGTATATTATTCCAGAAGGATTTGATGTCTGGAGTGATTGCATAAATCAACTCAGTCGTGTCACTACTTATAAGTTTGCAATGTGTTAACTTTCTTCATAATTTACATAATGTTTAAATAATATACCTTCTTTTTTTCTTATCCCTACATTAATGTGATTAGAATCAGTTGAAGCGCTGTAATTTTCTTGTAAGGTGCGCTTTCCACCTACGCTCACTTATTATAAGGAGCATCATTTCTAAAACTAGCAGTCCCCGATCAGTTTAGCTGTCAAAAAATTCTTTTTCTGAGAACAAAAAATACTTTATAAAATATACTGTTGTATCTTTATAATATTCCCACTTAAGTAAACAAACAGCAGAAAATTGTTGCTTTGTCTTATTTATTTTTATGCTCCCATCTATCTGTAAGTGGTAGTGGAATACATCTTCTGATATATTATGCAATTAAATTGATGGATGGTTAATTGAGTCAGTATGGCATACCATATGTGTACTCATGACCTGAATGTCACTGGTCAGATTAAGGCTTCACACATTTGGCCAAAGAGCATATGCTGTTATTGAGACTGCGGCACTAGATGGGATAGGGATTTCAGTTTATGGTAAAATCATCCTAACTGTTTTTGCTTTTTTGGATAACAGAACATGCAGTCTTAATGAGTCCATCTATAAAAGACTTTTAAAATAATGAATGATATTAATTAAAAGCTTACTGACATCCTGGTCATTAACTCTGTCAGCCTTTTTCATTAATTTATTTGATCTCTCTTATTACATGACATGTCCTGATCACAATATTTGTGTCCTTGCACATCAAACATTAGCTGTCATTGAACTTTAGTCTTTATCTATTTTTTACCAACAAACAATGCTTTTACAAATAAAATGTTATCCTTATTGGGGCATGATTTATGCTTAAGAATAGAGTAGTAGAGTGTAGGTAGCTCATATAACTTTAATGACAGGTGCACAGAGACATCAAAACACATACAAACACCCACACAGAAACATGCATGCACAGGTAGTTAAACTACAATTGTAAATAATGGGTATTTTTAGAAGGAACTCACTAAAACATTATTGTTTTCACAATGATTAGTCTTATTTTTTGTCAGATTTAGTATTTCTGTTTTATCTTATTTATGTAAATAATATTTAATGACATTCTACTTTTTGTCAGCTCTTTTGCGTATTTTTCCTTCTAAACCAGCTATTAGGGGAGCTATTTTAGCTTCACAAATGTTTTAAAGTAAATTATGTTATTTTACAAAATTATTGCCATAGAACATACATCTGAACAATAGTGTTTTATCTTTGACATCGCTTTGATGACTCATCCATTTTGACAGGTAACTGTCGCCTTTAAAGCTATTTAGTTTGCATCAACACTGAGATAAAACAAGACCTAAACAATATGTACTATAGAAGCAAAATAACATACAATCATTGCATGATTAAAAAATGAAGATTTGTAATGGGCAAAAATAGTTAATAGAGAAATGTCTTTGATTCAATCATTGATAATTGTTGCAAACTTACATATCCTTTGTCCTCTGGTTTTAACCTATAAAAAGAGTGGTACTGTCTGTGCTGTATAATTTGTTACTTCCACATTGAGGAAGATTATGATAATGTACATATAATAAAATTGACAACAATGGAGGAGTCCTGTAATTGTGAACTAAATTCAAGGAGGCTGCTTTGAGTATGAGAACTAACGAGGTCTTCATTTTGATTAGCTTACCTTTTCAAGTGTTCTGCTAGGAACCTCTATCACGCAAATTGAGGTAGGAACTTTATTATCATCACTATAGCAACTGCAGGGAATTTTATTTCAAAACAGTTGGCTACCTG
Source organism: Chelonia mydas (assembly GCF_015237465.2). Taxonomy (NCBI): domain Eukaryota; kingdom Metazoa; phylum Chordata; order Testudines; family Cheloniidae; genus Chelonia; species Chelonia mydas. The sequence goes on along the minus strand of NC_057850.1, from coordinate 54,011,415 downwards.
AAAATTTTCTCGTGATAGAAAGAACAGCCGATGACATATACATTTGAATTCATTTTCATTTAATCCTGTTTTGAAGTGTTCCATAAACCAGTGTAGTGCACTTTTTTGAAAAAAGACAACATGGGCAGTTCTGTCTTAAATTTCCTCTTTAATTCAGCAGTTTTCTATTATGAAAAAAAGGGCTTGTCGACCTGGGTTGTATTATTACTTGTAACGTTAATTGTGCTAAGATATAAAGCATATCAATTCTATGCCCTTTTATTATAAAATTCTTTTCACTATTTAATTTTTCAGCTTAGCTGTTGGTTGGCTTTTCTTGCAACTTTGATCTCAAATCATATAGCCTCTAATCAAGAATAGGGATGTATCCATTTTTGATTTTCCACAATATTATCATATTCTGTGCCCAAAGGAAATTAATATTTACAAGGATATGTATGTAGAGGTTTGAGTGAATTGTAGATGCACACAGAAATTTAATACATATTCAAGGAAGCATCTGTCACATGTTCACAGCTGGAATTTTTGTGCAGAAACTGTTCCCCTAAAATTGCACTAGCCCCCTATTGTTGTATTTCCTTAATAGCAAAACTAGCGTCATATGGCAGATCCATTGCTCCTGATACAGGCATGTATCTTTTATTCCCACTACTCCCTATTTGTATGCCTTTTTGCGCAGTAATACTCTGATTTTCCTTAAAATGAAGACAGTGGAAAGGAAAATGTTTTGAATCGCAAGTTTGTTTAAATGAGCAGGGAAAACTGGAGAAGTATTTCAGCTCACTTGCAAACCTATTTTCCCCACTAAACATAGCAAGAAGTACAAGAGGTCCCATTATTTATGCATTGGTGAGAGTGTTTGATTATGGAAATGCTGTGTATCTCAGAGCTACCACATATACCACGTTTCAGTTATTGCTCTAACAAGTATCCATTTTTTTATTGAAAAATGCAGTACAAAGTTGTCTACAATCTGCCTTAATGAGCAAATCACATGGTAGGAGCTGCCTGGGCTGTCTTTGACATTTGCATGTTCCTTTCACCAAATTTCTCTGACTTTTTCCTACTAAATTGTCATATTTTCTATATTGGCCATAAGTGCATTCTTTTAGACTGACTTTTTCTCTTCCTCCTTTTAGTTTAAAAATGGAAATGTGGCCACTTACCAGCATGTGAAGGGAGGTGTTTAAGGAATCACAACAGCAGGCAAATTAGGTTAAGGGCCAAATATTCAAACACAGCTTCTAAAGTTGTGCATAAAAACTTTATGCCCATACCCATCAGTGTGGAAACAGATACTTGCACATACAATTTAGGTGATCTTTTGTATGCCAGATAGTAGCTACATGCTGGCCCCCTTGGGAGCTTTCTCATTCACTCTAAAGGGGCCAGGTTTTCACCCCTTGTGTGCAAATTCAGGGCCAATTTTAAAATTGGCCCTAAGGCCTTGATGCTACAAACACTAATGGGACTACTTATGTGCATGCCTGCAGAATAGAATAAGGGTCTACGTGTGTCTGCAGAAAGGAATGGGGAAGTATGTATGGTGTCCCATAAAATGATGCATGGTGTTTCTGTGAAACCAACTGTCAAATTTGCAAACTGGACACCATTAAATTAGGCTTGAATAAAGACTGGGAGTGGATGTGTTATTACACAAAGTAAAACTATTTTCCCATGTTTATTTCCCCCCCTACTGTTCCTCGCACGTTCTTGTCAACTGCTGGAAATGGCCCACCTTGATTATCACTACAAAAGGTTTTTTTCTCTCGTGCTGGTAATAGCTCACCTTACCTGATCACTCTGGTTACAGTGTGTATGGTAACACCCATTGTTTCATGTTCTCTATGTATATAAATCTCCCCACCGTATTTTCGACTGAATGCATCTGATGAAGTGAGCTGTAGCTCATGAAAGCTTATGCTCAAATAAATGTGTTAGTCTCTAAGGTGCCACAAGTCCTCCTTTTCTTTTTGCGGATACAGACTAACACGGCTGCTACTCTGAAACCTGTCGGAGCTTTGGAAGTCTAACTACAGCTGGTCAAGTATCCATTGTGAAATGTTTCTATGTTTGCTTTTTTAAATTTATTTTTTTGTGAAACTGAAGCTGCTTTACAAAACTTCTTAATTTTGGCAGTGAAACGTAGCACCAAATATTTTTCACTTCTGGATATTTGCAAAAACAAACAAACAAACAAACCCAAACAACAACAATACAACTCCAAAACCACTTTTGAGCATTTGAATTTGAGAGCTGCTGGGGGAAAATGTGTTAATATCCTGCAAAGCCACTGGGTGAATTTCTGGCCCTGTTGAACACAATACATTGAGTTCAATGTGCCAGGACTTCATTCATCATATTTAGTGAACTAAGTGCTAGACTGAGAGCAAAGAGGCGCTGAATTCTACTCCCATATATGTCCACGAGGGACCATAAAAGTACTCTGCCTTTCTATATGCAGTGTAGTAGTACCAGAAATTTTTAATTTTTTTGCTAATACACTTTATCATGGAAATCACTTATTAAGAAAATGTTCATGCATGCAGAACATATGACAGTGAATGATATTTTATTTATATGTAATTGAAAACTATGCCTCAAAGAAGTTCAAAAAGAGGAATGAGGGACGTTAACAATTTTTAGGATTTGTTTAAGAATGTAGTAAAAGAAAAAATTCAATATGTTTTAATCTAAAGAGTCAGGGTAAAATGTACTATTCTATGGATATAGGGTCATTTTTTCAAAAGTCAGAAATCCCTTACTCGCCTAAGTTCCACTGACTTTCTAAAGGATTGATGTGCTTTGAAAACTGGACATAAACTCCTAAGTAATTTAGGTGATTTTGAAAATTTTACCAATATTATTCACTCCTCAGTGTATGTTTGTAACCCCCTCACCTCAGAGTTAACAGGATCAATGTACTTTTATGAACAGGGGCTGGAACCACTGGCAACACTTAAAAATAAAAACTGAGGGTCAGAGTGAATAAAATATTAATCTTCAAATATATGTAAATTTCATACTTCAGGGACCCAACAGCCCTGCTTCCTTTTTGTCCCCAGAAGCCCTGTCCTTTGCTGAGGGATAGTGTGTATAGCAACAGCAGGAGGCAAATGTAGAAGAGGCTGCCTGAAGAAACAAGATGACTCAGGGTGGTGTTGCTTGAAGCCACTGCAACACCCTTAGTGGTTTGGTTGGAATACTGCACACCAAAAAAACCTTGCCAGCCAGAGGCTGTGTGAATGTGGGAGGAAGTTCCCCCCAAAGAGGGCTATGGCTGTTTAGAATGGGTGTGACAAGAGCGCCTATTTTCTCCCTTCCCTCCCACCACACACTTCAAAGAAACCAGCATCCTGGTCTGGAGCTGTGGAGAGCCATGTCGTCTCCCAGAGTGAGAGAGAGAGCCAGCTGTTAGAAAGGGCCAACAGTGTCCTCAGGGCCAGCTGACATAGAGCTGGCCCTGAGTACGGAGCAGCCTCACTGCCCCTGCAGAATGCTGTGCAACTCTCCTCAAATTTCTTACCTCTTCTCCTCTTCCTGCCAGCCCAGAGGTAGCCTTTTGATCTGCCAAAAGAGAGGGAAAAGAATACGGGAAGGTGGACAGGTATGTATCACTCTCCCTCAGGATCTCTTTCTCCTTCATTTGCAGTAAGATGGGGAAATATCCCACTGTGAGAGCCACCCTTGTAGGGATGACACCTCACCTTCCTTCACTCCTGTCAACAAATTAAAGAGCACCCGGCACGTAGTAAGAGACCAGCATTTTCAATGTAGTTAACCTTGTTCTTAGTGTTCTGGTTATTTATGGTATTCTGTTGTTCCTGATTTTTAGATATTAGAATGTAATGAACTTTACAGGTAGGCACGGTACATACAGGTGTATTACGGTGCATACACCTTTCCCTTTGAGATATCATAGTTTAGACATCGACAGAGAAAACCATAAAATGTGACAGAATGGTCAGCACCGTAAATAATGTGTAACTGTAAATATAAACACCGATTGTCATGTAATCTGCACATAAGCAATGCTAGGAATATAATTCAGAACCTTCTGCTCTAAAAACATAGGCCTTTCCCACTTACCCTAATCCATTAGTGGTTGAGATGGGCCAAAAATAGAACAATTTATCTTTTTCCTCTTGAACTTTAGGGAAATAGGTCAAGGATCTGAACCAATTTTTGATTTATAAAACCAAAACTTAACCAAGGTGATTTTCTAAACCAAAAATTGAAAACCGAACCAACTCTCACTGATCTCTAGATAGCTCTCAACAGTATTAGGTCGAGCTGTGCAGAATTTAAAAAACAAAATTCAGAACCAGGTGAAATTTTCACGATTTCAGGTTTTGTTGCAAACCACAGACTTGGTACAGATTCATTAACCTGCAGTAAGTATGGCTGCTGGGAGGAACTTACGGTTTTCGGTGGAAACCATCCTAAAACTGCAAATGCCACATTATTTTCCATAAAAGAGACAAAAAATGCAATTCTGACTGAGTTTTGCTTTGTTTTTTGGTGTTCATTTAATGAAAGAACCACAAAACAAAGCTTGAGGACTAGGAAGAAGTGAACCCATGTAAACCAAACTCAGAAATGTGTGCATTTAACATCCTACAGCCCAAACCACCAATATTCATATTGCTCTGAGTGTCTTCTTCCAAAGCCAATCACTAGAGGTCAACGATCACACACACCTGAATGTGTATGATTCCCTCCTATGGAGGACACTGGTGCACATAGACCGGTAAATTCATCTCTGCTCAAGAGAGGTCCAGGATGAGCAGGAACTGTACAGAACAGGTCTAAGATACATATGCAGAACCATGTGGAGAAATGTGCAAATTTTTCACTATACCTAGTTCAAGTCAGGGATAATATTTTCTTGTATTCCTTCACTGTAATAGGAAAAAGACAATATTTCTCTGAATCATAATAGATAACTGTCTTAAAATTATTATAGCAAAGAATATCTTCTCATTTACTGGATTTAAACATAAGTAGCTGTACTGCATACAATTTCATACATTCTACATTAGTTTATATTCCAGGCTATTTGCAACTCTCAGTTCTTTCGCAAATATACTAAGCCTACAGGGTCTACAAGCAATCATATGGTAAAGGTTAGAATAGTGTTTAGTTGTTGATTCCAAAATCTAGAATGCCAGTTACTTAATGAACCCTCTGGAGATGCACTCCCATGTGGAGCAGTTTGTGTCTGCGCTTGAGGAGGTTTAAATTAGTTATTTCTTAGAATAACTTGTGATGAAAGCCCTGCTACCAACTGCTTTTCTTGTCACTAGCTCTTCAGCGCAATAAACCAATTAGTTGCTGCTGCAGTAAGGGTAATTTCTTACTATTTTAAATGCATGTTAGGGATATAGAGTTCTTTGTGTGATTTGGGAGTCAGCATTTCCAGTTCATTATGATTGCAAATGAATGTATTTCTTCACAAAAGCAGTTTTGGTGTCAAAAAGGACTTGTTACTTCATGGTTAAAAAATGGTAGCATAATAGAGTTTTTTTCTGATTCTTGAAAAGATGTTTTAACCATTCTGGGTTTTTAATGCTGTTTTCCAGAAGTACGCAGACCTCAATCACAAATGACCATCTCCTCCCACCCCAATTCTAAATTCTCATTTTCAAGAAATACTTAGATCAGATGTCTATAGTTCAGAACCTCATAAATGTTCAAAATCCCTCTTATAAAACTTATATCCACAAAATTGTTACTTATCCCTGCACAGAACTTAGATTGTGTCTTTTGATTTGCATAGATGTGTGCATGCCTTTGTGTCTTTGAAAGAGGTCATTATAAACTTGTTTCTGCCAAATTTGGAACCTTATGGTGCAAAGTGTTGTGTATCTCTTGGGAAGGTCTGCATACCCTTAGCCCCAAGTTGCTTGCTAAAAGAAATTCCCCATGTTCAATGCCATGCAAGATCTAACCCATAGCCAGTAATTAGCCCATGTTTAGGGGTGTTTATATACCTATATGCACTGTGACAGGGTCGGGCCAGATGGCTACAGGAGAGATCCTATTGGGATCCGGGAAGTGGGTGGGCAAAGCAAAGCCTGCCTACTGCTAAAGGATTCCCCCCCCAGCCTAAGAGGGGGATCCACAGGACCTGGAAACCAAATAAGTACGGGGGACAACTAATGAAATAACAGGGACAGGAGTGTGGTCAAAGGGTCAAACGAAGGGAACTAGATGGGGACACCGAGCAGAAAACCCCAGACAGCGCCCACTGCTCCTCAAAGGCATCAAGGGAGTCAGTGGATGCCGCCCAGAGGAATTCTGCCTGGATACGTGAATGGATGGAGGATCAGAAATAGGCTCCACAGTCACAGGAGACTCCATCGGCCAACCTCCTCACTCTGGTTTTATAGATGGCCATTTTAACCAGGGCCAGGAGGTCCCGTGACTTTGTGGGGCCACAGATAGGGAGTGCATAAATAAGAAGGTGAGGGGAAAAATGCAACCAAAAACATAACAAAATATTCTTGAGGAGCTGGACTAGGGGCTGCAGCCTGGCAGACTCCAAGTATATGTGTGCCAGGGTTTCCCTCACGCTGCAAAAGGGGCAGGTGTCTGGGATGGGGTAAACCGCGCCAAGTACATGCCCGTGCTTACGGCTCCATGAAGGAGCCGCCAACTGATATCCCCGGCGGGCCTTGGGACCAGTGTGGAGTATAGGCTGGCCCACCAGGGCTCCTCACCCTCCAGAGGGGGCAGGAGGTCCAGCCATTTTGTATTGGGGCAGGACGCAAGGGTGAGGACATGAAGGGTGTGGAGCACGAGCATGTGCAGATCGTGCAGCCGGCTCATGGTGAAGGGGCTGGGGGGGGTTGGTTGGGTCCATGGGACAGGGGCCCGATGATAAGGGTCCGGAGGGCCTGGGGTGGAGGGTGGGCAGGGCGCGCCCTCGTGCAGGACCCGGTCGAGGTGAACCCAAGCAGTGGGCGGCAAAGCGACCCTCACCTCCTGAAGTACGCTACAGGAGAGTGATAAAAGATAAATATATTAGCCCCAGGTTAAATAGGTCCCTTTTCCCTGGGTAAGGTAACAGGGAAGGTTCCAGAACAATCAGGAACTTTCTGGAAATAATTAAGGCAGACAGGCTGATTAGAATACCTGCAGCCAATCAAGAAGCTGCTAGAATCAATTTAGGCAGGCTAATCAGGGCACTTGGGTTTAAAAAGGAACTCATTTCAGTTTGTGGTGTGCGTGTGAGGAGCTGGGAGCAAGAGGCACTAGGAGCTGAGAGTGAGAAGGTGTACTGCTGGAGCCCTGAGGAGTACAAGCATTATCAGACACCAGGAGGAAGGTCCTATGGTGAGGATAAAGAAGGTGTTGGGAGGAGGCCATGGGGAAGTAGCCCAGGGAGTTGTAGCTGTCGCCCAGCTGTTCCAGGAGGCACTCTAGACATCTGCACTCCATAGGGCCCTGGGCTGGAACCCCTCGGAGTAGAAGGCGGGCCCGGGTTCCCCCCAAACCTCCCAACTCCTGATCAGACACAGGAGGAGTTGACCTGGACTGTGGATTCATGAAAACGGCCAAACTGAGGGCTGCCATGAATCTCCGAGGCGAGCAAATCTGCCAACAAGCACAAGACTCAGCAAGGTAGAGGAGGAACTTTGTCATAACACACAGACACCTAAACATAGATGTATATCAGCCAAACCAGCTAAGAAATAATAGCTAGCACTAGCATCTATCCAAATCTCAAACCAAAATCAAACCTGTAACTTTTTTTAGGTTAAAGTTTGAATTATTTATAAGTAGAAAGCATGCCTGGCCAGAGGAACCTTCTTTAATGTGAAATCATCACTTGTAGGGAGCCTACTGGGTGGAGGGAATCAAATATCCAGGGAGTTTGTGGGTTAGGAAAAAGAACTGAACATTCAAGTATTCTTCTGGGAACTGAGTGTGAGAGAGAGTTGGGAATAGGGATGATGGAAAGATGGATTTAGCAGACGACAGAAGCAAGTGCAGGAAATAAAGGTATACTGTAAAATATTTAGATCAGATTGCAAAAACATCTGAATTTTTCAAGTCTGACCTTATGAATCTGGGCCCTCATTATGGTGTATCTGTAATTTCCATGAAATATGCATATTTTTTCAGTAGATTCTTATCTGGAAGGAGCTACAAATAGCAGTGAGGACAGAGAACTAATACCAAGGGTCTTAAAGCAACTAATGAACAGAAAGTCTAGGATACCTTTCCAGGAGCAGACCCTAGCTGATATCTCCATCCACACCAATTCAGAAATATATATTTAATATCAGTATGTCTCTGATTTGGCTGCCCTCTGGTTTAATGCCAGGAAACTTGCCACATAGAGCTTCTTTATTTCATGTATCTTTTCCTCCAAACCAAAAGGCTGAGGCCAAAGGGATTTGAGAATGGATTCAGACCTTCCTGGAGGAGTTCTGGATGACCTGGCAGCACCCATAGGTAACATACTTCCAAGCCTTTGAGGTGAGAAAAACATGGTTGTCTAGACCAGAACAGGAGAATTGGTGGCAATTCCACCAAGTCTGACTCAATGTTCGTAATGAAAAAAAATATTTAAGTTACAATAAAGAATAAATCTATCCTGACTGGCCCACGGTCAAATCCATGAGAACAGAAGTGAGGAAGCCTCACTCACTCTCTATATGTAAGCAAGGCTGTTGCAGCAGATCATCAGATAATGACAGAACTGTTGGGAGACGTTTTGGATCAAGATTCACACATCTGGGTCTAGTTTCTCTTCATCAACTCATTTGTTTGGGAATGTGTAGTCTGAAACACAAAAGATCAGTCTCATCTCTGGCCTTCTGAAGGTAGATTACTGTTCTTGCCCTGCTCAAGACATCATCAAAGTGGGGATAAAGGTGGCTCCTGCCTTGATGGAGGCTCTCCACTGGCACCTCCATACTTTTCCAAATAACCTAGATGCCAAAAGCAGACACAAAAGGCAAAGTGCAAAAATGAAAATGAGTCCCATTTCTCTCTTTCTTTCTTCACAGATAATGCCAACAGGAAGAGATTAAGGGGATTTGAAGGTAAGTATCATTCAGTTCCATTTAACAGAGAAATTCCTCTGGAGATTAGAACCTAAAGGTTTTAACAGAGAAATTCCTCTGGAGATTAGAACCTAAAGGTGATACTTTTTCTGGTGTGATGCCTCTAGAGATGTTGCAGGACCAAAACAGAGAAGAAACTCTGAGTCATTTTGTGAATGAGGAAGTAACAAGGGAAGAAACCCATAGCAGACCCACCCTCTGGTCCCACTATGATCATCCTTTTACTGAAAAGCATTAGGATTATCTATTTTACGGCTTGCTTCCATTGAAGCTCCCTGTGCCTGTTTGCCACTCTAAGAAGTCAAGTGTGAAGTCCTGAGCCCATGAGTCCACTGCAGTTGTTGTCCAATACAAACACTTTTGAAGGCATCACAGATATACTACTATTGGAGGGAATGGTAAAATCACCCTAATTTAGGAGGAAGCTGACCATCCACTAGAAGGGATACTTAGCACAATGACTTCATTGAGATAATACAGAGAGCAGTCAAATCACTCTGCAGTGTTTTTACGTACCACAAATGGAAAAGGTCCCTGTTGACATAGGGTGCTCCTGTAAAGAAAGGACAACAAGAAGGGCTTGGTGAAGGGGAGTAGCTCCTCCTCTGGTTCCCACCATTGAAGGCAGTATGCTTTGGCTGCTGGACAATAGGGCATTTCTGTGATTAAAACAGCTTCTCTGTGATGTTATCAAAATCCTTTCCAAATAATCTTGGTTCCTGAAGACATTGGAAAAGTCTCTCCTACTGAGGACTTGTTCTTGCTCCAAAGTTCCAGCTGTGAAGTCAATTGGTCCTCTCTGTTGAGTGTAAGTGAGGTGAGGAACAGGCCTGTAGAACAGATACTACTATTTTTTGGTAGGAGCAAGGAGGGCTGATGAAGTCCTTAGATTGTTCAGGTGTCACTGCTCCTTAGCAAAGGAAACAGCAGATGAATGGTCAGCGTAAGGAGAGTAAATCTTAGCCCTCCGCATCTCGTGATAGAGGGTGGTAAGTTGAAACAAAATCATCCCAATCTTTCAAATTACTGCTTGAAAAAGAATGGGAGTGGGGGACAATGCATGGGACTCTCACCCTTTCCAGAGTCATGCTTTAAAGGACTAGATGACCTCCTGAGGTCCCTTCCAACTCTGATATTCTATGATTCTATGATGACTCAGGTGGAGCAGTATATTTCCACCAGTGGGAAAACCAGCTCACTCCAGCACAGTCTAGTGGGAGAAGAAGGACTGCAACCCTTCCCAGGGCTATGAGACTCAGGTCTGAGGCATCTGGCACTCATTACTCTCCCCACACTCTGAGCAGAAACACTAAACTAAACCCACAGAGTTCCACCAGGATCAAAAGGGCAATAGATATGGTGCAGGAAGGAAAAGTATTGCTCCACAAGCAGTGCCACCTCTTTTGAAGTAGAGGATTAATCCTAAATACATTCAGAACACAAGATCTGAAAGGCAGGCTTAAAGGGACGAAATCTACTCAAGGCCCACTCCTTTGCATGGTTAGAAATAGCTATTGGCTCTGCCTGGGTTTATCTGCCTTTTCTTTCACGTCTCTTTACTACTAACTTGCATTTTATAATGCCTTTCACCCTACTGATTGCTAAAATGGAATACAAATTTAACAATCTGATAAATAAACTATATACAGAGATTAGTTCATCTACCAATGAAATGCAGTCACCGCCGCAATTGCTTAAGAATGAAACAGTACTGCACACTGACCATAACTGGCATCAGTTTTTTTCCCTTTTTGGTACATGGTGACATACAACTGTCTGTGAAAATGTGCCTTTTTAGGTTAGTACCGAGTTGTAGGCTCAAAACAGATTGAGAATTTGAGTCATACCTATCTGTATATCACCACTGTGAATAAATGAAGCTCTAGGGGTCTGCCCACTCTATTCAGAGAGCCCCACTCTACTGACAGGCTACAATTTACAGATCTGCATAGGTTGATAAACCTGGGCCAAATATTGACCTAGAGGCTGTCTGGGTGCGGAACTTGGCCAGAAACACTGTGGCTTGGCCAGGTTTTGAACTTGCAGTGCAATAATAGAATCGGGAAGAGGAAAGATCACAGGAGTACCAACTAGTCTCTTCCCTGGAAATTGATTAAGTGACTCTGTCTCACCTACTGCTGTACATGACGTTGCAGTCACCGGAGATTTTGAAGGAGACAGTACCTCCTAACATCCCTGTGTAAGAGCAATCACGCCTTTGCTGAATGACAGCCAGGTAGTTGATGTGGCGTCCAAGTGGTTCCCTGCCAGTAGAGCAGAGAGTTATCAGCCAGAAGTGGCAGGAACCCATTAAGCTAAAAGATGTCTTTCATGCCCATGGACAACTGGGAGTGGGGAAACACAGCAGGGCATGTCCCCTCTCCCAGTCTCCCACTCACAAGTGAAATTTCTGAGTTTGAGCTCCTGCATCCCTAGACCCATCGTTTCCCCTTTTAGGTCACTCCATGGCCATTTTCTGTATCCCCAGGACTGTGTTAGCTTCTGTGATGCCTGCATAAAGGAGAAAGGGATGGAAGGGGCAGGGAGTTCATTGCATTAGCTTTCCATCTGCTTTGTAGCTCTTTGGATCCAGACGATTCACTCTGCCTCAGTTCTACTGCACCAATCTAATTCTCCTCAAACAAGTTGGAGGCGGCCACTTTTGAAAATTTGGCCAACAGTAGCTAAATCAATCTACCTTTGGTTAGATCATGCCCTTTTGGAGAGAGTGATGATTACAAATGTCGAAGACATGTAGAAGTACTGATGCCATTTGGGGAATTGAAGAATCTTGGCAGATCAACAGTTTATCATGGAGGCTGCTGGCAGCTCAGCTAACATACATATTATTCCAAATTTTGGAGCTCTGCAGTGAAGATCTGAGAGCAGATACCAGAGCTATGAATTTTATGCTGCGCTGTTGTCATATGGGTAGATGATGACACCAAATATTTGGTCTGGAACTGAGTCTGCTGCATATTTATGCATTCAGAATCTGAGCCCAAATGGAATGCTCAAATCATTTATGAATTTTTAGTAACCTTCCTAGTGTAAATGTTTAAGTCTGTAGCTTGGTAATAAGATATTTGATAGCAGTACTCAAAAAGGCAGCACTTGAGAGTTATTAAAAAGTCTACAAAGCTTAAATGTTTTTAAGGGGGGAAAAATGATCTGGCCATCTTTCCTTCTCTCTTAGCATAACACAAAAGAGACAGCTAAATAGAGATGAAAACTCAATAGTTAGAAAAGTCAGATTAAAACTTATACAAAGCAGAATGAAGGAATAGAATGCAATTTTATTTTAGTCCTAAATGAAGTATATTATTTGTTAGAGATTAAAGATGACCATGCTTGAAAAAAATTAAAAAGCTTGTAGGAAGCTCAGTAATGCATTGTTTTATGCTGCATCCCATTTGGTCTGTCATAATTTGTGGCACCCCCGGCAAATGTGATTTTAATAAAAATGTTGTTTATCAAAATTACTATTGTACTACAAAGAGAACTAATTTACTGTTTGTTTTAAATAATTGTAATAATTGATGGTGTGCAACAGATTTGTGTAAACTTGTAATATTGAGAAACCATCAAGAAGACACTATTTATTTTCCTTGTCTAATGTGCCATTGTGTTTCCAAGTTTGCAGTGCTGCAAATAAGAGTAATGTTTGATGGGGCACAGTGAATGGTTCCCTGGAGACCCCCAAAGGACAGCATGTGATAACTTTCAGGGCTACATTTATAGCAGCAAGATGTTCTTTAACGTTTGTGCGTAACTAATACAGACTAGGAAAAATGGTAACAAACTGTATAGAAAGGTATTTTGTCTTACTGCACTAATTTTAATTGGCTATTGTTTTCCTTCACTGATACAGTATTTTCTTCCCTCCAGTAAGATGCATAAATGCTTTACCTAGCATAATTATGCATATACATCCTTATTCCATTAGTATTCCTGGCTTTAATTATATTTATCATTTGGTGCACTGCATATTTATGCAACTCAGACAGTAATTTAGCAGTTTTTCATTTTCACAGGTTTCCACTGTTTTTCTATAGATAAATTAGGAAAGCTGGGGAAATTGGTTACTGAAAATTGAAATGAGGACTGTAGAATCCATTTTGAGACCTGCCTTTTGGTGTTTACCTCAAAGCATGCTTCTGTGTGTTTGCCTGATTTACATTTAGAAATATCTAAGTGCAAATAGTAATCATACACCAAAGTAAACTGGACTATATGCAATTGCTTCCTCTGTTTCTTCTATTGCAGTTGCAATCCCATAGATTCCAATCTTGACAGGTAGCATAATTAGAAAATTCTCTTTGTCTTATTAAATGTGACTCTTCTCAATAGAATTCACTTCATTGCAGGCAAAGAACAGAAAATATACTTCAAATCTAAAATGGGAAATCAAGGGGGACTGTTTTATTTTTATCTGTCTTTGTGCAAGCGACATTATTATCAAAGGATATTGTAATGCTGAAAATGTACTTTTGGGATTTAAATCACGTATTAGCCTGGAAAGCAAAAAGTGCTGTAGGGCCCATGCAATATATTTTCTCATTAATCTGATTGAAAGATTATCCTTCCTATAGCTATGAAAAGTCTAATACCCATATATCCATCTTTCCTGCTAGTAAAATTCAGCTTTGTGCGAAGTCATTGTCTCTGGTGTCTGAGATCCTACACTCTTCTTCATTTCTCTCTATAAGCCTATCGGTATTAAAATAAATTCAGAACAGGCCGCCATTTCATGCACACATTTTGATTATTTTATAAGCTGCTGAGGAAAATGGAAGTATCAGCAAGTCATGCAGTTTTCTGGTAATGTAATGCTGTCATTACCTCAGTGGTCATGTGAAAAAGTTTAGCTATAATATCTTTGACAAATGTTCAGTGAGTCAAAACAGTGCATTTAAATGAAATGCAGATATGAATGAGCCATTATTACAATCACAACTCCAGCTTAGAAATTATTAAATATGAATATATCCACTTGCACAGTAACCTGACATTTGTAATACATAACTAGCTGTGCATTTCTTCCCTCCTCCTTTCCTCCCCATCTTCCCCCCCAGATTCAGAATAAAGGAAGTCGTTTTGATCAGAGGCTGCACACAGTAATTGAAGACACTCCTGATGATTTCATGCAATCAGAGTGGCACATTATTTGTGATGAAAATTAAGTAAAGAAGGAAAGCAGATTTATAGGTTGTCTTGCTTATGGTCAACTGCCTTTACAAAAGATTAGCAATTCTATCCTAACCATCCCAACCACATACATATTTTTCCACATCGTAGATTTACTGAAATTTTCATATTACCTTAGTCATAGCTTGCAGTACCTCATGATTTTAAGCTTTTAATGAAACTACAGAAAATGTCTTAAACTGAATGATTTCTATTCTGAGCTCTTTGAGTGCTGATAGCATGAACAGTATAGATGGCTCCAGCCATAACTGTCACACAGATAATATTCTTTTATGCCTCAAGACACTAAGATGGTGCTGTAGATAACCAAAAGGAATAAGCTGCCACCATCACTAATCTGCAGCTTTGAAACACTATAGCTTTTGCATGGTTAAGAGAAGGTAAAATCACCTAGAAGTGTAATATAGGAGACATTTTTAAGCGAACATGGGACAGAGGACTAAAGATTTTCATATTTTGTAATTTACGCCCACTGTGGATCAAAAGAACCATATTCCCCTTTTTGTGTGTTGATGTATAATTGAAAATGCAAAATAAACTGAAACCTTAGAAATCCCCCCCCTCAACATGGCTTCTACTAACGTAGTGAAGTTGAAATATGGGGAATAGTTAGCCTTATTGGTCTCTTTAGAGCTTAACTTTCAAGATGTTTAGTATAGTCTTTCAGTTGGTATTATAATACAAGTAACAGATTCTGTCTGCGATTAATCTCCGTTTCATGCCAGAGGAGTATAATTTCTGTTGATTATTTTTCAGTCCATAAAAGTTAATGCTATTGAAACTTTAATAAGAGACTGAGACTTTATTTATATATGTTTGTTGCATAACTAAGCATGTTTAACTAAATGTGTAAATCTATGTGATGAATAATGTGAAAATTTTGTGATGCCTCCTCCACTTCAGAGTGGAATTACCTACAAAAAGTGTTGTTTACTTGATTCTTTAAATGTGTATCTGAGCAAAAGCTTTTTGATCATTCTGGCAGTATGCAATTATTTTTATCATCCCTCTTGTTTTCTATAGCGCCTCATGCACGGTCCCATTAAAACCTGAATGAGAATAAATAAATAAAAAATAAGGAACCAGAATCACTTATGGTTCCTAGATTTTAGATTTTTTTCCACACTCAGTTTAGAAATCCCTAATCAAAAATCCTATTGTTCTGAGAATACAGCCTGACATGAAAATGTCAGGGAGGCAGCGAAGGAAAAATGATGAACTAAACATCAGCTGAGTTGGACCCACTATAAAAACCATTTCCTGGTGGTACGTTTTTTAAAAGACTGCCGTATGCTTTCCAGGGAAAGAGAAATTCCACATGAAAGTCTCGAACAATATGCACAATTTATTTTTATTGAACATGTGAACTATCAATACTAATCTGTTAATTTGTGCCCCAAAATACAATCATATTGTTGGGACAAAAACACAAAGCATGCAGGAAGCTATTAAATGCACAGCAGTATTTGAAATCGAACCACAGTGACTTGTTGTTATGGCATGCTGACATTATTGGTTCTTGTATATAGTTACATAATGATCTCTGAAACTAGTTTTAAAAACTATTCTATAAAACCAGTTAAGAGATGTCAAAACCGGGCTACATAGTAAACCTTTTAGTCCCATATGAAGCACTGCTTAAGATTCCTATATGTAAACAAAGAAACCAAAAGTTAAACCTGAAATACAGTGATATTCTCTCCACCACAAAATATGTGTTGCACAATAGAGAATTTTGTGTTTTACAACTAATTAAAAATTGAAACTTAGTCCCTGACCTTGCCATGGGATTTACTAATGCAAACCCCTGGAGATTTCCACTGATTTCAGTGGGACTCTCTAAGTGAATGGGTCTGCATGAGCTGATCCTATTGTACAAGCAGGTCCTTAGTGATTAGGTGATCAAAAAATGATACACATCAGTGAAAATTCACTATTTTTTAAGGAAATATTGAGGCAGGGAGGAAGCAACCCCTCAATTCTATAACAACTATGCCCATAGCCCATCGTAAATATACTGTACCAATATTAATTTTGGAATGATTTTAAACACCTAGTTCACTACAGGACATGCTATTTCACATAAAAACATGCAAAACCTCACTTTTGGCTCCAAAGCATTTTTTGTAGAGGTTTTTTTTTCTTTTGTTTTTTAATTTTCTCTTGGCATGTTATGTCATGGCTGTCTGTAACAGTTCATGGAAGAGAAAATAGATGATATACCATCATCTGATAGCCTAAAAGAAGGATATAGGACTATTAGAATAGTTTTGTGGTCTGAAAGATATCTTAAAAATTTGAGATCTTGTATTTGTTAAAAAAATAAGGGATTCTAAAATATCTACAAACTTTAAAAAAAACAGTTTAAGTTACTGTATATTTTCAGCTCTTAAATAAAGATAGTATCATACTATAGACATAGAATTATAATGTCCAAATTGTGTGTGTGTACGAATATGTATACAGATACACAATGCAATTGCAGCATTAATGTTTTTGTTTGTATTCTGGTTCTAAGAAGCTCCTTGCACTGTGCCCCTCTCTTCCCCTGGCCCAGAGCAATTTACTCCTACCATAAGTATGAATAATTGGTTGTGGATGAATGATCTATGCATGGAGTCTTTGCATACTGGTTGTTGCTGTATAATGGAGCATACGATTCTCTGTGATACCACTGTCCCTCCTCCCTGGTTTTAGTAGTGGACGGCATAGGAGTGGCATCGCCTTCATATTTCAAAGGGCCAAAATCAGGGTAGTGAACTTCTGCCTCATGCAGTTTCTTGCTGGCTGCTGGTTTGCTGGCTTTATCCCTATTTGCAGCCAGCCAGGATTTGGATCTGCATATGCACTATTTTGTTATGTTTTGGGAGTCAGATAAAATGGCATATAGAAATAGAACTGCCACAGCAAAGCTTATTATTGCTTTTCCTCTGAAAGCACCTGCTGCTGCAATTGTTATAAGTAAAACTGATGCATCTGCCTTGTATGCTGCTGTTTTGCTTTTGCAGCTCAAGGCAATATACGTGATAAATTGTGAAGCTGGCTTCTCATGGGCTACAACAAGGAAGCCTGATCTTAGTACTTAAATGACCTTACTGCTAATGAATACCTACTAAATACGCACAAAGCAATACCTACTAATTGTACCAACTGTATGTCACTGGACCCTGGTTTACAATCATCTACAGAACAAGAAGACCCTGTAACCCATCACTTGTTGCCTGTGAAAAAGATGCTGAAAAAGCAACAGGGTGAGAAAAAGAAGTTTCTGTTCAGACAAAGGTGCTAGTGCTATTCCTTCAAAGTTCAGCTCAGTCAAGTCAACAGCTCAACTTCACTCTTAGTCAAGTGACTCACAAAAGAAATGTTTTCTACACAGGTCAGAGCAGAAAAAGTTTTTAAAAGAAAGAAAGAAAGAAAGAAAGAAAGAAAGAAAGAAAGAAAGAAAGAAAGAAAGAAAGAAAGAGGCAGCAGAGTTCCAGTGGAACAGTTAACGTGGAATTGCATAGAGACAAAAAAAAATAGCACTCACACATAAAAATCAAATGTGCTATCTCCGGTTAAGCACCAGAATTATCTGCTTAAGATACTATATTCACAATTTCACTTGCATGAAGATTCTTGAAATTTCAGAGGATACTTTCCAATCCATTATTACTGCTACCCACTAGAAGGAACGGCATGCAATATTTAAAATATCTGTAAAACATTACAGGTGCCATATGAAATTTCCCAAAGAGTTTCATCATATAGTTTTATCACCATACTGGAATTAACACAATACTAACATTGTACATATTGGAGATGTAAGTACTGCATATTTGAACTCATTTCTCAGTGCTAGCATTATGTCAAGTATTACAGTCTGATATTCTATGCACTAGTAAAACAAAGATAAATAAGCCAGATGGTAAATATAAGGTTATGAAAAATATGACTGCACAGCTCATCAGTTATATGTCATTTTGCTACTTTAAAACTTAGAATGCTTATATAGTGTAGACTATAAATACTGAAGCTGAATTTTTAAAAAGGGCAGATACATTTATGACCAATAATAACATTTGTAGTTATATTGCAAAAATAAGGTTGATCAGATCTCATGCTTCAGGGTATAAACTGATCACTGAAAAAGGTCAGGAATTAATTTTTCTGCACACATACAGCTTTTTTGGTTTGGACAGAGGTTTTGTTGTTGTTTGCACTTTACTTTTTTCTGAAGCAAGAAGGATTCATCAGAAGCTGGGTACTAGACTTGATTCATTCAAATCGTATGTATCTTTCTTAAACAAGTTTCAGAATATAGTTTTCTTTATCCACAGGAATCAATGAAAACTATGATTTGGCTAAACAACTTATCAATCATTGCAACTGTCTCCCAGTTAAGGTGCAGCTACATTTGGATGGTAACACCTCTTCACCAGTCAAAATGGTATCCACACCCTACCCTTTGACATTATGAAATATCAGTAATTAATTTATTAATAAATACAGTGTTCTCGAACTGTAAAAATATTAAGTTACAGTAGGTTGCCAGTGTATGAGAGCAAGGCCTTTTTTTTGTCTTCTTTACAGGCAGAACTAGCACAAATGACTATTATAGGCAGAGCTTGTGCATATGCATTATGGTATAGACTTAAATTATGTGATCACATTCTGTATTTTCCACAGGACTTCAGGGAATTAATCAGATTTTGCAGTGAATTAAGCTGTTATCCATAGGACCTTGCCTTATTTGTTGCAGAAGTTGGGAGGTGGCTACTGAATGAGACACAGGACTCTAGGGACAGAGAAGACAGTCTTTGATGTTAAGGCAGTTGCATGCCATCCTACACAATTGGATTCTATCCCTGTTTCTACCACAAAGTACCTGTGTGATGCTGGGCAAGTCATTTAAACCAAACTTTTCACAGTCGGCTGCAAATTGTGTGTTTCTCATTTTCTGGTTTCCCATTTTGAGACACCGCGGGTCTGATCGGCAAAAGAACTGAGCACTCACAACCGCAGCTGAAGTGCTCTGAACATATCACTTATTGTAAAAATGCGAAGTACTCTAGAAAATTGGGCCCTAGGTGTCTCAAGCTGAGCAGCCAAAACTGGTGTACATATTTGACAATTTTGATGTTAATCATAGAATCATAAAATCATAGACTATCAGGGTTAGAAGGGACCTCAGAAGGTCATCTAGTCCAACCCCCTGCTCAAAGCAGGAGCAATCCCCAACTAAATCATCCCAGCCAGGGTTTTGTCAAGCCTGATCTTAAAAACTTCTAAGGAAGGAGATTCCACCACCTCCCTAGGTAATGCAGTCCAGTGATTCACCACCCTCCTAGTGAAATAGTGTTTCCTAACATCCAACCTAAACCTCCCCCACTGCAACTTGAGACCATTACTCCTAGTTCTGTCATCTGGTACCACTGAGAACAGTCTAGATCCATCCTCTTTGGAACCCCCTTTCAGGTAGTTGAAAGCAGCTATCAAATTCCCCCTCATTCTCTCTTCTGCAGACTAAACAATCCCAGTTCCCTCAGCTTCTCCTCATAAGTCATGCGTTCCAGTCCCCTAATCATTTTTGTTTCCCTCTGGTGAATGCTTTCCAATTTTTCCACATCCTTCTTGTAGTGTTGGGCCCAAAACTGGACACAGAACTCCAGATGAGGCCTCACCAATGCCAAATAGAGGGGAATGATTATGTCCCTCGATCTGCTGGCAATGCTCCTACTTATATAGCCTAAAATGCCATTAGCCTTCTTGGCAACAAGGGCACACTGTTGACTCATATCCAGCTTCTTGTCCACTATAACCCCTAGGTCTTCTTCTGCAGAACTGCTGCCTAGCCATTCCCCTCATCCACAGAGCTAGTTATCTCATCATAGAAGGCAATTAGATTAGTCAGGCATGACTTGCCCTTGGTGAATCCATGCTGACTGTTCCTGATCACTTTCCTCTCCTCTAAATGCTTCAAAATTGATTCCTTGAGGACCTGCTCCATGATTTTTCCAGGGACTGAGGTGAGGCTGACTGGCCTGTAGTTCCCAGGATCCTCCTTCTTCCCTTTTTAAAAGTTGGGCACTACATTAGCCCTTTTCCAGTCATTCAGGACCTCCCCCAGTCACCACGAGTTTTCAAAGATAATGGCCAATGGCTCTGCAATCACATCTGCCAACTCCTTTAGCACCCTTGGATGCAGTGCATCTCTCTGTGCATCAGTTACAAGCTGTATAATGGGGATAACAATACTTCCCTACATCACCGGGGAGCTTCATGAAGCATTCAGATATTCTTTCATCTTTGTGAAGGATTCATATACTACCATGATATTCACTATGGAAAAGGCCATGAGGAAATTCATAATTCTGTATTCAGTGCAGGGTTTGGATGATAAACAAGGTTCTGATCTGCAGATTCAGTGAGGAAGATAAAAGAAATATTAAATTGTTTCCCATTCCTTGTTATCTTGTGCACTGAATAAGGCAAGAGTGTTATGGAAAAATAGGGTGTGATCGCATACTCTTAATTCATAGGCACATGAGAGCCAAATTAAGGTTGCACAGACAACCTTAATTCTGGCATTTCCTAATCTTTGAGTACTTGTCTTAACAACTTTAACATTCTTTCGACAGCGAGGAAGGTTTTCCCCCTTGGAAAAGATCAGAAAAGAAATCCTATTGGGAAAAACAAAATGAGTACCCAGTCCTCAGAGGATGTAAATCAACATCGCTCCCCTGAAATCAATGGGGCTAAACTGATTTACACCAGCTAAGGATCCAGCCCTGTCAGTAGTTTTACATTATACAATATGGTAGCTTTAGTCTTTTAAACCTCAAATACTGTGTATGAAACCACTGCTAAAATGAAGTAAACTATAAGATTTCCAAAATGGCTATATTATTTCCTGAACATGTTCCTAGATCAGGTGTATGGAGTAATAACTTGAGCAGGGGAAGCCTCACAAACAGGTATACAGGTGTGTTGAATATATGGGCTACTCTCATGCCAAACCTTCCATCTGTAGTTATTCTCTCCTATTATTAAACATTCTCAGGATCACTTGAACCTGCCCTGCCTGGTTCCCACTTGGAGCTTTTTTACCCAGAGTCTCAAAGGTATGTAAGTGCCTACCTCTCATTTATTTCAATGGGAGTTAGGCACCTAATTACCTTTGAGGAGCTGGGCCTTTGTTGTCCAAGAAATGTTGTTGCTCAGGCTGCTTAATTCTGTCTGGGGAACCTTTGCGAACTAGAGGAGTTCCACTACAAACCCTAGTCAGGTTAACCAGCATTGCAGGAAAAACTAAGCTGGCATTCATCTAGTGAAAATCTCTCTGCAGAATCCAGCAAACCTTCAATTAGGTGAGAGGATAGTTTAATGTTTTGAATGCTTGTTGTTCTGATTAGACTATGCAGTGAAATCACATCAACACTCAAAACCTGAGAAAACAATATCAGGAGGAAAGTCACCTGTCCTGTTGTTTTCATATGTGTTTACTTTAAAAAATGATATCTATGGATCAGTTTACAATAGAATATGAAAACATATGCGCAATATAAGCTCCAGAGCACTTAGGGTGGGATCCACAAAAGGAGTTAAGTGTTGCAGTGCTGAGTATCATGACATGTGACTTTTCGGCACCTAGAAAATCATAGTAACAACACTCTGATCCACAAAGCCAAGTTAGGCGCCTATGCTAACGAACAGGGAGAGATAGTCACCTTAGAATGTGATCCTCAAAAGCCAGCACTCCAGGTGGGGATCTGCCTATGCTAGCCAGGGGGAGATCAGAGGAGTGTGAGTTAAGTCCGCCCCTTTCTAAGAGATAGGTGCCTAGGGCTATGTCTACGCTACTGCCAGATTGACGCTCTGGTGATCGATGCACCAGGGGTTGATTTAGCAGGTCTAGTAAAGAACCGCTAAATCGACGACAGATCGCTCTCTGGTCAACCCTGGTACTCCAGCTGAATGAGAAGAGTAAGGTAAGTCGACGGGAGAGTGTCTCCCGTCAACACAGTGTGGTGTAGACACCGCAGTAAATCGACCTAAGCTACATCGACTCCAGCTAAGTTATTCATGTATCTGCATAACTTAGGTCGACTTACCACATTAGTGTAGACATAGCCTTAGTCTGGGCTGCGGGGAGGTACCTATCTCTGCTTAGCAATCCACCAACAGGAATCAGCTGCCTGGAGTCAGGCAGTTTAGGTGCCTATGCTGCTTTTTGAGGGAATGAGTTAAGTACATGCCCCACTGCAAACAAAATGGTGGCAGTGGTGCCACTACCCCCTTAACTTAACAGTGGAATAGTCTTTGGGTGTGAGGTGAGAGACCCCGGATCCAATCCCCCTGGTCCAACCACTCTTTCATTATTTATACAAAGTAGAACAGGTTCAACAGGAGAGACTGAGGAAGCCTCCCCCCACCCTCACCAACAGAATATCCCATAGCTCAGTGGTTAGAGAACTCTCCTGAGAGGCAGAAGACCCCTGTTCAAATCCTTTCTATTCCTCTGGCAGAGAAATGGCAACTGAACCTATGTGTACAACAGCCCAGGTCAGTGCTCTAACCACTGGGCTAAAAGTTATCGAATGGGCACCCCACAGTCTCCTCTGGCCAGATTTTGAGTGGGACCCAATCTGTTTGGTGTCCTCTGAGCACACCTGTCAGATCGGGTCCCGCACATGAGTTTGGCAGCCAAATGCCTTTCCCTGGTTTGTGAATTGCTCTGGGTCTTAGGTGGGAGATAGGTGTCTGGATGCTTAGAGTGAGGCACCCAGAGGTAGAAACGTTTGTGCCTAGGGAACTTTTAGTACTACACCTTAGGCATTGAGTGAGTTTAGGCAGGGTTTGGAGGGAGTTTTGTGGATCATAGTGGAGCCAAATCTGGGATTTAGATGTCTAAGTCTGGGGTTTAGGTGCCAAAGTACTTTTGTGGATCCCACCCAATCTTGAGAGATGGTAAATACCCTCAACTTCCATTATACCCAATGGCAATTGAGGGTGCTTACTTTGCAGGACTGGGCTATTAGTGAGGAAATTTCATACATTATGAATGTCTCTGGAATTAGCTGAAGACACGTAAGACTATATAATATTTGCAGATATGAAATAGATGGAGAAAGTGTCATAGAAAAAAATGATATTTTACCAAGGTTCTGGTGAATGAACAATATCCCAAGTAAGAGTCCTAAAGACCAACTCAATCACAGTTTGTGATTATAATAGAAAATTAGTTAAGAAGCAGAGATAGCTATGCATAGATATCAATATATTCTGAAACTGTACGATGTGCTGTTGGTTGTTGACAGATCCATGCCTGACCCCTGCTGCACGCCGGATGGAACTCAGGGGCAGGTTGTCAGATATTTGTCCTGCATTTTGGGGGGCCCCCATGCCACTGCATGGTTTCTTTCATGGTAAATCCATTCATGGATGAGGTGACTTTTCTGAAGTCTTAAAAGAGCAACACTCCAATGCGGAAACTACAGAACCCGAACCACCAAAAAAGAAAATCAGCCTTCTGCTGGTGGCATCTGACTCAGATGATGAAAGTGAATATGTGTTGGTCTGCACTACTTTGGATCGTTATCGAGCAGATCATCAGCATGGATGCATGTCTTCTGGAATGGTGGTTGAAGCATGAAGGGACATATGAATCTTTAGTGCATCTGGCATGTAAATATCTTGCGATGCTGGCTACAACAATGCCATGCAAACACCTATTCTCACTGTCAGGTGACATTGTAAATAAGAAGCGAGCAGCATTATCTCCTGTAAATGTAAACAAACTTGTTTGTCTTAGCGATTGGCTGAACAAGAAGTAGGACAGAGTGGACATCTAGGCTCTAAAGTTTTACATAGTTTTATTTTTGAATGCAAGGGTTTTTTTCACATAGTTCTACATTTGTAAGTTCAACTTCCATGATAAAGAGATTGCATTACAATACTTGTCTGAGGTGAATTGAAAAATACTATTTCTTTTGTTTTTTACAGCACAAATATTTGTAATCAAAAATAAATATAAAGTGAGCACTGTACACCTTGTATTCTGTGTTGTAATTGAAATCAATATATTTGAAAATGTAGAAAACATCCAAAAATATTTAAATAAATGGTATTCTATCATTGTTTAACAGTGTGATTAATCATGATTAATTTTTTTTAATTGGTTTACAGCCCTAGAAAAAGGCTTTCTTTCTTTTGCAAGCCAAAACTATTTGGTCACACAATGATTATATGCAATTTCTGATAATAAATCCCAGTTAATATTTGGGACCGAGGAAGGAATTGAAGGTGTTTAAAAATTGGACCTTCTTCCCTCACAAAAAACAATACCCTAAACTGGTGGCATGATTATTTTTATTATTGGTACTTTCTTTGCCTATAATAATGAATTATGCTATCACCTATTTATAGGATAGTCTGCATTTCTGCTTTTCCTCCCGGGGCCACAGTGGTATTGATCCATCTCCTAAAAAGTACTTCATGAAAGTGAATTAATTTTCTTGAACAATATATAAGAATTAATGGTTTACCTATGTCTATGATAGTGAGTTATGAAGATAACTTATACTGTATGTTTCATATTGAATTCCACCCATTAGATTTGTTAAGGTGGAAATGCCGTATGATTTCACTTAGAGGCTTATAAATACATAGCATTTTCTGACCCAGTTAAACCAAGCTTTAGTCACAAAAGCAGCACTGATTAATATAAAGAAACATAATTCACTTTCAACAACAAAACCCTAAGAGAAGAGTAATCTTGCAGAGGCCTCATCTTCAGTAATAGACATTTCTTTGCATGTTTATTGCAGTGTTTTTGTAGCCTTGTTGGTCCCAGTATGTCTTTGTATGTTTATGGAATTTGTCAGGCTAACAATCAGGAGAGAAGGTATATACTGAGCAGCTACATTGCATGCTTCCCCACAATGATCTGTCAGTTTATCAAAACCTGACCTGGGAAGGATGACCTTTAGGAATGAAGGGTTGTTTAGTCCTCATGCCTATTCACAGTTTGGATTCTTTGTTGAGACTAGCAACACAGATGCTAGTTGTAATGGGTTGTCTTGTCCACTAAGCTCTGGACTGAAAGCAGAGGCCACCAAACAGGCGTTAGGTAGTGCACCTCCTAACCTGAGCTGGATTTGATCTATCATTTAGAATTGAAAGTCTCCATGCTTATTCCCAAATCCCGAAGCCAGGTGATCTAACAGTTCTTATGATGGAAATCAAGCAATGGTCATTGACTCTCTCCTGAATGCAAAATACTTAAATGAAGAAACAACCTAATATAGGGCAAAAACCTAATATAAATCTCAAAGGGTAGAGGAGTCTTTTATGATGGGTGAAAACTTTCAAAGGAAGCAGGTTTCATATGTTCGTAAGTCTCCTAAGGAGGGAATCCTCTCAACGAAGTGATAATCCTTAAAAAATGAGAACTCATCTAAAACAGGAAATTCTATAATGGGAGCATCTCCCCACTCAGCAATCTGTTGCTCTTTAAAATGAAAATCACATATAACAAATTCTCTTGGGATATATTGTGTCTATCAGTATTAAAATTATGACTAAGGAACAGCTTCTCCCAACCCAAGCATATATTCAGCCTTTTCTAGGAAATGCTAAATTTACTGGAGAGATACAGCTACAAAAATAGACTCTAGAAGTATACAGGCCTGCATGTAGCTAACTGTAGCTGTAGCCAAAAGACTGGTCAATATTAGGGAATGCCCTATTGACCTATCTTGCTGGTAACTACAAAAATCTAAATCTGACTGGGTCAAAGACAGAACATATACCAGCAATTTGAGTAGTATACTATAAATCATGTTGGGTGACTGCCAAAACCGCCCAGTAAAACTGTATGGCGGAGTATTTTGTATAATGGTATGCAAATAAAAACAGCAAGGCAACCTAAGTGGGAAGGCCTGTATCTGGCCATTTTGGTAGCAATCCCATGTCACCCACTGTCACCTTGATATTTCTAAAGCAATTTTCTTGAAGACAAAAATATAAATGCTATATTCATTTTTAAACCATTTCTGTTTACTCTTTTATGGCTTCAACTCCTTTGGGAGTACTGTTATATACAAATTGTAAATTTATCTGATATAAATAAAGGTCAGTATTTCTGAGGCAATTTTTCCCCTTGTTCTTTTTGTGAAATTAAATATTTTGGCAAGTGAATAGGATCATATAGGGTATCTCATCTTCGGGGAAAATCTTGTGAGCAACCAATCTTTCCAGCACAAAAATGTTGAAAGTGAAGAAATTTCAAATGATCTTCTTGAGATATCAAACATATAGAGCTTTGTCAGTGTATAAAAAGTCTCCAAGCAAGAAGTTTCACTTTAGTAGAGTAAGGTGAGTGTCACGTCAATTAATAATTCAGTAATATTCCTTCACCTACTTCACAACAAACTACTGTTTTCCCACATCTTTTGCAAGAAAACAGGCAATGGAAGGATGATTTATTACTTCATTCAGATAACTGGAAGTCATCCTATTCTTGAGTCTCTTTGTCTTTTATTGCAGTATTTTGATAGTTGATCCTATTGTATAATCAGTAACTACAGTTGGTACTACAGCCGAATGTTCAACTTGTTTAGTCTCACTGTCTTGATTTCATGGTGAGATTGTGATGAGCAGCTCCTATTTACCCTTCAGCTCAGCATTAAGACAATTGCATAATAAGCCACAATCAATGAGGACCCTTAAAGTTTGCCACTTTATTTTCAGATGTTATTGTTTCTAAACACAAATCTTGCCATCAGTTTTGGCTAACACACATAAAGTGGTATTCAGAGCAGAAAGGAGATTTGTTTGTAGGCATGAAATCTTAAATTTGATTAATCTTAGTTAATAGGCATTTTATAAAAAGCATACATTTTCTAGTCCAACATCAGGTTAACATGCAGGGAGATCTGTATTTAATTTAATAAAAAAGTAAACAATGGATCATTAGTTCACATTTCACATTTTACTCTTTTTGTTTATTTTATTGGTTGCTCTTGATTCTCATAGCCTTGTTGAGGCTTGCCTGACAGAAAATATGCTATATGTGTGAGCCAAACCACAGTCAAATGATTCTGCCTAACCCTGAGAGTCCCAGCCATTTCTTTTCATATTTTATAATAAGATAGGACATGTCAATTTAAACAAAATACACAATATTTGCTGACTACAGTAAAAAGCAGATATTAAAATAATGCGTTGCTGTTAAGAATAGATAATTGAACATGCAGAACCGGTAGGTGCTATCTGGCACAGCAAATGCAAAAAGTAAAACTAATGTCTAGTTAACAAGAGGTGCTAATGTAGATAACATTTGGTATGTAGAGTGTTATACTCTCTAAGTTTGACTGTTTAGGGGGAATCTATTAAATAAATATGTTTATTCTTTAAATCTTAGAGTAGGCGCAGCAAATATTAAATAGTTTTGGTTGTAGAAAGCATGGCAAAAACACTGGTAGTTATTCTTTTTGGACAATACAGAATTTTTATTAAAAGTCTTGTTCTCATTAGTGGACTCTTCTTTCCAAATTGAACCCTGTCAAGCCACAACCTCTTCTCTCTACTTGCTGCAGAAAGAACATGATGCTTCCCAGAGGTATCCAGAGCTGTGAGGCACCATGTTACCACTTGCCCTTAGCATGGGAAGCCATGTCTGTGTCTGCCAGGGGTCAGCTCCCCAACTCCAATAGCCATGGGCAACACAAGCATTCCCCTGTAGGCCTATATAGGCCCCGCTCTCTCTTTACAGGTTAGTGATAGGCACATTCCAACCCCTGAGCCCTCCAAGCAACTCCCTGGAGTGTCCAGCTCCTGTTCCATTGGACACTCATATTAGTCACATATTCACTGCTTCTAATGAAACAAGACACCCCAGCTTACCAGTTTTACCTCAGATCACCTTGACACACACACACACTTGAATATGTTTATAGTGTAAACAAATAAAAGCTTATTTATCAAACTATAGAGATCCAAGTGATGACAGGTAGAAGTATGGGAAACAAATTGTCACATAACACACATTTTGGAACCTAGATACTTAACCAGATACTTTCATGTCTTATAGAACAAAATCCTTCCAGTGTTTTAATGCCAGGCTTGGCTGTGAGCTTCCTATCCTGAGACAAGTCACACTATCAGCTTGTCTTGGTGAAAGTCCCCATGTGTTTTTTTGCACCTCCAGATATATCAGAACAATCCATTTTATTCATAAACATGATGTCCCCTGATGGTTGTTTTTTCCTGTATACACATCTCTTGTAGATTTCATAATCTCTTACTCAGCATCTAGTTTAGTGTGCAAAAAGGCATTCATTGTGAGACACACAATAGACGATGACCAGGGAGAGAGATAAGTCTCTGTTATCCCCTGCCTGAAAGGAGCCTGTCCAAGATATGTCACGTCCTGGTTGCCAACCTTAGGACCATAATTTTAAATAAAGAGACAACCCATTAAATATTATCCATACATACATTTTGCAATGATTATGACGACCAGTGGGCTACTGATTCTTGGTAGAGACCTCACGTGCACCTTTTAGTGAATTATTATGCATATATCCAACACAGAGGAGCCCTGTAAAATCCTATGCACCCCCTGTGCCCTCTGCCGGGTGGTATCAAGAAGTTTCTGGGTCACAAAGAATAAATCAGGTCACAGCTTTTACTAAAAAACATAGTACAAAAATTTCACTGTGAACAAACATCAGACCTCCTTGAAGAGCAATTTTACTGTAATATACCAATTGAAATCCCAGTCCAGCATCCTTTGCAAGCCAAATGAGTTACAGGCTTTCTCAATATCCTATTTTTCTAAGCATACCAGCCTTGTTTACTTTTATAGACAGGCAAAGTAATTACATCTGCCAATTTCACCTATTAAAAAGGAGGTCACAAATGTAGATCATCAGTCGGGACAAGAATGAGTTAGCACTTACACCGATTCCATTCTCTCTCTGTCTAAAAGTATTTTCCACACCAATCCCTCTAGTACCTAAGAACCTCACTTTCTATATTGTTTTAACCACATCACATTCATGTACCAGTGGAATCTCCTGTTAGAGTCTCCCTTCAGACTAAGATGATTCTAAAGTGTGTGATACAGCATGGCCAGAGGGCAGCAGGAGAGTGTTTTTTTTTTTCAGCAGGAGAGTGTTTTTATTTGCATAACACACTTACAAAACAAAACCAACAGCATATGCAATGTGTAACACAGCAACCAATCACAATTGTTTTCTCATTAGCTTCAGGGGAAGGAAGTGTTCAAGCTTGCCTGGGCCCAGGGCGGGGGGCTTCCTCAACTCTCGTGGTCTTCCACCCTTCCGAGTTACCTGGTGGCCCAGAGTGAGGGGGCTTCATCGACTCTCAAGGTCTGCCACCCCCTCGAGTTACCTGGCGCCACGCCCAGTGTCACCAACAATTCCCTCCTTTGAAAGCACCCAACAAGAGGGGCAGGCTGTGGGGTGGACAATCCGGGGGGGGGGGGGCACGTGCACCCACGTGTGAAAGGACCCCTCTAAGGTGGTGGTGTCCGCAGCAGCAATGGCTGGGGCTGGGGTCCCTTACTCTCTCCCCCATCAAAGGGTCAAACAAAGGGAACCGGACAGGGACACCGAGCAGAGAACCCCAGACAGCGCCCACCGCTCCTCAAAAGCATCAAGGGAGTTGGTGGACGCCGCCCAGAGGAACTCCGCCCGGATACATGAACGGACCAAGGATCGGAAAACGGCCCCACAGTCACAGGTAACTCCATCGGCCAACCTCCTCTCTCTGTTTTTATAGATGGCCGTTTTAGCCAGGGCCAGGAGGAGGTTAACTAGGAGATCCCGCGACTTTGTGAGGCCATGGATGGGGAGTGCATAAATAAAAAGGTGAGGGGAAAAATGGAACCAAAAACATAATAGAAGATTTGTGAGGAGCCGGAACAGGGGCTGCAACCTGGTGCACTCCAAATATACGTGCACCAGGGTTTCCCTCACACCACAAAAGGGACAAGAATCTGGGATGGGGGTGAGCCGTGCCAAGTACGTGCCCATGCTCACAGCTCTGTGAAGGAGCCGCCAACTGATGTCCCCGACGGACCTCAGAACCAAGGTGGAATATAGGCTGGCCCACCGGGGCTGCTCACCTCCAAAGGTGGCAGAAGGTCTCGCCACTTTGTGTCGGGGCGGGACGCTAGGGTGAGGGTGTGAAGGGTGTGGAGCACGAGCGTGTATAAATGTTTCCTTGGCGCAGTTTGGAAGCATACTGGCTGCAGTTCATGCAGCCGGCTCGCAGTAAAGGGGTGAGGGGGTCGATTGGGTCTACAGGGCAGGGATCCAATTAAAAGGTCCAGCGGGCCTGGGGTTAGAGGGTGGGCGGGGCGTGCCCTCAAGCAGGACCCGGTTGAGGAAAGCTCAAGCAGCGGGCGGCAAAGTGGCCTTCACCTCCTGAAGTACGTACCGGGGGGGTACGAGGTCTGGAGAGCCCCATGCACCGAGCGAGCGTCAGGGGATCCAGCCAGTCTCCCCAGTCGTAGTCCAGGAGGTCTCCGACTCTCGTGACTTCTGCCAGGATCAAGCTCTGGCGCACCGAGCGGGACTCCGCCACCTGCACACGGAGCAGGGGGTTGTGTAGCAGGGGCTCCGCGAGGATATCTGCCCCCTTGGTGGCCGCCACGGACCTGGTCGTTAAAAACAGTTTCCAAGTTCGGAGGTCCTGGTAGAAGACCGGCAGCCTGGAGAGGTCTCGCGGAAGACCTCCCAGACGGAGATAAAAGAGCTGCCGGTCATATCGGAGCCCTGGGATGCGGCGCAGGATGGCGTGCGCCAGTGTGCTCCACGCCGAACTGCCTGCACCATAGAGGAGCCTCTGTAGGGCCTGGAGGCGGAAGACGCAGACCTGAGTGTGCAGACACTTCAGGCCCTGTCCTCCTTCCTTCAGGGGTAGATGAAGAACCCCTACAGGGGCCCAGTGCATTCCTGACCAAAAGAACCCCAGAATCGATGTCTGGAGGTTGGTCAGGAAACCCGGGGCCGGGACCAGTGTGTTGAACTGGTACCAGAGCATGGACAGGACTAGTTGATTAAGCACCCGCGCTCTCCCTCGGAGGGAGAGACATCGGAGTAGTCCCATCCATTTCCGGAGCCGCTCTATCACCCCACCTTCTAAATTTTCCCAGTTCTCCGGCAGAGAGGGATGCATAGCAGAAAGGTAAACACCGAGGTAGAGCAGCGGACCCGCACTCCACCGGATGGTCTGAAGCGCGGGTGGGAGGGAGCTCACCTGCCACCAGTCTCCTTGTGAGGAGGCTGCCGAATAGATGGCCTGGCAAGCCTCCACCCGCGCCAAGTCGCCCGGGTCCTGGACCACGAGGAGCACGTCATCGGCGTACGCCAACAGGACCAGCCGCAGCTCCAGCTCCTGCAGCACCAACCCTGTCAACCTCCTGCGGAGGAGACAGAGGAAGGGCTCGATCGCCAGATTGTACAGCTGGCCCAAGAGGGGGCACCCCTGCTGCACTCCTCGCGTGAAGCTGACTGGTTCGGTCAGGGTCCAGTTGAGCTTAACCAGACACTCTGCGAAAGTGTACAGCACCCGGAGAAAACCCACAAACTGGGGTCCGAAGCCAAACGACTACAGAGTGCTCAGGAGGTACCCGTGGTCCACCCTATCGAACGCCTTCTCCTGATCTAGGGACAGGAGGGCGAACGACAGACCGTCTCTACACCCGAGTTCCAAAAGGTCCCGAACCAGAAATAGGTTATCAAAGATACTGCGGTCCTGGACGGTGTAGGTCTGGTCTGGGTGGATCACATCGGCCAGCACAGACCTTAGCCGCAGTGAGATTGCTTTCGCTACGATTTTGTAGTCCATGCTGAGGAGTGAGATGGGACGCCAATTTCGTAAATCGCAGCGGTCCCCCTTCTTCGGCAATAAGGCGAGCACAGCTCGCCTGCATGAAAGAGGGAGGACCCCTCTCTGCAGAGACTTGGCCCAGACGGTGACTAGGTCTGGGCCGAGGACGTCCCAAAACACGCGGTAGAATTCCAAGGTCAGCCCGTCCATGCCTGGAGACTTATTAGTGGGCATACGATGGAGGGCTTCTGAGAACTCGGCCACAGTGAGAGGCAACTGTAGCTGGTCTCAGTCTCTCACGCTGACTGTAGGGAGCTCCTCCCAGAGCACTCTGCAAGCGCTAAGGTTGGTCGGATCCGGGGAGAAAAGACTTCCGTAGAAGGCTTGGGCCCTCCCGCACATCTCCACCAGTTCTGTGAGGGGGGTGCCGTCTTCTGCCAGGAGGCAGGTGACGTGTTTCTTGGCCCCCCCTCGTTTTCTCCAGGGCATAGAAGAGGCGGGAGCCGCGATCCATCTCCCGAAGGAGGCGGATGCAAGATCGAACAAAGGCGCCCCGGGCCTGATGGTCCTCGAGGGCCCGAAGCTCCTCCCGCTTCTCCCAGCACGCTCCACAGAGGAGCGGGTCCTCGGGGCTGGCAGCCAGACGCCTCTCCAGCTCTAAGACCTCCCGTTCCAACTGCTCTATCGCCGCATTTCTCCGTCAGCTGGTGCCCTGAGTGTAGTCGCGGCAGAAAAGCCGGGCGCACACCTTCCCCAGGTCCCACCATCGCTGCGCCGAGGGAAAGGCACGCCACTGCCCTCGCCAGGCCAGCCAGAATTCCCGGAAGGACGTCACGAAGCCCTCATCCTCCAACAGGCTGTTGTTAAAATGCCAATAGGCCGACCCCGGCCTCTCCGCACAGAGAGAGGCTGTCATGGTGGCTAGGTGATGGTCAGAAAATGGGGTCAGCCGAATGCTTGAGGAGTGGGCTCATGAGAGATGGAAGCGTGATAAATAAATGCGGTCCAACCGGGAGTGGCACGACCAATGGGCCTCCACCCGGACAAAGGTGAACGTGGAAGTGTCATCCAGGTGGTGGTCATGCCAGATGTCCACTAGGGAGTGATGTTCGACTATCTCCCAGAGGATGTTCGCGGCGGCCGGGTTCTGCTCGGTCCCCGAGTGATCCCGCTCCTCGAGGGTGGTATTAAAATCCCCTCCCAGGACCAGGCACTCATGAGAATCTAAGGTGCCGAGGAAGGCGGATGCCTGCTGATAGAATTGCAGCCGCTCCGGACCCGATGTCGGGGCATAGACATTAATGAGGTTAACCACGAGCCCCTCCATACGGACCCGGAGATACAGCAGGCGACCCGGCACGGCCTCGGCGACCCCTAGCACCTCGGGCCGTAGGTCGGGGGAGAACAGGGTCGCCACTCCAGCCTGTCAAACTGTGGAATGGCTAAGGTAGACCCTGTCCCCCCACTCCAGACGCCAACTGTCTTCGGCGGTCAGATCCGTATGCGTCTCCTGCAGGAAAACCACAGAGTACCCTCCCTCCCAAAGGAAGGAGAGCACCTGGGACCTGCAGAGAGCCATCCTACAACCGCGGGTGTTCAACGTTGCGATGGTGAGAGGTGTCATGGGGAGGGCCGGGAGGGATCCTCACTGGCAGGGATGCTCGCATCCCCCAGCGGGCCGTGCAACAGTCCTTGACCCATCCCGTAGGTGAGTAATTGTTCACGGAAGAAGCAGACCCGCCAGTAGGCCGTGGCATCCCGCTTCCCCATCCCTTTACCTTCCCCCATGAGGGCCCTTGTGGCCCGGAGGATTTGAAAAAAGTCCCCCCATCACTGGAGAGCAAGCTGTACCTTGTTGCGGGAGCCACGGGCATCTTCTAAAAACTTCCGCAGCGCTCCTTGCAGCTCATGCGGGGGTGGGGTTACGGTTTCCCAATTGTTCCCCGGCGGGGCCTTTGGTGCAGCCCCGTGGCCCACTAAAATGGGCAAGGAGGGTGCGGACCCCCGACGGGGTGCCTGATGGGCTGGAGCTTCTAGGCCCGCCTCAAACCCTGGGGCAATAGGGGGCGGTGGATGGAAAATAGCAGCCCCTAATGGGTGGGGCAGGAGAACACAAAGGCCGCTCCCTGGGGGCCATCAGTTGGAAAAGGGAAGGAGACAGCCCCAGGGGCGGTGATAACATTGCAAGAGGTAAACTGGATAGGGGTAGGGGCAGGGGCAGGGGCAGAGGCGAGGTTCTGGTTTTCGGGAGGCAAGCAGCTGGATGGTGGCGCCTCCCAATCAGGCTCGAGGGTTAAGGGGGTGGGGAGGGAGCTCTCAGTGATACCGGGCGCGGGCTCTATGGTGGATTTAGAGGCCACAGCATCAGGAGGTGGATTATCTTCTGTAGGGCCCCCGCCCGGGAAGGAAGTAGATTGCTCCGCACCAACGGGGGGTGCCCCGGCCACTCGTGTCCCGGCCGCGTGGCACCGGCTGTCACCTGAGCAGGCTCGGTGGTCGTCAGCGGGGTGCCATCAGCGGCCGGGTCGATGGAGGAGTCCAGGGGCTCCTTGGAGGTGGGAGTAGAAGCAGCAGTTAGGGGGAGGGAGCATGGGGAAAAGAGGGGTGGAGTGAGGTTGCCCAGATCGAGGTTTGCTGGCAAAAGGTCGTCCTCCCCCTGGGCGACCGGGGTCAGATCTAGGGCCTTGATCTCCTCGAACATGGAGGAGAGGACACTTTCTGCCACCCCGGGGTTCTCCCTGCTGGCACCCACCACGACGGTTGCCTCGGGGTTCACGGGGGCTTCAGGTAGTGTCAGGACAGAAGGGGCTTCCTCGAGGATCTCAGAGGGGAGGGTCTCCCGTGGAGGGGAGACACTACCTTCCGGTGCTGCCACGTCTTTCCCGGCTGACACCGGTGGATGGGACACACTCGTGGGCAAAGCGGAAGGCTCGGCATCGGTGCCCCTCTTCCTGATCTTCCGGGGGCCTCCACTTCGGGTGGATGAGGCGGAGCTCTAGCCTTCCACTTGCCTCGCTTCCCCGGACTAGGGCCCGGCCCTCCATGGCATCAGCCCGGTGCCCTCCATCGCCGAAGCCCCAGCGGGAGCGGCAGCAGGCGGTCAACAGAGCCGGGCCCAGGCAAAAAGGGACAAGCTGTGGGGTGGCAACCCGGGGGGGGGGGGGGTGGGAGGCCACATGAACCAACGCACGCCTGCACAGAGAGTCCTGCCCGGCTGGCGGGCACCCCTGGCCCACACGGCGGAACCAGGGAGAGCAGCCGAGTCCAGAGGCAGATGCCAAACAGCCAGCAAAGATGGCGGAGGGGGGCAGCGGCGAAGACAGCAGTGTGGGGGCCGGGAGGACACAGATGGACCGGGGGACAACTCCGCGCCACACCCCCCGCGTCCCC
Organism: Chelonia mydas; assembly: GCF_015237465.2. Lineage (NCBI taxonomy): Eukaryota > Metazoa > Chordata > Testudines > Cheloniidae > Chelonia > Chelonia mydas. The sequence continues at coordinate 53,975,893 of NC_057850.1, read as the reverse complement.
ACAAACACAGCCAAGACAAGGTCAAGGCCTCCCCCCACACGAGAGCACAGTTCGAAAGTCACTTAGTTCCAAGGGCCCCTCCACGGTGACCTGCAGACCCCCCGGGCAGTGCTCCTCCAGCAGACGCCCCCCCCCCTCTGGGCCCCCCTGTGGCTGCAGCACTCCAAGGACGCTGGAACAGATGACAAGAGTCTCCCTCGGCCGGATACGAACAAACAGAAAGCGGCTGGGCCCGGGGGCCATGCCCCTCCACTCCCCCCCTCCGGGGAGCGGGCCAGCAGCCCCCCCCCCACCTCTCAGGGGACCTCAGCTGGAGCAGCAGCAGCATCTGAGGGCGAGCGGGGGGAGGGCCGACAGCCAGCCGGCAGCCGACCAGCACCCAAGCAACAGCAGAAAAACAAAAAAAATAGGGGCAGAAGGGGGGAGAGCGCCTGGCCGGGGGGAAGCCGAAAGCAGGGGCAAAAAGCAAGGAAAGCCCAGGCCAGAGGGCAGCCGGAGAGCACCAGAAGGGAGCCCTCTTCCCTGTAGAGGGAAGAAAGTTTTCAAAAGATTAATTAAAGCACCTGAAGTCAATTAAAGCACCTGAAGCCAGTCATCTGATAAAACCCCTCTGCTTCAATCAGACAAGGGAAGGAGTTGAAGCAGAGTGGATTGGTGTTGGAGTAGAGAGCAGTTTGGAGGAAATCAGAGGAGACTTTGGAGAAGTGCTGTGGTGGGCTAAGAAGACCAAGACCCTAGGTAAAGGGACACCTGGTTTGTGCAGAGGGAGGGCAGGAAGCCCCACAAGCTGAAGGGCAGGAGATGGAAGTAGTTCAGGGGAAGGAACCACTAGTTCAAGTGGTTTCCTGCTATCCCTAGGTCCCCTGGGCTGGGATCTGGAGTAGAGGGTGGGCCTGGGTCCCTCCCTCTCCACTCCCCTCTTTTAGGACACTAGTGGGGCAGTTAATACCCCAGTTCAGGGGCAAGAAACAGTGCCCTGAACCCTCCTCAAGAAGAGAAAGTGTGAGACCCATCAAAGTTGTGCTGGCAATTTGCCACAGGTGCTAAATTAAATTCTGGTGCTGTAACTAGTAATTAATTGCAGAGGAAAATGAGCATGTAAGTCAACATGTGATTACAGGATGGTGAGAAAGTAAATAATGGCTGGCCAGCAGCTGACCTAACCCCTTTTTTCTAAATCTACCTCATTTGTCACACTATCCCACCAAATATTGTCACTTTCCTAAATACACAAGATTATCCCATCCCCTGCAATTAGCTGCAGAAGTAAGCTACTTGGGAAAGACATGGAGGAAGGAGATGTTGTGGCCATTTTAAACCCTTGGAAAAGAAGTCTATTTTGATGTTAAATACCATTCTGTAAGGATACTCCAGGGCATAACAGATCCACTGCTGGTCCTAGATCCTCAGCTGGTAGCACTGGATCAGAGAGACATTTTCCATTGAAGGCTGGTCTGTATGCTGTGATCCTTTCTTTTTTGGTTTGCCTCGATCTGTGCCTTTACCTACCTCCAGACAAGGGGATGAGGTTTGTCATAAAGAGTTTTTAGAGAATGGGTCTGGAAGGGCCTATACAGGTTGGAATAGCTTTGTTAAATAGCCAGCCTTTCACCTATTTATCTAAACAAAATTCCAAAATATTTGGAGGCTCCCTCATCTCTAGATACTTTCCCCCAATTTTACATTTATTTTCTTTGTGTTCTTATATTTAATACAAAGTAGAGGGTGATTTAGTGTGTCCTTTTCATTGTTGTTTTATTACAGTGTTGCTGTGATTTACTGTGAGCTTTTATATGTAGCTGGGCAATGGGCAGGCTGGTTTACTGCATGCTCTTACATTCTTTGTGGGGTTTTCATTTTTTAAATTGTATTTCCTTCTTAGTAGAAGCAGGGTAAGAATTATTTATTGGACGGGAAGAGAGTATTATTTCAATCTATGGGTAACAGTTAATGAGAAGAGACTCAGAACATGTGAAATATTCTATTCCTGTGGCTCATGATTCTAAAAAACAGAACCTCGAATCAGACAAGGCTTTGCCCTTTTCAGGCAAAACCAAAACAGGAGAGTTGAGATATAGCCAAAACAAAATCCACCTCCCCCATATCATTTGTAGTTTTTGTGCAGTGGAATATTTGTATTTGGCTGCCCTTAGCTAAGTAAAAATAAACTTTGCATGGGTGGGATTGGCCCTGTGTTCCTTGTGGTCCTCTGTATTTCAATGCATATGATTTGTCTCTGAAATTAACTTTCTTCTCTGAAAAGCCTGTGCTAGTCTGCTGTGGAGAAGGCCAGCTTATCTTCTGCTGCTTGAACATGGTGACGGTGTATTAAAGCTTTCGTTTGCTAATCTTTAACCTTGTAATTTTTCGCAGTGCATAGCCACCATAGGACAAGGTTACTAAGACTTTGGCTACAAATTGAAAGTGGTGGAAAGGGAACCTAGTTGAGGACCAGGCTGGGAAGTCTCACTAATTTTGTCACTGCTGCCATTTCACTTGCTGCGACTGGCTCTTGAGGGAATATAGTTCTGTCTGAGTGCTATTGAGTTGCTATGTTTTTTATGTGTAGCTCAGAGTCATGGATCATACATTCTGTGCATTTACTACAATCCACATGCCTCATTTAAAACAAATACACATATTCCCAAACTTAAACTCAGTTTAGTCTGTGGCCTTCTCTTCCCTTCCCTCCTACTATGTCACAAAAATAATATATGCAATAGCTGAATCCAAACCAAATTCCCAGTTCCAAATACCCCCAAACTTTGTGCATGTTGGAATCCAAACCCATATCTAGATCTGAATTTCATGTTTGATCTCAGTCCCTCTAGTAGGCCAAATCAAACCCAGATCTGAACATCCTAGAACTTGGGAAGTTTGAAATTCAGATCTGGATTTTGTCACCTTGTTTATAATTTACATGTATTTTTAGAGAAAGTGGATATACTAAAGTTGCAGTTATGCTTCTCTGAAGATGTGCACTCCCTCTGCCCCTCATTTCCCTTCAAAGTTTGCAGAGGAACGATTTCAAGGTTAGTAGTTATCTTTATATGTTTTTATTTGAAACATTAATTTTCAGTCATTTTTTGTTTTATGTACTGCCCAGAACATACTGGATTGTTCCAAGTGCTATGGCTAGAGTCCAGGCAGTATGTGATTACCAGTAGTGGGATAGCTGTGCCCTAGCTTTAGTGACCACAAACCTGAGCTCTGGGAGATTCATCTATCTTATGTTGGGGAAAGCACATGACTCAGGCTGAGAATTCTGCACAGTAATATATTCAGTGAATCAGAATTACAAGAAAGTAATTCCCCTTTTGATAAAACAGTTAAAATAATTTTACTGGGCCATTTGAAAAATTTTCTGTGGTAGTAGCCTAATGAACAGTATCCCAAATGAATTATTTCCTATTGAAAAACAAAGTTGGAATGACTTAGCAGTGGACAAATACTATAGGACCATCATCTGGTTGTGATGGTGTATAGCACAACAGGGAGTACTCTGGTTCGGGTTATGACAGTTGGTCTGGCAGACACAGACTTAAGTCGGGGACAGGATTTCCAGCTAAAATTACACAAGAAAGGAAAAGAGACCAAGTGCAAGCACTGGCAGATTGGGCCACAGCAGGGAACTGAGAGCTATGAACATGAGAAAGATAAATAGAAACTGGAGAGTGCCTCTGGGTACTGAAAGTGCATAACTTGTAGACATTGTCCAGGTCCTTTTCTTCCTCATCACACCTAGGAAACTGGGCCCTAGCCTTTCATCACAGCTGTCTCCTAAAGTTTCTCACTGACAGTTAGGCTCACACTTCAGCTGACAGAGTACAGCTTTCATGTCGTGGGAAGGATGTTCTCAGTAACAAGGCCACAGTTGTGAAATATACTTTCTCAGGAAGCTGATTCCAAACAAGATCCCCCAGATCACATGACCTTCAAGCACACTTCTCAGCACACCTGTTTAAATGATGATTTTCCTAACAATCTTGTGATAATGACATACAGCACAGGAGGGCTCAACCACTAGAACCTTATGGTAAAGAAATAGCTTCAAAGCAGGGAGAGAAGTGTTGAGCCCTCTAGGAGTAATTTTGATGTATTTTTAATCATTGTGAGGAGCTCAAATAAGCCAATGATTAGTTCTTTATGTATGCCTATAAATAAATAACTGATAGTTGGAGAACATTTGATACTAAAGAAGTCATCATATGAAATGCAGATGGGAAATATTTAATTAGCTATGATGAGTGAATTGACATGCAAGTATTCTATGTTAAACTGTACAATTTGCTCTGAGGAACACAGGATCTTTCTTACTGCACAAAAATGAAAGTAGTGTGGGTAGGCCAGTCCTCGCCCACAGACAACCCGCCAACCTGAAGCATATTCTCACCAGCAACTACACACCGCACCACAGTAACTCTAACTCAGGAGCCAATCCATGCAACAAATCTCAATGCCAACTCTGCTCACATTTACACCAGCAACACCATCACAGGAGCCTAACCAGATCAGCCACACCATCACTGGTTCATTCACCTGCACGTCCATCAATGTAATATACCCCATCATGTGCCAGCAATGCCCTCTGCTATGTCTATCGGCCAAACTGGATAGTCCCTATGTAAAAGGATAAATGGACACAAATCAGATATTAGGAATGGCAATATACAAAAACCTGTAGGAGAACACTTCAGCCTCCCTGGACACACAACAGAAGATTTAAAGGTAGCCATCCTGCAGCAAAAAAACTTCAGGACCAGACTTCAAAGAGAAACTGCTGAGCTTCAGTTCATTTGCAAATTTGACACCACCAGCTCAAGATTAAACAAAGACTGTGAATGGCTAGCCAACTACAAAAGCAGTTTCTCCTCCCTTGGTGTTCACACCTCAACTGCTAGAAGAGGGACTCATCCTCCCTGGTTGAACTAACCTCGTTATCCCTAGCCTGAGTCTTGCTTGCATGTTTATACCTGCCTCTGGAAATTTCCACTACATGCATCCGACAAAGTGGGTATTCACACACGAAAGCTTATGCTCCAATATGTCTGTTAGTCTATAAGGTGCCACAGGACTCTTTACTACTGCAGACCTGCTAACTCTATGGGTTTTTCCCATAGACTACAGGTTTCAGAACCTCCTATGGGCCCGTGAGGAAAACCATTAGTCTCTAGGGAATTCCCTGCCATATTAGCTACCCTTCCTCATTTCTCCACGTCTTGCAGGGGAGCTCTGAATCAGAGGTTGCTGCATCAGCTGGTGGACAGACTAGTCCCTCAGCAGGGTGGAGGAGCTGACACCTGCTCAGCTGTGCAAACAAAGTGCAAATTGCTCCATCTATGGTTCCTGTTGCCTCCCCTCCCCTCTGCTCCCCAGTGTCCCCATATGTTGTTCTCTCTGGTCCAATACTCCTAACACCCAATGACCTGGCTCTGATCTCCTACCACAAGAAGTCTTTTGGGCAGGCCCAATATATTCTTTCCCTCCCCTCCCACTGTTTTCACACTTCCCCAAGGAGACCCACTGCACCACAGTCTTACACTCTTCCCCCGCCCCCCATATTGCTAGTGTTCTGTATCACTGCCCTTCTATCACCAGCCAGAGCCAGGCCTTACTGGCAGGCTGAACTAGTCAAACCTCAGATCTCTGCCTTTCTTTAAATGTCTGGATTTCCCTATCACAGGGGGCGGGGAGCTTCCCTCACCACAAGGTAGCCCCCCAGGGTCGTGTTTCTCCTCGGTCAGACACTGCACATTTCAGTCGCCTGTGGAGCTGGGTCCTACCTGGTGAACAAAGAGAAACATCCCTTTCACTGATGAACATCATCTTCTCTGTGAGATTGGGAAGGCAGTTGCCATTGCAGGTGTCCCCCCTGAAGATGTGGAGACATAACTACCACTGAAGACAGTGGGGGAGAGAGAATAGACTATCAGCTCCTTGCCCCCTCCAAAGAGATTCCTCTGGTGAGAGGTGCTGACTCCTAGGGGTTTAGTGTGAGAGTTGGGGCGGGCGGGGAGGTCAGGAGAGCACCATAATGGGAGGGAAACAGATGGGGAAATGTGGGCATGGAGTTGCCAAGCTGGGCTTGTGGGAATTGGGGATTGAGGTACAGAAGAAGAACAAGTTGCCATCTGCCCTGAATTTTGTCAGTCAATCTCTATGTTCAAGAGATTTCCCCACCTCCCTCAGTTATGGAAATTCCCCTGAGATACTCTAGCCAAGGATAAGGTACACTGGTCTGGGCACTAGATGTCTGAGTTCAAATTTCATTTTCTTCAATAACTGCTGTTAATATTTCTGTGCATGTATCCCTCCCAATGAAGGAGACAAGCAGCTTTTCCCTTTTTATGCTTCATGTCAGCTTGTAGGAGGAGAGAAGCAGATGTCTAGTGTAGAGGCCAGAGCCAGTGATCTTGGGTGGAGGGGGCGTAAATTGTGAATCAAGGCGCTGGCTTGCACTTAGCAGGGAACAGAGGATGGAGCCACGGCCTTGGAGGGATGGTGAGCAGGGAGCCTCATTTGAGGGGGGGGGAAGGGTTGAAGTGAGGCAAGCAATTAGGATCTGGGAGATTTGAGGGGAACTGGGATGCACTGATGCCTTTGTTGGTAGGAATAAGGAGGAGTTGGGGCACTGGGGAAAGGCTTTCTGGCTAGGAGAAAAGGAGTCAGATAGTAGAACCAGGGAGACAAGAACTTGGGAGGAGCCAGTTGCATAGGGATTAGGAGTATCAGGATATTTTCCCCACAGAAAGTAGAGACAGGTTTTGAAGCAGGGAGCTTCTAGCATTTCTTCTGAATGTCAGGAAGCTTCAACCTTCATCTGGACTGAGGGTGCTCAATACCTCACAGGCGGTGCTCAGAACCTCACAAGTATGGGAGACTTGCAAAGAAGGGAGATGGTGAGCTGTGAACTGTGTTCACAGGATCACAGTTAAGTAGTTTGTGTGCTTTCTCCAAGAAGTGCAACTTTGACTGTGTATTTCCTGGGTTTCTGATGTTTAAGGACTGTTTTGTTTTATAGATTTTAAAAAAAAAAACAACCAACCAATAATGTCCTTGAAAAATAATAGATACTCAGCCCACTGCTAGGTACCTGCAATCTTAACTTCACCTGAATGTCATTTTTGTGTTGTGATAGTAGCAGTGCATTCAGGAGGCTGATTAATCATTATTCTTAAACATATTTAGGCCAAATGCAATCACAGAAATAAAACAGAAAACCATCAACAAAAGTTAGAACCTAGTTATTAAACTAAAGAGAAAAAGAAAAAAAAACTAAGAAAAAGACAGAATTTGTGTGCTTATGGATGGGGAAATTAAAAGGTAAGAGAAACAAAAGAGACCAACTTTGAGACAAATTAATTAAAGGAATTATTGATGCAAATGTTGAAGTCTCTAATAAAAATATTGGCTAAAGTTTGTAGAAAGATTTTTAGAAAATTCCATTAAAGCAGGAGTATTTAGGCTAGCTAGTAATTAAATGACAGAGATGTTGACTATATTGTCTGGAGAATGCAGGCTGAGTGAGGGAATGAAGGGATAAAAGGCATTCAAGACAAATAAGGAGCTGAATAGAAAATGTAATATTGGACCTAATAATAATTGCAAAAGCCACAAGAGGGGACTTTTCAAAGTACTTGGAGAAAGGATGAGGTGCTTTGTATTGGGGAAAGTACATGAAAAGAAGGCTGTCAAACTGAAGTCCAGTTAAATATATCAATATAATTAGCAAGAATAAGGTCATATTTCAAGTGACTTACTGCTTACTGAACATATATGAATTTTGCACAAACTTATAAGAAAGGCATTAACAAGCAGTGGCTGCAAGAACAGGTGGAATATAATTATATAACCAGAGTAAATGATTATGAGCAAAAAAAGGAAGAATAAGACAAGAGTAGTTATGAAGATCTTTAAAGAATGGAGTGCACATGATGGGGAAGAAAATAAAAACCAAACAAACAAAACTCAACAATGTAACGGATGCATTATAACTAGACAGTAATAGGGATGATTAATGGAAGTTGAAATTAAAAAGTGATGTAAGAGCAAATAGTACTACAAGGTCATCTATAGCAATGAACTATATGAACCCTGACATGTTTACAATGGGTTTTAAACAGAGTGAACTGATCCTAAATCATAGCTGTTTGAGTGGGACAGAGGATAAAGAAAGAAAAGGGTGTACTGCAGCATGATGGAGAAAATGGCTGTCTTAAAAAATTAAGTCTGTTCAACAGCTTAAGCCTCCGAGTTCCTCAGTAACCTGTTTTGTCAAATGGATTTTTGTCCTTCACTCAGTATTTTCATTTCAGTACACTCTCAAACCCAAAATGTCATTAAAAATATCTTTAAAATTAGATTAAAATGCAATAGAGCTTAGATGAATATCTGAATTAGGTTGAGTTAGGTTGCTCTGTCTAATTAGTATAAATGTCTCAAGATTAATTTAAGGGTATGTGTGTTCTGGTTATTCAAGGCAATTTGAACTTCCCAAAATCTAGCAAGAGAATCCAGTTTAAAATATTTCCTACAGCTATGTATTTCAACTTGAGATGGTATCTCAAAATCACTTTTTGTAGTAACCTAGTGCTTTACTAAATGTTAGTAACACAAATCAATCTGGCATTCCCAGAAGCCCAGGGAGAATTCTCACACAGCTTTCAGTGTAAGAGCATTCAGCCTGCAATGGTTGATCTAGAATCAGGGATATTTCATAAGAGCATACTATGTGTGTAAACAAAACAAAACAAAAAAACCCTCTTAACAAAAGTAAGGGATTCAGCTCCAGAATTGTTTTGGCCAGGAATGTGTACATCTCTCCAAGTATTTTAGACAGGAGATCGATGAACTCCGATCAGATTATGGTGTCTGAGAATAACTTGCAAGCGATATTTGTTTATTATTAATTCAGGAATTAGAGCTGTATAAAAAAGTTTTGTGCAAAAATGAAACTATTTTTTTTAAAGATTAGCCAATTTTGCTCCTTTTGTCAGCTTCATAAGGGCTACAAACACCTGCCTTTTTTTCTTTCAATTTCATGATTCTTTTAATAAGTGAAAACAGTTTTTTCCTAGTGATGTTGTTTACACTTAGTGAAAATGAAATGTGTGTCATTAACTGGTTAATGGTTTTTTCTACACATGCATTAGGAAACTGAAGACCAAATTGCTTTGGTACATTTTACAAGCTGAATCTTGGGAATGGGTGAATCAGTTCAAATTAAATAGGAACTGACACAAACTTTAGCTCACCTCTGAAGATGTGAATGCTGCCATATGTCAGGTACATCACACTTCCGAAAATGAGTCCTGAACTCTTAAAACACTATTTAAAAATATTTAAGTAGCCTAAATAGAGTTCAGATTTTGTAATTTCCAGTCCACACCTCATATCTTAGTGAGGTGGAACAGTTTTCAGGAAGCAGGAGAGGTGAGCAGCACCTACAGCCTTATCTAATACCCATTGAAATCAATGGAAAGCCTAACTTTAACTTCAATGGTCCTTGGATCAGACTCTCCAGGATCAATCAGGTGACTCTGTGTGTGAAAGGGGACTTTCTTTCTTCTGCTTCTCCCTTTAGTTCTAGTATGGGAGGCAAAGGAGAGCACGCTGTATTGGTTGGGAGTTAAAATACATGAAGGGGGAAAATGGCTGTCTTAAAAAATTAAGTCTTTTCAACAGCTTAAGCCTAGAGAGTTCCTCAGTAACCTGTTTTGTCAAATGGATTTTTGTCACCCTACCACACCGGCTACAAACAAGAGAAGGGAGCTGCTGAAAGCTGTTTCCTGCCCTTGTACAGTTGTCTGTAAAGCTGCGGAGCAGTATGTTATATTCATGGCCTACAAAAAAATTTAGTAAAAACATAAAATACTCTTGCTGGAAGGTTACACAACTTTATTTCTTAGACTTCAGAATAACAGAAAGGTACCACAAAACAGAGAGACAAAGCAGGCTGTGCCCCAAAAAGGCACAACTGAACCCACCTTACTCTAAGCTGACTCATTTAGTCTGACCGCTGAAAGACCCAAATCACATTCTTCCCTGCAGAACCCCCTAGCCTGCATCTATATTAGAGTGATGGCTTTTCATTTTAACACAAATTTCAATACTCCACACAGTAGAAGGAGTTTTTGCTTCTCTGGGGCCTTGGATCTTCCCCCTGGCTAAAACTGATCTTGTTTACTTAACTAGATGACCTGGTGGCTTCCTCATCCACTTTGCTCCCCTTAGATAGTCTGCATAACAGAGAAGGAGCACCCTAAACATGTGTCAGAGTTTGGGTGGTACTGTGTTTATTTAGAATATTTTGTTGTTGATAACTGGAAGTTAAGTCAGTGGCTTCAAAGAGTGCCAGAGGGGTAACAATAAATACATGTCATTATATTTACTCTGCACTAAAGTTAAAAATTCCTTTTAAAAAAATGTGAGACACCTGTCACGAACAGGTAATCTGAGTGCAAAAACACTTTGGGGCTTTGTGTGAGGCCTCTGTTTGGTCAAGCCTCCGAAATACCCTTTGTTTAAATTTAATCAACAGGATTGGGGAATATTGTTATGGCCAGAGAGGGGGAACTGTTCTATTGTCGGGCCTTTTAGCAACTTGAAGGATTTGGGTTTTTTGCTGTTTTACAATTGATTGTTTTTGTTGATGTAAGGCATCCAAGTGCTTGCCACTCACTACCAATCTAAGGGCCTTCATGTCAGTTTTACACTGCTGTAAGTTCATGGACTAAAAGAGTAGAGAATCAGGCCTTATATTTCAAGATATCTTTAAATGCCAGCAGCTTACCTGTTAGTTTGTTTTGTTGTATTAACTGAATGGGTGAAAGAGGCCTTTGTACCTTTCCTTTTAAATTTTGTTTTTAGGCAGTTTAAAAACTAGTATCACTTTGGAGGTGAACGCAATTAGTCAGCTTACTCCCCACAGGAAGGCCCATTTCTTCTTCTGTCCCAGGATTTTCTGTGGTTGACCTCTCTCCCCTCTGTGTAATTTATCTATTCAGAAAGGAAGGTTTATCTTGTGTTTAAAGCATAGAAGTGGGAGTCTAGAGAGATTTGGGTTCTGCTGCAGATTTCCTGTGTAACCTGGGCAGTTGTTTATACCAAAATTCTCAAGTGTCCACTAACTTAGGGTGTTTCAATTTTTGGGTGCCCAATTGGGTATCTAACACGAAACACATGAAATTAGTGGACACACTTGAAAATGTTTTCCTTAATTTCTCTGTGATTCAGTTTTCTCATCTGTAAAATGGGGATAATACCAACCTCACAGGGCTGAATCCACTAAAGTTTGTAAAGTGCCTTTATAACAGTGGATGGAAGGCGCAATGGATATTCAAAGTATTATTAGTGCAGCTAGTGAATTTTCTGAAAGGTGCTGGGCTTAAGTCTTCTAAAACATCTTATCTGAGCTTTAAAAATTCAGCCAGGAAATGGACTATAGGCTATTCACCAAGCTCAAAGACTTGTGCTGCTATAGCGTTTAATCAGAAAGGGATACAATCTCAATTCAATTCAGGTTTTCCAGAGAAAGTACATAAGTTGCTTATACATTGTAAATAACACAGTACAAATACACCAACATTATTCAATTCTCTAAAAACAAGAGGTTATAATTCTTGTGAACTTCCAGAGGAGCAATATGGCTGCTTCCATTGTAAAAATAACAGATGCTCACTTGCCTTTGTTCACATACATATCATCCATCCTCTTTTTCCCCCTACTTTCCTCCCACCTCAAGTCGCCCTCCTCCAAAATCACTACACTAGCCTAGGGAACTAGTATCCAGGTGAGTGCATAATGCATTATGGCTTTTTAAAAACTAACTTCCCCTTGGCAGTTTTCTGGTTTAAATTTCTGGTTAAATATATGGTTTAAACAATTTGTAGAGGGAGAATATGCCAAACCCCCTTTTCTGTGGCAAATAAGCTAATCTTTTTGTCAGGCTTTCTGCAAGTCTTAAAAGATAACATTCATTCTCTTCCAAGGTATTTCTAAACATAAACAAAACACACACTGTCTCCGCTGACATGGACAAAGAACTCGTAAAAATATTTATAATTCCCAGCTAGCTAACAGAGCAACACGAGAAACGTAAAAAAGGGTGAATGTAACTGCTGGTCAGCAGGTGAAGGAAAGAATAATGCTGTTATATTACAAACATGAAAGAAAGACATATTCATATGCTAGTTAATGTAGCATCCCCCAGGGTAAAGAGGGAGAGCTGGGAAAAGGAAAAAGCAGCTTATGTCTCCCACCTTAGAAATGTTCTTCCCACCCTCTCCCTCCACCACCACAAGAATCCTATTTCTACATATTAAACAAAGAAACAAAACAAAATCCAGAAGGGAGATCTATGCCTTCAGTTGGCCTTAGTAAGACTCTGGAAAGGCTTTGTTTTCTCAGAGAGAACTCTTACCTGATTTGATCAACATGATGATAGGGCTAGGTATCCGCTTCTGAGAATATATTCTTTTTTTTTTTTCTAACTCTTGCAGACTGGAGGGTCAGAGAAACAAGGCTTTTGCTCCAGATCCTTTTTCAGCACTGTCAGTTGCAGCAAGTAAAAAGTCATCTGCTTCATGAGAGAACTTAAATGCCATAAAACAGAACCCAGAAGGGCCAGGTGAGAATACACGTATAATATATGCATATCAAAGAATACCAAGGAAATTAATCTTTGCAAGGATCAAATGATAGTAAATTTGATGAAGCATGAAAAAATCAGTAAATGTTTTAATTGATCAAATATAATTTTTTTAAAAAGCAATAAAAAAACAGTTTTGCCCCAAATTCTGCAAACAAAATTATGTAAATTTAACCCAGGTTTAGAAGAAATTTTAGCAGCAGCTATTATCCATGCCCCTTATAGTAACAGGAAATCTTGTTGTTCAGTGATAACCTGTCATCAGTAGACCAAAATTAAATACTATTGCTAATGCTTTTTGATCTCTCACTAGTCACTGACCATGAGACTTTGTTGCCCTTCCTGAAGATCCTGGCAAGGATGACTGAGTGGCTCTATTCTTTTAGGGAAGACATAGAGGTTAATATTGGGTGATTGCTCTTATACCCCAAAGGAACTCTCATGCAGGGTGCTGCAAGATTCTGTTTTACTATTCCTCTTGTTCAATGCGTGTGTTAATGTCCGAGAGAGCTATATCAATATGCCTGTGACCCGCATCTCCTTTGCATCAGATCTATACAGTACAATCTCAAATTTCTGATATTTAGATGAGATTGGGACTTGGATAAGGGCTACTTGGGTGTAGCTCAGTCCAGACAAAACAGAGGTAATGCTGTCCAGTTGGGAGAAACATCTGGAGGAGATAGGCAAGCTGATACTTACCTCTTGATATTGAGGTTTTGCCCTACTATTGCTAGTAGGATGTACTACTAGGATGTGGATAAATTGGAGAGAGTCCAGCGAAGGGCAACAAAAATGATTAGGGGTCTGGAACACATGACTTATGAGGAGAGGCTGAGGGAACTGGGAATGTTTAGTCTACGGAAGAGAAGAATGAGGGGGGATTTGATAGCTGCTTTCAACTACCTGAGAGGTGATTCCAGAGAGGATGGTTCTAGACTATTCTCAGTGGTAGAAGAGGACAGGACAAGGAGTAATGGTCTCAAGTTGCAGTGGGGGAGGTTTAGGTTGGATATTAGGAAGAACTTTTTCACTAGGAGGGTGGTGAAACACTGGAATGCGTTACCTAGGCAGGTGGTGGAATCTCCTTCCTTAGAAGTTTTTAAGGTCAGGCTTGACAAAGCCCTGGCTGGGATGATTTGATTGGGGATTGGTCCTGCTTTGAGCAGGGGGTTGGACTAGATGACCTCCTGAGGTCCCTTCCAACCCTGATATTCTATGATTCTACTAGCAAATTTAGGTCTTTTTTCGATCCCCAGCTGCTTTAGATGGTCAGTTAGCAGCAGCAACTACCCTTTCTAAATATAGCAAGGAGTATATGACCTTTCTGTGGGATGCAGACATTGCCACAGATATCCCTGCCTTTGTTACTTCAAGACTGGATCACCATTGTGCACTTTAATTGAGGTGACACTTTAAGGTATGTCTGCACTTTGAACTGGAGGTACAATTTCCAGCTCAAGGACACATACCTGCACTAGCTCTGCTTAAGGTAGTGTGCTAAAAATAGAATGTAGACTAGCGGTATGAGTGACGGGAGGGGCTAGATGCCCTGAATATGTACCTACCATCTTGGTGCTCAGTCAAAGTTAGTGCATGTATCTCTCCTCAAGAGAATTTACACCTCCAACTTGAAGTGTAGACATATTTAGGTAAAATCCAGTCCCCACTGAAATAAATGGGAGTTTTTCCATTGACTTCAGTGGGGCAAGGTTTTCACCCTCAAACTCCAGCTAGTGACAAAAGTGAATGCTCACTTATTTAAAGGAATTTATACCAGGGAGTTTAGCACACCTGTACTTTGTAGTCGATATTAGTTTACAAATAATTTCTAGGTGCAATTCAATGTGTTGGTTTTGACCTATCAGTTCCTTTATAGTTTGGGTCCTGGCAGCTTTAGAAATTGCCTCTTTCCTCACAATCCTCCTCAGCAACTGAAAATTAGTTGAGTAACTGAAACTTAGGGCATGGCTACACTTGCAGATGTAGAGCGCTTTGAGTTAAATCCACCTTCGGAGAGCGCAGTAGGGAAAGCACTGCAGTCTGTCCACACTGACAGCCGCAAGCGCACTGGCATGGCCACATTTGCGGCACTTGCAGTGGCATTGGGAACTGTGCATTATGGGCAGCTATCCCACAGAGAACCTCTTCTCATTCTGGTGCTGTGGCTTGTGGGAAGGGGGCGGGGGTACAGGGCATTCTGGGTCCTGTCCCAATGCCCCACGATGCAGTGTTTCGCATCCCAGCAATCCCTGTGCTTCCATCCACATTTGGCGCCATCTTTCAATGCTTTTTGTACTGTGCTCTGTCTTCCCTTTTGGTCTGCAGGAATAGAGCCCGAACAGCTGAGGAGTATGCTGATGAGTCTCGCCAGCACATCACATTTGGCAGTCGAGTTATTCCTTATGATCCAAAGTGACAGTGAGGGCTCCAACAATATTGACTTGAGTAATGCATATGACACAAGTTTGCTTGTGGCATTCACGGACATGCTCACCACCATGGAACGCCGCTTTTTGGCTCAGGAAACAAGCACTGAGTGGTGGGATCACATCGTCATGCAAGTCTGGGATGACTAGCAGTGGCTGCAGAACTTTCGGATGAGAAAAGCCACTTTCATGGGACTGTGTGAGGAGCTCACCCCCACCCTGCGGCACAAGGACATGAGATTGAGAGCTGCCCTGACAGTGGAGAAGCGGGTGGCTATTGCAATCTGGAAGCTGGCAACTCCAGACAGCTACCGATCATTTGCTAACCAGTTTGGAGTGGGAAAGTTGACCGTTGGAATCTTGTTGTTGCAAGTTTGCAGGGCCATTAATCGCAACCTGCTCAGAAGAACCATGACTCTGGGTAACGTGCATGACATTGTGGATGGCTGCACAAATGGGTTTCCCTAACTGCGGAGGGGCAATAGATGGCACACAGATTCCAGTTCTGGCACCAGCCCACCTAGCCTCTGAGTATGTTAATCAGAAGGGGTATTTCTCTATGGTTGTCCAGGCACTTGTGGATCACTATGGGTGTTTCATTGGCATTAACTCGACTGGCCTGGAAAGGTGCATGACACACGTATCTTTCGGAACACTGGTCTGTTCAGGAAGCTGCAAGCCAGGACTTTTTTCTCAGACCAGAAGATCACCATAGGGGACATCGAAATGCCCATTGTGATCCTTGGAGACCCCGCTTACCCTATAATGCTGTGGTTCATGAAACCCTACACAGGGAGCCTTGACAGCAGGAATGATCGGTTCAACAGCAGGCTGAGCCGGTGCAGAATGACTGTGGAGTGTGCTTTCTGCCATTTAAAGGGCCGCTGGCATTGTCTGTATGGGAAGCTGGACCTGGCTGATGACAACATCCCCACAGTTATATCCGCGTGCTGTACCCTCCATAACATTTGTGAAGGGAAGGGTGAACGATTCACTCAGGCATGGAACTTGGCGGTTCAACACCTGGAGGCTGAATTTGAACAGCCAGAGAGCAAGGGTATTAGAGGGGCCCAGCACAGGGCTGCAAGGTTTACAGATGCCCTGAGGGAGCAATTTGCGGCTGAAAGCCACCAGTAATGTCTGGTGCCCTGCACGGGAGTGAAGTACAGTGGTTCCAATGTTAGTAGGAATCTGTGTTTGCTACACTGACTTGCAGTGCCTGTTTCTTTCCTGGGCTAAGGTATCTTTTACTTTATGCAATAATAAAGAATGTTTTCAAAGCCAAAAAATCTATTTATTGAAAAGAAACACAACTGCTTGGGAAACAGAAAGGGCAAGGGGGTAGGATGGCGAACGGTACAATCACAGATTTGCGTATGTCCTGTCATCATACTCAGCCTTCCTGTCTGGAATGCTGTGCAATAAGTGTTGCACTTCAGGATGGCTATACTGAGTGGTGATGGGGGTTGAGTGCAGTGGGTAAGGGTTGTAGTTTTCAGGGCTGGGTAGTGAAGCTACAGGTGTTGGAGGCCGCTGGTGGCGGTAAGAACCCAGATGTTGGGGAAAGTGGGTTGGAGGTGACATGGGGGCACAAGGGAAAGAGTTTTGGGACAAGGGCTGCAGTGGTGCATGGGCGTGGTAGTGCTTTGCCTGCTTGGCTACGAGCGCCTGGATAGAGTCCACTTGGCGCTCCATTATGCTTATCAGCCGATCCGTGCTTTGCTGCCGGAGTACTGTGCTTTTGTGCCAGCGCTCCTCATTCTGCTGGCAGATCCTCCTTGCACTGTCCCGCCACTCCTGCACTTTTTGATTTTCATTACTTGAATGCTGCATTACTTCATGCAACATGTCTTCCTTGCTTCTACATGGCCTCTTTCTAATTGTTTGGAGTCTTTCGACTGGTGATAACATGGACGGCTGAGATCTCAAGGTTGCATCTGTAAAGGCAAAAGGCAACATTTAACAGAGCTAGCATTGTTCACACCAGACAGCAATGATTCCCTTGTAATTAAGGGTAAGCACAGTCTACACAATAGCATAATTTGCCCATCCCAAAGAGAGCACACATAACCCATGGGAACCCCAAAATGGTGAGTAAGCACAGGGTCAAGCATGACGGATTGTTTCACGGCTGTACTGTCCTCTGGGTTTCTGTGCCTTGGGGAGAGCCAACAGTGGCAGGGGGCCCCTATACTGGACACTGTCCCCACATTTTCCACAGGAGTTCATCCTGGAAGATATCTCGCTGCTGAGGGTGACCTGGGAAGCAAGGGAGGGTCTTCTACTGCAATGCGGCTTCCGCCCTGGCCCATATGCAGCTTGCCTGTGTGCAGCAATGGTCCCTCCACCCCTCATGGCACAGTGGTGCGGACAAGTTAGCCTTACTGGGACAAGGACCACAGTGGCTCTCCCAAGAAACCTGCGCAAGCAAATTGCCCCAGTTTGAAGAGATCCCTGAGGCCGATTACTGCGATGTAAGAGAGCACATCAACGCCCTATTCTGCATCTAGGCATGGATGCAGCCCTAACCCTCCTTGCCCCAAGAGCCCGCACCAAATAACTTCCTTTCCAAAATAAAAGCTGCTTACTGGGAACCTTCTCTGGTGTTTGTCCTTCCCCAAGCACCGGCTGCTGTGACTAGCTCCTTTCCTCCTGGCTTGAGAACAGCTCCTGGCTGCATGCATCTAGGGATTCCGGGGTGTCTTCCTCCACCTCAGCACCCTGGCTCCCACTTTGCTCCTCCTCCCGCCTTGTTGAACTGAGCTCTGAAGTGTCCATGGTGGTACTCGGAGTGGAGGTGCGGTCGCCCCCAAGTATCGCGTCCAGCTCTTTGTAGAAACTGCAGATTGCAGGGGTAACACCGGAGCAGCTGTTTGCCTCGTGGGCTTTGCGGTAAGCATTCTAACCCTGCACTGCAGTGCGTCCCAGTCATGGCCCCTTTCCATCATGTCCCTTGATATCTGCCCAAAGGTATCGTAATTCCTACGGCTGGAGCACAGCTGCACAGGACTGGACAGCTTCCTCCCCCCAAACATTGAGGTAAAGCACCTCACCATTGCTCCATACTGGGGATCGCCTGGCACGTGGAGGCACGGTCACCTGGAAAGATTCGCTGAGAGCACTCCACGCAAACAGGAAGGGCGATTTTCAAAATTCCCAGAGAATTTAAAGGGCGGGTCTGACAGTTGGTCATATGAGGGCAGGGCAGTAGAGTTCAAAGTGATGACCAGAGTGGCTAGAACAGGCATTGTGGGACACTTCTGGATGCCGATCAGAGCTCACTAACAGACCAGGGCGTCCACACTGGTGCTGCAGCGCTCCAGCAGGGGCACACAAAATGTTATTCCACTTGCTGAGGTGGAGTACCAGGAGCGCTGTAGCTGTGGAGTCAGAGCGCTCTGTGTGCCTTGCCAGTGTGGACAGGTAGTGAGCTAGTGCACCCAGGGCTCCTTTAATGCACTCTACCTCACAAGAGTAGCCAAGCCCTTAGAGGCATCAGATATAAGCAACTGGTGGCTGAGGACAGGACTTTTTGAGTGAAAGGCAACTGTTCTTATGGGGCTGGAGTTTGTTGACATTTAGGAAATGCTGAAAGGCCTACTATTTACACTCCCTTTTGCCTTAGGGAAGGGGTTAGGAGTTCTTTTGGAGTGGTAGTTTTTACTCCTTTAATTGATAGTGTCCTTTTGTTAATTAATTTTATTCCTTAATGAATGTGTTTGTGTATATTGTACATGGACTGAGAGAGACTAATCAGATGTGTTTTGTAAATCCCTTAGTCAGGGTGCCCTAGAGAGGTTAGATTGCCCAGCAGTTGCTAGAAACATTCTTGGTTCCTATTTACAAGAGTGCCCAAGTCCCACTGATTATTCATTCATTCCTTTATTCTGAATTTAAGAAAATCAGTAGGGACCCCTCTTTCAGTGAAGAAATGGGTTAATTTCATAGCTGACTTGAAATGTTGTGAAAAGCTATGGTATTCTCTTATGCCATTATTACAGTACTAGTAGAAATAATCCCTTGCAGCTGTGGTAACTCATGATAACACACAATAAATACCCATCAAGATATCTCTTGACAGCAATGAAATTAACTCGTGTCACCCCTCTGTCTAACAGAATGTGGTCCGAGTTTCTTCTTCGTATGTTGTTTCAGATATCAATAGGTTGATATATGAGGAAATGCATCAATTAGAAACTACAGCATATACTGTTTAGAGAGTGAATTTTCACTGTCCGCATTGTAAATTTGGTAACAGGTGTTTCAACGAAGGTTGCAACATTATAGGTGAGCAATCAAAAAGGAAAGAATTCATACTTAATGCCTCTGTTTCAATCCCTTCTACTTCAGCAGGGTCTGTTCAACTTCCCTGCATACTAGTCCTCATTACTCACAATAAATTGTTGTTGAAGTTGCAATCAACACCACAATCCCCTGGCTCAGAATCATTTCTTGACTCAGAGCCTAAAGCCATTGCAAACTCTGCTGCTGCAGGGAGCTGTTTTGAAATTACATGATGATGAAGAAACTACCTGTTACTTACACCTACATCCTATCTCCTACCCTAATACTTAGGTAAAAGTATGTCCAGTTATACAGCCTTGAGAACATGGTGTTCTTCTTTGTGATTAGTTGGGAAAAAGGGTGATCTTTGGGATGACAAAAGTGGTTTTAGAAACAGAAAATGTCTATGCAGAACTAAAAGGGAAATCAATCCAGAAGAAATAAATGCTGAGCCATATTTTAAATTGTCTTGTTTTAGACTTTTTTTTAAATGAAAGTTTCAAAAAAGCAATCAAGTGAGACCAGAGATAAAATCCCATTATTTACCCACATGCATAGTCTCACTCTCGGTTTGGAAAACCTGAATGTTTGAATGCATTCTTCTAATCAAACCCATCTCGCGACACCAGCATGTTATCCAAACACTTTGTAGTCCCAGCGCAGTGTGTTAGCCCCAGTGCTGCTTTCAGTGTTGCTTCCCTTGTGACTTAGACCACTTTTGACTTTTTTTTATTTTAAGAAAAGCTCAATCAGAGTCATGGCATACCCTCAATTTCATTCTTTTAATAAAATGGAAAAGTTAAAAGCATCCCAGTCACAAGGGGAAGTGTTACTGAAAGCTAGAGTTTGGCCATCAGCATTACAGAAATAAAAGGCAGCTTTAAAAATAGAGGCTACTGGCTTTGCTGCTGCTCTTAGTGTTGCTTCCCCTGTGGTTGGGCTGCTTTTAGCTTTAATTTTTTATTAAAAAGCCAAATAGGATGCCTGAAACACCTCTGATTTAGATAGTTTATTTCAGGAAACAAAAGCCAATAACCATATAAAATAAACAAAATATTTAATGTGCCGAATGTGTACCTCCAACATCTGTGAACTAGAAAAATATTAATTCGTCCTGCAAATAAAGCATATATTTGTTGTAAGGCCAGTGGATATTCCATAGAGTGGATGTACACCTGACTCTAGACTTAGGCTTGTATAGCCTAGTGTTTCATATAGTGTGATGTTATAAATTGTAGCCATATGAACTACTGGACTAATTATTAAATATTAATTATTGAAGATGTCAGAAAAGCTGGGGCTCTGTCACGAATGAAATGATATCTTTCTAAAGATGGATTATTAACATTAGGACTCTAACATCTACGTTTTCAAAGTGGCAAGCAGGATTTTAATGGTGTGTCTACTGAGAAGTTAATACCCTGTGCAACATTTTGAAAGCATGAGGATAAAGGTTTAAAAGCCTGAGGTCATTAGGGTAAAGGTGTGTCAGCTTAAGTGTATGGTTCTGTAAGAGTTTTGATTGCATAGCCTTGGGATTGCTTTCTGGATCTTGGCTTCAGAACCTTTTGGCACCTCTACCCTCCTAGACACTGAACCTCTTAACTGATACATTGATTTTAAAGCTGTTTTAGAGACCCCAGCTGGGATCCAGCTGAAAAGGGTTAGAAGAATGCCTAGACCTATAAAAGCAAACATGAGAAAGTATCCTTGCTGCACTGAAGTGGCTCCCTCCCACTTTTAGTTTCTGGCCAAGCTCAGTCTGTTTGAAAGTCTCCATCTTTGGCCCCCTTCCATAAACCACCTGCTACAATCTCCTACAGCTGTTCTACTCTTGCTGTGGGGGAAAGACGGGTGTGTGACAGAGGAGTAGATCTGGAGTGTACATGCACAGCATGTATGTATTTTAAACTCCTCATACTTAGCCTCCCAATGAAATAACACCATCATTTACCCTGTGTATTGCATCCCCTCCCGTTTTGTCATGTGGACTAATATTTGTTTCCTTCCCCCACCTTTTTAAGTGTGTTGCCTTGATTGTAAGCACATTGATGGGACAGAAATCTGTCGTCTTCTATGTTTTGAAAGGGCCTAGCCCATTTGAGGGCTTATGTAAATAATTAAAAACAATTTTAAAATATTGAGTAAAAATATACCTGCAAAAGGATACTATGTATCTTGAGGAGCACGTTGTCTGTAACCCATGAGGTTGGACTGGACAAGAGAGATGGGAGCAGAAGAGACCAGTTGCCAATGGCTCTGGTAGGTGTGTCTATATAGAGTCGTGGTTTCTGGATAGGGAGTGGAAGAATGGTGCCCTTTCTAACAAAAAATGAAAGGGCTGAACCACTGTGCCTTGCAATGTAAGGGCTGAGTTAAGAGAGCTCTGGAGACGTTCATTAAACACTGCAACTGAAGAAGTGAGTTTTTTACCCATGAAAGCTTATGCCCAAATAAGTCTGTTAGTCTTTAAGGTGCCACTGGTCTCCTTGTTTTTGTGGATACAGACTAACACGGCTACCCCTCTGATACTTTCTTTCAACATTGACTCACTTTTATAAACAGACAAGGTACATGAGGTAATATCTTTTTATCGGACCAACTTCTGTTGGTGGAAGAGAAGAGGTTTTGCGCTTCACAGGCCTCTTCAGATCTGGACAAAGTAACCAGAAGTCACAGCTAAATACACAGTAGGACAGATTGTTAAGCATAAAGGTTTAACACATATTGCAGGAAACTACATAAATGAAGTGGGTAATTAACACCTCTGAATTTATAGGACAAAGTAAAGTTAGTAGGTTACAAATTGTCATAATGAGCCATAAAACCAGTGTCTCTGAGACCATGATTTTTAATACCTAGCGGAGTTATGAATTTAAGTTCTCATGCTCATCTTTTGAAGGTGCGGAGCAGATTTCATTTGTGGATGAAGACCGACAGGTCAGACATGAAGTGATCGCTTTGTGAAAAGTGTTCACCCATAGATGACAGGGTGTTTTTATTTACTATTGTTTATCTGTGTGAGTTCATTCGAGAGCTTAGTCACTGTTTGGTTTCATCCACATAGTTGTTGCTGGGGCATTTAGTGCACTAGATGAGGTATACCACATGGTGTGACAGACATGCAAAGGACTCATGGATCTTGAAAGATGTGTTGTGTTGATTGCAGCGGTGGAGAGACGTCTGCAGGTTTTGCATCTGTCCTAGTCTGTGGGGAGTTTGCTTCTGATGATCGTGGCAAAATTGGGGGATTATATGAAAGCCAGAAGAGGAGCTTCAGGAAAGGTTTCTTTCAGGATTTAGTCCCCATCAAGTATGAGTTGTAACTGTTTGATACCCTGTATGGTTTCCAGTATGGGCTCGTAGGAGACAACTAGGAGTGTGTGATTGGTATATTTTTTTTTTCTGTACTGAAGCAGGTTCTTTTGGGGTATTTGGGTGGCCTATTCAGTGATGCAATCTACTTGTCTGGTGAAGTGTCTGATGAAGGCAGTTTTAAGTGTGTTAAGGTGTGTATCCCAGACTTCCACCTCGGGGTATATTCTGTGATATCTGAATGTCTGGCTGTAGATAACAGATTTCTTGGTACATCTGGGATGGTTACGGGATCTGTGGAGGTAAGTGTGGTGATCCATAGGTTTCTTGTATATAGTTGTCTGTAGGGTCCTGTTGCTGGTGCTGATCGTGGTGTCCAGGAAGTTGATGCTGGTGCGTGAGTGTTCCACAGAACTTGATGGGTGGGATGGTGGTTGTTTGAAGTACTGATGGAAATCTATGAGGGAGTTTGTCATCTGTCCAGAGGGTGAAAATATCATCAATTCATCTCTGGTAAATCATTGGTTTCATAGTACAGTTTTCCAGAAATTCTTGCTCAGGCAGACCATGAAGAGGTTAGCATGCTGGGAGCCATCTAGTACCCATGGCTGTTCCAATGGTTTGGATAAAGCAGGCAAATACCTATCACCTATTGATGAACACTTTTCACAGAGCTATCATGCCAGGAAGTATTATGATCCCCATTTTACAGTCATCATTGTCAGAGGAAATCTGCACAACCCATTCAAAAGATGAGAATGGGAATTTAAATTCATAACTCTGCTAGACACTAAAAATCATAGTCTCAACAGAGACACTGGTGTTATGACTCATTACAACAGTTCGTAATCTATTAACTCTCCTTTGTCCTATGGCTGCAGAGGTGTTAACTTTTATTGGACCAATAAACAATTATTACCTCACCCACTGTTGTCTCACTTCATTTTAAGTGGTTTCTTGCAACATTCATTAACCCCTTATTCTTAACATGCTGTCCCACTTGGTTTTTAGCTGTAACACTCTGGTTATCTTTTCCAGAAGAAACTCAAAAGCTTGTCTCTTCCACCAACAGAAGTTGGTCTAATAAAAGATATTACCTTACGCTCCTTGTTTCTCTCATATGCTAGGACCAAGACACCTACAACACCACTGCAAACAACTTTTTATAAACAGTGCATTTTGCTTAATTAGCTCTGGACAGTTAATTAAATAAAACTATGTGAAAACAGAAGCTGTCAGTTTGTATGGTAAGGCCCCAATAGTTATTGGGCTCATATAACGAGTTATCTGAAACCCATACAGAATAAATAGAAAGCAATTGCTTTTACTTCATGCCCAAGGCAGAAAAGGTGGAAGATCTAGCTTCTGAGCATATTGAAAAACAGACTTTATTTTTTTAAACTATAGCTTATAATTATATAATTTTTCCTAGTACCCAGTTATTGGTGAAATAAGATTTTTCAATAACGTTAAAATCTAAATAGCATTATCTCTATCTTAAGTTATTTAAAAGACTGTAACTGATCTGATCCAAACTGTAATCTTTGGCAAATAATTTTGCCTATTGAAAGGTTCCGTTACTTGCATTCCTTACTTTTCTTTGGCTTGTGCCCTGCACAGAGACCAAAGGATAATTTTGAAGGCATTGTATTATATTCCTTATAAAATATCCAAAGGAAGGTTTCATTCTAAAAGTGCAATAAAGTTTTCCTTTGGATATGTAAGGGAGACAGTAAATATTCTTCATTGAAGCTCCTATCTAGTCTAGTTTAATTTGATACAAAGTTTCAAAATATGGTGCAAGTTTATGATGTAGGTTTTTCAAGTCATTTTTTGCTCAGGTATGATGGCATCTACCCATTTTCAGGATTTGTTAAAATGAGATTTCCCTTTATAGAATTTAAAATTACAAGTTGTGAAGTTTTAAAGTTTACTTGTCATAACTTGTATGAGATGTTAAGCTTCTATTGGGGCTTGTCTTTTTTCCCCTTCTTGCTTGAAATGTAGGGCTATCCTTGCAGTAAAATGTTTCTTACAGTATGTCACCCTATAAACCTTCTCTGTGTCAGCTACGCAATCCAATCTTTTAGTCTGCACGGTTAAGGTATGTATGTGCATGTATTTAATTTGAAAATCTATTTCTTCACTGAAGGAACAAAGCCAGAACTGACTGAGCTAATTGTGGTTTGATGATGCAGATTAGGTGATATGTTTTTCTCTGATTACTAAATGTTTGATGAAAATCAAATTCATTAGTAAAGAATAAACACACATGCTGTAATTACCTTTAACATATGTCCATGTTAGCTGTAAACATCCACAACTGGTGGTTATAAACTTTCTGATGAAAGTGTCTCCTGCCAAAACACTGCTGTTCCATTGTAGATTAAAGCAAATGAGTTGTGGTTTATTATAGCTGGCTCATACATATATAAACTGACGGAAGATTTCCATTGAATAGATGGTGTTTCAGGATTTTGCGAGTGGTGCACATGCATGTTTAGCAAAGTGGAGTGGAATTTCAGTTTTAACAGAGGATCATGGAATATGATCTGTAAAGGTGTATAAGAAAGGAGTCCTGACTTCATCCAGAGTACATAGAAAGGTGAGTCTGGAATTAAGAGGCAAAAGCAACTACCTATTCGTTTCACACATTATGCAATAGAGTGAGCAGTTGTCTAGCAAATCATAGCATTTCTTTCCTGCTTTGCTTTTTTTAACGGTAGAAAATATAATTTAAAAGCCTTCTTCAGAATATTAAGGATTCAAATGGCAAAATTAAAGGTTGCCCAGGCAATCTTACATTGTCCCCTTGTGTATTCATTACAATACAATATTTTTTACAGGTTCTTTTTTGGGGGGGTATCCCTGCCTCATTTAGTGTACATGCTTAGCAGTGACTGAGGCAGGGCTGTCTAGTGAATTGGTATGCTATCCAGAGCATCCCAAGCTATTCACTACACAGGTTGCATGATGTGCTGTGACTCAGTCATGTCCATTGCTTCATTCACTGCATAAGTTGTATGGTGTGAAGTGAATAAAGCGGGGATCTGCGGGAAATTGAAGATTAGTTTTGTATTCAAGGCACTGGACTGGTACCCAGGACATCTGGAGTCTATTCATCCCTTTGCCACATATTTCCACTTCCTGCATAATTTTAGGAAAGTCCAATATTCATCCTATGCCTCAGTTCTGCATCTATAAAATGGGGATCATAATACTTCCTGGCTAACCAGGGATAGTGTGATAATTTATAAATGTATGAGGCAATCATATACTGTAGTGACTGCAAAGAAAAGCCAAAGAGAGAATGGAAAAATCTTTATTCAGTGCAGGGTTTGGATGATGTAAAGTAAATAAGACATGAAGCTACTACATCCATGAGCAATAAGGATAAGAAGATATACTGAACATCTGCCACATTCTTAGAGCACTTTCTACCCAGTTCACTCAATGAGGATTGGATTCATTCCATTCCATCAGGTGCAATGGAATTTCTGAATAGTTTTAGTCGTAAATCTCTTTATTTGAATCTGTCGATTGGACATTTAAAATTAGGGGCTTTTACCGCTTTATATTTTAAAATTGTCCTGTATTAAAGTTCTAAATAGAGTGGACAATTTTTGTTACCTTTATGCCATCCTATTCTATAAGGTTGGAGGGTGTAAACTTTTGATCTTGAGGGCATGTAGGGAAAAGAATAGGTGTAGATTATATTTTTGACTTGATGGTCCCTAGTTTGTGGCATGGCTAGCTTCCTGACATGAGAATTGACACTTATGATGGCAAAAATAAAATTTTTACACAAGTTTTGGGTTTAAAAATCTTTGTTTCCTAAATGTAAAGGTGTATTGCAAATAAGGAAACTTTTTTTTGTTCATGTCTTTTTCTTCCTCTTTTGTGATGCATAAAATGTGTTTCAGAGTATTTTGGTTTTGTGTTTTAGATGGTTTTTCTGCTTGTTTTTTGACTCATCATTTTTGCTCAAGGTAACACAGTCCTCACTCAACAGAACCTATCCAACTCTCCAGCAGTCCCACCCACAACTGGGCATTTTTTCTTGCGAGGGCCATAGTAATATGATGTTTTGTGGCCAAAAGAATTGTGGGATTTGACCACAAAAGATTGTGGGATTGGGGCCATGACAAGAAACCACAACTGGGTTAGGAAGAGTACACCAGAACCCCAATCCAAGAAATTTAAATCCACTGGACAGAACATATTTGTATGCACTGCCAATGTTTTCCAAAGAAAGCCTTCTGCAGGTTCACATCAGTGGGCAGACCAACATATCTGATCACCTCAAGCATTGTCTGTCATTTATATACCAAGTGACACTTGTAAAATCCTGGCAAATACAAAAGAGATGACCAACCTTAAGGACACCAGATACGAGACTTTCAGGTTGACAGTACTCTAGAAAACTAATAGGTATCCATTTTCCTTTTCCAATCACCGTGTTGCTTTCCTTTCTATGAGATCCCAAAGGTTTAGGTGATAATACGACTATTATTAAAATCAAGAAAATATAAGATGATAGTTGGGGGGCACAATTATAACCATTGACTGTATCCATCTGGAAAATGAACCACAGTTATTTTTACATACTCCAAGGGATGTTACCATAAATTAAAATTAATAATAAAATTGTGGAGACAATCTTGCACCCTCAAAGAAGAACTTTGAAGGGCTTCTCATATAGAGTTTCCCACCCTCCAGATGTAGGGTTACAAACTGGCCAGTGTTTGACCAGCCTGGCTGGTTATTTTATGGATTTGCCAGTTGCCAGAAAAGTAATTTAATCTGTTGGGGTATTTTTATGTGGGTCTAAAGATTTTGCATTATTATCACAATACACTGGGATATCTAATATTAAGTTTCTGTGCCCAACTAAAGATGTTGCAGTGTTCCCACTTCCACAGTTTAAGTAAGAAAATGATGTTATCAATCTTATGTACATGTGTTATCTCTCAAGATTGATAACATCTAGAGACATATCTAATCTGTATGTGCTATCTGTTGAAGGCAGGTGGGGGTTGTGGAGTTGCCTTGTGGTTGGAGATTGGGGTTCCAGTTTTTTTGCATTTCAAAGATGATAACCCTATACAGATGCCATCCCATGTGTACTTCTGCAGAAGGGAGTGTTCTGATCCTGGTAACAAAAGAAAAGTTGTTTACCAGCTACCAAGAAACTATTACAATTGTTGAAGAGCAAAAAGATTTAAAAAAAACTAGTCCAATCACTTTTAAGAAAATTAACAAAAGAAATATTAATGTTGAAATTCATGTACCACAAACAGATATTAGAGAACGATATGAGTGATTCCACATTAGAAGTGAGATTTGTTGCACTTTCAGTCTAAAAAGTGAAAATAAAGTGAATAAATTTTAATTAGAAAATAAGATTAACCATGCTAGAGAAAGGGAATGGATATAGAAAGTTGATTGGGCCTTAGAAAAGCAAATATACAAGTGTAACTGATTCTTCCATCCCTTTTCGGTTAGAAGGTGTTATTAAGGAGTGTTACATTCTGGTCTGGAACCTGTAGTTTCTATAAGTAATTGATATCAATTTAAATTTCAGAATTCTTTCATAAACAGAAAATGTGTATGATACAGTAGAACCTCAGAGTTACGGACACCAGAGTTACAAACTGACTGGTCAACCACACACCTCATTTGGAACTGGAAGTACACAATCAGACAGAGACCAAAAAAGTAAATACTGTACAGCATAATACTGTGTTAAATGCAATCTACTAAAAAAAAAAAAAAAAAAAAAGCAAAGTTTAAAAAAGATTTGACAAGGTAAGCACTATTTCTGTGCTTGCTTCATTTAAATTAAGGTGGTTAAAAGCAGCATTTTTCTTCTGCATAGTAAAGTTTCAAAGCTGTATTAAGTCAACGTTCAGTTGTAAACTTTTGAAAGAACAACTATTACATTTTTTGTTCAGAGTTACAAACATTTCAGAAAAAAGAAAAGGAGTACTTGTGGCACCTTAGACTAACAAATTTATTTGAGCATAAGCTTTCGTGAGCTACAGCTCACTTCATCGGATGCATTCAGTGGAAAATACAGTGGGGAGATTTATGTACATAGAGAACATGAAACAGTGGGTGTTACCATACACACTGTAACCAGAGTGATGGTAACACCCACTGTTTCATCAGGTGCAATGGAATTTCTGAATAGTTTTAGTCGTAAATCTCTTTATTTGAATCTATGGTATACCCAATGAGCCACTAGATGTCAGAGCCATTACATACAAAATCATCCAAAAATGTATGTATCTGACTGCAGAAATGAGAGCCAGAAGGGGCATATTGAATATCCTTGTTTTAGAAGTGATAGTTTACTATAAGTTAGTTTGTCAGACTGCTGAACTGAATAGGTGATTAAATGTAAAGACTTTTCAGTCACTTAAAATATATTTGTTTTAGACAGGTCAATTACTGTATTGACATAATACAGTTAATTCCTTCATTTATGCACCTTCTCAACTAGCAATGGTTGAGAGGTCTAGTTGCATGAAGGACACAGAAGTTTGGATGCTTATCCAGATTATTGGAACCTCTTGATTTCTGTAAAACTGGGTCAGAAACACCATAAAAGCAAAAAGAAAAGGAGGATTTGTGGCACCTTAGGGACTAACAACTTTATTTGAGCATAATAACAGCATAAGCAGGCTGTTACATGAGTCTTCTGCTAGTTTCTGCTTCTATTAGCGCTAGAAATATCAAAGACATAGCCTCTTTTGCAACTCTTAAAATATTCAGTTCACGTTTTGAGAGATGGTTAATGGGAATCATATTTCATCCAAACCAGTTTGCTCATCCTACTGTCTCCCCACATGCTACTATTTGTATGTGATGTTATGCTGAGAACACCTGATCCAGAAAACAAGATGGAAGTGTTGTCTCTAGTCATCTTTAACATCTGACAGATTGATGAAATTTTGTGCATTAATATTATATTATATCATGAGAGGCTCCTTCTCTCCCCAGTCTGCCTCTATACGAGAACTGTATATAGTTCATACATAGCCCACAACAAACACCAGCACGGTGTGTCTTCTCAAGAGTCAAAACTTGCTTGCACATGAAGAAAAATAACTGGGAAGACTGAGAGTTACAGTGACAACTGCCATAACAATGAACATTATGATCTAAAGTCTATGAGGTGACAAGCTACCATAATACCTACTGGAGTTTATCAGTTTATGTACTTGTATAACCCCATCATTGTAGTTTGAATTTGTCTTACTATGTGAGAAGGCAAGGAAGAAATATTATCCCTGTTTTACACATAGGGAATTGAGGGACAGAGGTTAAGTTGTATTTTCCTAGCTCACAAACAGTGAAGTGTGAACTGAACCCAAACCTCCTAAACCAATTGGAGTTGAGGGAATTCTGCACCTAACATCTCACCTAATTGGTTAAATCTTTCCTTTGTGAGATAGAAATAGTATGTAGCATTATTCTCATTTTACAGATAGAAAAACTGAGGCATAGGGAAGTTTTTGTGCTGAAACTCACTCAGGGAATCAGCATCAATATCGTTAAAACCCAGGTTCCCTGACCGAGGCTCTAAAGACCTTGGGCCCAGCTCTCCACTGTTTTGGCATTACCAACTCATATTATTTTAATCTGTCTTGTGATTTTGCAAGGCAGGAAGGGGTTATTTTGTTTCTATTTCTTACTGTCTCCTGGCACCTGAGAATTTCTGAGCTGGATAGAGAACTGAGGCTGCACTTCTGGCTTCTACCACTAGATGTCGCTGTGGAGAGACTGAGCTGCAGACTTTGGGCTGCAATTCTGGCTGGGCCAACAGAGGCTGCTGCACTAGCACCGTCCACTTTTGCTTCCCTCCCCACTTTGCAGCTGTGGAGTGGGCCGCTTGAGCAGAGCCAAGAAGCAGTTGCAGAGGGTCCTCCTCCTCCTTGTTCCCTTCAGCCCCTTGTCTAATGCTGCACTGGGGAGGGAAGAGGCATGAAGGTGAATAATGGAGGGAGGGTGAAGAAGAGAATGGAGTCAGGAACTTTCACCCCCAATCTCTCTAGCCCAGAGGTTGTCAAACTGTGGGGCACAGAGGAAAGTTCGGCGTGAGGGGGTGACTCCAGGCAGCTCGTGCCAGCCCCATGTGGCAGGGCTCAGGTAAAGTTGCCAGTTTTGGTTAGACGTATTCCTGGAGGTTTCATCACATGGCATAATCTTTAATGCCTGGAGGTTTGGCAACCCTAGGCCCGAGCCAGCCTCCAGGGGAGGGGAGGGGGGGTAGGGAGGGAGTGCCACCTCCACCCCCTCACTCACTTCAGTGGACCACCCAGACTGTGGGTCAGTGTCAACATCCACCGCAGCTGCACTGATTTCTGCTCCCAGCAGCCTCTGCACCCAGTGCTGGCTCCACCCCCAGAGACCATCTCACGCACCTTCCCCAAACCTGAAAACTTGAGGGGATGGGCAGGGGAGCAGGTAATGGCCTTGCCCTAGCAGTGCAGCCTGGCTGTAAGGTAGAAGCAGCCTGATGTTGAGGAAGCCTTGGCTGGGCCATTGGTAAGTATCTTTGCCCTGGTCTACACTAGGACTTTAGGTCGAATTTAGCAGCGTTAAATCGATGTAAACCTGCACCCATCCACACGATGAAGCCATTTTTTTTTACTTAAAGGGCTCTTAAAATCGATTTCCTTACTCCACCCCGACAAGTGGATTAGCGCTTAAATCGGCCTTGCCGGGTCGAATTTGGGGTACTGTGGACACAATTCGACGGTATTGGCCTCTGGGAGCTATCCCAGAGTGCTCCATTGTGACCGCTCTGGACAGCACTCTCAACTCAGATGCACTGGCCAGGTAGACAGGAAAAGAACCGCGAACTTTTGAATCTCATTTCCTGTTTGGCCAGCGTGGCAAGCTGCAGGTGACCATGCAGAGCTCATCAGCAGAGGTGACCATGATGGAGTCCCAGGATCGCAAAAGAGCTCCAGCATGGACTGAACGGGAGGTACGGGATCTGATCGCTGTATGGGGAGAGGAATCCGTGCTATCAGAACTCCGTTCCAGTTTTCGAAATGCCAAAACCTTTGTCAAAATCTCCCAGGGCATGAAGGACAGAGGCCATAACAGGGACTCGGAACAGTGCCGCATGAAACTTAAGGAGCTGAGGCAAGCCTACCAGAAAACCAGAGAGGCGAACGGCTGCTCCGGGTCAGAGCCCCAAACATGCCGCTTCTATGATGAGCTGCATGCCTTTTTAGGGGGTTCAGCCACCACTACCCCAGCCGTGTTGTTTGCCTCCATCTCCACTGAAGGAGTCAACACGGAAGCAGGTTTTGGGGACGAAGAAGATGATGATAGCTCACAGCAAGCGAGCGGAGAAACCGGTTTTCCCGACAGCCAGGAACTGTTTCTCACCCTAGACCCGGAGCCAGTACCCCCTGAACCCACCCAAGGCTGCCTCCTGGACCCGGCAGGCGGAGAAGGGACCTCCGGTGAGTGTACCTTTTAAAATACTATACATGGTTTAAAAGCAAGCATGTGAAAGGATTAATTTGCCCTGGCATTCGCGGCTCTCCTGGATGTACTCCCAAAGCCTTTGCAAAAGGTTTCTGGGGAGGGCAGCCTTATTGCGTCCTCCATGGTAGGACACTTTACCACTCCAGGCCAGTAACACGTACTCGGGAATTATTGTACAACAAAGCATTGCAGTGTATGTTTGCTGGCGTTCAAACAACATCCGTTCTTTATCTCTCTGTGTTATTCTCAGGAGAGTGAGATATTATTCGTGGTCACCTGGTTGAAATAGGGTGCTTTTCTTCAGGGGACACTCAGAGGTGCCCGTTTCTGCTGGGCTGTTTGCCTGTGGCTGAGCAGAAATGTTCCCTGCTGTTAGCCACGGGGAGGGGGGAGGGTTGAGGGGGTAGCCACGCGGTGGGGGGAGGCAAAATGTGACCTTGTAACGAAAGCACATGTGCTATGTATGTAATGTTAACAGTAAGGTTTACCCTGAAAGAGTGTAGCCACTGTTTTATAAAATGTGTCTTTTTAAATACCGCTGTCCCTTTTTTTTTTTCTCCACCAGCTGCATGTGTTTCAATGATCACAGGATCTTCTCCTTCCCAGAGGCTAGTGAAGATTAGAAAGGAAAAAAAAAAAAGCACTCGTGATGAAATGTTCTGAGCTCACGCTGTCCTCCCACACTGACAGAGCACAGACGAATGCGTGGAGGCAAATAATGTTAGAGTGCAGGAAAGCACAAAATGACCGGGAGGAGAGGTGGCGGGCTGAAGAGAGTAAGTGGCGGGCTGAAGACAGGGCTGAAGCTCAAATGTGGCGGCAGCGTGATGAGAGGAGGCAGGATTCAATGCTGAGGCTGCTGGAGGATCAAACCAGTATGCTCCAGTGTATGGTTGAGCTGCAGCAAAGGCAGCTGGAGCACAGACTGCCACTACAGCCCCTGTGTAACCAACCACCCTCCTCCCCAAGTTCCGTAGCCTCGTCACCCAGACGCCCAAGAACGCAGTGGGGGGGCCAACCAGCCACTCCACCACAGAGGATTGCAGAAAAAACAGAAGGCTGGCATTCAATAAATTTTAAAGTTGTAAACTTTTAAAGTGCTGTGTGGCATTTTCCTTCCCTCCTCCACCACCCCTCCTGGGCTACCTTGGTAGTCATCCCCCTATTTGTGTGATGAATGAATAAAGAGTGCATGAATGTGAAGCAACAATGACTTTATTGTCTCTGCAAGTGGTGATCAAAGGGAGGAGTGGAGGGTGGTTAGCTTACAGGGAAGTAGAGTGAACCAAGGGGCAAGGGGTTTCATCAAGGAGAAACAAACAGAACTTTCACACTGTAGCCTGTCCAGTCATGAAACTTGTTTTCAAAGCTTCTCTGATGCGTACCGTGCCCTCCTGTGCTCTTCTAACCGCTCTGATGTCTAGCTGTGCATAACCAGCAGCCAGGCGATTTGCCTCAACCTCCCACCCTGCCATAAACGTCTCCCCCTTACTCTCACAGATATTGTGGAGCAAGCAGTAATAACAGTGGGAATATTGGTTTCGCTGAGGTCTAAGCGAGTCAGTAAACTGCGCCAGCGCGCCTTTAAACGTCCAAATGCACATTCTACCACCATTCTGCACTTGCTCAGCCTGTAGTTGAACAGCTCCTGACTACTGTCCAGGCTGCCTGTGTACGGCTTCATGAGCCATGGCATTAAGGGGTAGGCTGGGTCCCCAAGGATAACTATAGGCATTTCAACATCCCCAACAGTTATTTTCTGGTCTGGGAATAAAGTCCCTTCCTGCAGCTTTTGAAACGACCAGAGTTTCTGAAGATGCGAGCGTCATGTACCTTTCCTGGCCATCCCACGTTGATGTTGGTGAAACGTCCCTTGTGATCCTCCAGAGCTTGCAGCACTATTGAAAAGTACCCCTTGCGGTTTATGTACTCGGCGGGTTGGTGCTCCAGTGCCAAGATAGGGATATGGGTTCCGTCTATGGCCCCATCACAGTTAGGGAATCCCATTGCAGCAAAGCCGTCCACTATGACCTGCACATTTCCCAGGGTCACTACCCTTGATATCAGCAGATCTTTGATTGCGTGGGCTACTTGCATCACAGCAGCCCCCACAGTAGATTTGCCAACTCCAAATTGATTCCCAACTGACTGGTAGCTGTCTGGCTTTGCAAGGTTCCACAGGGCTATCGCCACTCGCTTCTCAACTGTGAGGGCTGCTCTCATCTTGGTATTCATGCGGTTCAGGGCAGGGGAAAGCAACTCACAAAGTTCTATGAAAGTGCCCTTATGCATGCAAAAGTTTCGCAGCCACTGGGAATCGTCCCAGACCTGCAACACTATGCGGTCCCACCAGTCTGTGCTTGTTTCCCGAGCCCAGAATCGGTGTTCCACAGCATGAACCTGCCCCATTAGCACCATGATGCATGCATTGGCAGGGCCCATGCTTTCAGAGAAACCTGTGTCCATGTCCTGATCACTCACGTGACCGCGCTGACGTCGCCTCCTCGCCCGGTATCGCTCTGCCAGGTTCTGGTGCTGCATATACTGCTGGATAATGTGTGTGGTGTTTAATGTGCTCCTAATTGCCAAAGTGAGCTGAGCGGCCTCCATGCTTGCCTTGGTATGGCATCTGCACAGAAAAAAGGCACAGAACGATTGTCTGCTGTTGCTCTGACGGAGGGAGGGGCGACTGACGACATGGCTTACAGGGAATTAAAATCAACAAAGGGGGTGACTTTACATCAATGAGTATTTCAGGCAGGACTTCACAGAGGGTTCCAATAAGAAATGGTGCACCTAAGTAATTGTTCTTATTGGAACAAGCAGGTTGGTCTGGCCTCTGATTGATACATGGTTAGATTTACCTTGCTGCACCTTCTCTGTGAGTGACTGCAGTGTGACCTAGAGGAATGAGTCCCCTAGATGGGGGAGGGGGGGAAGCAAATGAGCACAAAAGAAATCTGGTCTATTTCTTGTTTTGATCCACTCCATCTATGTTTTACATCTTTGGCTGGCAGCAGACGATGCAGAAGGACTGCAAGCCATCCTCATCTCTTGCCTGCCTGGCAGAAGATGGTACAGTAGGACTGCTAGCCATCGTCATCTCTTGCCTGCCTGGCAGAAGATGGTACAGTAGGACTGCTAGCAATCCATATCGCCTGCCTGCTCACCATAAGATGGTTCAATAGGACTGACTGCAGGACTAAAGAGAATGACCTGGTCAAGTCACTTCAAATTTAGTCCCTGCGCCCATGTCTGCCTAGGAGCTCCTGATCGACCTCACAGAGGTGACCAGGAGCACCTCAGACATGACGATGACGGCTACCAGTCCTACTGTACCGTCTGCTGTCCAATGGGTTGCTGCTGCTGTGTAGCAATGCAGTACCACATCTGCCAGCATCCAGGAGACATACGGTGACAGAGCGGGCTCCATGCTTGCCGTGGTATGGCGTCTGCACAGGTAACTCAAGAAACTCAAGAAAAAAGGCACGAAACGATTGTCTGCTGCTGCTTTCATGGAGGGAGGGAGGGAATGGGGGCCTGACGATATGTACCCAGAACCACCTGCGACAATGTTTTAGCCCCATCAGGCATTGGGATCTCAACCCAGAATTCCAATGGGCAGCGGAGACTGCGGGAACTGTGGGATAGCTACCCACAGTGCAACACTCCGGAAGTCGACACTTGCCTCAGTACTCTGGAAGCACTCCGCCGAGTTAATGCACTTAATGCACTTAGAGCATTTTCTGTGGGGACACACACTCGAATATATAAAACCGATTTCTAAAAAACCGACTTCTATAAATTCGACCTAATTTTGTAGTGTAGACATACCCTTTGTGTGTGAAACTTACAGGTGTAGGTAATGTAATGAAAGTTGTGTTATGGTCTCTGTTAGGTTATGAATAGGCTATCTAGCATACTTTTGCATGTGTCTATTTTTGTCTGGGCTGGGGGAGCAACCAAAAAATGTCATCCAGCTCTTTCCATGGGGTAAGAAAGAGGACTGTGACAAGGAGTGCAGCAGCGGTGAGGAGATGAGCTAAGCGGAAGGTCCCTGGTGTGTAGAAGTTGGTCTGGGCACAACATCTGGGGGAGAGAGCAGGGCATGGGCCAGAGAGCCAGCCAAAGAGCTGTCGTAATTCCCCATGGTGGGAGCTGGGGATTGTGCTGGGGAGCTTGCCTAGAGGATAAACGAGGGGGCTGGTGAAGAGTCCTTACCATCAATCAGAAGTAAAAGGGAAGAGATCCCTTCATGGGTATGCTTATTTTTTTGGACTTTCAGACCGAGTTCCCTGAAATGCATGTGTGCAGACACCCACTTCTACGTGCACAACACGCACACTCTCACAGAGAACAAAGCAATTGCCCTTAAGACTTCAAAAATTAGAAAACAGACAAAAAAGCCGCATGATTTTTGGTCTGTTTTATGAATTTGGTCTATTTTATCATTCTTAAACTTGCGAGGTTGGCAACACTTCTGTACAAAGTGAATGTAAAATGCTAACAAATCATAACACTGGCATTTTGCACCCATTTGCACAGGCATAAATGACTAAGGCAGGGCAGTGGAGAATCAAGCCTCTGACCTCTCTGATTGTGTAAGAGGGTATACTGATTCCATTAGTTTGGATATCTGGCTTTGTTAGATTCTCCTGTGCCCTCTTTTAGCCACTGATACCTCTAGTCTGGTTTGTACAATATGTCTCTGCTTCAATTACAAAGAGTATTCAGCAGCAGTAGAGCAAAGCTTTCCATTTCCCTACTGCACAGTGCTTGGGATATTGCAACCAACTCAGTGTCTCCTCTAGCATGCCTCCTCCATTCTATGAATTTACACAGATTGCAGAATTTTCAGAGTAGAATGGCATACCTCCTCCTCCCCCTTCTTTCTTATGGTCATATTTTCAGGCCACAGCCTTGCAGTCCTCCCCCCGCACCTCCAGTCTACCCCCACTGTGCAGTTTTTATTCTCATGCTGACCTTTAAATGACCCCAGTGCTCACTCTGTGCTTGTGCTGATGTGGTTGGCACCAGACACTTAATTAGATTTAAGAATTTTGTTTTCTGAGATTCTGTTATAAAGCATTGTTTGATTTTAAATTCTTTAACTACTTTCATTTGTACGTATACACCAGGATGTCACAACTTACATACCAATTTTTATTATCATTTCTTCAAGCCCAAAACTGGCAGACTTCTTCTTCTTTAGTTCCTGCTTCATTACTTGTGATTAATCTTTTCCAGTGTTTTGTTCTGATAAATCTTCACAACAGTTTCATTTTTCTGCCATTGTACAGTGTCAGCTAGCTCACAAAACTGGAAGAACAGTTATTAAAATGTTCATGCTTCACAAATAATATTTTGACTATTGGATAGATATGAAAGCCAGTAGGAAAAATATTCTGGCATGATTTGCAACATGCTATCTTTCAAATGGCAAAAATATCAACATATAATTGAAACACCCTGGTCATGAAGTAATCCACTTTCCATTTTCAAATGAATAAAGGAAGGATACAATATGTATTTGTCTATGAATTTTCTGGTCTCAGACCTGCACCTTATACCTACCAAGGCAGATGGTCAACCAACTTTTCACAAAAGAAACATGGGCAAACACATTATTATCCTGATAACAGTTTTAAGCCCTAATCCTATAAGCACTTATGCACCTGCTCAATTTTAAGCATGTGCTTAAAGTTGGACTTTTCTATGAGTGTATCCAGGATCTGGGCCATCAAGTTTAATGGAATGAGGGGTGAAGGTTGAACTGGGGAAAACACAACACGCCTTGTTAAAATGAAACCATTAGCTTAATACAGGATGTAGAAATTGGGCAGAAGAACTGGGGAATTCCCCTTGTTAAATGTTTACGATGTGAGCCTTGTTTGAAAAGCAGAATAGCTGTACTTAACTATACTTCCACTTCTTTAATGTATTGACCAGATTTCTCTTCACAAACTCCTTTGGGGAGGGAAGCTGCTTTGTGCAATGAAAGATTAACAAAATATGTTCTGCATGGCAAACTGAAATTAATGGAAAATGTATAGCACGTACGTACATTATGTACAAAGAGTGAGAGACAGCATGGAGCTGTGTGTGCTTGTGTATATGCAAGTGAATAGAAGTGTGTGTGTGTGTGTGTGTGTGTGCGCGCTTTTTGTTTTTATTTTATCCCTGTAAGGTTAAATCAAACTCTTTCCTTTCCGTTTCATCCATCCCCACCAGCAGATAGCAGAAACCGTATTCACCTTCAGGAATAATTTTTGTTTTCATGATGTGTGAAACAGCAAGAAAGTAGATTTTAATTTAATCTGTTGGATTGACTTTACAGAGATGATAGTAACAGAATGGTATTTACTATAATGTAACCTGGACAAACATGACGTGGAAATCAAAAAGAGAATTTGTAAATAAAACACTTAAGCCTCACTTTTGCCAGACCCTTTTATAAGGACACTTGAACAAGCCACCTCATATTATAGACAAATTTGCCATCTGCATGTTTTCCCCTTTATTTATCTTTTCCCCTGTTCTTTATTATCTTTGTGTAGGCTTCTTTTGATGTAGATGCTCATATTTGGTGATTTTTCATTTGGTTTCAAGTCAAATAGAAGATGCTGAACAGCCCTGATGTGTTTTCATCTATGCTGAATACTCCATTGCTTTAAGGCACCAATTAGTTTGCACTTTAGTTTTACTCTGGAAACTATATTAACTATAATGCAGGTCAGGACTATATCATGATCATACTTTTGAATCTTTCAACATTTTTTAATTTGTAATTCTGAACTTTTTAAAAAAAGTCTTTTCCATGTAGACTGTTTTGGTTTTAGATGCCAGCATAATTTAGAGGGAGAGGATATTTTTGAGTGTTTTAAAGCTTGAAACAGAATCTTTCTTATCAAATTAACATGAATGATAAGTTAAAACGAAATTACCCACAATTCCAGCCTTATTCTCCTGGTTAGAACTCAGTTGTACTGTGCAGTCCTCTGAGATGAAAGGTACAAATACTTACAAGGTTATAATTATCACTAAAGAGAGATTTATTCTTATTAGCAACACACACACAAAGCATTTCACTTTTCTGACTCTGGATCAACTTCAACCTACAGTGTGAAGTTAAATGACTTAATAGTCTCATCTGATTCCCCAATGAATAAGGGTCCACTTCAAAGAAGCACCATGTGTGACGGGTTGGATCACAGAAACCCCCTTGGGACTGCCACCTGGTGTGCCAAGACTACTTCTGTCCCTGCTTTCCCTGTCAGCTTGAGACTCCAGCACCCTGTCTTGTTGAGCCAGACACGCCAGTCTGCTCCAGCACAGACCCACGGTCTGAACTATGTGCCCCAAAGCTGCAGACTTAGCTGAAAGCAACTTCAGAAGTGTTCCTGCCTTTAACATTCAGATGCCCAACTCCCAATGGGGTCCAAACCCCAAATAAATCTGTTTTGCCCTGTATAAAGCTTATACAGAGTAAACTCATAAATTTGCCCTCTATAACACTGATAGAGAGATATGCACAGCTGTTTGCCCCTCCCCCCAGGTATTAATACATACTCTGGGTTAATTAATAAGTAAAAAGTGATTTTATTAAATACAGAAAGTAGGATTTAAATGGTTCTAAGTAGTAACGGACAGAACAAAGTGAACTTCAAAGCAAAATAAAATAAAATACGCAAGTCTAAGTCTAGTACGGTAATAAAACTGAATACAGATAAAATCTCACCATCAGAGATGTTTCAATAAGTTTCTTTCACAGACTGGACGCCTTCCTAGTCTGGGCACAATCCTTTCCTCTGGTACAACTCTTGTTCCAGCTCAGGTGGTAGCTAGGGGATTTCTCATGATGACTGACCCCTTTGTTCAGTTCCACCCACTTATATATCTTTTGCATAAGGCAGGAATCCTTTGTCCCTATGGGTGCCCACCCCTCCTTCTCAATGGAAAAGCACCAGGTTAAAGATGGATTCCAGTTCAGGTGACACGATCATGTCACTATAAGACTTCATTACTCACTTGCCAGCACACAGGTATACAGGAAGACTTACAAGTAAAACAGAGCTTGTTTTGGTTAATGGGAGCCATTAAGATTCCAAACCACCATTAATGGCCCACACTTTGCATAAC
Source organism: Chelonia mydas (assembly GCF_015237465.2). Classification (NCBI taxonomy): domain Eukaryota; kingdom Metazoa; phylum Chordata; order Testudines; family Cheloniidae; genus Chelonia; species Chelonia mydas. Next base: position 53,935,567 of record NC_057850.1, on the reverse strand, counting down.
CACAATAGGACCTCAGAGTTATTTTTCATATTTCTAGTTTCAGATAAAAGAGTGATACATTTATATAAATAAGATGACCACACTCAGTAGATTATAAGCTTTGTAATGATACCCTACAATAGACCTTTTGCATGAAGCATATTCCAGTTACATTATATTCACACTCATTAGCATATTTTTATAAAATCATATAGAGTGCAACGTCACAATATGTAACTACAGATCTAATCGGCTATCTCTATAAGAAGCTCGTAGGTAATGTAGCTATGAAAACTGAATTGCATTTTATAGGTACTGTGAGTACAATTTTGTTCTGTTCTTCTTAGAGATGAAATTGGCCTGTCTTCTGTTGCGTATGGGTCGCAGTTCCACTCAGATCTCTGCAGTGCAATATGTTGCAGCCCCATTCCCTCTAGCTCCCAGCATGCAATACTCTAGGGCTTGTGGGGATGTGTTCATGTGTGGACGTAAGCTACCTTGCACAAAGACTGTGCCAGGAGGAATTCTTCTCTGACCTGGTCCAGGGCTGTTACAGCTCTTCTGTGCTGTCACAGCAATGCAGAGGGGAGAATCCTTCCTTGTTAATTGTTGAAATTAATGTGTGGGTATGAAATTATAGTTTGACAGCATCCCAAATTCACTGCTAGAAACACATCAAGGCTAAATTTTTCACTTAACTTACTCTTAGTATTTTCGACTAATCTGTTTTACTCAGTGCTTACTTGTCATGCTGCTCTACCGTATCTATAACAAAGGGTTTCATAAGAGACCATTTCAAGTGGTTTCACTCTAAGTACAGTTGTCACTGCTTATGAGATCATCCTGGTAGCAGTGAAAAATGTTCTGAAAGCAACAAAGTGCAGGAAGAATTACCGTTGTTATGTAAAATATCCCATGAATAAACCTTATCAACGAAAGTTATAGAGATGAGAATGACATTGTTTTCAATATTTTAAAAATGGCCTACTGATTAATAGTAGACTTCCCTTCATACATGGCAAAACTGTTAGTAAAGCAAAATTAAACATGATAAAAACTGGTGTTTCACTTTTACGGTGCACTAGGTTCTCATGAGCAGGAAAAATCACATTAACTACTTCAAGAAATCATCAAACTCACATAGTCTGCTAAGGACCATTGCGCCAGCCACAGTGGCCACATTTAATGGCATCACACTAGGCATTGTGTAGAGAAGTTCCCAGATCATAGAATTATAGAATATTAGGGTTGGAAGGGACCTCAGGAGGCCATCTAGTCCAACCCAAGAGATGTTAAGAGTAACAAGAAGGGTTTCTTCAGGTATGTTAGCAACAAGAAGAAAGTCAAGGAAAGTGTGGGCCCCTTACTGAATGAGGGAGGCAGCCTAGTGACAGAGGATGTGGAAAAAGCTAATGTACTCAATGCTCTTCTTGCCTCTGTCTTCATGAACAAATTCAGCTCCCAGACTACTGCACTGGGCAGCAGAGCATGGGGAGGAGGGAATCAGTCCTCTGTGGAGAAAGAAGCGGTTTGGGACTATTTAGAAAATCTGGATGAGCACAAGTCCATGGGGCTGGATGCGCTGCATCGAAGAGTGCTAAAGGAGTTGGCGGATGTGATTGCAGAGCCATTAGCCATTATCTTTGAAAACTCATGGCTATCAGGGGGGTCCCAGATGACTGGAAAAAGGCTGATGTAGTGCCCATGTTTAAAAAAGGGAAGAAGGAGGATCCAGGGAACTACAGGCCAGTCAGCCTCACCTCAGTCCCTGGAAAAATCATGGAGCAGGTCCACAAGGAATCAAATTCTGAAGCACTTAGAGGAGAGAAAAGTGATTAGGAACAGTCAGCATGGATTCACCAAGGGCAAGTCATGCCTGACTAATCTAATTGCCTTCTATGATGAAATAACTGGCTCTGTAGATGAGGGGAAAGCAGTGGACATGTTATTCCTTCACTTTAGCAAAGCTTTTGATACAGTCTCCCACAGTATTCTTGCCAGCAAGTTAAAGAAGTATGGGCTGGATGAATGGACTATAAAGTGGATAGAAAGCTGGCTAGATCGTCGGGCTCAATGGGTAGCTGGAACTCCAAGTGTGATTTGGTCTTCCTGATTTCACTCCTGCATGCCTGAGCAATATTTTTATACTCCTCCCTGGTCATTTATCCCATCTTCCACTTCTTGTAAGCTTCTTTTTTGTGTTTTAAGATCAGCAAGGATTTCACTGTTAAGCCAAGCTCGTCGCCTGCCATATTTACTATTCTTTCTACACATCGGGATGGTTTGTCCCTGTAACCTCAATAAGGATTCTTTAAAATACAGCCAGCTCTCCTGGACTCCTTTCCCCCTCATGTTATTCTCCCAGGGGATCCTGCCCATCAGTTCCCTGAGGGAGTCAAAGTCTGCTTTTCTGAAGTCCAGGGTCCGTATTCAGCTGCTCTCCTTTCTTCCTTGTGTCAGGATCCTGAACTCGACCATCTCATGGTCACTGCCTCCCAGGTTCCCATCTACTTTTGCTTCCCCTACTAATTCTTCCTGGTTTGTGAGCAGCAGGTCAAGAAGAGCTCTGCCCCTAGTTGGTTCCTCCAGCACTTGCACCAGGAAATTGTCCCCTACACTTTCCAAAAACTTCTTGGATTGTCTGTGCACTGCTGTATTGCTCTCCCAGCAGATATCAGGGTGATTGAAGTCTCCCATGGGAACCAAGGCCTGCGATCTAGTAACTTCCGTTAGTTGCCGGAAGAAAGCCTCGTCCACCTCATCCCCCTGGTCCAGTGGTCTATAGCAGACTTCCATCATGACATCACCCTTGTTGCTCGCACTTCTAAACTTAATCCAGAGACTCTCAGGTTTTTCTGCAGTTTCATACCGGAGCTCTGAGTAGTCATACTGCTCTCTTACATACAATGCAACTCCCCCACCTTTTCTGCCCTGCCTGTCCTTCCTGAACAGTTTATATCCATCCATGACAGTACTCCAGTCATGTGAGTCATCCCACCAAGTCTCTGTTATTCCAATCCCGTCATAATTCCATTACTGTGCTTGGACTTCCAGTTTTCCCTGCCTGTTTCCCAGGCTTCTTGCATTTGTGTATAGGCACTTAAGATAACTCGCTGATCATCCCGCTTTCTCAGTATGAAGCAGGAGCCCTCCCCTCTTGTGCTGTCCTGCTCGTGCTTCCTCCTGGTATCCCCCTTCCCCACCTCAGGGCTTTGGTCTCCTTCCCCCGGTGAACCTAGTTTAAAGCCCTCCTCACTAGGTTAGCCAGCCTGCTTGCGAAGATGCTCTTCCCTCTCTTCGTTAGGTGGAGTCCATATCTGCCTAGCACTCTTCCTTCTTGGAACACCAACCCATGGTCAAAGAATCCAAAACCTTCTCTTTGACACAACCTGCAGAGCCATTCGTTGACTTCCATGATTCTATGGTCTCTACCCTGGCCTTTTCCTTCCACAAGCACCTCCAACTCCTTTATCCTTCTTCCCAGAGCCACGTAGTCTGCAGTGATCTGCTCAAGGTGGAGAAGCAGGAAGGGGTAGCGATCTGAGGGCTTGATGAGTCTCGGCAGTCTCTCCATCACATCGTGAATCCTAGCTCCTGGCAAGCAGCAGACTTCTCAGTTTTCCCGGTCGGGGCGGCGATAGATGACTCAGTCCCTCTGAGGTGGGAGTCCCTGACCACGACGACCCGCCTCCTTCTCTTGGGAGCGGTGGTCGTGGAATCCCCATCCCTAGGACAGTGCATCTCATGCCTTCCAATCAGCGGAGTCTCCTTCTGCTCCCTTCCCTCAGTTGTATCATCTAGTCCAGTGCTTCTCAAGCTATCTGATGTGGGGGACCGGCAATTTTTTTTTCCAATGTGGGCGCAGACTGGCAGCTGATGGCTCGTGGACCAGCACCGGTCCATGGACCACCACTTTGAGTAGCACTGATCTAGTCCACTCTCCGCATTACTACTTGTGGAGAGAATATGAAAATGGTTGCTTACCTGTATCTGCATTGCTGGTACATTGACGCTCGCCTTTCTTCTTCTGGAGGTAACGTGCTGCCAAATTTCTTCACCGTCCTTCTGTCCCCGCTGCACAGCCTGCTCTGAATCTTCAGAATGTTGTGTCCATAGAAGCATATCCTGACGTCTGTCCAGGAAATCTTCAGTTTTTCTTGTGCAACGCAGGGTCGATACTTGTTTCTCCAGACCTTGAACCTTCTCTTCCAGATCTGCCTGAATCCTGGAAATCTATGAATCTCTGGGCAGACCATAGACAGAGCGCCAGGTAGGCTCAGGGCATGCACCCCTTTGTGTGTAGTTGGAAAGCTTGAGATCATGGTGTTTTTGAGTATAATGAGGGATTGAAGAAAGGCCAGATCTCTGATAGATTGTGACATTTTGCACAAAGTCAAATCTCTTAATTTATGCTCAGGATTTGGCGCACATATAGAATGCTTCTAGCTGTTCCAAATCTGCCTGTAAGAGGGTCCAGGTATATGACCCATAAAGCAATACAGGTAGTACAGAGATGTGATGGATCCTGAACTTTGTTTTAGCACCAACACTTTTTGCATCCATGAGTGAAAGATGGATTTAATGCAAGAAGCAACAGGGCCTATTTGTCAAAAAATGTCTGATTTGCTGCGACTGTTTGAAGTCTGTTCGCAGCATATGTGGATGAATTCATAAACACTTTTCATGGGCGGTCTGGTGGCCCAGCTCTGAGGTATTGACTTCAGTCTTTTCTCATAGGACATACAACCCCCCTAGTGTGGGTGGCATCTTGGAAAGCTTGGAGACTGGAGCTGAAATTGTCTAATTTCTCCACAAGAAAGGCAGCAGCATCGGCATAGTCTTGGCTGATAAACATTTCTTGACCAATATGGGTTCCGGCATGTGGACTAGAAAGTTTTAATATCCAGTGGATAGCTTGACAGAATAGTGATGGGGCAAGAATGCGTCCTTGCTGCATGGCTGAGGTTGAGTAGGAACGGAGCGAAAGCCATGAATAGTGTACCCAAATGAAAATCACTCATCATATTTAGCAGAAAATTTGGAATAACAGCTCTTTTCAGTATGAGCGAAAGTGCTGACCTGTTGACCGAATCAAAACTGTTTTGATATTGATGTATGCCACATGAAGTGGGTGGTTAAAATTCTCGGTGCAGCTCACCCAGAAGCTGGAAGGTAGAGGAAACAGCATCCATTGTTGAATGCCCACAACGAATCCTGATTGTTGTGCACAATGACTTCTGTTAGGAGCAACTGCAACTTACAAAGCAGAATATGAGCAAAGACTTTTCCAGGGGCAAATAACAATGAGATTGTCCTGTAATTGCACATTCAGTGTGAAATCCTTTCCCGTTGTACATGGACACTATGATGCTGTATTTCCATTTTGCTGGTAATTTGCCTGATGGCCCACACTTTTAAGAAGAGCACAGGTACTTTATAACGATTCAGTGGCTGCATAGGACCTGTCAGTGACCTATTCATTTCCTTTCATTGCACAATTTTACATACTGTGACCACATGGACTTCACAAGTCATAAATAGGAAAAGAACAAGGACTTTCTGCTCCAAAACAAAGTACTTGTGGACTGGACAATCTCCAACAGCTATATAAGACTATTAAAGTTGCATCCTCTGTGGGCCAGCCACCAGAAAGAGAAATATTTACACTTAAGCATGTCTGACACTATATTCATTAGAGGACATTACAGTATCCAGTACATTATATAGCCTGAAAATATTACAACTTGCTATCCATGACTGTAAAAGTATTAGTAAACTATGTAAACAAATAAGTGTTAGAATGTTGGCTGCACACACACAGAGATGAGTAAGGGAGAGTGAGAAACAATCTTACATTATTTTCATATTGTATTTTTTATTCCCTATATCTATACAATCCTGCATGTGGTACCCAGACCTTGGGGCTGGGTGGGCTACAGTATGTGGATGCTGTGCACTTCTTTCCTTCACATGCACCTGGGGCAGCAAAACAACATGCTGCCCCTGAGTATTGGCTTTGTTTTTGGGACACACTCATGGAATCATGAGAAATGTAGGGCTGGAAGGGACCTTGAGAGGTCATCTAGTCCAGACCCTTGTGCTGAGGCAAGACCAAGTATACCAAGATCATCCCTGATAGGTGATTGTCTAACCCATTCTTAAAAACTTTCAATGATGGGGATTTCACAATGTCCCTTGGAAGCCTATTCTAATGCATAGCTATCCTTATATTTAGAAAGCTTTTCCTAATATTTCACCTAAATCTCCCTTGCTGCTGATTAAGCCCATTATTTTTTGTCCTATCTTCAGTGGAATTGGAAAACAATTGATTACTGTCCTCTTTATAATAACCCTTAAAGACTGTTATCAGGTCCCTCCTTCTTTTCTCAAGACTAAACATTCCCAGTTATTTTAACATTTCTTCATAGCTCAGGTTTTCGAAATCTTTTTATCATTTTTGTTCTCCTCCAGACTCTCTTCAGCTTGTCCACATCTTTCTTAATGTGTGGCACCCAGAACTGGACACAGTACTACAACTGAGGCCTCACCAGTCCTGAATATAGTGGGAAAATTTATCTCCTGTGTCTTACATACAACACTCCTGTTAAGATACCTCAGAATGATAGTAGCCTTTTTAGCAACTATTTCACATTGCTATCTCATATTCAATTTGTGATCCACCATGACCCCCAGATTCCTTTTCAGCAGTAGCACTATCTAGCCAGTTATTCCCCATTTTGTAGCTGTGCATTTGATTTTTTTCTCCTTAAGCACAGTACTTTGCTCTTGTCTTTACTAAATTTCATATTCTTGCTTTCTGACCACTTCTCTAATTTGGCACGGTCGTTTGTAATTCTAATTCTGTCCTCCAAAGTGTTTTCAACCCCTCCCAGCTTGGTGGTATCCACAAATTTTATAAGCATACTCTCCATTCCATTATCCAAGATATAAATGAAAATAATGAATAGTACCAGACCTAGCACAGACCACTGTAGGACCCCACTAACTATGTCCTCCCAGACTGACAGTGAATCACTGATAATTGCTTTTTGAGTACAGTCTTTCAACCAGTTTTGCATCCACCTTATAGTAATTTTCTCTAGACAACGTTTCCCTAGTTTGTTTATGAGAATGTCATGTGGGACTGTGTTGAAAACCTTACTAAAATCAAGATATATCACTTCTATTGTTTCCCCCATCCACTAGGCTGGTAACCCTGTAAAAGAAGGAAATTAGGTTGGTTTGGCATGATTTGTTCTTGACAAATGCATGTTGGCTGTTACTTATAACCCTATTATCCTCTAGGTTCTTACAAATTGTTTGTTTAAAAATTTGTTCCAGTATCTTTCCACATACTGAAGTTGGGCTGACTGGTCTATAATTCCCTGGGTCCTGTTTGTTCCCTTTATTAAAGGAAGGTACGATGTTTGCCCTTCTCGTTTGGGACCTGATCCATCATCCATGAATTCTCAAAGATAATTGCTAATAGTTCCAACATCACTTCAGCTAGTTTCTTAAGTACCGTAGGATGAAATTCATCAGGCCCTGCTGACTTGAATACTATCTAACTTATCTAAATATTCTTTAACGTATCCTTTCCCTATTTTGTCTTGCATTCTTTTCTCCTTGTTAATATTGATTGTATTAAGCATCTGCTCACAATCAACTTTTGTAGTTGATTATGATCTATCTTTGGGACTGCCTCTAAGGTAAAATATTACTCAGTGTGAGTAAAGGTGGTAGAATCTGGGTTTTTATAGCATTGTACGTTAGGAGCATTTTGTCAAAGATAATGCATTCCTTTTACTACAGTCTAAAGGCATAGCAGATACAATTCAGTGACAGGTATGGTATGCTCACAAACAAACACAGAAGGCTCACCATGCAAAACGCTTAAAGGAATAATGGGCTTTTTAGCCTTCTGTAGGAGGAGATGGCTACAGTTTGGTGTACATTAACTAAGAACATGTGCCAGGTGTAGATGCCATGGAAGAGGCCTGGAGTTGGGAAAGGAAATTTTGGGGCCTGATTTTGGGGCCTGTAGTCATTTACACTTGTGTAAAGTAGGTATGAAACAAATGACTGTACAAGATGCAAGGTGGTGGTGAATCAGGCCCAAAGGCTCATACAGGAGAAAAAGCATTGGCAAGACATCAGGATGCTGGAGGAGAGAAAAACAGAAATACAGACATGTCAGAATTAGTACTACTAGTATTGATATTTAAGGTACAAATGTAACACAGGATCAGGATAAATACCTAGGCAGTGAATTCTAAGAAATTTTCTAGCTAATTTGATCGTGACAACTGTTCATATCAAATACTCATGACACCGTTTTAAACATCCTCCTCTTCAACCAAAGTAGCAGGAGTTGGGAAGATCCTAAAGAAGATTAATCATCTTCCTCTTTAGTACTGACATGTACTGCTCAGCTGCTAAAGTTGCAGGAGACTGTAAAATCAAGAGGCTTAATAACTTTGGTGCAAGAGGTGGTGGAACATCAAATGCAACAAGATTCAGGAAACATATAGCACATTTGTAGCTCCACAAACTGCATATCTACACATAACGTGTCTGGAAGGTACACACGTTTAATATCTAGGAAGCAAGGATCTTTAGCACTGATAATCATAGAGATTTCAGAATATTTTTCCATGTAAAAATTACTTTTTCAGGTTTGTGAAAGATTAGGATCAACTGGAAAATTGTTTCACATTTTTGCAAACCTGTCAAAAACAAGATTTTGTTTTGCACCAGTTTTGAGTATATGGTTCTGATGTAATGCTAAAAAAAAAACCCTTTTATACTTATTGCTCTGTATTTTGCTTTCTTTTATCACTGGACAGTTTAAACAACTCTGGGTGTAGGACTCATTAACTTATTGTTCACAGAATCTGTCTGTCTTTCTGTCTGTATGTCACTCTTTGTTCTGCAGGTTCTTACTTGTCTGGTAAATAATGAGCCCCTTTATATTTTTATCTTTTATGATATTTGACTTTGATAGTGTAAGCCAGTTTATATGCCTAAGGATAAAGAGACAATTTTGTAAAATATATTGGTGCATATTGCTCTCTTTCTCTTATACCATGGTATTGAATACAGAGTCCCTCTTCTATTGCTGGGAGTGCATAAGTTAGGAGCAGTTATCAAAAAGTCTTCACGAAATGTTTTAGAGATTTTAAAAAGTAAGTTTGAGGAGAAACGTAATAAGAGCTTCCATTTTGAGTGTCACAATAATAAAGTAAGGCCCAGATCCTGTGAACATTTACCCAGGCGAATAACTTTATGCAGATGAGTAGTCACATTTCACCTTTCTACAGAATATTTTAAGCATAACAGGGATATAATTCTCTGTTACATTCTGTAAGTCATTAGAGACACTTCTAGAGACATCTGCTTAATTTCTATAGACTGTATAATTTAATTCCCATTACATTTTCTAGGAATTTTCCTGAAGGGACAGCGATGCAGATAGCTCCCAGTAAAGGGTATCTATCAATTGATCAAATCAGTTACTGTACTATCTAGATCAGAGGTGGGCAAACTATGGCCCGCAGGCCACATCCGGTCCACGGGACGCTGCTGCCCGACCCCTGAGCTCCTGGCCTGGGAGGCTAGTCCCCGGCCCCTCCCATGCTGTTCCCCCTCCCCCGCAGCCTCACCGCGCCACCAGCATAATGCTTTGGGCAGCTGGGCAGTGCAGTTGCAGAGCCACAGCCTGACCCAGTGCTCTGGGCAGCACAGCTGTAATGCGGCCAGTCACCAGTTCTCCAGGCAGCGCAGTAAGCGGACAGTGGGGGTTGGATAGAGGGCAGGGGAGTTCGAGGGCTGGGGTTGGGGGTGTAGATAGGGGTCGGGGCGGTCAGAGGGCAGGGAACGGGGGGGTTGGATGGGGCAGGGGTCCCAGGGGGGCAGTCAGGAATGAGAGGGGAGGTTGGTGGCGGGTCCAGGGGTGGTTAGGGGACAGGGAGCAGGGGGTGGTGGATGGGGCAGGAGTCCCGGGGGGCCATCAGGGGGTGAGAAGCGGGGGGGTCAGATAGGAGGCAGAGGCCGGCCATGCCTGGGTATTTGCGAAGACACAGCCTCCCCTAACCAGCGCTCCATACAATTTTGGAAACCCAATGTGGCCCTCAGGCCAAAATGTGTGCCCGCCCCTAATCTAGACACAGATACTTACTTAGGGGGTACACAAATAACTAAAATAGCCTTGTGTATCTTCACATTGCCTGGAGCCAAAACTAACTTTCATAATCATGTATACGGTACACTTAAAGTTTTTTAGTAAAAATGTAATTTGTACATTTTCTCCAGGAAACTTGATGTTTCTTGTCACTGTTGTTTGGCCATCTTCGGGGCACCATATGTACAGAAATAGAGAAAGGCTTTATTTTTATGTAGCATCTTTCAGACTTTAGTCATCCAAGTGCCTCACAAACAAAAATAGATTAAATGGATTAAATACTGTTGTAAAATTGTTCAGATAAAAGCTTTTGGATGATTTAGTGGGGGATTGGCCCTGCTTTGAGCAGGGGGTGGGACTAGATGACCTCCTGAGACCCCTTCCCACCGTGATAGTCTAGGATTCTATGATCTGATGATGATTACCCCAATCCCTTTAATTATCTCCCATTAAACACACACTCATCAGGAATATACACTTTCTTCATCAATAATCATACATTTGGCTAGCACCTTTCATTGCAAAGGACTCTACAAGCTATAAAAATACATGTACACACATAATTTTGTTTCTCCAGTGCCTGGGACATTGTACAACATAATCAAAACAGAATACACTTCACCCACCACTGAAATGTTGCCACCTCCGGCTTGAAAGGAGGCACCTTTTTAACAACACAAAGAAAACTACTGTATCCAATTGAAACTGGAAACCAAATTTAGGTAGACAAAATGCAGTTATCCAAATTGGGATCTTATCTCTCTGCTTTTTCACATACTTTAAAATTCATTCTTCCCCTCTGTGATTTATCTTGTCAGCTTTTTCCACCACGAAAGGGGGAAGCCTTAATGTGGGGCCTGCTCTTATCTTGGACCTTTCGGTCATCCTCTGCTGTTCCACACGACTTTCAGGACTGGTTGAGCTTGATCCCTCTGTGTTAGCTATGAAAGAATCCCACAGCTGTTCCTTCCTCTGCAGGATTTCTTGGGGAGGTCAGGAAGGGGGTTCTTTTAAACTAATTCCTCAGGCTGTTCTCAGCCTGGACTTTCTTCTTTAGATGTCCTCTGCAGCTCTCTAAAACTTTTGGGATTCTTTGAGCCAGACCCAAGCTGTCTGGCTCTCCCAAAGGTGGCGTTTTGTTAAAGAACCATTTTTGTAGCCACTCGGTTCTGTGCAGGAAGAAAAAGCCTTTGAAATTGACGTGGCTCTATGGCACATCCAGAGTAATGACCATTTTTAAAAAAAGTATACAATTCATTTGTTAAAAACGTTGCTAGATTCTGTATAATTTAAACAGCTGTGAGCTCATTTTCCTTTAACCCTGCTTTATTTGCATAGACTGTGCAACGGAGCAGCATCTGTTTCAAAGATCTCCACTCCCTGCACAGAACTGAGCTGCCATAGCAATAGCCTTTTTGAAAGGGAAATGGCAAATGGTACCAGCAGGACAAACAGTTCTGGCCAGGCACAAGCAGCCCCAGAAGTGCTAGTGAGCAGCAGAAGACATCTGAAAGAGGATGGAGGGAGAAAGGTCTAATCTCAAAATACAGCAGTCAAAAGAATTAATTTAAAAGGCCATCCCCACGCCCCGAAAAAAGCAGCAGCAGTTGAAATTAGAGCCCTTTGCAGATCAGTGGAGTTCGGCTTGAGCACCCGGGGCGTGCCTGGCAGCTGGAGATGACAGTGCTTGAGTGGTAGTGGGCTCCTAGATTTGTGCAAATAATTTAATACCAGTTAAAACATATAAAACATAAAAAGCGTGTATTTAAATTAGATTATTGTTTTTTTCAAAGAGAATATGGTGCATGGATTTTAAAATCTATTTTCTAGCAGTTCATTTATTTTTAAATGTAAATGGCTATTTAATAAACATATTCTACTCCTAGGTGTTCATGTTTGTCAGTCAACACGGAATATGCCCACCAGGGTGTATGGAGACCGACACTTTGGCTTGTGCTGTTGGCCGAGTCAGCAAGGCCATACACTCAACTTGATGGCATTTCTGTGTTTGTCAGTCTGTCTGTATGTAATGCAAAAGCTTTTGAACACAGGGAATCATTAGGCATCAGTGGCAAGAACCCTGCTGATTTGGGGGAAAATTGGAAAACCAAAAGGGGGAAATGGGGGACATATGGAGCACCTGCCATCTCTTTAGCCCAGCAAGTTTCAGGCAACTATCTAGTGATTAAACTAGTGTTTGATGGCACTCATTAATGCCTTCTAGCATACAAATAACCACTATCCCATATTTATAGAGAGCAATCATATCTCCCCTCAACCTTCTTTTATTATTTTTGTACATGGGGAAATATATCAGAGGGATAAATACCGGAGAAGGAGAGGAATTATTTAAGCTCAGTACCAATGTGGAGACAAGAACAAATGGGTATAAACTGGCCACCAGGAAATTTAGACTAGAAATTAGATGAAGGTTTCTAACCATCAGAGGAATGAAGTTTTGGAATAGCCTTCCAAGGGAAGCAGTGGGGGCAAAAGATCTATCTGGCTTTAAGATTAAACTCGATAAGTTTATGGAGGAGATGGTATGATGGGATAACATGGTTTTGGTAATTAAATATTCATGGTAAATAAGTGATGGGATATTAGAAGGGGTGGGATCTGAGTTACCCAGGAAAGAATTTTCTGTAGTATCTGGCTGATGAATCTTGCCCATATGCTCAGGGTTTAGCTGATCGCCATATTTGGGGTCGGGAAGGAATTTTCCTCCAGGGCAGATTGGAAAAGGCCCTGGAGGTTTTCACCTTCCTCTGTAGCATGGGGCATGGGTCACTTGCTGGAGGATTCTCTGCTCCTTGAAGTCTTTAAACCACGATTTGAGGACTTCAATAGCACAGACATAGGTGAGAGGTTTTTTGCAGGAGTGGTGTTTGAAATTCTGTGGCCTGCGTTGTGCAGGAGGTCAGACTAGATGATCATAATGGTCCCTTCTGACCTAAATATCTATGAATCTATGAATTGGGGAAAGAGGTGCATGTAGTCTTCATGATATGAAGGGAGAATGGGGCACAAAGAACCTCTGGCAGAGGAGGAATTGGGGAACCTGGCATGGGTGAGAAAGGGTATACTGAGCTCATAGCATGGGGTGGGGGTAGGTGGAAATGTGGGCACATGGAACACCAGCAGGGGAGAGATTGGAGGTTGTAGCATGCAGTCCCTGAAATAGAGGGGGATGGGAGAGTGGCGCACAGAGCTGCTGCGAGGGAGTGGAGAGGGAATGGAGTAAATCAGGGAGCCTGTGGTGTGTGCAATGAGCTCGGAAGTGTGCGACAAAGAAAATATGAAGTGTGCGATCCTTTAGTTATGACTTGGGCCACAATTCTTCAAGTGGCTTGGTCCACATATTGAGAGCTTTACTGAAGTCAGTGTGGCTCCATGTAGACACAGGGCTCTGATTCCATAAAGCAGCTTGCAGAACTGGGGCCAGGTTGCTTTGATTGTGGTGGTAAATGGAGAGGCCATCATTCAAACAGCAGTAGTAGTTCACAAAAGGCTTGATCCTGCAAGGTGCTAAATTCCCTTGACACTGGTTGAAGTCAATGGGACTTGATGCTTGTACACTGCAGATTGCATTTAAACCAGGCAAAACCAGGACCTGGACGGGCCCCTATGCATGTAGTTAGCTTTCACTGACTAAAAACTAGACATGTACATAAGTGCTTTGCTGAATAGCGAGAGACTTAAATATTTGCTTAAGTGCTTTGTTGAATTGGGTCCTTAATTGATAGAGAGAATATTGGATACATGTCAGGATATTGGGATTATCACTGTCCTACGCTTTTCAAAAACTGCATTGAAAAGTTAATTTCCACTCAACAATAGAAGATGAGCAGGGACTCGGTTTCAGCAGCTCATCTTGAAGAATTTAGAAAATATTTAATTTTAAAATGTAAAAACCTTAACTAAAGATATATTCAAATAATAAGTAAATGGGTCTTGAATGAAGCCATTATTTTTATTTCCTAATCAATGAAAACTGAAATTTAGAATAAAGATTGTCAATCCAGAAAAATGTATTTGTCTAGGTGAAAGTTGGGCAATGTGGATTTTCCATGTTGTTATGCCTGACGATAGAAAAAAATGAGTGGTGTTTGTTTTTCCTTTTTGTTTGTTTGATTGACCTGATTTTTATTTGCTCACGTATAGCAAGAAATAATGGCTGAGTTTAAAAATCCTAGTAAACAAACAATCACTTTAGGATGCATGGAGAATTAGTCACATATTTCTCTTATTGTTAATAGGAATTGTGCATCTAATACCCTGCTTCCTGCAGTGAAAATATACTTGTTGGTTCTCAATCTGTAGAGGTACTTTTAGGGACTATTGTGAAAACAAGAGCTGCTGTGTATAGGCCTAATCCTAAATAAACTGAAGTAAATTTAAAGACTCCCATTGGCTTCAGTGGTCTTTGGATCAGGGCCCAGATCCAGAAACTGCTGTTCCTAAACTTTTCATCATATTAATAATTTGACACCATTGATCTAATACAAAAAACTGAATCCGTTTTTCTCAAAGACCACATTTATATTTTTCCCCCTGAATTATGGGTTTCCTCAGACTTTCACAGAAAGCAAGGCATCCAAACTAGGTGAAACTACTGTCAATAAATAGACATCATCCATTGTTGTTTATAGTGTTGTTGTAGCCGTGTTGGTCCCAGGATATGAGGGAGACAAGTTGGTGAGGTAATATCTTAACTGGACCAACTTTTGTTGGTGAAAGAAATAAGCTGTAGAGCTCAAAAGCTTGTCTCTTTCATCAACAGAAGTTGGTCCAATAAAAGTTATCTTTTCCACCTTATCCCTCTTATGAATAGGTAGTACTTTATATATGTGTTTCTCAGAAACTCCCCTGCAGATTGGTGACTCCCAGGCAGTGAAATCAATCTCTGTGGTATTTTGGACTACTTTCGTTCTTTTACATTTCATGCTTTAACTGAAAAACTTCATTAAAAGTTTCAAAATTTACTTTAAGTGATGTATTGTCAAAATATTTTGCAGTGTCTGCTAAAATAATTTATCTTTTTTAATCTATCTTGGTATGGAATCCCTCTATGCCCTTAGGCAAGAGTTTTCAAATGTGGGTACCTAAAGTTAGGCACCAAATTATGACCTAATTTTCGGAGGTGCTGATTATCTACAAATTCCCATGAAGTTAATAGGAGCTGTACATATTTAGCAACTTGGAAAATCAGGCACTAGGCCCCAAGCAAAGCATTTAAACAAATGCTTAACTTTAAGCATGTACTTAAGTTCCAGTGGAACTTAAACACATGCCAAACTAAAAGCGTTTACTTAAGTGTCTGTAGAATTAGGATGGTTTGCTGAATTGCTATATGTGGATTTAGGAGCCTAACTTTAGGCACATAGATTTGCATATGTTAGGCTCTTTCATTTCATTGTCTTTCTTAGATCTCTTTTATTTCTACTCTGCTATTTTTTAAGTGAGACAACCAAAATTGCATGAAGCTTTCAAGGTGAGAGTATGCCATAAATCTATGTGGTGTTTTTAACATTTTAACTCTTTATAAGTTATCTCCTAAATACAGCCCATCACCTTATATATCTTTTGACCATAATTGGTCATTGAGTGGACTTCTTCATAGAGCCCTCCACTATGATACATTGATCATTTTCCTGAGTGGAGAGGTTACAATTATGTTCTAATCTATCGATACCTGCAATTAGTTTGAATCATTTCTTTTAATGCACATATTTGTGCTTGCCTACATTTAATTTCATTTGCCATAATACTGTTCACTTACCTGACTTGATTATGTTCTTCAAAAATTTCTCAAATCCTCCATAATCTTGACTAACCTAAATTATTTTGTGTCAGCAGAACTTTTTGCCATTTCTCTATTCTCCTTTTCTTCTAGCATTTAGTCTGCACTTGAAAGATTTTTCACATTAAACTTGAATTTTTCTGAGATAAGTTGTCTTGTGTCTACACATAATTTTTTATTTGTTTTTTTTCTGAATTTTCTGGTGTCTCAACCCACATTAATTAATCTACTTTGGAAGCATGTTTACTGACATTTGCAGTGAGTTTTCCTGCAAGTGTGTAATGCATCCTCATTTCAAATCAATTGTTCTACCTCTAGCAGACCTCCCACTACTATCCCACGCTACTTCGCTGCATGCCTAGGTCAGCCTGTCTTTTTACCTCTGTGCCCTCTGCTCTTCGCGGGTCATCTTGACTGGATATCACCTCTGTGTGTAAATGCTGGGATGTGGCCACGAGTGTCTCTTTGCAATTTCAGCTCACACACAAGGAGTCATAGGCTGATTATACATCTGTTGCCCCATGCCCCAGGTTCTTGCATAGTCCCATGCTGAGGTCCTGGATTTCCTTGCCCTCTGGGAAGAAGCAACAGTCCACTCCCATTTGAGCAGCGGTAACCAAAATGCTAAGATATATGAGAGGATGTCAAACCAAGTAGAGGAGAGGGGGCAGTCCTGTGACCTGATCCAATGCAGCTACAAAGGAAAGGAGCTCCAGCAGAGTTATAAAAATGTCAGAGAAAATAACAGTACCTCTGGGAGAGCTTGTATGGTCTGCAGCTATTATGAGGACCTGTTCTGTGGCTTTGCAAAGGACACCACCACCAAACCCTGGAAATTTCTGGACACCACCAAGGACACACATGTGGATGCCAAGCAAGAGGAGATTTACAGTGATAGCCAATATCTCATTGAAATGGAAAACCCTGAGGCAGAAACAGTGTCAGAGTCCCAGGAGACCCATAAATTCCAGGCGGAGAGCAACTTAACAGTGCTGAGGAAGGGATCTTTCCCAGTAAGTATTATGAGCTATATTTCAGTAAAGCTGTACAGGGGGATTTAGACAACTTTCTTCCAGGTTCTATCAGGGCACCTTCATGTTGGGATAATGCAAGCTAAGAGATTTTGCCTCCCCCCTGCCCAGGATCCTCAAAATGACAGCTGTGCTTCAGAATTTAAGCTCCGTGCCTTTTATTTACCTGAAATGTCAAGTTCCACAACCATCAGGCAAATGTGCTGGGTCCCTCCTCATTCCCCTTCCTGTATGGCTTAATGTTCCCTCTCGTTTCTGGTCAGCCACACTGCCCCTCCTGCTCAAGATGGTGGCAACACATAGTTAAAATATCAGTTGCTTTGTATGGTGGGCATGTTTACTGTAATAGCAGATACAGAAAGAGAAAAGGCAATAGAAAAATTATGTTGGCTCACAGTTTCATTAATGCCTTCAGCATTTAGCTAACTTGAGATTTTATAAAAAGAAAATGAGTACTTGTGGCACCTTAGAGACTACCAAATTTATTTAAGCATAAGCTTTCGTGAGCTACAGCTCACTTCATCGGATGCATTCAGTGGAAAATACAGTGGGGAGATTTATATACATAGAGAACATAGATATAGGTTCATAGATATTTAGGTCAGAAGGGACCATTATGATCATCTAGTCTGACCTGCTGTACAACGCAGGCCACAGAATTTCACCCACCACTCCTGCGAAAAACCTCTCACCTGTGTCTGAGCTACTGAAGTCCTCAAATCGTGGTTTAAAGACTTCAAGGAGCAGAGAATCCTCCAGCAAGTGACCCGTGCCCCATGCTACAGAGGAAGGCGAAAAACCTCCAGGGCCTCTGGAACATGAAACAATTGGTATTACCATACACACTGTAACAAGAGAGTGATCTCTTAAGGTGAGCTACTACCAGCAGGAGAGCAGGGGGTGGGGGGGAAACCTTTTGAAGTGATAATTAAGGTGGGCCATTTCCAGCAGTTGACAAGAACGTCTGAGAAACAGTGGGGGGTGGAGGGGAGGAATAAACATGGGGAAATACTTTTACTTTGTGTAATGACCCATCCACTCCCAGCCTCTATTCAAGCCTAAATTAATTATATCCAGTTTGCAAATTAATTCCAATTCAGCAGTCTCTCATTGGAGTCTGTTTTTGAAGTTTTTTTATTGAAGAATTGCAACTTTTAGGTCTGTAATGCAGTGACCAAAGAGATTGAAGTGTTCTCCAACTGGTTTTTGAATGTTATAATTCTTGACGTCTGATTTGTGTCCATTTATTCTTTTATGTAGAGACTGTCCAGTTTGACCAATGTACATGGCAGAGGGGCATTGCTGGCACATGATGGCATATATCACATTAGTAGATGTGCAGGTGAATGAGCCTCTGATAGGGTGGCTGAAGTGATTAGGCCCTATGATGGTGTCCCCTGAATAGATATGTGGACACAGTTGGCAATGGGCTTTGTTGCAAGGATAGGTTCCTGGGTTAGTGGTTCTGTTGTGTGGTGTGTGGTTGCTGGTGAGTATTTGCTTCAGGTTGGGGGGCTGTCTGTAAGCAAGGACTGGCCTGTCTCCCAAGATCTGTGAGAGTGACAGGTCGTCCTTCAGGATAAGTTGTAGATCCTTGATGCGTTGGAGAGGTTTTAGTTGGGGGCTGAAGGTGATGGCTAGTGGCGTTCTGTTATTTTCTTTGTTGGGCCTGTCTTGTAGTAGGTGACTTCTGGGTACTCTTCTGGCTCTGTCAATTTGTTTCTTCACTTCAGCAGCTGGGTATTGTAGTTGTAAGAATGCTTGATAGAGATCTTGTAGGTGTTTGTCTCTGTCTGAGGGGTTGGAGCAAATGCGGTTGTATCGTAGAGCTTGGCTGTAGACAATTGATCGTATGGTGTGGTCTGGATGAAAGCTGGAGGCATGTAGGTAAGCATAGCATCAGTAGGTTTCCGGTATAGGGTGGTGTTTATGTGACTATCGCTTATTAGCACCGTAGTGTCCAGGAAGTGGATCTCTTGTGTGGACTGGTCCAGGCTGAGGTTGGTGGTGGGATGGAAATTGTTGAAATCATGGTGGAATTCCTCAAGGGCTTCTTTTCCATGAGTCCAGATGATGAAGATGTCATCAGTGTAGTGCAAGTAGAGTAGGGGCATTAGGGGACGAGAGCTGAGGAAGCGTTGTTCTAAGTCAGCCATAAAAATGTTGGCATACTGTGGGGTCATGCGGGTACCCATAGCAGTGCCACTGATTTGAAGGTATACATTGTCCCCAAATGTGAAATAGTTATGCGTGAGGACAAAGTCACAAAGTTCAGCCACCAGGTTTGCCATGACATTATCGGGGATACTGTTCCTGATGGCTTGAAGTCCATCTTTGTGTGGAATGTTGGTGTAGAGGGCTTCTACATACATAGTGGCCAGGATGGTGTTTTCAGGAAGATCACCGATGGATTGTAGTTTCCTCAGGAAGTCAGTGGAGTCTCGAAGATAGCTGGGAGTGCTGGTAGCGAAGGGCCTGAGGAGGGAGTCTACATAGCCAGACAATCCTGCTGTCAGGGTGCCAATGCCTGAGATGATGGGGCATCCAGGATTTCCAGGTTTATGGATCTTGGGTGGCAGATAGAATACCCCAGGTTGGAGTTCCAGGGGTGTGTCTGTGCGGATTTGTTCTTGTGCTTTTTCAGGGAGTTTCTTGAGCAAATGCTGTAGTTTCTTTTGGTAACCCTAAGTGGGATCAGAGGGTAATGGCTTGTAGAAAGTGGTGTTGGAGAGCTGCCTAGCAGCCTCTTGTTCATATTCTGACCTATTCATGATGACGACAACACCTCCTTTGTCAGCCTTTTTGATTATGATGTCAGAGTTGTTTCTGAGGCTGTGGTTGGCATTGTGTTCTGCACAGCTGAGGTTATGGGGCAAGTGATGCTGCTTTTCCACAATTTCAGCCCGTGTACGTCGACGGAAGCACTCTATGTAGAAGTCCAGTCTGTTGTTTCGACCTTCAGGAGGAGTCCACCCAGAATCCTTCTTTTAGTAGTGTTGGTAGGAAGGTCTCTGTGGGTTAGTATGTTGTTCAGAGGTGTGTTGGAAATATTCCTTGAGTCGGAGACGTCGAAAGTAGGATTCTAGGTCACCACAGAACTGTATCATGTTTGTGGGGGTGGAGGGGCAGAAGGAGAGGCCCCGAGATAGGACAGATTCTTCTGCTGGGCTAAGAGTATAGTTGGATAGATTAACAATATTGCTGGGTGGATTAAGGGAACCTCTGTTGTGGCCCCTTATGGCATGTAGTAGTTAGTTTAATGTCCTTTTTCTTTTGTAGAGAAGCAAAGTGTGTGTTGTAAATGGCTTGTCTAGTTTTTGTAAAGTCCAGCCACTACTACATGCCATGAGGGAAAAGCAACATATTTTCATTCTTGGCATGTACACTAGAAATGGGACAATGGGACTTGTGCTGTTTCTCTGCTGCCCATTTAGTGCCTGACATGCCACAGCCCCCACAGATAGGAACATTATCAATAGCTGGATTTCTGGCAAATCTTCAGGGGAATAAGAGAACAAGAGAGGACGTATTCAGCTGGCTTGTGGCTGAATCCCAGCAGAGACAGAATTTAACCAAAGAAGGGAGGGAAATTTTCCTTTGCTGTGGTAGCAAGGAGAGAGAGAGAGAAGCACAGGGAACTGTCAAAGAAGCACAAAAGGAAAGGACACACAGACAAGTTATGGGGATGATGGAGAGGCTGACAGTCCTGTTGGAGAACGTAGTAGCACTATGAGAGAGCATCCTAGCCTAACTATGCCTGTAGCCGTGTGAGAATGCTGCATACTGGGAACAACTCTTCACTTTCCCAGTTCCAAGGAACAGGCCCTTCCCTCACTCATACATAACACAAGACAAGGAGAACAGTGGCTATTGGGAGACCCTCCTAACTCCCACAACTGTAAGGACAGATTCTTCCATCACTATTCCGCCCCCCAAGACGCAGAGAATATTTTGACCCCAAGTTTGTGACCTCATCAGCGTAAAAGTGTGTTCACTCAGAAGTTTGTTTCTAACTTTATACTACAGATAACTTTGCACAGTGCTATGTTCAATAACATTTGTCCTATTTACAACTTGCTTGATTATTTATTTTAAATGCAATAAAATCAGTTGCAAAATTTCATAAGATTGTTACGCTGTGAGGGATCATAGGTCTTGGAACCAGGTCTGTAGAGCCCCAGGTAGTTCTCAGACTACAGCCACCACTCAGCAGCTCACTGGTACTACTGGAGAATGTTGGCTGGTGGACCCTAGCTCACCTTAGACTCTGCCCACAAAGCTCCCAATTGCAGAAGATACCAGCCTCTCTGATTGGCTCAGACTCACTATTTAAGCCAGAAGGAGGCTGTCAAGGTTCCTTCCCCACTCTGAACTCTAGGGTACAGATGTGGGGACCTGCATGAAAGACCCCCTAAGCTTATTCTTACCAGCTTAGGTTAAAAACTTCCCCAAGGTACAAACTTTGCCTTGTCCTTGAACCCTATGCTGTCACCACAGAGCGTGTTAAACAAAGAACAGGGAAAGAGCCCACTTGGCGACGTCTTCCCCCAAAATATCCCCCCAAGCCTTACACCCCCTTTCCTGAGGAAGGCTTGATAAAAATCCTCACCAATTGGTACAGGTGTACACAGACCCAAACCCTTGGATCTTAAGAACAATGAAAAACAATCAGGTTCTTAGAAGAATTTTCATTAAAGAAAAGGTAAAAGAATCACCTCTGTAAAATCAGGATGGTAAATACCTTACAGGGTAATCAGATTCAAAACATAAAGACTCCCTCTAGGCAAAACCTTAAGTTACAAAAAGACACAAAAACAGGAATATACCTTCCATCCAGCACAGCTTATTTTACCAGCCATTAAACAAAAGGAAATCTAACGCATTTCTAGCTAGATTACTTACTAACTAACAGAAGTTCTGACACTGCATTCCTGATCTGTTCCCGGCAAAAACATCACACAGACAGACAGACCCTTTGTTTCCCCACCCCCCCCCTCCAGATTTGAAAGTATCTTGTTTCCTCATTGGTCATTTTGGTCAGGTGCCAGCAAGGTTGTCTTAGCTTCTTAACCTTTTACAGGTGAAAGGGTTTTGCCTCTGGCCAGGAGGGATTTTATAGCACTGTATACAAACAGGTGGTTACCCTTCCCTTTATTTTGATGACAGAGGAAGCTGTCTGTGTAACTAGGTGAATCCCTGGAAGGCTGCTGTGTTGGACCCTGCCTTCTTATCCCTGCCTTGTTCCAGATCCCTGCTTCTGTGCCCCTTCCCTGGCTACTGACACTGGCTCTGACCTTTGGCTTGATTCCTGACACTGTCTCTGATCCTTGGCTCAACTCCTGATTCTGTCTCCATTGCTGATCTTTGAGTCCTGACTCCTGCTCTGACCTATAGACCTGACCACCACTGCTCTGGCTACTAGGTATGACTACTTATGTCCTACCCTGTGACATACACAAAGTATAATAAAATCTTTACACAAATGTATATACACTTTTCACAACAAAGTGCTAGTCTCAGAGTAGGAGCGCAATGTGTTCCTTTGCTGTAGTGGCATTTAGTAAAGGCCTCTCCCCTGACTGTCCATAGCATCCAGAAAGTCTCTCCATCTCCTCCTCTCACTACTGAGGCTCTCTCCCTTGCTCTCACAAAGGCTTTGTAAAATGCAGCAAGCAGCTATTTTAGAAGCCAGATATTGGTATGATCCTCCAGCCGTGTCACACTTCCACATTCTCATTTCACTGTCATTCTGAAGCTACTCAGGGTATAATTATACAGCTCCTTTCTCATATCCAAGTGTCCAGAAAAAGCTTCACAAGCCAGGGGAGCAGAAGGTAAGCTATGTCTCCCAGAATTATAGGAGGAATTGCAACACCATTAATAGCCATATTGATCCTGGAGACAAAAGTTCCATTTCTCACTGTGGAAAACAAGCTAGAGTTTCTAAAGATCCTGGCATGATGGATCTTTCCAGACCACCCCACATTAATATTGGTGAATCTTCCACTGTGATCAACCAGGCCTTGCAATGCCATAGAGAAACACCCCTTTCTGTTGATGGAAGGCCTGGTGTGGGGGACAAAGAATAGGCACATAGGTCTCATCAATGGTCCCGGTACAATTTGGGACTCCCAACTGTGACGATCCATCAATAATCTCCTGTGCATTGCCTTTATGTCCCGGTGCATCAGCATCCTCTTGACAGCAGCTCATACCTCCTTAAAAACATCCCCAATAGTTGATCTGCCAGCACCGAACTGGTTAACGACTGGCTTATAGCAATCCAGGGTGGTGAGCTTCCAGAAACTGATGGCTAGCAATGGACACATGCATCCCCATGCTAGGGGGGCTCTAATGCAAGTGCTTTAATGCTGCCGCTCTTGGATGAGCTATGCACAGATTTCTAGGATTTGTCATCTGAAGTTCAGCTGCCACCGCTTGGCATCCTAGGCCTGCAGTACTATCCCATCCTGTCAGTCACTGCTAGTTGGCTGAATCCAGAAGCAGCAGCTCACTGAGTGAAGCTGCTCCAGGAAAAGTTAATGCAGCAGTAACCTTTAATTTCTTCCTGTGCCCATATTGCCACCGCATTGCCATGGCTGGCTGTCAAGTCATCCGGCTGCACGACTGCCAATAACTGTGCATCAGCTTGTTCATATTCATGGCACTTGAGATTTCAATGCTCAGCAATGTTTCCTCCATGCTGCCTCCACAGTACTTTGAAAACAGCACTGGCTCACAAAAGCCTGATGAATGATGAGATGAAAGGAAAAGAATCATGGGAATATTTAACTTTAAACCCAGGTCTCAGAATTCAGCAGTTTCTGGTAGATATCCCACAGTTCATCACAAGAATGCATAAAGCCTAGTGCTGGAATAGTGCATCATGGAATGTCTGCCCAAAGAAGAATACTTCGATTCAGTTAAGGATTGGTGGAATATAAAATATTGGAGGAGTGTAAACATGAATGGGGGAAAGGAATTAGCATAATCAAAAAAACAAAAAAGTGTAGTTAGGAGCAGTCCAGTGAAATTAAGAAAGGAAATTTAACTTCTTGCTCTCAGGTTTTGCCAAGAACCGCTCAAACACTATGGGAAGCTGGCTAAAATAGACCTGAAAGCTTTGGTCAGCTATGCTGGAGGAGAAAAAAGGTTGTCTGGCATTACGTGGGGGTGTGGCACGAGGCAAGGATTTTCCTAATGGGCAGATGAAGGAGTCAAAGATCTTTTCATCCTTGCCCACCTGCAAATGTATACCAAGAAGAAACTTCCTAAGTGTAAGATCTATTAGTTTGTGAACAACCAGCCAAGGAAAGTGGTAGAAGGATCATTGCTTGCCACATTTAAAACTAGCCTGGACACAACACTAAGAAACATACAGTAGGGAGCAGTCATAAAATGTTAAGAAGAAATCTGCCTGTCTCTGTAGATTGGAATGTGGGTGACCCTGAGTGGGCGCACAAAAAAGAAAAGAGATAAGGAATCCTCCCCTGCCCTGGTGCACCCTGTGCAGAGGAAAGCCGCAATTCCAATCCTTCAGCTCCATGAGCATAACAACAGAAAAAGTTTTAAGGCCACCAGCGGTGCAAGGTACTCCACTGGACAAGGGACAAGGTGATGGCCCAATCATTCTCCTTCATCTGCTGAAGAAGAGAAGCCAAAATGGAAGGAGGAGAGGGGGAACACATTCTACATCTCCAAAAAGTTGTACCAGCAAAATGCTAATAAATTCAGGTGGTGCACTGGGCTCCAAGCCCTAACCTACCAACACAGCTGTGGCTTATAATAGTAATTCTAAGAAAATGAAAGAGAGAGAGAGAGAAAGAGAGGATGAGATGAAAATGGATAAATAAAAATGGATTTACATAGTAGCTTCTGAACTGGGTGTTGTGGTGCTGGGCTCCCCCAACGAGATATTACAACAATAGAGCTGGTCATGGTATAGTTTCATTTTGAAGTTTTTACACCGGTGTATTAAGTTAGGGTTTGGTTTTGTTCATACTGTGTTGCTTTTTCTGCACATCCTCGAATGCAATTCATTTTGAAAGGTAATGAGAGCAAACAATCATTCAGGTAGATGCAGTGTGATGGTGAGGTTGTTACTGTTACACTATTACACAAGTCCAGCTGGCATCAGTGAAATGATAGTGTTTCACTGTAGGCCTAAATTTGCTTTATTGATGATTAGGTAGAAACTAAAATCAGATAAAAGGCCTAATCCTCCTTTCACGTTGGTGTAAATCAGAAATAATGCCACTAGAGTTACTGGAATTTACATGAGTGTAGAACTGGTGTCAGAGGAAATGTGTCCAATCCCGGTATCCACAATTAAATAAGGATGTTGATAAATTGGAGAGTTCAGAGAAAAGCCACAAGAATGATTAAAGGATTGGAAAACATGCCTAATAGTGAAAGACTCAAGGAACTCTATGTAGCTTAACCAAGAGGAGGTTAAAGAGTGACTTGATCACAGTTTATAGGTTTCTACATGAGGAAAAAATATTTGTTAACAGGCTGTCATAAATATAAAGGGAAGGGTAACCACCTTTCTGTATACAGTGCTATAAAATCCCTCCTGGCCAGAGGCAACATTCTGTTACCTGTAAAGGGTTAAGAAGCTCAGCTAACCTGGCTGGCACCTGACCCAAAGGTCCAATAAGGGGACAAGATATTTTCAAATCTTCGGGGGGGGGGGGGGGGCAGGCTCTTGTTTGCACTCTTTGTTTACGCGGTTGTTCTCTCTCTTGGGACTGAGAAAGGCCAGACAGAAATCCATCTTCTCCAACCCATCCTAATCCAAGTCTCCAATATTGCAACCAGTATAGGTAAGCCAGGCAAGGCGGATTAGTTTATCTTTTGTTTTATGTGAATTTTCCCTGTGTTAAGAGTGAGGTTTATTGCTGTTTTCTGTAACTTTAAGGTTTTGCCCAGAGGGGGATCCTCTGTGTTTTGAATCTGCATACCCTGTAAAATATTTTCCACCCTGATTTTACAGATATAATTTTTACCTTTCTTTTTTTTTAATAAAATCCTTCTTTTAAGAACCTGACTGATTTTTCCATTGTTCCAAGATCCAGGGATTTGGGTCTTTGATGATTTTGTAACAAATTGGTTAGGATATTATTCTCAAGCCTCCCCAGGAAAGGAGGTGTGTAGGGCTTG
Organism: Chelonia mydas; assembly: GCF_015237465.2. Taxonomy (NCBI): domain Eukaryota; kingdom Metazoa; phylum Chordata; order Testudines; family Cheloniidae; genus Chelonia; species Chelonia mydas. Next base: position 53,909,412 of record NC_057850.1, on the reverse strand, counting down.
GGGGGATATTTTGGGGGGAAGACGTCTCCACATGGTCTCTTTCCCTGTTCTTTGTTTAAAACGCTTGGTGGTAGCAGCATACTGTTCAAGGCCAAGGCAAAGTTTGTACCTTGGGGAAGTTTTTAACCTAAGCTGGTAAGAATAAGTTTAGGGGCTCTTTCATGCTGGTCCCCACAGCTGTACTCTAGAGTTCAGAGTGAGGAAGGAACCCTGACACAGGCTCTTCAGTGTAGCAGGCAATGGTATAACAAGATCAAATGCCAGGAAGTTGAAGCGAGACAAATTCCTACCGGAAGTAAGGTGTACATTTGTTACAGTGCGGGTAATTAACCACTGGAACAACTTACCAAGAGTTGTTGGATTCTCCATCCCTGGCAATTTTTAAATCAGGACTGGATGTTTTTCTAAAAGATACGCCCTCGTTCAAACAAATTATTTTGCGGGAAGTTCTGGGGCCTGTTTTATGCAGGAGGTCAGACTAAATGCTCACAGTGATCCCTCCTGACCTTGAAATCTATGAAATTCAGGCGTAAAGATTTTAAGCTATGTTATGTTATCATTTTGATATTGACACACTATTTTGTGGAATAGTTTTGAGAGCATGTTTTATGGACCCTAAACTTTGTGAGCATGTATGATATTAGTCTGAAACTAAACTACATACGCTTCATGCCTGAATATGATCCAATTCCATAAACCTAACCAACAGCCACAGTGATCAGCAGTTGTAAGCGAGTGGTTTGAGTTCAAAGAACAGGGTTTTAAAAATGCGTCCCATTTTGCATTCAGCAGATTTTGGTTATATTGTATAAATAGCATCTAACAGCTGTTTCACTGAACTTGCTCTTTTACATGCAATTAAAGCAGATTAGAACCTAAATGGAAACAGTTCAAAGCATTGAACTGGGGGCAGCATTCAGTATCAGCTAGTTGAGAAAAGCACATCAAGATATAACAGGATATCTCTTCATAGATGTAAAGCTTGACTGGTAGCTTTAACATTTTGGAACTGACTAACTGCAATTCAAAAATATTTAGTACTAATGAAGAATATCAGAGGTTTTCAGGTGATTTCTGTCTTCACTGACTCCCACGTCCCTGATTTGTTCAGCATTGAACCTGAAAGTGCATTACTGGGCAGCAGAGTGGGATTCAACTAACCTATATACTAGCAGAATGTTGGTAGCAGAATAGCAGTTATCCACTTTTACTTTGTCGACAGCAGCTAAATACTCACTTTACAGGGTCATGTACAATATATAGACTGCTTCCTGGCTGGAATAATGATTCTTTAAATCCAGAATGAAATGTCCAGTAGATACTAGCCAATATAGGAGGCAAAATACCGAAACTGTGTACAAATGAGTCAGCCAATACCTTTGGTTCAATAACAACTGAACTAATGGAGGGTAATTTGGCACATCTTCAAGATCTACTCTACTTACTGTTTCTGTCAGTCTGTAATATGTTTTGATTAACATGTTTAGAATATTTAGACCAAGCTTTACAATTTATTTGAAACATGTCTGTAAATAATTGCACTGGGTAGGTAGACATGGCATCAATCAAAAGAGAAAGTTCCACATGAATGACAAAAAGGATACAAAAAGATTTGTGATCCTTAAAATCTTTTACTTAGAAAAACATGGATTTGTCTCTCTGAATTACTAGAATTAATTTACTCCCCTTCCTTCTAGTCTTTTCAGATACTTTAGATTATTGGTGTACATAAATGCACCTTGCTGTTAAAAAAAAACCTGTGCATAATTACACTTCTCTATAAAGAATTGATTTTTCTATTAATATATTTTAGGTAGACAAAAGCTACAATATACAATGGGCACCACTAAAAATGAATGTTTTCTGTACTGGTCTTTACTCTTATCATTGTATTTGCAGTATGCCTTATACTTAAAGTGGGAAATATGTCAAATCTAAAAGGACACTGAAATTACTGTGGTGTGAATGGCCAGTTTTTAACAGAATTTGTGAGGGAATATATATGCTGTTGATTTAAATCTGTAGCAGGAAGCTAGGTAGCAGGGAACTGGAGAAGGAGAAGGACAGAAATTCCACAGTGACCTAGAGAGAAATTTTAGTAATACTGTTTTCCTTCTTCTGATCACATTTCTTTTTCTGCTTTAGAAGAAAATAACTCTTTTTGTCATTTTTTATCTTGTTCGTGTGTTCATAATGTATCTCTCTCTACATATTGTTACCCATTTTTGACCCAAGCAGTTAGCAAATTTTCAGGGTGTAGCAGGTTGTTTCCATTAAGAGGAGAAATTGATGACAGAGTCAGGTATTTCTTTGATGCAATCCCATTTGTTTACAAAGAATGTACTGTTTCCCTGAACACAGTAGGAATCAAACAGCAGGAGACCGTTTCTTTGCTCACAGTTCTAAGCCTCTTTCAGCCAGCACTTTACTCAAAAGGTCTCTCTCTCTCTCTTAGCTTTCTTTTCTCAGGGTCACACTACCAGAGCTTCTCTGGCTGCATCTGGGCTTCTTTGCTTCTTCTCTGCATCCTTCTGTATGTTTCTGCTGCTTTTTTCACACACACAGGCATATCCAGCTCCACTAATCAATCCCCTGTCATCTGTGTTTGCTGTATCAATTTAAAGCCAACCCGCTTGGGCCACGTGGTTTAGTTTCTACTGAAGCTTTGCCATGTGATTGTATTTTGGATGGTGGATCCTATTGTTTCAGGTATCTGGTTCCATAAAGGAGCTTGATTGTTTCTTACATTTATCCTAAATGAAGGGTAACGATTACACACACCAGCTTCAATGAAATTCACCCAACTCCCTAGCATAACAATATAAACTCTATCGCAATTACTTCAGATACCATATTTCTTAATATAGAGGACAGAAAATAGAGTCAATATGTATTGCCTCATTTCTGAAACTAAGAGACACCTACCCCATTGATTATTTCACAGCAAATTTGTTTATTTTGCCTAAGCGTTCATATAACCCAAACATATTTTGGCTGCTATTTACACATTATAAGACCTTGAGACTCCAGGAGAGGGCAGGACTAAACAAATAGAGAGAGATCTCACTTATGCATTTGGTCATAATATCAATCTTTCATAAAAAGTAAAGGAAGAAAGCTTTTTATTGAAAGAGGAGGTGAGTTGTAAGTGTAAAGACAGTTTAAGTGTGCGTGTGTGTGTATTGTGATGCATTTGTCTACTTGACTACGATATTCTGGGTTCTTGAGACAACAGATACATTGGAATATAATTCAACTCTTTTAGCCACTATTGTTATATTGAACTTGACTTATATTCCTTGATCTGTCCCAATGACAACGGTATATTTTTGAGGAAAAATGGCCATCAAACATAACTCCATCTCCTTCATTTCTCTCCTCAACTCGAACATCCTGTTTGCCTCCATTGCCTTAACTTTGATTTTTGATTCAAAATTTTCCTTCTCCCACAACTCCTACATTTGCAAATTTTTCTATCACTCCATTTGCAACATTGCCTATATCTATCACTGCCTGGACACTATCTGCTGAAATTCTCATCTGGGCCCTTGTCTTCTGCTTTGACTACTGTAAGTGCCTTCAGTATAGTATTTCCAAGGCACAGCTCTTTCACTTCAACATATCCAGAACATTACTTGAATGCCTTTTTACACATCCAGAAATCACACCTAGGTCACTCTTATCCTTCACTCCCCTGGCTTCCCAGATACTTCAAGTTCCAGTTCAAAATTATTCTCTTTGTCATTTGTAAATGTCTGTGGACTTGGCACAGCCTGCCTTTTGGACCTTATTTCTCAGGATTGCTCTCTCCATTCATTTAGCAATGATCTGCTCTATCTCCCTCTATATGGTATCACTACTGTTGATGCAAGATCCTTTTCTACAGTTCCTGGCATATCTCTGCATCATCAACTTTCAAGCTATTTTCAAATCTTCGCTGAAAACATCTTTCTTTTCCCTTTATCTCCAACCCTTAATTCTGCTTTTCCATTGCTATTCATTTTTATTTAACTCCCTAAATTTTAATTAAGCCTATAAATAATGGTGATACAGTTGAAATACACTCTACAGAATTAGGTTATACTGCATTGTATTTATGTTCATTTACATTGTACAGATTTTTTAAAGCATGTATCTTTACCACTCTTGAAAATACCTATATAATAACTACCATATTATAAAGTGCATATGCTATCTATAAGCTACAGAAGTCTTTCTTAGAAAACCACACAACCACATATTAATACAGTATATAAAGCTTTGATTTTTTTAGAGTAATTTCCCAGAACATGTCTAATAATGAATGCACATGCTTTTATAATTTGCCAGTTATTTTTGTTGTTGTTTAAACTTTTGGAAACTATATTGGGAAGGAAAGTGGGTGGCAGAGATAGTGGAAGCTGAGTGATGTAGGGTTTATCTTTTATGTCTTAATCTTTTTTTTTTTTTAAATTATTATTGAAAGCAAGAAATGGGTGTGCCTGAGTAACCAGCTTTGATATTACTCCATGTAAAGTCAATTTCTGGCCTGGTGACTGGAATGACCAGTTTGTCTTAAGCTGAAGCAGATGGTTCTATCTGACCATCTGGCCCTTATTTATTCTCTCTAAAATCCTGCAGTCACCCATGTGAGCAGGAGATTTTTCTCTCTGAATTATACCAGTATCATTGTCTGGTACAGGTATAATATAAAAAACTGAAAATAAAACATAGCAATTATAGAAAACATATTGTAGGGATAGGATGTGTAACAAGGATTCCTTGATCCAGCAAATCCTTCAGATTGATTTCAAATAAACTTAATAACTCAAATAAATATTTTTTCATAGAACACCACACATACTACAGTTTAGGCCAGGGGTCTCAAACACGCAGGCCGCATGCGACCCGCGTAGTTATTTTCTGCGGCCTGCCAGCTCCCTGCGGCACCCTCGCCCCGCCAGCATTTACCTAGAGCGGCTCCGGCCTGGCGCGAACCGGGGGCAGGGCAGACTCCCCGTCTGCCTGCCCTGCCCACGCGCCGCTTCGGGAAGCGGCCGGGACCTGGGGGAGGGGGGCACAGGCTGTGTGTTGCCCTGGCTGCTCCTCCAGGTACCTCCCTTGAAGCTCCCATTGGCCGCGGTTCACATTCCCGGCCAATGGGAGCTTCGGGGGAGGTACCTGGAGGAGCGGCCAGGCAACACACAGACCCCTGTGCCCCCCCGCCCCAGGTCCCGGCCACTTCGCGGAGCGGCACGAGGGCAGAGCAGGCTGGTGGGGAGCCTGCCCTGCCCCCGATGTGGGCTGGGCCGGGCTGGGCCGGACCGGACCAGCCCCCTGAACCCCACCTGCAGCTGAACCCCCTGCCCTGAGCCCCCTGCTGCACCCCAACCCCCTGCCCTGAGCCCCCTGCCGCACCGCACCTGCCTCCTGCACCACGACCCCCTGCCCTGAGCCCCCTGCTGCACCCCGCATCCCTCCTGCACCCTGATCCCCTGCCCTGAGACCCTTGACGCACCCCGCACCCCTCCTGCACCCCAACCCCCTGCCCTGGGTCTCCTGCCACACCCTGCATGCCTCCTGCACCCCCAGGGGGCAGGGAGGGGGCAGAGTTGGGGTGGGGATTTCAGGGAAGGGGTTGGAATGGGGGCTAGGAAGAGGCAGGGCAGGGGCGGGTCCTCACAGAATTGGTGGAGTGGGGACAGGGCCGGGACAGCCGGTGGGCGGTGGTCAGTGGTGCGGCCCTCGGGCCAATGTACTAGTCCTCATGTGGCCCTCGTGGTCATATGAGTTTGAGACCCCTGGTTTAGTCCAAATCAGAATAGCTGATCTAACCTCACAAAAACTTGGAAAGTTCCATTCTGAATCTGAACTTTGCATCATGGACCCAGTTCTGTAAATTGGCACTGAGCTGAAACATCAGATTTGAGCTGTCTTGAACTTTGGGGACATTAAGATCTGAATTAGAGTCCAAATTTCATAAGTTAGGGATATTTCTAGTACATACAGTACCTATGGTGAAGGTTGCCTATGTGGGAGGAACCTATTTTCAGAGTTTAAGTGGGTTTTAAATGATGCATAGGCTTGTATGAGTGCTCTGTAATGGGGTAAATTTCATCCTTAATGAATAGTGTTTTTTTTCATCATATCTGTAGCTACTTCATATATTTTAACAAAAACCTTTTGATCTCGATTAAGCTAGATGAATTGTAACTAAAAGAGGGGAGAATGAAAATGGACCTGAAATTCAAGTGAGATCAATCTGCCTAATTTGGCAGGTTTAATTAGTCTAGGATACTTTGTTTTACTTTAATTTAAAGAGATTTTGCAAAAAAAAAGTTATAAATGTAGTTCGGTAGGTTAAAATTCACTATACATATGCCAGAATGCTAGCAGTTCCTTAAATAGAAAAGGTGGGTGAGGTAATATCTTTTATTGGGCTAGCTTCTGTTCGCAAAGGAGACACGCTTTCGAGCTTCCACCGAGCTCTTCTTCAGGTCTTAAATATCCAGTTTGCTAAAGTAATTTCTATGAAGTTCAGAACTTTTAAAAATTGTCTTCCTTCTCCACACTCCCACAAAGCAGCATAAACAAATGAAGGTCAATTGTTAGAATTATAATATCAACAAACAGCTTAGAATACTCTTTATAGAACCTAATTGCAGCCCACCCAAAAATATATGTAAATTTCTCAGTCATCTGAACCCCATTGATAAAATGGTATTAGCATATTATAAGCCAAACAATTTGCTGTGAGACCCAAATCTTTCTGACTCTCCTTCACAAAGCCTAAGTAAAATGAACTTTGTATTGCAGAGACCTCTATCTCATCAAGCGTAAGTGGAGCCGCTACTGCAATCAATTGGATGGAGTAGGCCAGTGGATTCACCTACTTTAGTCATGAACCTACTAGCTTGTCCCAGACTTACTCCATGCTAGCCACATGCCCTAAGTCTTCTTGTGTGTCACCATGGATAGAGCAACACAGAGCAGAACTCCAGAACATCTACTCTCCACAGTCTGCCCTATCAAGTAGAAGTGCACCAGTTTTACCTTTCAGGCTTTATGCGTCACTAGAGAGGAATGAGAAGATCTAAATTCATATTCCAGCCTCTGAAAAATCATATAAATAAGTAAGAGCATGGAGTGTTGTATCCAAGTTCTACTATGTAATTAAATGTGTAATATTATGCAAGAAAATGAAACCATGTAAAGCTAAAATGATAGGCCACTTTCAACTTTTTGCCATTTAGAGGCTCACTTACTGTTCATAACTCTTATAATCGAAGCCTTATTATATTATCCCAGTGTGTAGTATTATTTCCTGTTATTTGTCTAATGCTTCTTAAAGAACGGTAATTTAATAATAGTAGAGTTGTTCATCCTTGGCTTTTAGCAAATGTGCTATTTCATGAAGCTTGTTTATAAAACACATTTGCTTGCAACAAATGCATCTTTCATTTTCCTGTCAGATGATTTTGCAAAACATAAATTACAGTACAGCGACTGCATGAGTCTTGATCCATGAGTGTATATCGGAGCCTGATTTGATCATGACAAATTAATAATATTTAAAGGCATATCCTCACCTCCACTGTGCAGTGCAAAGGGGAGACAAATTGCACAAGAAAGTGGAGACAGGGCAGCACATAGAGAAAAGAAGGCTACACGACATCTTATCTCCCCATCCCAAATAGCAGTAAAGGCAGGATTCCAGGTGGCTACATAGCAGTTCAACTCCCCTTGGCTAGAGGGCAACTGTAAGCCAGGTAAAGGAGGGAGCTAACAATCATTCAGAGTGGAATATTCTCTCAAAGCAAAATAATTTATTATACAGTTAATGTAAGTATCAGCAGGACTCAAACTCAGGTTAGTAGAGCCACCAGGTAACAAACGCCTCCACACCACCACTAGCTATGCTGCTGCTCCCCATGACCCACAAACCACTGCAGATGTACACTACAGGACATCCCGCCTGAGAGAGCCAATTGAAAGCGGCCTTAGAGAGTCCCGATTTTTCCCTTGCCCCATAGAAGCCCACAGGGTGTACCAGGAAGAGTCCAGACAACAATGTAGTCTCTAGCAAACTGCCAGGACTGACTCTTCTTCCAAACTCTTGGCATCAACTTTGACATGGGTGTGTATTCTGACCCTTACTCTGGACCTGGAATCTTGACATAAGTCCTGATCCCAGCCCGGAATTCTGATCTTGAACCTCTCAAACCCAGCCCCAGGACCCTGACAGTTTGCTTGGACCATCCCTAAACTGCACTGAAGGACAGCCCTGTGGGTACATGAAGGCAGTGGTCATCACCTACCCAGCAAGTCTCAAAGGTCACCAGAAGTGCCTGAATGGGTTGACCATCCCCCAGAGGCACTCTCCATGTTGAGAGTACAAGTGTACTCTCATCAGAGAACCAGAGCCTGCATGTGCAGACTACCCAGCTACATGAAGAAAACACTGCTGCAGACAACTGGCATAGTGTGTGGCCAAGAACTAGTCCCTGAGAGAGCAAAGTACCCAGCTTCAAGGTGAGAATATTGCACTCCAGACATGCACCATGCCCCTGGATGTGGGGCTTACAGTTCCCCTCCCTGAACGTTTCAGCGAAGACCGCCAGTAATTCAGGAGGTTTCTAAATCAATGTTGTTTACAGTTCCTGGTCCATGCCCAGTCCTACCCCACTGATCAAACTAGAGTAGGATTTATAATGAGCCTTTTAATGGGTGTAGTGTTAGATTGGGCCACAATCCTGCTAGAACAAGAGAGCCAGAAGCTGATGAAGGGGGACACCTTCCTTCATGTGTTTTCCATCATTTTTAGCAAGCCCCACAACATTCACTGAGCCAAGGCAGCCCTGCAAAAACTCTGACAGGGCCAGGGGTCAGTAGCTTCCTATGCTGCCCACTTCAGAAGACGCTTCTCTGACACAGAGTGGAACAAGGCAGCCCAGCTGTACCAGTTTTGGTGGGGATTACAAGGAGAAGTTAAAGGTGAACTAGCTCACATGGAAATCCTGACCCACTTGGATGCTTGTGCTGACCTATCCATTAGCATCAACAAAAGACTGAGCTAATGATGTGAAGAAGAGAAGGGGTCAGTGCCACACCCCAGATGGTACCCCTCAGTAACAGTCTCTGGCCTGGTCCCAGAAGCCATGCAGATTGATGCAGCCTGTCGCCGTGACTCCAAGGAAAAAAATGCCATCACCACAGTGGCTTGTGTTTCTACTATTGGGAGACTGGCCATGCACTTGCTGGCTGCCTGTCACAGACCAGAGTCCAGCAAAATTCAGGAAATGAGTAGGCTCAGGCTCATTAAAGGGTGCCAGGCTGTGTAGACCATGAGCCACTCATCCCCTTACTGAAGCATGCCTAAGGCATGATGAGTCATCATTACTCCTCCAAATTCAGGTCCACCTCTGCATCCCAGGTGAGCCTCAACAAGTTCCCTGCCATGGGCACTCAGGGACTCTAGGGCAGTGGACAGCTTCCTGGATGCTGACACCACACAACCTTTGGGCATCCCAGTGCAGCCAAAGGTGACTTCCGACTACACAGAGACTATAGATGGCTTGCTCCTGGCCTTGGTGACACAGAATACTATGCTTGTGGAAGTTGTTATCTAGAATCACTGAGACTCCTTAAGGTTTGGAGTGATTCACTCATTACACTTCCCCATAAACCTTGATGTCTTGTGATGGGTGATCCCTGACCCACATATCCTGTGGTAGGAATGGAAAACCAGCTTCCACTCTGAATTCTGCCAGCATGTCTGCACGTGCACACTGCATGACAGAGACTGGGAAACCCCCAGAGCCTGGCCATGGGTCAGGTAAGACCATTAGTAGAATCAGTCCCTGCTTTTCTCACTAAGTACTGTGAATATGCAGACATCTGGGGGGAAAAAACACAGCGGTCCTACCAGCATATTGGGGCCATCACTGACTGACTGAGCTACAACCTGCACCTAAGATACACTTTCCCCTCATTTATGCAATGTCAGAATGCCTGTGAGGGCCCCTGTTCTTTTTGTTAAAAAGAAAGGCGGGATCCTGTGCCTATACATGGATTATCAGGCCCTCAATCAAGGTCCCTCCACCCACTCATCCCAGAGTTATTGGGCCTCATGCGATCAGCCCATGTATTCACTAAGCTCACCCTGCGAGGAGCCTACAATCTGGTAAAGTTCAGAGCTGAGAATGAATGGAAGACAGCTTTTCAAACTCAGTTATGGCCATTAGGAATCATTGGTAATGCCATTCAGTCTTACAAATGCCCCCACGACTTTTCGGCATGAATGAGGTATTCCATGACATCTTAAACCAGTACATTGTAGTTTACCACAATGACATACTTGTCTTCTCCAAGAGTCCTGAGCAACATACTCAGCATCTCTGATCAGTTCTCAATCAGCTCCAACAATGTGGTCAGTATGCAAAACTCAGAAAGTGCAGCATTGACCAATGTTCCTTGGAGTTCCTGGACTAAATCTAATGGCCTGAGGACTTTGAAAAGGACCCCAGGAAAGTGGAAGCTGTTCAGATCTGGGTGGTATCTCAAAACATGAAGGAGCTGTAACACTTCCTGGGGTTGCTAACTTTTATAGGCATTTCATTCCTGAATTTTTGGGACAGATAACCCAAATTACAGCACTTCTGTGCAAGAAGTCCTCCTTCACTTGGTCCCCAGGGGCACAACAGTCATTTGACCAGCTCAAGATGTCCTTCACCAGTGCAGTACTCCTGACACACCCCTACCCAATGTGGCCTTTTGTTATCAAGACCAATACCTCCAAAACAGCCATCAAAGACCAGGCTATCCCAAAGACACATCCCCCCAACAGCATCTCCTCTTTTGTGCTACTAATCACAGAAGTTTATTCTGAAAGAGCAAAATTACAAAATCCTAGGTAAAGGCCTTCTAGCAATCAAGGCTGCCTTGAAAGAGTGGTGCCACTACCTGGAAGAGGCCTAACACCCAATACAGGTGTATACGGGTAATAAAAATCTAGAATATCTTTGCAAGTCCAAAGCATTAAACTGCAGACAGCTCCGCTGGGCCCTGTTCTTCACACATTTTAACTTCATCATCACCAACCACCCTGGAGCACAGAACAAGGCTTCCAATGTCCTGTCCCAAAAAAGGGGAATACTTCACCAGGCAAGACCCCTCTAGCATGAGACCCACCCCACCTCAGAGACCCAATATGTATAGTGATGGTTGAACAGTTCCTTGTGAATAGCAGGCATTGCAAATTTTTGTATTTTTTATTTCATTTAATAATGATATTCAAGTATTTTTTCACTTATTCAACTAGCTGTAATTACATATATGACCTGTAGGTAGTAGACCGTCACAAAAACTTGTGGCCATTCCACCTCCTTTCCTACACTGTTTGTCACAACGGAGTGGGAAGAGGGACCTGCCAGTCTGAGCAACTGTAGGTTGCACTCCCCTTCTGAATGATTTGATGTCAGATTGAGAGCATCTGAGAAAACTTGCTGTGGTCTTCTGTCAGTTTTCTCTTGTTGTTTTTGTCTGTGCTGGAAGGACTTTTGTTTCCATGTGGACATAAAAACTTATCTTGTAACCCTCAGGAAGCTGAACCCTAGCAACCATTCATTCTAATTACTGTACCAAAACAAACCTTAGAACAATTTTTTCTCCACATTTACTGTAATGCATTAGGCCTCCATCACTACAATGTCAATTGCGTCACACGTTTCTGCTTAATTGCGTTTCTGCTTAATTCACTGGCAAACACAAAATATTAACACAGACAAGTAGCAAATATAGTATATAATATAACCTTACAGGAAAAGTTATTCTGAGCCCTCATACCCATGGGTTGGAGCATGCCCAGTCGCTGTATGGGGATGGTGCATTCACAGTCCTATCACATGTAGGTACTGTGAGGGAATGGAGCATGCTCAGTGAGGAAGGAAGCTTTGGAGATTTTAGCTGTTAAACGCTAGTAAGTCTCTAATGAGCATGTGTGAAATGCAATTTTCAAATGCTTAAAACTTGGTTAGATTTTGGTGGATTTTCAAAGGAATGGCAAAATGCACTCCCTGACACTCCCTGCCAAGTTTCACATCCCTGTTTCCAAGCATAAGAGTGAGAGCATTTCAAAGATAAGTCTCAAATTTTTAACATGGATTTTTTTCCCCTTGCCTCATTCCCAGAAATGACTGAAACACTTTCTTTGAAGTGCAGACACCCAGCATGAAAAATTTCAGCCTAAACTATTACCATTTGGCAAAGTGATAAGCAACTGAAGCAGGGTCTTATAATGGGAAATGTTGGGCAATCTTAACAATAGGATGTACTACCACCCCCATGTAAAAATAGGGAGCTGAGCAACCCAGCTACTGGTTGCACTGGTTTCTTTTTATATCCCTTTGATCCCACTAATATATATTATATTTGCTTTTATTTTTCTAATCATTTAGGCTAAGAATCTCTGACTCCAGCTTGTAACCTTATGCATTGCCTGTTCACAATTCAAAACTTGATCTAGAGAGAATAGCTCATTTGAGGTTCCTAGTAAAGGTGAAACCTTTTCGTTAAAAAGGCACAAGACTGAAAACATAAAATTAAGAATTTTTCTTTTTTAATGTGCTTCTTTAAAACATCATGCCATTTTAAAAATATGCAGTATATTATTTTATTTAATTAATTTAGATTTTTACAAGAGTATCGATCCAATGCCCCAAAACAATTTTTTAAAAGGATACATATAAATAAATAGAACTGTCATTTACCTCACGATCAGATCAAATATACCCACAATAACATAGCGACCATATATTAATTAACCTCCCCACACAGTCCCCACTGTTGTTTAAGCCTACCCCTTACCCAGCTCCTCATAGTTTATATTATGTTCATGTGGCAGCTTGAGTTTGAAAGACATTTTGGAAAGGGATACAGTGCTTTTGTTCCAAAGAGACAGTCATTAAATAAAAATGCCCTACAGATGACTGATAGTTGCAGAATTCTTTATATAGAATATTCACACACAAACTTAGTGTAACATTACAACTGTACAAACCGTGAAAAATACAATTGAAGTTCACAAAAAGAAAAGGAGGACTTGTGGCACCTTAGAGACTAACCAATTTATTTGAGCATAAGCTTTCGTGAGCTACAGCTCACTTCACTGAAGTTCAATTGCTGATACTACATTTTCACTTGATGACTGTCTTTTAAAATGTTATTTTTCAGGGTCAAATTCTGCCCCCACAGTCATATAGGGCCTTGGACCAACAGGATCAGTGCAACAGGCTCTGGGTATCTCCTGTCATACAAGGGGGCCTCTCCTGTGTGTGACACAAGCTGTGCTCCACAGGGAGGCTTGAGGAAGCTGATGCCTGATCCAAAGCCCATTGAAGTCAGTGGAAAAGACTTTCATTGACTTCAGTGGCCTTTGGATCAGGCCAGCCTTGGGATGGGGATGGTAGATCTGCAACTATTGTACAGGGAACCACTGACCCATTCCCTGTGACAAGGAAATGTAGAAGCTGTAGGGGCTACTGCAGTTAATAGGTGCTGTAACTTCTGCAGAGTACTTCTTTCCTGTCCTGTGGCTGTGCAGTGGGAACCAACTTTTAGGCAATAAAATGTCAACATCATCATTGTATTATAGTTCTTCTATGTTAGTCTGTCTTCAAAAAGATGGGTCCTGAAGGCACATCAACAATGTTCTATGTTTAAAATAGCAAAACAATATGCTGCTAAGAAGCCATTACTTCTATTTTTTTCTTTGTACATGCTTATTCTTGATCATCTTTAAGGAGATGTACCACTTGCTTTAGCTTTGGTTTCCACTGGCCTTCACTTGCCAGTAGTGACCAACAGCAGAATCAGAATCAATCTTTGTCACGCTTGTAATTGAGCACGTCCCTAATTTATGAGACAGCTTTTCCATTAACAACAAAATCTCGAGAATTAAATAAAAACAGACCTTCACAAGTGCTGCTGCCTAGGTGAATAAGGTAAAAACATTGATAAATGTACGCCCCTTCTCCCAGACTGACTTTGAAAAATTCTGTGTCACAGTTCCAGGTCACATTCTGACAACAATTAGGAACACTGAAATAAATAGTTGGCAATTCTTCTTTGTTATGTCAGAGTATGCAAAGTCGTCTTTACCCTCGAATCGAGTATTTTGTGAATATGAATTATATTATAACAGTGCCTGCCATGGCTAATGATCTGATCTGTCTCCACTGAAAATACCAGTTACAGGGGTGTGGGATGGCGTGATAATATGTTTGTTTCAAATCTGATTCAGCTGAAACTGGACACAAGGTTGCTACTGTGGATAGAAATCTGTTTTTCAAAGATGGATTAGAAGTTGGTTCAATTGTTAAACCAAACATTTTTCAAACTTTTCCAAAAATTTCAGCCTGAATCTTTTCCCTTTTGTGTGTCTGAGGAAGTTGTGGATGCCTCTTTGATTAAGACATTTAAAACTAGACAAGATAAATCATTAGAAAATACAAGAACAGTGAGAGATAGATGGATGAGTTACCTAATAGGTATTTTCCACCTCTAAGGATCCAATCCTGCAAACCTTTGTTCATGTGAGTAGACTGATGAACATCAAGAACATTGTTTTTATTAGGGTCCAGGATCAGGCCCTATCTTTTATTATTTTATTAAGGTTGAAAAACTTCTGTTAAATTTTTTGTTCATTTTTTCATTTTTGCATATTTCTTCAATTCCAGCTTCTGACTAGGTCGAGAATTGGGAAACCCTGGAAATCTCATTACAGATCATGTCTATGTGAAATTTCCAATCTAACTTTGCAAACCAAAAAGATATAGAAATTCATGCAAACTTTTGGGTGTTTAACCGAACTAACCTCAAAAGGTTCAGAATTTGGGGTTAGTTCAGGTAAACACCCAAAGGTTAACTCATTGTTCTTCTGGATATTGCATATTATCTTACTTTTTTGCACAGTACCATTTCTGCAGTCTATAAACTTGTACTGACAGTATATAAGGGTTAAGGCAGACAGTCTCTGAATCAACTTGTGACTAGGCTATTAAAGACTATAGATATGTAGCTAGGTGTATATAACCACCTGTTATAGTACCTAGGGAAATAGGGGGATTACAGAAAATGGATTATGGATTGTAATCTGATTTCTCTATCCACTTTAAATTAAATCCTTAATATTATAGTGGATTTTTAAATGTGCTCACTTTGTTTTTTAACGGTCCTATCGTTAAAAAGTAAAAGCAGAAATGTTATATATGTGTTGCTATATGTTTATGGTAGAGAAGGTAAGGCCAAAGAAATGCCCTTTGCATTTAGAGTGGAAGGTGCTGAGTATTGTGATGGTCCTGTGGGAGTTTATTACACAATTTCCATACACACACCAGATAGCTCTGTCTCCTGCACAGACAAGCTTTACTTTTACTGTGGAAAGTTGCACTGTACCATAGGAGCAAAATCTACCACGCTGTTCATCTGAGAGCTTTAAAAAATCTTTTTGATACCTTGGGCCCAGGCCATTAAGTGCCTGGAAAATAAGGATTGAGACTTTAAACTTCATTTGATATTCTCTGGGAAACCAATGTAAGGTGTGAAAGACAGGTTTGATGTGTTCGCAGTAGCTCATGTTGCTGAGGGGACATGCTGAAGTGCTCTGTTCCATTTGGAGTTTCCCAAGGGCTGAAGGCCTCATGTCCAGGTACAGTAACTCCTCGCTTAACGTTGTAGTTATGTTCCTGAAAAATGCAACTTTAATCGAAATGATGTTAAGCTAATTCAATTTCCCCATAAGAATTAATGTAAATGGGGGGGTTAGGTTCCAGGGAATTTTTTTTTTGCCAGACAAAAGACTATATGTACACACACTCACACTTAAATTAAACAAACAATTTAATACTGTACACAGCGATAAAGATTGTGAAGCTTGGTTGAGGTGGTGGTGTCAGAGGGAGGGATATTTCCCAGGGAATGTCTTACTGCTAAATGATAACTAGCAATTGGCTGAGCCCTCAAGGGTTAACTCGTTGTTAATGTAGCCTCACACTCTACAAGGCAGCAGGAATGGAGGGAGAGGAGACAGCATGGCAGACAGAGACACACACCCTGTGTGTGAGAGAGATGAACATTTCCCCTTTAAGTACGCTGACCACCACTCTTAAGTACACTATCTTGTTAAGTTAATCAGCAAGCTGAGACCGCAGCAGCTGCTGCCGGGAAGCTCCCTCTGTCCTGAGGCCTGTCGTGTGTCCCCCTGCTCTATGGAGATGGGGTAGCGGGGTGCAGGAGCAGGGGGTAGGGAGACGCCCTGACATTATCCCCGCTCTCCTCCCCCACCCCCATCAAGCAGGAGGCTCTGGAGAGCAGCTCCAAGGCAGAGGGCAAGAGCGGTACATGGCAGTGGGGGAAGGACAGCTGAACTGCAGGCAATTGGTAGCCTTCTGGGCGGTTGCTGCACAGGGAACTTAGGGGAGCAGGGAGCTGATAGGGGGGCTGCTGGTCCACCCTGCTTCCAAGCCCCCACCAGCTAGCTGCAATGGGCTGCTCTTTCTGCAAGCAGCAGACAAAGCAGGCGGCTGCCAAACACTGTTATAAGGGAGCATTGCGCAACTTTAAATGAGCATGTTCCCTAATTGATCAGCAACGAAACGTTAACCAGGACGACTTTAAGTGAGGAGTTACTGTATATTGTGTTGCTGTAGTACAGACAAGAAATGATGAAAACATGAATAACTGAAGTCAGATCACTGTCTACCAGGATGGAATGAGGTCTCCTGGCCAACCAGAGTTGATAGAAAGCTTCACTTGTGGATGCTGCTATGTGGTAACTTAGTATCATCAAGGTATCCAAGTGTGCTCATAAACTATTAACTGAATTGAGCAATTGTGGATATGTGTCTTCAACCAAAAGAGACTGCACTATGGCTACAAATTCTTCAGAATGCTTTCCTCAGCCCACCAGCATCATCTATCTGACTTGGGTTCAGCTTCAGACAGCTGTACTTTATGCAAGAGCTGATCTCCTGAAAGCACTGTGCCATCTATGTGATGATGGACAAGCAGGGCTGTGTGCCATCTGCATACTGCAGGCACTTGAGTCCATGTTGTCTGACCAGTTCATCTCCTTGTGGGAGTACCCAAGTGAGGCTGTGATGGTGCCCCCCACAAGGCTTTATGGAAATATGCTTAAGAATGTATATATGACACATCTAGAATATGTTTTATGCTACATATGCCATGTAGCATATCTCTGTAAAGGTTATGATCTACTGAATCTATTAATCCCATTTGTATGCATGTATCAATTTTCTATTCGAAGTTATGGATATTGGCTGTGTACTGGCTTGATTTCTAAATAACCTTAGTAGAGCATTTGGTCAGTTCCTTGAGAAAGGAATATGCAAATTAGGCACCCAATCAAGAAACACTTAAAGGACAATGAATCTTGGAATGCTCCCAATCCACATAAGTAGTCTACTTGAGGAAGTTCAAGGAAGCATGTGAACCATGACTGCTACCCGTAAGTTCTGAGTCATGCATGGACATGTGACTTGCCCATGTGACTCCAGAACTCCATCTTGGAGCTGGAATTTGCGTAGGCGAGAGGAAGGGGTCTCCACCCACAAGGGAAAGTCTATTTAAGCCCATAGGAGACCCCTCCATTTTGTCTTCAGCTGGCTAAGGAGATAGCCTCTCCACC
The DNA here is from genome assembly GCF_015237465.2 of Chelonia mydas. Classification (NCBI taxonomy): domain Eukaryota; kingdom Metazoa; phylum Chordata; order Testudines; family Cheloniidae; genus Chelonia; species Chelonia mydas. Next base: position 53,891,729 of record NC_057850.1, on the reverse strand, counting down.
CCCAAGAAAGAAACTGGAACAAAGGACAGTAACTACAGGGGTGTGAGTGACAGTTGGAACCAGACTAGAAGGAGACTAGTCTGTAAAAGGAAGCTTACTGGGTGAGGTTTTTATCTGTATTCAGTTTTCTTAGACATAGACTTCCGTGTTCTATTTTATTTTGCTTGGTAATTCACTTTGTTCTGTCTGTTTCTACTTGGAACCACTTAAATCCTTCTTTCTGTATTTAATAAAATCACTTTTTACTTATTAATTAACCCAGAGTATGTTTCATCCTTCATATCAGCCTTTATTTTCTGCCATCAGTACTTGAGTACCAACCCCTCTTCCTTCATCTGACACAAGGTATCAGAAGACAAGGAGATCTCTGGGGGTGATGGGGAGAAAGAGACTGTTTTGGGGCCAGCATGTCCATGTTTGAGGCTCATGTGCAGTAGTAATGATTCAGCAGATCTTTGACTCCTCATCCTGTGGGTGGAGTGCTGTTGTTCTCTGACATGCTGTGAAGTCCATGTGTCTTTGATCTAATCAGGATCATGGGTTTTTCTTGTCACCTGGGAGGTGTCCAAGATAGTGATTGGGTTGTGATCGTCTCGATATTGACATCTAGGCCAAAGGTGAAGTGCACGGTTTTACCAGTTGTGTTGGACCAGACATAACTTGTAAAGTTCTAGGGAGGCAAGTGTGGATTCCCTAGACTAGACTAGAAAACTAGACTAGACAAAACACACACAAAAATGTAGGGGAACTATACTCCATTGACAGAGATGGTGTGGATAATCTATGTGGTCTTTTCCATCTTTCACATTTCTATACTATTTAACGTTTGCCTTTGTTTTCAATTTAGATGTTTCTTTTCTAGCTGTGTCTGTCATATCAAATTTGAATGTTAATCTCCGTAAATGAAGTGTTTAACTTACACAATAATAGGTGCCATGTCAATGAATTAAATTAATAGTTTTTTTTATTTGTTAACCACCATCAAAGTGCAAGGAGCTGTACGAACATGAAGGAAGAGGACAGTCCTTGCCCCCAGAAACTCTGTCTCTCTCTGGAGCCCAATCCTGCAAACACTTACATATGAGTAACTTTATGCACATTACTAATTCCATTGACTTCAATTGATTCTCATGCTTAAATGATTGTGGAATCAGGGCCTAAATCAGGCAACAGAGTTGAGAATACACACTAGTTCACACACACACTCAGAAAGAGGTGCAGATTTTCTAAAATTCATCTCATCTTTGGTAGATCAATGACTGGCTGTTCAGTGGTGTATGTGAAATGAGTTGCTGGTCTCATTTCAGTTAATAATAGGCTGGTATCCATATCACAAAAACCAAGAGTAGAACTGGCATTGATGGGCACCCTGGTTGGCATTCTCATCAGAGAGGTGAAAGGCTGAATTAGAACAGAGACTTACCCCTAGATTTTATCCCTTCAGGTCAAGGTTGAGACACTCTGCTTCTGCCTCTGCTGTACTTATTCTTGGGATAAATAGAGGGCTTAGGTTTCCAGGGCTGTTAATCTGGCACCTTTCACAGCATTACATTGATTTAAAATTTTAAAAACAATTATTCATACATTGTATGAGACAGTTTCATTGACATTGCATCAGAGCTGCTTGTCCTTTGGATATGATACTACGTCAAAAGAACCATTAATACTTTTATCATAATGTTTGATCAATGCCATATGCAATGGAGATTTAAAAAAAAAGCATTTGAAGCAGACACGTTGTGAAAAGTAAATGTTTACATTTATAACAAAATATTTCAAAAGCTCCCAGTCTTACAAATTGTGAGTTTTAAAAAGGGTCAAAAAGAAAGGACTGAAATCTCTTGCTCTGATCCATTTATATAAAATTTAATATTTATAATTGCATCAACAGCATTTTTAAAAGCCTTTAACTGACTTAAACTAATTTCTAATAATATGTATAGATATATTTGAATCCAGGCTGACAAAGTCTATGCCAAGTTTTAGCCTGACACAAATTAAAACAGCTAAGGTATAAACCCCTGAAAAATGGGGTTTATAATGGAAATGGCAACTGACCCTTAGCTGTAGCGGTGCTACCGGATGCCGCTATAATAAGCTTCCCTAGATGCCATGGTGTAAATGTATTAGCTGTACTAAGAGACCCACTCCTGGTATAATTATGTTAGGAACCAATAAGACAGCTCAGAAATCAATATGCTAAGACAGATAGAGTAAAGGACCATGGCCGGCAAACTGGGAATAGATTAGTCTGGCAGGTCCCTAGCTGAGCCATGAAGAAGGGGATATCTCTGCTGTTGTAAGAAAGCCATTAATTGTAAATTTTCCTGAACAAGGAACTTGAAGGGAGAGCTTAGGCTGTTGTTCATACCACTCAGCATAGACTGCAACTGTTATTGATCAGCAGTTAAGCTTTTTTATTCTTATTTCAAAATCCAGCAATGAAAAAAAATCAAAAAATGTTCAGATTTTTTCTTTGAAGAAGCAATCCTAACTTCTGCTCCAATTTTTCCTTCCCCTTTTAATTTGGTTTAATAATTCTACAACTAAGGATCATGGTACAATCTCACTAGGCGTCCTTCCCCAAATCCAAATTGTACTGTACTAACGCACTAATTGTCTAGTCAATAAAATTCTACAAGTATGATATGATGTGCTGAAAATAGGTAGCTACTCTTAACTGTACTCTTCTGAAGTGTTCAAGCAAATTAACCCAAACTATTAAATATGATCAGGTTCTCTAATAATTAAATCCATGACTTGAGAATTTTGTTGCTGCTAATATTAACGAACTTGAATTTTTCTCTTTTTTGCCTTAAAAGAGTAATTTGCTTAATAAACAGAAACATAGTGTAATTTAGTAACAATCCTTGGAAAAAATAAAAGAAATGGAAAGAAAACAAAGGCCAACCTTTTGTGCTTACAGTATGGCACATCTGCTCATGTCCAATCAAGCTTTCAAAAGCATAGTAGTAAACAAAAGCAGCCATCAAGCAGGGACAAAGTCAGAGACATAAGTGGTTTGAATGAGTGTGCAATTTCTGCCCATATGACCATCCTGACACAATTGCTCTAATTTTCTTTCCAGAAATGACTGATAAAAGATTTAGGTAATTGCTATGGAGACAGACTTCCTTCCATCACTGGGTATCTTGAATAATACAGCCTCAGGGTCATAAGATGGAGTGTCAGTTTCTGCAGAGTCCTAAATTAATACTTGTCCCTATTTCAGCTATACTTCCTGTACATCTAATGAAGTGAATGTAATTTATTTTGACAATGTATTGAAAATCACTTGATCAAATGACTATTCTGTAATGAACACAAAACACCATATAGCCTTGAAAACTTTACCTAAAAAAAGACATGAATACACATCAGTTTTTCAAAGCACATATTCCTTTCCTCCAGCAAATGTTGCATGTGTTCAACATTAGATAGAATAAAATAGTTTTTAAAAGCACAATAATTCCTGTAAATGTAAAAAATAAATAAAAAATAGCTTTCTGTGACACCTCAGTTTGACCTCTGTCCATTCAGCTTCTGACCTTGGCCCCTGTACTCCAACTTAATTTATCTAGGTGATCTCTGTATTCCCAAGTATTGAGTAGCACTCTGAAACAAATTCAGAGAGCCACCAACAAGCTAATGATTAGGAGAGACCTCTGAAAGCACTGTAGATCAGCCCTGACACAAATTAAAGTTTTGTACGTGAACAGTCCATTTAGAGGCAAATCTTAAACACCAAACACTAAAACTTCATGGCTTCAGTCTGTAGTTTCATTGTCTCTTGAATGTTATGACATATTCAATAGTTAATGAACTCAGATGGGTGCAAATGAAAGATGCCTGTGCAGCTGTTATATACTGTTAAAGATTACAGGAGCTACCCAAAAAGCCATCATTTGTACCGCTCTTCATGACACAATATTCCCTGTGCTGGGCTGTGTGTGCACTTTATATCGTATTACTTTAAAGCCCATGAATCTTTTAAATAAAGGGTAAATTTGAATATTTTCTGGCACTGAACATGAACTGGGGAGCTTGATAATTATTTCCTTTGTCCTTCTATTTTTAAGGAAACGTGGCTGTATTCCAGAGAGCTTAAGAAAAACAATGCATTTGAAATGTACATTGAGTGACTGAAGACGTTTTGAAAACCGAGTAAACCTGTCATGAACTTGGCAAGGCTGCCAATGTAAAGGCAAACAGCTGTACAATGGCAGCAAGAAAGGCACTGTGTTGTGTTTAAATACAGTCAGGCAGAAGCCAGTGGATAATGCTCAGTAATGGGTTAATCAATACTTATTATGGTTTTATTGGTTCACTAAAGAGAGAACAGAACCTAGTGAGCACAGAGTCGAAAAATCACTGCATCTGATCTAGATAACATCTACTCTCCCTTAGGGATTTCCCTATTCAAGAATCCAATTTACCATGCCTGATTGACAAGGATTGGATCCTAGGGAATCACATAACTCTTTTTAGGACCCAATAAAATCCTAATGGATTTGTCTGACTGGTCAGGAGACTTCAAGTTTTACTAAACTGAGGTGGTTTGTTGCAATTAGCCTGTATTATACTTGCAGTTGAAAAACTAAGCTATTAGGAGTCATTCCCCTCTGTAAATGCTGGAGTCATGCTGGCATGTGAATGCCTGATAGAGTTACCATACTTATAAAAGGAGATTCTTATAACAGATTATAACATTCAAAAAGTTTAAAGATAAATAACATTAAACTTATGACATAAATGATAAAAAATGGAAACATCCCAGTCAAGGGTAATACTTATTCTTTTACATGTTGTGCTATTAAAAGATGTACTATAGACCAAATTCTTCTGTCATTTAAATACATATGGAGGGATGTAGCTGTCAGTTAAAGTGGTATTTTAATACATTTTAAAAAATATATTTATGTAATGGTCTGAAAATCCTTCACTCTAAAACCGTATTGATGGTTTGGGAAAACATTGAAAAACATTCTGTCTATGCTGTTTTCTCTGTCTATTCTGCCTATATTTCATATTTTTGATATTTTTTATTACTATGGACATTTGTATGAAAAAAGAATCTTCATTGCTCAGGCGTTCTGTTCCTGCTTCCCTTAGAGTGGAATGATGCCATTCTGTAGCCAAAGGCATACAAGAGACTGATATTCACCAAAAAAAAAAATTGCAGTAATGATAAAGATGTAGTGGCAGTTTGTCCCACCAGATGTGCACACAAATGCAGCTGTTGGTTCCCAAATGTGTCTCGCCTAGCCTCTCTATGAAGAGACCATGCCAGTAGCTTCCTCTTTGTTGTAAACAGAGCCCTAATGACACAAACTAGAAATCTAATTATGCTATTTTCTATGAAGCTTGCAAAGTTTTCAAGGGTAACAAGTGTTGGGGCAGCCGATTCTGCCACAATGATATATACTAGCTTTTTTCCTACAGCTAGAAACGTTGAAGATAGGTAGGGAATACTTCATTCGATGATCAGATCTGTTATTACATATCACTGAGCCTCTCTCATCCACTGCAGGGCTATTTGTAGTACTTTCAGGAGTAAGTTGCTACTTTCTGTTCCCCTCCACAGTATGTGGGCAATGGAAAAGTGTAGCTGTAGCCCTTAGGACATAATCCTCTATTTGTTTGTTGCTGTTGATTGCTTTGGAGATGGTTATGAAGTCAGAAACAGGATTATAAATTGAAGTGAAAAATAAGCAGCAGAAGCAGATGAACATTTAAGAAATAATAATCTTGACTCAGACTATCCTCTCCTATGGGAAAGGATTTGAAGAGAAGAAATCTCAGCAAAACTCTTCCCATAGAGCTCCTTCTCTATCATTCCTTTAGGATTGGCCCCATGTGAAATAGGCCAGTGATACCGGCCAAATCTGACAGATCCACAGAGATCTGCTTCAAGCCAAGATCCTCCACACTGAGCCCTATGCCTCCACATCCGTACTGTCCCCTAGCACCTTCCTCAGTCTCTGACAGCAGCCTTTCCCAGAATCTCTAGAATGTGCCACCCCCAAAAAAATAGTGCTTGAGGCTATATTATCTGTCCTAGTGACTCTCAGTTGGGCCAGGGGAAGCATGAGCTATGTCCCCTAAAGCCCCAGTTCCAGTCTAGCTGCACCTTCCTCCAACCCTCCCAGTCTCTGCCTCATGTCTTTGTATGGACACCTTAGGCACAGAGTGTCCTCCAAAGGGTCTGGAGAATGGGGGATGATACTGCATTGCCTGAAAATACCTCAGGTAATGTTACATCAACAGAATTTTCTATATTTTGATCTTTTTGTAAATAAATTATTTACCAGTAAGTAAGACGACTCAGTCTCTTGTGAGCACACACATTTAGGCACCTGGTAAAAATCTTTATGAAATGTACCTGGAAAAGCTTCTGCACATACACACCAGCTATTTTTCAATTCAAATATGTTATTTTAAATAATTGTAGTGCTCAAGAAAAGTTTGTGTTTGATAGCACTAGAGACTGAAGTATTGTATTTCTCTAAAGAAAAAATGCAATATGGGCAGTCAGGTCAGTTGTCCCAATTTGTTGCACCATTGTGCTTGTTATGTAGCAGGGATTCTCAAAATGTTTCATTGCATGGACCACATCGTAATACAGAGATTATTTTATAAACCACCTTCTTATTGATGATTGCATAGGCCACCTATCTTCCCTTTGATGATGGCATAACATTTCTTTGGCAACTACAGCACTTGCTTACATGAAAAGTAATAGTCGGAAAATATTTCAGACAAGATTTTCAAAAGTGAGGATTGATTTTGGGTGCCTACCTTGAGACACATAAGCAGCCTGATTTTCAGAGGGTAGATGCTCATCATTTTTTGAAAATCACCCGATTTCTAGTTGCAGATTTTGCAATGTGGTTACCTTTCCCGTACAGCTGGTTCAAAAAGCTTTTTTTCAATTTCAAAATTGAAACAAAATTTCAAAATGAAACAAAACAAAATATTTTGTTTCAATTCGAATTAAAAAATAATTTAATTTTGGTTTTCAAAAACCAAACTGAAGTGAAATATGCAACTTGAAACTGAACACACATTTTCGTTTTGGGTAGAAATTTGCTGTTGAAAAATCTGTAACTTCTTGTCACTGTCCTTAACCTCTTTGGTCTGGTATTGTTACACAATTGGACATAATGCTGCATCTTCATCTCAAATGCCTGCAACAGATACAGTCCAACAGGGAGAGTGGTGAGAAATTAAAGAATGAAGTCAAAATTTTCAAACCAGGGTGCCTAAAGTTAGAATCCAGAATCTATATTTTGGCATGTAAATAAAAATGGCTGAATTGACAAAGGATCTGACCACCTGTAACTTCCATCAACATTAGCATAAATTGAGGATGCTCAGTGCTTCTAAAAATCAGTCCACTTTTATTTAGGTGCCTAAATGTGAATTTAAGAAAGTAGTGTACACACCCAGATTTATAACTTTTGCTTTGAGTTAACCTGCTGCTTTTGTCAATTTGTGGGATAGCCTTAATATTATTGAAATGTAGCTTTTTGTCTGTGACTATGAATTAATTGTGTAACTTTCTCATTTTCTGACATTTAGACAGTGTGAACATCTCAGCATATCTGCTTTTCATAATTATGGTTTGGAAATTATTTCAAAAAGATCTAAAGGTTCAATCAAAAGTGAGCTGTACATTTTTGTTCCCTATGTCCATTTTTTCCTGTGTAAAAAGTTGATTTACTCAGATATGGTGAACAAACAAAAAGATTTTTTTTTATTTCTGATCAGTTGAAAAGGAAAGAAAAGGTTAAAAGTTAGTGGTTGAACAGCAATGTTTTCTTAATATAACATTCTGGCATGTACTTAATAAATACAATGTATAGGTCCTGCTGGCAAAAACTAAACAAATACAGAAGACATTATACATTATAAAGTAGCCTGCTGTTTTACTGTATTGACAATTCATTTATTTTTCTTTAGTTTCTTTAATGGCTGCTAGTTTAAAGAGACTATGGCCATTTTAAAGCTATTCCATACAGTTTATGGCCGTGTACTTGAAATCTCTCACTACTTGCTATGTTAATAAATGAGATCACGTAACAACAACCACATTTTTTTTCTCCCACTTCCCCCGCACCTTAAAGTTGAGCTGCCATGACTACTTCAGATACCTTTGCCTTCCAAGCAAATGGCATAAAGAAAAATACATATCAATGCTTCAGAAGGAAAGTTCAATTTTTGGCTTTTTTCTCATGCCAAAGCACAGGTTCTTTAGATACACCTAATTATAGCAGTAATTAAAGTTATTACCTTACCTGTTTATTCAAGGGCACAAGGGCTTCTAATGGGAACAAATCAAGATATAAAGACTTGCTGTCAATTAACCCTGAAGGCTTGAGGAGATAATGAAGGAGGTTTGGAGTTGGGTTACAGTTCTGTACAATTACAAAAATAGTAATTCAGCACCTCTTACTTTTCCTGGAACCAACCCAACAGTTCAGGAGAAGAAAGACAAGAAGATTACCTGAGTAACATGATCCTAAGAGTACCAGAGAATAATGGTATTCTCCTTCAACCTAGTCTGTGGTAGAGCCTGCTGCCAACAAACGAAGGGACTGCTACAAATGTAAGCAACAAAACCAGTCAGCTTCTTGTCACAAATCCTGTCAATACAGTGCAGGCCAGAGGACAGTTGAAATGTGACTCTGCTCTGGGCAAAGGACTGCTCTTCAGTACTTGTCTTAGTAAAATGGCATGAGATGATTAGCACTACTTTCAGAGAGATGTAATTTTGGACTGATAGTACATTGAACATATCCTTTTGTTGGATGTTTTCTTAGACAGTGAGCCTCCATTAAGGTAAGAAAAGAACTACAGCAACTGTGGAGCAAGGTAAGTGATTTACGGAACATCTGAACCTATTCTATCATTAATGTATTCCTAACAGGTTCAAAAGGTATGTCCCACAGACTTGGAATATTCCTATTGGATTCCTTATTGATCTTAATGCTATTACAGCATCTGTACTTATGATTTGGGTTCTAAAAATATATACACCATTTGTACAGTACTAACCAGTTGCCAATATCAAATGTGTACCATTTAGTGAGAATGGTCATTTACAATTTTTTTAATATTTTGTTTTCTTTTTCTGTTTTCATGTAAATAATTATGAAATAATTAAATAGAGTTACCTGGAGCTTTTTAAATTCCACATGTACTTCAAATAGTATAGGAGATCCTGTAAGTTATTCTGAGTTTCAGCAGTTTATGGCAGTGAAGGGATGGGATCTGGATAGAATCTATGGTCACCTAGTATGAGAGAGGCATCTGAGTCTGGAATAATACTTAGCACTTTGCATTTTCAAAATGATGTGCAAATATTAACTAATCCTCACAATACCCCCTGTGAGGTAGAAACTGAAGCATTATAGCTCCCATTTTATAGACAGGAAAATGAGACACAGAGGAGAGGTGTGTCTTGCCAGTGGCCACACAGCAAACCAGTGGTTAGAGCCACATTTAGAACTTAGGAGTTCTTTACTTTCAGTCTCATGCTCATTCTTCTAGACCAGGTTGTCACACAGGAATGTATGAGAAAGCCAATAGGACCTTGCAAACAGATCTATTCAAACAAACCACATTGATTTAATAGATTTGCTGAGTATAGCCCTTACATGGGTACAGAATGTACGCCAAAAGCTATGTTGGGACTTTGAGGAAATATAGAAACTAGAGCTGGCCAGGAATTTTTTGAAAAAACATTTTTCCATCAGAAAATGCTGATTTGTCAAAACCAAAATTTTTCACAGAAATGTATTGGTTTCAACAAAATGTTCATCAGAAGGATTCTCAAGTCCAAGATGGAATTTCTGATCAGAAAGAAAGATACTCACTCCATAACACCCAATAGCCCAGTGGTTAGGATGCTCACCTGTGGGAGTCAGACTCAAGTCCCTGCTCTACCTGATTTGGAGCAGGAACCTAAACATGGATTTCCCACATCCCAAGTGAGTACCCTAACCACTGGACTATTGTCTGTTTGGGGGCAGAAGGTTGGTCTCTCTGTTTTTTCACCAGAAAACATTTGCAAGGTCTGGTTTTTGTTGCAATACATAATGAAACCAAATGTTGTAACCTCAATTTTTTTTTCAAAATGGAATTTATGTCTTCTGGCCAGCCCTAATAGAAATGCTTTCCAAGACTAGGGTGGGTGTGAAATAGGTTTCTTTTTTCAAACTGCTGAAGCCCTTCTGATATTCACTGGGTCACACTAAAGAATGTTAGAACCTGAGGGAAAACTTTGAAAAAGCATTTTATTTACAGATGATTCTCCTTATCTTTCAATTATTTTCTTTTACTTTTCCTTCTGCTGCACCTCTGTTTTCTTTCCTACTAGGAGCATCAGCATGACCAAAGGACCTTTGAAGTTTCCTGCTGATTGCTCTGTTTACCAATGTCCTAATCCTCTGTTTATTACCTCACAAGGAGCTGCTGTAAAAATTACTGAGGCTATAAGCAGGGTTATGACTTTAGTTGTGGAATAAGAAGTAGGAGCATGTGGGCTCTAAATATATATATGTAACCCTTGTGGGATTTATTATTTCTTTGTGAACCAGCAGATTTTCCCTGTAGAACCAGACGGGTTCATGTAAATACAGTTAATTTTGCAACAGTGACTCCAGGACACAAACTACCTCAAAGCCTTCTGATTCAATCACGGGTTTGGGCTCCAATTTCCATAACAATGGAGGCCCTCCTCTTCTAAAAGTAGCTAGTGGAGGCTGGGAAATGTCACTTGGGATTTTCTGAATGAATCAAAATCCAGAGAGTTTCTCTCAAGGGATGAGACAGTAAAAGGCTGAGCAGAGGCAACACTGAAGTTTGGGAAAGTCATCTAGATTCTAGAAAATTTTGACGTTAATGGAAGGCTCAGTCCAAGTTCTCTCCTTATCCCCTGTAAGCTCCAGTCTTTGCTGCTGACACAAAGAAATTTAAGAGCTGATATAGTCTCTCTAAGAATTTACAGAAAATGCCTCTCCAGAAACTAAGGGTAAAATCCTGGCCCACTGAAGTCAATGGGAGTTTTGCCATTTACTTCAATGGGGCCAGGATTTCACCCCAGGAGGAGACCACTAAAAAGGCAGAGGGACTCCCTGGTCCTGCCAGCACCTGCCTCCAGTTAGGACAGAGTTATGTGTATGGATCTGAGTAATGTCCTGCCATGGTTTAAAATAGGCTCCTCATTCTCACCCGGATGCTGAGAGATTGTGTTCCCTCTCTGATTGTGCACCACCTCTCCTCGCCAGCATCAGAGTCCCTTACTCCTGGCAATGAGCTGCACTGCCTGAAAACCAGCCATCATATGTGCATTGATTACTCGGTAGTCCTAGCTAACATATAATGCATGTTGGGAATTAGTCTTTGGGTAAGGAGATCCATTCTGTGAAGTTTGGTAGGAGCAGAAGGTCAGATTGTGGGGTTTACACTATTAGTCCATTTGCTATAGAACTGTTTAACCAGCCTCTTAACAATTTCCTATTTGAAGTTTCTTACCCTTTGTTGGTTTAAATAAAACCAGTCAGGGTGAACCTTCTGTGCCTTTAATGCCCACATGTGTCACTGACTGCTTAGACTGAAAGCATTATTTCCTTTACTATAAATGGGTTGCTCATGACTGCTGCCTAGAAGGTAGCAAACTTGCTTAGATGCAAGTGAGAAGAGTCATTGTGAGGGAGATATTACACTTAGATTCTGCAAACAATTCACTTTCCTCCTTCAAATCCCTCCTTCATTGCTTTTATTCATCCTCCCTGTGCCGATTTCCAGCCTGCTCTTCATTTCCCATATATCCCACTCATTTTAATATGCAAGTTTAACCTTTAAAAATGTACCAGAGTAAACCTAACAAATTATTCACATACTAGCTCATAATCCTGAGTAATTGTAGTCCTCATCCTAACACAGCCCCTTCCCAACCTTTTATTTATTGTCATTTGCCTAGGTATTTATAGTGCTCCATCATTGTGGGATCTAGATAGTTAGTTATTTATTTTCTTGCTATAGCTCATTTAGATTGTAAGGTCCTCAGGACAGAGATCTGTCATTGTTTATATATCAGTAAATTCTTATACTTACCTATGGTGCTTTAACATCTCTAGATCAAGGGTAGAAAGGAGAGTATGTATGCGATACTAAGCAGAACTCTTTCCAACTAGAGGGCCTGATCTAGCAGTCCTTTTCTATTCAGGCTAAAAACTCTCTTTGAAGGCAATAAGAGATTTTTGAGTAAGTAAAGCTCAAGCCTGGAATATTTTCTGTGCAGCATATACAGCTCATTAACTGTGTTGTTTAAAAACCAGACTCTCTTTTTCTCATCTCTTTTTAAGTTAAATATATCAGGGTCACTCTGTTATGTGAGTCTACTTTCCGCAATATCTGCTGCATAAAAGATCAACCGCTAAGTCAGTCTTTTTCTATTATTCAGAAACATTTAAGAGCTCCATTCCATTGCCTCATGTCAGATCTTGTGACAGAGAATGATAACATTATTCTTATTGATAGTCAAGATGACTATCAATAAGACTATCCCCACTCTTTTTTCTCACTTTACTTGAAATATGCTGTGTCCACTTAGAAGATGATTGTGCTCTTTCAGTGGTAGAGGGATCCCAGGCAAACGTGCCTAAGTTTGTTTATAAGCCTGCATAACAAGTGCCATTCCTTCTGGAGGAAATCCCTTCTTTGTGAACATACTGAATTATTGGCATCATACGCCTCCTTGATGACACCTATTCCTACTTTAGTGCCAAAAAGGAGAATGGAGGATAGTAAGACACGAAGTCCAGGGGCACGTACAGCAGACATCATGACAAATTATGGAACATCAAGCACCTGGGAAACCCACAGTGACTGTTTAGAATGTCAAAATTTCTATGGGCTCTAACAGGAAAATGCTGCCTGCTCTCTCTTTGTTTTCTTTAAATATTCCATACGCTCTTTGAAGGCAGTCCCCTGACAGTAGACAACAAACTGAACTTCAAAGAAATAACAGAGACTGCCAGAGCTCAAGATATTTTACACTTTCCTTGAGCAGTTTTCACTTTCCAGTTTTACACTTTCTTGGAGCAGTAGGCCATCTGCCAAAAGGGCACAACTTGAACTGGTCAACAGCTGTGTCTGTGCTTTCCTTTCATGTTGAAGAACTGAAAGCAATAGATTTTATGGTCTTTTTGAGTTAGAAACACTCTTGATTGGTGCATGCAAACATACAAAGAGCAAATGGAGAGTGTCTTTCTCCTAGACACTTATAGTCAGTCAGCGGGTAGATGAGAATAGACCATTATAGTGACCATCATGTTGCTGAATAATCTTTTTTTTAACCAAACATAAACAACTTTCTCTGTTTCATAAGACTCAATGTTGGCATTTAAAAAAAAAGAAGAGAGGAAAAACACTCTTTTCTGTTAGGGAAAATAGATTGCAACAGTGCTGTCAATCACCCCTGAAATGTCACACTTGTCCATATGTGGGCCCAATCCTGCGAGGTGCCGAACGCTCTCAACTCCCATTAATGTCAGCATTTCACACGATCAGGCCCTTTCTGAGCAGAGGGAGAGGTACATGATTTCATTCCACTGCAATAGGGCAAGGATTAAGGGCACAGGATCAGTGTAATCAGCTTTTGACTTCTCAATCATTTGTCTAAACACACATCATACACTAGATTTAGGGCAAGAGTATGGCTTGCACTGCACACCTACACAGGGGGAATAAGGGAGCCTACAGTATCCTCTTACATTGTGGGAGCTACTTGAAACACAGGTTACAGCACAGGAGGGAAGTAACCTCTGCAAGGCTGCTATTCCCACTCCTTTACAGATGCATGGGGAATATGCAAAGCCTTGACTCTGCCCCCTCACCACAATGTGCAGCACAGCTAAACTGGTGCAGAGAGGGAAGTAACCTATACTAGATAAAAGGCTGATGCAGCTTGCTTTCTCTCTGGAGCAAGGAGTAACTAGGGACCAGATTGTGACTCTCTAATTAATTAGTCACAAATTAATCCCTAGTCTGCCAGGCAACTAAATGCTGCTCCTTACTCAGGGCTACAGGTAACGCTACGGTCAAGCCCTTTGGAAAGATGTTAAAATATAAAATCCTCCTTGAATATGTTTATATAGGTAATATTTGGTCCCACAGAAATATATGAAAATACACATACAAAATATTCCACTGTGCTTTATATCTTTGATTGATTTTGATCTTTTGTAATCAGAATGCTCTATGCAGTATCCCTATGTCCATATTATTCCACGTAACTATCTCTATCACAGTCAGACAAACTTTGATCATGCATACCACTGAATTGATTGCAACTTGCACTAATTATTTTTCTAATGAGAGTTTTCAAGTTTTTCCACAAAAATCAAAAGATTGTCTCATCTTTAATCATTTTAATCAGATTTCTTTTACCTCATTCCAAATAAACCATAGAGTTCTTACACTGATGATTTTTATCCAACATAATCTTCAGTAGCACCAAGGACTTTGTTAAAATGGCTCTGTTTGTCTATGAGTAATTATTTTTTTGTGATTCTGGTGCGCTTAAAATTTTTAAATAATGCACTTAGCCAGGTTCCAATCTCTATAAGAAAGATTTTAGTTTATACATGATTCTATAAAGCAAATGGGTTGTTCTTATTTGTAGGTGATTTAAATATTGTTTTTCAGACATCATATACAAAGAAATTAACTGAAAAGACTTGCCTGTGTTTTGGAAAATGGTCCACCTTTCACAAGAAGTAATCATAAAATCTCTTGATTATTTCTCATAACACTCACCTGTCTTAATGTAGAAACTGAGGAGTTCAACCCTGGGCATGCAAGTAGTCCTCACTCACACAAGCAGTCCCACTGCCTTTAATGGGATTACTTGCAGGAGTGAGGGCTACTTGCATTATTAAGGATTTTCAGGTTTGGGCCCTCATTTATGAAGTAATATCGTGTCCAAACAAAGTTGAAATTCTGTGTGGGACAGTGCTGTATTCCTGTCTGGATGTACAGTATTGATCACCCAGCTGTTTCAGCCACATGACAGAGTGCTTGTTATCCTCCCTATTTAAACTACAGCAGTTACTACCAGTATCACTGTTTCTAGATAAAAATAAACATAGGAAGATTCACTTTGCAGCTGCAATATCATGTCTAATTTTCTTAATATGTATGTCAGTCAGAATCATTTTGTTGTTGATTAGGGATCAGGCAATCAGAGTTTCTCTTTCTGACCTCACTTCATTGCAGGTTTCAATCATACATATCACACTTTGTCTGAACACCAACCATAATACTGTCACGATTCATTAAGCTCTAACAAACCCTCCTAAGGCAGCCATGAAAACTTCACCACTTAATATTCAAAACATGAAAATCTGGGCTTGGAGTCTAATTTGCTACTGATGTAATATTAAAGCAATATATGTATAAAATATTAAGGCCATATTTGTTCTGAATTTATTTTATTTAATTTTTTACACAAGGCATAAAACCCTGGGACCTTAAAACAACATGTCTCATTTTCAAGGATGTCCTGAGGGGCAGACAGACATGACATCTATACACACACCTTGGTATCCTGAACCATAGTGTGGTGTAGGCACCATATTGAAATATATACTCTTTCATGAGAAGCAAGGGTTTTGCTGATAAAAATAAAAATGTCACCTTATCTGCTGACCAGTAGATAGAATGTAATTTCTAATACTACCCCTTGAACCCATTCACAGAAAGAGAGAGCTTGGAGAAAACTTGGAGATAAGGGCTCCTTCTCTTATTCCTTCAATATCAGGAAAAACTCAGATTTAGTTGTCAGACAGAGGTTCACCTTTCAGTATTCAGATTACGTCATGCTTGAGAAGTTGTGTGCATGCTAATCACCTTGGTAAGGAAAAAGGGTTTGTGATACCTCTAGCTTCTTCTGTAATGCCTTCAGGATTTGAAGGTTTAAGGCTAAGATAATTGAACTCTAAGAATCAGAATTAGGTTAATCAACAATGTCTCAATTCAGTTCAGAGTGTGCTAAGATCCTATAAATGTTTTTAATTTTCCCCTTCACAAGTGCAAGGGGAGGATGCTCTGTGCCATGTTCAATGTTTGGACACTGCTTAACATTTGGAATACCTTGTCCCATTGAACACTGATGCTTCTGTAGTGATCTGGGGAGACATAAAAAGGTAGTTTAGTCTGTCCAGCAAATCTCAGATGTTTTGTATTTAACATTTGATTTGTAGAACAGCTTAAGAATCCTATAACTAGTTAGTATTACAAAAGCCCTTCTCTTCTTGACCAAGGTGACTATTACTCTTTTGTCTTAGGATGTGGATGGGGCATAGTTGTTAGTATAGTGACACAGATGTACAGAGCATTTTACATAATGCTCAAAACAAAGGGGCCCTGCCCTGGAAGGCTTACTTTCCAACTCAAATGAATATGATATAGCAGACAACACTCCAGGCAAACTGCTTTGATTATTATGGCCTCAATTCAACACAGAATTTATGTTTCCTGGTAGTTAGCTGTTCTCCAGAGTAATAGGAAAGTAAGATGTGCTTCATAACATTTATTTTTTTCATTTTCATTTCACAGTATTTATACCTTTTATTGTATCGATCTAACCAAAGAATCTGGCTTGTCTGTATTAAATCATCTCTGTATTTTTTTTCCTAACATATTGTTGAAGTAAGTGTTACTTTCTTGTCTGTCAGATACTGTTCATCGTCATTTGGTAATTCAGTTTCACTTAGTACAAGAGCCATCTTACACACTGCTGTGTGCCTGTTCTAATGCCTATCATATCCTAGATGTAATGATATAACTACATATATTGGGGCAAATGCTCCTCCAGAGCACAATGCAAATAAATGGACACTGTACTAGGAGTTCCTTAGGGCATGGAGTGGACTGAATTAAAGCCCATTTCCATTACCACAGAATGGGCAGCAAAGCTACTCCTGATTCACTGCACCCTCATGTCACAGCTAATCTCTGCTACATTGTCACCTATTCTCTGTGAGGGGGCACAGCCAATAGATTCACACACTGCTTCTATCCCTTTCCAAAAATCTCCTTTGCTATTCAGAGAGCCTTCATAGTGCTGGGCTTTCCAGTGCACTGTGTTTATCCACCACTGTCCCGGTTCTCTTTGGTTCCCTTCGCAGAGAGGAACTGCACAAATGGCACTGCCAGAACACCTCCAGAGAGGAGAAGCAGAATTTGCCCCTTTTTATTTATTACAGAAGCTACTCTGGCTGTGTATTTTCTTCTGTGCTAAAATGTAATGAAGTATTCATTATGGGAGCAAATATTGTTGAAGAAATTTTACATTCTGCTGCAGACCCTGGTTTTTAGAAGGGCCCTTGCAATTCACCTAATGGTCAGCTTGAATTGACAGAAATATAAGCAAGTTAAATAACACACACAAGGTCACTCAGCATCAGTGGCTGAACTGGGATTAGACTACTAGGGAAGCATTTGGCTTCCCATCCTTGCTTTAACCATAGAGCTTTATGAGTTCCTTGATGACTTCCCTCTCCTTTCCTTTCTCTTCCTCCCCTCTGTTTTTCTCGTTTCTCTTCTGCTCCCTTTTCTGCTATTCCTCCCTCCTTTCTGTTTTTTCATCTTGTATCTCTGCTTTTTTAATTTTCCCTCACTGCTTGTTTTTCTCTAGGTATACTTTGTGTTTTTGCTTTTCCTTTTGCACCCATTTCTGTTTCATCTGGATGATTTGTAATAGAATATTTGCATTTTGCTTAGAATAAGCTGTGTTTTGCAGTATGGTGGGGGCAGTTCCAAATTCTGATTAGTAATTACCTCTCCCAGTGAAAACTGAACATTTCTAAAATGAAAACAATTTGTTGACACAAACAAACCTTTTCTGTGTGTATGACTCTTGATTTAAAATTGTGCATAAGAGCTTGTCATAAATATAAAGGGAAGGGTAACCACCTTTACAGGGCTATAAAATCTCTCCTGGCCAGAGGCAAAACCCTTTCACTGTAACAAGTTAAGAAGCTAAGGTAACTTCGCTGGCACCTGACCCAAAATGACCAATGAGGGGACAAGATACTTTCAAATCTGGAGGGGGGCGAACACAGGGTCTGGACTCTCTGTGTGATACTTTTGCCGGGAACAGATCAGGAATGTAAGCCTTACAACTCCTGTAAAGTTAGTAAGTAATCTAGCTAGAAAATGAGTTAGATTTTCTTTTGTTTAATGGCTTGTAAAATAAGCTGTGCTGGAGGGAATGTATATTCCTGTTTTTGTGTCTTCTTGTAATTTAAGGTTTTGCCTAGAGGGATTCTCTATGTTTTGAATCTGATTACCCTGTAAAGTATTTACCATCCTGATTTTACAAAGGTGATTCTTTTAGATTTTCTTTAATTAAAATTCTTCTTTTAAGAACCTGATTGATTTTTCATTGTTCTTAAGATCCAAGGGTTTGGGTCTGTGTTTACCTGTACCAATTGGGGAGGATTATCAAGCCTTCCCCAGGAAAGGGGGTGTAAGGCTTGGGGGGATATTCTGGGGGAAGATGTCTCCAAGTGGTCTCTTTCCCTGTTCTTTGTTTAAAATGCTTGGTGGTGGCAGCATACTGTTCAAGGACAAGGCAAAGTTTGAAACTTGGGGAAGTTTTTAACCTAAGCTGGTAAGAATAAGCTTAGGGGGTCTTTCATGCAGGTCCCCACATCTGTACCCTAGAGTTCAGAGTGGGGAAGGAACCTTGACAGGGCTCTCTTCCCCTGTGAAAAATGTTTTTGGGCAATTTCCAGACAAAACTATTAATGATTAAATGAAGCAAATTTAGAAGTTTCAGCTGAAATAATGAAAAATATATGTGGAATAATAAAAGATTTCTAGAAAAAAACTGTGAAATTAACTCTTATATAAGCATTCACTTACAGCTTTGGTGGCAAAAGAGTTAATTATAAAGTCCTGTCTTTACTTATTATTATTATTTTTTTGGTATCACAGTAGCATTTAGAGGCCCCAAGCAAGACATAAGGTTTATCTATACTTCAATTAGGATGTATGATCACAGCTTGTGATGGCATACCCCTGCTAGCTTGAATTTATTTAGATCGGGGTTCTCAAACTTCATTGCACCACAACCTCCTTCTGACAACAAAGTTACTACATGACCCCGGGAGTAAGAGGGGAGAGGGGGAGACAGAGCCCCACCACCCTGGGTGGGGATCGAGCTTGGGCTTAGTTTCAGCCCCAAGTTCCAGGAAGTCTAATGCTGGCCTTGGTGACCTACTTTGGGGTCCCGACCCACAGTTTGAGAACCGCTGATTTAGATCAAAGCTAGAGTAACAATAGCAGTGCAGTGGTGGCAGCATGGGCTGCAGCACAGGCTAGCTGCTTGAACACATAACCAGGGTCCTGGTCAGGGTTATACTCAGAAGACTAGCCTGTGCTGCCATCCATGCTGATGTAGCTATGCTATTATTGTTACTCAAGCTCACTTTGATCTAGCTAAATTAAAGCTAGCTTGGGTAGGCCTGTGGGAGCTGCAATCACACCTCCGGATTGCAGTGTAGACATACCCTAAGTGAAGTGCCTGCCTTGAAGAGCTTATCATCAAAGTAAACAAGATGGATAGACAGTAGGAGAAAGGAAGTAGTATCCCTTTCTTCTTTGAGTGATCATCCCTATGAATAGTACACTTGAGGATTGTGCATGTGCTCCATGCTCCCAGGACCGAAGATTTTTGCCTAGTAGTGTTTGTGTGTTCTGTGCATAGCCCGCACTCGTTTCATACACCACACAGAGGGAATAAAGGGGCCTTCCGGACTATCACCAGCTTGATTCCTCCTTACAGCTTGTGGTCTAGGATGGAACTTCAGTGTTCATGCTGACTTCTTCAGCTTCTCACTGTCAATAGTTTTTAAAAGTTTTAACGTTCTCTTAGTTCAATAAGTTTGAGGTATAGTTAGTTTGGTAGGTATGAGAGGTTTGTTCCCTATTTTGTAAACCCCCTTCTGGAGCAAGAATTGCTGTTGCCCCCATCCCACACTCTGGCCTTCTAAAGGTTGTGGGGAGTGTGCAAAGGATCCCTGGCTTCAAGAACTGCAATACATGCTACAAGCCCTTCCCATTCACAAACTATCATGTCACCTGTCTGTACTGCCTGGGGGAGGCACATGTCCCCTCCTTGTGCAGTATCTGGGTGTCCAGGGAGTTTCAGCTCCATGAGTTCCTCACGGTGGAAGCCATGAAGGTGGAAAAAACTTCTAACTGGGGAGAACCTCCTGTACATTGGCCTGGAGAAGGTAGGAGTGGCATCTCTTCTTTTTTCAGTCCCAAGCAATTTGAAGACCTCTGCCTCTGGCCCCCCTCCCACTCAGAGAGACTCTGGAGAGCAGAGCCAGATCAGTGATGGGGAAGGCGAGACATATGTATTCCTATAAGGACAAGATGTAAGTTTTGCCCTACAAGCCCTCTAAAAAGAGGCATAAGTCCCTATCTTGTACCAAGTCATTAGGAGCTTTGCACTATGGAGTCGGACCATCCAACGTTGAGAAGCACTGGTTCAGAACATCCAGGTACCAGGACTGACTCTTCAGCACCAAAACCCTCTTCAGTACTGCACCCAGATCTAGCACCCTTTTCTTCAGGAACTTGAGCTGTGGAGGCATTCTCTTCAACTCCAGTTCAATTTTCAGTCCAAGGAGATCTTCTGCTGTTCTTGGAATTGGAGACACCACTCTTCTCTAGACCTCAAGGCCCAGTGTCAGGACTTCAGCCGGTATTGATATTTCTATTTCACCTCTCCATCCCTGTCTATAAGCAGGGGTTGAGCCAGACTGTATCTGGTACTACCAATGAACTGAGGCAGATCATCACTGCCTCCTTCAGTACCAAAGCCTTGCCACTGGATTCAGAATCAGAATCTTTGGAGTTGGAAGACAACTACAACAGACACCAGGACTGAGCCCTGACAGAACATCAGGTGTCTCCAGAGTATCTCAGAATTCTTGCACTAGTGAATATCCCACTTATATCAAGTGGTACCCATCTCCTTGGGGTCTCGTACCAAGGAGTTATGAGATCCTACAGTGGCAGTATTGGGTCCCTGAAGATCCTCAAGACTACTGTGAAATATATGAATCCTGTGACACAGGGGACCCCAGGAGATCTATGGCTCCTGGGGTAGAAAAGGAGCTTCTTATGCCTCCTCAAGAGCCACAATTCCAGTAGCAGGAGGAATAAGAGCAACAGGAGCAGGCTGACTTTATGCCTGTGACCTTGTCCACTCTTTCTCAGATTCACCATCATGCCCTGATGATCTGATGGACTTCCAGGATTTACTCAAGAACATGGCAGACTGACTTCAGATTCTCCTGGAAGTGGTCAAGAAGAACCACACAAACTACTGGACATTTTGTACAGCTTGGGTCCAAGAAGAGTGGCACTTCCTATTAATGAGGCCATCCTCACTCCTGCCAGGGCCCTCTGTCAGACACCCACCATGAGCCCACCAGTGTCCAAACAGGCACAAATGAGGTACTTTGTACCTCAAATAACGTTGAAGTACTTATTTTCTCACCCATCTCTCAGCTCCTTGGTAGCGTCTGCAGCCACCAAGCATAATCAACGGAGACAAGCCAGACAGACCTTATGATAAAGAAGCAAAAAGGTTTGACCCCTTTGGCAGAAAGGTGCATTACTTGGCATCGCTGCAGTTCTAAGTATCAAACTGCCAAGCTCTGATGTCCAAATATGATTTTATCATCTATGACAAGCTGGCCAACTTCACCGAAAAGGTGCATCAGTATATTAGAGACCAGTTCCAGGCTCTGATGAAGAAAAGAGGTAATAAGATCAGCACTTCAGAATGCCCTAGACATAGCGCACACAGCAGCGAGATCACTGCAGCAGTGATTAGACTTTTGTTGTGACTATCCTCCTCGGGAGTCCCAAAAGAAGTTCAGACAATGGTGCAGGACATTCCATTTGAGTGCAATGAACTAATTGGTGCTACAGAGGAGTCTTTCCACTCTTTGAAAGAGCCTCGAGCCACACTTCAATCACTGGGTATTTACACATCTGCAGTCAAAAGGAAACCCAGTAAGCCCCAATTCAGATGAACAGTCCCACCTTCTTTTTATCACCAGTGGCAGTATGAACCTCCACACAGGTGTCACAGGACATTTAGAAAGGGTGTCCAAGGTCATCTACCTTTCACTTCCCAACTACCACCACTCTTAAAGCCAGTATTTTGATGGGATCTTCAAGAACTGCACAACTACTATCCCTCAGGGTCTGTATAACCCCTTTGTTTTTTCTCCTTCCTTTGGAGGCTGGTGTCCCCACTACCTGTCTTCCTGGACAGAATTCATGACAGATAGATGTAGATTCACTACAGGAAAACTATCCAGTTTTCTTCTCTCCCCACTCCCCAACCTCCTTCCCCATCCTCTGTCATGAACCTCTCTCATAAGAGTATTTTTTCTGGTGGAGGTGGAGTTGTTTCTTTAACTGGGGGTGATAGAACTAGTATCTTCAACAGCAAAGGGGAAGGGGTTCTACTCAAGGTACTTCCTCATCCTCAGGAAGACAGGGGGATGGAGACCCATTGTGGATTTCAGGGAACTGAACAATTTCATCTGCTGCCTAAAGGTCAGAATGGTGATCCTATTTTCCATTATCTCCCTCACTAGATCCAAACAAATTTGTTCATGGCTCTCTATCTTGAAGAATTCTACTTTTCATATAGACATTCATCCATCACATGGGAGATTCCTGAGATTTGTGGCCAATCAACAATAATACCAGTACAGGGTTCTCCCCTTTGGGCTTTTGAAAGCACCTAGGTACTGTCACTTGTAGCAGCTCACTTTCCTTGGCAGGGGGTGATAGTTATCCCTACTTAAACAAGACATTCCCTTCCGGAGCCACTCAGCAGGCAACCCAAGAACCTTCTACATGTGTTTGAGAAGCGGGGACTGAGGAAGTCCACCCTGGAGCCCTCATGGCTAATAGAATTTATCGGGGTGAGGCTGAATGTTAATATAGCCATAGTTGCCTTACCTGACAATCTCTTCCTCTTTATCACCAGGGTCATATTACAAATCCGTTTGGTCCCAGAACATTTGTATGATCCTGTCTGGCATTGTTGGGTAACATAGCTGCAACTGTTATGTGACGCTGCTTGTGAGACTTCAGATGTCTATCAGCTTGGTGGTAGACTGTCTACACTCTGGGCAAGCATAGTCTTTACTTACTTGTCAGAGTTCCCCAGAGGATCTCAGCCTCTCTTACTTAATGGGAGGACAGGAAGAAAGTATGTTGGTACCATTCAACTCCCCACTTCTAAGAAAGACTATGACAACTAATGCATTCCTTTTACTCTCTACATTATGAGCTAGGGGCGTGATTCCCCTGCTTGTGTACATTAGCTTTCATTGAGCTAGCATGAATATAAATAGCAATGTCACTGTGGTAGCACGGGTAGTGGCAGCAGAGACATGGCTGAGCTATAATGAGTACAAACCCGCTTGAAACTTATGGTTATGTACTGGACATGGTTCATCCAAGCCTCCGCTGCCAGTACCCAAGTGACTGTGGCCACACTATTGTTTGTACTTATGCTAGCTCAATCAGAGTAACACAAGTATGTGTACACAAGTGGGGGAATGATGCCCCTAACTCGTAGTGCAGATCACCTTAACCAAGAATGCTTGGTACACAGTTCTTGAATGCTTTGTCCTGGGCATTGTGACCTACATTTTCCCAGAAGAATGTAACCATCTCTGTGGTTCAGTTTGACCTTTAAGATAGTTGATGCCTGATCGATTAATTGCTTTGAAGATGCAGATCAGTGCCTTAAATGGACTTCTGCAACTGACTGGGTGCTAGTGAATGGACTTGAGCACAGTGACTTAGACACTGAGGTGGAGGGAAGATGCATTTTGTACCAGATTTATACTGTGCTGCATTGAGATTACCTTCATGTAGTGTTTTTCATATTAAAATCTGTGTGTTTGATAGTTGTCAGATTACTGGAGACTGAAGTATTCTGTTATTTACAGAGCAGATGCAGTACAGGTTTCTCTGACGTAAGCTTCCCCAAACTGCCCTGACAATGTGCATCTATCATGAACTGGAGGGACCACTTCAAAGCATAAAGTGTTAGCCAGTTTTTCATGCTCATTTCATTCTTGTCTTCTGCTAAGATTAACAATAGGAGCTTTTTTCTACTAGGAAATGGACTGAGACTAGCAGTTCATTGCATATACAGTGGTTGCCCCTAAGATATCAATATTTACCTTTCAATCATATTGGGCTTCATCATGTTAGTTTGGTATTTGCTATATTTGGAATAGGAAATATAACAAAATAGTGTGTAAAGTTAAATATTGTGTTGCGGAAAAAAATTTATATTTAATTGTCAAAATGAATTTAGGATTACTATCTAATATTCAGACTCATTTAGATGTATAGTAGAACCACCTAACCACCTGTAAGCATCCACATGCTTTACATTAAGAATGTTCGCAAAAAGAAAAGGAGTTCTTGTGGCACCTTAGAGACTAACAAATTTATCTGAGCATAAGCTTTCATGAGCTATTGCTCACTTCATCGGATGCATCACGAAAGCTTATGCTCAAATAAATTTGTTAGTCTCTAAGGTGCCACAAGTCCTCCTTTTCTTTTTGCGAATACAGACTAACATGGCTGCTACTCTGAAACCTGTCATTAAGAATGTTGTGACCATACTGCTGAAACCATTTTATTTCCTCACTTCATCCCCTCCTTAGTGCTGATCATCCTATCTTGTTTCATATCCGCAGTATACGTTGTAAACTCATTAGGACAGAGGCTGTATCTTTCTAAGCCTCTATGAAGCACATAGCATACTTTGGGGCATGATATAATAATAATAAACATTACAGGGCTAAACCGAATAACTATGAGTGAGAAGTTCCATAATACATTTTTAATCCCCTGAAACACCTAGTGACACAAATGAAGAAAGAAATAATAATGATCTAGCATTTAAAGCTGTGGCTTCTGAGCATGTCTGAGTTTGAGATAGGGAATATAAAAAAATACAGGGACATTCTATTTCCTCATTTAGTTATCTTCACTTATTGTGATAAGTATTTTTAAGTCTTCTGACCACCAATCGGAGTCACTGTAACACATTAATATTTGAGAACTGCTGAGCCTGTTCATTGTAAACTCTAATTATAACTGCTATATAAATTTTAGAAAAAAATACTGATAAAGAGAAACAAAGCTGTTAAATTCTTTATTCCATCAGTAGATGTTTTGTCTCTAACATTTTTTATGTTGTTGTTACTGTGGGTACATAATTTTTGTTTGCATGGTTTAGAAGGTTAGCCATTGGCTATGAAAAAAGTCAATAAATCAATAACAATTTTTATGATAACAAGAAGTGGGACACACTTGTGATGGCAGTTGTAGCATTATGCATGAGAATAGGCATGACTCGTTTGGGTCTATTAAGCTACTGTTTATCTATGATTATATAGGGAATGGAAGCCAACAATGATGATCCAATAATCAACTTACCTGACTATAATGATATCATAAAGTTAAAAATAATCAATCTACAGCTTTGCACAGTAGCAAATAAATCTATCAAAAATATTAACTGTATTTTTTAACTTTTGGATTTGACAGTGAAACGTAAAGTATGTAAAAATGTATCTAGATACAGACATTTTGAGAGGGGTGGGAGGGAATGTTAAGCAAATTCAGTGTTACTGAAAGATGTTGAATTGAGAGTCCTGGAGAATGAAGATGTGTTTTTCTTTTTCAGAGACCACTTATAATGAATGCAGTTGTACACTTCCCTACCAACACTCTTTAGTTCTATACTGGAGGCGCCTCCTCTAAGTATGAGTGGATAGATCAGTCTCCCAGGGCTAGCTCCACTCAGTGTTGCCATGCCTAATTTTTATGCACCCTGCTGCCTAGTGGAATTTCTCAGCCCAGAGTTAGGCAACCAGACTCCCTCTACAATGAAAAGTGAAAGTTAGGTACCTAAAAAAAGGAATTAACAGGAGCCAGCAAGCTGAGCAGGGAGACACCTATGGTAGGCAAAGGAAAATTCCAGAGGGGTGGGGGAGGAAGGGGGGTACTTAAGTTATGTCCCTCAAAGGTAGTTAGGTGTCTAACTCTGATCCAGAAGAGGGCACTTATATCCTCTTCGAATTCACAGCCATTAACTGTCTACTAGAGTTAACCGCCTAAGGCAGATCAGCACTTTTTCCCAAGAAACCAGAGAGAGAAAGAGACAGAGACCAACCCACCCCATTATAGCCAACAGCCTGATGGTCAGGTCACTCAGCTGGATGTGAGAAACCTATTTTCAGTTCCACACTCTGCCTCATTTGGAGAGATCGTAGGTCTCCCGTATCCCACGTAGGTGCCCTAATCACCAAGCTTTGGGTATTCTGGGGTGGGCCTTTTAATACTTTCTGTTGAAGCTGTTCCACTTTGTATAAATAATTAAATATTAACAGGACCAGGGACTTCAATTTGCAACTCCCACATCCGAGGGAGTTCCCTAACTGCTAGGCTTGGCTGTAAAACCAACCTCTGTCTTTCTATGGCCCAATGAATATTTAATTGTATAAAGTGGAACAACTCCAATAGGAGAGAGATCCATCCCAGAGTACCCAATACCTGGTGGTTAGGGGCTTACCTGGGAAGTGGGAGATTAGGGTTCAAATTCCTGGTTACAAATGAGGCAGATTGGGTATTTGAAAACAAGTGTCCCACATCCTCAGTCAATGCCCTGCCCAGTGGGCTATTGGATATTCTGGGACACACACCCAGAGCCAGCCTGTAAAATTCCTGAGCTCTTCATCCCCAGTTGTCATCTGTGTGAGGCCCAATCCAGTGGGTGTGGTTGGAGAATGCCTACCTGACCGACCCCCACAGGCAAGCCTGGCCTACTTGAAGAATCTCACTGAGACTTAGACATGAGTTTGAGTGCCAAGTAGCTTGGCACTGTCAGGAATGAAATAACTCTGCACATGCCACCTGCAGAAATGTAGGTTCCATGGGGTCTTTGCCAGTGTAAACTTAGGTGCCATGGGAATTTAATTGAGTCCAGGGTTAGGCAGCAGCTGAGTGGGAGATTTGAGGATCTCAGTGGTTTCTAAGTGTTGGATTTAGGAACCTAAGGTGGCAGTGAGGTGCTTGTGTCTTTGTGTATCAAGCCCCAAGCCACTTCTTGGCCTCTTTGCAGAGATTGTCTATAATGGCAGTGAAAATGTTTGACAAGACATCTTTCTTTTATGATCCAGCCTGTGACTACCAAATCATTTCACATAGGTCACCAGGCACTTGACAGTCGTAATCGGGTACTTTGGTCCTTGTAGCTGAATGAGTGTAGAGGAATCTGGTGTGCAAGGGAGTTTGGCACAGAGGCATACTGGCTGCTCAATTTATTGTTAGAGGACTATAAAGAGAATTCTTAAATAAAATAAATGTATACACACACACAAAAATCCTTAGCTTCTAATATAAAGATACTTAGTCAACAGTGAAGGTAAAAGAGAAACAACAAATTAATCAAGGTGGAGCTACCTATTTTACTGCACAGAGTACTGAATACCCAACTGCTTGCCTTGCTTAGTATGCACCTGATTCAAGCAACTTGTAGTCCTCATAACTTGAAACCAGACTTCCTGAACTTAGAGATCAAAGAGATATAAAAAATATTTATAGAAATAAGTATATTGTGGAGCGTGCCACCTCAGAACCACTGTCCTCTCTGAGGAAGATGATCGTATGAAAGGAGGAGACTTAGGTAGAATGGAAGGAGAATGGAATGGAATGGAAGGGGGGAGAAGGCTGATCATCAACCACTGTGAAGGGCTCTTCAGGAAATGGGGATGCCATCAGTGGATGCAGATAAGCTGTGGTGATATGGGATCTGATCACTGAAAATGTGGGTAGTAGGGCATGTGCTGATTTGGAGGCTCATTCAGCAATTTGCCTCCTGGGTGCCAGGGTAGCAGATCTCAGAAGCTAGACAAATTTCCAGTGAGTGCTTGTGAGGAGCTTACAATAATGATCCATACTGTGCCAGTTGTATAGGTATAGGGAAGAGTACAACTGATGTCCTAGCAGTTAAATTTAGCTTACTAGAGGGAAAGCTGAAATCCAGGGCCTAGCTTTCTCTGAAATTCCATCAAAATTCTGTTGAGTTTTCCTGTTGCCCAGTTAAATCCTCAGAAATCAGGCGATTATAAGGATGCACACAAGCTATAATTTTTCATCCTTCAGAGTTGCATTACAATAACCATAAACTATATAATAGTATGTTAATATCCAAACAGTACATTATATTATGCATTTTTTCTACAACCTCAGATACACACATGTAGGATTAGAAGAGCATGCCAATTGTCTTCAATAGCATATCTTTAATATTCCTTAATTATTCCCTAGCACATGGGGGTACAGAAATACTACAGTAACCCTCCAATTTATCTGAATCAAACACTTTAAGAGTAATCCTCTAGTATTGTGTTTTACTCTATGTATGCCAAGCAATCCATTAAATTAATGTATACAAAAAACAAACAGTAAACTGTTTTTACATAATATGGTACAAATTAAGGCTCCAATCCCATACTTATGCACGTGCTTAATTTAAACATGTGAGTAGTGCTGTTGACCTCACTGAGACTACTCACATGCTTAAAGTTAATCACATTGGAGTTTGCCACATTGGAGCCCAGTGTATAAAAGTACAAAGCCATGATGGAAATGTGTAGGCCACTTAAAGTTGTAGTCAAATTAGCTTGGTAGTTAATTACCACATACCCTGAATTATATATAAGAACAATATATTTTAGATGGTGTGACGCTAAATTAGTTTTATAGTTAACTGCCTCATTCCTTGAAAAGCAGCCTATGCTGCTGAATGAAAAAAATTGCATAGTGCATATCTGATGACTACTATATTAAAATGCATACTGGTATATCAATGGGATTCGTATATTCCAAGGCCAGAATGGACCATTGTGATC
Source organism: Chelonia mydas (assembly GCF_015237465.2). Classification (NCBI taxonomy): domain Eukaryota; kingdom Metazoa; phylum Chordata; order Testudines; family Cheloniidae; genus Chelonia; species Chelonia mydas. The sequence continues at coordinate 53,862,669 of NC_057850.1, read as the reverse complement.
ATCTAGTTTGATCTCCTGAAAACACAGGCCATAAAACGTCTCTAATATAATTCTAGAGCAGATCTTTTAGAAAAACATCCAGTCATGATTTAAAAATTGTCAGTGATGGAGAACCCACCATGACACTTAGTAAGTTGTTTCAATGGTTAATTACTCTCACTATTAAAAATTTACACCTTATTTCCAGTCTGAATTTCTTGAACTTCAGCTTCCAGCCACAGGATTGTGGTATACCTTTGTCTGCTAGATTGAAGAGCCCATTGTAAAATATTGACTGTAATCAAGTCACCCTTTAACCAACTCTTTGTTAAGGTAAGTAGATTGAGTCTGTCATTGTAAGGCAAGTTTTCTAATTCTTTAATGATTCTTGTGGCTCTTCTCTGAACCTTCTTCAGTTTATTAACATCCTTCTTGAATTATGGACACCAGAACTGGACACAGTATTCCAGCAATGTTCACACCAGTGCCAAATACAGAGGTAAAATAACCTCTCCTACTCAAGAATCCCCAGTTTATGCATCCAAGGATTGTAATAGCGCTTTTGGCCACAGTGTTGCACTGGGAACTCATGTTCAGCTCATTATCCACCATGACCCCCAAATCTTTTTCAGAGTCACTGTTTCCCAGGATAGAGCCCCCCATTGTGTACCTATGGCCTACATTCTTTGTTCCTAGATGTATACATTTACATTTAGCCATATTAAAACATGTATCGTTTGCTTGCCCCAAGCTTACCAAATGATCCAGATAGATCACCAGTCCTCATCATTATTTATCACTGGTCTATTTTTGTATCATTTGCAAACTTTATCAGTGATGATTTTATGTTTTCTTACAGGTCATTGATAAAAATGTTAAATAGAGTAGGACCAAGAACTGATCACTGTTGGATCCCACTAGAAACACACCCATTCAAAGATGATTAGCCATCTTTTAAACCATTTAATGTGAGCCATGTTAATTTTATATCTTTCTAATTTTTAATCTAAATGTCATGTGGTACTAAGTCAAATGTCTTACAGAAGTCGAAGTATGCTATGTCAATACTATTACCTTTACCAACCAAACTTGTAATCTCATCAAAACAAGATATCAAGTTAGTTTGACAGGATTTACTTTCCATAAACCTATGTTGATTGGCGTTAATTATATGTCCCTCTTTTAATTCTTTATAAATCGAGTCCTATATCAGCTGCTCCATTATCTTGCCCAGGATAGATGTTAGATTGACAGGACAATAATTACCCAGGTCATACCTTTTACCTTTTAAAAAAATTTAGACAACATTAGCTTTCTTCCAGTCTTCTGGATCTTGTCTGGTGTTCTAAGGCTTATTACAAATCAACACTAAAGGTCTTCAACCAGCTGTTTAAACTTTTGGATGCAAGGTATCTGACCTGCTGATTTAAAAATGCAATTTAACATCCTCCTCAGATACTAGTGGAATGAAAAGAGTGTTGTCATATGCTATTACTACATCATGTGTTTTTCCCCAAATACAGAACATAAATATTTATTGAACACTTGATAATTCTAACACAGACCAATACCATGGTTAGGATTCATTTTGTTCCTCATATACTTTACTTTAAAAATCCTTATTGTCTTTAACTCTGATGGCCAGAGCTTTCTCCTGGTGTCCTTTGCTTCCCTTATCATTTTTCTATAATTCTTAGCTTCCAATTTATATTCATTACAAGCAACTTGCCCTTTCTTCCATTTATTTATATATTTTTTAATTTATTTTTATGGTCTCCTTCACTTCCCCTCTAAACCAGGCTGGGTTTTTAACCATTACAGCCTTTTCCCATAATTATGAGATTGTGGCTTTTGGGGCATCTAGTGAAGAATTCTTAAACAATTCCCAATTGTCATTCACATTTTTTGATAAATTCTTCTTCCCAGCTGATTTGGTTAATAATTGTTTTCAGCTTTGTGGAATTGGCTCTTTTAAACCACCAAGTATTTATACCTTTCGTCTGGACTTTATTCTGTTTGAACATTATAAGTCATGATCACTTGTATCTAAGTTACCATTAATTTTTAGTTCTGTGGTCAATTCCTCTTTTTCTGTCAAGACTAAGTCTAATATAGAATTTCCCCATGTTGGATGCAACACTTTTGCCAACTATAATATTTAGGAATTCATAAGATATTTTAATATGGGCAGCATGACACTCAAATTGAAGCTCCTTGTGATCACACAGCTTTTTTACCTACGTATTATAGACAGTTGCGTAAGAAACCAGTCATCCTGCTCTCTTAGCTGGGGTCTGCTACATACCCCATCTTGTGCTTTATCTCTTAGGACATTGATCCATAAACATTCAACATCATTTCCTTCTGAGTTAGCAGTGACTCAGAAACAGGTAATACCATTTTTGACATAGAATGCCACTCCCCAGCCCTGCTTATGCCCACTTGATCCTTCCTAAATATGTTATAACCTTTGATTTTTACATTCCAATGATGGGAATTATCCCACCAGGTTTCAGTAATACCAACTAGATTAAATTTATGCTCATAAACGATCAATTCCAATTCCTATAGTTTGTTTCTTAGGCTCCTAGCATTGGGGTATAGGCAATTTAAAAAGTTCTCTTCGTGTGGTTTGGTTTACATGTGTGAATAAAGTTACTCACAAAGATAAGTATTTGCAGGATTGGGTAATGACTCAGTAAAGATATAAGGGACCATTATGATAATGGAATAAATTGCAAGATGTAGAAAAAAATTCTATTATAATTCATTGTATTATTTGTGAAATAATCATAGTGCATTCTCATGAGGGAAAAAAGCTAAGGTTTGCATGTAACTTTAACTGTGTCATTTCCTGATTTCTGAGTGCTTAACCATGAAACTCTAATGTTCTTTATGCAGTTTCAGTTATGGAAATATTATTTCTTTGTTTTGAATGGGTTAGTTATGATTTTGGAGGCCAGAGGTCTCTTTGCAGATACTTTATAGGAAACCTAATGTTAATATTTAATATAAAACACTCCAGAAAGAAGTGCAGAAGTTTTCAGGATATTTTTAAATATTGAATTTTATAAGGAATGGTTCTATCCTCCTCCTTTCTTGTCACAAAATTTTGTATCCAAACATTTTAAATGGTATAAAGAGGCAGTATTATTACTTAAGTAATTCAAAAGGTGTCCAGTTTGCTTGTTTATTTCTTCAGCACTAAATACTGATGTATAGTCTAGGTGCTTTAACATAAATTAAAAATAGATACCGGTGAATTATGCAACTATCAAATTGATAGCAGAGAACTCACAGACAACTGCCACTCCTGCTTCCTAATAGCAATCCCTATCCCAATGACAGGAAAAATTAAATAAAATATTTTAGAAACTATAGCAGACTGTGAAAGGGCAGAGGCTGCAGTGACAAAGGTCTGTCTGCCAGTCCTGGACAATTCAGTTCTAGATACCAACAGCAAAATCATTCTCGTCAATTTTAGCTGCCATTATAGAGTCTAAAATAAGAGGCAGCATAATTGGAACCAAATGGTAGCTGCATGGTAGAGAGTTTTTCAAGAGAATGATCTATAATAAGTTGTGAGTGTTTTACTTAGTTAATCCATGTTTCTTCAAGAAAGTGCTTAATTTTAAGCATGTGCTTTAGTCCACTGACTTTGATGAGATTTAAGCATATGATTAAATATCCTTCCTGAATGGGAGTCCTATAATTTTACACTTACGGCCAAATCCTTAGCTATTGTAAATGGGCGTACCTTCACCGAACTCAGTGGAGTTGCACCCATTTACACAAGCTAATGATCTCACCCCTAGAGTGTAAATAAAACAAATGAGGGGATGATTATTGAATGTTAAACATATTTGCACTAAGAATTAAAATAATGGCAAATTTCAATCTCTTCAAAAACAAACCTGAAAATGGACAGGTGCAGCAGCTTTGTAATAATACTTTGGCTCTTTTTTTCCTTTCATTTTCAATTTTTTTGAGTCTGAAACTAGCTGGCTGGTAACATTTCAGTATTTGGGAGCACAATACATCTAACCTCCTAAGTAGTGTTCCTTTTTCTCCAAGGTTTCTTTAATAAGTTCCACATTTTTACAAGTCCTCAAGTTATGGAAGAGTGGGTCTGTCTATGCACAAGTGCACTACATAGTGAATAAGGGGGTGCTTTAAATGGTAATATATGCAATGTATACTTTAGAAGTGCATCCTCTGATAAAAGAGAGATTTTTGGAGTGGATGGTGATTAGACTTGGTAGCCCAGCTTATTTATATTTTAGAGGAAATCATTAAAGTATCAGCATGTATTGTATGCTGCGTATGCATCTAAGTTAAGTGCATTGTAGTGGGTTCTTCAGTCTTTTTCATTATTTTGTGGTATTGAGGCTTATCTAATCTGCAGATGAAGGAATTCTGCACTCAGTATGTCTTGCCTTGATTTTTAGGCTCTAAAAGTTAAAAGAAGTAGAAGAGGGGTTTAGATGTACTAGGAACTGGTGAACCTTTTGGGAAGGGATGAGCCTATATAAAAAGAATGGGCTTCATCTAATCCAAAAATTAAAAAGTTGTAGAGGAATTTTTAAACTAAGGGCTTGGGGAAAACTGACAGGTGCAGAGGAGCACACAGTTTGGGCAGAGATATCCCTTAGGGGAGGATCTATTAATGGGGATTCTCTATATTCTAGTAAGAAGGAGAGGATGGAAATCAGTAAAGTACAGGCAGGAACTGAAGAGAAACAGTCAAAGGAAAAAGAGTCCCATTCAATTACATCAGATAATGGCAGATAGCTAAAAAGTGACAGATTTTATAAGTGCTTGTATACAAATGCTAGAAGCCTAAATGCTAAGATGGGTGAACTTGAGTGCCTGGTATTAAATGAGGATATTGATATAACAGGCATTACAGAAACTTGGTGGAACAATTATAATAAATGGGACACAATAATACTGAGTATAAAATAAAGGAATGACAGAGTAGCTTGTGCTGGTGTGGGTGTGGCACTATATGAGAAAGAAAACATAGAGTCTAATATGGTGAAAATCTTAAATGAATCAAACTGTATCATAGAATCTGTATGGATAGAAATTCCATGCTTGAATAACAAGATTATAGCAGTAGGGATATACTTCCCAACACCTGACCATGATAATGATGATATGGTGATAATCCCCATGATGGTGATTGTGAAATGCTCCAGGAGATTAAAGAGGCTATAAAATAGACAAATCAATAATATTTTGGGATTTCAACTATCCCACTATTAACTGGATACATGTAACCTCAGGATGGAAGGCAGAGATAATATTTCTAGACATCATAAACGACTGCTTCTTGGAGCAACAAGAGGAGAGGGAATTTAGTCCTAAGTGGAGCACAGGATCTGGTCCAAGAGGTGAATATAGTTGAACCGCTTGGTAATGGCAACCATATTATAATAAAAATTAACATCCTTGGAGGAAGGGGGAAATAACTAAGAAATGCATCCTTTAAACAATAGAAAGTTAAATCATAATGAGGAAAATAGAAAGGAGCATAAACTCTGGCAAGTCAAGTGTAAAAGTATAATTAGGAAGGCCAAAAAAAAATTTGAAGAGCAACTAGCCAAAGACTCAAAACCTAACAGCAAAAAATTTTTTAAGTAAGTCAGAAGAAGGAAGTCTGCCAAACTATCAGTGGGGCCACTGAACAATTGAAGTGCTAAAGGAGCACTCAAGGAAGATTCGGCCATTGAGGAGAAGGTAAATGAATTCTTTGCATCAGTTTTCACTGCAGAGGATGTGAAGGGAATTCCCACACCTGAGCCAATCTTTTTAGATGACAAAGGAACTGTCCCAATTGAGTTATCAATAGAGGAGGTTTTGGAACAAATTGATCAATTAAACAGTAATAAGTCCCCAGGATCAGATGGTGTTCATCCAAGCATTCTGAGGGAACTCATATATGAAATTGCAGAACTATTAATTGTGGTATGTAACCTATCACTTAAATCAGCTTCGTACGAGATACCTGGAGAACAGCAAGAATGACACCAATTTTTAAAAAAGGGTCCAGAGGCAATCCTGGGAATTACAGGCTAACTTCAGTACCAGACAAATTGGTTGAAATGATAGAAAAGGACAGAATTATCAGCACATAAAGAACACGATTTTTTGGGGAACTGTCTACATGGCTTTGTAAAGGGAAATCATGCCTCACCAATCTATTGTAATTCTTTGAGGGGATCAACAAACATGGACAAGGTGATCCAGTGGATGTAGCGTACTTGGACTTTCAGAAAGCCTTTGACAGGGTCCCTCACCAAAAGCTCTTAAGAAAAGTAAGTAGTTGTGGGATAAGAGGGAAGGTCCTCTCATGGACCAATAACTAGTTAAAAGACAGAAAACAAAGGGTAGGATGGAGAGAGGTAAATAGTGGTGTCCCACAGGGATCTGTACTGGGATCAGTGCTCTTCAACATATTCATAAATGGTCTGGAAAAAGGGGGTAAACAGTGAGGTGCCAAAATTTGCAGATGATACACAATTACTCAAGATATGTAAGTCCAAAGTCCAACTGTGAAGAATTACAAAGGGATCTCACAAAACTGGTGACTGGGTAACAAAATAGCGATGAAATTCAGTGTTGATAAATGCAAAATAATGCACATTGGAAAACATAACCCAACTATACATACAAAATGATGGGGTCTAAATTAGCTGTTCGCACTCAAGAAAGAGATCTTGGAGTCATTGTGAATAGTTCTCTGAAAACATCTGCTCAATGTGCAGAGGCAGTCAAAAAATCAAACAGAATATTACAAACCATTAGGAAAGGGATTGATAATAAGACAGAAAAATCTCATAATGTTTCTATATAAATCCATAGTGCACCCACATCTTGAATATTGTGTGTCGTTTTGGTCACCCCATCTCAAAAAGATATATTAGAATTGGAAAAGGTAAGGAGAAAGGCAACAAAAATTATTAAGGGTATGGAACAGCTTCCATATGAGGAGAGATCAAAAAGACTGGGACTTTTCAGCTTGGAAAAGAGACAACTATGAGGGGATATGTTAGAGGTCTAGAAAATGGTAGACTGGTGTGGAGAAAGTAAATAAGAAAGTGTTATTTACTCCTTCACATAACACAAGAATCGAATTAATGAAATTAATAGGCAGCAGGTTTAGAACAAAAGGAAGTACTTCACACAATGCACAGTCAACCTGTGGAACTTGTTGCCAGTGAAGGCCAAAACTATAACAGGGTTAAAAAAAAACTAGATAAGTTCATGAAGGATAGGTCCATCAATGGCTATTAGCCAGGATGGTCAGGGATGCAACCCTGTACTCTGGGTGTCCCTAGCATCTGATTGCCAGAAGCTGGGAGTGGATGACAGGGGATGGATCACTTGATGATTGACTGTTCTGTTCATTCCCTCTGAAGCACCTGGAATTGGCCCCTGTCAGAAGACAGGATACTGGGATAGATGGACTATTGGTCTGACTCAGTGTGGCTGTTCTGATGTAAAATTAAGCCTGAAAGATATCTGTGCATCAGTAAAAAATATTTTGCTAGAAATAAATGTTCTTTTTCTTGATTAAAGGAAGTGTGCCATTTTATGCCAGATCAGGTGGTGTCTGCTACCTTACATCATGTGGCTGATGAAAAACAATAGAAGGTGTGTTAAAGCACAAAGATAGGCAAATAATTCACGTAGTATGCTTAAAATTGTTATAATGTGTGCTACCAGAGTATTTCAGATGTTATGGACTGTTTGAGCTGCATTCTTGAGATTGTCTTTAGCATTTACATTTGAAAATACAAGATGTGCTTGCTTTTTATCCAGGCAAATTAGATTTAGTGTACTGTTCTGTAATGCTGCTCTTAACTGGTTCTTCCTATTCCTCTTGCTATGGAGCTCTAGGAATTGGAGCTAAAGAAAATTTCAAGAAGTTAGTCTTCTAACTTAGGGATGATGTGGTATGGGCAATATCTAACTTACCACATCATCACCCCTTTACCTCTTAGCAGCCTTGTTTCCAAGGAAACCATACTGGACATTTAGGGAAATTTATGGATATTAAAAACTGTGCGTGCACATGCATATATATATATATATTTGCTCATAGCTATAAATGAAAAAAAATACATGTCCTTTCTGCCATACTATCGGCCAGATCCTTTATACATTCCAAACTCCCAGTGATTACAGTGGGATGTAGAAGTGTGGAAGAATTGCAAGATTGGGCCCAATAAATGGAAATTTATGATATGTCATACACCATATGCAGTAAACAATTATCACTTTTCAAATTCTGTTTTATTTTTACTGAAATGATGAGAAAATCATGCAGTAATACATAATAATGTCCCACCACCAACTTACTAAAAGAAGAAAATAGGGTAGGTTTAATAATAATAATAGTAGTAGTGGTTACAAAATGATAAAAAGGCAAATAGGAAAGTTTTAGTTTTATTTATGGAGAATGAAAAGTAACTTTTAAAAAGGCAAAAACAAACTCATTTTGCATCATTTTCCCTTTGCCTTTGTTTGTGTGTTGTCAGTTTAGGCAACAATTCTGCAAAATCTTACAAGCATGTTTAATTTTGCACACCAGTAGACCCATTGACTTTGGTGGGACTACTCACATGCATAAAACTAAGTGTGTACCGAATAGTTTGCAGGATCAGGAACTTTCTTATTAAGTGTCTACAAAGTGCTTAGCACCGTTTGAGCTTTATATGAATAATTAATAATAACAGTCATTAACAAATTCCTTTTGCCTTTTACAACACTCTCACTGTTCTTGGAATGCCCTTTGTATTCTGAATCACCAAGCCACTATCCTCTCCACATTCAAGTCCTTAAAGATTCACTTTTTTGAAATGCCCACAAAATTGAGTGAACAAACAAACCAAACCAAAAAGGACGCAAATTATTATTCTGAGCTGGGTGAAATCTTGTTAGGGGTTAAATTAAAACCTCTTTGAGGTTGGGTGTGAGCTCATCCTTCAATTAACCTAATTGTCAGGATGAGTTAATCAGACCCTGTGTAGTGCCTAATTTGTTCTGGTGTTTGCCAAGGTACAGCCTTGGCACCTCTTTTCATGCTATGGCCAAGCCCTGGCACCTCTTCTGTCAGTGGCCTGTAAGGTGTGACCTCACACATATAGTGCATGCAAGGTCACACTGCGTGGAGGATACCATTTTGGTCTTCATATGGCATGAACTCACATGAAACATCATGCTGTGTAAATGACACCATTGATATTGTTTGAGCCCTGGCAGCTATTCCTTTACAAATTAAGCAGTGACCCCAGCCAAGACAAAACGGTATTGTGAACCGGCCTTTAGTTTGCACTGAGTGGGTGGAGGAATTTTGTTGAGTAGTATTCAGGAAGGGCATGGGGGATGGAGAAGGCAGAACACAAAGAAACTGGGAACATACTAGAAGAGAGAGAGAGAGGTAGAGGTGTGAAAGCCAAGCAGTAGCTGTGAGCACCGTGTGACCCTGGAAAAAACTAGAGCAAGAGCTTTCAGGTCTGTTGGTTAAAGAGGCTTGGAGCTGTAAGCTGAGAAACTGATTCTTTTGTTCTCAGTTCCTCCAGCTTTCAGAGAAGCAGGACTTTGTACAGTCTTTGTGAATAAACAAAAATGCATCGAAGAAATACCCAACTCTTTGCAATTTCTACTCCCAACTGGAACATCTGCAAGGCCCCAAACTTGGGTTAGCTACTTAGGTTGAAAAGCAACATTATAATCTATAGGCTTCCCAATGCTTTGTTTCTTCTCTGTGACTCTCTTTGACATTATGAGTTCTGCTGGTCAAAGGCTTTTTTCTTTTTGTGTTTTTCACTAAATGAATTGGCCTCAATTCTGCCACCTCCTCTCATGTTCAGTAGTACCTTTCCTTGTGAATAGCCCCTTTGAATTGAATTGGGACTATTTGTAGTGTAAAATGCTATTCTAGATGAGTGAGTGTGGTATAATCAGGCCCACAATAAATAATAATGACTGGATAGAAACGTTAAATTGATCCATATTGTATAGCTAAATTATATATAACTAGAGACTTTCTGAATGAATGAAAACTAGACACTTTTCCTCATGAGGTGAGGAAGTAAAGAGCTGAAGAGAGGCAACACAGAAGTTAGGTTGAGTCAGATAGGGAATTCTGAGGTGAACTGAAGGCTTAGTCAGAGCTCTTGTTTATCCTTTGCAAGCTCCATTGTCACCTGATGCCCCAGGAATCTAAGACCCTATATACTCCCTGTAAAGATTTATGGAAAATGCCAGGCCAGACACCAAGAGGAGACATCCTTATCAGGACAGCGGGGCTACCTGAGCCTGTCCTCCTCAGAAGGAAGTGGGTCTTGAACACACAGACAGGAGGGTGGAAATTTTGTGCTTGTCTTCACTGAATTGTTAGTTCAAGCTATAACACGGGTTTTGCCCCTAACCTGACTCCTGTCCATGAACAAAAATCTCTAGCTTGAATCAAATTGAACTTAAATGCGAGCTAGGTAGCCTGTCAAGGAAGTGGGTTGAAGCTCAAGTGCTGCTGACCACTGGAGCCAGTAATTCAGTGGGGATGCAGCAGTTCAAATTACAATAACTCATCAACTGCTAATCCCATCACTGTGCTAATCCAATCATTCCGTGCTGCTAATCAAATCACTCTGCTTAGCTCAAGTGTTTTTGTACAGTGTGGTTGCTCTTAGCTGAGCTAGGGAGTAACTCAAGTATACTAACTACAACTAACTAATACAGTGAAGACCAGCCCTGTGTGTGGCTCTAGATCAGTGGTTCTCAACCTATTTACCATTGTGGGCTGCATATTCAGCAGGACCGCATCCACACCATATATACACTACCTGTATGGTCCTGAGGATATCACATAGGCTGCAGCTGGGTGCTGATTGGGCTGCAGGCAGCCTGTGGGCTGCTGTTTGAGAACCACTGATCTAAATAATCTGTCAATCTACAATCCCCTCCTCTTCCTGAGAGATGGCTACCCTCATTGCCTTGTTTTGTGCAGTCACATCACTGAAGTCTTTTACCGATGGCAACAAGCCTCATGTTTCCAGGCCAGTTAACATTTGTTCACTTAAGACTGCTGCTTTTTGACTGTGCCCTCAGTAGTCCTAGTTAATACAAGGTGTGTTAAGAGCTAGTCCTTACAAAAGGGGGATCCATTCAGTAGGGAACTGGAAAGTTCAGTTTGGATGATTGTCTTGCTAGTCTACGTGCAATAGAATTGTTTAGCCAGGCTTCTTCTTCTATAACAGTTTACTATTTTCAGATCCTTACCTCTTACTAATTTAAATAAAGCAATTTAGAGTGAACTGCCCACCTTCTGTATTTTTACTGTCCAATTTTATATGTTATTGATTCCTTTGATTGTAAATATTTGGGGTAAATGCGTTTCTCTGGGTTTCCCTGCAAAGCTTCATAGAACGACAAATCCTGCACTCATGATGTGAAGGTTGTTTCCCCAGGGGAAGGTACCAGGCACTTTTCAATCTGATACAAGATTTATTGTATCCTCTTGGAGAGTTCCTCATGTTTTCAGAACTTAGGTTTCCTGTTTAAAGTCTGAGTACTGCTGCCTAGAGGCAGGAGTCCCGTGTGGCAGGCGTTAAATAGAATTTTCATCACAATAATTTATAGTGGAACCTGCTCCAGAAGTGTAACAGTTTAGAGCCAAGTAACATTTCCATTTCAAATTCTCTTTATCAACAATGTATTTCATAGCCATTTTTGTCCTCATATTCAAAAATACCATCCCCTTGTGAAATATTAGTCTATGCTGAGATCTTCTTTAGGCCCTAAGTGTTTGGTAAAGCTTCTTACAGGGAGCTGGGTTGCTCTACTAAATAGAGTTTTCAGATGAAACTCAAACAAGGTAAAATCTTGTTCATTTTGAGAAGGAATCCCTAATTGACTTAACCCAGTAATTAACAAACATCTTCAAAGAGTTTTGTTCTTTTTTTACAATATTTTACAATGCTATTTAATGAAAAGAGGTAAGTTACATGTACATTGTAGGTATCCAAGAGTATGAGCCACTGTAACTGGCAGGGCTCCTGGAATTCTGGAACTCTAGGGAATAATTTTCTCTGATGAAGAAGAGTGTTTTTGTGGTGGATTTTTATAGATTCCACAAACAGGTTTTGTGTGCACATTTGGTTGGCAGTTTGAGACTGGCTCCATGCACTTTGTGGTATCTGAGCTCCAGATTGTTAGAGGTGGAACTGAGTGGATAATTCATAGCAAATTATTTGTTTGGTGAGTTTGTCCTCTTTATATTCACAAAGGGCCATCAGTTAGTTTAGGTCTTAGTATGAGTTGTTTTTTTGGGAATGAATACTTAAATGTATGAATTCCAAAATTGCTTTCATGAATATTCTTCCTTCTTGACTTAAAAAGTGCTGTTTCTGCAAATATTTCCAGCTAGTATACTCATTCATTGGAATATTTGCAAGTGAAATTTCCTACCCCTACCCCCCATCCCCACACATGCTATTATTTCAGCTTTAGTTAAAGAACCAGCAGCAATGGGGCTGGCAGAACCTTGCCACTTACAGAGCTATGAGGTATGGGTCAGGGAGGTGATGGGAAGAACAACTGAAAAGTTTAGCTGCTGTTCTGAAAATGAATGAACTATTATTTAGGAAGGCAGCAGAAGAAAGGCATGAAGTAGAAGGCCAACAGGTTTTACTCTGACCCCTGGAAAACAACTCCAGCTAAATGGGGAGGAAATACCATGTCATTTGACAGGACGGATATTTAGAATTCTCATGTCTTCCTTTGGGATGGTATCAGTACTTCTACTTTCCAGCCATCCAAAACCTGGAAGAGGAAATGGGCATCTCCAGTTTCTGGCCAATCAGAACTTGACAATCCTTACCTATATTTTTCAGAACCTCAGAAAGAGTCTAAATGAATTTAAATGAATTCTAAAATGGCTGGGAATTCAGGACGACTTTTATTTTATTCTGTTTGTGCATGGCTGATATAATACTCTGATTGACTGTTTCAACCCAACTAACCCAATCCTGTAAATGTTAATTAAATATCCTTCACTCATACATATTCATAAAGTGTTAACTATTTAATGTATCCAAGATGGAAATATTGTGGTGGTGGTGCTAATTTGTGTATGGCATTCAAAAAATTAACCAGATAAAGTAGTTGGAGAGTTTTGAAATAATCATGGAGATTTTCTTCCTTAACATCTTTTCTCTCTTCCATTTTCAAGGACAATAAAACCATCATCTGGTATTAATCATTTGTCTTTTACAATTACCACCAAATTCTCTTGTGAAGTCTGACTTTAATTCAGATGGATTCTTCAATTTTTACTACTTGTTAGATTAATGAATACAGTTAATAAAAGTTAATTTCATGCCAATTTTTCTAGCTTCTGATGTGTAGTACTCAATTTCCAAGAGCATTCTCCTTTTCTCATACCTTTTCCTATATCTTCTTTTTAAGTATCTTCTTTTTTCTTAGCTTTCTTGTAATCTCTGATGGGATACTTCTCATAAATGGATGATAGTCTAATTTTTGAAACTGCATGACAAAACTATTCACAAAAGTAAAATGTTTCTTTTAGATATTGTAGATTTGGTATTGTGTTCCCGAGGAAAGTCTTTTCTGGTCATATCAGTAAGGAAAACTCTGAAAACCACTTCTTTTAAAGACATGTTTGATTATATCACACTTGTTTGTATTTCTCTTTTTCTGCCTTTATTTAGAACAGTTTTGATGAAAATTGGGCACTATACTCTTTAAAGTTCTACTCTTGTAATGTATTACTCCCTCAAAGTTGGGATGTCATAAAAGAAACTCTGATCACGTCAGGTAGGTTGGAAATAAGCAATAGGAGCAGATGGAACCCCAAAGGAACAAAGTTAATGGGCAGATTTTCAACTGCATCTGATCCCAAGGTATCAACTCCAAAGCAAGTTCCTGGGAAACACCACTAATTTACATCATAGGACACCTAATATCAGTTTCAGAATAATGTGTAGTAGAGCTGTGCTCTACCACACCCCTTTGCCCCAACACAACCCATTATGGCTCTCTCCCCTCCTATGCCAGGAATGGAGGGGCAAACGGTGAAAGAGGTGGCTATGCCAACTCCGCCTGCTTTCCACTAGTGAATTGTTCCCTGAACACAAGGGATTCTCCACTGGCTATCTCTGGATGAATCTGGCCCTCTATTTTTATGTAAGTATCCCTCGTAATAAAAGGGGGGAAAGTGACATATAGAAAATATCCGAAACAGAAACAGAACAGACATTAAATAAGAATAGGTTTTCCAAGAGGAATCAGCATCAGTTTGAGTAAGGCATCTACAATCTGTTTAGAATGCAGTTCATCTCTCACCAAGTGCAATAGGCCTGAGCTAGTAATTCCTTTATGTAATTCATTATGATTCAGAGATTTTAAGGCCAGAAAGGACCACTATCATCATTTAGTCTGATCTCTTGAATAACACAATCCATAGAACCTCACTCAATAATTCCAGATTCAGGCCCCTAATTTCTGTTTGAACTGTAGCATATATTTTAGAAAGATACCCAGTTCTGAGTTGAACATTTCAAATGATGGAGAAGCCACATTCAAGAGATGGAGAATCCATCACATCCTGCGGCAGTCTCTGGCAGTTCTGACCATGTCTTCTTCCATTTTGAATCTCTTCCCTCTACATACAGTTCTAGTTTCTCTCCCTCACTTTCAAAGATTGCCATACATCTCTCTGTTATTGATCTCCGTACTCATCTTCCAAGCCTATCCTGCTCACCATGGTACAGTCAAGCTTTCCTTCTTTCCCTCCCAACTTTTGTGCATTTTTGTGCTACTGTTTACAAATAAGCCACTTCCACTCCATCTTCATCTTCATGAAAACCCACCTGAGTGCCAACAATAGAGACTATACAACCACTTTGTGTTTATTCATTGTATAGCATCTGTTCATGCCTTAAGATTGTAAACTCCTTGGGACAAGTTCTGTGTTTGACACACTTACATATTGTAAATACAGACAAACTTCTATAAATGAAGAAGATTGGTTAAATTAATGTATTTCATTAGTTTTTGGAAGTATAACTTTTTTAATGCCATGGATCTTAGGAGTTTACTATCTACCTAAGTGGAGAGCCCATTGAAAGAAGTTTTGATATATCTTGATGAAATTAGAACTCAGATAAAGCAAGCAGTGCTTAGAGGGGGAGAGAGCCATTTATCTGCCAGATGGATTATTCGAGTTCATTGTTTTGCTCAGTTAAAAAGAGAGAAAAAATATCAGGGAAATATAAGGATGTCGTAACTATGATGTCCTTTCCACAAAGAAGAGAGTGAATTGTGAATAAACAAAAGCAGAATAAAATAAATAAATTGTACACTTATCAGGGGTGCTGGGGCACTTTTTATAGTGGGGGTGCTGAAAGTCATTAAACCAAACTGTAATACCGGTATATAATGGAAACCACTTCAAACTAGGAGGTGCGACAGCACCCCCTGGTACTCCGAGTTCCAGCACCTGTGACAGTTCTGATCTGCCCTGCCTGAAAAGTCCTGTTCACAACCAGTTATTAATAAAGCACTATCTTTAGATTGATTAGAAAAAAAAGCTTTTCCTTGAGAATTAAAAGCTGTCGAGGGCATAGTGACCAGTTCTAGAACTGAACAGATATTAACGTTTTGCTATTGAATGTGTTTTCCCAATGCAGTCACGTACAGTAAAGTACCTACTAGCAGATCATTTGAGGTCACAGTTATTTCATATATATTATATATATATGTTATATATTACAGTTATAGTGATCAATGGCTCCATGTCTAGTTGGCAGCCGGTGTCAAGTGGAGTGCCCCAGGGGTCGGTCCTGGGGCCGGTTTTGTTCAATATCTTCATAAATGATCTGGAGGATGGTGTGGATTGCTCTCTCAGCAAATTTGCGGATGATACTAAACTGGGAGGAGTGGTAGATACGCTGGAGGGGAGGGATAGGATACAGAAGGACCTAGACAAATTGGAGGATTGGGCCAAAAGAAATCTGATGAGGTTCAATAAGGATAAGTGCAGGGTCCTGCACTTAGGATGGAAGAATCCAATGCACCGCTACAGACTAGGGACCGAATGGCTAGGCAGCAGTTCTGCGGAAAAGGACCTAGGGGTGACAGTAGACGAGAAGCTGGATATGAGTCAGCAGTGTGCCCTTGTTGCCAAGAAGGCCAATGGCATTTTGGGATGTATAAGTAGGGGCATAGCGAGCAGATCGAGGGATGTGATCGTTCCCCTCTATTCGACACTGGTGAGGCCTCATCTGGAGTACTGTGTCCAGTTTTGGGCCCCACACTACAAGAAGGATGTGGATAAATTGGAAAGAGTCCAGCGAAGGGCAACAAAAATGATTAGGGGTCTAGAGCACATGACTTATGAGGAGAGGCTGAGGGAGCTGGGATTGTTTAGTCTGCAGAAGAGAAGAACGAGGGGGGATTTGATAGCTGCTTTCAACTACCTGAAAGGGGGTTCCAAAGAGGATGGCTCTAGACTGTTCTCAATGGTAGCAGATGACAGAACGAGGAGTAATGGTCTCAAGTTGCAATGGGGGAGGTTTAGATTGGATATTAGGAAAAACTTTTTCACTAAGAGGGTGGTGAAACACTGGAATGCGTTACCTAGGGAGGTGGTAGAATCTCCTTCCTTACAGGTTTTTAAGGTCAGGCTTGACAAAGCCCTGGCTGGGATGATTTAACTGGGACTTGGTCCTGCTTTGAGCAGGGGGTTGGACTAGATGACCTTCTGGGGTCCCTTCCAACCCTGATATTCTATGATTCTATGATTCTATGATTTCAACTTTACCTACAGTACATTCTAGTCCTTCAAAAATAAGTTTGAGAAGATCCTAACTGAACAACTTTAAATGTATTATTTGAGATCAAAACGCTTAGGCTTTTAGTTATGAGTAATCATATGAGGACATGCAGTAGAGTCCAGAAACTGTAGGAGAGCTGATCCAAATCTTTCCAAGTTCACTGCCATAGAGATGGAAGGATAGCTGTGCTTATATTGCCTGCTCTCTAGTGAGTAATTTTATAGTGAATTGACCATCAGGAAACAGAATCATTGGAGTTACTAGGCACCTAGTTCATCGGGAATGCAGTTCAGCTGAGCTACATAATCATTAGTACCCTTGTGTGTATTAGGTATCAGTTGTGAGGATGATTCATTGGCGTTACAAGGTGGGAAAAGCTTGTAATTACTATGTCTAGTGAGAGCAAAACTTGTGTAGTTACTAGTTGCTGGGTTTCATGGTCCAACAAAACATTAAGACATGCTCAAGTGAAGATTTTTTCAGTCAATGTCTTTCTTTCCTTGCAGAATTTTTATTCAGTTTAAGTTTTTGAAGTCTCTATATGAAAGCAAAATGCCTTCTAATAAGAGAGAATCTATATAGTCATCCTTCATATTTTGCTGGCTTTTCTATCACTGTCTTTTAGCTAAAGTATTTAATGTTTAGAATAGGCACAACTGAAGATGAAAGATTCAGCCTGCCATTAGTCATTCTTATTGTCAGGTTAAATCTTATTGAGACATGCAAAATATTTGTATAATGACCCATATTTCATTAAACATAGAGTTGTGTAGGGAAATACCACTTACCAAGAATACCTTTTGTAAGCATTTATTTACTGAGGTTAAATGCTCCTGAAGCCATGTACAATAGTACAGATAATAGAGACTACCTGTGCCTGTAATCTATTGATTTATAACAAGCATTCACAAACCAGTTTCTAGGTGCCTTCTTCAGGCAGTTGGGAGTTGGTATAAAATAAAGAGCAAACACTTGGCTAGCCCTCAGATAGAGGTTGTAACCTGTAGAAGAAAGATTGCTTTTATGTGGTCTGATCCTGGTCACCAGTACTGTGATCAGTGTGAAAGCATGTTAGCTTGTTTCTCCACTGAAATAGCTACTGCATCAAATTCGCAATCACAAAACCAGCATTTTGATAATTGGAGAATGAATGGTATGTGGAAAGTGGGAATAAAAAGTGGGGAAGGAAGAAAATTGTCAGGGTTCTGAGTGGTATTTGAAAGATCCCCAGGCAGGGCCATATTAAGGCAATTTAAGGATACAGCCTCACCAAAGCAGCAGGCCCACCAAATCTTCACCCCTGTAGCCTCACCCGTGCACTATGTCCCTGCCCCCAACTTGGAGTAGCAGTAATGAGTGGTCTCCTTTTGCTCCCCAGGACTTGCATTAGGGCAGCTATCCCCACAGAGGCAGCAGCAGGAATCCTAGAGAAGCAGAGGTGACAGCATGGGGAGTTGGGTGAATAGGCTAGGCTTACTGCATTGTTATTCTCCTGCTACATAGTCTTCGGCAGGGCTGGTGTTGGCAGGGGTCTTCCCAAAGCAGAGGGTCTTCGTGATAACACTCCATTGAGATATGTGGGGCAGTGCACATGTCACAGAGCTATTGTTTCAGGCTCTCGACAGACTCAGGTGAACAACCTTGAAACGATTACCTCTAGGCCACATTGTCAAGTTTTTTTCACAGCCATAAGGAATAGACAGTTCCTTTTTTTAAAAAAAAAAAGAAAAGAATGCTGAGAGTCTAATGTAAGCATATGACTCCAGGAGCTGCCTAGGATAGATAGATCGCACTATCACTTTGCACTTGATAGATCAGCTGGAAGCCTGGCCTCTCTACTTGTCTCTTGCTTCTCCCTGGCAGCTTTAATCCAGGAATCCATGCTGCCATTAAATGACTCACCTCCGGGCTACATAATATCAGTGATAGAGATGTCCAGAAAACTCTTGTGGAGTCCTAAGAGAATTGGCAAAAGAGAGCTGGATGGGACAATCTAACCCTGTTCTATGACCCCTACTCTAGATCTACCATATCTATGCCCTCTCCAATCAAGGGAAAGTCTGGCTCCAAATATGAGAACTGCTTTTGGATTGGGCCCTCCCTAGCCTACATCCTGCTTCTCTCCTTCTATTCCCTGTATTATTTAGGTAACTATAGCTACTTTCTTATAACACAACTTAACGTGGCCTGCCTTCCCAGAGCTATCTTGTGTCTTGTTACTGCCACCCCGGCCAACCAAACTCCAAGACTTTCAATCAAATCTTTGGCAGCAGCCAATAGGGATGGGGTAGAGGATTAAGATTTTTTATTTGTATTTTTATTTTATTTAATTCAGTACAAAAAACAGTTATTTTCATCCATTCACAGGGCTTAAAATTCTTTCACGCTGCACTTTGCACACGAACACACTTCAAGTGTGCACACATTGACTGATCAATGTTTTTTCTGTTTGTGGTTGTTTGCTGAAGTGAAGTACTTCCTGGATTCATAATACAGTGCCAGAAATTCTTTTTGGCTGCTGGTTCTGTAACTTTCTTGAAGATAGTACTTTGTGAGAACTGCTTCATGTCCAAGAAGCACAAGAGTCTACCAGACACTAAAATAATTGTCTATCCCTACAGTGATTTTAAGCATTCCTAAATTACAGCACAACTGGCAAAGAATAATAGGTAAAAATCCTGCTATTGCTTTCCTTCCGTGGGTACCTCTTAGACCTTTGGCTGCTGCCTACAGCCATAGGAACTATATAACTCAATTCTACTTTGACCAATCTCAGTAATGTAAGTAATATACGAAATAAGCAGGAAAAATTGTTTGGTATTTCACTGGAAAAACAGGCCGGTAGAAACGTATTCTTTAGATGGGATTGGATGCAGCTTGCTTTTGGGGCTATTATAGTTCTACTTAAAATTCTTTTACATTTTTTTGTCCAAAAGCAACCTGTTCTGTTTCATATATGAAAGCTTCACATTAAAAGAATATGAGGTAGCAAATATCTTTGCTGAAGCACTGTTGGCAGCTGAGATCACTGACAACTTCCTGGCTGTGATTCATAATCTATATTGGTGCCTTTGAGACAGCAGGCTATTGATTTTTCCGAGTCTATAATCCAAGACCATATACGCAGCTTGTTAGACATCTGTGGGAATATAAACTGAGTTTTGATACAATTTAGGGAGCTTCTGTTAGCGGGGCACTTAGTTTTTGTCTTTGAGAAAATCTTTACACATCTGTGTAATCTTGCAGAGATTTTTAACAGATAATTCAATAGAGCTTGTTTTTTTGGTGAGCTGCTTTCCTGGGTGGAAGTGATACAAAGGAAATTTCAAGTGGACAATAATAACACAAACAGGAGACTGTTTCAGATACTGTGGAGGTTTCTCTTCTTTTTCTTCCTTTGATTTTTGTTGTGTCAGATGGCCACCTGGAGCAATATACATAGGAATATTATTAAATTTAATGAACTTTACCAAGCAAACTTCACTGGCTTTGGATGGATATACACGATACATGAGAGTAGATAAAATTCAAAAGAACAGTCATATTAGCTACAAGGTTGTGCAGAATAAAAAGGATTTAAGAGAAAAGCACACACAGAATCTTCTTAAAGCTACACAATGCTAAAAATATATCTCCTGTCTCCAAAACACTGCATGTATTGTCTGACTTATTAAAGTAAATACACGTAGAGTTAGTGTTTTCTTTGTTGAGAATAAATGTGAGCTGAGAAAGGGAAGAAGCTAGGTACAGTTTGAGGTTTATGAACTAAGGTAGTAACCCCTAAGGAACATTCTTAGTAGGTGTTCTTTTTAATAGTATTTAATTATTATTTGAATATTTTGAGACCTACCGCATGAGGATAAAATAACTCTGAAGATCTCTGTGTATTGCAGATTGTCCATCAGGTAGTGAAAATATTTGTACAAAATTCCCAAAATAAAGATATTTTTGGCTATAACTTTAAATTAAATTTGTCAGCACTTGTATTGCCCAGATAACAACTGTAATACATATACAGAGAGATTTATTTGGATAGCTATTGGATATGGGTTGGTTTTGTTTCATATGGCAGATAAATGTACATATGCAGATAAAGAGCCCAAAAATCATAGGTTAGGTACATGACAGCAAAATATTTCTGGAAAGACTAGACTATTTCTAATATGTAGAAGCACAGAAATGAAACCTGTTTAAAACAACATGGTGGAAAGCACAGGATCTCCCTAATGTGGCATTTTTGTCCTGTTGGAATGTTGCAAATGTCCTTTTAAAGTATTTTAAAAGAGACACAGATATTTTTTATGGATTGGGAGGACTTTTTTTCTTTTTCTTTATTTATTATTGAATTGATTTCTGTGGAAACAAATTAGGGCCTCAATTCTACCTTTACTCATGAACTTTACTTTAAGCACAAGAGTAGTCCCACTCATGTGCTAAAGTTAAGCACGTCTTTGTGTTTGCAGAATCAGGGCCTGAGATATTGTACTATGTAAAACCCTGAGATCGCAGATAATGGGCAGGTATCGTATGTAAAAGGGAGTCTGTTAATTTTGTTGAATTAGAAAATTTAGCACAAGAAATGTTTCTGCTAAATCATTCCAAGCAGGCCATTTTTAGTTTGACCCTCTCTTTAAAAAATATTTACTTAATATTAAGGTATTTTTAAATTGTAATAGTTTTAAATTATTCAAAACTGCAGACTTTTTTTCTGGCTTATATACAGCAAAGCGTGAACACACTCAAATAAAATAGAAATTACCTAAATAACATCTGTTTACTAAAGCATACTGTCTGAAATTTCTGGAGTTGATACATCCAGGTATAGATTTATTTAGTCTGAGGTTTCAGGAGTCTGCATAAACACCCAACTGGACCTAGTGGGAACCCCAGCAAAGAATTAGAAGCAAATAGAGGCACTGATATATGGCCTGCATGCAGATGCTGCAGAAACAGGCTCCAGAGCGAAATAAAAAGGTAAAAAGAGAATATGCAAGAGGTTTTGGGTCCTAAATGTAGATCATCAGGTTAGTGAGTCAGACTAATTTCAAGAGAGAGGCCAAAGGGCTGGTCCTCCTATGCTTTCCCCTGCATGTCATAGTGCTACAGTTCTAATTTTACTTAAAGTGTTTGGAATTTGTTATTCTTCCTTTTAGGAATCTCAGAGAGGGATCCTTCAGTATAATCTAGGTATAATATATTATTTCTGTCTTGTCAAAAACAGATAGACCATCGTTGCATATAAATGTGAAGCTAAAAAAAACTAGATTGAGTCGATACTGTGGTCCTGGGCACTTTACAAATGCATGTGATGATGAAGATAATAAAGTAGGAGACAGAGTGTTGTTACCCATGCCAGACAACACAGGTTTGCCAAACATAGTGCTGTCCTTGGAATTAAGTATTTTCCAAAATTGTACTATCTACATACGGATACACAGTTCAGCAAAAGTTCATCTCATTCAAGCTAAGACATATTTTAAAAAGTGGTTACATAATGAAGAGCAAGGTCACTTCTTAGTGTGTGTCTCTCTCGCGCTACATACTTAACTACAGAAAAGAAACAGGAACTGCAGAATGACCTGTTAGTTTAACTTTCCTATGTCTTAAATTTGGCATTGTAATAAATCGTTTTTTTCTGTGTCAAAATAATAGTATTCTTATGTTCAGAGCTCACAGCTGGAGAGCCATATCGTGCCATCTTTACTCATTTTCTGCTTAGGCCAAACTCCCATTGGCTCCGATCTATTTTTTAACTGGACCCCCTATCATAATAGTCACAGCCCACTTTTAAAGGACATCCCACAACAAAAATTAAACAACCTCTCTTAAAATATGTATAGATATTTGTTTTTGAATGTGTGAATATGCTAATGAATTAACTCTAATTCATACTCTCTCCATCACTTGGTCAGAGACAAGCTAAGGTGGCAAAAAGTCCTGTGGCACCTTATAGACTATCAGACATATTGGAGCATAAGCTTTCGTGGGTGAATACCCACTTCGTTGGATGCATGTAGTGGAAATTTCCAGAGGCAGGTATAAATATGCAAGCAAGAATTAGGCTAGGGATAACTAGGTTAGTTCAATCAGGGAGGATGAGGCCCTCTTCTAGCAGTTGACGTATGAACACCAAGGGAGGAGAAACTGCTTTTGTAGTTGGCTAGCCATTCACAGTCTTTGTTTAATCCTGAGCTGATGGTGTCAAAGTTGCAAATGAACGAAAGCTTATGCTCCAATACGTCTGTTAGTCTATAAGGTGCCACAGTACTCTTTGCCGCTTTTACAGATCCAGACTAACACAGCTACCCCTCTGATACTTGAAGCTAAGCTGGGTGTCTCATCAGATAGCTGTGAAAGGGTCACTTCCCAAGTGAGGTCATTCCAAAGCCCTAGAGTTTTTCAAAGTTCTGTTTTTTTTCCATACCGAATTACTTTGTATTAGATGCAGGTTTCACTCACTCCCCAAATTATCCAGATAAAGTGGATAATCTGGGTCCTACACACACTGAGAGGTGTCAAATGTCTCCATAGCACCCTCTTTTACTTAGACTGTAGACTTTTCAAGGCAGTGACCATCTCTTTGTTATGGGTTTGTACAAATGCATAGGAAAAGGAAGTTCTTTCTTTACTTTTTTCTCTCTGTATTTTCCATGATCTGCATAGTGGGATCCCACTTAATTGTTGCTGCTGTTCTTGGTGTGGCCTGGAATACCTAGAATGAACAGCTGATTGTCCCTTTCTGGTTCAGTGCCAGGGTCAGATCTCAATTAAGTATATACTTCTATCATTATAGGTATGGACTTCATTATTGGTAGCTGTGACCAGTTAAGAGGTGAGGCACTGTATGTCTAAGTAAATTTTGAAAGGAACTCACTTTCCATTTCCTCACTCAATAAGAATGCAGTGTAAACTGGATTATGACTTCTGAGTAAAGTGATACTGCCTCATAGTGAATAAGTGGGAGTACTTGAAGGTAAATGACTGTGAATTTATCTGCTTCATCTGACTTGATGGAAAGGTAAGTCTTGATTTATGTCTCTTCTCTTTCTTTCTCTTAAGAACTAAGTGGTGTAGTATGAAAAAACGTAGCTTGATTGCAATACTGTTTCATCATAAATGTTTTCCTGCTTTCCAGGAGCTTTATTTTTTGGTTCACTTTTTGGTTTGGTTTGATTTTTGTCTCCTCATCTTCTGGTTCAGTAATTTTGATGCTTGTGAATTATTGGTATAAAATATGAAAGATTTGAATAATCAGAGACAGTGTAGCTTATTTTTATAGATGATAAATTTCATAAACTTAATGTAACCCACACTAGCACAGTATGTGTTATGTCCCACTTCTGTTTGGTCCCTAGAGGATAAAAGCCTACTATTGCTGCTAGCTAATTTCATTTCTTTTTTGTTTGTTTGTTTGTTTAACACCAGAAATAGAGGTCTGTGCTATGGCACTGAAGATCCTGGATTCAAGACCCATGTGCATCATCATTTCACTAATAGAGTAAATCATTTCCATGGTTAGAAAAAACAAATCCCAAACAAACACTGAGTTTAGTGTTCAAGGATTACAAATAAGGATCAATTTGAGAGTATGTCACAAAACAAGTTTAGTTTTAAATTGTTTGAGAAAATAGAAGATATAGATAGCAGATGTCTCAAGAAAATATATAGTGCTAGATTTACTAAAGATCCACAAAGCCAGATTTCTGCAAGTTATGAGTTTGTATTTACCAAGAGTGGTTGCATTGATCTTTAGTCCTTTATCATGTACCTCAAACAGATTCTAACCTAATATCTAAGGCTGCATATTTATTTTGATAAGTCATCACGTTTGATTGCTACAATGTGAAAGTATCAATCACAGCTGAGAGTCAAAAATATTTCTGATTTTAGGATTCATCTACTTCAGTTGCCAAGTAGATGGAGAAAAAAATTCTGTGAGACCTTATGTCTCTTGTGAGAATTAAGATATAACTCAGTCCTAATTATATAGTTACACTGAGAACCTCTTTATTTCCTAGAGTTAGCTGAAATTGTCCAGTTTTGATCACAAACCCTGATTCACTCCAAAGCAGCATTCCTCTCTACTGCCTGATTATCTCTGGATAATGGAAGTACATGGGAGTACTTCAGAGAGAAATTGAGTGGGGGTTTTCATTTGGCTTTTTATATCAATGACTATCAAACTATTGAAGATCTGCCATGTGTTACTTTAAGAACTCATGATTAGTTACCTTTGGGCCTATTTTCTTTTGTTCTTTGCAAATATTTCTCTACTCAAATTTGGTAAGCAATAGGGGTTCACATATAGATTGCAATGTCCTGAATCAGGTAGTTATTTTCATGAAATGTTATAGTATTACTATTTGTAATTACGAGTACTTACATTTAATGTAAAACATGTTAGGGTTTGTGTTTTAGTGGGTGTCTAGTTTTTGAAGGATTCATTTTTCTTAGTAACTCCAAGAACTCCCATTTGCTTCGATGGTAGCTGCAGGTGCTTAGCATTTCTGAAAATCCATCTGAATGTTCCATATTGATTTAAAATTTGCAGTGGTCTTTCTCTCTCACACATGCTCACACATGTTCCTCCTTACCCTTCCCTCCTCCACTCCCTCCACCCAAGATTAAAACCGTGCTTGCCAGGCTGCATTATACAGTGGGATATGTATGTTACAAAGAAACAGTTAAGTGACTGAAATGGAAGAGAGAGCTGAAATTCATAAGCTTTTTTTTCAGAACTAACTTAAATAAAAGACAGCCTTATAAGGAGGATGTACGTTTCCTCGATAATTAATTGGGACTTGAGCCCATTTAGGACATGTAGATGAGCTAATTCTTTTAAGGGCACAGCTAATGTTTTTTTACAAGGGCCATTGTGTTTTACAATGTGACAAAAAAAGAAACTAAATCACAGTTTACTAGAGCACAAGTAAAAATAGGCAATTGGAAATGCATTGTAAACAGGATTATTCAAACTCAATTTGCCTTAAGATAGAAGCAGCTTTTAAGCAGGCTGTTACATAAGGGTCCAATTTTTATGAGGGTAATCTAATGCACTGGTCAGACAAGGTTAAGAATAACACCCTTGCAGTCTCCCTAGATGCTAGGATGGTATTTCATAAGAATGAACAGGCTTGATTTTCTGGGTATTGGATAAGTTTGGGCTACGGTAGGCAGCTCTGTTGAACGATGGGTGTGGACTATTTACTGTTCCCTGAAGGAAATCTTTGTAACAGAATAGCCATACTGAATTCTGAATCTTCTGCAGTGAGTACACACTACACATGGTTGTCCACTTTTCCTCTTTTCTTTACATTAGCCTTCAAAACGCTTCCTGAAGCTTTTAGAAAGGCCTTAAACTTACTGTATCGTTGCTGATGCACATAACCAAGAACATAAATTAATACTGTATGTGGATGATATTCTTCTTTTTATAACCCATCCTGATATTTCAATCCCAGCTATTACTGTGCTCAATAAATCAGTTTGGGATCCTTTGTGGCTTTAAAAGTAATTATAATAAATCCAAAGATATGTTTATGTATAGGAGGCCAATTGAACCCTTTGCTTTTCAGTCTCCATTTAAATTAGTCTCTAGAGGTCTTAACCCAGGTTATTTATTCCTTCTCCTTTAGATCTGCTGTACAGATTTAATCTTGCTCCTCTGTTTTGTAAAATTCAATAGAAGCTATACAGGTGGTTTTAGTTTTTTCTTTCTTTTTGTTAGTAGAATGAATCTACATAAATTAAAAATTAACGCACTCTCATATATTTTGTACTCTTGTTCTAATAATTAACAGCCTTGCTGAGAAGTTGCAAAGACTTGCTTGTGGAATATTTCTACATTTTTTGCAAGCAGTCATTCCACTCATTTGTTTATTCTAATATACCACTACATATATCAGTAAGTTAGACTGTGCTGCAATTTTTCCATTTGTCTGGCTGTTAAAGGTAATTCAACTTCTAAGTCCTTTCCTTCCCCATCTTGCTGACTGATGAAATGCTCCCACAGAAGTCAGAAACAGGCAAGCTTGCATGTCAATAGCTGTGGATCACCACAACAGAACTGTGTAGCTGCAAAATACATTGGAACTGTATTTGATCACGCAGACTACTGATGTCACAGCAAATGCCTACAATATCTTGAGAGGAGTCTGTGGCTCATTAAGAAGCAGTACAAGAAATAAAAGGATTTGTTTTTACACAACATATAGTCTCTGGAACTCACTGCCACAAGATTGTATTGGACTCTCTTTTGTTCCTCCTTCTCCAATTCCATATGGGACAAAAATAGATGAAAATATCTGCAGGTAGCATAAAATAGCATATGTTTTACATACTGGATTTATGAAATCAAATATTAACGCATATAAATCTAGATATTAGTTAAAACAGTCCTTTCATATATTATAGCTCATACACAAATGTAACATATTTTAAGAATTTGTTACATACTATCTGCATTTGAAACACATGTTGTTTTCCACATGGGTCCTTCCATGCCCTCATCTTATTGAATGTTTTCATGTCCACATTATCCTCTCTTTCTTCTAATGTATATTAAAAATGGTACCACAACTGCTTTTGATCCCAGAATAATTTGCAAGGAGGAAAACCCTGTTTCCAAAGCAAGATTTTTGTTGATGCAGCTCTCTGAGGAGAGAGAAAGAGGAACAGCCTAGTGCTGGCATTAATATCCAATTAAACTATGTACTTCCAGGAGCTGGCAGATGGCAGACCAATGTCAAAATTGCAGAATCCAGGGTTTTCCAGTAGCCATGAATATTACACGATAGATATTAAATATCTATTGTATAGAAATATGTTGGTAAATATCCCTAGCAAGATTGCAAACCCAAATGAAAGTTGTTTACACTGAAATTGCCTCAGGAGATAGTAGGTATTTCTTTTTCAAATTTGCAGCTTGACAATTAAGACATGTTAGAGTGTATTTTTCTGCAATGCATGAGAATAACTATGAAGATTTAACCTATAAGTTGCGCCTATAGTTGTTACGGCATTGCCAGTCCCGAGTATTCAAATATCATATTTCATGACCCAAAAAGTCATGAGATTGCCTTAAAAATCATGAGAATTTTCCTCAAAGTCCAACAATATTCTGTCCCTCCACCTGTGGCCTTTCTTCTCCATTCCCTGCTGTAGAAAGACATCAGTGTGAGAACTGGAGAGGTTTATTTTCTTCAGTGTCCCAGTGGTAGTTACAAGTATAGAACTTGTCATCTATGAAAACAGAAGAGAAGAAAATGACCTTTGGCCCCATTTTCTGTAATAATTTTCAAACCAATTTGAGATCAGTATTTCTACCTCTGTTGAGCAATATGCTATTGACTATTTTGAATTTATCTCAGATATACATGCTCATTGGGAGGCTGAACTTTTATGTCCAGTTTTTCCCATAAGCATGCTAAACATAATGGCCTAAACCCTGCGTGGCTTATTCAGGCAAGTAGTCCCAGGTGAACAAGATTTGGCCCTACAGCAGCCATTTTTTCACATTATTGCCCAAGGAAACTGTAAGTACAATTCCCATTAATATAAAAGGGGGTAAAACTATTCAACACAAAAATGTACCCCAGTGTATTAGATTTGGCAAAAAGTATTTCTCTTCAATACTGTTAATGGTGTTGGAGATTCTACCCTATTCTACCTAAAACAACAATAGTCTTTAGAAATGGCAATTTAATATACAAGTTTATGTTTGCTCCTTCCTTACTCATGTGCTCTTACCCTGAACTGCTTAGGGAAATATAGACTGAGGATATGTTCATTGTGTTTGGAGATGCACTAAGATCAAGGCTTTCTGAGACCAAGTTAAAATCCATCTTAAGTATATCAGAAGCCTTCACTTGGAGCTGAATCTGTCTTTATAACATCAGATTGATCTTCACTTCCTTATTCATCTCTGTGAATCATCTGTAGTTTCTTACAAAAGTAGGTCAGTCATTTCTGATCCATTCATTTCCAATTGATTGAAGTCCTCCTTGATATCCCCTCCATGGAATGAGCTCTTTGTGATGTTGAAACAGAACGGAGACCCTGAAACTACCAAACTCATTTTAATTGTGATTACTGCTGTGCAAACACATTTTTCCACAAGTGAAGCCAGTGAAAGTTCAGAGGGGAAAAAATATTGTCTCTTAAGCCTTAGACTATGGCTTCCTTATAGTGTTACATTGTGAGATCTGCACTGGTTGCCAGTCATTTCCCAGGTGAAATACAAGGCACTGATTTTCACCTCAAAAGCCCCATATGATTTGGGTCCTGGCACTCAGCCTGTCTCCTTATATAGTACCATTGCACACATAATCATTGGAAGCATTTAGCCCACCACCCCGCTCATTTGAAAGGCTGTTATGAGAGGGTTCTCTTTGAGGGGCCCTCACCTGAAATTCCTTTTCCTCTGAGGGTGTCTGGACTTGCTGACCTTCACAGCACTCTGCAAGGCTCATCTGTTTTATTAACCTTTCCAAATAGAATAAGGGCTTTAGGATAGCTTACAGTAAGCACTTGTCTATTGTATGTGTTGAGGTTTTCAAATATGATCGCGCTCTGTATATTATTATACACAAGTTTGGATGGTAAATGGGATTTGTTATGGAGGGTATTTATCCTTGGATGTAATTTTAAAGCACTAAGTGTCTAGCCATATTAGGGTTTTAGAAATATTAGTGAGGGCCTATTCTGTGTCTTTGGATTCCCTTTCTGTTGCTTTTTACATTCTATATTTTTTACTATGATTCTATTAACCAACATAGGCAAGCCACCAAAGGCCTGATCCAAGTCTTATTGAAATCAATAAAAAGAACAGGAGTACTTGTGGCACCTTAGAGACGAACAAATTTATTAGAGCATAAGCTTTCGGGGGCTACAGCCCACTTCATCGGATGCATAGAATGGAACATATAGTAAGAAGAGATATAGATATATATATCTATATATAGTTAATGGTATCTAGTTTGCATATTAATTCAAGCTCAGCAGTTTCCCTTGGAGTCTGTTTTTGAAGCTTTTCTGTTGCAAAATTGCTACCCTTAAGTCTTTTACTTAAACTAGATACCATTAACTTGGGTTTGAATAGAGACTGGGAGTGGCTGGGTCGTTGCACATATTGAATCTATTTCCCTAAAGTTAAGTATCCTCACACCTTCTTGTCAACTGTCTAAATGGGCCATCTTGATTATCACTACAAAAGATTTTTTTCTCCTGCTGATAATAGCTCATCTTAATTAATTAGCCCCTTACAGTTTTTATGGCAACTTCCACCTTCTCTGTATGTGTATATATATATCTTCTTACTATATGTTCCATTCTATGCATCCGATGAAATGGGCTGTAGCCCCCGAAAGCTTATGCTCTAATAAATTTGTTTGTCTCTAAGGTGCCACAAGTACTCCTGTTCTTTTTGCGGATACAGACTAACCCGCCTGCTACTCTGAAACCTGAAATCAATAAGAATCTTACCATTGATTTCTGTGTGAGTTGATTCTGTGTGACTGATGCTTACTACTAGACAACTGTCTGAGGGTATGTCTACACAGCTGACGTTAAAGCGCAGCCGCGGCAGTGCTTTAACATGGCTGTGTAGTCGCGGCTCTAGCACTGCTGTAATAAAGAGCTCTCCCAGTGCTCTCCCAGTGCTGTAATAAAAGCACCTCCATGAGGGGAATAGCTCCCAGCACTGGGAGCCCAGCTCCTAGCACTGTAACACTATCTACACTGCCACTTTACACCGCTGAAACTTCCATTTTTATGGAGGGTGTTTTTCACATCCCTGAGTGAAGAAAGTTTCAGTGCTGTAAGTGGTAGTGTAGACGAAGCCTAATTCCATTAAATCTTCTACTACATAAATTCCAATAAAGTGTGCTGGTTTTGAATCAACAAGCTGTGTGGGGAACAACAAAGATATTTTGTATAGTTGCAAATTTGTGAGAGAAAATTTGGACAGCACTCACCAGCTCCATTTTTATTATTTTAGGGTTTCTATCTGCTCCTTTTGTTAGTGTGTTTCCTTTTGGTTAACATACAGAGTCATTGTCAGACATCTGTAAAGACACTAGGCTCCTAACTATCCCATCCTAACTGGTTTCGTACTTTAAACATTCAAAAATCAAAAAATGTATTTCTTCCAGTCTAGTGAAGCACAGCTTTATTGATTTCTATGCATATGAGTCCATGCATTCAACAGCAAAGTTATTTTCTTCTACCAAGATTTTTTAAGAGTACATTTCAACACACTTAACCATTTGGTTGAGTCAGATCCTGTTATATCATATTTAGCATGCATTATAGTGTGTTATTTCACAGATTTAGAATTCTTAACAGAATCTGAGTTTATTGACTTGCTGTCATACCCATAGCTGTGAAGGTCCGGTAAATGCAAGGGTAAATACTTCTGATACCTTTGTGGATTCCATTCCTTAATACAGTGGAACTTCTATTCTGCAAACTGATTGGGGACTGAGGAGTTCATAAAATTGAAAAGTTCATAAAATTGAATATATAAAAATTACAGTAGGTACGGAACATAAGTTTCAGCGTGGTACAGTGCATTGCTTTCTTCTTCTCCTTCAAACCACTGCAAAGTGATTTCCAATGCATTGAAGCCATAAGAATGTGAAGGGATGTTGACTTGTTCTTCGTTGGCATCACTTTTGTTCTGTGATTATTTTTTTTATCCCATTAGGAATGATGTTTTGTGTAACTGGTTATTCGTAAGATTGATGCTCATAAAATCAAAGTTCTTTTATAGCTAGAAGATATACAGTACCGTGAATATGAGACTAAGAGAGGACATGATAGAGATATATAAATAATGTATGGAATATAGAAGGTAAATCAGGTGTTCCTATTTATCATCTCACAGAATAAGAGTCAGGTGAGAACCAATAAAATTGAAAGATAATTTAAAAACTGATAGAAGGAAAAAATGTATGCAATATATAATTAACCTATTGAACCCATTCCATGGGATATCATTGAGTTTAATAGTTCAGAAGGATTGAAGAAATTATCAGACTGTGAGGGAGTTGAGGTTCCTCTGAGTCCCCACCAGACCCCAATTCAAGTTTATAATGTCCTTCTCCTGTTTGCAGCACGTGAAAGGTTCTCCAAACAAAACAAACAAAAGAGAGGTCCTTTTTTTCTCTTTTTCCCTTGAGAGAGAAGAGGATTGAATAAAAGAAAAGAAAGGCAATGGTGGTCTGTCTCTTAGGTATTTTGGGGGGGTTGCGCTTTTGGGACTTGGCTTATCAGGTGGTATAGTGTCTTTAATTAGGGTCTACCTACAGCCTTCCTCTTGGGGCACCCTGCTTTATAGCTGGTCCATGTAGTTTCAGGGGCAGTGAGGACTGCCCCTGTATCCCTTCTTGCTGTTCTATCTCTTTGGTCAGCAGTCCTTGATGTAAAGCAGTCTTCTTCCTGTTCACTGCTCCTTCTTATGGCAGGTTTTTTCTTTTTTAACCTCCCCCTTGCAGGCAGAGCCAGGCTCACAGATACATCTGGTTAGCGCTGAATGAGCCCAGGAGAGCTCATTCATCTCCTCTGTACTAGAATGAGGGTGTACACCTTCACAAAGACATTGATTATTTATTTTTGTATTTATTTAAAATTCTAAAATGAAAGTATAGATAGATAATAAGAACATCGACAGCTACACTGGAAATGATTTCTATAAATAAGGGATATCAAACTTCATGCTTCAGGGCATAAGTCAATCATTAAATGATACATGGTAGAAAGAAACTTATGAAAATTTGTTAAATTTTGATGAAGCTCAGTTAATGATGCAGAAATATTATTATCCATTAAGCTTCCCAGACAAAGTTAAAAAGATGTATCTAAACATTAGCTATTACATTAACAGGAAAAGCAATGAGACAATCAGTTTCTCAAAAAATATAATGTACCTGAAAACAAGAGTCCTTATTAATTTTATAATACAACTAGTAGAAAACTGAGACTGAAGTCTCGCCTCGCCATTTGTTACAGGTCTGGGCCTCGATCCAGCAATGTTCCAAGTGCTTTTTCTGAGGTGCCGAGTCCTCAGATTGCTTTGGATCAGCACTGTCCTGAATTGGGCCCCTTAGTCTGTAACTGCTAAGAAGGTATCAGTACAATAAACAGAACATCATGTGGGAACGTGCAGTCCAATTTTTAACTTTTCAACACATAAAACAGTATTTTTCATTTATTTTTTATATTTTCATGGCTTACAGTAGCAATGATGACCTCCAGATTGGTCTTTTCCTGGCAGCTAAGGACAGACTGAGTTATGTGACCTTGACTTCACCTGCAGCCCTTAACTTTTCTACCTGGTCATTAATTTCTGACAAATATCCTCCCCATTAGACATTATTTCTTAAATATACATTTTCAAGAAGCTATTCTGTACTGCAGTAATTTTGTATTTTTGAAAGAATAAATACTGTTTTATTTGCATGTTCAAGCCACATAGATCTTTTGACATCTTGCACATCATTTAAGTTTCTAAGTAAGAGGTCATCATTTATGCACTGGCAAAGGGGGAGAAAGAGGGCTTAAAACATCATATTTTTCACAGAAAGGAGACGTCTTGCATCTTTCAAGTTAAATCTACAGAGCATATTCAGAAATGCTGAGGAATTCATTTTAGATCAGGCATTTAGATGTACAATGTATGCCACAATACCAGCTAGAAAACCCTTAGCATTAATAGTAAAGGTGACCTCTAAGTTATCCCTCCTGACTACTGGATCTTTAGACAAAATGGTTAGTAATTTCACTGGGATTAATTTGCCAGCATTTTGCAGACCCTTATCTAAAACTCATAGAAGGATCAGAATCCACATGATATATTTCTCTTATCTGTCAGTGCAGCAACATAAGATAAAAGAAGATTCTTATTGAATGGATATATTTCTTATTGTCCTTGGTACTATAGATTAAATGAATATGTCCTGTATGATTTTTTTGTTCTTGACACAGTAAGGCATACTTCTGCATAAATAAGTTCTGTGTAATTTGAGAAATCTCATGACCAGCTCAGTAATCAAATTTTTTAGATGCCTTAATTAGTGCCTTCACCTGGATCAAAGAACCTAGTTGTCTTGGTGAGTGACTTGTGTGTGTGTGTGTGTGCATGCGTGTGTATATATATATGTATGAGCAACAACAG
The DNA here is from genome assembly GCF_015237465.2 of Chelonia mydas. Taxonomy (NCBI): domain Eukaryota; kingdom Metazoa; phylum Chordata; order Testudines; family Cheloniidae; genus Chelonia; species Chelonia mydas. The sequence goes on along the minus strand of NC_057850.1, from coordinate 53,828,649 downwards.
ACTCTATTTAATTCATTTGTTCTTGTAACTAAGACATACAGTTGTACTCACGACAGACATCGCTAGCAAAGTATTCAACCCTTTGCACAAGAAATTTCATCAGCAACATTTCTAACTAGCATAAAATACCAGTAGAATATTAAAAAGTATGAATGTTTCCTGGAGATTTTCTTTCATAAAATCGTTTTTGTTATTTTTAAATTGTGTGTCCTGTGTACTAGAACAATAAGTTTGTCCTAATTTTGAACAATATAAGAAAAAATATTGAGAGAGATGAGCAAGGCCAAAAGAACGTAAAACAAAGAGTTTGCAAATCTTGATAAATGCAACTCTACCAGTAAGTGACAATATAGGTGAAACATTTCTCTTTTAAACTTTTTTCGATTAGTTTTTTGACAGGAGTACACTAGTTCAGCTTTAATGAGATTCTAGTGTAAAAACTTCAGGGCTAAATAAAAGAAACAAATCAAAAGGACCGGATGATTGCCATTTAATGTGAAAGAATGAAAGTGCAAACAATCATTGTATGACATCTAGCTGTGCTAGTCACTGCAGAATGACAGGTAGAACAATTCAAAGTTACTGATCTAAAGATGGAATAACAGCTCATATGTTTGAAGTGTTCAGAAGATGAAGAAATAAAACAGACTCTAAGATAAGACATGGTTAAGCCTTTTAAATTCCATGCCTTATTGTCAGTATCATTTGAACGCTTTTGTACACATTTTTTTCCCCCTCAGAAGCTATTTTATCGAAGGAATTACTTTTAAGAGCTGATTTTTATTATTATGCTTCAGGCTGAATGCTATGCTTTGTTTTTCAACAAGATGAAAAAAATGTACACAATGAAAAGTATTTTACTAGTTTACTGAGCACCAGTATTGTATATGTTCACACCTCTGCATTTTGAGGTTATATTGCAAGACCATGAATTTTAAGCAATCTCAATAACTCAGATGCTGATTTGCTGGTAGATAGCCTAACCTTTTTTATAAGATGCAGTCTAACAACCACATGATGAATTTTTGTTTATAGTTTCCTCTTTTATCTATTTCTTTATATTATTTTAAAACTAAGGAAAATCACCTATTCCTTTTTTTCAACAAGCCTTTTTATCAGTGAAATAACCTATTCTAGTTACTGCTGGAAACAATAATCTGTAATTGCTGCTTTCAGTCCTAATTTGGCCTGTCCCTAGTTTTTCATCTCAATCTAATCTAAACCTATTTGAGCAAATAAAATGATATTTACCTCATCCTCTGTTACAAGCTTTCAAGATTACAGGCTTCAGGAAAAATCAATACAAAATACCAGCTTAGCAGCAGGTTTGTGCTCAGAAAGAATGCTAACTTTTCTTTCCTGCATTTTCTGGCTCTCTGCTCCCCTGGAGTGAAAGCAGAGCTTAGACCAGAAAAAAAAAAGAAAAAGAAAAAAATTACTTCAGTGATGTGTTTGGTTCATGGTTAGTAGCCACTTTTGAGCTTACAAGCCAAAGTGTAGTGCATGGTCAAGCTTCTAACCTTTCGCTCCTGTTTCCGCATTACACATCTTACAGAGTTCACAGAAAGGAAGGATCTTGACATCTCAGATGATTTTTCAGACTCAAATACCATCTTCATTTATTATTTATTTCCTTCAAGCAGTTGGGAGTGGAGGTATCATCATCCCTGACTGACTGATTTAAGCAAGTGGCCACCTCTCTGTGCGGAGATCTCATGAGAATAAAATCCTATTACTTTCCAAAAAGATTACTTCATTTACTGCCTGGAATAAGCTTTTGATGAAAACATTTGAATGTTGAGTTTGTAAACAACCAAGAATTCTCAATAGTGCTACCCCCCCTTTTTTTTTTATATTTCAAATGGATTGTTTGTTTGTTTGTTTTAACTAGGAAACCAGTCAAAATTTATAAAGAGAATTCTTTATAATAATCAAACCATTCCTACCAAAAACTTTAAATGATATGTCCTCCATCCTCTGCAGTGGAATAGAAAGGTGACTGGTTCTTCTTTTTAAAACATCTATTGGAATTCCCTTTTATAGCCCTCGCCACAGTCTCCCTCTCTCCTTCCTCAGATTGTGAATAGACTCTGATTTGATGAAATATGAGGAGCTAGTTGGTCTCTGTTTAGACCCTGTGGGATGCAGAATTGTGCCAAATTTAGGTAGCAGTTGAAAAACCCATAGATCTAGTCAGGCATGTAACAATCACCTTTTTTAGAGAGAGATTTAATTGAAGATTAAAGTTGCCTCAGAAAGTCACTGGTAGCAACGGGAATGTCACTTCTGTGGACATTCAACACAGAGTGTAAGACAGTCAAAAAGTAAACCACTTAAGTTTCCATTTGTCCAAGTGAATTGACAGTCATATATCAAAAATGTAGGAAAAGTCACTATAAATATTCTTTTCAACAGAAGACTGATAGTGATGCCAGCCAATTGAGCCGTCCAGAATCATATTGGCTCTTCAGGACTGAAAACTTCAGGTGTTGAATTAAGGAGGGAGTAAAAGTTGGTAGTACTCTTCTAGCCTCCACAAACAAAATAAGCTCAGCTCATGAGACTCAGCACCTGGGCCTCGCCCCCATCTTGACCAAGGAAAAAAATTAGTGGTGATTGTCACACCTGGCCCAGTTTCCTTCATGCAGATATATCTTGGTTCACATTTTTGAGACAGACTGTAATTTGAATGAAAACTGAAATTCCAGTTCACTAAGTTCCAGCCCCCTCTGAGTCATGCAAAACTTGATCGCCATCTTTTCTATTTTAACTCTCATTTTCACTGACAATGACATCACTTATTCGTAACCTGAATCTGTAAACTAAGATTTTTTAAATACATTTTACACCCTCTGTCTATTTTCGCTCTTCATATTATAATGAAAGGTTTGCTACGATTCAGAATTTGAGACTGTTTTCTGGCTTCCAACAGAGGAAGATAGACCATTTTTATTTGAAGACCCAGTAGGACCTAACAGATCTCCTTTCCAGTTTTTTGGTCTCCTTCAAGGATCTCTCTGCACTTGGGGCCAGATTTATAAAAGTAGTTAGACCCTAGAAATGAAGTGAGGCCCTTAGTGGGATTTATAAAACACCTAAGCAGGTTAGGTGCCTAAATTACTCTAGTGACTCAGCTGCATCTTTATTCATCATTGAACATCTGGCCTTTAGGGACCAAGTTAGTTAGGCTTTCATGATAGTGTCCATTTTATTAATAATAAGCTTGATTTGTGAAGGGGCAGCACTTTCCTTTTTTTCCAAATGACCTACCCAATGGCCATTTTTGAACAGAAGGGATTTCACCAAACGATTATATGTTCTATTCTACACACACTTTTTGTACACTTATAACTATGATGGTTTGTTAACCAACAGAGTGAAAGGCAGGGCCAGCCTTAAGGATAGTGGGGCCCTATGTGAACTTGTATTTTGGTGCCCCTAGCCCCTGCTGCCTCCCTGGGCTCCCCACCCACTCCCCATCACCCCTGGCCCCTGCTGCCTTCCCATCAATCCCCACATCGCCCCTGGCCCCTGCTGCATCATTGGGCTCCTCACCCATCCCCCAGCCCTCACTGCCTCCCCGGGCTCCCCCCGCTCTTGCCGCAAGCTCCTTTCTGTGGCCTTACACCTCAGGCCTGCCCCTCTTCTTTTCTCTTGACCATGGCAGCCACGTCACTCTCCACAGTGCTCTGGGTGGTCGCCCACCTGTAAGGCCGGCCTTGGTGAAACTGGAGCAATCCTCTAAAGTAGACACAATTACACCAGTATAAAGTGCTTAGATTGGTATAGCTTGTTCCTCAAAATACACAGGAACTGAAGTTAATGGGAGTTTTGCTATTCACTTCAATGCAGCCATGATTTCATCATTACCATCTAAACAAGAATTTAAAATAAACTGATTAGACATGTACAGATTACTATGTTCATTGTGAAGGAGAGGCATTTCCCCAAATTGTCACATTTTCTTTTGTGGTTCCGCAAGACGTTCCAGCAGCATATATTTTGTGTTTTTGTTTACCAGTAACACTTGAAAACCCACAGGGGTTGAGGATTCATCTTTAGCAATTTGGGCAGGCTTCCACAAGTCAACATACAAACCCCAAATCATACTCACTAGGCCAAAGCCCCAGGGCATTAGGCACCAAGTTGCTTTGGAAAATTCCACGAGGCACATATCTTCATCTTTAGGTGCTTAAATACCTTTTAAAATCTGTCCTCTCATGTTCCAGTTCGTTCTGTCATTTTAAGACGTATAAAAACCAGCGATGAAGGGTGGGCCATATTCTATAACTCTATCATCATTCCAAACCAGCTTCAGAAATTTTGAGGCAAAACCGATGGGAATTTTTGAACTGAAAAATGGTGGGTTCAGCTGCTTCACAAATTAGGTTAACAACTTCTTATTCTAATCTGCTGCATTAGAAATCATTTTAAGGGGGGCAGAGATACTGGGCCAGATGCTCAGCTGCATCCAGTTTCCACTGGGTAAAGCTGTGGAGTACAAGCTCTGCACTCGCCCTCACATAGAAAAGAGGGGACCATCCGCAAATTGGGGATGCCAAAGCACAGTGCACTTAGCCATGCCCCCAACACACCATAGAGGGCTGCAGGGAGGTGGCACAGGACATGGAAACTCTAGAGCCACTGGGGAGATGTAGGTTACTTTTAGCCTGCTAAGCAAAGAGAACAGAGTAGGGCTCAGCACTGAGTCAATTTTGTCCAATTTAAAGTGAGAGAAATCTGATGTGTGTGGTACATGATCTATCTAAGACACTTATCACCATGGTATCCCTAGTAGAAGATAAGGGAACACACAAACTGTGGGTTAGATTGAGATGCCATTACTCACACTAAATAAGAATATCACGGGAGAACACATTCAACCAATGAAATACCAGGTTAGAAGGACTACATAATCAGAACTCATTATCCTCATTCAAATTGAACCTTAAACGTCTACTGTGCCAGGACGCCTACAACAGACTCAACAATTGTTAAGCAACCGATATACTGTGACCAATGCTTATCATGCTGACCATCATCACCTCACTTTCCTTCTGTTTCCCTACTCTATTTGCTTTTAATCGTATACTTCAATGATAAACTCCTCATGGCAGGGACATCTTTGTTAAATATTTATACAGTTCCTAGTACAATGGAGCCCTGGCCTTATAGTCACTACTACCATAGAAATTATTAATAATAATAAAGTCAAACTCTCATTGACTGATCATATCTCATGAATGAAAGCATTTTAATATCATCTGCACACTCCTAATTTTAAAGAAATAATATGTTTGTAAGGATTAAAATGTTAAATACTCACAATTATAAGTAAAAATGGGGGGGGGAATTGCAAGAGACTTTTAGAGATGCAGGGGCAAACAGGACAAAGTGTTTCTGGAGGGTAGCTGCTCCTTCTCACTTTTTTTTCATGCTTCGAGAAGAATGACAAAGAAAAAAAGATACAGAATTAATTGTAGTGGTCCCACACCTGCTAAGAAGGTCATGTCTTTTAGAAATTGAAGGTCTGGCCATAATTTGAAATTCCCAGCTAAAAGAAAACAAAGATCTAGAAGGCGTTAGGGTCCCAGATATGCAAAGGTGTTTGGGTGCATAAAGATGCTGATTGGCATCTATTGGGATCTTTAAAAATCTGGCCTTAGTTCTAGATTCTGACCACACATGTACCAATATAAATCCAGAGTAAATGAGATCTGAAATCAGATTCTGGGCCCTATCACACCACACAATTCTCTGAAACTAGTGAACCTCATTAGGATCTTCCTCCTTAGGATCTTAAAGTATTGAATGCTATCACAGAGCCCATCTTGGAACCTCAACTACACATACCTCTCTTCATTCTTTACTATGAAAGACTCTTTGCTGGTAAGAAATTGTTTAACCCAATAATGTACGTTTCAAGTTCTTTATTATGCACATCCAATCTTGCAATTTTATCCAATCAAAGCATCATGTGGGTTTGATTTAATGGGTAGAAGACTAACTTCTAAAAGGAGCTATCCCCAGATGGATTAAGTTTTGAATGGGAAAACTATACAAATACAAAAATATATTATATACAAAAAATAATCGATATTCAGTAGGCCTTAATGTGTAAGGCAGTAAATGCTAAAGAGGCATAGGATCTTTCAGATGGACTCCAACATTTGACTTCCTTGCACTATCTTGCAAATTGTTATGGACCTTTTGGGCAAATTTTGAAAGAAGGGTGAAATGGGCAGTTATTTTCTCACTGTCATCAGTAGAGGTACTTATTTTTGAAGTTCCACCTGTGGTCCTGACTGGCCACTGTAGACAATAGACGGCTGGCCTTGTGTGTGTTAGTAAATTTCATTATTGTGAATTCCCCTGTCATTAAAAAATAAACTTCCTAAAAGGTAGTGGAAAGAAAAAGAAATAAGAGCTGAGTGAGTGATAGTGAGATCATGATAAACAATCAGAATGCTGCATGGCTCTACTCTGAGTTTTTCAGTAAGGTGTTATTTTTGGCCAAAGTTTGGAATGGGTTCTTCCAAGTATTTGATTTTTATTTCTTTCTCTGAGACAGTTATTTTTTTCATATTTTCCTCATGTTGCTGGGGAATCAGTCTCAACTGGAGGAGACAAGGATTGAGGTCAAGTTACAACTTTAAAAAAGTTCAGTCTCTACCTCAGGGAAGAAGGAAGCATAAATCCTATGGTCCAGATAAATGTAGGAACACAGAGGAAGAAAACTCTGGTAAGTCCAAATCCTAACTCTGCCCCAACTAGTTCAAAAGATAACTATCACCATTATTATGAAGAATACACCTAGTATTTTAAACAGATTGCCTTGGCTGTTTATATTTATAAATATGCAGTAATATTGGATTTATATGAAATGGATACCTGCATGCTGCAGCAGAAATATTATCTTAAATATATGTTGTAGTCATTTTTATGTTACATTTTTTGTTGTTGGCAATGTTTTACACTGTATAAGTGACCAAATTATAATTTTAAAAGCTTTTTTTCTAACTAATCTATAGTAGCTCTTGCTTTTAAAATTAATGCACACGGTATGAGATTCCCAATCGGAAAAAAAAATTAATCGTATAGTTAAATGAAAGATTTTTGTGATGCTAAAACAATATAATTTAAAATAGAGTTAGTTTAATGTTCTGGAATATAATTTTGCTTTTGTTACAGTTGAAAAATGAAGGGTTTTTTTATATACGGTATATCCCAAGATGATTTCAAAGTATTTTCACTTAGAAAAGCTAGCTGCTATTACATATGAATTTTCAAAGCTTGCCAAGGCTTTGGAAGGAATGATGAAAATTACTATTGCACGACCTTCAGGTTTTCTTTGTTTCATAAAGGGCTAAGATAGCATTTTTGTCATTTTTCTTTCAGCTCAGGTCTTTCATCATAAATATCAAAGCATGCAATTATGCCTTCTCATATCCTACCATATTCTGCCTGTTTTCTATCCATGGTGATGGTGTTCTCTTTTAGGATATCTTTTTCTTTTGTTTTTCACAAATCTGAAAGAAATCCCGTGTTTTTGTCTAGTTTCATAAATTGTTCATGAAATGGATGTTGTACTGATTAAAAAGAAGAAAAGTCGATTACAATTACTGTTAGTCTTTTATCCTAAGCAAAATCCTGAAGTAATGGCTGGGTGTCAAATTGACCAGATTCATAGTGGACTAATTTGGCCTACAAGTGGAATTTTATTATTAATGTTTATTAAGAGAAAGAGGTGATCTTAACCTCTTATAGACATAAAGTCTACTCTTTTTAAGATTTGTACTAAATAATTCCTATTGTTCTATCTTATTTTTCATATACAATATATTGTCCTATCTTGTTCTATGAGTTCATACTGAACACCCACAACTCCCATTGATTGGAATATCCAGCATGTCTGAAAATTAGGTCATTCTTAATTCCTGTGGACCCAGAAATGATTTTTTTAATAAGCCAACACAACTTGCATTTTGCATGATATTTTGACATAGCACAAATGCTAATCAGAATTATAATCTTTAAATCTCTGGTTCATTTTTCTGACAACCAGAAAATTAAACGCAAATGACATTTATTATACACAAAAAAATTAAAATTATGTTAACTGGCAATTGAAAATAAATATAGACTTTTTCCTGACTTAGTTGTAAAACAGAACTAATAACTATTGTTAATGCTTTCAGATGCGTCGTTTTTTGTTTTTGTTTATTACACTCAGATTTTTATCAAATTTACAGTGACACAAGGAATGCATTGTTTTCATCAATGTGAACTGTGCTGTCACATGAATGTGAACTTACTGGCTATGTCTTAAGTTAAATGTCAAGAGATGTACATTTTCCACATGGAATTAAAATTGATTTCAAGTTCCTGTTAACAGTACTGGAGCAAAAAATCCCCATTGTATTGTTAGACCAAAATAGAAGTGCCCCAGCATGTGTTAATAAAAATGTATCTTCCTAAATAGTAGCAGTATTGCATATAATAACAACTGGCATAGAGAAACTATTTTTAAGCTATGATTGTTTGAACTAGCATAGCCTCATTGTTCTGCGTGTAAGATTTGATGATGCTAGATTGTGATAATAATGTATCAAACTCAAGATAAAAAGGTTTAATCAATGTCATTAGAAGAATATGTAAGCATTTTTCATCCTTCTAATATAAAGAACACAGGAAAAAGAATAAACACAAGGGAAAAGCTTTTTGAGCTACAGTCTACCTTCTGAAAAGCCCTTGCTCCCCCGCCCCAGCATATAAATGGCACCAGTAAAACCCCCCAGCACAGTGGTATGCGTATCAATGTTGCAAGAGAAAGGAACATGACACTCACCATAAGAGAATTCATTAATTCTTAAGACTTTTAAAATATTAATAGGACTTTCAAACAAGCTTGTTCATTTATGTAGAGCGTCCGTTCTCTACATTCTGAAGTTGAGATAAGTTCAGATTCTTAAGATTGCCTTGTTCCTTCCCCCCAAAACATTCCCAGCTCCTTTATTTTCCCACATTGTATGATAAATGCACTCAGAAATTATTGAACGTAAAAATAACATGTGATGATAAAGTATCTGAAAGCTCTGAACAATGCAGCTGCATGAGAGGGTTTTCAGGGTCTGGAGCAACTCATAGAAGATTTTTGGCCTCTGTCTTTCTGAAATCCATTTGAAGCAACTTGGCTCCCACAATGTTTTCTTGTATCAGCCAAAAACTGCATTTAAAATGTTAAACCTCAGTAATAAAGGCATCCTATATTGAATAGCATTTTAAAATGTATTTCATTCTCCATCCATAAAACTTAGACTGCAGATCATTTTCAAGTATAGTCAAAAGAATGGTCTATGCTAAATTTCCTTTTAATCCATTTTTGTATTCTTTGTACTTACCAGAGAATGGCAATAACTGTGTTATTTTTACAGATTATAAACCTTCTTCTGGCAAATCCGTCCATATATCATCCAGATTTGAAGCTGGAGTTAGGTTTCTAACTAATAAAAGTTTGGGTTTGCCTTAGTTATGAAAACCATAAAAATGAATGAAAAAGTATCCAAACTAAAAGTCTAATCAAGGAGGATTATTTCAAATATTCCCTTTGCCAAAGGCACGCACCATTAGGGACAGGTATAAGTGTAATTTTTATAATTATGGCTGAAAAGACCACAGCTTTATTAATTAAATTAAGCAAGGTAGCTCCAAAGGTAGAAGGATTATGCACCTGTGGAAAGTGCTTTAACCAGTAGGTGTGTAAGGGATGAAAAACTGAAATGAGTGACTGGGCAGGTGTGAGGGGAAACTGATGGATGGAATAGCAAAATGAAAATAATAAATAGAGTTTTAAAATCTCAATACCAATAGGACTATGGACTCCAGGGGTAGACAAGGACGTATGTGGTGATCCTGACCTACAGCTCAGCAGAACCTATCAGACAACCTTAGAACGTTTCAAATATGGGCTCTGAAAATGGAATATGGAAAATATGGCTGATGGAAATGTAGAGCAAAAACGATAATTTTACATTTAGAAGGTTAAGCCAGATAATTGCATTTGGAATAGCAGAGTGTATTGCTGTGATGCGTCCTTCGTATTTGTGAATTGAGCATTGAGTTGTTATATGTTCCATGGTCTGTTCTGGATGATCACAGTTGCACACCGGACAGTCTTTAATATTCCATTTGTGCAGCAAGTATCTGCATCTGCAGTGGTTTGTGTGGATATGATTTAGGGTTGCCAATGAGCTTGAGATTGAAGCCAGGGATTTTCTGCGTCGGGTCTTTCACAAGGTGTCTATTTGTGACTTCTTGTGAACTCCATTCGGTTTTCCAAGTTTCATCAGGGTTCAAGTTGCATAGCTGAAGGTTAAATGTGTGGGTCCAAAAGGGCTAATGAATCTAATGAAATTATATATCTGAATGGAGAGGATCATATGGCAGAATTTGTATGGATACAGATCCCAGCTTATACAAATACATTTATATGAGTGGGGTTACAAAATTGACCTCTTTATGAGAAAAATGGCACTGATTGCTCAATAGCGAGAGAGATCAAAGAGCTTACTAAGTCTAATGAAACACTTATAATGGGTGGCATACATATAAACTAGTGCAATGGCAAAACAGGACAAAATTTACTTTAAATGAATGCTTCTGAGAACTGTTCTAGAGCACCCAGGAGGAGAGCCTCTTCTCAACTAAATAATGCACAGGAGATGGATCAAAAAGCCACCCAGTGCTTATGACCACAATGTAATTGATTTCAGCATACTTGGGGTAAGAATCATACAAAAACTAGCATTAGAGATAGCAGGAGTTTATTATTAGGTAGTCAAAATTACCCTTAAATCAAACATGAGAAAATTAAATTTAGAGTCAGGATGGAGACATGTAAACAGTGCTAAAAAGAAAAGGAGTACTTGTGGCACCTTAGAGACTAACAAATTTATTAGAGCATAAGCTTTCGTGAGCTACAGCTCACTTCATCATAAGCTTTCGTGAGCTACAGCTCACTTCATCGGATGCATCCGATGAAGTGAGCTGTAGCTCACGAAAGCTTATGCTCTAATAAATTTGTTAGTCTCCAAGGTGCCACAAGTACTCCTTTTCTTTTTACGGATACAGACTAACACGGCTGCTACTCTGAAACCTGTAAACAGTGCTGTGACAGAATCACAGAAAGCATACCTACTCTTGGACAGAAAAGGAAGCAAAAAGGCAAGATAAAAGCCAGTATGGGTAAATGGCAATATTTGCAAGTTTATCTGAGCCAAACTGATGTCCACCGGTAACTGGAAGTCCAATCTTAGTGAAATCGATAGAAAAGATTATAAACCATGGCAGAGAAGATGTAAAATTGAATAAGAGGACTAAGAGGAACTATGAAGAGCTTATAGTCAAAGACTTAAAAACAAATAACAAGAAATTGTTTAAGTATGCAAGAAACAGGAAGCCTGAGAGAGAATCTCTGGTTCTCAGGACCACCATGACTACTGGGAGCAATTATGGAGGGCAAGGACATTGTGAAGAAGCAAAAGTATTTCTTTGCATCAGTCTTAACTTCAGAAGTTAACAGATATCCAAGAGTGCTGAAGGAACTGGCTCCTTCTGCTGTGCAATCTTTATATATCTCTGCCTGGTATATCCTCATTTCACCAGCCAGAGACATTGTGGGAGCTCTAAGGGAGCATGTCAGGGAGAGGGAAAGAAGGGGTGGGGAGGGAGGGGCTTTCCCTCTGCCTTTAGCAGAAGAGGGGAAAACTCTATTCCCTCACTCCCTCTTACTTTATCCCCTGTCAGAACAAATCAGTCATCAATATTCACTTGTGGAGCCAGGAGCTTTGCTGCATCTTCAAAGGACTGATAGTCCATGAGACATGCCTTGGGTATGATTAAACATAGCATGAGTTGGTAATTCCAGGGAATCTGTTGAGGAGAACACTCAGAGGTAACATCATAAGATGAAGTTAGAGGAGAATGGGGAAAATATCAGTAGTGTGAACAGCGGTTAATTATTCTAGATTTTCACTTTCCAATATGGAGTTCTGCCCACTCAAGTGTAAGTGCTTGAAGGCAAATCTTTGGGCGGTCATATATAATATTCTGAAACTACTATGAAACCTTCCTAAATGTATTTTTATCCTCTCTGTTGGCTAATCCCAAGCAACTCCCTCAGTTCAATTAGTGAACTGAGGGAGTTGCTACCCTCTTACCCTTAGAATTGAAAACTTTCTAATCTAAATGAACCATCCTTTTTCTTCTCTTAACAACCATTATTTGGGTGGCATTAATTAGGAGTGATGGGATAAAATTAAGAAAGAAAAAAAAAAACAGGAAAAAATTCCTCAAATGCAGTGTAGCATGGTAGGATTTTTCTGTTATTTCTTTTTAAGCTAATATTTATTCCCTCATTATGAGGAGGGTTTTTAAGTTTGAAAATCTATATTTTTAACAGAACAGAAAAGTTTAAACATTTGTTGATCGAAGCATAATGGCACCATATGCAAAGTCACCTCAGCTCAAGTGTGTGAGGAAAAGAGTGTTGTTAATATTGCCGCAAAAATGGATGATTGCTTGACTCTCAGTATAGGATGGGTGGTGAAGATTTGTTGGCATGTTATTTCAGATTCACTAATTAGTAAGGAGCTGGTTTCAAATTAAGCAATAGGGAAAAGCTGCCTTATCTCAGATGGCATAGCTGGTGATATCCAGAGAAGAAGGTGGGTTGGGAGTTTAAGGATCCAAAAGGTTTAAAGAAGAATAGGTTTGCCCTGTACAAGGTGTAAATAAAAACTATCCCCACATTTTCAAAAGGAACCAGTGACTTTGGGTGCCTCCACTTTTGAATGCCCCACTTACGACACTTTAAAGGTGTTTGATTTTCAGTGGGTAAGCGCTCAGCATTTTCTGAAAAATGGGGTCCCACTGAGTTGTCTAATATAGGCCTCCAAAAAGTGAAGCACCAAAAATCAGTAGTTGTTTCTGAAAATGTATCATTTTGTTTGAGTTTGTTGTTTAACTCGTTGAGTTCATTTAAGGCACCTTTGTTATGGGCAGATGTCTGCTCTTGTTTAAATCAGGACAGACTGGAGAGTGCTGAATTACAGCTATAGTGGAGTGGGCTTCCAAGGAAACCCCATTCCTGTGGATCTTTAAATCTGGACAAATCAGTGATAAATGTGCTATTGGGAACAGTCCTTCATCGGCATGGGGATTGTGTCAATAATCCAGTATGTCTTTTTCCACCTTTAACTTCTGTGATTCTTTTCTATCTCCAAGCAAGCACTAGTCACATGCTGCTTTTTGAGTTCATGAATACGTTTGCAAGAGGATGAGTTTATTGTTATTTATTATTCGTATTGTGGTAATGTCCAAAGGTCCTCCTCAGAATCCATCATTGAGCAAGACTGTTTACTAACTCACAGGAAGAGACAGGACAAGGACCAGCTATTCTTTAGCTAGCCCTGGAGCCTACTAGGGAGAAGTGGGATTGGCCAATGGCAGAATGTCTACAGGAAAGGACAAGTATTATTGGCTAGTTGAGGACTGCTCTGCTCATACATATGGGTCAGGTATGTATTTTACTGCTATTTTATTATTTGCAATGGAGCTTTGGCGGTAAAGGCCAAAAATGTGAACAATCCTGTATAATCTTATCTTTCAGAAAAATACATACTATAGAATAAATATGTAGTATAAATCCTTAATTTCCCTCACAATAGCATTCCTCAATGTGTTTTAGAGAATGCTTCAGAACAGCTGCTTTGGCTTTGTGCATCACTTGATGACAAAAATATCTGGGTATCATTTATGTTTTAAGTAGAATGATTTCAAACAACTCCTGTATACTTAAAAGCATCAGCCACTACACAACCACAAGAAGGCTTCTCCTGTTTTTCTGTCTTATATTGTACCTAATCTCAGCTCCCAAATCAATTTCAGATTTCCATAATTGTGTCTTAAAAGAGTGGTTAAAAGATGAGATTCCCTAAACAGGCACAAGAAAGATTTCTCCTATTAAGTGAATTTGAAAAAAATCTATATAAAATTTAATTAAGGATCCGACTTAACCCACAAAAAAGGAAATTAATAGTTAATGATGGAGTAGTCTTCTATGAACATGACTTCAGGACAAATGTCTCTTTCTTCATCCTTAGCTCAACCTAAGTGCACCTAGAGTTTTTCAACTCATATGCTATGTAATATCACCAGTGTTGGGAGGGGGTGTTCCTCTGTGGTGGAACATTTTGATCTACAGTATGTAGATACAACTGGACAATTTAAGGTTGAAGGAAGAAGATTACATATTTATGTGAGGCCATCTGAAAGAGTCCATCTTTAACCCTGAATTTCTTTGCTTTGGTGATTTTAAGAGAGATTCTTAATACTACTTATTTAGGGCCAGATTTACACTGCCACGCATGGATATCAGGGAGAGTAAGAATCCTCTTCTCCCCACTCCTCCCCCCAAGCTGGCACTAGACATAAACAGATTAAGACATTGCTTAGGGACCTAAGCAGCTCAAAGAGACTCCCTATTATTTATTAGTATGGGGGGAATATTTCTGCTTAGGGCCCCCAATGGGCTAGCACCAACACTGATTCTCCCCCACCGACACTCCTGCGTAGTTTCAGTAACCATAGGTCTGGGTGCATAGTGGTAAGCAGGCACTTCACACCCATTACTCCCCTGCCTGAGCAAGTGAGAGGAGATGGTTGGAAAGTAGGTGGACCTTCTCCAGTCTGGGTAGACAGACTTGTATTAGTGGGGATCAACCTAGTGCACTAAAAATAGCAGTGAGGATGTTGTGGCTCCAGCAGAGTCTTTGGCTAGCTACCCAAACTCAGGCTCAGGGGCTGAGTGGGCTTGAGAGCCTGAGCTGCTACCCAAACTGCAATGTCCACCCTGCTATATTTAATGTGCCACTTTGATCCCTGGTAGCACAAGTTTGTCTACTCGAGCTGGGAGACTCACTTCTAGCTGAAGTATAGTCAAACCGTGTTATCCACTCCAGGTGGGCCAGCACGGGATGGAGTGAAAGTAGTAACCTGGTAATGGTAAGGACCAGAAAAAGAGTACTATACCCCCGAAATAAGGGGATGGCAGGGAAAGAATAGAGACCCTCTGAAGCACTGTTCCTTCCCTGTAACTGCTCTTGAAGCCTCAGTTCTGTACACGCCCCTTAACCAGCACAGAATGTATAAACACAACATAACCCATTGCTTGGGTATTTAGTGTCCTTTGTTTTCAATGGTAATATAAATGTAGTTAATAAAATGCAACATCATCAGTTTAGTCTGATTACAAATTATTCTTGCCAAGAATAATTAAATGTTGCAATATTGTTGCCCCTTGTTCTTATTCCACCTTGTACTGTTGTAATCAGTGGAAACATCCCATTTGTGGTGGCAGGATTTAGCACAATGGAGAAGGTTCAGCGGTAACTGTATGTCACTTTATGGAATATCTTCATGGCCCATATTTATTTTTGATTTCAAGAAGGAAAAATCATTAAAGGTTAAGATACAAAAACTGAAATAATTTACAATTATATATTCATCTCTGTTACACAGAACATAAATAAAGTGCATTCTATTTTATTATTCTCTATTTAGCATTTTTTAGTTACAGAAGCTGCAGATGCTTTCTAGCCTCTGTACCTAGCCTTCAAGGTGATACAGTGTATTGATTTAATACATCTTGAGACCTAATAATCAAGTACATGTTTTTATGATTGGCTGTTGTTGCCTAGTGTCTAGCTATATAAGAATGCTTAGTTGACTAAGGTCATCTATAGCCTATAGATAATCTACACAACTAATAAAAATGTTAATGCTAACTAGAATGTCAATCTTCTTTCCAATCATATAGACCTCCTAATATAGTTTGTAATTTTAGAGATGAAATTAATCTGAAATAAGATTTTTTAAAAGAAAAGCATATAAATTTACTAGTATAAACCAGGCTAGAATGTCATGTTGCTGCTTTATGTCTAGCTACATTTTAACATCTGGGCTTTCTGTTAGTGACATGATAATGAATATCATAGGTCATTTTTGCACAGATCTCTGTGGACAGAGCACTGTATCAACAATCACTATCTAACGTAAAAGATAAAAAACTATAGCTGAATCTCAGATGTATGGAATGTATTACTGCATAACTTTAAAAATCCACTTCTGTGCTTGCTTATGAGATATTTTGATCAGCACATTCATATCAAAGGTTAGTACCTGTCTCAAAGTGCTTATTATACAAATGATAGTAATATTTGGTACTGTATGTATTCAGCCCAGATAATTTATATTGTTGATGTAGCAAAAATAATGTCTATCAATTTAATAGCTTTAAAGATAAGAAGTGTATAGGTTGTTATCGTGACCTAGGAGTGGTGTCATTTCAGAGACTTGGGTTCAGTTCATGGATCCAGGACTCTCCCTTCTTTGTGCCTGCACAGGCCTAACAATGATTGTAGAGCTAGAATGGTCATTCTGTAGGAGAATAAGAATAAGAATTTCAAATGTTGTCTTGCCAAGACCTAGATCTGAAGAAAGTTAGACTTTAACATACAGTAAGGCCTTTTGCCATTTGAAAAAAATTAATCCAGTAACTTCTTAACTCAGTTTAAATGTGGTTTAAATTGGCTAAAGTGTGTCAGGGTTAGGGGGTTTCCCCAGTGTATCTAGATCAATTTGAAATTGAGATAGTTACAGCAATGCAAATTTTCAAATATAGGCAAGGGCATAAAAGCTATTTCTAAGCATGCATTCCTACTGCTGGCCCTTTAAATCTGGAAGAGTCAAGCAGCTGCAGTCCTAATGGGGCCATCTTACAACCGACTGCTGCTTGTTGGTATGTATTGCTAACTCCTGTTACAGTTTCCCTTAGTTTTCCTTTTTAAGCCCTGATTCATGACAGCACTTAAGCATGTGCTTAATTTAAAGCATTTAATATGAATTCTAAAATTTAATTAATTTCCCATATGAATCTAATTCCAAAACTTCATCCTAAGAGATGGAGCATTACATTATTTGATGTTATTTTCCAGTAATACAACTATATTTTTTAAAAATCTATTGAGTGCTAACGCTATCATCCTATATTTAACATTATGCAGTACCACATCCCTGTTTGTTTGTGCATTTACCAACATATTCTGATATCTTTTTATTTGCCTTTTGTTTCTGACTCTGTAGCGTACACTCAGTTCATATTTTCAAGTTTTTCCCTGCAGCCTTGACGGCTAGAAACTTACTTGAAAAAAATGAAAATTAGGAATCTCATGTAATCATTTGCTTCCAGGAGCTGGGGATTAAATACATAAAATAAATAAATTGCAAAAATCATGATAAAATCATGAAAGTTGGCAACACTGTGTGTTTAATTATTAAAAACAAATGCCTTCTGCTGCTTGGATTTGAATTTCCTTATAACGCTTCCATGGTAGGCAGCAGCTTCTTTTTATTTGTAAATGTACTTGTAATGTGTACCTGACTGGACAACACTCTAGTCTGTGAGTGTCACGAATTTTACTTTTGCTACCTAAATTCAGCACCAGCATGCCATATCTCTGAAATTAGTTGTAAGTGGCTGATGCTGTATACTAGTGGATGCATTTCAACTTCATTGACTTGCAGGAAAAAGTCCAACAAGAAAAATTAGATTAAAAGAGCTGATAACTATTAGATTGTGTCGGAGTAAAATGTCTGCTATATTTCATACAGGACTTGCTTTCTGTGCTTAATGTTTCATTTGGAGCTCAATTGTAAGGTATTTACAAAGAAATCAGAAATCCTAGAGGGGGAAAAGCTCAAAATAAATAAATACAGGATTCTGATAACAAAAAGTGAGGAAGTTAATCTCCAGCCTCTGTGAGTAGCATTGTAGTACAGGTGAACTTCACCATTATAGTACTTATTTACAGAATGGAATTACTGTAATTCTACTTAAATAACCTTTAAATGTGATTTCTGTTGCCTACGTTGGGTACCTTAGTTTCTGTGCTTTTTGTGCAATACCCAAACATTAGGAGTATTGAATGTTAACATCCATTATTACTCTATAGTTGAACTATTGCACATATAGTCTCCTAGAAAAGGGATCATTTTTATAGGACTATACTTTAGACAAAACTAAAATGCTCGAGTAGGCTAATATGTAATATCTGGTAAACTATGTTAACATGGAACTTTAAGGAAGATGTGAAATGTTGTGTAATGTTTTGCATATTGAAAATATGTTAGTCACTTATGGCTAGATTGTCCCTCACCCTGACTCAGCTGTGCAGGAGAGTAATCCCCATCCTTCTTTCTTCCCTGCGTGGCTAAGTAAGGACTGATAAATTATGAATTCCGCTGACTTGTTACTCTCCTCTCTGAGTAAGTTGTTTGGGAAGAGCAAAAGAGGGGTAGGAAACATAGGGTCGGGGGGGTCTTCGGCTCTAATCTCCTACTTGATAGCGTAAGCCATGTATGTGAAGAAGAATAAGCTGTGCCCCAACAATGAATGAAATATGTTGCTCCCACCTATACCAGAGTAAAGGGGAGGAGGGAAGGAATTGTACCTCATTGTGGGCAGGAGCTAATGACTCAGTCTAGAAGGTCATTCCTGAACTAATTCTGATTTTGTAGGCAACAGCATATTCATTTTTTTCTAAGCGCAGTAAGATATATTTACCCTCACTCTCTGCAGGAAGTGGGGAGTTTTACCACTCCATTTTATTTTTATAAAAGTAAAGTTGCTTATCAGTGTAATGCTGAAAAAATGTATGTATGTGTCAAAGGAGTTTAAGTTCTTGTTTAGTCTGTAAAGGGGAAATCCTGGCCCCACTGAAGTCAATGGCAAAACTCTCATTGACTTCAAAGGGGCAGGACTTTCACTCAGGCCTTTAAGGCAGGGAGTGTTATTTTTTATGACTGCAGCAAACATGTTTTTGGCACTTGACAATTAATGTTAACAATATTCCCAGTGACCATGTACTGGATAGAATAAAAGTACTGGCTCTGTATTTTGTAATTTTTACAAAAGCATTTGATTGACTGTAGGATGCTGATTAGAGAAGATAAGACTATGATGCTCTCAAGGATAAGTCACTTAACTCAGATATATGACTGTTTAACAAGAAGAACGCACACATTTGTTGTACAAGGCAAGAAATCTGGCTTGGCTGAAATAGACTGTGATGTCCGCCAAAGCTCAATATTCAGACTATGTTTATTGAATTTATTTGTCCATGATTTATTCTTAGTTTGTGTTAAATCTGTTTTACAGCTATATAGATGATGCAATGTTACAACATAGTTCTAGTTCATTGGCCATAGTAGAGAAGGATTTTGATAATCTACAATGGTGGCTTTAGAAAAGAAAAGAAGTCCTCTAATGAGCAAGAAAACCACTAGCTGTTAATTTCTAAATAAACCCACAAAAATGGGCCACTTCTGCAGTCCTTACTGAGGAAAAACCTCCTGTTGAAAGAAATGCCTGAATTGTGGCTACAGGATTGAGCCAAAACATTTCAGTTATTCATTCGAAATTATGTGTTGAAATGTTCATTAGAAGCAGGTATAGAGGCTTAAGGGGACTGAACTTTACTGAATGTATTGTCCTTAGGCAGTGGCTAAAGCAACAAACAAAAAATCTGAAATCAGACGAAAGGTTGTTTACATTTAGAAACAACACATGACTGAAAACCAGATTCTTATATCAGCATAGAGTTATGTAGATTTGTTTCATATTAATACTATTGACAAATAAAATCCAATTTGCCTTTAGGCAAATTTGCAGATTTGTAACTCAACAGAGTATAAGAATTCCTCACTGCAGGTTTTATATAAATAAGCTCTCTTGCTTCCTCCTGAGTGAGGTCGGAACTATGCAAATGTATTTTAGTGCATTACATAATGTTTGTAGAGGCCCCTGGTTATATGAAAACAATGGAGTTTTTTTTAGATTTCAGTTTAATATTCTGAGCCTAAGAGGAAGAAATCACCATAGACTCGTTTACCCTGGAGTCAGTGCGACAATAGGTGAGAGGGCATTTAATACCTTAGCAGTCAGCATTTCAAACAGGCATCCAAAGGTGATAAGAACTGAAACGGGCTTTGGTAAATTTAAATGTGGTTTAATTGAATATTTTAAATCATTCATAAGGTGTAATTGTGATTAAATTATACAATATTATGCTAAGAGTAATATGATTTTACAGTGCCTTCTGCTTAAAACTGTGGCAGGTGTGTACTATGGGGGGGTCAATGTCTTGAGATACAACATGAACCATGGTACATTAATGAGGTTTTATTATATTGTATTCAGTTATTTTCATAAAACAGAAAGCATATTCACACATCTGTGTGCACTTATAAGCAGGTGGTACATTTTGTATTAGGCTAGTCTGTTTTTAACCTTTGTATTTTAATATGGACATTTAAAAAATCTAAGAGTAGTGAACGGGATGGTTCAGATGTATGAGAATGAGGTACAAAACATTTCTTCTCCAAAGTAAGGGTTCAGATCCAGGCCAAGTTGATGATGTCCACCTCCCTTTACTATCAGATTTTTTTTTTGTGATCTGTGATTTGGTTCAGTTCCTAGTGGACAGATATGTATATTATGAAAATGAAGTATTATATTTGGCTCCATTTTTGACAGAGCCAGCAGGATGCCATGAACATTGAAAACATATTTTGCCAATGGCTAAACCTAGTACAGGTACTCCAAATATGTACTTGCACTTGTAGTAGGTTAGTAATAAAAAGAAATACAAGTTTTTTTAGAAAAAAAAATGAAATCCTGCATGTAGCCAACTTACCCACTACTACAAGGCAGTCAAACAGGCTTCAACCCCCAAAAAGGACAGAAAAACAGGCTTTAACACCAATCCTAGGGTCATAGAAATGCAGGGCTGGAAGAGACCTCAAGAGGTCATTACATCCCGCCCCCTGCACTGAGGCAGAACCAAGTAAACCTAGACCATCCCGACGGGTGTTTGCCCAATCTGTTCTTAAAAACCTCCAATGATGGGAACTCCACAGCCTCCCTTGGAAGTCTATTCCAGAATGTAACCTCCCTAGTACAGCTAGAAAGTTTTTCCTAATGTCTAATCTAAATCTCCCTTGCCACAGATAGAGCCCGTTATTTCTTGTCCTACTTTCAGTGGAGAGTGAGAATTGATCACCATCCTTATTATAACATCCCTTAACGTATTTGAAGACGTTATCAGGTCCACCCTCAGGATTCTTTTCTCAATATGCCCATTTTTTTACCTTTTCTTCATAGGTCAGGTTTTCGAAACCTTTTTTTCATTTTGTTGCTCTCCTGTGGACTCTCTCCAATTTGTCTACTTCTTTCTTAAAGTGTGGTGCTCAGAACTGGACACAGTACTCCAGCTGAGGTCTCACCAGTGCTGAGTAGAGCAGGACAGTTATCTCCTGCGTCTTACATTTGACACTCCTCTGAATACACCCCAGAGTGATATTAGTCTTTTTTGCAACTGTATCACATTGTTGACTCATATTCAGTTTGTGATCCATTATAACCCTCAGATTCTTTTCAACAGTACTGCTGCCTAGCCAATTATTCCCCATTTTGTAGTTGTGCATTTGATTTTTTCCTTCCTGCTTTGCATTTTTATTTAGTGAATTTTGTCTTGTTGATTTCAGAGCAATTCTCCAATTTGTCAAGTTCATTTTGAATTCTAATTTTATAAGCATACTCTCCACTCCGTTATCCAAGTCATTAATGGAAATATTGAATAGTGTGTAACCTTCCCAGTTTGATAGCAAACCATTAATAACTTTGGGTATGGTCTTCTAACCAGTTGTGCACCCACCTTGTAGTTATTTCAGCTAGACCACGTTTCCTAGTTTGCTTATGAGAATGTCATGTGGGACTGTGTCAAAAGCCTTACTAATATCAAGATATATCCTGTCTACTGCTTCCATCCTATTCATTAGGACAACAAAGGAACTTAGGTTGGTATGGCATGATTTTGTCTCTACAAATCCCTGCTGGCTATTCCTTATATAGTCCTGTTATCCTCTAGAGCAGTGGTTCCCAAACTTGTTCCGCTGCTCGTGCAGGAAAAGCCCCTGCCGGGCTGGGCTGGTTTGTTTACCTGCCGCGTCCGCAGGTTCGGCCGATCGCGGCTCCCAGTGGCCGCGGTTCACCGCTGCAGGCCAATGGGAGCTGCTGGAAGAGGCGGCCAGTATGTCCCTCGGCCCGCGCTGCTTCCAGCAGCTCCCATTGGCCTGGAGCAGCAAACCGTGGACACTGGGGAGCCGCGATCGGCCAAACCTGCAGAAGCGGCAGGTAAACAAACTGGCCCAGCCTGGCAGGGGCTTTCCCTGCACAAGCAGCAGAACAAGTTTGGGAACCACTGGTCTAGGTGCTTACAAACTGATTGTTTAGTCATTTGTTCCAGTATTTTTCCAGGTATCAAAGTTAGGCTGACTGGTTTATAATTTATTGGGTCCTCTTTGTTCCCCTTTTAAAAGGCAGCTACTATCTTTGCCCTTCTCCCGTCCTCTGGGACCTCACCCATCTTCCATGAGTTCTTGAAGATAATTGCTAATCATTCCGAGATTGCTTCAGCTAGTTCCTTAAGTACCCTAGGATGAATTTCATCAGACTTGAATACATCTAACTTTTTAATATATTCTTTAACCTGTTCTTTTCCTATTCTGGCTTGTGTTTCTTTCCCCCAGCTGCAGACACTCATATGTCATCATAAAATGAAAATATGAATAACGTTCTTATAACACATAGAAACAGATTAAATAATTAGACCCAGAGACTCAGGGTGAAATCCTAGCCAAACTTAAGTCAATTAGAGTTTTGCCATTGTCGTCAATGGGACAAAGATTTTGCCCTCACTCTCCATACTGTACTTTTTATGCATGGGAGATTCACACATCCATTCCCTTAAAGAGTTTGGCAGTGTGACTACTAGCTTTCACTCCATATACACTTCACCAATGTCAAAGGAATTGTGTAATTAATACTAGTAGTATGCCAGTAAAATACTAATCTGGACTCAAATTCTGAGCTGATTTATGTTCTAGGCAAAAATTTGGCCTCTGGAGTTGGAGCCATGAAAAATAATAATCAATTCACCAGTTCCTTCTTGGCTTCTGTTGTCTAATGTAGCAGCAAAACTTGAAACTCCAACTGGAAAGGAAAAACATCTAATTACACCCACCAGAAATAAAACTTAATCTTACTGAAGACAAAAGCACTTCATTTTACTTCCAGCTATTTAGCAGAACCCACCTTTGGGACATATAAAGCTAGCAGTACTGGGTCCCCTTGATTGAAAGATCTGGGCTATTATCAGCTTTCACTTTCTAAAAATAGTAAGTTTTGAGACACTTCCTTTGTTCAGATAGCCTTAAAAATATAAATCAACCACTATAGTTGAAGGTTTGCTACTGATTGTCCCTAGAGATTAGTATTTAATATTTATATTATGGTAGTGCCCAAAGGTATCAGTCATTGTGCTAGGTGCTGTGCAAACATATATAAAGACACCTATATATGGTCTATGTTGCAAGGAGCTTGCAGTCACAGGGTCACTGTCATCCTGCCTCTTCCCCTCAACTGCTGTGCAGTGCTGGCCTTTGGGTAACAAAAACTTTGGCTATAGATCCTGAGATGTTTGAGAAGATTCTAGACTATTTTGGTTGAATGGGGAGGGAGTGCACTACCACCAATGAGAGCAATGTGAATCCCTTAGGAATAAGGTAGGCTTTCATAGAAAGTGCTGTGTGGTAACTAATAACTGTAGCAATTACACGTATTAACAGTCTCTGAAGAAAAAGCAAGCAGATGTCCTTGGCACACCTGTCTATGTTATGAAATACACTGCAAAGACAGGAAATTTGTACAGTCTGGGAATACAGTGGTCAGAAGAGAGAGAGATGTGGATCTTCACCCAGAAAGGCAATGCTGGGAATCTGGAAGCTGAGAGTGGTGCCTTTGGCTGGACCACTGAGTGGGAATTCAGGGAATGCCCTGAACTTTGCCAGCCTCTGCTTCATCATACTTCTGTGCTTCCAACTGGAGGGAGAGGTCATGGGTGTGATGGGTTCGGTCACAGAGACCTCCTTGGGACTGTCACCTGATGTGCTGAGACTACCTCTGAGCCCATTTTCTCTGCCAGCTTGGGCCTCCAGAACCCTGCCTTGTTGAGTCAGACATGCCAGTCTGCTCCAACACAGACCCAGGGTCTGACCCACACCCCCAAAGGTGCAGACTTAACTAAAAACAGCTTAGCAAGTGCTCCAGTCTCTAGCACCCAGACACCCAGATCCCAATGGGATCCAAACTCCAAATAAATCCGTTTTACACTGTATAAAGCTTATACAAGATAAACTCATAAATTGTCGTGCTCTATAACACTGAAAGAGAGATATGCACAGCTGTTTACTCCCCCCAGTATTAGTCACTAACTCTGGGTTTAATAATAAGCAAAAGTGATTGTATTAAATATAAAAAGTAGGATTTAAGTGGTTCCAAGTAATAACAGACAGAACAAAGTAAGTTACCAAGCAAAATAAAACAGAACACGCAAGTCTAAGCCTAATACAGTAGGAAACTGAATACAGATAAATCTCACCCTCAGAGATGTCCCAATGAGCTTCTTTCACAGACTAGACTCCTTCCTAGTCTGGGCCCAATCCTTTTCAGACCAATATTGTGGCTTATGGCCTAAGTCCAGCAATCACTCACACCCCCGTAGTCACAGTCCTTGTTCTAGTTTCTTTCAGGCATCTCTTTGGGGTGGAGAGGCCAGCTTTTGAGCCAGCTGAAGACAAAATGGAGAGGCTTCCAGGGCCTTTTAAAATCTCTCTCTTGTGGGCGGAAACCCCTTTGTTCTTCTTTGCAAAGTCACCTGGGCAAGTCACATGTCCATGAATGATTCAGCTTTTTGCAGGTTGACGCCATTGTTTACATGTTAGTTTGAATATTCCCAGGAAAGCTCAGATGTGGATTGGCATCTCCCAAAGTCCATTGTCAGTTAAGTGTTTCTTGATTGGGCACTTACTGAGAATAGTCCTTTCTCAAGAAGCTGACCAAATTCTTCACTGAGGCTACTTAGAATCAAACACATTGAGATACAAGTACATAGCCAATATTCATAACTTCAAATACAAAAATGATACAAATACACAGACAGCATAATCATAACCAGTAAACTACAACCTTTCCATCGACACCCCACTTGGCCTCCTCTGCACAAGTCCTGGTGCAACCATAGGACCCTAGTTGCAACAATGATCTATACTGTCACAGTTCATGTCAATAACGTCCCAGTGGATACTTTCATTCAAAACGAACATCATGGACTGGTTTCATGACTTATTTTGTTATTTTGGACTTCACTCTGTGCACAAATGATACCACTGTTTTGTCACTTTGGCAAGATTATTTTTCATCTTTTGAAAATGTTAACAACAATGGAGTTTCCTTTTGCAAGTAGTATGTGTATTAAATGTGGAAAACAGTTATAGTATGTTAGTAATATATTGCTAAAGAAGCTACTTATATGTTTAATGAGCAGATTGTTGTTACTGATGTTTATTATGTATTATTACTATTAATACATATTTGTTAAGTACTGAATAATACTTAAATAAATACACTGTTCCTTGCCCCAGGAGTTTACAGTATGAAATACTACTTGTGTTAGTTTTATAGGTAATTCATTAACAATAATTCTGTTTTAAAAGAAACTCTGTCTATGCTGAAGTCATGAAATCCCAAGCCAAGGGCTAGATCCTACCAATGGATCTGTGTGGGCACAGGTAACTAGCCTCAAGGACCAGACTTAATTTCACTCTCAGCTCAGAATTTGCTGGATTTAAGTTAGGTGAAAACTTTCTTTTTAATTTTGTCTTTATGTGCATACTGAATGTAATGTTGTCTGCATCACCTTTGTTTTTTTCTTTAGCATGTATTACACACATGCCTGGGCATGCCTACACATACCCTAAAAAGGATGTTTCACAGTACTCTGAAAATTCAATAGTTTTTTAAAAAAGGCATATTATATACCCATATTTCGGGAACTTTTACGAAGCTGTGTTTTGATGCTGTATGTTGTAGTATTACTGACAGGATCATTACCGTTCATTGCATTTGAAATTTTAAATATTAAATAAAGAGTACTAAGTCACTATACTGAAAGTCCTTCAGAAACTTCATAAATGTTAAATGACTGTCCACAGGGTCTGCTATCTGTGTTTGTATTGATATTATCCAGCACTCCATATTCAGGCAAAACTTCCAAGTGCTCTGGGGAGCTTTGGCTGAGTGAGGAATAGAGTCTGAATATACATAACATGAGAGCCAATGGCTTCCCTGACATAAGCGTTCTAGGAGGCCAAGGGTCACAGGGAACCCTGTTCTCTTTGATGTTCCAATGCAGCTGTTATATTTGTACCTATGCTCCCTCAGCACAGCACACTAAGGACAGTGATCAATATTGCAGAAGGGTTGTGTCTAGGTAGGATGAGTCCACGGGCATGGCCTTGCCAATCCTAAATGCCAGCAAGTCCCCGCTTCAGGGGAAGGTACCACTCACAACATCTCTTCTATAAGTGTAGTAACTGCTGGCAGTGTGCACACACTCCTCCTCTGCCTTTGGAAGGTGTCTGACTACTCCCAGCTTCTGAAGTCATAATGCCTCCAGACATAGCTGTACCTCCTGTCCTTCACACATCAGCTCAGACTCTGAGACAAAAATGAGTTCAAAAAGATAAAATTAGTGCGGGGAGTATCCCGTGGAGTTTAAACTAGTTCAAATTGGTGATTTTTCCCTCCCCGTACCTTAAACCCTATTTTTTTAATGTGAGAAATTTAATTATTAAAAGATAAGCAAGTCTTTCTAACTAAAGCAAAGCCTGTATTATATCAACCATAGAAAAATAGCAACAAATTCTACCCTGGCACAAACAATTGCTCTCTATAAGGTATATATGAAATGCTGTATTTTTTCTCTTTCCCAGTTCTTGCTTCAATATTTGTCAGTCTTTTGTTTCTTTATTTGTTTTCTTCTCTATCATCTCTCTGCTCCGTTTTTCACCCAATCCCGTCCCCTCCCCCTATTCTTTTTCTCTTCACTTCCTCTCTTTCTTTTTCCAGTTTTTCCTACATGGAACGTAAAGCCAATATTCAAGTTGAACTTTCAAACCCACAGTGTTGAAGTGGGTTGAAATCAGACAAAGTAAGTTCACCTGTTGCTAGTTGAAATCTGAGTATTAATGTTTTAGTTATTAAATGGATATTACATGTACACATATCCTTGAACACTTTGGGACATGAGCTTTCGGGCACCTTTTCCTGCTATCTTTGACTCTGTCTGTAGAGTGCAAACCCCAGACCTCATTTTAACTTGAATGCATCTTAGCATGAATGAAGTTTTTCAGACAGCAGAATATCATGTAACATGGATGCGAGATCCCAGTAACGTGTCTCGCTAATTTAAATAACACCCAAACCCCAGATGCTTGGGGAGAAAGTGACAGGAAAATAGGGCTGTCCCAGTAAGTTATTACCAACATAGTCTTCTTCTGTGATATATGGAAACTGTAAGGAAATGCAATGTGTTTGGGCTAGGATTGTCATGGCTTTAAGTTCTCTAAGTTAATCTAAAAAAACGCTTACAGCAATTCAGTGATACAAAATGTTTACAGGTTAGTATTGATAAAAAAGGGAATCCTGATAGCTGAAAAGAAGCTGACAAAAATCAGACTATGCATCTGAAGGCTTGTCTGTAAAAATCAACAAGAATCAATTAGTGTTAGCCAAAATAAATGTCTCAACAGTATGGGAGGAAAAGCAATATATAAACGGAATAAAATACAGTTAATGCACCTAAAATTGTGAAATTGTTTTTAAAAGTGCCTTTTCTCATTACATCTGAATGTGATGTTCTAGATAGAGGCATTGTAATACGACCCTGTGTGCTTTTCTGTGTGTACAATAAAGAAAGCAAAATTAATCCCTTTCCCTGATGACCTCTAGAAATGAAAACCCATTATAGTAATAATATTTGTACTTAGGCCTTGATGTTTTTGTGCTGAATCTGAATGCCATGAAATGATTGTATACAGTGGTTGATGAGGACACATGTACAGATAATTACATAAATAATCCTCTTTATATAGGTGCAAGGTAACTTTTTAGATCTGGTATGGGAACTAGTTGAAGCCTAATAAAACTTGTAATCATTTTCTTTACTGTTAAGACCTGAATCTTATTATGCTGAAAGTTCTATTCGTAATGTTTCCCTTTTTCACATGGAATGTATGTAACTAGATCTTGTGCACAATTGTCCAGTTTGTAAAACTTGAATTAAGCAGTGAAATTTCTGCCTGAGTTAATGCTTTTGGTGTTTGCCAAAGCATATATTGTATCATATACTATAGTACATCTTTGTTACCAGTTGTGGTTCAGCTAGTGACCACCACTTAAAGGTAAAAGATCTTTTAAAAAACAATATTATTTAACTTGGAACAAGAATCAATACTACATATGATATGGTAACGAAACTCAAGACTTTATAATATATTGATGTATACTGAAAAAGTGTGTGTGGTGGGGGGAGCAAGTGTATCTCTATGCATGTTGGAGGTGTTATGATAGTATTAATAGCCTGTAAAGAAGTTTTCTGACATTTCTGTAAACATGTGACATATGCTAACGTGCATGTCAGCAACTACTGGGCAAAAAAATATATATAGCATATAAAAAAGTAGGTCTGGAAAGCACCTCAAGAAGACATCTAGTCCCTCCCCACATTGTATGCATAACTGAAGAAGCCCATTAAAATAACTGAGTGCTTTCTTCCATTAACTATATTTTTTTATAGTATGTAACAGCAAAGCGTCAGAGTTCCGGAAAAGTACAATTAAAAGGCATCCACAGCTAGATTTTTTTAAAAGATATTTGTATGTCTTTTTGCTGCTGGTCATATATTCAGGCCAATTTGATTTTGTGCAAACGGTCTGGCTTCCCATTTGTCTAAGTGGCAATAAATTCCCATTGATCAGAACTTAGTGGAAATTAGAACACTCTCCAGGAAACTCAGCCAATGAGATTGTGTTTCCAGCAGGCCCTAACTCATGTTAAAAGCCCACTGGAATGTTTCAGATTGGTTAGTGTGTTGGGTATTTTAAATTGTATATTACTTTGCAGTGTCGAGACCAGAAAGACTATTGATTTAGATCACTTTATTTTTAAAAAGATTGAATACTGTAAAATATTGAAAATGGCCATCTCCTATAGAAAATAATACTGTGATTGTCTTTCTTTGTTACCAGGTGCAATTAAAGAACAGATCTTGATGCTTTCAGCTTTGGGTGCAAAATCTGCATTATGGCCTATTGTCTACTATTTATAAAAACATAAATCATATGCTATGTTTTCAATGTATTGATCTTAAAGGCACATATTTATGGCCTCATATGTTGCATCCTGCTGTAGAAGAAAACTTGAATTTACTAATCACATTTAATTTTAACTGAAGATAATGAGATTCATCTTGAAAGTGATAGCTAACAGGGTAATTCTGAAGAGACTGACCTAAGAGAGATACAAATGCATACAAGACTTATCACTCTTTTCAAACTGTACTTCTCAGTGTCTGTGAAGCAGTATTGACAGTAGAGATTTGGAGAGGTCACTAGCTTGTCATACTCTTCTTTTTAGAGATGATTTCCATATGAGTGCCAGCAAATGGCTAAAAAATGAGAGAAAGAGAACCTATGAAAGTAAAAGGGACAGATGTGAATCAGGTGATGACATATGCTGTATTAGTATCTATAGCCATGAAAACACTTTATAACTGGTAAACACCTAAATGAGATGCTTAAATCCATAGAACTTAGGAGTCAGGACCCATCTGTATAAAATAAACACTGCCAATAAAGACTTTTTTTCCCCAAGCTGGTTAGCAAGGCATCAGAGTGTGGGCTGGACTCAGCCACATATTAAAGCATGCCATGTGTCAAGAGCCTCTTGCTTCTCCAGAGCTGTGACTTACGATTTAAGGGCATTTTCAGCATTATTATCCAGGTTTTCTCCCACCCCCTCATTCTGGGGTACCATTTTCTCTCTTCTTATCCTGCTATACATTCAACCCAGCAACTTTGTAGACATCATTCACTTTGTGAGCCCTACATTGCTAGAGCAGTGGACAAAAAGCCCCTTTTAAAAGATGCTGCTTCATTGCGGCTGGTAAGACATACTTGTGAGACAGATGTGACTTCTCCTTGGAAGTTCCCTTACTGTGTCATTCCCAGTCTCTACAGTTTGGGGATCAGTTTCAAAACTCCAGCCTTGCTCTGTAAGAATCCAGCTTTCTCTGCCAGGTTGGCCACAAAAGTTGGTTTTAAAGAAGAAGCATCATTCATGCAGAGTATGTATTCGAATCGCTTACTGATTATGCAAAACGAGTCCGCCTGTTATGGTACCCATTCGGTGTAGAAAATTGCCGTGTTAGTTGTCACCGCAAAGCATACATCTTACAGCTAAAAGTCCAAGGGCCTGATTTACTAAAAATTAGTGATCCATCAGATTGATGGGCAATCTGCACTGTTGGCGCCTTGAAATTTCTTGCATCAGTCACCAGATCATGATTTACTAATAGGGTTTCAAGGCTTGCAAAATAGCGTAACTCTAACCACGTATTAATATTTAATCTGGCATTTTAAGTGCACCTAACAAAAGACCCCAGAGCTGCTGACAGGACCCTAAATTGTGAATTTCTTTTTAAAAAATTGAGTATTTCCATAGTGGTTTCATGTGGAAATATAAAATGAAAAGAAATAGAAGTGTTAAACCCCATTCAATCAAATTCCAAGCTCACAACTACATTGTTCTGAAAAATTGTTTATAGTTTGTTTTTAATATTCTGACTCATTAGTATATTGCAAAGCTTACTCCGGCAGCTTGGCAATCCAGAGTTCCGTGATGGCAGAGGAGTTTAAAATACATTTCTATATTATGTGCAGTTAGACAGTGCGCTCCTTAAATACTTAATCCATGTGGCACCTCTGAAAAGGTGCTAAATGAGAGTAAAAATAACAGATATAAATCACACAGACCTCTTTACTACTTGAATATTAGTAATCAAATCTGCACACACTTAGCAAGTTAGGCCCTCTGCGTTCTGTATAGTATTTTTAAGCAACCAAGATAGAGGTAAAGCTGAAAAACACATTGGTAGGATTTCTACAATGTCATGGTTTAAATGGAGCAATCGAGTGAGTTAATGAGCAACTTTTTCTGCTTCTGTCAGATAAATATTCTAATTTTACAAAACATATATAGTACGTGTGTATAAGAGGGTTTTATTTGTTTCTTTTTTTTTTCATATGTCATAATTTA
This sequence comes from Chelonia mydas, assembly GCF_015237465.2. Taxonomy (NCBI): domain Eukaryota; kingdom Metazoa; phylum Chordata; order Testudines; family Cheloniidae; genus Chelonia; species Chelonia mydas. Next base: position 53,797,256 of record NC_057850.1, on the reverse strand, counting down.
TGAAAGATGTTCCCAACACCACCTGTAATAACTGAATGTTTATTAGTGTGCAAATAAGGGTTATAAATGATGTTGCTTATCTATGGAACAAAACACAAAAGACAACTTATTAGCAAAAGACAAATTGCTCAGTAAGTTTTCAATGAGATGCTACGTTTGTCATGGAAAAAAAAAACTTTTATTTGTACAGACCACTGCTTTTATAATCCATTTAAAATAATATACTTGCCACTAGGTGGCTATTTCTGTTCAGATCATTTTACCATTTTAATTACATTTTTAATATCCTGGCTGCATAAACAAAGATAAATGACAAGCCTTTCACAATCTGGCTGCTAGCTCAGGCACAATCTGTAATAATATCAGCTTTTGTTTGTGCCTCCTCTAATTAGATTCTGAAATCTAGGCTTTATCAATCAATAATTTTAATTTCAGAATTGCCTTTTGATCTTACATTTCATGTTTGTTTGTGGAAAATGATCAGTAGGACAAAGCTGATAATTTATGCAGAAACAATCTCTCAGCAGAGTTACAAGCACATTCCTAGCCATCAACAGAAGCCTGCAGACTAAGCTTGACACAGGTCTAATTAGCATGCAGATATGTGTCGCCTCATTGGCAATTCAAATTGCTTTTTTATAATGTACCTCAAATTGTGCTACTCAAACATTGTATTTGATTTCCAAAGCCCCCTGGGCATCCCATAATGTATCCCTTCATCCCGGGTATGAAGCATTTATTGAACAATCTGTTACGACTCGGGCTATCGTTTCGAAAACACCCAAACATTGTAACCCTGGGACCAGCTTTTCTTCTTGTCAGACAGCAACTTGTTCTTCTGCGGAATTCCGTGTCCCACAGTTGTAGGTTTAGCGATGATATGTTACCTTCTGAGTTCCTGCTCCCACTGTGGCTGCTCTATAGAGGGCTTCATTCCTGTGCCACTCATTTAAAAGGGGGAGGATGTCTACAGAGCACACATTAATATGCGGCACATAACCACGTCTCTGAATGCCAGCCTTCCATTCTTCATTAAACAAAATGGCTGGATTGCAGTGATTGTTTTCCCCTACACACACACACAGAGTCTCTCTCTCTCTTGCTCGCTCGCACGCACACATACACGCACACTTTTTCTTTTTCTCACGCATACAAACCCACACATATGGCATTCTCTGTGATGGCATATCATTGTCAGTGTTGTGAGTTATGTGTGAAGAGTTGTCTGTGGCATGCATGACACACAAGGAGATTCCTGCCAACATCAGGGCCTTTTTTTTTTTTTTTTTTTTCTGCCATGCAGCAACAAGTGGCAGAATCAATGGTGTACAGTTATTCAGCAGTATAATTCATTTCACTGGCTTTGGCTTCTAGCCAGGTCCGCCATCTGTCTCTTGCTCTCCCTCTCTCTCTCTCTCGCTTGAATTTGTCCTACATTTCGTAATGTTACGTGCTTGCCATCCTTATTCTATGTCAGAGGTATAGCACAAGTCTCACCCCCATTCCGGCATGGAGTTCTCTGAGTTCAGTGGCACTTTGGATACTCCATTTCAGTGCCATGAGAAGAAAAGCGTGAGCAAAAAAAAAAGGGGGGAATAACTGCAAGAGAATGGTGTTGTTGAATCCGATTGCCACTGCCTCCGCTTTTTATTTAAAGCATTGATATGGATCTGCCTCACATGGGAACTTTTCCTGCTTCGTTAGAGAATCTTCGTTTTCTTTATCGGATGCTGGCACTATACGCCACTGCACAGCTTCATGGAGTGCCTGCTGTTGGATACTTTCAGATTCCTGCCACCAAACAACCTCCTGCATTGGAAATCGGGTAACTACTCCAGGATCTTATGCGTGCTTGCTGTTTGAAGCTGCAGAAAAGTGAATAATCAATTAAGTATTGATTTCTTGTAAGATTTGGTAAATTTCAAAGGCAAGACAAAGAGGATGGCTTAAGGAAAGCACTGCAGGGACTTGGCGTAAATTAGACAAGTAACAGCAGTGCAGAATAAAATAACACCTCAACTGAATATTTCCTTGGAAGAATTAGCACTAGATATTGGAAGACAATGGTGGATTTAATCAAGACGGCAGGGACGCCTGAGTTTTAACTGTGAACCTGAAAGAGGAGCTAATTATAACCACCTTTTTGTACGGAGCTAATTTGACTGAATGGATGCAAATGTGCTTTATTTATGGATGAAGAAGCAAGCCTTACAGCATTGACTTTGGGATCATCGCATATACTAAGCTTTACAGATTCTCTAAAAGTCAAGCCTACTGTACATTTTTATTTACTGAGAAGGTATTTATATCTGAACAAAAGCTAACAGTGCAAAAGATTCATCAGAACAATGGACTGTATCGTAGAGGATCTAATTATAATTTTGCAGCATTTCATGTTTCCTCTAATTTGATGTTTTTCAACCTTTACTTGTGATGGGCTACAGCAAACAATAAATGTATGCTTTAAACTATTGTGATTTTCAATGTGTAATTTATTAATTGTACTGCAGTTTTCTTAATGTGTTTCTGAATTATTCACCAGTGATTTAGAATGAAAGAAGGAGAACTGGTGGGGTAGCTTTTTTATTCATTTGTAATCTTCTTGCAGTTTCTACCAGCCGATGAGCTCTGTAATTATGAAAGAATGTTGAAATTTTCAGATAAATGGGGCACTGACTTTACAATGGGCACAATATTGTATAATCAGTGAAAGGAGGATTGTTATGTTTTGACTCTGTAGAGAATGGTCTTGGTTAGTTAACTCCTTCTCTGCTGATGACGGTAAGCAAATGTATGTTAGAAGAGAAAATAGAGAAAAATTATACAGTATTAGCTTGATGCTTTGTTGTTCTGCATTTTCACATATCAGACTTAGCTTATTTTTTCCATTTCTATCATTTTTCTTTTCCCTATTTGCTTCTTTTCTTTTTGTCATTTTTTGCTGTCTTGCAATCTACATTCCCTGAGCAACCACAGGAACCAAGTTACATTAAGCTTCAACACAAAGACGATGTAAGAATAATGAATCCTCATTTGCATCGACATTTGTATTCAGATTTGCCAGGCTATAAACTTGGCAGATCAAGCTGAATATTAAGTAGAGGCTTCCAGAGTAAATTGTGACTCTTGCAATTGCTGAGTCGTTTTTTCTATTTGTGTTTGTGTGTATGTATGTCTGTGTATCATCTGTGGTGGCAGGTAAAAATCTCATGACTACTTGATTTCTAAGAAGCGCATTGGCCCCCTTTCTGTATTAGTATATGATGTCAGTTTGAACCAAAATGAACCAGGAATACACCAGTAGTAGGGAATTTAGCTGAGGATATAGTATGACATGTGACTAGAGTATTAACTCTTGTGTCTGGGGACCATATGAAAGAATTCTTTAAGCAAATAGATAAACACTGTTGTAAAAGCAAACAGATCTCCTGTATCAGCTGGAGATTTGATTTCACTGCTTTACTTGAGAAGAATCCAAAGCACAACATGTGAAATAGCACTAAACCTAAATGCTGTATAACATGATATATTATTTTATTAAGATAATATGGCATTCTTATTTGTGGTGTTGGAATGAGAGTGTGTGTATGTGCCTCCATTAAAAGCTCATGGCCTTATTCTACTCACAGGTACTCAAAATTGATTTAGTTAGACTCACTCTAAATTATGGCAGAATTTGAACCTTTGGTTGTAGGGGATGGCCACTGAAATTTGCCTTTAGCTGAAGTTTATTACAAAAGAGCTTAACATAGGTATATGTTTAACAATTTCCCCCCTCTCCCTTTAGATAAATCTAGACCTTTTTCAGTTAATAAGTATACAAGTGAAAGAAATGTACTAGTCTAGTTCCAAATCCTTCTTCTTAACTTTGTGGTATTCAAAAATGGCTTCGATTTAAACACTGGAGAAAAAAAAACAGGATACACACAACAGACCATTTCATATCTTCATACACAACAAAAAATTACTAATGTGGTCTCGGCGCTAGGAGCACTCTGAAGATCACAATCTCAGTCTATCAAGATCAGGCCTTTTTATATTTAAAAACAGTCTTGCAAACAAATGAAGAACACTGACAGTGGGAGAGTCCCATCTGGTACGTTATGTTCAGGTAAATGGCTGCTGTAACACAGGGCCTTGAGTTTGAAGTAGCTTGAAGCAGGTGTCTTTGGGTCTCCAGCAAAGGTACCTTTGGAGGGTAATCAACTGAAATAGTGAGGAACTAGAGGTACTTTATAGTCTCACTAAACTCTTTCAATTTTTCATGTCTTTTTTACTGCACATAGGTCACCTTCTGATATATATGTAAACAAAAGATCAGCCTAGCCCTTTAGCCTATCCGATAGTGTACATTTTGTAATATTCATTGCCAACACTCCTTAAAATACTTATTTACCTTAAAGCGGTATCATATAATAGGAAAATCCTGCACTTTTTCAGTCATTTTTCAGACACAGCATTTTAAACATTTTAAGAAACTCTCCTAGCATATTATGAAAGGCAATAAAGTAACAAGGCAATGGCTAACACTGCCCTTAAATTCTGTTGTTGTGCATGTATATTGGTTATGATTATTGTTAAAGAAGGGGCATCAGCACTGTTTCCTCGATCAAGCTGGTAAAGTACACAAGTCCTTAATGTTGTTAAAATCTGGGACTGTTTTTCACCTGGTATTAACATAGTATGATGGAGTAGAATGCTCAGCTCTAATGTAGATTGTATACAAAAGCTAGAGGCTGATGTTTTACTTGGAAAGAGTGTTAAGGCATGCAAAGAAAGACACCAATGAATCATTATTTATTTGCTATTCTTGCATATCTGAAATTCAGTCTGATGGAACCTTTAAACTGGATGTATTTTATTATGGGAGAGAAAAACATCAGGGATTATATGTTCTTTCTTTGTAAAGTGAGAACTTGAGCAGTTCATTAGGAGCTACAGTTTCAAAATGGTTCCTGATCTAGAGGGGAAAGGTACCAATCTTATCCATACTATGCCTCCCCCTTCCACATAATTTTGAAGGTGTCTCATTTAATGAATGTTAATTATTTTTTGTTTAGATTTAGGTATGTACCTATCATGCATTGTTTAAAAAATTTACTACTTGATCAGCTAATGAAACAAGTTTTTTTACTGGGAAGGGAAAATATAGAGTGCTTCATTTGCTTTCCAACTAGAAAACCATATGCAAAAGCATCCTTGAGATTTAAATCCAGAATAACAGATTGATAAAACTTGATGCTTTTGTAGGACATATATTCATAACATTCTTTCACTGCAGTACATCCTTTGAAAAATTAATATCTGAATTGTTTTTCTTTATACAAAATTCTCTCACTTTCTGCTTCCTGTGAATACAGAATCTGAAAAGGGGAGGAAGAGGTGAATGAAAACTGCTTTAAGCTCCAAATACATTCATCATATTCACTGACAAAAAGATAAAAACATCGAGCAAAAAGGAAGGTGTGAAGCTAATATTTCCTGGGAGCAACTCCAATCTGTTCTCTGGCCTTTTATGTGTACTGTGCTGTTGAATGAAAAGCTAGAGTGCTGTTCATAGTGAATATACTCTACATGAGGGGTATTCTCCACCATTGGGAAAGGTGTATCACTGTAGGCCTGGGGAAAGCATGTAGTAGCTTCTGAAGGCCAGCTCAAGGCCATTACACCATTTCAGTATAGTCCATTGTATTTCTAAAGATTTCAAATTCCAACAGTGCACAGCTCACTAGACTGTAAGGGTCAGATACTGCTGGCCCATTGAATTTAAAGGGACATTATCAACTTAATAATCACACTTCTGTCAGAAGAATTTTTTCTGCCGACTTTATATGTTTGACAGCAGCTTGTGTTTAAACAGTTTCACTATTTCCCCTAAGCAGTCAATGTGTATGTCTACAGTGCAGCTGGGAGCATGTTCCCCAGCACAGGTAGACACAGACATGCACTAGCTCTGCTTGATCTAGCGTGCTAAAAATAGCAGTGTATCTGGGGGTAGCACAAGCAGCAGCTTGGGTGAGATGTCCAAGTATGTATCCAGAGGGTCCGGGTGGGTTTGTACTCAGGCTAGTAGCCCGAGCAGCCACCTGTGCTACTCCCAGCTATACCTCTTTTTCAAGCACACTAGCTCAACCAGAGCTAGCGCATGTCTGTCTACCTGAGCTTGGAAGCATGCTTCCAGCTGCCGAGTAGATATACCTAGCAAGTCATTTTCCCTTCCTTTTTGATTGGGTCTTTTATATGGCACAAAGGAGAGAGAAAACATAGTAATAGCAGGAAACTTATTAAAATAGGAAAATGTGAATGTAAATTTTACAAAAATAGGGAGAGGATCTCAGGGGCAGGTGTCACGTAGGAAATGGCTTTTTAACTTTTTTTTTTAATTGACAAGATTTAAAGTGGCAGTCCCTTTAAATCAATTGCTTTCCTAGATCATAATTATGTGGCTTCTCTACCTGAGACCTAAAATGCACTGACTACCAATTGTGCACTCGACTCTAGCACTTTACATAGAAAACATAGTAAATACCTTTTGGTGATAAAAAAAGACTTAAGGCTTTGTTTTAAATTTTTCCTATTGTATTTTTCCTACTTTGTGAAAGATTTTCTTTAGAAAGTGAAACCAACTGAAATATGCCATTTTTCCTACTTTCACAAGAAACCCCAAACGTTCAGATTTCTTTTTCTTTTATGTAGTTTAACAACTTGTGCTTTCAGTACTGAGGGCTCTTAAAAAATTGGAATTTTCTTACTTGTTCTTATCTCTGTCCATACTTTACAAATATTTAAACACTGGTCCACTTAAAAAAAATGCACAATGAACAAAGGAAACCCCAATGTTGCTTTAGAAGATGGTTACCTCACCATTTTCAGAATTAAACAATATTTTGCTTACTACAAATATCTTGAATACTTTAAATATTGAAGAAACATTATTTAGATAGATATATCAATTGAAAATCCATTCCACATCTGCTCCTCAGATAGTTAAGATGTCCGCCTATTGTTTGTTATTCATTTCATTTTGTTTTAAATTACACTGTAAGCTCTCTGGAGCAAGGACTGCATTTTTACTATATATATTGAATAGCACCTTGCAGCATGGGGCCCTCATTCTATCTGAGTGCTACCACAATCTAAATAATAATCATAAGGCTTTATCTTAGACAATGGACAATATTTTAAGGGTGACCACTGTATATGCACCGATATCATCTTGCATAGTTAATTGCTGCTCGGAAAATTCTGGGTCCTTAATTGCACAAAACTCTCAGCTACTTGAATGGGGATTTTGCTTAATTGACCACAACATTTGGCCCAATGTTTGTACAGTGCTTAGAAAAATATAACTTGCTATACCATATCAGTACTAAGTAGTAGTAGTACTTTTATGCTGAACCACTTTACAAACATGAAATCACTTTACTTTGCACTGAAATATAGCCACCTCTGGGGTTGAATTCAGCAGTCCTTTAACAGAGCTCAGCAATTGAAACTTCAGTTGGGGATTGAAGTAGGCAAAATCTAGCTTCTGAATTTTGCGTTTATTGCAGCAAAAGGATGAGTGGTAGTGGGGAAAGGGATTCCATGAAATGAAGTAGGGACTATTGTATTTTCATAAAACCTGTAAGAGGGGAAGGAAAATTAAAAAGCACTTTTACTACTAACAGAGCCTCCATAGTTAAAGGAGAAGAACAAGAAGCAGGAATACAAATTCTAGCCATTGAAGCTTGCATTGTATAACCACCAAGTTTTCATGGATCCATAATTTATGTCGGATTCTGCAATGAATCATGCCACGCAGATGTAGTCCTAGGCTGTGGAAGATAAATCTAATGGCACTTCAACTATTACTAATTTAGGGCCACCTGCTCCTACACCCAATGATGTAGGTTGGAATTTTTCCATGGATTTCTTTGGAAGCTGCGTTGGGACTTTATTCAGTATATAGTAAAGTTACTTTTTCCACATCATCCAGCAAGAATAAATCTTAGACCTGGATAGTGGAGGACATTCTAAACATTAGATATACATTGAATCTTGTTCCTTACCATTAGAGCTGTGAGAAACAGTTGAATTTGGCTTCACTGGAATGAAAGTTTTTGACATAAAGAAATTGCAGTAAAATAGGTAAAATAACCCCCAAAGCAGTTCCTGTTTTCAGAAGCCCTGTACGCCCATACCACCACCACCCCAATAACAACAAGAAGAAGACTTGGGCTGACAGAACTAGAGAAAAGCTTTCACTAGGGATTCCATTGTCCTTAGGTAACAATTTGCCACCATTTCCCACATTTCAGTTGACCGACCTTTGGGTAATCAGTCCCTTTGTGCTCTCATCCAGCTAACAAAACCCCCATAAACATCACTGAAACTACAGAAAACTCAGAGGCTGATATGACCTAGGGTGCTCACTAGAATTGTAGCAAAAGCAGGTGAATGAACAGGCATCCTGTTGGCATGGGATATCAAAGGAAGCCATTAGGAATAGATAGGATTAACTAAATCCAAGGAATAGTGTAAGGGCCTCCAGTATCTTCTTGATTTACCTTCACTCTTAGCGAGACCAGGCCTCCAAAGCCTAGAGAGACTGCCTTTGGTAGTCTTGCTAGATGGGAGAGGATATCACTTCAGTAAGATAAAATGCAAAGAAGTTCTATCGGTTCCATGGTGTATGACAGTTTTATTGCTCTAGTTGAATATTAAAGAAAAGAAAGATGGTCATCTGGAGCCTTCAGTGTTTGGATTCTGGTCACGTTGGGTTCATCACTGGCCCAAATTGGGCCATTTGAAATCGGTGCTGGCCTTTCCCTTGTTTCTTTAATGAATGGTATTATTCTTTATCCCCGATCTTCCATGATTGAAATCCCTTCCCATTTTTTTACACCTGATACATCAGTAATAAATCTTTTGTGGTATTTAATGGCACTTTATATCTAGATCACCTGTCAAATTTTGAAGAAATTTTTTAACATAACCAAAGTTTCTTTTGAAACAGCACATTAATAGGCATGTAAATATTATATATTATTAAAACCAGCTTATGCCTACTCGAAGGTCCAATCATGCTTTCCTTGCACTCAACACCCCTATGCAGGTTTGAATACTCTTTGGTATTTTTGAATGGTGCTATAATATTCATTCCTTTTTCCTTCTGTTTTCTTTCCCAGACCGTTAATGTTAATGAAAAAGAAACTGTTTCTGGGATATAAGACTAAGAGTTTCAAAAATAACTAGTGATCTTGGGCTTTTCAGTTTTTGGGCTTGGGCTTTGTAACCTAAGACACCTTGAAAAGGTCTGATTTTCAGAGGATCAGTCTGTTCAGCACTTTATGAAGATGAGGCCCCTTTTGAGACATCTCAGGTTGGGCACTGAAAAACTGAAGCATTCAAAATCAGTAGTTGTGTTTTGAAAATATTGGCTTAAATATGTATATAATGCATTTGTAATAGCATGTCTCATTTTTTAAAAAATGAAATGTAATTTGGAGTGAGATTATCCAATATTAAATAATAATTTATGGGTTTTCAGTGCTCAAACCAAGAACTATGTGAAAACTTATATGTGAGCAACACAAACAAGATCTCTGTTAACTAGAGAGTTCAGCGTGGCAGGACGTACAATGCAGAGAAGAGTAGTAGTGACAGTATTGGCTTCTGCCACTGAAGGGTACTAATAGACAGAGCTGGCTTGAGCAATGTTATATATAATAGGAATAGGGAGGAGTTTACTCCAAATAAAAGAAGAAAAAATATTCTCTTTTTATCATCAAATCATTTAGAAAAGAAACCACAGGTGGGATTCATGAAAGCTTACACATGTCAGGAGAGGTCAAAAACCAATTTCTGACTCGTTGAAGAAACCCTCCTGATTCTTTGAAGTGGGATTTTTTTTTTTTTTTTGTATTCTTGGCCAGCGAGCAGTTTAATAGACAGTCAAACAGCTGCATTTGACTTCACCAATGACTGCGCTGGCTTCTTATTTGCTCCTGGATTCAGTTCAAGGTTTTGGTAGGGATCTATAAAGCTGTATTTAGTTTGGATCTTGGTTATTTCTCTCTATGTGTCTGTCATGACTTCTGGGAGCTAGAAGCAGGCTATTTGCTGGGATGGACCATCAACTCTGGAATTCACTTCCTCCCGGTAGTTCCAACCGAGCCTGGCTCTGTGGACCTTTAGAATACGATGTAAGGCCCATTTATGTATGCAGGCTTTTTCAAGAAGGTGTTGACAGTGGAGAATGTATATAACAACATTCAGGAGTGGGAATTTGTTTGGGTTGCCTTTAGTCCATGTGCCTGAATAGTGTCAGATGGCCTAATCTATAAATCTAATTAAAATTATAAAGTAAAACAAATCCTTTCACAGAACAGATTCATCCAAACTACAGCACCACTTTATTTTGTATAGTGTGTCTCACACAAATTGTATCCCAAAATGCTTTGCAGCTATTTAATAATAAATAAGCAGATGGAGAGAGAAATTAAGTATAGGCAAGGAAGAAAATATATGATGTTTACTCTGAACACTTGAGAGCAGACAAATTTCCCATCATAGTAAAATGTGATAGCTTTTCTCAAATAAATTACTTGGAGGTTATTAAGAATGAATTACAGCTCCTTACAAAAGAAAATCTTACAAGGTAAAATAAATAAATAAATAAATAAAAGCATGATGCTCACTAGCCATAGGGATATTAAAACCTGGGTTTAAAATGTACCGGGCATTTTTTTCTGCATCTTAATAGTTCTAGCAGCTACTGTTTTGCAGCTAGCCCTATAGGCAGCTACTAATGTATGATTGTGGCTAGGGCTGAGCAATAGTCCAGCATATAGTGCTAAACCAAAGTTGTTCTGAAAAAGAACTATACATTTTCCCATCAGAAACAAACCCTCCTTATCTGGACCTGATTCAATCACTCAAATTATTTTCTCTACTTGAATATCCTTTTGTGAAATCGACTTTTATCTTGAAGCAGAAATACACTATACTTATGGGAGGGGGAAAAAGTGCAAATATATAACTACAGTTCTAAGATTCGATTTTTGATATATAAGGCATTCAGAGATTTATCCGTATTCATAGCTGTGTCTGTACTAAGAGCAGTCCTTGAATATATGGCTCTTCATATTTTTATTCTAGTGCATTATAAATATCTAGTGTAGTAGAAGCTGTGTTAGAAGTGTTTTGTACTGCATGTTATACACAGTACATTAAAACATTGACAATGACCCTACACTGGAAAAAAACAACAACAAAACAACAAAAACGAGACCACACTTTCTGCAGTGTCCCAAATTGCCGAAAGTGCCATGAATTAATGCACCAAGACTTAGTATTAAAATAAGTTCTTTACTGAACAGGTCCACATCGTAAGCATCTACTCATGTGGATTAAAAAGCTTGATCCTGAAAACCCGTACACACAGAAGCCAGTACTACTCACATGACTAAAGATCTGCAGAATCAGATGCTAAATCTCCTACAGTCTTGTCATAGATCTTGTTTAAAAACTGTGTGGATGCTTTCTTTGGGAGAAGTTTTTTCTTCAGTTGCTCTAAAGTGTTGGCCAGAAATCTGAAATGGGGAATCACTCTACAACTTTATGCTCTCTCTCACAAGGTTGGAGTCACTACCAAAGTTCTTGTGTTCACTATCAAAATTCACACCAAACTGTTCTCTCTGGCTGTGTCTAACACTAGAACATTTTCAAGCACAGATTGTTCATGAGTGCACACCGGCTATGTTGAATCTGTTGGAAATCCTTGTGCTTTTGCATTCCATCCTCACTAGCACTGTACCAAGTCATTTGAATTGCAGTACCCTTTGATCTCACTGTTCTGACACAGTTTGCAGAAGCAATGGATTCTTGGAGATTTCCAAAGACTACTGGTGCACCACAGAAAAGCAGAGAGAAGACTAGCTGAACTGTTTCAGTTAGTCAGCATGCAGATTGGTGCTAAAATGGTTGAGGATGGTACAGTTTAGACAATTAAAATTTTAAACTGGCAACTCCAACTCAGAGCCAGAAAGGAAAATTTGATAGGGATCCTATTGACTATTTTAATGAGGTAACTGCCACAATGTTAGTGAATGCCAAGAGATTTCTGTCCATGTGATTGACAGGTGAACTGCGCAGGATTTTTAAACATATCCATAAACCTCTTTTGTGAGACTCCCCAGGAGGAAAATAGTTTATTGCCTTTATATATTTTTTTAATATAGCAGCTACCACTGTGTTTTCACCAACTTGAAATAGTTGCTGACATCTTCAGGTCACAGTGAGCATTCTGTTCCCTCCAAAAACAAAAAAGGGTCTGAATTCAGTATACCCTCATCTACAGTAGGCCTTACCACAATGTGACATGATTCCTCAGCCATGCCATATACTGTCGGATTTGAGGCTCGCTACATAAATTTAGTTAAAAACTGCTTTTTTTCCTAACTGTTTTACCTTTTCCCGTCCATTTTTGGTTTTAGAGACAATTGGTCAATAGTCAATAATATATAAGAATTAAAAAAAAAAACAGGAGGCGGTAGGAAACAAAAGAGTGGAAATAGTAAAGGGAGAGAAATAAGAGAGAGAGAAGCTGTGTGTAGAGAAAGAGAAAATGAGTAAAGAGATGAAGACTAGCATGGATTTAAGGAGAAAGATGCAAGGGGAGATTTTCAAAGACACAAATGATGATTGTGCCTAATTTCCATTGGTTTTTAAATGAGAATTAGGTGCCTAACTGCTATTTTGTGACTTTGAAAATGACCCCTTCCCCACAGTCAGCAAATGAACTGGTCTTCAAGAGCTAGAGATCTTGATTAAGAGTCCCTCCCCTGCACTTGGGGTCATATTCTGTCTGGGCCTTTTGCAGGTGCAAAGTTTGGGTGGGGAGGGCACAAGGAGCCTTTCTTTCTTTTGTGTGGTATATTTCAGAGCGAGGCAGAATCCCAGTCTTTTCACTTAGGGGAATGTAGGAAATATAGTGCACGCAATTTTGGTGTTGAATTCTCTTAGCAGTCTGAATTGCTCTCTCCACCAGTACATTCACCTGCGAAAGAAGGGGAGGCTGAAAGCACTGAACTTGGAATCATCTTGTTTTCCAAAATCTTGGAATTCTGCCAGATGCTGCCAAACTGGGACCCTGTGATTTTTTTCTACAGGAAAGCGGAAATGAGAAAATATGTGGTTTTTTTTTAAATTTTCTATGACCTGTTGACTTGTAAGTCTAGTGAGAGATAGATGCTGTTCAGTCCTAGAAAATGGCTACCAGATCGGTATGAATCTAAGAGGTCAACATAATTGTAAACTAAAAAGAAGTATACCGATAGTATTTCTCTCTATGTACGATTATCTTATAGAGAGAGTTTCAATAAACCTAACAAACAGATATGGCATCTATTCCAGTCATGGCCTTTGTAATTGATGCCAACTGAAAAGGGTTTGCTATGTTTCAACTGCACATACAAAATACACTGGCCCAAACTCTGTTCCCAGTTAAACCCATGTAATGCTACTGAAGCTAATGCAGCCAAGATCAGACGTTGCCCCAGTAGGTTTTCTAGGTGGCTAAACGTGAAATGTATCACTTAACGGACCATATTTTAGCCTTGGACACAGTCACATGCTTCACACTGAAGTTGATGAGAGCCACCTGGCTGCATTTGAGCCAAAGAGATTTTGGTAGCTTTTAGTTTATATTTGCTGCCTGAAACAGACATTCATTGACCTATTTTGTTATTTGAGTTTGTTTAATTTGATGAGACAGTTAACTAAGATTTTTTTTAAAAATCTACCTAGTTAAACCATTTGCTGTCATTTACCTTCCAGGTCATTGCTGTTTCATAGAAGCACAAAGTTACCAACTATGGGAACAAAGAAAAAAATCTGAACAATGTGCATATTGGGCTCTTCCCTATTGGTTATCAAAAACATGGTTAACTAAAGTTTCTCATAGAGTAGGCTATGATACATGTAATAGCTAGATAGACAGACAGACACACATAGGTAATATATTTAGCAATTTTCAAACATAGTTATCATTGATAGAATATTTACCTATACGGCTAAGTTTTTGATTCTCTATGTAAAGTATTAATCTGATATTACATTCCGTGGACAGGTGACATGAAAATATGGCTGGATAAAACCAGAGATGTTCCCGTTCATTTTGAATTCATAATCAAGTGCTTTGCATCATAGGGTAATCAGGTATTGAAACATATTCTGGCCATAATATAAAGGTGTATCTCAGTTGTATGGCAATTATTTCCTAATGAAACGTTGTCTTCCGCTGTAAGACACCAACGTACAAAGTCACAAAAAAAAATCATAAACCATTGGAGTTTCTGAGCTTCTAAAACAGACCCTCAGAAATACCATGAAAAGTATTGCTTCAGTTTAGTTCAGATTTTTTAACCAATGAACTTTGGGCAGCTTCACTTTTTTTCAGAAGAGTTCAGCCAACCATCATCAAAATGAGTTGTAATGAAAAGAGCTGCAGTATATATAAAAAAGCAGCTTTGAAAGGCCTTAAGTTCTAAAACTTTTGATCCAACACATGTTGTCCACAGACCTCCTTAAAGAGATTTCCGAAAGGGGAAATATATCCTTCGAGTTCCAAATACAAATCTGGAAAAGAGGTCAGGAGGGGAGCATGCACCCTCATAAAAACTAGAACATATAGGTCATTTTCCCACAATATGATATATTTTCAAAGTCTACTACTCATTTTTATACTATTTCGTATTTTATGGCAATTTATCTTTCATGTCACATGTTAAAAATAGGATTCCATGTCTTAACAAATTAAAAAGATGTAAGATTTCATCCTTGGTAGAGATCACTCCAAACTCATCATTTTATGTAGGATTAACATACTCAATGGCACAAAGATATTGAGCTGCATATTAGCTCTCCATAAAAGAGAGCAGATTTTTATTCCAGGAAGAAATAATAACAAAGTATATTATTTCTTTGTTTTTCTTTTAATAATTTACATCCACTTGTTTAATGAGGCTTTTTTCCCCTTCCTTCCTCCAATTCTTCTCCATTCTCTACTTATAAACCTAGGAGGAAACACGACTTTGATTTAGCTTTGTCATAAATGTTGCAAGTTTCTTACTCTCTAAAAGATATGCTTGGACTAAAGATTAGCAAGATTCTCTTAGACCACTCCCTACTGACCCGATGAATAGGATACAGTACCACTGTCACAGGTAGTTCTTTACCTTTTCCACTCATACTCAATGCTAAGAAATAAGCTTGCAAATGCAATTCTGTTGAGATCTGCAGGTGGAGAAAAGGAAATGGGGAATACAGTGGCTTTAAATGGTTGCCTCGTTAAAATCATTCTTCACCCCCTATTTTGGTCTTCACTTTTGGTATTACTCTAGCAAACAAGAAGCAGCTAGAAATCGATGTCAGAAAAGGGCAAGCCAGAGACAATATTTGAGTGATTGGGGATCTGCCATACAAATAGACAATCACATTTAGTTTAATAAAAAGTTGACTATATTACTATATTTGCACTTCATAATAATAAATAGTAAATCAGTAAAAGAGAATGTAATGAGTTATAATGGACCCTGACCATGAACTGTTGATAAGTGTCCACCAGTGTTTTCATTTTAGACCACTCTTTTTTATTTTTTTCTACTATTTAACTATTAAATTTTTTACATTGAAAATATCTGAGCATATTCTGCTCTCAAGTGCTTGTACACAAATACTTCCCATTAACTGAAGTAGGATAACTAATAAAGGAATAATACTAGTTAGAAAAGCAGGTGAAGAGAAGGAGCCTTGAGGGGTGACCTGTGCTAGTGTAATGGATCCGGACACAATAGATGAGGTGCTGTACTGGCCAGTCAAGCAACAGAATGATATGTAGAAGACCCGGCAGGCATAGAGACAAGCCCTGCTGGGTTGGCAGGTGGAGCAGCAGAGGGTGTTGCAGGAGTTTATCAAGAAACAGTCTCAGGTACAGCCATAGCTCTTGCAGAAGCTGGTGAGTTCCAATGAGGGAACTAGAAATTAGGCCTGGGATTATGTAAAATGGCCCTGGGGAATGCCTATTTGCTGACGTTTGAGTGGTTACCAGTACCAGATGGAACAAGCATATTGGATGCTATAACTAGGCCTTATCTGACCTGCAAGGCTCAAGTAGCTCATACTGCCCTGAGCGAGCACCAAGCCAAAGATTATGATACATTGAAGGCCACTATTCTGGACAAGTTGGATCTGTCAGGGGAGAAATATTGGCCAAAATGTAGAGCAGCCAGACAGCATGGTGAGATACATCCCAAGTCGTTTGCACACAAACCGTCAGACTGGGCTGCTCAGTGGCTGAGGCCAGATAGTCAGGACACAGCATAATTGATGGACTCAATTATCCTTGAACAAATTCCACAGGGCCTTCCCTAGGCTACTAGTGTCTGAGTCTGGAGGTATCAGCCAGAATCATCAGAGACTATGGTAAAACTAACGGAGGAGTACATGGAAGCCAACTTCCCACAGATAGAACTCCATCCTCCTACAAGCAGGGAAAGGGGAAAGAAGGTTGAGGAACCTCCTTTGTCAAAACCCAGAAAGAGGATACAAGGAGTGAACAAAGGTGCCTCAACTATATTTGTTACCACTACATGGGTAACGGACTCATAAAGAAAGACTGCACATATATGGACTGCAGTCATGGAGTTCTGTGGGTGTGCAGGTGTAAAAGGCAGGTTTGGGATAAAGACATTTCCCATCAGAATAGGTGGGAGATCCACAAATAGAGTGGTAGGCTCAGCAGCTGCATGTTCCCAAGTCCGAAGCATCTGGATTAAGCCCCAGTAGCAACAGAGAGGGGTGATGATAACCATCCACTCTGTATATAGGGAAAATAATACTTATCCCATGGATGTTGTCCAATTCGAGATGGGAGGAAGATTTAAGTGGCAGAGAGTAGGAATAGTAAAGGGAAGCGGTAGACGTGGTATATCTTGACTTTAGTAAAGCTTTTCATACTGTCTTGCATGAGCTTCTCATAAACAAACTAGGGAAATGCAACCTAGATTGAGCTACTATAAGGCGGGTGCAAAACTGGTTGGAAAACCGTTCCTAGGGAATAGTTACCAGTGGTTCACATCATGCTGGAAGGACATAATGGGGGAGGTCCCACAGGGATCAGTTCTGTTCAATATCTTCATCAGTGATTTAGATAATGGCATAGAGAGTACACTTATAAAGTTTGCGGATGATACCAAGCTGGGAGGGGTTGCAAGTGCTTTGGAGGATAGGATTAAAATTCAAAATGATCTGAAATAAACTGGATGAAATTCAATAAGGACAAATGCAAAGTACTCCATTTAGGAAGGAACAATCAGTTGCACACGTGCAAAATGGGAAATGACTGCCTCGGAAGGCATACTGCAGAAAGGGATCTGAGGGTCATAGTGGACCCCAAGCTAAACATGAGTCAACCGTGTAACACTGTTGCAGAAAAAGTGAACGTAATTCTGGGATGTATTAGCAGGAGTGTTGTAAGCAAGACACAAGAAGTAATTCTTCTGCTCTACTCCATGCTGATTAGGGCTCAACTGGAGTATTGTGTCCAGTTCTGGACACCACATTTCAGGAAAGATGTGGACAAATTGGAGGAAGTCCAGAGAAGAGCAACACAAATTATTAAAAGGTCTAGAAAATATGACCTATGAGGGAAGATTGAAAAATTTGGGTTTGTTTAGTTTGGAGAAGAGAAGACTGAGAGGAGACATGATAACAGTTTTTGAGTATGTAAAAGGTTGTTACAAGGGGGAGGAAGAAAAATTGTTTTTCTTAACCTCTGAGGATAGGACAAGAGCAATGGGCTTAAATTGCAGCAAGGGAGGTTTAGGTTGGATATAAGAAAAAACTTCCTAACTGTCAGGGTGGTTAAGCACTGGAATAAATTGCCTAGGGAGGTTGTGGAATCTCCATCATTGGAGATTTTTAAGATCAGATTAGACAAACACCTGTCAGGAATGGTCTAGATAATACTTAGTCCTGCCATGAGTGCAGAGGACTGAACTAGATGACCTCTCGTGGTCCCTTCCAGTCCTCTGGTTCTATGAAAAGAAAACAGAGCTAAGGTCAGTCAGGTGTGATTGGTGTGATGACCTGTGGGCCAAGACAGAGCTGTGGGGAAAACCTCTACCCTCAAAGTCTACTTTTTATGGGTGGAAGGTAGGAGACCCTCACTGGTGGTGCATGGAAGCCTAATATGAAAGAGCATGAGAAGTCCCAGTAATACCCCAATCCTAGAAAGAGAGATCTTGAACAATGAAGAAGACCCCTCCCCAGGAGGCAAGAAAGGGTCTCAGTTGAAATGGGGGAGGGGAAATGAATGTGACAGAGTGCTAACAGCAGCACCCCTGATCACTGGCATTCTTGCAGCACAGAAAGGCTGCAGGCTCAGCTGGAAGCAGTTATCCACTTTCTGTTGGAGGATTATGAATACCTGAGTGGTAATTCCTGGGCTAGTGATATGATTAGTAGTAACTGAGAGTATGTAATGGGAAAGAACGGGTTGGGTCCCGGAGGAGAGGGAGTGGTTGTGCGTAAAGCCTCTGCTGCAATATGTCTGTATCTTGTTCTGTTTGCAGAAGAACTGTGTAATAAAAGGTACATGTGGTGAAAGGAAAGCAGCCTGGGTGTAGTTATGACCATAAGGTGATGGAAACAGGCAAGGCAGTATAGCATATCATGTAGCTGAGGGTTCAGCCTGTGAGACCATCTATGAGGCCAGTAACCCTGTCAAAGAATGAAATTAGGTTGGTTTAGCATGATTTGTTCTTGACAAAACTATGTTGGCTTGTATGTATCGCCCTATTGCTTGGTAGGTGCTTATAAATTGTTTAATAATTTGTTCTAGGGTCTTTCTAGGTATTGAAATTAGGCTATAATTACCTGGGTCCTCTTTGTTCCCCTTTTTAAATACAGGTACTATGTTTGCCCTTCTTCACTCCTCTTGAACCTCACCTCTGCTCCACAAATTCTCAAACATAACTGCTAATGGATCCATGATCACTTCAGCTAGTTCCTTAAGTATCCTGGGAGAAATTTCATCAGGCCCTACTGAATTGAATACATCTAACTTATCAAAATATTTTATGCTGTTCTTTCTCAATTCTAGCTTGCATTCCTCCCCCCTTGTAAATATTAACTGTATTAAGTAGCTGGTCACAATTAACCTTTTTAGAGAGACTGAAGCAAAATCAAAAGGAGTACTTGTGGCACCTTAGAAACTAACAAATTTATCTGAGCATAAGCTTTCGTGAGCTACAGCTCACTTCATCGGATGCAAGCAAAATAGGCACTAAACACCAGCATTCTTGAAGTCATCCCTTATTAGCTCTCCTTTACTGCTAAGTAGTAGACCTACTCTTGTCTTCATCTTTCTCTTGCTCTTAATGTATTTTTAGAGCCTCTTATTGCTTTTTATGTCCCTTGCCAGGTATAACTCATTTTGTGCCTGAGCCTTTCTGATTTTGTCCCTATATGCTTGTGCTGTTCTTTTGTACTTATTCTTAGCAATATGTCCATGTTCCCACATCTTGTAGAATTCCTTTTTGATTTTCAGATAATTAAAGAACTCCTGAATAGTAATATTGGCCTCTTACTATATTTCCTATCTGTCCTTTGCATCTGGGTAGCTTGTTGCTGTGTCTTCAGTACAGGGGCATAGCCATTGGTGGGCCTGGGTGGGCCTCAGCCCACCCACTTAGCATCCAGGCCCACCCAAATCAGGGCCGGAGCCCCCCAAATCCACAGGCTGGGACTCCTGACCCCAGCTTGGTGTCCTTCAGCTTGGCATCATCCATCTCCTGTCGGCGCTGCACGGTGCTGCCCTGGTCTCCAGCCCCATGGGGGGCTAGCCCCGAGGGGGGCGAGTGCCTCATGGGGGCAGCTCTGGGCAGGCTAGTGCTAGTGCAGTGTGCAGTGCTGGCAGGAAGGGGACGTGGCCAGGCTGATGGACACCAAGCCAGGGTCAGGAGAGGCGGGTGTCATTCAAATTGCCTTCAACCTTCAGATTCACAACCAATTCCTCCCTGTTAGTCAGAATCAAGTCTAAAATGGGTGTCCTCCTTGTTATTTCCTCTGCCTTCTGAAACAAAAAGTTGTCCCCTCTATATCCTGATAAGATACTGAGCATTTTGTGTTTTGACATTTTGCCGTTCCAACAGATGTAATGGGGGATTTTAACTAACAGACTCTCAGATCTTGTGTTTTAGATATTTCCATTATTTGTTCTAGAAATGCCTCATACACCTCCGCCTTGTGATTTGGTAGTCTATAGTAGACCCCTACTATGACACTGTCCTTATTTTTCCCCCTTTATCTACACTTAGAAGCTTTCAACTGGTCTGCCTCTTGCCTCTTTCTGTACCTCAAGTTTATATACTCTTGATGAATAGTGAAACATAGGAGACAAGATCCAAGGTGTAGGTTGAAGTACAGTTGTGTAGCTGCTTGAAGACAAAGACAAGTTGATGCTTTGGACCAGGGGGAGCCAGTGGAAAGATTCATAGAGAGATGACGTGGTCTGATTGAGAGATGAGACAAACAATTTTAGCAGCTTCTTTTTAGAACGGCTGGAAGGGAGCAGTGTTGGTGTTCATTTACTGGCCCAAAGTCTCTGTTTAGGGGGCATTGAGAGGTAGCAGTTATAGCCCTGCAACCTCCCTTTCTAGTTCCCAAGGAGTTTCCTTGCACCAAACCAAGCATTCAGGATTTGTGAGGGGTTGTAAGGGCTGAGTGAGTCCTAATGCATAACCACAAGTAATACGATACAAATTTGGCTATCATTCATTAGGTTCCATCCATATTATGTCAAACAACTAGAGTTTAAATGATCTCAGAACAGAGGGTAATCTGAAGAAATGAGCTTAAACTACTAGACTGAGATCCAGATTTTGAATCAACCCAAAGTGTAGAAATGTTTGTATCTATAATATTCAGAAATATTTATAACATCTGGGCACAAAAAGGTGAATTTAGAACAGCATGTCAGCCTTATCTCATGAGTTGCTTTTTTGGTCTAAGTCACACCCTTAACATAATTGTAACACAGCATCTGTATTTAATTATACTGTATATGGGAAACACCCTGGACTTTATTACAAGGCTGAATATAACTTACATCTTGGATGCCAACGGTGTTGGTGCTTCCATAGCCAGCAGTGGGTGTTACAGTGGGAAAGTCCAGTTTCTGGCAAACAGGATAAAACAATAACTTTTATAGGTATAGTGAAAATATACATATACTTGAGAGTCAGTGGGATGAGTCACAAAAGCCATGTTTTCACTTGAGAGGAAGCAAATTTACCCTAAATTACTGAGTCTCGGATAGGTCACTTTTATATTTTTATTGCAACTGGTTCCATGCCACCTTCTTCCTACTTTTCCTGTACCTGTGCTGTGAATTCTGCTCAGGGCTACTTTTGATCTAACTGCTTGCATGTGGGAGGAAGCAGAGTGTTTAGGTGACCACTTTTAGCTGAAAGAAAAATTATTTCCTTCAGGAAAGGGAAACAAAGTAGTGTAAATCAGAAAACAAATTGTTACAGAACAAACATAAAACTGGAAAAAGGGTCTGTTTCTTAGAAAACATTTATTGCTGTTGAAATTACATTTTGCCCCTAAAATTTCAAAATGTCGAACAGGAATTTAGCCATGTGATTCCCATTAACATGAATGGGAATGGGCTTGCTAAAACCTATTATACTGCTTTGAAAATTTAGGACTGACATCTCTGTTTCTTTAAAAAGTGTGGGGCCACTTTTGGAAATCCTGTATAAATACAAATTTTAAGTGGTAGTTTGATCTTTTGAGCAGGACATGCTTTTTTATAATCGAGCTCCTGTCTCACTGAGGCTGTCAGTTAACCCTTTGCAACATATGGGAATGCTGGGGAGGTGGCTGGATACAAACAAATAAACAGAGCATTTATAAGTTCCATAAGTATACAAATTAATTCCTTGATGTGGATTTGCACCGTTTAGCTGAATGCCATGAAAAAGCTTATATAAAGGCCTTGTAACTCTTGTGTGAATTAGAATCAAACTATTAACCAATCATGTAAGCCACTTCCTTTTTCTGTCATGTACACATAAGGTGTTTAACCAAGGTTCCATGGTATTTCCTTAGCACAGATTTGAATACCGGCCACAGGAATTGTACACGACTTTGGTGCATAAGTAATTGTTGCCATGAATATGCCTGTTTTTTTCAAGAAATAAACGGTGCATAAAAGTTGAGTTAATCAGTCCCAACCTGTTCAAGAACATATCTCAGCTCAGTCAATGGAACTAGCTTTTTATTCAGTAGAGACCCCTTAAATGCATTGCCTCAGCACACAATAAATCTATTCTTTTAACAGGTTTATTCCTTTATCAGGTAATGAATGAAGTCGGGTTTCATGAAATGTAGCATTGACATAGATCTGTGGAGAAAGATATATTCTTATAACTTCTCTAGTAATTGTTAGGTTTTAGCATATGTTATGTAGGAGAGTTATTTCTTAGCAGGTTTATGCCTTTGTCAGGTAATCATAATTACATTTTAAGCATAGATACAGGTTCTGTAGTGAGTGGAGCTCACCATGTTCTCCCAGGTGTCTTGTTCTGTTTTTCCCACTATGAAAGAAGTACACACTATCCTAGTTTTAATTCGTTTCCTCTACTCTTTCTAATTACAATACACCCAATGTGTGAAGATGCCATACTTGATATAAGCATTACCACTTAATGTTGCTAGACACAGAACCACAATAAATGTATGGTTTAAAAATGGAAGCTAAGCTGCAAATAGAACATTTAAAAATGTACTAGCATTCTATTGTTGTTGTTCAACTCTAGAGAAACTTCATAGGCTAAATGTCATAAAGGACATTGATACACTTGTGGGTGACAGATTGCAATCAGACTTGTAATGTTTCCCAGATTAGTTTCTAACTTTTGGAGCCTTAGGAAGACTGATGGCTCTCTCTCCTTGCTGAAAAGAAATAGAGAAAGGACAGCTGATTCTTTTGCCAAATGTGTGCCACAGAAGCAGAATTTTTAATTAAATTGTCTAGGATTTATTGTTCATACAAACCAAATAATTGAAATATTAGATTATTCTAAAATGTAAACGTTATTTCTAATGTGAGCATTAAAAACAACCATCCTATACTTAATTGAATTTTATAAAATCAACATTATTTAAGAAATAATAAATGTACTAATGGAGTTTGATAAGATTAGTGTAACTGAACACTGCTACAAGCTCCAAATACTAGAAACACTGCATAAACTACAGATGAATTAGCTGTTCTTAAATTAAGGAATATTACAGTCAGTAATGGTATGACATTCTTTTTTATGGCCACGGTTTGGGTTATAATGTGACAGAAAAAAAATGTAATGTTTCCAAAATGACAGTTTTTTAGATTTGTGTTGCCTGAGGTAGTTCAGCTGAACAATAAACTATAATTTGATTGATGGAAAATTGAAGTGGTTCATCTAACTTGCCAGCCTGTCTTACCCAAGGCTTTGGTTTTGCATGTATGATGATGTATCTCAGTTTTAGAGATAATGTTGTTTGTATTATACATGAGATTTTTTTACACATAAAAATGAAGACTTGATCATGCTGTAAAGATCAAAATATGCTATGGATTAGCAAGGAATCAGATTTGTTTGCGGATGGATTTGCAGATCTAAATGTGTTCCCTTTGTGAAACCAAATGTTAAATAACATTTAGGACCAGAGAATCTTTATTTTTATGGGTAAATCGGCCATATCACTGGATATCAAATTATAAACTTAAAGGTAAGATGGCATCTGCACCCAAGAGAAACAATCAGAGACTAGTATCTTTTCCTTTATACCACATTAATGCTGCAAAATAAGAGACTGGTCAGCAAAAATCCTTTAGAAAGGCCAATAATGTTCTTTATAGATTTATAAACTGTTTAGGGGAAAGAAGATCTGTAGGAAAATAATAAAGCAGCTATTAAATATATATTGGTAATATTTATATAGGGTTTGGTGGTTTTTTCAAATTACTAATGCAGTTACATGTGCAGCAGCAGTTTGAGAAAAACTGCTATATAGTAACTTTGTTTAGCATCTGCAAGGACAAGTTTGAGTCAGGGCTCAAAATTTTCAGCCACTATCCATTTTTATCTTCTACAGTTTGCACAGAGCAAAATCTTTGCCCTGTGTTCCCCTTCCAGGAGGTTGAGAAGATTTAGTCAGCTAAAAATGAGGAATGGGGTCAAGTTTCAGATGATTGATTATTTCCTCAAATATCAGGACAGCTTATTCTTAGTAGGGGGTCATTAAAGACTTATTTCAATTGTTCTTTTTCCTTCATTTTCATTAGAAGAAATTACTGCAATAGCATGCCCATTATTGCAGCCATGTTGAACTGTTTTTTTTCCCTAGGCACAAAATAGAAAATATTGATTTTCAAAGTGAAACTATAGCACTTGGATTTGAAGAATCAAGAATATGATGTCTCACTCTGCTATTTGTTACCCTGACAAACAGTAAACAAGGCTATGATCAAACAAATCTGTGGTAATCCAGTCCGGGGGAAAAATTAATTGGCATTCTGTACTCTTGATTTGTTGTACAACATATCCTTAATTCAAGAGTTAGGGCTGAATTAGGAAATAGAGCCTCTTATTATTACATAAAAATGTAGGAGCCTTGTATTTGAGACCATCCTTGAAGTAACAGAGGATCCCTCTGTAATGAGATTTCAGAGATTACTGTTGGGAATTCTCTATAGTGGAAGTGCTTTCTTCTTGGGTCATTACATTGCTGTAATTTTCCAGGCATTTTACTCTTTCTCCCCCAGTGTCATGCTTTTCATCAGGTGTTCAAACTAAAAGTAGCATTATCTTTTCAAAATCTCGGGTAAGAACTAAACAATGCTCTCCAGGAGCTGAGTAGAAACAATGCATCAACTATAGGATTGACCACTTTCCTATAGAAGGAAATAGGATAAAGAAGTAGAGAGGGCATTCCCATATCACCAGTACCCCAAAGAATCAGTTCCCTGAAGGGGAAGGAGTTGAGAAATGAAAACTGCATTGATTCAAGGAAGGAGGGAAATCCAACAATAGGAAGAAAGAAATTAACTTGGAACCACTTGTGGCTCCTAGTTAGCTATTCTGTAATCCCATTGAGTGAACTATAAAAAAAATAATAATCAAAAGGAGGCCATCTGTAGTACTATGATGGCTCCCAATATTGCAGTATCCAAAAACCTCACAAATATCACTGAATTTGTTCTTGCAACACACAATCTTTTGAGGTAGGAAACTATTACTACCTGTATTTTAAAGATAGGGAAACCGAGGCAGAGAATGAGTAACATGGTCTGTCATGTAGGAGGTCTGTAGTAGAGCCAGGAGTTGAACCCAGATCTCATAAGTCCACAATTCCGTACCTTAACCAGGAGGCATATCTGTCTTGCACTGAAGTATGGAACAGTGAAAGGCAGAATATAAAAATATGGGACTGTTCAAATGACAGAGGGAAAAGAGGGCCCTTAAAATGTGATGGACTATCAAACTTTGCAACAGTTCACCTCTCAATTTTCCCCAATCGTTACTGTGTACAGCCATCTATATACTGATTTTTTAAAACATATTTGCTAGAATAGGAAGCAAGGTGTCTGATCCATTAATGTACACATCTGAATTATTTGAGCTCTTGGAACATTAAAGCAAAGCAACCATTTGTGACTTTTTAATTGGTGTCAGTTGGCTGTATCATTGTTGCTACATGACATATGTTGTGGGGACTGTTCCTGCTGAAAGTAGGTGTATAGAGTGTCACTTTACATTTTTAGCAAGTAGCCAGCATCTCATCAGTTTTGCATAGCACATCATTAGCCAACATCACACAGTGTGACAGTGGATTGTGCCTAAATGTGAAATGCTCATTCCTAGCTGAAAATATATTATTTTTAGTTTGGAAAGCAGCTTCAATATCATAATGTGGCTTTCTGAACAAAAGTAATGTGGTGGCCTGTCATAAAATCCGAAATTGACAGGTTCTGCACAGGACTCCTTTACATTTATTCACATTATCAACACAGAGCAAATGGCTTCTTGTTTATTTTGGCCCAGGATCCTCTTAATCTTGTATGGATACTCATAAATTTCTTCTTAGAAGAAAGTTTATTGTCGATTTTTTTTTCAGAATGTTATGAGTACCATATTACTCTGGCTTCTCTAGACTTTATTGAAGAACATAAAAACTTATAAATGGTGTTTGTTTGGGCGATGCTTTTATTCCAGATTTTCTTAAACTTTTCATAGTAGTATTACTACTATTCATACATCTCCTCCTTCCTGCCTGCTGCCAGCTGTGTGCCTTCTCAGAGAGGTCTTCTCATTAATTAGCAAATTTTTGCAGGATAAAAATTGATTATCTTTGATTTTAAGAACTGATAATTCTGTCTGTCCTTGGAGAAGAATGAGACATTGCATGAAATCCATACTCCAGGTTGGCAAAACTACCATTGACTTCATGGGGGCTGGGATGTCACCCATTATTTTTCTACTATTGACTCCTTGCCTTAAAAAACACCAGGAGACTGCTGAATAGCTCTCATGCTAAAAGTTTGCTCTTCCCATTTTGTATATAATGGTTTACTTTCCAGTCCCAGATGATATTTAAGGAGATGCACGTATGCAACCATAACTAAGGCCCCCCTCAAATACAGTAAATTTAGTATTTCATTGAAAACTCCACTAACTTAATAGAAAGGCCAAAATGAAACTCTTGTTATAAAACTAATGGTAATGATTATTTATACAGTACCACAGGTGTGTGTGCCTGTCACCAAGCCATGCTTCTCCCCAGCTCCAAAGTATGCACGGCGATGCCCAGCCTTTTCAAGGAGGTTTATTTCTTTCACAGAGGTTAGCACACAAAACAGAAGATGATCTTAACTCAATCCTTGGCTTCAGGGCCACCCCTTCCAGGGGTCTCTGGCACTCCAGCTCCTGGCAGCTTCCCAGCCTCAATCAGCTCTGCTGCCTTCCTGGAGCAGCGGTTGTAGAGCTGCATCCCTGGCCCCTTGCTCCAGGGACCCATCACAGGAGGTAGCTCCTCTCCAGTATGGCTCTCCCTCCCCTAGGACTTAGCCTGTCTCAGCCCTTCCTCCCCAGTTGCCTACTAGTAGTTCTTTAAAGGCCCAAGTGTAGCCCAACCCTCTTTAATTGGGCTCCCCTGCTCTGATCCAGGGGCACTGGGCTTAGTCTACCGACAGGGACCAGCTACCTTGCGACAGTGCCTTTATAAGGACAGCTAAAGCTTGATTCCCTGCCTAGAGGAGCATACAGGCTAAGACCCCATCCTTTGAATATCTATGCACATGCTTAACTTCAAGCAAATGTGTGTTTGCAGGATTGAAATCCAAATTATCTTACTCAGCAAGGCAACATGCTTGTTTTCTATACATTAGAACATATAGATAAAATGTGTGTTTTTCAAAAACACGGGAAAATATTAGCTGAATGTATTTAAGAGTAAAATCCGTGTCTCAAAGCAAGTCTATAGCAGATGATATCCAGTTAGGCTTTATAGAAGTAGGAGAGATCCTCACTGGCCTTCACACACATGAGATGAGATCTTTAAGGATGTTCTTTTGTAGCAAACAGAAGATGGAAGCTTACCTTCAGCTAAACAAAGCAAGATTATGAATGAAAGTTAGCAAGATTACATATTTTCTAGGTAATTAAGTGTCTATAAACCCTTTTGAATGATCTGTTGTACTGTACCAAGCTGAAAGCAGGAATTTGGCAGTCTTGTGACCTAGTTTTCCCTTCTTTCCCACCCTAGATTGGTCAATTAGGACTATGGTACTGTATATTTCTGCTCTGGGTATCAGTAAATTGTTGAGAATTTTGCAGATTGAAAACAGCAGTGGTTTTCTTATGCTTAATCCAGCCATAGCAGGTCCGATTACCAACTAATTTTTTAACCAAAGAAGGCTCCCCAGCGTCTTTCTGCAACATGTGCTCCAAGTTTTCTGGAGAGGGTAAATCTAAGAAGAAAGAGTGGAGTTCAAATAATAACATTTAGTAAACACTTCTGGATATCCATAAGATAGTTAATGGCCATGGAAATGCAGGGAGCTACTGGAGAAATTTAGCTTTGCAAAATTTTATTGTTGACGGAGCAGGCATCACCTCTTGGAAAAAACACTTGTTATGGATTCCTTCCTGGAGCAAGGAATGGGTATAGTTTGCGCATTTACAGTGAATCCTAGAAAACCTAAATTGGGAGAAGGAATTTGAATACAAGTTTACTAAAAGATCTAAAGCCTTTAACAGTACTGTGGCTGAAAGATGCAGCTTTATGAAGCCTTCTGAATAGGTTGAAATCAAGATATTGTGTAAGTAGATAAAGATTACCAGAGTAAAAATACCTAGGAACAAATGACAGGACTTTATAACCATGGTAAATGCCCTTAGGGCAATGCAGAGGCCAAAGACCATAACCCTCCTCTAGTACAATGGTCTGTTCAAGATAAACTTAGAAAATTTTATGTAGCTTAAATGTAGAGGCTTTGATTAGGTCTATTTTTACAAATAAATTTTGCTTGTTTACAGTCTTCTGAGTGTTTTGAACTGTCCACTCAGAATGGCTGGGCCTTCATACACATAATTAGGGGTTTGAGGTTTAGAACTGGATTGTAAAACCCACTAGGTTAAGGGACCACAAATATAGAACTTATCCTATACTTCCTGAGACAATATGGCCTTCTAAACCAGCAATGATAGGAGGCCCTAGACCACTTTCGGGCATTTGAGAAACTTTGAATTAATGAGTAATTCTTCTGAATGGCTAACTACTTGTCACCTCAAGGCTATTCTATTGCAGTGTTAACTACCTCTGGCTGAATGGGAAGGCCATAGAGATGCTTCAGTTGGTTCAGAATGCAGCTGCCATATTTTGTCTGAGAGTCCCTGACAAGTGTTCTGTCCAGTTTCTCTGTCCAGTGTTCTCCAGAGGTGGAGAACATGTTGAATTTTGAGTAAGAAGGCTTTCAATAAGGTCAAAGCACATGTGACCAAGGTCTTGCACTAACCACATCAATCAAAAACAATTTTCAAAGAAACTTGAAAACAGGCGCTATTTTCCTCAACCTCACTCCTCTGTATGTTACAGTGTATGTTACAACCTCACTACACTGTATGTTTAACAAGTAGACACACAGGTCCACTTGTTAAAATATCAAGACTCCTCCCACCATGGGTTACTGATGCCATTGAACTGCTACTCTGAGATAGAGAGTTCAGGGTACATGTGGGTTAGAAAACAAGTGTCTGGAAAAAACTGATGAATGGGTTACCCCAGGGGTCTGTTCCAACCCAACCTTGTTCAATCTATACATCAATAACCTGTCACCAACCCAGTCATGGAAGTTCATCTATGCAGATGACATTTGCTGTGAGCTACAGGCTCTGCTTTCTGAGCCAGAGAAGACCCTGAGTGACAACATTGCAAAGCTAGCCAACTAGTGCAAGCCGTGGCACCTTCAGCCTAGCACCAGCACGACAGTCTCTAACTCATTCCTCCTCCACCATGAGAATGCTAAGAGGGAACTAAAAACCATAATGAATGGCCAGAGGCTGATGCACGCCCAGTTTACTTAGGCGTGACCCTTGACCAAACACTGACATACAAAAGCCACCTGAGCCAAATAGCAGCAAAGGTCAAGACACTCAACTACCTTCTCAGCAAACTGGCAGTTTTTTCATGGGGAACAGATGCTCCAACCTTAAGGACCTCAGGCCTTGCCATCTCATACCCAATAGCAGAGTACTGTGCACCCATATGGAGTTGGTCGGCACACACCAAACTTGTTGATGTGCAATTGAACTCAATAATGTGTATCATCACAGGAACTCTCTGATCAACTCATCTTCTGTGGCTTCTGGTTCTGAGCCATATTGCTCCCCGTTAGATCAGGAGGAAGACTGCAGCTGACAAGCTTCTTTAGAAGGTATGTGCCAACCCAAGCTTACTCTTATTCAATGACCTTTTTAGCCAACCAGCTACATGTCTGTCTTCACAATACCCACTGTGGTCAAGGCTTCCATGCTAAGATGTGACAGCATAGTCCCTGTGGCCGGAAGACTGGTGCTTAATATCAACCACTAATCAGTTCCTCATTATAGACCCTACTGCTCATTTGCCCTGATTCAACCTGCCACATCATCAGTGGGCCCTTCTTAACCAATTCCAGAGTGGGCAAGGCCTCTGTGCAGCCAACCAGCACCATTGGGGTCTTTGAGACAATCCAAGCTACAGCTGTGGTGCAGATCAAACAACGATACACATTGTTGAGGAGTGCCCACTAACTAAATTCAGTGGTGAGCTCCGAGAGCTCCACTTGGCCACTGAGAACACTATTGCTTGACTTGGCGAATGCACAACACTAAATAAAATCTGTCCAGTTTTGGTTCTATTTCTAGTCCTGCTTCTATATGAAGCCTCAGTGGGCTGGGCCAAGGTATCTCAGAGACCAGTTCTTTCTCTGTACCCTGTTGTGATCAATGGGAATGTTGTGACTGATAAAAATGTTGTCTGCTGGATAAAATAATTGAGGCTGGGATAGGCTGTTTTCTAAGGCCTTCAGTTGTGGATCTCCCTAGAACCAAAGAACAGGATGCATTCTAGACCTATTGTATTTAAGGTTCAATATAAAACATTGCACAGGCCATCCCTCATTAATGGGGCTGCAGATTGTCCAGGCAGCATATCTCCTGGACGAGACCCACCAAAAATAATCCCACTTTAAAAGGTAGCATAAAAAAGAGCAAGGGATGGAGTCAGGTCCTATTTCAGGCTGGAAAGGTTACTCTTAATTGTGTACATAATGTCTTATGAATCCAGTGATGCCTCAGCAAGAATCCCTCTACAGTCCTCCAACGTCAGAACTGTAGTCCCATCTTTTCAGAAGTTCAGGTGGAACTCTTCCAAACAGATTGGTACTTTTTAAATTTATTTAAATTTTATTTGCTTTTCCTTGGCCACTGTTCTTTCCACATCTTGTTTCCATGGCCACTCTTTGACAGCTGCACAACATGCAGAATTCAGTATCCTTAGTTTCTTCCTCAAATGACCCGCACTGACTTTTCCTGTGGCATCTCATTAAATATCTATAAGAAGTCAGCAGTGGTTACGCTGCTTGGGAATGTCAGACCTTAGATCCATCCCACAGTCTGTATTTAATTATTTCCTTTTTATATGATTGTTGGTCCTTTATAATTGTACTGCTGAAGAGCCAGGCTCTACTTGATGATTTATAGTTGAGTTGTGCTATGTCTTGTCTGAGAACACATCAGTGACAGAATCTGCACCACTGTCACATGAACCTTGTGTAGAAATGTAACTTGCAGTAAAGAAAACCACCCACTTCACCAACATTTCTTGTTTGCCTTCCCTAGTAAGTCTATTATAAGTTCTATGTTCCCAGTCTCTGCCTTTTCACCGATCGTGAGCCTGCCTGATCACACTACAACTTGCTAGTGTTTAAATTGTAGAGTCTATGTTTCCACTTCCTCGCTGGAAACACCATGATGTAGATAATATTGTTGACCTGTCTAATACTGTTAAATGGTCCCTCTCAGTCTGTTTACAGTTTTCCTGCCAAACAGGGATCAGAACTATAACCTTTTTGCCCCACCTCATATGTCTAAGCCTTAGCTTGTCAATCATACCAGGTTTTCTGTTTTTGATGTGTTTTAGCAAGGTTATTATAATGTGCTAAGGCGATAAAACTCTCCTTCTCTCTTGTGGTAGTCCAGCACATATTGTACTGCTGACTCCTGTGATGCTCCCAGCTTGCTTTTCTGCTTGTCCCTCAGGAGGGCAAGGAGTCTTCTTGTCCTCATGCAAACATGAGCATGAAAGGTATAATCCCAGTGGACTCTTCTGAAACCTCTTGATATCAAACAGCAGTTGCTACAGTTATTCATCCCATTCTCCTTCACACTTGTCTGCATAGTTTCTCAACTTGGTTTTGATTGTTCTGCTGAAACCTTCTATCAGATTCTACATCAGTGAGTGATATGGGCATGCCCACAAATTTTTTACCCAACATACATACTTTACTAATCTCTTGGAAAAATGAAATACAGTAAATAGATTGCAAAGCATGAATGCTTCTTTCAAACATCATACAAATCCTTTACAGCTAATGCTTCTTCAGAATACACTCTGCTTCTCATACAGATGTGTGAGGGTTCTATTTTTAAATACTTTGCATGTTTTCTTTTGTTTTTGTGTGCTGTTTTTCACATATCCTTAGAACTGTTATGGTATTATTTTGGTACAGGTGCTTAGGAAGACTCACATCAATGCTTTTAATCTTCTAATTATGTAGGCTAATTTCACATCTGGAAATTTTACAGTGCAGTAATTGAAAGACTTTTTAGTCTGAAGAAAAGAAAGGGATCTTAGTCAGTATGAAATAAGACTGACACGATAACATTTGGATAAATGAATTTTTTGTTAATTTTAGAAGGCTTACGTTCCAAAGTAATTTAAGGTTTCTGTGTTTGTTGATATTGCTTTTTAATGTGACAACTGTGACATACATTTCCACAACAGATGGATTAATGTCATTTTTTTTTTAAATTACTTCACCTAGACAGGTGTTTCCTGTATATGTTTGACATGAAATTAAACATAGCTCCAGATGTTCTGTTTGTAGCAAAGCCAGTTAATTTTATTAGAACATTTAATCACAGATCAACAGTGTAATAGAAATGCAACCAATGTGAAGCAGATATTTAACAGAACTTCCTAATGAATAAGTGAAAGAGTCTATATATGGAAAGCCAGTGAGCCCTACTGTTTCTTATGTGAATCCCATAAATGTATTGCTTTGGCATGCTACCTTTTTTGAATTCAAATCAGAAGTTCTGATATTTGCTTATATTAAAAAAATTTCACAGAGTATAGGTGTTTTTGACTAGTTGATATTAAAAGTTTACAGTATCCCAGATACTCTATCCATATATGTGTTCTATCTAGTCTGAAGTAAAAGCTGTGACATAGTATGTGAGGAAATATCAAATATTCCTTGTGTTTTAGGGGGGGAAACGGCTCTATTAGGATGCTCGGTATCCTCCCATCTGTCTAGAGCTGTTGATGTTATAGATGATTGCTCTGCTTGCATTGCAGGCAGTCAGGGACAGCTGCACAAAGTTCTGCTATGCCAGACTTAAACATCATTACATGCCTAGTTATTCTTCCTCTAAGATTAGCTATAGATTTCCCATTAATTATTACATCACGTTTATTCATCATTAATAAAACAGATCTCTGTGTGCTGTCACTGATTTTTTTATTTTTTTTTACTATAATGAAAACAAGTGAAGAGAAGCTTGGGTCTGTCTTTTGTTATACTTTTATCAAATTTTCCATTGTGCCTCTATGGTCATCCCAGGACTAGAGTGAAAATATTCATAATTTTCTACTTTGAAATATTAGTTATCTATATGCACTAATAATAACTTCAAGCTTTTCTGTGATTGATGTTTTTTGTTGGCCTGTCACCTCATTGTATAGAAGTTTGTTTTAATGAGTTTCTCTAATGAATATTTTATATTGATACTTGGATGAATGGCATATGGTAAATGCAAGGTAAATTACAGCTCTTTAAATAAATATTTTTCATAAATTATTTATTTTGTGATGCCTGTATTGGTTAGATGTCATGTCAGATGAAGACTGGAAACTATTTACTCTAATACTTATTTGTGAGTTGAAAAAAGTAAAAGATTTTTAATTATTAACAAGCTTCCAATATACCCATGTAATTTATGGGAAATTACCATAAACTGTATAGGATTACAATTTTGTGAAGACAGGTTTAGTTGTATAATGCAAAACAAAACAATCTCTTGTGTTTTACAAGAATCGTTATTTATTCATATAAAAATATTACACTATTCCTGCTAAAACTCATTTTGAAGAATCCCTGGTTTCTGTAGGATTATGAGTTCTTGTCAACTGTCATTATTTCGAGCAGTAGTTCATTGCTATTTTAATAGTGTAAAAAGAAAACCTAGTTAAAAATTTAAAAAATATTTGCAGATAGAATGTATTGAATTGCCTTTGTTTTGCATTTTAGTGTATGGCTATTGGGGACAGAGCTTCCACCTTTAAATATTTGGCCGGCTCATTAAAGGCCCAATACCATGAGGTACTGAATGCTATTAACTCCCACTCATGTCACTGGAAGTTGAGGGTCTTAGCATCTCCCAGAATCAAATCAATTCTAACTTCACATGTGCACACCTAGAAGTTCAATGATCCATGCATTTGAGGAGGCAACAGTAATGCTGGCACAAAAATATTGCATTGCCTAGATACTGCTGTCTTCTTAAAAGTGTGTTAGGTTAGAGGTGCATATATAACATGCCTGTGCTCACTTTAAGATAAAAATAATGAGAAACAGTTTGAAAAAAAAACCAGAAGGTTTTCGCTTTAGACACTATTTATTATCCATATTCCTGTTTGAGTATCAATAGCAAATTTCATGAGAGTAATACATTCCCTACACTTGTTAGAATATATATGGGAGACACCTCAGATATGTAGTCAGAAGTGACCTACCTGCATGAGACTTGCCTACATCATACATCTTTCTGCCTTGGAAACTCCCTCATTTCTGACTTTGCAAGGTTGATCCACAGCTGAATGGTAGTACATACCCAAGGCACTGAAGTTCAGTTTCCACGTTAAAGAGAAATTAGTGTTGCAGAGTCCTCGTACATTCTAAGTATAACTGGATTTATTTACACACATACACCAGCCCTGAAACATAGATGGTCACAAACGGCATGCAGGCAATCCCTTCTTTCAGCCCAACTCCAATGCCTGGTTCCTCCATCTCAAGAATTGACACTAATCAGAGAACAAGGCAGAGAGCAAACTCTCCCCCTACTCACACAGCTCCCTTAACATAGAACTTTTTATAACAGTATGTCTTCCCTGGACAGAACATTATTTGTTCACATTCTAAGAAAAAGAACTTGGAACTCTACATGTAACAGTGCCTCCTGGTGACACCTGCTGCAACAATATTATTGTTGGTGTCTGAGTTAGCACTCCTTCAAATCAAACTTCACATTTGATTTCATATTATTTAGGTTTCTTCACAAATTCAGGCAGACATGACTACATTAGTTATACTTCAGACACATTTTCAAGGTTTTCTTCAAAACCATAATGGCTTTTTTATTTAAATGAAAGCTGAGACTGGAAAACAGCTAAGAGACCAGTCTGTGCCATCCCTCCCACCACCCTAGCTTATCCTTCCTGAGCCCCCAAAGAGGAGAGTCCTATGCCGAAAAACACTGCTTTGAAGGTTGAATATAGTTTCCAGTTGTAAAACCCTAATTCTTCAGAGCCCATTTGAATTCTCTGTTCTGTTTGTAAAAATATTTTGTAACTTACCAGATAAAGCTTTTAAAATTGTTCCCCTTTTGAAATGTTGGGCCTGGCTCTCACTTTATTTTATTTAGATAAAGAACCACAGCCACTATAAATACCAAACTTCACCCAAGAGTGTGCACATGTAACCCGATGGTGAGGGTATGTTCCTGATCCACAGAGCATATGGGTCTGTTTCAGCCTCAGCTGCAGACCCTTGGCTTGTTTACTTAAAAGCCCAGGTTTTTAAGTCTGGAGGTCCCTGGTTTAATCCCAGTTTGTTGGACAATATGGCTGCTATCACATGCACACTGATCATATTGTCATCGCAGTGCAGGCTGCACATTTCCACGATGTGCAGATATGGCAGGCTTAGGGTGGGAATGCCAATTTTGAATGAAACAGTAATAACTGCTCATATCTATGGAGTAAGGGGAGACAATGGTGGGGGGGGGCAGGATTTCTGCCATTATCTCTGACCTTTTCCATTATGGATGTGTCTTCCCAGCACTCCCAGTCCCCCAAACCGCTATGGTTAATTATCCCAGTGTGCCCTAGTGGTGAACTACAGGTAGTTTGCCATCAGGAGAAGTGGTCTGAGTGGCAGTGCTGTCTCTGGAGCCAAGCTACCAGTGCTGTTGTTAAGACAGCTTCCCTTGTAGTTTCCACCAGGGGCTACATGGTTTGTTGGACCTAGACAGTTGGTTGTGAAGAGAAGCACTTCCACTACATTCTGTAATCATTAATAAGAGGGTGCAGTATTAAAAGGAGTATAGATTCATAAATTCCAAGGCCAGAAGGAACCATTGTAATCATCTAGTCTGAGCTCCTGTAGAACACAGCCCATAGGATTTCCCCAAAATAATTCCCAGAGCAGATCTTTTAGAACATCCAATCTTGATTGAAAAATTATCAACGATGGAGCTTCCACCACAATCATTGGTAAATTGTTCCAGCGGTTCATTACTCTCACTGTTAAAAATGTATGCCTTATTCCCTACCTGAATTTATCTAGTTTCAACTTCCAGCCTTCGAGTCATGTTATAACTTTCTCTGCTACTTTGAAGAGACCACTATCAAACATTTGTTCCCCATGTTGGTAGTTACAGATTGTAATCAAGTCACCCCGGAACCTTGTCTTTGTTAAGCTAAATAAATTGAGCTCCTTGCCTTTATCACTATAAGGCAAGTTTTCTAATCCCTTAATCATTCTTGTGGCTCTTCTCTGAACCCTCTCCAATTTATCAACATCCTTCACCAGTGCTAAATACAGAGGTAAAATGACCTCTCTGCTCCTACTCATGATTCCCTTGTTTATGTATCCAAGGATCACATATTCCCTTTTGGCCACAGTTTTGCACTGGGAGCTCATGTTCAGCTGATTATCTACCATGACCCCTAAATCTTTTTCAGAGTCACTGCTTCCCAGGATAGTCTCCTATCCTTTAACTAAGGCCTACAGTCTTTGTTCCTGCGTGTATATATTTGTATTTAGCCATACTAAAATGTCTGTTGTTTGCTTGCACCAAACTTACCAACTGATCCAGATCACTCTGTATCAATTACCTGTCCTCTTCATTATTTACCACTCCCCGAATTTTTCTGTCATCTGCAAACTTTATTAGTGATGATCTTATGTTTTCTTCTGGGTCATTAATAAAAATGTTAAATAGCACAGGGTCAAGACCTGATCCCTATGGGGACCACATTAGAAATACACCCACTCAGTGGTGATTCCTTATTTACAATTATATTTTGAGACCTATCACTTAGCCAGCTTTTATTCCATTAAATGTGTGCCATGTAAGTGTTATATTGTTCTAGGGTTTTTTAAATCAAAATGTAATGTGGTGCCATGTCAAATGCCCTACAGCAGTCTAAGGCTATGACTACACTACAGCTTAAGTCGACGTAAGTTATGTCGCTCATAGGTGTGACCCCCAAGCGTTATGTCGGTGGGAGAAGCAGACATAGCTACCGCTGCTCACGGGGGTTTCCACTGGCTTAGTGTGGCTACACTAGAATGCATAGAGCAGCACAGCTGTCTCAGTGCCGCTGGACCACTGTAAGCTCTCTCATGTAGCCATAGGCTAAGTATGTTACATCAACACTATTACCTTTCTCAACCAAACTCATAATCTCATAAAAAAAGATATCAAGTTAGTTTGACACTCTATTTTCTATAAAAACCTTGTTGATTGTCATTAAGTACATGACCCTCCTTTAATTCTTTATTAATTGAGTGTCATATCCGCCACTGCCTTGTCTTGCCCAGGATGAATTGATACACCTGTAAGTACCTGGGTCATCCCATTTACCCTTTTTTAAAATATTGGCACAACATTAGCTTCCTTCCAAACATCTGGAACTTCCCCAGTGTTCTAAGACATATTGCAAATCAACGTTAGCGGTCCAGCGAGCTCCTAAGAAAGGTCTTTTTAAACTGTTAGATGCAAATTATCCAGAGCTGCTAATTTAAAAATGTCTAACTTTAGTAGCTCCTATTTAACATCCTCCTGAGATACTAGTGGAAAAGAAAGTGTTATTATCATATCATCTGACTACATCATTTGGGGATTTTTTCCAAATACAGAACAGAAATATGTATTGAAAACTTCTGCCAATTTTTGTATTATTATTGATAATTTCATTATTTCCATCTAATACTGAACTAATACCATTTTTAGATTCTTTGTTCCCAATATACTTTAAAACTCTTTATTTTCCTTAACTCTGCTGGCCATAGTTTTATCCTTGTGCCCTTTGCTTCCAGTATCAATTTTCTACAGTTCCTAACTTCTGATTTATATTTATTAGTATCAACTTTCCCCTTCTTTCCCATTTGTTATACTTCTTTTATTATTTTATTTTTAGAGCTGCCGTCACTTCCCTCTAAGGCAGGTCAGTTGTGTTTTTTTTTTAACCAATATGAGCTTCTTCCTTGATTTTGGCTTTTTGAGCGCCTAGTAAAACGTTCTTAAACTATTCCCAATTATCATTCACATTTTTCTGATTCAATTCTTCCTTCCTGCTGATTTGGCTCATAATTATTTTCAGCTTTGTGAAATTGGCCTTTTTAAAGCACCAAGTATATATATGACTGGAGTGGACTTTACTCTGTTTGCACATTATAGACATATATGTGATACAGAAAGATGGGAGGAGCAAGGAAGTGTTGGTGATCAGGAAGGAGGTTACAATAGTGTGAACAGGGAGCTTAAGTGGGAACTGGGGATGGCAGGTATATCCCCCTGTTGTTTCTTATAATTTTTGAGCCATATACCTGGGAAATTGGAGGGGGAGCTCTCCTTAGCCTGAAGGATTCCCTCAGTGCTCTGACCTCATACTTTCTCCTCTAATGCACCTCCATCATACAACTAACCATCCAGCCTATTTCTATAATAAATATGTTAATTGTGCTGAGGTCAGAACTATGGTTTGGCATGACAATGAGAATTGGATGTGTGTGTATTGCACATATTTATATGTGAGAGATGGAACTCAGTTCTTTATGAGGGTGTAGAATTTGTCAGTGACAAGGGCTAATGGGATGTGTGAGTGCTAAGATATAGTAAAGAACTAGCTTCCCTTAACTGTTATGTCCTTGCTTTCAAGGGTTTGTGCAGGTGGATTTGGTGCTAAA
The DNA here is from genome assembly GCF_015237465.2 of Chelonia mydas. Classification (NCBI taxonomy): domain Eukaryota; kingdom Metazoa; phylum Chordata; order Testudines; family Cheloniidae; genus Chelonia; species Chelonia mydas. The sequence goes on along the minus strand of NC_057850.1, from coordinate 53,758,138 downwards.
GCAACCTTAACTGATGTTTAACAAAGTTTTCATCATTGGGAGTGTGTGTGGGCACGTGTTTTGGTGAATGTATGTGCATATACACATGTACACATTCCTCTCAGTGAACTGAGGCATACCACAAGCTGGGATTTTAACTTGAAACAGCTACTAGGCTATGGCTGAGCTCAATCATAAATACTGTGACATATCTTTCACTTCAGCGAGAGTAGTGCCACATGCCATGAAAGGCTCTAACCCTTTCACCTGTTTCATATAATCATTTTCTGTTCAGTTCTCTTCTGTCATACACTGGGTGCTTGTGTGTGAGTCTGTGTGGGTTTTGCATTTATTGGACATCTTGCATATGTATCCAGCAGTTTCAGCCACAAATATTTTCATTTCTCACACAATGTTAATCTCAGTTACTGTTGTGTCCAGTAAAGAAATTGGAAGTCTAGATTTCAAAGACAAAGGATGACAGACTTCTGTCAAAAAACATAATGAGAGCCTCAGACATACTCATTACTATAGAGGAGTAGGGTGACCAGGTGTCCAGTTTTCGACCGGAACACCCAGTCCAAAACGGACCCTGGTGGCTCCGATCAGCACCGCCAACCGGACTGTTAAAGATTGTGTCAGCAGTGCTGCGGTGCTAAGGCAGGCTAGTCCCTATCTGTCCTGGGGCACCGCATTGCACCCCAGAAGTGGCCAGCAGGTCCGGCTACTAGGCAGGGGGGCCATGGGGCTCTGCATTGGGAGGCAGTGCCTGCGGCGGGCAAGAGCAGCACGGGGAGCATCCTGCCCCCCTTGCCTGCAAGCGTTGGACCTCCTGGCCTCGTCCAGGGTGCATGCAATGCGGTGTCAGCACAGACAGACAGCCTGCCTTAGCCCCACCGCTGTGCCGCTGACAGGGAGCTGCTGGAGGTAAGCCTGTGCCCCAACCCCAAGCCCTAACCCCCTGCCCCAACCCTAAGATCCCCACCCGGATCTCCCTCCTGCACCCCAAAGCCCTCACCCCTGGCCCCAGCCCAGAGCCCTCAACCCCTCCCAAACCCTAAGTCCCTGTCTATGTCCGCAAACCTGGAGCCCACTCCTGCACCTCAAACCCCTCATCCCTGGCCCCACCCAGAGCCCACACCCCCATCCCAGAGCCCTCACTCCCACACACACACCACAACCCCCACCCCAGCCCTGAGCGCCCCCCAACCTGGAGGCCCCTCGTGCACCCCAAGCCTCTCATCCCCATCCCCAGCCCAGAGCCCGCACCCCCAGCCCAGAGCTCTGATCCCCCTGCACCCCATCCCTCTGCCCCAGCCCAGAGCCTCCTCTCACACCCTGAACCCCTCATCTACAGCTGCACCCCAGAGCCCTCACCCCCTCCTGCAACCCAACCCCCTGCCTCAACCCGCAGCCCTCTCCCGTACTCTGAATCCCTCAGCCCCACTCGCAGCCTGGAGCCCCCTCCTGCACCCCAGAGCCCTCATCCTTGGCCCCACCCCAGAGCCTGGACCCCAGCCAGAGCCCTCATCCCCTCCCACACCTGAAGCCCCTGCCCCAGCCCAGTGAAAGTGAGGAGGTTGGGGGAGAGTGAGCCCCTGAGGGAGAGGAAATGTAGTGAACAGGGGGTGGGACCTTGGGTAAGGGGCAGGGCAGGGGCATGGCCTCAGGGAAGGGGTGGGGCTAGCGTATTCAGTTTTGTGCCATTAGAAAGTTGGCAACCCTATAGAGGAGCCACTGACCAGCCTAACTGGGGAGGAGCTTGGAACGCCCTCTTTTTACTGTAATTGTGAATGCCACTATGAGAACATATGACACTTATATTCTGGCCACAAGCAACTTACTACTTGCAGATTAATTTTGGGAAACAAGACAATATTAGGATTCAAATCAATACTTTAAATATAGAACATGAAAGTTTTTACCTTCTCTCTCTCTTTTGCATTCTGCATAGAATACACAATATGTACAAATGCTGGCTTCATTAGAGCCACAGTTTTTTTAATTTGCCTAGAGAATTTAACAGATAGACCACACCTGAAAAGTTTGCCATTTTCCTGTCATTTGTAACACAGAGAGACTTGTATATTGACAAATGTGTTGTTTCCCTCTAAAAGTGTTGCTTCATATAGTTTGTATTTATTGCACAAATATTTACATTTATAATACAATAGCTTCTTGATCTATGGCAGGGCTTTGTCCCATCAGAGTTGAAAGACCTCTGACAATTGGATAATTGCACTCAGCAGTCTTAAATTATGCACTTTGCTTTTTTTTTAATACAATACCAGTTTTAAAAAATGCATTTGAGTCCAGCAGCTCCCTTTGACGCCCCCGGACAGTATTTTAAGAACTCATTTGTTTGAGAGGTTTTTAATCTGGAGACATTGAAAAGTTACACCCGCTGTGATGTCGTCAATCACGCCAGGAGGAAAAATAGTGGCATGATTTGTTATCTGTTATTTCCCTTGCTGTGGTGACTGTCTCCCAGTGCCAGGTCTGTCCTTAAGGCCATCACTTATAGGGACCACTGTCTGTCAAAACCACAACCAACTTTAAGGTCTGCCTTTGTTGGAGCAGACAAATGAGTCTGACCTTTAACAATAAAATAGGCACCTACTGAGAGAGATGAAACAGCAACTGAAATTAAGAACACCATACGGCCATTTCAAACACTCAAGAAAAGTTAGGAGTTGAACTATAACTTAATTATAAGAGTAAATGTGGGTAGATGTTGTCAATAATGAAACAGACGTGGTCAGAAGTATTGATTAGCAGTGGGGACTAAAACTTAGTTCATCCAGGAATCAGCCTTCATTTCATTAATTATGAATAGTATCGATGGGATTCATTAAAAATATTGCAGAAGAGATTAAATTATAGCACTTCAAGGTTTGTCAGGAGGGGGGTTAAAGTGGGATGCAAAAGTGTACATATTTATGAATATTCTAGATGGGCAAAGAAAAAAAATAAGAACACACTAAACCTTTGATTTACACTAATAGCGACTTCAAAAGATCTTCCGAAAAGGGCCTCTGCCTCGCTAGTTATTGGATGTGAGGTGGTCATTGATATTTTGTAATGTTTCAAAGCACAGTCTGAACATTCCAGGCAATGCATTGTAAAGACCACAGCACAGTTTGTGGTTTGAAAGGATCTTGTAACCCAACCTGGCAAGTGGTCAGTGGAGACTATATTTTACAGAGCAACACAAATCAATCTTATTGAACACTTTCCAGGTAATATAATATTCTGCTTGTGACAATAATGAAATTAGCCTATAGATTTTGTTTAAATATTGAAATGCCATCTGAATATTTAATGAAAAACTGTACTCTATAGATATGCAGATTGTTGTGGTTTTCATAAAAAAATTGAATTTATAAATGTCCTTTAAAAACATCAGGATTATAATAAAAAAAAAATCCCTTTCTTTGTCATGCTGTTCGTATTTAGTTAGACCAGATCATGCTAAGTGCTGAGAGCCTTCAACTTCTAGTGAGGTCAATAGGAGTCGAGGGCACTCAACAGGACTGAGCCTCTAGTCGTTAATGAGTTAACGTATTCATCACAATCCTTAAATCAGCACAAAGGCTTTTGGCTTTTAATGTTGCAAGAACAAAAATGTTTTTCATCTAAATACTTTCATTTTGTATTGTTCTTATCTGATGCATGCTTTGTTTTTCATTCTTTTAGAAATGATCTATTTAGTGTCGCTGCTTTTTATTCCCAGCAGGTATGTTTTATCGCATTTTCTAGTGAAAAATAAAATCACACTGTTTTTCAAGAAAAGAAAATCTCCAGAGATCTGAGTTCCAATCTGAGAATTGGTTCGAGGTGAAATCTGTTCATGTTTCTCAATGTAGCCCCTAGTATAGAGATGCACATCATAAAAAGTAACATAGAATTTCTTATAATCAAAAGCTTTTGCCAATTTAAAGACCCAACTTTTTAATAGGCCTGGAGGTTCAATTGTAATCGTACTCTAGAGTGGTTATCCTTTCAGCTTAGGGTTAAAAAGCTTTGACAAAGCACCACGGGGAAGCTTGGATTGCCCTCACCTACACTGTACCTAGCCTTGGGATGGATAAATACAGTCTCATTCTCTAATGCTACTGACTGCCTCCAGGAACACTAAATTTTAAGAGAGAAAAACATGAATCCTGTATTTCAAGAGAGGTGGAACTAAGCCATTGTTCACTCCCCTTAAAAAAGATTTTCAGTGGACAGTTCAGATTGCCCTAGGGACACCTAAAGCTACATTAAGTACTTGTGAAAGTGAAAATCCACTGGGAACCCAATTCCAGTGTTTAAACCTCAGCATGAACAGTGGAGTTCCTAGCAGGGTTCACTTTTACATGTCTTTATAAGCAGGTTCAAAATGTACCGTATGTGCATTAAGGATCTGCTATTCCAGCTAACCTATGGAATGATTATAAAGACATAGCCTCTGAGAAAATCACTAAAATGAAGAGGGGAGGGGAACATTTATTTAACTACAGCATCACATTAGCAGCAGAAGTGGTGATGAAGTACAGATAAGCCTATTTGGTACAGTTTTGTGTACCTTTTTGTGTTTTTTCTGCAGCACCGAGGGTATTCTTTCACACTGCATATTTTTAAATGGTAAAATGAAAAGAAATGAACACTTGCCAGAGATACATACATAAATAGAGCTGACTGGAGGATAGCAATTTCATTTCATGGCAACATTTGAGGCTGCCAAATTTGTTTTTGTTCTGCACTGGAATGAAAACAAAAGCTTTCAAATGTTTTTGTGAACACGATATTGGGTGGAAATGTCCTGGGCTGGTCCAAAACCTGGGTGATTGGCCTGGCAGTTACGGAAGCAGCTTGGGATGTAGGAGCCCCAATTTTAAATAATTTCTCTGCCTGATTCAGAGCAGAGTATTTTAACCCAGATCACAGTGAATCAGGCAGAGACTTGAACTTTGATCTCCAAAACTCTCAGGCCAGGGCCTGAGCTATAGAGCACAAGAGTTTTGCTTGCTTCCCCACCCCGCACCCCTTCCTGACCAAAACTTTGCTGAAACACCTGTGTCCGCACCAAATGTTTCAGCTGTGATGAAATAGCATATTTCAGTGAAATGAAATTTTGCTGAAAGTGTTCTGTAATTCTAGAAAGTAATGGTAGAGTGTGTCTTTTAAATATTATTATTATTATTTATTTATTTGTTTGTCTGCATAATCACGGTACTTAGGATCTCCAGTCAGAGACCAGGACCCCAGTGTGCTTGGTGGTGTACAAACACAGAAGAAAGGGACAATCCCTGCCCTGAGGGGACTACAGTCTAAATAGAAGACAAGAGACAAGACATGGATATAGACAGGGGAGTACAAGTAAACAGTGAGATGGTATTGGTCAGCATGGTAGGCAATGGTTTCTGCGCACTAGCAGCCTGTTGTCAAGTCTTTTGTAGGCATCTTGGCAGAGGAGTGATTGGAGGAGGGTTTTGAAGGTGCAAAACACTTTAGAGTAATGAATGAAAATGAGTGTATGAAATGGATGTGCACAGAATCGTAAAGGGATAATAAATTCTTCCAAAAAGCTGCCTGATGCTGCAACTGTAGGCTAGTGAAACAGAGCCCACATTAATTCTTTCATAAAAGGATGGCCTCAGCTGCTGTTAAAGATGAAACCTGAAACTTTAAGTTACCCAACAGAAATGTTGTCTCATGCGGTTCCTTCTATAGTCTATCTAGTCACTCTTCTGTCCTCACACTCATGGAATCACCGTGGCCCATGCCCCATGGGATTTGTCCCCAGCTGAATGATCCCTCCCTCATCAACTGCTTCCTTGCACAAAGAGGCTCAAAGGGTGGATGCTTTAAATCTGCACTTCATAATAAATCCAATACAATGTTTATCTCTCACTGTAAGTGGTGGCCCACTCATTCCCTGCCTTCTGCTTGGGTTTGGGATAAGATAAGGGGTGAACCAATCCACCAGTGCTACACTGAACTGCTGCCAGAAGGCAACATTAGCAATCTCACTTAAATTGCTCCTCCACCCTATCCTTCTCTTCAGACACACACACACACACACACACACACACACAGAGATAGCCTTGCTGGCTATCTATGAATAGCTCTAACCATGATAAGATAGATGTTTGTCCAAAACTTGTCAGCTCCTGTATCAGGCAAGTGGGCAGCTGTTTGTTCCGAAACATACTAAAGAAACTGTAAGTGATCCTTTTGTGCAAGATGACAATTTCCACAAATACAGTAAAACTGGAGCCTCCTCTGTGTAAACATATTTCTGGCATGGTCCACCCTGGCTGGCTTGGTACTCCATCTGAAACCCAACTGAGGTCATATCAGGCTACTGCATAATGGTCCTGCTTTAGCCAGAGAAGAGGACTCTTCAGAGTCCCATATACCAACCTGTTCTTTCTTGAGCGACTTACTGGAATCTGTGTCTGATCAGACAATCAAGAAGCCCAATGCTTGCAGTAATTCATCCAGAACATACGTAAATACCCATCTTAATGCAGATGCACTAGCTTAGCTATGATCTCAGCCTGATGGCCTGTTTCTTGGACCTTAGATGACTCTGTGACTGCAGATCCATAAATTCCATGGAGGATATAGTCCTGAAAATTCAAAGAAAACAGAGAGAGATTAAGAAATAATTATCACCTTAACTAACTGAGCAAATGGTAAATATTACTTTTAGATTCAAAGGTTATTGGGTCAATGGTGTCTGAATAAACCAGTAGTCACTATGGCCCTCTTTTTAATACTACTCCTACAAGAGATACCTGGAGTTTGGGCATCATCAGTGAATTGCAGAGACCTGCAACCCTGCCCTAGTGCACCTTTTGGCTTTGTCTATGCTAAGAATATTGCTACCTATTTTGAGCACTGGTGTAGATATAATAATATAAGTGCTAGGGTTAACCAAGCACTAGCATTTTTCCATCTAACCACACAGTGAAAAATATTTTGTCACGTAGACACAATCTTCTATTGCATGACGGAGAGTAACATGAAACAGAAAACTTGCCATTACATCCCTGGTTGAGATGTATAAACTGTCTGAAAAGCCTTCCTATAAATACAGTATCCTCAATATATTGCCCTTCTGTAATGTTTTTCATCCATGGATCTCAAAGTACTGTTCCAGCTATATTGTTTTAAAGCATCGGCTAAAGGAGGCACAGAGAGATAAAGGGACACTATGACAAAATCAATGGCAGAGTTGGAAATGGAAGCCTGGCATGTTTTGTCCCATGTCCAGTATACTAGAGCACAGCTGCTTTCATCCATTTGATTCAGGTAATCCAGGAGCTTCTCCACCCTGAAAAGTAGCATCTGCAATTCTCGTGCTGTCTGTATCACTTAAAGCACTCATACTTCTAGTTAGAATGGAAACCATGTATTCCCTACAGAATAGTTAGAATTCCCTAGTTAGAAAAGAGGCAAAAATACTACACTTGATTACAGGCTCAGCACAGCACATTCTTAGTTTCTTTGGCCTTCTAACTACTCAGCAGTCAGCAGTCCATTGTTGTCATGAGATGTGAGGCCTGTCCAGGATGGAGTCATGTACTGAAGTCACAAGTCATGGTCTGGAATGCTGGAAGATGTGGATGATTCCTTAACATCTTGCAAATAACATCCCTCTTAGTCAAGCCAAGAAATGCCTCCATGTATGCTATGTATTTATTGTACAGACAATGTTGAGGTTTTAAAATAGTTATGTAATATGTCTTTTTTGCCCAAGGTCTTGGTATGTTTTAGGAACACTGCAGTATAATTCTCTAAACTTTTGTATGGGATGTTTTGCATTGTATTTTTTAAAATATTCCTTACATCTTCTCCCATGGAAAATACCTAAATAGAAAAAGAGAATATTGCAGCACTTCTCAACTAGGGGTCCGGGGGAGGCTGCAAGCAGGTTTCAGGGGGTCTGCCAAGCAGGGCCAGCATTAGACTCACTGGGGCCCAGGGGAGAAAGCCAAAGCCACACCATCCCGAGCCCTGCCAACCGAGCCTCCAGCTGAAGCCTGAGCAGCTTAGCTTCGTGAGGCCCCCTGTGGCATGGGGCCCTGCGCAGCTGCCTTGCTTGCTACCCCCTAATGCCAGCCTGGATTTTACATGAAGAAAAACAGTTGTTATGGCACATATGGGCCATGGAGTTTTTATAACATGTTAGTATTATGCAATACTGTATATGTATGTAATCCCCTTGCCAGATTCTCACAGCTTTCAAAAAGCTAGGAAATGAAGGGCTTTGACACAGTGGTGTTTGCCTTGTGATCCTCAGCACTCTGAATTCCAGTGCATTTGTACATGATTTCAGAAACTAAGGTTGCTACCAGCCCATCTCCACAGTTGTAGTTTGACCATGTGCAGGAAGCAAAGCAGAGGGTGTTGGTAGCTACAAGCCCTAATAAGAAGACATCAACACCTAGGTTTTTCAGCAGGATGGAGCAGCTGCCACTATTTAGAGTCACGGAGTGCTGCCTGGGATAAGAAGGGTGACTCCTGGTATGTCAGCTATTCCACTGAAAGCTGGGAGAGCCCCACCGTAATTTGGCAGGGCAGGCTTCTTCTCTTGCAGCAATCAGCCCTCACCAGAGAGGTTCAGGTGTCCACTTTGCTCCAGCACACCACTAGTCATAGCAAGGGCTGCTGTACTCCACAAGCAACAGGACAGCTTGCCTTAGCCTACAGTGATGAGGAAGAACAAGGAGAAGCCAACAGTGCCTAGAAAGACCCTCAGAGGAGCCACTACCAAAGAGCAGGAGGAGGCCCAGCAACAGGGAAGGAGCTGGTGTCCAAAGGAGCCATCTGCCAATGGAGGAGGAGCTCCAACCCAACAGCCTGGAAGAGAGCAGCAGCATTAGCTGCAGCAAAGAGGAAAGATCAAAACAACTTGAGAGAGCAGAGAGGAGCTTCTGTACTAGTTGCAGAACAGGGAGTCTTGGAGCAAGAGAGAGCTGCCTGTCGGCAGTTTGGTTTTTTAAATTGTTCCCTGAATGTGTAGCACTCACAAGTTATATTGCACACACTATAATAGTCTTACAGTGTAAATATTGCCAATATTTTCTACACCAGCTGGTTGAAACATCAGAACTCTCTATTTCCATCCCTCTGTCGCTACATCCGTGACTCTGCTGTAAGGTCAGCCCAGCTCTGGGGAGTAGGAAGTGCTTTGCTGCAAGGCTTTGAGCTCCCTCCAATACTTTCATAGAGATCTGTGTTTTAGTCAAATTTGAAGATGTACTAATAAAGTGTGCTTGATTAGATGACACCCAGATATGTGAGAGTACCCCATCCAAGAGCATGAGGGAGTTCAAAAGGGCCTTGGAGCTGCAGACCAGCTTAACAATGCGAGAGCAGGTGCCCTTGATAGTTAGGATATCTTAGAGGAGGCAAGTTCTTCATGGTGCTTCCCTCCTTTGATCCCCTCCTTCCCACTGATCTTTCCTAGAATCAGCTTTAGCCACTCTTCACCAAGGTACTGATTTTGCCTAGGTATTGAGAAAGTTGGGAGATGATGCTGTTTCTGTCTGATATGAAGGAGATGTAGACATCTGCATGCTGACCTGGTTTGCCTCCCAAAGGCTTTGTATAGATAATGAATAATATAGGGGAAAGTATTGAGCCTTGTTTGGTGCTGCAGATGAGGGCTTAGGAAGGAGTCCATAATCACCCGGTGGGTTCACTCTGAGAGGAAGGATCTGAGCCATTCCAGGATTCTTCCATTCACCTTTGGAGCTTTTTGTTGGCAAAACAAGAGTATTTGGTGATGAACAATAGCTATTACTTCAGAGCTTTCCAGCAGTATGAATATGAATGTACTGTACTTCCCTTGTCTAGGGACAAGATGAGGTCATCCATCAAAGCAATAAATGTTTTCCTGGGCTGAAGCCTGAGTGAGAAGGATCCAGAATTCTGGCGCTGACAGGTGGTGCTGCCATGTCGATTTTGATAGATTCTCAATTGCTTTGCTTAGAAACAGGGGATCAGAAACTTGGCAGTAGCTTTCAATCTCTCTAGTGTCAAACCATGGTTTCTTTAGTGCTGTTTGGACTAGGTATGTTGATTCCTTTAATCAGAGAAGGTGTTGACAATCTCTGATCTCTACTCTCTTTTACCATCCAGGAAAGGCAGGGTGGGAAGGAGGTCAGTCACAAGTGGTAATAATTGCCTCCATGACTACTACCTGTGTAAATAGGCTGAATTCTTGGATGGAGGCTGTATTTCTGAGCCTACTTTACAAGACCATTTTCAGAGAGCCAATCACCGTGGGGAATGTGCTCTTGTTCCTTATGGAAACCATGTATTCCCTACAGAAAATAGAGGATGGGGAGTACTGCTAATCTGAGATCTAGTGTTACAGGCATTACAAACCAGCCAGTAGTCCTGCTTAGGTTGCCCAATAGACTGGAGGGAAGAAGTAAAAACTGACTCCACCCCCACCATGGATATGCCAAAGCAGTATCCCTGGTGAGGAAAGTTTATGCTCTGTAATGACAGTATTTCCTTTCATTGGGCAGAAAAGGAAAAACAAGATTTAAGAGTCTGACATATTTAGCTATATATTTCAATCTCCTTGTTCAAATATGTATTTGTGCAGTGTAGTTCAGAGCCATATCAGCTAATTAGAAATCTGCATTTCATTTCATACCTCAAGACTTGGAAAGTGTGTTGCTACTCACCTTAAAAGACAAGTTTACATACAATATCTGGAGAACAGTTTGACAATAGGTCAGGCATGACATATATTTGACATCCTAAAGCCTCAAACTAGTAAAACGTTGAGGTCAAGCAAAGGTAAAATCAAAATAACCCTCTCGAGATTTTTATTGTGTATGATAGGACCGCAAATAAACTTTAAGTCCCCCAGCTTCTAACGTGTCTGAACTTGACTGAAAGCTAAAAAGAAAGCTTATCTATTGATTTTCACATGTAAGCTAAATGGTAAAATAACCTTGACTCATTTGGATATCTCTATCATTTGAAATAATACATGTATAAGTTACACAATCTAAGTTATTCTTAAATAACGTACAAAGTAGAAAACTGTCAAAGTTCCTTCCTTCATGAATACCCTGTGTGCTTAGCATTAACCACATGGTTGTACAATGAAAAAAGCTATGGTTGGGGTTTTTGTTTTTGTTTTTTTAAATCTCCAATCTACAAAGAGGGACTTTTCACTTTAACTGTTTTTTTTAACTGTTTTTTTTTAACTGTTGCTGCAGGTTATTTATTTGGGCTTTGTCCTTTCGTGCATCATGCTATCATTCTGAATAGCAATATCTGATTCAGAATTTGGCAAATAATTCATAAATCTGGTATTTGTAAGGAGCAGATTTTTTTGAAGTATTCAGAAATGCTTTATGAATGAGCGAATGTCAGTGCTCACACATGTGTAGTATAAATATTACCTATCTGGCCTGTCACATCTAGCCCGGGAAGAGACCAAGGTTTTACTTCTAATTGGGTTTTTTATTACTATCAAATAAAAAAAGCTCCGTTCATAAAAAATGATTAGGGCCATTTCCCCACAAATGTCATGTTCCCGGATTGCACTTTTTTCTAGGTGAAGTGTGACTTCTTTTTTCTTTTTCTGCGACTATTAATGTATTTTCCCCTTCATTTAGAGGAATTCTTTTGGCCTTGCCTCTTGGGATACACAGCTTCTAAAAGAGATACAGTAGAGTCAGCCAATATTATACAGATAGTTCAAACATGGGAAATTTTTGAAGACATCACAAAGCATTAGGCTGCACAGGATAATGCAACAAGAAATTTCACATGGTAAAGAATATTCCTGTAAGTGAATATATATGCATTTCAAAAATAGATGCTTCACATAAATAGTATTGATCCTCTTCTTAAAGGATTATACACATGTATTGTGTGCTCTACAATGTTTTAAGGAAATGGTTCTTTGACTCTTACTCTGAGGGGCTCCTGGGCCTTTTATTCACCTGTTAGGAAGGTCTGTGATGTGCTGACCAATCCTGATGATAGTCAAGCTTCTGCCTGGGGACCCACTGCATCTCCAGAAGAGGCCAGGGAGTTCATGCAACATGACCTCTTCCACTTGTACCTCTGCCATGCCTACACATGGACTCTGGAGATTATGCAGCAACCAAAGAGGAGTAATCTGTGCGGACTCAACATGTGGTCCTGAGATCAAGGAACTCAGTCAAGGCACTCTAACCCCAGTAAAGCTAATTGGAGGGGAGAGAGGGTCATATGCAGCTATGCTGTATTCTTCACCTATCCCAACTGCCGGGGAGGGTTGGGGTTCTTTATTTTTGGGATGGGGGGTAGTAGGTGCCTGTCATAAATATAAAGGGAAGGGTAAACCCCTTTAAAATCCCTCCTGGCCAGAGGAAAAATCCTCTCACCTGTAAAGGGTTAAGAAGCTAAAGGTAACCTCGCTGGCACCTGACCAAAATGACCAATGAGGAGACAAGAGACTTTCAAAAGCTGGGAGGAGGGAGAGAAACAAAGGCTCTGTGTCTGTCTGTATGCGGCTTTTGCTGGGGATAGACCAGGAATGGAGTCTTAGAACTTTAATAAGTAATCTAGCTAGGTATGTGTTAAATGTTCTTTAAATGGCTGAGAAAAGAACTGTGCTGAATAGAATGACTGTTTCTGTCTGTGTGTCTTTTTTGTAACTTAAGGTTTTGCCTAGAGCGATTCTCTATGTTTTGAATCTAATTACCCTGTAAGGTATCTACCATCCTGATTTTACAGGGGTGATTCCTTTACTTCTATCTACTTCTATTTCTATTAAAAGTCTTCTTGTAAGAAAACTGAATGCTTTTTCATTGTTCTCAGATCCAAGGGTTTGGGTCTGTGGTCACCTATGCAAATTGGTGAGGATTTTTACCAAACCTTTCCCAAGAAGTGGGGTGCAAGGGTTGGGAGGATTTGGGGGGGTAAGACGTGTCCAAACTACGTTTCCCAGTAAACCCAGTTAGAGTTTGGTGGTGGCAGTGGATATTCCAAGGACAAAAGATAAAATTAATTTGTACCTTGGGGAAGTTTTAACCTAAGCTGGTAAAAGTAAACTTAGGAGGTTTTCATGCAGGTCCCCACATCTGTACCCTAGAGTTCAGAGTGGGGGAGGAACCTTGACAGTCGCCATATCCAGCTGCTCAAATGGTGTACCTAGAGGCAGTGAGATCCAGTGGAGAGGTCACTGAATGAGGTTCAGCAGCCCTGATTTCTATTCCTGGCTCTGTCACTGACCTGCTGGGGGACCTTGGGTGAGTCATTGTACCTCTGCTGGCCTTTCCAACTTTTTTCTGTCATCAGTTTAGATTGTAAACTCTTTGGGGGCAAGACTGGCTCTTCTCCCACTGTATGTGTTTGTTCAGTGCTCAGTACCTTGGGGACCAATCTGGTACTACTGTAATACAGATAACGTATAATAAAATAATAATAATAATAATAATAATAACCTTAGAAATACTGCACCTCTGCACTGATTGTCCCCTTGCTATGTCCTTGGCTGAGCTCCTTTGCTGTCAATCACGTGAAGAGACCACTAAGCAAATATGTCAAAGAGGGGCACTTCCCTCTCCTCAGTGTCAGCTCTCAGATAAATCAAAGACTATGGTGGTTGGGGAAATAGTTTTGGACTCCAGAGAAAGAGGACCAGGCTGGGGTTCATGGTTGCTGCTGAGGAAGAGCCTCTCCTCATAGGACTGAAGCAGTGGGTGGGCCAGAGTATGCTCCTGGATCAGGATTTGCTAGTCTGTAGTGGCTGCCTTTTTAATGTCATCCGTAGAATGGTGTCTCCAGATATGACTTCACAAGTCGGATAGGAAGATTAACCTTCCTGCCTGCTTCAAAACACAGCTCTGTTAGGTGGTATCCAAATGATATATCACCACTACAGATTATCATTAATATACTTTTATTACAGGTGTAATCTGTGAATTGCTGGTGGATTTCACTATGAGAAAATTTAAAGTAATGAATTTTGGATCTCAGTAGCCCTAAACAGCTGCGCAGGAAGGGACTTGAAGTTTGAATGGGGACTGGTTGGAGTTAGGCCCTACTTGGCCAGGGAAGGAAGGAGAGAGACGGATGGAAGGGAGAAGGAAAGATGGGTGGGACAGTGTCCACTATGATAGAGTGGAAGGGGAGGGAAAGTTGCTGGGGAGAGACGGCAGAATAGTTGGAGTTGGGGCTTGTAGCATGTGTGATGGGCAGAGAGAGTGAGAGGTAAGAGTGATTGAGTAACAGGGAAGCAGAGGAGAGAAACTGCAAGGACTGATTAGGTCAAGGTTAGTCCTATTTCCTACTGTCTCAAGAGTTCTGGGAACACTAAAACTCAGAAGCAAAACATCATTGCAATCTGTGGTACAGTGTACTTGCTCATTTAATTAAGTCTCTCTGTGTAAAGAGCTACTCAGATGAGTGCTGGTTTCCAAACTTCTTAGAATGCTGTTGCATTTCTTTGGAATTTTTGTTACATAAAAGTTAATATTTTGTCAAAGAACTTCTAGTGGGGGGTTTATGGTTCTTCTGTACACAAAAGAGAATACTTTGCTTTGGCTCAGTTAGAAGCTTTTCAATTTGTTCTGAGAAGAATCGCATTGGGTAAGATACATGAGAAAAATCAGTGTATCTAGAAGAAAACTGTTGAATAGCATTTAGTAAAAATAAGAAAAACTTTCCTTATGAATTTCTACTGCAGAAAAACATACAGGAGTACCTGTGACTATAGTTAGGAAAAAAGCTTACTGAGTAATGACCGACACCACAGAAACTGAACAAAAAACTTGATGTTTTGAGGAGATATTATGTTACTAGATTCATAGATTCCAAAGCCAGAAGGAATTATTGTGATCATTTAGTTTGACCTCTTTATAACACAGAACAATTAGAAATTTCTGAAAATAATTCCTAGAGCAGATCTTTTAGAACAACATCCAATCTTGATTTTAAAATGGTCAGTGATGTAGAATTCACCATGACCTTTGGCAAGTTGTTCCAATGATTAATTATGTACCCTGTTAAAAATTTACACCTTATTTCCAGTCTGAATTTGCTTAGCTTCCAGCCATTGGATTGTTTCATACTTTTCTCTGTTAGAGTGAAGAGCCCATTATTAAATATTTGTTCCCCATGTAGATACTTATAGACTGTAATCAAATCATCCTTGTACCTTGTCTTTGTGAAGCTAAATAGATTGAGCTCCTTGAGTATCACTATAAGACATTTTCTAATCCTTTAATCAGTTTTGTGGCTCTTCTCTGAACCCTCTCCAATTTATCAACCTCCTTCTTGAATTGTAGAGCCCAGTACTGGACACAATATTCCAGCAGTTATCCCACCAGTGCCAAATACAGAATTAAAATAACCTCTCTGCTCCTACTCAAGATTCCCCTGTGTTAGCATCCAAGGATTGCATTAGCCTTTTGACCAGAGTTTTGCACTTGGAGCTCATGTTCAGCTGATTATCCACCGCAACCCACAAATCTTTTTCAGTGTCACTGCTTCCCAGGATAGAGTCCTCCATCTTATAAACATGGCCTACATTTTTTGTTCGTAGAGATATACACTTACATTTAGTCATATTAAAACAGAAATTGTTTGTGTGAGCCCACCTTACCAAGCGATCCAGAGCGCTCTGTATCAGTGACCTGTCATTTTCATTATTGATCACTGCCCCAATTTTTGTGTCCTATGCAAACTTTATCAGTGAAGATTTTATGTTTCCTTCCAGGTCTCTGATAAAAATTTTAAGTAGCACAGGGCAAAAAACCAATCCCTGCAGGACCCCACTAGAAATACACCCATTTAATGATGATTCCCTCTTTACAATCATGTTTTGAGACCTATCAGTTATCCAGTGTTTAAGACATTTAATGTGTGCCATTATATTCTAGTTTTTAAATCAAATGGTCATGTGGTACCAAGTTAAATGCCTTACAGAAGTCCAAGTATATTACATCAACTCTAATACATGTGTAATTTCATCAAAAAAGATATCAAGTTAAGACAAAATCTATTTTCCATAAACCCATGTTGATTGGCATTAATTATATTACCATCCTTTAATTGTTTATGAATTTAGTTCTGTATCAGCCTCTCCCCTTTCTTCCCCGGGATTGCTGTTAGACTGGCAAGTCTAAAATTCACCAGGTCATTCTGTTTACCCTTTGTAAATATTAGCAGAACATTAGCTTTCTTCCAGTCTTCTGTAACTTCCCTGATCTTCCATGACTTATTGAAAATCAACATTAATGATTCAATGAGCTCCTCAGCCAACTCTTTTAAAACTCTTGGATGCAAATTATCCAGACCTGCTGATTTAAAAATGTCTAATTTTAGTAGCTTCTGTTTAACATCCTCCTGAGTTAGGGGAATGGAAAGTGTTACCATATATGACTAAATCATCTGTGTTTTCCCAAATACAGAATAAAAATATCCTATTGAACATTTCTGCTTTTTCTGCATTAATATTGATACTTGTACCATTTCCTTCCAGGAATGGACTAATGCCATTGATAGTATTTTTTGTTCCTAATATACTTTAAAAACTCCTTTTTACTGTCTTTAACTCTGCTAGCCATAGAGGTCTTCTTGTGTCCTGCTTCCCTATGAATTTTCTGCAATTCCTAACTTCTGATTTATATTCATTACTATCAACTTCCCCTTTCTTCTATTTGCTGTGTTATTGTATTTTATTTTTTATAGCTGCTTTCACTTCCCTTTGTTTTCAATTCCCTTCTAAATCAGGTCAGTTTTTTAACCAATATACCTTTCTTCCTGGATTGTGGCATTTGGGGCATCTAGTATTAAGCAATTCCCAATTATCATTCACATTTTGCTGATTGATTTTTTTATTCCTAGTTGATTTGGCTCAAAATTTGTGAAATTGAAATTGTTCCCAAAACAAATATTTTCACAGAATGATAAAAACAACACTAATTAATTCAGCTAGAAGGGGTAAACCTGTCTGAGTACATGGCAGCTCTGAAGAAGTTGGCAGGAATGTGTCTTTTTGGGCCTAGATGAAGCATTATGAAATAGGACTGTTCATGGCATGTGAAACCTCTATGAAAGCTCATGTTTGCAGCCTGCACTTGCAGAAAAATATTTAACAATACTATCTTAAGAAAAAAACTGTAGCACAACCATGGCTGTAAAAATGGGCTGGGGTTTTGAAATGATAAAACAAAATATGCTGTAATTTTGGAAGCAAGCAATTTAAAATATATCCACTAAAAGAACAGTGATGGGGCCAAACCAGTTGAATTCTTTGCCACACGCAATAAGTGTGAGTTCATGCTTTAGAAAAGTGTGAGGCACACCTCTTTGCAAAGGCCTTCCTTTAGTCGACAGTGACAAAACTGCAAATCTGCTTTCCCCTAGATATGTCCTTCCAAGGAATTTTCTTGGAATAAGGCACAGGAGGAGCAGAGAAGATGGTGTTTGGTGCACAGGTGCCAGGGTGATGGTGCTCTAGAAATAGAAAGATAGTAATCAGTCAAATAAAACACTAGTTTTATTTTGTGTGTGGCTGCTCGGTTCCCAGACTCCATATGGGATTTGTTGGGTCACTTCCAGAGTCCCAGGCCCAGTACAGGATTCCTTGAAGGGGGGTGGGAGGAAGTATATTTGAATTTGGATTTAAGATTGAAAGAAGGCATTTTAAGCAGATTAAGAAATCACTGACGTCTACAAATGTATTGGTACATTGGGAACTCAATTTACAGCTACTGTGAGCATATTCCTCACCTGTAGGAAGAGGTGGTCTAGTTAGATCACATCAAATGCTGAGCAGGACCCTAAAACTCAGGCATACAAAATTAGAGACCACTCTCAAAAATTTGATATTGTGCATGCTTCCCAACTTAGTCAAGGCAAAATGGGGAGTGAGTTCAACTGGTTTGAATTATTCTATTGCTGTTCTTCTCCTACCTTCTTAGCCACATGTACATTCAGTATGTATCAGTAAGTGACATGTTTAAAAGGTGAAGATTCTGAATTGATTTGGAAGCTGAATTTGTTATTTTGGGAAACTGAACTGTGCAAATATCCTCCACTGATGTCCTCAAATTCTCCAGTTGATGCAATATGCATTAGAAAAAATGGAGGTTGCCTAATGGTAGTCACAAAGTTGCCTTAATTATTTCCTTTTTCTCTTGAACCTTATAACATCTCCACTGCATTGACAAGTTCTGTATTATCAGACTAAAACCAGGATTTTCTGTGTAACTCATAGATTTTCAGTGTTAACAGAAGAGTTTTCAAGATTTCCAAACTCATATTTTCTGTGTGGCTGCTAGGTTCCCGGACTCCATATGAGCATCGTTGTATCACTTCTAAATTCCCAGGCCCAGTACCGGATTCCTTGTAACAATTCAGATCACAGACTAAATAGAGGATCCTGTCTGTCACTGGGGTTTTCTCTGCTAGAATCCTGTTTCTTTTCACTCTTCTTATACCTTCTCCTTCTTTAAGTCCCCCAATGTGCCCCTTCCTCCCCAAAAATCTCTATCCCGAAATCTCATAATTGTTCTACCAGTATTTCAACATGCGTGGTTGATATATTACAGTAAAATAAGATCTTATGATTCTATGTATGGGCAGAAATACCATGAGAACAGCTGATCTCATGAGATTTCAGCCAGTATCTGAACCATAACTGAAAATGGTTTGGGTTATGACCCAGAACTAAAATCATAGTGCTGGTTAGGATTAGGTGTTCTAAATCTGAACTCCTCTCTCTATACCAGAATTTGGGAAGGAGACGAGAGAATTTGAGCATATGATTTTTTCTCTCAACCCTGGTTTCTATAGTTATTTATATTTCATGGTTATGTCATCTCACACATGTACACATATGCACATGCTCCCACTTTTATATTTTTGTACATGTGGGTGAGCTGAATATATGTATTTATATATTAATATATTGCACAATGAAACTCCCTGGTCCTTTCATTGAGATGAAAGTACTCTTTTTGGGGGGGTGGGGGTGGGGAAGAGTGAGGGGAGAAGAGGTTCAGAGCTGATCTCTTTATTTTTTTCTCCCAGTTTTTTCCTGACTTCTCTTGCCACAATGGAGACTGATACTCCACTGGTGTGCCTTTATGAAGTAAAAGCAAAATATTTGTACCTGTTGAAAATCAAATGCCTTTGTTCAAAGAAATAAAGATACAGGGCAGAGTACAGTTATCTTATGCAGAGTACAATTTGGGAATGGAATAGACCTGAATACTAAATTATTTTTTCTTTATTTACCCTTGAATTATAGTTTGTATTTCACATTCTTATTGTTCAACTGAACCTGAACAATTTGTATTTCTTGGATTTGTTTATTTCCCTCCTTTACTTTGTATTAAATTATTGAATACTGCTTTGAAAATGAATTTGGAGAAAACATAGTATTTTGACGGTAATATGTTGTTAATTCCATTATCACATAGTATATCCTACATAACACTGCTTCGTCTGAGGGTGCTGTTATAATTAGTGCAATAATTCTGTAACCTGGTCTTTTGTAGCAATAATGCTGACTTTCGAGTAGTCCATCTCTTGTTTTCTTTGTGTAAAACTTTTCACAGCAAATCTCAGCATGGTTTCAAAAATGCATCTATCTTATTCTTTATTTTATAATGCAACCTTGAAATAAGAAGTTAATTTCAATCACAAACTTGACCTTTAATGCTGTTGAGCCTTATCTTTTCTCATACTTTTTCTCTAACCTTCGAAGACACAAAAGACATCTAAAACCCATACAGAGCGTTAAATCCTAAATATTTTCTAAGCAGCTATGATCTACTTGCCACATCAGAGCTGTAAATTAAGGTTTCATGTGTTGCAGAAACCAGCCTTCCATATCACAGTTTTCTTCCCTGAATGAGGCAAGAGTCAGTCAGTAAATATATGTGGTCAACCTCAGAGGGAGCTCACATGTATTTTTAACTGCCTTCAATTGTTAATGTATTCCTCAAATGAGATGCATCACCTTGAAGAATGACTTTTTGCCCTCTGGGAATACACCAAACAAGTATTTCATTCACTATGATAATCAGTTCTACCTCCAGCAACATATGACACCCAAATTTAATAGGCACTAGTGATTAGGTTTTCAGACAGAGAGTCATCACAGTCCACTGTAAATAATAATAATAATAATACTATTGGAAAAAACAGGGGAAAAAAAACCCTATGTTTGTTTTTAGGAATCATTATTACAAACAATGGAACTATCAACATTCTTAAATATGGTTAATATTATGCTTCTCATTAGAGATATAAAAAAAGATAGTAACATTTCTTTTTATGCTTTGAGAGATTTCCTTGGACATAAATAAGAGCTGTCATTTAAGTTTTTCCCCTTAAGCTGATTGTATGATCTTGAAGGGGGGGGAAAGGTTCATAGACCAAATATGTTTTTTAGAAAGCCTTTAAAAATGCTTTAAGATTGTTATAATGAGAAAAGGCTAAATTTTCTCTCTCGCTCTCTGCATCATATGTCCAATGTCAAAATTATCTAGGGTCTTTCTCAAAGTTAAACTTTTATCATAAGCAAAGAGAATATTATAGGACATTATGGAAAATAAAAAAATCAGCCCTTAAATCAGCAGCTTAGGTCGTCGGCAGTAAATGATACAGTGGTTCCACTTTCTTGGAACTGAGAAGCAGGAGAAAATGAAGAAAGATGCTGCTGACAGGGTGAGGATGATGGGAGCAAGCTAGCATTATGAATGATATGTTAAGTGATTGGCTCAGATGGAATCATGGGATTGCTGCCTTTTGCAGATGCTGATTTTCATCCGTATTGTTTGCCTCTTTCTCAGAAAAACCTAACATATGCAGAATGTGTGTGCATGCACATGAGCTATATATACAACCACAGATATATATTTACATTATACTGAATATATTTATATATGCTCAGAAGTCACCTTATGCCTTTTAATGACTTTACACCTTATCTATACAGCTAATCAACATAGTTCACTATGTCATAAACCAAAAAACTATTTTTGATAAGACTTAGTGTCCTGCTTTCCTTACTATGAGAAGTATAGTTTTTCTTTTCATTTGCCTAGAGCACTAGAGGGGGAAATGATGTTTTTAACTAATTACTAATCCAGCTATGTATATTCAGGTCTACAAAAATACATATGTAAAAGGAATAGCATCTTTTTCTTGATAGCAATGTGTTTTATAATAGTAAAACTAATAGTGAGGTCCTGTTACATTTTTCTTTGATGTCCTTTATGCTGCATACCGTGCATTCTGTTTTCAAACTATCAGGCATTACTGGGTTCATTTGGTCTGCCTGCTTCTTTGTGCAGATAAAGAGAAAGTCAGATAAAATGATGCTTAACACTGATGAGATATATCAGAAACACATGCATGCAATTAAACATAATACTCATATTGAAGGGTTCTTTTACCAAGATTATCCTTGGCAGCATTCTTCAGTCGTAAACAATGACTAACTCAGAGCTTCATCTCTGAGGATTAACTCTTCAGTACCCTGTTTACTTATTTAGAACCTGATCCTGTATACCTTAGACATTCAGTAGTCATGAGTGAAATCAGTGCAAATGTTGGGTGGGTAAGGAATGAACAATTGGGCCTCATATTAGTGTAAAGATTTACACCTCAAACTTTTTTTTCCTGGAAACTTCTGATCAACAATAAATCCAAGTCTCCACTCATGGAATTATTTATTAAAACTATATTACTATTGAAAATAACATTAACATATAGTTTATAGAACTGTTTCATTAGTCAAAAAGTATATTTATATACATCTAAACTCTCATTTAATTTAAATATTCATAATTTTACACCAAATGCATAAGTGGACAATGATGATTAGCAAGCTAAGATACGAAATATGTAACTTAAGAGGGTTTAATAAATATGGTAAATACAACATATGGAAAAGCACTTCAAATAACTGTTGAATTTAAATTTACTTAGTTTAAAACTTCACTCACCAGATCAGGTCATTGTTTATGTAACTAATTTCTTGCTGGAATGTTATCTTTCCACTGAACATTTACCAATGGCTTGTGGGGAAAAATAATGAATTCCTTTTTCAGAGCAATAAAAATTGATAATTAAACTAATGAAGTAATTTTTTAGGCTGGACATAGAATTGACCCAGGTGCTCATTATTAAAACTTTTTAATATATTTTTTGCAGAAAGAGAAAATGAACATCAGTGGACCAATATAATTAGCATGCCTTCTAAACAGATGATATAGTTATATACTTGTTAGTATTAGGGGAACTCACAAATTTCATTTACCAAGATACAGCCCAGCAGGCATTTTCTAGTGCAAAGGGCGCCTGTGAATCCCCAGTATACCACTCAGATCACCCCCTGAGGGGAAACTCAACTTGCATTCAAATCAAACGCTTTCCTATCAAATGCTCTACTAATGGCTTTCCTATGAGACCCAAGCCTGTCAGTCACCCACTACCTATTTAGACATGTTAAAACAGAATTTGTTGTTTATTTGTATTTCATTGAAGTGAGTCTGGTTTCTCATATTGAATTTGTATCCAAACCCCAGGTTGTCAATACTACTTAGCTTCTGTTTGTTGTGTTTTTCTCTGCATGTAATCCTAGGGAAAAAAATGGTGCAGTTCATGCCAGTTCCAACCCTTGTATAAATTTGTAAGCAGCATATTAACTAACTGTGTAACATAACTGACGTTCATGTGAGAGGGTAAGGAGAACATTTTCGTTATTAAAAGCTGTTTTATCAAAATCAGTGATGCCATTGCTAAGCTAAGGTCCCCATAAGGAAACACTAAAACAAAAAACCATGACCAAAAGAAGGGGAAGAGGAGAAAGAACCTTTATTTTAATATTTGTTTCTATATTAAAATAAGTCTGATTGCTTTGGCTGAAAATACAATGACTTGTCAGGAAATATTATATCTTATTGTAATTTTCCATGAAAATTATTGCTTAAATGCCTTCTGTTAGAAATCTCTAAGTTAGTTTACTTGTGCTTAAGAGTAAATCTGTGCATTAAACATTCCATAAAAACAAGAACTAAGTGTTATGTTTGATATGCACTTCAAAAGCCTAAAAGGCCAAAGAAAGCCCTTCCTTAATTATTGAAGAAGTGTCTGTAAAGGAAACATGAGCAAATAGCATTCATGCTTTCATCCCCAGTAACCTTTTATTGTCCTTTTCTTCAAATGGCCAAGTCAGTATATTTAATAAAGGGAGCAGCAACCATCAAAGAAGGCAGGGGTCTAATAAATGGTCCTGATTAAAGGCCCTGACAGGGTATGAACTTTGCATAAATTTTCTTATGGTGTCAGGCTAGGATACTGATTGAAAACCCATTAACATAATCACACATTTAGAGGAAATGCTGTAATGTATCAAAAACATTTCCCTTCGTGTAATAATTTTAAGGACATTAAAATGCAAATGATAATAAGGAGCTGTGTTTTAGTGATGTTCTGAAAGCCTGATTATTCAAATATTTAGTATGAAATATGGAAGCTTCTTAAACTAATGCATCTACATGATTTCGAAGATTTAGGCTACACGTGTCCTTGACAGACTTTTATACCAGTACAGAGAATTTCCTATTCATTTTAGACTTGCAAAATCCCGCAAGAAAATTTAGTTTAAATGGTTGTGCAAAGTACTAATACCTTTTTAACCCATTCTATTTTTAAAAAATTAAGAGTGTGTGTTGAAACCAATCAGCTAGCAATGCTATTTTATTATATGTTAAATTGTGAAAGTCCATTTTTGGTTTGCTTTGCATTTTTGAAATCGTATAAAGAATTTAAAGTATCCTTTTTTCTGCTTCTATTAAAATATGTGTTTAAAACAACAGATTTGCCATTGAATCACAGCAGTGATATTCTTTAATGTTAATTTTTAACAGTAAGAGAAACACTGTCCTCCCACACACAAATAGCCATAATTATGTAAAGAATGACTGCTTCAGACTGATGACTTTCAATATGCTCGAGTCTAGCATACTGGTATAAGAGGCCAGAAAGGTCAACAGTAATTCATAACTGCTATAAAATTGTGTAGCATCCCAGGGCTTCTGGAGGATGCTGACATTATCATGCTTCTTCTGGTGGTTTGTATATGTAAATTTGTGATAGGAAGTGCACTGCTTTTGCCGTATCGCATGCAGAGCATCAATCAGGCAGTAGAATACATCAGAGTATTTTCATTATGCCTAGTTATTTACTGCATCAGAAGAAATTACCCTGGCAAGCCAAACAGCCTTCTCTGGCTAGCATGATATGACCAACCAGGTTTCAGCTCAGGAGTCTTGTAAACATTACAGGATTAATCTCACAATCACAATCATCAATCTTTCCTAGTCCTGCCTGGGTGCAACTGCAGAGATTGGTAACCAGGCAATGTAGATTTAAATTTAACCCTGAACATCGAGACCAATATGTCAGATCTGTGCTCCATATTACAAACACTGATCTTTTTTTACTCCAGCTCTAGTACAAAATGATGAAAAACAAAAATTTACACTTCAAAATCATGTCTAATTTTTCATTCTTGTTTTTGAGACATGACTAGGAAATGAAAAATATCCAAATAAATATACATTTTATAATATCAAACTTGAATGGTGAAATGATGGCCTGGGATTTTATAGAGAAAAGGATTCTTAAATATAATGGATGTCCCAGAGACAACTAACAGTGCACTGAAGCATGGAATGGGATATTCAGGTTCGGGACTAGACTTGGGCCCCTTGGCACTGAGCCACTAGAGGTTAGGGCACTGTGAGGGTAATGTACTTAGCCTCTAACAAATGGAGCATTAAATACATCATGCTGACTCACAGGTGGCACTGGTATGGATTGCTGAAACAACTACTTGCTTGCCCTCTTGCCAAAAGAAGAAAAAAGGCTCTGGCTACACCTACCTACGCTATGTAGAAAAGGAGATGGAAAGAATTCAGTGGGAAATGCAGGCTGTCTATATGAATGTTTCATCATTTTATGTACAGTATATAACCAAAATGCAAAAGAAACCTGCATTCATTTTTGAAAGTCAAGTGGAAACAGCAGTGATAATGATCATTTTTCAATAGTCAAGAAACAATAAATATATAATGAGCAGATCATGTATAGAGACTACATGGCAGTTTAATTTGAACTCTGATCTTTATTTTTTTTCCTTCTGTCCAAAACACTTTCGGTGGAATACATACTATACATCTCTCTCACTCTCCCCTCTCCCCACCCTCTTATAAAACAGCAACAGAGATTTTTCAAAAGCACAGGCTTACAGAAAATACCCATTGCATAAGATTTTATGCCTTTATTTTTATTTAATCAGGACTACAGACATTTAACTGCCTGTTATGAATGTATGTGCTCTCTTTGTGATATATTCCTACTCAACAACAGAGCTAGCCAATAGCATCTAAATAATCTCTGTACAAAATACAATGAACATATAAATTTATCTTCTAAAAAAATGGGAAAAAATATGGAACCGGATCCTTAGCTGATGTAAATTGGCATACCTCCACTGACTTCAAAGGAGCGACGCTGATTTACACTAGCTGAAGATCTGGCTTCTAGTGTGCAAAATATGTTGTTTTAATCAAAGGAATTCTTGCTTACCCAGACGCTGTGGTGACTGAACAGTTAAAGGAAGAGAGGACAGGTATATTGGAGTGAATGCTTACTCTATTAGTTCACACCACTCAGTCTCCTCCTCCTCCTCCATTTCCCTCTCTCTTTTTTTTTTTCTCTTTTTTTTTTTTCTGCCAATTCTAAAATAGCTGCTAGCCTGATACCATAGTTATGTTATTGTATGTAGCTACACATGGTTCCCCTTCAGAGGCCCTGTTCTCCCCACAATGTACGTAGTCTTTTGGGGCATGTAAATCAAATGTGAATCTGGTCAACTTACTATGCAGATCAGCTCTTGCACATGAAGGAAAAAATTCACATGCTTCACACACAGGAATTGCAAAGTTTTTTAAGAGCTGAAAATGCTCATTTACATAAATTCCCCAGCCCCAAACACCATGGCTCCTATTCCTGGTTCCCTTCTGCTGGTGCCATCGGGGGAATGGGACTTACAACAGACCTGGGGATATAGTAACACCTTATGTGTCTGGGAAGAGGCAGGGAGAAGGATATCAAAGTCCCTTCTCCCCAACTACACCTTCCATTGAGGTGTGGCAGCCTTTCCTACCCAGAAGCCCCCCAATGGGTAACTGTGTGGGTTCCAGCCTTTGATCACATATCTGTATATGATGAGGTGTTGCCATCTCCACTGTCATTCAGGGTGCTCTGCAAAGATAGGGAGGCTCCATTCGCTTGCCACATTTCTATTAAAGAAGGGATCGTTTTCATCTGGAGAGTTCTTCCCCTCTTCCACATGGCAATCTCCTTGTTCAGTGTTAGAAGAAAACAACTCTTTCTGTGATTCTTTACCACTGACATATGACATGGAGTAAGACGTTGGCTCAATGCAAACCACCACAAGAAAAGAAAAAATCAAAGTTCAACCCTCTGCAAGGATTTCAGTTCGATAAACCTCTGGCAGAGCATGAGTGGTAGGAGCACTTCACCACTCCAAACTGCATTGAAGCTTAACACAGAAAGCAGTGTGGTACATATCAGCTCATTAATTCGGCTAGTGACAGGCCACAAGTCACTCATACTGTTTATACACAGTAAAGACGTGCACACAGTGTCCTTTCAATGCCAGAGCTTGCTCATATGTTTGATAAATTTGAACCTATTGCACAGATATACTACAGAAGTTCCTAGTGGTAGGTCATATTTGACTTAGGAGCCCTATTGACCATGCAGATTTTTCAGACACTCAGGATGATATTGAAATGTGCACGGGTACAACTTTCTCTGGGCTACCATCTTCATTATGACTGACTGAAATAGCTAGTAGTGGTAATACACAACTGCAGACTTATCCCAAGTGTATAAGATATGGTTGGCTTATTTACGTATTCATCTCGAGGTGACTTCTATGCAATGAAAAAAAGAGCTCTCTAAAGCTGAAGGTTCTGATACATATGACAATTACCTAGCAGCCCCATGGTCCTTACATGTGGATACATGAAATCATTACAATCTCAAAAAATTCTGTGAGTGACCCTGAACATAAGAACATAGGAACGGCCAAACTGGTCAGACCAATGGTCCATCTAGCCCAGTATCCTGTCTTCCAACAGTAGCCAATGCCAGGTATTGAAGAGGGAATGAACAGAGCAGGTAATCATCAAATGATCCATTCCCTGTCGCCCATTCCCAGCTTCTGGCAAACTGAGGCTAGGGACCCTTCAGAACATGGTTTTGCATCCCTGCCCATCCTGGCTAATAGCCATTGATGGATCTATCCTCCATCAACTTATCTAGTTCTTTTTCTGAACCTTATTATAGTCCTGGCCTTTACAACATCCTCTGGCAAAGAGTTCCACAGGTTGTGGATGTGCTGAATGTGGGTGCGGTGACTCAGACCTAAATCCAGTACTCAGTACTGGAAGAAACACGCAACCTTATCAGTTAATTCCAAACCCACTTGAAGTATCATATGGCCCTGATAGCAATGTTCCCAAACTACAATCAAAAGGGCAATAATCCTAAAGATCTAGTGGAAGACCAGCCTTATTGACCTAAACCTATTTAACAAAACCCTTGTCCAGGCCTATTTCTAATGTCCATTACAGCCTGTTAGGCTATGTCTACACTACCGCAGTAAGTTGACCTACACTACGCAACTTCAGCTATGTGAATAACGTAGCTGGAGTCGATGTACCTTAGGTTGAGTTACCGCAGGGTCTACACTGCAGGGGGTCGACGGGAGAAACTCTCCCGTCGACTTACCTTACTCTTCTCATTGGGGGTAGAGTACAGGGGTCGACTAGAGAGCGATCTGCTGTCGATCTGGCAGGTCTTCACTAGACCTGCTAAATCAACCACTGGTGGATCAATCTCAGAGCGTCAATCCCGGCCGTAGTGTAGATGTAACCTTACACTATCCAAAATGCTTCCACAAAATTATCCACTTTTCTCACTGCTCAGAACTTTCCTCATTCTTTTTTTTAAATCTGGCGGCTTCTTATCTCTTGCATTATATTCAAACTGCTTGTTTTTACTGTCATGACCCAATTCCAGTTAGCTTTCTGCTCTTGCAGAAGTTTAGGACCCTATGAATCTAACTTAGGTTGTTATATAGTGCGGATCATCATTGGTATGTAAGAGATTAGCACCTCCCAAGGTTAGAGTGTGCAGCACCTCCCAGGCTCTTTGTAACCTGTATATATTATAAGGTCTCTGAGGAAAGTCTTCATATCTGTCTAAAGATCCATTAGTTTGCATTTTGTAAATAAACTGTAATAATATATTAATACAAAAGTGTGACACATTTTACCTATTATCAGCTTTACAACAGTCAGATTCACTGATCTGGGAACTTAACTAGTGAAACAATTATGGCTGGAGTTTCGGCTTGTCCATCAATAGAAACAAAATGAAAGAGCCTCACCAAGCTGGGCCTATGCACTGGCAGAGTCTGCAAATGCAAAAGTGCCCCTATATACGTGAATCTGTTACTGGAAGTGGTGCCACTGCCAGCAGCTGGCTAGAGCTCCCCACCCCAATAACACCCAGGAGCAGAGATTAGAGCTAGAGTGGCAAACTGGCAAATGAGGCCGTTTTTTGATGATCCCAAGGAGCTGCTATATGACCTCAGGGCAGCCCTTGCGTCTCAGGCCTTTCAAACTGCCAAGCTGAAATATAGAATACAGTGTGGAAGAAGCCACTTCCAGTGATAGTACAGAGAGCTTATAACGGTGTAACTTAATAGAGTTAATATTTCCTATATCCTCAATTTCATATGTCTGTATTTTGAATATAAATATTTTACAACAATAAAAGACCAATTTCGGAATCTGCTGATCCTGACAAGAAACTGACAATTTTGGCTCCCAACACAACCTCCCTCTTCTCTAAATACGAAATCTTTGCCTCTGAGTGTTCAGAAAATGTGTTAACTTTTTTTAAAAACTCAAAATCCAAGAAAATGATTTTGATTAGAGGCAATTATTTATATTGGCATTAAAACCTAGGAATGTGTGTTTATTTTAACTTGCATTTTCCTCTCAACATTGCCAAAAGTACCAGAGTATGCTTACACTGTAGCAGCAGATATGGACAGTACACTCTTAAAGCTAGGTAAAATATGGATCCTATGAAGAAAAAGTATACAACGGAATATTATCACAAAATGTATGTAAAACGCTGCAGAGAAAGTTTAACTGCTTTTGGCTGGTAGTATTTACTCCCCCTGCCCTGCCCTGCTCCCCTCCCCCACTGCTGTGCCTGTTTAAATTAAAGAAAATTAGGCGACTCGTTGGAGGGGCATGAAGGGTTGAGTGCCCCCACAGCAGCGGGCCTGGGTGGGGAGCAGAAGGGACAGGGGCAGGGCCAGAGCCTCTTCCAGCCGTGCTGCCTGGGACGCTGCCCAGTGCAGCGCAGCAGCTGACTGGGAGAGCGCCAGAAACCGAGCCTGGGCAGGGAGCAGGCTGCTGCTGCTGCCGCCGCCGCCCCTCCCTAGCCAGGCTCTCTCGCAGCCAGCTGCTGCTGCACACAGAGGTGCGCGGGGGGGCTCCGACTCACTCAGCCACTGGAAGCCAAGCCGGGCGGGAGGCAGCCCGCCGCCGCCCCTGCAGCCAGGCGCTCTCCCAGGCAGCGGGAGGGCAGAGCCACACACACACACACACACACAAAACATGGGGCGGGGAGAGTGCAGGAGCCCCAGGCTGGGGGGCAGGGAGGAGACACGTGGGGAGGTCACGTGTCCTTCCCTTTAGCTGGTGGCCCCCCAGTATGGAGGGGGACCAGTCACTCACATCCCGTGTAGAAGCTCCATCGCCGGTCCCATCCTGTTGTTAGCTCTCACTTTGCCATTTCTCCCCCTTTACTCTGGCTCAGCACAGCACTACAGCAGGACCCTTAGATTGTAAGCTCCTCAGGCAGAGATCTGTCAAGTGTTATTCATTTATAAAACATAAATTATCCAGTTTGGCATTTGTAATGTGCCCATCACCTTAGTCATGTTAGTGCATAATATGAATAAAGAATTTGCATTACATTTATCCAAAAGGAGGCTGCCGCTCGTGGACGTTGTTAGGTTTAGACGATTTTGCTTGGATTTCTTTCTTTTTTTTCCCCCTTCCCTTCTCTCTCCCATCTCCTCCTCAAACTTTCATTATTGTGGAAAGATTTGGTATTTTGGAGAGGTGTGTTTTGCACTCTACCTTGACAACTGACGATCTGGGCTCAGTTTGATTTCTTCCATAGTCAGGAACCCATTATAGGGAACTTGAGAGATTGAAATTGGGCTCCACAAGCTATAGCATTTTCATTAAGTGCAGATGACAGTACCTAAACTGTTAAGGTCTTAAGCAAAAGGACTAGAGCCTTGATTTGTATCTGGAAATGAATGTAGAGAGCCATTAGAGTGTGCAGAGCTCCATTATGATATCTTGGCAGGTTTTCTTGCTTAAGAGGTGAGCTTCTGAGTGTTGCACTAGCTGCAATGTCTGTGGGGCCCTAATTGTCAACATGGAGGTGATAAAAACATTAATTATAATTTCTAGGTCTTCATTTGAGAGGAAAAGGCACAATCTCTTGGCACGTTGAAGCTGGACTTGTTACCAGTTCTTACCACTTGTATTCCGGAGAAATAGGGAATCCAGGAGGAACTCAAGACTGCAGTGCCTTTACAACTGGTGAGTGAATACTGTATCATGATCCATGGAACTGGAGTCAGAGAGCCCATGTTCTGTGGCAATAACACCAGGGGAACAGGGAAGCACAGAGTGTTAGCTGGAAGCAATTCAGCCACATGAACAGAGCAGTGAACAGGGTTTAATAAAGTTACACTTCTTCAACTTAACCTACATTCAGCTTCATTCTTGGTGAATGAAACATATACCATCAAGAGAAGGTGAGGTAAATGGCACTACTACCTCCTTTTAGTATTTTCCCACCATCATTGGTGTACTTACTTGCTAAAGGCAGTGCTGGTAAAAAAAAATTTATAACTCCTAAGTTCCATTGACTTTCAATGGCATTTAGGCCCATAAGTCACTTAGGTGCTTTCCAAATTGTATAGTCTATCATTAGTGTGATTGCACTAATGCAGAACTGCAGAAGTGGCTTCAGAGATGTAGAAGTGTGCAGTATCTGCAAATTAATACTTACGGACTCATTCTGAAAAGGAGAGGGGAGATTGATCCTTGCAGGCTCCACATGTAAGCTCCATTAACCTGGTCCTAGCACTGTCTCTGAGACCCCATATGAGGGTCAAGAGGATGGGGGAAAAGGGGTTACCTTCATGCCAAACATTAGTAGCCTCAACCGCATTCCCCACTTTTTTTAGAAGATCCTTTCTTCTAATATGCTTGTAATTATGGTTTATCAGGGAATCACACCCACTATTGATTGATTACTTGTGCTAGGCACTTACCACAAGGCGGTGCCCTGCAATTTGCTTGGCTATCTTCTCCCATCTCATCTGGAACCCTTCCAGATTCCCAGATTGTTAAGAATTCCTGCCCTAATAGTGGCCAAATTCATATCCATTTCCCAGTCAGAAAGTCAACTCTTCTTTGAGTAATTCAGTAATTCTTTGAGTAATTCAATTTCACAATGGGCAATCATCAGTCTTTCCTACTCACATAATTTAGCCAAAGCCATTTTACCCTTCTCCTGGTTTTCTCCACCCAACAAGTCAATGAGCCTTCCCTGTCAGACCCTCTGCTGTGGGATCTCAAGCCAAGTCATAGTTACCCTCAGGAAAAGGACCTGGCTGCACCCCAAAACTTTCTTTGTCCTAATCCTTAACTCCACTCCTTTACTAAATCCCCAAATCACTTTTCCCCAGGTGTACATTGATCCATTCCATTCATGTGATCCTTCCTTGGCCAACAAATATAAATGGGACATCCGCTAACCCCACAGCATGTCCCTCCAGCCATGCCAACTCAGACCAGCCTTTCTGCTGAGGCCCAGTTGTGAACTTCCAGGGCTATGGGTCCATTAGCACTTTACAATCAACTGTGAAGAAGGCTACTGATATATCCAGAACTATACACATCAAGGTTTGTCTCCTATCCAGGATCATCAGGAGTCATTCATCAGGGCCACCAGAATCGTTTCCATCTTCTATCCCATCCTGAAACCTAATTGTGAGGGTTCTCCAAGATGTTGGCATAGGTCATTTGTTGTTTTCACCACCTCCTCAGTGCCTTTGGCCAGAAAGGGAGGTTGGAAAGTATGCAACAGTCAGTGAGCTCATTCTCATCAAGTGTTTAGTTTCTTGAGACTATTCTGCACTGTTGCACACTTAAAGGTGGTTGGGAGATTGCTTTCTCTGAACCAGCAATTATGTTTCCAGCCGTTAGAGGACCCAGTTGCACTTTTCTGGCCATTAAGGGAAGGGATTTGTTTAATAAATAATAATAGCATATGTGAAGACCTTTTTGCATCTCTTAAGATATACCATACATCATTGGCCATGTTTATGTAGAAACCCACTTTTTATATTAATTATACAAGTTGTGTTTGTGCACAAGATACAGGAGAGGACTAGTCACTCTTGCACAAAAGGACAAGGCTACGTAGAATTGTGATGTGGACTCAGTTTACGTAGGATTCATTTTGCAGCTTTTTGAGTGAAGTTAGGAAAAGATGCATAAATGCTATTTTGTTTACTTAATGGATCCCCAAGTACATGACCCAATAAATGGGGGGAGGGGGAATAGGCCCCAATCCTCTGGTCCGGCTGAGTTTTGCTCAGCACAAGACAGGGAAAGGAGGAAAGGTAGCATTATACCACTGTTATGATCCTCCGATCCTAGGGGGCCAGGGATTCAGCAGCCAGAGATTGCCAGAGATAGGGATGTGCTGGCTACATAGATTCATAGATACTAAGGTCAGAAGGGACCATTATGATCATCTAGTCTGACCTCCTGCACAACGCAGGCCACAGAATCCCACCCACCCACTCCTGAAAAACCTCACCTATGTCTGAGCTGTTGAAGTCCTCAAATCGTGGTTTAAAGACTTCAAGGAGCAGAGAATCCTCCAACAAGTGACCTGTGCCCCATGCTACAGAGGAAGGCGAAAAACCTCCAGGGCATCTTCCAATCTGCCCTGGAGGAAAATTCCTTCCCGACCCCAAATATGGTGATCAGCTAAACCCTGAGCATATGGGCAAGATTCACCAGCCAGATACTACAGAAAATTCTTTCCTGGGTAACTCGGATCCCACCCCATCTAACATCCCATCACAGGCCATTAGGCCTATTTACCATGAATATTTAAAGATTAATTACTTACCAAAATCATGTTATCCCATCATACCATCTCCTCCATAAACTTATCGAGTTTAATCTTAAAGCCATATAGATCTTTTGCCCCCACTGCTTCCTTTGGAAGGCTATTCCAAAACTTCACTCCTCTGATGGTTAGAAACCTTCGTCTAATTTCAAGTCTAAACTTCCTGGTGGCCAGTTTATATCCATTTGTTCTTGTGTCCACATTGCTACTGAGCTTAAATAATTCCTCTCCCTCTCCAGTATTTATCCCTCTGATATATTTATAGAGAGCACTCATATCTCCCCTCAACCTTCTTTTAGTTAGGCTAAACAAGCCAAGCTCCTTGAGTCTCCTTTCATAAGACAAGTTTTCCATTCCTCGGATCATCCTAGTAGCCCTTCTCTGTACCTGTTCCAGTTTGAATTCATCCTTCTTAAACATGGGAGACCAGAACTGCACACAGTATTCCAGGTGAGGTCTCACCAGTGCCTTGTATAACAGTACTAAAACCTCCTCATCCCTACCGGAAATACCTCTCCTGATGCATCCCAAGACCGCATTAGCTTTTTTCACAGCCATATCACATTGGCGGCTCATAGTCATCCTATGATCAACCAATACTCCAAGATCCTTCTCCTGCTCCGTTACTTCTAATTGATATGTCCCCAGTTTATAACTAAAATTCTTGTTATTAATCCCTAAATGCATAACCTTACACTTCTCACTATTAAATTTCATCCTATTACTATTACTCCAGTTTACAAGGTCATCCAGATCCTCCTGTATGATATCCCGGTCCTTCTCTAAATCGGCAATACCTCCCAGCTTTGTATCATCCGCAGACTTTATTAGCACATTCCTGCTTTTTGTGCCAAGGTCAGTAATAAAAAGATTAAATAAGATTGGTCCCAAAACTGATCCTTGAGGAACTCCACTGGTAACCTCCCTCCAGCCTGACAGTTCACCTTTCAGTAGGACCCGTTGTAGTCTCCCCTTTAACCAATTCCTTATCCACCTTTCAGTGTTCATATTGATCCCCATCTTTTCCAATTTAACTAATAATTCCCCATGTGGCACAGTATCAAATGCCTTTCTGAAATCCAGGTAAATTAGATCCACTGCGTTTCCTTTGTCTAAAAAATCAGTTACTTTCTCAAAGAAGGAGATCAGGTTGGTTTGGCACGATCTACCTTTTGTAAAACCATGTTGTATTTTGTCCCATTTACCATTGACTTCAATGTCCTTAACTACTTTCTCCTTCAAAAATTTTTCCAAGACCTTGCATACTACAGACGTCAAACTAACAGGCCTGTAGTTACCCGGCTCACTTTTTCTCCCTTTCTTAAAAATAGGAACTATGTTAGCAATTCTCCAATCATACAGTACAACTCCTGAGTTTACAGATTCATTAAAAATTTTTGCTGATGGGCTTGCAATTTCAGGTGCCAATTCCTTTAATATTACATCCTTAACCCTGGGAAAAGTGGTGGCAGGGAGGGGGTTAAGAAGCCTCAATGAGGGGAGGAAGCCTCAGGGGGCCAGATACGACAGCCATACGGCTGTTTTGTGCAACCAGTTTTGCACAAACCATCCCAGGATCTGGCCCTAGAGCGTAACATAAAAATGTATTACAAAATTATATTTTAAACAATTTGCAGGTAGGAACTGAAGGCAGATACCCACATAATAGTATTATTCATTTTTCTCAATGCATCCAAGGGCATACAGAGTAGTATGGGATTGGCAAAACTTTTTTCTGTGGTGGGTATTCTATGGTGCTTTTGAAAAATGTCACCTATGACTTTTAAGGAGGTTCACGTCAGAACCCCTTTTATACACACCTCATGTCTGAGAAGACTTGGGGTTGAAGAAATGACTGTGGAGCTGGGCCATCTCTACTGTTAAATACATAACATTTCTTTGACCATAGCAATCCTGATAGTTGGTTGATTGTTCTCCTTTAATGATAGTTGCATACAGAATATAGAAACCTGTTAACCTTGTGTACGGTTTTGCTCAATTTTTTTTTTTTTGGCCCTATATAACAAAATAATCAAAAGTTTCTAATTGGGGTAATATGCTATAAAGCTAATAATGGTTCCAGTACATAATCCTTTTTATCTTTTATATTGGTATATGGCAGATGGTCAATGCAATTTCTTTGGGCCAAATTCTGCCCTTCCCTTCCATTCTTGGCCACAATAGGGCCTTATCTGTACCAGAACCAATGTGGGATGGCAGGTGGTGGGCTGGATTTGGGACCACATGCAGGAGTCCTGAGTGGAGGGCACAAGGAATAAAAGGGGGAGTCAGTGAGTCATGGGAGCCATTGCAGCCCTATAATGTGAGTAGTAGTTTCAGAGCAGATCTGGCCCTTTGGTTGTTTTTTTTTGTCAAGATTTTACTAAACTTTCCTTTTGTTCCTTAGAGCTGGGACCATGTCTTCCTGGGCATAGATACAGCACCCAGTACAGGTCGGGGGCCTCGATTCTGATCAGTTCCTCCTCATGCTACCATAATACAACTAATGCAGTACAACTGCAGGCTACTTTTCAGTGCTCCTATCCCTTCTTCATCAAAAGCAAAAGACACTGAAATGTGGATGTTGCACATTTATTTTTGTATTCAGCTCATCACACATTTTTATGAAACATTTCATGAAATGGTTAAATAGTCATTTTCAGAAAGAAATGATAAAACTGGGTTTGTTTAGTTTTGCTGTTCAGTAACAGGAAACTGCCACATATATGTTGTTTGGTGGCATATTTTCACTTTTTAAAGGGTTTAATCCTTCACTGAAATTGCTACCTTTTAATCACTGCTACTTTTTTGTTTTAACATGGTATTCTGTTAAACAAACAAAAAAATGCTTAATATCAGAAAAACAGATCCGGCTAAATTTATGAAATTTACAGATTATCTAAAATGCTAGAAGTTAATTACAGTCTGCTTTCCCTGGCATGTCATCTTGATTAAATTTGGAGTTCCAAGATGAATTGGCCCAAATTCATTAGTGTTCCCTGGGTGCATATGTTGGTCAAGGTCAAGCGAAGCACATTGACTGCAGTGTTAGTGGGGAGGGGGAAGGGATTCTAAAGAAGGTGGACTCTTAAAAGGTCTGGGGTTGCAGCAAGAAACTTTGATACTTTTTAACTTAATAAATCTTGACAGCCTAATCATGGCTAAGCCTTTGCAGTGTTATTGGTACAGATGGCAAAGCTAGACATATTTAAAGAGATCTCAGCAGCTAGTGGCAGGAGAGCACTGAATCCAAATGCACTGTTGGGCTCTAGGAGAAAGTGCAAGAAGGGAGGATAAAAAGCTACACAGCATTTCCATCTCTTGACATCTCCAGCAGCCTCAGATACAAAATATGATAAGGCTCCTGCTGAGCTAATAAGCCCAACAAATGTCTGTGTCCATGAAGTAGATGAAGTGGGATCAAGTAGTTGGGGGCTGCTGTATGAAAATAAGCCAGCACCCAGGGTATAATGGCGCTGCAGAAAGCTGCAAGGTCAGGCTGATGACAAACACCGGATAAGTAGAGACCCCATCAGTAAAACAGGTTTGCCTGCTGGATCCAAGCCACATAACTATTAAAAAAAAATCCCTATGTTTTAGAAAACTCATCTAGTTTAGTAAATAAAAGGATAGTGTTTAGTTTTGTTATATGAAAAACTGCATCAGTTTGCTACTCATTCCCACAGATTGTAGGATGAATTGTTTCTCTGTAAAATATATCAGGAAGGATTTTAAATGAAAATGTGATTGTAAACTAAAGGAGGTTTCTTAGGTAAGCAATAATACCAGATGAACCATAGATTTGTTCAAGGCCTGTTTGCCATATTACATTGTTTTTCTCTAAATTTCATATACACAGAATATGTCTCTATTCATCTTACAGTTAAATGGAGTAATATGTGCCCCAATAAAATAATTAATTTAAGTTGAAATTACACTGAATATGAGAGTGAAAAATGGAGCTCCTCGCATTTGCAAAGAGAAGTATAGAAGTGCCTAATTGAAATAGTGCTAAGAAACTAAAACTAATTAGAGTGTGCTTGAAATTTCAGGAATGTATCAAATTGCTACATTAATTCTTAAAGCTTTGTTAAAAAGACACAAAATGTGTTAAACACCATGTGAGCTGGTTCACTAAACATACAAGAAGGCTTTGAAAATTTGACAGCATCCAACAAAAGATCAGATTAGTCACACCTAGTGTTTCCTTTAATGTAACTGTAGAGTTTTAATTTTATGCAGATACTGCTTAATCCCAGTGTGCAATATATGGGCTATCCGGCAAAGGGGAGCCAGATCGGGACCTATAAGGAAGAACAGCATTAGAAAAATAATTCAGTAGTAATATACTATGAATATTTACGATTGTTTCTATTACCATTTTAATCACTTACACATATTTTCAGTTTTCATCCAGTAACAGTATTACTGACTACACAGCCTTCCCCAGAGTTTTGAGGGGATGCATAATAATGTGGCAACTAACCCCTTCACCTTCTTGTGGCTGGATTGTGCGTTATAGTCACACCATTGCTTTGGGATGCAGAGCTGCGCTGCTCAGTGGGAGGAGCTCCAGGAGGCATTGTGCCTCAGGTAGACACAATGTCTCCTGGAGCTCTAGAGCATGTGGAGGAGTGTGTTGGCTGCACCATCCTTTCAGGTGGAAATGTGTGCTTCTGTCTGCAACAAGCCAGTTCTGCTGTCTAGCACAGAGGGAGCAGGGCTATGACCTTGCCTCCTCCCAGGCACACTCCCGTTGGGCAGACTAGCAACTGTAGGTAAGAGCAAGGACTGGTATTGGCTTTGGCTCCTGTATGGCGGTGCTAGAGGGAGAAGCCCCTCCTGCCCCCACCACTTTTTAACCTGGACGGGGGAGTTATCATTAGAATGAGCTGCCCAAGTAAGTAAGAAGCTGGTAGGGCAACCCACACAGGCAGGTTGCTTATGAAAAAAACCCATGTTTTATCATGTCACTCCCCCTACTTACTCTTCCACCAATGCCAC
The DNA here is from genome assembly GCF_015237465.2 of Chelonia mydas. Lineage (NCBI taxonomy): Eukaryota > Metazoa > Chordata > Testudines > Cheloniidae > Chelonia > Chelonia mydas. Next base: position 53,719,768 of record NC_057850.1, on the reverse strand, counting down.
CCTCTGTCTTCCCATTTATCAGCTTCTCTCATTTATACCTCCCCACCTTCTTCCACACTGCCCCTTACAACCAAAAATAACCCAGCAACACAAACGTATTGAAAATCTCCTCCTGGAGCTTTCCCTGATAGTTAGGGAAAACAAATGGAGATTGAATGTGTTTTGTACAGTGCCTAGCACAATGCTGTCCCCACCCCAAGTGTGGCTACTGTAAAATAAATATTACATAATAAAATAATAATGCCTGGCCCTAAAGGAGATCTGATTAGCACAGGAGCACGCGCTCTCTCATACATTCACAGATTTTAGAGTCAGAAAAGAGCATTATGATCATCCAGTCTGACCTCCTGCATAATAGGCCAGAGAATTCATCTATTTCTCTTCCTTCTCAACCCAATCCTAGTGCATGAAAAGCTGAGCTGTGGATAGAACTGACATCATTGTACACTGAGCTGAAAATAGGGCCATAGCCAATGCAGTCTATGCTGTTGCCTCCATTTCACTTTGATAGTGATGTGGGAGACAATGAAACAGTTTGCCTAATAACTGATTTGTGTGGTTTTCGTGGTGTACAGAAAGAAACACAAACATCACATGTTTAACTTTTATTTAATCAAATACATGATACAAATAGACAGATGGAAGTGCCAGGTTACAAATTAATAAATAAGATTCTGGATCAGTTTGTAACTGGCTTCTGTCTGGCCCATCACAATACTGTGCAGGTCATAGGCCAGCAGAGCAGAGGGAAGGGCAAGCTAAGTCCTGAGGGCAGGAGAGAGGAAGGTATTGGTGGAGAGGAGGAGTTGTAAAAGTGGAGAAGCCAAAAAACTTAGTCACTTTGTATTGCGAATTTAGTTGCTGATGCTGACTGGCTGTTAAATGCTGCCGAGCTGTCTGCTGTTGGGTATTTCTGTGGATTGCAGTGGATATTTTAAATGCCATGGCTTGTTCTCCCAATCCTGCTCAGCATATTTCCTTCTCCTGGACCAAGTATTCATGCTATCTTTCATCTCCCTTCAGCAAATTGAATCTCCAAGTCCTCCTTCCTCATCCATCCTGCTGAAACTCTATAAAGAGCTTCTCTTGTGCCTTCTTTTTCTTTCACAGTCAGTGGATGGGCATCTTATTCCCCCTTGACTGAGCACTGAGTGAGAGGGGATGCACTAGTGCTTCCTCAACTGCTTCAGTGCAGAACTCCAGTGTCCCTCTGCAGGGATTTTTAAGATAGCTAATCACACTGTACCCTAGCTGTATCATAGGGCTCCCTCATGGTAAATATTATATCTAATTCTTAATTTGAGTGAGTTTGTGTGACAGTTCAAACTGTGACACAGATTTCTCACAGGCCATACCTTAGAACTGGCACATTGCAAAAGGCCACTCCGCTCAACATTGATAGCAGCTTTTCTGCATATGTAACAGAATGTACCAGTAACTGGTAGGAAAGAAGGAAGGAATAATTTGGCATTGATCATGTTTGTTGAAATTATTCTAATTGAGAGGAGGGGGGGGAGCATATATTCCTGTAGCTTGTAAGTGATTTGTTTTTAATAAAACAGCAGGTTATGTCAACATTTTATCCTTCTGATATGGCTCCTTACCTACATCCACGTAAGAGTTTTATACTGGAGAAGACGTCAAAGAGATGGATAATTTTATGAGTTTCATGAGTGGTCTGTGGTTAACTCTGACTAAGAATGTCCGTGGTTGTACAATCCAGAAAAAATGCACTTACTGGGCATAGAGCAATATATTTTTAACAATGATCTGGAAAAGCTTAGTGTTAAAAGTAGTGGAGGGATTTACTAATCATGCTTGTGGCATTGGGATGTCTGGAGGAGCAGTGGTGGATTGTTTCCTAATACAGAAATATTTGTTTAGGAAGGAAGGCCAGGGTAGATCTGCTATGGAAGTATACTGGTAAATACATGTTTAAGTTTAGATGGAGAATTACATTAATAATAATATATTATATAATGTTATTATTAATATTATTGGGCAGAAATAATTTGGAACTTACCATCCTTTATCTTTGAGTGATGGCTAAATATGGTGTAAAATAAAATCCAGTCTTTGCCTTCCTGGGAATATTGTTGAATTTTAATAGCATTCAGGGGGAACAGGTATGACATCTTCCTAATGTGATAATTTTGTTCAGGGCTCAAGTCATTCCATTGAAAGGATGCAGTGGGAAGAGAATAAGAAGCCTCAATCCACCCTTGTACCATCTACATAAGGTCTGGGCAGAATTTCAGTCCCTGTGCTCAGGGAAGCACAGAGACGACTTCATGATTATGCCCCCTGAGCTGCATGCCACCCCAAATGATCAAGGAGAAACAGAGAGTAGGCACAGCCATCCACCTCTATGCACTAGCCAGCTGAACTGGCTGGACGCGCTGGGGAAGAAGGAGAGTACATTGGACCTTTTAAAGAGGTGTAGCATGCAGTTTTATGGAAAATGAAGGTTTCCCTAACTGTCCCTGACTCCACTTGCAAGTTTTCCAAACACCCTGCTTGTCCCATTTTCACAAATCAGCTTAGCTGCTATACTACTGTATAATACTTGGGGCAGACTCTGTACATGTGAACTCCACCCTCCTTTTCAGAGTAGGGCATGAGAGTGATGTCATCTTGTTAGCGAATAAGACAGGAAGTGCAACTGGCCGTCACCAAAACAGTAAAATTGACTGCTCTCTCTCTCTCACACACTGCTCTCAGAGGCACAACATAAATAAACTAAAAAACACTACATATTTTTCCAGATTTCTGTGGTTGTGGAAACAGCAATAAGTACATAATTTTCAGACAGCAATGAGATTCTCAAATTGAGAGTGTCTCTACAAGAATATAAATCTCTTTTTCACACACACAAAGTGATATGCATCTTTAGAGAGATTTGGTTAATCCCATGGAAAATCTGATAGAAAATGAATGCAATAATGAAAGGTGTCCTACAAGCATCAATAAAACGGTCTGCTGTGTTAAAACAGAGTATATCAAGGACCAGGAACCCACATGCATTCTATTTCAAAACTCTCATTCAAATAGCTCTCTAAAAATAGCTCATTGTACATAAAACAGTTAAAGACTTTTTATTCTTTCTCACATGCTGCATCTATATGTTAAAACAAACATTTAAAAGTATATAAAGATACTGCATCAAAATATAAAGAACAATAGCATAGGATTAATTATATTTTAAAGTATAAGCCTTTTAAATGACAAATGTCTGAATTATTTTAAATGCATCTTTAATATTTTTCATAGCAACACAGTCAATATTTCCAGTCTTCCTTCTGCCTCTCTTCTCCCCCCGCCCCCCCCCCCAAGAAGTCTGTCTCTCACAGAACAAAGAAAATGATAGATGTGAACCTCTGTGATTGCTGAGAAGGCAGAAACAGTAATGACACTCAGGAAATTCTATTCAGTTCAGAAATCATATCCAGTGCATTTGGAACATTCAAGTTGCCATATAGAGAGCTATGTGCATAATTTCTCGCTTGCCCTAGAATCTAGACTTTCTTAAAAGCAAATTAAATACAACATGACAAATGAGCAATTATTATATTTAAAATATGTGCCATGTAGGAGGATTACATTTCTCTTTGGTTTTAAATTATTATCCATTTTTGAGATACTGCAGATACATACAGAATATTAGATAACAATTGTTTGTCTTTGTTACTATCACAGTATGTAAGATGAAATATGTACCAGTATGTGACTGTCTAAGAAATATAGTATTTTAAGGTTAATTGACTCACTAACAACTGTGATTGGATTTGTCCCAAACATATGTATGTTTATGTACCTGTTCCTTAATTCTGACTCCTGACCCTCAACCCATGAAGATGCCATTCTATGAACCAGCCATGCCAGGAACCAGATAAGGGCATTCTGGGGTGGGTCTTTGGGGTTAAGAATAGAGCTGATAAAAAAAAGCACATATTTTTTGTGAAAATGTACATTCAAACTTCTCTTTTTTGCCAGAATTGGAAATTTTATGGGCAATTTTCAAAATTCCAACATTTTTCATCAAACTTGCAATGAGAAAAAGGACATTTTTACAAAAATGTTTGTCAACTATTTTGACCTGTTTGTTTGTTGAATTTCAGAATTTTGATACAAAAAATTGGAACTTCTTGATCATGTGTAGTTAGAAGCAGGGACGCCATCTTGCAAAGGCTTATGCACCTGCATAGGTCTTTGAAGTATAAGGACTCCAAGTAATTTATTTCTAAAGCGTGCAGAAATAATAGGAACAAAGGAGGCCTGACATGGGGGGCCTTTACTAAAACAGAATATGCACATAAATGTGTGTCCATCCTGGAATCGCTTACACAGTGGACAGAATTTGTCTGATAACGTTCGTTTATTTTTGTGTTAGCTTTCTCTGCATATTTTTGGAGTATGATTTTGATACATTTTGCTGATTTTCTCACTTTGGGCCCAATACTGCTGCCATTAAAATCATTAGCAAAATTCATATTGACTTCAGTGAGGACAGTTTTGTGTTCTTTGCATTTTTTATGTTGCAATTGATGTTCTTTATTATTTGTTCTGATTCTTCATGAAAATGTACCACTTGCTTAAAATAAAATTGTCATGTTTTATTTATTTATTTCTACTGGAGAACAGAACACATTCTCTATGTATCAGAGGCTGAAGTTTGATGTATGTAGTTGTCAAATAGTTGCATTTTTGCTTTCTAGTCCATACATTATATTTGTTTTAGGTAATACACGAAATCCCAACTAGTGTTAGCAATATTAAAGTTGCTCAATCAAGGATTCAAAATTGGGAAATTCCAAATGCTATGGTTTCTCCAGCATCATTAGCTTAACCATGTTGAACTTATTTTCCATTGTAACATAATAAAAACATGAAGTTGTACATTTATCAAGGAAAAAAAGGCATAGAAAGTACTACAAATAAGCAATGTGGAGTAGGCCTTGTCTATGCAGAGGGTATTGACCATTGGTGGCCAACCTCCAGTATAGCTGCACTAATGTAAACCCCTATTGTAGACAGGCTAAGCCAGAATTTACACCAGTGCAATTTGTCTGTGCTTGAAACCCAGGTAAAAAAGGCACTGGTGCAAATTGCTGCTCTGACAGTATTGCAAGCCCATGCAGTATCTTTGAGAGCCATTGTACTACATTTATGAATAGTTCATGTATGACTGTGTTCAGTGCCAGGGGGGACTGCTACCACAGCACCTCCAAGAATTAAAACAGTGGGTGGTGAATAAGGTGAGTCACTGAGACTAAACTCTAGAGAGGGGCCCTAACCCTTGTGGAAGGGCTGGAAAGACTTTGGCCTACCTGGGAGCCATAAGATTGATGGATGAGTCTTGGTGTATTTAATGTGTGTTTAATCTGTTTATTGTTTTTATTATGTCTTCTCAGTAATGCTTTTATTTTAAGAATAAATGTGCTTGCTTAGAAAAAGCTGTACCGTAACTTGTAATGGCTGGCAATACACTGTTCATAGATAAGGCTGTGAGTCTGTCATGGAGGTCACAGACGTCATGGATTCAGTGACTTCCCATGACCTCTGTGACTTCTGCATCGGCCGGTGCTGGCTCAGGGGCTACCCAAGCCAGGCAGCCCTGGGCTAGCAGCAGCAGTTTGGGTGTGTGGAAGAGGGCTCAGGGTTAGGTGCAGGGGGTTGGAAGGTGCAGGGAGGCACTTACCTCGGGGTGGGTGGCTCCCCGTCTCCCACTGGCATGGCCCTGCAGCTCCTAGGTGGAGGGAAGAGGGGGATCCGTGCACTGCCTGTGCCTGCAGGCCCTGCCCCGCAGCTCCCATTGGCTCTGGTTCCTGGCCAATGGAAGCTGCACAGCCAGCGCTTGTGGTGGGAGCAGCGTGTGGAGCCTCCTGGCCTCTCTGCCACTTAGGAGCTGAAGGGACATGCAAAGCTGGGTAGGGAGCCTGCCAGCCCCACAACACCCCCCGCAACCCTGTCCCCAGCACCAGCAGGGTTCTGGGCCACCCTGGGCCCCTGGACCGCCCCCCTCCAGAACATCCGTGCACCTCATTCCTCCCCGCCCAAGTTTTAGTTGCGGATATATAGTAAAAGTCATGGACAGGTCAAAGGCCATGAATTTTGTTTACTGCCCGTGGCCTGTCCATGACTTCTACTAAAAATACCTGTGACTAAAACATAGCCTTATTCGTAGCCCTCTGAGAAAGGTGAAGCAGAGATGATAGTCATTAGGCAGAGTAGCTTGTTGGAGAGATCACAGTGAATAGCAGGGGGGCTGGGCAGCCTTAAAACCCCAATCAGAAGAGAGTGGTACAAGTCCCTGCCCAGAGAGAGGTGATGGCTGGAGACCTGAGAGGGCACTCCTGGAGTAGAGCAGAGGGATGTCAGGAGGTGAGGGGTTAATACAGGTGCAATTACCCTGAAACAGTGACTTTCGCTTGATAGAGTCTTTGTCTATCTGTAACTAAGGGTTTGCATTTGGTAGATGCACTGGTGGCTGGTCATTGATGGCTGTAACAGGGACAAATCCCCACTGTAAACAAGGCCATAGTTAACATGGCAAAAGAAGCCTTGATGTTTGGAATTTCCTGACTTTTGGAAAACTTAATTTTGCAACTTTAATTCTAATTTTTAAGTTGAATTTCCTTGTTTGTTTTTCAATTAAAAGAAAAAGAAAAATCTGAAACTCTTTGGCTTCCATAATCCCAAATTCCTACAGGTTTTGATAGTGGTACAGGAAAATGTTTTGAATCATCAGTATTTGATGTGCAGCTTACAAACTCTGCTGGCAACGCCTGACATTCCTTGAACTACAGCATTTGTGAGTTTACACATTTCACTGGCTTTGGTTGCCTGCTCCTTGCTCTGAGGCCAATGAGTTTGTAGAGCTATTGTATAAAGGTGTCATAAATTCCTTATTTGAGGTCATAGCAGCTTGCTGATCTTACAAGCTCCACCACTCCATGTTTCAAAGCTGTTACAAGCTTTGATCTTAAAATCTCCTCCATTTTCAGCATCTGAGCTTGCAAATTCATGCAATTAAATAGCTGTGCACACATGCACACTAAATCCATTAATGTTGACACAGTGCAAAATAAGGACAGACATATGCATGGAATTAAGCAACAGGCTGCAACATTTATTAAACTTTAACACAGGGGAGGGGCATTACCCGCCCATCACTCATACTCTCCAGGCATTTAATTGGTTCCAGGGGTTCCAGGGCTCCTTATCATATAACCCATAACTAGTGCCAGGATTACAGGGCTCCTTACCAGATAAACCATAACATGGGGTAGGCTCTCCTCAGCCTACACCCCAGTACACAGCTCTCTGAGTCCTAAAACTCTCCCCCACTGCGAGGGGGACAGAGGGTAAAGCAGAGTGGGGATCTCAGCCCATGAGGGCCATAAAGTCTGACCTCAGTCCTTCACCTTATCACATGAGCCCAAGGCCCATTACCAAAACCCCAGGTCTTTTACTTCTGGGAACTATTCATTTTATTATCTTAACCACACTGGAAATCAGCTGCAAGTTGTGATTTAAAAACAATTCTGCCCCAGTACCTTAGTTAGGGCATTCCCACTTAAATCACTGTGGCTTGAAGGTGCTGGGAGGAAGGCAAAAACTCCCTGGTCCTCTGCCAATTGGCTCATGGGAGAAAATTCTTTCCTGACTCCCTAAACAGATGATTGGCTAGGCCCGCAGAATGTGTCAGGCCAGGTTCCCATTCCTAGTTCAGGTAGATAGAGTGGGCTGCTGGCAGAGGCAATGTGTTGGGGGGGCATGAGGGTCAAGTGTCCTTCCCCCTCCCCTCTCCCCCCCGATTGGCCTGCTGGGGACAGGGAGGGAGAGGTGCTCTGTCCTTCTCCCCCTGTGCCTCCCCTCCTGCATGTTCGCCGCTCTCCCTGGCAGCCAGGCGGGGAGCAGGATGGAACCGCTCCTGCCTGAGAGAGCCAGGCTGGGAGGCAGCAGTGGCCCACTCCCTGTCCGGGCTTGGCTGCCAGGGAAAGGGGCCGAGCAAGCCAAGTGGGCCGGGGGGGCCTCCTGCTCGTTTGGCGAACCGCGGCCACTGGGAGCTGCGGGCGGCAGTGCCTGCGGCCAGTCAATGTAAACACTGTCTCGTGGCCCGCCAGCGGATTACCCTGACAGGCCATGTGCAGCCCGCGGCTGCAGATTGCCCACCACTGGGTTAAGCTGACAGCAGCAGCTGGAGATAAGTCTCTGCCAGAGACATACACACAGAATGTGGCAGGGGCTGTCTGATTCTCCCAGCCCAGGAGCAGTGGGTCTGGGCTGAGAAGAACTTACTCAAAACTTGCAAGGAAAGAATAAAATTTAGGTAAGAACCATGCATACAGGTCTTTTGTTGTTTTATTGGGTTTTTTTCTGCTTTCTATATACCTATGGGTGAATAACAAATACTTTGATTTGAAGAGAAAAGGTGGATGAGGTAATATCTTTTATTCGACCAACTTCTGTTCATGAAAGAGACAAGTTTTCAAACTCACAGAGAGCTCTTCTTCAGGTCTGTGGAAGGTACCCAGAGCTTCACAGATAAATACAAGGTGAAACCAATCATTTAGCTTAAGTAGTTAACACATATTGCAAGATGCCATTAAAGTGAAGTAGCCAGTTAACACCTTTGTAGTGATAAGACAAAAAAGGAGGGCTATAGATTGTGGTAATAAGCCATAAATACACTGTCTTCATTAAGTCCATGATTTTTAGTGCCTAGCAAAGTTATGAATTTAAGCTCCCAGGCTTATCTTTTGAAGGTGTTGTGTAGGTTTCCTTTGAGGAGGGCTGAGAGGTCAGATATGGACTGATCACTTTCTGAAAAGTACTCACCCATGGATAATATGGTGTTTTTGTCTTTCATCATTTTTCGGTGTGAGTTCATTTCAAGAGCGTAGTGATTTCCTCATTTCACTCACCTAATTGCTATTGGAGCATTTAGTGCACTGGATAAGGTGCACCACATGTTGTGAAAGGCATGTGTAGGACCCCTGGATCTTGAAAGGTATGTTGTGGGAGGTATTGATCATTGTAGCAGTGGATAGATATCTACAGGTTTTGCAGCTGTTATTATGGCAGAGTCTGGTGGCCTTTTGAGTTGGTATGTCCTGATCTGGGGGGAGCTTGCTTCTGATGATGACCTTTGTGAGGTTGGGGGGTTGTTTGAAGGCCAGAAGAAGGGGTTCAGGAAAGATTTCTTTCAGGATGGGGTCCCCATCAAATATAGGTTGAAGAAGCTATTTTTGAGTCACTTTAATCAGCCACTGGTCACAGGCCCGGAAGAAAAGGGCTTACTTATGCCAAACACAGCTGGGCTGGTCCTGTTAACATGGTTGGGCAAAAGGGAGACTATGACCCAGAGATCCAGTCCAAGACTGGTTGCACTCTAGGGTTCCACCTTCAAGAGAGGTAAAGGAAGCCAAGCCTTTTACCTGAAAGGGGCACTTGAGAGGTACTGAAAAGAGTATAAAGCACAGATCACTCACTAACTGTAAAAAGAAAAGGAGTACTTGTGGCACCTTAGAGACTAACCAGTTTATTTGAGCATGAGCTTTCGTGAGCTACAGCTCACTTCATTGGATGCATAGCATCCGATGAAGTGAGCTGTAGCTCACGAAAGCTCATGCTCAAATAAACTGGTTAGTCTCTAAGGTGCCACAAGTACTCCTTTTCTTTTTACGAATACAGACTAACACGGCTGTTACTCTGAAACCTGTCACTAACTGTGACATTTCCACTATTTAGGGAAGTTTCTAAGGCACCTCTTGAAATCACATTCCCAAAATGTGTCCATATGGGTAGATATATTTGCTCCTCATTATCCAAGACAAAGAGAGGTGTGGCTCAGCACCTGATGGATTCCCATTTTAGAGTTAAGAAGTTTTTATGGTTGTGATGTAAACTTGGGTGTCCATTCAAGGTTTCTGGTTGCATTGTAAGAGTCAGTGTGAAAAAGACATGAGACTGGATCATCTGAACAAAAAGCCTGTGACCGTGGTACATAGTACACAGTAATTCAGCCAGTCACTGGTTCAGAAACTATTGTTGAAACAAAGTCAGATGATATCTTTGTTTTGTGAGCATCTCACACTGTGGAGTGGTTTGGACACAAGTCAGCTAAACCAAATATACTTGAAATACATCACTCTATCTAACAATTAACATACATTTTTTGGCAATTAGTAATGGGAATGGGGGCTGTGAAATTATTTCAGCCATATCACTGTAGGTCATTTTACACAAGATACACAGGTTCAGGGCTGACCAGGACTTTGATGGGAGACTACTGAGGACCAAGCTGCTGCAAGGAGTACTGATAGTTTATAGGTGGCACATTTCCCTTTTAGTCACTGCTAGGAGGCACTGTTGATGGAGACAGTCTCTTTCAGCCAACACTAAAACCAACAGCCCCATGTATAGTACAAATATGTAGCTTTATAAATTGCTATATAATTGTAAATGGTTGTTAAATTGCCTCATACCTGTTCTCTAGAAAGTAAACTTCCATTAAAAAAGTCTCTGTCCCTTATAGCTACAAAGAAAACTTTGAGAACACAAACTGATGTATTCATGTCTGCATGAATCTTCAGAGACTCTGAAACAATAGCTCTGAAAAGTGTAAATTTATCCTTCGTTCTCAGCTAGGTATTTAACAGTGAAGTCTAATGACAGTTTAAGTGTAATCTTTAACTTCTTAGTTGCTGTGATGGTTTTTGCTCATGGGAAGTGTTGCCTGGTGGTCAGGGTTTAGGACCTTTGACCTGCAGAGGGGGTTTTGGACGGGAGCCCAGACCTCCCACTCCACTGGGTTCCAGCCCAATGCCCTGTGAGGACGACAAAAGGGTCTGACACCCAAAAGCGCAGTAAGCCTTCTCTCCCTGGGCCACTTCTTACCACCCCTCTATTGTCTACAGTTCACAGTCTGTACAGCAAAGCATGAAGGAGGTCAGCTCATCATAGGGTGCCTCTTCATGGCCAATTCTCTCCCTCTTGGAGTGGTGTCTGCCTCCTCTCACACCCTGGCCCTCCAGCCAGGTTAGCTTCAAGTCCTTCTGCTTGAGGGGTAGTCCATAAACAAAACAAGGGGAATTAACACAAATAAACTGAGTCCATATGAAGGGGTGTGGGGGAAATGCCTCCATCTCAGGGTGTATCTGAAGCAGGCCTTCCCTTCCCACAGGGAGGGACTGTTGGGCAATTGTAGGGAGTGATCTTGCCTTCCCTCATCTTTTTTCTCAGGAGCTGCAAGTTGCAGGTGTGCTCTCTTACCTGGTCTGCCCCCAAGTGAGGTGTTTGCTCCCTTTTAACTCCTCCAGCCTCTGCATCTCTTGCAGGTGTGGAGGGGCAGGACTGGCTCAGCCCAGAACAGCTCCTTAACCCCTTGTTGCCCAGTGTGGGGTTTGTATACCCCATCATAGTTGCTGATCATTTTAGAAGAACCATGCTAACAGGTTTCTCCAACTTTATTGTGCGTAGTGGAAAATATTGAGGTTGTGATGCGCTGTATTAGCTGGTTGCTGGGGTGGGGCACCAGAGATTCAAATCTTCCTCCTCCCCGTTGTCAGCACGAGCCCTGCCAAAAAGGGGAATGAAAATGGAGATATATCCTGTCCCTATTAACAAAAGCCTCAACTGACTCAGGGTGTCAAAGTCCAAAGTTTCTGCCTACCTTTTCTTAGATGACAGATCTCCCAGCTCTTCCTTACACAGCTATCCAGTTCTCCTGCCAACTTCTATAACTACGTTATTGATTGTCAATACACAGATCTGCAGTATACTGAAAATTCTGGAGAATCATAACATAAATTTAATTTTATATCAAAATAAATAATGAGGAGTGATGTACTGGTCGTATTGGGCTGGGAGGCAGTAAAGGGGAAAAGACTTCAGAAAGGGCAGTTACACATAATCCTGAGGTCCTTGCTGAATAATTTTGGGCTCCCTATCACATAATTTAGGTCTAATAAGCCTGATAGGACAGGGTGTTGCATAAAACCAAGATTCTGACCACTTATGGTTAGAAGCCCATGGCATTTTTCACAATATTGGGGTGTTAACCCAGGGCTTCTGGCCAAATTGTAATTGAAATAATCATATTCTCTTATCAAACTTCCTTATGCATTTTCACTTTGATATGGTGTTCTTCCTCATCACCTGTCCTAAATTTTCCATTGTGTCATAGACACCATTTGCATTGTGTCATAGACACCATAGACAGCTGCCACATACAACCTCAAATCCAGAGGTATGATTGTTTTTAAAATAGGTATTGTCCTCAAAGACACACAGTATTTGTTTTCTTCACATCCATAATAATCAACTGTCCATAATCCACAATTCTGTTAATGAGTCCTCCTTTTTTTCTCTGTCAGGACCAAATAATCATGTGGCTTAATCTCATTTCCCTTCAGTTAAACATTTCCAAGTTACAAATTCATCTCTTGGATAAGAGGAGCTCTGCTAACCACAACTCCATCTCCTGCCTCCACTTAGAATGCCCATTGGCATCAATTGTCCATGACCTAGACATCATCCTATACCATTCTTCCTCATCTTCTGTTTCTGAAAAGCTGCATATCACCACCCATACTGGGATGTTGCACTCCATATGTTTTATGGAAATATGTTTATAAGTGTGAATATGATGTAACTGGAATATGCTTCATGCAAAAGGTCTCTTGTAAGGTATCATTACAAAGCTTATAATCTACTGAGTGTGTTCATCCTATTTGTATGAATGTATCATTCTGGTATCTGAAGCTAGAAACATAAAGTATTACTCTGAAGTCCTATTGTAACTATGCAAAGTATGGGCCATTAATGGTGGCTTGGAATCTTGATGGCTCCCATTAACTAGGACAATTGGTTGTAAATGGCTCTGTTTACTTGTAAGGGGGCTGCAGTCAGAAAAAAAACCCCTAGTTACCACCTGAGCTGGAACTAACAAGAACTGTACCAGGGGAGAAGGAGTCTAGTCTGTGAAAGAAGCTTATTGCAACATCTCTGAGGGTGAGATTTACCTGTATTCAGTTTCTTAAATGTATTAGGCTTAGACTTGCGTGTTTTGTTTTATTTTGCTTGGTAACTTACTTTGTTCTGTCTGTTATTACTTGAAACTCCTTAAACCCTACTTTTTATACTTAATAAAATCACTTTTGTTTATTAATTAACCCAGAGTAAGTGATTAATACCTGGGGGAGCAAACAGCTGTGCGTATCTCTCTATCGGTGTTATAGAGGGCGGACAATTTATGAGTTTACCCTGTATAAGTTTTATACAGAGTAAAACACATTTATTTGGAGTTTGGATCCCATTGGGAACTGAGTGTCTGGGTGCTGGAGATAGGTGACTTGCTGAGTGGTTTTTGGTTAAAGTCTGCAGCTTTGGGGGCATGGACCAGACCTGGGTCTGTGTTGCAGCAGACTAGCTCAATAAGGCAGGGTTCTGAAGTCCCAAACTGGCAGGGAAAACAGGCTCAGAGGTAATTTCAGCACATCAGGTGACAGTCCCAAGGGGGTATCTGTGACCGAACCCGTCACACATACACATACTTATAAAAGCCCCTACCTTAGCTCCATATCTGCTGTAATCTTCATACATACCTTCATCTCCCCCGGCCTTGAGTACTTCACTTGCTTTCTTTCTGACCTCCTCAATGTTCTGTTCTCTGGACTTCAGCATGCTACCTGAATTCTTGTGTGTGGAGATGTTTGACCTATCCCAGTCCTCAGACAATTCTACCAATTCCCCATACATTTTAAAATAAAAAATAAAAATTATTTTCCTTCTTGGTTTTAAACTCCAGCTTGGATTTTCTCTAGTTTACATGACAGAATTTGTCTCTCCACATTCCATCCACTTGTGTGAAAGTATGATGGAGGAGGTTGAAGCACAGGAGAAGGGAAAATGCTTCCCCTTAGGAATCAGGAAGAACTTTGAATTCCAACCACAACCCCTTTGTCTGATTGAGGGAAGAGCACTTCCAATGTGTGTTTCTTTTCCTTTATTTTTTTTCTTACCTTTTGGTCTTTACCTTCTTCTTTGCAGTAAAATGCAAGCAAATGGCCATAGATTCATCTGACTTGTGCTCTGAAAAACTTTGCTCTTATTTTTTATCACAAAATTCAACATCAAACTCCTTTAAGGAGGCCCATGTCTGTTTAGATCTCGCCTCTTCTGTGCCCCTCACCCTACCTCTAATTGTCTAGCACTCATGCATCACATGGTGAGAGATACCAAGGCCTCCCCTACACTCCAATTCTTTGCTGCGTGCATACTCCTTCTCTCAAGCCAGCTTTTATGTGACTGGCCAGTCTAGATTGAAGCTGTGGCACTGTTGGTCAGGGGCTATTTTGGAAAAGCAGGTCACAGCACTTGAGAGGGGAACACTTTCAGCTCTACAAGTGGCCAGATATACGTTTGGGGTTTCTTTTAGGAGAAGGTGGGAATTAAAGGGAGAAACAAGCCCCAAAGTTTGATTTGGAGCAGAGTCCAAGGCCTGGAATCAGAGAAGCTGCTGCAAAAACAGTTGGAGTTTTGTCACCCCACTAGATTGGGGCATAGGTTGCCTTTTTATGTTCCTGTCTCTCCTTTCCAGGCAAGGGACCACTTTGTCTAGACCCTTCAGGGCATAGCTACTCAGGCTGGGCCAGGATGGCTAGTGCTTCGTTGTTTCTGGTTACTGGAACTCACGTAACCCGTGACAGTTTCTGGAGATCTCCCTATAGCTGCTGATCATCTGCCTGGACAGAGATCCTTTATACCTCTGTCCAGATAAGGAAGAAAGAGGATGGTGGTGGCAGCAGCTGATAAAGGAATGAGGCATCTGGGAACCTGGATGACTCTTGGGTGAATTGTGGCATCCTGGAGCTGGATATGGAGGGGGCGGAGAACTACTTGGGAAGCTTTGGGAGGCTTTGGCACATAGGTTAATTGAAGTATTGGTTGTGACAGACTAAGTAATGAGGCTTCATGCTGGAACTTAATAGAGACTCAATGTGTGGTATCTGCCATGCAGAGAATCCTCGCACAAGCACACGTGATCATGTTACTGAATCATGGTGTGAGTGATTAGGCCCTGAAAAGAGGAAAGTAGTGCGGTGGGTCAGAAGGAGGTCACACCACCTCACTATGTCACCAGAATCATTGTCTGACAACAGGGGGAATTAAAAAATCCCACCCTCTTGGCAGGGCGGGGCACCAAACAGTCTGTGGGCTCTGGCCCTCAGCCAAGGCAGAGCTAACAAGCAGTCTATTGACTCCGGCCCCCAAACAGGGCAGAGCTAGTAACCAGTTTATAGGCTTCCACTCTCAAGCAGAGTAGGGCAAATAGCAATCTATACGCTCTGGCCCCCAAGCAAGGCAGAGCTAATAATCAGTTTATAGCAGTGGTGGGCAACCTGCGGCCCATCAGGGTAATCTGCTGGTGGGCCGTGAGACAGTATTTACATTGACTATCTGCAGGCACGGCCACCCGCAGCTCCCAGTGGCCGCAGTTCGCCATTCCCAGCCAATGGGAGCTGAGGGAAATAGTGCAGGCCACAAGGACATGCTGGCCGCCACTTCCCGCAGCTCCTATTGGCCGGGAACAGAGAACCACAGCCAATGGGAGCTGTGGGTGGCTGTGCCTGTGGACGGTCAATGTAAACACCGTCTTGTGGCCCGCCAGCAGATTACTCTGACAGGCCGCGTGAGGCCCGCAGGCTGCCCACCACTGGTTTATAGGCTTCCACCCTCAGGCAGGGCAAGGCAGATAAGCAGTCTATAGGTTCTGCCCTCAATCAGGGCAGAGCCAATAATCAGTCTATGAACACAGGCCCTCAGGCAGGCTGGAGCACCAAACAGTTTAGGTGGGGCTCTGGCCCTCAGGAAGGGCAGAGCAGTCTGTTGCCTGCCATCTTGGCTCAGGTAGATGGCAGACAAAACTTTTGGCCTATGGTGGGATGGTTCCCACCCCAGGGGTGGGGTGGGGTGGCGAGATAGGGGGACCCAGGCCCACCCAACTCCACCGGGTCCCAGCCTTGGGCCCTTACAGTGGCGTATTTGTTCTGCCACTGGGTCAGCAGGGAATCCAGCTCCAGCTGACCTAGAGACAGGCAGCAATGTAGCCAGACTAGAGTCAGCTGTCCCTGGGATACTTCCTAACAGAGTTCCAGGTGGGGCTCTGTTGCCTTGGGGTCCTCTGCCTTGTCGGGATAGTCAGCCACCAGCAGTCCCACCAGTTCCTCCCTGGCCCCGGTCCTCTCTGGATCCAGTGAGCTGCCAGGCTCAGCAGCAGGGTTGGCGGCCTGCAGCAAGCAAGACACATCTGTCTCCTTCCCTGGCTCTGCTTTTTGTACTTCCTGTCCCACCTCTCAACTTCCGGTGGGAGGGGCAAGCGTGGCCTGACTCCACCCACCCAGGCACAGGGGTTGGTTCCTCCCCCTCTGGGTCAGAGGGAGGCCACACTGCCTCACTAAGGAGGGCTACCCATCCTTTGTACACTGTAATTCTCAGTTTTAACTGAGTGCTTGAGCTTATTGCTTTTGCCTCGGTGTTCATTCCCTTGTTGGGGGTAGAATATCCATATTGTATTAATGGTTTTGGATTCTGTTTCACAGCATTCCAGTTTAGTTTAGCATGATGTATTCAATAACCATGTCTACTGCCTTAATTACTCTATAAAGCAGGGCTCCATGAGCATTTGACCCTCCACAGCATTCCAACCATTCCCAGGGCACATCATTGACTCCAACTCTGGGTTAAATGATTAGGCAGGTTGTGCTTCAGTAGACAGAATGGGTGTACAATATCAGAGGAGTGTCAAGTTCGGGATGGGTACAGATGTGCAGGGGGTTTCTAGGCCCATGGTTTGGAAGTACACCACAAAGAATCGCTTGCCTGGTATCTATTTAACCTTTGGTTTGCTTTACTGGTTTAACTGGAATTTAAATAAAAGTTTAATGTGGTCAGAGGCCTTTAACCATATTGATATGTGTCACAAGTCTCATTCTGGGCCATAAGGGGTGGAGTGAAGGGTTGCGCAGTTTTTGATTGAAGATAGAATTATTTCTCAAGCTCCCTGTCTATTACTATTTAAACTTAGTTTGTGGCTTGGCTCTCTCTCAAATTCTTTGTTCACTAAACTTCTAGTTGCTTCTGTTGAAAACAGAGAGCCTTTTCAAGTCAAATGTTTTAAGAAAGTTTAGAAAATGTTCTGGTATGTATTAAAAAGAAACAGATATTCCCTAGCTTTCCACCCTTGTATTGTCCATGTAAAGTGAAAGGCAATAATACCCCGAATTAACTTCTAGGTAAATTTTATTTTAGATATGTTCCTAACTTTACCCTGGTGATGTGGAGTGGTGATCTGGTCTAGAAGTGTCAGTTTTCAACAAGGCAGAATTATTTAGAAAAAACACAAGCTGACGTTTAGCAAAAGACAGATGAAATAGAACTCTTATTAAAGAAATACTTATAGAAATTGTCATTAGTTACAGAATAATGACACAGTGATCAAATTAATCAAGCTATGATTTAGATTTTCAAAACGGGTTAGAGTTTTTGGACAACAATTAATGTGGTGTACTAAACTAGTCTGAGTTTAAACTGATTAGCAGTTTTTATATTTTTCAAAAATATATAGCAAAAGGCTAAGCTAATCAAAGTAAATCAAGCTATGCTAATGGACATCTTTTAATGATGAAAGATACTACATTTATAAACACCATTTTTTCTGCACATGTTTAAATAGATTTTATATTCTATGAATAGTAAAAGTTTAAGACTGGCAAAATAGCCATAGTCTACAACCAGTATAGAAAAAGGCTTTGATTAGAGTAAAATTACACAAAAATGTGTCATTAAAAGGCATTGGACAGACATAAAACCTAACCTTTTGAGCTGAAGAATACTTAATATTCTCTTCATGATCATGCAAGGGGAAATTCTTTGCTATGGAATAGCTATTTTCCTGTTAAGCAGGCTATTTCATCAATGATTTATTCCTGAGATGTAATAGGTCGTTTAAAATGGTGGTTTAAAAGTTAGGCCTTTTTTGTTTAATTTTCTCACAGGCAGTTGGTAATTATCATGGTCCTGCAGTTTCTCTGGAATGCTGTGGAGGGTCAAATGCCAATGGAACCCTGCTTTATAGGGTAATTAAGACAGTAGACATGGTTATTAAATACATCATGCTAAACTAAACTGGAATGCTGTGAAATAAAATCCAAAATCATAAATAAAATGTGGGTATTCTAGTCGGGGGGGGAGTCTTATACAATCATATTTGCAGGAAACAGCTCTGGCTGAATCACAGCTGAAATTCTGCTGTTTAAGTAGCTGCAGACTTGCTAAATGTTCTAAGAATATTTCTAAACCAAAAATAAAAGCAACTGTGCTCTGAGTGCACAGAAATCTAGTACAGTAATCAAAATTCAACATCATAGTGCTCAGTATATCTAAAGAATGTGAAAATACTCTACAATGAATAGAACCTTCTGTATTCTTAATTACCATGCATCATGTGCTGGGAAATATGTAGCAAAACTGGATGACGGATGTAAGTTTAATGTGAATAACAAATGAAGTTTGGAGAATCTTTTAGAAAGTATCATGGAACAATATGCTCTTTTTAAGGTCTTACACAGGTATAATTTAGCTGTTTCATTCATATCTTTGTGAATCTGTGTTTTTAACATGCTGTAGGCTACATAGAGGGACACTCTAAGACTCCTGTTTGGGGGTGGGGTTGAAAACTAAGCTTGTTTTCAAGGATGTTCTACATAGATCATGCTAAGCAGTGCTGAAAAGTAAAATATTGAATCCTATAAAGATATTGCGCTTCCCAAAAATGTATGGTTAACTTGTGCTTTTATATATATATATACTGAAAAGATAAGGTAATTTAATTTCTTTCCAGAAAATGTTGATGAGTATACAAAAATGGTGGGAAATTGGCTTCAGCAAATGAGTGCAAATAAATCAAATAAAATCCCTAAAATGCATAATCTCATTTGTACATGTGATTCATATTGTGTTGTCCTTGCTTACAGTCTGGAAGTTTATATATGCATGTTTACTGGCAAATTCATTGCATCACTAGGAAAAGAAAAAGGACCATTCTTAAAAAAAAAAAGAAAATAAATATTTCCAATTCTAGCTGTAAAACTGGAAGCCAAAATGTGTAGTTGACAGGCAGAGAGCCAGCTGACTTTAGATCACTAGCCTTTCCATCAGATCAGTCTTCCTATTTCCACATGGAACACATTTTAAGTTAACAATGTGTAGTTTGGCAAAGGAATTGTTTTTCTTTGGCATAGAGCAGTTGTCTCATTTCTTTTAAAAAAAGTATTTTCTGCCTTCTTATATATACAGTGCATGTCGACATTCTTTTGAACTTTCAGTTACATCAAAAAAGCTTTACTTATACAATTACATTCTGGTTATTCTATTTTTTATGTGCATAAATGTTGAAAAATTACATTTAATTCATCTGTACACTGGGTAGTGTAGCATATCCAATTTTCAGTGTTTACTTAAATACATATTTAAATGTATATTAAAATGTTGATTAAGCTACATGACCACAGCCACTCACAAAACCAGCCTCTTTCCTTAAAACAGTAATATAAGTAGTCTCAATTGATAGAGAAGTATTTACAAAATGGATATAGACTGTGAGAAAAAAGCAAGAAAGAATCTGATCATTTTGATCTCACTCCAAAAACTGGCCATTTTAGCCAAAATGTATTTATAGCACAAAAAAGCAGTAGAATGGAATGCTACTTATTCAAACATTTGCAGTTGATTTATTCATTCCTGGCTACTTGCACAGAAAACTCAGAAAAGCAGAAATGCAAATTTTCAGACATTGGTTCCACATGAAATGGGACAGACCACTGCACCAGCTACCGTTGTGAGACCAGATAGAGCTACTGCTGCCTACACATAAAGAGAGCCATTAAGGAGAAGTTGTTTATTTCTGCTTCTGCAGAAATCATAAACACCAGCCATGAGTCTGACAGCACAAGCTGTGCTGCAGTAAATTCTAGTACTTTGCTGGCCATTCTAAGCTGCCCCGTAAAAGTTACTGTAGCTAAATCCCATATACATTTCATGAAATAATCCTGCTCTGAAGATGGTATCATATTCATGCACAGCAGGGTGTGCAAATGTCTATAAATCAAAATGTAGAATCTGAAATATCTATAAAAAAAAATCTGTGCAAATTTAACCATGACCCTTTGCCAGACAATAGGCCTTCATATGCTTTGCAGTTTAGCAGACACCAAGGAATTTTGTTTGGAAGTGATAGCTACTGTCTATGTAATATTTAGGACCTATTCATGGAGCATCTGGCAGAAAATAAAAGGGTTTCCTCCTCTAACATATGCTAAAGAAGGATGTGGTCCTGTGCCTGCTCCTCCTCTTCTGACTTTTTGCAAATAGCACAACATAAGAGACAGTTGTTTCTGGCTGCCCTGCTGCCTGTCATGGCTGTCAAGTGAAATCCCATGAATTATTGCTCTTCCAGATGTAAGAGATTTCCAGGCTGCCTTAAACTGCCTGTGGTTTGTGGTACTGGAGAGGAGAGAAACGAGATTAAACTTCATCTCATCAATGCAATCTGAAAAGATCACACAGAGGGCTAATAATCACAGCTTTTTCATTCCAGAGCCGGACCTAAGAGCTGTGTGTTTTTGTTTCAGGGTTATGTCACATTAAGCTTGTTGGAAGACATTGATTAAGGTCAAACAATGTTTGAAGAAGATCAAGAATAAAAAATTTAACTCTGTGTTGCTGCATACATTTTGCATACTCCAAAAAGTGTCATGCATTATTTTAGCAAGCTGAAAAGGAATGGAGTGTGAGCTGAGTTTTATAATTCTAAATTGTCAGCACTTCTTAGCACAAGCTTCATATGAGAGGAAAAAAAGAAAACGTTCACTGAAAATTATGACTCTAATGTTATAATTCAGAGGAAGCAGTCATCAAAAATGTACTTTTTCTTGTCCATAAAGGTCTGTGGTATTATTAATTCCTTGATTTTTTTATGATTCCCTGATGTATTTTGTTTGTGCCAGCCACATTGGCTTTCAGAGTTTCAGAGGTAATCTGAATGTTTCATAGTTGGTAAACGATACTTATTTATGCACTGTTTAGTTAAACATTTTTCAAAGTGTGCAACTATAACCTCACATAAGTTAATAAATATCAGCAGGTTCAAAATGCTGGGTACCAATTGAACTAAAGGTTTTCATAACTGTTTCCAGAATTCTTCTGAAAATAAATTATGACCCCTTCCACTATATACTATTTAAGTCCTAAGGGAGTGAACTTAAATAAGGCATTACATTTTCATTCCCTTTGATTTAAAAAAAAAAAAAAAACCCGCACTGCACCTGGAAATTATAATTTAAATAACAGTTGTGACACAAACTAACATAATGCTTGAAAAACGTGAGCATTGTAGAATAGTTACTGTTAGAACTTGGTGTTAATGAAATCAAGACAAGTTGAAAGGCCTCTGACATTTTGCTTTAGCCCTATTAGCAAAATATTAATTACAGATAAGGAAAATATGTTGCTTAAAGAACACCTGGAAATAATTGACAAATGTATGTGTCTTAGATCAGAACATAATTGCCCTGATTCGACCTATGTAGCTTTTTTGAAAACTGACGTAGCTTGTTTAAGTAATAGTGTTGGCTACCAGATGTAAAACCTCCCAGGCTAGCTTCCTTTTCCATTTGAGCTCAAGCATCTCACAAAGGCTCACTAATGTGAGGGAATACCAGTAAAATAGTGATGAAAACCATAGGTGCAAATGTCTGCAAGTGGATCACATGAAAGCATTTACTGCTTTTCAGGCATGTGTATTAAACCATAGTGGAAAAGAGCCCTTCATTGAAAATGCATTAATTATTTGACACTGGTTTTCCTCAGTCGTTTTTTGCTTTGGGATGCAAGTGAAAGATTACAGCTGAAAAAATGATCATCATACTTGAGGTAGGCTCATAGAGTCTTTTCTTATGTTCTGTGTGAAGTTGTCTTGAACTGAAACCTCTGCTCCTTAAGGATTAAGGGATTGAAAAGCAAAGACTGAAGCTGCTGTAATTTAAACCCAGTGATTCTCTAGCACAAAGGTGCAAAATGGACTAAGCCAATCTGCTTCTTTGCTAGTTCAGCTAAGAAATAATTTTACCTTTTGAAAGTTTTGTACTATTAACATTCCAAAGGTGTCATTATCTTTAAAGCATTTTTTTCTCTTTAACATGAGATCAGAGCTGTGAGACACTGGAAAGGTGGACATGGTTTCAAATTGCAGTTTACCGCATCTCTGAAAAATTCCATCTGTGTGACGTACAGATAAATCTTAAACATAAATTTCATCAATGAATGCCACTGAGGTGGGTTTTCTTGTCTATAAAGGTATCTTGTCTCCATAAATACTTGTACAGCAGTTTTTGGTTGCTATTTGAAAATGGTTTTAAATTACTAAAGAGTCATGAAAAGTATCATATGAAACAAACTGTGTTCCAAGGACCATGTCTGTGTTCAAGAGAAGAAGGAGCATTATGTTATAGGGCAGATAATTAATACATTCACTAGACAGAAGAAATCCATTTAATTACATGGTAACTGATTGCAGGTTCTGAGTTTCAGTAACAAAATGACTGAATTCACATTTCAGGGTTGTTTGTTTTTTTAACTTTGTCATGGAGATACAGTACCTAATCCTGATCAAATCAAATAAAACTGTTTTGAAAATATTCCCAATGGAATAGCAGTGTATCCAACAGAAAAGGTTCAACCAGCATTGTGGTTTGGCCTCTCTAGCATCGTGGTGACCTGTTTTTGATTCCTGGATCTGGTGCTTCATTTACAGACTGGAAGTGGCTGGGAGACACTGTGGAGAGTAGTATGCTCTGCTCATGAGAATGAAGTACCTCCAGCTCTCTGGATCAAGTGACCTGTCTGACCAATTTAGGAGTGACATTAATGGGCTCTGAAGTGAGTTCCATTTAGTCCTCTACCTTTCCAGAGTGCTACAGCTCCCCTATTTCTCTCTACACAAGGCTCCAATTCATGGCAACCTATGTTCTGGCAGAGGACTTTTCTTCCCAGGGAAAAACTTCAACATGTCATCATCTGATGTATGTGGAAGCATACCAGCCAAAGGAATAATTTTAGACATTAGAGCTATTTGTACCTTACCTGGAATACACTGTAAAGTTTTAGTTTTGGGTGGAGGAAACTTACATAAGTGGTTACATATTTGTGTTTGTAAATGCTACCTTGTCAGTGCTTTAAACTGTGCCCAGCTGTTTATCCATACTTTTGGTGTGGAGCTGGCAACCAGCAGTAGTGTGAGCTTTCCAGCACTTCCCATTCATAACCTCAAAACCTAAATTGAAGGACCACCCTCTTTAGAGACAGAAGCAATTCATTTTCCATATTCACTGCTCTTCTCATAAGGGGAAAAAACTGCCAGTGATGCCAAATTGTGTTGAATGATAAAGAGTAGAGTTAGTTTTATCATATGGGCAGCTGATACAAAACTCTTTTTCACTTATCTTAGGTTGGACTGGAACTGAGTTCAGAGATGAAAGGTCAGTTCTTTATCCACTAAGCCCTCTAGATATTCCAAAATCCCCAGTACATTACAAATTTGAACAGTTTAAGCTCTCTTAAATAAAGAATCTCTTCTAGAAGTAAAGTATACAGTGTATATAGATACAGAGCAGAAGAAACATGTGAAAGGTCACATATGTGACCTTTTAACGTCAATAGTTTTATTTATTGTCTGGAGTCCAGTTTATAGGGCTTAATGAAAAAGCAAGGTAAAAAAATCAAGGAATCTGTACAATTTGACTACCTAAATAAAATTTGTTCTTGTGCACCTTAGAAACCAGCTGCAATGAAAGTTTTCTGAGACTCATTTTTAAAGGCAGAACTACTTCCAAGCTTTATAGAATTTTGGCTACCCAGTTATAAAATATCTTCTGCTTGTTCCAATAGGCCTGAGAGTTTGACCAGATGATATCTTTTAAAAGAGCAGGTTCTCAATATTCATTTTAAAATAAGTATTTCCTTCCATTATATCTGCTTGTTTTGCTGCTGTATTTAAAGAACCTGTAGGCTACAGTCTCCTTGCATTTCGGGCTCGATCATACTTGCATTCAAGTCAATGGAAAAAGTCCTGGTGCAGGCTCAAATCTTTAAGTCTTGTGTAGCCTCCTATATCTTATTCTGTAGCCTATAGTGGTCAAAAATCCATGTTGGAGAATTCTAGCTGTTAAGCACTAGTAATTTACACTATATATATAGCCTGATTTCCACAGGTGCAGAGCACCTGCAGTTTCATTGAAGCCAAAGGGAGTGGTAAGTGCTCAGATCCTATGAAAATCAAGCCACTTAACTCTTTTAAAAATTGCTTCATCAGTTGCAGGCCCAGAATTTCAAAGATTAAAAGTGAAATTTGATAATTTGCTTCCTGGCAAATCAGTGTCATTGCTTTTACAGTGGTATTATACATCACAGCATTTTGTTTGGGTGAATCAATTATCTGAATCCTCAAGTGGAGATTTTATCTTCATGGAATTTTGGATTTTGCCATTTCAGTAATAATGTGTGGTGGTGATGTTCTAGCTAACTGACAACTGCCTTTTGTGATGTAATTTAGAGACTTCTTAGTGGGTGAGCATCAAGACATACAAACTGAGAACATAGGAGGAAAAAAAACAAAGCTGGATTAAAGATTGCCTTGAACCACTGGAACTCTGGCCCAAGGACTCTGTGCATTCTTGTTTAAAATGCCTTGAAAATAATACTGATCATTTCATCTCTAGTGCCTTTTATGATTTTTTTTCTGTAAAATGAGAACAGGATAAATTGGGACCAACTTTAATGATAGAAACTAGATAATCAAAACAAGACAAAATGGCCAAGCTAGTTCTAATAATCTTTTCATCTTGTTTCCTTTCATTGTTAATGTGTGAAACTGTACATGCAAATAGAAATTGATCCGATATTTATCAGATAAAGTAGTTAGCAACACTATAGTCTGCTAATGCAGTACTGCATATGTAATTTTACAGGTTAATTAATGCAGCAGGGTTTGGTCATTTCAATGTACTTGGGGACATTTAGGCTACCATTAGTATGGCACAATTACATCTTTTGATTTGTTCATCCCATAACAACCTGCAAACTCTTTATCTTTGAATTTTAAAGACATTTTTAATGATCTCTACAGCTAGGCAAACCATGTGGCAAAAGACTTCTTGATCAAAACAAATACTTGGCTTGATCTTTTGTGTTTAAGGATAAACTGTGCACGCTTCAGAATACTAGCTTGTACAATGGATTTTTTAGAAGACTGAGAGATTCTTATTCTTCATCATGCACATTTTCAAATATTACATTTGCACTTTTTCTGTATACTGTAAACTTCAACTCTCAGCCTCCTTCATTAAAAAAGTATATGGACATTTAATAATTTACTGCAGACCTTCAATATGGGAGGCAAGGTGTGTTATGTGCTCTCATTGGGGAAAAAAAAATACATCATGAACCAACATGAGTAAATCAAGTATGTACTCTTATTTGTTTAAAATACCTAAATGAAAATGACAGGTTTCAGAGTAACAGCCGTGTTAGTCTGTATTCGCAAAAAGAAAAGGAGTACTTGTGGCACCTTAGAGACTAACCAATTTATTTGAGCATAAGCTTTCGTGAGCTACAGCTCACTTCAGATAAATTGGTTAGTCTCTAAGGTGCCACAAGTACTCCTTTTCTTTTTTAAATGAAAATGAAATTTTGCTCCCAAAAGTGTGTGTTCAAAGTCTACTAGGTAGATTAACAATCCAATTCTGTGGTGTCCATACTGCCTTGTTTTTAAGAAGGGCTGTCAGACCCCTTAATTAACTGGTAATATATGGGGCAGTATATATGGAATATATGTATTCTCATCACTGATGTGAAATGATAATTTATCAAAGGTCGGTTACAATACTCAGGGAACCCACAATGGACTGAAATGTAGGAAAAGATGAGTAATTTGGAACCTTTATGAAGGAATTGTGCTATATTTGCGCCTAACCTTGAAAAGCACTCATGGATTTCAACTATTGTACCAGAGGCAGCAATACAACTTCTCAAGGATCTTCATTTGCACACCAGAAACCTCACTGCTTCCCTATTTCCAGCACGTTAGTGTCAGAGCTTTACTGTTAGCATTCAGTAACCATAATCGTAGCCTGGTGTTTTTCGCAAATGCGAAATAACACGAAATACAATAAAAACAATTAAAATAACATGAAATGAAAAACTCCTCTTGCTGTAGCGGGTCCTGGGTCTCCTGTGAAGCTGGGCCTGCCTCCCTGCTCCAAATGTTGTGACCTGATGAAGAGGGTCACGGTGCGACTCATGGGGCCCGGCTGCCCCTCCATCACAATGCCTAGAGCAGGGAGCCGTGCTCAGCACTGCAGGACAGGACCCATTGCTGTGGGGTGAATGTGGGGCAGGCTCATTCTGCAATCTACCCCCACGACCTCCCACCATCACCCCACCGAGGGCAAGACCTGACACCAGGACCCAAACCCCTGAGAGGCTCAGAATGGATAAAATGAAATAACAAGAATTTTTTTAAAAATTACAAAAAATGAAAAGAATTTCACAGGGCTGTAGCCATTAGAATAGCTAACAAATGTGGGGGTTATTTAATGTATTTATTGGTGACGGTGCCTTCTGTTTTGTTTTTCTTCTACGCTGATTTTCACGATCATTAGGGTTGTTGATTAATCACAGTTAACTCACGCGATTAACTTAAAAAAATTAATCATGCTTAATCGCACTGTTAAACAATAGAATACCAATTGAAATTTATTAAATATTTTGGATGGTTTTCTACATTTTCAAATATATGCATTTCAATTACAATACAGAATACAAAGTATACAGTGTTTGCTTTATATTATTATTTTTATTACAAATATTTCCACTGTAAAAATGATAAACAAAAGAAATAGTATTTTTCAGTTCACCTCACACAATACCGTAATGCAATCTTTTTATCATGAAAGTGCAGCTTACAAATGTAGACTTTTTTTTGTTATGTATCTGCACTCAGAAACAAAACAATATAAAACATTAGCACCTACAAATCCACTCAGTCCTACTTCTTGTTCAGTCAATTGCTAAGACAAACAAGTTTGTTTACATTTATGGGAGATAATGCTGCTGGCTTCTTATATAAAATGTCACCTGAAAGTGAGAAGAGGCATTTGCATGGCACTTTTGTAGCCAACATTGTAAGGTATTCACGTGCCAGATATGCTAAATATTCATATGCACCATCATGCTTCGGCCACCATTCCAGAGGACATGCTTCCATGGTGATGACGCTCGTTAAAAAAAATGTGTTAATTAAATTTGTGACTCAGCTCCTTGCGGGAGACTAGTATCTCTCCTGCTCTGTTTTACCCACACTGCAGATTTGACAAAATGCAAAGAAGGTACCAATGTGAGATTTCTAAAGATAGCTACAGCACTCAACCCAAGGTTTAAGGATCTGAAGTGCTTTCCAAAATGTGAGAGGGACGAGGTGTGGAGCCTGCTTTCAAAAGTCTTAAAAGAGCAATGCTCCAATGTGGAAACTACAGAACCCAAACCACCAAAAAAGAAAATCAACCTTCTGCTGGTGGTATCTGACTCAGATGATGAAAGTGAACATGTGTTGGTCTGCACTGCTTTCAAGCATTATCGAGCAGAAACCCTCACTAGCATGGACGCATGTCCTTTGGAATGGTGGTTGAAGAATGAAGGGACATATGAATCTTTAATGCATCTGGCACGTAAATATCTTGCGATGCCAGCTACAACAGTTCTCACTTTCAGGTGACATTGTAAACAAGAAGCGGGCAGCATTATCTCCTGCAAATGTAAACTAACTTGTTTGGCTGAGTGACTGACTAAACAAGAAGTAGGACTGAGTGGACTTAGGCTCTAAAGTTTTACATTGTTTTATTTTTGAACGCAGGTTTTTGTGTACATAATTCTACATGTGTAAGTTCACTTTTCATGATAAAGAGATTGTATTACAGTACTTGTATGAGGTGAATTGAAAAATACTAATTTTTTTTGTTTTAGAGCACAAATATTTGTAATCAAAAATAAATGTAAAGTGAGCACTGTACACTTTGTGTTCTGTATTGTAATGAAATGAAAATATTTGAAAATGTAGAAAACATCCAAAAATATTTAAATAAATGGTATTCTATTATTGTTTAACAGTGCGATTAATCGCAATTAATTTTTTTAATCACATGATTAATCGCTATTAATTTTTTTATTTCCTTGAGAGCCCTAATTATCATTCTTGCACACCTTGCCCCTTTAGGGAACTATGCTTTTATTATGTTCTGTCAAGGCATTCAGAGGCCTTTGGCTATCCTATGACATAGGTGCCAAGGATGCACTTTTTGTCAATGAGCTTCTGTACTGATATTTTGTACCTACTGAATGCCTGAGGAGTACATTAACAGAGTAAGTCACGACAATCCAGCCCCACATGTGGTAAAAAGTGTGTTATCTGTGTTGCCTTATCCAATTGGATGAAGTATTATTTCTTAAATTTGTAAACAGAATCCAGTAAAAGTAATGTGACTGGGAGAAGGTCCTTCTTAAAATAGTGGAGACAGTGTTTTGGCCTGATTGCCATGAGGATAGGAAAGCTATCTAAAGACTGAGGTGAGAGAAATTTTGAACTTGAGGTATGGATTTTTCCAGGTTCTGAGCAATTATTCATTGATTCCTACTGGTGCTCAGTACTTTGGGAAATCAGGTGCTGAATTTCCTTATTACTTAACAGTAACAAGTCACCGGGACCAGATGTCATTCACCCAAGAGTTCTGAAAGAACTCAAATGTGAAATTGCAGAACTATTAACTATGGTTTGTAACCTGTCCTTTAAAGCAGCTTCTGTACCCAGTGACTGGAAGATAGCTAATGTAACGCCAATATTTAAAAAGGGCTCTAGAGGTGATCCCGACAATTACAGAATGGTAAGTCTAATGTCAGTACCGGGCAAATTAGTTGAAACAATAGTACAGAATAAAACTGTCAGACACATAGAAGAACATAAATTTTTGGGCAAAAGTCAGCATGGTTTCTGTAAAGGGAGATCATGTCTTACTAATATATTAGAGTTCTTTGAAGGGGTCAACAAACATGTGGACAAGGGGGATCCAGTGGACATAGTGTACTTAGATTTCCAGAAAGCCTTTGACAAGGTCCCTCACCAAAGTCTCTTACGTAAATTAAGTTGTCATGGGATAAGAGGGAAGATCCTTTCATGGATTGAGAACTGGTTAAAAGACAGGGAACAAAGGGTAGGAATAAATGGTAAATTTTCAGAATGGAGAGGGGTAACTAGTGGTGTTCCCCAAGGGTCAGTCTTAGGACCAATCCTATTCAACTTATTCATAAATGATCTGGAGAAGGGTAAACAGGGCGGTGGCAAAGTTTGCAGACGATATTAAACTGTTCAAGACAGTTAAAACCAAAGCAGACTGTGAAGAACTTCAAAAAGATCTCACAAAACTAAGTGATCGGGCAACAAAATGGCAAATGAAATTTAATGTGGATAAATGTAAAGTGATGCACATTGGAAAAAATAACCCCAACTATACTTACAATATGATGGGGGCTAATTTAGCTACAACTAAACAGGAAAGAGATCTTGGAGTCATCGTGGATAGTTCTCTGAAGATGTCCATGCAGTGTGCAGCGGCAGTCAAAAAAGCAAACAGGATTTTTAAGAATCATTAAAAAAGGGATAGAGAATAAGACGGAGAATATCTTATTGCCCTGATATAAATCCATGGTACGCCCACATCTTGAATACTGTGTACAGATGTGGTCTCCTCATCTCTAAAAAGATATACTGGCATTAGAAAAGGTTCAGAGAAGGGCAACTAAAATGATTAGGGTTTTGGAAAGGGTCCCATATGAGGAGAGATTAAAGAGACTAGGACTTTTCAGCTTGGAAAAGAGGAGATATTGGAAAAGGGGGATATGATAGAGGTATATAAAATCATGAGTGGTGTGGAGAAAGTGAATAAGGAAACGTTATTTACTTGTTCCCATAATAGAAGAACTAGAGGCCACCAAATGAAATTAATGGGCAGCAGATTTAAAACAAATAAAAGGAAGTTCTTCACACAGCATACAGTAAACCCGTGGAACTCCTTGCCTGAGGAGGTTGTGAAGGCTAGGACTATAACAGGGTTTAAAAGAGAACTAGATAAATTCATGGAGGTTAAGTCCATTAATGGTTATTAGCCAGGATGGGTAAGGAATGGTGTCCCTAGCCTCTGTTTGTCAGAGGGTGGAGATGGATGGCAGGAGAGAGATCACTTGATCATTGTTTGTTAGGTTTGCTCCCTCTGGGGCACCTGGCATTGGTCACTGTCGACAGACAGAATACTGGGCTGGATGGACCTTTGGTCTGACCCACTATGGCCATTCTTATGTTCTTACATAAGTAACTCCTGGGAAAAGCCAGTATCAGCATTTTAGTTAAAAAAAAATCCAAATTAATATAGATCCAGATTTAAAATTTGCCACTAAGGGGGAAATTTTCAAAGGCACAAAAGACTCCAATTGGGAGTTGGATGCCTAACTGTCTCTTTTTTGCTTTGGAAAATCTCCCATAAATGACAGTTATCACAGACTAACCCCATACTTTAGCACAAATTCTGCTGTCAGTTTACGCTCATGAAACACATATCTTGTCTTCTCTGTTTCTTCTAGTCTTTTTAGAATATAACAAAAAATTAAAAAGTAGACTTTATTTAGTCACTCTATGTTATGATATTCTGCATCATGATATAGAGGTGAGCTGGAAGGAAGATGTGTACATTGCCATGGAAGTTGTGAGAACATGTTGTACTAGTACCTTAGCTGTCACTTCCGACAGTCAAATGAAGTAAGTCAATGGATCTATGGTACAGGGGTCAGAGTGGCAGTATTTCTGAAGAATTCAGAGAAGCTGTCTGGAGAGTGTTGGTGTGTGAGACAGAGGAAGAAAGAGAAAGATGAACAATGAATTCCCTAAAGCCATTCCCCTGAATGTGTTCCACAATAAATTTTAAATGTGTGTCATACTGTAGTGGAGGGGTCAGATTTACTAATTTGTATTAACTTCCTTATTTCTATACTCTGTCAATATGATCTCACTTGGGGTTCTGAAAATTTAGATTCTACCACAAAGAAGTCTGATTTGGACCAAATAGTGGAATGTTTTTCATTTTACTTAATTTACCAATATCTTTTACATATGAAATGAACAGGGTGGCTGCGCCCCTTTTCCTCTGTTCTTTAGCTGGCTGCTTAGTGGACAGAAGCTGCTGTAAATCTGCCACAGCAACAATAAGTGAATGGGCAAATGGGCATTTTCCCACAAAACTAGACAATAACTTGGGGCAAGAGAAAAGTGGACTAAGGCAAGTATAAGATGAGTAAATACCTTTTCCCCAGTAATCCAGCTGGTGCTGTCATTGACAAAGCTTTTAAAAATATAAGACACAGATTAATGAAATAAGAAGAATGGAAGCATTAAAAAAATCTGTGTCTGGAGAGAAAGAACTTCAAGTAAGGACACTTCATTGAAGAAATGGCAGTACTGGCCTTGTGAACAATCACAAAGAGGCTTGTTTGTCTGGCTGTGAACTGCCAAAAAGAATTAACAATTTTCCAGTGGAGACAAACCCCTGCAATCCCACCTCAGGGGTATCTCAGGTGTGAAGTGGGGGCTTTGGGAGAGGGCAATGTGTATTGGCTCAACTGGCCAGTAGTGCCCTTGGCTGACATGGTAGTTCATTTGTGAGCTCATTAAGCTTGGCCAGTCCTTTGGGGCACTCTTGCCAAAGGTCACAAAAGACAAGATTTTGCATAATGAATACATTAATTTTTTTTTTGTTTTTAGTACATAGGGAGCAAGAGGGTAATAGCAATGAAGCTTTGGAAAAGAGGAATGAAGCTAAAAGGAAATGAGTCCCTACGGTGGCAAAATATGATCACCAAGTGGACTTAGGTTTCTGTTTTAGCAAGTGTGCCTGGAGGACTGGAAATGCTTGGAAATATGCTGCCTTTTATTTAGATACATAGCTACAGCATAGAATGTGTACACCACAAAGGGTACCAATGCCTGTTTCCACTACAGTGAATCATTTATGTGAAAGGAAACCAGCCAGTGAATGGGAAAGGGTGGATAACACAGTACATTTTGATGAAGATCTTTGGGGGAAGAAATGTAGGATGCTTAGTTATCCTAAAATCATGCTGAAAATAAAGACAGGTTTCAGAGTAGCAGCCGTGTTACTCTGTATCCGCAAAAAGAAAAGGAGGACTTGTGGCACCTTAGAGACTAACAAATTTATTTGAGCATAAGCTTTCGTGAGCTACAGCTCACTTCATCGGATGCGTGTGCATGTGCATCCGATGAAGTGAGCTGTAGCTCACGAAAGCTTATGCTCAAATTAATTTGTTAGTCTCTAAGGTGCCACAAGTCCTCCTTTTCTTTTTGCTGAAAATAAAGTTAGCATCAACCAATGTTGAGCCTAAGTCCTCCTTTTGGAATGATGTGAATAATACAGCTGATTTTGCATAGAAGAGTCTGATCTAGCACTTAAAGAAAGATCAGTTTGGGTGGTAAGAATTAAGTAAATTTAGGCATTTATGCTCAGATGGCAGGGGTTCACAACCCATTGCCAGATAATTCAAATAGTCATGTCAGATAAAAGATAGAAACACCAGCTATCAGGGTCAGTTCAAGGGTGCTACAAAGAGCACCAAATTCTAGTAAAGACAGATAAAATACTTCACTGGTTGCTAAGATACCCTAATCTGATGAAAGCTCAGTTGTATGAAGGGTTTTTTTTTTTTTTTAAGGGTTTATCATTCAGTACACTGGTCCTAAGATACAAACAGTGGCTAGGAATCCTAGATCACCAATTATGTAGCCTCAAGTAATTGGCAGAAAGTTAGAGGAGGAGGTGAGTTAGGAAGATAATAACTGGTCTATTTGAGCACTTGAGAGTTTCCTTTGGGGGTTATTTTGAAGAAGCTTCAGGCAATTTTGGGCTTGAGGATGAATCAGTGAATGATTACATTGATTTTCTGTGATGTTTTTCAATCAGCCTATCAAGATTCTTAGGACTTGTGATAAGGGTACCCTTTTGGCATAAGCAGATATAGAATCTACTGTACATTTTTAGAGAGGTAGTTTTCATTTGCATTCATTTTCAGTTGTTTTGGGAAACAAAATTTCTAATGAAAATATGTATTTCCTTCCAGTGTACTCTTATTGTTGAGTCTGTGCTGCATGTGTGCAAGTGTAAGGGGGGTGCGATGATAGCCTCCTAAATGAGGCCTCCTAGCCCAACTCTAAGCCAAGGTGCCTCCTCAAACCTTGCACCAATGTAGGACAAGACTGCTGGAGCTCCACTCCATCCCCTCCCCTCCCCTGCCCTCCCACCCCACCACTGCCCCACCCTTGGAACACTCTCCCTCCCTCCCCTTATGTTGGGCAGGGGGAACAGATAAGTAGCAGATAGGCCTCCACCAGCTTTCTCCTGGCAGAGTTTTCCAGCCCAGAAAGGAAGTTCACATCACTCATCACTGGCCACTTTGCACAGGTTATGTGGTGAATCCAGCCCTCAATTCCCAGTAGCTTTTCAACATCTTTCTGGTATTGAGATGCCCAGAACTGAATACACTGTTCTAGGTGCAGTCAAGCCACTGCTTTATAGATAGGGACTGTTGCCTTTATGGGTCGTGATTTGCAGCATCTGTGTTTGCAGCCAGCAGGTGACTCCGTCAGCTGTTTTCAACTCCTTTTTTCTTGCAAGCTGTTATCTGACTTACTTTACACTATCACTCCAGGGTCTCTTAAAGAATTACTGCTCTTCACATATCATATCCCCCATGTCTGTGTTTCAGATTCTCTTTCCAAGATGAATAATAATGGTTATTTTTTTATTTCTTGACCACATTCTTAATTTTTCCAGATTGCTTTGTATTATTTATTCTGTTCTGACTTGTGCTCACAACTCCTGCTAATTTAATTAACATAGTTTTTAGAACATTTTCCAGATTATTAATGAATATGTTAAATAAAATTGGTCCTAATGGTGATCACTCTGGCACTCCTTTGGTTGCCTGCCCCAACAATTTGTTTCACTGCCATTAATTTTTGCCCTTTTATTGCCAATTATTAACCCATGTGCCAGTGCTTATATCCATGACAATCTAAATTTTCAAGTAAGAATTCATGAAGTACAGTAACAAATTCAAAAGATTCATTAGAAGGAAAAGCAGGGATACAATGAAAAATGTCAATGAACAAAATTTAAAAACAAGATTCATACCTGACAGCTTTGTCATAATGGGTGAACAGCTAAAGTACTATAGGTTAGTTCTTTTGGATGGACAATCTAAACCATGCCTAGGAGGGTGAATCTGGTTTAAATAAAATCTTATCCCAGCAGCTTTTGAGTTTTTTCTGCCAGTAAATTGGTCACTCCCTCTAAAACAGAGATGACAAGCTCAATAGTGTGGTTTCAGAGAATCATCTTTTCAGATGACAAGGTAAACATATATATTTGCTGTTCCAAGATGAATGAAAAAGAATTGTGGATCATCCTCCATAGATAATCAAATCCCTTTTTCTGTCTATAATGGTGGGAAAAAACATTAACTCCAAATCACAGAAATGTAAAATTTCTTGATGCATGAGAAGAGACCATCATCTAAATTTCAATTTGAACAAGTATTGTAGAAATATTTTATATACTGTAGAAAGGTTTTCAACTGATGCGTGAGAGGTAACCAGGATTGGATCAACCATTTCTGATGCATTGTGAGGATGCTAGATTGAAGGATTAGACAAAGTAGCAGGAGCCACTCTGACAAATTCAAAATAATGTTAAGCAACAGGAAAAACAGTCAAAATAGGTCAGGCAAAGGCATTAATATAAGCATATACTTTCCTGAGAGGAGATAATGAAAAACTAGAAAGAACTAGCTATGGATCTGTGGTTTTTCATAGGTGTGTTGAATGAAAAAGTAGGTATCTTTTATTAGACCTACTCAAATCTGAGGTCTTGACTACACAGACAAATTGCACTAATTTAACTACATCATGTTAGAAACTGATGTCGTTAAACCAGTGCCAACCCCTGCTCAAGTGGACTTTCTTTAATTGGTTTATGAGTGCCTGATATCAATTTAACTTAAATTGGTAACCTAAGATAAAATTAAATCATGCACTCAAACCGAAATAAGAGGTTACAAGGTGGTAGCACTGATTTAATTACATCAGTTTCTAAGCTGATTTAGCTAAATTGTTACAATTTGTGTGTGTAGACAAGGCCTGAATGTGCAATGCAAATGCAGAGCTACAATATGCATATGCAAGTACATCAGAATTTCTAAACACCGTTAATGACTGCTTCTTGCTCTAGACTGTTCTCAATGGTAGCAGATGACAGAACGAGGAGTAATGGTCTCAAGTTGCAATGGGGGAGGTTTAGATTGGATATTAGGAAAAACTTTTTCACTAAGAGGGTGGTGAAACACTGGAATGCGTTACCTAGGGAGGTGGTAGAATCTCCTTCCTTAGAGGTTTTTAAGGTCAGGCTTGACAAAGCCCTGGCTGGGATGATTTAACTGGGACTTGGTCCTGCTTTGAGCAGGGGGTTGGACTAGATGACCTTCTGGGGTCCCTTCCAACCCTGATATTCTATGATTCTATGATTCTATGATTCTTGGAACAGCTAGTCCTGGAACCCACAAGGGAAAAGACAATTCTTGATTTAGTCCTAAATGGCATACAGGATCTGGTCCAAGAGGTGAATATAGCTGAACCACTTGGTAATAATGACCATAATGTAATTAAATTTAACATCCTTGTAGAGAGGAAATACCAAAGAAACCCATCCCAGTACCATTTAACTTCAAAAAGAGGAACTACACAAAAATGAGAAAACTAGTTAAATGGAAATGAAAAAGAATAGTCTCAAGAGTGAAATGCCTGCAAGCTGCATGGAAACTTTTTTAAAACACCATAATAGAGGCTCAAATCAAATATATACCCCAAATAAAAAAAAAATAAAAAATACCACCATGGATAAACAACAGAATAAACGAGGTGGTTAGGGACAAAAAGACATCCTTTAAAAATTGAAAGTTAAATCTTACCGAGAAAAATAGAAAGGAGCATAAATTCTAGCAAGTCAAGTGTAAAAGAATAATTAGGCAGGCCAAAAAAGAATTTGAAGAGCAACTAGCAAAAGAGACAAAAACTAATAGCATTTTTTAAAAAAGTACATCAGAAGCAGGAAGGCTGCCAAACAATTAGTGGGGCCTGGACAATGGAGTCAATAAAGATGCACTCAAGGAAAACAAGGCCATTGCGGAGAAGCTAAATGAATTCTTTGAATCAGTCTTCACTGTAGAGGCTGTGAGGGAGATTCCAATAACTGAGCCACTCTTTTTAGGTGACAGCTCTGAGGAACTGTCCCAGATTGAGATGTCAATAGCAGAGGCTTTTGGAACAAATTCATAAATTAAACAATAATAAGTCACCTAGACCTCATGGTATTCACCCAAGAGTTCTGAAGAAACTCATATATGAAATTACCAAACTACTAACTGTGGTATGTAATCTATCTGTGTACCAGATGACTGAAGGATAGCTAATCTAATGCCAATTTATAAACAAAAGCTCCAGAGGTGATCCTAGAAATTACAGGCCAGTAATCCTAAATTCAGTACCAGACAAACAGGTTGAAACTATAGTAAAGAACAGAATTAACTATTACATAGATTAACACAATATGTTGGGGAAGAGTCCACATGGCTTTTGTAAGGGAAACCACACCTCTCCAATCTATTAGAATTCTTTGACGGGGTCAACAACATGTGGACAAGGGTGATCCAGTGGATATAGTATACTTGGACTTTCAGAAAGCCTTTGACAAATTCTCTCACCAAAGCTCTTAAGCAAAGTAAGCAGTTATGGGATATCAGAGGGAAGGTCCTCTCATGGATCAATAACTGTTTAAAAGATAGGAAACAAAGGGTAGGGATAAATGGTCAGTTTTCACAGTGGAGAGAGGTACATAGCAGGGTCCCCCAAGGATCTGTCCTGGAACCAGTACTGTTGAAAAAATTAATAAAACTTCTGGGAAAAGGAGTATACAGTGAGGTGGCAAAGTTTGCAGATGATACAAAAGTACTCAAGATGGTTAAGTCCAAAGCTGACTGTGAAGCATTACAAAGAGATCTCCGAAAACTGGATGACTGGCAACAAAATGGCATGTGTAATTCAATGTTGATAAATAGAAGTAATGCACATTATTTAAAACATAATCACAACTACACGTGCAAAATGATGGGGTCTAAATTAGCTGCTACCACTCAAGAAAAAGATTTAGGAGTCATCGTTGATAGTTTTCTGAAAACATCTGCTCACTGTGCAGCAGCAGCCAAAAAAGCGAACAGAATATTAACAACCATTAGGAAAATAAGACAGAAAATATTATAATGTCACTACATAAGGCATGGTACACCCACACCATGAATACTGTGTGCAGTTCTGATTGCCCCATCTCAAAAAATGATATATTACAATTGAAAAATGTACAGAGAAGGGCAGCAAAAATAATTAGGGGTCTGGAACAGTTTCCATATGAAGAGAGATTTAAAAGAATGGAATTGTTCATCTTAGAAAAGAGACAACTAAGGGGGAATATGATAGAGGTCTATAAAATCAGGAATGATGTGGACAAAGTGTTAGTTACCCCTTCACATAACACATGAGCCATGGGTCACCCAATGAAATCAACAGGCAGCAGGTTTAAAACAAACAAAAGGAAGTATTTCTTCACAGAACATACAGTCAACCTGTGGAACTTGTTGCCTGGGGATGTTGTGAAGGCCAAAAGTATAACTGGGTTCAAGAAAGAATTAGATAAATTCATGGAGGATATGTCCCCCAATGGCTACTAGCCAAGATGGTCAGGGACGCAACCCCATGCTCCAGGTGTGCCTAAACATCTGACTAGAAGCTGTGACTGGACAACAGAGGATGGATCACTCAATAATTGCCCTGTTCTGTTCATTTCCTCTGAAGCCTCTGGTACCGGCCACTGTCAGAAGACAGGATACTGGGCTAAGTGGACCATTGGTCTGACCCAGTGTGGCCGTTCTCACATTCTTTTTAGCTGCTGCGATTACCTCAATTAATAAACCTTTACTGTGGCGTATAGAATAAGGCCATATTTGTTAAGACTGGATGATGGGAGTGTGCATTTTTACTACACACAAACGTGGGCTGACATATAATAAGAGGCCTATTTTTCTGCACACAAATTATAGCAGAATATTTACAAATACATACTGTATGTTTCTATTAGTGATGGGAAAGATAAACATACAAATAAGGTGTTGAGGTGTGCAGTTTTTTCATTAGCCCGCAGTAGCATTCTCATTAATACAGGAAATTAATTCACATTAAGCACAGTCCTCTGTGCTTCTTGTCCTATGCAACGTTATTAACCATGCGCTTAATGGACAACTTTGTGCACTTACATTGTGGAGGATAAAGCTAACACTGTTTACAGTTTAACATTACAGAGAGTAAGTCTGCATTGGTTGGACAAGAGGCAATTGTGGTGGAACCACGGAGCCCTCCCAATTGCGCCAGTCATTTACATATGCACCCTCAGAGTTTTACCAAGGCTATGGGTACTCCAGGCTTCTAGTTTACCCCATTCAGGGACACCGTGGCCGGGAAAAAACAAAACACAGACTTAGCAAAGACATTTCTTAACAATAGTCACTTTACTTGTAAAGTACCTGAGAGTTACAGATCTTTGAAAATCACTAAAGTCCTGTGATGTGCCCTTTCCAGTCTGACCTCATGCCTTCTTTGAGACCAGGTTTGTCATCATGTCACACTGAGCAGAGTCCTTCCTGCCTTCTCTTTTCTGCACATCGTTCTTACAATATGGCGATGGTCAGGCCCCTGCACAGAGCAGAGCCCCACTCCTAAGTAGGCCTCTGTCATTGTGCCATTTGCTCAACTTAGGAAGCTCCATGCCCCTCTGTCATACCTGCCCCACAACCCCCGCAGGTGGCTGTGTAGAAAGGCCATTGTTCCATGGGGATGAGCCAGTCATTCAAAGTCTATAGCCCCAGTTGGCTCTTCAGTGAAGTATCAAACACTTTTCCCAGTCAGGGCAGCTGTACAGTATACTGTCCTGAGGCAAGTTCAGAATAGTTTTCAACAGATAGCACAAAACAGAGTTCATAAGTTGATACAGACACATCCCACTCTGTTGCAGTCATCATTACACAACACAACTGTAACAAAATACCCAGGGACATTTATTCATCATAAACCTATATCTCACCCATTGACTTAGCATTTAGGCAAATAAAGAGTTTTTTTAAAACAAAAGAAGTAATTTCTAGTGTCCACAGAGTCCAGCAATTAAATTGTATAGGGATATACATAGTACTTAGAGAGTTTACATTTAGTTATTTGGGGATAAGGAAAAATTATCATATAAGGAGATGCGTCTTTGGCAAAGGTGACCCTCACCAAGACAATATTATTCCGGCATCTTGAGTGGCTGATGACTGTATGAAGGAGCCTTACTTCTGATAAGGAGCAGGGCTAATCTCATCTGTAGCAAAGGTGAACTAATTGATGAAAATATTTTGGGGATGAAGTGCACTAATGAGATGCCTGCATCTACCCCTTTATTTGTGATAGAAATTTATTCACAGATAGTAATGTCAGTTTAGTAGATGCTGAATTGATACAATGATCAAGATGAATGCTTGGGGTTTTTGTTGTTGTTGTTGTTTTTTAATGAAATCTCATATTGTACAAGTAAAGTAGTGGCCTTCATCTCAGGCATTTGATTACCCATGCAACTGACTGATAATGGACCATTGAATCATTTCTTATTGCTTGAATAATGGTGTTATACTGAGTGAATGTAAAGCAGGAGAGGATGAATATAGGAACATACCAAAGTTGAGTACTTTTTCTTTTTGCTATATTTAAAGATTTCATTGGTTGCAAAATGGTATCTTTAAAAGTCTTAAAGGATATTTCTAGACATTGAGGTATTTGATTGATTTCTGGTTTCCACTGAGTTTATCTTGTTAGTATTAACTACCTAAATAGTCCCTCATTTCTTCCTGTTTTTGATTTTTTTAATTTCACATTACAAACAATTTGAGTCAAATTCAGACCTGGTTTGAGTCTGCAGCTTTCACTCGGTATTTTGATATTTTGTCTATACCTCTGTTTCCACTAGGAAATAGACCAACGGCTGGAAATGGTTATCTGTAACAATGGTTATCTGTAAGTCCCCTTCAACTGGAGCTGTTTAGCTCCTAGTGTATGCAGTACAATGCCATTTTCAGCACAATCACAGAAACTGTTCTGCAGACTTGGTGCAGTTAAACCACATTCAGGTCCAGTCCTAGGGGATCTGTTGATGCTGACTATCGTTTTTAGTCAGTAGTCTCGGACAGACAACCATATTTGCCAACGGGTGAGTGTCTAATGTAGACAGGACTTAAAGAATAAATGTACATGAACTTTTACTTATATTTATGATGCTTGTGTGGATCATAGTTAGAGGCATGCTTTTTGAAAAATCCTTCCAACATCTTAATCAGAATCTCATATTTTCTAATAAAACTTATTGCAAATCAACTGTAGGACAATGAGAAAAGACACACTAAAATTTTGCATACTACAGGAGGATCACTAGTAAAGAATTTACACAGCTAGACCATAATGAGAATAAGATTCTAGAATAAGTTCCTGTCTCTCCAATTGGGTGTGAATGAATAGAGTCAACATTGAAAACATTTCATACAATGGACTGAGTCCTTACATGAAGAAGCAGCAAAACATGACAAATTTGCGTGACTGCTTTTGACATGTTGAAACGTTTTTTATTCACATGTTCTTCCACATTTGTGAACTTTTAAAGCAACAACAGACAGATAATTTGATAGCTTTGGTGGGTAGCACTGTGGCTGCCATACAAAAGCTCTGGGCTTGGAAGCAACTCCGAATTGTTGCTCCTTTGATAGAGAGGAGGCAGTGGCTCACATAATACCAAAAGTTAAGCATTCAGC
This sequence comes from Chelonia mydas, assembly GCF_015237465.2. Classification (NCBI taxonomy): domain Eukaryota; kingdom Metazoa; phylum Chordata; order Testudines; family Cheloniidae; genus Chelonia; species Chelonia mydas. The sequence goes on along the minus strand of NC_057850.1, from coordinate 53,678,545 downwards.
CAGTGGAATTCAGGCTTTGCTAGTACTCTTATAGGAGCATTCCTAGTGCTTGGGACTGTAGGCATGGGGTATGGAAAGGTAACCAAACCAAAGGAAGGAAATTAAGTGTAAAAGCAGAACAAAGTATCAGTCCAACATAAAGGAGTGGTGAAAACATAAGGACCCATTGAAAATACCCCACCCCCACCATCCCACTTCTGCGAGGTAAAAGTTCCCAGCTCTTTCTGGAGATGATGAATGCAAACTGAAACAGAATATAGAGAAACACACACTTTCCTGCATAGTTTTTTTTTAAATCTATAAGAGTTTGATTACAGATGCAGAATTTCAGTTTATCAGATTCCTGTTGCATATTAGAGTTACCACACTAAATATATGTAGCACAGGTTGATGAGATGACGTCACATATAATAACGATTTAAAAAAAAAGTCTTTAGAAAGCATATAATAGTTCACTTGGCCTAAACTCGATTTTTCTTTACAAGTACAAATAGGAGTTTGGCATTCTAGGTGAAATAACTTTTTTTAAATGATCACTATCTTTTTCAGTTTGAGGGATATGTTCTTAGTTCTGAACTCTTAATTCTTAGGTAGATCTTGAAAAAGGTAATCAGGATGTTTCTTTATATTCTGAGGTTATGTTAACTGACCCTTTTAGCCAATGTATACTTGCCTCCATAAAACAGAAAGATAATTTTATTCTCTGTCACCTCTGATGTCTTGTATTTTATGATAGTATTGGACTGTTTATTTTTAGACTGGGGGGAAAGTGAAATTATAGATAGTAAGCAATTAAAACCTAGAATTTTCAAGCTGCCATTGCAGATTACAGGCAAAACTGTATTTTAGTTGAATCTTACTAGTAGATAATGTCAACTCCTCTGTAGTCTACCTGCCTATAATCCACTGCCAAGAGTAAATAAGGGGTCTTGGGCATTTTTTTTCTTTAGTCTATCACCTCTGTGTTACAGAATTCATGAGAAAGGAAGAAAAGTATATAAATATAAGCATCTATTTTTTCATTTTACATTAGATATGTAACAAGGGACAAATTACTACCATCTCATCTTGAGGTGAGTAGTTAGGAGCTTGAGGAACTGGGAAGACAGGGCTAACCATTTCAAGCATTTTTGACCATTGTACAAGCACTTTCAATCATTGTACATTTATGGTGCAATATTGTGGCAGCGGAAGGAATCACACAGAGGTGTCTCCTGTAAGAGTAACAAAGTCTTCAGAACCACTGAAATATGGAGGTTTTACTTGCTTTGAAATGTCTAACCATGCAGAACCACTGTAGAGGACTCTTGAGTACTACTGTGTACTCCAAGGCCCCATAAACTGTTAATTGCCTTAGAATACCCAGTTCCTCATGACTACCATAGGCACTGGTGGAAGTGCTCCAGAAAGGGTTTAATTGCTTTGGGATGCCCAACTGAACTGTGGAAGGAGGGATTACATGTAGTTATGAATAGCAAAATTTACAAAGGGAACTTGGAAGTTTACACCCCCATGACTGGCAAAGCCAGGAAAACCTGCTGTGGATGAGTGAGCCCTGATGACAATGCAGGTATTGGAGAGAAGAAAGACAGTTTAAAGAAGGTGGGAGAGACAATGGTGCAGGATGGGTCAGTACATCTAGGCAGATAGGAAGAGAAAGTGGCATGCAACCGTGGGGACTGAAATGCACCAGAACAGTCCATGTGGAGGCGGTGGTAGGAGAAGACAACAAGAGAAGAGCTGTGACCTGGTTGCAGGTCAAAGAGCATTAGGAACTGTGCATAGCGTGCCACAGCAGTGTTGGGACACAGAGAGAGAGAGGAACACAGAGAGCTAGCTGAGAGCAGCTTAAAGTGGGCCAATAGAGAGGAGTATTCTGTGAAAACGACTGAGATAAAATGAAGTCTTGGGGCCAGAAAGAAGGAACCCAGGAGCAAGAGCTGCAATGAAACAGATGGAGGAGGCTACTGCATGCTGGAATGAGAGAATCAGAGATAGTTTCAGGGAGTCATGTGGCTGGAGAAGAAGCAGGGGAGGACTGTTCAGACAGAAAGGTCCATCATGGGGCAGAAAGGCTTGTGATAAGCAGAGAGGTCATTCAAAGAAGAAGTCCGAGGAGCCATCCAGATATAGGACACTTGCCTTCAGGAACAGCAGTCTTTATGGTCCTGTGTGTGCTTCTATTCTCAATTAGGATAGAATGAGGCCATGTCTACACTTACCAGTAGATCAGAACTGCTAGAATCGATGCAGTGGGTGTCGATTAGCGGTCCTGGTGAAGACACGTTAAATTGATGAGAGAGCACTCCAGCTCCCCAAGACGCGTAAGGGAAATTGCCAGGAGAGCATCTCCCATTGACACAGTGCAGTGTAGACACCGCAGTAAGTGGATCTAGCTATGTCAACTTCAGTTATGTTATTCACGTAACTGAAGTAGCGTAGCTTAAATTGATTTACCACGGTAGTGTAGACCAACCTCAATCTTTTTAACCTCCCAGTTCCCAGCATAATGTAATTATTTTTCTTTACACTGGGACATCTTGTTGGCAGAAGTGTATCCCTAGTCTTTCCTGACTTCCTAGAGTTTTCTAATATGCTATTTTAATGAGGCAGTGATGTGATTTTTAAAAAAATATTTGAAATAGCTATATAGTATAGCACAGGGCAGTCTGTGATACGTAGTGTAGAGAGGGCTCAATCCTGCTCCTGTTGAAATCAATGGAAGTTCTGACACTGTCGTAGAGAAGTAACTACTAAATGTTTTACCAACCACCTTGTAAATCAAAGCTGGGTCACTAAATATGGAGGGCAAATTTTCTGGTGGTGCTCAGGGATGTTTTATGGTGACTGACTATAGCACTGCGTGTGACCATGTCATTAATTTGGTAGTATTATCTTTTATATAATAAACTCTGCCATACAGTAGTATACTTAATAATGTCATTTTTAAAGCTGAACTAATAAGAGGAACTTTCATGCGATGCTGCAGGACAGTTCATCATATGCAAACGTTTAAAATCCATCTAGATCTTATTTCTGGCAAAACCAGGAAAAGTTACATTAAAATACATTGTGTTTATAGGTCTGTTTGATTTATGCAGCGGCAGTAGCTAGGGTATAGGACTGTGACTGAGAAACCTTGGTTCTGTTCCCAGCTCTGCTACTGTATTGCAGGGTACTTTGAGTAAGGGCTTTTCTACAGTAGGGGTGCTACAGTGGCACAGTTACGCCACTGTAGTGCCATAGTGTAGGTACATCCTACAGCAACAGAAGGGTTTTTTTCATTTGTGTAGGTAATTCACCTCTCTGATCAGTGGTAGCTAGGTTGACAGATGCATTCTTCTGTCAACCTAGCTGTTTCTACGTCAGGGGTAAGGTCAGTCTAGCTTTGGTGCTCAGCAGTGTGAATTCACACCCCTGAGCAACGCAGCTATGCCAATCTAAATTTCAAGTGTAGACCAGGCCTAAATCATATAAATCTAGATTTTCAAAAGTGGCTACGAATTTTGGGTGCCCCAAGTTTTGAGCAGTCACTTTGAGATATGTAGGTGTCTCAAGCCGGGCAGCTGAAAAATGAGGCACTGCAAATTAATGGCGATTACTAAAAAAATGTGGCCTTAACCTCTCAGCACCTCAGTTCCTATATGTGTCTAACTGGGAATAATGATGTATATCCCACCTTTATATATCAGATATAAAATGCTACATATGAGGAAAAGTACTATATGAGTGCTCACAATTGTTAGTTTTCACCAACTATCTTTTTAAAAGAAGAGTCTTTAGCTAGCTACACTGGTTTTAGTGCTGGAGCTTAGTCAGATATAGGTGATATGAGTGCTTGATTCATGTTCAGCCTTGGAAAATAGACATAGTCTGTATTTAACCCAATAAGCAAATAAATATTTACAAGGGCTATCTCATTACTAGACGTTAATTTACAATTAATCAAACAGTTGATCTGACATCTGCTAATGAAACAAATATCAATATTACATTTTAAAACATACAGAGGAATATATACATAACTAGAATGATGGGTTTTTCAAAAAACAAATCTATAAACCAAGGCTACCTTTGAAAGCTACAAAAAAGTCTGGCCTTATAAAAGAGGAATATAGGATGCATATTAAGCATCCAGTATAAAAATATTATATTAACAAGCATTGTTAAGGTTGCTGTGGTAACTTCTCAGTTTTTCCTTAATAGTCATGTAAAGCTTTCATTAATGGCTAGCATGAATTAGACCTTCTCCTAGGCAATCTGAACTCATGTATGGCCATCTACTAAGGGGTTTATTTTAATTGAATGAAGGATTTCAGCCTTTTTTTAAAGTGGTTGTTTTTCCTGATGCTTTCCCCTTTTTAACTTCCCTGCTCCTGAAGTGTTACTTAAGGGCATCATTAGTGAATATTTTGGGCTACTGCCCAAATATTAATATCAAAGCCCTCAATGTATTTTCTGTTTGTTTTGATTGAGACATTTAATTTTGCCTTCATTTTCTTCATGATTATATTGATCACAGAGATTGAAGTTGCATCCTTTCTCTCTGAGCACCTTTTCAGTTTGGCAAGAAAAATGGTGGAAATACTAGACAAAAACTTAAAATCTTTACCACTTTGTCCTCCTAAACAGTGTACGCATAAGTGGCTTTTGTTATATTTTGTTGTTACTGTTGCTGCTGAATACATTTGTTAAGGTGTCCTCAATTTGATGAGTTCAATCTATGTGGAATCTCCCTTTAACCATAAAATCTTGTGCTGTGAACCTATCAGATCTCACAAAGTAAATATCTGTATTACAGTATTAAATAAACAAATAATCAGAAAATAGGTACCTTGCTTTAAGGAGGCCTAAATATGGTTAACCTGAGTCAGTAACTGGGTGAGAGACTTCCGAAGATCATCTAGATGTTGTATGAAGTACAATAAATACTACTTAGGGTATGCTTGCATAATCAAGGTGCTAATCAGATATTAACTATTCCAATTAATCCTCACAGCATCCTGGAGAGATAGACATGTATTATGCTCTCCATTTTATGGTGATGATGAAACAGAGACCAGGTTCAAATGCCCAAGACCGCATATCAAAATGAGTGACGGAGCCAGGATTAGAAAGTAGGAGTTCCTGGCTCTCAGTTCCATTTCCATTCCACCAAACCATAAAAAAAATCTATTGTTGGACATGGCAATATGGGGCACTCTTCCCTCTGGCGTCAATAGTGAACAGTACCTTCATATGGTTTAGAGCAGTGGTTCCCAAACTTGTTCCGCCGCTTGTGCAGGGAAAGCCCCTGGTGGGCCGGGCCGGTTTGTTTACCTGCCGCGTCCGCAGGTTCAGCCGAACGCGGCTCCCAGTGGCCGCGGTTCACTGCTCCAGGCCAATGGGAGCTGCTGGAAGTGGCGGCTGATACACCCCTCAGCCTGCGTCGCTTCCAGCAGCTCCCATTGGCCTGGAGCAGCGAACCGCAGCCACTGGGAGCCGCGATCGGCCGAACCTGCGGACGCGGCAGGTAAACAAACCAACCCGGCCCGCCAGGGGCTTTTCCTGCACAAGTGGCAGAACAAGTTTGGGAACCACTGGTTTAGAGGACTCTGTGCAGCTAATGATGTCATCTGTCAAATTAGACAATAATTAACGTCCTGACGTCTTTCAGTCACTAAAGAAAATTTGGTGTTTTTGTAGCATAGGGACCTAGCATCCTTGCCAAATTCCATCTCTGATGTTACACTGTTTTTGCTGCACCTAAATCCTCTCTGTAGTTTCCTTCTTCACTTCATGTCATAAACTGTGTGTAATATTGTTGTGCAATGCTAAGAGAGCTGCTGCAGCCCGCTCATCCCAGAGGAGACTGCATTTTAGTGGTGCATGACATGCTCCCTATTTATTCATTACCTACCTCATATGACTGTTCTGAAGTTTAAGTAATTAATATTTGCACAGCACTTTTAGATGCTCAGTTGAAAGGTGCTATAGAAATGCAAAGTTCTGTTGGTCTTTTCAGGCAGGATGTATCCCATACACCCCATTTCTTGTGATTTAAAGAGGGCAATAGGCAACATAGAAGTGGTGGACCCTAATTCTGACCGTCTTCTTTCTGTTTGTATTTGGGAGCTCTCTTGGTGGTGAGGAAATGGAAGGATCAAATTAAAATTCCCCAAATTCAAGTTTAAATCCTACAGTACTGAAAAATCTTTGGTTATCTTTTTCACTTTGCCTGATGGTAACAAATTTTGGAAGAGAATTCCTTATCCCTTCCTATAAAAATCTAATCTTTTTATAGCCTAATTCCACAAGGAGTGGAACTGAGGACCTCTTCTTGGCTTCAGTAAAAGTTGCAGATGCAGCATGTCACAGGATTCAGCTCTTAAAGTGGTGTGTGCCTGTGCATATAACATATAGTAGGAATGAAAATATATATTTTTTAAAAACTTCATTTTAGTTTTATTGCTCTAAAAGAAATTTTTTAATAGGATCTTCAAGTGGGACATTAAAGCAACTCAGATGAGGATCTGTATCTTTTGAAAGTCCTGGAAGACCATTTGGTGAATCAGACAAGCATGTGTTTTTCCTTAGTAATCCAGTTTATTGCATAAATAAGACCCAGTCCAAAAGTCCCCAAATTTACAAAGCTCCCAGTGAAGTCAGTGTGAGCTTCTTCTGCTTCAGGATTTCTACTTCAGTTCCACAATTCAAAGCATATTCATCAGAAAACTTCTAAAGACTGATATAGCAATATACATAAAATTCAGAAGGAAATTATAGCCTTTGTTTTTAAAATTGCATGTATATGGCATAAATATTGTTTAAAACATTATTTCTTTAAAAGTCATCACATCCATCTTTGCCTGCTTTCTACTGTACCTTACCCAAGTCTAACCTATTTCTGGAAATCTCATTTTAAAATAATGTTTTATTAATGGTCTATTAATAGGCAATCATTTAAAATAAGTCTGATTAAAAAGTAGGATTAATTTTAAATCATTGTTCCGAAAAATGTTTCATTTATTGCATTCCTTGTGGCTATTTAAGTTCAAAATTGTATAGCTAGAGGGTAAATTGTAGATACTGCAGCTTGTTTTATCATTATGATGAAAACATTACTCAGATTTGTAATACTAATTAAACTTTCCCCATGACCCTTGACTTTTAATACAAAAGTTGTGTCTCTGTTTTAAAAAGCTTCATTTCTTCAAAGCTATCTACGAAATATGCTAAATGTGTCTGATAGTCAAAGGATACATCATCATTGCAACTTAGTCATCATTTTAGTTCAGTTTAGAGAATTCAAAAACTAGAGACAGATTTTGTTTCGTACTGTGAGGCAAATGTGAGGCGCAAACAATCTGCATTATCTGGGACAGTGAGTATTCTTGAAACGTATAAATACAATGTGTTTTGCACAGTGCACTTTTTTTGTAGTCATAGGATGTAAGAATTACAGACAAATCTAAAAGTGTAGATGTTTTTAGTGATAGGAGCTATATAATCACCTAGGTTTTTAAATACTAATAATAAAAAAACAGAAAAATATTTAGGATTTTTATTTATAATTGACCTTATAAGTATTTAATTAAATTATCTGAATTCCTGTGATCTGCAATCCAGAACAGTGCTAAAGGAGTTGGCGGATGTGATTGCAGAGCCATTGGCCATTATCTTTGAAAACTCATGGCGATCGGGGGAGGTCCCGGATGACTGGAAAAAGGCTAATGTAGTGCCCATCTTTAAAAAAGGGAAGAAGGAGGATCCGGGGAACTACAGGCTAGTCAGCCTCACCTCAGTCCCTGGAAAAATCATGGAGCAGGTCCTCAAGGAATCAATTCTGAAGCACTTAGAGGAGAGGAAAGTGATCAGGAACAGTCAGCATGGATTCACCAAGGGCAAGTCATGCCTGATTAATCTAATTGCCTTCTGTGACGAAATAACTGGCTCTGTGGATGAGGGGAAAGCAGTAGACGTGTTATTCCTTGACTTTAGCAAAGCTTTTGATAAGGTCTCCCACAGTATTCTTGCCAGCAAGTTAAAGAAGTATGGGCTGGATGAATGGACTATAAGGTGGATGGAAAGTTGGCTAGATTGTCGGGCTCAACGGGTAGTGATCAATGGCTCCATGTCTAGTTGGCAGCCGGTATCAAGTGGAGTGCCCCAGGGGTTGGTCCTGGGGCCAGTTTTGTTCAATATCTTCATAAACGATCTGGAGGATGGCATGGATTGCACCCTCAGCAAGTTTGCAGATGACACTAAACTGGGAGGAGTGGGAGATACGCTGGAGGGTAGGGATAGGATACAGAGGGACCTAGACAAATTAGAGGATTGGGCCAAAAGAAATCTGATGAGGTTCAACAAGGACAAGTGCAGAGTCCTGCACTTAGGACGGAAGAATCCCATGCACCGCTACAGACTAGGGACCGAATGGCTAGGCAGCAGTTCTGCAGAAAAAGACCTAGGGGTTACAGTGGATGAGAAGCTGGATATGAGTCAACAGTGTGCCATTGTTGCCAAGAAGGCCAATGGCATTTTGGGCTGTATAAGTAGGGGCATTGCCAGCAGACTGAGGGACGTGATCGTTCTCCTCTATTCGACATTGGTGAGGCCTCATCTGGAATACTGTGTCCAGTTTGGGGCCCCACACTACAAGAAGAATGTGGAAAAATTGGAAAACGTCCAGCGGAGGGCAACAAAAATGATTAGGGGACTGGAACACATGGCTTATGAGAAGAGGCTGAGGGAACTGGGATTGTTTAGTCTGCAGAAGAGAAGAATGAGGGGGGATTTGATAGCTGCTTTCAACTACCTGAAAGGGGGTTCCAAAGAGGATGGATCTAGACTGTTCTCAGGGGTAGCAGATCATGGAAGAAGAAGTAATGGTCTCAAGTTACAGTGGGGGAGGTTTAGGTTGGATATTAGGAAAAACTTTTTCACTAGGAGGGTGGTGAAACACTGGAATGCATTACCTAGGGAGGTGGTGGAATCTCCTTTCTTAGAAGTTTTTAAGGTCAGGCTTGACAAAGCCCTGGCTGGGATGATTTAGTTGGGAATTGGTCCTGCTTTGAGCAGGGGGTTGGACTAGATGACCTCCTGCGGTCCCTTCCAACCCTGATATTCTATGATTCTATGATTCTAAATGTTCAGTATGCAGAGGGATTCAGTCACATGATTCCCATTCATTTTAATAAGAGATGCACAGGTAAATCTGTGCACTGAAATTCATGGGCAGTTAATTTACTGTTCCCAATTTTGCTCTCTGAACCTGTGCTCCTGTCTACCTGCACCTCCCAAACACCATTATGAGGGTACTAAGGGAGAAGAGAAGAGGGAGCAATATACAGTGATTAAGACAAAAGCATTCAGAGATTTTTTAAGTTTATATTATTTGCTATATATGTGCAAGGATGAGAAATGCACAAACAATCTGCATTATCTGGGACAGTGAATACTTTTGAAATGTATAAATACAATGTGTTTTGCACAGTGCACTTTTTTTGTAGTCATAGGATGTAAGAATTACAGACAAATCTAAAAGTGTAGATGTTTTTAGTGATAGGAGCTATATAATCACCTAGGTTTTTAAATACTAATAATAAAAAAACAGAAAAATATTTAGGATTTTTATTTATAATTGACCTTATAAGTATTTAATTAAATTATCTGAATCCCTGTGATCTGCAATCCAGAACAGATTCTTGCTGAATCCATTTGGTACCTCAAAAAGTGTAGGTGGGGGGTGTATAGTACCAGTGTCTAAATGAAATACACAGAAATGATTACCAGCAATTCTGTTGAGCTTTGTCCCATCAGCAAGCATTGAGCAGACAAGCACTCTTTTCAATAAAGGAGGAAGGAAAGCTTAGAAACATGAGTAGAGAATATGAAAGGAGATGGCAAAGAAGAACAAAGATTTGTTAACATCAAGCCCACTTCCGGCTACCATTGCTTCTACTGAAATCAACAGACTACTTAAATACTAAGGTTCTACTCAGCATTAGTGAGGGTGCAAAACTGGGGTTTTTTTCTCAAAGGGATTTTCTTCTGAGCCCCCCTTGTCAAACAGTGAATATGTAACATGATTTGAAGATCAGTCACTAGTGCCAAATACGCAGTGAAGTTATACTTATCTGACATATGACTGTAATGTATACTGCTTGCATTTATTAGATAGGCAGCCACTTGAGTTGATCAGCTACAAAAATTTCATGAAAAAGAGAGAGTTGCTCACCCACTATGAATAAATGTAGTTTTCCTCACCACTTGCTGAGTCAGCCTCACTTGTGGTCTGAAAAATGAAATCAAAGAGGTTCTGCATATACTTTGTTTTCAACTTGGGATCCTGAGGGGAATAAAAAGGGAACTTTAGGACCAGATAAGGTGGCTTGCCCTAGGCCTTTTGCACAGCTCCTGCAGCACAAACGGAACAGAATCCAGTTCTAACTCCCCTGCTGGGGATACTCACAGGGTACAGATCCAGGTGATAAGTCACTCCCCCTCCAGTCCCTGGCAAGGGGGATATCTCTAGGGAAGGAGGAGCAGCCAATGCATTCTGATTGTTCTCAGCTGGCAAACAGTTCCTGAAGGATCAATGCCAACTGGTACAAGTTAGAGCAGCCCCGGGCTCCCTTAACTTGTGACCAGATGAAGAATGGGTAGAGAATCAAGGAGCCAACCAGCTTCCTGGCAGGCCCTCTCTCTGTACTCAGTAGCTGCCGAGCACATCAGAGAGTCTGGCCCTCTGTCTTTATAATGCTCAGCAGTGGAACTGAACATGAACTTCTCAAGTGCTCTCTGAATATGGGACATCTAAAAGAAGCACAAACTGCAAGTGACTTAGCTTTTTTCTAGGGCAAATAATAGATTATTGTTCTGATCTTTATATTGACAACTGTTTCACTGGTTTCTTTTGCACTTACTTATACTGAGGTAGCATTCTGATCTGGGAGATGTATTTTGCCTGGATATAATGAGAAGGAAGAGGACAATGACTTGGCCTCCAGCACTTAGCTAATGAGTTCATCCTGCCAAGAATCCATTTCCATATGGGGCAGTTGGTATCATTGCCCCTTTTCCTTCTTCAGGATATATACTTGGAAGGATTCATACTTCTGTTCTCTAGCTGCCCTCCATGCTCTTCAAAAAATTGTAACAGACCTCATTCATACGGACCATTTAACTGTGGATCGTTTGATACACATATTTTATTTAAGACCCTATCTGATTTTTTACACAACAGCTTAGTAACACTACTTAATATGAAAGGCTATTGAAAACAACTGGCTGAAAAAAGCAGAGGCTGAGAAGACAAGTGCTCTGCAATGTGAAAAAATGCTGACTATATTTGCACAGTACCAGCCATAATGACAGCATTATTGACGTTCCCATCTGAAGGCAGAACATACTCAAAAATAAAATTACTTATGTAATAGATTGCAACAGATAATCTGGAAGGTTGGAGGGAACAGATCTAATTTAGGAGCCATATAATGCCACATGAAAAATATGGCTTGGTGTAAAGGCTGCATTTCTTGTATGCCAAAAAAAATAGTTGCTTAAAATGCTGTTGTCATTTCTGGACTTTCAGGAGAGTGTCTTTTCCAGCCTCAAATTTGATAGTGTGGACTCTGCTATACTTAAGAGAACAAAGTGTGCATGGCTCACTGAAGAAGATTAAATAAAATATCTTCATGCAACAGCAAAATGTGATCTCGCACACACTCGCTCAGTTTGGAGTCTGTTAGAAGAAAGGCCTGCATGAGGAGCAAAATAAGGTGCATCGCTGGCCTTTAACAATAATGGTGCTATCTGAAGGCAATTTGAAAGATAATAGCAAAAACTCTAAAATAAATTTTGTAAATTGTGAGAGAAGATTTGGAAACATTTGTACACATTTAAATAACAAACCTTTGAAAGACAGTGTGTAATTCATAACTGACATGTTCCTAGCCACAGAAGATGAGATCAAGTCATAAAGAGGCTAACATATGTACAGTTGAATATAATCAACATAAAAGAGGTAGTTAAGGTTAAAGTGGCTGAAAGGAAGAAACTAGAAGAGAGCTCATGGCGGGACCTGGTAGGATTCCACATCTGTGATGATATGTCCATAAATTCTTAGTTGGCTGTTCCAAGTCTGGAGGGATGATGATTCACTGTGTACATTTCATGGTCACCATTTCATTCTCCATCATTTGTCTCACACTCAACCTCTGCCATTGCACTATATAATATTCTGCTCATGTTTTGTTAAATGTGAACTGGACAATGTTGTTTTGTTTTTAAAAGATGGCAAAAGTACTTCTGAAGAAGCCAGGATATTTCTTCCACCATTGCATGCAAACTGTTGGGGTTGCATCATCTGATACCTAGATCAATGTGTCAATAGCTCCTCTCTGTCCCTCAGTGCCTGGAGAAGGATTCTCCAACTGTTGCACCTCTTCTCCTCTTGATAACACAAGCTAAACAAGCAAAGAGGTGTGTTTGTTTACACACAACCATTCAGTTGGTTTCTCACATATTGCTGAGATTGAAAAGCTGGCTAATATGTGAGTTTATATGACATACAGAACTTCACTAGTAGTCACAAAATTTGAGACAATAATTAGTTGCCTTTGGTTCTGAGGGGAACGAGAGGCAAACTTCTGCTTCCTCTACCAGAGAATGGCATCGTAGTAGCTATTCATAGGTGTTACTGTTCTGTTGTAAACCCATATTTTATTCCATTACTTCCCCAAAATTGTTCCATTTGGGCTAAAATTTCTCATGCATGGTCTCATTCTCAAAGTGAATTGTTTTTGTAATTTCCAACAAAATTGGCTGAAATGAGTTATAGGTGCATTAAAAAGATACATAATACCCTTTAAAACATAATACAATTTTTGTAGTTGGAAAAGACAAAAATAGGTTCTTTGTTAAACTTCCAAGCTGCTGGTGGCTTGTGCCCACATCTGTACAGCTTTATATATGAATAAGCTTGGACAGGAACAAGGTTTCAGTCACCAGCAAGGGACAACTACCGCTGACACTTGACAAATTTTCACATATACATAGAACTTTGTTTTTGTTATTTATCAACTTGCCTAAGTGCGCAAAGCTGCTGGTGGGCCTGGATCTCCGCTGCACTATGGCTGCTTTGCAGCATTGAAAAGCAGCAGTATGCCAGAGCAGAGGAATCTGCTACTGAGATGGGACCATTGTAACAGCTTCTCCTTATTCCAGCCTCCAGCATAAGGGCCGTTTCCATGGAAAGAAAGGCACCTCACAACTTCCAGGTGCTGGAATGACCCCTAAGTACCATTGGTTGCAGGTGTAAGACAGAGTAGCTTGCTCTCTTATGCTAGGTGTTGGTGCATTCCAGCTGCAGGACTGGGGAGCTGCAAACATGGTTTAAAGGCACCTGTACCTGCTGTCCTCATCTGGATATCTGCTGAGTACAGCTTGGCTGTTCCACAGAATCTGTGACACTGATTTAGCTAGAGTTTTTTGCACAGGGAATAATTACAGAATTGGGTCCAGAAGTTGGAACTCTGAAAATACACACCCTAAAACACAAATTAATGACTGTGTTCAAACTATCCCACAATATATGTAGGGTTCATCTAGAAAGTTGCAAATGGTGTGTGGAAAAGTGTGCCACTTTGCTGAGTGGCAGTGCAAGAAGGCTGAAGAGAATGACATGTAATTATGACTGTGCTCTTTGCTATAATATTCATTATATACAACATTAGAAAAACCCAATAAATCCAAAAGCCTCAGATAAAAAAAGTTTAAACTTTTTTTTTTATTTCAAAACCCTCCAACTCTGCCTTTTAAAGAAACTCAAATCCTTTCAACATACACTTTTAAATTCCCTTAAACAACATTGACTTTTCCTCAGGCATTAGCACACCAACACCACAGATGCAGTGCTTCCTAGCTTTACAGTAAGCGATGAAGAGAGGAGACATCTGCCAATGTGCAGAAGTTAAACTAATAAGGTAGTTCAGAAGTTCTATCGAATATTACATATTTGATCTAACATAGCAAATTATCTATATATATTATCCACAATACAATTATACTGTTAGTACAGTACATTAAAACACTTGAAGAAAGTGCATGTGGTACTTGGAACCAATGTTGTAAACATGCCAGGGCTGATCCTCAGTAATTTAAAGAGGAATTCCCCGATACTCTTCACAGTAGGGACGTCTGTATGAAACGGATCTCCTCTAAATTTTGGCAAATGAACTGCAACATTTCTTAGGAGATTGTTTTGAAATGGCAAAATAAAGACAGTTAAATATAAAAGTAGAAGTATGTAGCTTTGCAAATTTAGTTAGTGACATTGTCAACCTGCATTACAGATTTTCATCTCACTACGGGATGTCCTACTACTACTGGGTAGGTGAGAGGAGAGGATTTTCATAAATCCAGAAGTGAGCACAGAAGAAAGAAAAGGAGAATGATATACCACAAATTACATTCTCGACAGATTGTGGGTCTGACTTTCATGCTTCTATTAGTTATATATAAGTTTCTCTCACTATGGGCCATCTGCTGTCTTGAATGTATTGCATAACGAAAGAAAAATGTCTAACTGCAGATATTTTTCATTCACATAAACTTATGTCAGGTTTCAGAGTAGCAGCCATGTTAGTCTGTATTCGCAAAAAGAAAAGGAGTACTTGTGGCACCTTAGAGACTAACCAATTTATTTGAGCATAAGCTTTTCTGAGCTACAGCTCACTTCATCGGATGCATTCAGTGGAAAATACAGTGGGGAGATTTATATGCAAGAGAACATGAAACAATGGGTGTTACCTTACTCTCCTTACAGTGTGTATGGTAAGCTATTACCAGCAGGAGAGCGGGGCAGGGAAAAACCTTTTGTAGTGATAATCAAGGTGGGCCATTTCCAGCAGTTGACAAGAACGTCTGAGGAACAGTGGGGGGCGGGGGGGAATAAACATGGGGAAATAGTTGTACTTTGCATAATGACCCATCCACTCCCAGTCTCTATTCAAGCCTAAGTTAATTGTATCCAGTTTGCAAATTAATTCCAATTCAGCAGTCTCTCGTTGGAGTCTGTTTTTGAAGTTTTTTTGCTGAAGAATTGCAACTTTTAGGTCTGTAATCGAGTGACCAAAGAGATTGAAATGTTCTCCGGCTGGTTTTTGAATGTTATAATTCTTGACGTCTGATTTGTGTCCATTTATTCTTTTACATAGAGACTGTCCAGTTTGACCAATGTACATGGCAGAGGGGCATTGCTGGCACATGATGGCATATATCACATTGGTAGATGTGCAGGTGA
This sequence comes from Chelonia mydas, assembly GCF_015237465.2. Lineage (NCBI taxonomy): Eukaryota > Metazoa > Chordata > Testudines > Cheloniidae > Chelonia > Chelonia mydas. The sequence continues at coordinate 53,663,259 of NC_057850.1, read as the reverse complement.
ATGAGGCTCTGATAGTATGGCTGATGCGATTAGGCCCTATGATGGTGTCCCCTGAATACATATGTGGACACAGTTGGCAATGGGCTTTGTTGCAAGGATAGGTTCCTGGGTTAGTGGTTCTGTTGTGTGGTGCTGGTGAGTATTTGCTTTAGGTTGGGGGGCTGTTTGTAAGCAAGGACTGGCCTGTCTCCCAAGATCTGTGAGAGTGATGGGTCGTCCTTCATGATAGGTTGTAGATCCTTGATGATGCATTGGAGAGGTTTTAGTTGGAGGCTGAAGGTGATGGCTAGTGGCGTTCTGTTATTTTCTTTGTTGGGCCTGTCCTGTAGTAGGTGACTTCTGGGTATTCTTCTGGCTCTGTCAATCTGTTTCTTCACTTCAGCAGCTGGGTATTGTAGTTGTAAGAATGCTTGATAGAGATCTTGTAGGTGTTTGTCTCTGTCTGAAGGGTTGGAGCAAATGCAGTTGTATCGTAGAGCTTGGCTGTAGACAATGGATTGTGTGGTGTGGTCTGGATGAAAGCTGGAGGCATGTAGGTAAGTATAGCGGTCAGTAGGTTTCCAGTATAGGGTGGTGTTTGTGACCATCGCTTATTAGCACCGTAGTGTCCAAGAAGTGGATCTTTTGTATGGACTGGTCCAGGCTGAGGTTGATGGTGGGATGGAAATTGTTGAAATCATGGTGGAATTCCTCAAGGGCTTCTTTTCCATGGGTCCATATGATGAAGATGTCATCAATGTAGTGCAAGTAGAGGAGGAGCATTAGGGGACGAGAGCTGGGGAAGCGTTGTTCTAAGTCAGCCATAAAAATGTTGGCATACTGTGGGGTCATGCAGGTACCCATAGCAGTGCCGTTGATTTGAAGGTATACATTGTCCCCAAATGTGAAATAGTTATGGGTGAGGACAAAATCACAAAGTTCAGCCACCAGGTTTGCCATGAAATTATCGGGGATACTGTTCCTGACGGCTTGTAGTCCATCTTTGTGTGGAATGTTGGTGTAGAGGGCTTCTACATACATAGTGGCCAGGATGGTGTTTTCAGGAAGATCACCGATGAATTGTAGTTTCCTCAGGAAGTCAGTGGTGTCTCGAAGGTAGCTGGGAGAGCTGGTAGCATAGGGCCTGAGGAGGGAGTCTACATTGCCAGACAATCCTGCTGTCAGGGTGCCAATGCCTGAGATGATGGGGCATCCAGAATTTCCAGGTTTATGGATCTTGGGTAGCAGATAGAATACCCCAGGTCGGGGTTCCAGGGGTGTGTCTGTGCGGATTTGTTCTTGTGCTTTTTCAGGGAGTTTCTTGAGCAAATGGTGTAGTTTCTTTTGGTAACCCTCAGTGGGATCAGAGGGTAATGGCTTGTAGAAAGTGGTGTTGGAGAGCTGCCTAGCAGCCTCTTGTTCATATTCTGACCTATTCATAATGACGACAGCACCTCCTTTGTCAACCTTTTTGATGATGATTCTATCTGTTCTTCAGCATAACAGGATCGTTATAGTAGACTAAGTGTGGCCAGCCAGCTCTCTATTTGGTTACACATATGAGAAAGCTGCAGAGAGTAAATTACTTCACCTAAGGTCACAATTAATTTACACTCCAGGTGGCTGATCATCCCCCGGCTGCACAGCACCCAGCAGGAGAAAAGCCTGCTAGTTAAGGTGAAAATGGTAATAAAGTGCAGAAAATGCTGGGTACCCCATCTTCCCTGTCTTACAGCAACAGGCCTGGGGTATGAGGATGGCAAAAGGTACTGCACTAATACTGTGCATGGTTGGAGAGATGGGTATAGTCAAGCCAAAAGTAGGTGGGAAGAAAAGGGAGTGCATATGATAGGGGCCCGCACAGCATCATCTCTCCAGTAACACCGGCAAGAGAGGTCCCAAAGGTGAAATAACCTAAAGCAACCGATGGTTGTTTTATGTCCGCATCCTACCTATGGGAAAGAGTAAAGTATGATAGCATTGGAGCCCACTGTGTGAGGTGCTGCTGCTTGCAAACTCTGTAATACACACATGCCAATTTTCAGTATTAGCCAGTCTAACAGAGGCGATGTGCAGTTGATGTTGCCAACTTATGCAGCCCATGTGCTCCTGCCGAAAAGGAAATCTGAGGGTTTGCTTCTGGCTCCTAATGGCCACTATGGCCCTTGCAGCATCTATATACACTACAGCAGAATTAGCTACATCTGGATTGTCTATGTCTCATTATACTAATTATAAGCACATTATCCGCGCATCTGGGCCAAACTGCTACCATTTCTCTATACACTCATGTCATGGTATCTAGCTGGCTGCTGCTTTTTGTACCTACCTATCTATGGCTGCTTCTCCCAACCAGGATACAACTCTTCCTTTTTCCCATGTTTGGAAATGTTGGGCATTCACTGCAACCTTTTCTTCCAGGCTAAGATCATCTGCCTATTTGTGCTTTAAGGGAATGATTCAGCCCCTCTCTTTCACCTGACGATGGGCTGCATTATCCCATATAATCTACTGGAAGAAGGGATGGTTAAGAAAACTCTAGGAGATTTTACTCAGAGTTCCTCTCAAATCATTCCATTAGGGTCAGGGTTCCCCACTCCCCGAGCCCCACATAGAACAGCCACGGGACCAACATACGTGTGGCGTGCTACAGATCCCAGGGGATGAGCACAAGACCAGAGCCATCCATACTAAGGCCCTATGTCTCTGCACCAGCTGTCTGTTCCAAGGGATCCCACTACACATCCCCATGCTCTTGCCATGAGGCTCAACTGGAACGACCCTACTAGGGACTCTTCATAGTTATTCTGGCCTCAGATACTCTTTGGAAGGGGACTTCCCCACCAGTGTGGACTCATTCAGAAATATAAAACAGCATCAGACTTATCTTTCCAAGGTAATCTCCTCATGACTGTGGTGATGGAACTGGGCCACACCCTTTAGTACAACTCTTTGATATGTTTGTTTCTTTGCATGAGACGGTATGATAAGCCTCCTGAAACTGTCTTAAATTAAGGGATCTTTAGATGCTAGTATACAACCAGCTTGAGTTTGGGGGCATAAAAGGGCCTTTTGTGGAGTTCTAACAGCTGAAATGTTGAACAGATGCAGAGCTAAAGCTAAGCATATTTTGAGAAGATGGCAGAATACTGCAGATCCTGAAATAAACATTGCAGATCACAGCATCTCACTTCCATCACTTTTCATCAATATGCATATTTCACATTTGATGGCAGAATTGGGCCATTAAACATTAAAAGTAGCAGCCAAGTTAAAGCTGCCCACCCACACAAACACACACCTTTAAATTAAGAAGCTGATACTTTCATGGTGTATAGCCCAAGCTGTCTCTTATCTCAGGAGCATTAAGCCTAACGGGCAATCTTTTTAAGTACACTATGAACCACTTTTATCATTGTATTAGGAAAACAATACTTTAAAAATGCTTTGCACTTACATAGTTCTATTTATCTAAAAATCTCAGAATACTTGACAGAAGTGGTTATTATTATCTCTTTACAAATAGGGCAACTAACAAAAAAAGATTAAATGACATGCACGAGGTTGCAGAGTTAGTGGCAGTTGGGAATAGATCCCCAATTTTTTTGCCTCAGTGCTTTCCTAAACATTATGCCATACAACATCCTACTCCTGCCCCCCAAAAGTAGGATTTTCTCCAATATCAAACACTAATATTGTTTTGTTTCCATTTTTTGAAGAAAAATATCAAGCAATTTCTTGTAAATTTTATTTTGTGTTGATCCTATTTGCTTGTCTCTCTTGAAACTTTGAAAATAAATTCCTTCTGTACTGCTGCTGTTCATTTCTACTAGATGACCTTGATTCCCCACTACTTCCATTGTTAATGGAAAATAATCACTATTTCCCCCGTTAACATCAAGATCTATACATCTTGGTGCACAAGAGGTCTTTATTTGTGCACCAACATTTTTGCTGATGACAACACATTTCTGGGAACGGGTGCTAACTGTTGCTGCATATTCAAGGGCCATATTCAGAAAAACATCCCTATTCAGGAAAGGACTTAAAGTTAAGCACATGTGTATAATTAAGCACATACTCAACCACTTTCTTGAGTCAGTACCAAAAAGAGTACTGAAAAATACTGACTTGTGCTTAGAGTCCTATAAAAACTGTGACGGTTAGTTTCCCATACAGTACCATGATAGTTTTCTTTAAATAGGAAAAGAAACTCTCAAATCTAGATGATTAGTAGATAAACTTCCCCACCAGTTTATAATAATTTTTAAGTGGGTCAGATAGTGGTCATGAAGTCTTTGTCGGTCCCTGTAAGCAATCATTTATTGTGACCAGTGAAAAGAACATCCTATTCTGTGTGTTCCTTTGGTAGGATACCAGAATGATGATGCAGTATAAGATCTTTTTCCAAAACCCATGTCTGTTTTCTTTTCAAAGCATGTGAAGAGTTTGATGGTTTAATAGGTAGCATTATATGACCTTCTGCACTGGTAGGTTCTGCCATTTAGACATGTAAGTAAATTTTTCTCTTCACATGTGAAGATGAAGAGTATGGTTTATTCGAAGCTTCACGGCAGAAGATGCGGAAGTAGATGTTTTGGGGCAATAGAAATGCCAGTAGCCAAGAGCAGAATCATGAGTAACTTCTGTTAAGAAAGGTATCTCCCAGTTGTAGCTAGCCAACTGGTTTCTGTACACTGTCTAATGCTAGAGGCTGCTTCTGTTTTGTTGAGTACTGTGCAAAGCATTTAGTTGGTAGTAAGAGTTGCAAGGTTTCTTCATGTGATTAAAGAGGCAAAAGAGACCTTCAAGTACACATCCTGCTATATTCCAGTAAATAAATTACTGGATATTTTAGAAGGATCTTCTACTGAATAATTCACAATTAATAAGCCCATCCTGGATACCTAGGAAAGACGATACCTAGAAAAAAGAAAATGTATGCATAAGTACAAATAATAAATAAATAAAAATTAAAAATCGGAATAGAAAATTAGAATAATTAATACTATTTTATGTTACATAACCATAGATTTTAATTAATGATGGCCAAGATTACAGATTAATATTTATAAACAAGGATGCATTTCTCCAGTCACCATTTAAAATGCATTTTCATGGGGTGGTCTACTAACCTGGTGGTAATGTGCTACACTGAATTGATGCACTGACGATCTGAATTACATGACCAAGACTAGTCTCTAGCTCCCTAAGCCAACAAGCGATAGAAATATTATTGAGAAAACACAATGGAAGCACTTATATCTCATCACCACACCACCACCATCTTCTTTAATTATGAGTAAAATGCATCAATCAGCCTAAACACGCAGGTTAGCAAGGTTGTGTAGTTTCTGCCCTATTCACTACCATGCTATACAAGTTTACGTATTAATTATTTTCCTAGCTATGCCCCGTAAAAGGAAAGCCAATTCTAGTACAACTAATACCATGACATACATTTTATTTTAAAATCCAGTATTTATTAAAATAACCCTTTGCATAATCTTTGGTCCAAAATGAGGTTTTCTTTTACTTCATCTTGGTACTACTTTCCCCCAGTTTGCTTCACATTTTTTCCCATTACTAAGAAAATCACTGTAGTATACTGTAATCTAAGGGAACAAGCAAAAGCGTCCTTCACGGTGATATCAATGCTGTTCAATAGTTCACCCATCATTTTTTGAAATACAGTCCACTCCCCTTTATAACCTGAGGAACGCATCAATGATCCCCACAATAAAATGAGCCCCAGAGATATTCTCATGTCTTCTATGGTCCTGATTCAGCAAGGTTCTTAACCATATGTCTAACTTGAAGCATGTATGTTGTCTCAAACTACTTGAATACATATTTAAGTACCTGGATGAACTGGGGCCTGTATGACTTGAAATGTAGTGCCATTGCACAAAAATATTACATTATTTTATCTTTAAAAAACAAAATGAAAAATGTTAAAATCCCAGAGACAATTTACAATTTGTATAGAAAGAAATCATGGCAGTCTGATTTAATCTAATTTACATTTAGAGAAAATCAAGGGTTAATGAAGTTAAAATGTTATGCGATCAGAATCAATCCAGGGTCTTTTCTCTGTTCATTATTCAGAAGAACAGAAAATGCAATGAAGTGTTCATTCTTTAAGTGTTCCTAATAAAATTCTTAACTGAAAAAGGTGAAGGGTGTTAAGCAATGATGTTAAACTGTTGTGAAACAAGAGGAATTACATTCTGTAGATTCCTTTATTGGCCAACCTGTGCCTATGCATCCTATGATTTATAATCATAATAGCTATTAATCCTAGACAGAATATACAGGAAACCTTCCAAAGTATGAAAACTTCCTAAGTACTTCAAATTCTTTTCTCCCTTTTTTGTTTCGCACACCCAACTACCCATAAAAGACACATTGTGATTTGGTGATGTTTTACACCCACTTTGCACAGGTCTAAATGGCTACACAAAGCTGGGGAAAATCAGGTGCGCACTGTATCCACATTTTTTTGCTAAATTATCTTGCATACTCCTGCCTATTTGGGCATGGACACTTTTCTTTTGACCACTGTCCGCTCCTTATTCATGTCTGTCAACAAAAAATGTTCACTGCAGTCACACACCAAGGCACAAGTCACAGGAAAAGTAAAATAAATGATATTTATGTGTCATTTAGGTAGTCAAGGGAGAAAGAGTGTGCCACCCCCTCTTTCTAAAAATAATGCCTCATACAGGTGCCATCTTCATATTTCTCTGGAGTCAAATCACAGTTCAGGTCATCCATATCTTTCTTCAGTGAAAAAAAAGTCTGATTTGCAGGCTAATGGAAAAAACAACTATATTAACCTATTGTCAGCATATCTGATCTACTAAATAACATGTATAAAGACTCTCATTGGTCACCCATTCCCATCAGAAATGAATAGAAGACTCTTACCAGATCTTGGAAAAAGAAAAAAAAGTAACATCTCCTGCCACCTGCCTCAGGTAGTTAAGAGGAGGTGACAGATAACACACTATATTGTCTTAAGTGAATGCTTAGAGGCATATCCAAAAGAGATGCAAACATCTCTTATTTGGACATTAATTCTTCTTATGCTCCTGGTGCATTTTAACCTCCATTTTCCTGACTAGAGCAGTGTGTAGTTGCACATTTCTTATAGCAGCAGTCTAATAGTCTACATATGTATTGGTAAGCAACACAATTACTTTCATGTGTTGTTTCTTTACTTACGTTTTGTATGTCACTTTTACTTCTAAGGTGCAGAGACAAAAGACTTGATTCTTCTTTCACTTTCACCAATTTTACACTTACGTCAGTGGACTTACTCCTAATTTATATCTAAGTAGGTGAGAGGAAGTCTCCTGATTATTCTCTCATATACAGAGATAACACTTTTGAAATCAGTAAAGTTATTCCAAATCAAAACTGGCATGAGAACCGTGTACACAATTAACCATATTTTTGTGCCAGTGCAGATGGCAGCTATTCTCAAAGACTATATGATTTAACTAGGAAAAGGTGAATGACTGACACTGAGGTTAATTGTTCAGCTAATAAGTGCTGCTTATAACTGACAAGTGCTAATTATGTATTTGTATTCCAGTGCATACCACAGTGTGCTAGGCATTGTCCAAACATCCAGGAAGAAACTGGTCCCTGCCTTGCCTTGAAGAATTTACAATGTTAGAAAGAACTATGTTAGTTACTTGCCATGATGTGGTTTGGTATCTGTTACTAACCACTAGTGTAGAAATAAAAGATCTTCATAAATTATAAATAAGGAAACTTGGAAGGCCTTTTATAAAATTGTAAATACTGTGGGCACACAATGGTGATGATGTAACACAGTTGTCAGCTCACAATTAATTGACTTCGCCTTTGCCATTGCTTTGAACGATGGCTTGAAGTAACGAATATCGCTAAATGACAGTGGGTATTAAAGGAATGGTTGAGAACTTGCAAAAGGCATACATTTAACTCACATTGCCAGAGTATTTTCAGAATATTCAGAAAAGATGTTTTCCATTATATATATTTGATAATTACTTGTACATGCACCCTGGACAAAACTCTGTCCACCTTACAGATAGATCTCCATGTAAAGCATCACTTAATATTTGCATACTGCATATACCTGACTTAAAAATAATGTGTTGAACGTCCTGAAACTAAAATACATGGTGTCATCTATTCTTGGTAATTTTGTCCCTGATGAATCAATAAATACCAATCAAAATTACTTATAAAATGGGAATTACAAAAGTAGAATTTTATTTACAATGGTTCACACTATACAATTAGCTAGGGTAATAACAATGCAAAATAAGATTAAATAAGCAATTGTTACAGAAAAGAAAAGCTAAAGTTCCAAAAGTGACAATGTACAGCAGGCTCTGCTCCTCTTAGACAAGTAATCCAACTGAAGTCAGTTGGGCTACTCACATGAGCAAGATGAGCAGGAATTGGCCTTTTCTTGGTTCCAAAGGTTTGCAGGCTTTCAGCATCATGCCTTGCAGGAATCCTGTGAGCACTTGGTATTACTGCATGCCTCATCTCTTACTGCATGCCTAATTTTTACAAAACATTTAATGACATCACCACGTACTATCCAGATTGAAAGTGTTTAGATGAGTAACCATAAAATCTGAGAACTATAAGTCCTCCTTTCATTGTCCTAAACTGTAACGATGTAGAATAATGTGCGGTGCAAGATGTCAGATGGTTGAAAATGGTTAAAAGAGCCTGAATCATGGTTAGATTGCTCATGATGCTGTACTACAGATAATATTTCAGCATACTGCTATCCCAAGAACTCAAAATAATGCACCAAGCTTCTTTACCACACAAGCATTACAAATAAGATTGGATGAGGTGACCATAAAGATTTAAGAAAATCTAAAATGTTAAGATCACATTTGCAAATATAACATCAGTATTCCTAGTACGTTTTAGAATAGATATGTACATTTCTGTACCTATCAAACACTTAATAAAAGATGGCTCCTCTAGGCAATTTGCAAACTATAGTTTCATCTAGATATATGTCAGTGTAAATCAGGAACCTTCAGTTCACAGTTTTTCTAAACAAGTATGCCATAATCTATCCTAGTCCTGTTTCCGTCAGACCCTCATAAATCTACCACATTGCACTGTCTTTTCAGAATGCAGTCAAATTCACAAATATTTTAAAGGTATAGTGAAATAAACATACTGCAAGTCTATCATTCTAGTAGTAGTCAGTAATTTCCTTCACCTGCAGTATATATTTCATTTTAACAGATCTTTAATAGACACCAACTAATCATGTTTAAAGCCTACCTCTTTATTATTGCCCTTTATCCATAAATTGCTCTTTTTGGTGACCTTAATATATAAAGGTGAAGATAGGCAATCCTTCCATATAAATACTTATCTATATGGTTTTGGTTTTGGGATATTTAAGATGGAACTAGTTGGACAAGACACAACTATAGTTTTCTTAATTTTCAAGTGCAATATTTAATTTATATTGTTTAAACCATCTAGTACAATTAGAAATATTGGACGTCCTTAAATGCAGTGTTCTGTTTTTTTCCTAACATTTCGATATATCCTATTTTTGATAAAAACATAAAAACCATTGTGACATTTATTTTTAATCTTTTAAAACTAAGGTCAGATATGGACTTTAGAATATAAAAAAAATCTTTTCCTGGAATTACATATTATAGTTTTGTATTTATTGAATGCGTTCATAGGCTCCCTTAGGATGTGAGATGTATGGAAATATATGTGCATTACTAAAGAAAGAACTAAATTTATTCTTTCTCCACATCATGCTTTTCTTTGCAGTAAAGGTTTTAATTCAACACAGAGCTAGAATGAGATGGAGCCAATTTCCTGGTCTATATGTGTGACAAATGCTAAAAGTGGCACAAGATTAACAAATTAGTTGAAGTATAGATCTTAAAAGATTTTTTGTACTGTGTCCCCAAATCAAAATGCATGCTTTATTTGAAATGAAGGCATCCTTTAGAGCTGAGTAATAAATGAGGATCTTATATTTTCCTGTAATTTAAGATGAAAAGAACAGTAACCTGAAAAATTGATATTTATTTGGCATACTTTATAAAGGTTTTATAACACATAATTCAAATAATGTTTTAAACACAATTAGTTGCATTGTTTGGTAATTTAATCCCGTATTTTAATATTAGGTTTACCATAGAAAGTTAGTTATTTTGAATGTGTGTATATTTACTTTACATAATTAATATTTTTCCAATATTAATATCAAAATATTGAATTATTTTTTTCTTGAGCCATATGTCAGATAGGAAAACCCAGTTTAAAGTGAGTCTATGTAGATATACAGTATGAACACGTGTGTCATTATAAAAAGGTTTCTTTATGGTGGTTTGAAATAAAAAGTATGGAACTTGACCTTTTTAGCCGACATAGTAATCACCTACTTGATGTAATCCAGATATCTAATACCAAACAATAAAAACATCTGTGACAACAAAATCATGCAAAGGTTGTGGAATTGTTTAATTTTTTGAAAACAATACCTATATTTAATAATCAGATAAGCCTGAATTGGTTTTCTCTTTACACAAAAAACTTTTGCACTTTGCAAATGATGGTTTTAAAGGGCTATTAACTTGGACGGGAAAGCTTTATAAGCTCTCGTGCATATGTTTTGGAGTTAGCTCATTCATTCTGCTTTTAGAACCTTGTCATAGTCCACCTGTTTTGCTTTTTCTTAAATTACATCAAAATAATAGCATTCTTTTAAAAAGTACATTCTTACTTGAGGTATCCAACCACAATATGCTTAAAATTCAAGAGGAGCCATATTCAGGTTATATGTCTCAGTCACCCAATCTCCCTTTCACATATCTGTTCATGTTGACAGACTATGTCATAATACATCAACAGAAAGATCAGCACTGAAGAACAAAAATTCATCACCTGACAGCAATAGGAAAACTGATTTCTACTATTAAATTAGCAAAAATATACCATTACTTCACTACCAATAAGGATACTACAGCTAAAAGCATTCACTATAATATAATTCTGAATGAGCATCAGGGATTTTTTTTATTTTTATAATCTTTACGTGCGAAAAAGGGGAGGGTGGGATGGCATTAGAACTCGAGGACATTTACATCTTTGAGTTAAGAATTGATTTCTGCCAAATTATTTGCCATTTTGTCTGTTTCTGTTATAAATACTAGTTTAATTGAAGAAAGCTGAAGACAGAGCTTCAATTCTGAAATATTTTCTGATGGAGTCTCTTCTTTTTTATTAGTTCAAGCATATAGCTGGTAAATACTTTGTATCAATAAAATATATCAGCTCCTTTATACCTGAGAAAGTCTACTCATGTAAAGAAGCATTTGGGCTCTTATTGCTAGAGATGTAATTTTTAATATACTATACTATGCACTGGTGTTTCAGTAGTAATTTAACAATACCTGGAATAAATAATGTGTTTTGCAGCCTGGGGCAACATCTGCCACTTATGCATTAATTCTGCCCCTGTTTGAACACTCTACAACATATGCACTTCTCTTTTGTCTGTTATCCTAGAGTTGTGTTATTCCCAAATATTGACATCATCTACTTTTATCAGCACTAACTGCTCTGAAGCTTCCTAGTCTCATGCTCAGCTCTATTTCTTTCTATTGATTATCTTCCTCACTCCAGCAGGTAGCTAGCCAGCGAGGCTGTCCTGAGAAATAGCTTCCAATGACTTTATACGCACAATTTACACGGAATTGTTTAAAGAAGATATTAGCCTCAATACAAATCAGTGAACCTCATTTAGTCAATACTGCACAATTCAGCTGTTGGCACCCTGTCACATGTTAGTCTTTAAAGTCAACTACCATACCCAATCTTCACATTAGCTATAGTATTTAGTTTCATATTAAAATGAGGCTAGTTTTTCACTTTTCTTTTCTTTTTGAAATCTCTTCAATATACTTTTTACATCACCTTATTGAGCCATATGATAGTAATATCATTTTAAGTATAAAAACCTGAGATTAAATGCTTGATTTTTGACAGTGTCCTTAAATATAATAAATTCAAAGGGAAATACTGTTAAGTTAAAATGGAGTGTTTTTCATTAAGTCCAATCAAATGGTAGACAACAAAGGATCTTTTATTTGAGAATATGAAGTGAAAATGAAAACCAGAAAACCTTTACTAAGAAAAGGTCTAGCTAAATTATGTTGGAAGGAGGTCTCCAGATTGAACCTGGGTGTTTCTTTAGCTAAAAGTGAATTAAACTAAGATGCACCGTGGGGGAATATTTTACAAAGAGGTGAAATCTAACGCTTTATGGAGAAGAAAATAGGGCCTAAATATAGTTAACTTTGAAAACACTCAAAGAAACATCACATATAAAAAAAGAGCATAACATCTAATCTATTCTCTTATAATTAGGATGAGGAAATGTTTGGGGAAAATAATGTTCTCCCTTTTGTATTCCATAGCAATGCTATAAAATTCTATATGTATCGGACTGGTCCTTCTTTTTTAACTTAGTAGGCTATGTTACCTAATGCTAAGATATCCAAATATTTCGGGGGGGGGGGGGGGGAATAGAGAAACACAAGTGCATGTATGTGTTCTTTACTGTGATAGTTAAGCAATGTGATAACTCTTCAACAGTACAATTTCCATTAAAAGAACTCCAGCTTGTGCTGTTCATACTATAATTTACATGTACATCTACAGGCATCACAAAAATGATGCTATGATCTTAGTTTTGAAGTATAAACCTTTATTTTGACCCTATTTAGCAAGAAAAAAGAAAAAATATATAGATTACACCTTTCAGTGATATGTAACATTTTAGAGAGGAAAAATTAATGTATATCGCATATCAAAAATCATAAGTAACATATTTTCAAGAGGGGAAGAAAGAAGTTTGGGAGTATGAAGAACAAAAAGTAAACTCTGAGCAGAATATCGATAGGTCATAAAATATAAAAGTAAAAAAAAATGCAGAATGCTTTTTAGATCTGGATAAACCATCATCTGGATTTAATGATACACTTCTTTTGGATATTCGTATAGGTAGAACGATTTAAATTATGTAACTAGCTAACCTCTGGGAAAATAATCAATTCTTGGCAAAAGGCTTTACTCCAGATTTTGACTATTTGAATATAGAAGGCGCATTTTGCATGACCTTTGCTTCTTGCTCTTTTTACTTTAAAGATCACTGAGTGGAAACTAAGGTTCTGAACCCCAGGTAGAAGAGACATGCTGAAAGATGACCAGTCTAGCCTTCCCCATACATCTTCACACACACACACATTTATCGTAATAGGATGCTCACAGAGGAGCCTTTTTCCCCCACTAACATTCTACAGAGAACAATTTAGATACCAAAGGAAAAATGTATGCAGTGAGGACAGAAATAACTGCATATTCAGGCAACAAAAAGGCAGGTGTGGTATGGGAATTCCTAGTGTTTGTGTCTGCTGCTGTGTGTTTGTTGTTAAAGGGATTGAGGGCTATTTTCCATGGGTCTAAATATGTTTAGTACAAATGCAAGTGGAAACAGAAATCTATCAAATACTGTTTCATATATTTAAAAAGTATGATGTCCTTCAGCTACTGTCTATGTATATGTATCTATGCTAAGTATTACTCTGTTCAAATTAATTAGTAATACCTAACAAAGCTGTAAATTCTCTCACTTGCTTTATCAGTGAATGTGTTTTACATCTTAGAAGAAAATGTTTGTGCCTTCAGTTCTTAATTGTACAATAATATTTCTACTGTAACTTTTCCTGTGATAAGATAATAGGAACTAGGAAAGATACCCCAGTAGTTAACTCAGTCATATCTTACAAAGATAGCTGGATTGAACTGTACTTGGAAATACATGTAATGTGAAGTCTGATTTTTGAAAACCCTAAACTTTTAAAATTAACTCTGAAAATTATGTTTGTTTCAATAATACAGTAAATGAGCAGATGATGAGGCACAAAGTATCTTTTAAGAAGGTATATTGCATTTATTAGGACATTGTATGCAACCTAAACATTTATAACATGAGATTAGTGTAGCTGTTTCTGTAATAATTAAAAATAAATTTTACCAATATTACCTGCGTCTGTTTTCATTATGACAGAAAAAACAAAAACAAAAATTGTGCATTGTTGCTTATGCTGTCTATGGTCATCATTAAACATGACATTACTTATGATGTGTTGTAGTTAGTCTGTACTGATCTCCTTTTTTGGTTCTGTTTAAAAATAAATAATAGTAATGGGGCTTGGAAATCCCCCAAGAGGTAGACTGGTAATATTTAAGGAGAAAGAAACTCTTTGAAGCTTCTTTTAGCCCAAACAAATGCAGTTTTGTTTTTTAATACATATATTACTAAACTCAGACGTAGTGTTTCTTTAACCAAAGGAACTTTTTGTTACATGCAAGGGTGCATGTGAATAATTTTATAATCAAGTTTTAATTTATTGTTTTTTTATTGATAATCTAATATTATACACTTTTAATAGCAAAAATAAGTGATTAAATGATGAGGCTTTTCCCCAAGCCCTTACATTAAGATGCCATTATTTATGTTATTTATCAGAAGAACATTGTTAGCATCTCTACTTGATTAATTTTTGATTAATGCTTTATAAATTTGATCTCGGGTATATGTATCCTCTATGATTTTTAGACAGATGTCAGTCAGTGTTACCATATCATTTTTTATCAGAAAATAGAAAAGCATGTTAAAAATTCTCCAGCTAATATGGAAAATCTCCACAAGGCTATATTATTAAATGCTAATTATTTCCTTAAGATAAGTATTAACTGAGGAAAAAAACACTGTTTATAAAGCATCGTAATCCAAATTAGGTATAAAACTACCTAAATGGTTGCCTGCTTTCCTTATGTGGTCTCCATAGATGTTCATATAGTGCATTAAGTAAGGTAAAACTGGTAAATATATTGTAATTATTCTCTTGATATAATAAATCCAGTATGAATATGTCAACATAATTATCAAGAAAACACTATTTTTGTACCAATTCAAGTTAATCAGTTTAAAAAATACATATGTACTATGTTTGTGTGTATAAACTATTTGTGAAAGAGGGAGAATAAGTTGTTCTAAGTGAAAATGAGCAGCGTTGCTCTGTCATATGAGAGAAACACAATATGACAACTGTCCTGCCACTGACCTAGAGGAATTGTGCAGTGCAGGTGGTTCTACTTAAAGGGCCCAATCCTCTTGTCACTAACGTAATTTGTAGTTATTAAGTGTGTTTTAAAGGAAAGTTTTACATACAACAATGCTGATTAAAATCTTATGGACCATATTAGTGGACTCATGGTCCCACAAATATGGACTTAGTAGTAAGACTGCCTTTTTGGGAGTTAGTGGTAAGGAACTAACCAGAAGCATCAATTACATGGAATTCTGAAAAGATACTAAAATGATACTCATGTTGTTTAATATACTACTTTATGTTCATAGTTGAAAATGAATTAAACCTTTTAGAAGGAAAAAAGCTATAAATAATAGAGACAGATATTCAGGACTCTAGATGAAGGCCTATTTACCTTCCCACCTAATTTAAAGAATTTTCTTGGATATCTCCTCATTCATACTTCAGTGTGCTTGAATCAGAATTCCAAATCTGACTTTTATATTTTATACAGATTTTAAGCATTGTGGAGGAGAAGAAAGAGGTTTTGTTTATATTCAGGAAACAGTCCTCACACAAGAAAAACACCAATTTGATTCAGTAATAATGTACATAATCCAACTTAGTATGTACAAAGCTTAAAACACTTTGAGCCATTGTGTAAACAGCTAAAACGCAACAGTTCAGTGCTTCGACCAAAAACTTCCATAATCTAATATTATTTGAATACTAATGCTTGTGCTAGATCTTCCTGTACACTTTTTAAAAATAGTAGACTGGGCATAAGTTGCATTGCTAGTTATGGCCTCTTTTCCATTAGGGGAAAATAACTAATTTCTAGATCACTTTTATTTAAACTTTGTTGCAAACTTTGTTTGCAAATGGTCTTAGGAGATGAAGTGTTCTTTAGTTCATTTGAACAGTAGATAACTTTATTGAAACAAATCAATTTAACAAGTTAATTAGCTTTCATAAAATTTTTCAAAAAACTAGAACTCCAAACAGCTCATCATCGTAGTATACAAAGAATGGAATATATTTTAAGGTCTTGCTTTACAGTTCCATCAACATACTGAATATATACATCATTAGAATAGGTGTCTATTTTAAAATGTAGCCAGGTCCACTCAATTGTGATGTGATTCCCTAAAAGTGATTAGTCCAGTGCAAGAATGAAAATATCTTCAATATTATCCCTCTATAAAAATATGGGCTACTGTTGGTAATGAAAAGATGGAGCTGGAGCCAAGAAAATCCTTTTTCTTGTCTCTACAAAAGGCTTTGGGCCTAATTATTTTTAAGTATAATCCAGCCAACATCTTCTCATGCTTAGCTGCACTGAGTGACACTATTTGTGATGCCCAGTCTGCTGAAACTGAGCAGGTTGCTGTCAGTTTAAAAATGACTATAATAAAAGTGACCATGAAGATGGATCTTGTGATTTTGCGTTTCTAATCAGTCATCTGTGAAGAACACTTTTGCTTTGATTCAGCAGACTGGTGACAGCCATGATTGATAGTGCATGAGGATGAAAAAAGGTTATTAACTGTCTTCCTATTAAACTCAATGTATTACCCCTCTAGGTGCATCTCATACTTTAAGTTAAAGTACTTACTCAGGTAAGGTCAAGAATGAACTCTATAAACACAGTATCCATCCTGTTGTAGATGAAAAAGGGACTCGAACGCCAAATTTTAAAAATTCAGCATTAAATCTCATTTGAATACAATAATCTTAATTATTTTCGCTAAAACAAAAATAATCATGCTTTTGTGCATACCTATATATATATATATATTCACTATATGTGTGTGAGACAGAGGGAAAGAGATCCACGGTATATGTAGATGTACATATTGGTTACATCTGGCATAAAAGTGGAACTAATGCTAGATACGCAAAAGAAATGTGGAATTGGAATGTTAAATATTACAACTTGGCAATACAAGCATTGATGCAGGAATATAGCATTTTGCTCTGTCAGTGGCTAACTCTGCAAAGAATACAGGGGTTGTTTTTAATAATTTCTAAACAGACCTTGTTATTTACAAAAGAACCACCCTCAAATGTTTTACTAGTTAATTTTGTTTGCCCAAAATATATATTTTAGCATTTATTTTTAATTTCATTTCCTCTTTGCACTGATGAATTTCATGTCAATCAGTTCACAGATATTTATTCTAACTTAGAGGGAAAGTGTAACTAATTATATATGTTCTAAAATTACTGCTCAACAGTTATATTGGTAGCTAAAGTATTTAAATATATTTAGTTTTCGACAGGTAATCACTGTGAAGTCATCTACTACTAGAGATGTAGTACAAAACAGTGAAATGAATGTTTCCTGTGTTCATTATTACCACTGACACTGAAAATCCACTGAAAGGAAGATCTGATCCACACTCTGTATTCATATTATAAACATTTTAGATTTATGAGTTTGTTCTAGGAGGCAATATTAATAACATACCATATATGTACATTTTAAATTAAAGTTCTTATAAATAGAGCACTTTTATAAACAATGGTCTATTTTAGATTTTTTTAAACTTATTTTATGCATTTGAACATATTTCAGATACACTTTGAATTCATTTGTGCACATTTTAAAATGACTATCCCCTACTATAAGGTTCTCTCTGAGAAAACCAAAATATAAAGAAACCAATGACTAACTGTAATGTGCACCCTCTTATCTAAAGGAATGTACATACTTATTAAAAATAAACTATTACCACTACACTGTATCTAGAGTACCTGCAGTGTATATAGAATCCCCAAAAGACACAGTACTATTCAATACTTACATTTTGGCAGAAATTTAAAATTCAGTTTTATAATATTCCATTATTTCCTCTTTGAATTATGTTGATTATACTGCTAAAACTCATTAAAAATTAGGATACATATTTATAGAGACATAAGGGAGTGTTGCTCCAAAACAAGAATCATTTTTCTGAAAAAAAAAATCCTTCATATATTTATACTTCTACAGTGATTGTGCTTTAATGCATCTTCAGATATTAACGTTTGCAAAAAAAAAGTGTGTTTAATTTTTTTTCCATGATGTTGGTGCATTTCAACAGCTTTCCTTTTTTAAACTGCATAGAACAAGACTTTCGTAGTGGGTTAAAATGAATACCGGGGATAAATGTAATCTAACTATCTGGTGGCGTTTTCTCACAGGAAATGTTAAAATAATCCTCTATATGGTCTTTATTTCAGTAAATTGAGTTCCCCTCAGGTGTGGACCTGGGAATATGCACCAATTTTTCACTTTTGTAACATTTCTGCTTTGTTATAAATTGCAATCTTGTTTTAGCCCCGTGTGGATTTACAACAGGCTTCTTTCTCTCTGACAATTTGGGGTCACTGTGGCTGTAGGTGAGCAATAATTTCAGGGGTGATGGGGATATTGACAGCATTTAGTAATCTAAGTTCCTGGGCAAATATCTGTAAAACACACACTTCCAGGTTGGGCTTTACTTAATGAGGTTTCTGGATGGTACTGTTTGCCTCATTTCCAGAGTGTATTTTGTTTTAAACTGTCTTAAATATTAATTTCCATTTGTTTTTGCACGTATATTGAGAAATGTTTAAAGAAAAAACTTTCATTCCTCCCTGAGAAATTTTTAGGAATCTAGTCCTTTTAAGCAAAGCAGCAAATTATGGATTACAGGCTCAATTCAAAAATATATATATAATATGGAGTTATAGAGTTTAAGGCCAGAAGAAACCACTAGATCATCTAGTCTGATCTCTTGTACATCACAGGCCACTAACACCACCCAGCACCCGTACACTAAATCCAACAAGCAAAATTAGATCAAAGTATTATAGCCCACAGGAGGCTAGACTATTATGTGCCACAGAGAGAGAAAAAGAAGGACCGAAGCACACCAGTGCCCATAGCCCCCCACAATGTCAAGGAAATGACTAAATGAGATATACCCAGCTAATCTGGGCAAGTGACCCATACCCACATGCTGCAAAGGAAAGTGTAAAAACGCCAAAGTCACTGCCAATCTGATGGGGGGAAATTCCTTCGTCACCCCACGTATCGCAATCAGTTAGACTCTGAGCATCCACTTTTAACAAATCCAAATGGTGTCAGACTGTGAGAAGATTTGAGAGTATCTTTTGTTTTGAGTACCCTCATATATGCCTGGAGCAGGTGAAGCCAGTTTACAGGAGTTTGTACCATAAGCAGTGCCTGCAAGTAGTCCATGGACTTGATCTAAAACTCCCATTGAAATCAATAGCTCCCATTAATTTCAGCAGGATCTGTATCTAGTCCAATGTGACTACTCACCCAAGTGATAATTTGTAGGATTGGGCCCATAGTATTTGCTTCATAAATGACATGGAGTCTGGAGGGGGGGGGGGGACAAACAAAACATAGCTCCAGCCATTCACAGAACAGCTAAAGTGCTTCTGTGAAATTTGGGTGCAGTTCATCAATTTTATTTCTTCCTCAGATATCTTAAAAGGCTATGTATGCACTGTCAGAAAAACCTAGGCCTATTCAACCTGGACTATGGAGTATCTGAAAACTAGAATAGGCCCCAAATCTCAAGGATACTGGCACAGTTTGAAAGGTCTTGTATTCAAGTACCGCTCCCTTCTGGAAGATACTGTACTTACAGAAAGCAAATCCTGTGGCATGTTGCAGACAAGGTACATGGTACCCATTCAGGACTGAGCAAAGGGCACACACACAGGCATGTGCCATAGAGACCAGCACTTGAGTAGCTCTGTACCAGCACCTTAGTATCCAGGCTCCCCGGCCCAGAACCAGGCTGCTGTTGGGGGCAAAAAACCCCCCCCAAGGGCTGCCTTCTCTGTCCCTTTCGCTGGTGGAGGGAGCACTGCTGCTCCGATGGAGGGAAAGCTGCACAGAATTAACCACAGTGGTCATAAACCTTGGATCTGGGTCTGGAGTTTGTTTCTGTTGTTGGTGTTGAGGCCTCGCACCTGATTGTGCCTGGATGGGGAATATTATAGCGCCAGACACTTTACACCGACTTCTCTGCCTACCTTGGGCTTCAAAGCCCCCCCGCCAAACCTGAACTATTCCTCCCTGCCCCCTAGAGGGAACAGGGGCTAATGGGGGAGTCCGAGAGTGTGGTGGAGAAGGGGAAAGGAGCAGGCGGGGCCCCTGCCAGCTGCATTTGCTTCCTCCAGTACCTGTGCGCAGGGGCCGCCGCAGCTGCCGCCTCCGCCCATCCCCGCCCCCCCCGGGCGGTGAGTGTGCGGCGGCTGCTGACAGGCTCGCCAGTGATTTGCTAGGCTTGCCGAGGTTGCCATAGCGTTGACTCCTTGGTCCCTGCGAAACTGCCCAATGGCTGTAGGGTTGGGATTAAAGCGGGAAGAGGCAGCCGCCGCCTCATCTTCAGCAGCTGGAGCCAGCAGCAGCTGGAGCAGGAGGCTCATCGGGAGAGCAGGCGAGGCATGCAGAGCCAGCGGCCTGGGCAGGATGGGAGAGTATCCGCAGATAATGTACAGTAGTAGGAAGAGTGGGGGGAGTAATGAATTCCATCAGAGGGCTGGAAAGGAAGCATTTCTCAGAGATCTGCCACATTTAACATTGCCCACACGAAAGACGTTATTAACAAGGAGGGGAAAGGCAACGGGGACGTGATAAGGGAAAATAGATAATGACACGTAATCCAAACCATACGCTGGAAACCAAGTTACTTCGCAGAACAAGAGTTACACGCTCAACTTTTTTTTTTTTTTTTTTAATAGGCTGGGATTGAAAGCCAGGGAGAGCAACTTGTTAAGGAGGGAAATACTTCTCTAGGAACTGAGTAAATAAAATAGCTAAGGAGGAACAGTGATGGGAGGGGCAGACAAGGGCGCATATTCTTATATACAAACCCTAAAGGAAATTGTAAACTAGGAAGGGAAGCGGGAGGGCTACTTCTGTTGTAAATTAGAAGGTAAATGGAGGCTAGCGGGGAGAAAGGGGAAAGTAAAACTATTCAAAGTCTAGAACAGAAGCACCAGTGAAATTTACCCAGGGTTTAAAAACCCCAAAGGGAGGAGAGCGTATTGTCATTTGGTGGCACTCATCTCCTCTGGTGTGTAGGTAGGAGAGGGGGAATGGGTGCGGATAAATGTGAATACAACACAAGTCTGTAGGAGACCCAGTCCAAAATCAGATGAAGATTTAGCAGATAAAGACAGGTATGAAAAAGAGACTGGAAGAAAATATGAGGGCAGAACATAGGCGAGAAGAAACTTGATAGAAAATCAAGAGAATCGGAGGAGGAGGCAGGATCTAAGTGGGGAGGAAAAATAAGAGAACTTATTGGATCGAAGGAAGGAAACAACCACAGCAGAGAGGGGAAGAGAGTGTGGCAGAAAAAAGGGAGAAATTGAGGAAAGTAAGGACTGGAGGAGGAGAGCGAATGGTGGGAGAGAGTGAGAAAAAGAATGAAGGAAATAGCGAAAAACTGGAAGGGGAGAGTGAAGGAGGGACGGAGGTGGGGAGAGAAGGGAGGAGATAATGCGAAGTCCCCAAGACTAGAGAAGGTGAATCAATGAGTGAGAGAGAGCTCAGTCTGAGGGTTAGGTTAGATTTCCAGAGCTCATCGACCAGCCCGCCGGAGTCACTATTCAGCCCGAGTCCCAAACACACGCCTCACTAACTACTTTACAGCCACTTTCATTGATTTTCTTTATCAAATAAACATAATACCCGTTACAGCAACACTTCCTCTTCACGCAGTCAGAATGCCACCAGCTCTGATTGCTGCGTTTCTTCGGATTGCAGTTTCCTCCTCTAGCTAAATCGTGTTCTTTCACATAAATGGTCAAGTATATTATTGCTTGCAGAATTTTTCGCTAATCTGGAAAGTACACTATTGACTCGGTAAATCATTTAGATTGTAAAATACAGGTTCCCCCCTCCCCCCTCTGCAAGTCTGGAGTGCAACCGCAAATTTGTTCCTTCAGTTTTAGTAGTGGCTAGTATATTTACATATTTATTTTTGCTAATAAGTGGTAACTTGATTGAAAGGCCAACGTTTGCAGTGAACGCTGTCTCTTGGATAATATAGAAAAATTAACGCAACTTTAGCAGTTGCATCTAAACTGTCAGTCTGTCTAAACGCTTCAGTTTTAAAACTCAATTTCATTTAAAAATGTATTTTCCCCTAAAAGTAGCTCCCTTCGATAGCTGTGTTTGAACTAGGTTCTTCCATATATGTCAAAGGGCTGTTGAATTATTCATTATTATAATTACTATCATCATTGTCATTATCCCTTTCCATGTGGAAATAATTTTATTATCGTAATTTGATACCTGAAGAATTTCCTGTTAGTCGTTTGATAATCATTTTTTCTACTGAAAAGAAAAGTTTTGTTTATAAATGAGAGAGAAATATTTTAAATGCTTTTATGTTTGCTATAGATTTCCGTTTATCTAATCGATCGGAATGCCAATAAATCGATTAAAGGTTTAGTGTTTTACAAACAACCATTTTGTGCTTCTTGATTTTACATTCAGAAGGATTTTAATAAAGCTATTGCTTTCTCTGAACATTTGTTCACCAAAACCTAATATTCCATCATTTTTTATTATTTACAATTACAATTTAAAGTGCCTCTAATGAGAAGAATAAACACAAATAAAAGAAGGAACTGTTCTGTTCAAATTACTTTGTGCCAGTGGTCAATAGATTTAGGGAAAGCCCTTAAAAATCATGGTGAATTATATGCGATCATACAGTGATTGCGGAATATTAAATTAAACTTAGATAAATCCGCATTGAAGGAGGCAGCACCCAATCCTGAATTTATTTCCCATTTTCTATAACAGCATCACGGCGCTCCTCTCTTTGCAATGACAATGTGCCAAATCTAGGCATTTTGAAAACATTTTCCATATGCTTTAACTGGAGACTGATAGACAAAGAAGAAAAGAAGATGGTCTTTTTTCTCTTGAGGTATATTTCCTTTAACTCTTTCTCCAAGCTTTTCTGATCTTCATCATTTTAAAACAAAAGTTTGAGAATCAGTAGACATTTTTTTTCTTTTACATTTCCCCCCTTAACGCGTAATCAATTCCTGAACTCTGGAGTTTCAGTTACGCTTTAATGCAGGACTATAGAACTATCCTTTCTGTACCTTGACGGACAACATTTTTGGGAGAAAGCATTGATTCATTTAGCTTTCGCTTGCTGGTTTTTGTAATTAAAGATGGTTTTAATTATACTTTTTTTGTAAGTCAGATCAGATGTGCTGCTTGCTTGCTGGAAGGATTTTTTCTTTTAACTGTGCTTTTAATTTATGTGTAGTTTTTTTGCGGACAGCACAGAGGTGGTGGCTTTTATTTAGCTGTAAAATCCACACGTTTGCTTTGAAAACTTGGCTCCTTGGGCGAAAATAACTTTTCCTGGTTGCTTTATAATCACTGTTGGTCGCAGAGGTAGTTTAGCATATTGTCTACACAACAAAGATTCCAGTTTTATTGGCAGTGAGGATTGTTGGAATTAAGTTTAAATATTTCATAACTTTCTTGTCTGTACAATAAGATCGGTAGTTGTATTGGCTTTTTCTTTCTTTTTTTCTTTCTTTCTACCGGGATCGTTTTATTTTTGAAGTCCCTCTTTTTTTCCCTTTTCCAGAATAGAATACCCCCCCCCCCGGATATATCACTGCTGGAAATAGGCTCTTGGGCTTTCCTGAGGGGTTTCGGGGGCGGGGGGGGAGTAAGCGGTCGTTTTCCTCGATTTGCATAAGAGCTAGTGAGGTGTCTGTGAAGTTGGTGAACTGCTTTTGTTTGGGGGCTAGTCCTGACTGTTTTTGTTTATAAACACTGGGGTGGTTGCCGGGAGGGAGGGAGGTCAGCGGACTGTCAAAGCGCTGACCTCTGAAAGCCCAGAGGGCTCCTGGCTCCTTCACCCTCTCCTGTCTCTCTCCCTCTCTCTTTTCCTTTCCAATCCCATCCAAGGCCAGGAGCTCAGGTTCAGGGCATTTAATCCCCGCGATCTTTCCAAGAAAGGAGCTGGAAAAGGGCCGTTAAGGCTCCGGAGGAAACGCCGACAACTGCCTGAGATCTGGGTGGCTTTTATAGTAACGTCCCGGTGCGAGATTTTGTGCAGCTCCAGCCAAAATAACAACAACAACAAAAGGCCAATCTGGAACTGTACTATTTAGCATACAAAATCTTATCGAGATGCCTGTCCTGTTTGGATATGATTATTTTGGGGTTACTGCTTATAGACGCACTTTCAGTAGCAGAAGGTAGTTCTCCATTCTAGGATTTGGGAAGTGGGCGGTGGGGGGGAAGATAGAATTTTAAGGCATTATGTTCATGTTGTTCTATTTCTTTTTCGAACCGAACTGTAACTTTCTAGTAACTTTTTCCCCCCCTGTGTATTCTGGAATGTGTTTGGTTTGTGCTTTGTAAATTACCACTAGATTTGTGTACATAGTACCTGCAACGTGATGATAATTTATTAATAAGCCATGCGCTTTTGCTCCAGTGTCAACTTCATCTCCCCAAAATGGTCCGAGAGATTGCTATCAGGTTTAAGTGTGTTTTGAAAAGACGTTGCTGAGTTATACAAAAAATGTTAGTTAACACACTGCCTTTGTCAAATAGCCCCCGGGAGGAGAAAAGACAACAGACAAGGAAAGGAGGTGGGGGCTGGGGATCTGAAAGTGTCTGTTGCTCAGATAAAGGGTCTCTAACACTGAAATCTTGTAATACCTCGTTTCAAACTGAGCTCATCTATAGACTTAGGGAATGCAGTCAAAAGACACGGATCCTCTTTCCCTTGGGCTGGGGGCCATTTATTAGAGAATTATGTCGGGTTGTTAAGAAGGGGAGCGGCTGTAATTATGTATAGCCTCATGCCCTTGTGTGTCCGCGGTACAGATTTGGTGAATGAAGTGAGCCTGGCAAAGAGACTTGGTGTCAAAGTGTATCTGTTGGGTTTGCATTTCTTTGTGGAATAAAGCATGGTCAGTGTTCGTTCCTGGCCCCCTCCAGACCCTCCTCACCCGGTCCAATAAGTTTCTGTGGGGGCTCCGGATGGGGGGGGGGTGCGACACTAAGAGGGCGACATATTTTTCCTCTTCGAAATGTAACGTCACTATCAGAGCTTTGGTGGTTTCAACATGAGGCTTAAAAAAAAACCAAAACAAAAAAAAAACACCCAAAAAACCCCCCTACAACAACCCAAAATGTATAACGGTGCCTCGAGGAGCGGTTTGGGGGAGGGGGTCCGCAGAGACCAGAGAAGAGGAGCTGAGAGGTTAGGCAGGAGCCTTAGGGGGCGATCAGCTGAGTGAGTGGGAGAGAGAGGGAGGAGAGAGAGGGAGCCTTGCAGCCGGGGCCGAGCAGCTGGGGAGCCCGCTTGGAGCAGCAGCAGCAGCAGCCGGCCAGTCCCCGGGTCCTTCTAGCTGCTGCTCGCCTGCCTTCCTTCCTCCCCCTGACAACGCCGAGCTTCGCTCTTATCACATCCCACAAACCTGCTGCTGCTGCCTTTCGGAATTAACCTTCTTCGATTTTTCCTCGCTACGTGGCGATCCCCGGGTTTCTTCTAAACTGTTAACATCCCGTAGTGCCTCCCCCCCCCCCCCTCCCCGTAAGCTACTATTTTTAGGAAAAGAGAGAGCGAGAGAGGAACTATCAAACGTTAGAAAGGACAGTAAACAGTGGCGGAAGAAAGCCTGAAAATGTGGACTCTCCTCTCACAGTTCCTGCCTGCATTCCCCCTCTTTGTTCCTTGAGCTGTGACTCAAGAACACTAGAAAGGGCTGTAGCCCCCTCCAAGAAGAGATAAAGGAAAGAAATCTGCAACAAAAAAGAATGACTTGATTGATCTGACGTTTGGTGTTTTGACATTAATGACATTAATGATATTGATGTTTCACCAGAAAAAAAAGCACTAAGAATAAAGGGGGGGGGGGCGAACTTCAAAACTAAATTATCTTCCTTTCCTTATTCTTCTATGACATTAAGTATACGTGTTTCTTCACTTGAATTTGAAAGAGATGTATTGTTCTCAGGTGTTTCTTCATCGTGCTGTATTTAATTGTCTCCAGTCTTAGGAAATGTTTTACCATCCTTCAGACATGCACTTGAATGGACAATGCATCGTTTTAACTCAGAGTCCCGTTTCGTCTATAATTTAAGCCTAAAAGTCCTCTTTCCATCATATCACGTCAATCTGTTCCTGTAAATGGGATTCAGAGATTTCATTTTCACCCTTTGTTTGCATCTCTGTTTTTTTCTCTGTAAACACCAATCGCTGTTTCTTTCACACACTCAGTCACAGGAAGCTTTGCTTTCCGAGATCTACATGCATATACATACGTTTGCATATATGTTTTCCTTTAATTGAAGAGCTGATGTAATCCTGAGGTAAGGTTTGCAAAGGAATAAAGTTCCTCTCGAGAACGCGAAAGTTCTTTTCTTTAAGTTCGAGTCTCGGAGGTTTTCCTGAAGTTTGAAGTAGGGTTTCTCTAGATTTAGGTAGTTTAGTTTCTGTCCCCGTTATAGTGGCGATTCCCGATGTTTTGGATAACGGTGTAAAGATAACTGTACTTCCATGCTGGTGACTTCCTCTCTCCCCCCCCCCCCCCCGACCAATTTCTCCCCCAATCTATCAGGACCTTCGCTATGACCTTAAACATCTGCTTTCAGCAACTTGCTTCCCTTACACTGGCCTGTGCCTGCTCTTTCAGGGCTGCCCTAATTCAGCATCAGGTGGGGATTTTCCTGTTAGTGTTAGTTCCAAGATGTGCAAAATGTTCCCCTAGAATGGAAAGGTTTCGGGCCCAGAAAGGTGCATATTTATATCTTCTGTTTTTGTGGGGATTGGGATAAACCTTTCTGTTGGTATTTGGCGCTTAAGGCCTAAGACAAGGTTTTGACATGTATCACCAACTTCAAAGGCATGTCAGCTCTAAGGTTATGGTTCACCTGCGCAAGGTCCCTGGTATTGTAAATATCCATGTATTTAACTGTTACTTAGTGATTTTTTATGGTATACCCATTTCTGGAATAGCATTATTAAAAATCTGCACGTGTTCCTGCGGTGTATTCGGAGACTCTTTGAATAGTCATTTTTTTTTATCTTCAGTGGGGGTTATTTTAAAGTATGTCTATTCCTAGTTTTTGTTAATTATCTTTTAATGAAAGTGTCACTCATATTCACATCTGTAGTACTGTATTAGGTTAGGATAATTAGGTTTTCAAATTAGAAACAATCTCCTTAAATCCCATACAAGACAATATCTGTAGTAGATTCCCACTTATTTGTACGTTTTCCTCTATTTTTCATCATGGTAGATTTTTTTTTCAAGAAAGGAAGCTGCCTGATAAAATAACTTAGATGACAAAATATTAATAAAATATCAATAATTGTCGTAAAGGTGGTTCATGGTATGTACTATACTACATGTATAGTATACAAAGGTATTCTTTCCCTATACTCGTATTTACTTCGTTTTGTTAACGCTGTTTATTGTTGATATTTTATAGTTCATTTGCCATTGCTTTTTATCTTGCTGATTTCCTTAACCCGTTATATCGTAGGTATCAAATACAATGTGTGCGCGCGTGTATGTGTATGTAAAACTGAGTGTGTGTGTGTAAATAAATGCTTCTCCGTATCTATATAAGTAGATATTTCCCATCTTAGACACACTATCTTTCTTCTTACGGGGGCATTCCACATTCATTATCCCATTCCAGACATATTTCTTCCTAAATCCCCATTTAAGAAAACAAAAAACAAAACCCAAAACCCCTCACTGGTGGAATAATTAATTTGCACCCACTTCTTTTAAATTCCTGAGCAGTTAAAAGAGCAAGACTTCTCCCCCACCTTCTCTCTTTTTTTAATTTTCCCCTGCCATCTACTTTGTGTGTATGGGTGTATGTGTCTGTGTTACTAATGAAGTTTGCAGACTTGTGTTTGTGTCCATAAGCTCCTTTCCTGCTGCCCCTTCTTCTCTGGGCTGGTTGTGTGGTTCCTGCAGCCCCTACGAGCCCCCAGCAGCCGCGGCAGCTCCAGCTTCTCTAAGTCCGGGGCTGCGCGTCATTTGCAGTCTGGAGAATGTTGATCACCTCACTAATTACACCTCTCTCTCTCTCTCTCTCCTCTCCTCTCCCTCTCTCTCTCTCGCTCATTCCCAGAGTGCATATCGGGAATAGACACACAAAGACATGCGCACTCAACTTAATCAGCCATTTTTTTAAACAGGGCTAAAACGATAATAATTAGCAGAATAAAGACATATCGGATTTTCATTTCCTTTCCTCCTTTTCCCAACCCCTTCACAACCAAACAGCGAGACCGCGGTCGGCACATGCTTTAACAACTCCCGGACCCCAAAGGACTGCTCTATGCCCCCCACTTCTTGCTCAATCATTTTTATTTCCACCCAATAAAGTTGGAGGATTATTTTTTTTTTATTTTTTTTAAATGAACCTTCTCTCGTTTACTTGGATGTGATCAGCTGTTAAGTAAATAAAGCAAAACAAAAAAAGAGGCGAAGATCCAGTAGGAACTGCGAGGGGAAATGGAAAGTAAGTTTTTTCTTTAACTTTTATTGAGTAGTTTGTGTTAAATTTAGGTCGAGTATCGATTATCTTTCCAGGCTGATCTTGCACAATCTTTGATATTTCGCTCTCGCTCGCTCTCTCTCTCTCCCTCTCTGCCTCTTTCTCTCTCCCTCACATACACACACACTCACACTCACATCCCCAGATCCCATGTATCTCTCCCTCTCTAGCCCCCCTTTTTTCTGCCTCTTTCCCCATTTTTAGGTACAATATTTGCTCTCATTTGGGGGAGGAGGGGCTGCTTTCTCTTTCTCTCGCTCTCTTTTTATTTTTTATCCTGGGGGGTGACATTTTTCGGGCTCTAACTTTTGGATTAAGTGGAGGATTCTACACGTTTTTCCAGAAGAGGCTGTCTTTTTCTCCCCCCTTCCCCCCCCCCCCATTTTGCATTTTTAGGGAGCTGGAAAAAACCTGTCAGATTAGGAAAAATGTTACGGCTGCCAGAAGTCATCGCCTGCCAGTACCCCCCAGCCCTTTACCCCTTCACCTTCTTTCACAGCTTGATCCCCCCAAAAGTTTGAGGTGCATTTTTTGGGGGGGGGGGCGCGCAGATTCCCCGTTTTTTCTCCCAACTTTCGCTTTTTAGGGGGCTAGATCCCAGCAGGACGGAGGGGATCCGGACTGTGTGTGTGCGTGCGGGTGCTGCTGGGGTGTGTGGGGTACTGTGTTCGCAGGTAGGTTTCGCAGCAGCAGAAGCTGTGAGCTCCTCTGTCGCTAGCAGCAGGAAGAAGCAGAGCCCGTTAGCAGCGCGCTTTGCCTGTGTGTCAGTTTCCACAGAGCTGCGGGGAGCCCGGCTGGCTAGAGGGATGTGCTGACGGACGCTGTCTGGAGCAGGCTGGCTGCCGGAGCAGCTCGCCAGCAGCTAGGGGCATCGCTGCTATTGGGCTCTGGGGCTGGCTTAAGCGGCCCCCCGCCAAGGCTTTACGGGGAAATCGGTATGTTTTGAACCCGAGGAAGATGCTGTAAGACACAAATCGTGATAACGCAGCACAGCCCCTGCTCTGGCTCCCTGTGCCGGGGATCCAGTGCATCCCTGCCGACCCAGCGGCTAATGGCAGCCGCGTCCCTGCTTCCCCCTTCCGCCTTAAATGAAATTCCCTGTAAAAATGGTAATAAACTTTCCCCCCAGCCGATGCCAACTTACGGCCGCTCCCCTCCACTCCTCCCCTCTTTCATCCCCCCCAGCAGCAGCAGCGGCAAACGCACGGGTTGGTATTTCTTTTGTTACCTGCGAGGCGGGCGGCCGAGGGTCTCTCATCGGCTGCTTGGGGCACTGGGTCCAGCCGAGAGGGGAGGCACATCAGTCGGGTTCAGCCTGTTTCACCTCAGCTCCGTCCCGAGGAGGCTTTAGCTCCCATTCAGTAACACACCCTCCTCCTCCTCCTCTTCCTCCTTAGGTACCAAGGCTCAGATCGCAAGCAGAACACCCCCCCCTCCCCCCCCCCCCCAAAAAAAAACAACCAAAAGACAACTTGCCAGGCTGAAGATGGTGGATTTACACTGAGTCAGACACAAGCAGGTTCACCCAGGAAGTCTGACCATCCCGTTTTCTGACAGTTGCATTTCCTCTGCTCCATTTCGCTCTCCTGGTTTTGTTTTTGTTTTTAAAACCCTGTTCCATTTTTAATCAAGGATCATGTAGTTGGCAAAAGGAGAGAGAGGGAGAGAAACAGGAAGAAAGAGAGAGGGCTGTTGTTGTTTTGTTTGTTTTTTTAATTGTGTTCCCCTGGATTTTCAGTGGCTTGATCCCTAGGAGCGGTGGTGGAGTGGTTAAGCATCATATGTAGTATTATATTTTTAGTTTGGTGGTGGATGGATGGAAGAGGTAGTGAGCAGCCTTTGCAGCCCTGCCTGTTGTTGGTTAGATTGAGGCAGAGACTTGGCTGCGATTGGGACACGACTGTGACATGGGCATCGATCGCTTCCATTGAGAGCAATGCAAAAACACAGCCTGGGTATGTAACACTCTCAGTGCCATCAACACTTGTTTTACTTTATATTTACTGGAAAAACTGACAGAACAAGCCGAGTGCTTTTCTTTTAAAGAAGGAATACGGACAATTGGATGGGAAGGTGCTCAAAGAAGATTGTTAAAATAAACTGCAGGGGGGAAAAGCCTTTATCATTATTACTCCACTTTCTGTTCAACTAACTGTATTTAAGGAGTTTCTTTTTCTTCTGGTCTGGGGGATCCTATTAAGCTGAATGAAATAATAAATAATGAAAAAAACACCCCCAAACAATCAGCCTTGAGGGAATATCTGATAGTTTTCAAGGTTTACGGTTTCAATCGGCAGGAAGGCACACAAAAATAAAAGATGGCTAGCCAGCTGTTTTAACCTTTTGCACCTGGCTTCAGTGCTGGGCTCATCAGGATTATTCAGTTATTCATGCTATCTGTGCTTGAATATTTATAGTATACGATCTAGAGATCCACACACTGCACTGTAGCATCTATTTATCCTCTGGTCATTGGCTTTTGGACTTCTTCAACATAAACATGTATTCAATAGTTTTCATTTTTATTATAATGAGCATATAGGGTCAATGAAATATAGGCGGAAAGTCGTAAATCTGCAAAAGTGAAACCTGCCCAACGAACAAAGAAAGGTCAGGTAAACCATCTGTGTAAGTCACAGTAATAGTACCTGCTATTGGTTTATGCAGGGATACTGGTTTATTATTCTCTAAAATGAAACTTATCAGTTAGACCAAGTTAAAACTAAAGGAAACCTTTGCAGATAACATATGGCATGACTTGCATCTTTCAGAATATGGGCACATTTTTGTTCTTTGATTTTTTATTAGTTTGGGTTTATTTTTAAAAGATGCTGTACCAGCAAAGAACATATAAAGGGGGATGAGAAAATCACTGTTTAATATTGCAGAATTTACTGCTTCCATTCTGACCATGAGCCTAAATTTACACAATGAAATTTGATTATCTCTAATAACAATATTAGATCCTGCACTGGATGGATGAGAATTGAGGTGGTTTTGTTGATTGCAAGGGTTTAATGTTGCATTTCAGAATCTGATGTGGTTTAGCCTCCCTTCCATTAACTGGAAAACCCCTGAGGTTTTACAATTATTTCTTAAAGATAATACATTTAAGATTGCATTGGTAGGCTGAAGAAAAGTCATAAAGGCAAGAAGGGAAGCCCTTAATAACTCTTGAGATTCAGACATGTTCAGCAGTTAGATTGGCTCTGACTTCACCAAGGGTCGACAATGTGTCATTTCCATGAAGCCAAATTGCCCTCTGCCTATATGATATTAATGTGCAAATCAATATTTCAGGGATTAAATTTCCCTTCTTCATTTTTTATGGTTTCTACCTCAATAAGTCTCAAGTCTATTAGAAGAGGCTGGATGATTTAAAATCTTTCACTGCAGAATGACTTGTCGTAGCCTTGTTTCACAGACCGTTTTTGGATTTTCTTTATAAAAGACCAAAGGCATTCCAAAGAAGTTGATAGTCAATGTAGGGACATGCTCAGTATTGTAAAGCCCTTGTTCGATTAAGAGCTAAAAAGGTATTGAAAATATAATATATATGTTTATATAATATATATATACAGTCTATTGCTTTAAAAATATTATGCTAATCACCTATTGATTTATTTCAAAATCAATTGAAGCTCCTTTCTTATTAGTGATTTGTTCAGCATTCTTCAGCTTTGTTGTTAATTTTCTTAAACATCATGCATGAATTAATCTGCTGTGAGAATGTGTTTGGGGTTTTGGTTTAAGAATATTTAAAAACAGACAGTTTTGCCTTTCTAATGTAAGTGATGTGAACAGTCTAGTATAGTAAAAGAACCAGGGCTGTTTTTTCCTGTATTTAGAGTTCAGCATTGTTTTAATGAAGCAAAGGGGCCTTTTACAAATATTTTATGATTTCTAAATAGATGTTTATCAGCAACATTTATTAAGAATGTCCTTTTGAATATTCACGGTCAGTTAAAAATTAAAATGGAGATTCTGATCTGGAAGGAAACAATACTTGACAGAAAATTTAGGTCAAAATATGAGGTTGTGACTTTATCACATAATCTTGGGAAGGCCCTACTGTCTATCATTTGGTGTTGTTTTATAGTCTTAGACCATCTGGACCAAGTTCCGCACAGCTGCATGAATTTCATATGTGATAGAACATTTTTTCCATTCAGTGTGAAATGTTCCTTCCTAAAAACGTACACCAGACTCGCTTAATTTAGTCTGCTAAAAGAAATGCACATGAAAAAGGACAAAAGGCTCTTTAATCTCTGCAAGCTGTTTGTTTTTCTTCAAGATTCCTGTCTATTTGAGTTTGAAAAGTCATGTTTATTGAGGAGATGATTCTGAGGTGTGACATTAAAATAATATATGATTTTTGGGCTAGTTTCTGCTCTCCTAGTTAATTTGCACAACTACTTTTTATGCCTGTCAAAACAGAGAGTTAATCTATTCTTATTTACAATTAATCTCAATAAAATTAATCTTAACTATGCCTTAGTCAGTGGCTTAAAATATCTAATTATATTCAATTAACTGCTGTCATAGTAATTAACATTGCTTAATTGCCTCTGCATATATTTATGTAAAGCTCATTAGTTACTGCTTGCTCTTTTTTTCCTTTGCTCACTTCCATTTTTGTTGCTGTCAGAGCACTGACATCAAACCCTCTCTAGGTTTTGACAATTCTGATCTTTAAGGATCTGACTATGCCAGTGAGGACAAATGATTTTGTAACATTTTATTTGGGTAAATATTAATGTTTTCATATGCAAAGAGATACTAGTGCTGGTCTTTAAAGTACCTCCAACCACCCCCCTCTCCCTCCACCCCACGCCAGCTCAGACAAAAATATTTTCTAGCCTTGTTGATAGAAATATGAGA
This sequence comes from Chelonia mydas, assembly GCF_015237465.2. NCBI lineage: Eukaryota > Metazoa > Chordata > Testudines > Cheloniidae > Chelonia > Chelonia mydas. The sequence continues at coordinate 53,629,647 of NC_057850.1, read as the reverse complement.
AGCCAGGTTAAGCTTTGTGTTTATAAATGAAGAGCCTTTCTGCATCTGCCTTGGGGCTGTACCCACAAGGCAGAGCTTTCCTGCTCCAAAATCATTCAAAGGGTTAAAGACTTGGCCAGGGTTCAAACTGAAAAGCGCCCAGGGAAAGTGCATGTGAATATGTACAAGTTTCATGTAATTAGTGCTTAATTATATTAACATATGCAAATTGTCAATTTAGGAGCTTGTTGAGCTGGCAAAGATCAGCCAGGCACAATTGCTGTATTGTTCTGAAACAATAATGGATCTCAAGTTGGATTGTGGAAACACATAACTAGCTATCTAATTTAACTCATACCATGGTGAAATTTCATTAGTCTCCATGGAGACTGGTTTAATTGTGCTGACTAATGTTCTGGGCTGCAGAATGTCCTAAAAAGAAAGCGTTGTTTGCCTAATCCACCTTACAATGACACTTGTTTGTACATGTTTCCCTTGTGTGATAATTTGCATATGCAAATAAATAGTTTCTCTGCATCATTTGTCATGGCTGTTCATTACCCATGAAGAGGACATTGTTACTAGGCTGTTACTGAGTCTCCCAAGACAGGATAGTGTCAACCAGTCCAGCCACATTCTTTCATAATTTGTTTCTGATTAATAGACCAGAGTGAGGCTCATTCTATTCAGGCCTCTGCAAAGGGAAGGTCAGTTCTGTCACTGAAAAGAGTTTCCGCAGCAACTGAAGGTTTTCTCTCCCTCCCCTTCCCCCTTTTTCTTTAGTTAACATAATCATATTTAGAATAATGTATTCTTGCTCGAAGGAATACCTCCACTAATAATCTCCAGTTTCCTAAAGCAAAAGAGAGGGAAATAAAGGAGATTCTGGTATTGGAATATTAATCCTGTTTTTGACAGAAAGGTAAACTGATATAATTGCTTTTCAGTCGAAGGAATGGGGGTTTATACAAGTGTGAAAGCATCGGAAAAGGATTAGCATTTTTTTGCATAATGAAAAGCTCTGTTGAATAGGGCACTGAATGGTTGACTGAATGACTAAGATGAAAGGAAGATGAAAATGCAGGCTCCTCTTTCTTTATGCCTGTGCTCAGCTCTCCCTAAAGTTATGTTTGTCCAAGACTTTAGAAAACAAGCAGAAGCTCAGATTTCAGCAACTTTATAAGATGCCCTGAGTTTCCATCATCATGTGAAGTAATATGTATGATAATACTGCAGCTAGAGGATGATAAACACAGGTTTGTATGTAGAAGAGTTCCAGGAACATGACAGGCTAACCAAATATTGACTATTGGGTACTTTGCCTGTGGGGAGGGGGTGGGAGGTGGGGAGTTATTTTAAAAGTTTCCAATGGAAATTATGCATCAGTACAGAATAATAGTCTAATCAAGTTTGTTATTCATGCAAGCTGCATTTAGTTAACACCTGTTTTAATTAATGAACTATTTCTCTTTGGAAAAAGTTATGAATTCTGACTTCGTTAAGTGGTTAAGTGGTCTGTAAGCCTTTATGGGGAAAAATACTCTCTTATTCAGTACTTAACATGGAAAAATCTGATTTAAATAGAAATGAGTATATGAATATAATGAACAATATTTTGGCACGATTGTATCAATATATTTTAACTTTTTAATACACTTACAGTAGGTTCCCATATCACTAAAGGTCTGACCCTGCTGTCATCAAAGTTACAGATTAAAGGCAATGCCGGTTTTAAAAGAGTAGGATCAGGCCTTATGTTAGGGCTGTAACTGGTTAGCTGCTGACAGTGTGATCAGTGCTCATAGTTATATTCTCTCAGCAGTAATTAGCGCAGTTAAAATACCTTAAGGGTTGAGACAGTTTTGAAAGTGGGAATTGGTTCTCTTTGTACATATGTAAATCGATTGCCGTGTAGATGATTATTTATATATATATGTATTTAAATAGTTATTAATTTAGTGGCACTATAGAAAAGTGTTGGTAGACTCTACCATGTATTATCTTTGTTTGTTTGCTCTTGTTAGTTTGCAGAACTTGCATTTGTACATGCTTGCCAGTTCAGTGCTGTACTTGACTGGATAATATTTAAACGGATAGATTCACATTTAAGAATTCAGAAGTAAAAGTGGATGACTGAAGTAAGGTTGCCAATTCAGCATGGAATTATTTGCAGCCAGAAGTGTTTGATCTTAATTAGATCACAAAGATTCCTTACTTTTTAGATGAAGTTGAAGAAATTCTATATGGTTTTGGAAACTTTTATTGCTAACTTTATGAAATTCCTTAAAACCTCTGTTAAATGAAGAAGAAATCTACATAAAGGATGTTCTCTCAAACCGAGATGGTTTATTGATGTATTTCCATAAGAAAAATGTGTTAATTTAAAAAATACATTCATTTGTATTTTAAAATATTGTTAACCAAGCACCATGTGTTGTAACTGGCAATTTTCCAGCCACTGTAGAATTGGATAACACATGGATTAATAGTAACTTATGTGATGTCTGCTTTCTTACTGAATGGGTAGAAACCCAGAGTATTTCAGATACTTTCTAAAATCCAGAAATCTCAGTAACATGCAAAGTATTATATGTTTATGTGAACATATTGATAGGTGTGAGAAATTAAGAGAGACACTTATTTCTTGGTAACTGTTCTAGGTTCATAATTGGTAAAACAATATTCGTTGTGGTACTCATATTTGTTGACAGCAAGATTCAGAAGTATTTTAGAGCTCAATCCTGCAGTCCTTACTCAGGCAAAACTCCTCCCTTCTTTTGCTCTAGTAAAGTCTTCAGGATTTGGTCTTTAACATGGGTGTTCTGTAGTTCCTTTGTTGTTTAGTAGTTATACTTCAATGCCGCTATACCAGTACTCTTATTTATCATTCCTGTTTTTCAGGGTTCAAAATGTGGCTAGAAAAGTTTGCACCAGGGTGGAATTTCAAATGCAAGGTCCTGTCTATGACAGACTTTTTCTTTTTAAACAATTTTTTAAAGGAATGGTTTAACCAAGTTTTATGAGTGAAATAAAAGCTTACCGTGTTAAGACACTGTTTTATATGTTCACATTACTCAAAGCAACCTTTGCGTTTAAAAAATGACATTTAGAAAGTGATTTGTCTATAATATAGTTTATTTGCTTTTGGTAATTTTGAGAACAGTTTTAAACCCATCTAGAAATTGGGATTTTTTTGACTTAGTGCATGTTTGTGGCTGTCAAGCTGACCTGATAGGCTGTACCAGCTCCTAAGTAGGTGTTATAGTCTTTTAGGTCAATAGTTCACTAACTAAAGACTATGTGTACAAGGTAGACCATGGGATCTCTGAAAACACACATTTACCACATAGACTGTAATGGGTCTGCAGTGCAACTAATGCACACACTCTGCTATGTCAGACACACATCTAAGGATGTATTTAAATAGGCAAATGCTCTGCCTTTAAAACAAAGAAAGACTTACAGAGTGTCTGTATTGACTGAAGCCTAACTCATCTGAAACAGACAAAAATCAAGTGTCTGATTCTCCTAACTTACACCAGTATAAATCAGGAATAATTCAGTGAAGTCAGTGGAATTACATTAGTGTAAAACAATGGTGTGCAAATGGTGTAAATGAGAGGAGAATCAGGCCCATAATCTCTAGTCAAAAATACTCATGTTAAATCCTGTATAAAAGATGTTGTCTTTTTGGAAAGAAGTTTTAGTAGAACATTTTCTGTGTATGAAGAAGCAATACATCAGGTGACATGCTCTAGGTGAGGTTTTGTGGCGGGGCTGGTGGCGGCTGATTCTTCTCAGCAACCAGGTAATAGCAGAGTTGTGAGTCTGTACGCAAAGGTTGTTGAAGGCCTGCTCCTCCCAATTTGACATTGAGGCTTCCTCATAGAGCATCTCCCCTAATCTGAGGTCACCTGTCACTAGCAGCTCCTCACAATATGACATATCAATGAAGTAAATGGAGTTACTCTAGATTTACAATATTTGCTATAGGTTTACAGATCAGAATCTTCTCCAGTTTAAGAAAACAAGTGTGCATGTCCTCCCACCTCGCACTTGGAGATAAAAGCTTCCATTGTGTGAGACAGCAAAGGCCCCAAAGCAACTTTCCCAAGGAGACGACAAGGCTCCTCACACTTCCCAAGTTTTATAGAAAGGTCTCCACACAGAGCAACGTTCCCTGTGTGAGGTGCCATAGCCAAACCACTGCAAAGTGCAGTTTCTCCCTATTTCAAGCACATTGGTCCTTACTCCCGCTTTCACATGGTAAGGGTCCCCATGGAAAGCAGCTCTTTATAGAGTACCACCCTCATGTTCTTCACCCTTCTCCTCACCTTCTGTGTAATGTGAAAATGTTTGTTTGTTTAACAGGAAGAGGAATATAGATTTTGTTCTCAATTTGTAAAATTGAGGGTATAAATAAGAAAATGCTTTAGCATTTATAAAATTAAAGTTAATGACTGACATTTATATAGCAAATGCCACCCCCAAACCCCTGAAACTATTATAAACTGATTACAAGAAACCACTTCCTCCATCACTGGGACACAGCAGTCTCTAGGGTGGAAAGTGTCACACAGTACACAAACAGCACCCCACAACTATGCCACACAATGACTTGGGAAAGAAAGTTAAGAATGTTTTATCCCACAAAAACAACTAGATCATTGTAGTTAGACAAAATGTAATTTTCCAACTGGTAATCAGTTAGTGCATCAGGGTAAACATTCCAGCTCTGGTGGAAAGTGTCACTGGATATTTGATAGTCACAGGTGGTCAGGGCCTTGGATTTATATCTCTTTTGAAAGAGGGATCCTCCAGCATTACAGTAGCTTCTAGTTCAGAATTAGGGCCTGATCCAAAGCCCAATGAAGTTAGTGTGAGTAGAGACTCACAGTGACTTCTGTGGGCTTTTGGATCGGGCCCTTAGAGGGAGAAATGCCATTTACTGAATCATCCACAGCACTATGTTTTCTTTGGAAGTCTCCATGCTGATTGGGCCCAGCTGGGGTTAGCTTATGAGATCACAGCCCAAGGTGGTATGGTTGCAACTTCTCTTGAATAGGTGGAAGAATACCAAGATAAAAAGGAGTCTAAATGTCATTTTATAAATAGCTGTGACTGAAAGCATAACAATGGCTTGGCTATTATAGAGTAGATTGAATCTCATTGGAGGTAACACGTCCAAAATAAAGGACAAGAAATTAAAAATTGTGGGTTTAATTACATGTTGAAACCCTGTCCCCTAAACAAACAGTTGTTCCTATGTATAACAGCATGGGTCTGGCATATGTGGGCATTATTGTTATATGTGCTGTAATACCTATGTCCTAGCCTGAGTTAATGATAATGTGTTCGGAGTGGAGTTTTGGGGCTCAAACTCTGAATTTACTGTCTTATGTCCATTTGTTTCACAACCTTGGGGTTATTTAAAAATAAATTCAAACATCCTTAGAAAACTATCTAAACAAATTTAAGAGCAGGAATTTGTGAATATTTTTTATTTTACTTCTTGCCATACAAACACAGTGTGTTAGTTCTCAGTATTGTAGTTACTTGAGAGGATTTTAATAATTGGAAAAATATATTAGAAACCCTTATTTAAACGAACCTATATGCAAGTTAAACAAATGCAGAACTATTTAATGGTTTGCCTGGGAATTATTTAGACTGACCTGTGTAATAATATTTTTATTAGCTGTAATTTGTTTTCTAGGGAGAAAAGGGTGTTTTTAAAGTTGTGTGTTAACATGCAGGCTTGGTATTGAAATGGGACAATACCAGAATGTGCATTTCTAAGAAGGTGGGACAACAGTTACCTAAAAGGTGAAGACTTGAGAAAAAATGGGGAGAGTCATTTCTTTCCTGAAATGAAGCAGGGTGCAGATTAGGAACCATTAAGATTTGCCAGGAGTTGCTGGTCATAGAAGCCTGTTTAAGTGCTCACTGTCAACAAGGAAATCATGGGCAGCACTTAAAGTGGCTCACCTTTGATTTATTCATAAACCTCACACGAGCACTTGGCTTTGTTCTTGCACTGGTAAGGGGGAACTGATGCCAATAAGAACAGGAATAAAGAGCTTCTTGCATGGTCCAAAAGTGAATAGCACTTTACCTCAAAGCATGACCTCCATTCCCAAGATCTGTTGTGTTACAGTTGACTCCATCTAGATGTGTGTGTAGTCTCAGATGAATTGCTAGAAGAGGTTACGACAAATATATACTTTGTAAACCCTGTAGATGTAACAAGAACTATGTAACTGGTACTTAGATTCTAACTTAACAGGAAGATTGCAGTATTAATACTGAATTGAAAGATTTCCTCTTCAAACAGCATTTAGTGTTAGTGTTGTTAATGAAAGTCAGAAAACTGATTCAAGTGAAAAATCTTATTTGTACACCACTATACTCCTTAAGAGATTCATTTGAAAATGCATGTTGATGGTACAGAAAAATATGTGAAGTAGTTCTGAGACAAAGAAATTGGCTTACTTATTTATTAGTCATGTTTGATTGCTGTTGGTTTATTTATGTCTCTCTAAAAATGGCAAGTAGTGCTAGCAGTCCAGCATGGGGGAAGGGACCTTTTGAAGACGGTCAACTGGCATGTTTGCACTAGGGCAGAGGTTGAGTACAGTTACTTAAATCCCCAGAGAAACATTTAGTTAATGCTAGCTTTTTTCTGATCCTGTCTGAGTTTGGTTTGCTTTTTCCCTTTAATGAAGTTTATGTGTTGTTACTTTAGGATTCAGATGTTTTTTAAGTTTACTTGCATTTTCATAACAAATTAAACAAAAGGAGTCATATTGGAAGATAGTGATGAGAGCTAATGATATGTCTTTAGATAAAGCAGTCCTCGTGTGCAATCTGATCACAGCCATCAGCTCATTTGTCATGGCTGAAGTGAAAATGTCAGGACCAATGAGTGTATGAGTGCTGAAGGGGGCGAAAGGGCTTTTGGAGACACTTTTGTGCTGGGAGTGGGCCATAGCTTAGATTCCGCTCTAGGGAAATACTGGGATTAGCCAACTCTGTGCACAAATCCCTAGCATAACAGAATTAGTTGGGAAAATGAGGTTTGTTAAGGAAAAAAATTCTACAGAATTGCTCTAGGCTGCAGCCCAATAACTGTGCAAAACAGTGAGGCTTTTTATTAAAATAATTTTAGTGATGTGAATTTACACACATTCCAGCACAAGCCATAATTGGTAGGCAACATTACAACAAAGCCCATTTTAATGTATTTTACATCTGTATATGTGTCTAATTTTATACAGTTATCATAGTATTAAATAAATGTGATCTTAAAAATCTGAACTAAAGGTTTTTCAAAACTGACAGGGAAATCAGATTTTAATTTTTTTAACGTTCAGTAAAAATTATAGAAGAAAATACAGTAGAAGTAAATGTAGCTCATTGAAATACCAGCCAATGCTGATGAAATCTTACAGAATGATAGGGTTAGAAGGGACCACAAGGGTCACCTAGTCTAACTCCCTGCCAAGATGCAGGATTGTTGCATTGTTTAGTTCAGACAAAAACTAAGATTGTCAAACTCCCCATAATAGCATTTCCTCCCTCTGAAAGTTTAATTCACACCACAGGTAAGTGGCATACTGGATCAGAACTGAGGTCTGTTAGTATCCTGTCTCTGACAGTGGCCACTGCCAGATGTTTCAGAGGAAGGTGCAAGAAACCCCAGTAGTCGGATGTGAGATAATTTGCTGAACATACCAGGTCTCATCCTGGTCTCTGATAACTAGAGATTGGCTTAAGCCCTGAAGAGGTGAGGTTTGGCTGGGAATGGGCGACAGGGGACAGATCACTTGAGGATTACCTGTTCTGTTCATTCCCTCTGGGGCACCTGGAATTGGACACTGTCAGAAGAGGGATACTGGGCTAGATGGACCTTTGGTCTGATCAACTATGGCCGTTCTTATGTTCTTTTGTAATATCCCGATGAAAATTTTTGTTAACATTAGTATGCTAACTCTGGATATCCATATAAATGTCCAATCCCTTTTTGACTCTTGCTCAGTTCTTGGTCTCAGTGATGTCCTGTGGCTATGAGTTCCATATATCCAGCATTGTATAAAAAAGAAGAATTTCTTTCTATCACTTTGGATTTGACATCTTTTAATTTAATGGTCTGTCCCCCAGTTCTTTTATTACTACAATCCCTTTTTCCATACTGGGACCTCCTCCCTTTTAACACCTGGGAAAGACAAGTGTGGCTGTGGTCTTCTGTCACTTGTTTGTAACCCTCAGGTTGAGAACACCTTAACTGAAATGAAGCTTTCACTTGCCAGGCCCATCCAGCTGATGCCAAGATAGGGAGGTGGCTCAGATGATCATGTTCCTGCATCATTCTGGGCTGGCTTACATCTTCCTTTTATCTCTGAATTGGCTAGTGGGCAGAGTATGCTCAGGAATTGTCTGAGTGTTCGGTGTGTTCAAACACCAGTCTGCCTGGCTTGTTTCTGGGTGCCTCAGGGAAAGCATGGAGGTGGCTCGCCTGAAGAGAGTATTTGCCCCTTCTTCTGTCATTTCACCAGACTTGGAATAGCAGTTGTGAGGCATTGGTTGTATCTTCACTTCAGGGGACTCAGGATTCTTGCTGATTTGCACAGGGTTCAGCAGACTGCCAATTTAGGGTTGAGAGAAAGTTTTCCCTCATCGCATGGTGATGCTGGTGCTGGGAATTTTTCACTTTCCTCTCATATATTTAGCTGGTGTCAGCAGTAAAGGCTAGATGTTAGTGATATACTGCTACTGAACTTGTTGGTGATTGCCATCAGATCACCCTATCGCCTGTGGCTGAATACTTTTCACAAAGTCAAACTTTTAAGTCAATATCTGACCTATCATTCCTCGTCCTCAAAGGAAACCTGCACAACACCTTCAAAAGATGAGCTTGTGAATTTAAATTCATAACTCTGCTAGATGCTAAAAAATCTTGGTGTCAACAGAGACACTGGTTTTATGGCTCATTACAACAATTTTACTCCTGGGAGAATTCTGGGTCACTGCACATGCGCAGAATTCATATGCCACGCAGATTTTTTTTTCTTAGCAGGAAATCCATTCTGCCAAGAAGTGCTGCAGTTACTCCTTTCACCCACCAGGGGCCACTGTGGCACCAGAACAGAGAGCAGCTGCTCCCAGGTGGGAGCAGCTAGCTACAGATAGGGAAGAGAAGAGGCTGGTTCCTCACAGTGCCCTGCCCGTGAGGCCAGGTCAGGAGACATGGGATATGTGGGGGATAGACAACATGGGGCACATGGGGTTGCTGGGGGGTCACAGACTGGGGTTCAGAAGGGCTAGTGGGGGGGACAGACTGGGGTAGGGGCTGAATGGCAGTGGGGGTGCAAAGACATATGGGGACAGGCAGGAGGGGCTGACTGAGTGGGGGTGCAGGGACATGGGGAAGGGGGTGCAGGGACACATAGGTATGGGGGATGGATGGCTGAGTGGGGGCACAGGGACACATTGGGACAGGGGCAGATGGGCCTGACTGAATGAGAGAGGCTAGGGGTCAGCCAGGGTCTGTATGGGAAAGGCCCCCTAACGAACCCCCTCCTCCAAAGAAACAAACTGTTCCATACTTTTCCCACCCACACCCAACAACCCTCCAGGTTCATACCCAGGCTGTTTCCCAGCAATTACTTCCCTCTCTCTCAGCTCCTCCATTACCCCTAACTCCCCGAACCTTTTGCATTGCTTCTGAGGGAAGTACATGTCTGTATTTTAGATTAAATGAATTATTACTCAAAGTTCTGTATGAATATGCCTAGTAAGGAATCTATTTGTCAAAAACATTTTTTGAATCTTTTTTGTGGTCTGTATTGTTACAGACATACTCGCTGACAGGTATTTTGAAATAAATTACCAAAATAATTGAAACTGGTGTGATTATATTGTATTATTTTGACAAATAAAATATGCAGAATTTTGCAGAATTTTAAAATATTGTGCATAGGATTTTTAATTTTTTGGCACAGAATTCCCCTAGGAGTAAACAGTTTGTAACCTACTACTAACCCTCCTTTGTCCTATGACTGCAGAGGTGTTAATTGCCCACTTCATTTTAAGTGGTTTCTTGTAATGTGTTAACCCCCTATGCTTAACAATCATCCCTCCTTGTATTTAGCTGTGATACTCTGGTTTACCTTTTCCAGACTTGAAGACCTTTGTGAAGCTTGCAAGCTTGTCTCTTCCACCAATGGAAGTTGGTCCAATAAGAGATATTACCTCACTCACCTTGTCTCCATTGTATCATTGTTGAGTTTGAGGCCTTGGCAGCAGGGCTGTGATGTGGTGGAGAGAGGCTTCAGCATTTAGTGTATTTGCAGTTATTAGTAATTATGTATTTCACAATTTGTTAAGGGAATTCCACTGTGAGGGAAAGTGGGTGATCTGATTCTTAATCCCTTTCCCCCCCAAATCTTAGCCATGAGTTTAGGAACAGGCAGGGCTAAAACACACGCTGACTGCAGGGGGTGGAGAGAAATGGGTGTGCAGAAGAGCCTTAGGCTCTGGCTCAGATACCAGGTAATTGTCTCGAGTAAACTTAGTCTTCCTTGGAGTGGGGTTGCAGCTAGCACGTGAAACTCCCCTTTGTGGTCACAGGCTTCAGGCCTTCACAGAGATATGAACGTGGCCCCAGGGACTAAAGATACCAGGTAACCTTGAGACTGTTGTAGAAATTTGTAATAAAGTTGCAGCCACTGGCCTTTAAACCCCAAACACTTCTCTGCTTGTTTACGGGTGTCACTGTGAGTGGCAGCAGCAAAGTAATTTATTTGATCTAACTAGTACTTATCTTTGTTAGAAGTTGTCTACAGATTTCTTCCATTTCATGTACAGTGAATTGTCCTCTTTCAGATAATGTACTTGTACAACCTTTTTTGTTTAATTCTATTGATTTACAGTGTTAAAGTGAAATATCTGATACCTGTTTCCTGCCCTTCGAGTATATGTAGTCAAAGAGGGCTGATTAGGTTCTCCCCTCCCCCCACTAGCCCTTTAGCTATTTTAAATGTATAATTATCATTGCATGTAATTTGATAGCTGCACTAATTGCTGCCAACCATTGTCTGTTTGCACTTAATGCTGAAACCTGATCAACATCCTGCTTTGGTTGATGTTTAGTGGTAAACTTTAATTAACTCTTATTGCATTGAAGAAGAGCTCAGTCTCAGTGCTAACTAATCATTTACCTTCATTATGTCCTGACAGCTCCACTTGTTCCTGGTACTAATAGATACACCAGTCAGTAAATAAACCTGCAAACCTTCATTCATGCCTTGAAGTTGTTCCACATTGATATTTTGTTGCTTAAAGTATAAGATAACTGGGTAAAGATAATTATTTCAGTTAGTTTTGTACCTCTGGTTTTCCAGACACCAATCTCACCAATTGCCTTTTTCATGCCAGACAATTTCATTTTAATAGTAACTGTAGATTTAAGATAACATTATTCCTTCAACATGGTTCCTATAGACATGCATCTTTTGAATCAATACAATTAAGCTTGTCTCCTGTTGGAATTCTTGTAATTATTTTTCCTGAAATACTTTTCCTGTAATGATATTGAAGTTAAAGTAATCAGGTTACTGGCAGATCATGTAAAATTCAACTCAAAATTGCTGGCTGCTTGATTTTAATTTGTCTGACATCAAGTTTGTTTGAAAAGGGATAATATGTGGTTAAACCAAGAAGCTTATAATTATGGTTGACATTTGTTTGTTTATAATGAAATCTAATTAAAGTTCATACATTTTAAAACACAAAAGTTAATTACTGAATTGCTCACTTCACTTATGCACAGCAGTCAAATTAACTTGCAGTGTAAAAAATGACGAAAGACTCTGCATTATAAAAAATAAAATGCCCAGTTGATCTTGGATATCCACAACAAATGAGCCACTATTTTATTCTAGAAATAAATCTGCCTTATTTCTGACTATACTATTTAAAAAAAACCAAATGGCCCTCTATTTTCATTGACCATGTTGATTTTACTATGAAATAATATTTAAATATTTTAATACTGTAAGGAACACTATACATTTTCTTTTGAGAATGCATCATTAGAAGTATCTTATGTTTTGTTTCTAAAATGTACTCTAAAACCTATCCTATCAAGACTCTTTCTGAAATCATCTGAAGTTGGAGTATTGCTAAGAGAATTGGAATGCTAGCATGAATACCTGGCTTGTGATTACTTCTATAAAGATAATTACAGCATTGTTAGCTTGCAAGCAAAGGGCTTGTGGGCCTTTGGTTTTTGTTTTAAAAAAACTGAACCAAAACATTTATTGCAAAGTTTGTTGTCAGATAATAGAGACAGGCTGGATATCTGGAACCACAATGCCTTCATATTTATTTATTTTTAGTTCTGTCTTAAATTTTGAATTTGCTAAGAAGGTGTGTGCATGTTGCCAAAGTAGCACTTGTCTGTGAATAAAAACAAAATATGATAATTCACACACTTTAAAAGACTGTTGCATTGTACACTGTTCTTTAAAGTGCCCTGTGTCATATTTTTGCAAAGTCAAAAATCCGTGGTAAATTTAATGAAACAAGAAACACGTCTGTAATTTTTTAAGCTTGTTAAAATAAGCTATTAATTTCCCAGTGTTTGTGAGCAGGTGAGAGATATTAACGGTGTGATTTTTAGTGAAGACAATTAGGATTAATTTTCTAACTAGTTCTATATAATGTACTTGTGTGTGATTTTAAAATAATATATAATGTAAATTAACTTTGCAGTTAAAGAGATTAAATTGTGAAGGCTTTACAGATTGGGAGTATTGACATATGGATAAAAACAGTAAATATGATGTATTAATTCCTAAAATGATTAATGCAGCAAATTTATTTCAAAGAAAAAACGCAAATGGATTCCATAGTTAAGGTTTATATTTAGCAGGTTTATTAATTTGAATTTCCAAATCTAATAGGGATTTTGGGGGTGAAAAGGGAATACTTGGGGACTCTTTTCATTAATCATATTCTTGAGTATTTTATATAACTTTTCGTAGTTTATATTGTGTGCATTATGATACAGGACCTGATTGATTTGTAGATTAATATTTATTTAGTACAGGAAAATCAAAGGGATTAAGCAGTCATAATTTTAACTCTAATCCTACTTTGCATAGATGAGACAAAGGGAGGTGATTAATGCTTATAGCTCATTGGGTCACTATCATTCAGATGCACCTTTCTTTAAACAGAAAGAAAAGAGGAAAGTTGATATATCCTCTTGGGTATTGGCAAACAACAGTTTTCTAGCTATACGTTCGCTGATTAGGCCATCCTTTCCCATTAATGAAGTAATCACTACAAAACCTCAGTATCAGGTAGAACAGTAGCAAAACAGTACCAAAGAGAGAATCAGAAAGAGGTACTACAGATAATTAGAGTTCGTGTTCTTGTCTCACACCAATGCAAACTATTAATTTTCAATTAGAGTGTCTGCAAAGCTAGAAATCAAATGGGTAAAAAGATCCAAAATTTGTTTATAGAGATGGGCCTATTTCTTAGGCTCATCTTGCATACTGATTATGACATTTTCCTGAAACAAAACAAAACCAGTATAGCTTGGTCACGCTGAGATTGCAGCTGCAGTGGTTTCATTAAAGCTGTGGAAAGAAGACAGGAGAGTAAAGCAACAGTTCTTCACCATTATAATTAAATTAAAAATTCCAAAACCTATTATAATATTATTGCCAACATGTACATTTTCTCACTGGTTCTTCAGTGTAGCAAACAAAGAAACTATCATATCTTGAGGGAGAGGGAGAACGCATCAGTCTCATGAGATTTCATTATAAAAGTTAAAAAACCATCTGGAATGATAGCTGATTTAGGCTTTGAGGATCATAAGGGGAATAGAGGAGAAAATAATCTGGTGGAATACCACACTCAGTATTGTCTCTTGTGAAGTTTTCCATTTTCCCCCTTTTAAATTTGCTGTTTTAAATGCATAATATATTTGGTTACATCCCTCTATTCAAACTTAATTACCTTCTCCCCTTTGTCGTGACATGGGTGGAAAGTTTTTGCCGTGTCAGGAGAGGTCGTCACACATTCTTTTGCAGTTCTCTTCATTAATTCCTCCTTGCAGAAGCATTTTCTATCGTGCTGGGAAGGTAGAAGGGTGTAATAGAAGAGCCCTGAAACATCAGCAGGAAGCTCTAAGCTGGTTAATGCAGTATAATTGTCTGGACATAGACTGGTCTTTGTTTGTGTGGTTCACTTCGAATCAGCTGTAATTAACTCCAGAGTGTTTCCAGATTGCCAGCAAAGAAAAATTACAGCTTTTCTGTTTTAAATTGGAAAGCTCACAAAGACATTAACTATGCAGATTGCTTTTACTTTGATATATTTCTGTCCTGTAAGAAAAAGCTTATTTGGCTCTTTTTCCTACCCTAAAATGTGCTTTTGTTAAGTTATTTGATTTAGGGTCTATTAGAGTGTAATAGCTACTTAATAATTTGGTCTGAGAAATATTTTTCTTTCTAGTCCACCCCCACAATCCTGTGCTTTTGCCTCAACTCTTATAATTTCTTAAGGTTTTTGTTGTTTGGTTTGGTGGGTTTGTTTTTTTTTTTTGGGGGGGGGGGAAGGTTGTGTTTTGTTTTTTGTTGCTTTGCTACACTGGAACCAAGTTTCTGACAGATGTATAGATGTCTTTGCATACAGCAGCCTACAATATTAAGTATCCTTTAAATGAAACAGGTTGAAGTGAAAGACACCTCTGTGCTATTTAAGCCCACATCCTATTTTCCCCCAGATAAAAGCATAAGAAAAAAATGTGATTATAAGACTTTTTTGTACAGGTAGTTTACCTGTATTTGGTTATCTAAAATGAGTGACTGTGAGAAAATGGGCAGTTTAAAATCTGTTCAGCTCATGGTCAGCTAAATTCCTACCACACCCAGTTTAAAAGGTAGTGTGTACAGTAGTTTATAATTATGGATTCCAGCATGGGCTAAAATGAAGTAGCAGTGTGAGCAAGTCTCTAGCTAATACAGCTAATAATACAGCGCTATACACAAAGGATCTGTCAGCAATTGATGCAAAAAAAGTCCAACCAAAATCTTTTTTTCCTTCTTTCTTTCTTCTGATTTTAACAATAAGGAATTTAAGCCTCAATGTGGCTTTAGCAACCAAAGAAAAGAAGCTCTTGGTGTCTGCATAATACCACTTTGATGGATTTTTTCATCAGTCCTCTGTACGTGGCAACAAATAAACAAGTATAATTATACTTGTGAAGGCCTATTCATTGCTTTGTCAGGATTAGATATATGTGCAGTTTTCACACTGAGCCTCTCTTTTGTCTTTGCCTAACTCACTATGACATATTGATAGAGGATTTGGTATGGGGAAAAGGCCACAGCAGAGACAGTGATGACCTTTTGGAAACTTGATATAATTCAAGGATTTTTATTTATTTTCTTTTTTTTTTTTTTTTTTTAAGATTTTTTTTTAACTTGTTACCAAATTCTGTTGTAAGTGGGCAACTTTTAACCCATTTTTTACACAGCATAAATAAAGATTCAAAGTGTTATGAGATGGCTAAAGAGCAGATGGGAATAAAAACAATAGGCTAAGAAGCTTCTTGGTCTTCTTTCCCAGCACTTAGCACTGTGGCTAACCTAACATTCCTTTCCCATTATTCTATCCTCTTGATCAGATCACGTTCTTTTTAATCATTTCACAAACACTGTCTCACTGGACTGCAGAAGAGGGCTGGGACAATCTCAATTAAAAAACAGAGGTAAAACTGGCATTTCTGATTCTTTGTTCTAATGGGAGCACTGCATTCTAAATAGCAGAGGAATTCTCCTATTGTTCAGAAAGCACCCCCTTTTCATTAGCATGAGCAGATCTGGTTGTAGGTGGATTTTTGTAATTTAGCAAAGCAGAGTTTAGAGAACAGTTTCTCGAGGAGGAAGGCAGAGGTTAGCAATTTCAGTTTTTCTGTATATGGGCCATTATTTCTGAGGAAAGGATTTAAAATGATCAGAGTTACTGGCCTTGTGAATCACTGAGAGAACTTTAAATACCAAGCAGACCAGCAGGTATGTATTTCTGTGATCTCAGCTGACAGCACTGGAGATTTGTTTTCTTGTTGATGTCTCTAGGGATAAACATTTGTGTGTCAGTATTTAAAATATAAAAGCATTGTTCATCAACATTTTAAGACAAAATAGTTTAATAAACACTTTAAATTGTGGTTAAGTTTGTAAAGTGGGTTGAAACCTGTTATGTGAACTTTCTGGAAAAAAGATCTGTTTTGGTTCGGTAGCAGACCTTGTGGTGTGTTTTATTATGACTTTGTAAAACTTCATTATAAGTTAGATAGAAGGGTCCATGCAACCAAATAACACTGAAGATGCAGTAATCTCTAAGAGCATGTACATTCAGTCATCTCTGTAATCTTTAATTCCTCATCAAGGTATGATTTCATTTCAATAACTTGATAACATACATGACCACAAAGACTGTAAAAGGCTGAAGCATGAAAATATACATTATGGTTGCGGTGTGTTTTTCTCATCAGTTCAAAGAATTAGTATTTGTTTTAATTGGAGTGAAATTCTCATTTGTTTATACAATTGTGATCAGAAGGCTGATGTCATTGTTTAGGAGTCTGATTAAGGCTGAAATTAGGTAAGGAGACTGATAGCTATAGATGGGTAGTTTATTTAATTTTTTTTTTTTTTATAAAGAGTAACAGGAAACACACTATGACACTTAAGCTATGCTGGTTTTGTTTTTTACTTTAGTTATGTGATGGTAGATTTAAAAGTCAAGCCGGGTTCTGTTAAATCGTCAAGAAGGGAAATTACAGCAGCACAGCTACTCTGTGGGGGATTGTGGGGTGGGAATGGTGAGATGATACACTGCAGAGCCCATTTTGTATCTGTCGAGAATTATTAAATGCACATTAAACACCAGCCTGCTTGAAGTGCAATGTGCATACCCATGACTATTCTGGCAAGTGTTTGTGTATTCTGAATTCTGTAGTATTATGGTATACAGGTATATAGCTAGATCTTCCTTCAAGCATCCTAGAATAAATGGAAAGCTACAGATAGAATAGTTTGGGGTAGTTCCATTTAGCCCCACTTGGTGCATTGATTCATTCTTTATCAGTTAGTTTCACCTGTTAAAGAGGTTGCATCCTGGCTAATCATTTAATGACTGTGGAAAAAGGAGAGTTATTTAATCTTAATATTAAAAAAAACATTTTATCATTGCTTAAAAATACGGCAGTTGCTTGTTTTTCTCTGGCCTGGTCCACACACAGTTTTTTGTACTGATATCATGGTGTCAGTTAAGAGTGTGACTTAAAAACGACAACCAAAACTGAAATAGTTACAGCAGTACAGTTCCTAATGTGGGTGCAGTTATACTTAAAGATGCCTTTATAACAGTGTAGTTTATTCCCCTTCCTTTATGGGAAAAAGTTATACTGGTGCTTATACCAGTATAACTGCATCCACAGTAGGTGGGTTGTACTATAGCCTGTATAGTTTTTGTGTGTAGTCAGGGCCTTAGCAGTAGATTGTGTTAAATATGTTGGCTGCTTCAGGATGCACATATGTTTGTGTAGATTTACCAAATGCAAAGGTAAACATGCCTGTCTCTGGACTAATTAGAAAATTGTTAGTTTTTCATGCTCTTTGTGATCAGATTATTTCAATGGGTTTTTATACTGCATGCCTGCCATGAGCATAATTAACCTGGAGCTCATCAGTGATTAAAATTACATACTAAGCTTTGTGATGTTTGATTCAGGAGCAATTAGACTGTCATTTTAGCCAACTCAGATACCAAAACTAATTTTGATTCGTTTTCAATCTGTGCAGATCTTCTGATGTATCTTAAACTGATCACTTCCTCTCTTTGATTTAGCTGACGAGATTAAATTTGATTAGTTTAAAAAAATTAAGCAACCATCCTTCATCCTTAATATCTCAGTGACCTTCACTGAAGACACTTCTAGGCAAGGATTTTTTTTTAAATCCCAAAATCATACTGAGAGATTGGGATAGTGTACAGCTTTATATATTGTCTGGCAAAGTAAAATGTATAAAATAGGTTGGCTTTCCCTTGCTTGTAAAGGAACAGATTAGAGAAAATATGAATGCTTAGAATATCTAAAACAATAGTTTTCAGGATATAATCAAACTTTTATATGTAATTGAAAATGTATCTAATAAATTGACTACTGCATATATTCAAAAATTAATGAGCTCTATCACTGTGACTTATGATGGGAACGAAGATTACTTACCTGCTGCATAAAAGCAAGACACAGTCTCTGTCATAAGCTGAAAATAAACACTAAAATTTCAGACCCCTCAGCTCAGCTGTTGTATACAGTGCCATCATTCTGCAAACTGAGAGATCTGCAATGACTCAGAGTAGCTTAAGCAGTAACCAGGCTACTATTACAGTAGCTGGAGCCTTGTGGGCTCACAAAAAAATGAAGGAAAGCAGACTGTTAACCAATGTGTGCCCAACTTTCCTCTGGTGCTTTACCCTGCTGCCAGACACTGATATGGCTTTTATAAAGTGCATCTTGTTCTCAACAAAGGGAGTTTATGGTCTAAGATGCCTGCCTGCAAGAAATGATTGAAAGATTTTCATCAGTAGTGCTTGGGTATGATTTGTTAAGCTAGGGAAGATGTTGATTGAGGCAGTGGTTGAGAGATGGGCAACTCACCAGGATTGATAACATCAAAATGGTATTTGAAATGGTGTTCATTACGTTTTGCAGTGAAAAAACTGAGTGCATACGATTGTCCCCTAGGATGATGGGACTGGTTGCCGTAAATATTAATTTCTGTTCCATTGCCCATTGAGGTGACTGAAGTGTGGGGAAGAATTGTGATTGGTGCTTAATCAGGGATAGCCAGCTACCTGCTGAGGGCTTTTGCACAAGGAAGATTTGTAGTAAGCTGATTTACTTGGTAAAATGAGAACCAAAGA